>NC_135195.1:4760000-7260000 GCF_050948175.1 Xylocopa sonorina | reverse complement strand
AGCCGATCCGTCCCGAACGGATCTGCGAACTGTCTATCTTGGCGCAGTTTTTAACTCGCCCGTACCGTGGACCAGTATATTTTCGTACAAATTCCAGGGCAAGTTTGAACCATCCTTTGGTCCCCAAGATACGGACGTTAATTAGAGAATATCCGAAGAGCAAGAACGGAACTTTCCCTTGTCCCAGCTGGCATGGACCACCGATGGCCCGCGTGGCACTTGGACGCGTTAAAAAGGTGCACCAGGGCCAGCTGTGCAAAGTTCGACCCGCGATAGAGGGAACACGGCCCGCGCTAAGCCGCGTATCCTGTATGCTTCACGCTATCTGAACGGCGAGCGTTAACAAACGTAAAATATGAAGCACGAGAGCCAACAGAAGAGAGAGAGAGAGAGAGAGAGAGGGTTCGAGTGGTCCCCGAGAGGAAGAGCGGTATTTTTGCACGGTGAAATTTTAATCGGGCGCAGACGCTGCGGCTGGTCGAACACGCGAGAGGAAATTAGAAAGAGCGAAGAAGAAACGCGATACGGATGGACGAGGAAAAGACGAGGCTGAAGGGAAAGAGGAAGTACGGATGCTACGATATATACCCGACTACCGTAAGGAATGCAGTTAATGATCTCGTTAGGAAGTTTGTTATTACGCCTATTTTCACGGTTAGCTGTAAGGAGAGGAACGCGCGCACGAGTTCGCGAGCGGTTTCTAGCGAGCGTGGGCGGTCGTATGTAGATGAGCGGTCGAATGGAAAAATATTTTCCGCGAAACTGCTTCGTCCTGATAACAGGACTAACGAGATAGGAGGGGATCAATTTGAAAACGACTGATACCAATATATATCTACTTTTAGTTTAGGAAATCGATTTCCATCGAGTCGACGTGTCCTACTAATGCAATAACTTTGTAAAATCGTCCAATTCGGACCTGAAATGATATCAATAGAAAGTCGATTCGCATCGAAAAAGTCAATTTTGCAGCGATCCTTCTCGAACCGATCCCAAGATAGAAATAAAATGGTTGCCAGCGTTTGCGGTTGAAGAAAGAGGATCGGTTAAAAGAGCAAATTACAGTGAAAGTCATAAACGACCAAGTAATTCGCCGTAAAATCGAACCTCTGCAGCTGGTTTGGAAAGTTCTGCCCGTTTTTCCGTCGATTCTGAAATCTCTATTTTTAAAACTCTCGAACCGCTTCCTCTGCTTCCGTTTGATTACGGCATCGCGATCTCGTAAGAAACATTTTTAAACATTCTCCGAATACCCGTCAATACGTGTACCACGTATTTTACGGCTTCTCTTTTCCAGCTTTTAATAAACCAACGATCGAATCAATTTTTACTGGCGTACCCCTCGAAAGAATTTACAATCCAGCCGTGTATGCCTTTATTTGAACCTTTATTATCAACCCTTAAATTTTACGTCTTTTTCTAGTATTTTGAACGGATTTCTCGCGATTAAAATAACCCACCACTGATACTCGACAGTTGACGCTAACGAAAACTAGATTGCAGCTCCAAAGAGCACACATAACGCAATAGAAAGTTCTGCTTCGCTAAACTTTCTTCTAATGACGTAGCGTCAACCAATTAGAAGACTCTGAGGCAACTCGATTCCACCAAACCCCGCGTACAAGTGAATCCCGACCCATTAACATAAACAGGAAACACGTTCAGCAACATACATTTCCACGTAGCTACATCGAAATCAATGTCTCGACTCGATACAGAGCGGCGTGTACACGTCGTAAAAGGCGCGCTTGATAACGGCAACAATTATTAAACCAGGTATTTAACATATCGAAACAGCCGACGCGATTACGTTAGAACAAACAATGAACCATAAACAATAAACCGTCCGTCACCCCTTCGTGTCGAAACGAGCAGAATTCCCATTCCAGCCGAGCCGAAACAATAGCTCGATAATCACGCGAAACGCCGCGCGAGGAGTTCGATCTCCCCTCGAACGTGGCGCGCGTTCGTTCAGGGATAGCGCGAAACAAGACCGAGGGAAAAACGCGGGACGAAGCGATGGGATCGGGGTTACGCGACGGGGTGTATTTTTCGCCGATCGGCAAACCACACCCAAAACGAGCATTACGCGAATCATTTTGCAATTTCGCACCGCTGCATCGATTTATAAAACTCGCGAGGACTCTGCGCACGCCCGACGGGGTTGGGATACACCTGCCCGCGTCTCGTTTCCTCGCGTTTCAACCCCCCGCGGGCCACACGATAAACAGGTATTCTCACGCGACGAAACTGCGATTTTATTGCCGCGGTTTCCCGCGAACGATCGCGCGATATGTTAACGCGACGAAAGAGCACGGAGAAACGAAAGGGTTGGGTGGAGGTAAGTAGGGACGACAGAAAGAAACAAAAGAGATTAGAGTGGAAACAAAAGGCGCGTACAGTACTGCGCATAAGTCTTTGACCGTGTACCAGGGGAACGTTTCGTTCGACGAAATGGCTGAAAACCGTTTCATCGAGAGAAATAGTCAATTCATAATTCATATAACTGAGAACGTCGAGGTACATTTTCGTTTTCCCTTCTTTCCTGGCTTGTTCTGAACCAGGACCGCGTTCTGTGCTTAATATCTAGGTCACGAATTCCAATTATTGCAAGATTTAACAAAATTCGTGAACCAGATGCAATCGAACCAAGTCGTGAAACTTGTTAAAAAATTGTAAATATCACGTTTCAAAGCTAGATTAGACATAGACGAGTAGAGCGTGTCAACTCGATGTTAGCGACTGGAGGAAAAATATCTCTGTGCGTACGTATTGACGCTCTGCTATCGTGCTGGTCTCGTATTGGTAAGATAAGCGCGTTGGAAAATGGCCCAATTGATAATAGCACAAGTTAATCGGCCTTGAAAGTCCAGTGACACAGATGGCTTAAAGACTTTTGCCCAGTAGTGTAGGCGGGAAGGTTGCTGCGCCGCTGGAAAACAGCGAAAAGAATACCTGAAGATAATTCAGGCGAGTCGAGAGATAGTAAGACCGGTTTTAAATTCTCGTTGCAGTAGTCTTTATCGCAGCAAAGGGTGGACCAATAGATGCCCGGCTTACTGTTGCAGAACTGCGGACTTTCCACCGGTAACCAATGCTCTCGGTCGAGGCACCTTTCACAACATCACAATGGCCACGTTTAGTCAGAACGGCTCGTTCCACCGGCGACGTATCACCCACGCGTGATTTACCCGCTCCTCCCTCGACCGAACTAATTCTCTCAGGCATTTCGCGCGCAATCAAATTCGACTTTTACGCGCTACGTAGCAATCACGCGTCCCGTTGCCCCGTCCCGAAGGGAGATCGCTGGGTTTGGACAGTCGGATCGGCAGTGAAAGTAATTTCGTGCCATTTTCCGTGATGATACGAGAATACTTCTTTTTTTTGGGGGGGAGGGATGGAGGAGTGTGAATAGTGACGTAGCACGAAGTTCGTTAAGGTTTGTTTGAGAGAACGAATCGTTTGGTGATCTTGGATGGGGAGGCTGACTGACGATTGTTGGAAATTTCCTTTGAATAACGTTCGGTATACAAAGGACTGCTAAAGATAAATGTTAACCGAGAAGAATAGAAATTTCACAGTGAAAATGGATACGAAATTGTTGTATAGAAAATGAAAGTACCTTCGTGCCGATCCAATAGAGTTAAGAGCGTCGCGTGATGGGGAGAATGAGACGTTTCGAAAATTAAACGGACACGACTGTAACAGGGGCTCGTGAAGTGAATCGGTAAGTGCGACCGGTTTGGAAAAAAAGGAGAGCAAAGTGGAACGAAAATTGAATGCGATCCACGGATCAGCCTGCGTCACTTTGTAATCATCATTCGATAGCAGGAAATTGTCTCGTGCCGCTTTCACGTCTCGACCGATCAAATAATCTCGGTCGTGCTATTTTCGATACGATCTCCGGCTGAATTATCCGAATTATCCGTCTGGCGGATTAAACATTTAGGCCCCCGTCCGCACGTCTGCTACCTCAGACTGTCGCGTACCGTCTCGCTCGATTTCGTCTAATTTCGAAACTGTGTATCGCGACACATCAAAATCATCCAGAAGTACGTACGTTCTACGATTCTCCTCTGCTATCGCTCAGCTGATTTACCAAAAGCAAACACGCTTCGCTCTATTCGATAAAAAATAAAGATCCTAGGTACGTGATCTCGCGCGATTTTTATCCAGAGATATGGTTACTCTCCGCTTATTTCGTTCGTGCAAGCTGTGTCCGCGTAAGTTTTCAATCCTTGAAATAGAGACAGACATAACGATATGTGACTTAGGAGCTACACACTCGTAAGGAATATAAATCGGATTATAGGGGATTCAAATATATTTGAAACGAAAGTTATGCTGGATCGTATGGTCTCGGTTTGAAGGATGAAGAAAACGTACGAACGTAGAAAACGTGATCGATACGTTATAATTCAGCTGAAGATATTAATATTTTTGTAAACAAGCCGAAAAAGATAATGGAATCTTTACTACCTCGCACCCCACATGGTGGTCGGTCTTATCGCGAAGTAATTAAAATTTAATCATTCAAAAGCAATAAATCTTCGATAACTTCAAAGTGTTACGTCGCTTGCATAAATTAAATAAGTTATTGGCTGTGAAAATCAGTTGGACAAGGGAAGATATAAAAAAAGATTACAACGTAAGAACGTATGACTCACCCTAACACTCGTTACGCGAGTACTTCGTATACCACCCTCGAACAATCGTACGAGCGGTAATGTATTCAAAGTCGATGCAAATTCCCTTCGTTTAATTTATTGCTATTTACATGGACCGAAACAACTGTATGCAATGTGAAGATTTAGAAGGTGTTAACCATTTTAAACTGATACCCGACACTTTTGACGACTCGAAAGGATTTACTCGTCTCTCATTTGAAGCTGCATCAAATTTTATGAACATTCTTGCAATGTATTACCCATTATAGATTTAAAGGAGGAAATATTCATATCACGTTTTTTTTAATACCTTCGACTATCGCAAAGCTAATATTAGTTCATCCGGTGCATCGTTCAAGCCACGATAAATACTTTTACGTCTCCGCCAAACGAATAATTTTCATCTATAATAAAGAAAGTTTCTTTGCATACAGAATCAAAGACCTGTATTCATTCGATTATTTTCCCACTTTTACGCCGCTAGCAACGCGAACCGTCGAGATCCTCTATTCAATTACATCGGAATCTTTTTATTCGTCGCGACAAAAACGGAATCGATTAACGACGTCTACCGCCGAAGGGATACGACAGAAAGTTTCGAATAAACAACAGTTGCAGAGAGCAGTTGAAATTGTAAATGACACAAGTGCCAGAGAAGATAAAAAATGATTCTTATAGAGCAAAACGATGCAGAACGATATTTTCCCATTTATTTTCTTCTTAAATCTCCAAAGAAACAAATGATAAACGCTGAAAGTTCATAACGTTCAAACGATAAGCAATGTGTACACAAATGGCAAAACGAATAAACTCACGTTCATCGATCACCATGAATATCGTTACTTTTGGCACCTACAGTTACTCACATTTATATTCGAGCCCCAATTGTCCCACTACACCCTCCCCTCCATTAAATCAAATTTGTAAACTGCTTCGATATTTACGCGATGCCTCGTTTTACTTCGTTCCTGTCCAATATTTGAACAGCAATACAAGGAACGATTAATTTGCTTTCGCAGTACGAACAACTGCCCAAGCATTAATGCGAATAACTGTGCGTCGTTCACAATTACAACTTCTCGACTGCTCTACTGAACAGAGCTCGTTTATCTTTATATCTGTCGATGAACATCTCTAATGCAAAATTTGTGGCTACCCCCACGCGTAAATCGAAAACGAAGAGACGATCGAATAAATCAGCTGGAATATGACTGGTGGGTGCTATGGGTGTCCTCGCGGAATCTCCCGATTTCTGTTTCGCACATGGCGGAGGAGAATTAACGCGTATGCACGAGGAATACGGCACACGAAACGTTACCAACGCGACCACCAGCCGACAACAATAATTCGTTTCCGTCGAAACTGCCGAAACAGGCGCTAATCATGCCTCGCAAGGGCCAACTGAAAAAAGAACGGCCTAAACGTTCCTGGAAACTGCTACGACTGGGGGAGAATCGATCGGTAATGGAACGGGGACCGTTGTTCGACTTCCTTTCGCGTTGAACGCGATCGAACACGGCCATTGAATTAGAACTGACCGAACACCTGAATTATTTAGACACTCGAAACACGACCGGCTGAGAAAATTCAATGTTTCTCATTTAAACATGCCTGAATATTAAAATAATATTTTTAATTTAAATGCATCGAATCTTCCAATAAAACTGACAATCCAACCGGTTACTGTCTGCCACAACGGTATAATTCAGTGAACGTGTAATTGATTAAACCTTCAGACGCGAACTCCAATTTTCCGTATAACAGTATCCGAAGAGTTCTAATTCAGGCAATTTTCAAGACGAATCCGTTACGTGGAACACGATAAAAATGAGCGTAATTTAGAACGACGATTATGCAAGAACGATAATCAGTATCTGGCATATATTTTTATACGTTTCACGAACGATGCGTTCAAAGGAGAGGCGCGATGATAAGAACGAGTATCACCGCTACACTGACAACCGCTCGTTACTTCTGTCGATGATTTATCCCCTAATAACGTCCGATTAACGCTGAAATTAAGTTGAAACATCACTTTTGCCGGATCCTCGAATCGGGGAGCGGACTAATCGCTTCCTCGTTACAATAATCGCGGGCAGATGTTGCCTCTGTTTCAGATAACACAATTACACGAAACAAATGTTGTTTCGCTTTCGCAAATGCGTAAAACCGATACCCATTACCGTTCGTTGACCGTTTATATCGTTCCTCCTGTAACACGCTATAATTTACCGTTTCTACGATAATTATTAGCCGCCGCATTACGAAGTAGAAAAGCCGATCGTTAATCGAGCCACGTTCAACTACGTAAACGGTGTTCGAAATAATTTCAGGTAACACTCGACGCGATACAAACGTGTAATCGAATCGTGATCACCGAAATATTGACGGGTGACGTGACCGAGCAGTTGCTCTAATTATCGATTTAAATCGAAATCGTAAGCCTCGAAAAAATTAGCCGATCGCATGAGAAATTGAAAACGACGAATCAACAATTAAGAGACTCTTCTTTTTTTTCTTTGGTCAGTGAAGAATAATAATTGTTGCTCTGAATGCGCATGCAAATACGTTACCTCCTAGCATACGTGATCCCATCGTTCTCCAAGCTGGTGCTAGCAAAACAGTAGCCATCGGTTTCGCAAGTGTGATTGGTGTCGGTGCAAATGTCGCAGTGACACTTCAACTTTCCTGAAAAATAAAGAAAACCCGCATGTAATTCAGTGAAGTGCCATCGAAGTCACTCGACGTACAAGACGCGCTCAGAATTAGTTTTATTCGGTGGCAATCTCTGAGTGCGATCGATATCGAGCTTGATAATTCGGTTTCCGCTGTTTCCCGATAACTTTTTCCATCGTCAGAACTGGCTCGTGCTGTGTCATCGCGTATCACTTGAAATTCTTCAGATAAAAGATGGTATTACCGTTTAGCTTGTATCAAAAATATATTTCTACAAGTACCAGCGAAACCATAAGGTAATTAAATTGTGACACCAAAGTTGCGTTAAAGTTTTACGCTCAGAATGCAACCGTTATAAATGGCAATAAAATAAGTAACGCTAAATATCTCGATTAATAGTTTTTGCCAAATTCGTGCCGCATTTCGATTCAACCCTCCCATCAGCCACTTACGTAGCGCGCGAGCCTTAAATTAAAAGATCATCGCGCTATTCGAGAAGTTTCGTTACACATTATGATCCTCTGGCAACAACCACGTGAACAAAATGTATTTGCGTAACTGATTAAACGAACTGGCTTAATCGAACCCGAACTGTGAAGCAATATTCCAGGTAATAGGTTCAGCGAGGTGGAAAAAAAGCGTGGCTCGGTGCAACGCGACTCGGCAAGAAAAATGATGGCAACATTATTTCTTTGGCGATTTATCACGCGCTTGATGACGCACGCCATTTCGATCATAACATATTTTTTGCACCGACCTGGCCAGACTTAAGTGGAGATAGCAGCGGACCAAGTCCACGATTAGCGATGTCGAGGACTTTTTCCTTTCGGACTTCCACGTATCCTTTTAATTAACATTTAATATACCTGGAGATCGAATGTTAGTTGATCACGGCAATATGCCGACAAATACTCAAGTTCTAAACTCTACAGAGTACTGGCTAATTTTGCTGCTGAAAGGCTATAAACCTATATACGGGTTTTAGAAATTTTCAATTTTCTATATCTCTATGTAGTTGACCGCTGTGTTTATGTTACGGAAAGTATTTGGAGCTTGAAGGATTAAAAAAAGTGTAATAAAATTTCAAATGAAAATCTCATTCTCACAAAGTATGCGTACACGAATAATAAAAGCTCATGAGCATACGCGACAGATTTTCAAAGACATATTCCTGAAATTTTATTACTCTAGATCTTCGTCCCACTTTGGTGTTCAGAATGACCACTAGAAATCTTTTCTAGGATCAACAGATTATCTAGTATACCTCGAAACATCCCCTATTTCATCCTTCTTGCCGTTGCTCCAAGATACAAGAACACGCTTACAATAAAATGCGGCCAAATCAGATTTGAATCACTCGTTATCGTACGTATCAACTCATTTTGAGACGAAATCCGAAGCAACCGCGACGAGATACAAATTCAAAGCGGATTCTCCAACACAGCGGAATTCCGTAATCTACACTTTCGCCTCGTTTCGTTCTCCGTTATCACAAGCTTCTTACATAACGCAGCCACTAACAGCGCGTACGCTCCGAGATAGCTCGCTTTTAGGCAAATTTGATCGCGATAAGTCGACGAGGAGGAAAGTCAGACGCGAATTAGAATTAAAATTCGAATAAAATTCAACGAGATCGAGGTACGCTCGTTGGATAGAATTAACCTTCGGAGGACGAAAGAATTTGGAAACTGACCACTTTACGCGAGCTAATCCTTACAAGCATAGTCTCAGTCGCATTTAAAAAAAAAAAAAAGGAAATAAAGAACAATTTAAATTAAAAAACGCTTCACCTATAAATTAGATCAAGCTCATCCCCGTTTGATCCAAAATTCACTAATTCCATCGAACGAGTCGCTGCAGCGATTTATTTCTTATTAATTACTTAATTCAACCCAAAAGCTGTAGTAGTGCTTCCTCGTATTCTTAGTCGCAAAAATAATCGTATATGGCTCATACCTCGAAAACAAACTTTGTATTCGTCTCTCCGCATTATAAGTGACAATACAATTTCCGTCGATTTGATCGTTATTCAAAATGAATAATACATCACGAATAAATCGACAGCAGTTGTTCTCGCCATTTGAAATGCAGGATGAACGCGTACGTATGAAAAGCATTTCGAAAAACTGAACGACAAACAATAGAGGGAGGGTGTACGCAGAATGCTTTAAATTAAAGAAGAAAGGAAGGGAATTAGAAGCAGGCTCGGTTCACGGAAACGATTCGACGCGTAATATTTCTCCGTCAGTCGGGCACGAGGGTGGAGACGGTTTCGGAGGCGGTTGCACGAGTTGACGAAACGAGTTTAATTCAAGTCATTAGCGCACGCCCACATCGAATGGGTCTCGCGGGTCCAAGAAGACCCACCTCGTTCGTTCGCCGCACGGACAGGCCACGAGAACCCGGGGAAAATATCTGTACAGGGATTCGCCGTATGCTCGGGGGCCCATAAAGCGTTTTTTGCGTGCCCACGGAGTCCGCAGCGGGCCCTTCCTGCGATCAGATTCGTACGGAACCAGCTCTAGCCGAGGATTTTTAATCCTTTCGTTTCGGGGCTCGAGCCAGCGGTGCCCGTGAGAGCAGTTTTTGCTCGCCCCTCCGGGGATATGAGAAGAACGCGGCGATGCATTGTTAGTATAACACACGGTGCATTAAGTAATTATATATAGGTATCGCGGAGGATTGATGGTGGATTAATTGGTAATTTATAAAGCCGGAGGAGTTTGTTGCAGAGCGATTCTCGTGGGAAATTTCGGGGGGAGATGCTCGTTTCTTTCGTTCCAAGTTGAACCGGGCAAACGTTCTTGGTACACGTTGCACCTCGGTGTAATTAACGGAAAAACAACGCGAAGATTCTGATCAAACGAGATCGATGTACTTTGGTACAGATTAATATCTTTTTTCTACTCTTGCGTTCGACGTTTGCTCTTTAATATCAATTTGTTCGTGTAATACGGAGGCATTTACAGTTTTCTTTTTTATTTGAAGAAGCAAAACAGATCGGTAAAAAGTTCTGTTGAAACTGTTGAACGTGACAATATTTATCTAAACCATTTGCATCGCGATGCAAATTACTGGAATCGCACAAAATTCCACTTTGTCCCACTAAGAGAACGATGCATGCTAAAAATGGCATTTGAAGAACGAACGCTGTAAAAATATCTGATTGCAATGGTAACGAATCGAATTCGCAATGTTGCTTTCGTTTCACCCCTGTTGGACACACCATTCGACGACGAATCGCTTCTAATATCCACAGTTCGAACCGTCCACCCTAGAAAACCGGTCAGAAAAGAGCCGTAACGTAACACGTTGCCGTTTAATTGTCCGCAGTTGGTTTACCGTCGAAGCTAAACGTACCACAGCAAGGATTAAGATGACATTGTTTCACGTACACGGCATTGTTCGATGTAGTATACCGGGTACAGATCAAAGTTAGGCCACGGTTACGGCGAACTTTACTCACGAACGGGTTTTGCGGATGGAGAGAGAAAGAGAGAGAAATAGAGAAGGATGGATTGCGCTATACAAACCCGACGTGGCGGGAGCAACTATAATCAAGTTGAACGACGAACGGGTAACAAAACGTCAACGAAACGAGAGTTTCGTCCGTACGTGGTGATATTAAACGCTCGTGTTCAACACCGTTCTGCATAATTTCGCGTCGCATCGAACTACCTGCGCGCACAATACCCTATTCAAAGAGAGGATAGTGTATTCCAGAGCGAACACTTTCGAATCATTTTTCGAGCATTCCTTTTTGCAGCATTAAATGATACATAACAGATACGCCAGGATCGCGTGACATTTAGAGATCATTCGGAGGGCCATTATGCTTTAGAATGTACATATGCGAACAACAGACCATATAAATAGGCCATTCTAAATTCCACGTGCGGAAAATTTCGTGAAAAGACCTAGCAGTACTCGGGGAAGCCGTTAAAGTTTGCTTAAAGAGAAACATAGTAGCTCATTACTCTATCGGCATTATGTAAGTCAGCGTTTGACCCCGGTAAGTCTTGGTAATGAAGGTCCATTATTCCACTCCAAGAAATTATAGCATCACGAAGCACAGAGCAGACAAATCGTACGCGACAAACTACTCTGTTATCCTGAAAAACTTATCCGTATCTACCCACTAATATCGAATCGCTTGCGAAACAAGCAAACCAACGGAATCTCTTCGAGTTGTGAAGTTTTTTCGAGTACCTAGACCTTCGTCACCGCACGACTACGCGTCAAGGCATAGAACCGAGGAGTAAACGGAGAAACGGCGAACAAGAGATCCGAATCACGGCAGTTTAGCATTACCATGGGACACGGGGCTGGCAACCGGAGCCAGGACAGAGGTTGGCCAATCCCTCGACGGTATTTCCCTATCAATTACCTTCCGGAGATTATCTTCGGAGGAATTGTCGGGCAAGCAATAACGCCGTAACGCGAGCCCGTTCGCCGTGTAATTTATTCGATAGCGGTGATCCGTGATTGGCCCCGTAGCCATCGCGCGATTTGTATTTAGACCTAATTTACGATTCAACAGTAGGGCCGCGTGGAGTACCGATCTCGAATCCCGTATTCATGAGGCAGGACACGCGAGTAGACGCGCGTACCGACGTGGCCAGTATTGCGTACATTTCATGCAGATTAATAAATGAGAGGGATAGAGGAAGCAAAGAAGTGGCCAAAGACGATGGAGTAAACTATGTCTATGCTCCGAGCGATTATTCCCGTTCGTGTGACGTTCGCGTAATGGCTGGTCAATGCTACTTCTCCCGCTTCTGATCGCAATTTTTTTCCGTCCCCCTTTTTTCTTCTGCCCATTTTTATTCCCTTTTTTTTCTCCTGCTCGCACGACGCCTCGGCGTGCAGTTGCGACGTTATCGTTCGGGGCAATTAAAACCGTACGTTGAGAGTCATTGTTTGCGTTCATAATAGAGAGGCAGAAATAAATCGCAGTGTTTTGCGCGGAATATGGCTTTCCACTTTAGTAATAATTAATGGTACGCGGGAAGCATTTTCGTTGTCGATATATGGGTCGACGATTAAACGGTATTTAACGTTATCGGTAATTATTATTGATAAACGAAAGATACTTTTCAATGACGACGGTTACTTCTAACCGCGTAGCCGTTGCTTGTTCGTAGGCGAAACTTTGACAAATTTATATTTCTACAATTGTATCGGTTTCGGATATATCCTCAGGCGAGAAACTTCGATTTTTAACTTCGATCTAAAGTAGCTCGTAGTCTTGATCTTTGGTGCATCGATTGCAAGGAAAATTGGAAGTAATTTGTTAAAATGGACACTGGTTTCGCGAATTTCAAACTTTCTCCGAAACGAGTTAAATCCACAGAAAGCGTAGACACCTGTGTTCGTTTCCTGTGGTTACATGGCACGCGAAAAGTCATCCGACAATCTATGCGCGTGTTATGTCAGTAACTGGAAATCGCTGAACAAATGCGCAAACAGCATAAAATTATGAATTCATCAGGTTTTTAGACCGATAAATAAAACGATTATGTCGCAACAAGCGGTTACGGGTTTTCTTGGATCCCCTTAATCGACGGTCGTTCTTACCGGACGCGCCATAGACGCGCATTTGCATGGACCAGTGACGAGTAAGGTCTTCTCTCCGCGTGATCCATTTAAATGATCCGAGTTGGCTTGATCTCGCTAAGAATCTAACAAGACTATTCATCGCGTAATATCACCGTATCGTGACTGCACTGCTTAACTTGCCCGGCTGCAATTTTAACCAATCCGAGAATAAAACGATTAAATATGCGGATTAGTTTTATGTAAATCTAAGCGTTCCGCCGCAATCAACAACTGGCGCTGAACCATTGTTGACTCGCGTCAAGGTACTTGATACGTATAAAAATATGACGCGAACGAATATTTGAATAACGATGCTATTTGTAAATTAACCTCGTCGTCGATTAAATTCCTCGGCTGAACTTAAAATGGTTATCAAGAAACGAACCGTTGGGTATAGCTTAATCCCCATGAAACTGTTGAATCCGTTGCAGAACTCGAGAGGAGTAACGCGGCTAAGCTATCTGTGCTTAGACGGGACTAGTTCCCAAGATCGTTATTTTCTGAAAATTAAGTAGACCAGCTCCGTAATCGTAGTCGCGAGTACGTTACCAGACTCCTTGCAAACTGCATTAACCGTAATGCCTCCCGTATTCATGATTTTAGCTACGCCGGTCTGCTTACAAATTGCATTAAGCATGTCCGAAAGTTCCCCCCGCTCGGATGTTCTTTCAACTCCGTCAAAAGATACGCCTCCCACATTTTAGCGACGGTGAGGGGAAAATTTCAATCCCTCGGACTCGTTGGCTAATCTTAAGAATTTTAATAGATAAATGTATTCGCGAGACCCTTGCTTCTATTCTTGCTACAGTCTTTCGAAGTTTATCGACTTAGTCTTGCCCTTCTTTTTAACAGGAATACTAGATTTTCTTGAAAAACTGACATGCTCGTTTTATTTTTCAATTTCTCGCACTTTCTGATTGCCTAGATTCATCGTAACTGGAAGTTTTCTTCGGAATCTCCGCGAACGAGAACAATTTCGATATTAGATAAACCCTCGATATCGTCCCCTTGAAGCTAGTACCATAATCAGAGCTGCGAGCACACCACCAGACTCGCCACGAATTAGATTAAACTCGTTCGAAAGTATCCCGAGTTCCTTTATTTACATCAAAGGACAGAGGCTTCTCATTCCGAACTTCACTAATGGTTACATTCCCATCACTTAAACTGGTTACCTACTCTTCTCTGGGGACCAAACTTCCATGCGCAAACGACAACTCGTGATACTTGTTTCCTCGAAACCGAATTTATTAGATTAATCGTGGCCAACTACTTTGGAAGGAACTTCCGTGCGAGTGAAACACCGAAGAAGCAACCATAGCTTCCACCACTTTTAACGACGAATAGACAGACCAGCGTCGCAACGAATATATCCGCTAAAAAAAAGAAGTAAATTTCCTAAATTCAAGAGACCCAACCGAACAAGTCCCCTTAAACCGTTTCACTGGCTCGTTATTTGAATCAGCAGCTTTCCAACGATTCCAACGATCGACTAATTTAAAGACGACCAGATAGCAATGAAAAGATCCGACGCTATCGAATGCCGGATAATAAGACTCTTGGAGACTATCGATTGGTATTAAAAATTATCGCGAAATCGCCGATTGAAATATGCAACTTTATTCAATTCGCGATGAAGTAACCCGAAGGAGACGGCGGGTTGCCGGTGCTCGGAATCTCGTTAAGGTCGTTGCCGCGATGCCAGCAGCCTTTTTCCCGACCTACGACCGTTTTATCTGCACTCCGCGGACGCTAATAGTCTTAAGCATCCGCGGAATAACAATGTACCCGGTCTGAACGACCGTCGCAGATTCGATCTCGTTACCGGCCATCTCCCTCTCTGCAGACTGGACTGAACGCTCGTACGATTTAATACGGGGTGTCCCATGAATACCCGTGGAAACGTTGCTGATAGCATTCCGTCTATTTCCATTCTCTTTACCAGCTTTTCTGCAGCTCTGAACATACTAAATTTGGCTGGCAACATCGGCGATCGGACGAACCAAAGCAGTCGACGCTGGATCGATCGCTACGTAGAATTGGCATACTCCTGGCGTTAGATACGATTGCTAATGCGTAGAAAGATTAACGAGAAAGAAATTGACCGGGAAAAAAATGCCGATCACGATGCAAAAGAAGACAGGAAAGTCATTGTTTTCGCTGCCGCGTTTTCCCTAGCCGATAACTTTCCTATATAACTGATAACTTTCGCGCGCGATACCGAAGCGCGATCGCGCAATAAACATGGCGCGAAAGTTCGAACGATGCCGGACAGTCGAGCGATAAAACGGTATATCTCTCTGGAGCGCGCGTTGTTTATTGAGCATTCGAATCGGCGACGCGATAAAAAAACGCGACGGAGGATCGTCGTCTCTCATTTCGTCGACTCTTCGCGTCGAAACGCGACGTCCGACAGCCGATGTCCTGAAACCGGGGAATCGTGTAAAACGATTCGAATTTTCGACACGAGGGGCTTACAATTTCAATGAAGTTTGTATTTTTATTGAAGCGATGATCCTCCTCGAATTACTTCATTCATCGCGCGTATCGTAAGCGGACGTGTTACAAACTGACGACAGGGGTGAAGAGAGACGCGTGATCTCGTTTCTATCGTATGAAATTTGAAAAATTGCTGGTACCGTACGAATATCGTGCGACTCTTCGAAATGGGCATCTTCGATGATACGAACGATTAAGATTTACGTATAAAAAATACCAGGGATATGAATTTCAAAGATCTTGAAACTTTAATAGGCGTGATACTTTTTATTATTTGCTCTATTAAATACGCATGGAAAGAACTTCCTGTTGCATCGAAATCGTTCATGTCTCACGATATATGTGCACTGACCTCGTTAACAAAATCTACCATTGCTATTGCCAGTTATAGTCTTCGATATCACACGATATTCCTTTCGGACGAACTTGCTCGCCACGGTTACGTAATAAATCAGCATTAATTACGACATCCCCACTACAGATATTATCCACAGCCGAACCAGCAAATTAGCCCATCTCTATCTAATAAACAAACGTAGAGACAGGCACATTAAGATAATTTAAATTCCCGGAACTCGTCTGAGAGTGTAAAATGCTGCAAACTCGAAATTTGATTATTCGAGACGTGTAGTATTCCGAGTATCGGTCGTTCCGACGAAAATAATTACATACTTAAGAGGTTAAATAAGCACGAACGGTATTTGGAACAATGGGAATATATTTCGAGCGGCGAGGAACAAGCGAGAATTAATTAAAACGTGGAACTCGGCGAATAAATATACACACGCGTCTAGTTTTCTAGCTCATAAATGCAGCTGTGCTACAAAACTACTGGCAGCGGATCATTCATCCTCCAATCCACTGTAATTTCGTTTGTAATTACAAAGTGAAGCTATAATTTTAGAGATATAGTTTCGAACCAGCTGAAATACGTGTTATTGACAATTACTTCACGATTTCGAAAACGATTTGAGGAAGCTTTTCAAGCAAGTATGTTATGTATATTTAAAAAACTCTAATTTAAAGAGAAACTGTTGTATTCTACCGTGCTGATTTTTGAGCACACAGAGTACACCTCATCAGCCTTTACACGTACATAAATATATAATTGTATTGTCCTCGCGCGAAAGGGGTTGATTCTTCGATTTCATTTTTAACCCTGAAGACGACCTCCCACAGAAAATTTATAAGGAACTGTTTTATCACTCCGACTGTCACTTATCCAATTGCGTAAAAAGGTTGAAGGGTTAACCTTTGTTTTAAGGAAACTACCCCTATTAAATAAGGATTAGCTCTCAGTCAAACTACCCTTCACCTTATGCGAAACTATAAGCTACTGTACGCATCAGAAGAATTCTTTTCTGCGTTTAATATATTCTACAATCTATGAGGTCATTTAGATGAAAACTCTATTCTTTTCACAAACACCGCGAAGGTCATCGTTTCGCGTCGAGGTAAACGCTCCGAGATAACAGCATAATCGATGCTACCGACTATTGTTATACTCCCGGTGCATCCACTCCGAGAGTAAATAATATCTGAGCGTTTTTCCCTGCGCGATATTTACCTCATACGAGAATTCCGCTCCTCTCTCGCAACAGATTAAATCTTCCTTCGTGTCGGTTTTTCGAAGGCAATTACGCGCGGCAGAGATGATCGATAGTGGCAACCGCGGAGCGGCTGATTCGTTTCTCGAAAATTAGCAAATGGGTAGAGAATTCCGATCTCGTTGGAATTCGAAGAAATTAATCAAGAGAGATAATCGAGCGTTAACTCTCTCTCTCTCTCTCTCTCTCTCTCTCTCTCTCTCTCTCTCTCTCTCTCTCTCTCTCTCTCTTTTACCGAAAAAAAGGGATTGATATAGTTTAAAGTTTGTCTGCGATAAATGGCATCAAAGTATGTTCGATAGACTGTATAATAAAGATAAGGAGTGTCATAAATCTTGATATCAGCTCGTGCTGCTTTCTAATGATAGAAGAAAACGCAACAATACACCAGCTAAAGTAGTGAAACTCTTATTTACTCAATATCATTAATATCGATAAGCTGTGTTCTCAAAAAAATTGCAAACAGCTTTCGAAGAATTTCAAACGATTACAATTGCTCGTTTATGTATCGCGACAAAGAAGATGCTGAAACGTTCTCGTAAGATGCATGATACGAAGCAGCAATTTCCCACAGGCGAAATTGTATCAACGAAGGAGGCAGTAAGGCATTAAAAGAGGGAAAAACGAAATGAGATTGATCGTAGCGAAGTATCTTAATTAGCTATCGGCGTAGCATGGATATAAGAGGCAGTTGATGCGTATTTAATAATAATATTATAATAAATCGACGGTAGAAGCAAGCTCGGGACTCAAGGTGGCTCGGAAAATCAATCATTTGCATACACATGCACACCTACTTACGCGGATAATTACATATCGTACGAAGACGATTGGATTTCAAAATCACGAGATACCGCTTATCGGCGGTTTCGTTATGAAAATAACCGCGATGCAGCAAAAGTAACTTGGAAACGAATCGTTCATCTCGAAAAGGTTTGCAACAAAGTTAGCTTAAGATTGGGTTAGGATTAGCATACTTGAGCCCTTCGACAAAAAGTTTGCCAAATATTAATGTAACACGAGTCTGTAATATATAATACTATATATGCTCATGATAAAATGAAGTTAAATGATGTAACTTATCATTTTTTCTAATGGAACTCTTATGTGTATATATTCGATGCAGAAACTGTGATCTTTATGAACTGTATCAGCATCGTACACTTTTTTAAATTATATCAAGTATGACATGAAGTAATATTCCTTCTCTTATCCTTTTTTAGTAAATATTATGGGCAGAAAATTAATTCAGATCTAGAGCAAATATACATTTTCTATGAGTGAAAGGAAGAAATTCGTTTTTTATCATTCAAAAGATCGCTATCAGGCTTAATTAGACACTTATAGTCGAAACATAGGTTAATGCACATAAAATTATTATCAGACAATTCCCAATAAGTGAAATGTTCGAAACAACTAAAAAAAATTACTGTTCCTTGCCTGATTTAGATAAAAACGATATTATACTCGTTCGAACTGTCTACGGTAGTATTTGGAAGCTTCATTTGCATGTTAAAGGAATTTGTAATGCTAAATACGTAAATCCCTATTGTCGAATGAGTTCGAAGTCTTCGCAACGCACGTAAAATAATTGCCAGATTTGATTATAGGAATAAAAATATCGTTAAAAACAATGGTTTGACAACATTGTCATGCAATTATACAGAGAGTAATACACTATTTTCATTGCATGATTAGTACTTTCGATATAAGGGTGTAGTATATAATTACATAAAAAAAAGAAAAGAATAAACACAACAAAAATTGGATTATATATCTTGTTATCTCTTGCTTAATACTCATTTGTAATATCAAGAAATCATTTTCGAATGAATAGAATATATGAAATTTGTTCAAGCTTTCACCGTAACCCTTAGTACCTATTAGTATATTTGTATTTGTTCATTATTAACAACTTTTGCAAATATAAGAGTGCTTTGCGTTAACTATTCGAACACATTAAATCTGATCAACTGTATGTGATGCAATTTAGAATATCTACAAAAATTAAATAACCGTATTCGTAACAGCCTGTTCGGATCTCCCGTACTCCACTGTGAAAGGGTTAAATTTAATGGTTATACGTAAAACGAAAGCGTATACGCGTATTAAAATAATAATGGTATCGCTGAAAGCATTTAAAACATGAAGCAAACATCAGATACACCGGAATGAACGCTCGAAAATGAACATTTAAACCGATCGTGAGCATTAAAATATCATGTTGCGTACAATTTACTCAAATTATACGAGCACATATTATACCGTTCGCGGAAAGTTAACATCGCTAAATCGATCCTCAAATACCAACGGCGATGTGAACTTTAACAACGCGTTCCCCTTTGCAAATTACTTAATATCCATGTTACATTCCCGCGACATAATGCACGCAACGTGCACTACGTGCAATTGGGCACTTAGATTTCGTAGCATTAACTACATATATACATACACATATACATATATGTGTTCCTCATCCCTGCAATAAAGCAATACGCGCGAACGATCCTCCAATTATTTCGAGCATGCATTTACGGCGCATCTATGACAATTATTATCGACTCGATAAATAGTCGCGTATACTATCCGATAAAATCAGCATAGGGCAATTATAACAACCGAGTGACGCTACAGAAACCAGCGGGCTCGTTTAACAACAAACAATGACGCACCAACGTCGACAACAACACGCTAACTCCGATCGAAAATTTTGCGATCACTTTAAATAAGATATCGAGGCAAATCTCCTTGTTTGTGTATACGTGTTTCGGAGAAAGAAAATAGAAGGTAAAGAGAGAGAGAGAGAAAGAGAGAGAAAGACAGGAAGACAAAGCGTATCACGCGCACAGCAGCGACGGGAAAAAGAGTCGTAGTATCAATTGTCCACGAGACGAAGAGTCCATACAGTTTGCGCCGATTAAACGTACACCCTTCCGCATACTCGAGGAACCTCTCGTACAACAAGATTAATCGGCCCTTCTGCGTATGTAAGTGCACGGTGCCGACGTTGCTTACGCAACGTTACACGTTACGGAAAGTGAAAGAAAAAGAGGGAAAGAGCGGGAACAACGGTCGGAACAGAAGGCAGAAAGAATGACAGACAGGTAGACAGACGGATGGAAAGAGAAAGATCGACTCTGGGATCGGGGAAAAAAGGAAAAGAAAGGGAAGAAGAGTGTAACCGAGGGGCAAGCAATAAGAAAAGGAAAATGAACGAGCATAGAGAAACGGTTGATAAAAAAGAGAAAATATCTGATGAGCAATAGAATTATTACATACCGTCCGCAAGGCATGACGTGTGGAATAAACAGAGGAGCGTCAGAGCGAGAAAGCTCGCAATGCCGCCGTCGCACGCGCCTCTCATCTTCCTCTCGGCTTTTCGTCGTCGTCTTCGTCGTGGTCGTCGTCGTCGTTGCCCTCGTCCACGTCCTCGTCGTCCCGTCGTCCACGGCCTCCACTGTTCTCTCGCGAAAAAAATGATTTTCGCGAAAGCGGCCGTAGCTCAATGGCGACGACAGCAAACGGCGGCACGAGGATCGCGATCGACGTAGCCACGGCGGTATCTCGATGCCCGGAATATCATCTTCTTGTCGACGCGGGGCTAAGGCGAAGTTCCCCGTCGACGGAACACTTGTCACCGTTGATCGCCGCTCGCTCTCATACGAGCGCACACGCGTGCACAAACGGAACGCACAGTGGTTCTTCGTTACTCGGTTCTCGTGTTGTTTTTCCTTCGCTCTTCCTCACGTCCCGCTCTCATCTCGTAACTCGTGGTATTCGCGCTAACGAGGTCCCTCCTTTTTCCCTTCTCTATCCCTCTTCCTTTCTCTCCTTCTCCCTCTCACGTTGCCACTTTCCTCTCGCACTCTTCTTCGCCACGGCGACGATCGAACGCACGTTGCGCGTACTTTCGCACCGAACGAATCACCGAACAACCAACAACGGAAACGAATGGTTACTCTTTTTCTTCCTTCGCGTTCGGCCGCGTTACACGAACAGCCTCGTTGCCCCTCGTCGTCTACGCCGCGCGAGGCGAGCCGCCATTTTCCTACTGTGCTGATAGGCCCGGCCTATTATCCCTCTTTCTCTCTCTACCTCTCTCTCTCTCACTCTCTCTCTCTTCGCCGACAGACGGAGAGAGGTTTCGCGCGACAACGGAAAAAAAGCAACAACGAACGAAACGATTCACTGACACTTCGATGAATGGTTCGATCTGGCGCGTATCACGCGGCACCAGCTCTTTGACATCATCGTCCGGTTCGTTAACGTAACCACCAGAGTACTGTCACGCGGGCCACTCGCCAATTTTCACGGCGAACGCGGAGCAACTCGTGCTATTGCTACTGCTGTCGCTACTGCCGTCACCGCCGCCGCTGCTGCCTCTGCTTGTGCAGTCAGTAGTTCGTTCAGCGGCGCCATCGTTCTTTCGGCAGGGCCGTCACTAGCGACACCGATACCCTGGCGGGTACCGAAATTTCTTATAATCACTTTTACATTGTTGTAAGGTGTGCAGTAATTTTCTCTCAATTTCCGTTCATTTTTAGTACAGAGCACCGAAACATTTGGCTAAAAATAATAAAGCATTTCGGTTACAAAATGTCAAAGGAATATCATACATACGTACACACGTACACTCACGCATACATACGCACATACATACATACATACATATGCTAATACAAACAGTAAACAGAAGATTGAATTGGAAAATGTCCTATTAATATTTATTTATAAATTTCGGGTATGTAACCATAAAAGTAAAGATATATTTTGTGGAATAAATGAATACTGTTATTTGTTCGTACCAATTTTCCATATAATTGCATACAATGAAAATAGTTTTTGTAAAGTTATCGTGAACATTACCATAATTCGCTATATAATATTGTTTCATGTGTATAAATGGTATATTGTACAGAACAGTTTAATGTAATATACCAAATATAACATTGATGTTATTGCTTATTGTTTTCCGTTCATTTATAATTATATTTTTAGCGGTAGCAAGACCATTAGGAACAAATTATTTACATGTATAAAATACTACTTAAAGGTGGTTTGACGTTTATAATTGAGCTAAAAACAGTAAGACACGATTTTTCTAAAATGAAAGAAAAAAAATGTAGGAATATAAAAGAGTAAAGCTATGTAGTAATGTTTCGTAAATGAAAATACTTCTTAATACAACTTTTTAAACAAATGCAAATATACGTATGCAAGTACATTTTTAGGAATGTACTATTATCAAGGACTCCATAACCGCAATATTTGTTTTACGTACGTAATAATATTGCACAAAGAGCAAATAATACTTGAAATATTGGTTTGTTTAAAAATCTCTCATCCGTTCGCATAAATGCCCATAATTGATAAGTAACAATATCAACGAAATGCCGTAGCAGCAATACTACAGTATCTTCGTTATAATTACAGTAATTGTGAACGTATATCAAATGAAGTAAAAAAATTTATATAAATATTAATCTAACTAATTTTGTTCGTTGAAAGAATTTACGATAAATAGCGTATATCGGATGAACACATAACGTCAACAGGTTTTGCCTTCGCATTAAAAGACTATTGATCTTCTAAAATCTTCAAAATTTACATTTTTATAAATTTGAAAAAATTAAAAGTTTTAATCTCTTGTTTTACACACATTTTTAAAAGAAGAAAAATCTTTTTTTTTTAAGCAAAAGCTCCTTATATCAAGATCACATCACGTCAATGAATTTTCGAATTTCAATATTCTTCATTTTCAAGATTTTAAAAGCATTCGTGTGATCATTAAAACGTTCATGGAATTATATGATTTCAAGTTCTAATAGTAATCTGTGAAAGTTCAATCATATATGAGTTTGGCTCCCCCATGCTCTTGAAAGTATGGTCCTCGTTATTTTTTTGCCAATAGTCTGAACGATAAAACCAATCTTTTGCAACCTATCGTGGTCTAAAATTTTTCGTCCATCAAAAATATATGCCGGTTTCATCATGTTAAGATAGATACGTTTGTAATCTAATTCCTAAAAAGCACAAACAAGATAATTAATCATAAAATTACTTTTCGAACAATTACATAAATGCGATTTTTACTCACTACGAACTCATCCCACTCAGTACACAAGACAATTGCGTGTGTACCTTTCGTGGCACTGTAAGCGTCTTTGTAAATACTGACTCTGCTCTTCACATAATCAGGATCATTTGTTACGCTCGGATGCGTCAAATCTTCGATGATTTGACTTTCCTCAACCTTTTGCACGAAAGAGACGAAAGATATAAAATAGCCATAACAAGTGAAGCGTGTACAATTACATCTCCATTGAGAAAATTCACCTTGGGATCGTATATATGAAGCATGGCACCCTCGTCGAGTAAGGTCTTGGCAACATGAATGGCCGGTGACTCACGCGTGTCGCCGGTATTTTTCTTGAAGGCAAAGCCCAGCATAGAAATCCTTTTATCCGTGACAGTATTGAACAAGGACTCGATTACTTTCGCTGAGAACCTGGATTTCTGGTATTCGTTCATGTCTATGACCTGTTGCCAATAGGTCGCAACCTCAGGTAAATTCAGGCATTCGCAAATATACACCAAATTAAGAATGTCCTTTTGAAAGCAAGAACCACCGAAACCGACCGATGCGTGAAGGAACTTCGATCCTATTCGAGAATCAAGGCCAACCGCTCGCGCTACCTCGGACACATCCGCACCAGTCGCTTCACATACCGCCGACAGGGAATTTATGCTCGATATGCGTTGTGCCAAAAAGGCATTAGCGGCCTAAAAGGACAATTAATTCGAATAGTTACGCAAAAATTCTTTGAGTATGGTTCATTAACGATCAGCAAATATTGATTCGAAGATAAACTTGTAAGCTTGGTTACTTATCGTTGCGAAGGATTACTTAAAATTCGAAACGCAATGTGAACGTCATTACGTATACCATATTTAAATATATGTTCTCTCGCTTTAATATAAAAAGAAACTGTACCTCGTATGGGACTAATTAGTTACGATTGTTAACGTTTTATAAACCAACCAGTGATACTGCTCGTCCACCGAACGAATAAATATACACTCTTCAACTTTCTCTTACCAGTTTGGATAACTCTGAGCTCCACGTGTTCGTAGTCAAAATATTCTTTCGTGGAATCCAGTGCTCGTAAACCTTGCATAATTTCTCGATGGCCGCCTGCCCTTCCGGCGAGCTCTCGCCACCGATTAAAACGCGATCTGCGTTCACCAGATCCTCGATAGCAGTTCCCTCCGCCAGGAATTCTGGATTCGATAAGATCTACAAAAGATAACGCCTTTCCTGTTAATGTCGCCTTGCACAATCGCGTCGATGATATCAAAGGATGCGCAACAAATAATAAAACGACTGGTTAGTAGTGAAAGAAAAGAAGGTCATGAACGATTCGTAGCGAATGGACGCAATGGTGACGACCGAGCAGAATCTCTCAGGCAGCACATATAAATTCAACAAGTGTTAAATCAGGTAGCTTTAGAACTATGGTCATGCGTTACCGGGGAGTGGATGTACACAAACGGGTATAAATATATTATAACATCGCTTACAACGTAATGTCGAGCGATCGTTTAAAAATGTACGAAATATCCAAAATGACGGGGATAAAACGAATTTCTACCTAGGTACCATATTTTTACTTAGTTATGTTTATAAAAATGCGAATTTGTATAATACATCAAGTCATAAAATCATATGAAATAAATAATTAAATCAAATCACTGGTTCTCAATAGATGTGTTATGTAAAATATACCTAGTAAAAACCTTTAATTTAGTTTCTGAAAAACCATACATATTGATTTACAATTAGCCGTATGTTTGACTAATAAACCGACGATAAGATTGTATGTATTATGGAAATTAACGTTACACAAGTATAAAAATTCTCTGTATTTCAAGACTGTGGGTTGTTTCAAATAATTAAACATCTGGTTCTGACTAAAATTTAACGAATTCATATTGAGATTTTGTATTCGGAAAAATGTTAAGTGAATACTTTTAATTTTTGACTGCTTCCTTGAAATGCTTAATGCGTCACTGGAATATTGACTTAAATTGCGTTATCAAATTACAAAATAAAGAAAAAAAAATGCTAATCAACGTGCAAGCATAAGATGCATCCGGTACACCTAAAAATAGCTCCAACGTGTACAGTATAATACTCCATTATGAACAAGAAGCGCCCGTACTAAATTGCCTTTGCTTTCATTTTAGTAAAATACATGGTCTGCAATAAATGAAATCTATCTATTCAATCTTTATTTCCAACCTATAACGATGCATCGGAAATCAGTTACATGACATTCACCATTTTTCCTAAGCCATTAAACCTTTGATAACGAGAACGACGAAAAAGTAATAATAAAACGTTCCAAGAAATGGATTTATACTTCAATCAAAACAGTCAACATTTCAAAGCGCGAGTCAAACAAAACTTTGGTACTCCCGCCAAGATTTGAGATTGCTCGCAATAACAACGATTGAGAAGGACCATGAGAGTTAAAAAAAAGTTAAGTTTACAGGAATTCTTTTTTAAAATCGTAAATATAACCACTATATATACACCTATATATACCTATATATACACCTCAGAAAAATTACGTACAACGTATACTGTATCACAACAACATTTTTCATACTAATTAAGTAATATAATATAATAACGAAAAAATTTTTTATTAACATAGCTATTTCCGCTCATTTTAAATATGTTACTAGTATATTAAATCACACATGTGTAACAATTATAGTACGAACTAGATTAGATAGCGTACATTGTACAAGTTATCCCCCGAGATAGACATAGGAACCCACCAAAATCAAACTTCACAGAGACCTTAAAATTCGCTACGCCAGTCCTGCTTTTACGAAACGGAAATTGTAACTAGAACAGTATGCAATCGAAGCAATCAATCCCGATTTCATCGATACGATTAAAATGCTTATACGTACTATTTCCATCAGGGAATCCTGTTACCTGATATGAAACTCCCGGCTTGTGATTAGCGCGCAAAATGTTCATGATACTCTCCGCCGCTCTGACCGGCACCGTGCTCTTCTCCACAACGATCTTGTCCCCGGTAGCAATTTCCGCGATCATCCTGGCAGCGCTCTCAACGTACTTCAAATCTGCCGCCCTGCCCTTCCCGTTTCCAAACATTTTCGTTGGCGTGTTCACGGAGATAAAAATCAGATCCGCCTCCTGGATCGCGGTCTCTACATCCGTCGAAAAGAATAAGTTCTTGCCGCGACATTTGCGCACCACCTCGTCGAGACCCGGCTCGTAGATCGGTAGTTTCTCCGAGTTCCATTGGGCTATCTTCTCTTTGCTCTTATCCACCACGGTCACCTGAATTTCAGGGCACTTCAAAGCGATCACGCTACACGTTGGACCGCCGACGTATCCAGCCCCGATGCCACAAATCTTTTTTATAGTCATAACGACAGGCCGATATTGTACCTATCGATCACGTAATTATTACTGATATCATCGCGTTCGAAAAAAAAAAATTATTATAGTTTATAATTGCTCCAACATTAACGGAAATAACTTGATAAACTTATAAGGTTTCTGTGATACATGGATGTTTCATTCTCAGAAAACTTATTCTTATCTGGTACAGATTAAAATCAAGTATCGGTGCAATTTTATAGAAAATTTGTTGGGATCGATTAAAGAAACGATTAATTCGCCGTGTTCCATTGATATTTCATTGAAATGTAAATGTAATTGTTATTGAAATACTGAAAGATATGTTACCAACTATGTGCTATCATAGCAAACGATATAATTTATGTACAAAATATAATTACTTTACTTTTTTTAAATGTTCAGTTTTTTACAATATGTATGTATATATATATCCCAACTGTTAATACAAATTCATATTTGCACCGGCTGAATTAAGACATACTTTTCAATGAAAAATATTCTATACCAATATGATTTAATGTAAATTTAATCGATCGCACATTAAGGGTAGAATTAGTTATCAAGTCTTCATCAATAACCGTTAACGAATTAATGTATGACGGCTTGAACATGCAATGCAAGTAACAATTACTCTGCCGTTCATTACTATTTAGCCACAAAAAGGGAAGGTAAACAAACTCCATTTAATCACAGTGTATAAAATAATAAAAAGATCATGTTTGATCAGCTGTAGTTACCTGTAGCTAATGGTTCTAAAAGTACGCCCTAATAGAAAATGTGATGCTTCTCGGAATCGACGATAGGACGGAAGGAAATGTCACGATAAGTCGGGGATCACTAACCACCCAGGTCACGTACTGTCACGAGTACAATAATAAATGAAAGTTTTTCGAATACCAAACATCAGCGTGCATAACAGGAACGTATCGTAGACGGATCGTCGGCACGTTACGGACACTGGCACAACTCACATGTTACGCGTCCCTCATCAGAAAATAGTCTAAACTGAAGGCGTGTAAGTCGCACGCGCGATCCCTGCCATCGCCACATTCTCATCGCTACAAAGATCCGCGCATGCGTTCTCCGAGATTTTCAATTTGCTGCTGCCCTTTCAAATTAATTAAATAATCTCGATAAGAAAAGCACAATTATCTGTGACAATAAACAAGTAATATACTTTTACTGTTGACTACAATTTTCTCATACTTTACATTACTTTTTATATCCCTTGTGCAAATTACATTTGTAACGCAAGAGAATAAACAGTCATGTACATCCATGTATAACCTTACTGTTACAGTAAACTTTATAATTATTTACGTTTAATTCTCCATTCTTATTTAGTTATAATACAATTGTACTATATAGTGAGAAAGCTGTAACAATTTAATATAGTTAGAAAATTTCGTATTTATTTAGAGATAAAGTAGTGATATGAACTGTGGAATTATAAATGGTTTTTATTTACCTTTTAATTTTTAGTGTCCACTTAAGATTATTACAAACAATAAGTAATAGGAAAGATCATTCTTTCTCCTGTACACGTAATTACGTCGACATGTTTGTTAAGTGGCGCTGCTATCGTTGATGGTGGCGTTGTTGCATGAACCTTTCTTTATAATCTCGATGGCCATACATCGCGTCGTGTTAGGCGACGAAGTAAATTTTATATCTTTAAAAATATAAAGAATCTATTAGATTTTCTGTTAAAACAATGGTTCAAAAAAAGGTAAACTTACTAAATAACCGAATAAAAGTAATATTTTCATTATTGGTGTTTTAATATGTGGAATTATGGTGATTACAAATCGGCATGTTTTGGCCACACGATGTTGTAAATATGTTCTTCTTGTATGTACCTAATTGCCGTGCTTTTAATTGCTTAAATTTATGCAGACTATATTATTTACTGATTTAAAGAAATATATATATAAGTCTTTAACGTTTGTTAAAGATATAATGCTTTTCTTTGCTATGGTTAACCAGAACATTTTAAGGTTCCGTATTGTTTTTGTATTCGGATAACAAATAATAGCATCTTCCGGGTATACCATGTTAAACTTTATATTTTAAATTTAGCCGAAGAAGAAAGTAGGGAAGAAGGTGGCAGCTGCGCCACTGGCAGTTAAAAAGGTTGAACCCAAAAAGCAAACCAACCCCTTATTTGAGAAACGTACTCGTAACTTTGGTATTGGTAAGTATAAGAAATATTTTAAATATGTAAATATAATTATCATGTAGCATCTATTTTGTTTATACTAAGAAGGATATAATATTCAGGACAGGATATTCAACCTGCCCGAGATCTTAGTCGATTTGTGAAATGGCCAAAGTACATCCGTATACAACGTCAAAGGGCTGTATTACAGAAGAGATTGAAAGTACCACCACCAATAAATCAATTCACACAAACATTGGATAAACAAACGGGTACATTCATTTGAAAGAAATTTAAAAAATTGCACAGTATTTAATTCATAAAAGTTCACTAATTTTTTTTATTACAGCAACGCAACTATTTAAAATGTTGGAAAAATACAGGCCTGAATCAGCTGCTATGAAAAAAATGAGGCTAAAAGCTAGAGCTGAACAAAAAGTTGCAAAGAAAGAGGATGCGCCAACAAAGAAGCCAAATGTATTGCGCAGTGGTACAAATACAGTAACTACTCTTGTTGAGCAGAAAAAAGCTCAGCTTGTTGTGATTGCACATGATGTTGATCCAATTGAGGTATATATTATTTCCTTCTTTCATAATACTAAAGTATAATATATAATTGTTCTGTCACGATGATGCTTGAATTTCTTCACCTGACAATAAAATTGGTATAATCAATTTCATTTGAAAGATGAAACATGACCCTGAGTGGGGATTTTAATCATACAATTGAGTATGGTATTGTTCTATTTTATTGATGCATTACTTTTTAATTACAGATTGTTCTGTTTCTACCAGCACTCTGTCGTAAAATGGGTGTACCTTATTGTATTATAAAAGGTAAATCACGGTTGGGACGTCTCGTCAGGCGTAAAACATGCACTGCAGTTGCTTTGACTCAGGTAAATTTTTTCATTAAAATAACTACTTCTACACAAGATATGAGCAATATTTTATAGCGTGATGATTTTCAAAGGAGCCAATCCAATGATAATATTAGTGATAAAACAAAAAAACCTAACACTGATGCAATTTTATCAATATTACTTGTCTTAGATTTCGTTTACTTTCGCTAACACATTGTTTTTATATCAGGTGGATTCTGGTGACAGAGCCAACTTCTCCAAACTTGTCGAAGCTATTAAGACGAATTTCAACGACAGATACGACGAAATCCGACGTCATTGGGGAGGTGGTCTTTTGGGCAGTAAATCTGCTGCCAGAATAGCTAAGTTAGAGAAAGCTAAGGCGAAGGAACTTGCACAGAAACAGGGTTAACATCTTCCTGTTTACTGAACATTGTTTACTATATACAATAATAAAACATAAAACTGAAATTTCCGTGTTCCAACTCACATATATCCTTTAATTAATTTAAACAATTTAAAATGAAAATTATTTTAATTTATAATAGTTTTCTGTTATATAAAAAGAAGTTTTACTATATATTGTAATAACGTGGGAGTTTAATTTTAATATTTAATTTTTGTACAATTACATTCAAATTTAATTTCACTATGTACATTACAGTTTAAACTTTTCCATATGAAATTTATTGACTTATATCCTTTTTTTAATTAACTTTTCCAATCGTTTTATTCGTCCAGCTTCATGTTCTGGGCTGTCTTGAATAGCATGACTTCTATTGTCGTGTGAAACATCGACATGTTCAGGTTGTTTAAATTGTTCTAATAATAAAACCTGTTCTGTTTTCTTTAAGCCCTGGAAAATTATGAAACACTTAATTTAACTTATAAAATATCTTAGTTAATTTAACAGGTTAAACGCAACGCTGATTCCTAGGCACCGGCTCGTGCTACATCGCCGTGCGCGTCAGTCTTTACGTATTGTTCAGTCTCATGTTTCGTTTCTTATCTTCTGTTCGTAGTTCATTGTCGTGCATTACCCACGTGACAGCCGAATATGGTGTAAACAAGACAAGCTGGACGTTTAACGTGTTAAACGTTTGTATAAAATCAAATTACCTTCATATCCAAAATTTTTTGAAATTCTAGCGTTTGTAAATCCGGTAAGCGTATTCTACATTGCTTCACGAAATCTTTTGGAGATTCTATCGGAGACATCACAATCTTGAGAATCATTTCAGCACTTGCCATACCTTTTACTACTACCTATTTACAATTTGAAACACAGATTACGAACCTAACCTACAAATGTGAACTGAAGTACAAATATACGTAGTAAAAAGTGAAGTACTTTAGTATATGTTGCTGGTGCTTTTCTTTGCACTTGATATCCTGTTGAGGGAAGATCTAAGAGAGCAGTTTTCAGCATGTGTACATCTAACAGTAATTGTTCAGCACCTACAGTATTTAAAGGTTTGCATTTGTACAATTGCTGTACTAATTTTACTATAAAAGAACTGTAAACCAATAAGTTCTTCATTAGCTCTCTTAATATCGTTTAATAAAATAAATTCATATGTTTACTTTATTTATTACCTTGCAAATTTTACACAAAGCTGTGTAAAATATTTCCTGCATGAGGATAATCTATCTCTGATGGTAGGTATTGTTTGACGAAGATGTGCCACAATAGTATTAACATAATTACTTTGATCACCAACAACTTCTATAGCACTCCATTGAACCTCAATAATTAAGAAAGATCATTTTAAATATTAGAAATTCTAATTATAATAGTCAAAAAGCTAGATGAATACCTTTGTCATGGCTGTTAATGCAGATTCACACGCAGATTCTAAATCTTGAACAAGTAGCTGTATACAATTCGATATAACGCTATAAAAATTATGACATTATTAGAAATAATAAATTTGTGAATGTTTAGGAAAAAATGTGGAATATATACTTATGAAAAATGTCTTGTTCTTGCGATAAATTAATTTTTTCAGCATAACATTTATCAGCTTTTTCACGAAGCTTTTCCTCCAATTGTTGTGTTGTTTCTAAGCAATATTCAGCAGTTGTTAGTATGCTAAAATAAAATTCCGTTATATTTTCTTTCAAACATTATGTTATAACATAAATAGTTAGTTAACCTTTACCAGCATATTCGTGATTGTTCTTCTTTGCTAAATCTAGTACTTTCGCCTTCTTTAAGAAAGCTTTGAAAATTTTGTATGAAACCTGACGTCGAAAGATCTCGAAAATCACGCGTTATACTGCTCATACTTGTAGCAATTCCTGCACTACCTCCAATTCTGTAATAAATTCTTATTTTATGTATAGGAATCATAACTTTAATCGACTCATTAAAAAAAGTATGTACTTTACGTACTTAGGTAAATTATTTTGTAATATTTTAAGAGCGTATTCTCGCAGATACTTCTGAAAAGTTTCAGCCAAGCTCACCATAATTAAACCTGTACTAAGCTGTGTACATTGTAACATACATTTCTTATAAAACACAAATAGATCTGCGCAAGATGATAATACACTGCTTGGACCTTCGATACCATCAAAATCTTTAGCACCAGGAGGTTGCGTTTTGGAATCTGATATAAATTTATCCATTAAGTCGGCTAAATTACGATCCAAACTTTCTATGTAAATATTCAAGTATGGTTCAAAACATCTTCCTATGAGATTTGAAAATGGTGATGGTTTTGGTTCATCATTTTGTACCTGCTACATAATAAAGTATCATAGTACAAAGTTCATTATATTCCTAAAAAAATCTTGGAAAACATGATACCTGTTCATTTTCTTCAAACGGATTTTTTGAAACTTTGTTATCAGTTGCATCTGAATTAGTAGTATTCTTTTTATTAGCTGTATCTGCATTTTCCAAAGTAATACCACTAAATCTTTTTGCCAATAAAGATTCAAAATTGCTAGTTCTTTGAATTGCATAAAGCAATAATTTTACATCTATTTCGGAACGTCTTTTATGCATTAATTTCGTAAGATCTTCTCTTGTAACATTGCAAAATTGCACAGCAATTCGCTCTGAGATCTCCCAATCTTGTGGAAAGATTGTGCTAAATTTTGATTCAAAATCAAGTAGGTGTTTCTTTATCCATGCATAGCGTCGGTCAATTTTATCCAACCATGCGAAGTCTTGATTTTCATCAAATAGATGCGCATACTCTTGTAATTGAATACCTACAAACCACGTGAGTAGATCTCTCCTTGTAAAAGAGAGGCAAATTGTTACATTTATGTCAATATCTGTTGAATATTTCCAGTCAATATACATACTTAACTTTTGGATCCAACACGGATAGGACTAAACATCCCTGTGTAAGTTGACTGAAATATTTTGGATTTTGACCAGAAAATGCTTGTTTAAAGTCTGCTGTAATTTGTTGAGCCAATTCAATATGTATCTGGCGTACCTTTAAGCCAAAATATTAATCAATATATATTTCTACTATTCAATTAAAATATTACTTATAATACATCATACTTCATCAGACAATTGTTTCACTTGAGGTATATCCATGTAGTTATTGAAATGTTGCATCACTTCCATCACTGCTTGTAAAGGCAAAATAATTTTACCATATTGTTTTTTCTGTGTTAACACTCTAAAATCAAATTAAGATATTGATAATAAATAATAGAAATTTTAAATTATTTTAAATGTATTTTTGATAATAAAGATGATAACACATTACTTTAAGTAATCTACACCTTCCACAAGCATATACAAGTGATTTAAAGCTGTTATCGAGGCAGTGAGATTTCTTTTCGCAAAATCCAATTGTTTAATATCTCTTGTTATTTCTTTAACTACTTCCTCAGATTGTTCTGCCTTGTCTTTAATATCTTTAATATGCACAAACAATTGCTTTATTACTTTCTGTGCATCTTCTAATGCTGCTCTACCATCTTGACCCACATTCGTCTGTCCACGTACCACAGAACGAATTTCCTTGTCTATAGTACGTATTTGTAATTCCATGTTATTTACTACGTCATCTATGTTAGACAGGGATTGCTCCGTTGGAAACAATGAATTTATATAATCCACTACATTAAAGTTCAGTTGATCCAATGGATCTGTACTAGGTAAAACCTGTACAAAAATTTAAGAATAATCGATCAATAATCATATGTAGAATTAAGTTTTAAGAATTAAGTAGAATTGAATGAATTATGATATAATAATTACTATTTAATTCTACACCGTCGAAAATTCTTATCTAACGAAACCAGATTTAAGATAAAAATAATATATAAGTAAATATTTAAGTACTATTTGCCAAGGGTAAATGACAGCTGCATATGCTTTGACAGTTTCGTTGTGAATCTAACCTGTTCGATCACATTTTGTACACTTGGTGGAAATGCGTAAACAGTTGAATTTAGATCCTCCAAATCATCTTCCTCGTGTCCTTCCATTTCTGTTTTTGTCTTAATTTCAACCATATAACTCATACGTGTTTCATTCTAAATGATTTACAACAGCGTATGACAAGCAGGTACGTAACACATATGTTTACGTGTATTTTTCTAGTCTACGTTGTGTAAGAATTGTTTCTACATTATGCCTCTCATTAATTTAGAAATATCCTTTACGCTTTCTGACGTAACGTTTTTGTAAGAAGAAGTAATAATATCGCGTCATTTAATAGATTTTTTAGATATACGAGTAAATACATATCAGGTTCCACCGCGGACGAATGACATATTGGAAATGTACCTTATACTTTGTATATGAGTGAGATATTCAATGCAAATACGAAAGAATATTTTTCTTTTTAATATAAAATATTTGCAACGAAGAATCATTTGTAAAAAAAAAGAAAAAAATTAAGTTCTTCTAAAATATCTAAAATTAAAATTTTTTTATTCCATAAATGCATATGTCGGTATATAAAAATCTGATACTAATAATTATAAACTACCTAACCACAATAAGATGTAACAGGTTTGCTTTTAAAACTCAATTTATGTTCGCAGAAACAGGTTATTTAAATAAAAGTCATTGTAAAATATATTACCCATTTCAATCATTATATTACATCATTTATTTCATGCTAGAACTGCATTAGCAAATCCAACTTTAAAGATCGCTCGATAAGCGAACAGACAGCGAGTCTCCGCTCTATGTTTCATATTCTATGGGAGTTGGTCGAACGATCGAAAAGCTTGGTCAGTTGTAGCGCCGACTCGGCTCGAAGTTGTGTAGTTTGAAGGCACACCACTGTACAAAATAGAAGCACGTTTTTTTTTTTATATTAAGCAACGTAGAGAGAGGCAGTAATATTTTGCGTAGAGACGACGCGAGAGAATTAATACGACAATGCCGCGCCAATCAGCACACTGGGAAAAATTCGTATTCGTATATATTTTACAATTATTTTCATGTAAGTTGCACGCAATCGTAAACACCCACCCGGCCAGTTCATTCTGTTCCCAGACATTGAAAATTGCGGATGTTTTTCCACTGAAATTTCGTGTGTTATAATGTTTGAAACGCAAAAGATGTTCGATCACTTGATATTGTTCGATTTCAATTAATTCGCTCGGATTGTATTCGTTGGAAAAATATCTTGCACGACATGTTTCGGAATTTGAATGAAATGTTTTGTATCGACTAAAGCTCCATTGACAAAAATGGGAGTAAACAAACGTTTTAGTTAATTGTACAATTGTGTATGGCTTTATTTGCACAAATTATGTTTGAAATTCTGCTGTATGTACATGTTTGTAATGTTAGGATAAGTAAAATGGCAATCAGAAGCAAGATTAGTAATCGTGTTTAATAAATTTCGTTGAAGAAACTTGCTGTTAATTGATGAGGTACAATTAAGCATCGGATTTAAGCGGATTACCAAGTGAATGAACGTGTTTACATTCTTCGCGGTTTTTTTAAACTGGTCTACGTCACTTATACATATTATAGATGTTATATGTTTTCTTCTTTTTTTTATGTCATTATGCGGTCAGAAAATTTTCATTTATGACACACCTACGGTTGCGTTGAGTTATAAATGGACAGGCTAACATTTATCCATCGACTTTTCAAGTCATAGTAACACATATATTTATGGAATATAGTAACGAGATAGTTCGCATTCAGTCATCGTAATCCACAAAGTTTATTGTTACGCAAACAATTTTTACAGCTTATAACAAATTTTTATCCTTTTCATATATACACCCATATTTATCCATTTATACAATTTGGTAAAACCTTTATGATTTTATAAATACATTGCATAACTACATATACACGTACATATTTACACGCTTATTCGAAGATATTTATTTGGATATTTCCATACTTGTTATTTCCAAAGAAACTATAATTGTAACGTTATTATACCACTAACGAAAGGCATTACTCGAACCCATTATTTGCTCCTCTGTTACGCGACTCATCCCACCGCAAAACGTTTTTCTGTCCCCGCTATTTGCTCGGTTTTTCTCTTCTCTTTCGTTTCGCCCATACAAAGGCGAACGAAAGACTCTCGAGCGACGAACGTCACTCGGGAACGTTCCGGGGCAAGTAAAAAACCGATTTAAATTTTAACCGTATATGCCATCGTCACAGGCACACAAAGAAACGAAACGATTTCATTTTCGACGATTATTCATGGTAGCCGAATATGGTGCTTTCGGAACGTCTTGAAAGCTCCCGGAATACCCTGCGCGCGTGTTAGTAACACGCGCTTTCAGTGATCGATACAGTAACACCTCCCAGCAACAGGGTACTGCCACAAATGGTTATAGTCGACCGAAAGCTCTCCATTCTTCCGTACGGTTTCATTAGCCCTGTCGTATTTTCCAAGTATCACGCTTTTCGCATAATATCACCCTACCGTGCCGTCGATGGACGATCGTCGTTCGCGTAGTCGTCGACACGATCCGAACCGAGCGGGCTTAAGCGATCGTAATCGAATTACCGTGACGAAAAGTTGACACGGATACGTGTGGTACCTAGTCCTACGACGACCTAGATTTCGCGGAGGAACGCTCGAATTAATAGACACTTCCCTTCAGACGCGCTAAATTGTATCGATCATCCGGTTATTAATTGTTGCCCGATGGTGTTGGCTCGATAATTGTCGCGCGGTACATTAACGCCGATTCGACAGCTCGAACATTAACGCGATAGCATGTAAATTTGATCGTACATCGTTTGTTTCGTTGATCGATTCGGGAAATAATTTCATAACGATATAACATATTTTTATACTCGTAGTACTTTATTTTTTCTAAATTGAAGTAATAGTTATAAATATTTAATAACGCGTTGTATTTTTATCTCATTCAATCCTCTCCTTGGATTGTTCTGGAGGATTTCAACCTCCTGAATTTCACCTATGCTCGACCTAAATAATGTTTTTGCTATTTTCGAATCAATATTTACGGATGCCATTGGCAGTGTTTACCACAGTAAAAGCGCATATTGTAAGATGTTTCCCCAAGTGGCAAGACACAAATTGTTTTCAAATCAGCTAGTCTCGACATTGAAAAAACATTTTTTACATTCACACAGAGTATCATTAACATTCGGTGTTTAATAATTTTTTCAATGTAGGCCATCGTATGAATGACGCGGCCCTGCAGGAAAGGACATTAGTGTCATTATATGAATGACGTAGCGTGCAATGTGTTAAGCATCGGAGTGTTAAATCATTTCAACTAGAAACATAATTCATCGCTTCTGGTTGAACATAAACGGTACACAATTTTGACAGCGATCGTCGCGTATTTTTACGAAACGCAGCAATTATCGATAATTGTCTTAATAATCGCGTAATTAAGAAACGGACGAAATTCGTTTTACCCGGATGCAATCGAGGACATTGTTTAAAGCGTTACGTCATTGACCGGCTAGAGTCCCCCAGTTCGTTGTTTCGTGCATAAATTAATTAACGATTTTGTTGCTGAGAAAGTTGCACAGGACAGGCGAACTGTTTTCGTTGTTGAACTGTAACGAGGCAAGTTCCGTTTACGTTACGTTTTGCGATTTCCCCTCTCGGTGTTCCCTATGTTTCTGCGCGTGCATTTTTGACCGCGTATAATGAAATATCTGAGATTCGTTAAACTAATTATTACGCGCCATCGCCATTATCGTTCGAAACGTTCTTTTATTCGCATAATACGATGCACCAGGATTTCATCTCTGTTTTATTTCGCTTTATACACACCTCCATTGAGAGAGTTCACGTTTCGCCGATATGTTATTCCACTTTTTTCCCCTCTTTTCAAAAATCCACTTTAATGGTATTCCACGATTTTGCGTTTACGAGCGAAACGAGAATTCGCCAACAAAAACTTCGACAGCCCCGTGCAAATGATATAATTGGTAAGAGGGAGGGTAATAATTTTTGTTCGATTAATCGTTCAACGAAACGAATGGCAAAGTACCAAACAATGCGTTTGTACGGAAAGATTACTCGTCAGTTCCCTCGTAAAACGGTATAATATTTGTTCGGTAGAATATTTTGCACGTTCGATAACGAACGACGCATTGATGTTCGAAGGAAAGAAGTGCGAACCCCCGAAATTTTTTTACTCATATTTGTAATTGAAACATTATCGTACGTTGATTTTCAGATGCAACTTCAAATACCATATATGTGCGGCTGGCAGCACCGTACTACGTAACATATGGGAGCACAGCTATTCTGCATTGCAAACACAACGTCTCAGACGATAACTTGCGTCGAATCGAATTCATGAAGGATGACAAGAAGATATTTGAATACGTAAAAGAGAGAAATCCACAGTACCTCACACCGGGCGTAGACGGCGCAAAGATGGAGGTGAGTATCGTGCAATTAACACACGACCACCCCCGCCTTTTAATTATGCAGTCTTTAAACAATTGCGCGGTTATACTGCGTCGTATCTCCTAGACTACAACATTGATGTGGTTCTTTTTTATTTTTATTTCTATTTTTATAATTAAACAGAGTTGCTTTCAAGAGTTAATTGGTACATTTATTACAGTATGTATGATATAAATTATCGGCAAACAATTTAGGATTACGTATCACAGGGAACGTAAGAATTTTAAAAGTATTATTTAGATCGTACTGCTCGCAGAAATTGTTATATTTGTACCTATAAAATGTTAATTTCCAATTGGTAAAACAATCAGATGGGCATTTGATACTGATAAAAATTGGAAAGTAATTCAAAGCCGTTTGGCCGGCTGTGTACGGTCAATATTTTAGAGTTTAAGCTTTTTCGTGCCCGTCGTTTTTTTTCTTCTATCCTCTTAAAAAATATTACCGTATTTATTCAGCGTTTTATTTCGCCCGTGTTAAATGAATTTAAAAATCTTCTCAAATTGACAATTTCAACGTTCCTTGCTTATCGATTTCGTAGCATACGTATCTATAGATATCTCTACGTACACACGCATCCTATTATTATTTGAAATTAGTTAAATCTTGTATGGAATCATGAGTATAATTGGAATCTTCGTTACTTGCTCACCGGAGGCGCGAGTACTTTTTTAGATCGCATTATAAATGGATAAATTTTTTTTATTCCTCTTTGTCTCTGGCTTTTGATCTCCCACGTAAAATGCCCTAGATATTCTGTTCCTGTTCCAAATATCTGTAACTGTGCGTACGTTAATAACTGTACGAGAAACGGACTTTAATGATACCTGCTCACGAATATTCTGTACATGAAAAAGTAATTCATTGGTCTAATGCATTTAACCATTCCGTGATACCTTGATAGATGATCGCGTGTTCAGGTTATACGTCTGCTCCCCGTGTGTTCCCTATTGTTCGGCAAGTTTTTTGTAATCTATTGAAACGTGCAAGTCCGGTAACTCGTTTCTTTCCAAATTTTTTTTACATTACCCGAGAAATTCATTTCCATTAAGATCGGGTCTTTTTCTTTTCCTATTGTTACCTTTACTCCCTTTGAACGACGTGGATACCTGTTTCGATCGAATCAGGTTACACGGATATTAGTTCTACAAAGTGCAACGCGACTGATTTAATAGAATTAAGACCGAACTTTATCGTTTAACGAGATCGAAATCATTATTATTTCTCCTATTATTATCATTAGTTTCCTTTTTCAGTATTCAAGGGGCTTTACACTTCTCGGTTTGTCCTTGTTGTATTTATCATTTTACAGTTGATCACCGAATTGCATGCAAATTAGTACTGACAACGATAGCTTATCAATCTCGTACCATCGCTCGCTACGTGCAAATTAATTGTCACCGTTGTTGATAAAGCATAACGCGATCAGACACGTATGATTTATCTACAATTGCATCAAAGGCATTTACGATCGTCTAGACTAAAAATAAATCACCCAAGCTGTCTGGCCTTTTAAATATTTTAATCCGTGCAGGTCTGATGGCCAGCTTAGGAGCAAATTAATATTTTACTACCGTATCACGTTCGAAAGCTCGTTTCGCCGCCGCTGAACGGTTTCACGAAAATTACCGGTCACCTCATTTGGAGGCTCAATCTGTTTGAATATACTAGCTGATTAATCGTTCAATTTGTAGTCGTTTAATTTGCTTCTGATAAGCAGTCGCGTTGGCAGAAGCGGAGTCGATTGCTTTCGCTTTAAATCGTACGAGGTAGTTCCATTCGAAGGCAAAAAAAAAAGGAACAAATTTTTTTCATCGGAAATTTCTCGATTAAATTATGACATCGCTCCTTTATTTTCTCAATTTTCAACCTTTTCCGTTCGACCAGTTTTACGTTGGTATAATTCTATTTGCAGTTATTTACACTTTCGTTGGAAAAAATGGTTAGTCTCCGTGTATGCTCATTCATTTTATTTCGGTGTGCATTTTTTATTTCCTGTGCTCCGATTTCAATTGTGAAAATAAATAATCCAAATAGATATATTCTTTTTTAGGGGTGAAAATCGGTTTCCCATTTTAACAATCGATATTTGGATCGCGCGGAAAATGTGTAACCGAGAAACTCGTTTCCAATCTACGAGTAAAACGAATATCCTTTTTCGTAGTAAACTTGTACGCGTGGTAACGATGGTACAATTTTATATCTCGATGCTTGAACGTAATTACTCGTACATCGTTGAATGAGTATTAGTTATAAAGAGAAGGATTAATGTCTTTAGAAAGTTAACGGAAGCTTAAAACGCGCAGAAAAAGTTTGTTTTCCGTTCGAGTATTTTTTCATCGTTCAATTACATAAAAGCGAAAAGTTCTACAAGTGTTTGTAACAGGTGTCTCGATGGTTAATGGGTAAATTACAGTTATTTTTACGTAAGTTTCATCGTTAACATTTCTTTTTCCTTTTTTTGCACCATTTCCATAGCGTTACCTTTCGCTCCCGTGTCCGACAACGGTCGCCTTATTCTACTTGCGCGATCAAACGAGGCTCCACGGTGTGTCTGATCAGATACGGCATTATTCCACTTCCACGGCGAAGTTATAATTAATTCAAACTCGTTCGCTTATTCTTTCGCTTAAAAAAGTTTCCCGCACTTTATTCGAATCCTATCTTGACATATTACTTTTTTTTAACAGCATCGTATTATTTTTCCTCCAGAGTAATCAGAGATAGGGAAGAAAGAGTGGAACAATGCAAACTTTTATTTGTATATATGTTTAATTAGAGGGGAACTCCTATAGCGTAGCAAAGTTAAGGTAAGAGAATTTGTAAGGAAAAGCGTAACGAAAAAAACAAGAGAAAAAAGAGAGACCAAACTTTGTAGGATAATTCTGTACTTTTATTTATAAAATTTGTTATGATGGTTTATATTAAGGTGTTGTATGATTTTTGTTTAACGCCAACAAAACGTTCCAGGTGTATCGCAGAAAGAAATTCTAGAGAGAGTGTAATTTATTCAACCTAACTGTTCTACAAACAGTTTTATTCGCTTACATAGTGCCATTTTTGCGGTTGATTCTGGAGACATTAATTATTCGCGTTTTAAATTATTCAAAGGCGTTGCAAAAAGATCAATGCACCAACCATATTCGTCCCCGCATTTACATATGCAATTTGTGCAGATGAAATTAGTGTAATCTTTATAATCTGTTGGTACGCGAAATAACTCGTGTGCCTGTGTACACACGTGTTTATACCATGCCCGCAAGAATTTGCGAGCGAACAATCACAGAGAATTTAATATCTCCCGCAAACTAAAAAGGAATCTCATTCTCGCGAATCGATACGTGGAGGAACGAATAAAAGTAGTGGAACACCAAAGTCGTTTAAAATTAAACCGGAAACGATTGATTCTATCCGTTCGTTGATATCGCAGTCTACTTTTAATCTTTTGCGAATAAATGAATAAAACGAAGCGAGATACATAATAAACGTCCGTTACGTTGAATATTTATATTATTCTTCTTGCACATTCGAGGGAATTTAATAATATATTAATAGCTAGCACGCACACAGCCACGCGTAAACGCGACTCGTTCGTGCTTGACGTTTCACGATATGCACGGAAACTGTACTAGCGCCGAAAGAAAGATGAATGAGACCCCTCTGAGCCACCCCTTTACGCCCTTATAACGTCTCGCGTATGCATGAACGCGGAACTTTTGCACGATAAAATTAATACCGAAACATTGCAGTCATGCATTATCGAAATTACGCGACACGGGCTTATTTATTATCAACATGATAATCTACGGGCACTGTCGAGCTACGATCAAAGTACATTTATCGTTTCATCTAACAATACGTTGATTAATGCCTGGTAGTAATGAGCACCCTATAAAGGAACAGTCACGAAACGAACATTCGATAATTTCTGTTTAATTGTGTCCTGCGATTGTGTACGCCGTTCAGCGTAATTGACACACGGTTGCTTGATCATTTTTGATAATTTATGTGTCGATCATACATATGTAGAGTGTGTCACGTAGAAATTACAAACTGTTCCACGACACGTGCATAAATATTTATTAATCGATTCGGTAGCTGATCTTGCATACGAAACGTTGTTAAATATACGTTTGATAATCGACACTCGAGGACGTATCGTTTATGAAAATTACTAATTTTACCGGATTCTTCTGAGAAATTCATTTTTATCTCAGACACGTTTCTCACAATATATATGAAAGTAACCACACTAGTTATCCAAAATGAATAACATCACGAACAATAATTACTCCATCCCTCCGAAACTTAAAAACTTGGCTATGTATAATTGCAAACGCCCATTAGCGTCATTCTCGTCAAGATCTCGCGAGATAATTTTACAGGAAGTACCGGGTTCAACATTATCCGAGAGATCGATTGACAAATTCTTTGCACGCGTGTCACGAAACGTCGGGTATAAAACGAACGGGATGACGTTAATTACAGAGCGGTGGCTCGCATCGGTGTAAAGTTCAACCCCCGGCGCCGTGGGTCGCGCGAGCGATTTACTTTTCGTTACGAGCCGCACTGTGCCCGAAATGTCAGCTGTAACCCAGAAAAAGTGACGCATGCACTTTATCGAGCACTAAACGCGTGTGTTCTGTTTACCCTGTTCCGTGTGACACATATATTCGGTCACGATAATACGCTTATCGAGCACCAGCGTTCAAACGCGTGGCCACTCGAACAGTGGTAAGGGCGAGAAGTGGTGAACGGCGAACAGATACTTGTTTATCTTCTTCCAGTCTCGAGTAAAAGAAGTATCGGGGTCGTTCAATGCTCGTTACTGTTATTTAACATTCAACGCGGTTGTTTAATACTCGATTCGGTTCTGTGGTACCGCGAGTGCCTCTCAAAAACGTCAATTGCGACTCGCTTCTTTTCTCGAATATGCCGTTTGTTCATCCATTTTAACGACGCGGTTAGAAACGAAGGTTAGAGAAAGCTAGAGCCACGAAACGAAAATTGTAGCTCGATAAAAGTTTCAGTTAGACGAGTGGTGTTTATCGATTATTCTTGAACTGTAATGGCCGATAGAAAATGGAGTTGACGGGGGTTGAGTCAAATACCGTTTCGTTGCATGTTTTTACGATTACCAGAGAGAATCATGGACTTGAATCACTTTTTCAATTATATTAATTCACGGGGAGTCAATTAAGGAGAGTCAACGAGTAAACGGTTATAGTCGCGGTATATGGAAAAATTTTTTTTATAAAAAGTGCTTCAAGAGAAATCGGGACACATTAAACGCACGTTCACGCAGTAAAATCTTCAACAAGGGTTGGAGTTCGACAAATGTTCCGTATTTAAAGCAAATTCAAAATGATTTCATATTAATAGTTGAAAAACACTTGCGCAAACCGTACGCACACACCCATAGCGAAATATCATTTAATGACAATTGCATCGAGAATACGTTCGTTACGTTTTTTAATAATGAATTTTTTTCTAAAACGAGAATCCCGTACGTTGAAATTTTCTGCACGGTTATAATAATCTTTGGAAGAGTACTCAAAGAATATCGTGCAAAATATTGTTTAGTTATACCCACGGTAAGAAGCGGCGTTCGTTGGGCTCCGCCGTATACACTTCCGGTCCGTTATCCAATCTTGCTTTACCTTCTGTTATATTACTTCATTTTCCGTGGCTGCACCACGGAAAACGCGCAACGTCCCGCGTACCCTTGGCCGTTCGTTGCTCGAAGGGTAGCATCGTAAAACAAAAATTTTCCCCCGCACGCAGCCGTTCCCGTGACCTGGAATTAAATAAAACATCCCTCCCCATTGAGACCGACCACGGACGCGTTACCGTAGGAAATTGAAACCGTGCACGTTATTAACGTGGCTAGGCATTATATCGAGGGACAATATCGGGACGGAAGTTCCTTAGCCGGTGGCCGATCGCCACCGGACAACCTGCATCGAAGCATGCAATTTCAAATAAAAGTAACGCGGGACGTATCGTGTACTGGATGTTTGAAAATTCAAGAGTTTCGAATTTTTAACTCGAACCGTGATAACAATAGTATCCTTTTACGTATCGTTATTTGTAATTAAACCGCAGAAACAAAGAATTTAAGACCACGACTAGTAATCGCCTCTGCGTGAAACCCCTCTTTACAGTTGTTATATAAATTCAAGTTGAAACGGAGATAATCGTTTACAAAAATGATTCTGATCGAATAACTCCGCCACTGTCCTCTACCACTCCCTGCTTTACAGGTTTCCGGTTTGAAAATACCCTATCCTTCCGTTCTTACTCCCCCTTTCCGTTTCGTTTCTTTCATTCATTCTTTTCTCCGACGCCTACGCGATCACAGAACACTCGTTTGATCTATTTTCGAGGGATCGATACAAGCGTCCCTTTCAACCGTGCTACCGGCACGCAAGACGTAATAACAAAGGCCGGGGCACAATGGCGGAAGGGTCTGAACGAGTACGTGGAAACAATAGTCGCGTGTTATTTAAAGGGTCTTAGGTAATCGTCTAACTCGATCGAAACCGTCTAGTAACGATACACAACACTTGTTTGCAGTACTTTGAAAATGCCACGACAATCAAATTAAAGGACGTTCACTTCGAGGCGTCCGGCTCGTATTCCTGTCAGCTATCGATGATGAGTCCTATTTATAGCCAGGCTTCCGAAACCGTTCACATGAGAGTCATAGGTAAGCAAATTGATCATCCGATTCGTCTGTTCGACGCAACGCACACATTTCGATTGACCCTTCTTACGGAGTCGATGCGCGAGCTCCGTTCGCCGGAAACCACGTAGCCAGACGTTCATGTTACCCCCTTGTATCGGGACCAACAACGGGGTTCGATTACGGTGTTGGTTTATGTGTGTCGCCCTGATATTTTCGAAGATCGTGGAACAATTTTTTTACGCTGAGTGTCTTCGTGCTTGAAATTTTCCACCGCGTGTACGTTACAAGCAGTGACACTGTGCTACAACAGTGTGAAGCTTGAACTCTGAAGTAAGCGTAACGAGTTGAAAAAGTTTTCGTGGAGTAAAATTTTAGATTAACGCGTCCGAAAAAGTTTGAAAAATTGAAAAACTTTTTTGAAGGGCATAAATGCGGTGCTAAAATTCTTTATTTCAATGTCCGCGTCTCATTGTGCGGAAACTGAAGCGTAGCTACTTTTACGTCCCGCGACGTAGCTAGTTAATGTTTAATCGCGTTGAAAATGTCGAGAATGCGAGTGATTAACATTGAGATACGTGCGAACTGATGTTTCCCGTTAAATCTTGATCCAAAGATCTATCGGGCGTGTATGTTTTGTACACGTGTCTGTAAGAATTTCATTTAATTTAAATCTAGATTCAACTTTAAATTCGATACTCCGTTTTATTGACGCGAACACGTACCAACGGTATCCCATGAAATTGTTCACATTTCCGCTATAATACACATGACGAGTTTATATTCCGTGCGTTTGCTTCTATTGTTCCGTTTACTTTTCATCGTTGGAAAAAATTTCGAATTTTACAGGCTTGTCAGAGAAACACGAAACGAAAGGAATAAATAACACGCGTATAATTGTACGCAAATATACACTCTCTTATTATAAAGGCGGAACCGTTAAAAGCATCGTGGAACGAGGTTAATATAAATAGATCGTTCGAGAATACTAGTAAATAACTTCAATACGGCTTGGTCGCATAAAAAATGTTTGCACGGAATCAAATTGTACAACTTCGGAGTTCGTTTTTAAATTAGCAGAAAGAGCTACATTCCGCTTTAATAAAACTTCTAAATGGAAAAGTCGACCGATAAAGAGTACGATCGCTCCAGTTCGTCCTTTCATCGATCGATCGGCTAATTATGCAATCGTCCACCCTGTACCGTGCAATGAAATCGCGATAAGACACGATGTCTTTGCAATTATAATGCGCCGTTCGAGCATAAAAATATCATATGACTTGCATCGGCATAAATTGCGAACGATTGCACTCACACACTTACCTTAATTAAAAATACTGGATGGATACATTTACTTACACTTACTTTAATTAAAAACACGAGAAGGATACATTTGCGAGCGCGATTTTCCTAGAAAAATAGCCGCGAATGTAGAATCTGTTCCTCCTTTTTTTTTCTTTTTTTTATTTCCTGGAACAAAATGTAAAAAATTGAATCTAGTTTTTTGGCCCGTACAATACTGATCTAATTACTGTTGTAAAATTATATAGTACCGCAGACTGAAAATCCGAAGATCACGTTCAAAAAAAGCGTGTACGTGGTCGGCGAATGTCTAGAGGCGAATTGCACCTCCTCCCCGGCTCATCCAGTTCCTCATTTGACTTGGTACATAAACAACAAGGAGGTAAGTAAATTTTTAAAATTCAGAGTTAACGGTAAAACGAATATCGTTGACACGTGTCCATATTTCCATTGATGAATTTGTATTTAATAATTTCTGAGCTTCAGCGATACTGTCCGACTACACGTTTAAATTTTTATCTATAATTGATATCGCACCCAGGTTGAACAGTGTCCAGCGCGTTTGTTCGCAAAAAATGATTGCATTTTCGTCTCTGCCGGTGTAACGTCAATCTTCCAATCGAAATATCCAGTTTCACGACCAATTTTCTCTGTGTTACACTAGGTGGATATCAGTCTGGTGAACCACTACCCTCATACGTATCACCAGAACCAACTGATGTCTGCCACTGCGAAGCTAACGATAGAGGTGTCCGCGTTGCACGCAGGGGAGAATGGAAACTTGGAGATCAGCTGCCATTCAACCATTCCGGATTATCCCTTGTTCCATGTCCAGTATGCTGATATCAGGAAGGAAACGGTCACGGGTAAATATTCGACTCGATCTTTAAACGATTCCATTTTTAAATTTAACCCTTTACAGTGACAATCTTGTTCCCTTACGAGAAAAAAGAATCGTTTCTCAGTTTCACATGGAAATTAGAAATCGATAGTTGTTAACCATTGATCGAATTAAATATAATATAGGGCAGTGATTAATAAAATCTACTAAATACAGAAAGGTATATGCGCATTATATATAATATTGACATATTATATATAAAATCGTGCATGTGATACGGAAATGAATTGATTCGCGCAAAAGCAGTCAAACCCTGTGGGTTGATTTGACAATTAATTTTGTGAAAATGTTATCACGCGAACTAATTTTAGGAGAAGCAATTTCAGAAAAATTAAAACACTAAATTAAATCTACGCTCGTTTCATATAATCATAATATCCTCCGCGATAATTAATGTCCATCTGATTTTTCAGCAGCTTATTTTTAATCTCCACGATTTTGTTGAATTATTGGCTTTTTTGCATTATTTTTAGAAAGCCTTTGCACGTATCATATTGCTTTGTATATCTTATTATCGGGAAATGCATTTTTGAAACATTTTTCAATTTGATTTTCAGATTTTGTTCAATTCGTGGAAACACATGGTCTATTCATTTGCGATATCTTTTTTTTTTACGAACGTGAAACTCTGCAAATGAATAGATTTGATGAAATACGAGCGTGAATCACATTATTCGTTGTCCGGTGTTCTATGTTTTTGCCGTATTGAATCGAAATTTGCTTTTCAGATAGAAATCCCCCTTCTTCAGAAAAACACGATGTAAAAGTTGGTTCGTTCGCTAGATATTTACTGGGATATATTAAAACTGGAAAAATGCTTTCTTCGCGGTCTAATCAAGAAATTAATTCTGCTCGAAAGATGTGTACACATTTTAGCACTTAATCAAATTTACAACGAGCCCGACGTTGTATTCAGCTTTTAAAAAATGTGGAAAAGAATTCTGCATCGCGCACGGCATATTTCTCATCCATTTTCTCATTAAAAAGCATTTTTCTGCTGTAATCTAGTAGTCGCGAGACTCCCATCTCAACTTCCTTTTCCGTGCCTCACGTATAAGGCAACCTAATGAATGAGATGCGTAGCCTCAAAAGTAGGCGTTCTAATTAACCCGTTTGAAGCGCCATTGCACCGTGAGGAAAAACGTCAGGGAACGTGGAATAGCAATCGTGAAAATCGTTTACGTATGCACGCTTCTCAATTCCATATACGATACATCTAATAAACCTATTATATTTCAATCAATTTTGCTCGAAACACGCGATCGTATTAACTCGTGTCATTTTTTCTGTACATAGTAGATATTCATCAACTGTTGAATGGAGAGTATTCTGTTTAAATGGGATTAATTGCTGGATTCAAACGGTTTGGTACAAGGGAAAACGTCACGGAACGAAAATGAGTGGTTATTTCGATTATTACTATGTTAGCGTTATTGCTATGCGAGTAATTAACTTATTGTACTTGCGGGGATAATAACATCGTTGATACATCGAACTTTCGAACACAATGCACTAACAAACACTACTAGAATGCCTTTTACCATATGAAAATGGTTTTTAACGGATGATTTTTATTCATATTTTATTCTCGTCTATAAAAATGCTCATTTTTTATTTAACATATCGTACATCGCATGCAACTCGGCGCGATACAACGCTTAGCTTTTCTCATTCGCGCGGCACTATTTGAAGTGAATTATTTTCCCGTGCTTATATTTTTGTTAGCACGTCGAATTAAGGCGAACTTTTTCAAATCAAGCAACACCGACGTCTCTGCTCCCTTTAATTATCGCATTACGTGGAAACGAGGGAACGAACGGAAGCAGTCTCGTCGCCTCCGCTATGATGGTTTCCGTAGGAATAATTTGGCTTTCCCCGCGTTTCCATATACGATACATAAACACAGGGAAACATCGTGCGTCTCTAATGCGAGATCTCTGTGTTCTTTCGTTGTTCCAGTGCAAATAATGCCCGCGCCGATCGCCGACTCCTCAGCACCGAACGTCGCGCACGGTTGGCCCCTAGCCACGTTACTGTGCATACTCTGCGCGATGCACAAGATCATTCCTTAATAAAAGTCAATTGCTTTAGGATATAATTAAACGAACGAGACTACGCAAAGACGAGGGAAAAGACACACATGGGCGAACGGTAATTACGATTGAAACGTGAATTGCGGCGGGAAGATCTGTAATATACGTAAACGAACGGCGAACGCGTACGAGAACGGTAGATAGATGGGGTGAACTTGAGGGAAAGGGGGGGGGGGATATATAGTATATACATATATATATTATATATTATATATATTAAAGAACGAACAATCACAATGTCTTCCTTGATTATACCGAAATACACGGGGGCAGCGATTTTATTGTCTTGCAGAAATTTTATAACTCATATAGACGCGGCTTCTTCGTGCAGCTATTTTCGATTGTCGCTTGTATCGATCGTCATCTATTCCGCGGAAATATCGGATCCCGGGGGGTGAATATCGTTCGTTTCCCTGGTCGCTTTGATGCTCGCGAGGGTTCGGCGACCATTGGAAACAACCGGACCTGACGGACGAGACGAACGGACGACCTAGTGAATAGTAATTCGCCAGTTTAACGCAGTGATTTTTTCTAAAAATAAACCACCTAAATGAACAAAAATAAAAAATATACACGGACGAATAACATGGGGGAGGCACACACGGGCGCATTTTTCTTCTTCTCGCAGTACGTCGACCGTTTAAGATTAACCCGTTTACCACCGTTCGAAATCTCTGTACGCGCAAGCGTGTCGCGTGCACAGTCTACGTTCCCGATTTCAGATTTATTTATTTATTCTGCGATTCTTTTTTCTCTATAGCTTAGAGTGTACGGGGTGCGTTGTTGCGACCTTGTCGATCTCAAAGCGTTTCGATCGGCAGATTCGTTCGTTCGATCGGTGTATCGTAATGATCGCAGGCAGATCAATGTATCGTGATGAATGTCAATTTATAAATCGAATTTCTTGGTCGAAATTAAAAGGCGTAATCGCGTAGAAACTGTTTCAGAGGGGGTTGGGAACGTCGAGGCATAATCGTGTACAATTCCAACGTATTCGCTTAGATATACAGATTTTCAGTTCTATCGTTCTTCGTTTCGATGCGTCGATCTTCTTTACTTTAAATCGGAGAAACGAGGAATTATTTAGAACCAGCCCGAAACGGGAATTAAATACACTTATTGTAACATCATTATAGAAAGTATTCCTGTGGTTGTCGTTTTCTAGTCATTGCTTTCTTGTCAACACGCATAACCAAAGATGAACATTGTGATCGATTATTTAACGTTTTTTACATCCCTAGCTCTAGTACAATCTAAGTATTCGTTCTAAGTACCGTATAAAGAAATATTATAATAAGTTGTATAAGTATGATACATACGAGCTTCGTACACGTGTGCATGTGAACGTTTCGTTTCCAACTATAACAGATGTTTATAAAAAAAAAAAAGGAAAAAGGTAAATTATAGATATATAAATATATATATGTATATGTGTGTTTGCTAGCAAACGCCAAGTGTAATTCGAAAATGGTATCCTATTGACAAATCAGAAACTAAGACTGTTGTACCTTGTTATCGGCATAATGTCATAATTCGTTGTAATGCACAGTTTTAATAATTTATTGTGATATTCTATTGTTTGCAAGTCTCATCACTTGTTCCTCGTGTCTTGTACCGGGCAGAGGAATCGTGTCGTTGAATATTTAATACGTGTATTGTTATCGATATCTATAGAAGATAGTAACTTTAAGAAGCAACGTTTTCGTTCAACGAAACTCACTATTAATGGATGTTGTAAAGTCAGTTACAAATATTTATAATAATATATTGCATAACAGTTTTATTGTGCAATAAAATCGTATTTTTAACCGATGGAAGAATTGAAAAATTGTTTTGTATCATGTATGATCTATTCCAAATTATTAGTAAAGATATCCACCAGCTTGAATGCATTTTAAATTGCGTCAATTCCGAAAGCTTCAATACGATTCAAAATATAATAATTAACAGTAAATATCGATACAATATATCCATAATAAATGCTTGCATTTTCGTATATCAAATCTTCCTTATAAAATATTCATGCTTGTAGAAATATTCTTCCTTATATAAATGGTATCGTTCACTCTGTTCTTCGTTTCGTCTCTTCCCTTTTATCATTTTCAGAACAGATTTTTACATAATGGAACGCATCGTCCTACAGGATTGATGCAACATTTTGATCGAAGAAAATGCCAGACTTTAAATTGAAACTTTCAATTTTCCGCGTATACGCTCTCTGTTTAATTCTTAATAGAATTTTACTGCACAATAAAGCCAGTCATCTGCAGCTAACTCGATGGAACGCGAGCACACGTAGGCGTGTCCCTTATAAAAATTCTATTAGTATTATCATAAGAAGTTGTTCGTCGCAGCCAGCCTTATTTTTAACGGGAAGGGAAGAGAAAAAAAGTTGGGCATTGTCAAAGGGTGAGAAGGGGCAGTTCACCGGGATAAACTTCGCTGTCGCAATTGTTACGTTCTCTCCACGCCTATAAACGTTTATAGCGGCGGAAAAACAACAAGGTATAATTATAGAATTTCCTTGCCTACGCACCAAGCTTTCTACGTCGATCAATAAAATTGTGTATACGACCGGCTTCTCGGGACATCCCACGTGTGCGCGACTCTAAAACGTTTACCGTTCCTATTTCTTTCTTTTTCCCTTCTTCCTCCTCTTCCTCTTTTCAATTTTCAATGCGTGCTGCTTTCAATGCGTTAAACGAGAACCGAGAAACAAAATGTAAGAAAGAGACAGCGAGTGAAAGTGAGAGAGAAAGCGAGCGCGATAGGGGATGAAAAAGTGTGTGCGGAAGAGAGAAAGGGTGTTGCATCTAGAATGGTAAGAGTTCTTTAGCCGGTGGATACTTTCGACGTATCATGCAACATATCGTAGCGTTATAATTACACGTAAAGAGTTAATCTTTTCGAGCCTCACGGCTACTCGATTGTCCCTGTTCTCGAGAGGCGCGCGATAATAGCTCCGACACAATGCCGATACAATGGAGACGCTGACGAACGCGACCCAGCTCGTCCACGGTACACTCTGTGTCCCCAGAAACGGAACTTTCATTTGAATAACGTTTCCGGAATTCGGTGAACAACGCATCGAACACCGTGCCAATGATTTCGTGGATAAATCATTTGCGTGTTTCCGAATTCAGTCCTCTGTTCAAAATTACTCACTTATACATATATCGTTGGTCCCAGAGCCTAGATATGAAACGAGAAAAAAATTGAGTTTCAATTCTGAGAAACAGAGACACAGAGACATTACACGGGACTCGCTTGGAAGTTAAAATAATCACAGTCACTCTGTTTTCTAAGAATTTCTCAAAACCAAAGAATTCATAGTCAGTACTTAACTGTGTACGTACAGAAGCTAAACGATAAACTCTCGTGTCTATTCCTCGAGACCATCGAAACTGCGCCACCCTGTAGAGAGTCCATGCTGGAAACCGCGAAATGTAAAACAAAAGGCAGCTGGGATCGCGGTTAAAGTCAGCGTATTCAGGCCGGTAGCGTTAATCGTGGACGAATGATCAAGATGTTGTTGCTGTTTACGTTGGCGTGTTCTTTTCAAGCGGCGGTCCTAACCGCGGACGAGATTCCATCGAGCGACGATGAGAGAATCCACCAGACGAAGAGAGTAGCCATGAGGGTAGTCGGCGGACAAATCACTAACATTAAAAACTACCCGTTTGCCGTAGGTGAAATACGCCCGTGACCATTTCCTAATTACTACCTTAACAAAGAAAGACCACGGATACGCGAGCAACGCTCCAATCATTTCCAACGAACCGAGCAAACAGGAAAAAAGTAGCGATAAGGGACGGCGTCGAGACAATGTCAATTTACCATAACCATTCCTAATGTAAAACGTTTCGCTAATCGTTACGGGGGCAATTTCTTGCGAGTTAGTTTAAATTAGAACCGTAGAAAGTAGCTGATAATACGTACACGGTGTCCTATTTGCGGAATTGATCGAATTAAATGACGCCAGGGATGAAGTACACAGGATTCAGGTGAAATAACGAGCGTAAATAAATTGGAGGCATGTAAAACTTGACCGACAACTGGAGGTCCAACGAATGATTTGAGACCAGCGTCGCAGTTCCGTTTCCATCTGTCACCTCGAATATTCATTTTTACGTATTCCAAAGAGTATTACGTGCCTCGAAATTGTTGCGAAGTCCTGTGAACTAGCCGTTTCCGTGGAAATGGTTCGAGTAGTCCTCGCGGTTATCCGAAGGGATGTCGGTAAGGATGCGTAGGGGTTCGCCGATGACGAAACCGAATTTTCAATGTCAATTTCTCGTAGGTCTCGGTCCAACGGCGACATTATAGTCATATCTGCGGAGGTACTTACGTAGCACCGAGATTCGTTTTGTCAGCCGCTCATTGCATGGTCAGGTACGTTCTAAGACTGCGGACACTTATACAGTCTACATATTACATGCTCTTCACCCTAAAATGGTAGCAAGAGTATCGTCAGCCTACTGGATCTCGAGAACGTCCCGCGACCGATACGGTTCGGGTTGACGAAAGACTGTTCGCAGACTTTTTAATCGTGCTTTAACAAGATCGTATCGAGTTGGCGAGAATGTATTTCCGGTGTCCACGCGTGGATAGTGTTGCGATTGCTTTAATATACTTCTGTCAGCGTTGCGGTTTTTTTTCCTTTTAACATTCGATGTCGGTGAAAAAATAAGTTTTAAAAGTACTTTCTCTGCCAACTCGATAAGATAGCGTTCAGCTGAAATTCATTAAGAATTTGCTCTCGTTACGAGTGGTTTTAGTTAGTGTCTGTTGGTGCTGTTTAGTAAGATTAATGATGTTCCTTTAGATAATTTGTTAGCGTAAGGGATAGAGCCTCCTCGAGTCGTTTTAATAAGAAATGTAGTTTGCGACTTTTAGCTGAACGTAGACGACGTCTTGTATACATATTGTATACCAGTAGGGAATATTACACGCGGGTCTATGGGAGTTCAGAGACTAATTTGCATCATTTTATTGATTACAAAGGAGACTCGAAGGGTTTGCAGATAATCAAGACGTGAATTGTTTATAACTGTACTTGTTGATCGGGAAGAGGCGACTGCGGCAGTCTAAATATTGAATTGTAACATACGAAACGACTTTTTCGATTAAACGTTTAATAATCTGATGAATTTTTTTCCGAGCAAGTTATATTTTTGAGAAATATTTGTTTGATAAATTATTTATACGCCGAGGAAGAGTAAGTCTTGAACGTGACAAGCTTCCGTGCTCGATATCTATTTAGCGGTGTAAAATATACGAGATATATTATTAAGCACGGCCACGAGGGGAGGAACCTCTCCCGTGGACTAATAATAATGGCCTTTAAGTCCGCAAATAGCACGTGAAGGAACGCGGTAGACAAATGCCCTGTTTAGGGTTTATTCACAGCCATATATAACTAATAAAACTAAGATTACGGGTAAATATCGCGTGTGTTACAATCCAATATAAACGTAAACGCTTGTTTCCGTTTAAAGAGCATTAAACTTCCATAGCGTCTTTACCGTTAAGTGAAATCGATCGAGTTCCGTTCAAACCATTCGCGACGATCCCAGTAGAATCTCTTCCCGTGTTAGAATTTTTGATCACGGTGCATTGATACAGAATCCTCGACGTAGAGTGAGACGAATCTGCTCAAAGCCATAGAACCGAGACGCGACGATACAAACTTCCTTCCAGTGCTCGCCTCTAACGATTTCGTAGGTGATGATTAGTTAGCTCATCGAAATGAAACAGGCGATAAGCGACCTGTATAGTTATTTTTTTATTAACACCTTAGATAGACGCGGACGTATATCGTTCCGAGGTAAAAAGAAAACGAGGAAATAATGAAATTTATTAGCTCTCGTGTACCTTTATGCTACCATTTTACGGTCGTCGAGCAGTTTCCGCTCGTAGCGCTTTCATTGCTATCATAGCACACACGTATGCTGCTTTTAAGGTCTATGAACGTGACAGATACGAAATCTTGGGCGATATTAGGGATTTACTATAGCTGGTTCAGAAATTAACTGGCCATTCAAGGCCATTCGTGGGCTGTCCAGACTGAGAGGAAGAGGGAACTCTGGCGAAGGGATGCAAAGTTCTTGCACTTTATACATGTAAAATAAAGCACTTTATCGTTCGAGATTATTGCTAATTATATTTAAAATGTATTCTCGTACAATCGTTTATTGTTTGTAAAGCAAAGTGTGATCGATGTATCGATCGAATGGAGTACAAGAACTTTTGCCATCTTGTTTCTATTAATGTAGCGTAAGAGACATTAATGAATACGAATATATATACATATATCGCTTATGGCAAAGCAAGTGGCCTTGATCAGCTAATTAACTTCGGACAGCCTATAGCTAACGTCAATTTTAGGATGAAATCGCAATTACGGATGAAATTAACGCGATCGTCAATCCTTTAGATTGCTGAACGTGCAATCTAGATTAGAATGTCTGTCTATAGAAACAGTCTTGAACGAGTCTATAGAAACAAGTTGTTAAATAGTTAAATATCGACGTTCGAGACAGAATCGACGAACGAATCGTATAAACTAGTCGTTCTTGAAAACTCTGTTAACTGGGTTGCATTTTAATTAAAACCGTCTATCTCCAGATTTCCGACGATTAACGAAGAAATAGATTTCATTTAACGGGCACAAAAATGATACACACATCCTGCTTATTCGTAATAAATTAAAAGAATGAAAGGAAGAGCGTACGAACGCTCGTTTGATTTTGTAACGAGAATAAAACGTTGAATTTAATTCGAGCCCAGTTAACGGATTAAACTAACGAAATAAATATTGAAAAGAAACTAACGAGCAAAGATTCAAAGTTCCAGGCAGAGATCTTTATCTCTCTGATGTATCGTTTTACAATAACCAGCATACGTAGTAAACGTGAATCGACGATAATAGCGACCAGAAGCAGTGAAAGGGTTAGCGACGTTGTATTCGTAATTAACGTTAAACGACAACCGAGAAATCCCCCCGTCGAAAAAAAGAAAAAAAAAAGAAAAAAAATGAAAAATACCAAAGAGAAACGAGCAAATTAACCGAGAATGTTAGCGTTGATCCGTTTTCCATCGACTTTCGAGACGCGTTTATTGGTTCCTCCCGTGTGATATCAGCTTTCCCTCCAATTTGGAAACGAGGAATCAGTGGCTGCCCGTGACGATCCTACGTAAACGCTTGCTCTGTCATCGCATTAATCTGGGGATGAAATAATAAAATCGTTGATCGTTCGCATAGACCGACGTCCGGTGGCAGATGGATAGCCGAAAGTCCACGTCGATTCTACGCGATCGCCGGAGCCACTTACGTGTACTTTCCAAGCTGGAGTTCCATACAAATGGAATTGATAGACAAAGTATTCCCGCACACGAACTTTACTTACTTGAACATGCTTCACGATATTGGATTGTTCAGGGTGACTATTATGTGTATATATAAACTCTATGTGGAAAATAAAATAAAGTGAAAGAAATGAGAGAGATAACAAAGGTGGTGAGACGGGCGAAGAGAAGGGATCAAGTTATTTTTATTCTTTGTATTTGGTAGCCTCGGCACTTTTTTTACGTTAATCCAGTCATCCAGAACGGACCAATAAAAATTACGATTGCAAAATTGAACTTTAGCTGTGTGAAAAGCTACGAGAGTGGTAAAGAAATTTCTTGTTGTAATGTAACGATGTTGAAAGTGGTAACCTTTACTGGTCTATCTGGTGTAGAGTGCACAGTACAGAGCCAAACCTGTTATGAAATACTAGAAAATTGAAAGCGATAGAGAATAATTTCTTTTATTTTCACATTTATCTTTTATGTCCAGCTTCAGAGACCTTTTTACATTAATTCGCACGTGATGTACGTCACCCTTCCTACGGCCTATGACGCAAACATTTTCGAAACGTACAACGAGCCATGCACGGTGGTTGGCTGGGGACGACACATTCCTGGATCCAATGTTCGTAATTAAACGTAACTAATTGTTCGTTGTCATCAGCAAAAATTGTTCCGTCGATTGACGGGCGAAGAAACGATCCGTTGGATCTTGCATTGCGCTGCGGTCAGGGGAAAGTGCATCGAGCGATGCACGGAGAGTGAACGAGGAGTCCGATGCAGGAACAAACTGTGACGTAAATATAAATCGCATAGGGTGAGCTTTTGATCGTTTCTTCGTTACCTTTTCATGTTTCATCGGACAGATTATCACAGTTTGTTTGCGCTCGACCGATTAAAATGGATTAAAGCTTGCGAAAGAAGTTACTTTTGAAGTGATAACTTCCATCGAATGGGTAAGCAACGATACAACTATTTCGATGTAACAAAATTATTTTATTTAGGAGGGAACAGGCACTTATCTTCGTCATGTTCATATCTCGTTGATTCCGACGGACAGATGTCCAGTGGTTGGAATGGATACCAAATTGCATTTATGCGCAGGTGTACTGGAAGGTGGAAAAGATGCTTGCCAAGTTTGTAATTATTCACTAGCTGCGTTTATTTGCTGTTTCAGTATGACCTCTTAATAAAAATAAATAAATTCTAGGGAGACAGCGGTGGACCGCTGTTATGCAAAGGTGTACAAGTAGGTATAGTATCATGGGGAAAAGGGTGTGCCCGAGCTAATTCACCAGGTGTATATTCCCGACTGGACTTATATTTATGCTGGATAAATGAAACTGTACGAATGAATAACGCACCCTACAACATTTTTAATATCGAGATCGTGCTCATTCCAATAGTATTTCTTGTATTATAAAAGTATTATAATTATTGTAGACGAAACGAACGACATAAATAATAAAAAGGAATCTTTGTAAGGGCTGTTTTAAGAAGAAAACGCTCTTCTTAAGAAGAAAACGGGGAAAAACGAGGGAAAATTTGTAAATTACGAAAACTTTGATCTCCATTTGATATTGTGGATGAAATTTAATCTGATGTGTCTTCTTTTCTTGAATTCTTCCCTTCTCCTTGTGCAATGTCTATGTCTTGACTTCTTCTTGTCAAACCAACATACAATGCATGCAATAGATGCATCTATGCATTTTCTATTTACAGACAGGCACTGTTCAAAATCAATTTCTACTTGATATTGTCGATAACATTTAATACAATTAGTCTTCTTTTTTTTAATACTTTTTTATACTTGTACAGTATATAATCAGTTTATAACAACGATGCAAAAAGGTTTGTACAGGACTGTGCAACACCTCCACTAATTTTAATCGCGAGCAGCCATTGATTCGGCGGCTGACGGACGACCATTTTGAAATATGATCCACCTCGTCGAGTCCGCTAGCTATACCAATAAGATTTCGTGTGACCCAAACGACGAGTTGCTGGTTTCGATGTATCTGTTAAAATGTCTGCTACAGATTGTGGCAACCGAAAGATCATCATCAGTTATATATACCCGATTATATGGCGGATTGAATTCTGTATATTATGGATTCCGGTCATTTAAAATTGATAAATAGAGTCAGTCCTCGGTATTGAAGGTACCGAGAACACATAGATACAATATATGATAGATACTCGTTTCATTTGATACGCATAATGAAAATATTCTGTATCGAATTTGTATTCTTTATCCTGTAATCTAACTTGATTGTATGCATAGCCCCTATTCTACTAGTATAATTAATCTCGTGGCCGCCAGGTGGCTAGAACAATTAATCTTTCTCGCAAGTGATACTTGACACCATAGTGCTTATAAGGGAAACATTCCCATAAAAAATCAGGCGACCCTCCTCTTAGGAGCGAGGGACTACCGCCTCTTTTTGGATGCGTCTAGGAGAGGTTGATTTCTCTCGAAATCCCTTGAATAGACGCTTTTAACCCAATCGTAATCCTTCCTCTAGCTGTGATCCCCAGCTTATGCTTGCGACCCTACCCTTGCGATACCCTGCTCCCGGCGCGCCTATCTCTAAACCGCTCCAGGCCTGGAACCCTACTTAGTATTCCCTAATACAACAATCGAAGAACTGCCAATTCAACAAGGAAGATTTCAACGAGGGATACATCGCATTAAACAAGTGAAGTGAAGTGAATTGCAGTGAGGTGCAGTGCAGTGCAGTGCAGTGCCAATGGAAAGAAGAGAGAAAAGAAAAGAAGAGAAGAGGAAAGAAGAAAAAAGGATCGAAGTGAGTGTATAAAATATTGTAAAGAAATTTGTAATAATAAAATGTTGTAAGGAAATTTGTAATAATAAAATATTGTAAAGAAATTTGTAATAATAAAATATTGTAAAAAAATATGTAATAATAAAATGTTGTAAAGAAATTAAAACAATAAAATAAGAAAAAATATATAACACTATAATATTGAAAAAAATATGTAACAATAAAATGTTTCAAATATAATCTGTGATTGACATGAAAAAGTTTAATTATCAGAGTCGATTAAGTTTGATACAATTATTCTCATTAAGAATAGATATAAAAATCATTATTGTAATTAATAACGTATCCATTTAACACTATGATAGTTTTATGAATTAAAGAAGTTACTGAAATAGATGGTACTAAATTTGTTATACCATTACTATGATAGAGAAATTATCATAAACTGTCATAATGTGTTTTGATAGCTATATTTTCACTTTCCCAAGGTTTCAACTACCCAAACAATTCCTTTTCATTATGCGAAACTATGTTTCGATAATATGAGCTAAAATATTATAGAGGAAGTAAAAATGATTTACAATGAAATGGTAATAATTTATACTATCATCTATCGCTAATACTACTATAATGGAACCTGAAGAAACTCTAGTTTATTTGAATTCAAATAAATCTATCCTATGGCATCGATTTGCTCATATTATTTGTTATATAATCTGTAATTGTACCATGCCACCATGATGCGATTAATAATTATATATTAAATAATATGTTGCCCAAATCTCACCACGTGGAGGTTGCTGCGAATCGAGACCCACCGTAACCACGTTCCAACCACCCTCCTTTTATACAAGATATTATTAAATAAAACTTCCTTTCAAGGTACATCTGCAATAAGTTTAACGTCTGATCCCTATGCAAAGGCACAATGAAAGCAGTTTCATAAACAATTTTCGCGAGAAAGAATTGTTACAATAGTAGAATCTAAAGATATTGTAAGTTCTTGTATATTTCAGTAGTTTTATTATAATTTAAGTAATTGTATTGTATTTTCTAGTATATCTCAGTAGTTTTATTGCAATTTTTTGTATATCTCCCGCTTTAGATGTAAGAGAGAGAAGGATATATAAGAATGCAATAAGAAAGAGTGAGACAGATGGTACCGACCCTACTGAAAAACCCCTGGCGCTATCTCTGTAAAAAGTGCTCAAACTGGTCGCACAACGGTACCGACAGCGAAGTGAACTTCAAAAACTACTAGCGTCATCTCTGCGGAAATTACTGAAATTAATTACCGACCTAGTTTCAGGGTTCCTCCAGAAGATGGCGATAGTAGTTTTTGAAGTGTGGCGTTACTGACTTTACCGACTTCTTCATATAAGCAGACACATTCACGTCATCTATAAACAAGAGACTCTCGTTTACGACGTCTTTCAAATTTCTACGCTTTTCAAATTATTCACTTATTTCTACACCATAAAAGAGTACACATCACAATTTGCCTTTGCCAAATCTAGATTTGTATTTCTTAGTTTCTAATTCAAATTACCTTAATTGTAAAGACTTGTTGTTGTTAAATAAACTTGTTACATAAAAGTCATCCTCAGCAAAAGTTAATTAGAAGAAAATATCGTGGACAAGACAAAAACCCACAGTTGGTGACCCCGACCGACGTGATAATCGAAGCCAACGTGATCATCGCAGCAACACAGCCGATTTGATCAACGCACTCGATTTGATAAACGTAACAGCTTTTGCATTCAATTTTAACTAACAAATATTTAAGGATGGCTGTATCAAGATCGCCAGTTAGAAAAGACATAATAAGAGATGATTCTTCGCTGGAGGACGTCTTAAGAGAGGAGAATATTTCAAAAATCTAACAATCAGATCAGGAGGATCCATTTCAACTAGAACAGAAGATTCATCGGAAAGAAACGAAATATCATCACTGAGGGCTAGATTAGATCGTCTCACATCGATGATGGAGACATTTACTACACAAATGCGGAAAACGGAACAACAAATACAGCAAATTGGATCAACAAATGCGGACATCTTGGAGACCACAATCTCGTTCTTCAACATCCCCATGGCAACAGCAATCAAGAAGTAGAAGCAATGGCTTATGTTTTTACCATTACAAATTCGGCAAAAAAGCTTATCGCTGCAATCAACCATGCTCTTGGAACGTATCATCACCGAAGCGACCATCATCATCAAGCCAACAGGAAAACCTAACGGCGCCTCTCAGACTTTAGGCGGCTTCGAAAGCTCACATTGGAAATTGCCGCCTCTTAATATCAGACAAACGTAGTGGAGTAAGGTATTTAGTAGATACCGGAGCGGATATCTCCGTCTTGCCGCTGAGATCGGCAACAGGAGGACCCGCTCCCACCGACTTTAAGATTTACGCAGCAAACGGTACTCCGATAGATACTTATGGTACGACCAAAGCGCAGATTTTCTTAAACACTACGGTCTTCTGGTGGACATTCGTAACAGAAGACTCATTGACGGACTTACGAATTTTCATACCATAGGCGAACTTATGAACGAAAATCGTCTACTTGTCCTTCCCGGCCAAGTGACTTGGAGGGGGGTAATGTGGCGTTACTGACTTTACCGACTTCTTCATATAAGCAGACACATTCACGTCATCTATAAACAAGAGACTCTCGTTTACGACGTCTTTCAAATTTCTACGCTTTTCAAATTATTCACTTATTTCTACACCATAAAAGAGTACACATCACAATTTGCCTTTGCCAAATCTAGATTTGTATTTCTTAGTTTCTAATTCAAATTACCTTAATTGTAAAGACTTGTTGTTGTTAAATAAACTTGTTACATAAAAGTCATCCTCAGCAAAAGTTAATTAGAAGAAAATATCGTGGACAACATAAAAAACCCACAGAAGTTCACTTCGCTGTCGGTACCGCTGTGCGACCAGTTTGAGCACTTTTTACAGAGATGGCGCCAGGGGTCCAGAGTAGGGTCGACTTCATCTGTCTCATTCTTTCTCATAGCTTTCTTATATATCTTTCTCTCTCTTACCTCGAAATGGGGAAATATAAAATAAATGACAATAAAAGTATTGAAATATACATCCCGACAACACAACTTTGTCGCAGTAAGGGCACTGTGATGTCACTTGCGCCGCGTGACATTATATATTTATATTATTTATAAATAATAAATACTACATATTGTGCAATTTTAGTAGGAAAAGAGCTTTTGAACCTCTATTGTATATCATCGCATTACACTTTCAGTAACTATAACTGTTGGCTAACAATATGTTAAACATTTGCTGAGATCGGACGGTTTTAATTTGTATGGAAACACAGTTTCCCCGTTAACAAACTGTCTGGTGATATGAAAGTAATGTCACGCAAATAACATCACAGTGCTCTTACTGTGACAAAGTTGTATTGTTGGGGCTGTTTATATATACTGAAAATTAGAAAATTTATCAATTGTCAATGCACATTCTTCTTAAAATCCTTATTGTTTGTACAGTATTATTAATAATAAACATTACAAAATAATATACGTGGAATCATTATAAATTAGGATATAAAAATGTATAACATTTTTCGAGCACTTAAATTATACAAATTTCATTAATTATAGTATATTATGTATTCTATTTTTCTAATTTAAAATAGTAAAAGAGCAATATAAAAAATCTAAAGCTTTTATAATAACCTGCCTTATAATACAAATTTGATAATATTTATGCATTTCTTTTATTGCCTTTATCTCTTTTTAAAAATCTGACTTTCATTCATCTTTTTCTTTAATTATATACCTTTTTACTTGACATCGCTTTATCTCTTTTAAGCAAATTTTACAGAGTGCACCAAATCCCACAATATAGAGCTCTTATCTGGTTTAGTGCACAAATCCATTACAATTTGAGTATTCTTTGTTCCTCGCATTACTCCCAAACATGTTCCAGCTGCCATGTTGTATATAAGTGTACCATTCTAAACAAAATGATCATTTAGCATTTACAACAATTATAAAATATTTATAAACACAAATAAATGAGTAAAGTGCTTACAGCACTTTTGTGATGCCACTCTTGATTGCCTCCCATCTCGTGACATTTTCCAAGCTTTGGAATTTTCTCAGCCCCTTCCATACAAAGCATTTGACCGAGTACTAGTTCCTTTTTATCTGTCTCATACCACATCTACAGAAATAATAAAAGGATTAGTCAGTGATCTTTTCGATTGACTTAAATAAAAAATTGTCCTAAAGAACATTATTATTTGTATGTAGTGACCTGTGATTTAATTCTTAAGCACGGTGTTAGAATAAGCTTGGAACCTTTCGTTTTAATATCTTTCTCACTTTGAATACATAAAGCTGAATTGGAAAGTCTGATTTGATATTGGTCCAAATAATTTCGTTTTCGAGAATGCCATGGTTGTATTGGTTTTTGTTCTACTTTTGACCACTTATCTTTTAATCTATCTTTATTATCATCTGGTAGTTCTAATTCAGGGTATACCACATTTAGGTACCAAGCAAAATTTTTGCACTTCAATGACTCTCGTAACTTCAGTCTTTCCGTAATATCGCCATAATCAATTTTCTTAACATTTTTTAAAAAGTAATCTTTATATTCATCAAGCCAAACATGTGCCGCACGTAATGAATTTTTTAACATAGTATCTTGTTGATCATATGCACCATATGGTCTCCTTCTTCTAAATACATGCCCAACTCTCGAGCATGGTATTAATTCAATGGAACCGCCGCACATCCATATCTAGAAGTGATTACAAGTAACTAGAGAAATAAAAATAAATATATAATAAAATTAATTATCTTACTCTAAATGATATTTCAAGATTTTCACCACCCCAGATATCCATGCCAGCATCGTATTCTCCCAATTTTGTAAAATATTGTCTATCTATTGCAAATAATCCTCCAGCCATTGTTGGAGACCTATTTAACAACAATTACTACTATATATATATACATATGTTACATATGGTAAATAAGTATGGAATCTCACTTTATAGGCTTTATAAAATCTTCATCATGTACCAGTGTACCAACTGGTAAATTATCCCATTTAAAATGTAAACCCCAGTTAAAGCCACCTCTGACTAAAGGACTACTAGTATATTGAAATGTATCTGCATTAATTATGTCAATAACTGGCATAGCTGTGATAGTTTTTGAATTAGCAATTCGTGACAGAAGGGGCTCTATCCACTTTTTATTTACTTCTATGTGACTGTCTAAGAAAATTAAAACTTCTCCAGTTGCTTTTCTTGCTCCAAATATTCTTGCTCTGATTAATCCCTCTCGTTTTTCTGTTTTAAAATATTTTACTTTCCCCTTGAAATTATTATTAACATACAGTTGTACCTTTTCATGTAAAGTTTTGCTATCACTCCAATCGTTCACTAAGATAATCTCATGTAAAAGATTTGCAGGTGTTCTATTGATAATAGAATGCAATGATCTTAAAAGTGTCATGTAATGCTCATTATAAAAACATATAACAATAGAAGCATTTGGTAATTTACTAGAATATTTTTGCATTTCACATAATTTATGCCTAGTATCTGGTAATTCTCTATACAAGCCAATATTGTCTGATACTAAGATATTAAAGGAATAATTCTTATATCCTTCATCTCGCTTTCTTTGGTCTTCAATATTTTTTACCATTCCCAGTTCGTCTAAACCTACAAATAAATTTTAAACATAATTAGATTGATACTTTATATATATATTATTTGATCTATTGGCTTTATAACTATATCCTATAGATATATAGATAATTTATATATAATGTATTTCCAATATACCTTGTCCCAAAGTAACAGCAGGTTTCACTGGAACTGGTTGTAATTGTTGTAAAAGTTTATCGCTATATTTAAAGTTATTTCCTTTCAAGTTATAAATATTTCTATCTATTACACTTTCTTTACCATTGTCAACAATTAAATTGTTATGCAATTTAAGTTCTTGGTCGTTATATGTTTTTCCATTGAACCCAGATAATTTCCTAAACTTGGAATTTTCTAATACAAACGTTGTTGGATTAACAGTGTTCGTGTTTTGTGATAGCCTCGAATATAGACATAAACTGAAAGCCCATGTTAAAGAGGCTATTACTATTCCAGATATAAACGAAATATATCTTGTTGACATCATCTATAATTTATCAAAGAACAATCAAAATTTATAAATATACATATTTAGAATTTATTACTTGCAAGTAATACACATGTGTATATATATATCTATTATAAAGAATTTATTATAAATAACAAATAACGCATACTTACTTTCAGAAAATTGATTTGTTAATCTAATTTAGATTGTGGTTATGTGGTCAGAGAGTGCATACATCCTAATGTTTAAAAAAAAATGCACAGGTGAAAGTACATATGCAGAAACTTCAAAATGTGTGTCAGCAAGTCACCATCTTAGAATTTACTTGTAACAGCTGTGTTATTGATTTGTTACTATTTTACGATATATAACTATAGTAAACAAGTATAAATGTTGTAGGAATGATGTAGATTGGTGAATTTCTTTGTTAATTAAGTTTAAAGTATTAAAAAAATTGCTGTACTTTTATTTCAAATATAAAAGCCTTCTGTCAATAGCCCCTGTGGCCTAATGGATAAGGCATCGGTCTCCTAAACCGGGGATTGTGGGTTCGAGTCCCACCAGGGGTAAATTGAAAATTAATTTTTTCCTTTTACGGGTTAAAACTTTTACTTATTATTGCATACGTTTGTATGATAAAGATTCAAGTACTTTTATTTCTATGTTATCTTAAAATTATTTTATTATTCTAAATGTTTAAAATCATTTATCACAAAAATGTTTCAAAGAAGAATTTTTACAATCAGTAAGAATTTATATATATTTTATTCATCAATATTTGTACATATTCCATTGATCACTGAATTTTTTCGATCTTTTCTTTTTGGTATTAATGATCATTTTTTACATCTGCTGCATAATGAGCTATAAATCGCGCAGAGGGATCACTAACTCCTTTCACCCATCGCGGCATCCAAAAATATGGTGCAAAATTTTCGGCTTGTCCTGTATAATATTTCTCAAAAACTTTTCTACAAAGTTTAATATTTATATTCAAAATATTAATATTTATTAGTAATGTATAAAATACATGTATAAAGACGAATACTTTACCTATAATAAAGAGCCTCTTTTGTTTTAGGAGTACAGTGAGGATATTTCACGTCGGCCTTTTCTAATTCTTCGTCTGATATGCGAGAGGCCACAATATCATGTATGATTTGATAAAGCGATTTTTTAATTGATGTCACTCCATCGCTAAATGCTTCTTTATGCCTCCATAGTATATTTGACGGTAAGAGTTTCGTATTATCGAAAGCAGATCTTAATAAATGCTTCTCAATCCCACCTGTGTATTAAGTACTACATTTAGATCGCTGCACAATTAAATAATTTCTTTTTATTTTTTTACACAAAGCTGTACCTTGTGGTTGCCTAGAAGCTGTATCTAGTGATAGATAATAATTAGTAAATTGAATATCTAAAAATGGAACTCGTAATTCCAAACTAAATGCACTGGTAGTCCTGTCTGCTCTTAATCCATCGTACAAATAAATGTCTTTTAATAATCGAATAGATTCATTATGAGCTTCTACTGCATTGGGTGCATCTCTAAAATAAATGTACCCTTGCGCCAGCTCGTCTGCACCTTCTCCGCTAAATATTACGGTTGTTGCCGTGTTACGTTTAATGTATCTTGAAATGAGATACATACTGTAATTTGAATGAATGGTTTTGAGAATATGTTGATTATTAGATCACAAAGGTCAGATAGTTACTTTATAGTATATAATTTACCCAACAGAAGCTCGAATTGTAGTGATATCATAGGTTTCTAAATGATAAATAAGTTTGTCCAAAATATCAGCAACCTCGTTTTCGGAAAAAATTATTTCGTGATGTTCCGTTCCTATGTATTCTGCTACCTAATATACATCATTATATTTATTTCTTGACATAAGATATGTATAACGACGAAAATATTGTTTCCAACCTGTCTAGCTGCAATAATATCTGGACTATCTCCCATACCAATTGCAAAACTTTTTATCTTGTATGGTAAATTTGCCTCTTTTGCGTGTTTTACAAGTAAAGCAGCAATTAAACTTGAATCCAGACCACCGGATAATAGACAACCAATTTCTCTATCAGTCATTAGCCTCTTTTCCACTGCAGCTGATAATAACGTCCTTATATTTTCATGTATATCGGTACTACTCAACCCTAAAACAAAATTGATTCCATTATTTTATTTTGTCCAATTAGAGTTCATAAATATTATTATACATATTCCAACAGACCATTATGGGGAACAAAAGTTTGAAAACTAGGTTTATCTCCAGGTTTATGATAGTTTACTTTTGATAATAACTTTGTTCTACCATCATTCAAGATTTCATATTCTTCAAAATATCCTGGTGGAAATGGCTCTAATGTCCATTTTGATTTCATTTCTTTTGTTATCTTCATAAGCCCCTAAATAAAAAATTTCTATACAATAATACATGCTTTACGTCAGGATAAACTATACTTGGTTTGATACCTTGCTTTCCGAACAAACCGCTAGCTGTCCATTATCAGAGTATAATCGAAAAAGTGGTCTAACACCATAAGGATCCCTGCCGATAAGAATTCTTCTATTTTTAATATCCATCACACAGAATGCAAAAACACCATCAAGTAACTTAGCAACATTTTCTGCACCAAGATGTGCATACAAGTGAATTATCACTTCAACATCACATTTAGTGCTATATGCAAATCCATGTTCTACCTCGATCTATAAAAAGTTAAATTTATTATCTAATAAATGAAATAAAATTATATAAAAACAGAATACATTTCAAATAAATAATAAAGAATAAGAAAATGTCTTACCTTTTTGTGATTATAAATTTCACCATTACATAATAAAAATAGATGTGGATATTTATAAAGCCTCATTGGTTGCATTCCATAAATATTGTCAACAATTGCTAGTCTATGAAATCCAAGATAGCCATTCTATAAATAATGATAGTACAGAGTTACTTGTGTTGCATTACTTTAAAAATAATTATATAATTCTTATATACTAATAAAGATACATGTAAATATTTTAATAATTTGTAATTGAGATCATACCTTCACTGAATTATCAAATTCGAGTTTGAATGCTTCAGGACCACGGTGTGTTATTTTTTCAAAGTTTTCACAAATGTGAGCTAAAGATGATACATCTAAGCCAAAAAGAGCCCAAATACCACACATTTTCTTTAAACTTTTTCTAATTTGCTTGTCTACAACAAATTGTTATTATTTGTTTCAAAACCTTAACATTTTTCACAATAAAATTGCAATATGTTCTAAGATAAACATATTGATAGCAGAAAATATTAAGAATAGTAAAATATACCTTGTGAAAAATATCAATTATGATAAATATTTATCTTCTCTCGTTCCAGTTATCACGATGTATACGACGATTAATATAGAGAAAATAAAACGTGAAGAAATTAATTTGCTATTAACGCATTTATGCATACTGCAGCAATTTATATGTGAACACGTGTACGGCTGCTCTACGTTTTTATGTACATACGACTGCGCACTCGTGTGCTTTTTCTATGTGACGTAATACTAACGGTTAATACTTAAAGCATATGCGTCATCGGAAAACTAGGAATAGATAATATAAAGAAATTACATTTTACATCAATTAAAATATATCATAGCTTTCACATAGTTAAATGTTCTATCTTATTTGTATTCCATTCTATCATTAACGATTAAATTAAGTACTATTTCTCTATTATTATATATTGTACTATCGCATACATAGAAGTTGTAATTTATAAAATTGCATATATACAACTTGTCCATTTTTTGTTAAATTATTTATTTAGTAAAAGGAAATCATTTCTGAACAATTTTCTAGTCAATTTCGATAAAAAATGTAGTTTGCGTGTAAATTATTAAATTAATTTACATACGTGGAAAATTGTATACTAACTATTAGCAAATGCATATAACCATTGTTGTTAATTTTACACGAGCTTAGTTATTGTTATTCTAACGATTTGTTGAGATATTAAGCGTTACATATTGATAATAAAAAGAGTGCGCTCGTCGAGCAGTTGGTTAGTGGTCAGTGGTGCCCTCTTTCGTTACAATTGGAAATTAACGCGGTAACGCGAAGTGACGATTACGTTAAAGATACGATCGCCGTTTCTTTTTTCTGGTTTACTCTGTTCCTATTTAATTGGCATGGTTTTTCGTCGCTACGATCAAGCTCGTTTAGTGACGCAAACGACCGATGCGTGGTTAATAGTGGAACTCCGTGTTAATGTTGGAAGCGGGCGAATCGAACCGGTGTGCGTGTCCGAAGTGTAGGCCATTCGTCCGGTCAGCTGGTCGGTTGTGGGACCGCCTTGAATGTTGGAATACAAGCGCGCGGAGCAGTTGGCTCTCGCCAGGGCTCCAAGAAGGATGCGCGATCGGGGGTGTGCGCTTCTTGTGACTGCCACCGGTTTCTTGCGTGCCGGCCGCATCACGGCCTATAACGCGGCACCATAGCCTCGGTTACCCAAACAAAATTCCTTACTTCGTGGTTTATTCGCCCGTCCGGTGTAACCAGTGTGATCGACGTATTCGCAAGAATCGAAATAATCGTTCGCGAGACAGCTCTTTGTGACGAGTCATTTTCTATACACTGTGAATGACATCGGGAGCCGCCGATGTTTATTACTTATTGTGTACTTACGTTTAGAAAGTTGAAGCTCCACCAGCTAACCGTTGTAATTTCCATTTCCAAGGTTAGAGAGGCGGCGAACACACGAAAATACGACGGTAACGCGCTCGGCATTTTTACGACACGCTTAGGTTAAGTGTCTTTCGGTGTGCCATCATTGAATGACAAGTTTCAAGCGAGGCAGACACTTGTCCCGTCAATTATTCCAAAGTTTCTGCTACGAATATTGCATCCGTGTACGGGTTCCGTTCTCAAAGAGGAGCAATAGACGTCGTATATTGTCGCGAGGAAGAGGAGGAGACGAAGCTCGCCATTACAAGAGATCAAATTCAACGTATTTGTGTGCGCTTCCTGATGCAGCGAAAATTTCCGCAAAAACAAGCCGGTTAATACGTTGAAGCGTTTCGGACAAGAATGCTTCTAAATCCATCAACAGCTTGGTGATTGCTGTTTACGTTTCTATTGCCGATCTACATCGAGGATATTACGGACGGGATGCATGTTTTTGGCTACGTAAGTTTCGACGGATCAAACAATTTTTGCGAAACGAATGGAAAAGTCTGACTTGGACCGGCTGGATTGTCATCGACTCGACGAATTCTGGGATTGTGAACGTATTAACTGTTTATGTCCATACGTATCCCAAACACGAGAAACCGGTAAAAAGTGTATGCAACTGAGTGACCAAAAAATAATACGGTTAAGATGTGCTAGCAAACCATAGGGTTTGTTGTCGACGTCACTTAATAGCTCTTGCTAGCTGATTTTTGTACTTAATGCAAAACCTAACCTCAATAGAAACAGTACAAAGTACTTATCGAAATTCACTGTACTCCGATTCTGATCGATGAAAGGAGCCGGTGAATACTTAGAGTTCATTTTCATAGTCGACTTTTGAAACGGCTTTACGACTATTTGTACTTAAGAGTTTCGATCTTGGAAAAGTTAGAATAGATATATACACTTTGCCGGCATTATCTGTCTATCGATGGTGCGCAGAGTTCAGTGGTGAAAAATTTGTTCAGTGAGTGGATAAATAATTAGTGAAACGCCTCTCGACATTAGCAAATCCGTTGCTGCTGGCGAAGCTAGAACTATTGGGAAACGATCACTTTTCGTGGCGGATAACAGCCGATTATTACGTAAACCAACGACATCGCTGCCGAAAAGTTTCTAGACAGTGGGACGTATTGTATCAAGGTATATATATACATGCATTATGTCTTCAAAATAAAGTAATCATATTAAACAAGTTTTCTACGTAGACGTTTTCTCAACTTTATAATTACAGTAAGTTTAAACGTAACGTTAACAAAGGATTATTTATTTAATTATTTACATTTTTAATTTAACATTATCTTTTCTTTTTCTTGTTCTTGTAAAATTTTTAATTATTTACCGGTAGCCTTGGTAAATCTTCTTCAATGCAAAAAAATAAACGTTTCTGAAACGAAGTAATATGGTTAAGTCGATATTTATAGCATGTGAGGATATACGATAAAATTGTAATTTGCTTAAGTTGTTTTTGATAATCGAGGTAACTTGTATACATATATGATGTACAGTGTATATCCTTTTGGCTTTAATCAGAAAGTAATAATAGTTGAAATGTACAAACATATGTACGTATCTACTTGTATGTGTATACGAGTTACAACATCGAAGTAGTATTTATATCTGAATATTTTTTTATCGTAACTGTTAATTTCTTAATCTTTGACTTTTAAAAATGAAGTGACGAACATTTTGTGTCATCATTTAAATAGTGTCGTACTCGAAATAGTATGATAAACATTCATTTCAGTGACTTTTTTCAGTTTTCAGTGTTTGACTTTCATTTTCTTTTTCAAGCGTTTCATTCTGTTACTGAAAAAAGAAATCAGCGGGGAAACGGAAGTTAAATACTAAAAATTAAGAAAAGTGCACATTTACCTTTGACTCTGTTAGTTCAATTTCGAAATTCAGTTTCGAATGTTAATATTTAACAAATTAAATGTGATATCTTTTGTTGAAATTCAGGAAATTTATATTCTCAGATTGTATGGTATCGATCAATATTTCTCATTATTTACTTTACTTTGTCAAGTAATTTGAGAAATATAGATCGATGGGGAAAAGGTAAAAGAATGGGAACGATTAAAAATGACGAAGGGTGTTATTTCCAACATTATAGATTATTAATTGGTACGAGTTAAGGATTTTCCGAACTGAAGGAATGTACAGGTCTATGGGCTGGAACGTTTTTTTCTTTGTACGAGCTACTGTATATTCAATTGTGTGTAAATATTTTCGTAATCACTTAGCTGTTCAGATAAGTACGATTGCCGAACGTTGCCGTTAGACTATTAATTATCCACGTTAATTACCGTTACGTATGCAAGTAAATCGACGCCTCGTTCGACGAACCTTGTATACGTTGTTTCTAGTTGTGCTAAAAATGTTTTGGGTCACATTTTAGATATAAAAGTGAAATATGGCGAAAAGCTAATCAAATGACTCGTCATCTATGTTAAAAGGTAGACCAAAACATAAGTACAGAAGAGAACATTATGCGTCGAGTATGGCTTTTATGTGGTAGTCCAATTACTTATGGTAATTAGAGTGTTAAATATTGAAGTGGATTAGGTACTGCATATGTATTAGATGTTGTTCAGAGAGCATAAAACTCATCAGACCAAATACGGACTTTGGTAAACAAACGTAAACAAAGCTAGTACAAGCATCAGTTGATACATTAAATTCAATTTGTACGTATACTAAGAGATTCATCGATTTTCATATGAACGCTTTATCAAGCCTATCAAGTCCAATACGAATAGCAACTATTAGAACCGATGTAGGCAGAGGCAAAATATATCAAATCGATGTATGGAATCCAATAGGAAATTCAGAATTGTAGGTTTCCCTGCAAAATAACAAATAGTACAGAACTCTACTTTGGATTCATCAGGTGTCAGAAGTCCTGAATTCTTAAACTTCCAGAGATTTCAGGGCTTCTGTTAGTACCTGTATCGATTCCAATGCTTTTATTGATCTACGTACAAATTCTAATTGTTGTACTAGCTAAAATCTGATTATGTTCGTACAACGTGTAATAGATTTTTATTCAATTATACCTGTTTGATGTCTTCTGCTTATACGTGATAAATTGGAGATTATTTATATTGTATTTTGCCAGAGAGCAGTTACAACGAGGTTGGTCTCTTCTGTATGGATTCTCATGAACCTGAAGTCATCTATATTTAATCCGATGATTCAGTTATCGTTTGTATTGGATTATATAAGGTGTATTTCACCTATTTTGCGCCTCAGATGCTGTTTGTCGTTCGTATCTAATTTAGTCGGTTCGGTATTTTCTTTTGCGCGAATTATATCAATTTGTGATTTTAATTCGTGTACACAGTGTACATTCCTCACTCTAATTGTTACGTTACAAGACCAGCAGATCCGCAGATTAGCTTTTCGTCCTCTTTTTTTCTTAGGATCATCCGCGGTTAATAGAGCATAATATCAAAACTGCTTCACTTGTTGCACGTCTTTAAGTAACAGTTTATTGCAACATGTTGTATTAATGCGATTTACCAGACGGTACGCGGAAATGCCGAAGGATGTTCCGTTTTCAAAGTCCTTCGCGATTTCTATGATTCCATTAATTTACAAGCGGACATTATTAATAAAACGATGGTGATATTTCAAGCATGCGAACATATTACTCAGCAGATTCTTTCCACCGTGTACATATGTTGTGCAAATAGAGAACATTTGTTTTCGATAAACATATTTGTCCATAGATAGAACCAAGTTTACACGTGAACGAGGAATCCGTAATCTAAACTTGTTCATCCTTGTACCAGCAAAATTTTCCTGGTACACTATATACAGTCAGCTTTTATCTTAAAACATATAGATCATTCAAATTATCGATATCAATTACGAACAGTTCAGCAAATTGATCGGGATAGTAATGCTATAGGGCAGCGGTTTCTTATTCAGGGTAGGCGTACATACCCTTAGGTATAATTCATAATTGTTGATTCTGTGGATGCTACAGTTAAAACAAGTTTGAAATAATAGCACCTGCGCAAATTACTAGGATCTTTTTAACTTCAGAGGCTACAATTTAGGGACATTTGCTTTGCCAAGCGATATTCAAATAAAAAATGAAATAACGACAGCTGTTCAGTATCTAATTTATCTATCATATTGTAGTTTCCAAGGTATTGTAAAATTAGGCGGCTATCCAATTAGTTGAAACGGTGGATATTACTGCGTAACGTGCACGGGCACGTACCTTGACGACGTACTTACTCCATATTTCTTGTGAAAAGCGTAATTTGGAACGACTGGTTGTAATTAAGAAGACTATCGGTAGTATATCAGGGATTACGCCGGAAGCAAATACGTAGACACGCGCAGCAGTACGATTAATTGCAAGGTCGGACAGACGTGGCGGTTAATTAGTCGGTATTGTTGCAAAAGAAAGAAGAACGTCACCTCTGGCAGGAGATGATGATGCACGTGAACACTGTCACGTATCTAACATACATGCATGCTATATTAGAAACGCGTTCGTCACATTCGTCTCTCGTTCAAGTCAAATTGGATTCGTTTTAGTCCCGTATCTCCCCGTATCGTTCGTCATCGGGGCTCTTTTCTTCTTCGCATCTTCGCCTCTTCCCGGAATCATTATTTGATCGTTGCCTTGGTCAAACAGCATTAACCTACGTGTATAGTGTCGGCGTTACTTGATTAACTTGCGCTAAACTCGAAATAGAGTGTCGCGTGTTTGCTGAACAAGCCGCAAATTGCTATCTTGGAAACAGTTGGGGTTCTCCGTTTCTGGACCACGCTCGATATGAATCAAACGTCGGCGATGAAAGACATATTGTGCCTTTCTCGAATTCATTTTTCGCAAATGCGCCCGAGCATTCAAGGGACTGAAACATCCCGCCGGTGAAACGGAGTCAATTTCAGTATTACTAGTGCTAGTGACATTTATAATTATTTTAGTTGGTGTGTTCTATGAATAATACAAAGAAGTTTTTTGGTGTTCGACAAATGACTAACCATTAGTTTTAGCCGGTATATGTAGTTTCATCATTTCCATGAATATTGAATCCTCGGCAGTAAAACCGTAATATTTACGTAGAAAAGATTTTTTTTTAAATCGTTGGAAGCGCAGGAAGATATAAGAACTGTTTCAAGGGAAATGGTTAAACCTATTTAAAGTCATTTTTATCTGATTCGCGAAAAGAAATTGTATTCATAAAAATAACTTCTTTAATTACGTGTAAAATAGCAAAAGTGTTTCATATTCATGAAACTGTGTCGTTCTATCTATTACAAGGGACACGTCAATACGTCATCGTTTATGTTAGGAATCCATTTAACAGTGTATTTTCTATCGAACAATACGTGACGTACTTACATATCTAGATACGTACGTTTACTCTTTTTTTCTCGTAAACAATTTGTACATGTATATTCTTATCGAATAATTATCATAATCGCAAGCTGTTTAACTTTAAAGTTTTCGTGGATAAAAATTGTACTTTTTAGTCAGCGAAACAATCGAATTACAACTGTTTGTAACCAATATAGGATCTTCAATTGGTAATAGGAAATGTGTAATTTAATATAACACCAAGTCAAACAAACGAGTAAGGCTGGTCTGGCATTTTATTTTAATACTGAAACTTAGAGTTTATCTAAAACGTTGAAGTTTCCCGGATGTCAGTTATATACAGGAAGTTTCAAGCAAAGGAAGTCGTCCAATTATTTTTTGTACTATTTGCTTACGAGAAAAGAAGTTGAAAACATTTCTCGACATTGAACGACTTTGACAATTACGGAGAAAATGGCCTCGGAACAAAAGTGTTCTCTGCCGTGTATTCATATTTTCATACCGTTCGTGTTACGAAAGAAATATTTTTAGTATCCTCACACAAGAGATAATTACGTGACCTGTCTTAGGTTAGGCACTTTTTACACATATTTTAATAATAATCCAACGGTTACATGCAGATGTGCGTATAATGAACGTCTAAGTCCATTAGTCGAGCATGTATAATAGAAAAAAAAATCGCGAAGGAAACAATAAAAGCGTGTTACTGTCGCATATTTTTGTAAATGCATAATGTCTTTAAACAAAAATATTTGTAATCGCCAAGTTGCCTTTTCACTCTTATCATACTTCACATTCTTATCATCACTGAACAATACACATTATCGTGCTCGCATTTTTCCATTCAGCCAACATGTTGCACATAAAAGTTGTCAGAAGGTTTCAGCGATGTCGATTGTACGTGTAACTTTTTATATGATCATAATTGTAACTTCCATTAAGGGAAAAACAAATTATTCGGGGGTGAGCTCTGCTCTGTCGCTTGTACACGTCTGTCTCTGTCGGATGAATTGTTGCCAACACGTCTCTCACTTTATTTGGCCGAAGTGCCCGTTCGTTCTAATGATGTGTAACAGAATTGTCGAGGAGTTGGTGTGCGGCAACTATCTTCTGCCGGTGCAGACATAGTGGCGACGGGGATTTACCGACCGGGTCGCCAAGGCGGCTCGCCATCATCGTCACGCGCCACGTCCTCGCGGTGCTTTCCTCTCTTGTGGCAATTCTCGATCGTTGCTAATGCACTATTCGCGAAAACCTTTGCCAACGACTCTTCTTCCTCTTCGAAGAATCTAATACGATCAAGTGGACGCGGAAGATCGCAAGTGTTGACAGTAAATTCTCCGTTTGGTGTAGCTCTCCACGAGAATTGATCCTTTCAGGGTTGCTGGCACGAGTGTACGTTTTCATTTTCTTCTGTCTTTCTGTCTCTTCTGCCTCTGCACATTATCTAAAAATGATCGTGTATGAAAATAGAATGATGAGCTGAAAATTTAATCGGGTCACATGTGATCAATGTCAGTAATTAAGGGTTAACTACTACCCGATTTGAAATGCAGGTTTCGCTTAGAGTATTTTAGCATTCGAATAGAATCATTTTTTATTGATTTCCGAGGTATTAGAGTAATGTGAGAGTATATGTTGCAAACTGTTTATTCGTTCACCAGGATGTATTCTTTTTTTGCTTCTAGTGATAGTAATCTTTGCCTTTATTTCGATTCTGTAACTACCTCTCTCGTTTTCGGCTTTTCTCTGTTTAATACACATTTTCCAGCGTTATTACCGTGAAGATGCCAAAGATGAGATCATACGCTCATATAAGCAAAAGTTCTGAGTAAATTGTGTTGCAATCGTCAGCTCTGTAACTTAGTAGCTTCAAATACTTGGTCTGAAAGTTGCTGAATGCGTGCCATTCTGACTCATTCGAGAATTCTATCACGGACCAAAGAAATTAGCACGAAACGATTCTACTAATCATCGCTCGCTTTGTTCTTCTACTTGTCATCATTTTTCCAGTAAATGATAATTCACTTGTAAAAATTGCCTCTTCAATAATCGGCAGTTTACATCAGTATGTGTGTGTGTGTGTGTGTGTGTGTGTGTGTGTATGTGTGTTACAGTCAATTTACATGTTAAGTTAAACAAAGTATATTCTCTCTATTCTTCTGATCAGGTCAACCATGTTGTTTTTGTCGTGTCAATTACGTTACACGTGTTTCACCGTGCCAATTGAGTTTCAGTATCGGTCTACGTCCCTTTTTTCTGTCGATGTGAACCAATTAACTCGACGAGACGTTTTATTATTTTTTTTCCACGCTTTGTTTCCACCGAAATGACATGCGGTTATTATCTTTTTTCCCTTACATCTCTCTCTTTTTTTTTTGCGATTGCGAAACAACCGCAATGCGATCCTATTCAGCTGTGTTCGAGGAGATACGAGTCGCGTGGAATTCCTTCCTGAGATTCTGTTGGCTGGTTTCGATCATAATTGATGCGGAGCACGTGCTTTCAGCGTTCGTCACGTGGTTGACTATGGATCACCAGCCGCATCATTTTCCGCGATTCGCATGGAGCAGTCGCATGATTTAGCTACGCGTAAATTTATCGTTCGCCATTAAACGCGTTATTAAAAATGTTCCATCAACTGACTGCTTACCCTTCTTTCATCTTTAATACGATTGTGAAAACGTTACAGCTTGTCTTGATGAAGCTCGAGAAATCGAAAGAAATTTTGGATAGAATCTTATAATTTTCTTTAACATTTGAAGCTTCTCATATTATTTTAGTATAAATATAAATTATTTATTGACACAGATATATTTTTAATATTCGTAAAAGATGTAAAAAATATTTATTGAAAATGATGTAATTCTTGTTAGTGTTCTCCGTGAAGCAATATTTCCTAGAGGAAAATTTTAATGTCCTGGTAGAAGTATAAACTTCATTCCCTGCTGGTGCACATATTTGTCGTAATGAGTAAATGCGTTCCGATTAAATGGGTGTATGAGTTTCTCGATGAACAAAGATATTTCCATAGTGTTCGCGTCGAATTCAAGTACCCTTTACGTTTCTAAAGCGGAATATTGGCACAGGCATTTCATGTCCTCTGGAAAATTTGCGTCATACGCTTCCGGTACATTTCCAGACTCTGGAGAGTGGAAAGTTTCCATTCTTTCTTGCTTCTAGTATTTACAATGTGATCCCACGCATACGCATTGTAATCGATACAATCTTTTGGGACATTGCGTTGAATGTAAAACATCACACTAAGAATTGATGTCACGCTCACTCGTATTATCAGAATTATCAACTTAACCAGCACAATGTGATGCAATGCATTTTTCTTACAAAGGATTATGTGCGAAATAATATTTATTGCATCAATTTTGTAATATTTATATTGTCGTTAATACCGATGCATCAAAAAAGGAGACAGTAAAATATAATATGTTATCTGACATTTAATGTTAGATAATCAACTTGTATCTGCCAGCGGAGAATTAATTAGACATTTATCTGATGACAGCAACACAATTCACTTAATATAATGACTCGTCTCGAGGCTTATCGAAGGAACACTTTAATTGCTGGCAAATTGCTTTCGATGCATGCCAAAAAATTCTGTCCGAAATAACTTGTGGTATAATTCATACACCGGTTGCCAATTGAAGCGAACAGATCAGATTTTGTGGCATTGAATATTATGTAAAGGAAAAAGTTACGGTCCGCGAACGTTTGTGCTTGCGCGAAAAGAGAATGATCGTTTTATTCTCATTGAAAATAAAATCCCATCGTTAGAGATTGAACGTTTGAAATTCCAAGTACTGGAATTTATCATCATTAAGCTAAAATTGATCCGAAACTCCTTGTTTTTCTGACGATTAAATGAATTCAATTGATCTTCTCGAATCCAATTGAACTTCTAGAGTTTCTGTACTAAGAAAATCAAATATAAAATACAGTAGTTAGTTCTATAAACGTATCCTCGTTCTCTAAGAATTTGGCAAGATTAATAGACGCGTTTCAAACTTTTCAATGCATCGTTTACTCCAAATTATTACACACATAAGTCGGATTTAAACAAAATTTTGGGAAATTACTTGAACGCGAGCTTTACTTTCTTTAAACATTGGCTGGTTATCGAAGTATGTGAGAGGTATTTGCAGTTGTAACGAGAAGGATTTCAAACTGCTCCATTCGAATTTAATTTTTGTTCGTTAACCGTTCAGTAAACTGTTTAAGGGTCTGTAAATCTTAGCGAGAAAATGTCTTCGATGGAAAATAATGAGGCGATGATAACGAAAGATTTCACGAATAATTATCATATGTCTAGTATCGCGGAATGTTTGATATTTCTCAGGAGAAAAGGGAGCGTGTTTAGAGGTACGTATATAGACTAACGTGAAATAATAACGCGTACCAAGCTCGTCACGTCGCTTAAGGTAGGTCGGAGGTTACCTTAAACGCGAGCTCATTACTATCACAGAAACGTGCGGCGTCAGTATGCGTCAGCCTTGAATCAGCTGTTTGCTTTCAATGTTGACCAGTATTAATACAACGTGTGTTCTATAAAACCTGTATGTTCAGTTGTTCGACCGTTCCTTCGGTATACATACCTTATCTAGATATCTGTAACGATTACTTCACACATTCGTCGAGACAAGGAATTATTTAATGAGTGATTATTTTGTAACCAACGGTTAAATAATTCTGGATATTATTTCTCCGTTTCTCCATCTTTCGCAATTTCGAACCGAACATTTAACAAAATTTCCACATCGTTAATTACAACGCGATGGTTTTGGCGTTTGTTTTAGTTTCCCTCCTCTGGAAACGATATCTTCCAATTATTGCGAGCCGTGTGCACGTCAATACATTGACCTCTATCGATTTCACTTTCTTGATGTACTTCCTCATCGGAGAACGATAGCAAGTGGAAAGTTAAAGGGTCACCGATGTCCCCGATCTAGATAACTCCTCTTCTATTTCCAGAATGGGTTCTATTATGTATCACCCTGTACTGTGTACGAAGGCGTTGGTTCGTATTATTTTTGTCGATGAGTGTACATTCGCGTGTCTGCACCCGCCATCGAGTGAAGGAGGTTGGATCGTTAACAGGTTTTTTAAGGGAAAAGAGAATCGGTTACGTCATATGACGATTAACCTGGACAGCTTAAGATTCATAAAATCCTGAAAAATCGTAAACTTTCGCCAACAACACCGATTCGCTTACATTTGCGTGCATTTAAGTTCCGTACCGCGCAACAGAAGATTATTTATATTTGTTTACATTCGATTCGACTTAAATGTCTTTATGAAACGCGTCTCGTATGACGTAATTCTTTTTTTCTACCGACATCAATTTTTATATCTCTTACATGCCTTTCCTATTGATTTGTTTGGATAATTGATAAATTAAGTTTTAGTTTCAAAGTTCACTTTCCAGGCATTGCACATCAGATTGAAGGATGCTTTATCGATACTTCACTCGATATTTCTGGGAAACACGTTAGAAGAGTTTCAGTCGTGATAAATCTTTGTTTTTAACGCCGGTTTTTTGTTGTCGTGTGGCCAAATAATTGATAGGAAACGATGCTGGTATAAGAATGGAAAGCTTCGTCGATATTTCCTACAAATAGATGCATTATTATCGCTGATATCGTCCTTACTGCTTTTGACCTAGTTTTTGTAAATGTTTTGTTAATGCTATTTCCGTTGATTGTGTAGCTTTTCGAATGACTGATTTTGACCAGCTTTTCAAATGTACGATAGAACGGATTGATGTTTGTAGAAAAGTACAGCCTTTAACGCTTACTTGCATAAGCTTCTTTCGATTATTTTAATATTAGAGAGAAAATTAGAGTTAGAAAATTGTTTGCGGGTGTCGATCGTATAATTATATTAGTTCTGTTCTTTAATTACCTTTTACAAACAACCAAGAATAAGTGAAGAGACATAGAAATAGTAAATTTTCTTTCGCTTTTGTTAGCAAAATCTTTGTAACATTAATGAAAGCAAGAAATTGACTAACGATTTATTTGGGATAAAACGATAGGCTTCCTTTAATTTTTATTTTCCTGGAAAACAGAAGCACACTGTCAATAATGACAAGAGAACGGTGGTGTTCCTTGAACGCTTTCATGAAATACGAACCTTTCACTTCTTTCGTGCAATCGTTGCTGTTACACGGTTAGTAACGTTTCCAGCGTTACTGTTATTGTTCTTGGCTGCTTACACGCTCAGAACGAATGTAACTACAAAACCGATATTTTTCTTTCACGACCGATAAAAGTCCATGATGTATTTCCTCGTGATGCGTCCATGATAACGACGTGAAATCGATGCACCGTATACCGTACCGACCGCTGGATATTACATAAAATGTGTGTCAGAGGTTCGGTGCTTTCCTTTTTAAACAATCATTTAAATTGCACAATACCAGTCACGCATGAGTTTAACGAACAAGTATTAGTACAATAAGAATTCGACGATCAGTCGGTACTTCCTTCTTCGATCTTCAGTTATTAAATTGAAACTCATTCATTATAATTTACACGTTTCTGCTTGCATTCTATTACAATATAAAACTAAAGCTATAATACCAGCTCCGATAGAATCTTATTTATTGAATTGTTTAAATAGTTTATTGTTTTGAAACAAATATTGAATCTTGTATAAAGTCTAGATAAAAAATTGATTAATCGATTTCGGTTCGCCTGGGATATAGATATCCTTCAAGTGGTTGATTCTTTCTATATACTCGAGAAAACATGTTTTTTATTAAAAATAGCATTTATATAGGGTGCGACGGACAAAATGTTTCAAGATATGTTTCTTCGAAACCCAACCGTTTTACGTTAATTTCTAAAAATGCGGTGTTTTGTGGGAAATATTCAGGGAGTAGATAGGAAACTTTACATTTTGGAATAATTAATTTTCATACATACCACCATTTTAGCCAATATATCGCTTTTATCGAAGAAACTTTCTATTTAACTGGGCACTATTAAAAAATATATGGAAGTAACGATGCAAAACTCATTCGCATTCTTCTTTACGGAAAAGCAATTAAAACCTATATTTAATCAATTATTTATGATCCACGTTTTGACACTGTCAATTAAGAAGTTAATTCCAGATTTCACAAAATATTCAGAATAGAATTAGTTGATGAAACTTCCGTATCATAGAAGTTAGGGTAAAATAGGTTGGAGTATTGGAAACTCGACAAAAACTTATACTTCGCCAAGTGATTCAGACGTGACGCGTAAAAATAGTAGAATAAAAAATTCGCCAATATTCAAATAAGACGTGTAAACAATTTTGAGAAACATTCGACGGGAGAATAAACAACAACTCTATAGCCTTCGGTTATAAATTAATCATGAATCGCTACATTTCGACTCGTCATTCTTAATTCAAGTTTCGACACGATTGCACAAAAGCCGTGGTCCGAATTTGTCTACCACGTTACACGAGCGTAGGTGTACGTCATACGTGCTATGATTGCAAACACTCGTGACAAGGTGTCTCATCCAACGCTGAAGCGTCCATGCTCCAATCTGTTTCCCCCTGTTCGCTCTGCGAATACCCACACACGATGAAATTAAATAAAATGCAGCAGACTTGAACAGTTTAATAAAAACTCAAGGTTGGACGAGAGGTTGGACGAGAGCTTGAACGCGGAAAAAATTTTAGGAAAACGTCAGACATTTCAATTCGAGGAAAATCCTTTTCCTCTCTCTTGTCACAGTTTTATACCAGCGGTAAAAACAACTGCACGCAAAAAATCTGAGTAGAGTTTATGACCTTAGTTGCTTAGGTAGCAAAAATGCGTAGCACAGTCGTCCAATGAGAAATGATAACAGATACAGTGATGACTTTTAAGCAAAAAAATATAAAGGGTTGCTTGTTCTATCTAGAATGAATTGCTACAACGAGCATAATAATTGAAAGATAGAGATGATAAAATTGATTTTTCGATCACTCGTCACGTTGGGGCTATTGTACGTTCCGCTTTCGTGTCGCGTTCGTTCATTTCGACTTCAGTCTGAGAGAACGATCGATGATCTATGTGAGGACATTGTCACGTGTTCCTGATCGGTCCACGAGCCCAATAAAGCTTTACGTCACTCTCTAACACGCGGTAAACAAGTATTCGCGAAACGAGTTTGGCTTGCCGCCAAAGATCCACATATGTTCCCGCGATATCTGTTCATCCATATCGCCGTCACTTTACCCCTGTCAAGATTGTATTAAACGACACTATTCGTTCTTGGACTTCCGCTAAATGGTAGCCCCCACAGTTTACAGGAGGAATCAATCGGGGTTCTTGCCTCTGTCATTAACGGTTCGTGTGATAACGCGAGTCTGACTTATCCTTAGAAGTTTTATTCCTGCTTCTTCCGGCTTGTTTCTTTTTGATTAATTGCTATAGATTATCTGTGCGATACGGAATACGGTTATGTCCGATGAATTATGGTGTTATTGCATTTATATTGATATAGTAGCATGGAAAGTTATTTATCTTATCGATGTTGCGTTTGCTTTACCAATATTATCTATCTTTCTGTCCATTACATTTGGAAGATAAAATTATTCCGACATGCGCCGGGTTCTGCGAATTGGCAAACTGTCTATTCAAATGATCTTTCTTAAATCAAGGTTATCGTTGGTTTCAATTCGAAAGTTTAAAATATTTTTATTTTGTAATATCTTAAGTTATATGTGTGTATAATATAGTTACAAGCTAATTTCTCTGGGCGCAAACATTCTTCACTAAATTTGCTTAATATCTCCAATGAAGAAGAGTCGTTGGTCGACCCTGGATAGTCGGTCGACCCTTAAATTGGTTAAAGCAGTCGTCCAGTAATCCCGTCGGCTGATTCCTTTTTCCCCACACACGTCACAAATTTGCTATTAATTTGTATACCCTTCCAAATAACAAGTAATTTTTATGATGCGTCATAAAGTACACGTAGACATTTTTATCACGGAATACATTAAATATAAACCGCGAATGGTATATTCCATGCAGAGGTATTTCGTTCGTATCGGATTAGATTATACCCACTAAAATAAATCTGGTCTGTATCTTTACGGAGCAAGCAATTTTGTTATTGAACAGATCGCACCTGTTGCTGAATTAACCGTAAAAGTTGGTTAACGAACGAGCCTTCTTCAAAATAGTATTATATAGAAAGTATTTAAATGTTTTATTTTCTATTAATACGAGAAACATAAGCATTAACTAAAGAATAAAAATGATAGAATAATTTGAAATTAGTTCGAAATTCACAACTATATGGTAATAATATAAAACTATTGACAGTGAAACGTTTTAAGTAAGTGTTAATTAATAAATCTCATTCCAAGGAGTATTTAATTTTTTCGTAAATTATCGGAGATCGTATCGTACACGTATGCAGCTCTATCGCTAAGTTCATTAACTTAACCCCGCAAGTGACAAAGTTCGAACATTTTGCTTGATTTATTAGTTATCGGTGCTGGTTTATACGTATGAGACAAATACGAAGTGCGAATCATGTACCTGAAACGAAACATTGCTCCGTTTACCATGAGTTTTGTTCCGAACCATCGATCGATGCGGTGGTAAAGCGGAAGGTCCACTAACGATACGAATTGCCCGTAACTACGTGCATAGTTTTATTTATTTATTTCTTCATGTCGTTACCTGTTATTTTATTTGCTCTTCCCGCTGGATATAACGAAGGACCAAGTTATTGTATAATATGCAACTACAGTAACTGCTACTATATGGACAAACGTTTCCACGGTTACGAAATAGAGGGCGTACTTACCGCAATGCGCCAGTGACGTGTACACGAATGCAACAAAGTTTTTTTTCTTTTTGGTTTTACGAAAAGATGGAGAAACGCTCGCGAGAAATGATTCCACGTCAATTCTCTTGTTAAGTATTAATCGATCGTCTCGACGCACGTTATATTTATCTTAGTTCAGTTGTACGTTCTAATTCGACAGCCGTAATGCTGTCCGATGAAAACCAAACAGAGAATTTAATCAAAGAGAGAAAAAAAAAGGAATCGGACGATTGGATTTCCAGATCAGAATTGGAATTCGGATTTTTGCTTGCCGACTGATTGCATTTAATCAATTAAACTATCCAGGTCACCGACCATTTTTTTTTGTTGTCTAAATTATCAGATAGCAAGCGTAGCTCTTTTCCAATGCATAGAAAAATCGAAAATTCGAGGTGGTGAAAAGTCCACCGTGAATTTGATATTGGGTTTAACTGGATCTGATTTTTTAAAATCGGTAGACACGAAAGGGACTCGAAATTGGATAGTTTATACACCCTATTAAGTTGTATAAATCATTTTCTAATTCTTTGAATTATTTATAAAGTATGAATTTACCTTGGACGAACATTCCGTGGTATCTTTTTGCACGGATGTACGAGGACGTACATTCGTCTAGAAGTATTCTAGGATCGTGGTGCAAGTATTGTTTGTTGGTCAATAAGAGGAAGGACGCGATTCTTATATAGGACTATGGTTAAGATTTTATTTAGACATGCTATTGTTGCCATATTTCTTTGGCTTTTTCTTCGCGTTTCTCATTAAAACTTGCATCAAAGCGTGGTTCAAAAGGTTAGCAAGGTCTCGTTTAATTAAAAAGTTTTAATACCCTTTTGCTTGCTCCACTACGTAGCTTTATGAACTTCAATGCTTTATCACGCGGAGACATTCCTGTTTCTCATTCACAATTTCGGTCTAATTATCTTCTTACGCATCTAATTTATTAAAAGTAGTAACAGCGATTAGTCAATCAAAGTTTTTTCTTGTTTTTATAGTCTTTTTCACAAGCGAAATCTTTTTGTCTTCAACAAAACTCACGAATAATTATAAACAATTACTTTCTATGCTAAGAGAACGAGAACAGTTTAGCGCGTCAATTCACGTATTATTAGAAAATTAATCAATGGATCGACTAGTTATTTTTACCCTTATCCTCTTTTTTGGTGTCCTAGTTATCAGCGCTTTTGATTAAAAATCGCTACTGATTGTGTATCGTTGCGTCTTCCTGAAAATCTTAGATTTCTTTCCGCTTTGAGGGATCACAAAAGGATCGTGAGTAACCTTTCCGCAGCGTTAGCAGGAACGTTCACGAAGCGACGAAATAAACGCGCAATGAATATTAAAGTAGACCGCATACGCCAGCATTAACTGTTCCGTAAAGTCTTTCATGCTCAAAGAAAGCCTCCTTGGAGAACTGCAAACTACACACAACCGTAGATTCTGAAGATAATCTTTCCTTTTTTTCTCTCTTCTATAATCTAACATACTATAACACGTAGATGCCTCGTTTAATTTCTGATTAAAATGAACAAATGAATTTTCGATTGCTTCAAGTAGAATCGCTTTTAGTATTCAAGAGAACTCACTGGGCCTCGTACCTTTTCAGATTTCTCGATGGAGAGTTCCGGTGGTGGCGACAAACAGAACGAGTCGGACGAGTGTGATGTGACCGCTAATAATCAGCATCTGAAGAAGATGACGGGCCAGGACAGCAACGTGAAAATAAGCAAAGACTTGGGGGAACAGGAGACGCTGAAGAATTTGAAAAACTTAGAGAATATTAGTCAAAATGACGAGGCTTCGAATAAATTATCAAAGACTGTGTCCCGGGATGACGAAGATGACGAGGTCGAATGTAAAGGTTCCGACGAGGACGAACTCAAAGAGGAAAAAACAGACGGCAAAAAGGAAGAGGAGTCCTCGAGCAGTACAACTTCTACTAGCACCTCCGATGACGAGTCTGAAACCAGTTCAGACGATAAGACAGAGGCGTCGAAAGCTGAACAGACTAAGACAGTCACATCGGAGGCCAAGAAAGAGGATCAAACGTCGAAGAACGACGATACAACCGATGACAGTGATATCGAGGATGACTTGATTTCGGCTATTAATTATAACACGATCACCTCTTTGGCCGCCCTGAAGGATATGCTGCAATCCTCTGGAGAGGATTCGGATGGCGTGGATAGTTTCTTTCATCACTATTTCTTGTCCCACGTGAACAGGTTACCTTCGAGGAATCAGACGCACAGTCCTTATCCTTGGGGCAGAAGATTGTCGGAGTGTAGAGAGGAGGATGAATACGAGAACGAGGATGGTAAGAACAATGCTACGGTTTACTTTTTTTTAGTACAGTTTTATCGGTTTTACATCTTAATGTAAATTGGACACGCAACGTGTAAAATTCAACACCTTCAACATTTTTACGATCGAAGCTCGTTATTTAAATTCTATTACCTCACCGGTCACCTCACTCTATTATAATGTATCGATCATACCGAATCCGTTGCTTTTTAGTATGTAAAAGTAATGATCTGTACAATTGCATGCATAAGTAATTGCATATCCGGTTTTGCTGTCTCGTCAAATGTTTAGAGAATATGCTGTTCAAATGTATCGCACACTCTTCCTTCTAAATCTAAAAATCTTCCTTTAAAATCTAACGCGAAATTCAATAGTAGCGTTACTCTTCGGGTATATATTTTGTTGACTTACTGAATTAAATTTTTGATAAAACTTGACGAACGAAACGGTGGAATCAATGCGATCTTAATAAGTCATGAATCTCGATAAGATAGTTATCGCGTAACAGTAAACAATTATTATATCAGTATAATTATATTCTTTTCTTCTTTGAAATGTACAACACGATAAGGTATCGATATTATTATATTGTATACAAGTCTTTTATATATCCTCTTCATTGCTGTTACGGAAATAGGATTATACCGTTATGAAATATACCCCACGCAATAGAAAAACAGCATAGAATTAATATTTTATATAAATCAACTTCCAACAAAACTCCATTCATTAAAACAGTTCGTAAATGCATCGATATTTCGTTAGTATTTATTTAAAATATGAATTAATTGCAGGCGAATAAAATTATTACTCTTGCTTTCTCCTGTTTTTTCACTATTGATTTACGGGTTTATACTGTCGTGTGCCACGAATGTCTGTGGCAGATCGCAAGAAAAGCAGCATATTACGAAACGCGATTCAGGCATTAAAACGCGCGAGAAGCTATTAACAGGAGCTCCAACTCGTTCAATGAGAGCTAAGATTAGCGTGCGGCCAGTGGTTTAGCTTCGTTTAGTTCCGTTTGGCAACGTTTCTACTAACACGGCGAAAAGTCACTCCACTTAGGTAACAATACCTTATAAATATTTATAGATTATTACCAAAACGGGGAACGTTTACATTTCTTTATTGCTACTTGTTAACTGTACCTCCAAATTTCAAGGCATTTCATTTACCAATTCATCATTAACCTGGTAATGTTAACAGTAGAAGTCGCATTTAATTGTTCAATTTATTGTTAATTTTACTGTCAACGCGATCGATCTTTCATTGACGATATCTCGTTCGCAATTATGCGCTTCGCGAAGCACTGTTGGATATTGCTATGAGTTGCTTCATTCAGTCAATCGTTATTTATAGAATGTCCCCGGAAGCATGATATTTCACGTTTACAACGATGTAACAGTTAGAAGAGCTTGCAAAACTTCCTAGTTCAGTTTCCTCATTCACATTTTCAGCTTAATCAAATTGTAACTCGCGCTTCGCGTTCTAACAGTGACATACTACGGTAAGCAGAGGTAAAAGAATCATTGATCGAGCAGACATACTGTTCGCGATACAAGTCCTATTAATTTTAATAAATAATATAATAAGCGCTTTATGACGCATTCATTTGAACAATTGTTGGCTATTAATACTAAAATTAATTTTTGCCGAACATTTGATGCTGCATATTAGAGCCTGGCACAAGAACGTGTGTCGAATCGTATAGTATAGTGCAGAATCGCGTAACAGACAGGCCTTTATAACAGGGAACCTTGAAAGAAGCAAGCGAGTGTCACAAGTGCGACGGATCCGAATAATAGCCTCTTTGTCGTAACTGCACAAGATCTGCACTCGTCGTGTTCTCGACTAATCGCGCTTTTGCTGTGTGTTCTAGCGAAAAACGTGGAGACAACGACCACCACTGAGAATGTCAGTGAAACAAAGAAGAGTACCGCAAAGATCGAGGAGCCAGAGGAGAAAGCCGAGAGCGTTTCCTCAAAAGCGTCTAGTCCATCTAATTCGGAAAAGTCTAGCTCTGAGAAGATCGACCAGAAGTCGAACGCTACCTCGAGCATATCCGAGTCGAAGACACAACCGACTACGTCTTCGGTTACCACGACGACAATATCGACGACCACGTCGATGACCACGACGACAGCCACCGTCGTGGCTACGACCACCTCTTCCAGGTTCACCACGTCGACAGTGACATCGCCAACATCCACCACGAAGCCACCGTTGAGGAGGAGGCACACGACCGGGCCTGGAATGACCTTCCCTGCGACAGATCCACCAACCTATTCGACTAGCATGACCTTCTCAAGAACGAGCCCCCTTCCTAGTCCACATCTCGATAAAAGGTTTTTCGATAGCAGTTTGATAGAGATGAAGAGTCAGGCGAGCAGTTCTAGTACACTTGATTACGATTCAACGGAAGAAGTCTGGGTTCGCAGGGTGGACTTCGTTCAGGAGAGGAAGAGAAAGGTGAGTGGAATTGGTTATTTAAAGTCGTGTGTCGCGTGTCTTTGGAATTTCAGTCATTTAGGATGATAACAGATTTTAGTAGAGGTACGAACAGTGGCTCTGGATTTACTCGCTTCTAAAACATAAACGAGTGTGGCTCTCCAATTGGAAGTGGTTCTATCTACTGTTATCATTTCTCATTGGATGACTACACTACGCGTTTGCGCTAGTGAAGCCAGTACGACCACAGTTGCTGTTTGCGTTTGCACATTTCGGATAATATACGGAGGATGTTCGATAAATCATAATATATAACCAACGAGGAGATAGATGTTTTCATACATAACACTAAGAAAAAATATAGAATGCTATTTTTAAGTTAGTGTATATTACGAATGATAACGGTGAATGAAATGTATCAATGACGTTTACATTAATGCTGCTGTAGTTTATTCATTTTACTGGTGGATAGCAGAAATATGGTTAAAGAGGTATTATTACAGTCGACTACCGAACGAAATAAGAACGAAATATAGCAAGCAGCCAAATTATTATCACGATGGTATATTTCTATTTACCTGTCTTGTTAAATTAATTGGCTTTTCCCACGACATTCAAAATCTGCTATAGCTTACATTTGCCTTTAGTATTTAGTACATTAGCTGGCTTCTTCATAAAGTGTTTGAACTTTGTGAATTAACCATCGCGATAAGCGAAACGATTTTTCTCTACATACATATACGAGCGTTAGAGAAGCGGTTTGTTGTTTCCAATTGTAGTAATTGACTAATTGCCATAAATAGAAGAGGTCTCGCAAATTTGTTTACCACATTCAGAACTTAAACCATTGCACGATAGTTCCACGGGAGATGACGAGAGTTGAAGACAAACTCTTTCAGATCGCGACACGATCAACCGTGTGTTTTCTCGAAAAATGAACAGGAAACATCTTCTCATGTGTAAAAATAGTCGTACGAAAATCTGTGCGCAAGCTGGTGACGCCTTTGAACTAAATTTCCTGTTGCCGGACAGGAAATGGTCAGCGACGATGATAATATTACCTATTTCCGGTGAACGAAGGGGAAAAGCTTGTTATTTTATTGCATTTATTATATTACTTTTAATCATTTTTCATAGCCTTTTTTAACGAGGGGAGTACGGCAATAAAGGCGTTTGTTGATAAACGATTGACCGTTTAAAATATCATTCATAATTATCAAGGTGTGGCCGCTAAGTATGATTGCTGACGGAATTATAGCCGTCACGAGCGTCCAATCACGCGAGTATACGATCATCGATTAGTTCTTCCGCTTTATGCGTGATCTCACCGAGGTGATTCTCTTTCTCTCATCTTTTTCCATTTTTTTAGGTCTTGAATACATTCTTAATAGTTTTCCATTAAGTTTGTTACTGGTTTGAACGCGTTGAAATATGTTCATCATAAACACCTACAGTAGCTTGAATTTCAATATGTATATGACGAAATTTGTTAATAATTCCTCTTTTTGGCAGTTTTCGCTTACTGATAACTGTACAAATTCTCGATACAATCAATTTGATTTACTTTAATCAAATTACCGATTTCATTGTTAAATTAATTCCGAAATCTTATATGTTATACTTTATCAATGTGCAGATAATTTTATTTTATTTTTGACAAAAATAATTGATGGAATTTTTAGTACCGTAATATAATCCATGATTGCAAGGTGAAACTTGCGAATTGTGTACGATAACTTCCGTACACAACGAGGTTAACGGACGATCCCGAGCATGAGCATGGTATTGCACGGTTGTAAAAAGAAAGGTTCGATGAACTGGCCCCAGGAAACTTGAGGGGTCTTACCTTCTTCCTCTGGAAGGGGTAGGTAGATTACCTTGATTACGAAGTGTCAGGGTTCCAAACGTGGATGCCACTCGTGAAGTCCTCTATCATTGTTAAAATAACAAAGGGGTTCTTCAAACCTTTAAACGATTCATTTGATTTTATCTTATAGTCAGTTTCAGAGATAAACTCAGAGATTAATACTTAGAAATGTTCATTGATTGCCAATTTTTTATAAATATGTATAAATAACTAGCTTCGATAATGATTTGAAGTCTGTGTCCAATGTTAGGAATGCATCTTGTATTTGCTGTATCGTTAAGTATCATGCAATCTTTGAATTATTGATACGGATGGCAATTTTTTGTAGTCCATTTAATATTTTGTGTTTTCTTTGGAACCATTCATATCAATTGGGAACAACACACGATGCTGGTTGTGCTATAAATCTTTGCAACTTTGATAAACGTTGGGCAGTACACAACATATTTTCACACAACTGACATTTACAAAATGTCATGTTAGAACTAAACTAAAATATGAATAAAAAAAGGGGGAGAGCAGCATGGAATCAGTACATTTAATAAAATTATAGACGACAAAAATGTAAAGACGTTCAAGATTTACATTCTTAAATTTGTGATATCGTTTGGCCCAAATCTCGATGTGCGACTTTAATGTTTCATGGAAGAAGATAGGGGGCGGGGAGCGTAGGTACAAGGTTTCCTTTAAGCTCTATCGATTCGGTCGAAAGACGAATTACAATGCATCGAGGGTTGTTATGACGGATATCTCAACACGTAAGGCCTCCTTTACGGATGCTTTTCATACGTGGATTGTACGCTCAATTAGTAACGCGTAGAGATTAGGTCAGATAAATAAATTATACGAAAGAAGATTTCTAATGAAGATGGACACGAACGTATTGATCGATAATGCTAATTGTATAATGCTGAACAAATGCAATTTAAATATTCATAATTTTAAATATATATCTTTGCATTGTTCAACGATTTGTTGTTAAAAACGAATTGTGGAAATAAACGAAGCAAACAGGCTTTATTTGTTGTTTGCGATATTGTACTCTTAGTTGCGTAACATGGCCGTCTGACGACTCATATGCCCGTTTTAGAGTACAAAGAATTTTACACGTGCTTCGTGTTCGCTACAGGCATCCGAACTGAGTAATTGCATGTCGTGTGCGGACAATCTATTTCGGTCTCGACATCCTCCTGCTACCTTTGTTTGAGTAAACTCTTAGCTAGCGTTTACCACTAATAATTTGAATTATTTAATGCTTCTTCCTTTTCTCTCCATTACGAGATAATTAAGGGGTACGTTTTTATCATCGCACGTTCATTCTTCGATGATGTTCAGGTCTTGATATTATTTGTATTCGTTGATAGATGGCGATGCGATACGTCGAAGATCAGTCGCCATCTTTGCGAAATTATTCAAAATGGAAACTGCAATTGATCGCTTGGAACGTATATCACGATATCATCTAATTACTTAGTTAAGGCAACAATTGAGGTGATTTATTTCTTCGTTTTGACTTCTTGTTACGTTTAAATGGTTGTGTATTATATTAGATTTGTATGTTACTATGTCAATTTTTAAATAGAGTACTTCAGAGGAATGCGACTCATATTCGAGTACTTGATTCTTCTTATGAAGAAGCATGAGAGAGGGAAAAAGTAGATAAAACGATTTATTCATTACAAGAAGCACGTTATGTTGCAAACTGGAATCGGTAGTCATCGTGTCTAAGAGTTACATTGAAAGCTGTGAAGCAATCTTCATAGAACCTGAAGTATTGAGAGGTATTAAGATATACATTATTCATATCTAATCCAACAAAGAAAAAAGTTAATACATTGGATGAACATAATTTGCCAATTATGATTCTCGTGATAATTTACTAGTCTTACTCTATATTTTCTCTAAAAGTCCACGTTTAAATGCAACAATTTATTGAAATAGTAAAGGAAAGAGGTATCGATAATGCAATTCATTCAGAGAGAAAGGAATGCAATAACCAGTGATACGATTATATAGTTCCGCAATTACGAGTTGTGTACGTCTACTAAAATCTTGGTTAAATATTTCGCGCGCTTTGAATGACCGGTTGTGTACACCCTATGGGCACACACGAGGTATTATCTTGCTAACCACGATTCAGTCGCGATAAGAGAGAATTACAACAATCCTCTAAGGAAAATTATTATCGATATGATTTCTCGACGAAATGAAAAGATACCAGACACGTGATAATGAATCCCTACGGTTCGCGCTACCCACGAGTGCCGGTACTTTCAGTCTACAATAAAATCTTGATGGGCGCGCGGTCTTCGCGTCATGAATATTTGAAAATCTTTTAGTGGTGCGCCGTTTTTCTATGCAGTTCGTGAAAATATGTCGTCAGTGTCGTTAGGACGATTTCGAAAGTACTCGCTAGTGCCGTATCTAGATCGATGCCCGGAATTCCACGGGACATATAAGGTACCTCAAAGCGACTGCATTTTCTACATTTAAACGAAAATATGTAACTCTCTACGGTCTATTTGTGGTAATTACATTTTTAATTTTTCGAGCTCACATGTTATTTATATCTTATCTAAAGGGGCACGGTTTTAATTTGAGGTTATGTGGATTTTGTGATAAATGACACCTCACAAAAGATAGTTTTGAAATCGCTGATTAAATAGAAAATATTTTTCATTTTCTTGTTTGCTAATTGTATAAATATAAACGTATTATTAGAAAGTGTAACTTGTAATTACACTTAGAATGTGAATAACAACGGATGTATTCACCCGATGGTGAATACCGAATTTCCTATTATTTCCTTTCCGATTATTGGGGGTTAGTTATTAGTTAGTTTTTATACTCGCTACGAGTAGTATTACAACAGCTGAACTACGAATCTAATCATTATTTTATACGCACATCTCTATCAATTTAATGAAATGAATTAAGGTTGTTAGTAAAGTATAATGATGCTAAAATATATATCCACTTTCAAATTTATTTGTAAGCAGTTCTCGCTTTTAGTTGTTTTCTTAAAATACTTCAAAATGTTAATTGCTTTAAAATGTTCTCACTCATGAGAATATTCGTTTCTGCATTTATTTACATATCGTATTAACTTCTATCTTCTGCGTTAATCAAGATATTTGGTAATCTTATCTGTTTGAACTCAAGTACTGATTAATTATTGACAACAATCCCATTATGTTCAAGAGAGCTATAATAGTATTCTTAGTAAAAGAGTGTATTTTTGCAAACGTCTAGAATAAATTGAAATGGATTACATAAATCACTTTCAGTACATTTAGTATCTCGACAATAACTCTTCAAACATTATTTATTTATGATAATACAAATCGTAATTTACGTACTAAATAATCTTGTTACTTATTTTGTTACTATATTCATTCGCATAAATTATAACAGTTACTTGATTTCGTTAATAGTAAAGTAAATAGATGGACATGTTCCATGAAGATTAGGATGTGAGTTAAGGTTTATATTCTCAAAGTTTAATTTATTAAATGATCAATTTCGATAACGACATTGGGATGTTTCACTTCTCTCTTTACTGTTTCTTGCACCCTACAAAATTCTAACTAGATTTATGTTTAGTTTCATAATACTCGTTACCTAGTGTCACACGTCGTTCACGTGGTTTCGTATCGGACGTCAGCACTGTAGCCGCGGTTTAAAATTTCAGTTGAGCTCGGAACCGCGAATGAAACGAATCGTGATTTTCGGAATATATTTGCACGTTCAACAAAATTATTATCGAATATATAAATTGCACAATCAACCACGTGATATTCTATAAGAAAAAAGAGCACAATTATTTTCTTCTAGTATGTTAAACACAGTCAATGTATTTCATTTCTATTTCGCTCTCACAATCCTACAATTTCATCTTGGACTTTATATCCACAAAATTCGTGTAGATTACGTTTTTAGTCCTTCTGGTGTTTTGTTTTAACGTTCTATAAATTTTTCTTTTTTCTTCTTAAGATCACCTGAGTTGAATGCAAAATTCTGTGTAATCTTTATTGCGAAGTACAGTAGTGAAGTACAAGATATCAAAGAATCGAGACACGAGTAACGTCTCTTGACACGGTCGTATCGGTCATCGATCGACTATAAGATTAGAGTTAAAGAATTGATGCTCATGACCATGAATACAGTCGGCAAGTAACTGCAATCGATTGAATTTCTACGGTTTCATTACGCGTATGTGTTACTACACGAATCGTTACAGTATCGTTTAATACAGCACGAACGGATAAATTACAAAAACGTTCGCAAAAGTGCCTGTGGTGAAGATAAATAAATATTCGTGTATATTTCCTATCTCAGCATGAGATGATTCTTAGAGTTCCCGTTTTTCAAACCTTTCAGAAGGCTGTAGAGAATGTGTTTCAGGATTTAGTACCAGATTGTACAAAAGGGGTATGAAAGGAGAAATATTTTTATATGTAATAGTGCACGATTGATTAATATTAGTTTTAATTCTTCCATCCTTGTTGCTCAAGACTCAGGCCCAACACTTTTTACACCCTAGCCCAAGTTAAAGATCTCCTTACCCCTGTAGAGCTCCAAAGAAAAAAAAAGTTAACCCCCTAATTTTTCTATGCGATAAGATGGCCAGCACTTAGGGTAGTAAAATTGGTTGTTACAAATTTTCTATGGAAAGTCGCCTTTAGGATTAAAAATGAGAAAAAATTGTTGGTGTAAATATTAGCACGTATTGTACGCCTTATCTTGCTGAAACTGCAGATTTGTTAGAAATTTAAGTGTAATGGAAGATAAAATGTGTGTGCTGGTAATAGAATGTTCTTTAATAACAGCAGTCAGTTTGACTTAATTTTATACGGCAAATATTGTCATATATTATTTTAAAAATAGTATAAACCAAGAAATTATTTTCCGTTTGAAGCTTCGTCAGTAATATAAAATAACTTAGCAGGTCATTTACAGCAGACGTTGATTATTGTATCATTGGAGATACTCCAATTGATCCCTCGTCAATATCATAGTTGGAAGGATTCCAAGAATTTGTGCTGTTGTATAAGTAACAATAGAGAAACAATGTTTTATCTCGATAATCTAACCTAACTAAACGATGTCTAAAATTGCACCAGTGTCACGTTAACACTCGAAGGATCACTTGGTTGAAAATAATTCATTAGTAAGCTTAAAAAAATTAATTTATATCACCATCTTAAATATAAATTTACGTTAGAAGTAAGATGGTATTACCTACAGGAAAGGATAGAAAACGCAAACACATGAATCTTTAAGATTGAAATACAAAACAATCTGAAATGTTTGATTTATTGCAGTAACAAATCGTGCAGTTTGTTTCCGTGTATTTTTTCACGGTAGTAAAATAGTATGAAAATTAGAAGAACATCTGGTTGTACCAAAGTTGGTTGCATCAACTTAGGTTCTGTTTATCTTTTAATACATTCACAACCGTACTTCTATTTCGGAACACTCGTATTATTTTTTTTTTTAATTTTATCCATTCGTAATTTAAATAGAGTGGTTTTTGCATTTACTTCAAAAAACGTTATCCTAGAAGTTTGCTTAATATTTAAATAAGGAATCATCTCACATCTGCTTGTATATACATACGTACTATCATTCGGTCGATCGTAATCTGTGTATAAGTACTTACGTATGTTGAAACAGTACTTATGTATGCAAGTTCACTTCGTATAAGCGAATAAGCGACAGTAATAATGAAGATTAACGACACCGATGAAAACGCAAGCGTATTTACGGTTGTCCATAATAGAGCGCTTAACATTCTCAAAGAAGATATCGCGCACGATATCTGTTCTATCGTGAGAGACGCCTGAGCGAATTAAAATTTCCTCTTGCAAGATACCTTGCGTGAAAACCGTGAAAGATAATAGCTAAATATAAAATGTTGCGTCGACCAACTCTTTTGATTAAACAACCATATCTAATCATCTTACTTTATCACTCTAGATCTGTGAGCAATAATATACTCATTGTTATAACTTTATTCCTTCCGCTTCTACAAAGTGTGGGCTATGTGTGACTGTGACAAATGAATAATTTTTTCAATAACTATTACATTCCTTATTAGAAAGGGATTGCGACTAATATGTCGAGGTGAAAACGGCACCAATAATAAAATCGTATAAGTGATTGAAATTTCAATAGAAAATATTTTTGTATGCGTATAATATTTGTGTCTTGAAATACTTAAGTGCGCATACCGATCATTACATTACATTTGAATTTTACAGGAACTTGGCTCACAACCATTGCCAACTATCGTAACCGAAGATGCAGATACATCGGGTCAAGCATCTCAAGATCAAGGTCACAGACCACGAGCAGGTAAGAGATGATTTTATTTGATCATTTAATTAAATTATCAATCTGTTCAATGTTTGCCACACGTTGAATCTACTTTTAATTGCAATAGGTACGTGGGGCTCGCACTCGAGGACTATCAGGAAGCCAACCTCAGGAAGCGCTCCTGGCTCTGGGAAGTCAACTCCGCTTCCGCAGCAGCCGGAACCTTCAAGTTCGTCAAGTTCAGGCAAAGGTGGTGGCAAGAAGGCATCTGGTACGCGGTCTGGCTCTACTAGCCGCAGTAACAGCCGAAGTAATAGTGCGGAACGAAGAAGAAGCGGTGGCACTATCGATGACACCGCCAGCCCAACTAGAAAGCAAGCGCTTTTCGATGCGTTTAGACCAAGGAGTAAATCCGATGCTAGCAAAAGAAAGCCCAGTATTATAGCAAATATGAAGAGTGCTGTACAGGTATAACGATGCTTCTAGAGTGCTTTTCCTTCCACCCAAAGTTAGCTGGTTGTTTAAAATCTTATGGATACAATACATATATACAATTGTGTATGTATAATAATTAAAAAATTGCTATATTATAAAATACTATAGTTTCTATATCATATATTTGATATATCGATAAATGTTAAGTACAAGAGAAAAGATAGTGTCTAAATAGGCTAAGATAATAAGAAAAATCGAGAGGTAGAATTTTACTGATTGGATACTATTGCATGTTCCGTAGCATTCCTTGCACAGAAGCTCGCATGGAAGTTCATCAACAGATGTACGTACGGATAAAGATCATCACAAAGATAGTAAGGAACATAAAGAAAATAAAGAACCTATGAGTCGTCCCCGAGCAGGTTCGGAAAGTAGCAGAAATCCTGTGAGCAAAGTCATGGATCTCATTAGACATAGAAGCCACAGCGCTCTTAGTACAGAGGATAAACGAAAAGCAGTAAGTAATTTTATATTTATAAATTAAGTCATTAGAGAAATATATATTAAATTGGAAATGTGTATAGTCTTAATCATTACATTTGTCGTTACCGATCGGCCGTTAAAATAGGTTTCTTTCCTATTATGTTCAACAGTTGGTAATCATTTTCGTTTTATTGAAGTCAACTCGATAAGTTAGTTAGTATTTTAGAAATAAAAGATAATTATATCAATCAAAGATTTAGAATACTTTCATATTTTATAAATTCGAAAAAGGACGATTTTTATGCCACATTTTGTTTTCACTGCACGAGATTATTTTATTGCTTTTTTTCATAATGATAGAATACATATTTGTATGTAATTTAGAAAAAAGATTTTTAAAGCCTAATATTAAAATTTTTTGCTATTTGAATCTGCAAAATTAAGACGTTTTCTCATCGAAAATGCTCGTGTTTGTTCGAGTTACAAATGGTAAAACTCAAAATTGCATCATGTACCTCATTTTAATGTTTCTGCTTTCGACAAAGCGTGACGTTTAGAAATAAACAACTGCTGTTGGTTCATTCTAACAATGATATCTCGGCCAACAAAAGGGTGATCTCTGAGAGCGAGAACACATATTTTGTCGTTGACGACTATGCGACTTCGCTCTTTATTCACGCAATTCAGCTGACTATATTGCTAGAAAACCTTGAGAATTTTGCATGTTTTATAGCTGTTTTCTTTAAACTTTTTATTATCATATACAGGAATTTGAAATTTAATAACAAGGCTGATCATCTTTCACACATTTTGATAGCATTATCTGGAATACAGTTCGTATCGAAGGAAAGGAACTGCTGCTTGAATAGCGGCGGTTCTTGTAATGAAGTCATAAATAACATCTGTTCAAATATTGAAGTCCCTAACTCATGCCACGTCACTGATTATTTTAATAAGATCCACCGCGAGATCTGTTGTTTTCACGGTAAAAGTTGAATTTCGAGCCTTGAAGATTTTTAGAACTTGTATATTTCTTTTTGGAATTAGTAACAATTTCCAAGTTGGAACTAACCAATCAAGTTTTTTTCCTATACTTGCGTCGGCACTGTACCTGTTAAAACGGTGTACACATTGGTTAAACAAATAATTGTACGCTCATTGATTGCGTTCCTCAATAACTTAATCATTCACAATTATTTCTGTGCACTTTGAGTAAACGTAATTCTGACCATGAGACAGTCTTGGTTGGATAAATGTCAGCGAAATTTTCATACACATTTCAACGTTCTTGGCCGCGCGTCACATAACTCGTTAGCGCTGAAACCAGTTTCGTTTCTCTTACCGATCACAATACCGTAACAAATTTCGTTTCGTTGCTCAGAGCCTCATTTCTGCAGCTTATGGTTGAACATTTTCCAAGCAAAATCAATATAATTATGAAATAAGTCATATCATCAAATTCAATTAATTTCAAGTTGTTTCAAATTCCATTCACTTGCGACACAAATATTTTCGCTATCAATAATCAAATTTGATTTACTTTAACGAGCATTCGTTTCGTGCCTCTGTACATTTCGCGTTCACAATACAAACACATTTCATTTGGAAAATAACGATGAACACAATCATACATTCAGTTCAGTCGTTCAATATTCATAACGTAGCATGATGTTATACTTTTTGAAATATTTCTTCTATCGTAATCGAAGAATAGTCTGTATAATTATAATTTCTTATTAACTACGAGCGACTTGAGAATGTAAATAGAGTTCGTGGGGCAGGTAGTTTAAATATCTACAAATATGTGATATGACCAGATTTCGGTGGGAGTCAGACGTGTACGTACACGTTCCTGTACGTAGGCAAACAGCATAGGTATTACGTGTGCTTGTACGAGCACAAAGACAGAGAAAAAGACGCATTCAAACGGGGGGTTTTTCACTCACAGTGAGTCACGAGACTTGCAACGTTGAAGGTGCTAGGAAAACGGGCGCATCTTTCAGTTTTGTACGCGTGCGGGTGCGTTGTGTTCGTGTGCAAACCAATTTGTTGATCTCGTCGATTGAAGAATTCGATTTTCAGTCAGAAGGAAAAATAATAGTGTGGTGTAATAGTGAAACCTGAATCGTCATCCTTATAATTATGATTACGACCGTTTATATTCCTCTTGTAATACCTGTTGCTCACTGAATTTTATCGTTTAGATTTTCCTTGTAATAGATTCTCCTTTCAACGTGGAAACAGACCAGTGACATAGATTACTGTTAACTTTGATTTTGTGATTGCAAAGTAATATTTAATTTTCACTATATGTTGCAACATACTTTGAAGTTAAACGTTTCTTTTTGCGGTAATGTAATTTTAATAGTTTCATATAATATATTTACATATATTATATGGATTCATAAAATTATATTTTCGAATCTAGCGTATTTTGTTGTTAAAGCTGTATAGGTTTGTTCTTGCATAGGGATATAACTTGACAAAAAATGGCCTTCTACGTAGATAGTCTTATGTTTGTTCGTTTAATCGAATAAAAGGAAGCGTATAGTCGCAATTTCCTTAACCGCAGCACAAAAGACGCTGAATGGTAACTTACGGTCTCAAGTTCATCGACGAAGCTCCTCTGCATTGTTCGGTTCTTCTAAATTGAAAGCTAGCTGTTTCATTCTGCTCTTCTTCGCCTTCCCTTTCTTTGCCATTCTTGCCGACCTAAGCTGTAGGTGTGCAAGAGCTTAAAAAGTTATGCACGTGCGCGCGCGTTATTCGTGGTCGTGTTTAGACGATTTCGAGATTTTATGACATCGTTTATGGCGAGTCACGCAATTTATATGTGGATTGTTTACTTTGGTTCATTGTTAAACGTTTGTTCAATCTTGAAATACATATAAGGTCGGAAGCAGCTATCTTCGTTGCATCCCTTTCAGATTTAGGATCCGATACTTGGAGTTCGATCGTGTAACAGATTTTCAAAAAATTTTTCAGGCTTCTCTATTTGTCGATCTAAATTCCTTATCCTTTTATAGTAAACTATGTCGGTTTACTGGATACGTTATGAAAGCCATAGCCTGTGTAAATCTTGACCGTTGTTCCGTTAGAATCGGACGCAGAGATCATTTACATAGCACTAAAATATTCAATAGAGTCAATCCTGATATATTCATATTTTCATGGTATATTTTTTACATTAATTCTTTTTAGCCGCCTTTTCGTGTAGTTTTTTCTTGTATATAAGCAGTTCAAAAGTACTTGTATAATAATGATAGTTTCCGAACATCTTATAATAGTGGCTTTGTAAGAATAATTGATGTTGTAGAGTTAATATAAAAAGGATAATTATTAGGGTATACTTTTCATATTAAATATTATCTTTATTAGGAACGTGATGTGTATACGCCGTATTTTTGTCATCATTGACTATTTAAAATTGTAAATGTGAGGTCTAGAAAAATTACCAATGCAAAATGGTCAACATCTACTATCTTTGGCTAACAGTTTGATTACTGAAAAGTTATGTTGTTTTCGTAGATCTGCTTTTAATACAAATTTAAGAAAATATAAATATCGAATAACAATTAGTATTCGAACAAAATTAACTATTTATTTAGGTTTTCAGTAGACGATAAACGTAGTTATGATGAATATAATTTAAAAACGAATGAATGCAATTACTAACGAAGAACGTAAAAAGTTGTTTAGATATTGATATATTCCAATATGGTAGCAATGACAGCTATGTCGTAATAACATGTATGTTTTGTATCTGTTGCACATGTTGCGTTACGTTAGTATGTTTATTTATTTTTTACGTTGTGCTTATTACGACGTTTGGAGTATAATTGTTAAATAACTTTTGAAACTCGTATTAAAGATAATTGTAAGATATATGTTTAAAATGAGCTTAGCTTAAATAAAGTTATATACAGATTTGTATAAAATTTATATTGGCCAAAGATAGACTATTCTAAAAATATTAACTGCAAATATGTTAGTATACTTTATTCTACAATAATTATCACGTTATGCAATATCTTGCCCTCCATGATATCGTACATAGCAGGCTCCTTTTACATTATTAATATTTCTTAACGACTAACACTGCTTACTGTGCTCTTAAGGCTAATAAAATATATACTAGTTTTGTCCGACTATTTATATTCTTCATTTCAATATTAGCAAATAGTATTATTCTAGTTTGAGTTCTATCTGTTTATAGTGTAAGAGAAAATTTCGTACTGTTCAATTTGAAGTTGTGTGATTATGTTATATCGTGTCAGTGTATAAATTAAAAGTGCAATATGTCTTCGTATTTTCGATGGATAAAAAGTGGAAAGAAGGACGATTACTTTGGAGCAAAACCAAGAAGTCGTTCTTTAGATTCGAAAAGTCTCGAGGCTTCCGGAATACGGCTAATCGTACAAAATGTACTGAATTTTTCTTTTATATTACGCTATACGACTTATTTTTTCAAACACATATATTTACCAGGAATTTTTTTACTATCTTATCAAATATGTAATTTATTTTTTTACATTACTTTCATACACATATATAATCTTATTAAAACAAACATTTGTTTTTGTTATAGAGAACCGCAGCTCAACAGCAGATTCACGCATCTTCACAGGGTAAGTACACGCACATTTTATATTTAACTACAATTCGAGTCGAGTGTCTGATTATTTCTGGCTACGTAAATATTGAACCAAAAATGGGCAATACTTGCACATACATACGTCCAGATAACTAAGAAATGTCATTCCGATCAAGTATAACGATACTTGAAAAAGTATTCTTTTCACAAAATCGTAACATATCACAGTATACGATTAATTAAATAATATAATTACTTATAGTTTCCTTAAATTTAAGAAGTATAATCTTATATAGTGTTTCGCAATAGTATTGTACAAAAGTAACGATTACTTCGCATTTACACACGTTATGTATACATGATGTCTGTCGATTTTATCTACATTTAAAAGCACGAAGACATTCGGTTACCTTAAGAAGAGGAATTATTTCGGCAGTAGTTGAGCGTTACGCTACTAGATGTCGACGTCCAATATGGCGCGCATATTCCGGCGAACGTAGAACGGCCGATGCTGACTGGACCTGCGCCTCAGAACGTTTTCGTACCGCAACGCGTACGGTGGCACGTGCTTGAAACTTAACCGCTTTGTGTGTTCACTCAGTAGCTTCACGATCAATGCCCGCGGTTCTTTGAAACAACGCATTATCATCGGGATCATTCTCCGTTTGTGTTCGAGCCACCAGTCGTTCTTAACCTGCAACCCTAATTAACACTCCAGTTAGTTCAGCTCGTGAATCATCGGTGAAAAGTTGTACGTGCGAAATGTAACGTAGCGCAAGGAGGGTATATCGCACGGAACTAATGTACGACGGTCGTAACGTAAATCGTTCGGTATATTTTTCCCCCAATTTTAGTATTCTCTGCGCAGCACTCTCGATAAGATCAAAAGTCGAATGGCTGTTCAAACGACCTGCGACAAGAACGTGTCAGTAACGGCACGACTTGTGGTCGCAAACGTAAACAGTATTGCGCGTTGCGTGCTGTCCTGCGGCAAACGTATACGAGAACCGGTACTTTCTTGCTCGCTAGTTGAGCATCGGTAGTTTTTACTGTTCTCCGATACGATTTTCAACGATAATAATCTGTTTCACTCGCTACGCGAACTTACTCAATGGTGCTTCCCGATCAGTGTTCCTGGAAGTTTCTGTATATGTGCCTCGAGGAACGTTACGTTTTTCGATTCCTCGTGAGGTTGTGACGGTCGGTATTTTGCTTCGATCCAGACTCATTGTGCGAGTGATAGTGATAGACCGTTTTTCTTATGTAAGAAAGACTCTGCTCTCATGTAGTTGAATATGTGTACGGTGTCGATATTTGGCAAGTACTAGGGAATACCAAGATACGAACGAGCGCCTAAATCATGAAGTGCACCGAGTGATTTCGGAGCGAGACCAACAAGGATCATTCACTGAATTCCAATTGATTTTGTCTGCAACAGTTGGTAAGTGTTTATCATGTTTTTTAATTTCTTTTCCCCCTACGGGAATTTTTCTTCGTACTGATCGAGAGACGTGGACGTTTATTCGTTAAAGTAAGCATCCGTGTCACTACCTTGGAGGTTCCAAATGTCTTACTGCTGCATCACACGCTTATCGTTTCTATATTATCACGTGTATGAAGCTTAAAGTCCATAAAAATAAAATCGTATCAAGTTGTAACACAATCTGGCGTTTGTAAAAAAAAATCAGAACACGAGGCATGCAAATGTCGATTTTATTTAGGTAGTTGGCATTAATTTACGATAATATATTAGTTATAGATGATTATACTTAACGTTATCGTTTGATTGGCACGCACCAGAGAAAAGCATAGTTAACGCGATTCGATAAATTAAAAAATTAATGTAACTGTAATGATTTGTGTTGATATCGCAACAATTTTTAAGAATATTCCATTACAATTCCAAAGATAACCTAGTTTTGCACCGATGTATGCATTAATTTACATTTCATATTTTCCTCTTCCGTTGTATTTCGTAATGATAATACACGGTATGGCTATGTTGAATATTTATATATTATTACCTATACCAACACCGCCGTATCTGTCTTTGAAAATTCCTGGCGTACGATGTAGTCTGTGTTACTAGAACCGTATATTGCAGATAATAGAAGGGTGAAGATAAGTAAAAGAGAGGAGGGGGATGCACCAACAGATTTGAAGAATTATAGGTTGAAAAGTAAGCCTGACGTATGTAGGCGAGGACTTGCTTTTATTGTAGTGAAATTTTACGATATACGTTCGTAATTCTTTTATTCTATACGTACGACCTAAAGTTATGTAGCGTACGTGCGATAGTACGCAGGGTTAAAAATTGGCGTCAGAGTTCTCAATAGCGTACAAAATGAAAGATGCGTAGTTTCGTTTAAAGTCATGTTGATGAGGTTAGCAAATGAACATAGTCGACCGAGAGTGGTTCGATATTGTAAATGGATTTTTTTGTTTCTTTTGTTTAATGTTGTTTACTGTACAAATTATTTATTGCGCAAGTAATAGAAAAAGAGAGGTCGGTTCTTAGTGGTTGAATTAACGTTAGTATTATCGTTGTATTCGACACTAGTCAAGCAATTCTAGTTTAACTGTTGTACCATACACGTTCAGAGCTGTACGTTTTTATAGAGTTAGATTACTGACCTAGTTGATATCAGTTTTATGACAGATTCCTGCTGTAATAGTTTCAGCAAACTTCTTCAATACGTGTGTTTGTCGTTACGAAATTAGAAACGACAGCTCCTGTTCGTTAATGTTCATCTTGTTTACCTACTTTTTTTTCATTATCAATCAAAACTTTTTTCTCTACGCGGAGAACTTTTCACGCTAGATACATGTATATGTACGTAGATCAATTAAGGGGATTGATTGAAATTAAATTTCAGACTCCTGAATACAAGTGATTGCGTGAAAGTGTCTATAATTGGTTCGGTCCACACAGTTTACAAGTGGTTTAGTATACTAATGCAATTTATAAATTTAATATTACTCTAGAAGTAGAAAATATGAATATTACTACAGACCATTTCAATTTCGTTATTATATTTAAGCTAGTTTAAAGGTACCACATGGGTTTACTTGTACTGTTATTAATAAATCGCTAAATCTGTTTATCCCAGAGCAGTAATAACGTTGAGAAATTTTGTTAACTTTGGAGTTGGCAAAATATCAACGCTCGATTAATTAGCTTTTGAATCCAAATGAAATATTTACATAACGACGAACGACTGTACGAATCATTAAGAATTTGTTTGCAAAAGAATGTAATAATATTCCACTTTCTGTTTGTCTCTCTCTTTCTATTTATTATATTTACATCATTGAAATTTTCTCGTGTAGGTTGAAGATAGATGTTTTCAGTAAACTCATTTTCACTTTATGCCGAAAATAGTTGGTTCTGTTAAAATTAACAAATTTTGATGAATGAGTATAGTTGCATCGAAATCTAGAAGTCTGCGACGGGACCAATAATGCAATTAGTAACTTATTGGAATTCAACATGTCCCCAATTACAATTCCTAACGAGGAGAAATTCTGTCTGTTCATTGTTGTTCACGTTAAACGTCTCTGTAAATAGATTCAGTGATTCTTCAAATTCATTTTAATTCACAAGAGCTACGCTATTTTACTTCACGGAGGAGTACGGGTTTTTAACAAGAAAATATTCTCGACTGCATTTATCGCCTAATTATGGAAAATTTTTACGCGTGAAGAAAATCTTGTGTATTTTAATAGAATGAGACGCAAGATGTATGGGAATGGGGAAAAATTAAACGAAATTTTGTTTGGAAACCTATTTTAAAATTCTGTTACATCTCTTACTCTGCGTAAAAGAAAACAGTCCACAAGCTTTCCCAATTTAATTGCCACGCTGACAAAGAGCACTCCTTTACTGGGTCAAAAGGGGTATCTACTATATTATAGAAGTATATCTACTCAGAAAAAAAGGGGGGTCCCGCTGAAAAATCATTCCGAGGAATTGAATATACGAATTCTAAGAATTTCGCATGTGCTTCAAGGAACAAATTCGCCTTGAACCACAGATGCAAACCTGCAGCTGCCAAAGTTCAACACGGTTAGCACTTTTTTTAGCAAATATGAGTGCATAAGGAAAAGGTGGAGAACACTCTGGTGCTAGTACTCGCGGATAACACTTGAAAGACGAGTGGCGATACTGACCCGTCTGTGTGCAAATGTGGTGTGTAAGCTACCGCCAATAGGAGTCGCATTCTTCCGTTCTGCCAACTCCTCTGAATCTGCTCGTAGTGTTCCAAGGGTGGGACAAGGTCACACGGTATGAGATCCCTTCTAAGCAGAACCCCATTCTCACGGAGCCCATTCTCTTCCCTTTCGTTTTATTATTATTCCTGCTGGTATTATGCAGTTGTCTACGACATAGGGTTCTGATCATAATAGAGTCGGAGGAAAGATTGAAAATCAGATGGAATAAACGTCAGACGACTCGAAATCCTTAAAAGTATTGATGGCGTGAATCAAATGTTGCTTATCGAGTTGCATTTTATTATTTAATTATTGTCGTGTGATTACTATCCGATAGGCTAATAGTTGTCTATGAAATTGAGTATATTCATGTCGCATTAAACGTACGTAAAAACTACTTCCAAATGGCAGCTCGACGAATGTCTGCTATTAAATTTCTCAAGTCTATAGAACGAAACTATGTGGTAAAAACCAGTTCTAGATAACACTCGATTATTCGTCGAACACGATTTATATGCTTCGAAATATGTAGGTCGATGGTCAACGTATAGTAAACGGCTTGCTACAGCTGGTTTTATAAGTGCAACGCGGTGCAGGCAGGTCTTCATCGACCTTGGAGAACCGGTTCCAAGATCCACATGTCGATAGTGTCGATGCTTGAAACCGGAAACGTGTTTTAGGAAGAGGTGAAACGCTTGTTTATAGGCCTGTCGTCGTATAATAAAATTCGTTTACTTCTGGCCCGTTCCACATTGTTCTGTACACCCCTATTACAACTTTTATGGGCTTCTTTTCAAACCCATTAGAGTCCTCTCTATAAGTGCCGCGTTCACATTACTGTTTATACAGTCTCGCTCACAATTCTTAAGTCAGTTATTGTATCTGTTCCGAATCTCGAATAACCTAGATAAGTTTTCAAAGTTTTATACTAATTTGTTAAAGTAAACGTTGACAGGAAGTAGAAATTCGTATGATGACTATTTTCTCTTATGACTGGAACTGGTATGTACGTGTATGTACATTTCTTATGAATTTATGCTAATGCATGGAACGTCATTGGTAAGCCACCGTTTTTTGGGAACAATCGTGCCATTTAAATAAGTTCTGATAGTGTTTTCCCATAAATAACTTAAATCTTATCAAAATGAGGTCACGCACACGAATAGATGTATCGATTAGTTATTACTCGCTATTATTCATTAACTTCCTTAATATAGAAATTATTAGCAGACGTATGCGATTTATATATTTTATTAGAGAAATTTAATTTATCATATTAAATTAGTCTAATCCAGATTTATGTATACATACGTAACTGAATCCATATTTAAACATTATATGGAGTTATGGAGTATGGTGTGCATCGTGTTTACACGTTAAAAAAAAATACCATGCAATCGTGTCAACAATTGTTCCAATGTCACCGGAAACTCTCGAAATCACATTAACGTTCTATCTTATTAACTACATCTTTCAGCTTTCGAAACAAGCACAGTGCAGGTACATGCATACGTACATAGTTATTGGCCGTGTCTATTTCCCTAAATCGAATTAGAATTCGTTGGGAGGAATCGCACCTGTGCTCTGTAATCCACGTCTCAAGGTCTTCGTGACTTAATACCATCAACGAGACACCGTGGTATATACGTAATCGAGTTACCAGATATGAACGAAAAAAGTTGGCCCTTCGACCAACCATTATATATACGTGTACGTATGCAAGTACTTTATATGCTGCATCGCTCCACTGCAGTTAATGCGCTATAGTTAGTGCGTCGCGTAACTTGCATATCTTTGTTAGAGACTGTGGAGGCTTGTTATTAATTTCGAAACAGATGAGTTTTATTTGACCTGTTTTAAAATTGATCAATTTAAAGTTATTGGGATTTTCTAAACGTTAGTCGGGCTGTATATTTTATAATTGTTATTATATTTAGACGAATTGTGTGTACGAGCACAAAACGTGGTGTAGTGCTGATACGTGTAGACATATGATTATACGTTAACGTAGCAAGTATTTGAGAGGCTTCTATCCCTCTGAGAATCGTGTGTAGCTCGAATGCTGTGGGAAAATACGAGCATGCCGCAGTTTATCAGTATTTAAATACAAGGATTCGAGATACGACGACAGGCAGTTGCAATTGTACGTAAGTCGCTAAGTGTCTTTTGCGCATCTTTTAGAAAAAGATTTCAGCGCCTCTCCGTTTTCACAGAATATAGTTATCGTTTTAATCGATTTTTTCTCGGTGGTCTCGTGCTGCCTTATGCATTAAACTGCACGTCAGTACTCTGACGTAATGCCAGAGACCCGGTTACGATCATTTCCAGTATCAACGACCTGTGAATCTTCATACAAAGCGTATTTCTTCCTTTGTCCCTCTGGTTCTTTTCCCATAACCTAATCAATAATACGTTTCACGTGAGGTTTGTCTACGTAACATAAGAGTAAATATCCTATGTCCACTTTTGAAGTTGTGGCAAACACTTTATTTTTCGCCTTTTTCTTGTAACAATAATAACGTTACTGGGTTAGAACATTCATTGTGTGCATTGAGCACGCTCAAGAAAAAATTGTTACATTATTTCCATATTTCTGTTATTGGGTATTGCTTGTAAATCGTAAGTAAGCCACGCTGACAACGCTTAAATGTAAGGTCATTGCCTAATCCAATAGAGCATGAGAGAAAAATAACTCTGTATACCCGCATATTGCGCTTAGTTTCGAATTATCCATTCCACGTGCTTCAGCATTAGAGAAAAGCGAAAACATGCTGCAGTCATAAACGATTTCTGTCCGTTCCCAGTAGAATTGCGAGATGCATTCGTGCTTTTGTCTGGTCGAGGGAATCCTCCCGTCTTGTGATACATTCGGACAGACTGTTTTTCACGAGAGAACTGCTGCTTTGGTTATTTAGTAACAGTCGACTTGTTAGTTTAAATGCGAGAGGGAAATGTTTTTTAATGAGTCAGGAAGAAAGGAATTTCGTTCTCGTATCGTTGAAATGATTCTATACTAACCGAGGGTAATTAAAAATTCACCTCAGTTTATTTTTATCTCACCTGTCCGCTGTGATAGAAATTTGTCAAGAAGAAGGATTCACATTGTTTGCTGTAAGAGCATTGTACTTTACTAAATCTTGGCACGCACCGTTCGCGATAGAATTGTAAACATGTTTTTTTTCTGCCAATGGCGATATTCTATTTGCATATTTGTCGTATTCAGAAAATCTGTTAGTCAGAGACGAGCAAAATAACTATGTTCTTGTCGAAGGTTGAATATTTCATTCTAAATGAACTAGATATTTTTAAAGTCATTTCATGTGTAAAATTACTACCAGTAACCGATGGTTACGTAATGTTTTTAATGATTTTTCTTTCATATTTTCTTCGCTTACATTTACATTTGTTTTCATTACACGTAACCAATAATTTTGCTTAATGCACTTTTTACAGATGTTGCGTCAATGTAATCTATAGTACTTCTCTATAGTATAAAATTTACGCTGTGTATTTAGTGAAATTTTTAGTTATATTTATAAAGTATTAATCGAATTATACATCTTTTTTTAAATAGATACATACATATACATATTTCTTGAGGTTATAACACAAGAGATATTATCGTACCTATGTGAAAAAGTATAATTGACCTTGATACGTCCTTGACGCCCACACTAATCTTCCGCGTCGACGCTGAAGCAATGTACAGATATTTATCTTTTTTAGACAATTGTCGATCGAAAAGATACGTATCGAGTATTTTCCTGAAAACTATACATCTTTTATATAAGCCTCGTCAGACTCAGTATATTTCTACATAAATAAATGTATTAACTCTGGTTCGACATGTCCTTCTTTAACATCAATCAAAGTTGTACTTCGCTCAGTAGAGAGATAAAAATAGGTAAATTTGACGTAATTGAGATAACGTAAAATTTTTGCTAATAAAATTCATTCACGAAATTGGAAGCGTTCTACGCGGCCTTTCAGGGTATAATGTACACGCGTCAGTTCGCAGTCGCAACAACGTAATGCTTTCAACTATTCCAATAGTTGACACGTGTAGCGATCATCAATTTCCAATTCAAATTGACGCGAGGTTATTACCGAAAACACGTCGCATCTGAACCGTGTCGAATTAAAGAAATATCCGTACGTGTGTGCACATGCTGGCACGCGCACCGGCAAGATACTGTTCGCGATACCAAAATTACGTGTGTCACCGCTGTGCACCTGGCATTCGTTCTTTTCGCGTGCCTCCACTACCGTACGATTAACTATCTTTTCTTCCCCACCGAATGCAAGTGAAAGTGGAAAAATTACGTCAGAATAGCCTCTTCAACGGATCTCGAAACGAACGCCGCGTCTCATGTCTTTCGTATCAAACATTGTTGTTTGTTTATGCAAAGCAACACGTGCGGCGGTAGTCACGCGCATAGTTTAGCTCCGGCCTTCTTCGTTTGCTTAAGTAGCTCCGTTGCGTTTTCATTAATAATTGGCTGAAACGAGGAGGAACGTAGCAGCGACGCGTCCGCGTCGCGTCGAACATTTCAGTTCCCGAAATAGAAACGCAGTCGCATCGTGGGAGAATCGTCGTGAAATGTCTGGTTGGTCGCCGACATCGGATATAATAATATTTACGTGTGCAACTGCGCTATACATACTTACATATTCGTTGGTATTGCACACTTTGGTATGTGGGCTCGCGTTACTCGCGTATTATAATGTTCAATTGTACACCTTTGAATAGGTATGCCAGAAAGAAACACAACTATATAAAATGGTCATATTATAGTGTAGCATATAACATGGAAAGGGAACAAATTTTACAAGTCAAAAGCTAAACGTAGTGCTCTGGGGAATTATCACTAGCGACAAGAATAGGAAGGGATGATGGTGGCTTTGCAGTAAAGCCATGACATCGCAAAGGGTTAAGATTTAATCGTTAAGTATAGCATCAGTCTACGAACAATGATTTCGGTCCTACTATCTTTATTAATCTTGCGGTGGTGTAGCCATTTAATTGGAAGTGATTTTATCTACTGGTGTCAGAGTTTCTGCTTGCGTTTGTACTTATCATATATCTATAAGTACTTGAGCACCGACTGTGTGGTATGCTTTTATGTTTTAATCAACGCTTAAATGTTTATTTGCTTTGTCGCGATTATTTTGTTAACATTCGGACGCTACATGTATGCGGAGCTCTTTTATAATTATAAAAAAAATTACGATCAATACGAGTAGAAATTGTATTTGTCCCTTTAAGTAGAAATGCACGCTCGTGATATAAAAATATTCTAACGTACGATGTACTTCAGTATTTATTTATTATTCATCGTAGTGTATCGATTGAGTAACTAATTAACATTTGCATACAAAATATTATAGGCAGACCATTTCGTAAAATTCGCCGCTACTTCTACAGTACCGACAAAAATGCTATAAAATGCAAATGCCGTTTATATGTCCTTCGTACATATTGGGGGCACATTACTCGCACACGGTCGTCATCAGAGTTGAAAGGCGGTAATTTGATTTTGATCTGTTCACGTCGAAATATCGATATTTCCGAGGTTGACAGTAGAATGAATTGACTGACCGTAATATTCAATATCGAATCGATACGCATACGTATCTAATTGGTGTGTACGTGTACGAAAAGAGGTATGTTTGCACTGCGCAGCGGTAATGTTTCGCGGCGTAGCCATTGTGTTTGACATTTTAAAGGTCGATCTCGTGAACCTTTCACGCGAAACTAAGAGATTACGTTCAGAGAGATATTCTAACGATATGTAACTTGACAATTTAACATATTTATAGAGGCTATGATGTAATTTTTCACGTTGCTCGTAGCTTACATCTGACCTTTATGGGAACCTTATGGTCTTGATTATCATAAATTATTATACCGTACATTGCGTTTGTCCTGGGGGTCTTTTTTCTCGTAAAAAACCAAGCAGTATTTTCAAACACTCGTATTTAGTGTCTTAAGTGCGTACACGTAATTTTACACTCGATGAAACAGGAGAAGTAAAGGAGAAATTGAGGAAGGGGAAATAGTTTTTTGCTACCGCATGCATTTTCTTATAGTTTGCATGACTACTTTAGACATTTGTCAAGTCAACGTGAAATTATGTTCACTGCATTTTTACTCTTGTGTGTTGCATTCTTTGACAATTGAATTTTCTATTTTCTGCACCGTATTCTAAGCTTGACATCTGCTATGAAATTTGGCATTTAACTCCTCCTAGCCTAACTCATGCTCTGGAAGTAATAACTCTGAAAGGGTTATCGCCTTTGACGCGTAAATTCCATCAAGAGTGCGCCGAAATTGGAGTGTTACCATCGATTAAGGGATGGCTGTTTACGAAAAGCATAGTGAAGTTTCCAATAGGAAAAGTAAATGCGCGTAGAACGTGATAAGATACCATTGATATAGATAAAATTATCATCACTTAATTTTTACGTGGCATTGAAATATCTTTAGCGAAAATACAAAACAAATTTTCTAGATTTCCTTGGAAATATAAACCATTCAATTTAACAAAAGTTTAATCGCATGAATTTCAATTCACTATTATCTGCGAATTGATGAATAAGAGTTATTAAATTTACATTACTATAAGAGTACTAATTCAAGCGTTTTTTTATTATAATTGTATGTGCGATTATTCTCTTGACAGGGAATTTGAAACGAGGTATTTGATATCGCAGAAAATTAATAGGTTGCATCGCGAGTTTTTCTTATCGTGTCACTTAAACCGTGTATTAGTCTTTCAATACGTATTTCTGTGAATGCTACGCTGGAAATGACTGGAACGTTTTCCGTTATAAAAGCTATGCGTGATTGGAAGAACAATCATTCTTCAGACGTCACTGTAATTTATTATTCCTATTATAATTATTCGATATTGCGTATATCGAACCTCTACCAGAACTCTTGAACTGTACCCTATTTTTCTTTTCTGTTTCCTTATTTTCGTAAATACGAAAAAACCGTTTAAAGTTAGATTAGTGGGCTATCTTTTAATTAGATAAATTTAATTTTGATGTAAATAACATTTTCAACAATTTCATGATATCCATTTATAGTTAGAATTATTAATTTTAACATTTGCGTTATATTAACATTAACGGGCATAGAAAAGTTTATATCGACACGTACATCCAGAGATAAATATCAAAGCATAATGGAACGAAGAAACTGTTACGAAGATAAGGGGATCGTGATTCGATATTGTTATCCTTTTTGTTTCGATATTGTTGCCAGAGTTTCTTCTCTTAGCCACGGTTACCAATTTTTCTCCTCATCTCGTTGAACAAAAGAGGGAAAGAAGAAGAGGGCTATAATAATTCTTTTGAGCGTGTACTCCTCCAGAATAGGGAGACTGTCAATCGATATGACCCAGTTTCCTTGCCACGACCCTGAAATTTGCCACATCGACGACCCCGTTGTCAAAATCGGGACATTTTCAAGCGCAAAGCCGGAAACTCTGGCGCCATGATGTGTCGACTTCCTGGTAATTGTGGGCTTATCGATCATAAATATGCGAACTATGTGCAAACAGATTGACTTTCATACAACAGAAGAATGATTAAACATTCCAACAAATATTTTTTACATACAGAAAGGATTTATATAATATTCCTTGAAAATGCATTATACGTATATGTATATATATTTCTTTAGTATATTTTCTTAGAAGTATAATGACAAACAAAAAAATATCTAAAAAGTACTTAATTCAATTCGCTATTTCAAATGAATTGAAATTATTATTCTCTGAACATCACCAGTAGCGAAGTTCATTAATTGCGGTCGTCACACTAACGATAAGTTTCTCAGCAACTGAAGAGAATGGAATTCCTCCTTTGTTTTGAATAATAGGAAGATGGGATCGTTCTCGTAGAAACAACTTAATAATCGGCTGCTCTGACTACATCCTCTAATCTCACAATCAGTCGCGTATGCTAAACGCTTCCTCCTGAATTCTAATTTAACCCTCACCGAGAATGTGCTCAGCACTTCAATTCTTCCATAACACACAGTTGAACAATAGGTACACCTTCGTCAAAAAAATATTAGGGCACTTCTTTAACCATGTCAAGCGATATATTATCTGTGAACCTGTACTTTGGTTTTTAGTTTGGTGGAGAACACGTCTGATCAATTGCATTATCGATAATAATTTATTAATTTTAGCACTTTTGAACGGACGTGAATATTCTTTACGCGCTTGATCTCGTATAGCAGGGAAAAATATTGTGTTCCCTTCAGTTTGTTCTTGTTCAGACTGGATCTGTTTTCAATTTAAATCTCGAACAATCAACGATAAAGTTTACTTGGTAACAAGATACAACGAGCCTGTCGTTAAATAGTTAACGATCGATTTTAATTGAGCTAAATAGTCTTGTCCCGAGAACGGAAGCTATTCATCAATAGTGTCTTATTTTATCAGTCATCTATTTAAAGAAACTGACTCTTTGCATGTTTTTTAGTCGCAATGTTTATGTAGATATTCCGATGATTATGAGTAATCGAATCAATTATAATGACGAAACGCGTTATTTATAACAGCACATAGAAGTTCGATAACCGAAATTCTTAGGAGATATTTGACGATCTTCGAATTTTTACGATATTCTGAGAACAACAGTTAAGATATTCAGGAGGTGATACAAATCTAGTTTGGATTCCACTTCGTTAACTATGCTGACGTTGAATTTTTATATAAATATTCATGGTTTAATAATTAGAATACATGCGACGAAATTGGCATTTAAATTGAAAGTATCGATCGAAAGTTTCTGCGATCATGCCAGATGCGCATGTAACATCGCGTATCACGTGGAAAATCCTGGCTATTTCGTATACTCGGTTGTTTATATAGCATTTTGTCGCTCGTCGAGTTGCCAGAAATTGATCGTTTGTCGGATTCGAATTTAAATTTCAAACTTCACTCTGTCGATGGGAAAATGTGCAAAAATTCGCGAATGCAAAGGACAATTTATTTATCGATTGTCGTACGAACGATCCGATCGTACGGACGCGTGGTACGCTACACATTTGCCACACATTTGCATGCAATTTAAACAGGTTTAAAGTATTAGTTAGTTCGCCCGGTTCGTTTGCGTCACCGACAAGCCAGCAGTAAGAGTTTGAACCTCCGCTAAATTTAGGATTTTCGTGATCAATTTTATTTTCAAAGACCAGCGTATCCGTTGGACAACATTAATCTATCTATTTCTGTTATTCGCGTGAATCAAATGCTGTTCTTTCGAAAGCAACGGAAGTCCGGAAATTATTTTCGTGTTTTGTTACTCGTATCCGATGTCTTTGAGCTATTCCTTGTGCACGTCGGTATGCGTTTCGCTATATCGGAACGTTGTAATGGAATTTATGCAATCGATGCGTCCACGTATCTCCAAACCAATTAGTTTTGCAGTGGAGCCACCTGTATCCGATTATCTATTCTCTGAATACCCTAATATCCAAAATTTCCATCATACCTACGAACATTTTATTAATCTCTCGAATAGAATGTCTCTCAGGAAATTTGTTGCCCTCCTCTTTTTAGCCTCCTCTTAGATACGAATTAATTCTGGCTTTACTTAAACTAATTATACGTTCCATTGCCATTTCGATGTAAACAAGTGGTGTTTACCGATCAGAAATATAATTCCCTTCCATTAGAACACTTACATACGTCTCCCTATTAGCTCGGATACGGGAAGCTCTATTCCATCGTATCTATTCCATTTCAATAGGACTTGATTGTTTTTCACAGTTACGCTAGAACACCGTCTTCCCGATCTTATCAGCGAACAACGACACGAATCGGAAGATCACCGACCAACATCGAAGATCAACAACAAGAAAAGACTTAACGACCGTATCCTGCCTAACCTGGAGCATTCGCTTACAAAGAGGAAGAAAGGAGAAAAGATATCCCTCTCGTAAAATAACGACAAACATCTGACGAAATTTTCTCGTCATCGAGATGCACGGGATAAGCCATCTACTGTCTCACCACAGCTCCCACAATGGCGACATGCCAAAGACTGTCCACAATCACCATCATCCGGACAAAAGTTCTTCCGCGTCGGACACCAGACAGCACGACACGAAGATCCTCCAAGAGCTGTTGAGTCACAAACATATCCAAAGACGGGTGTCTCGAGGTTCTGTGAGCTCGACCTATTCTTACGGTTCCTCGACGTCCTACGGTTCCTCTCACGGATCGAACTCTTCCAATCACAGCTCCCTCCATCATGGTGTGCACAATCACTCGGTGTATCACACGATCCACGGGAGCAGCCACCATCACCAGTCGAGCCATCATCATCATCCCCTCCATCACGTCCATCACCAGCTGCAGCCACAGCTTCCGGCGAACAGCGGCCGCGCGTCGCCAACGTCGCCAACCCCGAGCAACGACCACGAGAAACACCACCACCACCATCATTACAGCATTCAAGAGATGATACGACATTTCGGCAGGCGGCTTGGTCACATGAGGCGGCAGAGCGAGTGCCAGGACCCACCTAGGAAGAAGGAAGAGGATTTCCGTAATAGAAGCCAGAGCTTGGATGGCGGCGCGAGGCATCCCAGTCTGAGGGACGCTGATTGCGAGACCACTTACAGAATCTACGAAAGCATACTCAGGCAAGGTAACCGAAATGACGATTCCTTCCGTGCTCCCTGGGCCGTAGGGACGATCTCGGATTTCGCCGTCCCTTTCGTTCGTTTCGTCAAAGCGAACTGTCGTTCTTCCGTTTCCTCTACTGATAACGCGTCGAGCGCTTAAACGTTTTCGAGAGAGCAATGAATAATTGAGTGCGTGTGTCAATTATCGGGACTGTTACGTATCTCGAATCTCCTGAGGGAGTAAAGGTCTTAATTATTGACACGATCGAAAGGTTCTATCGTTATTCCCTTTTGCTATACTGTGAATTTAGTATCTTACACTTTCTGCAAAATTAATGCTTCACTCACTGGTCAAAGTTTTGTTTTGGACGTTTCTTTATTTCTGATTTTTCCTTCATTCACTGATTTCGTACGTCAGGTGCTGTTCTGATAAATCTTTCACTATAAAAACGTACACGTATACGAAGTCTCTTATTTCAAATTACGCGATACATGGGATTAATATATACAAAAGTATTCGTGTCACGCTCGGTAGAATCGATTTTGTTTTGTTTATACTGTTAGTGTCACATTGACAATAATCCCCTACAGCTCGTAACGCGTTAGCAAACTCCGAAACTCTAGTCTGGCTTGAAACTTCGTTGAAGCATTACTGCTTATATTCATATACATATATTCTCGTTGTTAACCGTTACCAATTTTGTTGGAATTTGGTTTGTGCGTGAACTGCATTCATGTGTATATTTATATTGAAAGATTTATTAAAGACTCTCTTCTATCCGTTAGAAGACCGTCACTTTGTCTCAGCAAATTTCTTTATAGAAAGTCAAGGTACGTAGATATATACAGTCGTGAGATTCACTGTAAGTAATCCTCCTCTAACTGCTTAAATTTGCTGTTTCACGTTTCTTGAATTTCTATTAGATTAAACTCTCATGAATGATTCGAATAGTTCCTATATAGAATCTCTAAATTTATTTGTGACATAAGGAGACGTGCAATATAGATTGCGATTGTGGGAAACGGTCAGGAGCTCGTTGGCAAATTTCTTACGTTAATTTTCCGGCTGCGTTTCGTTGCGCAATTTGTTTTCGTGGCAATCGAAAACGCCTAATCCCTATGTTTTGTCGTGCCAAATTGAGTTAGAATGTTGCTCACGTATCGAGCTTCCGAAGTATTTAAAAATATACAAGAATGCGTAATTCTACGTGTAAACGGCAATCAGAACAACGAAGTTAGTTCGCTAATTCCCAAAGATTTAAACGTCTACGATATACGTACTCATAATATCAGATATTGCAGATATTATATCTGATTAAAATCGTTCTATTCAATTTTTGTCTTACATATCTATCTGCAGCAATTATCGTTCGTTACATTGTTTTTCAATTTATGAGTTACAAACGTGAGAACGAAGCCCAGTCAATTTTTTCTTAGCATGTCTGGCCGTAAGGATCCCATCGGATGGATTTAACTTAAAGGACACTTTTTTCGCTTGGACGATTATTCCTGCCACTGACGCTGAACTTGGTCGTGCAGCGTGCTTCTATTTTTGGCACAGTGAATGACTTTATGTAACATTTTGTTCTGCAAGCTCAGCCTACGCAAAGTTCAGTCGCCATTGAAAGACCAGGGATCACCTTGACCCTATCGTGTACCCATTTCGCTTCAGGCGTAACTGTTTTTCCGAATCTCGCGTCATTTATGCAATGAAACTTCTGGCGACGAAGGTTAATAAATAAATGATTTATTCGGTAAAGGGAAATCTTTCAAACGATCAGTTCGCTGGTGACTAGTTGCGCGATCAAGTTTGAATACGTTAATCGAAACAGCCGAAGGACTGAGTGCTCGCTTAATTTTCTCGTTTTCATCAAATACTTAACGATTCAGAAACTTCGGAGTACCGCTCGAAACGTTTGAGACTTCGAGATAATTGTTAGCGAAGTAGCATAGCTCAACGGAGGGAATGAATGATTAAAAATCAGCAACTTCTCGAGAGCACAATATTCTTGCCCGTAGAAAATTTTCAGCTCTCCGCTCTGAACTTTTCTCTGTACCCTACCGAAGAGCAAGATATGAGACTAGAAAAAAATCCACCGAAGATCGTGCAATGAGGAAATACGTTGAAAGTTTCTGTCGGAAGGGATGGGTCGGCCATTCGAAAGTATTTAATGAGCACAGGTTGACCTTTCCGAGTTACGATCCTTTTAGAGGCTGGATCATAGTCGAATCGAAGCCAGTCAGATTAGTTATTGAAGTGTTACGTTGAGGGTCGTGTCAGTCGACAGCATCGGTTTCAACATCGTAGCGTTGTAAAAGATATTATAAATGCGGTATGAATCATTCATTCATGTTACTCTGCGTCAGAAACAGAACAATAAAGGAAACTGAATTTTTCTGGCGCCGATCGAGTGGAGATTTCATTTCGAGGGAAGTAAATTTGCAGTATCCATTATCGATCTCGTATTACGCACTGTTTACTATCCCGTAAAATGCCTCGCGTTTATTATCGGCCATTTTTCATCCTGTACGCGTAATCGTCATCCGATATTACTGCCCACCTCGTGTTTTTTCCATTGCTCGGGAAGAGTTGACCCTGTTTCGCAACGTTCATCAATCTCTGCGTCCGCGGAACGAACTTCTGAATATCGTGTAGCGCTTCGTAATATTTTAATAAACGACGCTCGTTCGACGATCTTCTTCGCATGTCGCATACGTGCAGCTGCGACATGTCCATTGACGCAGTTCCTTATGGCCGGCTCGACCATACAAGGCCGCCGTTCAACTCTGTCCGCCTAAAATAAACTAATTGTAAGTGGCATTTTTAAATGACAATAGTTTCTGTTTTTTTTTTCTCCAATACGTCGATGGATGTCTCATTATTGTAATTGGCTGTTAACCGTCTAATAAGTGTTTTGCTGTGTGGAACATGTTTTAACGCGAGGATATTAATGACGCAACCGGTTAGCGACCTTATGGAAAAACACCAGAGCTTTCCGGTCGCGTTGTACGATTTGAGAAAATTTGGACGGGCAAACCAGCAAGAAGCTAGCCGTACCTTTTCATAATGTTTGCCTCTTGTGCATGGACTACAATACTTCTCGTGCAATGCTTCAGGACCATTTCCGTGTTTCTCTCGAGTTTCTAGTGTTATCTGTTTCACACGTGGTAGAGGGTACGCTCTTCCCTCGAATGATTTACACTGTTAAAGCGGAAGAAATGTAAACCTTTTTCGTGAACACCTTTTTTCACTTCTACACGAACGCGTTAAATTCCCCAGAAGGCTCATTACGAAATATGTATTATGTCTGTGGTTCGTAAAAGCACTTCCATCAAATTACAGCGAGTCGAAGAGATGTTTGCTTATAAAGATGGTCAGTTTTACAAGGCTATTTTTAAAATTAGAGTGTCGAGAAACAAGCAGTATTGCGTTTGTTATCGACCTCCTTTTTTTTCCACTGCATCGATAACGATAATAATTTTAGTCTCGTTATGCTATTTCGTTTCGAAGTAGCTATTACGCTGTAGTTTCCTTGAGAACGCGAAACACCAGCGGGGAGTGTTGGTCATTGATAGATTGTACGTAACGCCAGAACTGTGCAGTGTGCGCGATCGATACAAGTCACTGGATATAAAGCAATTTAGTTGAGGAATTCCAACCTTTACAGGAATTATTGTCACTCCTTTACCTAAATTATCAAATAGTTGCTAACCAAATTATATTATCGAGGATGATCGAGTCACAGAGACGAACTATAGCGTTCAATGTACGAAGTAGTAAGTGGTTTATCGGTAGATAATTACTTTAACTCGCGATCATTGGAGCCGGGTATCGCAAAGAGGGCAAAGTGTGTCTAATAAAAATCGTAGAATTTAACAAACAACAATTTACGTCATATAGTACTCTTTAGAATGTTTGTCTAAGAACAAAGAGCAATGGAAGTAATCTTCTCTATGCGCGTTAAAGGCCATCGATGCGTTAATCGCTGCAAGTAGTCAATACCGTTGGAATTATGTCTTAACGATGGTCGAGGATTTTTATTATGTACAAAAATAAGAATTTTGGGGTACTTTCTCTTTCTTTGAATTCAAATCTGTTTTCCAAACTCGAACATACGTTCCATTTTGAATGTAATTGGGTTAACCGATCAAGCTGTCGAGGCTCTTACGTCTTGTACACCAAAATGGCTGTCGGTTTCAATCGAAGTCGCTAGAAAATTTGTGGTGATCTTTGATCTTGCGATAGATTCCGAAATTGAAGTAAATACGACGCGCATAATATATTCTGGCTGGAATATTCGGAAAACCACAAAAGGTTAAAGATTCAATCTGCGCGTTCGTCGAGTCAGAATTGAATCGGATCTATTCCAATTTCTAGATCGCTGGCGCTCTAATCAATTGCGCTTCTGCGAGCACGCGAACGAGTCCTTTCTCCTTCGATTTGTTATTCGAAAATATCTCCCAAGTTAGACCAACAACTTTATGTGCACGTTAAAATTCTAAATTTAATCCGAAGTTATCCCTAGCGTGGGCTCTAAATTTATATTCAGACTATTTCTTAAGAAGTCATCCTGTTTCCCATCTAGAATTCAATATCCTCAGGTTACCCCTTTAACATCACTTTCGATCTGATCGAACTCGAAGATGTTTCGAATTTTCTTGAATTAAAATTTTCCAATCTTTCAGTGTCGTCTCCGAGTTCATTTTATATATCTACTGTTACTTTACATTTGCTCTCAGCCACTCTGAATTCACTTGTTAATCATGTTCACGAATTTACTTCACGAGTTCCATAAAGTTGCCACAAAACATGCTTCAAGTTTCTGTTTAAGTTATGGTAGTCCTCTTTGAAATCAGAACGCAGACAACGCGAACAGCTATAGCTCCTATATTTACGAGCATCAATTACACGTACCCTGACGCGGCAGATTTCCGTTGGAATTTCGCAAACCGTTATTTATCGCGCGATATATTAATATTCCCGTGACTCGTCGATCATTGACGAAGAGCGTCGGGTCTGGTGCGTCTGCGAAGCGCCACGGAATATCGTAGACGGGAATGCGCGAAAGAAACAAACAGCCCTGATAAGCCACTGATACGGGACTGATGTTTCAAGCTGAGGAAGCGGATTTAATCATGAGAACGTGCATTGGTAACCTTCGCCACGCGAAAGACAACTCTTGCTTGTTCATAGTGAAACGTAGGAATTTTTTCGCATTACAATTGTGTTTGCGTACAACACAAAGCTTAATCGCAGTACTCGTCGTATCACGCGGCTTTTAAATATTACATTCGGTCATGATACGAGCAATAATTACTTTTCCTGTATTCTCGTTTTTCATCGATTTTTCAGCTCGATTCGAGTAAAATTGTGAAAAAAAGCTTTGTGGAAAAATGGTTAACTTTGTTCAAGGTAGAATTGATCGAGACCGTCAATTGGATGACCGTGGGATGAAATATCACTCGCGCGATACTAATATGAAATGTAACGAGGAAACGTCGAAGCTGAATGTCGCTACTCTGTTCTATTTATTCGAAAAATCAGTTTTTCAATTGGAAGACTGGATTTTAACCAACACGAATAAAACGTGCAATCGTACGAGAACTGAGATAGACTATGGGTAGGAATTAGTTGAAATAATGCGATTCCACACACGCTTTGCGAGTCGTTTATGAAATAAACCCTTTGTGCACGCGTAATAAGAATTCTTTCTCTACTCTATCCGTTCGAAAACTCCCTTTTTCCATCGGTGAACTTCCGATAATTTGGAGTCCTCGAGGCTTTGTCAATGTTGGATTAGCAAATGGTCTTTTCTTGGAATTAGCAAAAAGCTTCTTTTCTCTTTTTGGGTCGAAGGGACCGAAACCGGGAGAGTCGGTCCAAGCGAAATCGTTAAATGGCCCACGCATTCCTGGCAGATTCGATATTGCGCGTACTCTTCTAAATAGAACTCGAGTCTCGGCTTATTTTCTATACTTAACTCGAAAACAGATGATTGCGTGAAATAATAATTATTGCCACGTGATCGTAAACGCGATTGAACCCCCGCAGAATTGTTGGACGTATTGCACGTCAGTACGTAATTGTATTCGCAAAAGTCGAACTACAACACTCGCGAAACGAGCGAAGAGCAAACACAGCATGCTGGAAATTCGATATTGTACGTGCAAATTAGTTAAAAGGTAACTATGTTACGCAAACACGTTTCATAAATACAGATACGCATTTTATGCTGGAACGAGGCGCGCGGGTCGTTTGTTAAACACATTTTTTAAGATGTATGGTGGAACAACATTTAAGTGTTCAATAAGAAGAAAAATATCGCTGGTGAAATTGAAGGACCAGTCTCCGGTTTTTCATGAGTGGTACAATCGTACACCTTTGGCACTTTAAATCAAAGTCGTTTACTTTACGAAATACTCGGCCGTGGATCGGGTTGAGCGTATTTTTGCTCCCGTGAAACTGCAAGTTAAGACGTTCTTCACACTCTCACCGAGGGTACGTGCAGAATTTGTAATTTTTTTTTTCCCCTCCTGTCTGTTCTGAAGATTAGAAACGAGATACCGCCGAACGGAAATCAAATATTCCACGGCGCACAGTTGGCATGAAATTCTGCCTCCTTGCAAAACAGCTGCACCTAATAAAACTGTATTCAAGTTCAGAGCGTGCTAGACGAAAGACGTCACCGTTAAAACAGGACAAATAAGGTTAACATCGTTTGTTTTCCAATTGCATAAGGTTTTCTCAACTTTGCTGGAAATTGTCGAGTAGATCGAACGTGTGAACAGTATACGAACGGAGCTGGAGAACAAGAATTTCCAAATTTATAAGATGCCTCGCGAAAGGAACGGAATCGAGAATGCGAAAGATCTTTTCGCAAAGTGAAATTAATCGAGAATATGAAATGAAATTAATTAAACGGAGTAAGATGTAGATGTGCCCGATGTTTATTTGATTTCGATACTTCAATCATGTTAATTATCGAGCAATAGCTACAGAGATGTCGATCGCAATTGGCATAAAAGTATATTTTCTGACGAGAATGAAAATAGAAAAGAAAAGCGTAGGATGAGTCACGAAGGTGAACTCCTCGTCAGGTTCGAACGTGGTCGCAATTGAAATGTAAATAAGGAGTCACGTTTTACGTAACCCCGTGGAAGATTGTGCACGTCTGCTCGTAAATTGTGTTAAATTGTAACGAGTTAAGGTCACTGTTGAAACACCCGTTCAGATTAATCCCCAGCCATCGTGGTCGAACCGGCGAGAGTATGGTGTACCAGAAAAAGAGAAATTTAACAGGTTTAGTGTTCACCGTCCCACGTGTTGGTCATTATAAATTCGATCGTTAATCTCCCTAAAACTGAAAGCAATCGTGGCTTTAGTCAAAGTTATTCGTTAACCGAAATAGTTGGAGTAGCGAAATTTAATGTACAATTAATAGCATGTAAATTTATGGACTAGGTATTGTTGAGCTGATAGAAATAAAAAATTTTTTTTTAGATAGCGAAACAAGTGTCGCAACGTTTGATACTCACTTGTTAAACTATCGCGGCTGCATAAAGAACTTCTGACTGGCCTTAGTTTCCTTGAAATTAACACCTTGCGATATTCAAAATGTTTTATGTATTAGGCATAAAATCATGATTATCATTTTTCTTTTCCAGGACAAAATATTGAATATTTTCTGTGCCATTTTTTGTATACCCTCAAAGCCGTCGATGTATCTCGAGTACAGACTGCGATCACGTATGCGTTTACGTTTATATCACAGTAGTTTATAAAACGGGTAAACCATTTCTTACCCGACGTACATTCTTATCGCTTTATTAAAGTGACACATTTTAAATTATCTTTCGAACGACTGTTCAAATAATCGAATAAGAATGTGACCCCCAATTTGAAGGAAACCTTGACATTGAAGTTTGCTTACCAGAATATTATGTATAAGTATTTAAATGTTGTCAGTTTGTAATTCTTTCGAATAATTTAAAAGTATTAAAAAAATTACGGTTGTCATTAGCTCGGTGTAAACCGCGGACAATTAATCTTATATCGTGTAAGGAAAAAAATGATCCTTTATATAACGCAAATGTTACATATCTTCGTTAGATGGTGTTTTTAGATCAGACACTCGATTCTTTGATGTTGACTTAAATTCAATTGAAATTTACGTACAAACAAGCAGAGGTGACTTTTTATTTTTGAATTGATTATGAATTATAAATTACAGGCGCTCTCAGAAGGAGTTCTCTTGATCCTGGTGCCAGAAGATTCTCCTTGGGAACATCTTCGATCCCTCATAGAGCTTCGGATGCTTGTCTGGACCCTGTGCATGCAGCAATCCTCTTCAGGGATGCGAGAGGGGTGAGTATTATATATCAAAGGATTTAATTAGATATTACTTTGAACGTCGTTGGACGAAGGAAGGAAAATTAATGCACATACATGGTGTTTCGTGCAACTTGAACTTCCGAAGTACTTTTGTCCTCGATAAGAATAGTTCGCTTAGCGTTTTGTTAGCTTTGATTAGGACCTAGAGGAGGAAGGTGAGGTATTTTGCGAAATAAATGAAAACGGATGAAGGCTCACAAGGATTGGCGTGTAAATTATCGCTTGTTAAGCCAATCTTAGTGCAATGCTTGAAAGTACAACAGAATCGAGGACTCGACTCGTTAGAAAAAGTATTAAATTGAATGGAACAGATTCCTACTGCCTCTTTTTTAGTAACATGAAAGTGAATGAAGATTTAAGTATGAAGAGTAACGATTTTATACGCTTTCGCTTTTTTAATGGAAATGCCCGCTTTCGTGTCAAAAGGTATTCTTGATATTGCGTCTGGCATCGTTAAAAAAAAATATCTGTATTAAATATTTATACGTCCGATCTTGAACTTCGTTAGTAATAAGAGTAATTCGAATGTACGAGTTAATTGAAACACCGTGTGCGTGTTTAAAAACTGACTTCAAAGTGTTATTAATCTGTTTCTCTGTTCCGGTAGGCTTTAACTATCGATAATCGTTGTTTGTATTTTCGTATTCCGAAAGCCTTCTGCAACTTAAAAGCAGGATTCGTGTAAACATAAAAATACGTCCATTAAAAGACGTATCTCTTTCACTTTTTGCTCGTCGACTTTGATATTGGCGAGCTGCGCATTGCATTGCATTTTTTAATTATCACGCATACCATTCGAGATACGAGCCATTCTTCCAATACATAACACGTTTACAATATTCTTCTTATTCTCGGGTTTTCCAGACATTCTCTGGATCGATAACGATCAAGAGAAAAGCTTCCGCGAGTTTTCCTCTTCGCATTCTTTTGGTAAGGATTTATTGTATGCACATCGTATCTAAATATCGATTCGATGAAACACGGGAGAAACAATCTAGGTCACGATGAAAGCTCGTAAAGTAAGGGAGGGAAATTCAGCCGAATCGCTTAGAAAAGAAGCTATCTTTTCTTTTACAGCTGTTTTATCGTGCTGACGAAATAGGCCGAGGTTGTCCTTTTCTTGTGTACCTTATTATGCGCAGCTACGGAAAGTCGTACACGAAAGATATCGAGCTGATTATGCGTTTACTAATTATTCCATTTTTTTTTTTTTTTTTTGCTAATTAAGCGTATCGTCAAATTAGGCCAATTGTAACGACCGGTAAAGGACTTGCGATTGTCGGTAAAAACAGGCGCGAAAGAGTTTTAGGGGATGCCAGTTTACTGATGATACAATTGGTAAACTGGAATCTAGATATTATCGACGATAGTTCAGTTGCGATCAGCTGTTGATTCAGACATATTTTGTTCTTTCAGAAGATGGTAAAAGCAGTAAACAAGCTTTTAGTAGAATGCTACGATATCTACTTTCATTAAGCACAATAATGTTAACAAATATTTAACCATGCGACATATGCAAATTTTTTAGTAGAGATCCTTGGAGCAGCACTGAAACTAGTCGGGAATTAGTTTCAGTACTTTCCGCAGAGATGGAGCTAGTAGTTCTAAGTAGTTCACTTCGCTGTCGGTACCGCTGTGCGACCAGTTTGAGCACTTTTCACAGAGATCGCGCCAGGGGTTCTACAGTAAAGCCTCTAACATCTGTCTCATTCTTTCCTATAGCTTTCGTATATATCTTTCTCTCTCTTACCTCCAAAGCGGGATATATAATTTGTCTTACCCTTTCTATTCAATGAAAATTAAGGAATTTCTTTATTTAATCAGCAATACCCTAAAATTCTGCAATTAAGATGATACAGAGAAGCAAAGAGAAGAAAAGAGAAACAGATACGAAGTGAGAAATGCAATAAATGTGTAATATACAGGGTAATTCACTACTCGTGTGACAAATTGTTACAGCTGATACTACACCTCAAAAGCAACAAAAAAGTCGAGCAGGGCTTCTCGTAGGACTTTATAATTGATTATTTTTTGTTTTATGACATTTGTTCAAAATATAATGATCTTAGGTCAGTGGCGGGACCGATTACTCTTGTATTTGACAATCTCTCTTATTCGAGTTACAATTACACGGTACACATGCTTCTATGCGTATCTAAAGTCTTATCATTCGAATAATCGTATTCGAACAACTGCAGCAGATAAATAGTGGTTATATTCTGCGTTGTGGACGTTCCCAGAGGCCACATGCAAATTATAATCTCAATACGCGGTGTCTGTATGCGCTGTTAGTTTCTTTTAAATCTCATTTATTATGGGAGAGCGTTGGGAAACATTAAAGGCATTAAACAACTTTGACATTCTCAAATTAACTCGTAAAATGTGGAATATTACATTATTTATGGTAATAAGGTGACAAAGTCTTCTTTCGTTCTAGTTATTCGAAAGTTAAGTGGAAAACAATTTATTTTTGGCACCTAGACTCTTCCTGCATTCGACAGTACGATTTACGATAAACGCTCGACGCAAATAATACGGCAGACTTACATTTGTCGATTAAACTATCAACCGATTCACAAAAAAGTTTGTTTGCTACAGACATTTATCTCTTATATAGATATACAATGTGCTTAAGTTGTGTAATTTGCATGATAAGATCCGTTCTTAATGCGTTCCCCCTCGTATGGACCAGAGTTGACTAGAGTTTTCCGAGACAAAAAAGAACTGGAGTGAAAAACTTGTCGTATGCCAGAATTAGGGTTCAGGAAGTAGCGTTGTTCGTTTGGGACGCAAAATGCGATCGATTGCTTATGGTTCAATTTATTATTGCGTACAGAGGTAGGGAAAAATGTATTTCATCGGTGCTGAGATAATCGATTTTCAATTATTATTGCGAAACAGTCATTGCACAAAATGTCACAGTTGTTATTTGATCGTGAACTCTTTCGACATGTTTCATTATGATTTTTTTCCTTTCTACTTTTAAACAATCATTTTTGTGCACGTAGTGTCGTTCAAGGTATTTGTAAAAAATGATAAACTTGTTTTTCCTACTTCAGTTTGGAATGTAAAACGAGGTGTTTTATTACCCTCGAGTGTGCGTATGACTCATTGAAAATTATAATCTATTTGAGTACAGTAAATGCAGGAAGTGTATTTCGTTCGGAGTTGTTCCAATGTTTATTCCAACTATTTCCCCCGATGCTATCGGTAGCTACCGCGGCACATGACTCTACATTCGACAGTTGAAAATCCCGAGTAATCTTGATTTCCATTTCTCCCGATCGCTGGCTAAAAAGTTATACCCTTTTCCTGTTAAAAATCGCATAGCTGAACCAGTTTCGCGAATGAATAATATCCTCTCGAAGCCCTTTGTAGCGGGCGAGGACGCGCGCGACGGAATAATCGACGCGAATGAAGATTCACGCGGCGCACGTGACTTTTCCAGGGAGTGAAACAGCGAAAGTCCGTGGAAATTGCATCGGTTGGGTGTCCGCGCGCGCATACGAGCCGATGCGCCGTAAATTCCGCACAACGTGTCGCGGACTCCGCCGGCTTGAAAGCCGATCCAGTTCGCGACGAGCGACCGCGCTGATGTCTGCGACACTCGCGAGACCTACACCCCCGACTATGTTTAAATCACTAGCCTCGAACCGATTCGAATCAATCTGAACCGACCCGCCGTAGCCACGGTCCTTTCGCGTTCACCTTCGAACGACACCCGAGTAAGAGAACCGTCGCGCATTCTTGAACGTTGAACGGGTAAGCTCCGTTCTCGAGAACGGTACCATCGAGAACGTTGCATCGGTCGTTCTTAGCGAGCAACGAAAGAGAAGACAATTCGTGCGCCCGACGATGTGACGGCGAACTATACCAGTGATTTAGGTCAGTGTAGTTCAAGGTGAAACCGAGTCTGGCCAAGTGTGGGGACCAGTTTTCCCGAGTTTCCTCTCGGTAACGTCGAAACTTCGTAGATAGGTCGATAGGTGGTAGCCTGTAATTCGACGCGTAACACTCGCGCGACGGACATGAAAATTCGACGAAGCGTAAATTAGTCTTCGCGGTTGGCCGATCTTCGCGGAGGTTCAGCATCGTAACTTCAACCTTCTCCTCGAACGGAGAGGCCCGGCTACCACTCTTATCAAGGCCGTGTGTCGTATCGTACTTTGTCGCGTGAACGATGTTTCAGTGACTGAAGCACAGTGACGAGATACGAAAGAATCTAGGGAATTTTAGGACCGTATATGTTATGTAAGATTAAAGCCATGGTTTCTTTACGTTTTGTAAGGTCGATCAGTTTCATCATTCCGCACGATCGCCTCGTTTGCATGGTGGACGTGGCTCGAGGGAGAGGAATCAGACGGATCGTTGTTCCTAGCCTGATAGGATGCGTTGGTCGACGATGCGTTAGGTCAGTGGCGGGATCGAATTCGTATAGGATCGAAGACCTTTTGGAATGTCCCTTTCCCTTCAGATGATAACTCCATCGTTGACGCTGGTGTGGACCTCTGTACCGATGGACAACGACGACAAACACTTGTTGCTAGAGACGTGTGTCGAGGGAACGATTGTCCTGTTGCTCTCTGACATTGGTTCTTCGAGGAATTATGACACGTCCAGGATAAGGTCGGCTGTTTCACTTGTGGACAACTTGGAAGTTTGTCGTTAGGTTCCAGCTGAATGAGTATCTTAGATATTTTTGTATCGTTCCCTTTAAATTGAAGAACGACTTGAAAATCTCTAAAAGGGATGGTAGAGTAGCAAGAAATAACTCACTTGTTTTTAATTGTTCTATTTCTTCGCCGAGTTGTTATTCGTTTTTAGTTATACTATACACACATTGGATGTTAGCTAATCACAGTGTCACACATTATGGTTCTTCGCGTTGCTAATTAATTCCCGGCCGTTTATCTTTGCGCAACGATAATGTTTACTACGACTGGTTTGTAAATATTTTCGTTGGCGTGCATATATATCTATTTAGTGTGTAATTCGCAGTTCTGTTGCAAGAACAGCGGGCATCGTAACGTTTCTATTCTCTGGCCGCATGGTTGACAACTTTCTCGAGACATAAATTCCGCTATTATAAGAAAATCCGTCACCGTCCAAAACGTTTGTTAGAGTGGAAATCGACGCTTCAGTGTTTACACAAGTGTATTTATATTTTTAGTGAAAATCTTGTTTTTCAGTCCGTTATTTAGTGGCTAGTCGTGCGTACGTCGTTGAGAAAAGAAAACAAACGAATTGCTCCGAAATTCCGTATGGTTAAGCTTGAATCAGGATGACGCGTCAATGGTCTTAAAATGTCACGTACGCAGATAACGATTCTCGTGTCATTTACACGGTCTCGAGTACATTGATGGAATTTTCGCGTGGGTGTCCCATTTAAATTCAGACTCCTCAAGTCGCGTGTTCATTCCACGAGGTTAAATAGCGTGAAAAAGCTTCAAATGTGTACAATGTCCAATGTTCGATTGCTTCTGATTTCTCTTGCAATTTCGGTGTAAAACATTGCGCACGCGAGAATGATGATTATTTGTAAGAGATAACATTTTGTTAAAATGCAGAAAGATTAATGATTTCCTTGCGACAAGTACTTGGAGTAATAGATCCAAGATGGCGTCGATAGGCGATCCACAGTGTTTCTAATAATTTATAAGCATTTCGTCTACCAATAGCTAGCGCGTTCAATGGTCGGTCGTGGTTGAATACACGCCAGAAAGTAGGGGTTCACGATATTTTTAGATTCGATTCCTTTGCTCCTTTTTAAGCTTCAAGTCAACAAAGATACGGCTGCACAACGTGTATAATCGAGAGTGCCAAATCAACAGTTGCATAAAAGGAGTGGCTTCCCGTCCAATTCTGATCTTTGCTCCCCCTTCGAAACTAAAACAGTCTCTTCTGTAATAATATTTCTTCTTTTAATTGAACAGGTTTCCCAATTCGATTTTAAATATGTCCCTCAGACTTTTTGTACGTGCCCATCGTTGGGTCGCCTTTAAAAATGGTGATTTAATATTTCCTTCTGGCATTTGACGTTGAAAATATTTTGTGGGAAGACATACCAGTAATTCATAAAATAAATACACGCTGCCAGCCGTCTTTGTAAACTGATCACTTTTGATCGCATTATTCATAATAAATGACACTGTTTACGCGCGTTATTTTGAGAAATTTCATTTAGGAAGTGGTGCAAGTATTTTCTATAAACCACCAACTTTTATCCCGTATAATCTACAATTTCCATTCGAGGAATTAGCAATTATCTAACGAGTATCTCTTGATCTTCCATACCTTCAAATGCCAAATCGCCAAGGGTATATCGGAGCGTTCAATCCGCAAAAAAAAAAAAAAAAGAAATAGTAACTCTTCTACAAAATGTCTGATACTTAAAGAGAATCGGACAGTAAATCCAGTACTTCAGGGTGTTAATGTTGCCCGTTGAATGAATATTTGGCACGTCTTCAAACGTTCTTCATGGCGCTAACAAAACAAAAAATAGATGACGGTTATATCTACCGATATCGTCGGATTCTTTGCCCGGTGTTTACGAACTGCCCGACGAGAACGCAACACGTCCCAAGAACAGACGAACGCTCGCTCGTTTTATTGATGCTTTCGATCGCGAGATGATCAGCCGGATTTCCGTGGAAAATTTTCGGTACACTTTGGAAAGTTACCGCGGCTCACCCTCGGCGGGAAAGCTCGTTGGCGAAATAAGCAACGTCGGTCCTGATCGGCGGCGCCTACCTCGTTCTATCGTACCTTCGTTTATTGTGCTTGTTACGCGTTTTGTACGGCTATGTACGGTATCACTATTCTTGGCACGGATCGAATGAGTCTGTCCTGTGTGTGTGTGTGTGCGCGCGCGCGTGTGTCTTAGTCGCAAACAATATGTTGCACCCATGGGAAGAAACGGAGGCGCCTGGTGATATCGGTTATTTTCGCGGGTAGCCTCGGTTTATTGCGCTCTTGCTCCTTCTCCACTTGTTGCAATTTCTTTTGGCTACTCCTCCTTTTTTTAGGCACCAGATATTCGTCACTCTGACTGCGCCTATATGGTCAGAGTGACGAGAGTGTTATAAAAATAAACGCTCTCTGAAACATATGTGTCTAGAAGCTAGTGAAAATATTGTGCTCTTTAAGGATTTTTTCATCTCTTTTGTATGTTTCTTGCATATATAGGTACTGTGTGTACTATCGTTTTTACAAGGTATTCGTTCAGTAGATGTTAGGGTACTGGATGGATTATGGGCAGTAAAAATAGGCACTAATCATTAGTATCGACATGTTTCGTAGTAAGTACACGGACCACTTGTGGCTTACGATAATCGTGAAGTAAAACTCTTATTTAATTGAACGACTATGTTGATTCGACGTACACGCAAAACATTGCATTGATAAATAATATATAGTCCATATTTATAATGTTTTAGCAAATGATAAATATTAATTCTAAAATTCAACAGCACTTCTATAAACTTGATACGAACGCCTCCTCTAGGTAATTCGAAATATCTGTATCTGAAGCCTCCTTTCGAAGGTAGAACATCGAAAAGGATATTGCCTTTCTGGTTCAGTTGGTATCGAGCGCAGATCATGTCAAAGAAAGAATCATTTCTCCTAGCGTATCGTTGTATTTGACTCATTCGCATTCAGCTGCCGTAGTCATCGACGTTCAATGTCAATGTGGCATCTGCGGTACTCGAATCAGTCGGCCATTCCTCGAGAACGCGCAGTGCATACAAGAAACTCGTGCCGTTGCAATCTCCTTACATTTGCATTTGTTATACATTATACTTTATTGACTGACTGCTGCCAAGCGCAATTCCATGCAAACATAAATTATTTGACTTTGCTTTTTATCAGTTTCCGTGTCCGAGGTAATGTACACGCATTTTCTTTAATCCTTCGGCGAGGAATTGCTCGCGACTCTTTGCTCTTCTTCGTACGTTCTTCGCGCACAGCCAGTTTAATTTGATGCTGTTTCTCAAACTATATCGAGTGAAAATTTTGTATTAGCGAAATTTTAATTAATTACAATTGGAGAGCAGTTCAATTCTGAGAGGGAAAATTAGAACTCGATAATCGATGGTACCGCTTGGCGAGAATTCGATCCGCTTGGTCGTTTAATGTTTCACGCAGAAAGTCAATTAAATCGTTCCACTGAAAATTTGTTTATATTATTTCGTCTTTCGTTTTAAAGGAATATCTTTGTTCATCAAAAACGAAAGTTTCACTTCCGTTGATACATCGTGAGCCACCGTGATGCTTCCCGTTTTGTATGGGACCTGTCGATAGTATTCATCGATCAAACAATATCATATTTCTCGCAGGCATCTCCGTTCTAACATCGATTACGTGTATCATTTCTACGGATAGTTGACTAAAATAGTAATAGAACGTTCGGTAAAGTGTGCAAATTTCTGATAAAAGTATCAGGAAATATATTCGTGTGAAAGTTGACGATGCGTGGACGTCGGTGTTGTTGAGGAAGAACTTGTTAAAATGTGTTTCATATGTTGCCTCTTGATCTCGATGTTCAACTATTTTTCGATTACGACTTGAAGAACTGGTCGAGGGACGAGCACGATGTTACGCGAGTTTGCTGCCTCGATGTACGGGAAGATCCAACTCGAGGACCGTCTTCGATAGCTCTCCACGATTCCACGGAATATGCTTGAACAACGTGCACGTTTAAACCACGTCGAACGAGAGCCGATCAATTGAACTGATAAAAATCCCAATGAAATAAAATCGAACAGCCTCGCGATTCTACGGGAGGAGACTCTTTAACGGAAGTCGAGGATCGGAATACGTGGCGTCAAACCGATCGAATCGAGAAGTGCTTTGAGAATTTCTCCCTCCAGATCTTTCGACTGTTACGGTTTAGATTTCTATTCGAAGTGAAATAACTGAGATATTTATGAGATAATTCAAGTTGTACTTATTCGCATCGTTTCGCTGGAGGAGTTGGGTCGGGTCTTTCCATAAAAATGGTGTTCCGTCGGCAAACCAGCGAACCGACCGGAAGCGTCACCAAGACTCCTAGCATAGCTCACAGTACCAGCTCGTCTGGCATCTTATCGAGCTGGTACACGAAAATCACGACGAACGTGAAGAAGAGGCAACCGTTTAGCCCGAAATCTTTGTTGAAGAAAGCGTTGGTACTTATTATTATTTATTTACTTTCATATTCTGTTCGGTGTTTTCCCCACGCCACACAAAAAGTGAAAGAGACTTTTCTAGAGGAATTATATACAGCTCGATCCGCGATTTTCATCCGTGTACAACAATCTATGTAGATTCATACGATGCATGATGTCCGCCATTAAGCGTGGGCGTATTATTTGCAAAGTGAAATTCGAAGCGTGGGCATTCCATTTATAGAATGGACTTGTTGAATAAAAGTGATGCAGTTTGAAAATTGTCAATTAACTTGGCTATGAAAATGGACAATGCGCTAGGGTCGATAGAAACAATGAACGTACGCTACAATGAATGGCTGTATATGAATTTAGTTTGTCTTTTTATGTTTGCGTAAATTTATATAAGTGCACTCACGTTTTACGGTGGATGAATCTTCTGTATCGTAATTGGAATCGTTAATTTACATAATTTTATGCTTTATTGTAACAAAATACTTAAATATCGTGTTCAGTTAATAGTTTCGCGTAATAGCCAAATTTGTAAAAAATTCTCTTAATTGGTTTAAAAGGTTTTGCTCGAAGAAGTTATGAAGCAAAATATAAAACATTATCATAAATTACCATAACGAACATGGAAATTAACATAATGATAATTAGTAAAAGGTTCTGAAATGTTAAGTATAATATTTACAGTGAACAACTATTTATTCGTGTTTTTAATTTTCAGCTACCCGTGGTAGATCCTTTCCTGGAAAAAGTTTCGCTCTCTGATCTCGGTGAGTTTTGTTTAATCAATTAGTTAAATTTTACTTTACGTTTCGATCGATCTTCTGGAACGTAAGCTCGAAATATTCTCTCGTCGACATTTTGCTCGTTTATATACTGCAAAATGTGCATCGTTTAGAAATTTAAAATGCATGCTAACGTGAAATAGATTACTTTTTTACATATTTATTAAAATTAATGCTTAAACTATTCTACAGCGCATTTAAGATATCGGAAACTTTATAAACTATTCAGAATTTCGCGGAAAGTAATTAGAACATGTTCCAGTTAAACGGAACTTTGATTACTCTCGTCTGCTACATTTTAAATGCAACCTGTTCCAGAAGATTTATTACAACGCACAGTACAAAATAATTTATGCATTTTTTTTAATAAAACGATGTCACAATGGCTCATAGCAAAAAATTTATCGACGAAACTCGTCACTTAATTATTCGTGAAAGATCTCATCAGAATTTTGTCGAGATTACGCGAAGTCACAGATTCTCTCCGACAGTATGGTAATAGATTACCAACGCACAGATTTGAATCTGATTTTTCCCACGCGCATTAGTTTTGTTGTCGCATATCATTTCGTCCTATCCCACTCGTGATCGAGTGCCTACTTAAATAGTGGAATGCTTTCGCGAGAAAGCGTTTCTAGAGAAAGAGAGGAAAGCTGGTAAATCGATGGTGTAGGTAACATATTTATAAATAAAGCGGCAGTGCGTGAATAAGGGATGAACGAGGGATGCTAAATGAATTATAAAACCGTGCAATTTCAATCAAATTCCCTCGTTATCTCTGCATGCAAAAATATGTAAAATGTAGTTGGCATTTTACTACGCGAAAAATGATTTTTAGTAATATAAAAATATAAATGATATTTTTATTATCGCACGCGTTATCTGACATAGTTGTAGAGACATGGTTGCGGCAACCGGTTGCGTCGGCTGTACTTATAATGCTAAAACCTTGTCAGGTCGTCCTATGCAAAATAAAACAACGACAGCTATTACAAACGCACTTGGCGACATCAAGAAAGACGAAAGTAAAAAAAGGAATCGCATTAAATCAGTCGAAGTATCGAGAACTGTGACGGAATTGATTCGAACGGATTGCGTATGCTTAATTTATTAACGAACAATTTCGTAATATCTGGGAAATTATTCAGATTCATTTCCCTCGTGTCAATAACGAATTGAATTAAACCAAACAGCGAGTGTACTCCCGAAGTAATTGTCAAATAAAGGGGAGAACAGCACTGGCTTATCTAAATACACATACGGGGTAATCAATATCGTGGTAATTAAATTGCGCGCAACCGAGGAAAGAGTACACTACTACGACGGGTTCATTTTCAATCCGGTTCACGAGGGAAGTTTGTCAAAGTACCTTCCTATTGGACTGCGCGCGACAACGTTCACAATTACCCCTTTTCTCTGAATAAAATGAAACCCGTTAAATGCCAGAAATACCAATCGATCGATGAAATTCAACGGCAAAATGTTTCGCAAACATTTCTCTTAACGTTACGTCGAATAAAATTGTGCTTTACAATAGACGCAACATTGCTCGAACAAGTCTCAAGGAATCAGCTGACAAACTTGAGGGCTCGCTTGTCGTCAAACGCTCTGTACGGTAATACACTCGCGAGGCCATTGATCACTCGCGAGCGTATCGATCGTTAGTACGATGGCATCAAAGAACCGCAAGTACGTCGAATTATATCCCCGTGTTCCGTTCTGTTCGATTCGGCTGGAAACTTGAAATCGAACCGGAAACCGTTTCCCGCGTGTTCGACGATCGGTATGTATAGGTTGTCCATTGAAATTGTGGTACTGGGTCCTCTGGAATCCCTCGTGCTCTCCCTTCCCTATCTCTGTGTGTCGTGGGTGGTTGGTGCCGATCGATGAATTCCCGGGAGTTCCAGCTGGCTCGCGTTCAGGTTGGAGAAAGATGGCCGTTTCGGTGAGGGTCTAAGTGGAACGGAGAGGGCGAGCAGGTTGATTCTTGAATACGCGATACGAGAGATGGGGATGGATAAACTGAGGAGGCGAAGGGCACAATGCGCGGGCGAACAGCGAAAGGAAGAAAGGGAAACGAAAGGTGATAATGTAGTGGAGAATGAAAAAGGGAGGAGTAGGTTTAGTAGATAGATGAGGACGCGTGTGGGTTTCTGGGTGAGAATGGGATTTGGACGAGTCTAGTTTACCATACAGAGGTGGAGGATGAGATAATAGAGTTTTCGAGTAACTAGCTATCCCATAAAATCCCAAAAGGTCGCAAACAAGCTTCGTCGGTCGTCGAAAACGGACGACCAACAGGTGAAACGCGAGAACACCTGTAACTCTCCGAGGTACCTTTTTATTACTTCCACGCCACAATTTTGCGGGTCCGACGTCGCGAGTTTCGCGTTTCACACCGGTTCCCGTGGAACGGGGAGACAAGCAACGGTCGAATACACGGGTCTGGAAGAAAATAAGCAAGGAAGTGGCTTTCCAGATTATAGAGCGAAGTGCCGCCGGAGGAACGTCGTGCGAGGGGGATGAAAAGACGAGCTTGCTCTCCAAGGGTGGCGAGGATAAACTCTCTGGTCGGTCGGTGCAAGGTCGGCTGGATTGCGTTCTATGACGCATTCGCACATTTGTATTTGGGTCTAGGTCATGGGGCGGGGTGCGTTCGATAATACGGGAACTCGACAAGGCGAGTTAATGGAATTTTTGTATCGCCGTTCTGTTATCGGAACGCTGCTTCGAAGTAAACCTGCCGCGGCTGTGTTAGCCAGTCGGCGAAGAGTTATAGGAATTTGCTTCCGGTAGAGTTAGTTGCAATGCCGACCATAACGTTAAATCTATACCATGAAAAAGAAAATGTTGGAGATTGCGTTTAGAATTTTTATCAACTTGCTGAATTATTCATGGAATAAGATGTTAGAATTAATTTATGGGACTGCTCATTGACGTGATTTTGCATATATTTTCATTTATACAAGTCTGTTATCAAGCATTTCATAGCGTATTTGGATTTTTTTCAATATTATATTAATGGAATAACAGTTAGAACTAGTGGACGACAAAAAATATTATCAACTAATTCCAATAAAGATCTGCTACTGATAACAAAATGAATAATATTATTATATTGATCGTTCAAGTAATTCTTCCGTCGTTCTTGTTTTCATCTGGGACATCTTTTTACGTAGCTTTTCCGCCCGATACGATTAAAGTTGCCAGCGTTAGTGCACGCGCACTTCGATCGATAAATCTCAAGTGAAATATGAAAAGCACAGAGCCATATAGCTAGGGAATAAAAAGTTAGAGGTTTGCCGTGGAATAAAGTGTTGCCCATTTGTTGGAAAGCCACGGGAAGAAATGTTTAACAGTCGTATGCTGGTGGTAGCCGTTCGAACACGTTTAAACGACGCGATTTTCTACAACGATGCCCCGCTAAGGGAGTACTTATTTATAATTCAACGATAATATAGGTCGAGGTCTGGGTTTCAGCCATTGGAAAATCCGGTTCCGGCAAATTTCAGTCGGATTGCGGTTAATTGATAATTCACGTTTTATGCCGTCGATTAGATTGAGCCGCTCGTAACATTGAATACCTTGCCTCCTATTCGTTGCTCTTTAATTGTAATTCAATTCAATCTTGATCTTTAGAATCAGATATTGCGAGAGGTGGCGATACATTATTATTCGTCGTTTGTCGCAATCTTTCTTTCATAAAAAGAGACAAGCTTGTCACGGTTATTAAAAAATATAATTAAACAGTTTCAACGAGAAGCTCCGTGCAGCATGATTTTCTTTTTAAACCAGCCTGGAAACGAATGGGCTCTGTCGCAAGGAAACAGATGCGAAACAATGGAGTGAAACAGTTGTATCAAATAATTGTCGCGAATTTGTATAAAATTGATGGGAACAGTGTTGATTACGCGACGTAACAGTCTCACCTGTTGCAATTTCCGGAAACGAACGGAATACCGACGTTCGTATCTTGAATAAATTCAACTTGTTTCACAGTGTTTGCTGAAACTTGTTCAGTGACTGTCGCTGGAAAGCAATTACAGGTACGTTCGTAGCGCGAGTATAAACGATTTCATTCAAGTCCCTTGGAGCGTTTCGTTAGAGCCGGACCTGTTAAAGTACTGCGTAATAATAATCACGATAATGGTTGATATCGATTAACTGTCAGTGCGCTCGCGGTTGTATTTGTTGCTACACCGTGGCAATCGATAACTCTAGGGACGTGTAGGATTCTCATCGAACTACGGTCCGAGTGATTAGTCGTTCAATAGTTTTTAAACACGGTTTCAGCTTCCATATACTTCTCTCTTAATATATCGTTCGTACGTTTTATATATTCGTTTTGTTTCTCTTTAATATAGTTTCTAGAATCGTACTGATATTACTTTATACGTGAAATTCGATTTTTATCTGTTCCTTTAAGTTGTGGATTGTTCCGTCTTTTGTCGTTCAGTTGGAAGAGACAGCGAAGCCGTGTGGCGAATCGATACTCGCGACCCCAATTAATTTTGGGAAAGCTTAATGTCATCGAGGTTTCGTGTACCTCTTACAATTTCTTTGGCAACCTTTTCATCCTTACTACTTACACAGCCGGGTTCAAATTGCTTTCTTCCTGTGTACCCACAGTCTCGATTAATAATAAAGGTTAGCTGCTTTTACGTTTCACGCGTGACACGGAAAGAAAATTGCGACATTGTTTCGCACATTAAGAAAATAAGCAGGAGAATGGATAATTATGCTAACGACAATAGTAATTGTCACGCGTTTTAATAGTAATTACTATTTATTGCTTAGTAAAGTACAAGTGACTCTGTCCAAGTAACGTCGAACGGTTCAATTTCCATTGATTATTGAGTTAAGATTGAGAATGCATATCCAAGAGATTAAGTGTCTTAATCGTCTTACGTATCGAACGCGTTAGAAATCAAGTGGATTGCGTTAATGAGTAGTCTTTCGCAGCGTGGCTCACGAAATTCTAGCATCCAGTTGGATCCCCGATTTAACTTTGGCTCGAGGGGGTTCGTTAGTGTTGAAAATTACTGAAACGTCGTGACACAGAGTAGTGCGACAGTCCAACTAAGTTCGATAACGGTGATCGTTAATGAACTGTAATGCTATTAGCGAAAATTCCGGTAGTTGCGTTTAACTAGCCTGATGGGATAAACCGCGGTTTAACCCACAATTTTCCTTTTCGCATTGTCGTTCAATCGTCGCCAGATGAACGATCGAACGCGTTGTTCGATTTGAAAATATTCCTGAAATATCTATTCTCCATTGTGTTCTATTTTCAGTTTCGTTCAATTTAGATTCAATCTACTATACGATGCGATGGAAACAATTGTTACCTTGTACCTTGAGGATAAAACCCAATGGAATTAAAAAGAAAAACGAACCAATCGATGCAAACGTGTAGCCTTTCGCCGTGCACAAGTCTCTACACGTTTCTCTCAGCTGAAGCAGAGAAAAAGGGACTTTCGAGTTTCAAAAAACTCTCTTGTCGGCTTCAAGTCTAAATTGACTGCAAAAACTGTCCTCGTCTCGAAGTCACGACTAATTTAATTTCATCATCCAGTATAGTTACTCCAAAAACGCTGAATGAAATGAAACAGCCTGCCAATTGGAAGTATGCGGAAACAAAGGAATAGCAGGGAAAACGTAGGATGCGTGGTTATAGTAAACGAGCGAATTTTCCCTCGAAAAATACTCGTAGCGCGCTAGCAACGTCGTAAAAGGAGAAATCGGACAGACGTGCCCCTAGCTGGTTGATCGCCAGATTTACTCGAGCGTTGAGCGGGTAGCTCTACCTACAACCGACGGCGCGCATCGATCCGACTTGGTCCAATCTGATCCGCGTTTCGCTCTGAAACAAACAAACGGAAGTAACAATAACGCGTGCCATCTCGCCCATTGGTCTGCACGCCGGAAGCGCGATAAAAACCGGCTGTACCCACCGCGGAAAAGTCGGAAACGAAAGCGACAGAGATTCCTCGAGTGAATTTTTTTTGGCAAGAACCACGGGCCCTCCGTGTGAAGTTATTCTTGGCACAATCGTCCATGACGATGACGAGCATCGTCGGCGAGGTGGTGGTCGGCAACGAGAAGGAAGACACGAAGTAGTCGAAGACGGTTATTCGGTTCGCCAGCAGACGAGACCGATGAAAGATCGCGGCGCGTTGTTTAAAGAACGATAATTAACGATATACCGAGGGGTTGCCTTGACGGTGGTTCCGGAGTTGTCAGGTGAAGCGCTGATTTCCTGAAACCGCCGCCGCTGACTCTTGGAAGATTCTCTGAACGTCGAACACAGTCTTCTGGATATTCGGTTTGCCCGTCGACGACGAAAAATTCGTAGAACGTTATGGTTGTCGTTTTTCTTCCTCTTTTGTTGCGTAAAAATCGAGAGGAGACGTTTGGATTGTTCGTTTGATAGTTGCAACTAGTAAACTGCTCTTGGTAATCGAGAAACGTTGCGTTTCTTATTTATCGATAGGGGGAAATTTTGTAAAATTTCGGATGAGCATATTTTGGGCAATATTTGGGTTCGTTAGGTAGATGTTAATGGGCTGTTCGTATGTGGTATAGAATACACAGTTGTGAGTGACAGTTACTGTTGTGAACAGTACAGAGATGCACCTACTGGCGCTTTCAGGTTTGTGATTAGAGTGACCACCTTACGTTTGGACGGGGTCCAACTGTCAATTATCCGTCACGTATCCACCGATTGGCAATGAAAACATCTCTATTTATAAGCCGTACATTTTCAGCAACAGTTTTGATATTATATTTGTGTGTTTTCGTAAAGATGTTTGGCTGAGAATTCGAAGAATTCCTTTAAAAAAAACTCCAAACGCATACATATATAGCTAATTTTCTTAAACATAAATAAACGATCGCTGTTAATCTTCAACGAGTTTAAATTCTATTTTATTAGGAGTAAACTTTCTTGTCGTAGCGACTACGTTCACTTTCATCAAATATTCTTCATTTTTATGAGCGCATCGCCTGTAGGTGCACAGGACAGATTAATACTGAGTTAGAAATAATTATCCTTCGCATCCTTGAAGGTATGCAGATAAATCGCTTCTCATTTCCTTTAAGATATTGTCCGAGAGGTTTCCATTTGCCATTCAATTGAATTCTACAGAAATTACTCTTCGAAATCTTGATTCTCCAAGGTGAAGTAATATTCGAACAGAATTGTCAACATTTGGTGTTGACAGAATGGTGACATCAATGATTGATGAGCTTCAGTTGATTGGTAGACTTCCAAAAATTTGATCAACCGTGAAAAGAACATTCGACGCATATACATTGTACATAGTTAAATTGAATAATGCCAGAAAATTGATTAGCATGATAAATCTTAGAGACATTCTCACCAGAGACTGTTCAATTGCAATTTAGAAGGTCTGGCGAGTTCGAGGTTCATCGAGTAGCCTTTAACATGATCTGGCGAATGGTTGAAGCATCAGCGGCCAAGGAAACGCTATTTTCATCTGGACCTAACAAATTTAATCGCACGCTTGATGTTGCTATGATTTTCTATTAGTAGCGATGCTTTTCTTACGTCTAATCGACCCGACTGCAATTTCACAGGTTCTCTTTTTTTCCACCCTTTGCACTCGATATTTATTGCAAATGATTGCAGATTTGTTTATTGCAAGCGAAATTTTAAGTTGTGCAATTTTATTTTTTTTAAATACTCCGCTCAGTTTCTTGTATCTATTGATTAGTTGAATAACCATTCTTACTGTCACACCGTTGAGAACAAGTTTTCTGCTTGGTGGATGAAATTGCATCAGACATTCTACATGTTCGACATTCCGCTGATAAATTAAATTTCAGGCATCACTGGAGTCTCATACGCGCGTGAAGGCTTCTAGGGGAAAACAATATATGATTCCATCTTTTACAAAAGATGCAAAGTAAAAGTGGAAAACTGGAAGCTAAACCCGATACTCTTGATTTATTGTCTTTTTTGAGGAAGATAATTTATGTATTTGCTCTAATTAAAGCTAATGGAATTCAATTTGCGTTTTTTGAAACGCTCCTCTGACGTCTCTCCACTTTCCTACCGATATAGTATTCCATTTCAAATTGACACTGTACATTTGTATCGTAGTCACGAGTAAATGAAAGCAATCTTTATCCTGTTCAGTGTCGTGTTAATTTATGGACGCGAGGCATTCACCTGACAACTCGAGTATTCGTTAAACTTTTTAATCGAAACTAATGAAACGGAGAACCGAAGTCTACGCCTACTCAAATGGTACAAAGTGAATTGATCAACTAATCCGGAACTTTGGAACACCAAAGTGTAATTAAATTCGTGAACGAAAAAGGGTCACAATTTTTATTAAACACGTCCTGATTCCATTTATGCAAGCATATGGTTCCCATACTCGAATTTCCGAACATCCAATGAAGAATAAAAGAAAGAAAGAAAGGAATAACGATTAATGAAACTGTTCATCCATGAGAAGAACTGTTAACAGTGCTTTTGAATCGTCAAGAAAGATTACCGGATGATCATTCGATGAAGTTGTACTCGAAGCTGGTAATAAATCAACGGTGACGATTTTCAAGGCGATGTCATCGTGGAAGGGGTTGATACCATGGGCAAAAATCCGGGTAGCGGCGATGGGAAATAATGCTCGCTCTGCATTATTACTCGAATGCTAAGGCCGTCCGTGCCACGTTGAGAAAGGTCACGGATGCCTGGTGGAGCGACGAGGACGATGATCCTGTTTACTCGAAAGATCTTATCAAGGAGTTCGAAGTAGAGAATCCACCACTCGAGGACGAGCTTGCTTGGACTCTCAAAAAAGGTATTCCTTCGACTGACCTTTGATACTAGCGACTCCTTCAAGCGCTATTGGTCCGCCATGCCGTCTTTAACGGGAACGTCCACGTTGTCACAAAACTGCTTGATAGAATTCTAAGTAGATTTCTTGTAAATAAATTAAAATGCTCGCGTGGGCTATACACGAAAGCCGCTTACTTTTATACAAAGATCGTAGAAACGAATAGAAATGTTGTTGTATTTTTGGTAATCACAAGGAAGTAACGCGACGAACTATTTATAGCTGGTTTCATATTTAAAAACTGGGTGAACTTTTTTTGATCAACTTTTTCCACTCTGCTCTGAAACTTTTAATTACAGAGAATTTTTTATTTTTCACGTACGCGTTATATATAAAATACAACGCGATTCAATTTTTATTATTGCGACAATTTTAGATCTAATGGACGTCATATGACGCTCGTAAGTTCCAAAGTGCTAAATAAATTCGATGAAAAGTAATCGAGATCAAACTTCTACCGTTCGATATTAATTTTTGACGGTCAAGTTTTCAGCTGTAAAGAGGAAACACGATCGTCATTAGCGAGCTATCGTTGGAGTACAAGGATACATGGGGCTAATTGAGATTGTTGGGAAATTGTGCCAACTATAGAGGGTACGGTGTCGTTCCATTAACGCGTAATAAGATCCCGTGGAAATCATTTCGAAGCTGGGGATACCCTTGAATTATAGCAATTTCCTGGCCGGAGAAACGACGTAACGACCGCTACATAGTTAGCATTCCGGTTTTTCTTCGGTTATATATTCGATTGCGCGAGACGAAGCGCCGTAAGGCCGAGACGGCGGCGCGGTTCGGGTTCGTCGAACGACCGGCGACTCCGTTTTAAGAACAAAGTGCAATTGAACGTAACATTTCAGGGTCGAATCGTGTTCTCACGTGTACGTCGCGTTGGGTCAACGATCGCCAGCACTTACGTGCATACATATTGCACACACGTACGCGTAAGAATCGCTGGGAACGAGCATTCCTTATCCGACGCTGGAAATAGACGAATGGTAGATATACCATCCAGTACTTATATACCAGCTGTTTCAAAACCTATGGGAATTAATTATTACCGCAATTGGAGGATGAGGACCATTTGAAAATTGCAAAAATTAATTATCGACAAATATATTTAGTAATTGAAATAATTTTTTGCGAATGTATCAGTATAGTTACATCGGTAGACTAGAATTTCACCATAAAATCTCTCAGTTTTTAGTAATATTTCATGCGTCCTCCACTGAACGCGCAAACCTGTTTAACCGAACGGTTCCAGGTAAAGGGAACCGTGTACATCGTCTTGTTTCCGCGACGGTTCACCACCACTTCGTCTTCGTACTGCACGAACGCCTAAGTGTACTACACAATCTCCTCACCAGCCAGTAGCTTGATGATCTTTGTACAGAAAGCTCGTGGCGAACGGTTCGCCAGCTCTCTGTTGACGGGTCGCGTCGCTTTCGCCAGTGTATTTGCGATTAACCGAAACTGGAAAGAAAAATCTGAATTTACCGTGCGATATCTTTGATACTTGTTTAGTGATTATTAAATTTCGTTAATCTCCGCGCATGGATTTTGAAGAAACTTAATCTTAAAGGTCGCGCGGCAGCGATGGTTCAGAGTCTGTTGCGAAAGCTAGTTACAACGTACGACAGCACTCAGTAAATTGTGAAATTTAAATACAACTGGCGACGGTAGGTTTGTCCGCGCGTGCTGTTGGGAAACTAGTCCCCGTTCGGACGATTATACCGTGTAACGGACTTCTGCAACTTTCCCGTGAATTCGATTCCGGCGACGACTCCAAATCCGCGTCCTCGTCTCTTCTTTCTCCCGTTTTCTTCGCTGCGGCGCCGGAAGCGACGGCTGAATATTGCATTTCCAGTCGGTAATTGGATGACATTCGCGGAGGAAAAGGGGAAACCGAGAGCTCTAGCTTTCCAACTTGGCCGCGTCTGATGAGATACACCCCCCGCGTGCGCACCAAGAATTACCGCAACTCGATTCACCGGACAATGAGTCGTTACGAAATTGTTGTGTACGCGATATGAGAAACGAGCGGGCGAGCATTTCTATGTGAAATCGCATTCAAATTACGTAAAGTGCTTTTTCCGCCGTTAGTTATTACTATGTTACGTAATTACAAAATGGGGTCCTTGTTCACTGTTTCTCCGATTGCTAATTAATTAGGCTTTGTCCTTTGTATCATTGGTTAATCGCTGCGATGTGAATATAAGCCTTCCAAAGTCAAAAAATGACAACGACGTTTGTGTATCTCTAAAGAATTTAATATGCCTGTATTCTTCGTCTCATAACGTTATTATTTATGTAGGACTGAAATTTATAGATATTTATAGATTGTTCGAAATTTTCTAGGCTTTCAAAAGGATAATAATGTGAAAGTGGGTCAGTAGCTACGTAGTATAACTAGTTACATTTTTCTTGTCAAATATGAGTCATTTGTACGTGGCTACGTACAAATCAATACCTTGGATTCTTCACGTGTAACGTTCTTGTTGCATTTTTCTCTCACGCAGTCATTACATAAGCTGTATAGCCTTTATGAACATATATAATATAATGACAGCACAGTGCTTCATGTTCATCGATGAGTCAACGATGAGACGTATCGTTCATCGATCGTAATTAAATTCTCGATTTTCAATTCTCTGAAAATTATTTCAGTTCTTGATTCAGATTATTAACTGGCGGGTAAATGTAAGCAATTTAACAGTATAGAATATAACAGTTTTACACGGTAAAATAAGACATTTCGTATGCAGTAGTGAGGTAGCTTTTAATTTACTAGTAACTTGATGCGTTTCTGATTACATCTAAGTATTGTAAGAGGAAAATTATCGAGTTAAGGATAACGATGACGGAATCTGTATTAAAGCGTAAGTACGTGTGCACAGTTCGAGCAATTCGAATTTAACTGGAATTCCCTTGATTCATCCGGCATTCGCAGATCCATTTCATTCCATCGCGAGCTGCAATTGAACCGCGCTTTATCCTCTTGGCGTTGATGCAGCAGTTCTTTCCAGTTTCGTGATTGTTTTTTCCGCGTCTAACCGTGGCTTTACACGTTTTATCCTTCGTGTCTCGTGCTGTGTTACTTGGCAGTATTTTGCGTCCACGAGAGTTTTTTACTTTTCGTCCTTTACTTTCGTCCAACTTCGTACGCCCTCGAAAACGCTGTTGCTTAAAATGCTCTTTGAGGACGAGTGAAACTGTAGAAACAGAAAGTGTTCCATCCCGTCTGTAACATTAAAACGTCTCGTTTTCTACCAGTTTTATTGATTCACGTATGTTGCACTTGTCTTAATTTAATGGAATTCTGTGCTGTGTAACTTAATTTTCCGTTACGTAAAAGCGTTTGATAGTTACACGATATATCTAATAATTCGCAGATTATACCACCCCATACGAGGACAAATTTCTATTTAATTTAAATAGGTTGTTAAATAACTCCCGTATGAGAGATTGCTGTATGAACTAGTTGTAAACATAATTTTCATTGTCGTGTAATCGATCGTTTAATACGGCTTATTTCAACGTCCCATAATGTTGCCACCCCTCGTGAGAACGTTTAAGTACTTACGACCCATTTTATCGCCGCTTCCACTTGAAGGTCGAACAGGAACAATAAGGCATATTTTATAATGAGCCTTGTCATGTACGATTATGTTGTTAGGATCTTTGTTCTTAATCATAGAATTGTTGTTTGTGCGTTATTTTCTTAATACTATACGTAATGCCATCTGAATAGGTTCGTTATATAGTGACTTCCCGGAGCTCGCTCAATTATAGGTGTCCTAAGGACGTTATTTAAAGAGAACGTGATGCCTTTTTTTCTGTATATTTTCTTCTATCCAATACAAACCTTTGGCGACAATTCTTTTTATTTTTCTCTCGTCTGACCATATTTGGTGATTGTCTTCAAATATTTGGAAATAACGTTGATAGCATTTGTAATTCAGCGCCGAATTGCGCCACCCTAACCTATCGCAATGTAAGGTCCAAAAACTCAGCTAACAGCTGATCCGTAATTAGGTCAACCAAGTGTTATGAATCGAATTTAAAGTGCTTCCGTATTCGACAGTGTTCAGTGCCGATGTTTCTTTCTGTTATCTGAAAATAACATTAAATCTATCGTTGATTGAAAACAATTGGAGAATTATTGTGTACATTGTAAGAACATTGTGACATCGTATGGAAACAAAAGATGCTCCGTCGTAATCAAAAAGCTCTACTCTACTGTCAACTGTTTGGACTTTCAGAGGAAGACGAATCCCAGATCTTCGTGAAGTTTTTCAAATTTCACAAATGTTACGACCTAATACCGACGAGTGCCAAACTGGTCGTTTTCGACACGCACCTCCTCGTCAAGAAGGCCTTCTTCGCTCTCGTTTACAATGGTAAGTTACGACATAATTCTATTCTTTCACTTTTGCTTTCAATAACGTATTCGAATGTTCAATTTAATGTTTTATTCGTCATTAAGGGACCGTGTCGATTATAATTATTTTATATACAGGTGTGAGAGCTGCGCCATTATGGGACAGCGCAAGGCAAGAATTCGTAGGGATGCTAACTATAACAGACTTTATAAAAATTCTACAAATGTATTACACCAGCCCATCTGTAACAATGGATGAATTAGAAGAACACGAACTAGATACATGGAGAAGTAAATGTTTTTCTTCTATAGATATTTTGTACAACAATTTTATGTTTCCTTTGATAGTTCCATGTTCGATAATCTAAATGTTATTTAAATTTTGCTATTTCAGAAGTTTTGAAGGATCAGGTTCATCCATTAGTGAGCATTAGTCCTGATGCATCTTTGTATGAGGCCATTAAAACTTTAATTCAAAATAGAATTCACCGTTTGCCTGTGATAGACCCCGATACTGGAAATGTTCTTTATATTCTGACACACAAACGAATTCTTAGGTTCCTCTTCCTTTATGTAAGTACAAGACAAAAGAAATGATAACAATGTAAATGTTTAATAATTAAAGTTTATATTTTATTTGAATAATTTAATAATAGATACACGAACTACCAAAACCATCTTTCACTAGTAAAACTTTGAGAGAGTTAAGGATAGGTACATTTGACAACATAGAAACAGCAACAGAAGAAACTAGCATAATTTTAGCACTGAAAAAATTTGTTGAGAGGAGAGTTTCTGCGCTACCAATTATCGATGCTGAAGGGAAATTGGTTAACATTTATTCAAAGTTTGATGTTATTGTAAGTGAACATGTATAAATTATATCGATATGCTAGTCACTTTCAATAAGAGAATTAATTAACATATTTCTGTATCTTTGCAGAACTTAGCTGCAGAAAAAACATATAACAATTTAGATGTTTCACTCAGAGAAGCAAATGAGCATCGTAATGAATGGTTTGAAGGAGTACAGAGTTGTAAATTAGATGAAACCCTGTTTACAATTATGGAAAAGATTGTTAGAGCAGAGGTATAATTTTCATATGCTTTATAATAAGAATATAACCCAGAAGAGCTGTTACTTACTAATATCTTTTAAATGGTAATCAATTTTTGTGTAATATATTATTTTTAATAATCAAATAACAAAATTTTTCAGGTTCATAGGCTAGTAGTAGTCGATGATGATGATAAAGTGACTGGTATAATTTCTCTATCTGACTTACTCTTCTACCTCGTTCTTAGGCCTTGTGGTAAGAATATACTTTAATTTATACACGATGTTTCCGAAATTATAATCCAACTGGAAAGGCGGTGGTTCCTCATGCAAAAGTAAGTCGGAAGTGTAGAATTAAATTTTCTCGTGCAAGACTCCGTTTTCGAGAAAATTGGATTTGAATATTTGTTAGGTTAAGTAAATTTAATTCGGAGTTAGCCAGCCACAATGTGTTTAACTCACTTAATATGGCTATCTGTTCCTATTCTCTTCCTAAACAATATTAAAATTTAGTATAATTTAGACTAGTTATATCCACGTGGCGTACTTCTCCCATATCAGATTCCCTTCTCCATCAACCTGCAGTTGCTGTTTGCTGTATTTCGCTCGAAGCCTTTGTATTTTGAGTAAAGCATTTTTCGTATTTGATTTTCTCTTGAAAACAGAGTCCCGTATGAAGCAATTTCGTTCCGTATTGTCGATTTTCATTTGCATGTACCGCTGTTTCGGAAATATACGGTGTATATTTTCATAGCTAGAAATGCATAAAACACATTAATAATTAGTATGTGTCAATTTGCAGGTGAAGATGGCAGTAGCAATAAAGATAGTTCTGTATCGTTAAGAGCACACGATTCTAATGTATCAAAGGCTTCAAATTCTGTGCAGTCGGATGTTTCTATCCCTGATGGTGAAACAGAAGTTGAACAAGATGCAGCTGATGTAAATCAGTCCGAAGAAGCACCCGCCACACCTAGTCCACCGCTGAGTCCAGCAGCATCAGATATCTCTGAACCTCAGTCAAGTTTAGTAAACCGCACTCAAGAATCAGCATGGAGAGAGGTGACCGTATCAGGAGGAGAATGAGGCAATATTATCTTAACATGCTCTTAAGGCATGGTATCGTGTGTATCAATTCACGACTTTGAAGTCAACGTTAGCAGTACAACAGCAACCACAGCAGCGTACGACTAGAAGCTTGTTTTTCGTCCGTTCTTAACGCCCTTGTGTTTGCCGTGCTTAAGAATTTACGTGAAATGCGCGATACATTGTTCTTTGCTCGTTCAAACCAATCTACGTCACGAAACCAATAGTTATCCGAAGTTATTCTGTTCGCGAAAATAACTAAATGAATTTCACCGAATGCGACGAACAATACGAATACGATAATTAAGTTTAATTTTTTTTTATGGTACAAATGCTACTTAACATGTAGATATTCAAGCTTCTTGCCTGGAACAATTATCACGTAATTAATCTGCTCAGGGTATGATACTTTTTAACATTCTTTATCGATCATACGCTGGGGATGTTTCAACAGAATGTTCAACGAAACAGAGAGTTTTTTTCTTACACCCTTTAGATTTATAACGTTGCTATGCTGCTCCTTCTTGTACTGGAATCTTTGTATTTTAGTTCAGAATCAAGAGTTACGAAACTAATTTACTTTATTTACCGTCGGATAGTGTAGGAACATGTCCAGAGGACATGGAAGAGAGTAGTATCGAAGAGTGCTCCATAATTAATAAATATGGACCTCATTTTTACAGAGGCCTTCCACGCTTTTTTCCTGACAGGAACGAATACTACAGTTTTAAGCAAATGTCTAAATATTATATATCCTGTATGCTTACCTATAAAAAATACAGTAGCTTCTTATCTGTGAACTTATCACGTTAGATGTCTGAATATTAGAAAACAGATGTGCATAATAAGTGATTTTGTTTTTTTTTTTAAACGATTGCACAGCATGTGATATTTTACAAAAAAAAAAGCAAAAAAAGGAAAAAAAACATGGTGCTTTTGATTTCGCATTAACTCTGATATAGCAATCAAATGGAAGTAGTGTGCATATAATAAATAACAAACAATAAAGTAAAAACAGTAGATGAAACATTCAAAATTGATTGTGTTGTATATAATATTCTATACAAGCTTCACGAAGTATTTCGGTACAGGAAAGCAATACATAAATAAATTCAAAATACCAGTCTGTTGTTGAATGTATATGTTACTATTTTATGTGTCTTTTTAAAAAAAGTAATGTGTTTACAAGACGAAAATATACGCTACTAAGCATCAAGAGGCCTACGTAAAGTGAAAAATGAAAACAATTGTACAATTAGTATGTGCTGCCACAAATGTTAATTAATGCTTTATATGTGTCCAAATATCTGTAGCAATGATATTCGAGTCACTTATAAATCAGTTTAACTAGGAACATATATTTTGTTTATTTTAGATTTGTGTGTACATATAATGTTATTTAATAACGCTTCTTTTAAATACTTTTATGTTTGATTTTCCAGGTTTTTTTTTTATAAATTAACTATTTTATGATCATAAAAATTTTTATTTGGAAAGGGAGAAATAGAATTGTAGAAGGCATATAAAAGTTTTTACACGACGTTTGACCAAATTCTGTATATTATGTAATTAATGAGAATGTAATTGACGTAATTTAAAACAAAAAGGAAGAGAAAAGAACGACGGATGAGGAGTTTTGTAATTCTATTTTTATTGTCACTAATTTTCACTTTTAATCAATTATCAATCGAAAGGAATCATTTTGGAAATCGCAAAAATTATTTATCGTAAATATTTATAATACTAATCCTATTTTTCTCGCGTTAGTTATATAGTAATATTATACAGAGATTCAAAAAGCACCAGTGTTGAATTATATTTCAGAATTATGTAAACTGTAAACTGCACTCTTTATTGTACATGATTTAAATAACAGAATATATAAAAACAAGTGGCACAGAAGGCATTCCTGTATAAACACAATCAATTAAAAAAGAAAAAAAAAACAAAAAAAACATTGTTTCTTCTCGAAACAGATTTTATTCTACGCTTACTGCACAGAAAAAGAGATGGAATTATAAAATTATGCAGAGAACTGCGTGTTACATCTATATGTGGAAATTTGTATGTAAAATGGCCTCTGTGCCAGGGAATATATATTCCTTCTTGGCACAAAGTCCCATTTTGTGTAGTAGAAATACAAAACCCACCTACTTTGAATCTTGAAGGGGACAGTGCCTGTAATTTAGTAAATTTATTCCTAGGTACATATACGAAGATAAGAAATAAATATTCCATTTCAGAATGGGGACATAGTCAGGATAAAGCAAATTTATGTTAGTATTAATTAACAACAGGCGTAGTGGACAATGATTTTTGTACAGCTGAAAGGATTATAGCGGAATAAGATTTAGTATGCTGTAGCTGCGAGAATTATTTCCTTTTAGTACAAAATGCGTTTCAACTTTTCAAGTTGTTACGTTCACTTTTTCTAGTTTCTAGACGTAACAACAAAATTTACAATAGCCTACATCCTGCAGCAGATCTGATTTCAATGTTACTATTAAAATCGGGAGCACAACTTTAACGCGATCTTAAATTCGGCGCTGATTTGTAATTAATAGTTGCGCAATAGTTTCATTAGCTAGATGAGTATGAAGAACTTATCTGGTAACGCATACTATGTGCAACTAAAAGTATGCATTTAATCGCGCGTTTCTATTCCAGATTGACGCAGACAAGCGAGTTTTTCATACACGAACGTATGTATGTCTTAACTTTTTGTTCTCAACCGAAAGAAAGAAGAATGTACAATATTTTTTCTGATAATTATTTGAAAAGTCCATTTTTCTTCAATTCTACGTAATGTAAATTTAAGTTATTGCTGCAATATTCCATCAAGCTTTAAAATTATTTGTAGAATTGCAAGCAGCAGTGTGTACATTTGCGCATGAAAAATTTGCTCGACTCCACACCAATCTCGATAGTAATTCAAAAGATTAAATTAACGACTGATAATCGCAAGTCAGCATTGAATCTTAAGCAAAGAAAGAATACTGATTATTGTTTGAGAAGCCATTGAAGTCAGTGTACGTTGTATACAAGAACCAAAACGATATAAATATATATATATAATATAATATATATATATATATATATATATATATATATATATATATAAACAAGGTATTAAGAAAGAATAAATTGTACAATAAAAGATTAATCGAATAATTTAGACAGTACATTTAGTCGCGTCTCAGTACTGTGTATCCAAGGCAGAAAGCGATTAGCGTATTATTCATTACCTTTGTACATGTAAGGTACAATGAAAAAAAAAGAATTGCTGAGTGACAAAATACATCGTAAAGAAACATTTTATCTCATTGTTTGTAATAATTTCTGCGTGCCTTGTTATCCATGTTTTTAAAAGGTTTTGCTCCATATCATTGACTATTTTCGATATTCTATATATATAAGAATTCCTTAAAAATTTATAAACAAACTTATAAAAAAAATATATATATATATAAGTTTTTTTATCATGTATGACACAAATATGTTAGTATTTGTTAATAACATAATTATGTCGATGAATTCAATTTTTTCATCTTCTTGGAACTTTTTACTCTTTTGTTTTCCATTAATGTAGATTTATCAGTCACCTAAATATATATATATATATATATTACAAAATGAAATAAAAATCATTTTCGTTTGTCAATAGCTTTACAACGATTTAAAATGAAAAGAAAATATTGCGAAATTACTTACGATTTCATTATATAGTGTAGAGTGATTCAACTTTCTTCGCTTTATTCCAATTAATTTGCTATCTTCCTTATTACCAATCACTTGCATCGTATCAAATAATGTATCGTACTCCGGGTCACTATCTGGATGTATTTGCGTGTCTTTTTGTGTATCTATTTCAACATCCTCGCTAATTGTATCGTTACGACTTTTCGTGTTTTCTGCATCGATCACCTTATTTACTGGTAATGAAAATTCCGAACGTAACAACATACAGGTCATTTTTGATGTTAAGTAAACCTACGAAAATGACAACATATATGGACTCTTTTAGTAGCACAATCTTTGATTAAATGCATCCATAGAATTTACCTTTTTCAGTAACTCTTTTGTGTCAATGTGATGTATTCGTAAATGTCTATCTAAACTGATGCTAACAACATAAGGCTCACTTTTACTGCAGGCTATTGCAGTTACACCACCAACAAATCCCTTATAAGTATTTAATACTTTGCCTGGATTTCTTAAGTCTACGAGATTCATTCTACCTTTGCCAGAACCCACTATAATTTGCCTATAATGAAATCACACATAGCTGCTTTAAAAGAAAAGCTACAATGTAGTTACCTTACACAGATTGCACTTACTTTTCTCGTGGTACCGTACACAGTGTTGTTAATGCTTCATCCTTAATTTCCAAATTTATAACAGGTCTTCTTTGTACATTTGGATCATATAAACGAACCTTTAAGAATTTAATTATTTTTAATACCAGGCAATAATTACATAATTGGAGATGTGAGACATCAAATAAGATTTGTTAAAAAAATTTTATATTAATAATAATCCGAAGTTTAGTTATTGTTATTCGCGCTCCTGAATGTAAGCAATGTCCTCTTGAAAATATTATCTCTATGTCTTATATTTATCAATGTTATTTGATCCCAAATAAGAATAGCTCCACTGCTTGCTTGAATATTGAAATAATTCTTCTAAAAGGACACGACTTACAACTGTAAAACACAATAGTGATAACAGTTGTTTAATGGAATCTTACACTAATTAGACCCTTACATGTCCATATCTGCCAACTGTGACAACTTGTTCTGTGTTAGGAAGAAACTCTATGTCAGAGATCCATATAGGAACCCTTAATTGTAACCAATCATGAGGTAAATTTTTTTCTACAAACATTTGTGTTTGCCTTTCTATGTCAAATATCTTCAACTTATGTTCTCGGCCACCAGTAGCTATGATTCTCTTGTTTATTTTTGAATGACGCATTCTTTCTAAATTTTCACCAGCTTTTATTACAAATCCATCTTCTTCTTTAAATCGCCATAGCTTTACTTCTCCTGAATGAACAGCAGTTAAAATTGCTCTGGAAAATAGAAACCTTAAGTATAGTTGTAAATCCCTAATTACATTAAACAAAAGGTTCAAGCTACACAGTAGTTGCTGGTTGCATAAGATACATAACAAGAACTGTTATGTTTAAGAGAGTCTGCTAAGCCTCAAAGGAAGTTTATCAATAGTTAATATCATTAAACTGTTACTTACTCGCCGCATCGAGATATGCCATTAATTTTTCCTGTTCCTACATTGCAAATGAAAGAACACGTGAACATTGAACAATCCGTATCGTAAACCTTTACACTGCAAAACAGAATAAATTAGCAGGTTTCTATCGTCAGTAATAAGAACAATTTCAAGTTGATTGATGAGTTACATATTATATATAACCTCCTAACTGCTTTCGCGCCGCAAGCAAGTAAAACTTCATTCTCTTCATCGTTGCCCCAAGACATCGATGTAACCTCATCGTTATTAGTTATCGACACTAAGTTTTGTATGTTGTGCATTACAGATTCATCTTTTCCTATTTTTATACCTATTGGCAATAGTTTATATTTGAATCATCGTGTACTTTAAATTGTAATCGTTTGTAAATAAGATCGGCGAATTTTGTTGAGGTTAACATGAGGTTAACTATTAATTGATCGTGTAGAGTTTTGATCTAGAAATAATACCTTTGAAAACTCCAGATTTAGCGCCGACATAAATGTTAAAATCATCTTTCTGTGTCATTTTGGGAAAGATAAATTACAAATATTGAATGTTATCGATGGTATATAGGTTAACCGCCTCATTAATCGAGAGTTTAGTAATACGTGAAGCTGCCTTTAAGGAAGTTATCGGTGTTACGTTTTAGCGTGAAATTTAAACATGTTACGTTATTGCCTGAACGTAGCATCAAGTATAATACATTGGGATTTTTGTTTTTTCAGAAAAACAGCAGTTCACTCATAATATTGAACGCATCTTCCAAGCCGTATGTCCTACGAGAAGTTCTGCTCAACTTTTTTCTTGCTTTTCAAGTGTAGCATCAGCTGCAAAAATTTGTCACACGATTATTATATTATACGTATATTGCACATTTATTGCCTTCCTGATTCCGTCACCGCCTTTCTTCCCTTCTCCCTGCTGTTCTCCCTCGCATCTTAATCGCAGAATTTTAGAATACTGCTGATTAAATAAAGAAACTCCTTAATTTTCATTGCAAAAGAAAGAGTCCGATACGTTATATCTCCCGCTTTAGAGGTAAGAGAGAGAGAAAGATATATACGAAAGCTATAGGAAAGAGTGAGACAGCTGTTAGAGGCTTTACTGTAGAACCCGTGGCGCCATCTCTGTGAAAAGTGCTCAAACTGGTCGCTCAGCGGTACCGACAGCGAAGTGAACTTCAAAAACTACTAGCGCCATCTCTGCGGAAAGTACTGAAACTAATTACCGACCTAGCTTCAGGGTTCCTCCAGGAGATGGCGCTAGTAGTTTTTAAAGTTCACTTCGCTGTCGGTACCGCTGTGCGACCAGTTTGAGCACTTTTCACAGAGATGGCGCCAGAGGTTCTAGAGTAGAGTAGGTGATATCTGTCTCACTCTTTCTTATAGCGTCTTTCTCTCTCTCTCTCTCTGTTACGAGCACTTAGAAGAACTACCGCTCGCACGAGTTCTATAGTAGTTAAGCACGAACTGGTTCGAACGTATTACCAACCGAAGGACCCGGAAAATTGAAAAAGCCGAACATGGCGGCCGCTACGAACTCTTTCGATAGTTGGCTGAGCAAGAAATTGCAGGCTTTAAATACAGACGAAGGCGTATTTGGATCGTACATCAAAGGAATATTAGAGGGCGATGAAACGGAAGACGAGAAGACCGAAGCCCTTGAAAGCATACTCGCGGGCATAACGGTGAGGAGCACACGGATTGTGAGGTTAGAATATGCTTGCTGTTCGTAGCCGGTCAAAAATAACAGCGGAAATTGTTATCGTTCGTTTTGTTATGAACTCGCATGTGTCTCTCCCCAGAATTCGACGCGTTACGCGTTTTATTCTCACGCGCGCGCGTCCAACTGTTGTATCGACGTATTAACTCAATTATTTAACAACTTAATAATTCGGCAACATTGTGCAACGTACATATAATCGAGTGATATTAAATCGCGGATGTTTATGCATTTTACTTGTTTCATTTACTTGCATTTAGAAGAGCATAGATGTCCACGGTTCAGACTACCAAGCACAATACTTATTTTTTCACGATCGTACCGTTTAATTCTTACTTATTTACTTACTTACTTTTAGGACGATAACATTGGGAAACATGTGAATGAAATCTTAAAAGCATGGGCAGAATGGTTGCCCGTCGAAGAGGTAGCCGGTTCAAAAGTTCCAGTGGAGGATGTGGACGTCAGATTGGCTAAAATGCTGGAATCGCAGTCACTCCCTACGACGACTCAAAAGAGCTACACAGAGGAGGAAAGGAGAATAAGAGAAGCAATTCTAGCCCAATACAGCCAAATGTCGGACGAAGAGAACAGCGAAGGAGATGGCGAAGAGGATGGAGCAAGCGGAGGAGGAGACTGCGGAATCGAGAAGAATACAAATGCAGCTACGATAATACAACAAGAGAGAGAGAAAAGGGAGAAGGCTAAATTGGAAAGTCAAAGGAAAAAAGAGAAAGATAAAGAGGATAGGTATCCTTTAAAAAAAGATTTATTTCTTAAATGTAGAAGAAATAAATATAACTTTAATAATAAATATACTGTTTCCATTTAGGGAAAAGCAAAAACAATTAAGAGAAGAAAAGAAGGAGAAACGAAAGACACAAAAAGGAGAACGAAGGAGGTAGCATTGGTACAAGAGGATCTTAATTTTTAATTCAGAATTTCAAATAATCAGATGCAAATTAGCATACATATACATCTATATTTATTCTTGTGCATGCAATCTTCTCCAACAGCTATTCAAGTCATTTACTAATCCTTTACCAAAAATTTGTGTCCGTAGGATCAATGTCTTAAAGAGAAAATAGTTTCAAGTGGAGTAGCAAAACATATATGCGTGTTGCCGAGCAATGTTAATCGTATTGTAGGTAATAATGTTAACTATATTATATATGTATATGTATGTAATATTGCATCCTGTGCCTTCTGCCTGTTGAAAATCTCTGTAAAACGGTACGATCTTCCCTAAACTAATTTTCTACTTCTACTTTTCTATACTTTTTGTAAAATTGAAATTTTTTTATCGAATCATGTGTTATTTATATTGAAAGTATAATGATTCTTGAATTAATCTTTCTAATTTAAATTTAGAACAATATTGAAACGCTAATTACAAAGCGTTAATAATCCAAATGCAGGTAAATGATTTGTACTTACCGCTAACGCTTAGCGTACTATCATTCTTTTTTTATTATTTAAACCCTGTATTTAATACTGATAATTAAATAAATCATTCGAATTCATTTTAATTCCTACCAAAATATATTCACGGATTAGTTGACGAAGATAGTTGAAGTAACTTACTCACATTTTTCGAAAGTAGGAGATCCGTTTCCCGATAGTAGGATAACGATTAAGATAGCGGTTTATGTGTTTGTATTTTTTATTAGTATATATTTACACACAAGATACCGTGTCGAAACCGAGTCATCTTGGTATTGCATTAATAATGAAAGACAAACGCAGTAAGATAAAAACAAACGAACAAATGATACAAAAGATGATGGATGCTTCAGTATTGTATCGTTAGATATACTAATGTCGTTATCATAATCATTTATTATTAGCAATTCTTCATTTTCGTTCACTATAATTAAGTTGGGCAGAAATTGACGAACTCGTACTTACACGATATAACAAGGTGTTCTCCACTGCTCTTCAACGCCGAGTTACAAATCATCATTATCAATTCCTGCTCTCTCACTCTCATTCTCTCTCTCCCTCCGTCGCTTTCTCTCTTTCTCTTATATCTTTTCAGAATTCTTCGATTCTCTGCGAATATCCTTTCCCCCTCCCGGTATTATTTCGTTTTATCCTTCTTGTTCTTTCTTTGCGAAGCTCGTATAATTATACACGTTGAATAAAAATTCTCAAGTATAATAATATCTCAAAGTAACCGTATGCTATCACACATTTCTAATGAAGAAAATCACGATTAGAATTTACGCTATCGATCTTTTTATCTCAACATGCGAAAATCTGTGTCGTTACCAAAGATATATATATATATAAATATGATTATATATATATATATTTATTTATTTATTTATTATTACATTTTGTACATGCTTTTATTTTCGAGGAATACAATCTATATTAACCACACGAAGTCTATATAATTCATATAAAGAGAACTCGACAATGACGAAAACGTACACATGGCGGAGAAATGTACAAATCCCGTTGCAGTCTCTCTCAATCAGCAACAGCGCATAGAATCACGAATATGAATAGATTTCTGACAAATGAGATTAACATTTTTGCTATTCGAAGTTCTATCTAAACGCTTAGCTACGAGAAATTTGGCGGCACTCTAACACAAAACATATTACTCATGATTGTCCTATCGGGGTACGCTAAGTATGAACGGTAAATCGTTGTTACGATCAATATTACAGGATCGATCGAGCGCTAGGAATCATCAATGTTGCGTCGATAATGGGAGGGGGAAAAGGGACGGTCGTGGCGGATGGCGATCATCTCGCCCCGTCTACGTAATGCACAGTTACTATCTAATTGTATTCGATAGATCTAATCACGTCGTTAACTCGATAATTAGTTACGCGATGTCCTAACAGATATGCGCTAAGAGCATTCCACGCTGAAGCCTGAAAGAGAGTCTTGGCCTGCTCCTCCTCCTCCTCCTCTTCCTCCTCGCGTTCTTCCCTAGAGTTTAGACCATTTTGGACCATCCCCCTTTGCTTTTTTTTTTTTAGTAACACGTTTTCCGGACTAGAAAGCGACTTGCCGTGTTCGTCCACGTTTATATTTCACGAGACGGCGATGATTCTTTCTCAATCCAATCGAATCGAACATAAATGATTTCGTTTCAGACGACACGTCGATTGATTATTCAAGCTCAAACATCTCTATACGCTTTGTTTCTCTACTTCTCCGTTTTCTTTCCCCCCCGTTATACTTCATATTACTTCTACAGAAAGTATATCTCACAAATGTTCGTTTATATTTAGGCATATCTCGGTCCCACGCGACGCGCGTACGCGCGCCTCTCTTATACATGCCGCGCGTACACACCGTGCGTGGGACATAGTCAGTTTACGTAGATTAAGTCGATTCTAACGCGTTTAATTTGATCCCACTGTATACAATGTAGTGAACACAACTAAAAACTCAAGGTCTGTACAATCGACGCGAACGATTCGCACAAATGAAAGCGCACGATGAAAGACGGAACACGCCTTCGTCGACTCGATCTCTTCGTGTTTTTTCTTTTTTTTTCATAATCTCAAATTTTCGCGTCGAATGCGCCCAATTTGTTCGATCGCGAACCGTTCACGCGGGAACCGACGCGACGAGAATAAACGCTTTCCGTGTTCTTCTTTTATATTTTTCTTTCCTTCTACCTCGCTTGGCACGCTTCTCGATTAAACGCCTGGTAACTTGTTCACTTTTAAGCATTTGCCGTAACGCTTTTGCAACTACTGTACTGAACACTAAACATACTCGACGCGTGTGGTATTAGCGGCAGTCACGGTGCGATAATTAATTCGTCGAACACATCGCGCGCTACCAGATCATTAACTGCAACGACGTGTGCGCTGGACTTCGTGTAGTAAGCGTATGTTTTAAGTAAGAAAAATTTGTTTCTCGCGCGCGCTCGAACTCCCGTGAACGATTCGATCGAGACGATTGAACGCGATCGAACAGTACCAGGGGGTGGTGGAGTGGATAAGGGATTATTCGAACGGTCTTCTCTATTTTATTTTCTAAATGGATACCCTATTATTTAACTCGTTTTTTTCGCTTCCGCGTGGGTTACTTAACACGTAAAATCGTATATGTATATACGTATATGCGATAATGTAACGCATTCTCGCTGGACACATTCTCCCCGTACCAAGTACCTCTTCTCTCTCTCTCTCTCCCTCTCTCTCTCTCTCTCTCTATCCTCGTTTCCTGTTCTCTTTCTCTTCTCCTTCTCTCGTTTCTCTCGTCCACTCTCGAGCACACATGCATACGCGTTTTGTTAATGTTAGTTATTATACAGAGTTTGATATTTGTTGTCTCGCTATAAATCTGAGTGTATATGCGTGTGGATGAGTGTGTGGGTGTACGTGGTGTGTAGATGGGCTTAGATGGTACGCTCGTTAAATGTTGGACTCGCCTCTCTGACTACAGCCGAACAAACTGCTTCTGTGGACAGCTCTCTCTCTTTCTCTCTGGCTGGTGACGCCTGTGAATTTTAGAACCGTTCGTTACGCGCTCTGATCAATCGATCCGATTCAAACGATTCACAAACCCGCGAGACACGCCGCGTCTCAGATTTACAAACGAGCGTCAGATAATTGAACGCTGCCTCGCGTTAAACTACGGTTCTCGTAAATGACGCGGGTTCACTCTTCGTTTTCAATTAGGATAAGGTATCTTAATCTATAAGCGCATAATGCGATGCAAGTGTGTAGGGAAACAAGTAAAAGACGGAGACCTCTGAGATTATTCTGCCGCGATTCTCGTGGAACGTAAATCGTCGAACTTGGATAAATCATGCACTTAAGTCATGCTATTCTAAAATTGCCATTTGAATTTTAACATTTATTTATAACCAATTATAATCTCTGCTCGATTATAATTCGGTTATGATAAATTTAAAATTCCAGTCCGATTCGGTGTGAGATTTCTTTTTTCTTTTGCTTTTTCTTTATATCAGAAACAAAAAAGATATTCACGTCTGTTTCGAATACCTTATCCCGTCATAATATGCAATTTTCCATAATATTCCCGATAACACAGTGGTTTCATTCTCGTACAATACAAGTTGTCTCTCGTTTACGCGATACAGGAAACGAACGCTCGCAAAAAGTGAGTTCCATTTAAAGTCAACGATTAAACCAATCTTCAGATGAATCGAGGGTCCAGCAGATATAGTTATACAAGCGACGAAAAGAAAAAGGTCAGGAAAAGAAACATGCAAGTGTGTAAAATCGCGAGACCATGATTACCGAAAACCAACGCCGCCGCCATATTGTCGGAGGTCTCCTGCAGGGAGAACAGTCGAGAGAAATGCTTCTCAGTCTGTGGTCTTTCGATCGATGAACCGTGATATCGCGATCACGAGCAAAAGTTACGTTTTTAAATAAAACTTCAGTCTTTGCCGCAGGATTATTTCTCTTTTCTCTTTCTCGCATTTTTCTCGCGCAAGGCGTCGAATACTTAGACCATCGTTGTCTCTCGAGGCTACCGTACTTCTGTATAGTAGTTAAGATGACCAGATCTTTCGCTATTGAACTTAAAATCGATGACTACTAGATTAGCCGAGTTTCAGCTGTTTCTGACAAAAGTGGAGGCGTCTGATTATCTTAAACAGTAGACTCGGACACCTCGAGGACCAGGCGAAATACAGAAGTGAGAACGCGCGACAGAACAGGCTCCAACGTCGCTAATTAACGAGCGATTACCGTGTACGAGTTACGCTAACGATATTTACCATAACTACGAGTATACTTCTGTCGTTTAGTTGAACTTTCATCGTGATACTTGAACACCGAGCGGAAATTCTCGTTTTATAATTGTACGCGTGTATGTATGTGTGTGTGTGTGTGTGTTGTGTTCTGATGTACATCAGGCAACGTATGTTACACGGTACAGGCGTTTTCCCTTCAAATCCATCGCATTTATGCTAGAAGGTAACACGAATCCTCGATCGTGAAGGGATATGATCCTCGATAATTTCGCGGTGAACGCTGCGGACGCTCGAAAATGTATATTAATGGTGAATGGAGAAAAAGAAAAGATGAAAATAAAAGTCGACGGTGTCTCGTGTGATTGTGTGTAATTGAAATTGTATAGTAGCAGCGACCGCGGCTAAAAATTATGCGAACGATGCGACGAAGAACTTTCACGCGACTGGTAATTTCTGTATGTTATCTTCTTTTTTTTCTTCCTTTCTTGAGACGCGTATTCAGACACGGCGCGGACGAGAGGGTTTTTCACGCACGGTGGTGCGTGCGTGTCTTTATTTTTCGCTCGCGATCGAAAAGAAAGGAAGGACACGCGGTTAAGTGGTAAGAACTCGTTCGTCCGCACCGGACCTTACTGTCACGATGAATAAAAAAATGAATGGTAGAAGAAGAAGAAGCGAGTGCGTGCGGTGAAGTTATGAATTTCGAGGGCTTAATTAAAGTCTGTACAATTCTTACGTTAATAATTGTAATAATAACAATATAGTAGTAATCATAATAATCATGATAATAATGTTATCTCTCTGCGTGTTATTACTCATCGGACAACTTCGTTAATATCGTAATTGTATAATATTGCGATTATAGCGAGAGCGATATAATCAATGTTAAGAAAATAATGATTAATAGATAATTAAGAATGACAAAAGAGAAAAAAAATAATGAAATTATTAATTATAGCGATCATTTACTTCTTAATATCAGAGATCTACGTAAAAGACAGTGGTAGATTAATATCACAATAAGACTACTCAGGCCTCGTGAAACTGGGGCACACGCTTCGTTTCCAAGAGTTACGCTTCTCTCTCTCTCTCTCTCTCTCTCTCTCTCTCTCTCTCTCTCTTTCTCTCTCTCTCACTCTCTCGCATTCTTTCTTACTCCCTCTCTCACCTTGAGGTTTGCCTTGACGTTTCATTATTAATCGGTACGACCCTGTTGCCACGGGGTTTCAGACGACTCAGGTTCTACTTACTTATCTCTTCTCTCTTCGCGTTTTAATCGCGACTCGATGCTGGATAACGCACGATCAGAATATTAATCCTATCGCGCGGGGATCTCGTTGTTAAAAACGCATTCACCCTCTTTAGTTGTTTCGCCTCGTACATAGTATGTATATATATAATATATATATGCGTTCGTCGATTGCGAACCGAACATCTTCCATCGTTTAAAACGTTCCTACTCGCGACGATCGTCCCTATTTAATTATCGTATGTTCTATGCGTGTATGTACGCGTCGTTACACACAGCGTTGGGCACTGCGCGCGAGCGAGAAACGACAGACGCGTCGTTCGCGGTAGCAAACTCTCCGTCGATCGTTATCGTTGGAAGAGATCCCCTCTTCCGCAAACACGATTCGCAACACGCATCATCGGCTAGAGTAGTAAAATTCTCGCTACACTCGGAGGACAAGGGATGAATGCCTTGGGCGGGGGCGGGGGAACGAAATTCTACTTCCGATCGACCTCTACGGTTATACTGGTGGCACGCGCATCTGAGTAACGTCTGCCCGTTGGGATCAGATTCTTTCTTCTCTCGAATCGAAACGACCGCTTTCCGAGTCTCCTCTACGGTCTTTAATCGTTCACTGCTCTATAGCCAGGTCCTGAAGCATTCCAGAGAAGAAATAGGAGAAATTAAATATCTCTTTAATATTTAATCAGGTCAAAGAAATGTCGACGATAGCTGTTCATACTCGTTACTTCAATCACGGAACAATCGCTTGTTCTTTTAAGATACGATTATGGCTTTCCAGTGGATTACTTCAGGACACCGCTCTAGGATTAACCGCGATTGTATTTCTTCACCGGAGCAGTTAAGGATTAAAGTGTGATTCGCAACACAGGCGTTCTATCAGGATTTATTTCGGCCGTACAGCTCGACGTACGTCGCGTGGGTCTATCAAGAAAATGTGAAAGTCTTCGATTCTCGTTAGCGATCGGATCGATTCACAGCCAGCCACCACTTCAATGTCATGTATCATCCCAAGGGTTCTCTCGCTCTTCGAGCACACGGGACGTCGAACCCTACCATATGTATACTCGTGATAACGGATAACACGATGCACCCTCACGAGAGTCATCGTAACGATTAAATTCGTAAACTCGGGCTACCGTTGGTCTTGGAACTTCGCACGGTTGACCACGCGCCTCTGTGTACGTATGTCTATGGTTTTTGCTCGTTTAATATTCTTTGTGGTTTTTATTGTCTAGACCAAATCAACCGGGCAGCGTTGCGTCGCGTTCCAACCGAAAAGACCAATGCACGCCTCCGTCGTGTTCGTCCGCGCGTGCGATCATCCCGTAGTACGTCGTAGAGCGAGCGTTGGTTCGATCGCGACACGGTACGCGCGGAAGCATCTAAAAGTGGGTGGCGCAGAACCGATTTCACAATATCGGCGGTAAAAACGTACCGGAATCGTCGAGATTCGGGTCCAGGCTCGCGACGATATCGCCCGTCGAGGCGTGCCTCGAGGTGGTCGTCTGCGTGGTGCTCGCGAGCGCGTGGCTGCTCGCGCTCCCGTTCAGCTTGCTCTTCACCACGAGGCCGGCGTTGTCCGTGTTCTCGGTCGTGCTGATCCTCTGCATGTAGTACTTGCGCCCCTTTGAGACGCGGTACATGGTGTACGGCGGGTCCTCGACGGTGGTGGCCCGTTGCCTGGGCGCGCTCACGGTCACGCTGACCGTTTGCGCGTGGGCGGACTGCGACGAGCTCTCCATGCTCGTCGTGTTCGCGTTCGCGTTCGCGTTCGAGTTCGCGTTCACCGTGGACGCGGTTATCGTCGACGTCGAGGAGCTCACGTGAGAGGTGGACGAGTTCAGCCACTCGTGACGCATCGCCTCGTCGGGGGTCATGCGCTTCTTTGGATCCCACCTGCGGGGAACCAACGCGAATCATCTTTTACAAATATTCCGTGATACTTGGCTCTTTCTAATACTCTTAATATTCCACCACATGTCACTTACTCGAGGCATCTGCTGACGAAATTTACGAAAAGCGTGTCAGTGCAACGAAGAGCCATCGCAAGATTCTTGCTACCAGCCCATCTCTTCTTTCCCTTGCTGTTTGTTACGCATCGAGGACTTCCCTTCGGGTCTGAAAACGATCGTTTAGATGATCTCACTTAGAAAATTGACACGTCAACCTTGACACTGTCCCTCGATTTTGCAGCGATTTCACGGTTGTACTCACCGAAGAAAAGCCTGCGACGGGACGCGTGATTAATAATGTGTTCCGGGGGGAGACCGAGCACTTCCATGATGCAGGCGAGCTGCTCGATTTCATCCTCGCCGGGGAACAACGGGCAGCCGGTGTAAAGTTCGGCGAGGATGCAACCCAAACTCCACATGTCGATCGGCGTTCCGTACGGAAGGCCAAGGATCACTTCTGGACTTCTATAAAACCTGGACTGAAGGTACGTGTATACACGCTGGTGGCTGTAACAGGAGGACCCGAAGTCTATCACCTTGATCGAGCTGCTTCCCCGCTGTTTCAGAAGCACGTTCTCCTGCAACCGGGAACGAAACCGGGATTAGAAGATGGCCGATCAACGAAGAGGCCTCCACGTCTATTAACCCCCGTGCATTCTTAGCTGTTTACATCACTGTTTACTCTTGCTCCCGGCTAGTTCATTAACGCGTGGGCCACAGTGGACTTTTATCGGACAAAGCAGACGCTTTTCAGCGTCCCAGCCGAGTACAAAGAGTTCTGACGAAACTTCTAAATATCTTTTGGAATTTTCCAAGTTTTAACAATTTCGTTTCGTTGCGTTTTCTAACTGCAAACAGTTCTTTCAGGGGAGATGGGTAGGCGTGGTCGAATGAGATGTACGTATGGTACTTACGGGTTTCAAATCGCAGTGAATGATCTTCTCTCGATACAGCAGTCTCAGGCAGCTAATTAACGAGTTGGCGAATCGTCGTATTAGGCTCAGGCTAAATCCCTTATAGTTATTCTTTTTGATTAGCTCGTACAAATTCAAACTGAAATAGAAAAGGAGTTGTTTAAAATTATTTTTACGACATTATCTCGTTGTCGAAGCAAGAGAGAAGCAGGCGTCCCGCACCTCATTAACTCGAAAGTGATGCACAAATGGTTCCTGAAGTAGAAGTATTCCAGCATGTGTATCACGTTGTGCGACGCGTTCGCGTCCAGGTCTTTCTTCCTCAGGTGTTCCAGGATCTCGACTTCGACCAGCGCCTGATGATGGAATCGCTTTTTGTTCCTGCGAAAAGGACAAGCCGGTTAAGACGAGGCGTGCGCACGCTGCGCGTGAATGGAACCGAAGGATGAACGAGACGACAAAAGCGAGCGAGCGAGCGCGCGATGGCGAACGACGCCTCTCCTCGCGGTAATTCGAAGTGATTCACCGGACAAGTTCGCTCACCTGATGATCTTGATGGCGATGTACTGTCCCGTCTTGTGATCCAACGCTCTGATCACTTGCCCGAAGCTTCCTTTCCCGATCACCTCCAAGATCTCGTATCTGAGAAGGAACCAATCGATATTTATTGTTAATTGTTGCCAGTTTTCTCTTCGAAGAGGAAAGTTCAAATTGGTACAAATCGTACGACACGCTTAGTTCGCAAGCTTGCACCCATAGACGCGTGTAATTTCTTTCTTGCACTCATCAATTCTGGATTTTAGATTAGATAAATCGAATCTGTACGAGAAATTGATACGGAAATGTAGTTGGTTTCATGGAATCGGAGAGACGAACTTTTCAGACGAAATTCTCACAAGGGAGCATTCATCCCGCTTTCAAAACTCGCGACTCTAGCCTCTTTCGAGTAGGCGTATCTCGTTTCGCGTAGAGTAATTTCTCGCGCTCGAAAGAGCAAGTCCCGTAGCCGATATTTACCGTCTCAAGTTGGATCGTTTAAAGCTTTTCTCCTGGCTTTTAGGTATTACCTTGCAATTTATGACCATTCGCATTTAAATACTGACCAGCTGAAATATCGACCAAAAAGGATCAAACTACCGGCCAGTGAAATACAAGCCGTGAAAAAATTGTCTTCAGCGTAGAAATCGCATGGGAAACAGAACAATGACGCTTTTATTTCTCGATAGATTAGCGGCTGCAGAACCAATTCGAGCGTTTATCGCTCCTAATTGCGGTTGAATCGCGAGGATAATAGGAAATCGTGAAATCGCCGCAAGAGTAAAACGTTCGCTAAGTGTTCGGCTATTAAAATGAAAGTCTTCGAGGGGGAGAAACGAACGGAAAATAAAGGAAGAAGGAACGCACCTGTACGAGATATGATCGTGGAAGACCTTGTTGTAACTACCGTTGTCGTCGTCGTATCCACCGTTTTGGGACGAGCCCTCCTCGCCGTGGATCTTCGTCGCCGACAGGCCCAGATACCAGATCTCCGAGTACTTCTCGATCTCGGCGCGCTCGAACTCCGTGAGCCTCGATCCGTAATACTTGAGCGCCTCAGAAGCTGTCATTGGCAATCTGCCAGCTGTTTTTCACGGATTAATTCAGACTGATAAGTGCGCGGGGAAATGTTTACGCGTAACGATAGAGCTTTCGCGAGTAACTCAACGAAAACGCGAAGTAGTCAACTTGGCGGGGTGCCATGCAGGATACCATGCAACTGTTCGAGTGCCACGAGCTTTTGGAGAAATTCGATCGAAAAGTGTTAATGGTGCTTCGAGATTTCTATGTCTCAAAATATCAAGGAATCTTGTGACAGAGCGCTTAAAAACTCGAGCTTGTGACACTGTGGGCGCTTAGAAAACTCGCGCTTCTGATGCTACAGGCGCTTGAAAAATTTGCTGATACTGAGGTCGCTTGGAAAACTTAGATCATTCGCTTCGAGATTTTTATGTCTGAAAATGTCATGGAATCTTGTGCTTGTGATAAAGGCGCTTAGAAAACTTGGGCTTGCGATACCGTGGCCGAAAACTTAGACTTAGTTTTCCATGAAGAATCCCGCGTACACGCGCGCCATTGGAATCGGTGTCAAGGTTCCCGTGCAGGAAAGTGGCGAAAAATTATTCGCGCGTATAATCGTCGTTGATGCATGCAAATCGTGCAACCCCCGTGCGTGCAAGTACACGCTCGATCGAACTTCCCGGCGCGATGCGCGGACGTTGATGTATTCGACGGAACAACCGTTTCGTTCTTCGATTTCAGGCAGCCCCCCGTCGCCGAGCAGGATGGCGGCGGTTCAATTTAATGCAAATGCGAAACTGTACTTACGATACACGTCGTGAGATGTGACGTTGATAGGCTCGTGTATCGGCATGTTGTTGTGGATGTTGTTGGACGTCGAGTTGGTCGTGTTATTGTTATCCGACTTGTCTCCCCGCCTTGGTTTCGGGTGGAAGAACGACAGCAGCTTCTGAAACACAAGACCATAACGATCGTTCAAATTTCTCGCACCTACCAAATTATTTCCAGCTGCAAACATAGATCGACCCTCGTAAGAATGGCGCAGCGACGATAACGCGAGATCTTCTACCGATAGGTAGAGAAACAGCGAACAAATTCCATTATTCCACGCTTCACGGACGTTTCGCAGGGCAAGAATTCGATGTTCTCTGGAAACGTTTCCTCTTTTCTCACCGCTGATCCATATATTCAAAGATTAGCGGATACTCCTCCGGTTCCTCGCGCGATATTTCACAACAACAGAACCGTGACCGAATAACGAAACGTTGCACACTCGAAGGAGCGCGGTGAATCACGGCCGTACACATTAATCGAAGAGAAAGATTCCGCGTTAAATTCAGCTGGCAACGGTAACAACGGCCATAATTCACTTCCTCGATCTAAAGTGGCCAGCAGGTTTTCCATCATGCCGTGCTACGGGGAACACGTTTTTCCGCGTCGCGTCTGCCCGCTCGCGACTTTCAAATTTATTTAACCCGCCACGGGACAAAGGGGGGCCGCAGTTTTCGTCGCCGGTGTTTTACAATCGCAAGAGTTTCTCGAGGGAAAGTGGGGTAACGGGGTGGCTGTAATAAATTCCGGCTGCGGACGTCGACGACGAGGAGACTCACGTCGGTGATTGCGTCCCGCTGCTCCGTCCCCGTGATCGTAATACAACATTCGCGTACGGACGCGGAATACCTTGTCATAATTCCGTGGAATCACTTCAAAAGCCTCCTTTCTAAACCAAATCTGGGTTATCTATCATCAATACGGAAAAAAGCTACCCCTCTCTGCGAGGCATTCTACGATCGCTCAGATAAAATGTACGAACCACTTTTTCCATTTAAAATCGAAGTCGAAGATACGAAGAAATATTGCGGATAATTAAAAATAAAATAAAACATATTATACGTGAATAGAAATCAGAATTTTATTTCATTTTCGACACGCGGGATAAACATCGTTAGAAGTTTCTTCTTTTTAGTTTATTTTACTTTGAGACTTACCAGTGTGTATATAAATACACTCACAGGCAGTCTCTCTCGCTCACGTGAAACGAAACTATCGTCTCCATTCGAAGCTTCCCCATAAACCACATACCAAACATTTAACGACCACTAAATCTCGCACTTCTCGAACGAAACAAGGGGAAATAAAAAAGGCAATCTCCTTTCTCTCCTATTTCACCGACCCGTTTACGTCGAATCACTGCTCGAATCTTATCAAACAAACAAGTTCGGCATCAGTACGTCCCGCTAATGAATCGCCGCTATTAATAACCGAGCGCAATTATTTCCGATCCTCCATACGTGAAACGAAGATGCGCGCAAAACGATAACAATAGTGATTGTGAAGGTGTGAAAAGGCTACGGACTTTCTCGCAAGTCTTATTGTGGAATGTAATTATGATCCAACGAAATCTCTTTCTCGCGTTTAGAAAAAGGTACGCTGCGAATGGAAAACTCGAATATCGCGAGCAACCGTGTCGTCCTCGCGCGTTCTACGTTAAAACGAAAGAAAGAAGGAAACGAAAAGAAAAAAAAAGGGGGGGAAACGGGGAAGAAAAATTGATTTGAACGGAGCGACGGTTCCCTCGAATGCGAGTAAGAACGGAGGAGAGCGCGCGGAAGATGAACGGTAAGGAACGAGTTGGATATTGACCCTCGACTCGGTGGCTCAACGAGTTTAACGACACCGGGAGAACCGAGCTGACAATTATGCCTCCTCTTTCAGGCATTAAAGCGTTTCGTTTGCGGAGCGTCGCCTTTCCGTATGGCCAAGGGCAGTCACCGGTCGCATGTGCCGTTTGAATGATAATCAGCCGTCTCTACGGCTGGCTCGTTCCACGCTCTTCTGATAGCGGCGATCGTTGGTCGCGCGACCTACGTTGCCCATTAATTTTCCGCGCGTGTCTTTCCCGCCCGCGTGCCACTGATTTCGCGATCTGCTCCGCGCGTACGAAACACGCGGATACAAGAAACGATCGGATAGAATCGAAGACGAGAGCGAGCTGCCCGCGCCAACGGATCACCCCCTGGGACCAAAATGGCGGGCGAAGAGTTGGAGCGTCGTTCGCGCCAGTTTACTTTGCTCTCGATTGTCTCGTGCAACGAGCTACGTCGAAGCGAGTCGTGCATGTTCATCATCGTTCATTTTCGCGTATATTCTCAGGACCTCTTCTGTGGTTTTCTAGGGATAAATTTGGATGTTTGGATCTGGCTGGAGGTTTGTTACCATGGTCTTACTGTGTAGGGCCGTCGAGATAAACCGAGATGGATTGGAAAGTAGATTGGTAGCCATAATCGGTTGTAATAGAACGATCGTGAGTTATGTTTGGACAGATACAAATGTTTCGCTTTATGGCCAGTTATTTGGGAAACGATATTAACGCTACTTAAACCTGCGGCAGTTTTATTATCCGCAATTGGTCCTTAAAAGCCAATATGTTTCAAGTAGACAAAGAAAACGGTCTCCTTCGTTAATTAACCTCGCCCAATTGCGTAGCCTGTTGTCTGGGTCTCTATTATTCGTTTTAATAGAGGTCAATTCTATCCAAATTCCGCCGGAATCACCTTCGTGTCGCTCTTACCGATCGGTAGCAACCGCGGTGAAATTGTAAAGCGCGGAAGGTCGCTTCGTGGCCATCGATTCCGTGGAATCGATAATTCCACGGTTAAACAACGAAAATTGCAGTGAACGGGGGTAACTCTCCTGTCGAGTTACGAGCATATAAAACGCGATCGATCGAGACACGGCTGGGAAACTCGAATTCGACGAAATTCGTTCGTTCGCGCGTCGCGCTGCGAAGAAACGCTGCCGTGGAAACGTTGCTTCCGGGGGCGGTTTTCGAATTCCTCTCGCGAGATTGATTTACGAGGACGGACGCTGTGATGGATCGTCGGATCGTGATACGCGAGATATGGGCGAGGAACGGAGGTTGAGAGCATTAGGGAATATGGTTTATTAATCGCGTCGTCCTCTTGCGAGCGGCGTGTCTTGTGGCACGTAGCTGGACACTTTCGACATTATTTCTTTTAGTCATCCATTATTCATACGTACAATTATGATTCAGCTTATAATCTTGTGTGTATCTTGGAATTTTATTCAATTCTTATCGAACTTTCTTTAATATGGTACAGTGAACAACAGACGATAACGAAAAATTGTAAGTTTCTCCATTTTCTTCTGTCCAGTAAAGCGAACGATTGTTACCAACGATGTCACTCTCAGTTTCTACGTCCACTTCCGCAGAAACTTGTTTAGGATCGCGGGGAAATTAGTATTCCGAAAAGGTCGAATGTCGGGGTGCTAATTACTTCCTCTCTGAGCGCGTTAATTGCCAGGGGGCCTTGCGAAGATTCTGCAAGGATTCGAAAAGAAGGCCGCGTGCATCGATAAGCGACGCTAAGTAGCATAGTTTGTTCGATCATTTTTGCGTGAACAATCGACCCGTTCCGGCAATGGTAATGCCGTGCAAATTGCACCTTACTACGCGCGTACGAATAGGATATAATTAACCTTAACGCAAGTGCAGTTGCTATCAAGATAACTAGCTGATAAGAGGCCGCATAGAAGCCTAAGCGCACGTTAACAGCCGCATTGAAACGCGAGTGCATTGTACGTTTAATTATACTTTAACCGAACGAAAACGAGACACAAAGAGACAGACGAGACCATCGTCCTCCCATTGATCCTGACGTGTATGCACGTATTCACAGAGCAACGAGAAAGTTTCTTTCGCCGCGCGATCCCTCTCGTTCCGTTCCCGTTGAAAACTATATTACCAATTAAGCCGCGCCGAACCGACGAACTCGTTGGCAGATAATATCGAAACGCGTTGTCTACGCATTAACAAGCTTGACGAGAGCCACGAACCGGGCATAAATCAACGCGAAACGAGATGTAGATTTAGCGGACGCGCGAGAGTTGACGAGAGGGAGCAGCTCTCTAGCGAGGATACACCAGGAAGCGAGCGAACGACCAGCTTTTTCCTCGTCCGTCGCGTTACGAGGATAGGATCGATCCATAAGGACGGCTAATGACTCGCGAGCAATCAATCCGGATAATGCGTGGTTGCTGATAATCTTCGAAACTATGCTAAACGCTGGCTGCGAGCTGTGCGCTCAACGAAATCGCTTTTTGCGTCCCGATAGAGCAGAGGTTTCCGCGTCGCGCATTGGTCGAGCGATCTTCTCTCGCGAGCGAAACAACGCGAACAGTAAAACTGTCGTGCGGTATTTTCTGCAGAAAGTTCATGGGACAGCAGCTAATTTGAACGCGAAGTAGTTCCGCGAGTTTCTTCAATTATCGTAGCAGCACCAAGACCTTTGCGCTCGTATGTCACCATATAATTGCTATCCAACAATTTATTATCAAGCATCTTTTTTTTATCTATTTTTACCTTTTTGCTCTTCCACGGTTGTTTCTTTTTTTTTTTATATTATTAATATAACTGATCGCACGATTCAGCTTTTAATCGCGTGACAGAACTCGCGTAGCAGAGCTCGCAAAGAGTAGGCGCTTCAATTTCCAAGGGGCGGTTAATCCAGCGCGCGTTCAACCCGGCTGCTGAATGATTCCGTGCCCGCCAATTGATCAGGGTTAACGACGATCAAGAGCAGATAAACGTTGACATAAATTTCTATTAAAGGGTCATGGGACCGCGCCTAACTACCGTCGCCGAGGACGCATCCCTTGTCGGGCCAGCTGTACTTTACGTCTCCCTGCTTCCCTTCACGGTCTCTCTGCTGCGACGTAATTCGTATCGAACACTCGAGAATAACTAGTTTCATTTTCTGGGACTCGTTTCGAGTAATTTAAGGGAATTCGAGCGGCTAGATTGGGCTCTCGTCTCTGCGTTTCCATGTTTGGGTTAATAGGAAACGACTGCTGGTGGTCATTGGCCTAACAATTGCTGGCCAGCCGACTGTCCGCGACTGCCAAGATGTAATTTCTAACATGAATGTTGCTATTCAAGTGCTAGCTCCAAGTTTAAAAGAGAACGTTGGATATCATTCATCCGTCTGTTGTTACTTACTTTTAGATCTCATTATTTCTCGTAAACGGCTCTGTTAAAAACGATCGTGGAAACTGTAATCGCGAGTAGATGGAACGATCGCATAATGGGAGACATTTCTAATTTTTTCTTTCTGCGGTAACATTAGGCAGTAAGAAAAACAGCGTCGACATCGAATTTGCATCTTCTCGACGATCGACCTCGCGTAATGAAAAATTATTATTGGCTGGCGGTCGCATGACTTGCGCTTCTGCGGCGGTATAAATAAAAACCAGGCGAACGGAATAACGGAGGGGCTTCCTGCTGGTCGTTGCTCGTGTAAATTGTAATCGTCCACTATCCTCGTATCCCTCTTTGATCCTTTTTTTCGTTCCCCTCTCGCGACCCGGACCTCTTTGCCAGGTGAGACCGAGCCGCTCGAAAGCATAAATAACGCGCGAGGATTCACGAGCGGACATGATTCACGCGACACGCCAAGCCGAATCCGCGTGACCCTTGAATTCGAAATTCAAGATGTCGGGACGACCTTGTTTTCGTTCAACGCTGAAGAATAATTCGCTTCGACGAATTTTAACGCTTTGCATAATTTTGTACGGTGCCCTGTGATTACTCAGCTGTATTAAAATGATCGAGGCTCGAAGTTTGTTAAATTAATCTCGTGGAAAGTTTGAGAATCAGGAATCGAAGAGGAAGTTTCTTTTCGAGGAAAAAGCATGACCCCCTCCTGATACCACCCTCTGCGTCCTCGAAAGGCATACGTGAAATGTCCAACATTTTTTTACCGATCTGTCGTGGAAACAAGGATGTATTCGTACAGTTTTTATCAAAAAAACCTGTCACCGTGCGTGTAGATCCCAGCGAGCACTCTGAAAGTCCAAAGTATTCCTTTGTGGATGCAGGGATGCATAGAAACGAGTCGAACCAAAGGGGAGATACGATGCGAACGGCAGATTTTTCTCAAGGACGATCGAACGTTTCGAATCGAGCGACGTGTGCTTCGATCTTCGATAGACACGCGTGCACAATAATTCCCTACATCCAAGTTATGCATGCGGTTTACCTTGTGACATCTCTCGGCTGCAGCCACGCGCGCCTTTCTAATGCGATACCTCAAGCGCGACGTAACCGCTTCGACCTATCACCTACGGGGTGTCCCAAGTGCAGTCTTGTACACTGTTTTTTATCACGCTACCAGGCAATTTATTACGAGCAAATTTATTTAATTATACGAGCAAATTAATCATCGACTTAGCTCTGGAGCATGCTACCGAATTCACTCTCTTAAACTGACTACCCGTAATTCTCTTTCTCGCAACGGTCACAGCCGTCATTTGTCCCCAGCACAGAAGAAAAAAGTGCGCAGCAATGGGTTAATTCTTGTCAATTTATGGATCGATATTTTTTCTTCGATCTCTGCTTCCACTCGGAAACTTGAAGCTACTCACGTCTCATCGAGTATTCGTATAACAACATAACGTTTTTATTAACGATTTTCATAACGAATTCTTTACCACACCTTATCCCAACGACTCGAACGATTGATAAAAAAATACGTCGCTTTCACGAATTAACATCGACACCTATACGATTCATAAATTCCCGGTTCTCGCTAAATTGTCCAGGATTTACGGCCAATATAAGCGTCGACGTTAATTCGCGATAAAGGAATTTATGAAGCGCTTGGTACGGAAAACTCGTTGGTAAAAAAGACGCCAACGCAAAACGTCCCGGCTGTAAAGGATTAACATATCTACCAGGTTCCCTTTCACGAGGACGTCGACGCGAGCGGGACAGAGGAAAACCGCGAAGACGCGGAGAACGGGATGCTGCGCCATCTTTTCCGGAAACGGAACGGTAACCACGGAAGCGCCACCCTTCACGGTCTGGAAACGGGCCGGCGGCCATCTTCGAACAATGCCTTCGAATCTCTGCGGAATTATTCAAAGATCCGAATCGCGTCGCGGAGCGGAACCATAGATTAGGCTTCGCACAATGCGACTTTCACCCTCGTTCGGTTCCGTGCCCACGCGACCCGCAAATCGTTCCCTTTCTCGTCGGACGTAAACAAAACGGCGCAACTGGAACAGCGTCCGCATCGATCGTTCGAGACCATTTACTCCGCGAGGTACAATGGTACCGTTGCTGTTCACGTCAGAAGTATCCGTGTTTTGGTCACGTTCGCCGCATGTTTCTCGCGCAGAACCCGTGTACGAAGCGCGCCGTTGTCATCGATCGATCCTCCACGGATTTGAACGATCACTACTTTTTTTTCTGTTCGCTTAAACCAGTTCACTGCGGAGAACGACGAGGAAGGATCGCATTTGTGTTCGATGAAAAATTAGCAATTACACCCGGGAGAAAAAAGCTTTCAAGTTCGATCCGTTCACCGCGTGAAAGTAAAAAGGTAAAAGAAAAGCCAAGTTGCTCGTTGAACACAGGATAGATGCATACGCACCCCACGTAGTTACGTGGGACTGAAGCCACGTGGGCGCGCGAGGTATCTCGGAAGCGCGTTTGAAACGTCAACGGGGTGGGAACAGGGGCTCATTAACCTGCGTGTGCCTGCATGCGTAATTAGAAAAGTAACACCGTTACGAGCGTACCACGTACCAGCTGCCGTTCGCGATACCGGACCAACCCTGTCGCGTTTCCATCGTACGAACTTTCACAGCCGCCCCTCTCTTGCGTAACCGTGGACGTACTTGCGAGGAACGCGAACGCCGTCAATGCCACTCGCATATCTCCTTAACCCTTTGACTATGCCAGTAAATTATTCGCGATGTAAATCGTGCCAAAACACTGGAACAATATTGGTCGCACTGCAATTTTTCTAAGCGCCTTCAAACGCTTATCGTGTCGCAAGCGCAAATTTTCCAAGCTCGCATAGTATCACGAGCACAAATTTTCTAAGCCTCTTTACGAGCTCACAGTATCGCATACGCGAGTTTTCTAAGCGCCAATGGTAGTCAAATGGGTACCAAAGACCCAGCAGCTGCACTATTGCATCGCTGCGCGTCGAATGCACGCAAACTTTGGTGCACCAAAGTTAAAGAGGAACAAATCTAAGCACCCCTCAATTTATGAAAATGTAGAGTAACATTCTACCATCTGAAGCCTTGTTCTGATACATTATGCACACGCATATGCGTTTACTTAATTGACACGCTTCACGTCTCTCTCTCCTCGTTTATCCATCCTGTCTCGCGAATATTCCCAGTTCAATTTCGCGGTCGACTATCGTTCGTCGAGCTTTAAATTGCTCTTAAAATTCCTCGCGTGACCGTAGAGCATTTTTTCAGCAACGATCGCTCCCGTGGTGTTAATTCAATTCTCTTGCTCCATCGTCTCGCGGACCAGAGTTGCATCAATCGCACGTAGGCAGGCCGCGTAACAGCGCGACGTAACTATGCTCAGGATTGAACGCTCGTAATTGTCCGCGAGTCGATCTCTCGACGGTGGATCGATGCTAATCAATTCTCGATGTTGGCCCTTTGTTGCGCGAGACATCATCGAGTGAGTACCTTTGGCTGAAAAGGTCGAATGGCTGCGCCAGGATCGTTGCCCCGAGGGGATGAAAGATGAATGACGGGGAGTCGACCGGTAGATGAATTATCACGCTACGCGCACTCTATCATCGCGGTTAATTGGAGTTTTCAAGGGGAAGAAGGTGGTCTTATTTAGGTCAGCGGACACTCGCGACGAAAAGGAAATTTCAAGAAGCGATCGTGCACGTCCAAGATGAAAAGAGCGCTCGCAGGTTCGTTTCTGCGAGAAAACCACGCTGAATATATCCATTAAGTATGCGCGTGCTAATGGTAGTAGTCCATAAGCGCGATACGTGATGGAATCCCGGCTTGATTGATCGCGGACACCCGCGTCGCATCGACTTATGGACTCTTACAATCGGTACACGCGTACTTAATGGATTTCCAAAGGCGTCTGCCGTGAAAACAAAGCCTGGATCTCGGTTTCCGGTCTGCCACCCGTTCAAATTTTGTCAACTTCCCTCTGAACGCGGTAATTGTCTTCCAACGAATTACGAGCGATCGTTGATCCTCGCGTTAATAACTTTCGAGAGAGGGTAACTCGCGATTGTTGCAGAAGATCCAACGATCCCGATTCAGCCAATAAAAAGGACACACGATCGGTTAATTGGGAACAGCGTACGAGGCGCGGCGTAATGGAAACGCGAGGTTCGTCTCGCGGCGAGTTATCGATATTTGATTAAAATCGGTTGCGTTCGCGATTCGTTGCGCCCGGTGTGTATCGTAATTGAAAGGAAGTACAGCGTGATAGGTTTGCGGTAATAGAAAGCGCGGTGCCCATTCGACGAGGAAATAGTTACGGAGAAGATCGAGGTAAAGCGTTCCACGCACTACTTGGTGCATGACCGTCAGAAAAATGGTGTGAAATTGCTTAGGAACAATGCGCGTTTCTCAGTTTCGAGAGCAGCTTCCCGTATTGTCTCGCCGCCTTGTTATGTTGACGGCTAATTTGTGGGCCATTAGACCGTTGGAAACGTGACGTAACAATGCAACATCGGCTAGGAAATATATGGATTTCCTGTTTAAATTACCAGCCCGGCTTAGAAATCGGCTTCTGGAGCATTTTGAAATCGAAAAGAATTAATTACCCGAGCGCGTTTTACCCGGGGCCTAAGTAAACTTTCGTTTCAACTTTATATAATAGACTCGCGGCTCGAGTAAGTACTTTACTCCGTACACGCTTCCACCCACAACACCGGCTTTTAACATCGTAACGCCCGTTCGAAATAGCTGCGAGTCGAGAGCTGCTATCCGCGAGAACACCGCCGGACGATAGCGTAACTTTTCTCAGACGTAAACTTCCAAATTTATGTACGCGATCGCGAAAAACCGAACGTCCAAGCGTTTCTTGTAGTCGCGCGAAAATTACTCCAGCAAACTGTCCACCCCACCGCAGTTTCAGCTCCGAATTCCATCCTCGAACACGAGCGAGCGGAGCTCCTTTCCATCCAGGCCGTAGATGGAAACCGAGGACTGCTCGTTGCGTTCGGTTACGCAAAGCGCGCGTCGATTTCCGGTGCTCGAAGGATGCATCCTGGGAGAAGGCAAACTCGCGGCCTATAACTTTCGATTGTTGCGCGAGCCTTAAAGCCGTGGGCGAGAGCCGCACAGCCGCTTTCCGCCTTTGCGTCCTCCGCGGAACTGGGTCAACGTTAGCGTCTCTTCGATACCGAACGATAGGGCGTGCCTTCAACGCGGTACGAAAAATCGGCAGAAACGCTGTCGAATCTTCGTCTCCGGTCCCGTTGTCGTCGACACGACCCGGCACAGTCGATTTTCACGCTCGACAGAGCCTGGCTTCCGTTTGTTCGTCCCGTGGACGCGATATCCTCGCTCGATCACGCGACCCACGGTTTCTATCCGTTTATTGTGAGAAGCGAGCCGATCGGCTGTGCTCGTCAACTGGGTCGTTTCGCAATCGGAAACTCCTTTCAGGCGCTCGACTGGCGATTTCATTTTTTTTTCTCTCCAGTTAATCGATTACTGGCATTGAAATAGGAAGTATCAAAAATTACGAGATAATTAAGGATTATTAGATAAGATAAAGGGAACAGGTAGCGTGTTCTATCGTTGTATTACCCGCGTAAAGAGCCAACGAACCTGTTCGACTATCTGAATCAGTGCTCCGTGATTTTTTATCCTTCAAGGCGCATCGATTCTTCGACAATTTCGAGGCATAGTTAAATGAATGTAATTATCCTGAAAAATTCGCGGCACACAGGCGATCAAGGAGCACTGGTATAAACACGAGCAACGCGAAAAATCGATCGAATCGTGGCGGTGTACAAAGGCGGACAGAAGGAGCGTATGCAAATGGCCGTGGCGATGCAGCGGGGGACGAAAGCGACGCGGACGTGATCGAGCGGGCAGACGAACGGGCGGCTCATCCTGTCCCGCCGTAACCTTACATTGTTGCTCGCTCTGTTTGCCAACGGTCTGACAAATTATGCAGATTGCCGCAACGGTCGAGCGACGCAACAGGAACGGTTTTCCTGCGCGTTCGGAACGCGCTGTGGCCAACCGCTGCAGACGATGCCGCTCCGTTTCGAGCCGATCCGCGACGAAAATAGTGGCGCGTGCGCGAGCGTACGTTAAATATTAAACAGCGTCGATGCAAAAACGGAACCGGCTCGCTTGTGCGTCAATCGAACCGATCGACTCCGGTCTTTTAAAAGCGACGAGAGCCGAGGTCCTCGCCCGTTTCGGGCGAGACGACGATTTCTATCGGACGCGGTCAAGTTCGACGCGAATCTCAGGATTAACGTTATCACGTGTCATAAATTCGAGGATGGAAGCCGTTTTGGGACGCGTGCAAATGTTGCTTCTTCGCGTATGGATTTCGTATAGGACCGTCGTGCATCATCTGCGAAGTCGTTGCATTAAAAATGTAGCTGTACGATTTAGAATACTGAGCATCTTATCTCCATAATTTCAGTCGGGAATAACAAAACGTCTAGATTTAAATAACTCCTGTTGAACCTTCTCTGCATCCTCGCGACTTTTTAATTCGATGGTACAGGACGATGCAACGAATCGTTCGAGTTGTACATCGAACCGCACTTCCCAGTTACCCTCGGTCCAATCCCCAGGAAAATACGTACCAGCGAATCAACCAGTACGTTTCCCAATCCCGTAACGAGATCAAGCTCGATCGGGGAATCGAGTGCAACGGTGAACCATCCGAGAGAACCTATTCCTCGGGTCCCCAGTAACGCGCGTCGCGCATGCCAATCATATTTCCACGAGAGACAGTTCGTTCTCATAGAGTATTCCGGTGTTGAGTTGCCCCATTCAAATTCATTCTTATTCCAGCGATAACCGAAGGGCATCAAAGTGTCCCGGTTGTATACAGTAACCATTCCTTTTTCCGCCAGAAAAACAACGCTGGTCCAGAGATAGAGGTACCACGCGATGGTCGACAAAAGCGCGATCCACATTATCCGCAGGCCTGGCCTGGAATTAAGAGCCGGTAGAAAATACGCCGGTTCGGCCAGTTTTTTCCCCCCTCTCTCTCTCTCTCTCTCTCTCTCTCTCTCTCTTTTTCTTTCTTTTCTGTTAAGCGGGGCGCGCGCGCGCGCGCGCATACAGGACTAACCCACGTTTCGAATAATAAACTGGTTTCGAAGTTCCGGTTTTCCGTCTTTGTTCGTCTCGATGGCCGGTCGAACCAGGGCTGGGAGAGCGCGCGCGCGCGCGCGCGACAGCGCGGACCTTAATAAGGCAACGAAACCTTTATGCTCATACATGGCGAGACTAGGCGGCCGGGTATTCTTTCTCTATCCGTTCCTCTGGCAGCCTATGCGCTCCAAGATGGACGCAGCATCCACCGCTCCTTCTCCAGCGCGACCGGCTGATCGATCGAGGGACCTGTTCGACGACAGCAATCAGCACGGACCATATAGAGAGGGGAAGGGCGTCGATAAGTGCCGACTAGTTCTTCTTCAGGCAGGACCCCCTCTCAGCTCGATGCGTGCGCGCTTTGTGTCTCTGTGTTTCACTCGTTTTATTACGCGCTGGAATTCTTCTGACACGCGTGACACTTCGATCGCGTCGATGGCTGGATTTCCAGCGCCGTCGAGTTTTCCAGCCTCTTTCTCCCGCCTGGAAAAAAGGCGGTCTCCGCGATCGTGCATAATCAACGGGAGGATCGATCGTCGTAACGAGGCTTCCAATAACGCCTGACAATCATCGCTGCGCTATGAACGCGCGGACCTCGTGTGTGCCTCGTGATCCTTCCTATCGGCTAACAAACGACCCGTCGTTTCCCATCAAACCCACGGAATCCACCGTCCAAACCTTCGAGACGTCAGTTTCGTCAGAATGTTCACGTCGAGTGACGCATTAAGATTCCGTTACACGCTCGTCCATTGTACGCGAGGATCAACGACGAGGAGGAAAGCGGGAACGAAGGGCGAGGGGGAGAAAGAAGGAACGAAGGATCCTCCAGTTGGTCGCGGGACCCTTCTCTCCCGGTGGAAACGTTGCACGATCGAAGACAATGGAAACTGGGAAGACAATCGAACGTCGAACCCCGTGGAAGCCTTTCGTTGCTCAACGAAAACACGGTAGCGCGCGAAGAGGTCCCGCGTATTGAAATTCAATCGAGCTGCCGCGTCGCGGATGCCTTTGTCGTCCGCGTCGTGGGTCGCCACCGACACAATTTCCGTTTCGTCGCCGTGCTATTCGAACGCACGAGTTTCCCGCTGGTTTCCACGATCCGTTTGACTGCGAAATGGGGCAAATCACCGGGAACGGAGCAATTATATGTCCACTCAGCGTTCTCCAAGCGTTCTCCAAGCGTTCTCCATGCGTTCTCCGTGTTCTCCAAGCGTTCTCCATAGGCTCCAAGCTTTCTCCATGCTCGCTAAACGTTCTCCCTTTCCGCATCGGGTGTAATTTTCACGGTACATCGCGCACGCACCGCTCGAGGATCGTTTTCGTCCATCCGGAACGGTTCTAACCCCAACCGATCCCCGATCGATCATCTTTATCGTGAGAATGGATCTTTTAATTGCTTCGCCAACTGCTGGGATCTCGTTAAAGATACTCTCCGTTTATTCTTACCCTCTCCTCGTTCTGTTCTTGTTACCTCTTATTCGGCTGCCTTTTTGCTTCTGCACGGCGCAAGATCCGAGGCGCAGGTCAACGGAGGAAAGCGATATCGAGGCACACGCATCAGTGGCGCAACGAGTGTACTTTCCCACTGAACAAAGGACCGATCACACGGTCGATTATCCGGGTACCGCCGCGCTGCGCGTTATGAATGTCGAGGATGTAATTATTGGGTGACGAAAGGCTTCGTTGCGAATGATACGGATGTCTGTCAGCAGTTTTTAAGAGAACGCCACATCCTATCGTAGGGACGACCCCTTTACATTCCAAATATCCCACTTCTCGCGTCCGATATTCCGCTCTGGCGTGTTCATTTTCTCTTTTTCGGTATCCAACGTCGCCCTTTTGCATATTACACGTCTCATCTCACGCTCTTGCATCACCTGTACGTCGCTCCGCACAATATTTTCTCCACCTACCCCGTTCCATTTTTCAGTATACACATCTATTTATCATTCCGCATTCCACTTCGCACGTAACTTCCTACTTTACTCGTCCATTATCCCACTTCTCACATTTCACACGCCGTCCCCACAAATTGGAAAATATACCAGCCCGCGAGACTCGATACTCGCGTTCGTCCGAATTCACCCGGAATGCCCGCCAGCTCGATAACGAACGTCAATCAAACCTCCGCGCGCATTTAACAACCGGTCGTTAAATGCGTGCGCGTAATTGCCACTCGTATTATAGCTAATTATCATCCGTTTGTCTAAATGGATCCGCAACTTTCACTGAAAGACACGGCTTAATCGGATCGCGGTTAATTATGGACGTCGATATCCAGCACGAGCCACGATCCGTGGAAATCGAACGCGTGGAAAACTGCGAGCGGATCAGAGAACGAGATTACAGGACCGCATCAATCTTTCCTTCCCCCTCTGTAATCGATTTCCGTTAATTACTTATTAATTTTCGTCCTAGTCGCGTCGGTGTCGCTCGAACCAAGATTTTTCAGGAATCTCGGTACCTACGCGGAAGAATGTCCGCCGCCATTATTCAATCATCAAGGAATCTGATTATCGAATTATTCGAACAGTAGCTCCCTTCCTTTTCTCTCGCATAAATTTGAGAGGAGACTGTTGAAATCCCCTCGAATCTTTTAACGCGACGTTTCGAGCACGAAGAAAGGATAGATCGTAGAAACTTTTTTAGTTGCAGTGGCCAGTGAAATGCGACCCAGCTCGGTTTCTGTTACCGTTAAACGAGTTACTTAAATATGTACACCGTTCATTAGCAAGACGGCGTTACGCGCGGAGTAGAATATTCTTGAAACGGGTAGACGCAAGTATGCAAGCGCGCGTCCTTCTTAAGTTGTAACCCTTCGAAAATTGTACAACGGCCTACGTCGAGTAACGGTGCGAACCTCGCCATTACGAGTCGTCTCGTTGACCAGTCGTACGCGACTAAACATCTCTCGAGCACGTCGACTCGTGAGGAGTGTCCCTGATGCACTACTACGGGGCGTCGTAAATTGTCAGCTTCCGTAAACAAACTTTTTTCCGGATAACTCGATATAAAAGGGCACCGAGAAGTCCGAGCACGCCTCGAGGAGGTTATTGGAAAAGTTCCCCGCGATAAGTAATCGCGAACGATTGCAATTGCTTGCAATTGAAGTCCGCGCGGAAATTCTTTCGCGCGAGCACCGAGCGATCGCCACTTCGAGTTCCGACGCTGATATTTTTCAGGTCATCGGAGGAAACTTGGTTCTCTATTCGTTCCTACGGCCAATTACGCCGGCTACGTCCACTTTGGACAGCCAAGAACTTGCTTGGTGCGAAAGTTTATGGAAATCCTCGATATAAAAGGTACACAGATATACTTTCTATGCCATACTTTCGTTCGCGTCGATCTTCCGCGAGGTATTCGTTCATAAAATCGTACGAACGATTCTATTCGCATTTTCGTACCAAATTTTATAGCTACATTTCTAGTCTGCGATCTAAAACCGAGTCGTTAAAGTTTTCTCCTGGTTCGTTCACCTGCAACACCATAAATCTCTATCCAACAATGTATCTACAAAAATCCTATCGCAAGCCCAAACTGAACCCCTAACATTGACTCTCCCATAGGGCAGAGAGTAATCAATTTCCTTTTCCTCCCTCGTTCGCATCCAGAACATTTATCTCAATGACACGTACAAACCCCATCATGAATAACAGAGCGAAGAATCCACCCTCTTCCCAGACCCACTCACCCGTCATAAATGATACACTGCCACTATCTGTGCAAACACTGCGAACAAACGACAGAAGCCATATTCGACCGCATCTCTTCTTTCGTGTCGTCGAACGAGTCGTGGACATTACACGCCACGCGACCCGCCCTGTGCGACCGCAACCTTTCCCACAAACTCACCCCCGCGACAGGAAGCGAAAAAAATCCCTCTGAATCACTCACGGACGTTACGCTGGTCGCGAACAATAACCTCGATCACGCGGCAGAACCCTTTCAGCCGGATTTCGAGCGGTACCGATCTCGAGAGGCAACCGGATGCGTCCTCGCGGCGGAAAAGTCGCACGCGGCCTCGTTGCACGGGCCCCCGAGCGAGCACACGTGCCAATGGTCACGTGTTACAGCGTCTACCTCGTCGTTGACACGTGTAACAACCAGAGAACCACCGGGAGCCTCTCTTTTTTTCTTTTTTCAGCGAGCCTCCTTTCGCGACACGGGGTTGCAATTTCCGGCGCAGGGGCGGTACGTGTCGCCATCGAACGCCAGTGGAGAACGCGGATTTTCTGGAATGCTTTGGAAATCGCAGGGGGAAGATACGAGTGAGAAACGATTTTTTTCAGAATTTCTACGGTTTGAAGGGGGAAAATTAGTGGATCTATGATACGAATTGTACTGCACTACCGATGATCTGGGAGTGTTTGAAGTAATCGATGTCGACGATGATTCTGATAGAAGTTGGTAGTGATTTTTGCAACGAGCAAGGGGAGAAATAAAGGTCGTACACGTTCCTCGTGTTGAATGCATCATTTTTAACGCACATACGTTTCCCCTCGGTTAGCCAAGGTTTTTGTAGTCCCAAAGGGATGCCATAGGAAGACATGGTTGTAAACAGAAAATAAGGAATGTAAGAATAGCTGCAACCAGTGTTCACTTTGCGGAACGCGCTTGTGGAAATTATGCTACACACCTGGACAGCGAACGTGTTAAGATTCGAAATAGAGTACACGATGAACGTGAAGTGGTTTGCGAATAGAGAAGATCTCAGCCGTTTCCTCTACGAAGTTTATACTTTAAACACAGTCTTTTCAATTCGACATTTTGGTATCAGAAGCTGGACATATGTCAACGGTGAGTCTGGGAAGTTTAACGAATCTCGTTAACGATTCTATTAGCGTACCTAGACCAGAACTTTTATTCTTCTTCTTTCCTTCTGGCTCTGAATGCCAACGAAGTTCGTCCCAAGAATCTTGAAGTAAGAGTAATTAAACGAAGTTGAAAAAGGGAACTCGCGTAATCCGTTGAAATCTTTCAGACAATTTCTGAACCGTCCCTTGGATCGGGGGTTCTCAAGTCGAGTGTTGCGAGCGTTTTTCAGGAGTGCTGCAGCGATAATATTTAATTTCCACCAAGATTTAGCAATCTAGCAGTAGAATCCTGCAGCGAAAAGACTTGTTTTACTTCAACTTATCTCTGCGAGTCTGCATTTGCAAGAAACGCTTGCATAAAAAACAGATGCAGGAGCAAACTTTCTAGGTCGAGTGATTCGAGAGCAAAGTTAACTAAAAACAATGAAAAATTCGTTCAAACAAGTTTCATTCGTCGCGTCGAAAGCAATCGAGCATTAAATCTCCACTGTTTCTTCCTCTTCTCGCAAGTATTCGAACCGCTTCAAGGATAACTGTGTCGCGAAATTCGTTTAGCCCAACAAGGATGCAATGGCGAAAATAATTGGAGAACCGCTGCCTTAGATACCAATTAATATCGTGGTGTTATCACTTAGGACACTCAACATCTTACTCGAGACTAAAACGGAGAACACTTAAAGCGCGCCATGATTACGTCACGTGAAGTATACAACCGTGGCTGCGTACACGCGAACAATTAATCTCCTCGTTAACGATCGTCGTAATATTTCCCACAATAAAATCCTCATTAAATCGGCGGTATCGCGTCTAACGTGAGAACTGTCCCTCTAACCTATAACACAGTGGAATCCGCGACGATACAGTCGACGAAGCAATGATAAGAAATTCGCTGACCGACCCACTTCCGTTCGGTGGGACGCTGCGGAAGACGCGGCCACGGCGTCGTCGACGCGACGTTGAAACGCTGACTAGCCGATTTCCGCGGGGGGGAAAAAAAATGCAAGGCTGATCACCTTGACACACAAGAAGACGTTCCTTCTCGAGAGACCGGAAAACGTTAATGGCACTGTCTCGCGTACGATAGCGTTGTGCTGTTTCGAGATCGCGTGCCTCGATACCCGCGCTCGCGTCACGATTATCCCGTTTCGCGTCAAGATTTAATAAGACGTATTTATACGCCACGCTAACAACGGGGCGCGGACAAGCAGTGGCGATAAAATCGTTGTTAAAATCGAATCGACTCGATGGTAGAGAAATTTTCAACTTCCATAAGGGCGTCGCGTTTAGAGGCAACGATTGATGAAGCAATCATTTTTCATTCTCCAGTTAATATCGTGTAAAGAGCAGAAATCGTGCTTGTTCGATTGTGACTGTTTTCATTTGTGAAAAAGATTCGTTTGAAATAAAAAGAATTCGCTGTGTCGAATCGCATGACGATCGAGAGGACAGTTAACGTCCACCGTTTCTAATCATCGCACATTATAGATATTTCGAGGGACGTAAATAGCGAGTGAAATTAGCGCAGGCCCCCGAGGCTTAACGATCACCGCGTCGTTTACTTTCCGCTTCTTGCTCGTCGATAATTACGCGATAAAATTAAGTCGATGTGGATGCGCTCGCCGGATTGGTAAACCGTTTCGGCTAGAGGCATCGTTAGCTGGTAATTAATGGTGCCATAACATCGTGTACGACAATCGCGTACGACATCTCGACAAGTTACGCGTCAGCCGCGATTTTCGAGTACACGTGTATTGGCGTAAACGAACCGACAGTGGCGTTCTGCTACAATAAATATTATTTAGCGTCGCGATAAATTCATTTTTAAAGAGTCCGTTTCCTTCGCTTTACGGTCTCCACTTTGATTCAGCGGAAGTTAGAGAGTACGGTAATTAGAGATAACTCGGACAGGCGTTAATAATAATCGTTATCTGTATGTACATGCGCGATTTCAGCTAGATTTCTATGAAGGAAAAAAAAAAAGAAGGAAGAAACGCGTAATGATATCGCGTTGAAAAATAATGAAATTTAATAGGTTCGTAAAAGGAGGAAACGCAGAAGGCGGTTAAGCTGGTTCGCTGACCAAACGAATAAATAGAGGCGAGCGTTCCCTCTGCATCGATATTCATCGGTCGATCGTCGAAATTACAACGATGTTTTCATCCCGTTAAACGCAAACACGATCGCCAAGGTGGGCAGGGCGGTAAACACGTATTTCGTATGCGTCGAGATGCGCGTATGGAAATGTGCATTGTTTGCCGTGTAAACGCGCGAACGAGTCGACGGAAGTCACGTGACGGCCTTTCTCTCTCCATCTGGCGCGTGGCTACCGGAAACGGCGTCGATACATACCGCGCGTACGCGCGCGGCTTCTACGCGCCATTATATAAGGAGAATGCAACGCGTCGTTAGTTTCTCCAGAAATGGAGGAACTCGTTTAACCCTTCTTCGCTCCTTGATAGATCGAGGAACGGTGCGTTCTTCGATTTCAGTGGAGATCGTTTCAATAAAAACGAACGATGTCGATGGCAACTACAAAGTTGCACATGTCTACTCTCGTTCAGTACCAGCAAAGGATTAATTCCTTGCAAACCCCTAAATCGAAACATTAATCCCTTGCAACCTCCCAAAATAACACGGTAACTACTCGCAATCCTTCAAATTGAAATGTTCAACCCTTGCAAACTCCCAAATTAAAAGGTTGATCCCTCCTGAGTCATCTAAATGGTTTAACGTTGGATAACGGAACACGCTGACCCTTGGCAGTCGTGTCTACGATCGTCTAGGTGGAGCAAAATTGATACAGACGACCAGTCGACGCGTTTTAACCCGTGACGTGGGAGCAGGAGTCGCGTGTTGCTTGTTCACCGTCCTCGCGATAGAAGAACCGGCTGTTACGCGGCCGAGGAAGGCCGCGAGGTTCGCGCGGAAACCGGTAATTATCGGGACGGGTAATAACGAGGAGTCAAACCAGCCAACAAACTCGACGGGGTTCGCGTACTCGCAACACTTTTCAATAACGACACCACGAACGAGGGTGTGAAGGGTGGAATCGGACGCGGAAGACGTGCTTTCGCGAGCTGTTCAGCCGTAACGCGAAGGCGATCGGGACCAGCGTTGGATCATAAAGCGAAGTGGTCCTCAGCTCGTCTTTTAATTAGTCGATCGGACTCTGGACCACTTGACCCGACGAGCGGACGCGAACGAGAATCGATGTCATTCATTCGAGCACTTGGCGTTCGTTAAATCCGAAACTTTTCGGTGTCTCTTCGACATCGTTTTGCTTTTCTCCTACCGCCGTCTTGGAGTTGTTACAATCTTCCATTTAAAATACGAAGACGTCGATGATTATTCAGCGCGCAACGAAACTACAGCGAACGTGACGGTTTTTTAGAACACTTCTGAGATCTACGACTCCGATGTCAGATCTAATTCGGATTTACGTTCACAGAGAGAGGATCGAGAACGATCGTCGGTCTCGCGTTTTGCGTGGCGTGCAAACGCGAAGGACGAAGAAAAAAATGGGAGCAATAAACCGAGATAAAAGGAAAGCATCGCGCGGCTAGCGCGTTCGGGTTCGAAGACCCCAAAAAGGCCGGCGTAGAGCCGGGTGACAGTTTCGCTGATAAACGAAAACTGGTTATCTGCGGGCACCGGACGGCCACGTAGCTACTAGGACGGTTCATTGTCCTTTTGTCAGCTGGGCCACACATGCCCGCTGCCGCCACTTACCGGCGTCAACCGACGTTTACAAAGCCGTAATTGTGATTTGTATCTACGTATCCCGCCGCGGCCCGTTGATCGCGTGCGCAATTACAAGGAACGCGGGGCCCTCGCCGTGATTGCACTTCCTGATAAACGTCTCTATCGCATTGGTAATTTTCGATCGTGCCGCGCGATTAATGCCGGCTCGACCCGCGGCAGAGAGACGCAACCACCCCGGGTCCCGTTCGATCCTCTCTCGATCCCGGGGGCTGCGCGCAACTTTTCGAGTGGGCGCACTGTTGCGAGCCAATTACAAGTGGGCGTGCACGAGATTAACTTGGTTTAAACGCGTTCCTCGGCTGGCTCAGAACAGCCTTCTCCTTCTCTTTCGCATTATTTCGCGTGCAGGTTTCCTTGGGATGTTAACAGGGGTGTTTCCGTGAGAGAACGCTGGCAAAAAAAGGGGTTGAAAGTTTGAAATGGCTTGCTTTTCGACTTAACGCAAAGTCGTACAGAGTTTCTTCTGTATCGAGTTGATTGATCGTAGCCGTTGTCGCGGATCATTAAGGAAATTGTAAACGTCAGATCGCGTCTAACGATCGGACGATCTAACAATATCCCATTTCTTCAGCTGGTTGGAGCTCTCGCGTTAGGCGGTCGACATCTTCCCACTGAGCAATAAAGTCGTTCCAGTGGACGAGTCCCCCTGTCCTCCCTACCCCGGTTCGAACGGTGGGTTCAATAAAACGACGGCTTCATTATCATTCACGCGGGAGCGTGGAGGCTCGCGGGGACAACGAGAAATCTATTCGAAGGTACGCTGAAAGGCACCCGGTGAAAAGAACCGAGGTGTACGTCGAACGAACGTAATGCATATTTGAGCGGAGTCAATGACAGCTTTAACGGCGAATCAACTTTCGAAACCAATTTCCGCCTAAGTGAATCTTAAACGACGCGACACACACGACTCTCTCCCTCTCTCTTTCCCAGCCGTCGTCGATATATAAATACCATAATTTCTGGTCGTTTGCCCGCCGCGACTGTCTGGAATCATCCGCTGATTATAGTTTTCCACCTCCCGCTGGAAACCGGAGGACTCTTTAACCGGCGAGATCGCGATTACAGGTCGAAGTCGTTACCGATCTTTGTATCGCTTCCGCCGTACAGTCGAGATAAATACGCCGATACGTTATCAAGATCTCTAAAGACGAATCAACCCAATTTCGCTGTTTATCGGTCGGCGTTCATCGAACAAGCGCTCGCCGTTGGTTTCACGATTTTCGATCGCTGCTCGATAAAGAGCCTCTCCAGTTTTCTAATATCAGACTCGTCGAGCCCTGAAACAACGAATCTCCTGTGGCAACAAAGTAAACGGTCGAATACTTTCATTCTGTTTAATACGAGGAGTCAGTATTCTCTGAAACATACGCGAAGCCTCCAATGGCAATTAAACAACAATCGATCAAATTATTTCTACAAGTACCAGTCTTGTTACGATTCTCAACGATTATATTATGTACGCGTCACTTTAATCGCAACTCTCTGCAAGGCTGAATAAGAAAATTCAGGCGACAACGCGCACGTTTCGCGCAGCGTTGCGGTTTCTTGAAAAGTTTGATTACGCGCAATCAAGTAAGAGATAATTTGGTTTCGTTGACCGTTGGCGAACTATCCGCTCGGTTCCCCTGTTGCTATGCGCGTGGCAATCGAGTTTAAGAAGTTTTCGACTTCGTCATCGAGAGCCGCGGTCAATTCCACGACCTTAATCTCGTTCGGAGAATCTCACCCCCCACGCGATACCTGTTTACATGGAATTCGCAAATTGTGTTAAAAACGTATCCACAATTTCCTCAGCGTCGGACTTTTGATGCGTGTGAAACCTGCAGCGTGACGTTTCGAACCGGTGTCGCTATTCTCGCAACGTTTCTACGCACGCTGGCAACATTTAAGGCCGTGTCACGTGAACAGAAACTTGAATACAAACAATATGGGTGGAAAACGTTGGAACGTTAATAGGAAAATCCGCGGATTCCTACTGGTTTTACTAGTATTCACCTTTTGCACTCGTATACCGCTATATGTGTAGTCGCCATCCTACATTTTACTATTATACATATCCATTTACATTTAGAGACCCTTGTTACAATGTATTCTTCTAGTTTCTAAATCGCGTCTTTCTACAGCCACAACTATATTCCATCCATAGCAGCCACAAATTAAATACCATAGCCTTCTCTCAAATCTACCTACGACTGCGAAACTTTCAAAATCCCATCCTCCTCGACGCGACAATCGTTAATTTCCAATCGATCGCTACTATATTTCATCCATAGGCATAAATTAAATAGGTAGCCTTCTCTCAAATCTACCTACGACTGCGAAGCTTTCAAAATCCCATCCTCCTCGACGCAACAATCGTTAATTTCCAATCGATCGCAACTATATTTCATCCATAGGCATAAATTAAATAGGTAGCCTTCTCGCAAATCTACCTACGACTGCGAAGCTTTCAAAACTCCATCCTCCTCGACAGGACAACCTTTAATACCTAATCGACCCAACTGTTCCCGAAAATCACCGTGGCGAACGTTAGGGCGGCTTAGTGCCCCCAGCAGAGCGACTCGACGAGGTCCTCCAACAATCGTTCGTATCGCGTGGTACGACCGCTCGACCGGGACCACGGCTGAGGCAAAGAGGACCGCAAACCGAACGATCCACTCGTGGTGTGTAAACGATCGCGAGTGTCTCTCGAGACGAGTAGTCGATCCGAAAATGTCCTCTCGCTCGCGGCTCGGCTCGCGTGCGCGCGGCCTTTATAATCGTTCGACAAATGGGCATACATTGATTAGCATAGGCTGTAAGCGCCGGCCGGGAGACCCACATATGCACGGGCGCATAAAGTCAAAGTGCGTATGGAGATAACGGTACAATGGCGTGGCGAGTGTGCACGCAGTGGTGCACGGGAAGGAGCGCGCGTAGGCGAAACGGAGAACGCTGTCGCACGCGGTTCCCTGGGGACCGTGTCGGGGCCTCGAGGACGCGGGGCCGAGCGAAACGGCCGTTCGACGCGACGCTCGACCGTGATTTTCAACGAAACGCCGCTGGCACCGCGGGGTCGCGCTTCGCTACTTGTTGGTTCCGCCTGCGATCGGCTTGGCTCGTTCAACTCGCTGTCTGGTACCACACAATCGTGGTACCCGTGGCAGCGGACAGACCATCGACGATTCGAACGTTAGACGGTTAACCTTGCAACTTCGCGATACCCCAATGCGAGACACATCGAAGTAGGTCTCCTGGCGACGATTGCACGCGTGACACGCGAGTTCGCCGCGATCGATGCTTACGTGGGATCCAACGGGTACTTTAAACGGTACTGAGGCGCAGTCGATTCAGATTTCGGGACGTTTAGTTCAATTTTGGCAATTAGCGCGTTTAGACGGTGAGGATCGGTTTACTTTCGAAGCGTTCGACGATTTCTCCGGTGCGTTTGTAATACTTTCGGTGGGAACGACGATTTTTACACCTGACACTGCCAGGTGGTAAACGTTCCCAGTATTTGCCTATCTTGTTATGCATCGAAAGTTCGTCCTAGAAATTCTCGAAATTGCAATTTAGCGGAGATCGACGGGGTCTTCTTGCTCGGGAGCCTCGCGTCGCTACTTCGACCTCTGAATCGGCGCCACCAAATCGAGAAACGCGAAACGAAAGATCGCACACCCTGGCACGATTGTTACCGTTTCCCAAGCAGGCATAAATTAACCGCGCGGAAACGCGAGGAAGCCCTAGCCTCGAGACCCTCCTGACAAAGAGGAATACTTACGAGCTGGTTTTAAAACGCGCGCCACGCTGCTCTAACTTTCTATGTCGGTATTATACTTTCATATGAGGAACCGCGAGGCGCTCCTTCGCGCGGAGCCCTACAATTTTTAACGCGCTACTTGACGATCTCGTTCGCTGCGCACTCGAACGGGAGTAAAAGGAAGATACATCGCGAAATCGTCGAACAATCCCCCGTGAAACTTGCAACTCTGTCTCGTTTCGCGATCAATACCCGATATCCATGGAAACCGATCGCAATTTTCAATTTCAAACGATCACGAACAGCTAACGCAGTTGACGCGCGTTCTCTGTCGCGTACACATTGGCGAAACCTCTCGTTTTGCCGCGGAAAACTGTGCCACCGTATCTCTTGGTGCACGTGGTAAGTTGCGGTACAATTTATTTAACGCGACGATTATACAACGCCTGAAAAGTTGCGCGCTAACACACGGAGGGAAACCCAGCCAGAGTGAAACGAGCGATCATTGGGCAACCGATTTTCGTAATCGTAATTCGCGGCTTGTTTACGCAGAAGCGCGCAGGAAGTTTGGTGAACCCGCGACGGGTCAACGGAACCGGAGAAAGAATTTATAATTGAATCGCGAGTGGAATTTATTTTTCAACGCTCTAATCGGATGTGTATTGTTGTATGACAGCTGACCGATAATAACGAAAGATCGAGGGAAAAGTGTAAGAGATTCAGACAGTTCGATAGCGTTCAGAGAAAAGAGGGAAGCCATGTTCGTCTTGTACAAGCGTTCGAGTTCTGGAGAACCGATATTATTTGGTAACTCTCTGAATAATAACGATTTGTTAGCAATGAAAATATAATTTCAATTCGACGTTCGTTTCTCGTTTTTTCCATCTCGCAACAAGAACGGATTAACGTTAATTATGGATTCTCCCCTGGAGAAATATACAACAGGAAGTTATGTGGAAACGTTCGTTCCCGGTTACTTCTCATCCTTATTCATGACACTCTAATAAGTTTCGCAGTTTAAAGAGCCAACTTTCAAGATACTCCGCTGATTAATACAGGCCATTTATCATTCCGCGAATTAGCTTTTCCGTGCGCTCTAACGTTGTTAAATTATTGTTAAACGCAGTTAGCCGCCGGGACCCGAGATTTTTTGCAGCGGCTACTTTCCACAGCGTCGACCTGGCTCATAAATAACAGCAGAGCCTATACGCGAATCTCATTTTTCCCAACGAGAATTTCTTTGCCTCTTTCATTTTAACGTACACAGTACGAGAATAGCTGATAATCAGACCCAATGGAGCACATTTCAAGATACAAATATTCTAAAAAGCTTAAAAAATTCTCTGTTAAATTCTACCCAAAATTGCGCACACTACCCCTAATCTCGCTGCTAAAGTTTTATAAAGTTTTATAAATTTATTTCGAGATGAAATTCTCTCGCGATACGAGTGGTAAGGTCATCGCGTGAGCAACGATATATCGTAACGAGGTGCTCGAAGGGTTAAAGAACTGGTAGCGTCGACGCGTCGCTCGAGTGGGAAGGGTTGGAACGGGACGCGACGCACCCCCGTCGCCACGAAATTTTCGTCTCAACTGGTATTTATCGACGCGACGAATCGGCCAGCGTTACGTTACTGCTCCTCGGGATCGTTAACACCGCACCAGCTACCCAGGTAGCATATTTATGCTATCGCGAAATCCGAGATACAATGCAGCCCGATCGAGTTACGCTGGCGGTGCACTTACGGTTCGCGCGAAGCGCTTCTTACGCTTGCACGAGGCTCAGTGACACACTGCGTGAAACACGACGTGTCCGTCAACGCGGGGCGACCATGCACCGTGGACGTCGAGACGTGCATGTGCATGTTCCCTCGCGTGCAACGAGCGTCGATACCTCCGCTATTTGTACCTTGTCGCCTCGTTGCCATTTACGATGGAAACAAGTGGAACGGTGCGATTTTGTGCGTTCCTTGGATCGCAACTTGAACTTGAGGGATGTGAACCTGATTATTGGGGAAAGATCGAGGGCGTTGTTGCGATTTTTCGACGTTTTTTTCATGTTTCAACTTAAAAACGAGATACCTCGCCAGTGGTCCTCGACGTTTTCCTCGCTTATCGTTTACACATGACGATTGTACGATAACTTAACGAGACTAAATTCGAACGAGAGAAGATAAATACTGAATTTGAAAGGTAACCTCTTAGACTATTGTTATCTCGACAAACGCATAACAGTATCAGCGATTTAACGAGAAACCATTATCGAAACTTCGTATGGTTATTAAATATAGCCAGACCAGGAAGAAGATATCATAGAAACTTCCATATAGAAAACAAACTATTCGAAACTCGTCGATTATACCTAAACGTTTCCACGGAGACATTAATCATGCCCACCATTAACGCTAAAGAACCCAGCCAAAGGCGACTACTTACGTCCATCGATTCCATCGGAGAACGACTCCATTAATCTCCCTCGCCTTGACATGAAAATTTCATCGAACCGACATCGCCTTCCTAATCGTACTCCCACCGATTTCATCGACCCCAGAAAAAGATATGTCACGCGTGTTAATTCACCTGCTCCACGAGGCGACTTAATCGAGCCGTTATCTCATCCATGAAATCTCACTCGAAACGAAACGTCTCTCGTTTATTGCTCGAGAAATACCAATTATCGTCGTTGTTATCAACGCTCGATTATCGGCTACGATATTGGGGATCATCGATCGAATTAAAGCCCATCGAAGGCGACGCTCGCGAGACGATCGTTCGTCGTTGCATAACGCGAGTGTCGAAACGCGGTGAGAAATTTCGCGTTGACTCATTGATCGGAGCTAATCGTACCTTTTCCACTCCCCTCCGCTCGTGTGGACGATCGTTGTGCAAATAATTCTGCGGCCACGACTCAGTTTCTTACCTCGCGATCGTGAATTGCAGCTTCCGGGGATAATTGTGTAATACGTCAGCGTGGTGTCGCGGAACGAGGCTGTTCGTGATCGACGGGCCGCCTAGTTGCTCGCTGCGAAGGTTGTGGGAAAGTGGAGGATCGCGAAAGGAATCGCGCTGGTTCGCGATAATTTCCACCATCTTTTTGTCAACGGGTACGCTCGTTATTTAACGAGCAGCGTCCGCAGCAAGGAAAGCTGGACGATCCGTCAAGAGTTTTCACCGCTTGTACGCGATCGTTGCTTAACCAAATCATCCTCGAGTAAGTGGCGATAGAGTAACGCGTTGGAAAATACCCGATGGGTTTCTATTTCCATTGGACTTGGAAAGTTTGGAAAGCGGACGCATCAATCACGTCTAAGCGACGCTGCGATTTTGCAAGACGCAGTCGAAGACTCGATGCACTGCTTTCGATCCTCTCGAGATCGATTCTTGTCTCGTGGAATTAATTGAACTCTCTGCTTTCGTGGCGCATAACCTCGAATAAATATTACAATTATTAATCGATCGATAGACGAATACAAACGCAATGAAATTTTAGTATCTCCTGTGACCGCAATGCGGAACGCTAACTTCGCGAGGCAAGGTAGCGTGTACGTCTCTGACTTTCGTTTACATAAGTACGACCCCGTGCAATTACTACACGGCCGCGGAACAGACAAAAGAGAATCGCATGACGGATCAGTGCGACGTTTCAAGGAGACGACTTTCCGATTAGTCCCTCTCCATCGTGTGGACGTAATCTGTCGGATCTGCGGTCTTATCGGCACGCTGGCACGCAGGTTCTCGGTGCCAAGGGAGAATGGTCGCGCGACAATTTCACAGAAACAACGAACGCGGGGCTAAACTAACGCAGAGACTTTTTTAATCGAGAAAAACACTTCGGTTTCGCTCGAGTGTACGGTTTTTACGGGTGATTTCTGCGCTTTGCTCGGTCCAATTAACGATGGCGATTGGCCACGGCGATTGAATGCAGCAGACGAAGGAATTGGGTTGAAAATATCATGAGAGTAAGAAGTGTCTCTATCGAATTCGTTAGAACGAGGCTGCCCAGGCATTAGCCAAATTAAACGCGATAATTTAATTTATTTGCCAGCATCTCGCATCTGCTTCTCTCTCGTTCTTTTTTTAACCGACGAACGAGCTTCGACGCGTTTCTACGCGGTCGAAAGCGACGAAACACCGTCGGGACTTTCGCGCGGCGGTTGCGCAACCCGCGAAACAATCAGATGCAAACCCCGGCGATGGACTTTCTAAATTCACGTATGAATTAGTCCGAGGGCCTCGATTAAACCGCACGTTGCGAGCTCTCTGGCTAGGTTTACCTACGTAACTTATCCAACCATCCCTCTCACACTCTCTCTCTCTTTCATCCATGCGTTTTATTCTCATTTTGATCGTAAAGGGAACAATAAAGAGACGTATTGCGCATGCGAGACTATCGCCACGCCACTGAAAACACACAACAGTTATTCAACAACATTTCTCCATTATCGAATCAACTTTAGAGCTTCGAAACTTGAGCTAGATCGCGAAGAATGCTTCGAATTTCGAAAATCCCTGTCGAACGAGGTGCAACTCGCGAAGGTAAGGTCGAGAAGCAAGAGAAGTATCGAGCAAACACGCAGAGGCAAGCGTGGTCGAGGTAAAGGGTTGGCGAATCGGGACGCCGCATGTGGGGCTGCAGTCCGCAGCGAGTGGCGTCGTCGCAGCGCATCGCGTCTGGAAATTGCACTCTGCGAACGGAGTCTTGGGTTCGGTTGCGCAATGTTCGCGACGCAACGAAACTCGATCAACTTTGCCGCATAATAAAGCCGCGCGACGCGGGAAAGGAAGAATTTTGGGAGAGGGTGGAGGAACAGGGAAGGAAGGGTGAAGGAGAACGCGCGAGGATGAATGTTGAAGAAGATAAATGGCGGTGACGCGACGCGATTCTGTTGGAGATGCTGGAAACTGTAGCCCAGCGTCCGAGGTCCACTGAGAAACAACCCTTAATCGGTGAAGAATTACGTAACGAACCATTCGAACGGTAATTCTAGTTGCTCAAGAAATTGAGCTTCTTTAAGATAGAGAAATTGATATTCTTCGAATGGCCAGAATGTTAAGAGCAACTATCAGGGTAGAAGTACTCGTGGGGTAAAAGCTGAATTGGGGTTTTGCCTGATTTTAATTTTAAAGATCGTATTTCCCTGATTACTGAAAGTCAAAGACGATGATGTACCTTCGCCAAAATGAAGGGAATTCTCCATTAAAGATTTATGCTACAGAGAATCTTCTTAAACCAGTTAAGTTGATGGAAACCGCGCCGTGGAGGGTTGACTCGAGTCGCAAACTGTCAAGTGAAAGCGAAAGGTCTACACGATTCCAAAAGCTATTTCTGTCTGTTTATCCTTTTCCCAAACGTGACGAATCTCAACGCAAAGTGTTCGAATTGGTGTAGAATTTTTGTCGAGTAAAAGCCACCCCCAATTTCGAGGGAGTGAATTATGCAGAACCATAAAGGACCGTTAACGTTCGTCCGGAATTCAGAAAATGAAAATTAGCTCAAAGGCCGCGTACGAGGGTCCCAGTTTAATGGGCGTGTATTCCAACGGGCACAGATTGTTGGGTTTTAATAGAAATCTCTTTGAAGAGCAGTTTGCGACCTAATTTCCGCTTTAGCGGTACCGTTGGACGCGAGCGTGACTCCGGAGCGGGTGTCGAAAATAAATTTGAAGACGGGACCGTTTTTAAACGCGGCCATCGGAATAATACAATATCTACACTTTGTAGCCTGATTGTCCCATTATAATGAATCGCGCGGCCGCAATTAACGGGCGTGCTCGTCGCGGAAATAGAATCGCCTGAAAAGACCGTGCCAGCGTTACTTTTGGCGGGTCCTGTAGGAGTTGAACGCGATATCACTCCGCGCAGACGGAGAGGAATTCGTTAATAAGTCCCGAGCGTGGCTCGCGACTTTTTGCTCGAACGCTTTAAATAATTAATCCCCGCCGGTTTTCGTGGCTCCGCTCGAACGGAGGTGCGAACGCGATTACGCGCGGATATTACTTAATTACGAGATGCTCGCTGGCGGGCGAGGGGGGCGAGCTGGGGTGCTCGATGTCGAAACCGTCGCGTTATTAATAAGAAGAGATCGATCGAAAGTTGTCGAACTTCTGGCTCGTTCCAGTTTTTCACGGCGGCGCGCGCCGAGTCGAAGTCAAGGCGAGTTACTCGATTCCGTGCATGGCAACGAAGCCCGCGGGCTAATTATTTTCGTACGTATCACCTTGTGCCCGCCGAATATTGTTGAATGGGCGCCGTGCGGGCTTTTTTACGTGGAAACTGTGTCACGAAAAACGTACGCCGAGCGAAACGCTCGAGAACTTCTGGAACCCACTCGCAGATCCTCGTGGAGGAGAGGTTAACGAGCAGCTATGCGTTGTTCTGGCTCGCAACGAGGTACGAAACTCGATTGGTAACGCGAAACAGTGGCTGAATGCGGTCGTAAATTTGATCCTCACGGTACGATTATTTAATAGATACGTCTTCTGTGTGTCTGTGTGTGGCCAGAAGTGCCCTTAGGCGTTTGATAACCACGCACGATCGATAGAGCCTCGAGTGTTCCGTGTACACTGTATTAAGGGACCTAATTGCGGGGATGCCTTTTCGGTGTCTGCTAATCGCTGGTATTAAATCGGTATCTACCAATGGTCTGCTATTTAATTAAGTATTCATTAGATTCGATGTAATGTCGCTCGACGTTCGTAACCAGAATTATTGTTGCGGTTTACGTTAGCAGCGGAAACTATCAACCCCTAATTTTACGCACACGAATCTCAGCGAGATTATCGTGAAATTCGCTACACTTTTCGATGGTCGATCTACCTCGAGAGTACCACTCTCCAGTGACATTGGCCAGTCCCGTAGCAAGGCAATCAACGATAGCGTTAAAGTGAAATTTTGTGTACGCCTGTCGTCAACGTGGTCGCTTGGAGCGCGTCGAAGTCACGCGAACCTACTTTTACTGGACGGAGAGGCGCGAGTTTCAGCCGTGTAACGAACCCGACCAGATGTTAGACCGTGAATATTTTCAAGTGTCGATACTTGTCGAGCCGACCCAGGGGAGGAAAAAAGAAGAGAATACTTGGAACTATATTTTTGTCCGGCGAAGACGCGGAGAAATCAGCGCGAGCTCGAGCGCGGTGTCTAAAAAAAATGAGGTCAGAATCGATTCCGTGTTCCCCGGTGTCAAATATCCGTTTTCATTCGTCGCTCGTTCAATTTTATGGCCCGTCTTATGTCTCCCCCAGCGGGAGCGCGAACAAGAGGGTCGTTCAGCTCGACGCGGAGGCCTCGACCATCTTGGTTCGCCGCTGAGGCGTCGCTCTAAGACTCCTAGACACCGCGAAACGCCAGGTTCTTACGCGATCCTACGACTTACCTCTTGAGATACGGGATTGTTCTTGTTCCTGCTCGTGTTCGATGTATTATTAATGGAGGAGAACGTGGTGAGGGTTGCAGTGCCGACACCGCCGACCGTCTTTCCGCTGACCTTGGTACCAGCACCACCGACATCTTTGTGCAGCGTTCCAGGACTCTGAAATGAAACATCGCGTCAGGTTAGAACGAACCTCTCTTTCTTTCCCCTTCATCTCCTACGACAACGATACATTATCGAATTTCATATTCGTAGACTCGATACGAAGGGTGCGATACGATCTATCGCTGTCCATCGACTCGTCAAACAAAGCTTATCGCCACTTCCTGTCGTAGTTCGAGCTAACACTTGGAACAACTCCTTCTGCTATCATCGACAGAAACCACCATGGTTTCTCTCGATCCTTTTCTCGCACGGGGTGTCGTCCGCTGAATGAAGACACCCGCTGTGACATTCGCGTCGAATCCACTTGGCTAATTAACGCGCGGACATTTCAGGCGGACACGCCAGTCGAGCCTGGCTTATTTCTGTTAATTAAAGGGTCGTGGCAGTCGCTTCTAATTTACGCGCCGTCTGATTTGCGTCTTGTCGCGACCGATTCTCTAATAGCGGACGCGGAAGATCGCGAGGGTTAGTCTCGGATGCGACGCGTTTCTCTCGCGTATCTGTGTCGGTTCCAACGTCTGCGTGTATCTTCGTTCGCGCGTTGGTACGGTACGGCGATGATAAAAAAAGGTGATAGGCGTGCAAAAATATAAATAGGGCGATATATACCAGGGGCTGGATACTGTTGCTTGTACTTCATTCGAAGTCGCGATATCGTCTGTCTACTGTAAGTTGACGCGTTTATCGCGCGGAATGTCTGCGCGCTCTGGATACAGCAGAGTTTTTCGAACGATTGTTTCTCTTCTTAACGCGTTATTGCTTGGAGCGGTGAACCAAGAGGCGAGCGAAGTAATTTTAATCGAAGCGAGTAAGAAATAACTTTGGATGCAAACTATTCGTATTCTTATCAATTGGTTAACAAAATGATCACGAATGTTATTCGCAATTTCATTATTTACAATCGCAACAGCTGACTCTCTGTAACGCAACCTAATTTAGTTTACATACGCGTATCTTTGCAATTTCCTGGTAACGCGTAAAACTTCTTTAGTGGATACGAGAGGGTTCGCATTTTTGAACGTGGCAGACGCGTAAATCTCTCAGGACGTAATTGAAATCAGGTGAGCGAGTCACAAGAAAACGAATAATGCATCGACGCTTCGAGCGTTGCTTTCACGCCATCAGGTATCGTGTCCATGAAAAATTCTCTTTTTTTTTTTAGTACTCAGTAGGTGTGCACCAAGTATATACAGACTACGAACACGTGTTATCTCGACGAACCTTTGATGCTTAAACAAGTGTCATAAATCGGACAATACAAAAGACACGGTATAATAACGTTATACCCGGCAAATTACGATCTTTCCCCTGCTATTGCAATCCGCGGGAGCGGGAAAAAAGTGATATTGCTAAACGTGCGTGGTTTTTACGACTCCCACGCTGTATCAGCAGACATTTAGTGCTAATAACTCTTGGTGGCTGGCTTTTCAGACCGCGAAAGGTTAAAGACCCCCGCGTTAATATCCGACAATGAGTCGCAATAAACTTCTTTATATTCCGCGGAAACAGCAGCACGCAGCTGATTGTAAATTACGCGCACGCGTCGAGAAAGCCCGCTGTCGCGTTCAATTCGCGGATCCAAAGCGGTGCGCGCTTACTTAGAGCGATAACTGAATTACTGCTTTCTAATTAAGTCGTTCGAAGGTTTACTTCTCAGCAGCGACCACAGGGAATATCGAATTTGCCAGAAACGAGGGAGAAAGAGAGATAGAAAGGAAGGTACCGCGCAAAGTTGCTACTCGAACGAGTAAATGGTTAAGGACATTAGAGGTTCGAATAGAATCCTCTCCACGGTGTGTGAACGTGGCTTTCTACACGATGTTTCGCTCTAAACGAACTTAGGCGCGTCCGGAAGTAACGGGGCAGCGCCATTAGTTCGATGTACCTGCGCTTCATTATCAATGTCGAATTGTGTAGTAACCTTGTGCCATTGCCTGCGTGCACGGGTCAGCGAACGTTTCAAGAGGACGCTGGTTATTTACCTACGGAAAGTGCATCGTTGTTCGTGCTTCTTTGAAAGCTGCGCGACGGAACTGGAACAACGCGTATCCGGTAGCCTCGCCACGATAGCGTCTCGCTTCCGCTTTCGAGACGCCCGTCGTCGCGTCGTCGAGGACTTTCCGCGACGTTTCTCGTCGAAAATTCGACCGTGGCGAACCACGCAAGAACGTTCGCTGGTTCTTAGGGAAAATAAACGTTGTTCGACATATAGAGAGAAGTACCAACTGTATTTACACTCGTGGCATATTCGTCTTAGCTCCCATCGAATGCGAGAAGAAGAGAACAATACTGTGAAAGGAACGTTAACAGGACGACGCGCAGACAAAAACCAGCGGCTTTTTTCGACACGATTCTTCTTCACGGCGTCTGTCTCGAGCTGCTCACAATGAACGTACTGAACTTGCAAATTATTAAAATCACTCGGTGGCTAGGAGAAGAAAAAGACAGTAAGCGAGAGAAGAGGCAACGGAACGTCGAGTAACCGACTGGCGAAACGTTTTTCGTTGGCGCGAGAGAAAAACGAGCACAGAGAGTCGGATACAAAGGAGCGATTCCAGTGATCGACGAGAGGAAGATAGTTCTGCGACGATGCACGAGAAGACATTACTGCACCGATGACTGCGTCCGAAGAAAGTCATCAGCCGTCCCCCTTAACGATCGCCGATCGATGTTCGCGCTCCGACAAACTTCTCTCGGCTCGCTTTCACGAGCCATTGTCTCAGGACCAAGCCTCGTGATCACGTCCGTTAATTAGAAATAAAAAAAGGAAAAGAAACGGGGAAAGAATGAAACGCACCCCGCCCTGCCACGACCAGCGCCGCTCTTAACTGTCTTAATTATGGAAGGAATAATAACGAGTCGCGCGTCTCTTCCCTGGTAACCACCCGAGCGACGCGGACGGATTCAAAGGCATTGCTGTTTTACGTAAACTGCAAGGTTGCGCGCGTTAACCTTAACTGGGGGAACGCATTATGCAACTTTCACGTCGCGTGAGACGGTCATTTGCATTTTTCCTTTACTACACCGATATCACCTGCTGACGCTAATAAGGATCTCGTTGCACTGGTATTTTACAGGATGTTAGGGTATTTTTCTGTCCTCGCGGTGGTTGGGTCGTCTGAATTGGCAAATTCTATTTGTTTCGTTTTTTTTTTTGGTAATTAAGTAACGCATTATGTTTTGTTCTCGTCACGATCGTTCGTCGATGGATATTCTTCTTGATTTCTTGTTATTTGCGAATTTTAATGGATGCGTAAGTTTAAATGAAAAATGAATGTAATTCTTCTTTTTAATGAGAGGATTTCAAACTTGAAAGGTTCTTTGTTAGACAGAAGCGGTTTAGGAGTAGTCGTTGGACACGGCTGACCCGGGAGAAACTTTTTCCGCCACTTTTCAGGCTGGGTAAAAAAAGGCAACTTTCTCACACGCTTTTCATTCAATTTATACGTCCGAACGAAAGCAATAATTTCTCTGGCTTGTGAAACCGCTAGAAGCTGCAAGTAGACCATAAAGGAATCCAATCTCTCATTGAAAATCCTTTCGAGCAGATGTGTGCGCAACGGAGGCGGAAAGAATTGCAACACGGGATATGCGTACGCATGTAAGTGCATACGCGTGTTACGTGCTACGAACAAAACCGAGTTGCAATAAATCTGTTGAACGACGGGATCGAATCACGATTAATTAAATATTTAGTTCACCAACGGTACTAAGAAAATTAAATGTTACCTTCAATCTCTTTTTGGTTGCGAAGAGAAAAATCTCTAACTACAAAATGAAATAACGTAGAACCAGATTTTTATTTTCTACTTGAGAAATATTTGCGATACAAATTGCGAAACGAATTGGAATTAGTTTCTCAAAATATTGATACATCGCGTATTCTAATGTCCCTCGTCGCACTTAAGATAATACGAAAAAATTCTTAATACGCGAAATGAAGACATTCGAAAGTAAATTAACATTAAACTCGATTGGATATCGCCTCCGCGATACTTTCGTCCAGTAAGCACTGTATCGTAGACAAGATCGAGGGAAAAGAGAGAAAGGAGAAAACGGACAGAACGGTGGAACCGTGGCTGCTGCCAAGCCCTATCATTAGCTCCGCCAAGGGTCGAACCTTAATCTCTGATGGCTTCCAGGTTTCTTCCATTTTTCTCGGGACACCTGGCCACGCGATAGCAGGTGATCAGATTCGCCCTGTCGGCGAACAAGGTGCGCTCTGAAACTTTCGAGGTTTCACTCGCAGATATCCCTTACAAGCTGGACCGTGATCCAGAGGAAGCGTCGTGCCCGTTCGACTCGTTAAATCTCCAAGCGTGAAGATTTCCATCGATATCGTTTAAGAACGGAACGAGTGAACGATTCGTCGTTACTTTAAAACGATGTCCACATTGTCCCATGTTAAATGGATTGCTTCGTTTTTAAAAAAGAAACTTAATGGTCCCGAGAGGTGGCTGATTTTTAATGGCAAAGGCGCTCGATCGTCCTTCGATACGATCAACACGATCGATCAAACGAGACGTCTTCAATGAGAAAAAAACCTGCGATGCAACATTCTCCATAAAAACTGCTATTAATTATATAATAATACGAATTAAACCACGAGCATCGATGAACGATGATTTCTCAATCACGCATCTCCAAACGTAACGCCGATTCAACGATTATAAATACAAGCATTTAAGCGAAGCGATCTTAACAAGTAACCCAACAAATTGTTGAATCTATGACGCTATTAATTACCATCATTACAGCCCGAGGAACCATTTATCTATCCCCGTTCAACGAAAAGATATCATCCCCATAGGTTCCATCGTTCCAGCCATTAATCCGTAGGAAATCTACAGCACATCCGCCATATTCTATTCGCTGTGAGACGATCTAGATCCCTGCGGAACGAACGCGGCAACGGGTAGTAGTCCCGCGGTAATAATTTCATCGAGCAGCGATAGCTTGGTGATTTAAATCGTGGCATTTTTTTCAGGCACACCATGTACGGTGGCTGCGATCGAGGGCACACCGGTTCCACGGCTTTTGCGCGCACGTACCCAGGCTAAGGAGAGGAAGAAAAGGAAAAAGGCGAGCCAGAAGAAGGAGGAGGGATATAGGACGGGGTGGAGAGCCTGTGGATAACCTACCTGGGTCGTGCACGGACGAAAGAGAGTCCCTTCGAGACACGTGCAGGATGGCAGATGTATCTCGTCTCAACACCTGCCAACCTGCGCCAGGTACAAAGACTAGAGGGGCTTAGGAGGGCCTCTGGCCAGCTGCAGCTGGCTCTTCTCGCGACGCGCGCGGTCCTCTGCTTCTCAGCGCAGAAAAACGAGCCTTTTCCACCAGAGGATACCACCACGGGAACCAGCGTCGACTGGACCATTACTTTTGTCCAGAAACGGTGTGCGCGCGAGGCGTGGGCGAGCCGATAGAACGAAATCCACCGACGCGTCAGCTTCCTCTGCGCCGTGGATGGGTACAGTCGCCTTACGGGGCTGGTTGTGATCGATAAAACCATCTCGAGCGCCAGATGGCTACGATTCGTACCTGGTCCCCTTCGAGAAGCGTCGAATGGCCAGGATTCGTGCTCGATGCGGTTCGAATTCTAAGAGACATCGAATAGTCGATGGTATTCGCGCGTAGGTACGCAGGCTTCGGTGCAAGGACGCGCGGTATTCCCTTTTCGCTCTCGTAGAACCACGATCCTCCGTCGTCGAGCCTAAGATGGCACGAACGAAAGTTCAGTTCGTCCATTCGAAGTTGCCACGGTTTTACGCGGGACTTGAAAATTGCTCGACTCGTCTCGCTCGACTTTCACTCGAGACGCCAGCTTCTATCGGGAAATTCGTTGAAACGTTCTCGAGATTCGACGGTTCATACGAATAATGATTTCGTGGAGCGTTGTATTTAGACGTAACGATTCGTAGTTGTAGGATAGAATGCAGTTTGAAGCAATGAAATAAAAAAATCGTCGAGTTTCTGGGATACGTTCAGCGAGACGATGAAGCGATCAAAGGAGGGGTTTATGATGATAAAATGTCAACGAATGGGAGTCCTCTTTTCTGGATAGTTTCAACAGCGATTTAACGGAGAAACTTGACGATTAAATCCTTCCAAGAAGCCAATGTATTTTAACGGCAGATCAATGGGACGATTCAATTTTAAGATCGAGGATAAGGTTATTAAAGCGACTGGTCGATGAGTTTAACTGGCCAGGTCACTGTGGAAGCATACCTCCAACTGGAATTAAGAGGCTCCTGGGTTCCCACAGTTCACTGGGAGGCCGGCTCGATAAATGGGAGAGGAGCTTTAATGACCTGGATGCATCTCGAATCCACGAAAAGAGTCGTTCGCGTTCGTCGTAGAGTACTCGTGTCCTTCGTAAATGGTCTTCGCAACGACCTACATCGGTTCTTTCGTACGCTCGCGTGCTTTCTTCTCTCTCTCTCTCCTCTCGTTTCGATCAACTTACTCTTCGTACCCTTCGTAGACGAAGGATTTTTCTTTCATTTCAGACAGTGGAAAATGTGGAAGTATCGCGAGTATCGTTTCCAGAATGCAGCGATACTTTGCATGTTTAATACGTTTGCTCGAAACAATAGAGGAAAGTTGGCCAACAGGAAAGTAAGACAGCTTTCGTAACGAGCACCACGGCCAGTAGTCGTTAACCGATGCCTGCTCGTGTGTAAATTTCATAGCTGTTAGTCACAGTGGATTAAGTTAACAATCGAAACAATCCGCGGTTACTGCAACACCACGTAACGCTAATTGCGACAACTCATCCGAGCGTTATACTTCCTCGCAATCGCTACTGTTACGCGGTATCAGCCTGTTCGTCGAACGACTGATAACGCTTTTTACACGGAATCTGTCGCATGATTACGATAGCTGCTCGACCAAATATTTTCTCATCGGTTCTGTCCACTTAAATAAATTAGGCTATATATATATATTAAACATACATGTATATTAAACGATCGTATCTATATACACGTTACATTATCTAAACTTTTTAATTAGCTTCCTAGCACTAGCTTCTTCTTAAGAAATTAGAAGAGAAAACTAAGAAAGTGACGAGGCAGAGATTCGACAGACACTAATCGTGTCTCGATCGCCGTCGCATGGAAGCTGAGGAGCGAGGAACGACGCTAAGCAGAACGTTGAAATTCATTCTAATTCCGCGGAGCCGGTCAGCCAGTCACCGCGATGGAATTCACGCTGGATTTTTCTACTCCCAGCGCGGCTGAGCGCGCTTTTACCACCTCTTATTGGAGAACGCGAGAACCAACAGTGAATTCCATCCGTTCAACCCCACGCTGAAGATTCCACTGTCGAAGGGGGCGATCGCGAACGAGACGAAATCGCGTTCGATATGGTAGCCGCGAAAGGCGATCGCCGCGTGAAGTCACTTTCAGACCAGCGCGTGCGGACGCATCGACGGAAATAATAAGTGATAGCCGTGGAGGCAAAAAGAGTCGTTTTCCCGGCAAGTAAAAGCGAATGGTAATCTCGCGGACGTAAGAACGCCCCCCGTCGTTCGCGAGTCGCGTCGTTTCGCGACTCGCGAGGCTCGTTCAGGCGTGCAATCTCGCTTTTCGAGAAGGAGAATTCAGATCCTGGCTGCACTGACACTCTGGACCAACCGTGATCGTCGATTCTAACGGAATCAACGATATTTTCCTGGATCCACCAATAATGAATACGAAGAGAAAATTCATAGAAATGTACGATTAAAAATCTCTTCGATACTTTCGAAGTTCGATACGCAATTATCGCTAATAAATTATACAACACAGTGGAACCAGTTAATCGCCAGAACAGTTCATACTTCGAATTCGATCATTTATTCACCGATTATTGAGAACTCTTCCTTATCTTGTCTAAACGGACTTCGCACAACGCGTTACGATATCCACGTGCGTAAGAGCAAACGAGTTAATTCGCCTTTATCAACCTGTCCCCTTTGCGAACGATCAACAATATCCTCGACGATTCGCCAGCTCTCCGAGAGAGATCTCGAACGAGGAAATTGGCTGAAAATACGAGACCCCTCGTGTGTGGGTACAGTAAACAGGCGGATCAGAAATCGCGGATAAACAGAAGATAGCGAGGCAATCACGACTTGTCGCCGATCGGCTTACTTTTAACGGTGGGAAACGAGGCGCCAGGGCCCACCCATAAAGCCTGGGAAGCACGCAAAGTTGTGGTTCTGATCGTTACAGGCATTGTCGCGGCTGGTGCGAGCAACGAGCGCGAATAAAGTTGCGAAACTGGATGGAACAGGGTCGCGACGCAGATTACATCGAAACGATTCGGGTTACGGGGCAACATGGTCAGTGGAACTGAGTCGCGAGGAAATGAGGTTACGGTAAATTAGGTCAGGAAGAAGATCGCGCAGGAATAAATCTGCGATCGTAAAACGATCGAAGATTGGACAGTGAAACGGTACAAGCGCTGCGCGAGTTTCTGTTGCTTAAGACATAACGCTTGTTAATTTAAATAAATCTAATAAGCGTACTGGGAACGAAGAAGTGAAAGAGAAGTATCGAGGCATATCTTGGAGCGCAGAAGTGTCCGTAGATTTTAATTAGACGGTATTTGGAGACTCAGGAATGGAAGAGGATAAAATAGAGTCGAGGGAGCAAGAAGATGGCGTTTCATTAAGAGAAAAGTAAACTGATCGAGTCTGGTTGACTCGATAATGCTAAGTAACGAACTATTCTTCGAGTAGATCGCGAAGAAATCACCTCTACCTGGAACAGGCTCTGAAAAACGTAGCACCTATTCAACGCGAAGGACGTACAAAGAAAGTAGATCCAAGTGGGTGATGGACTCGGGTCGTCGGGACACCCAGTCAGAACGAATCGAGTTAAGAAGAAATGAGTCGGAACAAATTTAGATCTCGAAGATGTATAGCCTTGTACGCCTGCTTTGTATTCATGGTTTTAGGCATCTACCGTTCAGTTCATGATGGAATCTCGTCTCCTCGACGCGGAAACTTGTAGAGTTTCGAGACTGAACGCGATAAAAATAGCCAGGCATTTTTTACCGTCCATCTTCGATTAAAATATTCATTACTACTTCGTAGAAAAGGATCGACTACCTTAACTTTGGTAAACTACTTCTCTTCCTTTCTCAACGTTCATTTTCCAAGCTACGTAGTCGAGGACGATTTCGTTCGATTCTCAGATTTTTACCAAATCGAATAACGATTTATAACTGAAGCGTTTCATGAGTGGTGCGCGCAGGAACTCGAGAAAGAATCGTAACCAGCAGGATCTAGGCCAGCTGTCGATTGTCTCTGTAGTCGACGGCACCAGAATGCAGAACGCGCGTAGCTTGGCTCTAGAACGACACCCATGATACGCGCGCATCATTAATTATACATATGCCCGTCCGGTTAACGCGCAACATCATCGAGCAACGATTCAGCCTCAACTATTCTTAATAAATCGCCGTCTAACGTTTTCGAGCGCGTAATCGTTCGCGTCAGGAAGCGCTCGACGGTGATTCGAATGAAACTCTTCCCGCTGAGTAACTCTGAATCATTGCTGTTTCTTCGATCGCGTCGCCTCGAACGATTTTTCGATCTTCCGTTCGCGATCGACGAACAACGCGAGTACGAATTATCAGGGCGAAATTGAACGCGAGACCGTTCGACCGTGACCGTGGATAATTTTCCGTGGGTCGCGACAAAAATGTAGATCACCTCTGCGGAAGAAACGCGACGGCAAAGAAAGTCCTGGCACGCGCGAATCGTTTCTAATTAGATGCACTTTAATCGCGAGACTTGTTCCCCTTGCTTTCACGGTGTCAAATTTTTATAGACAGATGAAAGTAGATATACCAGCGAGTGATAAGAAATTTAATGTACACGATCTAATTGATCGGCACACAGAGATGCTAAAATAAACAGATCGAGCCAATACCTTTTATCTAACTGCACACGATCAAATGGAAAAAGAACGACAGCTTTCAATCGTAAAATAAATATATTAAAATTGAATTTCATTCGTAGGCAATAACCGTACGCCACTGGAGCTTCTCGTAAGCTTGTACAAATTAATTAATATTCGTTCGCGAACGACCAATTTCCTGAACTCGCGATCTCGATCGGTAGCAGGAGTTCTTAGCTTCCTTTGTGCTCGCTGTTTCGCAGCAGAACTGACGCAAGTGCAAGTGCCGGAGGATTTCCTAGCCGGGACGTTTTCACAAGTATCAATTAGCCGGTGGTCATTGATCGGTGAAACCGCTTCTGGTATTAGCGGGTAACGCTTAACCCATTTCAGAAACGGTTGCGACACGGTAAAACGCGGCTCGTCCGGTCGCGGTCGTCGGCGAAAAAATTCCGCTTTTTCCACTCCCCGGACACTTGACCAATTAAACGCAGCGCGTACGTGTCGCGAATTCGGTGGATCGATCCGAGGGAAATCTACGGAGACTGGGAAATCGTCCGAGGAATTTCGTTCGCGCTCTCAACTGGGACAGCCGCGGAATCCGTTGCGATCGTGGATTACTGCGATCGATAAGGGTAAAAAAAAAAAAAATCACGCAACCAGTCAACGCTCGAGAACCAATTTGTTCTACACGCGTCCCCTGCTTTTATTATTCATTGTCCCTCGCGAGTGAAGCGATTTTTACGTAACCGTGCGTAACCTCCGAACGCACCAAGCCACCAATTACCCCATCGAGTTTCTTGCCAGCAGGCCACGTTCGCAGAACCCGAACCAGAACGCACCTGAGGTCGCAAAACCGCCGCGCTTCACCTACAGCCTTTCACAAACGAACCACTAAAAACCACGGCGAAGAAGCTCGGTTGAACGAAGGCAAAACAAACCTAGTCGCGCCACCAAGATCGAGGTATCTCGAGAGCGGCTTCGCCCTCTCGAAGATCGATCGTTCGCCAGGAAAGGAAACGGAAGTGGAGCGCGATTCGCCTCGCTCGAAAAGCTACGAGGCTCGTTTAACCCCCTCACCGCCGCCCCATGGGCGATGGAAGGAGAGGAGGATCGAGGAGGCCTTTCGCAATGCACAGCGCGCGTTCCTCGCAAAAACGACGACCCGTATTACCTTTTTGCTCAGGCGACCGCGATTTTTGCGTAAGTCGATTGCACGCCGTGCACGCGGTACGTATACAACGATGCTCCTCTCCTTCGTTCCGTTCGAGATCGGTACGAAAGAGAGGGGGATCAATCGACGACGATATCAAAGCGCGTTCCTGGCGGAACACGCCTGGAACCGGCGAAAGGGAACGTGGAAGGGTTCGATCTCAGAGACGGTAGCAAGGGTTATACAGGGTGACTCAGGTCACACGTGTGTAAGTTTCTCGAGGAAATGGGGCCTTTTAATGCGAGAGCATCGCTTCTTCCCTTTTTTCTCGTCGAATAGAGGAGACACGTGACAAAAAAGATCGCTCGTCTGTGACTGGGTCAGCCTTAACAGTTGAAAAATGAGAAATAAAGGGGCACGAAGTATCTTCCATTCAACTGTCGTACGGTCAATTCTAATGTGACACTTTTACGATGGTAGTCAATTAGGTTGATGAAGGGAGGCAGTGGTGTTATGAACGTCCTAACCGAAAATTCTGTGGAGGATCACGAAATGGGGGAACTAAGTTCTTGCTTTTCTCCTCGACCATAAGCATCGAGAGTAACGAACAGATGTTCCATCTGAAAAAATGCGTGAGAAATATCGTCGTCGAGCTGGATTTTCTCGAGAAGGAGGCATCGAATGAAAAGATCTTGTTCTACATCTTCAGCTTGGTTTTACAATTAGAAAAATATCTCGTCTGGTACTCTGGTATCGTTCGTCCTGAGGCAACCTGTAGATAGTCGTGTACGCGGAGGACGAGGCTCGTCGTTTGGACGCTTTGACTGGCGCACGCAGGCAGAAGGAAAAAAGGGGTTGCGCGCTCGAGAGGCTACTACGTCTGTTGCGGGCAAAGGACAGGGGAGGAGTCAAGTGTTTGCTTGCCAGGCGAATTATTTTATTGCTGACTGGCGAAATGCCACGTCGCAGCGACTTTGAAACCCTTTCGCGTTTCGTCGAGCGTTCGTTTCGCGCCAACGAAACCGGTGGCTGGATCGCGAGAGATCCTACCGATGGGGAGTGCACCGCGCGCAGAGGTGAAAGGAGTCCTTTGCGAGGTTAAATTCGGGGAGGCGCCATCGAGTTTTCAAGAAAGTCGATGCTCGCCGTGGACGTATCGCGTTGGTGAATATTTTTGGTGATTTAATTAATATCGCGACGTCGGCTGTAATATTCTACGACGTCGATCTTAAAACGGAGCGCGATAGAACTAACGTTAAAAATATTTACATTTTTTTACATGACGCTGTTAACACCAAAGTGGGAATACGTAGAACGAGAGAGATATTCCTCGAAGTCGTAATCCGTGTGTTATTATTCCAGGTTAAATAATAAAAAGCAAAGTGACTCATTTCGTCTGTGACAGGCGAGACAATGTTTCTGCCTGGCTTTTTTCCTCTACAGATACAACGATAACATTGAAGACGTATCGATTGGCCGATAACTGAATAAAAAATCAAGGACGCGAACGATAAGTTTAATCGTATTTATCGATCGACCAGGTTGAATGTATCGTTCGAAACGTCCGTTTGTAAGGCCGGTTCTACGCTGTTCGCGGTGCGACGATGCGACTGAAAGGAGAGCTCTCGATCCAAGAGAAGGAGGACTAAAACGAGAGCGATCGTGGTTTTCGAGCGTCCACGTCCTCGTTTTGGAAAATCATCGAGAAGGGGGACTAGTGCGCGCGTAATTACACGGCATCTTCTCCTACGTTACGTAGTAAATTTACATGTTAAAGTACCACCGTATAGCCGACACTTATCTTGCATAATAATCCAGCGAACAATTACACCGACACGAGGAGCATCGAATAATCCACGTCCAGATGGGAAAGACACACCGTTCGAATCACTCGAGGCACGAACGGGACCATTAAATCATTATCAATTGCAACACCAGCGATCGTTCCGAGAAACACGATTCACGCCGCCATAACCGAGCGTTTTAATGAACATCTCCGCGGATTCGCGTGCGTCTAAGTAGCTCGAGGGAGGCGGAAAAGAAACGAAACACTCGCGGGCGCATGGCGGAGTTTAAATAATTAAATTGCACGGATAGGCGAGCGACGCGAGATAGGAACGGGACGTGGAATATTAAGCGCACGAACACGGGGTGCTCGCATGCGAGAGCGTCCGCAAGGTGATCCGATCTGTCGCTCAGGGCGGATAGAAACCTGCTCCGCTCGCTGGTGTTGGTCGCGAAATTGTTTAACTCGTCTAACGTTCGACGTTTATTGGCCCGTAACCATACAGCTGCCTCGCGATCATCGTCGTTATCAATCGCGACGCGTATAATTCGATAGAATCTGTGGTCGTGCTCGCTTGCGCGTATCTTAACGCGTCGTGCGTACTTCCATCTCGTCCTGCGATCATTTCGAACAACTTTATCCACCTGGTCGCTACGCGACTCTTTTTGCGCTAGCGAAAATTGCAACCCCTTTGAACTTGATCTCCACCGCGCGATGGAAGCGTTTCGATCGAGTAGAAAAGGACCTGCGAAGTCAGACACCGACCCGTGCGATGCCCAAGTGGAGTATTTCACGCGTGACCGGATGGGTAGGAAACAATGGGACACGCGACGGGGTTCGATTAAAATGGGGTGCCCTTTTTCGAAGCTGCTCGCGTTTCGATTCGTCAAAGCCGCGGATACGCTTCGATCGTCGTGGAAGGTCTAATTAAACTGGAGCAACGAGATTGAAATCCCGCTCGCGAGCCGCGGTTCATTGGAAAATCGAATCGAAGCCGTGCTACCCATATCCTGCAATAATGATACAACCTGGAAGTCATGATTTTTCGAGGAACGAGCTTCAACGTCAGAGCGTCCCTCGAGACTCGCCTCCCTCCACGCTAATAACTCAAACAAACGATACGTATAGAATGTCAGACACGATGATGAGAAAACGATCCAATTTCCAGGCCAACTTTTCCACTACCCCGGTCTAAAAGGAAAACGTGACACTTCGCTGTCGCGTGGATCGACATTGTTATCGGTACCACTTTTGCGTAAAAGGAGATCGAAATCGAGCTCTCTCGAATCGAGCCTGCATCTTCGATGCGGAGGAAGAAAACGCAAAAAAAAAAAAAAAAAAAAAAATGGAGCGATTCGCGTCAACACGCGTAAGAACGCCTGTTACGGATTAGAAAAGCAGAGCGAAGGAGCGCGTTCGAAAAGAGCCGTCGTCGCTTTCGAAAGTTTCTCCCTTTTCCCTTGAGGCGTACGTCGAGGAACCCCTTCCTCGTCGTGGCCTATCAGTGTCGCGCGGAAGCTGCGAGAGAAGCGGCCCTGGATGGCCTGTAAACACACAAGTGAAACACACAACTTTCACGGCCACGGGCTCGACCTGGTCACTTCGTTTCAGGTGTGCGCGACGCACACGACCACGTATATAGTACGCGTCGAGGTCGAAGCAAGAAACGAAGCTGCGACGAACGATCGTCCTGGCCGGGTCTCCGTGAGAGCGGAATCGGCGCATAAAAAGGAAGAAACAGGTTATCGAATTAAGCCGATACCAACGCTGCGCGATACTGGCCCCGAGACGTATAATTTCTATCCCCAGGCAGAACTTCCACGACGATGTTTGGAGGCAACGGTACACGCCTCGAGCCAGAGGCACTCGTCCCTCGACATCGTACGCTTTTTACCCTCGATCAACGAGTTATTTCGTTTCGAGCTCGGATCAAAACGCTCCTACCACGACTGATGATCTCTGTGCGCGAATAGAAGGGAAGAACAACGAGTTTTCCGATGTTTCCACGGAAAGGAAGCTTCTTCTACACAGGAAGACTGTTTTCTCGTTTACTCGCGATCTCGTTCGACGGATCTCTCGTTTTGCCAAGCGAGATAACGTCCAGTGTGCGTGACGACCTTTTTTTTTTGACGCGACCAAACGTTCTCCAGTTAGGGGATGCGGGGAGGAGACCGCTTATCGAGCGAACGTGAGCGAGGAGCGCGTTGTGAAACTAAGTGGTTCAGGGGAAAACGATGTCAGGCGTTCGACCGCGAACAATGTGTCGTTATCGTTGACGAAAATTACACGTTACCAGGGAAACAGGACTCGAAAGAGGCACGCGGCTGTAAAACGCGGAAATTGATTCCACGTTGTTCGCCTCTCCGCGTTCTACCCCTCTCGTTTCAGGTCAGCCAGCATTTTCCACGGAGGATCTTATCGCGTCTCTCTCAGTGTGCGCAATTACGGCACAATGACCACGTTCTCCGCAATATCGAGCGGTTATCGTCGTGCTTTCCGTCGTCGTGGATCAATTTATTTATCTGCCGGCTGGGAATAGTCCTCGCGCGGTGGAGGCACTCTCCAAGAGGGAGAGAGCGCGTTGGACGAACGAAAGAAACCGCCCCTGGGCACATGTGGGCCGTGCACGTGTGCATCGAGGGAAACGTTGTATTTTTCGTCACTTTCGAGCTGTTCGTGTTTCTGTTTCCCGCAAACGCACGCCTGCGAGCACGTTTCACTTCCCTCCGCACCCTCTGCGGCGGTGACAGTGAATTAAAGGCAACACCACGGTGGTGTCCGCTTATATTTAGAGCGTGGATGCACGGGAGGACGCGAGTGGCTGCTAAGAGCACCAACGGAGTCACGTTGCTCACGGTGTTACACGATATCGATTGTTCGATCGCTATCCAATGATCAGAGTTATTATTCTCGTATCGATAAGGATGACTAGTGTTATCTACCGTTAGATTTTATATGGAACGACGTGGGCTAGTAATTAATATGTAAATCGAGCATGTGTGTCCTAGATACAGACGCTCCTTCTTCTTCTCTCCTTCTTTCGAAGTGAACGGGGATTTTTAAGAATACCAAACGAAGACAATCGGCTTTGTCTGTTGTAACGTATGTACGATGTCGATGGCATCGTATCTGTACAACTGGAAGATGCGACACTTTAAGCGTTTGTAAGCTGACAACAATAACCACTACGGACAATAACAAACGATAGTTATTTTCGATAAAATATTATGTGTATGTATACACATCGATTCCTGTTCGTTTTAAACGAATGACTCAGACACACGTCTTCCCCTTTGTCTCCCGCTTTCAGCTCTCTTTCGCTGGTCGATTAGCAGCGTTAACGTACACTTTATCGAAGCAGGCGGCAAACAACGCCGCCGACACTTTTCTCGGTACGGCGATGCGTTTTGCGCTGCAAACGCGAGTCCATTGTCCGTTTGTCAATACCGTGGTACCGTATGTGCGCCAGTGCGATCAGCCTGCGCTTTCGTTGCCACGAGCGTGTGCACGCTCGCGAGCGTATATGGTCCCTTTCTCGTGACTTGCATACGCTACCAGCGCATAACACAATGGCCAACCCGTGGAATCATTTCTCCTAACGAACAGAAAAAACAAAATTCCAACGTCCCCGTGCATCAACGGTTCCGTCCGACTCTGCTCAGCGCGCACCTGCTACGCCTACTAAGTTCAACCGCGAATTCTCCTCGAAAAATCGATTATTTTCATCGCGTAGGGAGTGGTATCCTAAATTCCACGATGTCTGCAGGCGAAAGAGATAAAAGTACACGCGCAACCAAAAATAATTCGGACCTTCGCGCTCCCGAAAGCATCACAATAGCCCACTGTGCGCATCGAGGGCCGTGGTGGCCGCTTGTACCGTTTACACGGACGCGCAAACGTACACGCGCGCGTGTATTTAGGCGAGCAGACGAGCGTGAGACTCCTGGACAGACGCCTCCCGGCTCGCTGTGCACGCATCTGCGTTCGCGTCGAACGAGGTTAACGTTAATGAGGCACAAACATCTCCAGACAACCGTAGTCGGGGCCTTCCCTTTTATTCACCCTGTCGCAGGCCAAGCCGACCGACCACGCCGCGCGTGTGCGCGCCCGCGGGTAGATACGCGACTTTTTTAAAACCCAACCGTCGGTCCCCGCTCCTCCGCTGCTTGGTGTGTACGCTATATAGAGATTGTGGTCAACGCACGCGGCTGCTCGAGCAGCCGGTTCCGCGGGACAAAGGGAGCCAACCAACGATTTCAGAAACGCGTTAACGATTTCACGCGAGCTACACAAGCGATCCCTATCGCTTTCATTAAGAAACGTCGTCGAAATTGCGAGCCACGGGAATGTTTACACTCGACAGAGGCTCTCGACCTCGGGCTCGTAAATATCCCGTCGCGTAAAAAGTTCGCAGAGCGATCCAGAGGTGTCACACGTCGACCACGCGGCGATAAATCGCCACGTTCAGGCGATTAAACATCGCGATGGAAAAGTTCCGCGCTAAGAAATAGGTAGCGGAGGGTTCGCGCGAGATTCGAGAGAGGTCCGTTAGAGAACTGACGCGGGACAAAAGCGCCTCTCCCCGGTGTCGAAACAAAACGCTGCGAAAGAAGAGCGCGAAAGATGTATGGATATATGTACACGCGACTCACACGCGCGTGCACGCGTGTATTTACACGGCAGGTAGAGGAGAACCTTTTGAATCGCGTCTCCCTTTCCGAAGGCCATACATCATCGGTCACGGGTCACCAGCAAACAAACACGACGCACGGCATGCCCGCGTATACCGTTACGTTCGTTCTAGAGGCTGGGTCCTTATCAAACGCGCGCCATTCCGCGACGACACGTACCCTGGGGCCAGTAAACCAGATGCGATACGGAGAACTACTTACCGCGTACAGGGATTTCAACTTAACGTGGTTAAGGGCGGGCACGTCGACCATGGAACACTTGAGGAGGATCGTGGTCGTTTGACTGGGCATCTTTCTCCAAGCGTCTCTTCACTTGTCGCGTGTAACGAAACTGGCGGCACGTCACTACCGTGGGATACGTCCATTGGTGTCCGTTGCTATGATCTACGATCCACCGTCTTTTGCACACACACAGACAGAGAGAGAGAGAACAGTGGTAAGAAAGAAGGACGAATCGAGGAGTTACACGTTGCGTTCTCGTTTCTCTTCTCGTTTGAAATGAACAACAAGGCGGCGAATCCCGCGAGAACGGAACCACTCGACGCGTTCAAAGGTAAACAATTTCGATCGCGCGGTTCTTCGAAGGCAGTGGACGAATGGCAGTGCACAGTTACCAGTCGAATCGTGCGTGGCGAGCTTAAACGAAGTTCCTCGTTTCCCTTCTTCTAGTCTTCTCTACCAAACGGACCAACGTCGCGGCCGATCGAACTCGATTCGTAAACACGCTCGCGACTATTATCGTTGAAGGGTGCCCGCGACAGGAGCTCCCGCGTCGTGCATGCTCTTGCCTGCTCGCCTGACTGACTGACTGACTGGTTTTCACTCACTCACTCACAACGCGAGACCACATCTCTCCCTACCAGGCCGCCCGTTCCTTATCCCCACCGTCGCGGACGGGCCAATCCGGGCTGCGTCGCACGCACACGCGTGCCTGCGTGCACACAATCGGGACGCTGGCCTACGTACGAGGCATGGTGGTTTTCTGCGAGACATGGTGGTTTCGCGCGGGCGTCGACCAATCATCAGGTGGGCGCGGAGGAAAATGCGTAAGTTCGATTCCGTCGTGAAAACAGAGGACACGAGGGGAACCTGATTGCAGACTGGGCTAATGAATTACGCCTAGATTTCGACGAAGATAACGGGATCCTCGTGACGGTGCTGTGTATCGAGAAACGAATCGATTTCTTTGGAGCAACGGTTTCAGTGGTCAAGATTTACAGGTATAATTCGTTGAAGTGTATGTAACAGGAAAAATGCGACTTTGAGTCGCGAGTAAATTCAAATTTCACATCCTGCTACGTAACGCGCGATTCGTTTCGTCGTTTTGGACGAACGTACCACCGTGCGAGGGTAAAGAGATAAGTAGGACTGAATATCGTGGCGTACGCGAACTGTTACGTAGCATTCAGCATAAGTAACGCACTTTCACTGTCATCTATCGTTTCTGATTATGCGATGCGAGCAAAGTTCCTGATTCGATTTGCGTCTGTTTCCTATGTCCTCTTCCTTGGTCCTCTTCTGTACGCGTTGAGAAAACTGTTACGCGGAGGATCTCTGTGCTGGATAGAGGAACGTGGAAATATTTCTGTAACACGGTTTTAAGTTCGCCTACGCGTAGGCTGAGTAATGGTATTCGTTAATATCGTGGAATCAATCGATGTCTGGGGAATATCCGTGTCACGTTGACGAGCCCACGTTTAATTACCAGGAAAATCTACTACGAAAGTACTCGAATTCGTGGCAACAAATGACTCACTCGTTCATTCATAACGAAGCGACGATGATCTCTATCGATCGATTCTAAGTAGAAACGGTGCGAAAGACTGTGCAACTCGCAACTTTGCGAAAATTATATTGCTGAGTCAACAGATAAATCGAGTCAGTACATACTTGGGAACTCTTTTGATTACCGATTTTTCCGATTATTCGAAGATCTTTCGGCAAATATTGCACTGTATCGCGATATTTAGTCAACCCTCGTATAACGTGATTAATTTGCTACCGTGTTATATGGAAACAGCGCAAATGAGAAAGTCAGAAGCAAGTAAAACATAAATCAGCTCGATTCGTTCCGCGTTGTACGAGAATTGCAATCTCAGAGCAGCAAGTTACGATGCATACGGTTATGAAAGGAAATTTTCTAAATACAAAAGACGAGACACAGTTCAGTGCATATAGAAAATTGCAGAAGGTCTGTATATGCTCCATTTCTAACATTTCAATCGCGTTCTTATCATCGATGACCATACGAAACGATTACAAGAACCTACATCCTCGAAGTATACCTTACACCTTCAAAATAAACACGACAAACCATTCGAACTGCTTCCGACATGTGACCATCTGTAATACGCAAAACAAGATAAGACACACAACCACCATTCGTTCTACAATTGTCAGAGAGGAATAGTATTGCAAACAAAACCTACTCATATCAAAATAAAACAAAAAACAAGATCCATCTAGTCGAAAAGAATCAAGGTGACAACGATACGTTTGCGATATATACATAACGCAACAGGAGAGTCCACGATTGCGTCAATATCGGCATAATCAAGGCGCGATAACGATACGTGCAACGGACGCTGGCTGATATTCCCGATGACGCGGAAGGCTCGTCGCGATAAGAGAGATGTGACACATCAAAGGACAACTCTTTCCTCTTTTTTTCTCCTCTTTCTTCACGTAGCATCAGCTGGAAGAGTCCAAAGTCGCGATTAAACGCGCCACCGTGCGCAGTTGCACGCGTAGACCTCGCAATAAGCGAAACAGGAAGAACTGGTACTTTTCCCCGTATCGAACGAACGCGACCGCACGTTACGCAGTTCCGCCGCGTTTTATCAGCCTAAGATCAATGTGTCAAAGTTATGCCACGCATTCGTATCCGAAGGTGATACGAGCTGGACGTTATCCAACGACCGCACCAAGACAGAGGTAGATGGAGAGAGAGGAATGGAAAACCGCAGACAACTCGATCGCAAGGCAGATTCTAGTTACGCGACAGGTGACAAAAGTTCTCTCTGCGCTCTTTCGACCACGGATTTTTGGCAGTTCTCGTGGCAATCGACTTTTTTTTTGTACTTTCGTGAACGTGGAATTAGAGTGGCTGGTTCTTTGCCTTACGATTCTCGTTTGAAAGGAACTCACGCGTCCAGGGTATTTAAATTTGGATGGTAGACTGTTCGTGGAGTGATCGTAAGATGAAACTAAAGTATTTCGAGTTATGGATACACGTAGAAGTATGTGAATTTTTGCAATGAAAAAGAAAAGTCTCGTCGTCTCTGATTAAGGGGTTGAAAGAATCGTTCGTGTAAGCTCTAATTCTGACGATGCACTGATTTATATTCGAGCAAACGACGGTAATAATGGGACAGAGTGAATGTTGTTAAATGGAAATGATTTAACGTTAATAAAGTATCAATTTCATCGTAATCGATGTTACGGTGAACAAGCATTGGTTTTAACTAGATAGCAGCGATACGCGTTATTAAATTCGATTAGAGTAAAGAGAGCAACATTAATTACCAAGTAGCCATAAATTTCGCTACATGCGAGCGAGCATTATCGTAAATAATTGAGGTAGTACTTCCTCGAACGCCACGATACTAATACGACGACGAATGCTCGTCGATATATTATAAATATTATAATCATCCAGCAGAGCCGACGAGCGTGTACCAACATAATCGTGGAACGTCGGATCATTTAATATTTCAGCCTCGCTGGTATCATTAAAGATGAGCCACCACGCGATTTTACGTTTCCAGCGTCGCACGCCTGCCATTAAAATCTTATTAAGCTCGCGACTGCAGCGATTTAACGTCGCCGAATAACGATCTACAATTATTGTGTATAAAAAAAAAAAGGCACATTATACTTTCCAACAATGTCGCGTGTCTAATCGCCAGGCGTGTTCGTCGAATTTAAACGAGTCGAGCTCGAACTTAATAATTGCAATAAACAAATCGACGTGAACGGATAACGACGCGTGTACATTATCGTGCGATCGTTTAATCAGCGAGCAACGACATCGAGGTCTGTCGCGTGAAACTATAAATCCACGGTTTCGAGCACGGATCGCTAACGAAGTGTTTGACGAGAAAGAAAATGTCACAGAAACCTAATTTCTGAACTTTCCATACGAGACGCGCGCGGTCCAAGAAGAGGACGAGCGGCACGCTCGATCTCGACTCTCGTAATTAATCCCGCCATAAAGAAAGAGATGTTATTAGCAGCGAAATTTCGTGTCCGAACGGGCCGTAAAACGGTACTCGTCGAGAGTTTTACGCGAGTCATTAGCGGTACCGGAGAGGGAAAATTGGGAGCTCCTCGCGCGGCAATTCCGCTACTTTCCACCCGGCCAAATATTTATCAACGTTTCTATCTGCTTTACGGGTACGCACGCGTTTCACGGTGCCCAGGCTGACACGAATATCGCCGCGTGATTCCCGAGTTTCACCGCCGATGACAATCGTTCGCGCTGCTCGCGAACATCTGGCGCCAACCGCATAATTACGGTGCTGGCCTGTCACGTAAGAACGTAACCAGTGATACCTCGCGAAAGCTGATCGCCAGGAATCCCGCTAAATCCGCGCGAGCATCGATTGCTTCGCTGTTACTCCTTTTTGGGGGTAGAACAGGTGTCGAACTCTACGCACGGCTACGAACTTTAATCCGAAGTATTCATTTTTGTGAAACCAGTGAGAGTACTCGTTTGAAAATGAACTCCCATCTTGGTAAACTGTGCCACAAACTCTAATATCTTCATCTATCAACACTATTGACGAAATTGATACGAAGCAAAGATCAAATTTATTATTAACCCCTTCGTCCATTATCAGTTTACGATAATCATCCCCAAAAGAAGAATTCCTCGAATTCCCAAATACGACAGAAGCCAGATTCGGAGAAGTAGCAAAACGCAGGCGAGCATCGACTACTTCGCTGTTACACCTTTTTGGGGGTAGAACAGGTGTCGAACTCCACGCACGGCTACGAACTTTAATCCGAAGTATTCATTTTTGTGAAACCAGTGAGAGTACTCGTTTGAAAATGAACTCTCATCTTGGTGAACTGTGCCACAAAGTCTAACATCTTCATCTATCAACACTATTGACGAAATTGATCAAATTTATTATTAACCTCTTCGTCCATTATCAGTTTACGATAATCATCCCTAAAGAAAAGACCTCTTCAAATTCCAAAAGACAACAGAAGACGCGAAGAAGTGGCAAACCGCAGGTTGCAATTAGGCGTCGCAACGCGTGTCCAACGCGGGCGCGTCTCTTAAATTTCTGTGACTCGCGACACGGTTCGCGCTGACAGAAACTGAAACCGTAAGTGGACAATAAGAACAGCCGCGGATCCTATTGTGCCGCCGCGTTTACGAGGGGCGCGCCTACGCCTGGGTGCCAGGCTGGTACTGAATAGAAGGAAAGAAAAGAGGCAGAGGTGCGTCTCAGCCCTGGACAGCTGTTTGACCTGATTCTGCGAAAGGGTTTCCAATTGTGACGACGAGGTGAGCGAGCGGTTCAAAGAACGAGTCACTGGCCAGATGCACTGTGGGAAACGCGACCGTGGCTGTCCTGAGAGAGAGAAAAAAAGGGAAAAAAGGAAACGTTAAGAGGGAGAGAGAGAGAGAGAGAAGGGTCGCGTTTGTAGAGGGATGAAAAACTTGGGAGCCGTTCGACGCTCCGTGTGGTGTTTCGGGTTCTCGTCAAGATGGATCGTGTGCTTTATGGTTTGCATGTGCCACTGTTGTCAGTAGCGTTTGATAGTTGTGTATACATGTACTCGAGTTGTGTAAAGAGTCGACGTTGTTGAATGAAACGTGCATTTCTCGCTGTTGGTGGAATATTTTTTCATCTTCTAATGCAACGATAATCGCGAACGTAGTATATTTCGAATATTCGTTTCTTTTGGAATTTGTAATAAATAGCAATACTTATCGCGAATATCTCGGTTATATCTTGCCGCCATAACTGCGCGCTAATAAAATGGTAAGTGTATAAAATACGATTTAGACGTACGGATAAGCGGCTTCCTCGAACTCGCATGGCGTTAAACACGCGTAGCTAGAAAAAGACGAGTCTTATGGTCGTAAATTGGAATAAAAAGGATCGTGAAACGTTCGAGCCGTGAATCACCCTCGTCACTTCCTACACAGGATGCCTTTGGTATCTTCGACAAATTCTTAGCACGAGAGAGCGTGAACTACTTTCGAAAGAATGCGCGAGCGAAAGAAAAAAGCTGTCCAGGAACCGATTTCCTCGCAGCTTTCCTCCGTATATTAACAAATAATCTCTCTCTAACAAGTGTTCTCCATCTTTCGTTTCCATATCGATTCCGCGTTGCCTTGAATTACACCGCGCGGCTACGTTAATAACGACCGGATCTGCAACGAGGTCCAAGCCGTAAACGTGTCGGATATTATTAAGTCGCGATCGTCGTCGAATCGATGATAGTATCAGCTGCGACGTGGATAAGGCGCGAAGAATTTGGAAAGAATCCGAGAAACGCGAGGCCTCGCTCGCCAAAGGGAAAAGGCGCAACCGTGATTTCACCTGCCACGAACAGCCACACGTGACTGACTATTTAATGACTCACTGTCGGAAATTCGTATGAGTGCACGAAAGACACAGACGCTCTCGACGCACACCGTCGCACCGCTCTGTCGACTAATTAAATTGCCACGCTCGAGCCAGATACTTTTTTTGCTTCGAACGAGACATTTCACTTCCGATGTCGTCGGGGCAAAACCGCGAACGAACGATAAAGCGCGCGTAGCCTGCGCTGATGCCGCCTGTTGCCCCGTTCGTTTACGCGGTAAACGACTATGGAGAATCGCGAGACGAGCGTGACTCATCGGCGATTTCCACGCGAGGCGATCACAGAAAAAGGAAATCGACGTGCACGTCTCTCTGTGGGACATCCTCGCTTTGTCGAGCGACGCGATCGAGATGGTAGCTATTAGGGCGTTGATTGGGCGAGTCGATCTTGCGTTTTATTCGATATCCGTCGACGATGTTTCAATCTCGAGGTTTTCGAAAGGAGCGTTTATCTTAATTGCGAGAAGATTGGCCAAAACACGGAAGCGAGTCGTCGAATCGTGTCACGCTTAGCGGCATCCAGAACAGAGAAAGGTGTTTCTTCCCGATCGGCTTCGATCTTGCGATCGATCGATTCACGCGTCGCCCCTCGATTTTCTAAATACAGCTGCGCATCGAAGCTTCTTTCCAGTTTTCAGCTACACTTTCCCAATTGGTCCTCGATTTCGATTTTTTCACGAGGTGAACGCGCGAGCGAACCTTTCGCGATCGAAGTAACGAGGTTCGAAAAAAAGAGAGGCGAAAAAGAGGCGAAACGAAATCCAAGGCGAAACGTAAATATTGCAAGATCGGTGCGAACTGCTGGCGCAAAAATAAATCAAACTCCCGTTATACCCCAGCGGAAAGGAAAGCAATAAAAGGTAAAGAAGAGAGGAGCAGATATAAAACAGGCCCCGGTGTCAGGTCCGCTCGAAAACAAGAAAGAAACGCGCATCGCTTTCTCCCGTGATTTATTTACCAGGTTTACGCATTACTTTCGCGGCGGCCCTCGTATTTCCACGCATCGCCATTCACCCGTTGCGCGTCCGCCCGTTAGGCGCGTTTAGAAACGGCCCAACTCACAGCTGACCGCGACGCGAATCTCTTATTTTGCACTCATTGCATTTCGAGTCGCGCGACGCCAAATTTATTCCACGTCTACTCACGCGTTTACCATCGACGCCTACAAATCCTTCTAAGACAAAGGTCCTTAAACTTACGTAGCCTATGGAATCCATATCTCGAATGACATTTCTTTTGGGGACCATTTTCCAACCCTTGGCATTTTACATTCCTCTTAAGACTTCATTTCTCGCTCGATAATCTCTTAGACGCTACGTTCTAATAAATATTAGTGAAAATGTATAGCTGGTTATTTTAATAAATGGTCCTGCGCGTTTAGAAACGGCCCAGGTCACAGCTGACCGCGACGCGAATCTCTTATTTTGCACTCATTGCATTTCGTGTCGCGCGACGCCAAATTTATTCCACGTCTACTCACGCGTTTACCATCGACGCCTACAAATCCTTCTAAGACAAAGGTCCTTAAACTTACGTAGCCCATGGAACCCATATCTCCAATGACATTTCTTTTGGGGACCATTTTCCAACCCTTGGTATCTTACGTCCCTCTTCAGACTTCATTTCTCGCTCGATAATCTCTTAGACGCTACGTTCTACAAATATTAGTGAAAGTGTATCGCTGGTTATTTTAATAAATAGTCCTGCGCGTTTATCGAGATGAACAGACCTCGTCACGTTCGAATGTAACCGAAAAAGAAGAAGTTCAAGTAGGAAAATTGCTCTCGAGTTTCGATAGCCATTTAATGGACAAAACGAGCAAGCGTCTCGATTTCTCGACAGGAGCGATATATCTGTCGCAGGATCAACCAGCGATCGACGATAATTTCGCGGAAGCCAGACATTCCTACGTAGCAATCTGTGTCTAATTGTTATTATTCGAGCGGTTGCCTCGTTAATTGCCAGTCGTGAGCGTTCGCTAGATGTTCTCGAAGCCGATCAGAGGGTGTGCCATACGTGTAAAATCGACGGAATGATAGTTTTCATCGGTGCCGTTGGTTGTTTGCGCTCTGCCGGATACGAGGCGGAACGAGTTGGAAAAATTATATAATCCGTGGAAGGAGAAATCCTTGGAATCGTTCGCGTTAAATAACAATTACTTTCTCCCCTGCGTAGAATGCGTTGCAGTTCGACTGTAGAAATAGAAATCATATCGAACAGAGAGGATCAGGAACTGATTCTACAACGATAATTGATAGAAGAATAACTTAGAAATTAGTCACTTGGAATATTCAAAGAACGAGACTAATCTCCATTGAATTTTACAAACTGATTATCATTATCGCGAGATGATGTATACCCTTGGTTACTCTATGACACATCTACCCTCGCTCGAGAGGGAACCTTCGCGCTGATTTTCGCAGTCTGAGTAATCCTTGCGCGGCCTTAGAAATTTGGCGCTGTCAGGGTCATCGATCATCGAGTGTTGCAAGGTCTAGAACGTTTGTCCTTTCGACCAGGCGAAATCCCTTTTCTTCCCTCTCCTTACCTCTCTCGCTCGAGAGCACGGATGAATAATCGAAAAGAGAAGGAGGAGGGAGATACGGAATTACTTTCAGACCGTAGATAGCGCGAACTTTCTGACTCACCAAGCGCGCGAGTCCACGTGGAATAACCGGTGTACGAGATACCTGGCACACTTTATGCTTCCGCGAATTCGCGTGAAATGGTAATGAAATTTCATCATTATCACTGGCGCAATCCTCGCGTGGCGTTTCTTCGCGAGCGACGCTGGTCCGTTCCTCGACGCGGGACGATTCGAAAGCAGCCTGAAGCGTTCGATAATGCACGCGATTCTCGTTTCCACTAATTACGCGCGTAAATCACGAAAAATCCACCGCCGTCGAAACGACGGTTTTCCATCGTCGTCCAGCGGCGTTCGCGGTGAGAGCCTCGCGAGTTTGACAAACGGTGGCGATCGTTAAATTTCCATTTGCAACGCGGGAGAAAAATGTGTCCGTTGACGCGACGAAGCTCGAAGTTACAATCGAGCCAATTAGAAATTTATTCCTCCCCTCGAGGCATGAACTCGCTGTGGTATTCCTGAGAACGGTGCTTCGATCGTTTAAAAAAAGTTTAATAGACTTTTACATTTTACTCGTCGATTAAACGCTGAAGGAACGGACAGTGCATCTCTGCGAGTGTAACAGTCCATTAAAGTATAATTCGCTGACTCGTATCGACATGAATTCTTGTAAAATACTTTTACACGCCCCTGTTGCTTGCCTCTGGTGGGTGCTACTGCCTTGAAAGGACTACCGCGCATAGCTGGCCAATTTATCGGAACGAGAGAACGTGCACCGTGAGAGAGCAACGTTAATAAAAACAGTAATGGATGTAATAACGCGAAGACGAGGAATGTACCAGTACAGCGTCTCCAGTACTTTGTTCTCTTTAAGTTACGCTTCGAGCATCAAAACGGAAATGAAACTTGCCGATCGACCCGATTTCGTTCGACCTTCCGAACTTCTTACCACGACAGGCCTGTCTGGTGGCCATTGAACCAGCGTGTCCTGATGCGACACGATTACAACTGGCGTGGACAGAGAGAAATTGAAATTACACCGACACGTCGCAATCGAGATTGCGCAACTTCCTACGATCGGTATCCGAGACACCGCGTCGACTGATTAGTGGCATTAAATCTGACATTTCTCGGCAATTTCTTTTCTCAGGAGCGAAACGCGTCCCGTTTCGCGAGCTCCCGCCAGGTTTCGAGCGGGTTTGCCAATCTCGCGGAATTGCGATCGCTCGTACGAAGCGTGTACCATCGAGGTTGAAGAAAATTGAGTGCATCGTCAATCGTTAAACGAAGATTGGCTATCAATATTTCAGTTGTTCTGGTTTTTGAAGATTGGCTACGTTGAAATCAGATTCCTCGTGCGCTACTGAGGACAGCCGAGGTAAGAAGGGAGACGAGATATAGGCCGCCATTTTGGTTCACGCGATCGCGTAACATCGTCGCGGATAATTGTTCCCTTTGCCGCGTTCCAATCGCGATTCGCTGGATATTGGTCGAGGCAGGAACGAGTTGTTGGTGACCACCTTTCATTTCTCGATTCACTCGTTGGGTGACACAGATTTTCAGCCGACTCGTCGCTTAGAACCGCTTCTTCAATGGCGAGATGGAGCAACGCGTCAGTGGAGGTTAATAATTACGCTTGCTCGAGGAGAACGAACGACCGGCTACTTTTCGCTTTCGTTGTGACAGCTTGCATTTTTAATGCGTTATTTTCCTTTCATTTTTTTGCTTGCGTCACAGAGAGGAGGCACGCGTGTCACTTTCGCCTGGGAAATATTTAATTACCTTGAATGATTCCCGCTCGTGTCACTTTATATTATTAATTGTATGTTATGTGTATTAATGTCGTTTCGTTTGTATTTTTGTGCGATAAAGTACAGCGCGTCGAATGTATGTAATCGAACGAGGACAATTTGACGAGTGAATTTCCTACACTGTGGTTTTTCTCAGAATGCGAACGGATGGATCGGTCATAAAAATTGTGCGACACGGAGTCATCTGAATAACCATTTAACAGGAAACAGTTGAACGATAAAACATGTACAGCTATCGAGTTATACAGCGAATATATCGCACCGAATTTGCTCGACTCGACTCATCAGAGCTTCGTTCAATTAATTTACTCCGTTCAATTAAAACTACCGCCAACAATAGTCAGCTTAGCTCTTAACAACACCGCGTGATGCAACGAATCCGTCTATCAATATTTAACTACGCCTCATTTTATTTGCTTATCATCGTACAGCTTTTATCGTAATTAATTATTTTATTGTCATCGCTGAAATCTATATGGCAATCTCTCGCTGCATTAGTAATTTCCACTTTTCCTGTGCTAACAAGCAACAATTATCGTTATCGCGATTAAAAATAAAAGAAAATACTCGATCGTGGAAGGTCAACGCAACTGTCTACACATGCAAAATGCTGTTCGTTTGGGGAAAAATAAAGAATGCACCAGTGCGTCGAGTCGCCATTGTCAACCGCTCGTCATTGATAAGGGTTGCTCGTTCTAAGGTACGCGAGATAAGTTCGAGGAGTCATTGGAATCCGTCGAGGGATAATCAGAGATCACGTGTACCGATTAGTAAGGAATGACTGGTCCCCGCGACTAGGCTGGCGATCGTGCATTAGCTGGCCTCACCGCGTTGCTGCCTGGTTGCAACGGAAGTGAGTCACAGTTAATGCGGTTCGACCATTAACGGGCGAAGTTCGAGGGGCGCGCTCGCGGCTGCAGGTAAAGTGCTCGCACGGATTTTTGGGGGTAAGAACTCTGTTTGCTCTGATCACCGTCGTGTTTACGGAGCAGGAAGTGCGAGAGCTACGAGATTACTCTTCTGGGCTCTTTTCAGGTTTATCGATAAGTGAAAATGGCGGTCCACTGATTGCCACTTGGTAGGTGCATATATCTCCAAGGCAACATTCCAGTTAATTTCATTTCTTTTTGCTTCGACGCATTTCACTTTTGCATACCGTATACGCATTGCAAATAACACAATTTATCTTTGAACGATTCCGCAATTATTGCACGACTTGTTATAAACGAACGATTACCAGTATTTGTAAAGTACTGATCTTATACGCATTGCAAATAACACAATTAATCGTAGAACGATTCCGCAATTATTACACGACTTGTTATAAACGAACGATTACCAGTATTTGCAAAGTACTGATCTTGAAGTAATTGTCGCTGAAACGACACTACATTTAATTTAATGGAACATGACAGAGGCTCTTGGGATACTGAAATTTACTACAGAAAAGGCGCGTTACTGTGATTGAATTACAGAAATGCATCCGATCCGTTCAATTATTCGGATACACCATGTTTTACCGCATTTCTTGCGATGCTATACTGTTTTCAAACGCGTTCTACGAAGGCAACCGAGGAACCGATGAGCGTAAAAACCTAGGAGCCGCCTTGTGACGTCAATGCAGTTTTTTCTCGATAAAGCACGTACTTCTGCGAAGAAAACGAGGATGCGGAGGATCGACGAGACGTTACTCGAGTCTCGAACCGTCCGCCTCTGCTTTGAGACCTCGCATGCAGATTTACCATTCCCAGATGAAATATTCTGGACAATTTTTCATTTCTCAAGATTTCACGAAGGCACTTTTTAATCCTTGCGTGTTTTGCGTCTGCTTCGACGAAAATTAGAACGCTCTACGATTCGAGTTTTCTCTCGTTACCATTTTGGACGAGAAGAACCACCTGGTACCATTGGAGAACACAAAGTACCATTCTCTGTTGAGTGCGATTCTGCCTTAACACGATTACAACACGATTAATAACACGATTCTGCCTTCGTCTCAACCCCATTGTCAGCGATGATTTTCTGAATCTCACGCGACATTAAGGTAACCGCGACAAATTTCTGTTTCGTCGCTGCCAACTGTCTGTCCACTTATCTCGAGCGCTTATCGAGCGCACGAACGAGACGTCACGTTCTATGCGCATCGCGTAGCAAACTGGAAAGCGAGGTAAACGTTACGTAACGAGTGTGAACGCGATTTCCACGCCGTTTTAAAGATAATCCACCGTTCCTGTTGACAGTTTACTCATCCGCTGCTATTTTACAGCGGCCGTTGCACGGGTGACTCACGTGTCGACGAGGACTGCCCGCGTGACGCGAGGACGCTGTGAATGAAAACACTCGTTGTCACGACGATCAGGTGAGAGGAGCGCGAACTGCTCGCGGAAGTTCCGCGTTTCATGAATGAAACTGGCGAACGAGCGTTTCCGAGCGTCGACGCGCGCTCGACGAACGTGGACGCTGGCTCAAGTCGCCTCGTTTAAGCGGAAAATAGTTTCTCAACGACGCGAACCGTTTGATTCGAAGTATCCCGCCAAGTTCTTTGGTAAAAGTGCTCGCTAATCAGCATAATCGCAACGCTCGAGCTCGCGTTTGGAGCTTCGACAATCGTAATCTTCGCTCGAAAGCGAAACGCCTGCCGCTCCGAATACTCGAGAAGATATCTTAAGAACTGGAGACTGCCAGCTAGAACACTTTATCTCGCTGATAGAACGAAGAGACAGCTGATAAATCTGGGGTAGAAATCTCTCGCGAAGACAGAAGAAGGTTAATATTTCCGCGGCGATATTAACGGATTCGCGTTGACCTTTCTGGATGCGACGCGAGCGATCATTGAAAGCGTGTCAGACTGCAGGCAGAAATTTCTAAGTCGAAGGGGTCCCTAAGGTGCTGTACGATGGCATTAGGAACCGCCTCGCAGCAGAAGTTCAAACGTTTTCCTTTCGAAGCGAGATACTCGAGCACCGCGCATTATACAATCCCTCCGTAGAGGATCTTGGACTCCTGGCTACGGATTTATTGAGTTTTCCACGATTTCATTAGATCGTTACCTTCGGACGATTTATTATACCGCGTGTTGTAACTGTATTGGAATTCCTCTGCGATTTATCGGTAACTGGGTCGCATTTTAATGATATCGATACGCAGAACGCTTTGAACGCGTGCTTCACGTTCGATTCAACCGTGGACCGTCAACTGTATAATGCGACAAATGCGTGGAATACGACAAATTGTGATAAAGTCGTTCATTTAGCCATCAACTTATTTCCACTACGAAAATGTATCTGTACAAAGTAACAAGGTCTCAATCGATTCGACACAATCGCAGAATAATCTCAAGATGCGTACAGGATTTACACTAAATTTTCTAACACACCCAGTGGCTGTAAAATTCACGAAAAATTATTCAGATATATGAAACGCGTACAGACATCGCAACGACCAATATCCAACGCATTGTCGACTAAAAACGAGAGTCCTCGTTATCACGCGACACGCGTTAATAAACGGAAAAGGGAATTTTCTCGTATTCGAACCTCTTATCTGCGACTTTATCACCAATTACCACGATCGCAACAAACGTCCAGCAATTGCTATAAACGTGGCTGAATTATTTTCCACGCTCGCAGATACGATCTGAGAGCGTCCCACCAGGCCCTGGTTGGTCCCCGTTCGAACGATAATTACAACGAAAGTTCCCCAAGAACACGAACGCGCGTCGGCTGGATCGGTGGGCAAGGTCTCTGACGAGCGGAGGATTGCTCGAGCCGATCGCTCGACGACCAGGTGGAGACGCGCGGCAATCGCATGCAAACGAGCGGGAGAAACGAAACTCTCGTTATCCCGTCGAAGAGTACTCGCGGCGAGCCTCGCACGCTTATGGACTTTGTATTATCCGTGTGAATGCTCTCGCATCGGTGCATCTTGTAAGTAAACACGTTTAGCGCCCACTCGAGGATCGCGCGGCGGTTCTCAAACTCGAATCTTCACCATAGAATCGGTTGGACCACCAGGGAAGAGCCCAGCAGCTATATCCGATGCCCGTTTCGTTCGTTTGCAGAGATAAACGGGACGATAGGGAATCTGTTCCATTGCCACGGACGATATCCGCGCCGGGTACAAACAGAAACGGCTATTTGCCGCGTTAATTGCGATTGCTAGTCGCGTCGTTTCGCTCGATGCGCGGCTCATCGAGGAAGATTGAAATCCCGAATTGTAATCAGCTGCGCGGATGAACCTTGTGTTTTCAGTAATTTCGTGCATCGCAGTTGAGATTTTTATGTTCGTGTCGTTTGTCGTTTGGGATTTTACGTAGACTTGCCGGTAGTCAGAAATTTAATGCTCCAAGAGTTTGACATCGAACGACAATGCGAGGGTGGAAGTGATTAAAATTCAATTAAGCCTGGAATTTCGCCGCAAATCCCGAATTGTACGGGGGAATTGTAATCAGCTGCGGAGATGAACCTTGTCTTTTTAGTAATTTCGTGTATCGCAGTTGAGATTCTTATGTTCGTGTCGTTTGTCGTTTGGAATTTTATGTAGACTTGCTGGCAGTCAGAAATTTAATGCTCCAAGTTTGACATCGAACGTGTATCTTGTAACGAGCGTCAGATCTGAACGGGTTGAACGACAATGCAAGGGTGGAAGTGATTGAAATTCAATTAAGCCTGGAATTTCGCCGCGCTGGGAAAAAGGTTGGCTTAATCGAAGGATGCGAGTGTCAGGAACACGGTGTAACGCTCGCACGTAACCGTCTGCGCGGGTTAACGTCTAATCCAGTAAAATTCTCGTTACAGCTGATTAATATTGCATCCACGCACGCCGCCCACGTGTATATTAGATTTGCGAATCTTCGCCGCCCACGCTTTGGCATTGTATCATAATACAACGATCCAGCGTTGGCCTCGTCTGCTGTACACGAGAGAGAGAGAGAGAGAGAGAGAGAGAGAGAGGCTCTCGTGATTCATCGATACCGCTAACTGCCATCCGTTCGTTTCTTAACCCTCGATCGACGTACCCTCCGCCGATCGCGAGCCACATCGATACTCTTTGACTCGCGCAGAAATTTTAATTAGATCTCTCGAACCTATCGAACGTGCCACGGAATTCTAATTAAACTGAAATCTGCGTCCAACCAAGATTTACGATAATTCAGATTACACGTTGCTGTGGAGTGCAATTGAATAATTACGATACGAACGATAGCGAGAAACGTTACGTGCTTGGAAGTTGGAAAGTGACAGAGGCGAATAGGACAGCCGAGGGAGTGATTTTTGTTACTGCAAGATCGGCTTGAACTTGTAAATTCCATTAACGCGACGGCCCCCAGCGCCCTGCGGGACGCGCGTCCAATCAACGGGTATTCGCAGCTAACTAGCGAATTTATATGAACGAGTACCGGCGCAATTTACTATTTAACGATCGCCCGTAATCCCGCGATTGCGTCGCCGTCCCGCTACAATTACCGATTTCAACGAGCCAGAGAGTATTTCGTCGCGACGAGCGAGCATCGAGAGCCCTGGAAAGACCATCGATACGTCCGATACGTTTTAACCCCGCTTCGACGCGGGGTTAAAAGCGTAGGTACCGATCGTGGTCACGTTTCTACCATGAAGCGATGGACGACCCCGCGGAAACCTCGAGGAATGGCTTTCCTAATCGACGCTCGTGACTCTGGTTCGCGTAAGTTTGTCGCGTTCGTGCGAGCTTTCAGACGACACGGCTCGCAGTGGTCATTTCTGATCTAGGCCAGCGATGACGTCGTTGAAAGGTCGTTGAGGAACGACGAAATGCTCCACGAGGAACGGCGTTCAATCTGGCCGCAGAAGATCGCTTCGAAAACGTTCTTACATTGTTGCAGACTTCGAAGATCGACACGACGATGATTCTCAGTCACGTTGCCGTTTTATCGATCGTCAGATCCTCGAGTTCACGCGAACGCGGATCCCTGTGACCTCGAGATTGTGTCATCGTCTGACGAATTTCACGGTTCCTTAACTGGCCTGTTGTATTTAATTTTAATTGCTCGTCCCAGCGCAGCCCCGACTATTATGCTCGCATGAAATCCTCGGGTCTCTCTATTCATCGCGATCGGAGAACGTTGCTCGTTAAAACGTCCTCGCCAAATTAGGCGGCCGGGCGTTCTTCCTGCTTGGCCGCTAATTAATTCTCAGGACGAGCGTGCAACGACCTATTTCGTCGAGCTACGTTTTTCCGTCGCGCGGACAGCGCGAGGTTCTCTCCTGAGAACAATCGACGACATGGCTGGAGAAAGTTACCAGGACAACGGTGTTAATTAATCGGTTGACACTCGGGGACAATCGACGCCGAATCGAGTATGGCGCACCTTCCCTTCGCACGATCGATTGTCGTCTTCCGTGGCACATAGGTGTGGGAGATTGGAACTTTTCGACGATCACTGTCTCTTGAATCGATCTTCAATTGTATCCGTGCAATCGCATCGATTATCGTTTCTTTAGACTTGTAGAAAAATCGTTTCTACTTAGTCGAACTGTTTATCTCGAAAGTGATCCAATGCATGGTATGATTCTGCTAGCAGTTTATATAATCGAACGAATATCATTGTTACACATGTGTGGGAATATACGCGAGGAATTGGAACTTTTCGACGATCGCTGTCTCTTGGATCGATCTTCGATTGTATCTGTGCAATCGCATCGATTATCGTTCCTTTGGGCTTGTGGAAAAATCGTTTCTACTTAATCCAGCTGTTTATCTCGAAAGTGATCCAGTGCATCGTACGATTCTGCTATCAGTTTATATAATCGAACAAATATCATTGTTAGATATGTAGATTTCCATGTTTCCTCTTAAGATCGTCCTCAGATCGGTTTCATTGTGATTTAATTTCTTCAACCCCTAGCGATTATCTCTAAATCATCATCGCACACTTATAGATTTTTCAGCGTAGATTTCAGAACATTTCTTCTCGTTACTCACGATCACTTCTGGATCAAGTGACTCTATCCAAGATGAAGACGCAAGAGAACGAAAGATCGAAGGGCGAAGCGAGTTCGCGCAGCGCGCAAGGGGTGGTTTCTTATTCTACTCCAGGTACCAACCAATAAAAGAGCCAGTTCACTCATACACACTGATATTTGCGATTCGCCCGTGCAAACGAGCAATTCGTATCGCGTATTCGTATCCTCGTGGTTTATGCATGCGCAGCCCGGAAATAAATCGCTCCAGTTCGCCGCCATTTATAAAAGACACGGATCGCCGCTGTTCGTTCGCGCGGCCTTAACCTTTCCGCGCTTCTTCCTCGACTCCTCGCCGCACGCTGCCTTATATTTTTACCCAACCTCCTCGAGGACCCGCGCAGATGTTGCTAATTGTAAGTCGACGACCCCCTCGCTTTTTTTCCTTACGCCTTCGCCGCCTGGAGTGTTAGCGAGCGTTAAACGCAATTATCGTTCTGAACGATCGAGGACGCGAGCCTTTCGTGCTTTGTTGCACAGAGCTCTGCAGGTTGCACGGAAATGGCTGACCTGGCATCTGTCTATAGAGTGTTAAAAGAAGCCATTCGATATTTATATCGTGCACAGAATACGCTGTAACGAGTAAGAGAGCGGTCAGACACCAATAGACTTCGATAGTTGGATTTTGCTTAGTTTTACCAGCGAGTCGAATGAGAACTCGAGCGATCGTGCATCGAACGGCGATCGAGTTTAATTTACGTTTCGCCTTGTTGGATTTATTAAGCGTTTTCGGTGTTGGTAGGCAGGCTGTGGCCTGGCTCGCGGAATTAGAGTGGAAAGGAGCGCGTAGTCGACGAATAGATCGTCGGTGATTTAGATACGCGCAACTAATCGCGGTGGAACGCTCGACGGGATGAAATTTTGACGTTCTGACAGAGGGTAGGTTACAAAAATTGTTTTTCTTGACGAGAGAATGTTTTATAAACGAGATGGCGATTGTGCTGATTAAAAAGCATCAGTCGTAACGCGCGTACATTAAGCAGAGCGGAATAACTTGCGTGGAGTGGCAGAGGAATAACAGTGCTATATTAAAATTAACGAACAGAACGAAGTATGCAGAAGGTATAAAGAGAAAAACGCGGATAACTATTGTGCATCGTGGCATAATTCAGGTTCACCACTGGGTATGATAAAATAACTGGTTTATCGCGAGGAATCGGCTATCGATCGGATCGAATCTAAATACGAACGCGTTGGGAAAACAACCGTGCCGTATCATTACGTTTATAATTTCTGGGGATCACTCGACGATAAACTGCTGCGTCGACTGTCGCGGACGAAATTTCCATAATACTGCGATAAAATTCAGCAATTTTCTATGTAATAATATCATCGACGAACATCGACTGACAAGTATTGAAACGTGTACGAAAACGTAATACCTGACAGAGAATTTATTATCGATACACTGTCAGTCGTGTGGATATATTATCTCCATTCATAATAAATAAACGATGTTTCGAAGAATTACTTTAACCATTCTTCTCAGAAATTCTTTGATACCGTTGCAGGTATTTTAATCGCGTCGATGCATCATTTTTAATGATATGTACGAGTTTGAACAAATGATAAATCCTTTAATGCAGCGCCTATTCGGACGTCAGCTACCAGCAACAGAAATCTTTTATAATCCTAATCAATTCTCCTCATCAAATCCACGATACAACACTGCAATCTGTCAAGAAACAATCGTACGATTATTTCCAAAATTCGCATACCATCCCTCAACTTTTCTCAACAACATCTGGAAACGCGATCCTCGACATCCTGTCTGCAAAGTCGCCACTGCATTCCTCGCTGCGCGTTCAAAGTTTGCGTTTGCTATACAATTCGATAGGCGCGAGAACGATCGGCAGGAATGCGTATCACGCGGGCATTTTCAAACGCAGTGGCTTAATCGAGCACGGTCATTATCAGCATCGCACATAAGCGATCGAATGGTGCTAAATCGGCGCGTCAGCTGTTTTGCAAACGATATCGATCGCCGGTGGAAACCGCGGTTTCGATGCAAGTAAACGAGCTTCTTTCATTGGCTCGCGACGCGTAGTTCGATACGACTCCTCGCGTGCATCCTGTTTTCTAATTCCTGCGCGAGGTATGCGAAACAATCGGCGAGTCTCGTTCGGATCGCTCGTAGAGTTACTTCGATTCGAGCAGTTTGCATTCGACCACGCGACAAATCGAATTGCTGATGCGTCTATTATTAAACGATAGATGTAATTAAATCAGTATCGATGAAGTGACAAATTTAAGCGAATTCTGCGAATTGGAGTTACTTGTTTGACGTTAATCATACGAGAGCGTCGAAGGATCCTGATGTATAATTATTAATCGTAATATTACTCGATCATTCGAAGCACACAGTTGCAAAATCATTAAAGAAAATTCTAAATAAAGTCTAGGTATTTTCAAGTACGATTTTCGATTTTTCGCGCGTTTCGAGCGGAGAAGAGAGAAGCAACGCCAGAGAATTGATCTGTAACTGTAGAAACGAGAAATGCTCTTCCCCAGAGGGGTTCGAGGGTGCTCTCAGTTGGAAAATCCGAGAACTTCCTTATCGTTACGGGGATCGTGCCAAACTCTCGAAGAACCAGCGCAGCTCAATTATTTCCACGGTCTCGCGACCGATTATCGATACGGGGTGATTTATGCAAGGTGCGCGGCGGTGATCGATTCTAAGGGAGGCGTGATAGAATTGTTGATTCCCCAGGGTACGGATCGTTTGAAATCGAGGAATGTAGCCTCGCGTTATGTATTATACATCGCGGTTACCCGATGTATTCCACGTTTAAATCGTTCGCGAGTCAACGATAAAGCAGCGTGGTGACTTATGCTCGATCAGATTCCGCGATTCGCGACGAGCAGCGATCCTCGCTTGTTCGAGCATTCATACGTTCTCGATCCTCTTTTCTTCCACTCCCCGCCTCACAGTTTTACAGGAGGGATCGAGAATCGCCACGCGATTTATTATGGTAATACTATTCGAGATTAATTGGAGCGATAGCGGTCGCGGTAATTAGATACGAGCTGGCCAAATTTTTCACTTCCTTGAAATCTCAATTACTTCCTTCGAGGTTTATTAAACGTCGAAATGAGTCAATTATCAGAAGTGAGGATCTAATAATCGCGTCTAATCGTCAGTTTCTAACGACTGTCGCTTATTTTGTTGTTTCGATTATTCGATCGAAACCGCGATGGTAGACATCGAGATTTCAAATCGTTGGTTCGCAAACGATTTCAGATTTTAATTATCGCTGAAAGTTTCGCTTCGAGTGCTTCCTCGATGAAGTACTCGACTCCAAGAGTTTTCCTTCTATCTCTTCGCGAGCACGATTATCGTGCTCCAAAAAGTCGCGAGAAGAGAATCGATCGCATCTGAAATCTACTCCAATATTTCCTCCAATCCTATTCAGCAACTTAATTTAAAAAAAAAAAAAAAAAACGAGGAAATATTCTGAAAGAAATAGAATCAAGACCAACGAACGTCTCGATCGAATCGACGAGACTTTTAGACTTTTCCTTTCGACAAAAAACAGCGAATCGTCGACGCGAAACGATCTGGTACCAAAGTCGTACTCTCGCGGAAGATGCTCGCTCACTGGCGAGGAGAATCGGATCGTTTAGATTCGCGGGCAGAGTACCAAGGATCCATTTACAGGCTCGATCACGGCCGCTCTCTGTACACAATCCCACGGGCGAAATTGACCGTGAACTTTTCTGACCCAGTTGCTTACATAATTGATTCGTCTTCGTTAGCGCTGCGCCGCGTACCGCTGGTGAGCGGTGCAACGAAATTACGTGACCGCCATAAACGCGAGCCAGGTGAAACGACAGGTGGCACGCGGGTCGACTTCGAAATCTGCTTGGTTCGTATGCGACCAGGTCGAGCAATGCTCTCTCTCTCTTTCTCTCTCTCTTTCTCTCTCGTGCCTCTTTTCATCGCGAGAGGGTGGAATTCGCGTTTCCATTAGTTACAAACGAGTCCCTTCTCGCTTCAGTGTGAGTCGATTTCTTACGAAACACTTTCAAGATCGAAGGGTTCTCCGGAAGAGTTTTAAGCTGCAAGCGTCTCTAGACGCCAACAGTAGTCAAAGGGTTAATTAATTAAGCTATCCAGGGTGGAACGACGACTCTTCGTCGGTTTGAAAATTCGTTGAGAACGAATTTGGACGTAATCGTAGAACGAGGATGAAGGTATCGTTAAAAGGCCCTTTCTGTCTCGTGTAACGTGACGTACATGGTAATCGAACGAGCTTGCGTTGGCCTTTTACCTACGTGTACGTCTCGAAACTTTTCGATCGAATTTCTAGTCTAGTGTCGCTGTAAGTTCAACTTAAATTAACTCACCCTCCCCGTATCTTGGTAGAGAGATGCACGTTCTTTGGAGCGCCTACTCACCTGGAACATGAAAAAGGAAACCATTAATCGATCGTTCGAGATTTCTTATGGATCGTACTAATTATGAAATAACGCGATCGTTAATTAAATAGATGTGCAATGTTATACTTTAGATACGACGTACGACTGTACGTATCGTAGTACGAAAGTCGAAGAGCTAAAGACATGCAAGAGTAAGCAGATTTTAGCTCTAGTATCACGAAAGAAGCAAAGTTTTTAAATCAGTAATCGTTAATGGATCGTCTAACTAATTCCTTGACGATTTTACGTAAGTACAGATGCAGTTTTCTGGAATGAGATAACATAAATCTCGAGGGTGTCTTTGGTATAGAAAAATATGGGAAAATGGGACGATGCTTGCAGGCATACGATGCAACGCGCATTTTCTCCTTTTCATTTCCCGTTTCTGAATTAAGGTCCATCGCTAGAAATGAAGCAGCTGTACACACGAAACTATCTCTGTTTAAGAATAAACCGCAAAAATGCTCAGCAAAAATAAGCAAAAAAAAAAAAAAAAAACAGTATATCCAAGCTTCCATTTTGGTGAATGTAAAGTTCGACAAAAATTCCACGAATTCACTTGATTGATTAGCATTTAAATCCGTAATGGAAAAGAAATCGAGACTGCAAAGTGACACGTTCCCGCGCAAAACTTAATCTCCGATTAAGCCAACATCGGATACGTTTCTCTCGTTTGTTTAACAGACTCGATGAATGGAGCCTCGATCAGAAAATGTAAAGGCGACGTTCGCACGAGCACAAAGGAAACAAAGAATAATCATTGGGTCCGTTTCACGCGAAATGGACGCTGGTAGGCGGCGGTGGTCGTGTTTGACGTTCGTTTTCGGCGCTCGCGAAACTTTCCCGGTCGATTTTATTGGCCGCGCGCCAGCCGGATGATTTTCATAGAAGCGGCTGACAAATTGCGTCGACGTGTCACTGCACTCTCTACCAACCGTGCGTTGATAAAGTTCATTGGGTCTTTGTCGTTGCTACGCTCTTTGTGCCGCTGGCCGCCGATGAATAATGGTCGTCTCGATGGAACGCGAAGCAAATTGACGGAGAATACGAGCGGTATCGACCGCGACAGATGTTTCCTCTCGAGACGGTGTGAAAACGATCGAGCATTCTCTCAGATTGCCACGAATCTTGTTGACCATCGCTTTGAATGCTCGCTACCTTTGATACTCGTTGCTTTCTATAGACGACGAGTCAAATGGTCAGTACTTTGATGCGTTCTGATCAGTATTTAAGTACCATGATGGGTCAGTGTACTTTGAAAATATGTGAAGCCTCTACTGTGTTGTAAAAGGGTTTTTAGGGGAAGTTAATGTTCAAATTTAAACATTGTAGCCGAAAATTCGATTGTTTTTTCTTATATCAACGAACCATGGAACAAGCATTCGCGAAAGTACGCGCAATTACTCGTGAGTTTACTAATTACCATCAAGGACCATCTCGCGCGAATATTAGAGCTCGAACTCGCGAAGAAACGAGCGACTCATCCGAGCGCGGCGTTCACCAGAAGCGGCCATTGTTGCGTTAGAAATCGCGCGCGTAATCAGCGTAACGAAGAAGCAGAAAACCGCGTCTTTCATTAGAGCGTTATCCGCGAGGACGTCGTTGAAACGTGTGCAATTAAGCGGCTGAAATCACCCGATCGAAAGGCTACGACGAGTCATTCAGCGAGCGACAACAATAATTCGCTCTGCTCGCGGATGGAACGCCTTCGAGAGAAACCACCCTTTTCGCAGCGTACACGTCGCGGAAGGATCGCTTTTAACGAGCGCTCTTTTCACCAATCGCCAGCCATTTGTTTGCGAATTGCCACTCGATTAATAGGCGATTGTGGATTGTCGCGGAGTAATCGTCGAGCGAGTCATCCTGGCAATCGACCGATTAAACGCTCCCCATCTACGGTTCGCCACGGCTGGATTCTTTTTTCTCCCGTTTGAACGCTCGTTTCTCGTTCGATTTATATTACGAACGACGAAGAGGCGACGATGATCGCACAATACTTACAATACGATCATCGAACACTCGTTATAGTTCAGCTGTAATAGTTTCGCGTCACAGAAATTTCCTTCGTGTCGTCGAAAATTCTGAAGCTGATTACAGCAAACTTGTATCGTTAAGGCGAGGATAAAACAACATCGTAAACGTATCGATTAAAAAATGAACAGATGCAATAGCTCGGAGGAAAATCGAACGACAGGTGCTAAGTAAAAGTTCGACGGATTACGAACCGATCGAAACGACATTGGTAGTTCTAAATCTCGTAAAACCACTCTAGGATCAAGCACACCGAACCATTAACCCTAAAACCGACGATCCCACTATCAATTACCTCCAATAATACTTGGTCCCGCTCGTAAACGTTTCCATCGACGTGGTTTTACGAGGGTGCGACTCCTCGTACCCCTTAAATAGAAAGGGGCTCGTAAATATTCCCCACCTCGTATCCACCATTTCTCGTGTCACGGTTTGTCACGAACGGTACCAAGGAAGCGTCCAAGCATTATCTCCAAGCCAATGAAAGGGTGTCTCTGAACAGTAGCTCGCGTTGCTGCGATATGGCGATCGCGTGGTACCCTCTCCTCCTGTATAATACGATTCTTTCGCGAGGTATGTCGAGAAGGTCGTCGCGTATCGCGGATGCCTCGCGATCGTTCGCTGCTGCTTCTTGCGCGGCTAATTATCGATAATGTCAGCCTGTCCCCCAGCGATAAAGTTCGCGCCAGCCCTCGCGTCCGTTTGCTATTCGCCTTCCGCGGTGTGTTTTATCGAGGCCCGTGATAACGGGGTCGTAAACGGCGCGAGAAACATACGCTCTCGAGGGAAAGGCATCCTTGAAATTTTTCTCGAGCCTTCGGATGATTTCGATTCCACGAACGAGAGAGAGATACGAGCGGAAAACATCGAGGGATTTAATTGGTGAGATGGACGCGACGGAGATGTTGTTTGTTAACCCCTTGCACTCGCGTGGCGATTCTCAGACACGGATTCGAATCGTTTTTTTGGAAAGCGTTGAGTGCGAAGGGTTGAATATTTGTTTTTAAATTGAGAATGGGAAATCGAACTATAGAAAATAATTATCGATCGCGTGTCGATGAATCTTATGTGGTTGTATTAATTTAAAAACGAGACCTCTGTCGTTCCTCCGACTACTCTACGAGTCTACTCTAAACGCTACTTGCTGCATAAAATTCGATCATCGAGAAGCTCGTTTGTAACCATCAGCCATGCCATTTACTCTACTACGTGCAACGCTAATAAGTAAGCTACATGTGCAAGTATAATATATGTTCGATGGGTTTCGAAATATTCGTCCACCACCCTTAATAAAAAGATTGTCAAACAAAAGAAGAACCAAACGAATATCAATCAATTACAATACGTACGATTAAAAGTACGAAAACATTGCAGCAATTAATATTAATTGAAACAATCATTTTAGTATATAATAGAACAGAAGAAATATTTCAAGAGGCAGGAGAGTACATCGTCTCGCAGAACCATCTCCAGACCCATAAGCCATTCAAGCAAACCAACCTCGACTTTAACCCTTCGCGCTCGAATGGCGACTCTCACTCGCCACGATGTTTCGCGTGGCAACTCGAGCGGCTGTATTTACGTTGAATTTCGTTATCTCCAATTGATAGATGCGAAGTATTGGTTCGAGAATGTGCTCCCTTAGACTGTTTATATCTTCGGTTGGAAAGTGACATTGTGACGTAAAATTCTACGACCGTAGTCCTGAATACGATGTGTCTAGCGTTAGTACAGTTTCGACGGTCGTAGCGAGCACACGTATCGCGAAATTTTCCACCACTCATTTTCAATTTCGAGCAAGTGTAAACAGTAGTGCCGTATCGGATGTGAGAAATAGAAAAATTAGTGTAACAGACAGTGAATCCGGAAATAGCAGCGATGACCCACAAGATCCTGGCACTTCAGAATGCCTTGGTAAGTGTTTTGTAAAATATTACAATTATACAGAACTTGAACTCCGATAATTACCTTTGCAAAATGTAAACGCAGATAATATATCAATATATAACACTTTCGTGTGTCAATTCTTCTGTAAATTCATTTACGCGCGAAATCGTCTCGAGTTGCATCGCCGCCAGACCAAAAAAGTCGTCGAGCGCAAAGGGTTAATAACTAACGAAGCCGAACAATCATCGAATTTATGAAACAATTCGGGTCAGTTCGCGGTAGAAAGAAAAAAACGTGGTCTACGGACTCGTATCTACAGCTGAAGCCTCACCGTGGAGAACTTGACGGTTAGGAAGTCGTAGTATTTCACCAGAAACTTCATTATGCGTCCGGTTGGCGGATTGGCTTCGTTCGTGCGGTGCGTTTTCTACTTTGCACGTAAACAACGGGTCGATTCGTCGAACGCGCGAGAGGAGTCGCGCGTCTGTCCGATAAACGCGTAATCGCGCGAGCGTTCAAGCCGCGCGGTAGGTGCACCCTGGCCGATTCGACGAACCGTCGATAGCCGTTCGACGAACGGGCCCCACGCGCGGTCGACGCGCGGTCCTCATCGTCGCTTTTCTTTACTGCGTCGTCGTCGAGCGTCGATTACTGCTCCGTCGTCGCTCGCGATCGCTTCTCACTCTGCAATCTTCGCGCAATTGCCGAGCGATCATTCGACTGGCGAACGCGCTCAATTGGCCGACGTTTGGCGACCTTTTCACTTAATATCATTCACGACAAACAAACGCCTCGTACATTACAATTACGTACTTTGGTAGAATTTTAGTATCGCCAAGCGAATGTTTCTAATTATCAAAATTACTACTCGACAGTGCGAACGATACCAACGCCTGTTATAAGTTCGTCAACATGGGAAATATGGAATAGCAGGGTGCACGAGTGATCACGGAGGACCTCGTCTAAACATTTGAATGAACCATAGCGTTGGGGATACGAACTCTCAGATTAAAAGCAACTCGAATAAAGTATCCCATCCTACATATTTCTCAGAGCTATCAATCCTATTTCAATCTACTCTCCCACAACTTATACCAAATAACAGCACGCGTGCGTTTCGAATTATGCATATTCAATCGTAACGTCGTATCATGATGGTCGATCTCGAACGAATCCACCCTACGTCCTCGATGAACCGTCAATTATTCCCAAGTTGAACGGAGAGAGCGTCGTAGATGATGATAAAAGGAGGTAGGGAGTAGATGTCCCGAGTTAACGACACCAGCGGGCTGTAACTCGATGAAACGAGGATGATCGAGGGCACCCCGGACAGTGATCTTTGTATCTGCACGTGCGACGGGGCCGGGAAACCGGAGGAACGATTATCTCTGATTCAATGAATGTAAATTACAGTTCGTTTTCGTTTTAGACGAGCTGGCCACGCTCGGCTGTAATCGAGAGCCGCGATGATTAATCGACCATTCGTTTTAATTATTCGCCCGCGAGGATTAATGCGCCGATTCGGCGCAGCGTATGTTTTCCGCTCGTAAATCAACGCCCCACCCGGATGCGAACGACCGTTTCGTCGGCTGATGCGCAACTATTTACTAGGCGAGTCGATTTTCCTCGACTTCCGTTCGATTCGCTCGTCGCGAGATCGTCCTCGCTGGATGAATCTTCGCACGGTTCTTTCGCAGACCTCGTTTCGATAAAGTCACGCGCCAATAATCGGCGATTCGTTCTTCGCTCGAGACTGGAATCGCGAATCACAGCTCTGCCGGAAGTGGACCGCGCTCGATCGTGCTCCGTCGACCGCGATCCTTCGATCATCGACTAGGATGGGTGAAATAGAAAAGGAATCGATCGATTTGTAGTGGATGTTGAAGTGTTGAACGGTCTCTTTATATACTACTGAACGAACACATTTGAACTTCTGTTTCAGAAGTTTGAATACTTGCTAAGAAGCACGAGGTTTCGTTCTAGATACGGTCGACATTAATTTTTCTACTTTTGTGCACGAAAGAAAACTTTCGTTTCGAGATTCAAAAGTCTCGATAAAGTATTGGTACTTTAAATTCACCCTTTCACGAATCAAGTAAATTCATTTCTAATTACCTTCGTTTCCACGTGGCGTTCTTTTAGCTAGAAATATTTAAGTAGAGTCACATGATTCGCGAAACTATGTTTGTAATTCGTAGAAGAAGAGATTTACCCCGCGAGGGGGTGAATTTGAGGCGGCGTCGGTGAAGCATCCGCTCGATCGACGAAGTGGCAACGCGTGGCTGAAAATTGGCGGGGATCGGGATCGGAGGAACAGCTGATCGACTGTGCATTCGCGTCGCGCGATTATGCAACCGGCGTGTTTTCGCGCGCGATGACTCCGTTTCGCGAACGAGTAAGAGCTGGGCTCGAATATGTGCACGCGTCCTCCCCGTACGCGCCGCGTTACGATGCACGCTTACGTAATTCGCAGCGTTTATTTGCAGCCCGCCGACCTGTTCGCCGTTTCCTTTCGTCGTGAAATTCTAGCACGAACCCGTTCCACGCTGCGAGCCAACTGGGAAACGCCGAACGGGAAAGCCACGATCGCCCCGTTTCTCTCCGATTAGCTCCTCGAGGCGTAGCGGTGTTAAAACTGTCCCACCTTTTGCGATTAGCGAGCACGCACGACGGGACGCTCTTTCCACCACCTTCCTTTATTAATAGAACGAAGCTGAGTTCGATTTCGAAGCAATCAAATTTCTCTGCGACGTGCACGATTTCATTTTCTAATCTCTTATGCCTTAAAGAGTTTCTGCTAGAATCTGAGCTGATATCTTATCTGCTTCGAGTTTGGAAAAATTTGGATAATTTGGAATGAAAATTTGAGGGCGATGTGTTTTATTTTGTTCTAATTTTTTTTATAACAGACGAAGGAGTGGAGCAACGAAAAAATGCTAGCAGAGGGTTAAAAAAAGCAGCGAGTGAAAAGATCCAGGGTGAAGAGTTCCAATCGAGAGACACGAGAATGAAGAGAATATGCGCGGATGAGAAAGCTGGCCACAATTTCCGTGTTCGCTCGCTAAATTTTCATCCGCTCGACAAAGAGGAGACCAAGGGTGGAGCATCAAGGGTGGGAACCGGGAAGCACCGTGGAGGCTCGCGTTCCCTCGCGACCCAATCTCGCCTCATCTAGGCTGAGCGGCGTGGACTCGTCCAATTTGGGCCACTCGGTGAACCCGATTCCACCAGGGAACATCGAGATTCCTGCGAAACGCGGACACGTACGCGGAGATCGTCGCATAAATCTTGCGAGCGCGAATCGCCCGTTGGATTACCCTAACGCCCTGTGACGCGTAGTTGCCATTAACACTTAACGGACGGGTCATGCAAGATTTACGTTCGCCCATTCTGACTTCCTGCGACCACGTAGAATTATGTTTTTGCTTGGATTTTTATCACGCTGCTTCGTTGGTTCTTTTTATTATTCTCACGCGTATTGGGTTTACTTCTTGTCATCATTAGTCGCATGGAGTTTTTGCTTTTCAGATACTATTTCTTATTAATTTCGTAATCGCTAAGTGGCAACCACGAAAGAGTTTCCTGTGGAAGTTATAATGAATCAGAGAATAATAGAAAAAAAAGGGGTTCCAGGTTCCAATTCGCAGGGGTGAATATTTTACAAACTGCAGCACTCGTAAGAAACACCAGACATGTGAATAAATAACTTCGTAAAATTCTATCAAATATAATGTCGATTTAAATTAGAACTGAAACGTTTCGAAGCCATAGATACGTGTTCATTTAAATTCTCTCGAAAATGGCTGGAAACCGAGAAAGACAAACAGGGGGGGAAACAACTCGCCAGTTAAGTGTTAAGAACTGTAGCCTTCGTCCTTATCGAGCAATTAGAATTAACGCGGCGATTGTCTCGAGCACAATGCTCGTCCACGAACACCCTCGAAGAAAGATTCTCGCGGTAACGCGATTCCGTCGATCGAAGTTGGATCGAGGGGGATTCGATGGACGAGTCGCGATAACAGTGGCGTGTTCGCGCGGTTAATTGAGAGAAAAGTGGAGTGCTCGATGAAACCAGCGAAGAGAAGAGAAACTTGCGTCGTTACACGTTCTAAACTCGCGATTCTCGTCGCGATCGTCCTTGGAAGGATTTTTGGCGCCTAACATCAACCCTGCGATCTATCAGCTGTTCACTTAACCGACCAGGACGAAAACTACAGAATAACTGACAAACGTGAAACTTGTAGAAGAATCGAAACAATCGAAGTTGGTACCAAATCCAAAGAGCAGTATTAATCTCTGTTGGCTTGTGAAACAGACGAATGTGGGTCACATTCGATCACTTCTGTCCTCGATTCCCTGTGCGACTTTGTTACGATTAAAACGTGCCACAGTTCACATGGAAAGATCAGTCTAAAGTTACGCTAGCTTCGAGATCGTTAAAAAGATCGAGGACCCGGAAGAATCGGTGATTTATAAGTGGAAACGGGCGAGGACGCGACGTAACGCGTTAAAGGGTTAACAGACGAGGCTGGGTACTCAGGTTGCATAATGCGATCGTTAAATATATTTCGATGTAGACTTTAGCGACGTGCCAAGAACGAAAATACCACTCGACGACCGAAAATCGTGGAGGGATCTGCGGGTACGGATCGAAATCAGGGACGCCGCGATGGCCGGGGGGTCATCGTTCGCCAGTGTTCTCCACCCTGTTTTCTAGATCCGCTCGCGATACAATCGCCCGTAATTAACCGTAATAATCGGTACTCGAGCGGTGTTTGCAGAGGAATACCAAACGTTCCCGTTAAACCTCGCGAGTGTGTCGATAACGTTTACATTAACACATGAATATTTAGCGTTCCTGGTAAGAGACGAACGTTTCTCGAACTCTCTCTCTCGCACCGTGGTCGACGCGTATTTACGCTTCACCACCGTTTAAAAGCGGCGATATGTATTTTACTCCGTTCGAGGAACCGATAAAACGTTCCTTCGTCCATTTTTGTTGAATCGCGTACACGAGAGGTGTCCGGTTAACCGATAAATATTAACATTAATGGATCGTTCCGATATCGTTCGCGTTCAGAACGATATTCGAGAATTAATTAGCCGGCTAGCTACGAAGATAGCGGCGAGTCAATAAATTTCCAGAGTTAATTAACGTCTCCCGTTAAATTTCAGATAACGCGAAAAAGTATCAGCACGAAATTATCCGCGTCGAATTATATGTACACGAGCGTACGATGAACGCTCGTTATAGAATTATTTAGCCGCGAATTGAAAAGGAGAAACAAGTTATAACGCACGGGTATCATACAGCATCATGTAGTCGTGAATCCACTGTAAACGAATCGTCTAAATATCCGTGTCTATATTGTGTGACGTTGCGTAAAATTCTCACACGCGATATTAGGTGCTTCCTCGTTACCAGTGGCCACCAGAGAGAAGGTTAAAGGAAAAGGAAAGTTCGAGGGGTTAACTGGACCCAACAAAATGGAACAAACGTAACTTAACGAGGCACTGGTTTCATCGATTCCTAGAAATATTCTCTCTTTTACGTGACTCTTCTTTTTTTTTCTTTTGCAACACGGATATAAAATAAAATCTCGTGGATTTTTATTTGGTCGATTATCTAAGAGATGGTCGAATTGTACCCGGAACGTTGCTACTCGCGATCGTTCGCGATTGTTGTCGACTAATTACGCAACGATGTTTGTTATTACGCGCTGTTTAACGGCGAACTGCGGAACGTTGCATCGAATTCATTCAGATTTTATCGTCGAGTATAGCTGTCTGTTCTCGTAAGGCGAAACGACGGCGACGAGGTGAAATGCGACACAAAGAGGCGGCTCGATGAGACTTTCACGGGTAATAATCGCGAAAAATTCGTAAGAAACACTCTGCCAGCCGTGGAAGCTAGCCGAGTCGACGTTAATAATCCAGCTGCTTTCATAAACCGTCTTCCAACGTCTTAAAGAAGTCATGTCCCGACCTCCATTACTTTACCACCCTATTACCGAAGTACAAACTATTACAAGCTACTTATGAGCGAGAGGGAGGATAAATTCGTTCTGGATAACATCACCGTCGCCACATATTCAACCCTTCTACAACGCGATCAACTCAGAAGCTAGTAAAATATAAATCAGATCGATTCGCTGTGCATTACAAGAAAATTGCATTCTTACAGCACCAAGTTCAGAACTTCGCATCATAGAAAAGTTGACGCTGTGCGTTACAGAAAAATTGCGTTCTTACAGCACCAAGTTTAGAACTTCGCGTGATAGAAATAATATCATCGTTTGAGATATCTGAAAAAGTGACTCTTCTGCTGCATCGAGTCCCATAGATCGCAACCAAAAAACGCGTCTACCGTGAACCTTCGAAACGATCCTTCGTTCGCCACGTTTCTCGTGTTTGAGAGTCGCTCGCGTACGATGCACACGCGAACGCTTTCGCCTGTCTGCGATTCTCTGAAGTTCCAAAATCACTCGACGACGAACCGCTAAAAGTTTTTGGGGGGTGGCTGAGAGCGCGACGAGAGGGCACGGTACCGCTGCTGGTCGATAAAAGTGCAATAAAGCGGACGCGCAGCCGCCTCTGTCGCGGGACGATTCGCGCGGCACCCGCGGTTCGTAAGCGTGTAATGGAATTAACCGCGAAACAGCCTCGGCATGGTCTCTTGGAAGGCCTCCGGATGCGGACGCGGATCTAATGGTTTTAACCGCGAAACCGTACGCGCCGTTGGTGGACACGTGTTTAGACGGGTGCGAGCGGGTGAACGCAGATCGAATCCCATTGTGCGTCGATGCCTGGCCGCGATCTTAGGGTCGCTTATGCAACTGCTACGATTACGTGTCCCTTGGGTGGTTGTTGATAACAATCTCGCGCGATTGCGTACGCGAGATCGCGATACCATTTCGAGAGGGGACGAAGTTACGTACAGGGTGAATCGATGGGTGCACTTGCGATTTTCTTTGCTCGTTTACTCGATCGATTCGTGTGCGCACGTTAAATTTGTATCATTTGATCAGATTCGACAGAGGAATTGATGGTACCATGGACGAAGTATTTCGCGTTGCGATGTCACTTGTGTTTTATAATTATGATAGCGAAAAATTGATCCAAGTGGCTTTAAATGTCTCTGTTATTACAACCGCGAGTTTTCTAAGCGCCTTTGAACGCTAATCAAATGATTAAGTGTGCTTGTCCGGGTTATTACAAGTATATAAAAATTGTGAGTCGTTAAATTAATTATATACGTTACAAGAACACGTAAGTAACGAGCGTGTTTTTAAGATTCTCGGTTATAGTGAGTATCGTTTCGAACACACCGTATGCAGGTTGCGCAGCGCACAATAACGCGGCGGTTTTTTTTCCACGCACACCACGCTGGCTGTTTCCATTATTTATTTTTCCTATTTTTCCGCGAGCGGGATAGAAAGTGGATCGTGTGCCTCGCTGGTGATCGCGGATACCTCGCAGCGTTAGACGAGAACGATTACACGCGGAGTTAAGATGCTTTATTAGACGAGCGATGACACAGGTGCAATAAAGTCTCCAGGCTGACGTATAAGAGATTGCGAGAATCAATTCTGTATTATATAAGAATTTATTCGCGCATCGCACGATTCCGTGTCATCGAGCATTCATCACGAGCGAAGGTCTAAGGAAAGCGGTGATAATCCATCAGAAATGTATCGTGAGATTAATCGTGAAAGCTGAAGTTAAACGCCGTCAGAAGTAGACACAGAAGCGAGTGAATAACGGTAAGAAAAAAGGAATTCCCACGCGAAAATGTCTGACCCGGTCTGATCCCCTTCTTTTTTTTTTTTTTTTACGAGTTCCGGCTGTGTTTAATGGCCCGCCAGGTGCTCCCTCGTTTTCGCAAAAAGGTTAGAAATTTCCAACGCACGCCGCTTTTATTGAGAGAACGGAGTGCAATGACTCATTACGCGTTATGAAAGCGTTCATAAATAGCCAACACCGTATCCGCGCGAGACGCGGAGGAGCGTTTATTATGGATGTTCACGTAGAACGGAGCTAAGCACCTGCTAATAGCCGTGGAACAAAAAGGAACAGAGAAAGGAAAGGGAGGATTTGAAGAAGAGAAAAGCGCACAGTGCGTTTACCAATGCGTTTCAATGGTGAGATAAAAAGAAATTTTGGTCGATCGCCGTGGACCTCGACTCTCGCATCTCGAGCAGCCGTTCCAATTAATTAACCTATCCAGGCCATTGGCGAATTTTTTCCTTCCCATGATTAATATTCGTCCGCCGCCTACGGTTGCGTCAGTGTGGCGAGGTCGGGCTCCATCGCGCGCCTCGACTGCACAAACCAGCGATAATTTCTGCAAATTTCGATCGATACGGAACCACGCAGGTTCGAGTATCGATTTTACTCTCTCCTGTAACTCTTACGTTCCCCTTCTCTGAATCCAGATATTCGAATCGCTCGATTTCGACCTGTCGATGGAGTAGCTCGAAGAGATCGGCAAGGTTCGAGTATCGATTTTGCTCTTTCGTGTAACTCTTACTCTTCCCTTTCTCTGAATCGAGATATTCGAATCGCTCGATTTCGACCTGTCGATGGAGTAGCTCGAAGAGATCGGCAAGGTTCGAGCATCGATTTTGCTCTTTCGTGAAACTCTTACAAACTCTTACTTTTCCCCTTCTCTGAATCGAGATATTCGAATCTTTCGATTTCGACCGATCGATGGAGTAACTTCAAGAGATTGGCAAATGTTCACTGTGTTTCCATCGAACAACAGCAACGTTCACGATCGTCGAGGGAAACTCGATCGGTGGTGCGATGACGTTCAACGACTGGCACGTCGAACAACGCTGATAACGTCGGATATCTTGGCAAGGCCGCGGTGTCAGGTGGTGTTAGCGGTAAAGAAACATTCTCCTTAAGCAAGCGCCTATTTTAATCCCACGCTCGGCGGGCACTTACGTCCTCGTGTAATCTCAACGAGAACCGCACTACGTGGTACGCGTGCTTCGCTGCAATTTACCGCCGGCGACTAAGGAGCTTACAACTTCCCATCGAACTTACCCTCGACTTTTGCCAGGGGAACTTCTGCTCGAATGTACAACGACGTTGTCATAACCAGTTACTACCGTTCGCAATGGAATCGCGAGGGCGAGGTAAGCCTCTGCTCCCGACAATCGACGGTGATCGATGAATGAACGGGGCGTCGCGACGCTCTGTTCGACGTTGCGACTTCATTTTTAAACGTGAATAGCGTACACGTAAATTTGTAGAAACGAGATACACCGGATCGTGTGAGACGATATGATAATCGCTGATTTGAAAGTGAAATTGAGAACGAATTTCTATGCGAGGAGATGATTCATGGGCGTATGAATTCGGTTGGTGAAAAGTTTATTTCGCAGTGAGATCCGCGAAAAAGTTCTCGTACTGTACGAGCGTTAAGGATTCAGCACCGCTGCAATTTGCAATTAAATATTCTAATGTAACTTGTTAACCTAGTTCTACAATCTTATCACGTGGTGTCGTATGGACGTTCACACGCCACCAGACATTTTTACCGTATTTTATATTAACAGCGTGCAAAAGTTTGTTGAATTCTGAGCAGAAGACTCGAAAAACCAGGAATTAACGTGGCGATAAAATATATTTTGGCAACGCGTCTTGTCTTGGGAGATGACAATAGAATTGACCAGCCAACTCCACTCGAGGAACCGGTGTTCGCATAAATTATGCATTTTCACGCAAAACTCTAGCTGCATAATTTATACATCATATATCACACGCAACCTGTTTCGAAACCGATTTTTGTATCGCCAAGCAATTAGTTACTTTGTTCGCATAAACGGTTGGAACGCGTTCTCCACTCGATCAGGCAAATATTTTTATCCCCTCGTCGCAATTAATATTAACATAATAAAGACAAACCCAAGAGAAAAATGAAAGCTATATATCAAATCGAAAGAGATTCCTCTGATACGAAAAAAATTCAGCCATTAATCGCGGAAACTTCCATCGAAAAGGAACGAAAGAGAGCCTATTCACGGCAAGTGGCAGCGATTCATTTTTGTCTCGCAATAAACCGACGTAATCGATCACGAGGCGTATCGACGAGCACTTGGTCAAAAAAAAAGACCCACTCGCCCTCGAGGAACTTTCATAAATCGTAATATCAATTACAGGAAAGTTCTCTGCGCGAGGAACAATGGCGCTCCGTTTCTCATAGCACTGCTGTTGCGCTGTTCGATCGAGCGCGTTAGCCAGACAAAAATCTGCACGCTTGTTACGATCGCCTATTAATAAGAGTGGCACAATAGGCTCTGCTCGCGGAGTACACCTGTTTGCAGACTTCTTGCGGTACAAATGGAAATCGATTGCATTTCCGACGAGAACGACTATGCAACGCTGCTTCGAGCGAATTTTCGAAGCCACACTCGACGGTACGTAGGTGTAAACTTGTACGAATTTGCACGGAGAGTACTCAGATGTTGAAAATACGAGGATGCTTTCAGTTATGGCGTCTACTTCGAAAGAATAAACAGACGCGAGAATGCAACGCGCCATCTGCAATCATTCGACGCGCCATAGTTTCGCCACCCCTTTCGTAAACGAACTAAATGGTACATCTGGTACACCCCATAGGAATCATAGTGTACTGTTTAACGCATTCCACGGTTCGTGTGCCAACGATAACCCACGATATATATAACAATGGTACTCTTCGTGTTACTCGAATATACATTCCACTTAATCGTTTAAATCCTCTGGCTTCAAGTAAACTTAAAAACCGATTTTCCTTGCAAACTCGACGAAGCGTGGTATAAAAGAACACAATGTAAATTTCTCAGCGATTAAACGCATCGATTGAACGATCTGTAATTGCAAATGTCAGGCGGTGGCGAGAACCAGGTATGGGATCGGTACGAAGGGACCTGGAGAACGAGACGTGACGGTGATACTCGAGAAGTAAGGATCCTGTGGACACGTAGGTGTCCCTGCCAGACGAAACGACGATTGTTGCCGCGTTTCCATGGTGTGCGTGGGAATGAATGTTATTGCAGTCCGTGGCGAGGATATCGAGAACGAAATGATCGTTGTATCGAGAGGGAATCGGTTGTAGCGCGAGAGTGGACGTCGCGAGGTTTGTCTGGCCGTGAGTGAACGTCCCGTGGTCAGGGTGGAACGAAAGTGTCGTCGATCCCGTTAACGCGGATCCTGTTCGCAATTAAGTAAAGCAAAAAGAAAAAAAAAACATGGAATTTCCGCAAATGGAATAACGATTTGGATATTTACCAGAATGTCCTGGAGCGACACGGGCATCAGCGAGCAGGTTGACATTATCTCTCTGTCCCTTCGACACCTTTCACACGAATCTGTCCTTCAGTCTTCGACTCTTTAAACGCGAACACTTGCTAACACCACGATCGTTAATCTCAATGAACCATCCAGACGAATCTGTCGTACGACACTGACGACATTTGAAATCGATAATTGATACGCACTGTTATCTAATCATCGACGAGAGGACGCGATCTATCGATTCCTCGATTTTAACTACCTCCAGACCGATCGTCACGACTTTCTTCACGGAGATATTCGTTTCTTTGATCGACGCGTTAATGATCGTCGATAAATTGTTGGCAACGAACAGATCGCGATTGGAGAACGACTGGAGAACGCTGGTGGAAGCGAGCGTGGAACACGTTTCGTAGAACACGAGCACCGACTGGCAGGAGGAGCGTGTCTGGCTCGCGGAGACGAAAGAACCGATCTCCTCGCAATCGGCTGGCCGACTAGACACCGCCGCGTCCCGATTCCGTTCGAAGACTTCCTCGCGCCGATATTAAATTAAATCACGCCTTCCAGCCGGTACCGTCATCGCGCATAATCCAATATTTAGCGAGCGATACACGTGAACGGTCGTCAGACGTATCTCTCTGTCGAGTGCCAGCAAACAACGACGGTTCTCTGGAAAAAAGTATCGCAGCCAAGCGTTCTCTGTCGGCTGGAATAATGGAATTGTCGATCGCGAAGTTCAGAGCAGAGTGAGCAACGATAGAAGCACGGTTTCAGCTGGTCCACGAACGAGTGAGTAGTCCAACTTTGAACTACGATCAACCCTTCGCTCTAGAAACTTCTCGAAAGTGGTCCAAACCCGAAGACTCGCCCCACGCCGTTCCTCCGTCGTCCTGTGAGCGTGGAAACAAAAATGCACGCTCTATCCTGGCGCGCGTAAAGCTACAGGGAACTTTCTCGACCACCGTTGGCGACATCGACCGCTTTCTTCGCCTGGCAGTAATTAAAATACATTTGCCTCGGGTGAAAGGGGTCCGCGAGCACGAGACGAAAGGGAGAAACGCGACGGACAAGTAGGCGGGCGAAGGTAAAAGGAAATAAACGAACGAAAACCGGCGAAACATTGAAATTGAACGTATCGTGGAGTCATCCGGTTGAAAACGCACGACGGAACGCGAAAATTCTCTAATCATCCAGCGAATGTATATCCGCAGGGTCTCGTCGCGATGTGACTCGCGCAGGTGGAATCGCAGGGATTACCAACGGGCTGAAGGTTCGATCCGATCCGCGGCTACTTAAATTTCACGTCGCGGGCCATTAACCGCGGGTAACTAGCCTGATTTAAGGACGCGCCTCTTCAAGCCAGGGAACCCCACTGCTTGCTGCTACCTTCGCGTGCTAATGAACGAAAAATAAAACGATCTCGTCTCGTCTTTGAGATCCTAACCGGTTCTACGTGGGAAAAGGTAGAAAAAGTAAAAAACGGGCTATCCTTTAAACTCTCCTTTTCAGGGAGCAAGCGTTCCAGTCCTCGGGGCTGGCTAAGGGTGGAATCGAGTTACTCGTTTAATAGCATTGGTTTTCGCGACGCTGCGCGGTAACGGGGAGCTTTCCAATTCTGCTGCGAATCTGTTTGAATCGTTTCTTGTTCTTTAAGCGAACTGTGCCTCGTGCGAGTTCTTATGAAAATCTCTCAGACTCGATTCTTCGTGGTTTTGACAATTGCCAAGTGGAATTTTGGAAACTGGTCGACGAGTCTCGTCGCGATTCGAATCGAGGCCAAAGGTTATGTAAGACTCGCGAGAGAATCTAAATTTTCGTGGCAATTCTAGCTTGGTTGTCCATGGCTGGCGGATATGAACTTGCCGCGGCGGTTAACAAATTAACGCAAACACGAGCGTATGCGCGCGTAATGTCGGCTCGTTTAGATCGCGCGGGCTGTGCAAACACCGCACCGTTTACTTCTTTACTCTCGTCAGACGGTGTGGCGGTGCACGACGGGCTCTCGTTGCTTTGGAAGAACCGCGAAACGCGTCGTTTAACGGCCACCGAGTCCTACGTAAATATTCGTCGTTCGTTCTCTGTCGCGTGTTGTGGGAGACGCGTCGAGAGGGGAATCGAAAGTGAATAACCGGCCGTAAACCGCGACGTCGTTTCGCGACTGAAAAATAAAGGAGCGGACACCGAAAAGTGAAATCCAAACGAGCGTGGACCATTTTTAAATCTGAAGAACGACCGTAATAATTAATGGAGAAATTTGGAGAATCTTTAGAAAAATGAAAGCATCGATTTGTAAATTCAGAATTTCAGCGTTCTGCATTTGCGAATGGAAAGCAAAGCATCGTTTCGCGACGGATTTGAACAGCCTCGAGTAAAGTTCACGATCGAAAATACCAGGACGGGTTTACTAAACAAGTGGCCAGGCATCAAAGAACTACGAACGGAAAGCGAATCCCAGCGCTGAGGAACTGCCAGTTCGACCGCACCACTTGAATCACTTTGTCTGACCATGAACGACCACCAACTACTGAATCTACGTGGCTTTGTTGCACCAGCCGCGTCGAACGCACCCGTCCTCTCTTAACGAAGAGGAACACCCTTCTGGGCTCGCATACAACTCTATAAATAACGATTCACCTTATCGCGTTTCGTTATTCTGCAAATAAATCAGCTGCTCCACTCGCTCGAATCCCATTTATATATACACAAAGAGAACGGAGACAAAGCAAGCCGAATAAATTAAGCGAGATTATAGCTTCAGAAAAAATATCTCTGCCTATTAAATCAGGAGAGATTCAACCTATACTACGAGACGCAAATTTTCCGTCGAAACCCTCGAACTAATCCGTTTCTACAACGCTAAATCGAGTCGAGTTCACTAATACATTTCCCCAACTAACCGAACAACCATCTAATCAAGAATTAATGGTAACATACTTAATTTACGTCGACAAGTTAAATGGTCAGCATTCAAATCTACTTTTGTTCAGTATTTAAATCGACTTTTAATCAGTGCTTTGCTACCATTAACAGCGACTAGTTCTGTTGGTATAGAATTAATTACTGGTTACAGTATCGTTATAGCCACCAATATAAAATTAATAAACGGAGAACATAAAGCATTTCCTACACTTTGGTACATAATAACAACTATATACGTAACGTTTAATTTTAAAAAGATACGTGAAACACTGATCCTTGATATTTAAATACTAACGAAAAGCATCGAAATACTGACCAACGATCCTTACACTACTCCAACGCTGTTCACCAATATCGAAACCGAACAACGAACTATCGATACACGTGCGTATCGTCGTAACGCGGATTTCTCACTGGTTTCCACGCACGTTGGAGAGCGACGAGGGGGATGTTGGCGCGTTAATTTCCGCGGGCACGCGAGGACACGCGTCTTTCGGGACAGATGGTCGGCCGGGCACTGATCGCGGACGCTCGACGCGTGTGCCTCGCGCGTACCTCCGCCTAGCTGTTTCACGCGTGTCCGTGCATACGCGTAGCCGACGAGCTCCGCTCGAATATCGCGCTCATCCGGCGCGGAACGCGTCGAACCACCGTCGCGCATTACAATTTCTGCCTGAGCCGCGACACTGGAATGCCATTGTCGCTGGCGCTTCCGATTTTTCGCCTCCGCCATCCGCGTCGCGTCTCGTTCCTGCGATTCTTCCCTTTCTTCACCCCCTCGACCACTTTCGCGAAATAATTCGCGACAATTAGCGTGGCTTCCAGGGGCGACCAACGTTCGTTCGTGATTTTATGCGCACGCTGTACGATTTGTATCAACGACGATCCATCGATCGCGTGTTTGTACGAGTACGATCAATGTTCGAGTTTCTGGGTACGTTATCGTTTTGTTCAGCTATGCGATGCTTGAAGTATGGGTCGTGTTAGGTACTTCGACGCAACAGGACGTGAGTCTAAGAAAACAAGTTCTCAGTGGCAGTTTCGAGCTCAGGAAACATATAAATGTGTGTATGTAAACAATTTTTGCTAATTCGTCTAATGAGATCAGATAGACAGATATTAGCGGGAAGTTGGTCACGTAACACGGTGCCATAAGTTACTTTTTTTCTTTTTATAGATACCGTTCGAGAGTTCGCGAATGTATGAAGAACCGTTCGATTTACTGTTTCCAGGCATTCGCTTAATAAACTCGTAATTGCCAGGAAGTCCAAGCTAAATACGTTAATGACTTTCTAGCAGAATGTTGCTCGCGCCGCTGTATCTCTCTGTGCAGTTCGGTGCTATTATAAGACACCGGGGGTAGCCGCCTCTTTCCCACTCGAGCCGTTTAATAAGCGACGCTCTAACTCGGTTTAACGAGAAAACAGGTTAAACTGTTGTAACGAGGATCGTTTCTCTCTGCGACGTCCGACGCGGATTCGCGCCGCCGATGGGTTCTCGACGCGAGCAGCGATCGAATCGTCGTGCGACTCTTTTTTATCTCGATTCATTCGGGTCAAGTGCTCTTTGCTCGGTTTATTTTTTTCGAAACAGGTTGCAACGCTTCGATCCGCGCCCCCGTTCTAGCCGAGCGAGGCGAAGGAAACGCGTAAAACAGAACGTGCCCTCGGACGTTTACGAGGAACAACAATGTTCTAAAACAAATAGCTCCTCGATGACGTTAACGATCGCGAGCGTAAAAAAAAGATCGAGTTTTAAATCGAGCGCTGCGTTTGCAAAAGTATCCAGCGAGTATCGTCGGACGATTGTTTCGTAGCGACAATTTATTCTCCAATTAATTGCAGCGCCATGTTCGTTCGCCATTACCTATCCGTCGAGCGGAACATCGCGGCTGTATCGATTTCCGCGTATTTTCCATAAAATTAAAGGCAAAGAAGCGAAATTACCGCTCAAGTGAATTACACCAATATCTTACAATCGTCGAGCAGAATGTTCTCTGAAGGTTCATTGCGAACGAGACGCGATAAGACCGCAAGCGATTTGTGGAGAGATCGCAGCATCATTAAGACACCATTACGAGACAGAATCGAGGAAAGATTTTTGCCAAGGATTTCGCAGAAAGAAGACGCATAAACTGAGATCGTCGTTTAAATCAACGACAGTGTTCTCTATCCGTGCGCCAATATTTCACAATTCCGTCAAGCAAACAATCTCTCAAGGACTAACAAAACCATCCGTCTCGAGCTGTTCGAACCGCTGTTACAAGATGATCTTCGTCGATCGAAAATCTGCGTCCGCCAGAGGATTTCACGGCAAGGAGAAAGAAAAAACAGTAGAAACTAGGATCGTATGCAACAGTGGAATAAACGACAGTAGTTGTGATCTATACACCGACGTTTCTCAATCTCGTCGAGCAAACACACTCCTCAAGGATTTCACCGAAAGATGGGAGTACAATTTTTTTGTCCACTATGACCTTCCGCTTATATTTATCCAGTTTATTTGCTCCCATACATAACGAACGTGCACGCGATCGTTCTTTAAATATTAAACAAAAAAAAGGAGAAAAAAATACGAGAAGAGAGACGGAGGAACAATTCTCAAAAATGACCGCCTTGAAATTATTCCGATCGCGGTTCTTTTTCTCCTTCGACCCGATTCCTCGTCGCTCGAACTCCTGCGCGAATCGCCGTACAGTCGAGGCGTTTTGCATTGAAACAGAGACGAGGAACTCTCGTGGAAACGTCCGAAACGTGGACACGCGGGGCCGTGGTACGCGTACGATCCCTGTCGACGCGCCAACTCCGGAAGTGCCGTCCTTCGAGGACGCCCGCGAGTGTCCTGTCAACCATTTCGTCGCGACTTACGATGGCGGCGGGGACAGATCCGTATCCGCTTTGTCTACGGTGTTCTCTCGTGAAACACGGCTTGTGGGTGGATGGAATTGTCAGCTTGTCGAAGGTCATGCTTGGAAGAGCTTATACGTGCACATATGTACGAGTAATAAAATGTTTATGTGGGGCGTTTCGCGATACCTCCGCGGATATTTGTCGAACGATTCGTCGTGGAGATACTTGAAAATCTAAAGAGTTAGAAGGAGGAACACATTTACGAAATAACACTGTAGGAGAAAAAGAATTGGGTTGTCTAGCCTAAATTTTTCGCTTGCTGAGCGACTGTTTTAACCCTCCATTCATGAGCGCGACTTTTCATGTTTCAAAATAAAATAAAATAGATTCGACTTAGGAATAACTCCTCCCATGTTTAAATACGATAAGCAACGCGATAACAGCTATCCATAGCCAACTGACATCTCTAATTTTCCTACGATCTACAAGCAAACACGTGGCAAAACTGACCGCCTACCTTGCCCGTAACATCGATATACCGGCATTAAATTTGGTATTATCCGAAATTAGCATCTCGATCGCTGTGCGAACGCGAACAATGATCCTGGGCCCTGCTGGACCATATAACACGAACGAGGATCCAGTGAGCAGCGAGGGCAGCAGATAAAGCCCCAGTATCGGGTGGACGGACGCGCAGTAGATAGAGTCGCTTCCAACTGGACGGGCAAGTAGAATCGAAACGACCGTGCGCGTTCGTATAAACGTGAACCGGTGATTCCTGGCCCTGTCGACGTCGCTGACACGAGCAGAGCCCGTCGATGAATAGAGATGACGGTGGACCGAGCCATTTCTAATTGGACAGCCACCGTCGCGTATTAGCAATACCAGTAAGGGGCCCACCATCATTGTTCGCGTTTGGCGAACCTGCTTGGCGAACCGTGTCTAACGTGCGCGTACACCACGACCGTTCGGTACCATTCTCGTTATTACACGGTGGAACGACTCGAATTTCGTTGGCCCCGTGGACAATACGGTTTCGTGCGCGAGCAATGCGCGCGACAGAGAGCTGGTCACGTTACACGGAAGAAATACAGCGCGGCGATAGCGGAAAGTTAAACGGCTTCAGGAAATAACGGGGTAAACGAAAAATGGTACGTCGTCTGTTAGTCGAGGTCGAGCAAAATCAATTTAGAGTACGCAAACATAACTAAATGTATGGTAAATAGGCTGCACCGTGTCCATATTGATACTTTTCATCCTTGACCCTCCGAAGGTATCCGTATTTTTATTGCGACCTCGGCTAATAGAGATCAATGCATCGGCCTTTCTCTAAACCGCAACAGCTATAAAACTAGCGTGTAATCACATTACCTAGGAACGATCTAAAAGGTGATTCTCAAGTGTGTTCATCCCTCAGAAAGTATCTAGAGTCTGTCGTAAATAGAGACTCTTAAAATCCTTTCTTTTTCTCGATCCTCTCGCTCGTCTCTTTAAACGTCTTCGTGTCGATCGATCGATCGATCCAGCGAAACCTTTGCGCGTACCGTCCTGTGACGTACGTACGCCAATAAAAACCATCGCGTTTTACCATTACGTGTTCAGATTAGCTAATCCAGTACAAACACGTGACAAGAAGGGAACTCACGCGTCGGATCAAGTGCGCGTGTTAACATTGTATTACCAACCGAGGAAACCCTAGGCGTGTTCTACTTAAGATGTGCGAGCATTGCGATGGTATTACAAATTCATACCTCGAAACCTATGAAAGTTACTTGTTTTCCTTTCTACTTTACGAACGGATACTTTAAGAGCATCTTCGAACCGTCTGACGCTTTGTGCTCGAAAATAAAAGAGGGAGAGTCGAAACCTTCGAGTGTACGATGAACCTCGGAACTTTTCAAGTTTGTCGGATGACGAGGGAAACGAGCTCGCGTATCGAGAAAGCGGGACCAGAAGCGCAGAGTGGGAGAATTCTAAATTCGTTCGCCGCCCTCTGGTTCGATTAATCAAATTTCCCGCGGCTCGAATGAGATTTTCTACGGCCACCGGAAACGAACCGCTCGAAACGCGTCGTTATTTCCGTTGGCGGATCCAATAAATGCATCAAACGTATCCGCCGTTCCGTGAAGTTTAAACCGCGAAGGCCGAGTGACTGGCATTTTCAATGTTCCCATTCGCAACAGAAACTTGCGTGTAAATTGTTCCTTCTTTTTGCTCGGTTCTGAATACACCCTCGTTCAAAAGTCGTCGCATTCAGTACGTTCGTATGAAAGTTTGGTAACAAAGATATGTCTTCTCTTAAAACTACACGTTTCTTCAGACTTTCGTCTACTTGCTGCGTTCTTGCTCGATTAATACCAAAAATTGGAGAACCATGAGAAAATGGAAAGACGAGAGGCAACTATTGCAAATCTGGCGATTCTTCGTTTGAAAAAAGACTTGGCAGAGTTATCAGTCGACTGATTCATAATCTATAACATCACGCTACACAATAACGAAGACCTCTGAGCAGCCATAGTCACTGTTGCTGCATCGCCATTCTGTAGCCGTTTATATCCTCGATTCTGATTCTCGAGCTTCGTATTTTTTCCCTTTTACGTAGAAATAATCGCGCAGCAACGAGCCAAAAATTTGCGCACAGTGCTGTATAAAGTCCGGTGTGGTCGCGCGATAAAATCGCGGAGCTCTCAATTCGCGTACGGGACCGCAACACGTTCGTACGGGCTTCGTGCAATCCTGTTTGCTTAATCTTCTTTATGCATTCGATAGAAACGTATCGGCGTGGTTCGCGTGGGCCGAACTGGCGATGATCGTGTGCACTGCTCGATACTTTGCGCTGCGATCTAAATCGCTTTCCTGAATTAGAGCGTACGGGGCTGTGCAATTTGTCCGGTAAACGCGGCGTTCCCAGCGTGCAGGGGTTACAAGCCGCTGTGAACGGTGCACGGTGATATGAATATTGTTATTGGATGATTGGACGCTGTTGGCGCAAATATATGGAACGATAAGAGAACGCGTGGAAGTGGTATTAGTCCAGAGACGATTGATTAGGGATTATAGAAACTTTAGCTGGCGATACAGCTCCTTAAGTGGTTTATATATTACAGATATAACTGTCTGCTTGATTTAAAATTCTTTCGAAAAAGTGATCTCGATAAAGTGGCATCGATAATTGGTTTCTTCAAGTAATACAAGTGAATCATCGAGAAAAAGTTGAAGTTAACTTCAACTGTGGACGGAGATTTTTTTACATTATATTTTATCATAAATTAATCGGAAAAGGAGTTTTGAAAGTCGACTGAGTCCGGTTGCAACATCGATTCGGTTAATTAATTTATTTTATAATCAGCGCGCTACACGAAACGCTAAATGAAATACCGAAAGAGCTGACAGATCGCGGTGCTTGACTGACAGGATAAAGAAGGAGACGAAGAAGGAACGCCGAAAGTTACAAAATGTTGGTCGGCTAAAAATCGAGCGTAACCCAACCAATCAACCGGCGGTGAAACATTTCTCAAGCGCCTCATTAAACGTCGAACGGTTCCCGTGAAAGACAAATTGCAGCGTCGCGTGTATCAACGGTGAGGTCGTGCGCGCGTTCGATCGCTGCGTGTGCGGCGCAGCGACGTAATTAATATTCATTAGAGGCCACCTTATTAAGGGTCGAACACCCGATCCCTGTGTGTCGAGTGGCCCCGCGGCGGGTGCCTTGGAAAATCACGATCAGGGACCTGAAATTAATCGAACTGCACGAGAGAGTGCACGAGCTGTCTATTAATACCGATTCCTCTTCGAAGGCTAGCCCGTGCTCCACCGGAATAAATATAACCGTCGATGCAGAACCCGGTGGTCAAGGTCTCCGCGTCTCTTTTTCCACCCCCTGTTCGAACGCGACCGTCCAAGCGTTATCGAGCGCGTTTCCTCCTCTTTGAAATCCCCGTTCGTGTGTCGCGCGGTCTGGGGGGGTGTTTAACGAAATTGCCGTGGAAATTACGGTTCGATTCATGGGTCCGGTGTCTCCGTGATGCGACGCGAATTCACGCGAAGTCACGCACATCCCTCGATCGCGCAAACCGGATGCAGGTGTTTACGAGAGAGCGAAGGACAATGGGGATTTTCGCTGCGCGTTCTTGCGTTCGACGTTTCGAATAATACCGCGGAGGCGTTGATATTTTTATTAGAAATCTATCACGCGACTGGAGAACGATCTCTGTTAGATGTAGTCTATATTGGATTGACAAATATTCCCTGTATCGAGACGCAGGGCGAACATTTATAGCCGATAATCCGCTCGGTGAGCTGAAACATCCCCTCTTAATCCGTTCGCCCAATTTCGACCAAGGACGAGCTTCGAGATCGACTGTAAGTCGATTGATCCGGATTCGAGAGCGTATACCCTGTCGTATGCGGCGTTGAGAGCAGTCGGATTGGAGGCGAGGGATTTTCGCTGGAGACCTTCGACGGTCCTTTTCTGAAGGAGATTAGAGGAAGCTGTATCTAACCTATGTAAGTGTAACAGCAACTTCAAAGAACCGTTCAGAGAAAGATCGATGAAGTATAAACTGTTCAATAATTTTTCCATCATCGAAAAAGTATGTGCAAATGTTACACGAAAATGTAACTGGAAATATCGAGTGCCCAATGTAAGATTTTCAAAAACCGTTCAGAGAAAGATCGATGAAATATAAACTGTTCCATAATTTTTCCATCATCGAAAAAGTATGTGCAAATGTTACACGAAAATGTAACTGGAAATATCGAGTGCCCAATGTAAGATTTTCAAAAACCGTTCAGAGAAAGATCGATGAAATGTAAACTGTTCCATAATTTTTCCATCATCGAAAAAGTATGTGCAAATGTTACACGAAAATGTAACTGGAAATATCGAGTACCCAATGTAAGATTTCCAGACGTAATGCACAGTCGACTAAAGGTGGCTTTGTTTGTATTCCATATCCAATCCCCAGCTCGTCAGCTGGATATATTCGAGCGTACCCGATTCACCGGCGTCCGCTCGTCAACGTTCTCTATTACGGCCAACAGAAGCCCTTAAGTAGACACTCATCCCCCGTGCGGATCCGGCTTAAATCTTGGTCCGGCGTGTAAGCAGAGAAAAACGGGGCCGGCCCGTTTCTCCGTCGGTCTCTTTCAGCTTCGTTAAGTCACTGTTCGAGCCGTTGATTGAAATACTGACCCGTACGGTGGCCCTTTAAGAGAAGCGGAGGGTGCCACCGAAAACAAGGGTGCGCGGCCCTGGAGCTCAGGGGTCGCCTTTGCAGCCGGTTTAACGATAATGAAGAGGGGTAACCAGCGCGGGTTCGAGAGGGTGCGAGTGCGTGTAAGTGGCATATAAATTACTGATCGCCGCGTGCCCCGCGCCAGGCCTCGTATTCGCGAGGAAATCTTAATAAATCGCGTTTCAGGGCGTTTCCTGCTCCACCAGCGGGATTGATGCTTTATTAAGTCATCTTTACGATCAGATTTGAACGCGATACGCTCCTCGTAACAGCGTTCCGTTGCGATAGAATAATAGGAGATCGTGTTATAGTTGGTTGGATCGCGCTAATTACGATTTAAGGTTAACGAGAGCAATTGTGTTCGGACGACGGTGAACGCTGGTAAAAGGGAACGGAATCGCGGGGCTAATTACGGCAACGGTGAAGAAGCGAGACTGAAACAGGGGGAGGGGGAAAGAAATGGTCGAAACGCGGGTATTGTTAATTAAGCTGGAACGTAATTATATGGAGGATGTACGATGTCGTTGGAGTGACTATTGAAGTAGCGAAATGTAAATGGTAAAAGTGGTGCCGGAAGCGGGCGCTGATGAAGTTAAACGTATAATTGTTTGGGTTGTATGGTGTTCATTCAAATGATTAATGGTGTAATGAAACGAGGATGATTGGAACACAAAAGAGAAAGATCGTCATTTAGAACGTACAAAGTATGAGCGAGTGTACGATTCATGGTTTCAGATATAAATCACTCGAAATTAACCGCAAACAATTTTTCAATTTCTCTCTCGTGTCTATAAATAACTTTCTACATTTCAACATCAGTTCCTATATTCTACTATTCTCCAAATTTCAGACGACTCCTCGCAAAATTCATCGTCACGATTCCTATCAAACTAATTAAATCGTTACAGCTTGACAAAAATCGCGGAAACGTTACGTTCAAAAGACCCGTGCAGTTTTAACACGAGTCCCGCGCGATTCTTCCCCTCGCGAAAAGACTCGCAGAACGAAACTAGCGAAGCAAACGGACGCGCAGCTGAATGGTAATCCCGACTGTGCTCGCCAGCTATATTTAAAATCCAGCATAGAAGGATGGGCTTCTGAATTGGTGCTCGCACGTGGCCACAAAACGCGAAAATAATACGAGACCGCGGATCCCTTGAAATTTATGTGCCGCTGTACATCCACGCGCATATTGCGGCGATGCGCCACCCCCTCTGGCGAGATGAAATTACGTGAAAACGCACGCGACGGGGGTGAGTGACGGAGTAACGTCGCGCGAGGACGTGGATATGAAGTACGAGGTATAAAGAATTTATGGGGTTACGCGTACGAATGATGGTCCGTATACGAGTACGCATTCGGTTAACGTCCTGCAACGGATACACTGGCTGTCGTTACTCGAAACAGAGAGGCGAGAAAAAAAAGAAAAAATCCACGGAGACACTCGCATTCACGCTCGACTGATAATTCAACGAAAAAAAAAGAACAATATCGAAAAGCTGAATTGCGGAGAAGTCAATGGATCTGAGAAAGAGAGATAGAGAGAGAAATGTTTTATTTTCCGTACAAGTCTTCGAGCGCTTGTTCCATCCCATGCGCATGGTAATTTTATGACTACAACCGTCTTGTCCTGTCAGCGAAGGGGTTAACACGCGCGCGTTCACGGCGAGAGTAGTTACTTCCCGCGTGCGTCGCGGGTTACAAATGACATACGGGGAAACGGATTCGCTGCACGCGGAATACGAACGCGTTAGAGGTTCGTGCGCGGGCCAGCACGCGTGATCCGCATAAAAGGGTGGGAAACGCGACGCGGTTCCCATCCGTGCCCCGCGGAATTTCCGATAAGGGTTCCCTGGCGTGGTTCGCCAGAAAACGTGGCATTTTAGATAACGCGTCGGTGGTCCATCGATTGATCGCGATTTTGATCGAGACTCGCGAACGTTTCGTTAAATTCTCACGATTCTATCAAAGGACCAACTCATTCTTGAAAGAATCTCGAGGAACGTCGACGAGTTTCGTTCGAACGAAACTCAGACGATATTCTGTTTTTGGCAAAATCTGATTGGTACTATCTTCTTTCTATTATTACAAAATAGAAAAGGTATTTTAATTATAGATATACTCGATGACGCTTGATTAAATCGAAAACGTAACTCGAATTTGCGTTTCCCCGGCTAGGAACGCAATTCGCTTCGTTAACGCTGCACTCGAATATCTTCGATGCCTGATTATTGTTTAATTAAAAGGAAGGCCACGCTTTCCACGAGGGAGATTGTTCGCGTAATAAAATAGCTAGTTTTTTTCTAAATTCTCTGGATGTTCCAGGAAACTCTACTAACTAGTAAACAGAAGAAGATAAGCGTGATTTATGTCGTTAGATAGGGGGGATGTTGGTTTAAGTGGTTGTTTTAATTCGCGCAAACCCATATTAGCAACGTGGTAACTAATTTCCGGGATCTGGCTGTAGATGCGCGGTTCTGAATCCTCTCGGTGGGTATTCGCTAATGAACATGGCTTCCAGGCCAGATATGACACCTGAAATTAGTAAATTGCTCGCGGTCGATCCTTGGAAACGTTCTAACTCGGCTCATCTGATCGAGCAATAATCATTTGTGTATCGATTAATTCTATTCCCTTTGCGTGCTTTTATAACTCGCGTTAAAACATCGATGCCTGGCAGGCACTGGAAGAATTCAACGTCCTTAAATTCCGATGTCAGACGGAGAAATCAATTCGTACGATCCTTTCATAGTTCTACATACGCACGTGAAATAGCAATATTTCGAGCCGCAGGATGATTAAACGGTGCAACCGTTCGAGTCTCGCAATAAGAATCGCAGATTTCTCCTGTTTAACGATGAATCTCGCAGCTAGCATCCTTCATTTCTACACTTTCACTTTTACGCTCGCGTTACTTCATTTTTCCGATCGCGATTTTCACGGCCGCCAACGTGCCAGCTATTACGCCTCTATCCTCCGACTTTTTTACGCTTCGACTTTTATTCGCCGTATTGTCTCACGATTAATCACCATTTCTTACGACAGTTAAACGACTCATCCTCGTCCTCATTATTTCCCATCCCGACATCGCGTTATGAACTCATCGAAGCCCATTACGAGTGATTTCATTTCTTCTCGCGGTTCTGGCCGCTCGATTTCGAATAACAAGTTCCATCGCTAGCGTCGACTCGATTGTTGCACGCACGATTTCAATCGTTATCATCACTTTCACGGGCTATCGAAATTAAATATCATATTCGATCGTTGATCGACGCGCGCAAGTAAGAAATGAAATTGTAACTCGAGCGTCGAACACTGTTCGCTCGAGGATTTATGCCACCCATCTGCGCCTCCCTCTGAGGGCATTAATGCGCGCGCTGTTTAAAATATGCGATGTCGTCAGGCGAATGCAGATCCACGTCAATCAGTGCGATCAGGTAGAACGCATCTGTCCTTCTTCAGCAGTCTAATCACGTACTGGGCCCGTACTCTCGATCGAACGTGTTACACCTTATATCGCGAACAATGCACGACAGAACGGCCAGAAGGAGTGGAAGCAGCGCGTGTGTGCATACGATTAGCGCGGCAGATGCACCGTGGAAGAAGCCAATTTGCATTCTCCGTGGCGGACGTGAAGATAAAGGAGATATAAAGGACACTTGCACACCGTCGCTGCTGGGAGGGACGTAAAAGCATAGTTTACGATCGCAGCCAATTTTCCAGGCCAACTTTCTACCCTCGTCTATCCGTTGCCCTATCAACGTCCTCGTCGACACGCTTTTATCAAGCATCGACACAGTTATCAAGCACAAACTGAAAATCTGAGCAACCTTACAACGTTCCTCTTCGTCAGTATCGATTTTGCGATCCTTCAAGCTGGTCTGTTTGCTTTGATAACATTCGACGGGTGAAATCAACCCTTGAATTTGAAGGTGTTAAGGTGTTATACAGCGATTCGTATGGAAACGTCGATTGCTAATGAAAAAGAAAAATACGTGTCCAATATTTTCAACTGCTCTACAACCGTACCGAGTTTCAGTAAAATCGGTGAATAACGGAGGGGCAGGTTTACTCGTCACCGTGTATCTTTTCATTTTCCAATATTTCTCGCAACCTGCTCTCCTCTGAATCTCGATTCGCGTGCCTTTCAAACTCGCTCAACTTTACGACTAGACAGGCAGTCGTCGAACGTAGTTGTTACTTTTTCAAATTTACCTTTCCTCTCTCTATCTCTCTTTCAGTTGCATCTCGTGTCTATTTACGATAGAAGCTTGTATTCTTTCAACACACACACACAGAATTCGTGACGCGAATTCGTAGCAGACCCGTACCAGAGGAATAGTTTCGCGTGTCGATAGGAGGGCAGTAGCGTACGGGGTGGCCGAGTTACAGGGTTCGCGTTATCGATCTCTGTACAGGCTACACGAGAGGAAACGCGTCCAGCGATGTTGCGGGTATTGTCTCTGTGTTACACGTGCCTCGTAGACACGACAAGGTTGATCCAATTCTTGACTGGTAATTTTCGATCGATTTAAGCGGCCTGTGCACGCTCGCAGGCGTCGATTCGAATCACCCTCGATTGCTTCGCTACCTAACGACTAGCTTGGTCTACGTACAGTGAAATTAGTGCGACTACACTTGGACCATTTCGCTAATAATGGCTAACCTGAGCAACGCGACTGCGATATTAAATATTTCGAATAGACAGACTGGAGAACAATTTCGCGGATGCGCCCTTAAGACAGACGAACTGTACGAGTTGCTTAATCACGCGAGAGGAGGAACGAGCGATCGATATGTACGACTTGCTGGAAAATTCGACAAGATGCGACGAGTAAAAAGTTGAACGTTCTATTGAGAATCCTTTGTTACTTGGTGTACGATATCGTGAGTGGATTCTAGATAGCGATAAGGAGTAAATCGAGGTACGTAATGTCTTCTCGTGCAGAGTTTACGCACCTCAGGAGCTACACACCCCAGAACGAGAGAGCGTAACGTTACGCCAATGGCTTCAATGTCGAACAGATATGAATCATGTCTGGCGTAGCCGTGGTGAAGGGTTAACGGTGCCGCCTTGTCAAAAGCGACTGTAACATTATTTGCGATCGTACGGGACCGGGTTTCGATTTCAAGCGACACAACTGATACGCGTTTCGCGTGATAGCCGATCGTCTAGCCCCCGGTGCACCTTTTTACTAACCTGTCCTATGATCTGCTGGATTTCCACCACCAACCGTGTATCCATTCACGTCTCTCAATCCTCTGACAACTACAATTTTCAACTGCACGTGCACGCGACTTGCTTAACCGCTACGTTTTCATTTCTCCGTTTCTCTCTTTAATCCTGCTCGGATTCGTCGTTGATATTAACTTGCGATCGGAAGAAAATGGTGGGACGATGGTTTTCGAGAGAATTCGTTGGACCATTTCGACAAGCAAACGTGAACACGAAAGTGAAACATCCGCGGTAAAAATGGTAAATGTATTGGTAAAATTTGAAATAACAGATCAACGAAAGTGGTTTGAAAGGTAGAGAAGAGAGATTAGCGAAGGAGAAATCAGGGTTTAGCTTTGGATTTTGGAAGTGTGAAAGTTATTCGCGCACGGTACAACGACGCTACGATGTTTTTAATAAACGGTCTTCCTAACAACTTTCTACCGTTCCGCGCGCGCGACGGTCTCAGCAATTTTATTATTAAATACAGTAGCGGGCCTATACTTATGGACGCGTAATTCCACGCTTGGAATATCCACATAAATTACGATCGACGCCATCAATCACAACCGAACGAGACGTTGAATATCGATCGTCGTGATCTAACCAGACAACCTATCCATTCGGAAGGCTGGACCGTTCTCCAAGAAAAACGTTCCATTTCGAACGACTCCGCACGCAAAAATTATTGCCACGTTTCGTTCGAAGGCATCGTTATCTCCACTGGGTAATTTCCTTAGAATTAAATAAACGAAGATTAACATCTCCTATAAAACAACTTTTATATTACTCAGCCAACCGAATGGTAGAAATCCCTCACTTTTACCTTGGCAACGCTTGGTCCCGCCACTGTGCTCATTTTCTTTTCTCATTGTCATTTGTCTATTCGAATAATTTCTCTATCAGTTCGCGTAACTCGCGGAAAACGCGCGAGATAATCGAAAGAAGACCTTTGCAAAGGACTAAGCGCTGCATGTTCGATGGAGTTCGATCCAGTCGCTCTCAGCAACGCGAGGATCGTCAAAAGATCCCTCTGGACTCTTAAATGGGTTATACGTGTCTCTGTTGGAGAGCACGCGGCCACTCTTCCAGGTCTGGTGCCCTTAAAGAAATTCAGGTCAGAGCGCGCGGTCGTCCCACCCTCCCCGTCTCATTTACGCCGCAGGCTGGCCTCGTGTCCCGGAAATACGTCCATTAATGCCCGCGCCGCGGCTGCTACCAGCGATAGTCCGACGCTGAGGCGGCTAAGTGGCCCCGCGGTAGGCCCATTACGCGCTGCCTCCGCTCGCGAGTAAGATACGCGCTTAGAACCAGGCGAGACTGCGTGCACCAGTTTACGGTTCCACCGAGCGTTCAGCTATTTCCGCGTGAAAGTCTCCCAACGGACGGCTTCAACCCTTTACTTACTCAGTTTCTTCGCGAGCTTAGGTGCAAGCAAACGATCTACAGTACAATCTTCATTGCAAGTCGCTAAGGTGATTAATCAGATAGAAGCGGAGCTCGAAGTACCAATCGATCTCGAAGCGTTTAAATTAATATAACACTGCCACTGATGGGACTTAGAAGCGAGTGAAGGGTTAAACATGGAAATAAGACGAGGACGAAGAAGAATAAAATTGGTGTTGAAGATTCGTTCTTTAAGAAGAGGGATTTTTACTATTTTCAGCGCGTATGTTACTGCACGTATACAAGGGAATTTTCAAAGACGAATTTATTAGCTTTCCTTGGTTTTTATCTCGTTTTTGGGAGCTAGAATCGTCCGTGAAAATTTCACAGCGCGAATGCCAACGGCGGTCGAAACGCTAGGCCTTGCTGTTCGCTCTACACTTTATAGCATTCCGTGCGTATGTTTGTAATGCACGCAGCTGGTTGTATACGGGGATATATAAATACGTACACACCGGCGTAAGAATGTTTCTAGGCAGGCTTCGGGCGTAAAGGACTTTGCGCAAGAGAAATGGACGCAGCTGAAACGCTAATGGACGCTAATGACAAAGCACACCGTTTCCATCAATGATATTTCAGGAGCGTAATCAAGGCCGGCGATATTGCATGCTTAAAATCATTTGTCTAATTACGAAATGCGAGCCGGACTTTTACGATTCCGGGACGTGTCTCAACAGCTCCGTTGAATCATGCGAATGGAATTTTCTAGGCACAGATACGCGCGGCTTTCGTTCTTGAAATCTATGAAAATTAGTCGCCGCGAGGCATCGTACCCCCTGCGCTCCTCTCTATTTACCATTTCCGCGAATAAAACAGCCAATTTAGCGATTAATGAAGCGATTTAGATATCCGTGTAACAATCGAAACCATTGGCCTTCGGCAATGTGTAATAACAACGCTCTCATCCGAATGCTTAACCATGTGATTTCACTACGCGGTGTGCATCATGCATGCCCTAATAACGCATACTCTACACACAGAGGTACACGAGACAATTACCCTATTGGCAATGACAGAACATCGACGCGTTCCGGGAGTATCGCGATCGACAAACGATTCGTTACAGCGCGGTAACAAAAACCAACAGGGTGAACCGATACCAAAAGCCGCGTGCCTTCTCGATCGTCTGTCCACGCTTCGAACGCAAGCCAAATTAAACACGACCAACTGGTATGTATATCGTCGATAAAAATCAAAGGGACTCGAGAAGCAGTTCGATCGAACGGGAACGAAAAAAAAAGGGACATCACCGAGACGCGCGTACGCTTTCGGAAGCGGTGAGCAGCGCGCGTATCGACGGCAAAGAGGGCAACGGGTAACGCGTCGCGGAACAACGAACGATCACAGCACGAATAGAGAACGACTGACTCACCACATGAGACCTATGATGCTGATGATGCATTGTATGATGATGATGATGTCTCTTCTCCTTAGCGTGATGCTTAGCATGATGCTTGTTGCCCCTGTGCGGCGGGTAAGTGTGATAAAAGATTAGGTCGAAGCAAGGCTGGCGTCACCTGACCTCGGCCATCTCGCACTTGGACACCTCTATCTGCTGGTTACTTGGGTGCGTCTGGTGCCCGCTGGGCACCGTCAACTGGGCCGAACAGTTGCTGTGCAGCTTCCTGGACGCGTTGCTCGTCTGCGTCACCGACACGGCTGACTTCTCGTCGCCCTCAACGTCCCTCGCGTTCTCCAGCGTCAGATCGTTCTCGTCAAGGTCGACCGTGAACGCGATTCGATGATGCGGCGGCGGTGGCGGCATCATCTTCACGTTCGAGCCGATCGGCGTCACCGTGGTCGCCGGGTCCAGCTTCACCAGGGCTGCTTGCAATTCCAGGGCGTCCATCTCGCGGCGGAACAATCCAGCCTAGCCGTTTTTTTTTTTTTTCAAACGAAACGGGCGAAAACTGCCTCGCCGTCTATCGAACGGCTCCACTCAGTTCACCGACGGATAACTCGGGTGACGTCCAGTGGAGACCCTGGCTCTCTCATTTGAGGCAATCCACGTTCACCAGTTTCCCTCGTTCCTCGCCGTTTATCTCGTCCACGGTTCCGACTTTCTCCACGCGAGACTTTTCTACGAGATCGCTGCGCGTCCTCGCGCGGGTATCGCGACAGGCAGAACGGAATCGTGGAACAGGAGCTCGACCCTTGAATTCTCTTCCGTCGCGCGTCGAATCATCACACAAAAATCCCTGGTCCCGCTATTTTTAACCGTTTGGAACGCGCGCTGGCTCGCTCGTCTCCTCTCGACGCACAGGCTTGCTTTCCTCGCGAATACGTAACAACTCGCCGAGGAATGACACTGTCCAACGGACCCTGTCTGATCTACCTTGTAACCTCTGCTTTTCACGGGCTCGATTTCACTTTTGATCTAGAGGAACGGTTTACGACTTCTCGTCAGATACACACACTCTGCGAGGAAACAAACGGAGCCAAGTTTAGGGACGTAAACTTCACCCGTTTGTTTAACACGATGCATAGACATCGCGTGGCGTCGATCGTCGAGACGTTTTTCTACAGACTTTTCAATTAAAATTCCAACCTCCCTCGAATAAGAATGCTCCTACAGACAAACGTACCATCGCGAAGGACCGCGAGTGAACGGAATCTCTCTCAAACAATCGCTCTGAATCGCGATCGTTTTTCGTAGCGTGAAAAAGCTTGAAAAGCGATCCCATCGTGCCCAACGTTCCTCTTGTCCCCTAGCGAGGAATCGGCCCATAAATTGTCGAGCAACGATCACCGAACGGCCGACGGAGGGGCGTGTTCCGGTCGCAGGCTGCACGCGATCCACGTAGCCCTCTCTGAACCACGTGAAACCGTGGACGATTGTCCATGGTCCGCCTGGTCGCCGCGATTATGATACCAACCGGCGCGAGATCGCGTGAGATCGGTTCGTTACGCGACCACGGACGATCCTCGGTGATTTAGCGGCGGGGACCAGGCGTATCTCATCGTCAGAACGCGGGGCGCTTTCGATCCGCGCGCGTCTCATCGAGACCGGCAGGTTTATTCTCGCAACGAAGGTAAGATGTTGTTGGCATGAAATGGAAAGCTAAGCGTCCTCTGGGCCTCGTTACGAACGTTGGACCTTGGATTCTAAGAATAATGAAACTGCCGCCAGTTGCCTCCGATCTCTATAATCTTCTCCCTATGCATCGCTACTAACGGGACGATGTACTTCCATTTACCACCCCCCCAACTACCCCTCCTCGCTCGTTTTTTGTCTCTTCTTCTTCCTCTTCTCTCTTTTTACCGAGCCCCTTCGCTGTAATGGACGGTCGTGACGTCTGTTTACCGATCGATCGTCCGGGAGATGGAAAAATCGTGCCGGATGGGTGGCTGAGAAGCTGAGACGTGATTAGAAGCATCGACTGATGGGATGGTGTAGACTCTTTTCGCGTGATTGATGCGGAAATTCAAGCTGCTCTACGCGATATAGAGGAGAAGAGGAGGGAAAAGGGCATGATGAATCGTAAAAGTGGCGTTCAATTTTGTTAATCAGGCAAGCAACGGTACTTACTTTAACGCTGGGCGGGAGAGCCTCGAGATTCGCGAGGCGATCGATTCGAGCAACTGCGTTTCGCGCAGAGACGTGAGTGTATGAATAATCGAGATTCAAAGTAGGTGGTATAGTGTAAGAAAATGTAAGAAAGCGGCAAGAGGTGCTGAACGATTAACCCTTTGCGCTCGAATGGCGACTCTCGACTCGCCACGATGTTTCGCGTGGCAACTCGAGCGGCTGTATTTACGTTGATTTTCGTTATCTCCAATTGATAGATGCGAAGTATTGGTTCGCGAATAAGCCCCTTAGGCTGTTTATGTCTTCGGTTGGAAAGTGACATTGTGACGTCAAATTTCTCTACGACTGTAGTCTTAAATACGATGTGTCTATCTTCAGTACAGTTTCGACGATCGTAGCAAGCACGCGTATCGCGAAATTTTCCACCACTCGTTTTTAATTTCGAGCAAGTGTAAGCAGTAACGAAAAATTAGAAGAAAAATTAGTGTAATAGACAGTGAATCCGGAAGTAGCAGCGATGACCCACAAGATCCTGGCAACTCAGAATGTTCTGGTAAGTGCTTTGTATAAATATCACACCAAACGCCACTACAGAACTTAAACTTCGATAATTATCTTTTCGAAAATGTAAACACAGATGATATATCAATATATAACACTTTCATATGTTAATTCTTCTATAAATTCATTTACGCCCGAAATTGTCTCGAGTTGCAGCGACGCCCGACCGAAAAAGTCGTCGAGCGCAAAGGGTTAAGATCGAATCAGCTGATCGAAGCCGACTCTTCGATTCATGGACACGTAACTTTTGAGCCGAGTTAAGGGTTCGTCTTAGACGCTGTTACGCAACCGCGTGATTTACCAAGGCTGATGCGTTTGCCAACCCGATAATTAAGACGTTCAGGGGAGTTTGCCAAGGCGATAATTAAAGTATTCGATTAAACTGCACGAAGTTCTGGGTAACATACCGTAGACATTTAACCAGAATTTAAGATCAAAGAAACATAAATTTCTTAAACACGAACAACCCCATATCGCGAAATGGTAATTACGTCACCACAATCCGTACTGTAATTCCTCACAAAACAAAAGAAGAATCGTCAACGATTGCTAACCAATCTCACCTCGCGACTTGAATTAATTCGTCAAGAATCGTTCAATACAAAACACGCTGAAAACTGTAGAAAACGTGGAAACGTTCGTTACCCAGCTGACGCTGTGTGAGCAACGGTAACATAATCTCGCGCGAGCGACAGAAGAACGAGGAGCCGCGAGAGAAAAGAATCCGCGCGTCTCATTCGAACGCTGGCTCGGATGTATTTCCGGTTTGCAACCGGAGACGCTGGCTAACACGATTCACGTGGCTGCCGCGGATAGAAGGTAGAAAATTAGCATACGACATTCTAGAGACGGTGCAGACGTCTGCTGCGCCGCCCGCGATCCTTTCTTTTCTCTCCTTCGACGCGCAGAGGATCGGCTGAAACTCGAGAGAGCGCTTCTCGCGAACGTGGGTGGAAATCGCGGTACAATCGATATCGCGAATTCTGCACCCTCTTCCGCGAACGCGACTAATTCTCGAGACGCTCTCTTTCGCATTGTCCGCGAGTCTGTCTCGCTGCCAATATCGCGAGGCATCCTTCCATTCTTCATTGTTCGATGACCAATTGTGGGTCACGAGAACCAGCGACGAGGAAACTTTCATTTCCAACGAGAAACAGAACCGCTCGCGTCTCTCGCGATACAATGCCACGCTCTATGGGAATAAACGAGGAATAATACGAGCATCGATTTCCGAGCTACGACCATCTCTTATCGAAGGCTCCTCGCTAGACAACACTGACAGCGTTAAAGCCTCGATGAATCACGTTGGATTGCCCCGTGGATCTTTCGTTACACGATTACAATGAACCATAAACCAAGAAATCGCAGGGTCCAGCCCCAACTACGAGAACGTTAACCCGCGCACGCGTTAATTGCCCCGCACGGTCATATAGATTTCCGTGCTGGCCACGTAACGACGTCGTGACAGGAAAAAAGAAAAAGAAAGAAAGAGCCGTGGAACGAAAGAAAAGTACCTATCAGAGGGTTCGAGGGTAGAGAGCTAACGAACGTGTACATCGAGCGAACCGAATGGGCCGTAAGGTCCCGCTTGCTCGACCGTTCTCCGTGTTCCTCGTCGTCCTTGGACCGAACGGCAATTAAAAACGCCTATTCCACGGATCGCCTATTCGCTGTGGAGACGCGAGCAAATTTTATACCCGCTTTATAGAGCTTTATCTTGGTTTACGCTGGACACGGAGAAGACTGCGCAGGTATTCGCGAAAGGAATCCCAAGGGCAACGGTGTCCGGGCCCTCGAAAGGACGGTCAACGCACCAGCCTTTGTGCGACTCAGCCGCGTTTCGAAATCGTTTTCGCGAACGACTTGGAGGCTCTGTGAACCTCGCCCACGGGAACACTTCCAATTTCGATGGGGGCGATGGTCGCACGCGTGGAAGAACGCTCCTCAGGGTTGATTTTCCTCGCGACCCTGCTGGTGAGACGCGTCTGGTTTCGACGATAATGTATGCAGCTGATTAACAGCTAATACCAACTGTGCTACCCACGCGATCTCCAAAGCGTAGCTCGGCTCAACGAAAAAAGCCAAGAAAAATAAGCACGTGCATCGATCCTCCAGTTCGACGTCCAAAGATGGATGCCGTCTGGGCATCCGCCATTGAGACACGGTTGCAGGATGTCCCCGATGACGAAGCTCGTCGGATCGTTGGAGGTAGACGGACTCGACTCGAGTGCCTCGAACAAAGAATCGACTGGACAGGACAACGACTCTGTTTCTCTTTCATCGAGGTTTCTGGCAACCGTTTGCTATGCGAAAGAATGGGACGCAGCTCTTCAGCAGTAGCTGTAATGACATTTTCTTCAATGATGCTGCGCGTAACGCTGGTAGCGACGCGGAGGTAATTAAAGGGCGTGGAAACTAGGTGGCCGTGCACTCCCGCAGCTATTTTTTTTTTTCTTGTTTGCTGTAGATACGATGAAGCACGCGGGAGTCGTGAAAAGGACTACGCAGGCCGCGTGTACAATGGAAAATGATCGCTGAATGGTGTGAAAGTTATAAGCGGAAGCCTTTGTTTGCTGGAATAGCGACGCGGTTTGACGGATTAATTAATGCGGCGACAACGACGCTGCTGAGGGCACGGTTATCGTCCTCATCGCCCAGAAATATCCTTCGACGCGATGAGTAGACGCTACGAGCTCGGTCGTTTGGTTCTAAATGAAATCGTGGAGTACTTTCTCGAGCGCCAGTCGATCTTGAAATTCGTGGTGAAGATGTTCGACAGATTAAACATATTTCGTGATAGTCGAACTATTCGAGTCGTCGAAAAATTGTGTTAAATAACAACGAATACCTGAACCTTTTAGTTGAAAGATAAATGATCTCTCAGAAGTAAAGAGTTCTATTCGATCGAAGCTTCCACTGATGAATTCACTAAACATCGTCTCAGTTACTTTCCATCGAATCGCTAATTGGCTCACCTTAACGGAACCCACTTTTCTACTTCTCTTTTGTGCACGATCTTTCATAGAATCCAGTTAATCGAAAGAGTACGAAGGTGGCTTCGATGAAAAGCACAAAGCGTCGCATGAAACTGTTCACTCTTCGGAGAATCACCTCGAGATGCTTATTAATTGCACCAAACATGTGTGTACACACGGGTATATTCAAATCTATCGTATCGCCATACTAAAGTCGAAATTACCACGTACTATCATCGATCAAACAAACATCATAACTCGATAAAATTTGATTCGTATCCTGAGAAGACCCATCGAGCAATAAAACCGAATAAACGAGGAAACGTATAAAATTTCTGTCAATGTACATATATATATACCTACAACCCCCCCAAAACCTAATCAACTAATTCAGAGCTTTCCTCCAGACGCCCTCGAAATGTCCATAAACCCAGAGCAAACAGAACTCTGAAACAACCTCGTCTCGAAGCCCTTAAACCCGAAAATTTGCCCTCTCGTAGTTCCTCGAGGCCTGGTTTCACCTCGTTACACGAGAGAAACCTGGAGGCACACGTCCGCGCGACTGTCAGCCCTAATATCGACGTCGATAAACTGGAACGGAAACGAAGCTTTTCCACGAACCTTATTGCTCGCCTGCTGGCGGACGTCAAGAGGCGAAGTTACAATCGGCGAGGTTAGCCGTCCGTTCGAGGACGATGGGCGAGCACTTTCGTTCTCCACCTCTCGTGCGATGCTTTCTCTCGGGTTCTACATAAACTTTAAGTAGGGTCTGGGGTGGTCAGAGCTGTCACTGGCGTGGAACGGTTGACACGCGAGGGTTAAAAGTGCGATTGGCTTGGTCAAGAGTCGAAGAAGACACGATAAGAATCGATGGACAAAAGTACAAATCGACGAAGCAATTAATTCGTAATTATTTCTGTCGAACAACGCGAAGAACAACACCTTTCGAATCTTCAGACTGAAATAAGGGATGAATCGATTCACCTAACGTCGCGAGGGCGAGCTAACCTCGCACGGCTGTTTTTAATTCAATAACCGGTGTTAATCAGCGAGAGGGGTGGCTTTCACGAGATTGGCCCGGCGAGAAAACAGCAATGGAGGTCCGTGAAGATAGTAAGTTGGGTGCGATTCCGGGGCGCTGATAACGGGGTGAACGAGAGCTCTGGAAACGACGTGCCCAGGCGGACGATTAGGCTCTCGAGCACAGGTCGAGGGAAAGAAATTGCACGATGGGGAACGAACGACGTAGAAACGACACGAGAAAGCACTATTCTTGATAACGAGCGGTAGGCCTCGTTTTATTTCGTGTATTTGCCGGCCATGCGCCGCCCGGGCTTTTAGGGATGTCGGACGGTTGTAAAGTAATAGTTGGCGCGCGTAAATTTTCCTGGCCACTGCGTTGGTACTCCAAGTGCCTCTGGTAAAGGATAATTTACTGTTACGACACTCTCGTTGCGCGCAAAGAAATTGTTCGACGAAACAACCGTGGATGGGATGGAGGGATTCTTTAGATATCCACGAATATGGACTAACTAATACGAGACAAGTAACAGAGAAGTCGTACGTTATCGCGTTCTCGCTGGGACCAACGAAGCGAACGCGTGCACGTGTACTTCTCCTGGTCACGTAGCTATCGACGAGATAATTCTGCGCGTCTTATCGAAGAGTCGCTCTCGAGGAGCCGGTTGAATGCGAGCGAATTCGACTCCATTACACGAAACGCGCGGTGTTTCGAGTCGGGACGAAGCAATCCTCGCGATAAAGTAACCGGGTGGTTGGCTGATCGGCGGAATAATCGGAAATAGGGTGTCGTCGTGGCCGTAACCGCGCGTGCGAACGCGTGCGCGATCGTAAATCGCGCGCGGAGGAACGCTGAACGCGTCTTACTTGAAACGACCCGACGGTTTCCTCGGAGGGGGTCGCGCGACTAGCAATATCCGCTCGAGATTTACGCGAGACGCTTCTCGAGCTGCGCCTCCGTATTTTCCGAGGAAAATAGCGAGAAACGGCGCAAGGGGAGCCCAGTTAAAAGGAAGTACGAAGGGAAAAGATGGCGGAGGGATAAAAGACGCGAGAACGAGTGGAGACGAATGGAGAAGGTAGAGGAAGGTTAAAGCGATAGAGAAGAGGGTGCGAACGTAGAGAAACTTGGCGAAAGATTGGAAAATAGAATAGCAGGGGTGAGAGAGAAGAGAAAATTGGAGAACGAAAGAGGAAGAAGAGATGCAAAGGGAAGAGAGGAAGATAAACAGCAAGAACAAGGTGGCAAGTGGAATGAAATAGAGGGAAGTTGAGAAATAGACCTCGGAAGAAGCGAAAGAAGACGCGATAGAGAAAGGATGCTGAAACGTGAACAGATAACTGACGAGGATGAACAGGTATACGAAAGAAATTGTAAAAAATGAAAGAAACGACTGCGTCAGGGGAAAGAAAGGGAGATAAAACACCGTAGACGTCGTATCGGTGGCAATTCCGTGCAGGTAGTGTATATACGGACACGCGAATCGCGGCGCAGATGGAGGGAAGAAATGAAAAATTGCCAGACTGTAGAATGTCACGAACGAACGCGAGGGAAAATTGTAGCATTTGCGGCACGTGAGAGGATTGCGTGGAGTTCGCTTAAATCGCGACGATACCTCGACTCGACATCTGTGCACGGGGTGAGTCACCGGTGACGGGAAATCAAGCCAGCACTGATGATTTTCTCTGCAATTTTATGCTCCAATTTTCCATTGTTATTCTAATTCGATTCGACCTTTTCAATTTCAACGAAAAAAATATTCATCTCACGAATACTACTTTTCTATTAGCCACGTAGAGTCTAAGTGACAGTGAAAACAATTTAATTAACCAGCAGCCGTTCTGCCATCTAGAGAGGTTCAATCTCGACGGACGCTCGTCTGGCAGAAAATAAAGCGGAACGATCACGTGTTCGTGTGCCTGTACTCTTACCAGCGGCTTTAAATCGTGCCTCGCACCTTCGAATCGTAAAAAGTTGTTCAGCCATCGCGTCTTTCATAAGTCACCCCCTCGTGCGTACGCGAGGAGTTGCGTCACAATAAAGCGCGAAGGTGTTTCCTTCGAACACAGTCGGCGTACCGTAAAGAATATTTAAGCTCGCGTAACGGAGCTCGCAGCGTGAAAGTTGGAAACGCTTCTCTTTTTTTTTCTCTCTCTCTCTCTCCATACGCGAAAGGTTGAAAGATATTCGAAACTGCACAGCCTCGCGAGCTTTTCCGCGTTACGTCCTCTGCGTTTCACGCTCACCTTTGGCCGGCACAGGCGACTCGTTCGACGAGGGTGAAATAAAACGAGGAGGGAAAAGCGCGATTCGACTCGTTAGAAGTCCAAGTTACATAAAAACGAGAAACTCGAAGAAATGGAACGCGACCAGGCGGGGGTGGCAAAAAGAAGTCGGATCGTTAATGAACAAATTTTTCCTTTCGACGCTGGGGAATGTTGATTCCACCGATCCTCTCGCGACCGCCTGACTTCAAAGGAAGCCCTTAATTCGAGGAAACGCTAACTTTCGGTTCGTTTCCACGAAACTGGTACCTTTTCCACAGAAATTATAACGTACACTCTACACTTTACAATTAAACATCGAAATCAACGAAAACTACCGCGAGAATTCATTCCAATGGACATTGGTGTCCTCGATAGACAATTCCTTGTTCAAACTCGAAACTGGCTGAAATAAAGTGCAACGAAAATAAAAAAATAGTGCAAAAATAGAAACGATACCTTGGGATTTTTATAGATTCACGAAATTCTACAAAACTCCTTATCGAATCGGCTGAAAGGACAGTATGATACTTTCACCGCGCTGGTACGCGGCAACGTACGCCCGCGGAGGATCAGATAGCCAGGCCAAAGCCGCATAGCTATCCGCGAATACAAATTGTCTGACCTGCGAACTTGATTCCTTATCACGCCCAGCCCAACTATTTCGAACGCGATCGCGTGCGTATAAATTTCGAGCGGTGTCCGCGAGTACACGCGCGTGGACAGGTGTGCGTGCGTTACACGTTCGTACACGTTGCGTGGCCAAAGCCGTGGAAAGAGAAAACGAGAGACGCGATCTTCGCTTCGACGCGCATCCCTCTGGCCATTTTCAGCCAGAAACGTGGAACCGTTTTTCGGAAAAATCGCTTTATTGCGCGGAAAAGAGGCGGTATCGCGGTGCACTTTATCGCGGACGCGCGTCAAGGGTGAATAGAGATAGCCAGCGAGTGTTCACCGGCTGTGGACAGAACCTCGATATTGGACAGCAGGTTGGCCTGATTTACATTGCGCAACCTGTGGAGCCTGATGGGAAAAATCGAACCGACCGAAAACTGACCGCTGTTTCCAGGACGCGTTGCGAGTGTCCTCGAGAATAACGATAATAGTCAACCCCTTCGCGCTTTGCGTCTTTCTAGACGTTAACGATGGAAGGTATTGCTGACACCTGCAGCGATAGAAAATTTCTATTTAGATAGAAAAGTTCTGGGACCATGCGTTTCTCAAAAAGTTCTGATGGAGTAAGTTGAAGACTTGCAATGTCTACTCAGAAGGGACACATCCGAGTGCGAAGGGTTAAATTATTTAAGGAAGGATAACTTCCGTTTCTTTTAAAGAAATACGTTCTTTTGATACTTGGAAGGATGTAGTTTGAAATGTTGAAATTCCAACTTTTTAATACTCGTGGAAGTATTCGAGGGCTTTCGATGTCTGTACAAATAATTATAATTACGGATGTGGACTGTGGAAGATATCACGAACGTATGGACGCGATATACAGATATTACCTTGCACCCTAGCAGATCATTTATATGCTAATATCGCTATGACACTGGATGGAACTTCCTATTCGACAGATGGAGCGATTATTAGAGTTCCATCTCGTCGCAGGCGAGATTCACGAGACGTAACGATAAAAATATCAAGATTTAATGGTCAGATATCGAAATACCAGGGGTTAAGCACGGAATTTTCCTTCGATCGACAAAAGAACGCGTTAATCGTTTAAGAGCGCGGCCGATTGCGCGATACGACAGGCGTTCGTTCGCGGCGGATTAAAAAACGGCGTCGACCCCCAGAATCGCTGCCCCCGATGTGCATACGTGTCGCGATCGATCGATCGTGATCAGAGCCGGGCATAAATTCACCGGCAGCCCAAGATTTGCTCGAGCATGGCCAATAAACACGCCCGGTTAAATGATTTATCGCGATATCTCGCCGCTGACGCACGTACGTATTCCGCGCGAGCGCGTGCTCGTTCTCTGTCGCACGCCCGCTCGCGGATCGTACGATTTTATCCACGCGTTGTTGCCCCGCGGACCCTCGACGAGAGCGTTCTGAGTCATGCTTATGCAGTCGAGTGCACCAGGAACCGTGACCACCAGCTGCGCCTCTATCGGGTACAACCGATTGAAAGGATACACTTTTTTCGCGATTCGACGCGTTTACATACCTCGAAACGCTCTGCGCGCGGTCTCGAGGTCCGTGAAATGGTATCCGCGGCTCGTTGCAGGAAACAGCGAAACGCACCCCTCGCGATCAGCTGTGCGTGTACGTGCCACGCAACGTCGTATCTCAACCTCTGTTACGGGTGTATCGATTTAAAAGCACGCTGTCTTAACTGGCTAATAACAGCTGGCAAGCCTTCTGATAAGAGAAATCCAGGATCGTACACGCGCCACGATCTTTAACAGCGGCTGGGGATTGCTTGAATTCTATCCGGATTTTTAGAAAGCCTCCCACCAGCAGTTAATCATCGAGGACATGCGCAACACCGGATACCTGTTCCCACCCCGCGATCATAACTGATTCTAGTCATCAGCCCGTTTTAGAGAATCGCGCGGGCATCGCTGGTTCAAGGTAATTACGATTAATCATTCTCGCGGTGGCCAGCAGCGGTAATTAATACCAGCCGCGAGAAAGTTCCACGCTCCGACCAACAGCTGAAAGCGAGGATGGCGTCTCGTTCACTCTTCCGGATTTCGACGCGAAGCGTTTTTACTTTTCGTAGAGGCAAATCGTTTTTTATCTGCGACGCGCGAGCGTCAACCCCGCGAGGATTCGAAACGGAATATCGAGGGATGGAAGCAGTGGAGGCATCGAACGAGCTCGTCGCCAATTAATCGAGAGCTCTCGAAAAATGGATTCGCGAGTGGGTGTGCGAGAGGGAAATTAGCTCGCGCGGAAATATTAATCGCTTCGAATATTGGTAAGTTCGAAGCAGCGCGCGTTACTGCTGGAATTTATCTCAAAGGGGAGAAAAGGAAACGATAATGGGCATCCTGAATTCTGGTTGTAAAGAAAAGGCATTTGCTCGATAGGTGGCTCAAGGCTTTCGCGCTGGTACCGTATCTCGGAAATCAGGTTGAACCTTGAAAAAAAGAGAAAAGAAGGAACTGGGTCACGCTGTGTACTACATTAAACTCGAGGAACGGTGGCTGAGATAATAAATCCGTATGGAACGAGAAAACCGAGACCGCCAAATCCGTGGCGAACGTTTCGAACAATAATTTTAAAGGTGGGGTATATAATTTCGCTGAAACGCGTACCTGGCTGGCGCTGAATAATCAAACGCGGGATGTTTGCGCTCGAGCTTTCAGTGCACCGGAATCTCCCTTACGCCGCCTCAATAATTCAGGACGCGCGGTTTGATCGAGCAGGCGGCGAGTTTACAGAAAGTTCTCGAACACTTAGTGGGACTAGAATTTTCAGTCGTTGTAAGTTACCGACCGGTGATTGATGGAAAATGCCTGCTGCGAAGCCAGCACCAAGGTTTACCAACGTACGAAGATTGAAAGAGGTCAAGAGGTCGTTAGAATTTCATTAAAGAGGATCGATAGACGGAGGAGGGATCGAGCAACACCTCGATCTTACGCGACTCTCGTCACCTTTCTACCCTGATTTTCCAATTTTTCTCTTTCTAGTTTCGTATCGTATCTTTCTCTAAACAATTAATCCGTTGCACGTGCGAGCGTTTGTATCTAAAACTGTTCTCGTTGAAGTTCGCGTCGATAAAGTTATGCGAGACGCGTTCACAGTCGCGAGCTACAGTTATCCAAAGTTTCAGATGCACCGAGTGATTCGATTGTTTGCATCGATACGAAATACTGCTGTCCAAGTGTTTATGAAACCGTGCAAGTCGCAAGCTTGATGCGAAAATGCTTTTAAGTGAACGGAAAAGCCGCACCTTTTCATCGAACAGATCGCATTTATACTTTGTCTCTAAATATAATACAAGCCAGTGAGTACTTCGCAAAATGAAAGCTGCGAACGTTAAGTTAAACTCCGACATTGTGCGAAATCTTTCAAACGTCTTCGAAACACCCTCTTCCTCAGCAATTACGAGCAATCAAGTCAGCCCACTAAAAAGGGAGCGCACTTTTCCAATTCGACACCCTCTTCGTCCACGAAATTTCCATCAATTTCACAACCAAATGCCACGGCACGTCGAACTCTGTGGAAAAAGCACGCGAAACCCGTTAGCAACACCCAAGTCCTCGAACCTCAGCGAGCCCATCCCCATCGACAACCTGATTCCATGGCTGCTCCAGTGCAAAACTTTCCTAACAAGCACTATGCGGCCGAAAGATGCAATTCAGTCGCGATGGTACTCCATACTTAGACCGCCCTATCCAATCTCAATCATCTCCCTCGATCGCAAATATTGCGTGGAGAACGTACGGTCACCTTTCGCGTACAAAAGCCGAGCCCAATATCCATCGAGCCCAGACACACCACTGGAATCGATCACGTTCCAACGTTATTATCCCAGTGCAGTCGAACGGCCAAGGTACAGTGGCTAATGAAAATACGCGAACAGCGGTAGCGTGACTTAAGTTCAACTTGATCTCCATAAATTTACTTAATGTATGTACCCAGTGGCCGAACAGCGAATGCTCGTACATTATCCTCCACGGTAACTTTATCGATAAGATTTCGAACCGCGACATTGTTACATTTTCGACGCGATTCGATCGAAAGCTAAACTTCATAGATAACTTCATAAACAACTGAAAAATTTCGATGGTTTCAGTTTAATTCCAGACTGTTGCCAGCGAGCGAATGACTGTCCTCGTTCGAATCGAACGTAATTTTAGCCGAACTAGATCCATAACAGAAGCTTGCACGACGAATAATTAACCGCGACACCGGTTCAGACATTTCTGTTGGCCACTGTACTAAACCAGACGTTTCCGTGCGGCGACGCCAGAACGCGGGGCACGACGCCGCCGACGGACGTCCAGCGCGACGCCCCGCGAAGAAGGGTGACGCCTGGAGAACGTCCGCGGAGGGATCGTCGACACGCGGAGAGGCCACGCGAGCCGTTCTCACACGCGAGAGCCAGGTCGTCGCCGCGCACGGTCACGGCGTGCATACGTGAGGAGGACGCGTGGAGAACTGGCGGATGCGTGTGTGCGAAAACGCGGAGAACCGTGGAGGATCGTACGAAGTGGAAGACCGTGGAACGTACGCGGAATGGACGGGGAAGCGTCGACCGATACTGTTGCAGCCTGCAGCAGAAACGAGCAAACAGAATTGTTCAGCAACGAGCAGAAACAGAAATGCTTTTCTTTCTCTCCTTTCGTTCTCGTCGCGAATTTTAAGATCGTCGCGACGACGTAACGCGCGTTCCACACGGATGGAATCCACCGATCGTAGGCGCGGAACACGCAAGGGCCGTTCGATCCGATCGATCGGCCCCGCGTGCGATCCTTTTATTACACCGGAATCAATGGTGCGTGAGAACGGAGAAAGTGCGCGGCTAATGAGATCGTGATATCTCACGTGATCCTCCGTTTCTATTCTCCCAGCCGATCGGATACGCTCGGATCGGAATCCCAGTCCTATCCGACGGCAGGATCCCTTCCGCAGGACGACACTGTTCCTCGCACCTTCTCTTCCTTTCCTCCTCGATATTACTCTCTCTCTTTCTCACTTGTCTTCGTTATTCCGCACCCCTCCTCTCTCACTCTTCTATCTCTTGCCCCGTTCAGTTTCACTGGCTGGAGAGAACCTCGAAACGTGGAGGCGCAAGATTGAATCAGGAGCACCTACGTAGGATCGATTACGATGCGGAGACACTGGGGTAGCAAGAATCACGAAGGTCGACGCGAGGGTGCCGCGAGAATGCCGCATCGAGAATCTAGGCACTGGATCGAGTACTGGCCACTAAAACGAGTGCGGTCAGGGGATATACCAGGGGAACGATACGACGATTCACGATTTTCTCACTGTACCCGCGACCCGCGAATCCCAACCGAGACCAGGACGGCGTATATCCGGCGCCTAGTTGGCACCTACGTTACGAAAACGTTCGTTTCTCGACGGTCTCGAGGTAGCACACGACTTTCGCGCTGGACCACCCGGAGCCCACGGTTCCTCTGATTCTCTCCACCGTACCTCTCCCTCGTACACTGTGTATACGCCGATAAACCACCCACCACCTGCCCTGACTACCCTCCCTGGCCCCGCCAGTCCTCCTCTTCAACCCCGAGCCGCTGGTAGTAGGATGCGGGGAGTCACTGGGGTGGGATCAATATGAGGTTGAGCGAACGCGGGAAATTCGCGCGCAGGTCCTTTCTCCACCCTCCGACGATACTACTACCCCTCTTCCCTCCTGCCCACACCCTCTATAACCTTCCTTCTCGCGCCTATATCCGCGTCCTCCGCGTTCTCTCGCACCCTCCAGTCCGTCTTTCTCCGATTTTCCCGCTCCTTTTCGTCCCTCCAACGTCTCGACGCCGCCGGACGCAGTGTTCGACTCGTTCCTCGGCCACCGTTCGACGATGGCCAGCCCACCCCTTCGTCCAAGTCCACCGTCGCGTTTCTCGAGCCTCACCTGACTCCACGCTCTTGTCTGCTCGCTCTTGTCGGTCGATGGAATTTAGGGTGGACGCGGAGTCGCCGGAGGGACGCTGGGATACTCTCGCGTTTCTGGTTGCTAGTTTCGTGGAAAGTACGAAGGAGGCTTGGTCTTAGAAGCGCAGCACGCGGTGTGTACCAACGAGTCCTCAGCTTCACTGGCTCGCTTCGATCGCTGGCGAATAATAGTTTGTTGCTGGTAGGAGAGTTGTAAACCGCGTACGATCTTAATTAGTTTGAATGGGGATTCGTTACGTCCGTGTGTAACGGGGACAATGGAACGAAGTCGAGAATCAGAGTCGACGATCGCTTTGGAACTGCGATAAGCAACCCCTAAGCACGCTGGAGTTGTTCGTGCAACGACTTCGGGTGGTTCAAGTGCAGCATTTTTGGGCTTGACGTCGTGCCTCGGTTGAGTTGCGATATTATCTAACTGAACTTTGGCGTTACGCGATAAATCGTTCCAATCTGTACTTTTCAGACGATGTGTACAGAAAATAAAGGTTCGTTGTGTGTAGGGTTTTTTGTATAGTCGCTGTGCGCGTCAGATAAATATATAAGTAAACTTTTAAGGATATTAAGAATGGGTTATGGAAAGGCTAATTTTTTTTTTTTTAATTCTTTTATCCTTCTCCTTTCGTTGGATTTAGTATTTTCTTTTGACGAGGTCCTTTTGGTTCTACCAAGCAAAGGATTCACGATGAAATTGAGTTATCTAAGGAAACTAAGGGATGAAGGAACGCCGTATACAATTTGGACGTATGGTTGCGAAGATATCGATGTTCTTAGCGGTAATTAGATTTCCCCTTTTTTGTACAACTATTTCTTAAGGAGTTTTGATTTTATATTATGCAGAAATTGTTCATTTCCATCTGATTAGATGAACATTGCAATTTTACGAGTTCTACGCGTACAGAAAATTCAGAAGCAATCAATTCATGATATAATCGAAATTAAGATGTATGTGTTAAAAAAATTAGCTAAACGACTCGAGATCAAATTATATCGAAATGAAAAAAGGCATTGACGACACGTGGGCGTCTGTGATATCGAATAAAGCTATCGAGGGCGTATAATATTCGACGAGATTTAAAAATGAGAAAAAAAGTACAATGAAATTGGTTCGATATTGTGGAATCGAAAAGGTACACCGTCGATCAAGTGCCATTAGCGTGAACTATGAACTTCACGTAACGTCGAGGGAGCGCGTCCTTTTGCTTTCTAGTGTCTCCGTAACCAGAGACGATCGGATGAAGTTGGATTCCATTTACGCAATTACTACCCACGCCCATCTGTCAGAAGCTTTTCCTCAAAATTCCTCGTTAAACGTTGCGCTGGTTTAGCTCCAAGTTAAAGCCGCTGGTCGCAAGTTACTCCACGAACTAATGCTTGAACCGGTATTACATCACAGTTGACGAAAAATTTCTTGCCTCGCGTAATGGCGAGTTGAACGAATTAAACTGAGAATTTCATGCACTTCCGTTGGATGCTACCAACACTTTTCGTTGGTAAATTAAAACAATTTCTGCGCATTACGGTTTGAGAAAGCTTCATTTTCCAAATATTTCATCTCTGCTTCGTTACTCCAGGAAAATAGTTAACAAGAATTGCCTGGAATAAATTCTGTACGATACTCTTCAAGTCCTTTAGCTGGACGCAGGCACGAAGTAAAAAGATTTCATACCGCTTTCTATTTTATACGTAATTAGTTTACTAAGCTAATAATCGTATAAAAAGGTGTATAAAATACTCGACCCCGATTCAGAATGTGTTGAAAGGAACGTTATTAACTGCATAAAGAACTCTCACGCTTCTGCTCGTGTTATAATAACGAGATTTTCCAATTTTCATCCCTTTGCGATATAATCCGAGCGAAATAAAAAAAAAAACGGGAATTACCAGCAAGATTGACATAACGAAATTTCCAGCTACATTTGCGACGGGAAAATTGTCAAATAATTCCAGGTTATTCGAGCGAGCGACGTGCAACCTTTCGAAAGGGTTAAATTCAAATTCCGCACCCTTCACCCCCCAAACTCGCGCGACATTTCTGGAACATATCTCAATTTGAAATCCTCGAACGAAAAGAAAAGTCGAGACTCTTCCAAAGAGTACGAAACGCGATGATAAAATTCTTCGTCTATTAAACTAACGATATACCGCAGAATAAAAGTGGAATGCCTCCTCGAACGTAAAGTGTATGAAGAATTTCACAATCGCTCGGGTACGGTGGACGTTTTTTTTTTCTCCTTTTTTTCTTTCCCCTCTAACGAAGAACCTTCTTTCTCATCGCGCGACTCTCGAAGGATAAATGAGCCCTTCCGGAGCGCGATCCCGGCGACGATGAGGCGTTCGAGGCGGTGAATTGGAATCCGGCCAGAAGAACGCAAATGAGTGACGTCAGCTCCGTGGCCACCGGCGCGACCCTCTTAATTATGATCGCAAACAGTGGCGATACGGTCGGTGGCTGCGTGGATCCTGGCCGCCGATGAATTTCCGCGGTCCATTATCGATATACCAGGTAAACTGTCGGTAAACGGATTATCACCGCTTCTCAACCTCGACGGAAATTGTTGGGATCGTAAAGACAAGGCGAACGTAACTTTGAGAATCTATAAGACGACTTTTCTCACTTTTACACAGGAATTAAATGTACTGAAGAATCGAGAAAAAATCGATTTTCGATTTCAATAGAGGGTAGCATAGATTTCCAAAGAATTTATAAAAGATCGCTATTCTACCCACACGCGACAATAGTAGCGTCGATTAACCCTTTGCGCTCGAACGGCGACTTTCATTCGCCGCGATGTTTCGCGCGGCAACTCGAGCGGCTGTATTTATGCTGAATTTCGTTATCTCCATTTGATAGATGCGAAGTATTGATTCGTGAATAGGTCCCTTAGGCTGTTTACGTTTTTGCTTGGAAAGTGACATTGTGACGTAAAATTCCTCTACGACTGTAGTCCTGAATACGATGTGTCTAGCGTTAGTACGGTTTCGACGGTCGTAGCGGGCACGTTGTCGTGAAATTTTGCACCACTCGTTTGAAAGTTTTAAGGCGAGTCTCATTCTGAATTGATCGTGATTAAATTGGTGGTAGAGCAAGTGTAAACAGTAATTACGTATCGGGTGTGATAATAGACAGTGTAATAGACAGTGACATAAGATCGAAGCAACTCAGAATGCCCTGGTAAGTGTTCTGCATAATATCGCACCAAACACATAATATATCAAAATGTAACACTTTCGTATGTTTATTCTTATATAAATTCATTTACGCGCGAAATTGTCTCGTGTTGCAGCGCTGCCCGATGGAAAAAGTCGTCGAGCGCAAAGAGTTCGCACGGAGAGTGCATCGAACGCGTATCAACGCGTGGAAGAGCCTGCTACGAACAGTGGAGAGATACGTAGACACGGTCCAACAGAGAATGTCTATAAACCGGTACATTGCGTAACGTGGCTGGCTTCAAGGATCTACCACGATCCGAGGGGACGAGTAGGACTATCGCGCGGAGGATGGCGGCATTTCCGGGCGACGAGGTCACGAAAATGGCGTCACTTCTGTCTACCCTCGTCTAATAACCGAGATCAGGTACGAACTCTCGCGGAGGCGCTCGATCTCTGCCTTTGCTCAGCTGTTAAACTGTTATTCCGCTTTAAACGGCGGTATTTGTCTCGCGAACATCGGATGGAACAATCGGTTCCAATGGAGGGAGGGGACGGACGAACCGAGAGGGAATTATCGTGCACAGAATTGGAATATGGAGCCCGTTGGGCTTAACTGAATAGGTCTATGCACGATTAAGCGTATTCCATTGTTCGAGTTTAAATCGGTTGGTCCTTTGATCGTTTATTAGCGACAGCTTGTAAATGGGAATTAATGGGTTACACGGCATGATTTAACGCTTTCGATTTAGGGTGATCTTAGTCGACGCGGTGGAGAAAGTCTGCGGAAAATCGTAGCGCGATTAAAAGAATGGAATATCCCTGTAAACGAAGCGATCTGTCTCGCGTTCTGAACGATCCAATTAACGCATCGAGGACCATCGTTGCATTCATGTCTTGTTTGCAATAATTTGTATAAAATCACGAGTGAAGCGTGACGTTAAGGTAATGCTGGTTTTTAATGTGATTACGCTTTGCTCGTTTCTATTATGGCACGTACGCGAAAATACGACGGGGAGTATGTTTAATGCCGGAAGTCAGGGTTAGATAAATTAAATTCAATGCTCAGAGTTGCAGGGTGTGTGTGTACAGGTGTCAGATAAGTACAGGAGAGCGACAAAGATTGTCAACAGAGGACAAACGTAATTCTACCTGTCCTGTACCCGCGTCATAATATCGTGATAGCCTGTCTAATGCAAGCATGCTATAGTTCGAGGTTCTATACTGCACCTGTCGTGTATAATGCAGCTGATACATTAACAGGAATTCGTGTCTGTGTACCAAGTTGGTAATCAACTATCAAAACAGTACGCACTCTCTCGTTTTCTTTATCTCTCTACCTGTAAAGTGATTACGTTCAACGGAAACGTGATAATTAACATTACTAATATTCTATTACGAGGCAAAACTTTTTTTCTAACGAATAATAATTTGTACGACTGTCACTCGAAACACATATACGGGCGACACTTTGAAAAATAAATTGTCAAGCAACAGATAAGTTGGAGAGGAGATTTTTCGAATTCATAAAGTCTGCGAGCGTAACATTTTGGAGGCATAGTCGAGCGAACGGTAACCAATTACTAGTTGGACGCTTTAATTCAACTGGAATAACGATTCTTCGACAGGATCGGTGGTAACCGAACGTGGACGCGCGTTCAATTCAATCACGGACGCGGGACCGTTCTCCAACGCTGCGAGATGTAACAGCCACGGATAAATCATCTGGCTGGCCGATAAATTTTTGTAAAATTCGCGCGCGAAACGAATAAAAACGGACTTTAAATCCCAAGTTGAATCGCTCGCCTCCAGTATACGATCCGTAGCAATTCCCACCGTGGTTCTCCTCTACGCACGACAAATCCCGTTGATTTGTGACCGTCACAGAGCATTTTTACGGCTACCGTAAGAGGATTATCAGAGAACGACGAATTAAAAAATAAAAAAGAACAAAAAAATAGAGGAGCGGAGAAGGCCAGATGAAATTACCTCGAACGGGATCGCGTTATTACGATAATCCAGCGATATTAATTGCCCGCATAATTACGCCTTCATCGAGCAAATCTCGACCCACGTACTTCGGTACTTCTGACTAAAGACTCGAATATCAGCTCGATTTACGTTACGCAATTATCAACAGCGGTTTATTAATTTCCCTATTCTCATTACGGTTAATCCTGTTCTCATTATCGTTTCATTTACGACGAACGTAACAAATGAAAAAACATACTTCGAAATAATTAGAGAACGAAAGAGAGCAATGTTCGAAGTAATATTTATTAGTCTTACTTACTTATTTATTAGCCTCTATCAATGTCTATGTCTGTGATAACTAAGAACTAGAATTCACTTTAGCGTTGATAACAAATTTTCGAACTTAAGACAGCGTTTCGCGATGAGAAAAGTTTAAAGGAAGCATTGGTTTATATTATATTATATTTAACGTGTGTTATGGTCAGAACTTAAGATCCTCGCGTCAGTGAACGTTCGTTCCAAAGCGCATCGAGCGTGATGGTGATTAATGGAGGAATCAGTTCGCGGTGCTCGAAATGAAACGGGCACGCAGAAGATTGGAATACGTTGTCGCGATCATTGGCGACCAGGCCAGTCGCAACATAAATTACAATTTATTCCGGCCAATTGTGGTTTATCGACGTCGCGGGGAACCCGTTGCTTCTGTGGCCGCCCGTTCGAACGCGTGCGCCACGTGACTTCCTTGACATTCAAGCTGGCCGTTACGCGCGAAATTTTCAACGATCATCTCGACGTCCGCCCTGGTTCTCGTTCCACTCGTGTTGTGCGCGAACGGGTGCTTCAATTTGCTGAAATCTCGCGAGTGGGCAGCAACTACGTAACACACGAAGCAACGAAACGTAAGGTTTGATAAGCCAGTCTGGAGCGGAAGTTTTAGCATCGCGATAAAGAGAATTCAATTGTCCCAAATATACACCCATTTCTCGGTCTCTTACTTTTAACGCACGCTACGAAAAATTCCTCAAGGTTTATTACTACTAAAAATTTCTAAAGACTTACTCGAGACAAGCATCATTAACTCTATATTATCAGAGTATAAAATACAAGAGCAAAGCCCTGGCTAATCGAACAACCGACCATCGGTATCGTAAAAACACTGGCCCTCGTTAACGCGGAACAACTGCAGCGTCCGATGCTCGGATAATTTCCGCGGGATCAAAACGCCTTAACGAGCGAATTCCCTATACGAATGCACGATAAATCGCCTAGAATGAAACCGTTCGTTCCCTCTGAAACGAGGCGGCGCGCCACCGAGGCAAATAGAAAAACCGTATAAATCACGACCAGCTAATAAACCGAGCGTACATAATAAACAAATAAATCAATAAAGCGAGCGGTGCATCGCGTCCCTCGTCGAGCCAGGACGCCGCTTCAGCAGCCACCCACGTTCCAATTTCGCGCGGGAAATTAACGCGATCGCGGCGTGTAGAACGTCGCGCGGGAAGACAGGAACGCTCCGCGGATTTATAACCAGCCGCGCACAATATCCGCGAGCGGCTACAATGGGGATATCCCCGTTACGATTAATCCGGCTGCGATTCCTCGCAGAAAGAGGGACGCGAGGAGGAGAAAAGGTTCGCCCTCGAACGTGCAACAGCAAATTGTAGCCGGAATCTAAATCCCGCCGCGGTGCCCACATGCCCACCTGAGGAACTGCGTACTTGTACCCGCATTCCCGATACAAATGGATAGACTGACACGGTGATTAAGTGGCACGGCATCTCGTGTTCACGTGCACGAGCAGCGTGTTCTCAGAGCGGAGGGTGTGCGTGTACGCGGTCTACGCGGCAGGTATACCGATCGAGGCCCGTTTCACGCCGTGGATAGGGTCAAACAGGCTGAACGTCTCGCTTCCGTTCAAGAACGAAACTATTCTGACAACTGAATCGATCTTGCATCTTGTGGAAGCTCGTTGATTCTGATATTTTTTTGTATTCACGAATAAGGTGTTTCTTGGGTTAGTGGAGTTGCCAAGTGATTAACGAACGCGCGAAAATGTCTGATCTTCGAGGTGGATAAACCTCGAGAGTACGCGCAGCTGGGAACTGAGGCAGCTGAACGTTTAATTCGCCGTTGCTTCGATTCGCGAAAGATTTCTGGGCGTTAAAGCGAGTCGAGGAAGATTCGTCTGAGGGCTCGAGGGACCGCGATGGCTGAGATATCGATCTTCCTCCGCGAGGCAGACCCCTCTGATTGGATGCACTGCTGGCACACTGGCGGGAATAGAGCCCTCCGGTGGAATGGGTTTTTCGGTTCGAAGGGACGCTCCATCCCGTCAGGTAAATAAATTTAAGAAACCGGCCAGCGTGTTTGCGTTCGCGATCAATATTTGCTCGGTGGAGTTTGCCACGTGTTACCAGCGAACCTTTTCCGTGCGTCGCGAGCAAATTCTCGGCTGTGCGACACGCTCGAATCGAAGTGGATACGTGTGGGTGCACAGTTGCTTTATCGTTGCTTAGTCGTGTATCGTGTGCAGTTATTGCGCCAGATAAATTACTCTCGAGAGAGGATTTTTCATAGTTTAATCTCATCGTCGAAACGAACACAGGCAGAGTTCGAAATCAGCAACCCTCTCGAGCAGCCCAGAGCCAACGAATCGAGCCACGATCTCCGTGGCGTGATATCGAGTCCCGAAAATCGTTAATTATGCCGGTGAAGCAAATGTTTCGTTTCGCTAATTGGATCTCGAGAACGAATCGCGCGATAAAGTAGACACGGCAGCCAGCTGAACGCGGGCTTAATTGAATTGCATCAGGCGCCACGCGGCGCGAAAGTCTGCGTAAAAGCACCGCGCGCGCGCAGCCGTTTCGAATCGTGGGATAAGGAAAAATAAAGGGCCAGAGAAGGGCAAACGCGCGACTGATGAGCGTGGACAGAGAAGATCGAACGTTTCCTCGATGTCGATAAGAACATAATAGAGAAGGACACGATTTCGTCTCGAAAAACGGGACGAACAATACTCGATCCTTTGAAATCTCGTTCAGACGAGCATCGGCTAAATCGATAAGCAGCATTCGCATGCTCGTCGTAATTGGATAGCGTTTTGTAGACAGGACTCAATCCGCGTAATTCGTTCGTTTCGGATACGCTCGTGAATGGACTTTGTACGTTTCAATGTACGATACTGTGTAATCAAACGAAGCACCAATTCGTCCGAGAAACACTATCTCTTTTACAACGAACGCGGAGTATCTTAAACGTGAAACTTCTTACGTTTCTCTTGTCTCGTGCAAGGGAATCAGTCTCGATGAAGGTTTTTAAAAACTGGTTAGTTAATTATATCTCGTCAGAACCCTTCTACCTCTAAGGTGGAACTAGAATAAAAGTACTGCGGCGAGAGAGAAACCGCGAAGCATGTAACGCGGCGTTACATCATTTCGCTTTCTAGAGTACGTAATTTCCATCATCTGCAACGTGAAATTATCGCACCCTCGTGGAGATTAGCGTGGCATCAGTACTGGCGTACGTAACGCGCGACGCTTCGAAATGAATGCGAGCAATTATGCGACCGCGAATGAACCAGCCCCCACCTCCGTTCCGCGGGGCTTCGTCTAATTAAGAGGCGACCCGTCGTCCGGAGCCGACTGAAACGGAGAGTGTCGCCGAACCGCGCCAGCGAACTGTGTCGAGGATCGTTCCTTTTTTTTTTTTCGCAGCGCCAACAAACCGTCGTTCTTCCGGCGAACGGCAGCACGCGCGTCGCGAAGAATCCCGCGAACATGCGGGCGGCTGCAGGATAATCGACGAATTGTCTCGCGCGGCTTCGCACGATTTCCATTTAGATAGGAAGCTTGCGATCCGTGCGTTCGATTTTTTTGCACGGCCATGTGGGCGACAGCCGCGAGCCTCGTTGAAGGGTGCGATGGAAAAACCGGAGGCTGCGATCCATCCGGCGTGACATGGCGAACGCTGACGAGAACGGGGATCTTTTTGAAGAGGAAATCGCTCGCGCGTCACCGAGGGGTAAAAAGCTGTTGCCAACCGGTTCTGATACAATTTTTAAGTGGTCCATGGTGCACTAAGAGAAGCTCGACTGTAACGTACGCTAAATGACGAGGATGGTTCGAACGAGTTTCCTCTCTGGCGACGATTCCGTCAGATTTGAATCGTTCGAAAAAATTATTTGGTAGTGTCATCTTATCGGATCGTACGGCAAACAGCACGTGGAGTTGGTAAAGCAGGAATCTGTGGGTCGATAAGAAAGTGATACTACAGGGACCTGCTGCACCTGCAGCTGCGAAAAGAAAGTGGATAAGCTGGTTGCGCCTGTTAGGAAGCGGTCAACCATCTCGACTTTTGTCGCTTCGCTTTGTTACCCCGACCCGGGTAATTTCGAAAAATGTGGAAATGAAAAGAACTGCACCCCTCGTAATGATCTTAAGAAAAACTTTGTGGTCCATCGTATGCGAATAAAGTACTCGATGTTTTTCTCCTTTTCTCGATATTTCCAATAATTATGCGACATACCGCGCAAGTTAATCAGATTCCTCGTAGAATCGTTTCTATTACAATTGCAAAGAAGAATTCCTAGAAAGATCGCATCGATAAGAAGTGAAAGAAGAGATATCCAGACTCCTGCTTGGTAATTATCCAAGGATTAATGCAATTCCATATTAACGCATCTTCTTCTGTTACTTTGGCACTCGTTTCGGCAATTACACAAGTTTCGATTCTTCCAAACCGGTACACGAGTATCAGAGTCACTTGGAAATCTTGCTGTCACCACAGAGCATTAATAATACGCTTAATTGGGTTTTCGAGGGTCTAACCGCAAGTCTCGATGAAGCGTGGCACAGTGGTCATTTTCGCGGCAAACTTTGAATACTTCGAAACGAGGCGGGGTCGCGCAGAAGCTCGCGGTCCGCCAAACTCGTTCCTCGTTAAACCTCCGTTTTTTCTTTTTTTTTTTCTTTTTTGTTTGCTCTTTTTCTTTCGGTCATTCTCTTTCTTGGTCCTGTCGTCTAACAAGGACGACACTGGTTCTGCGGTTTAACAAGTAGAACCTCGGCCAGCCTCGTTTATCAGACGATTAACGCAACCCGACCGCGATCAAAAAAAGTCTGAAAAGGGCATATTCGCCGAGGCGAGCGATTGCTCGCACGAGCGTGCAAAATTTCGCTCCATATCGCGGTGCGAGAGTCGAACTTTCGTTGGCCGTCGAACGTCTGACGGTTTCGACGTGCGTTTTGCTTTCACGAGCGTAGAAACGGCCAATTATCGTCTAACTCGCGATGAAAACGGTGATACTCGAGCTTCCAAACTTTTTCCAGACCAGTCTCAGGCTAATCTAGACGCCTGGATGTTCAGATACCGTTCTTGAGATCGAGATCGAATTAAATCTCGCGCCTCGTTTGCGAAACCAAGCGAGACTTGTGCCGCGCGCTTCATCCGCCGTGGCGGAACTATTACCACGTGCTCGAGATCCGGCTTTGGGCAAAATTCAATCCACGGTTCGACACCATCTGTCTGGACCAAGCGAAAAGTAAAAAAACTTACGATTCACTCGGTTGAAATTTATGCTTCGTCTTAGACAACCGGAACTTCACTTTCTGCCTGAGAAAATCGATGCCACCGTTTTACTTTGATTCCATTGGTATTATAAAGTGAAAATTAGACAAAATTACTTCGCACGTACCACGAGTCCACCTTGGTTTCTTAAACCAACCGAAAATATGAACGCACGAAACGGACAGAAAATCGAGAGCAGCCGAGGCTTAACCGTAAGAGGGACGAGTCTCTAAAAAGAAGCGAGGAGAAAAAAAGAGGCAACGGTGGCGCAACAAAAAAGCGTGGACACAAAGGCAACTTTCCAGCCGCGGACCTTTCAGATGGAAAGCCGTGGCGCAGGAGGCATAGAATGGGCAGCGATGGCTCAAATGGCCCGTATTTCAATAATAATAAATCAGCCCGGTTCGACGCAACGGCAGACACGGCCGGTTCGAAGATCACGCCGCGAGATATCGCCGTCAGGGGCCTATCTCCTGCCTTTTATCTCACACGGCCCTGTCTCCTTCGGCCAGCCCTACAGGACGTTTACAAATCCACCGCCTGACTTTCATCCGCGGAGGAATCCCTTTCAGAAGCGCCCTCGAGAGCCACGTTTCCACCGATCCGGAGGATCAGCGACTCTTTCGACCTAATACCATCCGACACGATCCTCCTCTCCCTCTCCTCCTCTTTCGAGCACGTATCCAGCGATTTACAAGGTTGACGCACGGTCAAAAGGGTTCTTAGCTGAGTTTTTAACCACGATTGCGTAATTTCGATCCTTGGGGCGGCCTTGCCTGGCCCAGTTTCGACCCACTTTCTCGAGAGCCTCGCTCAACACCAATTTTGTTCGACAGCTTAGAAACCATTCAAGTTTAACGCGTGGAACTTCTCAAATTAACGAAGGGAATTTTTACAATGCTTCCATTGTATTTTTAATATATCTCGGATCGACCAAGTAAACGCGTGTCCAAATTCGAGCTCGATTTTCTAAACAACGAAGCCTCCAACGAGAAAATGCTATTCCACGAAGAATCTAAGCAAAGAGAGCAGAAGTGTATCCCAGTGAAATAAAAGTACGATCCACGGAACGACCGTGAAACGAGCGTACACTCCGCCATCGGATCAATGTTTCGCCCATACGACCGCCCTTCGAGCTCAGTCCAGGAACATCCATAAAAGTGTCCGTCGTTCGTCCGCGTGGAATAATTTCTTAAGGACGTCGAACTACGCGTCGAACCGTTCGCTACTCCCTGGCGAGCTGTCCACGCGGCTGTTCCGCGTGGCGAATAAGAAATCGGCCACGAGATAACTCCTACATGAAGATATTACGCTTCGATATATACATGCTCGACGAGGAGCGAGGGATTGCTCAGCTGGGAACGCAGCTGGGCGACAAAGCGAAGGCATACACCACGGATACACGAGATCGATTGAGAACGAACGAATGGCGGCTCGTGTAACCCTTCGCGGCGTGGGAATTATTCACGCGGACCGCGGGACGTTCCCTTGTTATTTCTTAACGGAGCGACGACCGGAAGACGCGTAGGACGACGCTCGATCGCGGTCACGATCGACGAACCGCGGAATTTTCGGCTTAATTTTGAAACGATCGCTGTCTAAGACGCGAATGGTGGTTAAGTGGAGGAAGAATCGTTCCATTGAAACCGCAAACGAATTAAAAGTACATATGGACAACATTATCAACGACAGACTCGCTTCGAAAGCGTATTAATTCGCATCGACGAAGCTCTAAAGACTAAACTCATAATTTGCCAATTTTCGTCGAGAACGCCCCGCTAACTCGACGACAATTCCATCGCGAAAGCGTAAACGAAACGGGACGCCCAGCAGAGACGAGGCGCAACAGCAGAACACGCGATCGACGATGGAAAAACGGGACGGAAATTTGTTTAGGACTCGACATTTTTCCACCGTCGTCTCATCGTTTATTTTCGAACGAGCGCTCGCGATTTCGACTCTCCCGGGTGTGTAGGTCTGATTCATATCGTTGCCAGTCGACGCGCGCAGCGAGGGATACCTCGCCGCCTCGAACCGAATCCGAACGAGAGGGAAATCGTGCGAGACTCGCATGGAAATTTTCCTCGCCTTCCTTCGAGTCGACTACGTTCGAAGCAGATTAAAATAACGCCCATTCTGAACCCGTTCGGCCTCCGTTCACCGAATGTCTTCGACGCGCGACTGCCGCATACCTGGGCGCGTTCTCGCACTCGCAAGCATCCTCTTCGGCTCCGGTTGTCGCGGCGTTTCGCGCGTCATCGTGAGTCGTGCGATCGGGATCGTCAAACGCATCGTCGACCAGTCCGAGTAAAAGGTCTTCACTCTCGGCTATTCGCGCAGAGGGCAGCGACTGGGAGAGAGGCTAACCTTATTCTTTTTTACCTTCCCTCATACACGTTCTTTATTTTTTCTTCTTCTCTTCTTTCTTCTCTTCTTGACCGACGTTGTCTTCTTTCCTCTTGCTTCTACACATATCTTCCTTTCTCGCTTCCCTTCTCATCTTTTCCTCCTTTCTTCAGCACCCCCTCCTGCTCCACCCTTTCTTCTTCGACTCGTTTCTCTTCTTCTCTTGATTAATCTTGCTCGCGAGAGGAGAGCGACAAGAATAATGCGAGACGCTGCACGTGAGTGAAAAAAAAACCGCCAAGAGAGGAACTGCCAAGAGAGGATTGCTTGGCGAATCCGTGCGCGTTCTTTCATCCTCTTTCCACTGGTGTGCTCGAGCGACATTGTCCCCGTGTTCCTTCTCTTTTCCTGCTCGTCTTCTTTTTCGGTTCATTAACGTTCCCAGCGCGGTGGGCACGCCAAGGATAATAGGATATTTTGGTAGGGGGTCGTTCGTCGCGCGAATTCAAGCCGTGCAACTTCGCGGAACCCGAAACCACGGTTTTCGACGCTTGCGAGGGAGAGAAAAAGGTGAAGAAGCGGAGGAGGAGGACGCGTCGTTGAAGCGCTGCGAGGATGGTTCCACGTTCCTCTCCTCGACCGTCTGGAAACGGAGGCTCGAGCCGGATGCGTAGGTTACGCGTCCCTGACCTAGGACGTCTCCCGATATCGCACGGAAAAGAGAAAACCGAGAGGAACGAGCGAAGAAACGGGGCGAATAGAGGAGGAGGACGCGGCGATACGCGCCCGTGGTTTACGCGTCGCCCCTCAATTGGCTGCGAACAAAGACCGCGGGCAAAGGTGGCGAACAAAGGAGCTTCGAATGAAATTCGTCTTAAATCTACCGATTTAGATTCCTTTTTTTAGCTACCAGAGGTGCACGAGCGAGATCTCTGCGCGTAAACAACCCATTGCGAGGCTCACCCTTTGCGACTGCACCGATTCTTTATTTCCAAGGAAAGAACATACGATTTAATCTTTTAGGGGGACGAGACACGATGGAAGCTTCGTTCGTAAGCAATAGAGAAGCACAAGAATGCACGCTAATCGATAAATCGCTCTCACGTTCGAAACTACCCCTAACTACGACTGATCAAGTTTCCAACTTCCTCTTACCACTGAATCACCGCCTGACCAAATCGCTGACAACCCAATCGAGATCCACAAGGTTGCGATTTAAATCTCTCGAGTACACACTCTCGAGATCGAACGTTCGAAAACAATCAACGACCCCATAAAACGTCATCGCGGAACGAACCAAGAGAGACGTGGCTGAAACGGCAATAAAAGTATCCCACGCGACATCCGAAATGGCGACCGCTACCGGCGTCCCATCCCCGCGGTGAGGACGCCAGCGGTAAAGCGAATCGTTCCCGATTTACGTCGCCCCGTAAACTTTGCGCGAGTAAAAATTACGCCAGCGTAGCGGCTAAGCGACGAGGATCGTCGACGGGTGCCTAGGAACCGGCTGCTCGAAGCGAAGAAGAAGAGGACGAAGGTAGGGAAGAGGACAGGCGAAGAACGCTGCTGGCCACGAGGACGTGGCAGTGTTTTAAAATCGAACGGAAATCCAGTTGAACCGAGCCGCTGCCGCGATCGCAGCCGCTGCTAATAATAGAGTAGATGCTGGAAGGATAGAAATACGACTTCCTTCGGCAGCTCTGTACCCTTCTGCGTACCGGGAATAACGGATTCGCGTTCGATACCGCCACGAGCGAAATAAGGGGACAGGGGCGGCAGCCTAATTCGAACACTCGATACAACTAACGACGGAAGTGGAGGACTGGCGGTCGCACGCGATGGTTTTGGGACCAGTTTCGTTTTGTTCAACCAGCTGACGGATCGCTGTACTATTTTCTTTTTTTAAGACACCTCCTCTGTCAGAATGTGAGAGTTCCATTTTATGTAAAAATGTTGTTACTAAGAGTAGAATGGCTTACTTTAGTTCCTTTCGCGTTGAACTCTATGTAGAAATTTTACGTCACCCAGGTATTGTACTTAAGAGGCGGCTAATATGAATTCAACTGGTTACAGTTCCGCCGCGAGCTCATCCAGCAAATCGCAACCATAATTCTACTCGTGTGACTGTGAAAGCGTATCCCAAGAGCAGGGGTATCACCTTAAAAGGTGGCTCGATATCAAAGACAGACAACTAGGCACTTTAAGGCTTCGCGCGGCGTACGTAAACCGAAACAGTTTACTTTCACATAATAGACACTCAGAGAGAGCATTATCCAGATCGTGCGCTCAACTTCCAAACTCGAGCTCGCACTGCATTAAGTTTCCTGAATAATGTTCGCGCAAACTTAACGTGTTTCGTTAACTCCAAACGCAACGTATTCTTCGATTCTCCGTCAATCGATATCGATTAACCGTTCGTACCGTTATCGAGGGTGACTTAACAAAAATTGTTCGCGAGTAGCAGTGAAGAAACTGTCCTCCAAATAAAACACATCAGGAAGCTCTTGCGCAAGAGGTTAACGCGAGCTTAAGTCGGTTTCTTTTTGCGAGCTTAAGCCTCCTAGAACCAGTTAACTGTGGCGCCCTCGCTTGAGAGCGCGCTCTGTTTTGTGTCGCCAGAATCGAGCCAATGCTCACTACCATATACCCGTGACGAGTATACTCGTGAAGCACAGTTAACCGGATAAATCCATAAAGATCCGCGCCCTGCTCGCAGCTGAGATTCTAACACGCGTCTCCTTAAAGTGAACAGTGGGTTTCGCAACGGTGCCCTGCCCCTCGAGCCAGCCGTTTCGCTGGTCGTCATCCCACGCGATCTCGCGATACCAGCACGACGACGGTAACTGCGCTTTCCGCTGCCTCTGAATCCGAGCTGGAGAACATTAGCGGTGAATCAACCCTCTCGCTAGACAGCACGTGTCTCTTATCTCGGCCAATAAACGAACTGACAGTATCGGTCGACCCGGGAAGCGTGTGAACTCGTAAAACCAGTGATCCCGAAGGCGCGTTGCGTCATCGACAATGGCCATTGTTGGATCCGACGCTGTTCTCGAGGCTGTTGCCGCGGAGTTTTCACCATCGAAACTGCGAAACGATAGCCTCGAGTTTGATGCGCGATAATTAATTAAACAGCGAGATCTAGACCGGCTGCTACGCATCGCCGGAGATACGTTGAAATTGTTTTCGACCGCAAAACGATATAGGAGAAATTAGGAGAGTAATACTTATAAATAGCTCGAGAAGACGGTAATCGAACAAAAAATGAGTAAGCGAGAGCGTCGCGGTTTAAACGGGCCTTCGAGAAGGATAACCGATGTCGGAAATGATAAACTCTGACGCGTGAATGTTGCCGCGACTTAAATCGCCTCGAAGACACGATGATAAAGTAACTACCACGACGTAGAAAGTGGAAACGTTTCGTTTCAGTTTTATAGACCCGTCGCGGAGACATTTTTACGAACGTTCCTTAGCTAGTAGTAAGTGGAATGGCTTGAATCGATACCTATGCGTTACAGTTGCGGCTGCGATGGCCTATAAACTTCGATTGCCCCAGCATAGTGTCGTATATTTTTAATTGTTCGCCTCTCCCTCCCCCCTCCTTCGAAATCGAAACTATCGTAATAACAATTGCACTCCTAATCCATTAATAAATCAACGATCTTAAAATCTGCTGCTCGAAGCGAAAGTTTCAAATTTTTGTTAGCTTTCTCGAGAAAATGGCGATCGTGAAGAATGATGTAAATAATACGCGAAGAGTCGAAGAGTTATCAAATTCAATTCTGCGAATAATTCCTTAGGAACGATAACGATCGGCCCGTATGTAAAAGCTCGCGCGAGATCCATAAACCGTGGTGATATCAATTATGTAAATGCAACGGGGCGATCGAAACGCGGGGGAGCCAGGTTCGTTGCCCGATACAAAATTGAGAAGCAAAAGCACGCGTCGGTTGATTTATCGACCACGTATTCCGAACTGGCTGAGAAATTTCCTTGGAGAAATTCCCTGCTAGGCATCCGACAGAAGTATGTCGATTTATACCATCGGTTGCATTTCGATATTCGCCCTACCTCGTGGATTCCGTACCAACGAACATCGTCCGTACCAATTTCTGTCGAGACAATAGCTACTCCGTCTGTTCTCATTTTTATTACCAAACACGTGTACGAGAACAGCGGGAATCGATCGAGTACGAACGCATCAATCGCACCAGCGTCCATTACGCTCGATTAACGCGCGTCTACTCCGCGCCATTTTGGTATCTCTAACTTCCGTCTCATTTCGAGATCGTCTTTTAAACCTCGCGTCCATTCTCTACGGGTAAACAATATTCGAGAGCAAAATTGAAAAGTGAAATTGAAACTTGCTGGAGCTTTGATACGTCATCGTCGCGTAGAACCCCTTAAGGGTAACATTTTCGATAACCACGAGCGTAGGAAAGACAGGACGCGAACGCGTGCTCCTCTCTCCCCGGAGGACTTACCTCTTCAACGAAAGATCTCTGCTGCATATTGGTCCAGCACATTTTGCACTGGCACACGTCCTTCTCTTTGAAATTCTCAATCCTCTCCCTGTCTCTGGCGGCGACCTGAGGCGGGGGTGGCGGCACAGGGGGCGGAAGCGGGCTGGTAGCAACCTCGAGGCTATCCGAGCTAGAGTTATGACGGCGCGGCGGTGTGATGTTCGTCACGTTCCCCTGCGACACGACCTGCTTCACCTCGGCCGATCTGGCCATCGTTTGATGCTCGTTCCCGTTGCCGGACGATTTCGAGTGCGACGGCGACAAGTAGACGTTCAGCATGCACTTGTTCTGCTGCGGCTGCGGCCGCAGGAAATCGTCCAGCAGATAAAAGCTCTGCGCCCGACTCGATCTCGTCGAGGTGATCCGCGTCTCGTTCCCGATGCTTTGCTCGAGTTTGCAGAGGGTCTCGCGGTTCGTGCGACCCCTGCATTCGTCCTCGAACTGGTGTCTACCCGGGACGTGTCTCTCGTCCGCGTCCCTGTCGTTTAGCTCAGCGTTCTCCTGGTACAGCCTACGGCTGACCTTCGATCTTCCCGTCTGACCGAATTCACCGTTCTCTCTATAAATGTCCCGGCTGACGCGGGACACGCGCGCAGAGTAGGACGTGGGCTGTTGGTAACGCGTCGACTTGCAGCTCGAGCCGCGCAGATCGTCCCGGAAGTGGTCGCCCTCGATCATAGAGACGCTCATGTTGTGCCCGAGCGAGTGTTGGACCGCGTGCGAGCCTGCGGCCGCCGGTGTCCTTAGCAGAGCGCCGAGGGACCGCCATTTCCTGTCCTGTTGCCCGGTCGAGTTCGACGAGACGGACGATCTGGTCCACTTCCGCTCGTTACCGGGCGACGTGAGCGCGCTGCTGTTGCCAACCGACCATTTCCTGTCGTTCGTGGGCGAGGTCACGGACGGCCACTTTCTTTCGTTCGACGGCGACGCCATCGAGGTGCTCGACCACTTTCGCTCGGAGGAAGCGGCGATGCCTGTGGTGGTGGTGGTGGTGGTCAACGCGCGGTCCGTGGACGAGCCGTTTAATTGGTCCTCCCGTTGCCTGGCTTTCCACCAGGAGGACGTCGAGGTGAACAATATCAGCGCCCCCCTCAACGGGTTCTGATTCTTCGAGGCGCCTTTCGGCGAGTGCTCGCGATCTTTCACCTTCAACGAGAGCTCTCTGTAATTGGTGTCGCACTCGCGGTCGCTGAACGCGGACGCGTCCCGGTCCCATAGCGCGCTCTTCTGCGCGGCCAGCTCCTCCTCGTAGTGCAGAGTGGCGTTCGTGCTACGCAGACGTGGCCGGATCTTCACGAAACCGTAGTCGTTGCTGTCCTGGACCGCCTCGAGGGCCTCGATACGGTGCTGAACGGTGCCCGTCGCGGATGACTGTTGCAGCAGCGAGCTCTGCCCGGACGCGTATTGGTGGTGGCTGTTGCTCAGCTGCAGGCTGGGCTGCTGCAACAGCGTCGAGGTCCTCGCCCGGTGTCCCTCGCTGGCTGTGCCGCGTTGCAAACAAGAGAAGCTCGCCGAGTGTCGCAGGCTCGAGGGTGGATTTCCCGGTTGACTCACTCCCAACATCTTGCCACCCTTTGATATTCAGTCTTTTTGATCTCGAGTCGCGGGGATAGAGAACTTCGATCGAACCGAAGCGAAACTCTCTTTGTCTACCCCTTTGTTCCCTTCTTTTACGTTTCTTTCTCTCACTCTCTCTCACACACACACACACATACACACACTCTCTCTCTTTCTACATATATATTTTTCTACATATATGTATATCACTTTCTTTCTCTCTCCCTCTCTCTCTCTTTCTCTATCTGTTTCTTTTTTTTTTTTTTTCGTCGATGGACGTGGACTGGGGACGAAACGATGCTTGCTTCTAGCTGAGCGTCATTGCCCTGGCAGTGATCCTTGGTCTCGATGTTCCGCTTTTTCTCGCTAACGATCTATAAATTGCGCCGTCCCGGGCGATATTCCTGACGTTTCGCGTAGGTATTCCGTACGTGCGCATCCTCTCGTTACGATTGTCGTGAACCGGCAGCCGAACGGCTACATCCTCGTCGCTCTCGGTGCCTTTCGTACCGTACAACGACGGTTCGTACGAAATCTGTAACAGAAAGTAGGAACAGGATAGGGGCCAGCAACTCAAAAGAAAAAAAAGAAAAAAAAAGACAGAAATGACGGCCACGACGTGTACGAAGCGTCGCGAAGCACAACGGCGGTGATAAAATGAAATGATCGACGAGTACGTGGGTGGGGCGGCGGGGGTGGCATCGATGGCTCTTCCGTTGCGAAATGTATGAATGGTACGCGACAGATGGTCTCTCTTTCTTTCTCTCTCTGTCTCTCCACTGTTACTCGGAACGAGAGGATGGAAAGGAGAGGGATGACTGAGAGTACGAGCGAAAGAAAAAGAGCGGAGACACGAGACGATTTGCCGGGGATCGGTGAAGGATGAAGGCCGTTCTGCGGCCGGGCATCGCGAATGTCTACTGAAAGCGGTCTTTGAAAATTTCATTTCCTTTCGTGAAAATCCTTCGAAGCTATTCGAAACGTGAAAACATGTATTTCAGAAAAGCGTGACTCTTGAACACCTCAACTTGAATCTTTCAGTTTCAATTCTCGCGTAATCTTGAACCGCGATATTCAAACTTCTCACTTCTCTTCGATTTAAATTTCTCTGATCAATTTTAAACGGTAACATTTACACATCTAAGCTTCGAAACGAAAAGCTCGAGCATTAGAGTAGAGATTGGAGTATGGATTGAAATAAAAAAAATTGCAGTTTCGTTGAAATAAAAATGTTCGATTACCGAAAAACACGCGAGACAGTGAACGTCGATAGCTTGGAGAGGGTGCGCGCGATGAATCGTCGATGACGAATATGAGCGTTGCAAGAAGGTACACGTTCGCAATGGCATGCTCGACAACTAAAATACCGATGCAGCTGCGTAAAAAAGAAGCACTGGGTATACAACAACACAAAGTAACAAATTGGTGACTGATCAAAGGGTAACGGGTGGTGTGGTCCAACAAAACTAGTCAGGGGCGTCTACGGTGGTTGGTTAACAGGGATGTAACATTAATCTACACATATAATCGTTTCCTATTTAGCGAAGTCTGGACCGCAATTAACGCGATTAACATTCGCTCGAGGATCGTGTCTTCTAAGTGCTCGAAGGTCCGTGTATACATTTAACCCCTTGACTCACAATCTTCTACCAACTATACACACCTACGAATCAATTCTACACGCGAGTCAAATATATATATATATTACAATTATGCATCAAAAATAAAAATATATATATATACTCGTACAATTTGTAAGTTACTTAAAATTTAATGACTTCAAGTAGTAGCGAGGCAAAGTGTTGATGCAACGAATCGTGTCGTCGTCGAAAGAGTTTTTAAAAATAGAAACACGCGAGACACCGTTCGAAAGTTTCGCGCGTTTCTTTTTTCCACGGTTAAAATACCATTGGAAGGAGAAACGTGGGGAATGGTTATCTCGCGCGGTGTCGAGCCGTTGATTGGGCCGCGTCTCGAGTGCCGCTCGAAAAATCGTTCGATTCTAAGCCGAGTGTGTCCGGATTAGTTTAATCGACGTTTTATTAGACAGCGCTGCGTAACGGGACGGTTGATTCCGGACTCGCTTGGACGTCTTATTGGGCATAAACTTCGAAACGAACAACGACTGTACCTGTTTCGCTTGGATCGTGGCGACGTGACATTTACGTCGTCCGCGGAGTTCTCTGCTACAGGACGATCGTCATTACGCGTCCGATCCGGTTTTCTACGCCGTTTCGTTCGAACGCATCTAATGTAAGATGCCTGTGATAAGGCATCGTCTAGTTTCATTGAAAATGAGAAATAAAAATGGCACCAGGTCCAAGCGTTCGCGGATACTAAGGCTATCGAGAAGAAACTGGTCCCGAGGAAATGTTTCCGATATGTATCGATGTTAATGTTGATTCGGACACGATACTGAGTGTGGCGGTCCTCTAACATCCGGTACCAGGGAAACAGCAGCTTTTAGACACGCGATACAGTCTTTCAAAAGCGCTCGTTTGCTCGTCCGTTTCTATGTAGTGGACTTTTTGACCTGTCGCTGATATTCCCGCGTCTAATGCGCGACTCCGCCATTTTGGTACCCTTAATGAGTCCACTAGCGGGCCCAGGACGATCGCATTCATGGCATTTGACACGAAACGCTTCGCTGAATAACTTTTTCTAGTTACTTAATCGACAATCTCTCGTAGTTTCTCAAGAAGAATTAATCGATCGATGTTTCCTTATTCTGCTTCCTTTTCGTTATATATTAAAAATTATTCTGCTGGGGTAACTTTTGGGTATTTTTTGTATACACAGGTAGAATGCACTTTGGTATTTTTAATGTCCACGGGTAGAATACGCTTTATCGGTTTTCACGATTGTTAATTTTAAATAGTGGTCCTCTCCCCTTTAAAGAGGGGTGGTTTTTTAAATTTGACTTTTAATCCTAAAGAAGGCACCCCCCAGAAAATTTCTAATAACCTTTTTCACTACCCTAGGTATCATCTATCAAATCGTGTGGAAAATCAGAGAGTTAACTTTACTTTTCAGGGATGCATCCCTTGCACTCGTAAACAACCAACTTATTAATCAATATTTTTTTTTTTACTTTGAATTTCTTTAAAGTTGGAAGGTGAAGCTCCACCCTGGATACGCCTTTGGTCGTATGTATGATCCTAAACTATTCTTAACCACGCTTAACAGACGATCTTGCATAATTTTCGTGATTGCAAATTAATTTCCACGACTAAGTCGAAACTCGAAGCTAAAAGAAAGACTTCTAAACTTTGCTCTGCGGATATCTGAACATTGTAGAACGACGAATGCGTATCGATCTAACGTTTTCAAGGTTTCGAGCGGTTCTTGAGTTTTCCGGAACCAATCGTAATCGCGATGATAGCGTGGCCCGTGGAAAAGAGGGGAAAGGGGAACGAACGGTCGACGATGTCCGGCGGCGAAGATGGAATTCGCTTTTACCGGTTATATGGAACGAGTTACACGGCTCCCAAGATTTCTCTGACTTTATAGCAACGGCACGCGGCTGTCTGCCGCGTGTCTATGTAGGTGCAACAAAACAGTGAAAGGTTTTTCAAGGCAGGAAAGTAAGTGACACCCACACGCGCGGGTTGCGCCGCTGTAAAAAGGCAAGGCCGTTCGCGCGTAGAAAAGTTCACTGCATCATTGCGAAACCGATCGCCCGTTGCGGCAACAATGGGACAACGCCTAATGGGATAAACGATGGACCCGACGGGGACTTATTTCGATTCCCAGCTCGCGAAGCCAATTAACCATCGGCGATACTTCTTCCCGCAGGCGTTGCTCGTCGATAAATGGAACAGAATCGCAACGCGTACTGGCGAGATCGTCTGAAAGCTTCGAAGCAACATCGCGCGCAAGCTCAGTATCTGCGAGCTAATTTCTATATATTCGACGATATTACTTTAAAAGCTCCGTTTATTAACAAAGTGTTTCTCGTGTGGATATATAAATTGCTTGCATACGCGTAAACACTCGCAGTCCGCTCATTATCATAGAAAACGTTCGGCTGTTACTGCTCGCGATCGTTGTTATATGCCAGTTTAATTGCGCCACCTGCTTCCATTTAAAACGTTCGATTGTTCGCAATTTCCACATCAATCGTACAATTTACGAGGAATCGTACGCCGTTCTTTCGAGATTTCAACACTCGAAGGAACGATCCGTCTGTCCTTGTGCCGGATGTTCTCGTTAGAAAAATATCACGCTCTACTGTGTCGATTAAGAGAAGAAAAAAAGAAGAAGAAGAAGAAGGGCAACGAAACCGTGCGTCAACGACGCGTCGTCGCGAGGAACGCGTGCGAGTTCCGGTTCCATCGGCAGCAATTTCGCGCGACGAGCCGAACGCGTGACGTTCGCCAGCTTAAATCCCAACATCCGTTGCGGCTCGCGATTCTAACGCAGTCGTTAAAACCGCTATCGTTTAAACGAGACGGCGAACGAGCTGCTGCACGACACTCGAAAAATCCCCTCGCGACGAGTTACCCGGGCAAATAATGCATACCAGCGGCGCTTAATTAATTCGTCGACGGCTTGACCGAATTTTTTGATCATCCTAGAAACCGCAGAACCGTATACCATTCAGTGCGTGAAGGAGAACCTGTAATGCAGCGAGCACCGTCGAACCTCCCGTTTCGCGGCTCGAGAAATATTCCTCGTTTCGGTGCACCAAATGAAAATCCAGCTGGTACCAAGTTGCAAGACTCCAAATTATCTCTGAACGAACCATGGACCACGAACTACGACGGTAGAATCGTCTCTGCGAATGAAAATTTACAGAGGAAGCCACGACTTTCGATCGGTACTCCCTAAAACTCTCGCTGTGGACATTGCTCGATCGGTTCGAAAGACTCGCGAAAGAGAGAAAGAAACCGGGAGGGGATTCGACAAACCGCAACGTATTCGCGCTCTGGATACATCATCCCGTCAACCTAGTTAACGTAATTGCTAAAAAACTACGGCCGTGACTAATTGCACGGAGCCGAATGCTCGCGAGTGCGAGCCTCTACGCTTCTCTCGGCCGCTTTTCGTTCCACGCTTGCCCAACGCGATGGTTGCGAAGGAAATTTCGAAGCCCCCCGCACCGTGTCCAAGCAGGGTCGATCAATTTTGAAAGGCGACGAGTTACGTGAACGCACGGACGAAGGAAGTGTATGAAAATGGCGGGGAGGTTCACGTGCGACCGGTGTTACACCACGAAACACGCTGTTACGAGTTGTTTCCTATTATGCACTTTCACGGGTCGCGCGATCGTTCGAGCTTTCCCTGGATTATGATCGTCGCGAATTTTGGCAGAAATGCGCGAAAGATCGCGCGACTAGGATGGAACTAGCAGCGATGAGTTCGATTTTCCTTGGAGCCGCGTGGAAACGTTCGATTCCCATCGATTTCCAAACTTTTGGGTAGCAGCGTGTTATGGTCGGACTGCAGCGTTCACGTTGCCAATAAACAGCTGTATTAACGATTTTTCTGCCGCAATGCAAGTGTTTTGCGAGGAATATCCCACACGCAGGCGTCCAGGAATCAGGCGTCCTGTCTTGAACATTAAAATCGAAGGAACGTAACCGATCACGACGTGCTTGATTCACGTTACAATACACGTTCTGCAGATTTTAGAAGACACTTATCAGGAGAATGACAATTTAAAAAATAACTCGAAACATTCAATTCCTAATGCAGACGAATCGACACGATACTTGTGAAAAACAGAAATCACCGAAGGCGGATTTAATTATCCAACAAAAAGTTCGACATCGCGTGGCTGTACTTTCGTTACAGGCAAAACGCGGATTTCCAACGCGTCGAGCCGTGTCTTCAGGATCCTCAGGAAAGCGGATCGGGCAACGAGCACGCGAGAACCGAGCCGTTCCATGCTCGTCGGTAATATAATCCGAATTTTTCCCTTTCCCAATGAAATATCCACGAACGAGCCACTGAAACCCAGCGTATTACGACTTGAAAAGGCCAGTCGTACCATTCGAACGTCTCTCGTGCATAAATATTAGCTACTCGCACCCTTGGACTCCCACTAGAAGCTCGCTAAGCGCAACTTGCTCGTCGATACGAGTCGAGTTAATTAATAATAACGAAAGTAAATAATACTGTTGGGATTTTTGCGAACTGGAGCTTCGAGGCGAACGAAATTCGATGGAAAATGACTGTGGAACGACTCGAGGGGGTCGTCGTTCGCTAAGGAGGCTACAGTCAGGGACACCCCTCGGAATAGGGGTTGAGTCGGGTCACGCGACGCGGCTCTTGATGGAACTCGATTGATTACGTTGAACGCGTGACACATCATGCTGTCGCGCGCTTTCGAGGATAATTCCTGGCAAGAGCTCCGCGAATTTGCAACACGCGGGCAGACACGCGGACGTCCGATCGATAGGCAACCGCTAAGCGATGGGGAGTGACGCGGGCCACGTTTGGGAATCGAATCAACCCTTCGCTACCCAACGTTCCAATGCTTTGCGAACACGACCTCGTTCCCTTTCGCGTTCGATCATTTTCATTCTTCGACGCCTAATTCTGGAATGTGATCTTTCCAATGAATGTACAAGGTATCGAAAGAAGGGTTTCGTAATTATTGGGGTAGACAGAACTCACTTCCACGCAACGCTCGAATTGCTCGAGAGGAACGCCACTAAACATCGGCCTGATTAAAAAGTGAAAACTGCTGGAGAACCGATCTACGTGTACCAAGAACTCGGCCATTAATATCTAATCCACTCGATCTACGATCGCACGAATCGATAAAACCGTTATTGCCAGGCGGGGGCGAAGATGACGAGAGAACGAAGAGCAAATTACGCGTGTAAGGATAACAAATAAAGTGTGCCAGGGATCCTATCGGCAGGGAAATCGCGTAGACAATAATTGTATAGAGTCTGCCGTTGCGCCGATTGTCTTCCACGTCGTAGAGGCCATAAGACGAACCTCTCGCGCGCGGTCGTTCGAATATTATTATCCCAGTTCGCGTTAATTCATCGCAGCTGAAAAATGTCCCGATCGAGGTGGTACCAGACAATGGCACGACTACGGTTGTGGGAAAGGTCCTGGCGAGGCCTGTGTCGACGACGAGACGTGTGGGTAGCGTGGCACCGGGGCGAGCAACGGTCTAATTACGAACTGCGAGCCACGGTGAAACTTTGAATTCCGTGATTACACGCGTTAGACGTTCGACTCTTCGGGTCTCTGCTTCGAATTACTCGCGGCCACTATGTTCCAAGTCAAATTTAACACCAAGTTGAAAGTTACACGCGCTCGAGTGCTTGCGTTTAGTCGGAACTACCTCTGCTGACGTCACTGGTCCCACTTTCAAGCGCTCCGCGTTTCGTTCTAAGGACGATCTTCGAGCAGAATCTTTTCAATTTCCCTTGAAGCGCCAGTAGCTGAACCCGTGTCAACCCTTCCTGTTTACTTTCAGCGTTTCGACGCAACGCTGTGCCGATCGATCGGCGAGGAAACGAGCACTCAACGACTGGTGCAATTTCGAGCCTCCGATCGATCGAACGGATTAACGCAATTATGGGAGTTCAAGGGCTGAAGCGAGCCGAGTCGAGCGGAGACGACAGCGTATACTTACACCCGTCCAATTTGCCCTCCATTCTTAATCAACGCGGCAACCTAGTATCTCTGTACCTCGTTTCCGTGTAATTACGTCGTCGTGTGCACAATTCGCTCGTCCCGCGGCGCAACGGGACCGATCGAAACCGGCGACGACGACTGGCGACGATGCTTCAAGTTCGACACCCCCTCGAGGACACCGCGAGCGCCTAGCAATAACATAATCGCGGTGCAATTACGCTGATCGACGTCCAACGCGAATATCTTTCATTTCACTTAGTCACGCTAATGGATTCCCTGCCCCGCGGGTACTTTGACCTCGGGCTTTTTCCCACCCTTTTGCTCCTCTCTGCCCTTTTCTCACCCCCGTTCGCGGTCCCCGCGGCGGGAACGGCACTCGCGCGGGGTAAACGTCCTCGACAAAAGAAGAAAATAATTGCTGCCCGCTAAATCGATACTGGCTTACGTGCACAGGTGCTTCTCGCACGTGTATATCACGTGCCCCGCGGATTCGTTAGCGGCGCTCGACCACGGGGTTCGCGCGACACCGTTCGATCCGAGATTGCCTGGTTTTAATGGCTTCGAGGATCACTCGCGAGCACATTTCCTTATCGATGACAGACGTCTCTGGTGCAGACGAAGCACGTCAAACACGTCGACGCGAACGGTGTCGTAAGAGCTGAATCTCGAGCTAATCTTTCAAGCTTCTATTCTAACGATCAAACACGAAACCCTGAATATCTCACGATATTCTAAATTATTGAAATGATTGCTTGATACAATTAAAATCGTGTCGAGTTTGTCAGTTCGCTCGAGCAACAGAGTCCTCGAGAGCAAAGGGTCAACGCGCACAATCCTTATCGAGGAAGCTGCGCGAGGGTGCTCGTCTTGTTCAAAGTCTCGAGAATACCAGCAACGACGAGAACGGTCCATAATGTTACGCTTCGTGACCGTTAACCATCTGGAGCGATACGCGCGCAACCGATCGTTAACCGAAAATTCGCGGTTATAACCTACTCTAATTTTCAGGCTCGTTTTACGCGGTGCCCGCTCGACGCTATCACGGGCAGCCGATCGCGAGCCAGACACCGCAACAATTATTCCGCGAGAGAGATTCCGCCGATGGCCAGCATTCGGAACGACGTACACGCTAATCGATAACCTAGAACACGCCATGCGTGGTCACGGCCGCTTGGAATTCGCAATTTCGCTCGAACGATCCCGGCGACGAGCAAAAGCGTGAAAATTCAATGAGAGACGGCTGTCGACGTGGCTTTTCGAGTCCGTGGTCGGGCTTCCGGTGGCGAGCGCGCAACCAACGCCGAGAGGCTTTCGAGTTTCGGCCCCTCGAGAGTCTTGAAAGGAGCCTTGAAAGTGTTAGCTTCTTTATTAGCCGACGGTCTTTGTCCACTGTTTGTTTTTGCTCGCCATGTGCTCGATTCGGCGTGTTTAACTTCGACTCTAACCACTCGTCGGGATCTCGACGACCCGTCGAGTCTTTCAAAACGTTCCGAGTGTATCCCTCGGTGTACAAACGTTCACAGAAACGATCGACTCAACACAAAATTAACCATATCGACGATTGAAATCCTGACAAACCTCGCAACTACTTTTCTATCTTCTCATCGACGTTTCTACAAGGCTACAGATAATCCTACATAGAAATCCAAAAAAACTACCACCAGAGGAATTGCAACCGAGCCGATACGTTGACTCGCAACGATGGTTCCCTGCGAGTATCGAGCTATGACACGCTAGAAATCCCCGCGAGTAAGCAGAGCGTGCACGCCTTTGCTAGCCTCTAAGAAGAAGCCTGGGCGCGCGCTCGTACCCTTCGGTTACGCTCGAAAACGTTCTGGTGAACACGCCGCCGCGTGTTGAGTTTCTCGAGCGCACAATGTGAGCAGAGCGTACGCGCGAGTGTACACGCTCCGTACGCGAGTAACGTAAGAAGAGTCAGTCCCTCGCGAAACCGGCGGGATCTGCGTTACATCTTTCGCCTGGACGCCCCGCGCGTTTCAGGGCTCAGAGGAGTACACGTGTACACGTCCCACCTGGTACACCCACGCGATACCAGCGTAGGATTACGAGGGACCAGTGTTCGTCCCCCATTTTTCCTCGAGCTTCTCTCCCGTCTTACGCTGCCAGGTAGGCCTGGCCACTGGGATAGATCTTGATCGCGGACGAGGAAGAGGGCTACCGATGGCTGGCCAGCTATCTCGCCCTGTAACGAGGCAAAACCCCTCGGACGTCTCCGGTTACAACGCGTTTTTCCATCCACGGGATTAGATACCCGCGTGTTTACATACATCCAGCCGGTGGATAAGCTCTACCAACTTTATTGCGACACGGTGACGCACGCCGCGGAAACGTTTCCGAGTCCCTCTTCCCGGTTTGATCTGTTCGCAGGCTAAGCTAGGCAATCGCTAACGCCACCGTGGGAGATACGATGCGGATAAGTGCTCGAGGTAATTAACCGCGTCCACCGATCGTTCGTTGTTCAACGTTCACCAGGTTGGCTGCCACTCGGCTGTTTCGCCTGCAGCAGTTATCCGTTACTGTTCCTTGGAAATACTGATTTATCACGAGCTGTCGTGTGCGAGGTGTGTTCAGAAACAGCACCTTCGACGAGATTAAAAACGCATTGCTGTTGGAGCTAGACGCTATTTTAAAGATCGAGTTCCACAAGTGTTTTGGAGATTGGAAAAAGCGCTGGTATAAGTGTATTAGCGTTTAATGGGAATTTGGGTTTTTATAAATGAAACGCATCGTTAGAAGAAGCGTTTTCTCGAAAAGTATTGATGTACACCTTCGACGAGATTAAAAACGCATAGCTGATAGAGCTAGACGCTGACCCAAAAGAACGAGTTTTAAAAGTGTTTCAGAAATTGGTAGAAACGCTGGTATAAGTGTATTAGTATTTAATGGGAATTTGGGTTTTTGTAGATGAAACGCATCGTTAAAAGAAGCGTTTTCTCGAAAAGTATAGACGTACACGCGAATCGTTTTCCCCAAGCCACCTCTTCTTCGATATCTCTCGCTCTCTACGAGCAACCGAGATACCCGATGCAACTTTCCGTTCGTACTCGTACGAACGGTATCCGTCGACATCCCATTTTATACGAAGCGTCTCCGTTTCTCCGCGGATTCCTCGAGTCGATAACAAATCAATCCTGCGACTGAAAAGCTCCTGACACGATTCCTGCACGCGACTCGCTCGTACGTATCTCTCTCCCGCGACGGCTACGTGGATCGATAAATCAGGACGCAAGAAAGTCCGTCGCGCGTACGCGTTTCCGTCGTACGGAAGCGAGCGGAATCGACGCGTCTACTTTCCTGGCGGATAACGATAGGCACCGCTGAGATGCCTTCGAAACGGTCGTCGCGAGCGAAAGAGAAGCAGAGGCGGAAGAGAGGCAGAGGGAGCTCAGCAGGGTGAAAGGGAGAGAGAGAGAGAGAGAGAACGCGGATGGAAAGCTCGAAAGAGAGAGTGGGACGCGCAGAGGGAGGAATAAGAAGCGGAGAGGAAAGAAAAAGGGGTGGCGACGACGGTGAACGGGAACGCGAGGAAAGGAGAGGACGCGTGCCGGGAACAAAGAAAGCGTGAACTTTTATATAATTAAGGACTTTGTAAATCGCGATCATTAATTACTGGCACATCGCTGATACAGCATCGGCGATCATTAGCGCGAGCGGCGTGCGTGCACGCCGATCCTTTGTTACTGATTGGCGTGTTAATTACATTGCTGCCGATTCGGACGTGTACGCGCAAGCGATGCAAAGGAGGATCGTGACTGGACGGCTCGTCACGACGACGGTGAAAACTGTCCGTCAATAGCCGGAGATTCAGATACGACGGGACCAAATCGTTTCTACCGGCTGTTCTAAAACTGCTGCTTTCTATTTCTATCTCTATTTCTGTTTTTCTCGATTTTTGAACAGATCGAAGATTTATTTCGCGGTCGAACGTCCGTGACGCGGAACAGACGCGGTTACGATGCGATTTTCACGGAGTCGGTTACGTTTTACACCGATGCATGGCTTCAGACTCGTTCAAGACGATTACGCTTAAACTCGTGTACTTTACATTCCGCTGTACCCGCTCGTAAACCGAACACACGAGAAATTCCGCGTTTTTTACGTATCCGACACCAGCTCGATGTCACTCCGTCGCGTCAACGCGGGATAGAGGAGGCGTAATGACGTTTCGAATTCAGCGTCGAACTGTCGGAAGAGGCGTCATCTTCAACTTGACGGGCTTCGAGTCTAACGATCGATCCTCGCCAGCCAGATATCCTCCCAGATGTTTCGACGGGCGATCGCGGGAAAAGTCTCGCGAAAGTGAAACGAGAATCTGACGCGAGGATTGTAACCGCGTTTGATTGCCGTTGAAGGAAACCTTTCCCTTAATTACGCAAGGATTCGCTCGGATCGTTTCGTGCCCGTGAACTTGGAGAGCTTCTCATCTTCAGAGGCGATCTTTGCGTGTCACGTTCACGACTGATTCCCTCACGCGAGTCAATAATCCAAGGAAGACGTATTTGCGGATGATACTTCTAATCGTCGTTAGTTCCCCACAATAACCATTAAACGATCGATCCTTTGATTCTAAGCGATGTTGACCAAATCGCAAAATTCGCTTGTGCAAATTTATAAAACTTCCATATCGCATAAACTTTCTTTAGTACACTCTGTTCTCCAAAATATGAATAGCCAGAAAGTGTTTAGAGTCCCATGGTCGTAAAAGAACGAAAGAGGAACGAAATCGGCCATTGTCCGGTCGTGTTATCGTCCTACGCTCGGCGCGGAAACAGCGACAGCGAGAACGACACCAGGAACGGGACGGGGAGCTTCCATTCAGTGGCCGAGTAAACGTTTAAGCGGGGTCGAAGGTTCCATCGACCTCGGCTGCGCAAATTACTCGGTTAAATCGTCCATGCTCTCGGCTAACTCTCCCTGTTTCCCTCTCCGTCCGACTCTCTCGATCCGGGTACAGATTTTGATCGATCAATTTTAATCTGCCGTTCGCGAGACGTCGCTCTCGTTTACGACGCTCACGAGCTGGCGCTTCGTTTGCTTCGCGCGTACCGAGCGATTCAAGGATAGCGGTCGAACTTTCCTCGCGTGGACCAAAAGAAACAGATCGAGACAATCCATCTGTGTCTCTTTAAATATTACAAACAATTGTGGAAAACTATAGAGCATTCAGTTGCTAAGAGACGAATGTTCCATCCGTCATCGACTCGAAAACAGCCTGCGATAGGAGCGTACCAGAACGCGGTTCGTGTTCTCCAAAATGGAGGGGCCACGTGGGGCTCGCTCCTCGAAACGTTTAATAATTCCTGTTGACCGTTGGTACAAAGGCTCGACAACTGTTCTCCACGCTTAATTGCAACGGTTCCTTCTCGCTGGGAGAAGTGGCACGAGGACACGCGACGAATGAAAGCGAAACCGCGTAGGCTGGCCGAAAACGGACCGCTCCGAAATGTGGGCCGAAATAAAGCTCTATTATCGCCACGAATGGTTCGACTGGCCGTCGAGCGAACGTAACGTCGACGAACAGTCGCCGTGATATTAACGTTGGTTATGTATTCAGAGCTCCTAATGGGTCTCGGACGCTTTTGTCGACCGATTTCTCTTGAACATCGGCAAACAATCGAGTATTGTAGGTAACAGGGGTAACGTATGCGTGCTACGCGTGGCAACCGGTGTACACTGTTCCTGATTACTTCAACATTGATTAACTGAGGCAGCTACTCGCGCGTTATTTACTTGCAGATTGATTAACGGCAGAAAATAATTACGTGACTTCGTAATTTACCAAAAGTGCATACGTATTCGTGCTAAACCGTATTATTTCTACAAAATATATACAGAATGAGTAAAAAGGTGAAATACAAATTACAACCAAGAAAACGGTCAATTCGTACAGCGAGAACTGGAGGTGAAACGAGTAATAATGATCAACAAGTACGCGTTCCGTAGACCCGTCAGGCACCTCTGAGCGAGCCAATAATTAGTTGCACATCGTACGAGAGGCGCACCAGCCTCCAAGTACCTGCGATCCTCGCGATCTGTCGCGGCGGTTTTATTCTATACGACTCATAAATCGAGATCGGTATCTGTTCGACCCGGCGACCCCGAAGTAGCGGTTCGTTTGGCTAATCCTTCGGTAGGGAACACGCCGCGCCATTGACTCCATTAAATTGTTATTCGTAACTGGACGAAACAGCCGGAGCGCCGTTTCCTCGACCGTTCCCAATTATCCCCAGTGACGTCACCAAGTTGAACAGGCGATCGTGAATTAAGCGCATCGATGAACGAACAATAAGGATTTCTTCGTCGATCGCTCCTCTCTGATCGTCGATCTTCGCTGAATACGATCATCGGCTGCGATACCATCGACGTGGAAACAGCGCTGTTTCGTCTTCGAATTCGAGCGGGAAAACGTGGCTCTTTGACTCGATGTCGAGTTAATCACGTTTTTCGATTAGCCAAGTGAACAATCGGAGCACAACTTATGGTATGAATAAATAAACAACAGAATATGGCACTTTAGATACGCGCAGCAAATTAACGCCAAGAGGCATCTGTAGTAATACCCGACTATCGGAAATCTCTGGTAAATTGAAAAAGGAAAAGGGATTCGCTTTAGCGCCCGTGTTCAATAAGCATTCTTCCGTATAATCCCCGTCCACGGCTGGCTAATAAAAATTTATTATTACTTCGTTACCAGAGTCTAATGCTACCAGCCATAAACCGAGGCAATAAAAATATCCTCTTTCGTCACTACGGCGGATACAACGGTCCGGTACCAACATCCACGCTTCCTCTCGATTCGTTACCATTACGCGTTTAAAGGCTATCTGCCTGGGCAGGAATAAAACACGTAACGACCACCGATCTCCATTTACCCCGTCGCAATTAAAGTGTCCAGCGCGCGCGCGCGCGGCGTTCAATCCCCGTTGTAACAGTTGATACAAGAACGTATTCACGGGCCAGCCAAAGGATAGCCCAGTCCAATGGAGATTATCCCGACAGTTCTGGGATATCGTTGGTTTATAGCGGAACACGTCGCAACGTGACGGTTTAATCGAATGTAATTCGGAGAAGGCGGGAAGATGAAAGAAACGCAAGGCCAGTCCTGGGTCATTGCCGTCGCGAGAGCCTCGTCCTCGCATAGGCCACGCGTCCGTGTACCAAAGCCACGTCTACTGTCCGACTATGTGTACCCTCGACCACTATACTTAGAACCCTGTCCGTAGTTACGTGCCACCACGATCTGACCGTTATTTCGCGATAGAACTCTACCCTGTCGATGATTAATAACACCCTTATTTTTCTCGCATCGACAACCCTTGGTTATTACAACCCTGATCTGTTTCCACGCGAAGAAAGCTGGTGCTCTTCAGAGGTCGAGTCGCGCGGAGAAATTCGAATTAATTCTCTGATTCTTGGACGAATGTTCTGGCAGGGATCCGCGGTTACTATCGTACGATTTATGACAGGGATTTGGGTCTGCGCGTGGCCAGAAAATGTTTCGCATGAACGAGCGATCCGAACAACGCTCGGCGATCCCGAGACACGTAGCTAACCCGTGTCATGGGATTAATTGCGTGGAAAAATGGGAGGGTTTAAGGAGACAACCGAGGTAACCCAACCTTGCTTTCAAAATAGGAACTCGCGGACGTTCATGGAATATCTAGTCGCTGGGAGTCGGGGAAACGATGCTGTGTTTGAGCGATCCAAGTGTTCGATCGCTCTGGACGATAAAATTTGATGCTATCCAAGAAAATCGTTCGATCGGCTAACCTTTCGAACGTCTCAGAGAGAATATAAAGGCCATAGAAGGCTTGTTCCCGACTGTAGAGTCGCTAGAGCCCGTTCAAAATCAATCGACCACTCGAGGCTATTGAGAAATGGCCCCTCGCCAACCCCTTCGTCTCTGCTGTATCGTTCCCAGTCTGCTACTCTATCCCCAGTCTCCCCGATTTCTGAGCTCGCCCGTAACATTGTTCCTAGCAGATAAAGACCTTGAACGGTCGATCGATTTCGAGCAGATTATCCAACGGCGACGATACACCGGACAAATCCTCCCTTACGTCGAAGCAACAAAACCAGAGTCCAGAGCGAGGTCAAAAGATAGCCGTCTAATCTTCGAAAGGTTAACCGAACGAAGAAAAGTTCCATTGTCCTAAGATCACACGCAGAGAGTCCACGATACTTCGCAAAGCAACAAAAGGGGACCAACTTCTCGACGAGTTCGCAAGTCGCAAGTGGAAGTTCTTTAAAATGGTACCTTTGCCTGTCCTCGGTACGAACCGAGGTTGCGCCCGCGGCAGACTGGTCGTTCGACTTTTATGACTCTGAAGAACCTGGTTTGTTAAGACCAGATGAGAAGAGAGTTTCGAGGAGCGCGTCCTCTCGATAAACAGCGGTTCGCTGGGAGAGATTGTTTTCTCGAGGTTTTTACGCCCAGCTCGGTCGATTCCGTGGAACGAAATCCAGAGCCCCACAGGCGGACGCGGTCGATTCCAGATGAAAATATCATCCGCCAGGTGAACGGGACGCCGCTGGTACACGGAATTCGAATTTCCGCGGGGTGTGTAGATAGGGAATGTTTAAAGCGCGCGGCAATACCGTGGAACAACCGGGTTGGACCTCTCGAGCGGTGAGACGCTAGAGCGCGGCGAGGATAGCCGTTACTGCATAAGGCTCGGTGACTGAACCGAAGGCGTGGGTGTCAGGCGGTGCTCGAACCCGTACCTGTGCCCGTACTAAGTGCACCGCGGGCATTTGTATGTGAAATAGCGCCTTATACGCTATCTCGTCCGAAGGTGCGATATATTGTGAACCCGGTCTTGTCCACGTTGTCGCGTAGGAGTCTTTACCAGTTCCCGCCCGGGGTGTACGCTCCGCCATTTTATTGCTTCCCTCGCTCCGCCATGCTACGATCACCGTTCGTTCTCCTCTCTTTCACCCGCCCCTCTTGCGTACCAACTATCCCGTTTCCTCCTTTTTCCTCTTTCTACCTGTGTGTACCCTGTACCACTATTCCCCGACTATTTTCTCGCTTTTTCCCTGCCCCTCTCTACCTCGACCGTCTCACCGTCTCCGCTCGTCTCTTTCAACGTCTCCTCCGTTCCTTTTCCCTGTTCGTCGTGCCCGCCGCGATACGATCCCCGGTACACTTGCCAATAACCGCCCTTTTTCCATTCCGGATCCACATTACACTATAGATTTACACCGTGCTTCTCTCCGCCGCTATCTTCGGCTTACACGACGAGTATTCGGGAATTTTGCTCGCTCTCCGTTGCTCGCCGTCCTCTTAGCGTGGTATTAATTGAACGAGAAGAGGTTTGCTACGATTTAGCGTTAGACGAACCGAGTTCACTGATTTTCAATGATTTTACGGTGATCGTTTAATCGTGGTAGCCGCGAAATTGTTTTCAGTGATGCACGAACGTAAGCAGGTTCGAGCTGTCGATATCCACGATCGTCTAAGGATTGAATTTTTTGCTTCGTTCTCGAGGAACGAGCCTCGCCTCCGATCGAACGATCGGGACAAAAGTTATCGCGGATGGCCGTTGATGATAGAGATCCTCGTGGGCAACACCTGCTCGCGATACGCCACTTTGGACCCGTACAGCCTCGCATCGCGTCTACACGCGTTATATAATACGAAGCCGACTCCCATGCCGACCGGTCCCCTAGCGCGATGGTCATGTTGGTTACGCTGGTTACGGAGGTTATGAAGTCTTGTCTGGGATGGAAGAGCGTCGAGTATTATAGCTGTACAATCCGCCTAGGTAACCAACTGGCGAGGCCGCTCGAGCGTGACCCGGGTTGCCCGGCGAAATTACTATGCCTCGCGTCTCGCGATGGAAAAAAAAAAAGGAGAAGAAGAAACGGCGAACTCGCTCGAAAAAAAAGATATTAAACGGGAGGTAGTGAAAATTGCACGCTAAAAAGAGCATCGAGAGCTTCCGTGGGACGCTTCGTCGCGCGATCCTCTCCGTCTACGACTTTCTGGCCAAATTGACGAGATAAGATTCCTGAATCTCCGCTCGTCTCGTCTTCCAGCTGGCTTCTTAGCTAGAAATGCAACAGGTATTCCGAGGAGAACGAAACGCTCGACGAGATAGAGAGAGAGACGTTCCGCGTTCCACGAGGGTGGAAAGTAAGCGGCGCAGTGAGAAAGGAGGACACGCAGTCGCGGTTCGAAAAACGAATCGGTACCACGGGCCGTCTCCTCGATCTTGGCAACTGAAACGCGAGCCAGAGGAATTAGGCCCCACGGGTCCCACGCGCGATGCGCGCCATTCAATTCACGTCTGATTTTATGGCTCGTCTCATTGAATTACCGATATTACCGGTAATAGACCGTTCGCGTCCTAAGGTTAATATCGCGCGCGCGTACATCCGCGAGACGGCGATTAGACGGTCGCGAAAAATTCGTTTTCCATTATTACCGAAAGCACGTACCGGCGAACGATCCTCGTGGACGTGCGCGGCCGTGACACGTGGGTTACCATGGAACGGGGAGACGCGTGTGTATACCCCCATAACAGGATACCAGCGATGTTAAGCACTTCCGTAATCTATTGCGTGTCTTCTTTGTTTTCCAGGTACACGCACGCTGCCTGGCTTCGGTGCCGAGCCTCGCGGCCGGTTTTAGTACGCGTTTAAAAGTGAATACTAATTGCGGGACCTGGGAAGCGTAAACGAACGGTGATATGTACTGTATACCGAGTAAATATGTGTGCTAACGACTGCGGGTCTGCGAAACGAATTAGGACCGGGAAGAGAAGAAGATTAATGCACCTTCTTCGGGTACGTTCCTTCTCTACTTTGACATTTTCCGCGTTATGATGTTCGAACGATCGTACATTCCATATTAATTCAAGGAAGATCGTTTCACGCCTATCAGAATAAGTGAGATAAGACAGATCGAAATGTAGAATTGGTTCAGAAATATGTGAGCTAGATTCCATAGTTTGAGATAAGGGATTCCACAAAAAAAGGTGAAGTGAACTCTTCGAGACTCTGTTTGGGTTTTATAGTATTTCATAGAGAGAAGGCCTAATCAACTTATTTTAATAGAGATGATACGACATTTACACATCTTCTGAGCGTTCTATTAGATACTTCTCTGCTGGAATTTGTACAACTTCCAAATGGAAACTCTGCCAGTGAATACGAGCGACACGAGGAGCGCAATGGCGGCGCGTGAGCGGTGAGGCGGAGGAATCCAAGGCGGAGACACGCGGCGTGCGTATGCCGCATCTAACGAGCGCGAAGAAACGCGAATCTAATAAGAAAATCTTCTGCCCTCCGAGCGTGGCTGGGGCCTTCGACTCTTTTTTCCCGGGGTTTTCCCGGCTGATCACGGTAACCTGTAACGAGATCGAGAATTCCCTCTTCCCGTTCACGCATCGCGCGCCACCGACGTTTCACCAAAGCGCGACTCGACTTGTGAAATCGGCGAAGAAAAAAAAGAAATGAAAAGAATCGCACCACGGAGTCAGCAGCGATTTTTCTCTGTCACGCTTTGAAAAGCATCGCTGGCCGGAAAACGGGGTGGAAAACGGAAGTTATGGGGAATACGCGATCCCAGAAGCGTGCCCCTTCTACTGAGACTAATAACGCTCGTTCCAGAATTCATTAATGAATTTCGCCAGTTCTTCCACGCTTGTTGAATATGCGCGATTGTGCGCGTACGCTTGCGACCAGCGTATAGGAAGAAAGGAACTTCCACGTCCTTGACGCCACGTCCAAGTTCCTCGTCTTTCAGCGTACCGATATGTTCCTTCGCGATTTTCTACTTTTAGAAAACGAAAAATTTGTTTCGCCGCTTTGTTTCACTTTTCCCTCGATACCGAGAGTATATCGTGGATCTTGATAAAATAAACACGTCCGATCGCTACGTGCGTCTAAAAACACTCGGAGGCTCGGTAACCGGCAGTTTCAGGAATTACTCTTCAAGACGTAAACGTCGGGTTCTGCATGGCCCGCTAAGTAAAACGCGAGAATTGTTGCGTGCAGAGCGGATGCCACGCTGACTCTGCATTTTAGAGGGGATCGTTCGTTATAATTGGTTCTAACCATACGGTGGAATCGAACTCGGAAGTGGTTACCGATTCGCGAAGGGGGCTGAGGATTGGGTGAGGTACGAGATGCGCCCGTGCTCCGCGAGCAGATACGTATGAAATATTATAGAAAACGAGACGCGGGTAATAAGCGTTTCGAACCCTTCGACGAAACGCAACAAGAATCGAGCGATAATAGTATTCTTCGTGGTTCGCATCCGATCGAACGTTTCAAGTAAATACGCCAGACCATTCGACATCTACCATCGTTCGTTCCTTTGATCGCGTTTCGCAAAAATCGTTGCTAAGAATCTATATCGTTCACTTTTTCCGAGAAAATTCGTAACGTGCTTGTGTACTTTAAAGACGTGGTACAGGCATCCCTCGACTAACACGCTTAATTGGTTCCGTGTTATTCGAAACTCGAGATCCACACGAATTTGTAGAACACTGGAAATTCACTCGATTTAGAAAAATTGATACTCTAACAAATACTTCCTTGAATGGATAGAGGATCCTCGTCAATGAAAACTTAACGATAATACCCGCGACTTCGTATTGTTCGAGTGTTGCCGCAATTTTTAACCAACCGTTCGACGAGTACCTGTTCGAATGTATCACCTTGGTCTACGGAAATATTAGTCGAGCGTTGCCAATTTTCACCGGTATCTAACCCGCGGCTGCACGTCGAAGAGGCTTCCTGCTATCGCGTAAACGCAAGCGAGCCTTAAAGGAGCGCTCACGCCCACCGGTATTCAGATTCGTGACTAGGAACTGAGATTCGCTGACCCATGACTGGCCAACGACTGGATAGGGTAGCCTAACAGCGTTCGCCAGAGGACGACGCCCGTTCCCCAGCCACGACTCCCACGTCCTCCTGGCGTCAGGGAGGAATCGCTGTATCAAACGGCAGCGTGAGAGAAAGAAAGAGGGCCCCTGTCGACGTTAATGAAACAACGTTAGTCACGTCTGCACGCTTCATACCCGGTACCATTGCGAACGCTATTGCGAGACCGCCGTTACGATATCCAGCCTCGAAACCTTTTACTGAGACGGTACCAGCTTCGTCTTTATCGTCTATCCTCTGGTTCGATCGCGACGATAGCCGCGACTCGTTTTTCTGTACCACCAGAGGCGGCTGCATTGTGGCTAGGCAACGAAAAGTTGACGATCGTGTCTATAAATAACGAAATTTTCGTAAAATCGCATCCACGCTCGAACCGGGGCGCGGTGAACGCGAACGGAACGCGTCTAAAACGAGTTTAAACTGTGCCGCTTCACGGCGCGCTTCTTTTAATTTTCCGGCCTGTACATCACTGTCGCGTTTCGTTAGGGGAGACGGTCGCATTTCCATTTGCTCGTATCGGCCGTTAGCCCCTGATTAGTCGGACGCGCTCGGCTGTGTCCTCCTTGAACGCACCCTACCGTTCTTCTTCTCCCTCAGCTGTTCGTAGGTACGCGGCCTTTGCGACTCTCGGCTAAAAATGTTCGCCATTATGCGAACCCTGATCTGTCTGATACTGAAACAACGCTGGTGACGAACGAAACCAGAGACTGAGAGGAAAAAATTGAAAATTAAAGGGACTCCTCGATTTTCCAATCGGCAGAACAGTCGTCGAACGACGAATCGGGTATCCTCATAGGAAAGTGCCAACCAAAACGAACGCTTTTCGAACGCAACTGTTATATTTCCGAGGCTGGCTTTCACGTCGCATATCTCATCTTCCCCCAACTAACCCCATAGCGTGTGCCGGTTATTTCTCTCGACGTTCCGTCCCTCCGTCCCGTCTCTCTGCATCCATCTATTTTTCACCCCCTCGTGCCTCCGCCCGTCGTTCCTTCTGTCCCGTGGTTTCTCGTCTTTTTTCCACGGTTCCCCTCGGCTGCTCGTTGCTCTCGCGATGCCTTGTTGCCGAGGCTGAAAATACGAGCGCGGACCTGCTGCAGTCATTGTGTCGAGGGAGCCTCTCGTGTCTGCGTGAGCACGCGCCGTGAATTCTTAAACGATCTCGGAAGGAAAAGGGCCGCCGGCCGAAACCGAGCCGCAATAAATTAAACGGGGATTCTCGTTTGGAAACTCGGCGATCGTTGTGTTGCATCGCGACAAAAAAGTGCAACCGGGCGGCCGAGAGTTTTCGAGGAGAATTCGAGTGGAAAACGCGGCACGATTTCCGCACGAACTTCACAGTTCCTTAATGACACCCCTTAACGACCTACCATCCACGGCTAATCACTAGTTTCTTCCAAACTCGCCTCGATCGACAAAAATATCGCGAAACGCTACTCTCTCTGTCCACTGAAACGGAGACTCTTGTTTAAGGGAGGACCAACGGAGAGGGATGAAAAGGGGAGCGCGTGGAGGACGCGTATGGGAAGAAAGAGAGAAGTAGTCCGTAAAAAAGGCCATGGCCAACGAGGAAGATCGCGTATCGCGGAAAAAGCTTAAGGTCTGTTTGGGCTTAATCGTTTCGCGATAGCATCGCGATATTTATCTCGAGCGCACAATTAACCCCGCAGCTAACTGGCGACGTAATTGCGGTGCGCGGGGACGGGGGGGATTGCAAATTTCTGCGGCGATGGCAGCCAGATTTCCAGCGGCCGATACTTTACGGATCACGCGGACGAGATTTAGGAATTGTTCGATGGACGGGGCGAGGATCGGGGCCGATGCGACCGGATAACGTGTACCAGCTCGCAAACTGGAGGAAATATCCGCTCGCTAATGGCCACGTTTTTGCGCGAGTGTGCGAAGGATCTCGGCAGATTTTAGAGCGCGTCGTTCCACAATGGAAGCGTTGCCTTCGAGCCTCGCTCTTCCGCTCCTTAACCCTTTCACAGCGCGATAAAACCTGAACGAGCATCTTACACGGCGAACGTTTATTTCTTTTTTTTTTCTTCCCGGTTCTAACGCGTGTATTCTAATCACGTATGCCCATACGTGATGAAATTTACTGGTTAACGTACGCGGGGCACGATGTGAGACATAAAGTTTATATACAGTTGCTACGCCATCGTAATTCTTATTTGATCCATCGGGTTATCGATATGAGACGCTACTAAGGGATTTATTTGATTATTCTAATAGGAACGATTTTTAACGCACTGCGACAAGTAAAACGAGTGAAACAAAGTTGAAACGTGAAACAGTAGTAACTGCTCGACATGGACCGCGACAATAGCCAGCCAATTGTCAGGAAATGCGCCGTTCCTCCGTAGAACATGATGCACGTTGGATTCCACGTCATGAAAACCGCCTGACCTCGCGGATGAAATTCTATCTAGCTCGGCCACCGTCGTTTGTTCCGACGTTTGAACAAATTTTCTACGTAAAAAAAAAAAAACAGAAAATGGAAAACCGCCTGCTTTTGAATCGAAGAAAGCAGAGAAATCGCGTTTCTAAAAAATTCATCGCGTGAAAGGAATCACGTTCGCGCGTACCAGCGCGAAACTCAAAGTCGCTTAGGAACTGCTCGACGGAGACGGCCGTTGGAGGAAGCGAGAGGGGTCCCAACTGTAAGACTAATAATAGAGATAAACTAGTTACCTCAAACCGGACTCAGTTTTTACAGGAAGGAAGGAATAGGAGGATAATCTGCTGGACGTGTTTCAAGCTTTCGACCGCAACGAAAGTATCGTAGGAACGAACGGAGGAAGGGAGGAACTACCGCTGAAGGTTAACGGCGTAACGTGTAATTGGCTAATGAAAATGCGAAAGAGCCTGGTAAAAATTTCGATGTAATCGCGATACTATCTGGCTTCTGCTCGTTATCGTGTTTTCGCATCGCGGGCAAATACATGGAAAGCCGTTTCTAATGAGCGATTTTTCGAAATCTCGCATCAATTAATTCCGATGAAACTCCGCGTACCTTTTATTACGGTACTCGAGGCGATCTAAACCGAATCGCTGGTGGCTTTCGCCAAATTCTTCGACAACGAGCGATAAAAATGAACAAAACTATTATCGACGAACAAGAGAACAAAATGGACAGTCGTTTCAACGCTACCTGAACCAAATCGATCGTCGCTTTCTAAGAATTTTCAAACAGTCGACGATCGAACTACCTACCGACGAAACGAAAAAGGCAACAAATAAATAAATCCTCATGCTTATGTATAAGACCAGCGGTGAGGCAACACGATATAATGTAGACTCGATGAATGATTTATCTGGTTTTCATCCGAGGGATCCAGGTTGTCGAGCTCGAGGGCCAGCAGTTGCGCCGAGATTGGTCGCCGGAGGATGCGAGCCGTTCCCGCGTAATTGCGGCCATAAACCTAAAGACTGTTTAATAAAATTCATCGGCACAATAAGATGCCACGCTTCGAACAGTCGTACCGTGTTATTTCGTTCGCAGTGCCAACCGTTTAACCCGTTAACAATGTTGCACTCGCGACCAGAAAGTCGAAAGGGACCATGGTCAGTCGATATCTAAGCCACAAACGCCACGAAACAACAATGAGAAACAGAAAAAAACGGAACCTCTAAACGAACATTCGAAAACGGAAAGGAGAAGCTTCTCCGCTTGTGACGCGCACGCTCCGCTTGCACGCGTCGAACACGATGGAAGCGGTGGACAAGCGTGCAGGCGAAGCATCTCGCTGATCGTTCGGACAATTACGAGCGATATCGTATGCTAACCCCGTGCATAAGCACTCGGTAGTTGTGCTCGGTTGCGAAAGGAGAATTTATAGAGTAGCTTGAACGGTGGCGCGGGGACGCGTCGATACGCGCGCTTCGTCCCGTTGCTGCACTCTCCTCAACGGGAGCAGCGTCCGCGTTATTGCAGCGGCAACCGCGGGGCGTTGCTCAACCCGAATTTCAATTCGGATAAGCGGTCCCGCTGATAAATTCCTCGTATTGCGCAACCGTGCCGCGACCGTACTTCGCTCGACGCGATCAATTGCAAAACGCACCTCCGCGAGTCGCGGCCAATTTGAACGCGCGATCTCGCGCAACGCAGCACCGTCGTCGTCGTCGTCGTCTCCCGTTGACACGATTCGCGCGCGTACCAAGGGAACTCGGTCGATGATCCCGTTTAGCGGAACGCCACCGTATATACTTCGTCCATCTATCAATAGACGGGTGTTGCGAAACGAAAGCAGATGAAAACAAACGCAGGCGGCCCGCGGATCGAGCGATCGTTACCCAATGCCAATATCGTCGGCCCCTTCGAATAGCCTTAGATTTATTGACCTGTTACGCGTTACGGTATATCGCGACGGCTCGATCTCTCGATAGCCCCTCGATTTTTACGTAAACCCCTCGCGGTACGTGCACTTTATCGGTGACGGTCCTCGAGTCCGGTGCAAGTCTGTAGGAAATTTCTGTCTGGAGTCGAGTTTAATCGGACTACTGTACCGTACTCACGTACGACGATACGCTTTTTTTTTATTGCACCGTGATTTGACGAATATCCTTTATATAATAGCGAAGAATGATCTATGTACTCGGTCGAGTCTTCTGAAATGAGTATGCGTCTGGCGATACGCACAAGACGCTTGGATAAAAGTTTTATGAAGCATTACTTATTCTCGACTCTTGCTGTGTATCTTTATTACGCTAAAACCACTATTGTCCCGTTTCCTGTTGGGCGCTAGAAAAATTCCGAACAATAGCGCGCGCGTACTCAGCTGACAAGCTTCCATGGCGCGCGCGTCGAACGATGGAACCTGAATTTTCGGGTCGTTTCCCAAGCTCGAACGCCCTACGGAGTGACGACCTGCCGATCCCACGGTGGCCATCGCAAAGAAAGAAGACCCGTCCGTCGCGCGAACAATCGTTAACGCGACAAATAGACCGGAAAGACGACGGTCGCGAAGGCGAGCGATAATCCGGTCCCGCTTCCGCGAGACTAAGCTTCCGCGATCGAGACACGTCGCGCAGCGCGGAGAACGGCGCGTGAAAAAGAAACGGGAGAAGAAAAAATAAAAATGCGAACGTCGCGCGCAAGTCGAGCGAGTACTCGATACACAGCATCGCGTTAGGAATTGTGTCACCGTTTAAGAGTGCCGGTGCTGGCGTCCCCGGCGAGCGTAGAAAACGTACGCGCGCCATAATAGCGCGTATTACAGCAATTCGTCTCTAATCTGCCAACAGTGTAGGAGTGCTCGAAACGCACTCCATTAACATACTTGGGCGTTTAAGTGACCGCGCGCGTCTCTCGGCGCCGTGAATTCTGAACGCGGCCCAAACGGGCGCATACCGATGATCCAACCGACTCCAACGACCGATCGGCTCGCGGACCATGGCCCGTTCGCGAGTCATCGCGCGGTTTCGCTCGGAGGAACGGAAAGTGGAGAAAATCGATCGAACAGACAGAAGAGGAAGTGGGACGTATCCGATGATGGATCGAAGAAAAATGGTAGAGACTTTGGCTGGCGAACTCGTTGGCTGAATTGCTCGTAATGGTACGCGAGCGCAGGCTCGAGCAGAACGTTCAAAGCTGACGCTCTCTGCAGACGCGTTATCTATTGGTTTACTTGAAAGAGTTAACTGTGAAATAAAAATGACTTACGTTTGCTCTTGACACGAGATAAACTCGCTTTATACCGAACGAGTCGCTTCGCAGATAAAAACGCGTTATCGTGGAATGTGGTCATTAATTAGTTCCCAGACGAACTATTATCGCGTACTCTTCGAGAACATGGTGTATCGTTGCATCGCGTGTCCAAACACCTATGCATGCGTCCATCGAACGAACCGAAAGTCTTGCTCGGAAACAGCTCGCGCTAAGACGCGAGAGATCAACGGGGAATCGGGGGAATCGCCCTCTCGGTTCGCCTGGCTCGATTTAAATTCGCGAGAGCGACGAACCCGTTCCCGTACTTTGTCAGAAATTCAAGGTTACCGTTCTCAGCGTTCGCGGATTCGTCACACCAGCCGCGGTGTCAACGGCCTTCCCAGGCGGTATTATTTTTAAACAACCCGTCATTAAAGGCTGGGTACACTTTCCTTTCCTAACCACGTTGAATCGCTAGGAGGATCGTCAATCATCGCCTATACCACGTCGCCCACGCTCGTTGCGTGACCGTTCGTCTCTGCGCCTTCTGTCCTCGTACGCGGGACCAATTTTCCACGATCACAGATTTCACTCCGCTCGACGCGCGTCGCGTTTAATCCGCGTTCTATACGTGGACGTGTCCTTTAATTTCCGTGGACGGCGCCGTGCTTACGGTTCCTTTGATCTTGCTATCGAAAAAATGCTCGTTCCCAGCTTTGATTTCTTGTAATCACAGAGTTTCGTCCACTCGACACGACGACGTTGGTTTCGCTATCAACCAGCAAAGGAATGGCTAGCAACGTGTTCCTTGATTTATATGAAAAATATCGGGCCACGTTATGCGAGGAGGTAAATTGAAATCTGTCTTCGTTATTGTTTTCAATGCTTAACGATTAACTATGCGAATGAGAAACCGATGCGAACAGAGTTACTCGCATAGCGGATCTCCCTTGTACGACATAATTATCCCAGTTTTGCCTGAGGAAAAAAAAAGGTACACGCATCGGATACGTAAACGGAGAAGGCGCGCGCAGAAAATATAGGGTGCTAAACATAGCCGCCCTTTTTTGAATTCTCCGCTCGGCTGCGAAACTCGGCCCCGCGGAGTAGTTCCATTTTAGAACTTGTTTCGCTTCTTACGAGCCGCTGGGACAGGTTCAAACACGCGGCTGCTCCGTCCAGAAGCACGGCGACGCAGCTTCGGCGTTAAGTGTACGCGCCTCGTGACCTCTTACGGAACCGTAATTCACGTCGAGCATCCTCGTCGCCTCTTCTGTCCATTACTTTCTTTGCCGCGCGGAGTACCCCGGCGTACGCGCGACACATCCGACGCGCGACCGTGTCAATGACTGGTGAAAGGCGTATCGATGCCTTTTTTATTCTCTTTCGCCGACCCCGAGGAACTTTCGATCTCTAGCCATCTCGCTTGCATAATCGACCAGCTTGTTGTATCGTTCACCCGCCAAACGCGAGGAACTTCGCGAGAGATCGAACGCTTTCCTTCTCGCGACTTCGTTCGAGCAACCCTCCGCCCCCTATTAGTCGCCTCTTACGACAAGCAGGGGATACTGCGGGTGTATTCTGATCCCCACCGCACAGGGATGATTGTACGAAAATGAGAATCGTTCGTGTTCCAAATAAAGTCGAAGAACGAGACCTCTGATGGAGGGATCGGAAAGAGTGAAAGTCGTTTCGCTTGGAAAAGAAGAAAAGAAGCCTCGAACGCAATTTTGTAATTCCAAGTTTTTTTTTAGTTTGCCTCGACCACCAGAGGCGTGCTTTCGAGGACATCTGGCGTAACGCGAAGATCGAGATTCCGCGAAGTTAGACTTCGCCGCCGTTAATGCCATCCGTAACATATTAATTCCGATCGGCACCGACGCGCGCTGGTAATTTCCATTAATAGGTAACGATTACGCGACAAAAGGAGCACGATTTACGATCGGCTGGCACAAACTGGTTCGAGGGAATAAATACGCGCGGTGCCCGGGCAGATTTTGACGCGTCTTCGTACGCGGCCGGGTCGTAAAGTTACGGATAATTTGATTTCATTTCGAAATTACAGACCGCCGACCATTGATCATCATCCCCAGCCGCGATGTTGCACGTGATACTTCATCGTTCGATACGGATTCCCTGTTTAAAAAACAATCACGACACGCAACAAGGTAGCCGGGCAATTTATGTGCCAGCAGTGGAACCAATGAGGGAGCTGGCAACAATATTGCGGTGCTCCGACAGAATAATGTATAGCGCTTGAAAGCTCCCATAAACCATGGAACGACGGACGAACTTGTGTTTCGAAACCACTTTTCATCGAAACTGTATCGAATCGTACACCCCTCAAAGCTTAAAACGTTCTACGCGTGTAATCGTTCTTAACAAGCTATCTCTTTGCTTGAAAGCTCTCACGTGACGTGCGTATGAACGGTAAAAATGGTCGAACACGAAGACAAAGTTCAATTCCAGCTATTCGCAACAATTTTGAAGTTAAGATCCCAAAGAATAAGATCTACGTTTGCCACGTTAGCACTTCTCACCCCTCAGCTGTAAAGTAGGCTTCAACCCCTTTCCTATACATCGTCTGCCACTAAGATATCGAGAAAGAACGAAGGCCATCGAACGAATTCCCACAGTATCCCACAGAATCGAGCTGTTGGAACGCGTTCAATACGTCGAACACCGACATCTGCATTGTGTGTAACCGCAGACGCGGAGGTAACGCCGCTGGTCGCCATGGGCTCTAACAGGGGTTGACCTTCGCGGACGGTATAGCGTAGCCTTTCCTTTGGCCTCAAACAGTTCATCCTTCGTCTTTCCAGCCTCTGTCCACAGTTATAGATCACGGTCTTGCCTTTGGGAACCAGCCGGTCGACAATGGCCCGTACTAATAACCAGAGAGAGGGTCACCACCGTTTCTGACCGGTTCCAGCCGCACCGCCGACCGCGCCAAGGTTAATTAGAAACGTACCAGCCCTGAAACATCCACGGGTCCTCTCCTAGGACGCGATAAAATCGATCGCGGTTGAATTTCTCAATTTCCCGGTATTCGTCCGTGGTAATTATCCGAAAGGATAGCTTGCGAGGGGGACTTTCCTGGGGAATAATTTAAGCCGCGGTATTTTTCAAACGACGCGAGGAAGGAGATCAGAGGAGCTCTTAGGGATCCTAAGCCACGCGTTGGTCAATCTGGCTGATGAAAAATGTGGCCGCTGGTTTTCTAATTTCTCACCTCTCTCTACCCACTCTCGATCACATTCATTGGACCCAGTTCGTTTAAATCTCCACGTAATCGTCTGAAAGATTCTCAAACGAGACGAAGTGGCTCTGGATAACTGAGAAGTCATCCTATTGCGATAATTGCAAGCTCTCGAGAGACGAATCGTGACGAAATCGATTAAATCGAAATTAGCAAGAAAATATGTCACCTCATAGGTTGCCTCGTCCGTGCGAGTGAACAAAACAGCTGTTCACAGCGCTACCCTTTAACGCAGCATTAACGATTTCCGCTCGATGTCAAGGTGACGCTTCTTTAAACAACTCGAGCAGATCGTAATCTTCGATAGGCGTTACTGATTCGAGCTGTACAGCCAGCGAGGACGGAATGGAGTAGACGCGCGTAAAAAGAGAACGCAACGACTGGTGCGAGAGGGGCTTAAGGTAAGCGGGGTTTCGACAGTGTAAATCTCGGCAAATCCAGCCAGAAGCCTTTGTGTTGACTGCTCTTGGCCGACGTGACCGAGCTTGAAGGCGGAGAGAACCCAGATTCCCTTACCAGCTGAAAACGTTTTAACCACCTGCTTCCGAAATTTGACCGCCGCCATTCCGTACACTTGCCACGGTGTCTCCGGGTGGTGTTGACACACCGCGAGGGTGAAGATGGAACCGGAGCCAGGAAGTCTAAGTGGATTGGGAAAACCATGCGCTGTTCGAAGAGTAGCGAAAACATTTGGTTAACATCTCACGGATTTTTCATAGAAAATAAAAATGAATTACCAAACGATCCGTATTCCTTCGTATGAAAATGAAAATGGCATTCATCAACGTGAAATGGTATCGCAAAATGTTGCGTCCCTTGAAACGAAGAAACGAATCTAAAATAAAGTCTCGAGACGTTCGAGTCAGTCGGCTGAAAACCGTCGTTGTTTGACTCGGGACCATCTGGAAGCGAAATCATTCTTCGTGTTTGATCTGCGAGCTGAGGCCGCCATTGATCTCCGATAGGGACGGCCGACCATTAACAGAGCGAATCACCGTCGATATTTTCAGTTATTTACGTTCAATCGGAGAACAGACACGCGAGTCGGGGTCCCTGTCGCGCCCTTCGAGCTACGCTCCACCAGGGGCTTATTATCAATCAAAATGGTACGACGAAACTTTACGACTGCGTTTAGGCGAGGGACACGTCGTACGGTAAACATCCCGTGAAATTCCCGCGTCGTCGTAAAGGAGGAACGCGTTTCTTCGTAGGGCCGAGGGGTTCTTTTTCGGGTCCATCGCGAGGCGTAGTAAAAGCGGCGTGCGTTCAAGCGACGCTACGACGAACGTACCATCTACTGCGATGACGACTCGAAATTAACTAGTCGGCTAAGCTAGCTTTCTTCGCGTGGTAATTGAATTTTCATCTCAAGCGGAGAGGAAGGAATCGAGGAAAAAAAGGAGGAAATTGCTGGGGAACCAAAGAGTTCATATATAATGGAGAAGCCAGGGAAATCGAGAAGGTTGTTAGAACGAGGAAAATCAAAATTATACATCAGACTCGATTAGTTTCGTAAAATGTACTAGTTGAACGATTAATTTTACAATGGAGAAGAATAACGCGCGAGGAAAAATAATAGTTTCCTATTAAGATTATTTACTCATCACTTCCGCCTGTAATAATGGCAGACTCCTCGCATGGAGGGTTGATGGCGTAATAATCAAACGTAATTACTTTCCCAGATTATCGTTAATAATTATTGTATGAGTTGGCATTGAGCTGGTTATTGGAAAAAGAATGGAAATGGCACGATTCCAGGGAAAATGCTTGAATTTATACACTGACTATGGGTGAATAATGTTGCACGGGACTACCAGATTATTAATTACGCACCGTGGTGCGTACGACTCTGCGGTACTCGTTGAGAGACGGATTTGTAATATTTTTTATTCTACAACCGACGTTCGACCCAACGACCGCCCATTTAACGCGCACCGGGACGCTGAAGAGTCAACGGGAAGAGTTGCATAAATGCGCGCCACGGGAAACGGAGAGTACTTTGCTCGCGAGTAACACGAGCGGAATAACGAAGGGAGAAGGAAAAAAAGGAACCAGGGTAGGAGGGGTCGAGCGGGGGGGATTGAAATGAAAAAGAAAAAAGAATGTGAAAGGGACGCGTTACCCAGCGGTGGATTTAGGCAAGAATTTCGTACGCGGGCTTAGTTAGCGTGGAAAGTTATTTCCGTCGAAGCATAACCGTGTTCCGTTGCGCGAGCCTGAAGAAAAATCGCGATCGGTGAACCATCCGAGAGCGTCGTGAAAAATATTCCCTGGGTAACTCGCGGTGAATATTTTCGTCCAAACAATCGCATAAAAAAGAAAAGAAACTGATTAAAAATGAGATACCACGGCAGAAATTAAATGGAAAATTTTGAACGTTAAATTTTGTGTAGTAGAAAAAGTGTTTCATACAAAATGTCGAATTCTATGATAGAAAAAAAATTATCCTATATAACATAAATAACTAATAAAAGGCCAAACTCGGATCTTTCCAGCAGGCGCACGAACATATCCAGCTGCGAATTATCGATTCTAAGAAACGGCAAATTTATTCGCCGTAAAAGCGAAATATGTAATCCGAAGTAAATTAATATTAACACCGCGGGTAACGAACGTAAAGGGGTGAACATCCGAGGGCATAGCACGACTGCTTGAAGGCCCTCAAAAACTACTAACGAAGACGTACGCGGGACTCGAAATTTTTCCATCGTATTTAACGCCGATCCGCCAATTACGAACGCATTCGTCGAATAGCTTTTCTACGTAAGGCTCATCAATATTCCTTCCTTTTGCTCGTTTCGCGGCTCGCGCGGGGTCCCAACGACTGCGATCGGCTGGACACTCCGGAAAAACGTCCCCCGCGCAAGATTTACCATCGCTCCCAGTAATTTCGCGAATCGTAACCACGTCGTCGGCCAACCAACGAATTTACGAGTTTCCTCGCAGAACCCTACGAGAAATTCGTTTCGAGTATCACGTTGTGGCTCACGCGTGGATTTTGGCAGCACAAAGAACGATTCTCGTACGATGACACCGGTTGCTTCCGAAAGCCTTGAAGCTTGCAAAGAATTTCTAACGGTGGAAGAGAGAATTACGCTAGACCCGACTATATTCTTGGAACAGAGCCATGGTCTGTGCGAGCACACGAGAAATCCCGCCAAAATTCCTCCGATCCGAAGCAGCGCAGCGGCCCGGTTGGCTACGCGTAATCGGAACGGCATCCTGAAGAAATCTACCTGCGCGTCGGTGGACGGTGCCAACGGATGACCTGTTCCTCTCTCCGGGATGCTTGGTCCCGGGCGAACGGCCTCTCGCGTCGGACAAAGACGCGGTGCCGTTGGCCCACCTGACAATGGCCCCGTGTATCAAGGATTCGATAAACTTTCGACGACAGCCGTGAAAATCGGTGTGGAACCGGTTCTACGATTTTCAAACGAACGAACACGCGCGCCGTCCGACGCCAGAATCATCGTCGACGACACGAACGGCGACGTGACACGTGTTTATGCGCCGACGGACCGTTTTCACCCCGCCGCATAATTGCATCTAATTAAGCCGATTACGGGGGCCTGACCTTCGATTAACCCGGCCGCTCGAGTGGCTCGATGGGAAATCGTAGACGAACGCCCTTCCCTTTAGCGACAATTTACACTTTCTCCACGGCGCATGTCTTGGACCGTGGTCCAATTATTTCTCTTGGCTCTCCGGCGATGGATTAACATGTCCGCCTTAACGCGAGCCCTGGTACCGTACGCTTTACGACCGCGGAGTTCGCCAGTTTCGCTGGATTCTCGAACGAAAATGGTCCCTGACAGTCGTTTAATAACCAGCAAGAAATTCTACATTTACTCATATACCGGATCGAGTTAGAAGAGAAATTTCGTTGAACCGCGTAGGCCGAGAAGGTTGTCGTTAGAGAGCCGACTGGAGTATACTTGGCGAGATTAAAAGGCTGGTTGCGGGTCGACGGTGGCGGTCGGGAACAGCGGCAGCAGCCACTGGCACCGGTGTTGCTGATGTTGGCTGCCTCTTCAAAGAATCTCTCCTCGATGGACCAGTTCCGGCAGTGGTGCCGCCGCGCAGCCGTTGGCGAACGTTGGGCAGGGAAGACGACTAGAGTCGGAGCCGTAGCGGAAAGCAGAGGATGGAAACAGGAGCAAGGTTAGGAGAGGCGAGGGGAGAGGACGAACGAGGAAGACGAGGGTCCGCGGTACAAGAATAAGAATAAGAGGAACGGTCTCGGGAACACGGGCTGGACGCGCGATAGACGAGGAGGGTTGGACGCGGTGGCGATGCCGTAGAAAGGGATGCGCGCGGTCTCGACGAGGGAGGAGGAGGCCGAGACGCGGTGAAAAAAGAAGAGATAGAAATAGGAACGGGAAAGGTGGAGAGAGGAGGACGGTGGCGACTAGTCTCGTTGGAGCGAGCAAAGAGAAAGGTGAAGAGGGAAAGATAAAGGAGCGGAAAGTAGGAACGAGGAGGACGGAATCGGTGGTTGGTGAACGGGAGAGAGAGGCGTCCGGTCGGATAGGTGTAAAGAGAAAGAGAGGAGGAAGAGGGCAGCGAGCGCACGGGAGTAGCGATGCCAGGCGAAGAGAACGGGATACTCCGCGAAGGAGGCTGAACGAGAGGCCGAGAAGGCGACTAGACGCGACTAAATTTCAAGCGAGCGAGAGAGAATGCAACCGCGAGGGTAACGCGGTGGAACGGGTTGAAAAATTGCCGTCTGTAAATCCTCGGAGCCCTCGCGCTGCCCTCGGCTGGCTTGGTCCCGGCGTAGCGCCGTTCGATCGAACCGCGCGGAATTCTTTCCGAATCGGTTACGCACTCGCGCCCCTTTCTGGGAACGCGTGCTGCCTCGGATGCATAAATTCACAGCTTTTTATGCGTGTCGGGGGACTTGAAAACACGGGGAACTTCCTTCTTATTTTCTCAACTGGTTACCCCTCTCTATCTATAGTTTCCGCTGAGATATTGGGATCCCGCTCGGGCAAGTGTGAATAAAGCTGGCTGCGCGATACCCGGATGAATTTCAAATCCGCGCCGCTCTTAAACTTAGACCGAGCAACGTTGCACGACTGCTGAATTTAATGCCTCGAGTTCAACGGGAAACTCCACGCGAACTTATCGAAGCGCAACCAAGCTATCAACTATATATATATAGATTCCAGAGCTTTTTACGATGCACTTAATCGAGATACTTAGTCGATTGAAAAACAAATTCGCATGGTGCTCGAAAGGATCGAAACGATTTTCATTATTCTATCGTCATCGATTCATAAACAGCGTCTAGACTTGATGAAAGCTCTCAGGCAAAGACGCGTAACATATTCAGCTACGTAATTAATGACATTTCACGTTCGATTCACGTCCGCTTAATAGCGTGTACTCGAAAACGTTAGATACATGATTCATAATGTCCACCCGCATGTCGAGACGGATCAAACTCTTCTTTCCTATAAAGGTACCGCGGCGACGCGACAACCCTCCTCCCTCATTACGTTCAACGAGCACGCGCGTCCGCGTCGTTCCGAGCACGCGTTCGCTTTTACCGGGCCGGCAAGCTCCAATTTTCGTCGCTCGAAAATTGCTCGCCCCGACATACACAGAGCCATAAACGCGCGCGCGCACACCAACTGACTTAACTGCAATTGAAGACCGGGCATAAAAAGCCTGTACGCGCCAAAAATAGCGTTCACCGTCATTTTTCCAGGTAGCCCCCGATCCCATGCCCAAAAGAGCGACACCACTTTTACATGGCGTAACAAAATTTCAGCGTGAATCCGATCCACGCGTTTCCATTATTCCCCCGTTTTTCAATCGATCGTTTCGAAGCGTTAGAAACGAGCCCTGCTGAGCGTTAGCGTTACCTACGCGCATCGAATCGCGCGAGAAAGAACATCCCTTCGAACACATGTCACCGATCGCATCTACCATCCCAGCCCTCGACGTCTCGCAACAGACGCAACGTGAAATTACCGGTAGCCGCACGTCCAACCAGTCGCTCAGCCATCCGCGTTATTCCCTCTTCATCTCGAAGGTGTACGTGCGGCGATAGAACGCGCTCGTTCGAACGAGCCGCACGCTCGATCGGTCCGCGTCCCTTTCAATATGCATCGACGACTCCTCTCTCTCTCTCTCTCTCTCTCTCCGCCTCCATCCGTCTTTGCTTCTCATTTTTGTCACCGCGGGTAATGGCATTTAATAAGCCACGCAACGGCTCACGGTCGCGATCGCGACAGCCAGACGCGGAGGGTGCGCGTGGGGTGGATCGGTCTCGCGCGGACGGCCGGTTCGCCAGCGTGCTATAATCGTCCTCGCGTGTAACGTACGATCGGTAGGTGGACAAGACCCGGTGGGTTTCTTCGCGTGGAAACTAGTGTGCGCGCCGGCACCGATGTCAATGACACTGGGCCAGTGCAGCTGCTGCACACATAAGTCAAGCCGTGGCACAACACGTGCGTGGCTTGGTCCGAGCCAGGAGACCTCGCATCGGCCCGTGGCTGGTGTTTGCCTCCTCCGATGGCTGCGCGCGCTCCGTCGTACACAGGTACTTTGTTCGTCCGTATGTTACGTGCAGGGAGCCCGCACGGTGAATATATCGCGCGAGACCCCTGTGCCCCTATCGTTAACCACCTCCGCCCTCCGTTTCGCGTGTCTCGGTTGTTCGACCGCGCACATCCGAGGGCACAAGTCAAATATTTCCGTTCCTCCGGCTGATGGAGCACGGGTTACGCGCGGAGACCTTGACGCGCGCCTCGAAGATATTCTCCGGTGTTTTGCTCCTCCTGTTCGAACGCTGGGGGGTGGTCGGTGGTCGGTCGTGGTTGCTCGGTGCTTTTAATCGGCGATTGTTTGGCTTTGGTATTTATGTTCGTTTTGGAGTTTGATCGGAGTCGAGGTGGTTATAATTTGCAGTTGAATGTTACGCGTTAGGGGATGCTTGAAAGGAATTCGAGTTTCCTCGAACGGAAGGTGGATTTCAGCGTGGCGCACGCCGGTGTTCCGTAAACATCGAGTGGCTGGCACGCGTGCTCGTGCCACGGGTAATTACCACCTGACAGAAACTTCTGACGGCGAATTAAGGACAATAACGCGCAGGTATCTTGATTAAAGCGTGTCGTGTAACATTCATTTTCCTGGGGAACTCTTTTCTGAGTTTTCGTAACAGCTGACTGCGACAGCGTGCTGGTTCCTTTTAATTTTTAGGTGAAATTCTAATTGCTGTCGTTTCGCGTTTCGTGTCTCGTGTCTAAAGTACTCGTCCGTTTGCGTATGCAAACGGCATATGAATCAATGTTGGCAACATTACACTTTTTCGCTTTTGCACAGCAGTTTGACGTGCTACGAAACGTGGAGAATTTTTCAACGAATATGTCCGAGTAAATTAGCTGCCTCACTTTGCAGTACGTTCAGAGGAGAACGTAAAAAATGATGTGTATACGTCGTTTCATCGGGGTAAATTGGGTTAACTAGAGCAGCGGTGCCCGAGAAGAAGGGACCAAAATACAGGCTCTCTCGCGTACGAGACACGCAGAACCAGTTTCGTGAGAACATTTTCCACAGTAGACGCGGTGATCAAAGGCACTGTAATCGACTGAACTCCGACCCGCGTGTGGAATTTAAACTAGAATGAATTAAACCTACTTGCGGCACGAAGTGATGGCTACCCTCTGTAAGAAGGCTCTAGGATTATTAAAACAAACTCCCACACTGAGACCGTCCATTGAGACTGTTCACATTCCACGTTCGCTGCGAAACCCGTCGATGCCACCAGATAGAGTTTTCCATTATACATAACCCGCTGTTTTCTTTACATTTAAACTTTCAAATACGTATAGAAAGCAATGGGACGTTCGGTAGATCTTCGGTAGATCTTCGATAGGATCGTGCGATCGCGAATGCTCGACCTTCTGTTATTTCAAAAACTCAAACACTCCTTTCGACGCGAAAGTAAATTCAGTGCTTCCCTGTACTCTCTGATATTTATGTAGATCCAACAAGTAACGCAAAGAATTCGCGAACCACTTCGCTTTTCGAAAAAGAAGGAGAGAAAGAGAGAGAGAGAGAGACAGTTTAAAATCGCGAGGAAAGAAAAAGGAAAAAGAATAATCGAAAGGATCGGTCGCGGCGAAGAGGAGAGAGAGTAAGGGTTCCTAACGAAGAGGCATTAATCAGCGGCGTCTCTCGAGGTGGTACGCGGCCGCGTGGGCGTCCGAGCTTTTTCGCCGCGCGCTTGCAATTATTATAAATCCCCTTTCGGCTCGCGAGCCCGCGCTTCCTCGTCCGAACCTCGCGGTACCATTATAAATCCGCGAGGAAGACCCGCCAAACAGCCGCCGCAAAAATTGTTTCCCGCGTATTAATGCCCCGACGATTTATTAGGGGAACGCGCGTGTAATTTCCCTTCCCCGGTTGCTCCTCTCTTTTTCTTTGATCACCGTCCGACGCGCGTTCCGAACAGAATTTTATCCCCGCTAATTGCACGTGACTGCGGGTCTACACGGCTGAGAAAAAAAAGAAAAGACAGTGGCGTGCTCGGATCTTGATAGCGGTACAATTCTGAAAACGCTCCAGAGAGAAAATGCGTTCGTAATTCAAAGGCGAGGAGATCAGGATTCTATCCGGCGATTAAAACATTTTATTTGATCGTAGGATACCATCGGATGATTCAAATAGTTAACTCAACCGCCGGACTAAATTTCACCCTGTGTTACTACGGTGAATAGCGAGGCTGATACGCTCTAGCCCGTTTCAAAGGTGAGAAGCGAGAGGATACTTGCCGCGCATCTGAAGTGAATCGTCGCGATTACTTTTTCACAGATCGGAGCGGAGGATTTTATAGGTACGATAAATTTTTCAGCTCCATTGGAAGCTCCGTGAATTTTAATGTAACTCACGAGAGAGACTAGCGTATATGGTGTACACGCGCGGAGATATATAAAAGTAATAAAAAAAAAAAAAAGGAAGATTCTTAATTCGCGCCTTGCGAAAGAGTCGGGTATAGACGCCACGGAGGCCATATATGAGCATACTTTTTTGCCTCGCGCCATCGGGAAAGAAAGGAACAGGTTATTATTACGGAACAACGATGACTTATTTATTACCGGGGCGAGAATAATTTATACGCGATAAACGATAAACTCCGTGATGCAACGGGGTAATGAATTTAGCTGAAAGCCCGCCCGTGGCAAAATATGCGCCCGCAAACTGACCGTCCGTAATCGCGACGTCTCTCAGCCGGCGTCTACACGGTGAAAGGGTTACGCGATTCGTATTTCAACAGACTCGGGCGAAAAATCGAGAAATAAAAGGAGCTTTATTAAAACGTGCACAAGGAGAGTCGTGGCCCGTGGTGACCTCGCGACGAGGAGACTTCGCCGATTCGCGTTGCGTCGACCGCGTAAGTCCAGCGACCGTGGACGTCGCGATCGGTCCAACGAGATCGGTTTTCACGGGCGAAAGTGAAACGATCGTGTAATTTCCTCCATGAGACGCGCGACACGATGTCAACCTCGTTCATTCACGTCCCTTCGATCGTCTAGCTTCGAACTGGCCACGAGAAGAACGGTTTCGCGAGTGCACGCTACCGATCCGCTCCTCCTGAGCAGACTGCAACCACAGCCACCGCTGTGCATCGACGATCATCGTCGCGAGGCGTTGGCGCCATGCACAGTGGATTCGATTTACGAGAATAGTCCTTTCGCAGTTACGTGTATCGAACATCCATGCGAACAAATTGGTGAAAGCCGCCATATAATTGTCTATAGAGTGTTAGTAATATTATTTGTTTAAAAAATGTATCTCAAAATTTGGACTTTCTCGCGTACCACTGTAGTTCGGGTGTAAGCTTCTAATTCTTGTATCTATCGTTGCAAATAAGTTTGCTGTTTCACTTCGAAACAAATTCGACAATATAACGGGAACAACTGCGTCGTGTACAATGCCCTTTTATTAGTTAGCGAAGAGCTCGTTTAAAGGAACTCGAGCAGTTCGAAAATCCAATCAGCCAAGTGCAGACTGGTGCCTCCGGGAAATCGAGAACTGCTTCACGTAGTTGCACATTTCATTCACGGGATAGAACTTCGAGAGCAACCTTCTACTGTTACTACGAAACTCGATAAAGCTAAATAAGGATTCCCATTTGCACACAACCTGGCCTAATAAAACAATTTGAATTGAATTTAAATACAGATCGAAATTAGTCTGCTCGTTCGTCTACTTGAAATTCTTCAAACGTTACATCGTTGCACTTCTATATACAATGCACAGCAACCGTTCAACCCCTAAGACGAACCACCTAATTCCAACTAGTTCGAAACGATGGAAACCATCGAAAAAAATTCGCATACTATGCGTACACAATCGCCTAACCAACTGGTAGTCTATACATGAAAGAATTCGACTGGATGACTCCAATTTCGGGGGGTTTCAGAGAAGGCATCGCGTCACGCATACCTGATGTTTCCGCCCCGTACCAACGCGTCACGATTTAATACCAGGCAATTACGTTCCCTGCAATCGACAAATCATCGAGGATACGAATGAAATTCATTAGCCCGTCAGTCGCAAACAGCGCCGCCCGCCCGGGGGTTGGTATCAACCCCCGACTGATTCGTTTTCACCAGGCGACCCCGATCGATTCGATTAGCGAGCCGCGAATTAACCGATGCTGGTCGCGTCTCCGTCGCGAACGGACAAACGGACTGAAAACAGGAGGGAAAAGAGGCGGGACAAGGTTGGCGGTTCACCGCGGAAAAGAATGTTTTCTCACGTGCTCGCGGATGCCGCGTCATCAGCGTTAAAAGTTAACGGTAACCTGCGGAGGCAGCGCGTGTTGCTGCAAGTGACTCACACCGCTCCTACTCTTGCTTCTCTCTTGTCCTGGCAACCTCCACGGTTTCGAATCGCTTCCGATTCGACGGTTCTTACGAACGGCCATCGTCTCTCGATTCTTAATTGCTCGCGTTCTTCTGCTGTATTTGTACGTACGCTCTGGTTCAAAGGCGAGTGGAAAGAAACGGATAAGTTATCCGTCGCGATTTGTCTGAGCGGACAAGCGAAGAAAAAGGAGCGGCTTCCTGTGTTTCTAAAAAACGAGCAGAATCGCGGATGAGTTCGTTAGACACGTCCAAGGGGGAAAAACGGCAGCGGCGAACTTAAACGGAGGTGAACCTGGCGGAATTGAGTTCAACACTTGAATTGCTTCGCTCTCGCTCCTCTGGAAACAGGCGGTGCACTTATTTGGCCTCTTCCCGGCTTTCCAGCTGGGAATAGAGGTATCTATCCGAGCTGTCGCAGGGTTCGTGGGAAGTAAACGACACCGATCGAGAAATCCACGTCCTGCGCCACGTCCTCGATCGATGCTATCCCCCTTCGCAAAGTTACCGGGTGCTCCGACAAAAGCTTGCGAAGAATCAAAGGAACGACTCTGCAGCTGGACGCGAGACAACGGTTCGCAACAAAATTTCAATTTCTAAGGAAATAACTTTGAAAATTCTAGATATCCTAATTATAAAGTAGAACTAGCGGAAGTCACTTCTCTCGTTCGTAAGATAATCATCGCGCATGGTAAAGCATGCTCGCCTCGATAAGAAAACTCGTCTACCCGTAGAAGAAGCGATGGGAAATCCGCTGATTTCACGCCTGTCGTGAATTCCGTTCACGAGTTTCCGCGTAAACGACGTTGCCCGTTTATGGGGGTGGTTAACGAGGGTATCCCGCGAGATAATGAAATGCTTTTCACGCGCTTTTAAGCAAACTCCGTATGCTGCTCCGATCGGTCTCTCCTCGTGAGCGGTGCACGGGGTTCAATGAAAGTGTGTGTGTCGGAGAGGTGTGTCGCAACGGTGCGTCGAGAAGGAGGAATATTGATTTCACTTGGCTGCACTTTCATTCATGCGGGGATAGAATCAGTGGATATTAAATAATTAGCTGTTTGTTTTCTAGAAGAGTCTTTCCAGGCCGCCATCTCCGTATAAATTACATCTACACCGGGTACTGTGAAAATCTCAGATGTTCACAATTCGTGCTCATCGCGGCCGCACTCTTAACGGTCGACGATCTTCCTCTTATCACGAACGAACGGTGCTGTAACTATGTAACGCGACGCAAGACTTCACGCGAAATTACAAATCCATCGTGTTCCTTCAATTCCCTGATTCCCTAATTGGAAGAATTAATAATCAAAGTTCGTATCCCTAATCTTGAACTTCGAACGGGCAACCTCCGTTCAAGCTGAACACGATCGTCCAACTTTCGAGTGAGTTAATAACTGCTCGCGTTGCTCTTACTTCGCGCTCGATGCTGGGGAGTATTATCTGGAATGGTAATCAACGGGGACAACCGTTATCAAGGTCCGTGTTCGTGCCAATTTACGGCGCTGATATACACCACGATGCCCGTTTTAATCAACGGTGTGAGCGTCGCCTTAAGTAACTTTGCGTTACGCAAACAACTTGCACTTTCGTATTGCTTTTTTTCTTCCCACATCTCGCGTACGAGTACACCCACCGGTGTCTACCCGCTACGCCTCACGTTTCTTCGCTCTGCCAACGGACCGTTGGCTAAATGTTTATTCCAATTAATCGCCGACTTTTACCATACTGGTATACAAATTGATTAAAACCGCACTTGACTTAACAAAGTAATACATATATATAGACGATGCCTCCCTCTATTTTTCCACGATCACCATTCGCATTATTTATATCTGCGAGAAAAGTTATTCTCGGAACGACTTTCCCAGTATTGATACGAATTATCTTCGCGAATGCCTGTGCAGAAGGCTTCAGTGTTATTAGCATCAGCTTAACCAAAGATAGACAGTCGAAGAGCTTCATGTCTTCTAAAACAATCTGTCTGACAGTGTAAAACACTGGATCGTTTAAAAAAAAAAAGGAAAAATCGTCGCCTCTGAATCACAGATGTGTACCTAACCAAACGAGACCTACTTTATCGATACGCGACTTAAAGACCACACCGGGCAGGGAACGTTGAAGAATCGTATTTTCGACTGGCGATCGGTTCGCTCGAATTAAGACGAAGACGAGGCGAGATTGCGAACGGGACGAGTATCACGAGCGAAGCTGACCAGCTCCACTCCGTGTACATCAGAGCCAATTTACCCGCCATTATACGTTTGCCTCGCTAATGGCCTTCCCGTGTGGCTTAGTTTATTGCCGGAGCGCGAAAATATCGTACGCGATACACGCCAGCCTAAATATCCGAACGGGCAACGATTAAACAAATTAACCGGCGATTAATCTGATTCACACGCGGCTGCTGGTTGTTACCTCGTACGACGCGCGTGTTCGATATTTAATAAACGTCGCGTTAATCGTCGCCGGCTTTCCCAGCGTTTCGCAGCCGCGAGTCCCCGCAAAGGAAGGCGTCTGCATAGCGGATCGTGATTAACGCGACTACCTGCCGATGAAAAGTGAAATTCCCGCGTAATTTATGATATCGTTCGCCGTTCCTGCGAGTGAAAGCCTGTTTTCTACGGAAAACTTGCACGTTGTCTCTGCACAGAGCGATCCTATTGTATCGCCTAGAGAAAAGTTATCTCGCAGTGTGAAAAATCAATTGAAAAAGAGCAAAACTGTATAAGAACCAAAATATTCTTCCCTCGTCGACGGATAACGATGGAGCGTCGATCAGCCGGAATAGAAACCGATCCGGCGTTCGTCGACGTCCACGGAGAAGTCGCTCGTTGGAGAGCTATGCGCGAGAGGAAACGGGGCTCTGTTTCGAGCCAGGGGACCCAGAGCCACGGTGGCGGCTGCCTGTTCGAAAGGAATGAGGATAGAACGAACGGTTAGGCCAGGCCAGATATATTTAACCTCTTCGCTGCGCGCGGTCCGTCCGCGAGGAGCAACACTTGCTCTCCCGCGATTTAAATAAATGCACGCTCCGAATACCGACCATTGTCCCGTCCCGTGAAACCCCGAACACTTGGACGAGCAACTTTTCTAGGAGGAAACAGCCCCTCGAGTTACGATCGAACGATGGCGCGCTCAGTGCACAGGTACGATCGGACACGGACGCGGTCCCTTTCTCTGGAATGCATATCGACCTGGCTATTTTCGGAGTCCGGAGTCCACGGGATCGGCTGCGTTGCCGTGGAAGAAGGATCAACGCGGCTTACCCCATTGTCGCGGACGTTCTCGTGCACGCTGTCCATGCTCGAAGAATATTCTATTATTAATTAAGCGTCGACTTCGTTGCTGTGGGAAAAGAAACGCTGCTCGCGAACGCTTGTACGAAACGAGTTTCGTTTCGAGATTCAGAAGGGTTAATTTATGAATCAGTTTGTATACACATGCACGCGAGTAGAAGTTATTTCGACGAAAAATCGAAAACTCTTATAAACAAGCGCTTCTTATAAAAGCTCTTCTTGTAAATGTTCCGAACGATAACTTGCATCGACGCCCGTCCATCAATCGGTGCCATTTTCAGGGTGTTCCGTGAAACTGGGTCGAGATGTATATTTTTTAGAACGATAAAAATTGATCGTGTACGATATAATAAGACAAATCGAAATTTTGCATTGAAACATTTCGATTTCTACTCTTGTAGTCATACAGGGAGGATTACGTGTTCCGATAGAATAATTATACGTACTTCCTCGTTAATGCTGACACGTTATCTACTATATACGAGGAAGATGTCTTGGCGCTATCTTGGGTAACCTCAAATAAAAGATCTTGAAACTACACGAGTGTGCATAGAGCTTTACTTCATATTAAAAGTAGGAGCATCAGATAAGGTTTAGGCGGTAAAAATAAAGGCGACGTAGATAAGAACAGAAAACAGATATTCTGCAAACCACTTATATTGCCCCTGGTCTCTATACGTGTGTATACTTCGATTACTCGAAATCGCTATCTCCCTATTTAAGGAGGCGCCAACAAGTGTCTTCTGAAAACCTCGATAATCGCTTTCGTTTGTCTTGAGTAAATATCTCAATGGAAACGGAGCTTAAAACTCCCACCGATTGTACTTTGCGATGGACAATAGATTAATAATCATTTTCCACGTTACTTCCCTCTTTCTCTGTCTCTCTCGATGGAACAAACAATATTTCTACCCCGTCGCGGCACCTGTTCAAACACAGAATCCTGAAAACGATCGAACACATCGTGTCCAGTTTCACGGGGGACCCACGCCCATATGTAGATCCGATTTGCCACGGAAGAGACCACGTAGAGTCGCGTCACTGTCGAATCTGGACGTAGCCGTAGTGAGTCACCGGCCCCAACAGCTGTCCGATTTCTGATTCAGCAATTAAATACCCCGTTGCGAAACACGACGTTCTATAAAGTATTCGCTATACACGATATTTTAATCGATTTGCATTTCTTCGGATTGCAAAAAAAGACTCGACTTAACATCATTCGCCGCTGATGTAAATTCCCGTCGAGAGATCATGCGTTCGTCCCTCGTTTTCGAGAGAATTCCTTTCCATCCGTTCAACGTCGAGATCTATCGTGTTGGTCTGACGCGAAAGTAAAAGGTATTTGCAATCTCAATCGTCGAAAACAATTTCCACAACGATAATACCTATTCCCAAAATCGGCCAACGCTATTAGCTCGCGAATTATCGTGCGAGAAGACCCTGGAAGACAGGAAATTTAATTGTTCGCCCGGCTATCGAACAAATAACGAGCTCAGCAAGCTGTACGCCCTCACCCGGGGGTTTCGCCCCCAACCAGGAGAAAGCGAAATGGTATCGAACTAACGAGGTATACCCACCCACACGGGGAGAGCCGGTTGACGATAAAAATAGACAGCGAAACAGCCGTGAGGACCCTTTCGTCGGGTCTAAGTGCGTAAGTGGCGTGTGGAGTGGTTGGCCAGTTGGTCGGAAGTGCACACTACTCGGTCGATGGGACGTCATCACGAATCGTGACGAAAGGATGCAACGTCGATGGATGGGACGAGGCAAGGGACCGAGGGCGATGGAACAGCGTGAGGAACGAAGTCAACGGGCCCTCGATAACTCATGGAGGCTAACCAGGGGGAGAATTTCAGAGAGGAGTTTTCCTATTTAAACAAACGTGACCCACACGCCACGATGAAATCTCGTATTCGATCTTTGCTTCTATCCATGACCATGGATTTTATACTAACGTAATACAGAAATATCGAAATACGCAAGATCGTACACTGTCGACAGAAATGATAATCGATGCACGAGCTTGCGTACAAACTTGCGTACGTTCTCACCCCTCGCCAGTGATAAAACGAATTTCCGTCTCCGTGCCCAGGTTATGTTTTTTAATAGAAGAATACGCATTTGCATAAACATCCACAGGCTACAACCAAGCGAGCTGGTCTGAAATTGTAGTCCGCGTCGCGTTAAAATGCAAATTTCCGTCCGAGATTTCTCGATCGCTCCTTCTTCCACTCCGATACTCCTTTCCATAAATCTTCCGGTACCCATACGCAAACCGCGCTTTCCTTCCTCCCCATAATGTACCACGCGACGTCGTCAGCGAACTGATCGTGTCGCCAACCCTGGAACGTTCAGCCAGCTACCCCAGTCGCCGCTACTCACGGGACACCCTTCGCTCGTCGACTGCCCGCTGACGGGGTGAAGTAAAAACGATGGGATCGCGTAATCGTTGCGTCGAGAGAAGCCGGAGCCCCGGGGAGCGTGTGCAGACGAGATCGTTTCGACTCCGCTCAGGCTCGTGATTCCTTGCTCCTCTTCTCGTTCTCGTCCTCCCTCGACCTGCCTCGCGTTCGCCAGACGAGGAGCCGCCGACGAAAGAGGAAGACGAAAGAGGAGGCCGTTCTGCTCCTTTACGAGTCGTGCCTCAACTTTCACTCTGATCTGTTACGCCTCGACGATATCCCGCTTCGCTCCGCCATCATCCTCCCCTGCACCCCTCCTACCCTGCCGCCGGCTGTACGGTCGTGTCGATCCTGTTCCGATTCCTGTCGCGAGGGTACAAGGTAACGAGACGTATAAACGCCCTGCACCACCGGTCACGGATAGGCCAACAGGGGCTAACTGTCACTGCCGATGTGACGTCACTGGCCTCTGTCGTGCCAATCGATAGCGAGACGAAGGGGTTGCAGGTGCAGCCGTGTAAACACATGAAACGACTGTTGGTGGTTCCCGCGCGATGATTAACGAGGAACGAGGGTTGGCTCCGTTTTTTTTTTTTTCGTTCGATGGATCCAGACGAAGAGGGAAACCCTCTTACTGTTATCGATACACAGATACGCGGGAATCGATTCGATCGAGACGGGAACAATGCCGCTCTTGTCTCCTGACGGTCGAGTGGTCGTCGTTTAGGGGGATGTTTTGGCACGCTCTGCCTTTTCTATGGCAAGACAGGGTTTTCTACCATTTCACTTTCTTCGTCCCTTTTCGTTTTTCTTCGTTCCTCTTGTCCCCTTTGCGGAGCTGGTCTCGCGATCTCGGTGAACGAGTTCCCTCCGAGCGTGGATCGATCCAAAAATGGGGTCGTTCGGTGGTAGTCGAAACAATTGGCGCTCGACGCATTTAAAATGATTTACGACGGACTCTCGCGGGATTTCAAGAGCAGATATGCAAACGAGCGATGTTTCTTTTGGAAATTACGAATTGGCAATGGTATCGCTGTTACTGTACAGGGGAAGATAGGCATGCAATGACACTCGCGAAGATTTATAAAGCGTCGAGATATTTTGAGGAACGGGTATGCAAAACGAGCAATATTTCTTTCGGAGGTAACTGGATTTCCTGTAGAAATTCTAAATAGGTAACGATGCCATTTAATACCTGAAGAGGCACGATGATAAAAAATATTTGTACGAGAGACGGGTCTGGGGAAAATATTAAAACATTATAGTTCCATCGTACTACGGTCGAGCGCATTCTCGGTAGAATTAATCGCAAAGTAAATATTCAATTTATGCATCAAATATTATTACTTCATGTTAAATTTTATTCGTCGGTTATCGGAATTTCCCTGCGAGACCAATAACGCTCCTAATGGATCCGTCGTTGGTTCACGTTTAAAAGGTTATGCATTCGCAATTTATGGAAAATTAGCAAAAACGGATACGACGCGTTTTACATATTTGTTCTCCGTTTAAATGTTCTACAGGATGATTACATATACGAGGATATTAAATTTGCAATGGAATGGAAGGCAGAAGCCTATTAATTACAGAAGCTATTATTTTAATGAATATTATACGATCTTAAATTACGCGACCCAATCGTCCCGCGGCGTATAAAATAATCGATAACTAACATATACATTGTTTTTTCTCTTCTTTCTGTTATTTATAGTCGAATTAATCGCTCGTGTGAGTTGTTATAAAAAAGAGAAAAAAAAAAAGAATAAAAAATGGTACACACGCTCGTCCGTTGCGTTCGTGGATATTTTCCTATCGATCTTTCTGTACAAATTTCCAGCTGTTTGCCGGTTTATTACGCGTGCGAGGCGAGGCAGTAAATTTCACGATGAAGAAACAGAAACGGATAGTAAGTGCAGGGGACGAAAGAAAAAAATTATCGCTCGGAGCCAGTCCCGGCTCGGAGAGTTAAAAATATGGCCAATTAAAGACCCACACAAAGCTGAATGCAAGGGCCAACGTATTCCGGCTTGACAAGTCCGAGATGAAACGAGCTCGTCGACTTTCCCCGTTTGTTTTCTCTCGAGTGCGAAATATCTTTATATTTGACGCTCGTCCCGCCTTTTTTCCCTTCTTACCCTCCAGCCAGTGATTTATCAGATCGCGCGGGGCATTTTTAAATATTCCTCATCTAATTAAAACTCTGTTACAGTTATCGAAACGCGTACACGTGCAGATATACAATACGATTCCGTCGACTTGCAAAAGATGTATGAGATTCGGGCCGGTCAGAAAATATCGTGTAACATTTTTTATCAAAAATTGTGTAATCGCCGCGATCGAGGTCCGTTCGCGCGGTGTTATTTCACCAAACACCTTTGCCTCGATGCTGAATAAAAATACACGCGCGTGTATCCGCCGCGTGCACAGCTGAAGAGGGTATGTTACATACTGTCGAACGCAGGCGGATTAACTTCAAACTCAATTTATTCAAAACCCTCCATACTTGCACCGCCATCGCCGTAGCGCACCCTCCAACAGCCCTTCGGTTACCGTGGGTAACAGAATCGCCGTAAAAATCGGTGGAACGCTCTGTCGGAAAGTAATTTCGTAGCGCGAACAAAAAACAGAAAATCAGACTCCCCTCATTTCCTACGAAAAAACACGTTCATTTAAATACCGTCGTCGTTTGCCATTCTCGTTTTTTTCTCTCTTCGTCCCGGCTAAATTATTCCAGGAGACGAATTTTTCTACCTGCTCGTCCAATGGCCGACTGGCTCATTCGAGCGCCATTTTTCGTACACAGCCGCGCGATCGTGTGGGACGAGATCGAGATTTAAGGCCGGTTCCGAGGATTTAAGATCTAGTCGCGTCGCGTTACGAACATAATTTATTTTTGCTAAATGTTGCAGAACGTGACGCGAACCGCGACGGGAGAGAGAGAGAGGAATAAGGAGCGGAACGGGACGGTTAAAAGTTGAGAAACAGCTCGCCGGAAGAAGATATAGCTCCCGAGGGAGAAAAAAAGCAACGGAGCTGGCTTCGTTTCCTCTCTGAATTCGCGGCAAGATTGAATTTAACGCCGACGAGTGTGAATGAAAAGTAACTCTGAACGAGAGAAGTGTCGTCTGGATCGTGGAAAACGAAAATACAGACGAGATGTTGGGAAACGAGTCCGCGAAGGAAGAAAGATAATGATATCGCTCTGGTTCTTATCCGAATTGGTGGGGAAATTTAATTGAAATCGGAAAAGAAAGTTTACGTGGAAAAGCTCGAAAAGAAATGTCTAAAACGAAACCGGAAACCGACAGAATTGCTCCGATTTGTCGGGTGCGACGGGACGACGGAAGAAAAATGAAAAGTGGCCGGAGCAGGAGCGGAGGAATTTTAACGAGCATTCGGAAATGGTGGCGGTATCGTCAAGATTTATCGTCCGATACGATACAATTTTTAAGTTTCGAGAGATTCGACGGAGCCGCGGCGAAGTGTGTCGAGACTTATCGGAAAAGAGGTCTATGGAGATGCCCGATTGCGAGTCCTGGGAGTTTAAGGGTCAATCGATAACGAATCTAAATATTGGCTTTGGCTTTTATCAGCGAGCACAATCCTTAAGTACCCGGCCTATCGTAATTCTCCGTGTATCTTGTGCGCGCACAGGAAAACTCGTAAAACCGTGATCCCGGAGAATGAGGTCATCGGTGCAAACGGATACCCTTTTCTCGGTCCTGTGACGCAACGAATACTTGCAAATTTTCCCGTCAATTAACGACGATGAGTAAGCAGCTGATAACAAGCGCATCGGATGGATCTTTAAATCGACTGCTTTTACGAAATCGATCGCTATTATCGTCGGATACGTCGATCGAGAAGTTGCTCGCCGTGTTTCGTTGCGACGTGAATTATTTATACCATCTCTGTAGACACTTAAATGACACCATACCGAATCCGATGAGTTATACTACTTTTATGTAGATACCGCAGAGAGAACTACCAGACGGTCGCGCACGCCTATAAGAAGATTTAAAAGAGAAATGAACTTAAATATCGCGAATAAAAGAAAAAGTTAATTCGTGCAGATGTATGTTAATGAATGTATGCACCTTTAGAAATTTATTTATATACATTAATACGTTCCACGCTGCAAGTAATCGCCTATGGCTCGCCGTTACCGTCGCGGCTGCGTGAAACTTTCATTACTCGAGCGAAGTCAATCCTCCGATGCACTTGTGCAAAACGCCTAACATTGTATTTGTGAAGTCGAAACGAAAACTAAACGGGAGCGGAATCTAACGTATAGAGAAACGTTTACGCGTAACTGGCGCGAGATACCGGCAGTAACACCGTCGATTATTCATCCCCGTTCGCAAGATGAACGATGAAGAAATCCAACGATCCCCCCGCGTATGCGGCCGGAAAGATTAACGAGAGTTGGAAATTCGTTTGGTATACACGTCCCAGGGCGAGATCGATTGTCGTACTGCGACACTAGTGTTGGAGAGTTGGCACAACTCGAGGGTTGCCGTTCGTCACAAGACCCAGGGATCAAACTCCGGACCATCGAGACCTTCCGGTAGCCATCCGACAGTCAACGCTAAATTTTCGTCAAATATAAATGCAATCACGCGTACTATCGCGATTAGGCTGGTTGCTACCACCAGGATGAACCTTTCCACGGGGAAACGATCTGCAAATCGTTTCAATTTACCGCACCATTCGTACGAGCAGGTATTTCGATAAACAGCGAAACTAGAAATCATGGCATCCGAGTCAAGATAATCACGATAACGTACCGTTCAAATAAAATTGTGTGTAGATTCAAAATAGGTTCTCTTCGATGTTTACGATCACGTGCGTCGCGAACAGTTCCACCGGGTCGCGCATGAAACTGTTTTCGCTAATAGCTCAATTTCAATAATCGTTCAAAAACAACTCTCTCCAGAGCGCCTGTTGTATGGAACGGAACTGTGTCGCGATGGATCGTATCTACGTATCCGGAAGTCGTCGATAAAACGCGGCAAGGTAGAAAAGGTGGCGGTTAAAAATTTGGAAATGTTTCAACTGCGAAACAGATAAACAATGCCAAGTAACGTAAAAACAGTTGTTCCTTTTTTTGCTTTTTTAAAAATCCCGGCTACGCGTCAACTTTCGAATCTCTGCCGCGACCTGTTAAAAAAAAAGAGGAAACAACCGAACCGCGATAAAACTCGTTTCGCGCGTCCAACGTACACAATTGCGTCTGTCGCGGTGCACGACTCGTTTCTATACGAGTAGATTTATTGGAACGTTTTCTGTCTACTTGATTACGGTATGAAATTAGCAAGATACTGGTACGGAGCAACGTACGAGACGAGACGAATACGGTCGACTACAGTGATTTTAGATTTCCAACCGCTGAGAATTGCTACCTCCAAGCATATAGCGACGATTGTCTTCCCTTTCAATGGAACTCAACGTGAATAAAATTGATAATTAACCAAAAATACGAAACATTCCAAGATCCTTAGCCAGTTTGCAAAAATACTCCACGTTCAGAATGAAAATTACTTCAATTTGTAGTTGCACGCTAGTCTCAAATTATGTCTCCACCTTACTCCTCGGTACAAAGGACAACTTCTACCCCTGCTTTTTTCTTTCTACAGTCCTTCCCGTCCACAAAAAGTAACATGAGTAAGCGTGCGAAGAAACAGTAGTAGACACTCGTTGCATTCAGAATGCACCTCGCATACCGCACCGAGTACCTTACGATTACATGGTATTATAATTACGCACAATTTCGAACTCTTATGTTGCTCAAAGTACTACCAGTATTATGCACAGGCGCACCAATAGTATGCGCGTCCCTCAAATGTAAGCACAGGAACGTTCGCCGTGGTGACGCGTATAATAATTTAAGGACACGCATACATAGAGAACAACAAAAACCAAACCCTTATTATTAAGCGGACTCCTTAGTTTGAAACGAGTGTGTCTCCTTTTATAACGTCGTTTAGCTCGCTCTTTATCTCGCGACCGGTGTGGTTACGGTATATCATTCTTACCCTTTTACTTTTCCGTTAGCAAATTGCGTGCGATTATAGTTTATTTAATATCCTTTGAAAAATTCATACCATCGATCGTATCCTTCGACCGCTCTCGGAGTGCAAAACCGACCTATTTTTCCTCTTGCGTATTTGTACCAATCAACAGACGATAACAGAAATAGGAAACCAAACAAAGAATGTAGTACATCTACGAGTGTTGATACTTTTCAACAATCATAACAGTACCGTCACTTCCGTTGATTCTTGCCCTCAAGCGTTCTTACGATAAATTCCGGAGAACCGGAAGCACGTGAACGCGTTATCGCGACGACGATAAATATGTTTTCATCGAGAGGAAATGAAAAGCCTAACCTACCGCACCGTTCGATCTTTCACCTTCGTCGTTGCGCAATTTCACCATGTCCCGAACTGCTGTACTTGCACACACGTGTGAAAACCTTACCCAATCTTCGCTCCGTTTCTTACTCTCTTACGAGCTGGTTGAACAGCGTCTGGGGGGTGAATCGAATTTTTTAAACGAGACGAAGCGAAACGTCCTCCCGCGGAACGGAGCGGAACGGATGAGAGACCGCGTAGCAGGGATAGAGCAGCGTTGAACACGCTCCTTCGCGGAAAGGACTCGCGTTCGAGAGACACCGTAGAACCGGATAGCCGCAGGAAGAATTCGTACGAGAGATAAAAGAGGCGCTCGGGCACTACTTACCATGCAGAAGAACTTCACGTCGGCGTTACGCCCGCGCACGAAAACAATCTAGAGAAGTACACCAAAAAATCCGTAAGCGTGTGTCGTTGTCCTGTTCGTCAGGAGGTCCTCCCTCTGGCACGCGCAGCCTCGTCCTTTCCCTCGCAGATACGAACGGACAGCCGGCGAATAGAAAAACCTCACACGCGTGCTCCTGCGGTGGTGAGTAAAAAAAAGAACGTTACGCGACGAATCGAAGTGAAGAGCGATACACTGACAAGCAACCGCACGGCGCGCGGGTTCAGCGGCCGACTGAAAGGATGCAGTCGCCTTTGGTCCGCCATGGTCCGCTCACGGACCCCTGTGGCCCCTCGTGGTCCGGCCAACCCCCCACCATGCCACGACCAACAGAGACAAAGCGGCTGCGCGCGCACCTACACATTTTTTCACCCTCCGCCATTCTCCCTTCCCTTCTGCCCCCACTCCGCCACCCTTAGGCTCGATTCATCGCGCACCGTCCCTTATGTTCCTGTGCTCGTACACACGTGCGTAGCGCCTAGCGATAGGGTCGATTCCGCGATCAAACTTCCATTCGTTTCGGATGTCTAACAAGAATTATTTGAGTCGTGCGTCGACGACGAAGGAATGATAAGCTTGTTGGAGGCTGAACGTGTATTGTACATTTGAATAAGCTGGACTCCTAAATGTGATATTGTAGAGAGTGACTGAGACATGACATCAATATCTTCAAATGACTCACCCAAATTTGAATGCTTCCTAATGCGTTACAGCTGGTATTCATGATTGATCCTGGATCGTTTGTCAAGTATCGCAAACGGATCAGGAGGGTATTGCTCCCATCGCTAATAAGGCGACGTATACATCGCTACCCAGGAGTCCTTAGTCGACACTCGCCCGCGCTACCGCTCACCCCCTCTTCAACCTCCTGGCAGACTCGTCATAGGCCCTGTTTACACCCTGCGAGAAAGAGAGACTGTTACCGGTCTGGTAGCTTATATCGATGTAGGAAAAAGTATATACCAACCGATCCTATTGCACTGATGGAATCGAGGTAACCGCGTTGCAATTCGACGGACCGGTACCAATGGTAGCGAAGAACACGCACACGATCACGACCTTCTAATGCGTTCTGATAACGCATTACGTACTTGCGTAACAGAAAATGTATAACGTGTGTTTTTTTACACGACGAAGATATGATGCAAGTTGCTTCACTTGCTGACACGCTAGAGATAAATGAATGGATTAGAACTGTACAAAGCTATATACATAAAGTACATTCATTTGCCCTATCTATCGCTTATAGAACTCTATTCGATACTGCGTATTCTAAATGATGAATTGTACGGTACCTCTAATTTAATTAGAAGTATAATTCCGAGTGTGGACAATAATTATGGCTAATACAAAGCAATATAATTATTATACCTCATTCCCTGGTAACGATGCGCCGGATATCGCGCTTGGTTACGAAGAATTAGATGCAAGCATCAATGGATCTGCAACCGAAAATAATTAAGCAATTAGATACATTCAAATTAATTGAATTGAATGTGGATTCTCTAAAATATTGATTTTGTTTGCGGTAAAACAATATTTGTGTTACCAATCAGCCTGGTCTGCTCCAACGGAATTTTCAAACGCTGACGCCATGGATCTAGATTAAATACAGGATCGGCTATATTCAATTATATTATATTATCGATTAGCACCACTTAACAGAATCCGTTTCATTTCAGATATCAATCTGTTATTAAATCATATTGATTAAATTTGTTTACAGACCAAGAATCTAACACGTATGCACGTCGAACGCGAATTTAATTTCACATTTTAAAAGAATCCTGGTGTCAAACACATCGAACTGCAGTTCATTTGTTTACTGATCTCCCGCGACATCTGTCAAACGTTATACATGATAATTTTATGTATGCATCAAAATTTGCACAGTTTGCATCAAAATTGTTATTATGGTAAATATAAAGACCTATATATTGTACTATTATAAATTAAATTTTTAATCGTATGTAATTTATATTATAAATTTGCACATCGTTTTTCGTCTTGAAAAACGCTAAAGATGAAGTAGCACTTTCAGACATTAACCTTATCTAACCTTCCCAATACAAACATGTAAAACAAAAGGATCGGTGCAATACATTTTTTAAATAAAAATGTAATAATTTGATTAATTTTTAATGTACATTGCAAAGTTGTACAATTTAAATGCAACTATTACCTTTGTTAACCGATTTTCTATTCATTTTGAATATAAATTACGTGTATCGAAGGTTTATTATGTACAATATTTATTTTTTTTTTTAGTGAAATTCATGATTGGAGACAAGAAAATTAGTGGTTGTTGCATGTTGATCATGTTAAAATACATTATACTATGAGGAATATACTTATTTATATCGTCCTAGTAAGAATTTTTAGTCTAAAGGTTTTAGAGGTTATTTTCTAACCTTTTTAAATAACAACATTTTATTTTAGCATATATCCTATGTGTTAGCGTATGAAGATAAACTGTTACATTACATATCTGATGAAGTTGCAGAAGGTTCATACAAATATTATAGTTTAGCATACAATGGTTTTATTAAAATAGTATTAATATCTGAGTAAGTAAAATAATAGAATATTATAATAGTTCTTAATTGATATTTATACATCTAAATTTATACATGTACAATATATTTTATAGGTTTGGAGACGCAGATTTGTATGCTTCTCAAACAACTACAAAACCAACTTATGAACCAGACCATTATTGCCTTCAATCCGCTACATGTGGAGAAGATATTATCCTTATTCCTGACAAGTACATTAATCAGAATTTTATACAACCAAATAACTACATAAATTTTCATATAGTTCATAAAGTTCATATGCTCGTGCATCTATATTAGACTCTTGTTCTGAAAATAAAGTTTATCAACATGTGTTTTAACAAAAATTTTTTTTCCTTAGCTTTAAAAGACCAGTGAGTATAGGAGTTTACGGGCATCCATCACATGAAAACAGTAAATATATTCTATTAGTCTATCAGACAACAGATACGGAACACGTATCTTATGAGAAAACCACAAAAACTTATGGTAATGAAGTATGTATAGTGAAACAGAAAATTCCAAACTGGATGCAATACAGTTTGTATATAATTATTGTATGTAATTAATATTTAATTGCAGGAACAGGATTCATCAATGTCAACATTCCTTAAATGGTATCTGCTAGATATACTGTTTCATATATTATTTTAATGTGTATTGTAACATAGAATATAATTTTTGTAATTAATCATGTTGGAATACGAGAATCAAATGTTTTTGGAAATACTCCATGAAGATGGATTGGTTATTGTTGCAAAGTAATTATTGTATTATTTATGTATTATATGAAATATATACTTATTTTATTTCCTAAAATTTTTATATATTTATATTAGTATATGTTATTTTAGGGGACTTGGTATAGAGATCGTATTTGCAAATATATTGCGAGCTTATATAGATCCAGGAAACTTGATTATAGTTCTAGGAACTAATAGCCACGATGAAAATTATTTCATCGATTTTTTCAAAAGCAATGGACTTAAACAATTACCCCGTGTCGTAACTTCGGAATGTACTTCTGATGAAAGGTTTCAATTACAATTCTTTGGTTTTAAAGTAGTATTCGTTCGAAAGTATACGAAAATCTTACGAACGAATATCTTAGTATCATTTATTTTTTTAATTCTAAAATAAATTATAGGCAGCTAATGTATTTAGAAGGTGGAGTGTTATTTATGTCGGGTCCAATTCTCGTGGTAGATTTGTTAAAGAAAAGAGTTCCATTGAATTTAGTTACTGGTGTTCTTGTATATAGAGCGCATAATATTTTAAATGCATATCAAGAAGCATTTGCTCTTCGTTTGTACAGGCAGAACAATAAGGTGAGTATTAAATGGAAAACGATAAATTATTTTATAACATAAGATATTGTTTATATTAATCTTATACATTCCTGTAGACCGGCTTTATCAAAGCTTTTACTAATTCGGCACTGGCGTTTACTGTTGGATTTATGCAAGTAGAACGAGTAATGAAAACTTTATTCGTAAAAAAATTATATTTATGGCCGCGATTCCATACACTTGTAAATAATAGTTTAGACAAACATAAGGTAATTATACCGTGTAATTATTAATTTTATAACACATTCTTGATTTTACTGTTAACAATTATTAAGAATTAAATCATTGTATTTAGCCTGATGTTATTGAACTACATGTGAAAATCACACCAAAAATGTTAAACATTCAAACCTGTTTACTTGATATAATGAATTATGTCATAAAAGAACTAAAAAGACTTAATAAATACGTAAGTGCCAATAGAGTTTTACTAAATTGTTAAGTTGTGCAAAAGAACTAAAATCTCCTGACATTTTACTCTTACAGTTAGATCTGGATGATTTAACTGTTGAAAATGCAATAGCGAAAAAATTTCATAAGCAATTACAATCGCAATTGGATCCTATTTGGCATCAACTTAGTTCCACTTCGAAACAATTATTATCCGACTTAAAAACACTACGCGCTCTACTTTCGTAAGTATATTAAAAGCACGAGGAAAAAACAATAAGTGCCTAAAAAAATTTTGCAATTATGTTTTAGGTGTTTGACCTATGAAGATTGCGTTTCATTTTATGCGATGCTAAATCGCTTACGTACTATGGAATATGCTGTAAAAAATAGCGGTTGGTTGATGTTGGATTCTGTAGATACACTATTTAAAAATGCAAAGCAAAGAGTTTACAATGAGAAAAACGGTAAACTTGTCATTCTCGTATCTATCTATATTAAAAATAATTTTATGAAAATTGATATTCGTCTTGTTTATGTACAGAATTGAAACCTGAAGCTACTCCGAAATGGACCGCATTAACAGAAGTATTAGTTGAAATCCAAAATGATGCCAAAAAGAAGAAAGATAAAACAAATGGTGAAAAAATTCTTATTTTAGTACATGATCGTAATATTTGTTATCAGATAAAAAATTATTTAACTATGGGTGCCAGTGAATATTTATTATATGAAGCAATGAAAAAACTCTCTCATAAAGAAATACAAAAAGCAAAGTGTGTAAACGATTTAAAAAATTTATTTTATTTAGATTCCAATTTTTTTATAACAATTAAATATTTAACTTCATATTGTTTTAATTTATTTATTGCAACAGTGAAAAAAATGTAGAAAAAGAATCTACATCTACAGAGGAAACTAAAGAGAAAGATGACATACACGAGGAGCAAGACTCTTATGTATTAACATTATCGCAAAAAATTAAAGAAGGAAGTCAATCTGATTCAATAGCAGAAGAAGATAATGCAAAGCATCAGACTTTATTTGAGGACTGCTCACAAGTAAACTTATCATTCATTAAATATTGTAACATAATATGCATAGAATTAAAATAACGATATAAACTACCCTTTCAGATTGCAGATCTAGATTTAAGTACTATGAATACAGATACTCCTATTATTTTGGTGCAGTCTTTGAAAAAAGGTGGAGATCCAATGGCATTGCAGCGTGCTTTAACTGAACATATGCCAACTAACATTATTATGTACATAGCGGATATTTCTGCTGTACGACAAATCGAGGTATGTGTCAAGTTGAAGTAAAGCTCGATCTATTAAGTATTGTTTTGAAATGGTTTTTCTATATAACAAGATATATATATATGATTAAGGTGTCATTGAACAAAAAACTGACGGCGTTTAAATTTACTTTTGATGTAATACGACTGTGTTAAACATGCATTTATTTTTTAACTAGGTTTACCAAAATAATAATCCATCAATAGATTTAAAAGTATATTTCTTAATCTATGGAGGCTCTGTAGAAGAACAAGAATATCTCACATCTTTGAGGCGAGAAAAAGAAGCATTTCATACACTGATCACTGCTAAAACTGTATGTTGCTATACCTCGAATTAATTTTCACGTTTGTACATACAAGTTGTAGCACAGTATCTTTTTTTTCTAGACAATGGTTATCCCGGAGGATCAAGATGGAAAGAGTGAAGATTGTTTAAGTCTTGCGATACAGTCCGATGCGGACAATGAAACAAGTACACGTAAAGGTGGAATATCAATGCAACGTGCAATCCCTAATACTGTCATAGTTGATATGAGAGAATTTCGAAGTGAATTGCCTGCTATACTTTATACACGAGGCATGAAAATTGAACCTGTGACGTTACAGGTGCGAACAATTGTAGCTAGAAATTCAACCTTAACTAAAACGAATTTAAAGCATGCAATACTAATTATTTTATTTTGCTTTATTTATAGGTAGCAGATTACATTTTATCGCCAGAAATTTGCGTTGAGAGGAAAAGTATTTCTGATTTAATTGGTTCCTTGAATAGTGGAAGATTGTATAATCAAGCCATCTCAATGACCAGACATTACAGTAAACCAATGCTTTTAATAGAATTTGATCCAAATAAACCGTTCTGTTTTCAAGTATATATATATTATTTGCATACCGTAAATTGAAAGCTTTTGTTTAAATTCACTAAAAACTAACTTTCATAATATTACAGGGGTATTATTATGCTAGCAAAGATGTACAAAATATGTTCATTACTTCGAAACTTCAACTACTAACTCTACACTTTCCTCGTTTAAAACTTGTATGGTCACCTGGGCCTCATGCAACAGCACAATTATTTGAAGAATTAAAGGTAATGGCAAAAATAATTATAACTTCCTTCATAATGCAACAAAGAAGCAACACGCTAAATTCATTTTAATCATATTATTAAGAATATTACATAATTATTTGTACAATTTTATAGCAAGGAAAAGAACAGCCTGATACAGCTATAGCTGCACAAATTGGAGTAGAGGAAAACAAAGAGGTAGCAATAGAGAAATTCAATCCTCGTATTCAAGATTTAGTTGCAAAATTACCTGGTGTAACAACCAAAAATATATACTCGATATTAAGTAAAGGACAATCGTTAGATCATCTCATTAAATTAACAAAAGTATGTACTGCATTTAAAATTTTTGAAATCTGTAACTTTCAAATAAATCTAATAATAACACATTAAATAGTATGCATTGTTTTCCTTCTAGGAAGAACTTACAGAACTTATTGGAAATAAAAATGAAGCACAAATGCTATACAGTGCTGTGCACGATAAAAATTCTCCAGCTGAGGAGAAATCAAAAACAAGTGGTAAGAAATATATGACCAAAGGTCGTGGAAAAAAGTTGTTTTCTAAAATTAAGTAGTGGTATTTCTAACATTTAATATGTAATATATTGTTTTCAAAAGTATTTAAATGTGTGTGATTTGCGTGTATTTTATTATAAGATAATCATATAAAAAGAATTATGCTTGTACAACTTTTCATTAAAAAATAAAGTATTTTTATGTATTAAAATTTAATATAATCCCATAAGAAAACATTGAAAAAAATATACTTAATGATTTTTTCTTATTATGCTTTGAAATTTAAATTTAGATTTATTATGCACACCATGAATTTGAATAACAATATCTTCTCCCCTTATTCTTGTGCTTCTAAAGTATCCATTAGACACAATATAGCTTTATTTAATATCTCTTCTAATAATAACATACAACCTTCTGGGACTAGTATTTTATTGGCATGTTTTGCTTCAAATATTCTGTAATTAAAAGATTTATTAATATAATTGAATAAAAACTGATATTACTAAAATATTCAATTACATACTTTGTAATATTTATTTTACCACATTCACGAGAAATTAGAGATTTCCCTCCAGCTTTTTCAATAGCCTTCAATGCTATTTCGTGCGCAATTTTTAATGTCTTATGTATTATTTCGTGAGTATTCAACGAAATATGTTGCAGGCAAAACTGACCAGATCATTTATTATAACGAATATTAGATTTTAAATAATAAATAAAATATTTTGGATATCCAACTTACTTCATTATGTTCATGATAAAAAATGTATGCTAAAATAATTTTAGAGACTTCTGAAATGAATGCTATTTTTTCTGTTTCAATCATTGAATCTGGTTCAAAGTTCAGTAATAGGTCACGAAGCTTAGTAGCTGTAGAATCATGCCTTGCCATATCGACTAGATGAACTTTTTCATAAACATGCATATCCATTCCTAATTTTGAAAAATATATTGAACTTGTTTGTAAAATATCTAAATCCCGACAACACAACTTTGTCACAGACAAGTGACATCACAGTGCTCTTACTGTGACAAAATTGTGTTGTCGGTTTGTATATTTCAATAGTTTTATTGTAATTTATTACATGTTTTAGTAGTTTAGTTGTAATATGTTTTATATTTCCCACCTTAGTAGTAAGAGAGAGAAAGATATATAAGAAAGCTATAAGTAAGAGTGAGACAGATGCAGCGACCCTCCTTTAAAACCCCTGGCGCCATCTCTGTGAAAAGTGCTCAAACTGGTCGCTCAACATTATCGACAGTGAAGTGAACTACTGCAGCACTAGCGCCATCTCTGAGGAGGATAGTGAAACTAATTACCGACCTAGCTTCAGCGTTCTTCCAAGAGATGGCGCTAGTAGTCTTCAGTAGTTTACTTCGCTGTCGGTATCGCTGAGCGACCAGTTTGAGCACTTTTCACAGAGATGGCGCCAGGGGTTCTACAGTAGTGTCAGCTGCATCTGTCTCACTCTTACTTATAGCTTTTTAATATATCTTTCTCTCTCTTGCCTCTAAAGCGGGAAATATGCAATAAATTCCAGTAAAACTCCTGAAATATACAAGAAAATACAATAAAATTAACTAAAATACACAATATAAATATAATAAAACTATATACAATTATAATAAAACTACTAGAATATATAAGAAATTACAATAAAGCTACTGAAATATACAAGAAAGTACAATGAAATTATTGAAATATAAATAAGAACTACTACTATAAAGTGTTGCCTTTAATTACCCGGTTCATAATCAGTTGCAAGACAATAAAAACCATGTAAATATCGTTCAACCATCAACAGCGACGCTGTATCACGGAGGTCCACCTTATCTACGACATTATCAAGCCATGGTGTAATAGAATAAAAATCAAATGTTGTATTACTAATGCCTGTATCTTCTCCTCCCATACATGGTTTCTCATATTTCTGAAATAATAATTAAATACATTGTAACCAAAGCTGACTATAATCAAATACAATAGAATAAACATTTTCAACTATTAATTTAAAAAATTAATTGTACTGACAAGGAAAATATTGGACTCTGTCTCCATTTTAATTTCATCTCCAAAAATGTATTCTCCACATTGTGAAATCCTTATTTGTTTAGTAGGGGTTTCATAGTATGTTGAAATATTTTCTAATGTTTTTAAAGTTCTAGCACCATCTACAAGTTGTCTTCATACAAATTGTAAATTAACTTACATTTTGCTATAAATATTAGCTCATTCTAATCATAAAAAGATATTTGAAGTTAATTTATTGTACTTACCCAAAAGCAACATAATAATAATTCATCCAAGGATTTGGTTTTAAACATACAATAAACTGGGATTTATTACAATGTTTCCCATCATTTGTCATTGAAAGAACTCCTCGACGATCATGAAGAACACAGTAAGACTCATCAGGTATTGTAATATTGCCAGTAGCATTTTTATCAACTTCAGGCAACTCATATCCTGTAAAAAATAAAGTTATGTTAGAATTGAAGATTTCAAGTATATAAGTTCTGTCCAGTTAGAAATATTTTAACAACACAAAGAATAATTTAAATATGTTATTACACCTCCACATTGAATCCATCCATTTTTTACAATACGATGAACATATGTGTTAACATAATAAGCAAGTTGATAACATTCATTCATTTCGTTGTATCCAGTACAAAGATTCAAGAAATGTTGGCAAGTTAATGGTAACAGATCTGAATATAGCTAGATCAATATCATATTAAAGTAAATGTTTGCTAATATTACCATATTCTGTAAAATTAAATTATAAATAACTTCTTACCACGAACACGAGTGACCCAACAATGAGTTCATCTATAGAAAATGTAAAATAAACATACTTCCTCTGAAATTTAACATATTATATTAATATATAATATTAAATAAATAAATAAAATTGTATCCTATAAGGGAAAATTTACTTTAGATTTTTCCATAAATTGTTTACAATGTTTTATAGCAAGATTTTCATAATATTCTGCCCCAATAGGTAAGCTGAAGATATAATCCTGACTTACATAATGTAATAAGTCTGTGTCACTACCAACAAATTCATCATTCATAAAAACAACTACAGTTTCAGTTAATGACCATATTTTACCACCAATTTGCTAAAAACAAATGTATGTGTTAATATCATTACATATTTTAATAAATGTAATAACGATGACAAAGTATACCCTTTTCATTTTATATATATAGTCGTACCAGTCCATTTGAAACATTTCTATAATTTGTGGCAAGGAAAATTTAAATGGTAAATGTTGATGCAATTTTTCTGCACATACTCGAGCTTTTTGAAAAGCAATTGTATTTACAATACCTACTATTTTAATTCTAATGCAATCACTCTTAAAGGAGTTTGAACATTTCTTGGATAATCTAGTTTTAACATTATTCAACATCATTCTAAAAATTAATTTGAATTTTTTTTAGAACAGTAAACGCGATAATGAATGCGAAATTGCACAAGATTAAGTTTTGCAACTCGTTGTGTTATTCACTGGTAATATATCGCTACAGCGATAGTTCTCAACCGATTGAAGTCATGCAAAAATAATAAAAAAGAAGATAAAGAGCACATTTCAAGTATATCTTTTAATACTTTTAAAGTTTTTATTATATTTTCAAGTGTGTTTCATATACATTAGAGTTCTGTAACATTTTCGATATCACTTTCTTCATCGCTAGTGCTACTTGTGTCCAAATTATATAAAAAGGACTCATTTTCACACATAGGAAAATAAAACCTAAAATTTTCAAATTATTATTTTATAGAAACTTGAATCAGATAATTCATAAAATAAATTATAAGATTTCATAGCATATAAGATACTAACTCTGGTTGATCCCAAACTTTTTGTGTAGGTATTTTAAAATGATTTTCTTCTTTCATGTGTTCCAAAATGTTATCCACTTCTGTTTGACAAAAAACGCACCTCTTTAAATAAATCTGTCTTCTGACATAATTTACCACTTTTACCTATTTCAATATTATATTTTAATAATTTACAATTGATTAAAGACAATGAACATAATGGAAATAGAAAACATGCTAATCTTACTTTTTGATAAAATGTTAAGTCTTTTGAAGCAATTTTAAAATCAAAGTCATGTTCTGCCTTCATATGTGTAAGAATAAGATGAAAGTGCTTATCACTGTAAGTGCAAAATAAACATGAAATGCCAATGCCCTCATCATTCCAATCAGACCATGTATCTTCATCTTCATTTTCGCTGCTTTGCTCCTCTACCACATCATTTTCTTTGCAATTACTCTAAATAAAATAAGGAGTACAATATTATGTACATTTGTATTTGACATGGAAATTTTCTATTAAAGTGGTTGTTAATGTATTTGAATAACAAACACCTGTTTGTGTCTCCACGATTTTCCAGGCTCCAAGTAGTTATTTATGTAAAATTTATCATACTCCTTATTATTAGGATTTATTCTTTTGTGTAATTTCTTTCGCATATGTTCTTTTAATGCTGTACGATCTTTAAATAATTTTTCGCAATATATGCAAATTAAACTAAAAGAAAATATTTTATGCATTCCAAAATAAGTAATATCTTTAATTAAAATATATTTCAATATCTTACTTCTCGATGGTAGTCTGAATTTTATCTAAAAATTCATCTATAAATACCAAATTATCTGGTTTACCAAGATATAAATTATGTTTCTGAGCCAAATGTTTTACATATGTAATACGCAACCCAGAAAATTCCAGTCGACAAAAGATACAACCTCGTTTAAAGCTTGTATCTGTCCGTTCTCTTGCTTGCTCTGATAAAACCCATTCCTTAAAAACAAAAAATAGAAACATTTCAAAATACAAAAATATTGAAATTGAAATGTAACCATTCTTTTGAAAAATATATTAAAACTAATCTTTGTTTAACATGCAGAATTAAAATTTTATGAAGCTTTCCATGACTCCATGGAATCATTTTAGGATTAATACCAGTTTAGCTCGATGTATTTCATCTCTTAAAGTTTTATCCTCCGAGATGCAATCGGAAAGTAAGAAATACATTTCATTTTTGCTTGGTTTTCCATCTGGCGTACAATCCATTAACATTGTTGTGCAATATTTACTCAAAGGCTCTTCTTTAAACTTAACACTCCAGTAATGTACATAGCTAAAAGTAATTTAGATTTTCAGTTTTCCAAATAGTCAGTTTTTAATGAATATGAAAGAAACATATTGTTTTTTGTGAATTAATCAAACCTTTTTAAACTAGCAATATTCCAAACATCTCCTATTACAAATCGATGTTCTTTAAATAAATGAGTTAAGAGATCCTTCTCATTTTCAGGAAGAATAAATTTCATATCGCATAAAAGACATTTTGTATCGTAGGACTTATCATCAAGCCCGACAAATTGAGTTTTATATGCTGCGCAATCTTCATTAAGAACACTGTTTGTAGGCAACAAATCGTCATATTTTTCTACGTAACAATTTCAAATTATTTTTAAATAAATTTGATTTTATATTTACATAACTATTGCAGTTATATCTAATAAATATATATAAAATTTATATTCCTAAGCGTTATTTATATATAATCTTGTAAATATACCTTTCGAGCTCATAATTTTATTCCAATTTTTAAATATTTAGACAGATGTACAATTTAGATGGAGAAAGTGTTTTTGTGATAGGTTAATAGTATACAATCATATTCGTTTAAGGAAAGACTTATTTCTCTTTTCGTAGAAATTTTTAAATAAATCTGTTACTTTCTATCCAATTAATTAATTGTGTAAAAATAATGAAAACCATCATTATTTATCGTTGAATAATACACCGTTCTTGTAAAGAATTCACGCCATCATATGTTCACGTCGTTCTGTCAAAAAGAAAATTTCCTATTGGGTAATCTTGAACTGTTATCTGTCAGTAGGACATTTAAATTAAAATTAAGCATTTCACGCGAAGTATGACATACGTAATTTTTTTTATCTTACTTTATCATTGTGTATACATATACAGAAACAATGTTTTTAATTACAACGAATTTTAATTTGATAATTTTATTATAAAGAATGTATGTAATATGAATGTTATAGCGACTATTTACTTATTATTTTTAATTAATGCATACATTTATAGTTTTATATTTATAATTAAGGGGAAATGCAGGCATTTCTTAGTTATATGTATGTATAAAATATTTATTTATCCTTTACACTTTTTTTAGACTTATCCTTTATAGAACCAAATAGTAACATTACATGGCATATATGCAACACAACACTACTAAAAACAGTGCTTGGATAAGTATTCCAACTTAATTCTATTATTCCCAAAATAGTTAACTTTATTACAGTCTTATAGCCTGTACACCACGCAATATAAGGTAGTGTATGGTAATACCATATGTAAAATTGGTAGTGCAATGATCTGCTAAATGTGATACCAATAAAGTTTGCCATAAACATCGGGAAAATGAATAATTGACTAACTGTAGACATATCCACTTTTTCTTTCTTTCTCAACTGTGGTTGCAAGCTTTTCTCCATGCACTTTAATTTAGCATACGATTTCATATACTTTATCCATGTTGGTGCACAATATAGTAAGGTTAGTGCATGTAATATTAATAACGATATATGAAAATATGGATGGACAAATATATGTTCTGGTAGAAACCTCCAATTTACAGTCCATTTAAATTCAAAGACTCTTCCAAAGTTGAAAGCACCGTTTATATACGCAAATGCGTTATTAAGAAGGAATGGTAGACCTAATATTAATTGAATTAAAGCACAAATGGACAAGTGCGTTATTGTTTTGATTATTCCTAAATTACATATATAAGCTATGAGCAGTGCTGGTGCAAACAACAAAATGTTCATTTTCACAGACACAGCCATGCTGTAAAGAATACTTCCTAAATACCATCGGTCATCTAGAAACGCGTTGAGGCTGGCGAATAACAGCACTACAGCAACTGGATCGTTAAAAAGTCTCAATGTAAATATAGAATGAACTCTGTAAGACGTACAACACATAATGATCAATACGTAAGGGGGAACTTTCTTCGTTTTCACATAAATTCGAAAAACTAAAACGAGCAGAATTATGTATAGAAACGCGAAGAAGTATTGTGCTATTTTTATTCTTGCTCCGTGTTCCGTAATGAAGTACAACATAGAAAATATGTAAACAAAGCCAGCAGGGTAGACTAATGGTCCTGTGTCACCTTTCAGCTTCGAATAATCCATCGTCCCATTCAAAAAACCCTCGACTTCTTGCATATACGCCTTCCAATCGATTTCTGTGTATGGCACCCTTTCGATAACCAATACATTCAAAGCGATTTCCAAAATAACGAACAGCCTTCCCATAAAAATTAATTTTCTTGGGTCCGTGAATAAGGAAGTTATTTTCCCCCATTCTAGGTAATTCTCGTACCAGTTCTTGGTATTTTTCTTCGACATTTTCACTGGATTTAGGTTAGATCGCAATTCTCTGCGCGGCGCCATATCGGCTATAGGTACACGTGTTCCTTCAAGTTTGTTTCTCTGTACGAATGGTAGCCTGCGTTCGTTTACATGTGTAACCTACTTCGGTCAATCCAGCTTCTAATTTTTTTCTTTTTCACCCGTTCGTATCAACCAATCGTGGAACGGTATGTTTGGTGTGAGTCACAGCAGGTTAGGACCAATCAGGATGCGCCAGCTGGAATTCCGGGCTTTTGACAGAATCCAACGTGTATGTATAAAGCGAAGCGTGGATAAAAAGGACGTACTTAAATGGAGTGTATTGTTGCAATAACTGGTGTGTGAATTAAAAATTTTAGTGCGTTCCTGTTACAATTAAGTAAAAATACTTTGCACTTGATACACGAATTACTTTATCGGTGTGAGGAATCTGTAAGTTATGCCCCGTCGTTGTTCATATTAACCTAGTAAACATAATAAATGCACTGAAATCTTAATTAATATCAAATTCGTTCATGTATTCTCTTTCTTTCGATTTTTACACTACAATTCACAAAACTGAAATATTTAGTTTTTGTTCGAAGAAAAATTAGTTTTCAGAGTATATTATGTTTTATGAAAAATCGTATCTTTAATGTTTAACAGAAGTAACTTGATATCTTTTGTATATTTTTATACGTTATATTTAAAAGATTTTTTGTATTATGTTTAACCAATTATTTATGTTGTACAATTGTATATGAATATAAAATTAAAAATCTGTTATACTGATCAATTATATAATATGAAATCATTTTATGTATACAAATGAAAGATATAATAATAAAGAGATTATTTTACCTCTACAGCAAATATATTTAAAATGAATAACTCAGTGTTACTGACACTTTCTATTATCATTGGGTTAATATACACTGTCACAGCTTTGAAAAATGATGAATGTGAAGGTAAGTCAACAGAGTTTTCTTTCTTATTTTTCATGTCTCTTATTAAATTTCTTAAGCATGCGTTACTTGGTAATGTTTCAGTCTGTATAAATACAGTGGAAAAGTTTGTCAATTCCTTAAGTGAAGATGTGAAAAAAGATCCAAAGAAAATAGAAGCGGAATTTAAAGAATTTTGTAAAGGCACTAAATCTAAGGAAAACAGATTTGTAAGTATATACATGACAAGTATAATATATTATACGTTTGAAATAATCAAAATTTTTTTCTTGTTTATAGTGTTATTATTTAGGTGGCTTGGAAGAGTCTGCCACAGGTATTTTAAGTGAACTAAGTAAACCTATATCTTGGTCTATGCCTGCTAATAAGGTGTGTGAAAAATTGAAGAAGAAGGATGCTCAAATATGTGATTTGCGATACGGTATGTTTACTTTTAATAAGCAATGAAAAACTTGAAATCTTTAAAACATATAAAATTTTAAGTTCCAATACAAATATTAAGTTCCTCTAGTATCATCATTTAATTCCAGAAAAACAAATTGATATTAATACTGTTGATCTGAAGAAGCTCAAGGTACGTGATTTAAGGAAAATCCTAAGTGATTGGGATGAAACATGTGATGGTTGCATAGAAAAGACAGATTTTATCAAACGAATTGAAGAACTGAAACCTAAATATTCTAATAGTGCAAAATCAGAACTCTGAAAGATGTTCAACAGTGTAGATAAATTATTTTGTTAGTATGGCTAAGCTTTTGGATATCCTTTTTTACAAAATGATTTACAGTATTTATACATTTGTTCGTTTCAAGTGTAGGTATAAGATCATTTTGTAAAATTAGTTTAATTCAACTTTTGAAAGCCAGTTTATGCATTTAAGTTTCACTAAATAATGTTTAAATCATACTTCACTAAATTATATTAATTAAGCAATACCTTGGACATGGTTCTAAGAAACATATATTGAGCAATGAAATCTGTTAAAAGATGATGACTCTTTTTAGTGTAGCCATGCTAATACAAATTGAATATCATAAAAGGTGCTCCGTTTTTATCACATCAATGTTAGACAAATATAAGTAACTGAAACTTTTCATATAACAAATTATTTTCATGTTTTTATCTTTCATTGCTCTTCCTCAACTATTCTGATACAGTGCGTTTATACATGTATGAATCCTATTTATACCAAGATGCCGTGTATTATATGAACAAATATGTATTTGTGATGAATTATTAATAATGTGTTGTTATATGTACTCATTCTTTTTTTCTCTGCTGCATTCTGAAAACACTCAACTTATTATTATTTTCTACAAAATATTCGTTTATAACATTTTTTAAACAATTCTATATAATAATGCAATACCGTTTTTTGGTCAAGAGAAAGCTGTTTTATCAATTAATTTAGATAATCAAATTATGAATTTATCAAATATTCAGTATTAAACATTCATTAATGATAATTTATTAGATGCATATGTTTTGTTCTGAAAATATATATTTAAATACACGGAGTATTTTATGTGTAACATTGAAATATAAGGGATGCAACATTTAAAAAAAATTTGTATGAAAATTTTTATGTGGATATAAAACATATTACCCAATAAAAAATTAAGTTAACTAATAAACTAAAATTTTCTTATTCTTGATTTTCATCATATTTTGAATTATACAGTCAAACTTTTTACCAGTTGTTGTCATATACCCTATTACATTTGTAAATTTTGTCATTACTTGTTACATATCGGTGGATCACTCCAATGACCATCTGCCTTACATGTAATCAATCCCTGCTTTTTACCATCAGGACATATATATGTAAGTTGGTCTTGATATAAATAAGAACGACCACGAATCGTTGCTCCAGGTTGAAGTTTTGGTTTATAACAAGAAAGTTCTATAAATATCAAACAAACGAAATATCACAATGTAACATTACATTTGGTAAAACACTATACTCACTTGAACATCTACTAAATACTCTTGACCATTTTCCATTTGCAAGACATTTTGTACGTGATTGTCCAAACATTAAGTACCCAGGTATGCATTCATAAGTAACTGTATTACCAAATGTAAAGTTTACAGTTTCAATGTAATTTCCTTTTAACATAGCATTTGCTATTTTAGGTGGTTTTCCACATGATATAGCTAAAATACACATTTTTTAATTTTTCAATAATATTTCTTCCAAAGAAGTGTTTTCTTCCGAAACTTACGTTTACAGGATGGAACAGCAGACCAAGTGTTATTTGGAAGGCAAACAGAATTTTCTATACCTTTAAGGATATAGCCCTCATTACATTTGAATGTAATAGTACTGTTAACGATTCTTGAATAATTTTTTTCAACAATATAACTGTATTCTGGAATCTAATAATGTAATTTATATAATTTCAATTTAATTTATTGAAACCTATATTTTTATTTTTAGGATCGGTTATATTACTTACTGTAACTAGAGCACACATATCTTCTTGACACAAACTAGCTATTCTATCATTAACTAGAGATTGAATGCTTTCATCATTTAATTGTGTATCAATTATCTTCCATTTACCATGTTCATTGCAGAACCAGGTTAAATTAGAAACAGAATCATAATTATTTTTACTGTTTAATTTGATTTCCATATTGTTTTTACAACTAAGAACTATCTTTTTCATGTATGAAGAACCTTCTACAAAGTACTTCAAATTTTCATGGTAACCACTATTAGATTCTACAGTTCTATTTAACTTTTCTTCATTAAGGATTTTGAAAAGTGGATGATTTGAGATTGGACATTCTTGAGGTTCACATGATGATGATATGGATGACCATTTTTCATTATTTGTGCAAATTCTAACACTATCACCGATCAAGTTATATCCTACATCACATTTTATTAGAATCTGAGAACCGATGATGAATTGGTCTTCTAAATTGTCTTCCAAATTTATTCTTAAGTCATTATCCCGACTCTCTTCCGATAAAATGTTTATATTTGCATCTTTAGGTGCTGTGTATTTTGTAGGAAGTTCAATGGTATCGTTTTCTTGTGTTTTAAATAATAATTTGCCGTTATTCACGATACTTGGCCATGGACACTTTAAAGGAACGCAATCAGGAAGAAATCTATCCCAAGTACCATTCTCTGAACATCGAAGCTTAAATTCGCTTAACAAATTATTATTACCCTCGAATTTATATCCCGTAGAACAAGAATATTCTACCACGTCATTAATATCATAATTCTTCTCAAACGCAGCATTCGTCGTTTCCAGGTCCGTTTGCAATTTCGGTTTCACGGAAATTATGTAGCCATTCTTAATCCTACATAAATAAGAAAGAAGATTACTTGTTACAAAATTATAATAATTATTTTTCTATAACTGGTCACATTGCTTACTCCTTTGGCGGTGGACATCCATAAGTAACACATGTAGGTCTATCATGATCCCATATCCCAGATTCTATACATGTTAAAAACTTTTCTCCTACTAAACGAAATCCGGGATCGCACTTAAATTCAATCTGTTGTCCTACCTGTAGAAATGTGTAATAAAAATTACAGAAAGTGTAATTGATAAGATTGGTTCCTGAATAATTTATCTACGAACAAGGCACACCTGTAAAATTGAAAGATCATCCCTTTCATATTCTTCTAACACATACTCGATATCTCCGTGTTCTGGAGCTAATAAATTCTTACACGTTTTTCCTATTGTAAATGGAATAGTGAAAAATTGAATAGCGTTAAAAATATTGCTAAACATTTTTATATCAATGTACACTGCTATAAAAATTTACAATATCTACCTATGCAAACTGGAGACTGTCCGCTCCATTTTCCATCAGCTTTGCAGATCCTATGTGGATTCCCTCGAAGTTCGTATCCAGGTAAGCAAGAGTAATGTATTTCATCGTCAAATAAAAATGATCTACCGAGAATACGACCTCGTGGAAAATGTCCCGGATAACCACATTTTCTTCCTCAAATGGGAATTAAATTAATTATATTATCAATGAATACGAGTCTATTCTATACCTCTTACAAAATAGAATGATATTTCGAAGAGATTTATTGATTGTAACTATCGTATTAAAACATGCGTGTCTCATCTTACTGGCGCAAACCGGTGTGTAATATCCTTCCCACTGTCCTTGCTTAAGACATTTTACTTTCAAAGATCGGTATTCTTTACCATAAAATCGTACCACGTAACCATTATCGCAATAGTATGTGATCTTTGACGCGTCTTCGCTGACATTTATATTACCTTTAAATGGTACAACGGGTAAGGGACAGCCACGGCAAAACGGGCTGCTTAATATCTAAAAGCGTAAAATTTATGGTAAAGTACGAGGCAAAAGTATAGAAGTATTTTTTTTCAGAAATGCATAATCACCACGACGTCACCGTGTACGTGTTCTTGCATCTGTGACCACGCTATTATGTCACCATGGTACTTTTCGCAGATGGTGAACAACTGTTTGATATCAAATTCTGTTAAAACCGTGCTCCAAACGTCTAGTAACGTTAATTTGCCCAAAAAGGACTCTGATTCTGAAAATCCACCACCGACGCGGTCCTGCTCTTGTCCGATCACGAGAGTTCCATTACCTAATCGCGAATAATATATTTTCATGCAACGCGTAGCTTCGGTTAAAATTTTTAGCTCTCAAAAAGTTGATAAGAAGTATATCTAAATAAAAGAATACCTCCAATAGGCGTTCCTTTCGCCAGATGAATACCAATATCTCTTAATACACCGTCGATAAATATTTTCCAAGAACCATTCTCCGCTTCCCAGGTGAAGCAAACGAAATGCCAATGGCCATCGTTCACTTTAATGTCAGTTATTACTTCTTGGCCATTAAGATATATTACAAGTCTGCAAGATTAAGGCAGTAATATTTAGTACAACAGGAGGATCTGATTTATTCATAAAAATGCACTTATTACCCATTATAGTCGGTCAAAGTAAACGCGTTGTCGTAATAACGTGTCGCGTATGATAAAACAGTGCCATAATTAAATGTATCCCTCGACTGCAGCCATAGGCATGTAGTTAACTGAAATTAATACTTCAATAATATAAAAATGAATTATTCCTTCTTTTTCCTTACCTTATCGTTTTATACTATTTATTACCTTCCAAAGATTTATCGTAGGACCCTTTATACTAACATAGTCCGTAGTCCCCGATTTGGTAAAGTGTATTACATAATCTGATGACAATTCTGTAAGAAACAAGATCAGTTTTAACAGAGAATATTGTACGATCGCAAAAATTTTATGCTTATTTTCACGAATGAAAGGGAGAACATTCATCAAGATTATACTTTCCAGTCTCGCAATGTCGTCCCGTGAATGGAATAGGACAAGTGCACGTGTAATTAGGAGCATCGTTAACACATTTTCCGTTATTCAGACATGGATGGCTGTCGCAGTAATTTATTTTCATAGAACAATTTTCTCCAGTGTAGCCGTCTACACATTCACACCTAAGATTGAAGAAACCATTATTGAAGAGAAATTATTGCTCCGTTGAGAATATAATTCTCTTCAAATGTTATTTTCATTCATTATATTATTGCACCATATTAATATCTACTTGTAACTCTTTTTTGTCGCATTTTCTTCTTCAATATTGATGCAATATGAGTTTACACTACACGGTAACCAATCGCAAGGCAATAGATGACAATAACGACCAAGAAAACCGGGTTTGCAGAAACATTGCCAGGTATCGTCAACGTTGCGACAAGTGGATCCTTCCATGCAAGGTGAAGGATCGCAATGATCTACAGCGATTTCGCAGTAATCTCCTGCAAAATAAATCGATACAAAATTCAATATCAAAATTCAAATTTTCCAACATTATTTGCTCGATTGTTTTTTTTAAATAATTTGTTTGTTGCACCTTCAAATCCATCTTTGCATTCGCAGATGTAGTCGTTTTCCGTGCTAACGCAAGTTCCATTATTTTGACAAGGGTTGATGACACATTCGTCAATGTACAGCTAAACATTATTTCATCGTCTATTTTAATTGATTCTTTATATATTCATATAACTTATTTTTAATTTAAATAAATGATTATTTTACCTCACAGTTGCTGCCTGAATAGCCACTTTTGCACGTACAAGTATAAAATATTGTACTGTTTGCAAAATTTTGCATGTTGCACGTCCCTTCGTTCAGACACGGCGAAGAATCGCACGGACTTTGAAATGCTTCACATTTAGAACCTAATTTTGCACACATTTTACATAATTATGACATTTATTTAAATGTATTATTTGGTAAAATGTGTCTATATTTTTCAGAATAGATACTCAATTAAATAATTACCGACATAGTAGTCGAGACATTCGCAACTGAAACTATCCTCTTCTTGTATGCACTGTGCGCCATTTAAACACGATTCCATGTCACAAATATTCATTTCAATCTCTTGAAAAGATAAGCAATCATGTATGTTTTTAGCACCATAATCTTCAGTGGTAGTATTGAAAGGACATGGAATACAGTGAGTTTGTCCGTATTCTGGTTGATAGAATCCAATGTCGCACATCAGACAAGGCTCGACAGCTAAACGCGTGTTTTGGTAACGCTTTTTTCGTGAATAGTATCCTGGTTTACATAAAGCTAAATCGAGACAAAATAAAGTATGCATTACTACTCTGCTGAACACTTTTTGAAGCACCTTATGAAACACATACATATACACTCTCGTATAGATCTTGAATGTAACTTTTTTGTCGAAGTGCGTTCAGGGCATCGTTTGCATTTCAGAGATCCAGTTGCGTTCTGGTACTCTCCAAGTGGACAAGCCTGACACCGGTTAGTCGAGGAACTGAAGAAAGTGCCCAATGGACATTTCACTGAAATTTTTAAACTGATAACAATCTCTCAACATTTCCTGGGATAAAGAAGACTATTTGATTATATTCACCACAGGTATGTTTCTTCAGTACACTTCCTGGATCGCAAATTTCCTCAAAATTGTTAAAAATGACATGCAAATTCAACGCAAGTTTCGCGATCTCTTGATTCGTCCTATTGTTTAACAAATTTAGTTTCCCAGATTGAGACATCGACTCGATCTTTTGCCTTAACTTCTTAATTCCCTCACGTGGGTTATCAACGTGATCTTCGATTATTCTTCCTGAATTAAATAAATTGAAACATGTTCAATATATATACCTAAAGATCTTTTACCTAAGAACGTACCTAAAATTAGTTTTTATCTTACCTAAAAACTTGAATTTTATTTCAATTTTCTCTTTTCTCTTTTTATTTCTTGTTCTATTTCCATCAACCGGATCATTCGTTTTAACGTCTCGTTTTGATTTTCTTCGTTTTCTCATTAATTTGGAATAAGCTGTATTCGATGGTTGGCCAATGTCCTCGCACTCAGGGTCAAAAGTAATTAGATTGCATTCGACATCGTTCCCACAAATGTCGAGTAACGTCGATCTTAAATCGGCAGTAATGTATGCACTCAGCTAATTCAAATAATAATTTAAAGCAGCACTTTATACGATCAACTATATACTTAATTAGATATAAAAGGCTGTAAGTACTTACTTCGCGGAGAGTAGTATAATTATCGCATACATTTGTTTCATTTCCTTCTAAAATAATACTTCCCTCTTGGGATACATTTTTAGGTGTTGTTGACTCTATGTAACAAAGGAAGTAATATTGATTTATCTTTTTGAATTAGGCCATTTCTTCAATTACTTTGAATAAAGAAATTAATTGTACGCAAATAGTACACCTGAACAATCCGGGAGATACTTGTCTTCGAACAAGCTTGATGTATTGCTGTCACATTTTAGTAGCAACACATCTTCCACTACTCGAAGATTCGGTTCATCAGTTGCGAATCCATATCCTTCTTCGCATTCCAGAGTACATTCGTTAGTTTCATTTGTCGAGGAGCACTTTGAGTACCCATTCAATACCTTTGGAATCTCTTTGCACACATCTAGATAACATAATCACAAGAAAACTTTTATCATTTCTGGAATACATTCACAATTAATTACTAATCATTGTATCCTAAACTATATAGCGAATTCTATTCTGCCAAATATCTAAATTGTAAAGCTAATTAATACCGCACCTTTTATAGTAATGTTTAACACGCAAGAGGCTTTGTTATCATACTTATCGATACCATAGTACACAACTTTCGTCAATCCGATACGGAACGTATTATCACCCGGAAAATAATTTTGCTCCACTTGTACGGGTGTTTTTGAATTGTCGTGAAAACCAGGCTCGTCCCAACTTACATTATTTACTCCCATTCCGTTCTCCGTATACAGTATCGGAGGATCTACACAGTTCTCGATTATTGGTGGTTCTTTATCTGAAAAAGTAGAGAAAATAGAATTTTTAAATATGTAGAAAGTGGTTATCTATAATTATAATTTAACGATTATATAGCTTTTACCAAGAACTTTAACTTTAAACTTGCATCTTGCTTTATTCCCGGACGAATCTTGCGCAACGTATACTACCGAACGTGTGCCAATTTTCACCCTCCAAGGGAAAGTAATGTATGGCTTACTCCATACCATAGGTGATTCATCCACATTGTCGGATACCTCTGGTACTGTCCAGTTTACATACGCATAATTCTTGCCTGGAACATTCTCTGTGACAATATCGGACGGACACGTTATCAAAGGTCGTGTTTTATCTGCAAGAAGTAAAAATGAAGAAAATTGCTATTTTCAAAAGAGAAGTAATAAATAAAATTTAGCATGTCATACTGTACCTATGCAACGATTAACAGTTCGACGTTGCGACCAGACCCCAGAGCGTCCACCACAATGTCTGGAACGCGGACCTTGAAGAACGAAACCCTTCCTACACGTTATAGTACAATTCGTCGCGAAAGGTACTTTTCCGGGACCAGAGCAATTCTCAGGTGAAATCTCTCCGTTCGCAATTCGTTTCAAGGGTTCACATTTGATAGCTACAAATCAAATAGAGACGGTTAAGCAAAGGAGATGGAAGAGATGGAAGTAATATAACTTACCTTTACACGTAGCTTTGAGACCATCCCATTGCGACAAAGGTAAACAATTCCGAATTTTACTTCCACGAAGTTGATAGCCGATTTCGCATCTGAAATAGCACCGTGTGTCTATTGGATACGCGGTCGAATCTTCTTTAATAGAATGATCCTCTTCTTCGCTTTGGCAACGCATTCGTCCATGCGTTGGAACTCGAAGCGCTGAACAAGTCTTTACTATTTGAACATGACGCGTATTTAAATAATTACCAATTAATCCTCGAGTTATTCGTGAAGTACTTTTCTGACATAATGTAAAATAATACTTACACAAACATTTCGGTTCGTTTCCTGACCAGTTACCATCTTTTCCGCAAAGTCGAATACTGTCGCCTGTAAGATAGAAACCGATTCTACATCTAATGCCGCAAGCTGCATGGACGACGTTGTTGCAGGCGCTTGCTTTTACTAAATATCCGTTTTCTGGTACCTTCAACTTTGGGCACGATATAACTGCAATGTGAAGAATTAAAAGAAATGAACGAGCGATTATACACCTTGTATATAACAGTATCCTAATATTTCCAGGCGGAGATGTAAACTCCGATACTTTTCCTTTGTTTTTCACGTGCAGGCAATTTCTAGTCAATCGAGCTTTTATACTTTTATACTGTTACAGATCATTACGAGTAAACTATTTTTTAGGGAATATAGAAATTAATTTAGATCAAAAAGAAAGTAATAATAATGGATCCACGTTGCAACAAACCTCGCGACTTTGTTGCTATTTACAGAAATTTAACCGAAGAAATGCACAAAATGAAACGGTTACAAATGAAATGGTTTCAAAAATATGAATCGTTACTGGACGAATATACGTGCGTATATAAACCAAACTTATTAACAAAAGTTTATTTATAATTTCCAACATACGTATATAGTTAAAAAATGATAAATTTTTCGAAGAAAATTGGAGAAAGCGATGGAGAAACTTTGCGAAGAAAAACAAACGGTTATTGCCACGGAAACCTTCGTTCGGGAAGAAGGAAAAACATGTTTGCCAGCTCCGATTACTACTAGCGGAGAAGTACTAAAAATTTGTATTACTTTCGTGAATATTTTTGGCATAGTGTAAATGAATTTCCATTCTGCTAAAATGTTTCACGTTAATCGAACGTTATACAATATTTTCATCGCTATGCATTTTCTCAGTATGGTTGGCTTGTAACGAAACCGAAATTTCTATTGGAAAAATATGGAACTTACACGCCACAATATACCGATCCTCTAAAAGAAATAACACAATTAACCGGAAACATGCCTGTGCTTGCTGCTGGCATAGGATTTATTTGGTAGAAAGCACGATCAGTATACAATTACCTTCGCACTTATTTCCGTCCGTGGTGAATCCGGAAGCGCAAACGCAATGCTCTACGGAAGTTGCAGGCATTTTAATGGTCACCTGATTTACGTCAGGGCACGATATGCACATAGATGTGAAATCACCGGAGATTTCTCCAGATGCGTACGTTCCATTTGGACAAGCTGAAAATTCAATTAAATGGAAATATGTGTACAATTTATTATAGTAAAATTCGTAATTTAAAGAATGTTTGGCAGACTTTTCTGCTGCACGAAGAGTTGTATAAATACTTTGCGCGGAGTTTTTAGAGAGACTAACGTTTGCAAAAGCCCCTGAAACCGGAACCAAAATAGCCCGTGGGGCAAATGCACGCGTAATGACCGGTCACGGTGCCGCAGGCGCACGTAGCTAAATTATCGCAACAATTTTGCTTGTTTCCGGCTTCGCTGATATTCCCGCATAAGAGATTACAGTTATCTGTAAACGTCACTGGCACATATTTGCCCGCTTTCAAATCTGTAACAGCGGAAACGAGTCGAATTAACATTACATAAAGCACATTGTGCGTTTCGTTTACGTAAATAAGAAGCCCAGTCATGTGGAGTTTGTTGTTTTTTTATCGGCTTATATTCAATTATCAATTGCAGTTAAGAATAAGACAAAATTTGTGTAACTCTGCAGTTAAATTCAATAAACTAACCACGATGTAAAGCTCGGCGAACGAGAGCTTCGAATTCTGTAAAACTGTCGAGAAAATAGCTATGCGTGTCCTCAGGAAAGCTGGCTATGTCGTGCAGCTCGTCCACGTTTCCCGTTCTTATTCCAAAAGTGAATATTGTTGCACCAGCAGTTTTCAGAAGGTTTGCCACAGGTCGTGGATCACCACCGTTGCTAAATCCATCGGTTATCAGAAACACTGCCTTCTTAGCATTCGACCGTCCCTTATCGAGAATCCTCTAACAATGATTTGTCAATCGTGAATAGTTTTACGAAAGTTAACGGAAGTCGAAGTAGATTTTAACAAAAAGTTAACTATAATAATAATACGTTATAATGAATGGAAGATTGATTAATTATTACGTCATTACCAGAGCTTCCAAAAGTGCGCCACGCGTATAGGTTCCACCGCCAGTGTAACTAATATTATTCAACTGCTTATTCAACAAATAACATTTGTCATCGTTTTCGCCAGTCTGGGATATTTGATCGACGTTCCGTCTAATATTTCTCTTTCCACCAAACGTCACGATTGCAACTCTGGTCATGGAAGGCTCCACGGAGAAATCAGACAGGAAATTCTTTACGAAATTCAACTCGCTCTGGAAATTTTTTAAACCAACCGATCCTGAAGCGTCGACCAGGAACACTAATTCCACCTAATAAAGATTGACTCGTGACTCTTATTGCATAAAAATTTAGGGTAAAAATAGTTTTAAAATATTTTCAATTGAATTTTATTTTTCATTGACCAGTTTTCCATTACCTGATCGGTTTCGTTCCGCAATTGATCGATACGAGTTTTTAAAAGCAACGACATATTGGCGGCCTTCTTTCTGAATGTCTTCTCGAAGTTCTCCAAGCTGCTATTGAATTCATGGTGATCTGTACTTCTCTTATTTTTGAAGTTCAAAAACAATAAATCTCCAGGCATTCCGTAGTGCAATTCGCTGTCAAGTCGATTAATTTCACCGAATAATTGGTGAGTTAGTACGATCGCGGTTAACAAACGCGCCATCACCCAAATTAATATACATACTCTTACAATTGAACCGATCATGTTTGCAATTAGAAAATTGATTCTTTCACACAGAGAATATTAACACATTGTCTTGAATTTGCTGGTAATTTTTTGGCAGAATCTTTTTCTTCGATGCTTGCACATATCACGGTAATTCTTTTTCGACTTCTTAAAATACTAATCGTAACGCTGGTAGAACAGTTTTGAAAAATAGTTTTTTTCCAATTTCCTGCTTTTATTTCGATTGTTTTCACTTTAGAAAAGCGCACTGTTCGAAGATCAAGAGATGAACCGTCGATACTTTGAGACGAACCGCTACTGCTTAGAGGAGGATCGCGTAAACCAGCGTACAAGTGTCGGAGCTTTGAAAAGTTCAGAACAAGGGACTCTCTGTTTCACTTGTACCGTGCACACGTGTTCGTATTCATCGACTGATGCCCGATTTGTTAACAAATTCAATTCAATTGTCTCATACACCCTTCTACGATATGTGAATCAAAGTAAATGGCAAAGAGAGTAATAGAAAGATCGCAATCGAACTAGAAGTGTGCCGCGAATTCTCTTGCTTGGTATACGATACACTTGCAAACTAGGAAACTGTTAACTACTTAATGTTCAACGAACATGTATCTAACGAGACTAAAATTATGCAACAAACGATCCTACGTTAACGTATCCACTTGTCGTACAAACGATATTTTGTTTTAACATTTCAAGATTTTGAAAAGTCAAAGTAGATGCAACAAATTCTCACGCCTGTCAAGTTACGTGTATGGAACATTGTTATATTTTTATATGCAACGCGCGTTGCACGGATCGCTCTTAACGTGTCTATGATAGCGTTCAGAGGAAGGGTGTCATGTTTATGTCACGTGTAGGAGAAATGCTGAACGGTGGTCCGCGGCAGCAGCATGTGAGGTCAGAAAAACGTTTACAGTTTCCGTGTGACCCGCATACATATCGCATCAATGCGACGTAAATTGATTTTTCTGGCTGAAACATCGTTTCGCGAGAAGTTACTACGCGCACACATCGACCCTGTCTACGATCGTACGCAATGATTTAGAAGTGTTTCAGGTCTTAGCGATCCCACAGCCGTATTTTACGCAATTTATCAACTTCGACGCTTAGATAACGCACATCCACTAACGAACGGCCCAACTCCAGAAATTTCTTAGCCGGTTAACACTTTTTTATTGGGTGAGTGCAAAAGTTCAGCCGATCTCGACCTATTTAGAACATATTAAGTACTTGTGCTTCCATTTAATTTTTATGCATCTAGCATGTGACCGCTTAATTAACTGAAAAAGAAGACCGTCATGGAATGAATTATAAAATTAAATAGATTTTTCTTAGTTAACTAATATTTCTTGCAAAAAATTAGTGTCCCGTTTGATCTCCTCTTACCGGTTAAAAGAGTTATGAAATAAGTTATATGATCTGACCCATCATTGCATGTATTTTAATACTTTTCTGTAAACACGTGCACGTATTTTTGGATGATAATGTATATAGATATGAATGAAACTGTACTGAAGAGCTGTTCAAAAGAATAGTATTTAAACATAATTACAGGCTTCTACTTATGGCAATAAATCTGGAAAAACGTAGTTACACTAAAAACAAATAGATAGAATTTTTGCATTTACATGTTGTTTACACGAATTTCCATGTGTCCATGAGTCCAGGAATTAATTATCAAAATTTCACGTTTGCGCATATAAAGATTCATTCTATTTTTAGCGGTTGATAAAGCAAGCAACCTTGCTGAAACATTTCATGGTTCATCAACAGTACAGCGGTTTTGCTAGAGAAAGTGGACGAGTCATGTCGATTTCGATTCTGATAATGATTATTACCACGATGATGATGATGGTAATTGTCGAGAGTTACGATGCCTATGAGAAAGATAGAGTTCCGCATTTGTTGGGTGCCTCACGATACTTCCGGGCAATGAAGGAACGCCGGGTGAATCGAGGATACGTCGAACAATGTCGTGCCACGAATTTGCGCAAGGAACAACTAGGACACGTGAATGTTTTCGCATTTTTAGATCCTTTGTGGTACTACAGCTACAGGCAAGTAATCATGTAAGTTATCGAGGTAATGCTCGGTATATTCTAACGATACTGTTGTGAATTACCAATCTGTCGTGCAAATATACACGAATTTGTATATTACATAATAATATTATTCATCCTGTTATGAGAAGTAAGATTTCTCTGAAAATTATTTGGTGCAAGGTTGGAATTATTGAAGAAGCGGTTAGAGAAATCAGGCTTTTTGGACATATTGTTCTTCGTGGTAATGCCGCCATTAAACTTTCCGGAAGAGAGCTTGGAGAACGACGCAGAGATAATAGCGTGGAAAGAAATATCCAACAATATACCGGAATATTTCTTAGGCGTAGATGACACCTTGTTTACTGAGTTTGCCAAACAGAAGAACGGCGTTACCTTTCTTCAGGACACTAACGAATTGGGTATTTGGGAAAGTTTTCGCGCTGCGAAGGATGAAATAGTAATTATCGATCGGTGAGCATACAATCGATTGAAAGGCATATTAGATTTCATTATATTTAAATAGAAAAACATTCACGTTTTTAATAAATACCACTCTCAAAAATAATGACAAAAAATGATTGATTCATCAGAGAACATTTTAACAAAATATGACTTATCGTTCATTACAGCTGCGGAAAATTAACATATCAACTCATAGTGCCTTGGAGTATACTATACTTCCCTTACGCAAAAGCGGCAATTCTTTCGACTTATAAAGAAGATCCATGTGGTTCATGTGATGTAAGTACGATTCAAGTATTAATATGTTTTTATAAACTTTTTATAATTTTAACTAAAGTCCTCAAACGAACGAAAAATAGGCTTATATATTGATGTATAGGACACGCCACCAACAGTACATAATCCATTCGATCAAGAGGAGTACCTTTTAAGAAATGTAAATTCGGTTGAAATGAAGATAGATAAAAATCTCGATACGCATACAGAAAATACATCGACTGCTTCAGAAGCTGCGTCTACATCTTTCGAAGAATCGAAGAAAATTGCTAAAGACGATAAAAATAGAGGCACCATCATTCCTCCAGATTTAAATGAAAAGAAGGTTTACAGCGTAACGACTGAGGCATCAACTGTGCAAGCAATAACAACGGAAAGTATAAAGAAAGATGACAATGTAAAAGAAAACACTACTTTTATCGATAAGAATATTAAAATAACTCCTGAAGTCCCACTGGAAGAAGAACAAGTTCAGATACCGAATACAACTTCAGACTTTGTAACAAGTAAAATTTCTACCGAAGCTCAAGATTATGTTTCTCCAAATAAACAAATGAACGGAAACAACTACGATTCACTTCTTCTTGTTAACAATTCAAGTACTAATTTAACAACCAATGAAGAGTATCATCACGGTAAATCGGATGTTAATTCTGAAGAGACAAAAAAGGGAGAAGAAGGTAGTTTAATATTTAGTAGGAGTAACAAAAAATATTTTCTTAGACAATAAACATTACTAATTAGTGAACTCGAAGTTTAGTAGTAATAAACCTTTGTACTTCATTGTATGTTACAATGCACAAGATTTATAGGAACAGTGAATTATTTCTCTTTAAACAAATCTTTATCTTTTACACGACGGAACAGTGAATAGGGACATCGAGCATAAGGAGTTGCAAATTGAGAAAAACGAGACTATACCTTTACGTATTATATTGTACGCACCGCATTTACACGAAGAAAATGGATCCTTAAATAAATACACGCACCTAGTTCTAAGAACAGGAAATCCCGATTATCATGATCATTTTCATAGCCAAAGTACAACTTCTGATCAAAAGGTAATATATGCATGTAATAAATATACATAATAAATTTCTTTGACCGATATATCGAATTAATCCTTTTCAATTGTTGAAAACCATAAGTCAGTAATATTAAAGGAGTCAGATCCAATGATATTAAATGATAAAAAGTTAACCGAATACGTAGACAGTATAAATGAGAGTCCAGGATTATATGGAGAAACTGCAGATTATTGGCAAAGTGCTGACACATATGAATTGAATACTGATAACGAAAATACTGAATTTCCAGATTACGATTATGCCACGGTAATATTTTCTAAAACAATGTTTCAGTGTCTATGTTTTACAGATACAATTAACAAATTATGAACTATTCTAGGCAGAGATAACGGGAACTAATGTTAATGATGCTTTAGACAGCGAGAGCAATGGACCAAGTGATATCGATACAATTGATTCGGATACAAGTAATAAAAATACTGATAAAATAGATGACGTCATGCAACGGAGATTAAACGAACATTATAATAGATTATTAACATGGATTTACTATAGCCTTTAATAAATCGTATTTCTTCTAAACACGAATACTATTCCGAAATAAACGTGTACACTGTACATGTTTACGCAGGTAACTACTCGATCGTATAATTGTAAAATAGACACAAGAAAGTTTTATTTATACGTCGTTTCCGATCGCATAAACAACTTTATGTGTTGTACAAATAGTTGTGTGAACACATAAGATAAAATTATAAAGTTTCACTTATATATTATGAATACGTAAAAAGTTTTCAAAATTGTTATCTTTGCAATGATTTTTATAGTAGAATGTTATCAACGTAAAAATACATAGGATAACTGATAACGGTGAAATATATCTGAAAAAAGACTATAAAAAAATATTCTTACAAAAATTGTTATATGGTAGATAACATTTCGAGATGAACTTTGTAAGAATATTTTTCTGATACCTTCCTTATGAGACACTTCATCGTTTTCAATTAAAAAGAGCATCCTGCTGAGTTATTAAAACTAAATGCGTTACTTTGTAATTTCTTCTGGTCCGCTTTCATCATCAGAGTCTAAACTATTACTATTACTTGTAGTGGTCGTACTCGAAGTGCTAGTTTCAGAATCAGAATCACTACTGTCGCTGGAAGTACTAGTTTCAGAATCAGAGTCACTGCTGTCACTTGAAGTGCTAGTTTCTGAATCAGTTTCACAATCAGACAACCTGCATAAAAAATAATTTATGTGCATCAGTAAAAAAAATTAATTAATTTCGAATCTTTCTTACTGTGCATTTCATTCATGCATAATGTGCAAACGTAACAGCAATTTGTTATCGCTACATATCGTTGATGATAAATTTATAAATCAATGTTTATATAACTTGCCAACAGAAAATGCATTTTAGTTAGTGTATTACATTAGCATGTTTCAGATTAAAGTATAAAATGTGTACAAATATTTATTTCATCCAGTAAGGAATAAAACGGGTAAGCTTTTGTTAAATAAAGTTATCAATATTCAAAACAATTCTATGATGAATATGCTTACAAATACTTTAAAGAATGTTTGTCTTTAATGTAGCATATAGTCTTTGGCCTTTAAAACAAAATCATACAATGTAAAAACATATGTCATATTTTTCAGTGAAATCTCAAAATATAGCAAAATCATAAGAAATATTTTGTGTGTTGCACTTACTTATCATTGCTATTACCATTAACCGTTAATTCATCCATTTGGCCCACCATTTTATGAATAGAGTTCTCTATAATGAGATCCTCTTCTTGTACAGAGTAAGCTGCTTGTTCTAACACTATCAAGTCAAGCTGAATGTCTTCTTTTGATGGATGAATCTTTAAAAAATAGATATATTATAATAATTTGTAGCAGCATACTTTTTAAGATTTATGTACTTACATTGGCAATAAGAGATTCCAATGATTCTATTAAAGAATCATTGATTTGTTGCAACCAAATTAAATAATCTTTTATATACAGTTGATTTAATATATATCGTGGTTCACAAGAATTGTTAAATAAACTATGTATTTCACAGAAGCGTTTTATGATGTATTTTTTGCCTAATAATTAAATAGTACAACATTAAGGTGAAAAAAACAAAAACTAACTTTAAATTACGAATGTAAACTTTATTCTTTTCTTACCTAGTTTAATGACTTTCTTCACATCTTCAAAAACTTTTTCAGACAAATTCCAGTTTCTAAAGAGTGGATAACATACTGATCTTCTGAAACATGCTTTTACAACTTCCTCTGCATCAGAAAAATCCTGCAAATATTATCAACAACATACAAAATGTATATAGTATATAATAGTATTATATATTGAATAATTAACATACATCGAACCAACACAAAGTTGAACTTAATTTATTGATAGTCCAGCTACTTTCGACAGTATTTTCCCCTAAGGTAGTTCTGTGATTATAACAACTAGCAAATAAAATATCAATTAAACTTAAAAGTAACTTATGAGTTTCTTCATTATTTAATAAGTATTCTTTGTTTGGAAGTTCTTTCAAAAGATCGATTTCAGTTTCATTAAAGGAAACATTTTCTTTTTCCAAAGTACACCACTCTGCAATAAATGAAATATATGGTTCTATACACCCTGGCTGCATAAGATCAGCCAAATAATGTTCCTCATTAAAACTGAAAATTTCACGTTTTTCTCGTAATCTTTTTCTTTCAGATTGAGGTGTCACATCTGGCATTGGAAGATCTATTATTTCCTTAATCCATGCGGACTGAAATAAAAATAATAGAATAAATTATGATCAAATATATAAATATTATAAATAGTTTAAAGCATTTACCTCAAAAGCAGCTAAAGCTCCAGATATTTTATTTGCAAAACCATATTTAGGTGCAGTAGGTAAAAGAGATATAGGTTCTGTAGGGTTGTTTTGATGCATGTACCATTCATCTCCATTAATATTTTCACCAATTACTGGAAACTCATTCTCCTTTGATATATCATTGATATCTTCAGAATTCGCAGATGGATTACCAATTACTTCAATGTTCGGAATAATTGTACTTTTCTTTTTTGGCGGAGCTAACAATGTACTTATCATATCTAAATTTTCAAAATATTCTCCTTTTACCACTTTTGAGAATTTTAGAGAAAAGTCCCCTTTTTCGCAATCGTATGAGCCAAATGATGAATCATTCTCCTCTATTTCACCAGGTAGCTTTAACCTAAAATAAAAATATATTTGGTTAGAAAATATGTATCAGTATAATGTATTTTAACAATTTACCTCAAATAATATGGTGTGGAATAAAATCTGAAATCTATTCCATCAACATAAACCTCTGTATCTTTAATATTGGCATATGGTGCATGAATGGTTATTGCAACTTCTGTATCAGTTTGAGTTATTTCAAATCGTGGAGTTAACATTTTGATGATACAGTTAAAAAATTACGTTACTTAAAAGTCACTTCTTTTTTGTACTTGGGAGAACAACGAAAATTACATTATATTAAGAGAGCATCAGATAATACTGATGTAGAGGTTGAAGTAAACACAGTATATTAATAAATGCTTTATTATATGTATATCATACAGTTATTTATATTCTTATAAAATGGAAAAAAACGTTAAAATCAAATTCTCTAAAAGGTACCTATAATATTATTATAACAACTGAATTAATTTTCTTAATTAACTTCGTACGTATATAAATTTACAAATCACATATAACAGATTAAAATTTATTCTGTTGATTCGATTCATATAAAGTATGCAGTATGCGAATCATTGACAGTAGAGACAAACTCATGCTTGCTTAATGATAGCTGTAAACATCGATATAACTATCGATTTTTCGATTAGTCGAGAACTGATAAACGCACGTGTTGGAAAAAGCGGGTGTATATCATGCGATAAAAATTATAGCTAACCTAAATAATTTAAAATTACTAAATAAAATTTCACCCGAAATGTTTTATGTTAATACAATTCATGTCGGGGCAGAGTATATAGTTTATTAAACTAATTTATATTACAACCGTTTAAAAAGAAGTAACTGTACAAAAGTGCCAAAGGTAAATGGTTATGTTTCATTTTTAACAACTTATGTCTGAAATTGTTAAAAATTAATCTACTTCATTCAGAATTCCACAAGCATAAATATCTATCAAAATGGTACGACACAGACAGATCTTTTCACGTTTGACTCCAAAGCATTTAGATCCAAAATGCTTAAAGTTTTCTATGTTTACTGCGAATGACATAAGAAATTTAAGTGTTACTAAAATCAGAACACCATTGTCATTTAATATTTTGGGGCATCCATTGAAAGGAGGTTTATATGATCCAGCACTAGGTAACCAATTCGACTAATCAAAATAATATTTTGTAATTGTTATAAGGAATATTTGTGACATTTATTTTGTTAATTTAGGTCCTCTATTAGAATCCTCTGATCCATGTGCAACATGTGGATGTAATGTAACTAAGTGCCCAGGTCACTTTGGGCATATAGAACTGCCTATGCCAGTTGTAAATCCACTATTTCATAGAGCATTGCGTATATTAACTAAATTAACATGCTTAAACTGTTTCACTCTACAAATTCCAGCTTACGTAAAATTGTTACTGTCTGCAAAATTGAAATTACTTCAGCAAGGATACCTCAGTGAGCTTGAATTTTTAGAACAAGAAGTAATGATTGTTGTGTCAAACGCAGGGAATCCAAACGATGTTGATATACAATCAGTTCTTAACATAATTGATAATTATATGGAAAATCTTTCCAATAGACCAAAAATTAATGACTTTTTCCTACAGTATGATGAAGCACAACTAAATACAAAAAATATTAATATACAGTGGCATGCGCATATTGAAAATGTTCTTAAGCAATATACAACATCAAAAATCTGTATGAATTGTCATCAGTTAATACCAAAAATCACAACGATAAAAAATAAAATCATGACTGTCAAGGTATTAGAGGCATCTAGTGAAGAAATGCAATCACATGGAATAGCACATAAATTAGATACAGTTATGATAATGCCAGATAAATCTAAAGAATATCTTAGAAATCTTTGGCAAAATGAAAAAGATTTTCTTAAAGTAATCGTACCTTGTTTTGGTATGGTAGACATTGAGTATCCGACCGATATATTTTTCTTCGAAGTAATACCAGTTCTACCACCCGTAGTTAGACCAGTTAATTTTGTAAATGGTCAAATGATAGAACATCCGCAGACTCAAGTATACAAGACTATAATTCAAGACTGTCTTGTACTTCGAAATATCATTCAAACAATTCAAGATGGAGATACTGATCAATTGCCAGAAGAGGGTAAGCTTGTTTTCGAACAAATAAAGGGTAATACTGCAATTGAAAAACTGCACAATGCATGGCTAAGTTTACAAATAAACGTGGATCATTTAATGGACCGTGATATGAATAAAACAGCAGATTCTGCAAATTGTCAAGGATTAAAGCAAGTTATAGAAAAGAAGGAGGGAGTCATTAGGATGCATATGATGGGTAAAAGAGTCAATTTTGCTGCTCGTTCGGTTATTACTCCAGATCCTAATTTAAACATGGACGAAATTGGTATTCCTGAAGCTTTTGCTTTGAAATTAACATATCCAACGCCTGTTACGCCTTGGAATGTCGTACAATTGCGACAGTTAGTTTTGAACGGTCCTAATGTCCATCCCGGTGCGGTAATGCTCGAACACGAAGATGGTGGTATGCAACGCATTTCTTCAACGGATACTCTCCAGAGAGAGGCTTTTGCAAAACGTCTTTTAACCACAAGTGACAAAGCAAATCAATTTTTCAAAGGCATTAAAATTGTGCATAGACATTTACAAAATGGAGATATCCTATTACTAAATCGTCAACCTACTTTACACAAGCCCAGTATCATGGCTCATAAAGCACGTATTTTAAAAGGAGAAAAAACATTACGTCTACATTATGCTAATTGCAAGGCTTATAATTCAGACTTCGATGGCGACGAAATGAATGCACATTATCCACAAAACGAACTGGCTAGAAGCGAAGGATACTTCATAGCCAATGTGTCTAATCAGTATCTTGTACCCAAAGATGGTACACCATTGAGTGGTCTAATTCAAGATCACATGATCTCTGGTGTACGTTTAACAGTAAGAGGAGCATTTTTCTCACGCGAAGACTATATGCAATTAGTCTATGCCGCTTTATCTACGATACAAGACAATATAATTGTTCTTCCGCCTAGTATCATAAAGCCAATACCTTTATGGTCTGGTAAACAGATCATTTCGACTGTTATCATTAATATTATTCCACCGAATCAAGCGCGCATTAATTTAACAGCAAATGCCAAAATCAATGTGAAAGCGTGGCAAACTGAGAAACCGCGACGTTGGAAATGTGGTATTGAATTTTCGAATCCTAAAACGATGTCAGAAGCTGAAGTAATAATAAAAAATGGAGAATTATTATGTGGTGTACTTGATAAAACTCATTATGGTGCCACCCCATTTGGTCTTGTACATTGTGTCTTTGAATTATATGGTGGAACATGCTCTTCAAAATTATTAAGTGCCTTTGGTAAATTATTTCAAGCTGCGTTGCAAAGAAATGGATTCACGCTCGGCATTGAGGATATCTTATTGCTGAAAAAAGCAGACAAAAAGCGCAAAGAAATTATATCTAACTGCAGAAAAATTGGTGAAGACATTCAGAAGTCGGTGCTAGAATTACCCGATGATACACCTATGGATGTGGTTACGTCTAAAATGGAAGAATCTTATTGGAACAATTCTAAATTCCGTACCCAAGTCGATCGAAAATATAAAAGTGCCTTAGATGTTTACACAAATGATATAAATAAGACATGTCTACCAGCTGGTCTTTTGAAGAAATTTCCTGATAACAATTTACAGTTAATGGTTCAATCTGGTGCAAAAGGTTCTACTGTAAATACTATGCAGATATCTTGTTTACTTGGACAAATCGAGTTAGAAGGTAAAAGACCACCTTTAATGATCAGTGGAAAAAGTCTCCCGAGCTTTCCGGCATATGAACCATCGCCCAGAGCCGGTGGTTTTATCGATGGCAGATTTATGACTGGAATTAAGCCTCAAGAGTTTTTCTTTCATTGTATGGCTGGCCGTGAGGGTCTTATTGATACTGCTGTTAAAACTAGCAGATCCGGATATTTACAACGATGTCTAATTAAACACCTTGAAGGTTTAGTTATTAATTACGACTCAACAGTAAGAGATTCAGATGGTAGTTTAGTGCAGATACATTACGGAGAAGATGGTCTGGATATACCTGGTTCACGATTTTTGAGGAAAGAACAACTAAATTTTTTGGTCGAAAATAAAAATGCTATTATCAACAAAGAAATGATTATGAATCTGAAAGAGGATTCAGATACAGAGAAAATTTCAAAACTCGTGAAGAGAATTAAGAAATGGAGAAATAAACATGGAAGTGCAATACAGAAAAAAGGAATTAATCCATTTACAAGATTTTCAATAGAAAATATGGATATTAAACCTTCCAAGTATAAGCAAATTGATGAAAATTCTGGAAGAAGTAAAGCTGCACTTTCCCTCATGAGAAAATGGATAAAAACCACTGAAGAAAACAGAAAATGGTTTTATACTGAATGCGCAAAATGCCCTGATCCAGTAATGTCAAAATATAGACAAGATATAGACTTTGGTGTACTTTCTGAACGATTAGAAAATTTAATAGATGAATACATGAGCAATAAATGTGGAAATTCACCAATAAAAAGGAAAGATTTAAAAGATCTTTTATCCATGAAAGTAATGAAAACTGTGTGTCCACCTGGTGAACCAGTAGGTTTATTAGCAGCCCAATCAGTAGGAGAGCCTTCAACTCAAATGACTTTAAATACTTTCCATTTTGCTGGTCGTGGAGAAATGAATGTTACATTGGGTATTCCTAGACTACGTGAAATACTTATGATGGCATCGAAAAATATTAAAACGCCCAGCATGGAAATACCATTCCGGAAAGATTTAAAAAATGTTACAAAACGCTCAAATAAGTTAAAATTGAAATTAACAAAATGTATTTTATCAGATATTTTAGACAATATTGTTATAGATAGGAAAATGGAACAATGGCCACATAGACAATTAGTGTATACTATGACTGTGAATTTTCTTCCGCATAAATTGTACAAGGGCGAGTTTTGCATTCAGCCACATGAAATATTAATAAAAACGGAAGAAATATTTTACAAGGAAGTTTTTAAAATGATTAAAAAAGTCGCTAAAGTAACAGGTGCTTTATTGCATGTAGATGAAGAAAAAAAATCTATGTATGAAGATGATACATTATTGGACCAAGCTGATTCCGATGATGGACTTGCATCAAAATCGCAAACAAACTTGGGAGAAATGCACGAGTCTTCAGATGAAGAAGCAGCGGCAGAAGATGCGGACGCAACTTTAACACGATCAATTTCTCGTCATAGGGAAAATCAGGAATATGAAGATCCAGAGGAAGAGGAAATAGAGGATATAAATGAAAAAGAAGATGATGTTATTGTAGAGGATGAAAACGAAAACTTAAAAACAGAGCAGCAGCAAGAAGAAGAAGAAGATGACATAGAGAACAACAAATCAGGATATGCTATCAATGAAATGTTCAGTACTCAAAGAAAGACAGATGTTACAAATATGTATCTTCATGCATTAGAATACGACTATGATGAGAAGAAATTTGCATGGTCTAAATTAACATTTTGGGTAAGTATTAAGGATATATTAAGGATATATTAAGAATATGTTAAGACATATTCTTGAACGAAATTATTGTTATGATTTTCGTAAAAAATTCTGATGTAGAGTAACCGTTCCATATACGTGATGAGTTGACTGTGATTTTCTTTCTGAAAAAGATATATATATTAATATTACAATTTTTGTTTTCTAGTTACCTCTTAAAATGATAAAATTGGACTTACCAACGATAATAAGGAACGTTGCAGAAAAAGTTGTTTTATGGGAGGTACCTTGTATAAAACGTGCTTTTACATTTCAAAATAATGATGGAGACACTATTCTTAAAACCGATGGTATCAATATAATAGTAAGTAAAAGTTTTAATCGGGTAGAATTTTTGTTAATTACTAGCATTACTAATATATTTCTTTATAACACAGGAAATATTCAAATATGATAAATCTCTGGACCTAAAGAAACTGTATTCCAATGATATTTATAGTATTTCCCAAACATATGGCATTGAAGCTGCCAATAGAGTTGTCATAAAAGAAGTAAGAGATGTGTTCAAGATGTATGGTATCACGGTTGATCCTCGACATCTGTCTTTAATCGCAGATTATATGACTTTCGATGGTAGATTTCAACCTCTTAGTCGGAAAGGAATGGAAGACTCAGCATCTCCTCTGCAGCAAATGAGTTTCGAAAGTTCTCTTAATTTCTTGAAAAATGCAACTTTACAAGGTAAAATATAAAGAAAGGGTAACAAAATCATTTACTTGTCAATTAAATAATTACACATCAATAATGTATGCTTTTGATGTACAGGAAAACGAGATAACTTGGTATCTCCTTCTAGTCGATTAATGTTAGGTCAACCATGCAAATCTGGTACTGGTATATGTTCATTGCTAGTAAAAATACAAAAACCATCAGAGAATACACTATCCGTCAGTGCATAATTATAAATGTGAATAAGATGTGTAAATAAATTTAACTTTTTATAACAGAATTGAATAATCTATTCATTTACATTATCAGATACCAAAAGAAAAATGTTAACATTGTGACATATATTTCTGTAAGCTGATTACATTTTATTTTGCCATAAAATTTATATAATAAAACTGACAACACATTGTAAAAAATTTCTGTGTCTACTTACACTTGCATTACAATACATAATTTGATTTTTAATGATTAAAAGGCTTTTATTAATTCTGTTGCTAATCAATAGATAAATTCTGCTTAAAAATATGTTTTATTAGAAAAATTATTTATTCACTTATACTTCTGAATTGTGTTTTTGAGTCTGTCATAGTTAGCACCGGAAAATGTTTCCAGCTGAAATACAAAACAGTGTTAATTATCATTTCTTAATTGTTATTCCTTGTTCATTAAATTACATAAATATTACAAAAACAGTACATACCACTTTACCATTCTTGATAAAAACAAAGGTAGGCATACTGGTGATTTCATATGCATTAGTAATATCTTCACATTCATCTACATCAACTTTCAGGAAAACAACATCTGTCATTTCCTATTATGTACAAAAATTTTGTTATAAAATGCATTTAACAATAATCTTATAGATTGTATACTTGTTATATGTAAGACTTTGGTTGTACGTATGCTTGTAAATGTAGACTATTATACATTATGATAGAATCGCTATAGTTATTTTTAATATATATATAATACACCAGCTTTATTGACATAATAATCATTGAGAATGAAACAATCAAAGTTAGTAGGCGAAACATAATAGAATATAAAAATGTATTATTCTGAAGATCTGACCTGCGCTAATTCCTCCATTTTAGGTGCAATCATCTTGCACGGACCACACCATGTGGCGAAGAAGTCGATTACGACTAATTGATTGCCAGCATTTTCAAGCTTGTTTTTTAAATCATCCTGTAAAAATAATTTGCAAATGTGATACCATTTATTGAAAATTACAAACTTGTTAACATTTCAACCATTAATATTTATTTTAATGTACATATTTCAGAAGATTTTAAAAAGGAAATATAGAAATGTGTAGTATATTATCGTATCTGATAAGTAGAAGTGGATAAATATGATAAGAGTTATATTGCTAATCCCACAATGATTTTCTATCAATTTGATGTCTGAAATATAGTTGCACATCTGATTCGAACACAATAAAAATAAAATATATACATATATAGATTATTTTATAAAAATTACATGATTAATATTACTAATTACTAAGTATTAACAATTTCTGAAAAATACATATTTAATATTCAATTTTTTATTTACTGTTGATTCAGCCATTAAAAAGCTTTTATATACATACATATATATAAAGAAATTAACAAAAAAATAACTGGCGATTATACAATTTGAAATCAGTGACCTGATGGTTAGCGTGTTCAATTATCCCGCCCATAAAAATTTATCTATCATAGAAGCACGCTTGAATTGCATGCTTAGAAACAGCAACTCATTCCATTGCCACGAACTATTGCATTTGTGTAGTAATTGGAATTGTTTATGGTTGACGTAATGGTACGTGCAACACTACGTTCGACAATGTTCATAGCACATACTCTGTGGCGCTGCAATTAGATAAACGAACACCGGTACGATTCCATAAGTCGTCATACGATTGTGGTTTCTCTATATTACACATGCTTGAACAGAAACCTTTTTACCACAATATGAGGAAATTTTTCTATCAGGCTCTAAGTAAACTGGAATCAATAGTTTCAAGGCTAACCGATTTCATAAGGAGTATGATAAAATCCGACAAACCGCATCGTATTCCACTCTAATTTCAGTTCCTTCTACTTACTTAATTAGCATAATTACTTAAGATGTTCAAATTACGTGCACATGTTCTATATTCGTGCAAACCTGGCGAATATATGAATATTTCGTAACATACGTATTTAATTACTTACGGCATTCTGAATTTGGACAACCATTTTTACTCCTGGGAATTAGGTTCTGCGTTCAAGCACAAGTAGCTTCGAACTAATTGTTTCAATACTTCGTCAGCGACTGAGCGCTGTAGTCAGAATCCTCAATAGTTTCGTTCGTTTTCCTCTATCCTTGTCTCACTTACTCTTTCGCAATCACGCTCTTTTTACTCCTCGTTCGCTTTCTCTCACACCAATGCTTGGGTTCCTTTAAGGTGGTGTCACAGTCGACTACAAACTGTAGCGGAGTCGAAGATCCGCTTTCAAAATGTATTCCGAAGATCAGCGAACATTTCCGAATGCTCGTATCGTACAATGTACACTTCCTCGTAACCGGTTTATATCGGTAACAAGAAAGTGAACGCGCTTAAAAAAAGGAAATCGATATATTCTATAAATTTGTGCACATTGAATGACGTTTTGTTGCGACATCGCAACATATGTAATACTGTAATTTACTTCCCACCATTTACGATTGAGTTTGAAACACTTCTCTTGTCAGGTTTCGTTGCGACATAATTTTTACCGCTGTACAATTTTTTTTCTCTTTATCAATGATAAGATATTGGGCAGCCTTTGTGTTTCGACATTATACTGTAAAATAACATTTACGTAATGTATAATTAATTTTATATGAGAAAGATTAGGAAATGTTACAAATTTTTAGGCATTAAAATGTTTGTTTAAACATATAATAATGATGAACAAATATACATACGTCTTAACATTCTTTAGGATAAAGTATTCATCGGAGTATATTTATCGGATAAATCATTCGGAAAAGTTATTTCTCAGAAATACTTTCGTGCACAAATAACCTTGGCTACGAAATAACGCAGAACATCTAGGTCACTGTCTAGGAAGAATCGATTAATACGGATGTGTCAGTTTCTATTATTATTGGTAAAAAACTAACAAGATATCTGATAAATTAAACATTTTTGGAGATTTTATCTTTTTTTCCATATTTGAAAAATTCTCAGAAAACGGAAGTAAGCATGACGAGACATTTAATTTAAACTCTGATGAGGCGAAATGATTTCATTCATAAAATGTGATGTTACTATTATGACATCATATGATTTTTTTGTTAGATGACATCTCCAAATGAGGTATACAAGAACTTTCTACATCACTTATCGATGCTATCATATTTACTTACGATAATATTAAGCTGTGCATTATTAATCAAATGCGTTCGTGTAATTTTCTGTACACATAAATATTAGTGATAGTGCAGTAATATTAATGATAGTGCAGTAAAATTAGTATCCAATAAATTACTTCTATTTTACATTAGGATATATACCTAGTGTTTAAAAAAGTTTTTAAGTATTATCCATATAATAAAATACAGTTCGTATGCAGTTCATATATTGCACAATATATACGGAAATGAAGAATTTGTACGTTACATATTTTGCACACACAATGCACTATTGAATTATTACTTCCTCAAAGTAAGGAAATTGTAACTTCCGACGATATTGTACACTGATTGTAGTTTTCTAGTATTGATTAAACATTTCTATGATACAGTATAGTACATTCAGTACAATTGATACTGAATAGTGAATTACAACGTATAATCTTTATAATATTGCAACAAATTAGTAACGTTGATTGAAGAAGTTATTATGTTATACTTTTTATCATTGTTAATAATAATGTAACATTATTTTACTATAACAACGATTATGCTGTTTAATAGATATTACATTTTTTTTTTATTTATCTTGCTTGTCTGTGTATACCTTATGATATGATATCAACTGGAGTATTTCATAAAAAATTATAATCGCAAAAATTTCCGCACTTACAAATCTGTATTTATAAGCTTATAATATTATAATGTAGAAGAACATATTTAGCAAGTATAACTTTTACACGGATAAAAAATAAATGAAAATGTTACTAAATAGCTTAAAATACACTTAATTTTAATAAATATAGCATAGCATTTATGTATACATATAAATATATATTTAATATCATTTTGATTTAAGGAAAAGGTCTACTAGCAATATATAAGGATAAGATCACAGCTATTCAATAACTTGAATATATTTCCTCGTACGCCCACAATGTATAAGTATATACTTACGTTACATAATTTTTAACTCTGCTACATAACATGAATTGGTAGTTATGTATAGTATACAGTATAGTATCGTCACTATCATTTTTATGTCGCTCGCATAGTTATCGACTCAGCTTAAAATTATATTACAGCGCTATTACCGGTGAGAAGGAAAATTAGATGTAACCACAATTTTATGAATGGACGTATATGTGTATAATCATAAACGAGATACTACATCATATATCTAATTATAAAACCAATGTTGTACAGACTATCTTACGAGATTCTGTTTTATACAAACTGAAATGCCGATTACCTAGAAAGCAGAGTTCTTATTATGTCTTCTACGATTTAGAGCATGGCAAGCTTATATTCAAAATTAACTATCGGAGTTAGTAAAATCAACAGATTAAATTCTCTGTAATAAACAATTATATAAAAAAGTTTTTAGGTTGCAATGATATAAAACAGTTCACTTTCCATGTATCGATCGATGATATCAGATTTGACATTATGGGATTACTAGTGGTAAATAACCAAACAAGCGATGCGTGTGGAAATATGGTAACATAATCAAAGGGGCAGTAAAATTAAGGTATGCTTTTTTATAGAGAATATCATTTTTATGCAATTATAATATTATCTCCGTTAAAAATACATAAACAAATTTCATACGGTTATATTATAAAGAGCGTAATATGATGTATATCGCTTTTGAGATAATATGAGCCAGAAGAGCACTTAGTATAACAGCTTCGTTACTGACTTCATACTTATTCCACATCGATAAAGTGGTTCTTTAAAAGCGCTTTAAATAGTATCCTAACAATAGAACGCAAGTGATTCAATATAATGTTTCCGAAACGATCTTATCACATTGATTATTGTTACTAGCGACGATACAAGTACACTTCTGGAAACATGGAGGTTATTGAGCTTTTAATCGTCGAAGTTGATACGATGGGTTTCATCGATGAGCGCAGACTCGTGGAGGGAGCGAGTGTCTTGGTCAGAAAGGCGAGACATGACGGAACAAAACGGAACGAAACGGTGTTGCTAAATATAATACACGGAGCACGCGATTCTCTTACGGCCGGGGACCACAAGATGGTCATCAACATCCGAAAGCAGAAATATCGTCCTCGGTAGTAATCTTGTTGTCGTTGCCTCGTTGGGACGTTTCTCACGGCGCGCATTGAAACGTACGTAGAACAGTGAACGAACGCGACGCATCGAACGGATTTGGAGCTGGTCTCCAAGAAAATCTCTGGTGTTAGTTTTAGGTATTCTGCCGATGTCGTCTTTGTCACGTGGTAACCGGCCAAATTATAGGTAAGTCGCGGGTTTTGGAGAAGTTATGAGTTTTGTCGACGTTGAACAATGCGAAATTAATATGTCATTTTGTTCTAAGTGATCTTAGTGCAGAAACCAAGTATGGAACGGGGAATGAAAGGTGTGTCCTCTGATACCCGTGACTGAAATTGCGCAAACGATCTTTTCCCTTTTTCATGGGAAACAATACTTTTATGTAATCGTTATTGTTCATTGAAATTGACAATATATACTCATTTTCAAGTATTCAATGTAGTTTACGATTATTTCATTGTTTCTATGTTACAACAGTAACAGTTCTGAGGAGTTTTCTAATCTGAAGATTTATTTGCAGCAGCTGTTACGTGTTCATAAGGCGGCAAACATGAAAGTCTAGCACGTGTGCATATATTTGTTTTGCAATTTGTACGTTCGTCACAAGCCAAGTAATCGTAAGATTGGCGGCCGTGTGACTTCTTCCTTTTATTCTTAGAACCGTCTTAACAAATTGGGAAAGCATAACCGTTCAAATTCACGTGCTGCATCGATATATAATGTCACACGATCAATTGCATCATTCCATTTCACTAGATGTCTGATTCGATGAACATTACACGGTTTGTTTACTAATGATATTTGCATACACACAAGAGTCCAATCTGTCACTATTCTTTCTCCACTATTATACAATTTAATTGGTTGCATTTAGCGAACAGCAGTACAAAAGTTTCTATCGTTATCTCATAAAATTACAGGAGTGCAGTCATTTTGTGCACGCACAATGTTTACGTACGTTTATGTATGTTCTAAATGCCACAGAATTGTTGTACGACAGACTAACCTGATCTAACGCATTGCCGCGGAATGACGTAAGAACGGGCTATTCTTTCAAAGAGCGCAACTGGGAAACAATGACGAATTGCGAGGACTATTTGGGCAGCCCTTTTCAACGATCTCGTTTAATGGATTGGGGGAGAAAATCGTAGCTCGGCTAACGCTTGGTTCATACTATTTCTCGATCAATAGTCGTCGTACTTAGCCAGACGGCGTGCAGTTCGTAAATATGACGATCGTGCTCGGATTTCGTTCATATAAACGTTGCACTGTGTGACATACCTGTGTGAGACTTACACTCCATAGACGCGACGAGTTGTGCCCGCAAGTTCGTATTTCACTGCGGAGTATGCAATTTCGCTCGTTAATTTGCTGCCGGATAAAAACTCGAGCGAAAATGATAATGCCTTGTAACGATTTTATTGTTGCTAACGAACTTATATAACTCGGTTTTAACGGTGCTTTAGCACGTATTCGGTGAGGAAAAATTGTGCGAAATAAGACTGTGATCTGTAAAATAACAATTTGTGGTGAAACATCAAAAGTAATGAACAAATGGTGAAGCACTGTAACAGAGGAAAGAGAGTTTCTTAATAAGCAAAAATTGGAATCATTCTTTATGGTACTGATAAAATTTAGTGGACGCCTTGATGCGTACGCGTGTATTATTTAGCGTTCAATACAGATGAAAGTATAAATCAATTAAACATTTTTACGTTTGTTCGACAGAAATGAATATCCAGAAGCCTGAGGGTCTTTTATCAGTGGTTTTACCAACTGAACTAGCGTCTTCGCCGAGTTCGCGACAGCTCATTATAAATCAAGACCAACAGGTGTGTTCGATGTAAATAACGTAGCTTTTTGTCATCCTTTCATCTCTTGTGTTTTCGCATGCTGTATCTTATATGTATGTAGTTTTAAATTGCATGAGTGGTAGCATTTCGAGAAAGTGATCAGATATTTTTTGCTTATCACACGTTAAAGATTATATTTTCCTAACTAGCGTTAACACTTACTGCATAAACTTCTATTAATATTTTAATCGTGAGTAATTGCTTAGTAGTAAATTAAGTTGTAGGAATTTTGGTCCGCAAATGCAACTACGCGAACTCATTACGTGTATATTGATGTTTTCCTTGAATTTTCTATTCCTAAAAGATTGCTATATATAGGCTTACATTGAGAGATATTGTTATCAGATTAGTGATAAAAGTTAGAGTACGAACTATAACAGCACGTCGTAACGATTCGTGTAAAATTCTCAATAATCGACGAATTTGTAATTCCGAACTTTTATTTACCAAAGATGAAATACTTAATGAAGATATTTCTTGTAATTTCTTGTTTCTCTTAATTTAAAAAAAAAGATTACTTAAAGGAGCTAAATAATTTTTAATGGCAGATAAATGAATTTGGTAATGGACAAATTATACTTGTTAAATGTAATTGATAATAATAAATAATTAGTTAACGTTTGGTCATTTAAAGCAGAGCTGATTAAATCGTGACTCAGCGCATTCTTTCATACGATTTGTGCCGTGATTATATATGTACGTATACCTTATATGTACATATCTGACATTCTTAAGATAGCAGCAAAAAATTTAGAATAAAACATGATGAAGGTAATTAATCCAGTAATTTGCATGAGTGATCTATACATAGAATACGATGGTTATAATCGAATTCATGAAAAATATATTTGTTTTTTTAGTTAACCAAATAAATTATTAATTAAGTTGATCTTGAATGAGATGTTTTAGAGATATTTATTACAAATACTTAAAATGCCAATTTAAGTAGTTCAGTTCTCGTACTATTATCGTTTATCTGGTTTCTCAAGTGTACTTCAATTCTTACTCTACAAATCTGTTTCTATTGTCTTGCAAAAATTTAATATCAAATGAAAAGTGATATAATGCAAAATGGACACGTGTCGCTTAATAGGATGAAGAGGCATCGGATTGTCCGCTTTTGACCCCTAGCCCACCGACGATGCAATCGGACAATGCCTTGGAATCTGGTGCGATCTTCGTCTCTTTGGAAGGAAATCCCGTGGAATCGATTCCGCCGCCAACGCTCGAGAACATTAATAAGGAGGACGGGCTTAACGAGTTTATGAGCATAGTGAACAGCTCTAGCAAAGCATTACACGATGGTAGGTCTCACCAGGTGATTAATATGTATTCAGCCATGTTAATCGCTTGCATTTTATTACATTACGTTCTTTGCCGAATTATAATCTCTTGTTTCTTTTTATATTTTGCAATTTAAACGAATTGGCTGCGTTTGCTTTATATTCAGATTCTGTTAGAAATTCATCAAATTACGTTATTTAAGAGCAGGTATAGTTAAAATTGAACTGTAAGTGGGCCGTGTTCTACAAAGGAAAACCAATTCACCTAAAAATGAAAAGGCAGATACGAAAAGTGTTCTGCGTCTCCTAAACCTAATATTAAAAAAATGGTATAGAGGTAGCATGCGGTTGGTGGTTATTTCGGTGATGTTTAATTTGGAACAAGCTTTCTGCAAACGTAACATATAATACAAATTCTAGCGTACTCTTAATTTATTTAGAGCAGCGTACTCTTAATTTATTTTCCTGTTATTATTACGAAACATTGTAATCATATAGTATATGTACAGCTTAACAAAGCTGAATAAAATCGTTCACGGCCCTTATAGGACAGTACGAATCGCGTATAATGCCCATCACTCGAGGACCTTACATAATGGTGTTGTGTCGATATGCAAGACGCTTAGTCTGACAATAAAAGGTCTTAAGAGAATTCAATTCCAATTTAAGCGACGAATTAATCTTAATGGAGTCTAGCCTTACGACTGTGGGGAATATCTCGACGCGTGCCCCTTAAGTTGTTTAAAGGCGCGTACACAGCTGTACATATTATCTTCAGACAGTTTGCTTACAATTTATACACATATTTCACAAGCACTATACCCGCTGTTTCCTATTTCAATGGAATCGCACGTTCATTTATATCAGCAGACGTCGTATGCAAAGATTTGTACCGTTTGACTGAATAGAAATGAAGTATTCAACGCATGTGTCTAAGTAGAAAATAAAAAGAAAACGGTACCCATCAGTTCCCATTAAACTTTTGATTAACACGCTTACCACTACTTTCTCACATTAACGTAATTGGTTGTGTTCATAAAACTGTCACATGACAATGGAATGACTGATGCTTAATGATATATTGTAAGTTAGTCTCTCTATGTTCTAACTTCAACTCCCTTTATCACTTTTACTCGCTCAAGTAACACACACTTCAGACACTGTCTGCAAACATGTGTCAGCGTATGCGCTCTCTGTGCTTCTGCGGACATCCAAAGATTGCTAACGAAGTTCTCTAGACTGTTCTCAAACAGGCATTCTTTCTTTTATTCAAACGCATAATAAGACACAGCGTTTGCGGACAAAGTCTATCATTTGCGATATAAATATCCACAATTCCTGCAGACATTGTCTTTTAGACAAGATATATCTGGAAGTGTGTACGCATCTTAAGCGTGTTTACGCTTTAATAATGGTTGTTGATGGTCGAGTCGCCACGAACAATTACGAAACTCATAGAGAACAGCTTTGAATCTCGATACGCGATCCAAGCTGAGCATTCGCGATCAGTAGACACGCGATTATTTCACGGAACGTTATTTATTTCAGAGCCAAGTTCACGGGATCCAATGGTAGAATCGACAACCAGCGGAAGTAGCAGTGACACGAACGGACCCGTTTGCGCACAGCTATTGACGCAATTAAACACAGCCTACCAACACCTGGCTCCTGATGCTCAAGCATTGGTAAGCATTCCTCGAGGAATTGATATTCTCGAATAAGTCTCATAACACTGCTGATAAACGCGCGAGACTAACTTGATGGGATAGATGCAATGAAGTCCAAAAGAAATGGATACGATGACTGTAAATGCCAATTATTGCGAATAGATGTTTATTTCTGTTATTTTAATTTTGTGTTCTTTGAAAAAGATTGCCAAAAACGATACGATTTATACATTGATAGTGTCTTGAATTAAAATTTATAGTGTCTTGATTGCAGGAGTTTTCTTCGAATACTAATGCATTCAACTTGGCAAGATCACGGACGAAAGAGATTTATGCATGAGTGAATGATGAAAGAGCATTACGTAATTAAGTGAAGAACCTATATTGTCCAGGTACAAAGACGCACTAGTTATAATTATGTCAGAAAGTGGTTGCTATTTAATTAACGCATCCAGTATCGTATATCTCATTACATTTGTCCCATCAATTATACAATCAATTATAATGGAGGAAAAAAAAATAGTTATCTATAAAATTACATTATATTTCTATCTCTCTGGCTCGATGAACATTTTCTTTGTACTTAAGTTATCACATATAGTTCCTTTTATGCAATTTAAGTTGTATATATCTGCCACAATCCTGTAGTTTCAATTACCTAATACAGGATGGTAATGCAAGATAATATTACCTCATACAGGATTATGAGAAGTATATGTAACTTAGTTGCATAAAAGGTATTATTGTGCAGATTCGTTTTGCATTCAATGCGATAAAAGACGAACGTGATGAAGTTCGACGTCGAGCCAGCAGAGTGTTAATTATATTACCGCAATATACGTTGCAACTAGCTACTGTTGCGCTTTTTGCATATTCATGGATTGCATACAATGATAAAACGCAGCACTCCTTTGTATCCTCTTGATGAACAGTCTGGATGGTGATATACGTGTTTCACTAAAATGCTTAACACTCCTGAGATGTGTAATTTACGTCGTTACTGATCTATTGTCTTTTGTTTACGTCCGAATAATATTTGTAACGATACAATTGAAACAGTACAATTGTATGTCGTTGGTTCTCATGCGAAAGCAAGTGTAAATTTGTTTCTTCGTTAATGTACGCTTTGTTTTGGTCACGGCCGATCACCTGTTCTATGTTCGTTCTAATTGTGTCAAGTTCAATTGCATTTGCGCGGCACGTGCATTTATTTTTGATACGCGCCATTGACTGCAAATGATCAACTGTATTGGGTCCTAATGACGCGTGTTGTTATTAACTGATTGCGGTTACTGGTCCACTATTAAAAAATAGAATAATACAAGTAGCGAAATAGATTTATTATAGATCACGCAAAGAATCGTTAGCTAGATGAACTCGAGCCTACTAAATCTTTGGTTTCTGCTACCTATTACAGGATTGTGACACCATAAACTGATTAGTGAAAGTGATACCGCGAACCCTCTAGTGCACACTCAACTGACGGGAAAATTGAGACCCTTTTTTACCGAATACAATAGACCGTACTGGGGAAGTTACCCTTTTCAGGTTCTTTCTCATTGCAGCTCACTTGTTATATATCTGTGACCTTTCCACGTTTCATTTAATTTAGGAGTTACGCGTGATATTTACAAGACGTCTTTACGACTTTTTTATTGGTTATATACTTGGGCTTTGTAGAAACTTGTTATAGATTTTGTTGAATTATTGCGCGGTGATCCGTGACATGACAAGTGTTTCAAACAACTGTGAAGACTATTCAAAATGATATATGGACTTCTATCCTTTGTAAACACTATGTGGGTTACACAACTTCTCAGAATTCTTTGTATATTTATTGATTTACGTTCTTTAGTCATTATGCCTAAGATATTAATATAAAACATTCAATATACGAAGAATATTAAATGCATTAAAACGTGAAATTCGGAAGAGAAATTTTTCGCGTCTATCCGCATATAGTAATTTTATTTCTCCTCCGTGGAAATTAACAAAAAATCATATGGAAGTGTGTACCTCAGTATGTTTTAGTTAGTTTGGCATAAACAAGGAATACGTTGCCAAACATTACAGGCGCAATTCGTTGGTTAATATATATCTTTGTTCTTGTTGTCATTCACGTCTTTAGATTGGAAAGGTAGATGAATGGCGCTCGAAATATGAATGCCATCGATCTTTTCTAATACTTTTGCAATTGTGTGACTCAACGAGCTCGCTTGACTATTTGTGTCTTTTCAGTCGAAGATGAATCTTGACGTCATTTAATACGTTTCACTTTTTATGCAAAATAAGTCATGTGCACAGTGAAGTGCTCGTAACATATGCAACATATTGAAAAAGTTCGTGAGATAATTAAAAGATTTTTGCTATATATTTCGAATTACAATATAGGATTCGTAATATGTTTGTGTATAATATTTGGCATATTCATATCCAATAGATAATTTTAGCACACCTAACGTCTTATGAACACTACGTGCAAATAGAATAATTTTGAGCTGTTGAAAATATAATGTTTTAGTTTCTCATCTACATTTCCATTAATATCACTTAAGTTGTCGTTTGTGTAACAATGTATTTGTATTTTTGTAACAGTGAATGTCGTAAGTATTTGTATAATTTGTAGGATCGGAGGAAAACGCCAAAGAAACTTCACTAACTGTATATTCATATGATTCTTTTACAAACATTATTTCTCCCTTTTTTTGGCAAACAGCAAAAGCTAAACTATCGTCGCTTTTTCTTCCGATCTTTCATTTACATCCCAGTAAAAGGCCTAGTGGGAAGACCAAAAGCAACCCTGCATATGTTTTGATAGGCACAATCATATTAATGGTCATGTTACAGACATCCAGAGCAGGACAGACACCGCTCCTTTGTTTGGGCAGTTCCATCATACTGAAGGCAACTGTGTCCACCCGTTTTATGTAACCCTATGTCACTAATCGCTTGCCTGCTTTCTAACATCCGTATGAACTTACACTGTAACTGTTTAGTTTTACAATCAGGAGAATGGTGGAAAGCCACCTTTGGTCGGGATTCAGCTGATGGTGCCGAAACCGTCTAAGGATTACTGTTTCACGAAGTGGAACTGGCCATTTATAAGGAAGATTTGTTTCTGGTCGTTGATGTCGGCCCTCGTTGGATGTACGGCCTTGGTCGTCGGTGTCATCGCCACAATGCCAAGGAAGTATGTATTAGTATGCATTTAAAATATCTACTTTGCTAGGACAGTATGATTGGATCGAGGAAGGGGCGGTTTCTGGTTTAAATTCTAAAGTGTAAGAATACTATCATGACTCTAGGATTTTAATATTCACAGATGCGATCCGCAAGTTCAATGGTGGCAAGGCAGTGTCTTCTATGAGATATTCCCGGCATCTTTCCAAGATTCCTCAAAAATAGGCGACGGTGTCGGCGATCTTCGAGGTATCACGATGCGGCTGGATTACTTAAAAGAATTGGGCATGCGCGGAATCCGTTTGAACTCAATCTTCCCTGCGGTACACTACCCCGAACACTACACTAATATCCAGAGCTTGGTAGACTTGAACAAAGAATTAGGAACGTTGGATGATTTTTCTACTCTCGTGCGCGAGATTCATCGACGAAATATGAGCCTGATTCTGGACCTGCCCCTGCATCCGTTCGTAAAGACTTTGTTCGATGAAAGTATATTCTTTGAGAAGCCAAATAAAACCGACAAAGCAGTGCGCGAGAGAAGAGACGTTACGAATGAATCAATCCTGCGGGAGGTCGTGCCGACAACCACCTCCGCGTCGTTAGAAGTGATCCGAGAGGCGTTGTCCTCGGTACCACCTCTTTTGGACAGGACAAAGGTCCAACCGCTCACGTCGAATCATATCAATGCCAAACTAGAGAATCCTGTCACGACGGCCATTAAAATTTGGTTAGAAAGAGGAGTGGATGGATTCTACTTGAAGGGGCTGGAAAATTATGTCGACGAAGAAACCTTTCCGAGCAGCTTAAAGCATTGGAAGTCGATTCTAGGACCGGATAGGATACTTATTTGTCACATAGACGCTTTAAATGCTGCTAAATCGGTCGCAGCGAGGAACTCAATTTTACTGAGAATGGATCTCATAGATGTTACGTTGCGCGTCGCAAATAATACGAGGGACATTAGAAAGCAAGTGCGCAAGGTGACGGAGGGTGTACTGTTCGAGAAACCAGGTTATCCATGGGTGCACTGGTCTATAGGTAGCGTCGATTCGAAAAGGATAGCTTCTGCTATTAGCGTGAAGAATGCTAGCATAGCTGCTACTCTGTTAGGGATGATGCTTCCGGGAACACCGAGTATATTCTATGGAGATGAGGTATAAAATTAGGGTAAAATATGGGTAGGGACTGTATTTAATAGTGTAATAAAAGTTTAATTCGTGTTCAGGTAGGTATCACGGACTGCGAATGCGAGGATCATAAGGATCTTTCCCACGTGCATAACTTGGCTCCTATGTACTGGGACGAAAGCAACAGTTCCAATATTAAATTTACGTCTGTCGCTGCAGTAGCTTGGCTACCGACAGTTACGAAACCGCTGGAGACAAGTTTGGTTGGAACCATCAGTAAGATGGCTGCTCTGAGGTCAAAAACAACGCCCATTTATGTCAAGGCGGTGTCCGATGAGTATCAGGTGCTGGCAAATTGTAATATTAGGTAAAATTACAATTGTTTGATAATTATGTATGTTAATTGTTCAAAACAGGTTTCTGGCATTCGTTTCCTCTTATAGGTATGCAAACGGTGAAATTATCGTGATGGAACGATGGTACCCACGACGGAACTCTTATGTCTTTGTAGCGAATTTCGGGAACGCGACGCAAACGAAGGATTTATCTTTTCTTTATTACGGTGGCCACGTCGTAGTTGGTCCATCGAATAGATTGAACAAGGACGTATACTTCAAAGAACTCGTTATACCTCCAGGAGAGGCTTTCGTCATAAAACTCGACAAATAAGAAACTGTTATGAAAGTAAAGCATCTGCGGGACATTCATCTTACATATACAGTCAATGTTTTTCGCGTTTTTGAGTAATATTTCAGCCGCGAACTTGTGATATTTTATTCGAACGATATCGTTGATGTTGCGAACATTGTACAACGAATGCTTAGATATAAAAGTTCCTATTAATCGTACAGCAATTAGGAACTGCAAACGCCCTTTAACAAAAGGTACGTTTTAATGAGAAATAAATGGTAAACATGTGTATTGTACAGGGAAAGAGCAAAGGAAAATGTTTGTGTCGCAGGAACGACTTCGTATATACGGGTATGAAATGTATTTGAACATAAAATCAAAAGCTCACGGAAAAAAGATCAAATTTTACATTAACTTTAGTCTCGTTGATAATAATGAAAAAGCACAACGAAGGATTGCGCATTTCACATTCCAAAAAAAGACAGATCGTTTCACGTTTGCCTGTGTTCATTTCAATGATCAATGTCTAGAATGAAGGGTTGCTTCGCTATTTTGTATATGTATCTTCTAATCATTTTGATAACAGAACCAAAGATGCTTATGGCTCAATTGATTATTCCCCGTTACGATACAAATTCACGATGGAATTTGACATATTTCATATTTTACAGAGTACAAGAAATTTATTCATGCCATTAGGTACGATTTTAAACCTCAGATTAATCGAAAGTATACTAAATATTTTTGTAATGAATTTTATCGTGTGTGAATAACTGTTCGCAACGTGTAATTTTCACTTCGTTTATAATCATTTTGGTACTAATCGAGTGATATTTTACCGACGCCTGAATTAAATGGTGCTTACGTAAACGAACGACAATTTTTCTATTTTTATTCACCATCATGATGCATAGTACGTTTTCTCGATACGAATTTTATATGTTACATGTGGCTTCATTAAAATGTACGTTTGGTCACATTCGAAATATTCCGGTACAAATTTCATGCATTAGAAAAAAAATCGATTATTTATTCTCCACAATGTATTCGATGTATTAAAATTTACACTTGAACAAAGTTCGATTTTGATGTGAATATTAATATCAAGAAATAAAAACGATAATACTATCACAATTTTTTCATATTTCCAAGTTTATGTATTTACTGGCATCATTTTACATATATACCTGGAGCAAGGTCGATGCTATGTATAATTGGCAGAAAAAAAAAAGACAAAATAGATTTGAAATATTCGTAGTTGAGTGTCACTATTATCTTTCTCGCAAGTACTCGACTACTGTAGTATTGCATTATAAGAAGGTTTCAGTACCAGCTGTTACGAAGAAGTTCCCTCGTGCAACACCGCGGAGCCACAATCGGAGTCTCAGTGACTCTCATGCTCTGAGGAAAGTCCCTGGACCGTAGGCAGAAAGTGTCGTAGCGCAATCGCTGTTAGCCTCCGCCGTCTTTTCTCATTAAGAATGGAAGCTTCGGCTGATCTTTGAGTAATGGGTTGGAGTGTATTGGTCAAAGAAAAGTAATGTGTTTGAGACAAAAGAAAATTCTTTCAACATTTGTCCAACCAAACAGGGCTCACAACGAGGAAACTTCTCATTTTTGTCCTTTTATTTTAGCGTGAGTAGATTTAAGTCATTTTCAACTTAGTCGAAAAGTTCCAAGTCCTTTTCAGGACTTTGAAATTTACAATTGGATTTTATATTGTTTAATTAGTTAAGTTATAGTTTAAGTTAAGTTTAGGGTCCCGCAACTGGATCGCCGAGGGATTTTAGTTATAGATATTTTTGTATGTTATACATGTATGTAAATCCGTTTCCTAATTGGATAGGACACACACTTAACGTCATACAACTCAGCCAACAAAAGGTTAGTATTGGCGATCCGGTCAGTAACTACATCAAAACGTAATGTCTAAAATATCATAGATCATTTACTTCCAAGTTCGAAAGAATCATTTAATAATGGTACCAATTCCAATAACATCCTCTAATATAACTGCTAATATAACTTCTGCGTTTTATAAAAAATACACATTTGTTCAATGTTTCAAATTTCACATTAGACTTTCAAATGTAGATAAAAACGCTTTTTTACGCAAGGCTTCAAAAACCAATTTTATTGAATATTGTCATTGTTAAAAGTTTCTAACATTAATTGCTTACAACAAAGTAAAAAGTGAAATTCAACTAAAATTTAATTATTTTCGTATTGCAAAATGAATGTTCAAGGTACGAAAAACCTTGTTTAATTATAGCATAACTTGAGCGTTTCTAAAACATAGTTATCATCAAGATGACAGTTCCTTGTTTTTATAAAAACACTGAAAAAGTATATTTTACTTAATATGTCAGTAATTCTCTTGCAATGGAAGAAATTACTCATTCTATACTCCACTTACCTCTTTTGCCAGTTCTGACAATTTATTCGCCATTTCATTTCCTGTTTGTTGTACCATATTGTAAAAATATCCCTTCTTTTGTAACAGAACATAGGGATGATCAAATTCCTAAAAACCGAATATTGAGAAACAGTTTTAAATGTACTAAGCATGTTCAACATGTTCTCACTTACCATCAAATAACCTTGATCCATCACAAGTATTTTATCGCTATCCATTATGGTGTTCAATCGATGTGCTATAGTGAAAACAGTACAATTGACGAACTTTTTCCTGACAGTCTGTTGAATCAGGGAATCGGTTTGTGGGTCAACATTGGCAGTGGCTTCATCGAGAACCATTATTTTATTATTTCTAAGCAGTGCTCGGACAAGGCATAATAATTGACGTTGACCAACGCTAAAGTTCAATCCTTCATCCGCTACTATGGTATTTAAACCTGCTGCCATCTCCGAGATCGTTTGTTTTAACTCGACTTGTTGCAAAGCATCCCATAAAACGTCGTCAGAGTATTCGTCGAATGGATCTAGGTTTCGTCGAAGACTACCGCCGAATAAAACTGGCTCCTGCGGTATAACACTGATTTTCGAACGAAAATCATGCAATGCAATCTTATCAGTAGGTATACCATCTATAATAATGTCTCCTTCAATATACGCTAGCCGGAAAAGAGAGGTAATTAAAGTTGTTTTTCCTGCACCTGTCCTCCCAACAACTCCTACCTTTTCTTCTGGTTTAATCACCAAACTAATACCTTTCAAGACATAAGGACTTTTAGGTCCATATCTTAATTTGGCATTCTTGAATTCCACCAGACCCTTTCTGGGCCAATTTGGTGCTGGCATTTTTTCTGGTATACTATCTAGGTAAGGTTCTTCTTCCAGACAACTGTATTCTAAAATTCTTTCGATAGAGGTGACTTGATTTTCCAATTCGGCAGTTTGTCTCATACCCCATTGCAAAATTACACTGATCGCGCAAATTTGTGTAATCACTAGACCAATGTCTCCGGCTACAGCAAGCTCGTCAAAGACCACAAACCCGATTGTAATGAATGCTGTGTAGATCACACAGGTTGTCTCAAGGTAGAGCCCGAAAGCTCGTGACGTAGAAAAGAAAATGAACCAAGTGGAAGTGTGGAAATCTTGATGATTGTCAAAATCCGCGGTTACTATCTTCTCAGCCTTGAATGCTCTGATTGTTGTCAAACCTTGTAAAGTTGCACCCACATGATCGAACACTGGTGAACGAGCTAGAAGGAAGCGATTCTTTCCATTATCAATTATAAAGTTAAATAAATCTGATATATAATTAAAGATCATAAGTTACTTGGATCTCTACTGTACTAATGTACGTTGACTACTTACCGATACCCTCCATACGTTTGACTGGACGACTGGTTGACATATATACAACTCGCATCACATAAAAAAGAAGCATAAGGATAAACGTCGGTATTAGCAACCAAAGGCTTACTGTAGCTACGATCACTACGGTACCCATTACATTTAAGAGCATCGTACTAACGTCGAATATCGTAATAGGTAGTTTTTTGTCAATAATATCAATGTCCTTAGAAAACCTCGACACAAAAATAAAATGATTAAAATCAATGTCACAATCAAAACGAAGCTTGATACTAAAATCTTGTGCTGTAGCTACTCATTTGTAATAACATAATTTGATAAATACCTGTTCAATATTCGACCAGCAGGATTTGTATTGTAAAAGTACATAATTGTACGCACGATACTACGAAACATTTGAGCGTGTAGATTTTTCGATGCCCGCATACAAACCTCGTAGAAAGTGAACGTTTGAATTACATAGACAAAGACAACACCCATGGACAGACCACTATAAAGATAAATAATTCCATAACGAGAGAGCGGACCAATCCATTCAAAATCTTTTGTACCGTTTACGTTTATCATCCATGACGTCACTTCCGTATTTACCCAAAACGCAAGCAAATAGTCACTACTGCTAGCCATCGCTTGACTCGCAATAAACAGAATCGTCACCAAGAGAAGCAAGAAAACACTTTTGCTCGCTTTCCAGTAGGCCGCAAAAACTGAACTAGAAATTTTCCCGCGTATTCTTGCTTCCACTACCTCAGCTGGATTTTGGTCCATAGCTGCTTCCTCCTCTTTTTTCAATTCAAGTATGGTTTGCCTCCTTTCTGCCTTAATCTCCATCTTTGACTCTCTTCTTCCCTGTATCCCTTCGAAAATTTTCATGAGATTTAGATTCATATTTTGAAGCTCCTCGAAGGTACCCCTCGCTTGAATACTACCGTTGTTCATCAAAAGTATTTCGTCTGCAGCCTTTAAGTATTGGATCTGGTGTGTGACCAGGATTCGAGTTTTCCCTTTAAGGAAACCGCATATACATTCATCCACGATTCGACTGCCAACGTGTGGGTCGACGGCGGATAAAGGATCATCTAAGAGATAAATGTCGGCATCCATATATAGTGCTCGAGCCAGATTAATCCTGGCTCGTTGACCACCGCTCAAATTCATCCCTCTTTCACCAACTACGGTTCGATCTTTGTACGGGAACATATCTAAGTCGGGTCTCAATTGGCAGACTCGAATCACTTCGTTGTAACGAATCTCGTTCATAGGTGCCCCAAAGAGAATGTTCTGTCTGATGGTGGAAGCGAAGATCCATGGTCGTTGATTGGCGAAAGTTATTTTTCCATTCGTTTCCAGAATCCCGTTTTGTGATGGTATTTCACGAAGTATTGCCTGTAACAAACTACTCTTTCCTGATCCTATTTGACCAATTATTGCTACAAAACTACCAGCTTTTACTGTGAAATCAATATTTCGTAACGTATAATCTCTGTATTCGTCCCATCTGGCAGTGACATTTTTTAAGTAAATAGGAACAGATTGTGTGGCTACTTGGTTTTGAAGTTTCTGTGGCGGTGCGATTTCGGGTTGCATGAGAAATTTTTCTATGCGTTTGATAGATACCACGCCTTCTGCTAATTGATTAATACCTGCGCAAAGTATAATATATTAGATATGATTATAAAATTAGAAATTGTAAATAGGGATAAAAGACGGTTGTTTCTCAGGTTGTTAACTCAGGGATGCCAATTCATTGAAAACCAAATATATAACTATTTAAATAATTTACATAGTTAAAAAGTCATTTTAATATGTAATTCTTTCAACATTACAAATACTCACTTATTGGAAAGCCATGGGTCATGGAACTTCGCAAAATGGTGTAAAACGCTGTAATCATAAACACTTTCTCAGCATCGATATAGCTTCCGCTTAAAACGTATGTTAATATAGTAATAAATAAACCGAATCGAGGAACATAGATGTAGAACGTTATTCCTATTTGCTCAAAGATGGAATATTTCTTTATCACATTTACTTCTATTCTGAAAAATACAAAGTACAGATTAATATTAGAAAGTGTACTTCAAATACAGAATCCTAACACTTGCTATATATCGAGCACTTTCTTACCGTCTTGCTTTTTCGACAAGAAGCGAGTACGGGATCTCCCAAACGTACATCTTAATTATTTCTATTCCAGCGATTATTTGATTCATCAATCTTAATCTATCGTCAGTCTTCTGAGCACATACAAGAGTCAAGCGCGATACCTCTCTCCCAAAATATACTAAACAATATATAGGAGAAAGCAGTATAGAAAAAGTAACAAATTGGAAAAGATTTTTTGGAAATGTGACCATCATATTAAGCAATGGTTACCTATATTCCAAATTGTTTAATACTTACTTTGTAATGGAATAATTAACCCAAAGGTCGCAATTCCTGCAATAGCACCAATCCCAATCTCTTGGTACATAAGATACGCTAATACGGGTAATTGAAGTGGACCAATCCACAAATAATGCAGATTATAGAAGGCATAATCGAGCCTGTTAACATCATTGCTCAAGAAATTTACCATCTGAAAATTTAATAGTTTCACACATCTAAGCGTTGATAGGAAGGTTTACTAAGTTCCAAGTTAATGCTCAGCTTGTTAATTAGTTCATTTTGTACCTGTCCAGCAGACGTTTCATTTTCAAGAACAGAATTAGATAATCTAAGTATTTTTCGGTAGATTAGAGTACAACAAGCCACTCTGACTTTCATACCGATGTGTAGCAAATTTTGTAACGTCCAATGAAAGATTATGATATCTATTAAAGGAAGAAGACAGAAAGCTGAGACATAATAGTACATGTCGTTGGTCCAGTCTTTCCTATTTCCAGAGAAGTAACGCAATAATCTAGCCAGAAGAAACGGTTGTATGATCCTGAAATACAATATAATTCTTCTTTTCTGTTTTCTTCTTTTTTCTTACAATTCACTCAATTGAATAGAATATCTGTTAATTATTTTAAACAATGCATCGAGTTATCACTAAATTGTTGTTTTTACGTATTTGTTACTATACCGTACGCCAAATTCGAGAATACATAGCGCCACTGCAGTGTTGATCACCATTCCGGCGAAGCATTTCCAGAGTACCCTTAATAAGCTCGGCTTCGGATTGCCCTTTCTTTGCTTGCATTGCTTCACCTCGTTCTCCCAGTTTTTTACGATAAGTTGCCCCAAATAATCACTCTTGTCTTCCGACAGCGGAGAATACAGATCATCCTCATCTAACTCTTTTTTATATCCAACAACGAACAGCTTAAGGATCCACCTATTCGTTACATAATTTATTGAATTTTGAAAGCACACGTGACACAAGAATGTTCAACATAAATCGAGTTATGAATGTATATATAAATATGAATAATAAGATATCTAACGATAACCTTACCAGAAGGTGGCAACAGATAATGGGTTGGCATTTTGACGCGGATTTTTCACTTCTCTTCTCTGATTTTTATCCATTCTTGCAAGTACACCTTTTGCTCATCTCACACTGTTGGGAAAAATATGTTTACATAAGTATAGAAATAACTTTTAGTATGTACAATACTTAGACAATTTAATCAATTACAATCATTTCTGAAGACAAAAGTTTTGTGGAAAAATGCCTGGCAATGGTTTTGGATAGCCTACCCACCAGAACGCACCCTTGCGAAATATGAATTTAAAAAAAAAACAAATTTTCTTCGATTTTCAAGGGATTCGGTATTAAAAATAGTCGAAGAGGAAACGCTGTGTTGTAAATGAACTATCTATCAACGTGAATTTATGGTATCACATATGTTCTTATCAAATGAAAATACTAATTAATTACTAAACGTGTAATTCTATTGAAGCGCAAGAAATAAGAAGGAATTATAGGGTTATAAAACTCAATTTCGAATGTACACCGAAAATAATTCATTCGATAATCAAATTCAACAGGATAATTGTACAATGTTTAATATGCGCTTAACGTTATCTAGATGTTCACTTTTTTAAAAATTAATTTACGATATATAACATAGCAATGATGATACATGCATGAAAAGATATGGAAAATATATATGATACAAAAGTTAGAGAAAAATGAATTAAAATTTACAAAATGTTTTTTGTGTTTTTATTTATATCTGATTAATTACTATAGTAATGGTATCATTGAATCGTACGTAAGTGTCGTTATTTTATTTTTTATTGTTGTCTTTACAGTGAAAATGAAATTATTGCGATCATCATTTCATATTCTAACTGAATGCAAAAGATCGTACTTATAACAAGATATACTGCCGTTTTAAATGATCGTCCTTGTTTGAAACTTTATCAGGGTTTATTTCAAGACAAATTTACAGCACTTGCTTCCAGTACGACTCATGCCAACGCATGTATTCAGGAAATCAACGTCTGGACAAACATTCATGTGCCTTAGCTGATTCTGCAACTGACGATACCGCAAATAGCTTATATATAGCAAACAAACGGGAAGATATGACTTTTTAAACTGTACTGCTTTAATTTCTTTTTTATTCGATAGCAATATGGATGTCTTTAGAATGTATGACAATGTTCCAAAGACATCACGTATTGGAAATGTACCTTATCGTGAGCAACTTGTATATTTACTTATATTTACACATTTGTATCATTAACATTTTAAATCCTTGAATTTCATGTTGAATTTCCCAAAACAACTACTGTATATCGAAAATACTGCGAGTCTGGCGGTTTATAAAATTTTTGCGCTCCTGAAATTGCTTGTCAACTGACTCTTCAGTTGTGGTTTGTACGTATTGTAGCTGAGATGATCAAATCGTTCAACCAAAAATAGATGAATGGATTATTTCTAGTTCAACGATCAGAAGTAGTTTCAACTTGGTTGACATTGTGGTTATACGGACAATTTTGAATTACGTAAGATAGATCGAACCGATCGCCTAATCGAACGTTGTATAATTAAACGAAACTAACTACTGCGGATTTCGTTCTACCTAACAACTGCAATTGTTATGGACTACTGCAGATGTCACAAATGATATCTGTTAACACTGACGAGACCATATTCTACTTACGAATTGACGGTAGGTGATGTATATGTTCCTCGCACGAAATTCAACTACAATCCATGAAAGTGAGATTTCTTATTGGCGTCTAATTTGCATTACACTTTTTGTACGTTTGCGAATAAGTAGAGTAAAAAACTTTTGTGATTGACGTAAGTGTGGATATTAGCGATTGTTAGTAAAATATATTCTGCATCTAAGAGTGTTTTGTCAATTTAAGAAGTACTTAAAGAATGCAAACGTTTCGTCAAGGCGATCAAGGCGATTAAATTACTTTATTCTAACCGTTTAAAATAATTTTGCCTTTTAATAATGTGTGCTCGAATCTTCCATGAAATTTTCTAATCTAAGAATTATTTACCATTAATAATTTCTGCTATACGTCAACAAGTAAAAAACTATCAACTGGAGAATGTCTTGTATGACGTTTATAAGTTCAATTATTGAGAAAAGTTTCGGATTTCACGAAATAATTACGAAAAGTAGCAAATTTTTCGTTTCGCTAAAAAAACCAATACTAGAATGTCTCTTATATTTCGTAACAGAATAAAGTAGTTTTCAAGACATATGTACTGAGATTTCCATCGTGATTCATGGAATGTCTCTATTTCGAGAGATCGATCTCTCGAAAACGATATCAAGCTGAGCTACAAAAATTACGCATGTAAATTTAAGTCGTTTGTAATCGTACAATTATTGTATAACTAATTAGCCTATAGTGTAAGTTAAGTTAAATTTATATTCTCGCCGCTGAACCGCTTCTCTTCTCAACTTTAGTTTCACTTAATTTTGTTTCTATTTTTACCGAAATCTTTATCAATTTTTCTTACAACGAAATACTAGACTTTAAAATATCGTACCTTTTACGAAACACTTTAATTATTCTAAAGTGTTACTTTACAAATTTTACTTTGGGTAAAATAATAGCATTTGTCGGCATCCCTTTCATAAAGTCCATACTGTCATTTCCAGAATCTTAGATTTGGACAATGTATTATAGATTCCGATTTTAAACTCACAAGTAGAGTTAGTTCTCGCTATCTTCTGTATCGAGAATATATATGTGCAATAAAGAATAGATGGGATTAGGATTCTAGGGATGGGTCCCTACGTAGTCACCTCCTTGATAGTGGCCTGGGTAGTTGGTAACATTTTGAAAAGCTTGATCTTTCTAAAACGATATCATGCTAAGGATTAGTCGAAGGAATATATACGTCAAAGGAATATATACTTGAAGGAATATTTATGTTGAAGAAATGAATGATACAGGTTTGATACCACTATTGTAATTAAGAAAACTTTTAGAAAAATCATATTCTAACTTACATTTTACCTCGTGATTTTTGTACGGTACTAGGTACCAGAAAACAAAAATCAATCAAATCAAAAGTCAGTTATTATTTATTTAATAAAATTTCACTTATATTTCATAATTTAGCATTCTTTCGAAATTCTACATTAAAATTACTAAGATAAAATGGGTATAATTTTTGTACAATTTTATTGAAATTACATTTTTGTTTCAAAGACTAATCAGTAGATAATCGGTAGATAATACCTTTATAAGCACCATACTTTCAAATACGTATCTTAAGAGACACATAATATATTTAGCAAAAACTATCAATTTAGATTGAAATAGCAAAATACAAATTGGACGTGCAAAAAGACTTTGCTTAAACGTTATATAATTTTAATATTTCTACAGTATATAGTCATCATCAAGATGACACTTCGTTGTTCTTATAAAAACACTGAAAAGATATATTTTATTTAATATTTTCACAATTCCTTTGCAATGTAAACAATAACAACTTTTCTGCTTACCTTCTTTGCAACTTCTGACAAACTATTCGCCATTGCAGTACCTGTTTGTTGTACCATATTGTAAAAATATCCCTTCTTTTGTAACAGAACATAGGGATGATCAAATTCCTAAAAACCGAATATTGAGAAACGGACTTAAATGTACTAAGCATGTTCAACATGTTCCCACTTACCACCAAATAACCCTGATCCATCACAAGTATTTTATCGCTATCCATTATGGTGTTCAATCGATGCGCTATAGTGAAAACAGTACAATTGACGAACTTTTTCCTGACAGTCTGTTGAATCAGGGAATCGGTTTGTGGATCAACATTGGCAGTGGCTTCATCGAGAATCATTATTTTATTATTTCTAACCAGTGCTCGGACAAGGCATAATAATTGACGTTGACCAACGCTAAAGTTCAATCCTTCTTCCGCTACTTTGGTATTTAAACCTGCTGCCATCTCCGAGATTGTTTCTTTTAACTCGACTTGTTGCAAAGCATCCCATAAAACATTGTCAGAGTATTCGTCGAATGGATCTAGGTTTCGTCGAAGACTACCGCCGAATAAAACTGGTTCTTGCGGTATTATACTGATTTTCGAACGAAAATCATGCAATGCAATCTTATCAGTAGGTATACCATCTATAATAATGTCTCCTTCAATATACGCCAGCCGGAAAAGGGCGCTGATTAAGGATGTCTTTCCTGCACCTGTCCTCCCAACAACTCCTACTTTTTCTTCTGGTTTGATTACCAGATTGATGCCTTTCAGAACGTAAGGGCTATTTGGTCCATATTTTAATTTGACATTTTTTAATTCCACCAGTCCTTTCCTAGGCCATTCCGGTGGTGGCATTTTCTCTGGTATACTATCCAGAAAAGGTTCTTCTTCCAAACGACTGTATTCTAATACTCTCTCGATAGAGGTGGTTTGATTTTCTAATTCTGCGCTTTGCCTCATGCCCCATTGTAAAAGTCCAGTAATCGCAGTGATTTGTGTGATCACTAGACCAATGTCTCCGGCTATAGCGAGACTATCGAAGACCAAAAAACCAATTGTAATTAATGCTACATATATCAAGCAGAATATCTCAATATAAAGGCCAAAAGCTCGTGATATGGAGATGAAAATGAACCAAGTGGAAGTGTGATGATCTTGATGATTGTCAAAATCCGCGGTTACTATCTTCTCAGCCTTGAATGCTCTGATTGTTGTCAAACCTTGTAAAGTTGCACCCACATGATCGAACACTGGTGAACGGGCTAGAAGGGATCGATTATTTTTAACGTCATTTACTCACAAAGTTGAAAAATATGATAAACAATTAGTAATTACAAGTTATTTTGACTCGTATTATATTTAATGCAATTCAGCTACTTACTAATACCCTCCATACGTTTAACTGCACGACTAGTTGAGATGTATATGACTCGCATGCCATAGAAACAGAGCACAACGATAAACGTAGGTATTAACAACCAGAAACTCACTGCTGTAACAATCACTATGGTACCCATTAAAGTTAGAAACATTATAGTAACGTCGTACATCGTGAAAGGTAGCATTTTGTCAATAATACCGATATCCTTGGAAAACCTCGACACAAAAATAAAATGATTAAAATCAATGTCACAATCAAGACGAAGCTTGATACTAAAATCTTGTGCTGTAGCTACTCATTTGTAATAACATAATTTGATAAATACCTGTTCAATATTCGACCAGCAGGATTCGTGTTGTAAAAGTACATAACAGCTCGCACAATACTACGAAACATTTGAGCGTGCAGATTTTTGGATGCTCGCATACAAACTCCGTAGTATGTAAACGCTTGAATTACATAGACGCAGACGAAACCCACGGTCAGGCCACTATAAACATAAATAACTCCATAACGAGTCAGTGCACTACTAGACCATTCAAAATCTTCTGTGCCATTCACATTCATGACCCACGACGCTGCTTCTGTGTTAACCCAAAATGCGATCAAATAATCGCTACTGCTAGCCATCATTTGACTCACAATAAACAGGATCGCCATCAGAAGAAGCAAGAAAACGCTTTTGCTCGCCTTCCAGTAGGACAATAGTACTGTACCAGAAATTTTCCCGAATGTTCTCGTTTCTGCTACCTCAGCAGGCTCTTGATTCGTGATTGCTTCCTCTTCTTTCGATTCCAATATTGTTTGTCTTTTTTCTGTCTTAATTTCAACTTCTTTCGATTCCCTTTTCCCCTGCATTTCTTGGAAAATGTTCATGAAATTCAGATTCATATTTTGAAGTTCCGCAAAAGTGCCTCTCGCTTGAATACTGCCGTTATTCATCACAAGTATTTGGTCCGCTGCCTTTAAGTATTGGATCTGGTGAGTGACCAGGATTCGGGTTTTTTCTTTAAGAAAACCGCATATACATTCATCCACGATTCGACTGCCAACATGTGGATCGACGGCGGATAAAGGATCATCTAAGAGATAAATGTCGGCATCCGTATATAGTGCTCGAGCCAGATTAATTCTGGCTCGTTGACCACCGCTCAAATTCATCCCTCTTTCACCGACCATGGTTCGATCTTTGTGCGTGAACATATCTATATCGCGTCTCAATTGGCAGACTCGAATCACTTCGTCGTAACGAATCTCGTTCATAGGTTCCCCAAAGAGGATGTTCTGTTTGATGGTGGAAGCGAAGATCCATGGTCGTTGATCAGCGAAAGTTATTTTTCCACTCGTTTCCAGAATCCCGTTTTGTAATGGTAATTCACGAAGTATTGCCTGTAATAAACTACTCTTTCCTGATCCTATTTGACCAATTATTGCTACAAAACTACCAGCTTGTACTGTGAGATCAATATTTTGTAATGTGTAATCTCTAGACTCGTCCCATCTGGCGCTGGCATTTTTTAAATAAATAGGAATAGATTGCGTGGCTACTTGGTTCTCAAGTTTTTGAGGCGGAGCGATTTCGGGATGCATCATGAATTTTTCCAAACGTCTGATAGATACCGTAGCTTCCGCTAATTGATGAACACCTGTGTAAAATGTAACATATTGGACATAATTATGAAATGTAGCAGGATAATAGATAGGCACAAGCAACAGTTATCCCTCGATTTACACAGGATAATAAAACCATGTGGCTTTTTTATGCAATTAATTATTGCGTAAATAAAAATGGTCATTATGTCGAAAATTATGTTAGAAAAGAACTCGTATGTATTACATACGTATTTATCTTTGCAAAAATCAGTACTAATGATTATTCAGATAGGAATTTAAATTTTGTTCACTGTCTGCATCAGTGTAGTATAGCAGAGCCTCAGTTTCTTTTTTACAGATACCTAGGTGTTGCAACGGCTTTAATTTTATATAAAGATAATTTTTGTTAAACATATAAAAACGTTTTCTGATCGTATAAATTATTTATCGGTAACGAAATGTTGCTTACAAACAGTACGGTATAAATCGAGAAATATATAATATTTGAGTCATTTTCCAAATATAACTGTATTTCTTATGGAGAGTGGTTATTAAAGTGATGCTTCAGATTATGATAAAACTTACATCATGTTAAAATAGAAGTATTATAGAGATGAAACCTGTTGGCTTTTTCTTTCTTTAACACTGATTCTTAAAAGACCAAGCTTGTAATAACAAGTTATAGTCAATAACGTTACGCATCTATATTGGACAGGGGTTTTGGAAAAAGAAACTAGACAATTGTTCACGTTTTTTCTTTTCAGAAGCCAGGTAAACTTAAATGCAAACCAGGGAATTATTGATCAAGTAGCTTGTTGTTAACATTAATCAAATTCATGCAAAAAAATGTACCAAAGGAAATACACGAAGTAGATAGTATAAATTTCACAAATTCTACTGTGTAAATTCAGAAAATCGTGTAATTTGTATTATGAAGCTTGCAATTTATAATTTTTATTCTAGTTCTCTCATTAAATATAGAACACGTATAGTTTTTTGTAATGTTGAAGAAAAAGCCAATAGGAATACATTAAAAAATATGATTCCATTTAAAAAAACAAAGTTGACCTTCATATGTCTTCTGTGCCTCCATCTACTAGAAAACTAACATCAGATTATGCCCTCCTCGTAATCACCGTAATCGAGTAGGATGAACTTATGTATTTTTCGCTATCGTTAAAAACAAGCGAATTACTCAGATGGCCTGTTTAAGATGCTGCACCATGTACAATATCTGTAATATAACATGATATAGTTCCAGCAAAATCTAAAACAGCACTCTAACAACAACGCCGCATTAGAATATCTTCCCATTAATAAACATTACAAAAATATACAAATATTTTGCACAGTATGCACTCATATTAATACGTAATTTTTTAATTATTTAAATTCACATTTCTTGCACATATTTTATTTTCACAATAAAATATATTTCGAGTTGAAAGTGACTTACTTAAAGGGAAACCAACGGTCATAGAACCTCGCAAAATAGTATAAAACGCTGTAGTCACAAATACTTTCTCAGCATCGACATAGCTTCCAGTTAAAACATATGTCAATATGGTAATAAATAAACTGACTCGTGGAACGTAGATATCGCATGTTAAACCGATTTGTTCAATGATCGAATATTTCTTCATTACGTTTACCTCTTTCCTGAAATAATTGAAGTAAAGGCCTATATTATAGAATTTATTTTTTTATGACTACTGTACATAATAGTTAAATCTACAGTGATTATAAAAATAATTTCATATTTATGTATGGATTAAGATAGATCCAAGCATGTTAGATTTTATATATGCGAAAACGTTTCAAGCAGACATGAAATGCATAAATCATACGTCGCTGTGCATCATATATTTATTACTTTCTTACCGTCTAGCTTTTTCGACAAGAAGGGAGTATGGGATCTCCCAAACGTACATCTTAATTATCTCCACTCCAGCAATAATTTGATTCATCAACCTCAATCTATCATCAGTTTTTTGAGCACATAAAAGAGTCAAACGTGACACCTTTCTCCCAAAATATACTGAGCAATATATAACGAAAGAAACGAAATGATCGGTTAAAAAACGATTTTGGAAATGTAAGCATTACCTTATGCGGGAATTACCTGTATGCTACATCTTTTTTTATACTTACACTGTAAAGGTATACATAATAAAAATGTCGTCATTCCTGTAATAGCTCCAATGCCAATTTCACGATATATAAGGTACGCTATTACGAATACTTGAAGTGGACCAATCCATAAGTAATGAATACCGAACACGAAATAATCAAGTCTGTTAACATCGTTACTCAAAAAATTAACCATCTAAAAATGTAATAAATAGTTTTTCATGTTAGTAATTTCATATTAACGCTCAATTTTTCCATTAACGCTTTAGATTTTCAATTTGTTCTATACCTGTCCAGCAGACGTTTCATTTTCAAGAACGGAATTAGATAATCTAAGTATTTTTCGGTAGATTAAAGTACAGCAAGCCACCCTGACTTTCATTCCGACGTGCATTAAAGTTTGTAACGACCAATGAAGGATCAGAGCATTTAGTAAAGGAAGAAGGCAGAAAGCTCCGGCATAATAGTGTATATCGTTGGTCCAGTTTTTTCTATTCCCTGAGAAATATCGTAGTAATCTGGCAAGAAGAAATGGTTGTACAAGTCTGAAATAAGATATAATTCTAACATTAACATCTATATCTTTTCTACTCTATGTTTTTCTGTATAAAGTTGAACTTTATAAACTTTGTTCTCAGTGAATAAATATTCACTATGACCAAAATAATTATGTGACATATTTATAGCGAACAATAACGTGATCATGTTATATCGAAATGCCGCTAAGCTCTGTGAAATATGAAATTCATATCTTTTTAGGTATTTTGAATATAAAAAATATCAAATATATGGTACAAGCAGAATATTTCGTAATTATTCAGAATAATATATAGTTTTCATATATTTGTTACTGTACCGTATGCCGAACTCTAGAATAAATAGCGCTAGTCCAGTGTTCATCACTATTTTACCGAAGCATTTGTAGAGTACCCTAAATAAGCTCGGTTTCGAGTTATCCTTTCTCTGCTCGCATCGTTTCACCTCGTTTTCCCAATTCTCCACGATACGTTGCCCCAAAAAATCACTCTTGTCTTCTCGTAGCGGGGAATACAGATCATCCTCTTCCAATTCTTTTTTGTACCCAACAATGAACAGCTTAAAGATCCACCTGTTCGTCGCGCAATTAATTTTAACGTAAATAACATTTATATAAATATTAAAATGAAATCTACAATAGGGATTATTCGATTTATATGGTATTTTTTATATACCGTACCAATTTTATTTTTGTGCAAACATTCAAAATAAATATTTTTATAAGATGCACAACTGTACAAGTAAATGTAAATAATAAAATGTTATGAGATAACATTACCAGAACGTGAGAATAGATAATGGGTTGGCATTTTGACGTGGATTTTTCACTTCTTTCCTCTGACTTTTATCCATTTTCGCAAGTATTCCCCTTCTTGCTCATCTCAAACTAGCTGGAAAACTGTGTTTAACGTGTTTATCTCATCTTCTGAAATCAAAAAGCAATCACGTACTTATAAAAATGAAATGAAGAATAAAAAGGTCTTGTTTAAGTTTCGCTTTTGTAAGATAATTGCATTCAGATTTTGCTTATTATATTAATTATAAAAAAACCCTCTGGAAATTCAGAAAAGGAGAATAAAATGTACGCTAAGAAAAGTGGGTGCATCACATGGAGATAATTTTTATCAGAAATTTTCGACACCAGTTGTGCTTTCCAGAGGAAAGATACTACAGTTTTTTCACGTCTATACGCGATTGTGGAACCATATATCATACGGAAAATATGCTCGTCGCAGAAGTTCTATTATCGTCATTAATTCTTCTCGTTTATCGCTGGCTTTATATCATAGATGATGTTTATGATTCTTTTCAAGGCAAAACTAATGACAACGAATTATGTTGATAAGAGAGCACAAGTTTTGCGAATACATCTAGCTTATTCTAATAATCGAGTCTACTTTAATAATTAAATTAGGCAACACTCCAATATAATTATTCAATCGTATGTTTTATTATACAATGGATTTGCACTGGAACAATTATGTACATAAATATTAAATATATTAGTTGTGAAGACATTTGAAAGCTTCGCTCCTATAGGCTATTTTCAGATTTCATTATTGTACTAAACAATTAAATGCTGAAACTTTTTTGTTATCATGTTGCGTTTTTAATGTAATATGATGAATTAATTGATGAAATCGCTCTCTTCTTTAAACGTTTCCACGCACATATCGGATTATAGAGAGACACAAAGTAACGAATTCTATTTAATTATACGTTCAATTTCATTCCGTGAAAGTCTCTATCGAGACAGATTTCGACTCTCAAAGCACGCAGGACAATCCGTTCGTGTTGTTTCAGTAAAGACGTTGATTTGTTCTTCTACATTTGGCCGTAAGCTAAGAAAAGAAGATTGTATTGAGATTATTTTATTTTAGAGACTGTAAAATAAAAACTATTCAACAATCTCAATCTGACATGTAATACTAATATTCTTAACTTTAAATTCTTTCTTTATGATGCTGCAATTGAAGTAAGGATATCTCGATCGTATCTATATACAAACATACTACCGGTTCAAGCATCCGTTTTTAATTACGATTTTATCAGAGTTTATAGCAAGACAAATTTACAGCCTTTGCTTCCAATGCAGCTCGTGTCAACGCACTTATCCTACACAAATCAACGTTTCAACAAATATACCTGTGTCTTTGTTCATTTTACGAGTAACAGTATCGTAAATAGATATAGTTTGCATAAAGCAAACAGACGAGAAGATATCAATCTTTAAACTGCTCTCATTTTTTCAAATACGTCAATAATGTGTATGACAATTCCCAGTAAAGAAAACTGGGGAATATTACTGGTAAATATAAGTTGTGAAAATAAACAAAAGCCGTATAATGGTAGTATTGCTGTAAGTAAAAATTTCATAAGAAATCTCGCGTTGAATTAATTAAAGTATCATTAAATATTCGATGATTCAATAAAAAGTTTATTGTTTGAAAATCTTGATCCCAGTTGGTTCTATTTTCACTGATATTATCTATGACGTCCTTCTCTCAATTCAAGTACTTAAGTATTTGCTGCCTGCAAAATCAATCGTGTTTCGTTAAGTTCAGATAATAACTCTATTGATTCTGATATAAATACACGTTCTGAATTCATGCCGAATTGATAGAATAACATTTACATCGTCTTTTTAAATCACCAAATTTGTGCTTCTATGTCAAATTTTATCTAAATACGTTTAATGCCGATGAGAATATGCCGCGGCATGCGTTTTCACGTGATTTACATTCAGTGACACGCGTGTAGCGCTCAGATCAACGTGCATCCTGAATTTCTCGTAACTTAAAAGGATTAATATTGTGCAAAACAAATTTCTATCCTACTAATCCGAAACAAAAACAAGAAAACGGGAAATTCGTAGTTACGTCACTCTTGCAAACAAGCTATGTTGCAAAGTTGTTCGCGTCCTTCAGAGTCGTCCATTTCATTCGGAAGGATTACGAAAATCCTGCGTTTTAGGCGTGCACACGAGTTGCATTGAAAGCACCTAATTGTAAGTGGTAGTTCCAAGGATAATCGAAGGTTATTTATCCTTAAAGATTAGTTTCTCTAATGGTATCTATTCTTTCCCGCTTTTTTTCTGGCACGGATAAAAAGAATTTAATTGGAGATTGATCTGTAATATGGTGTAGAAACTTTTAAACTATACAATTTATTTCCGTGCTTCAAAGACAGAGGGCATACTAGGTTATAGTCTTTGCATTCCTTTGTTAGAGAACATATTCTTTAGTTTCTTTGTTTTATTCGCCATTTTTAGCAAACTTTGATACTGTTTAAATGTTGGGTAGCCTTGGTATTTCTACTTGCTTTTTATATTTTTTTCTATACTATTACAATAACGTTTCTTCGAAAATAACGTGTTTATTTTTTGTAGCCGTTTATGATAGATACCTCAATTTACAAGTCAGATTAGATTGTCTGATTAATCGAAAGTTCACAAAAAAAGTTGTAAATTTGATACATGAGTACATGGTTCAACGTGATTTTAAACAACACATCGAATGACCTCGTAAAAATTTATGTAACATAGATATAAGGATTTTATATAATCACATCATATTTTGTTTCCTATAAAGATTTATCGTACAATGACATTGGACTACTAAAAATTCGTAGAAGGTAACCTTCATACATCTCAATAGCTGATGACCCGCTCGTATATTTTCTTCAAAGCAATGAATTAATAATTGTGTTTGACACTTACAATTAATCGATGAATGAGTGTTAATTGATTTTAATCGCTCGTTCGTCGGTGAACAAGAATATCGTAAATAAGACTACGTAATGTGAATTTTTTGTTACACGAGTCTAATGCTAACATATACGCCTACTTTTTACTTTAATATTTTTATACCTACGAATAATTTAAAAATTTATATTTATCCTACATGTGCGACACTCGATAAAACTAAAAATATCTAACAATAGTTAGATAGTAGACTAGACAAAATCATTGTTTCGATTATCCATTTCATCGATCAAAAGGTTCTCTTTACATTGATGATATTAAAGATGCTTTAACTTAACATAACTATACTATATTAAATATCACATTTCATGTTGAATCACCGAGCAAAAAATAACGTCCATTGCTCGTTATGTTTGTTACAATCAATTTATGATTTCATTAGCATTACGGTACAGTATTATCTCCTATTCCATTCCAAGAAATTCGAATGTTTCCTTAATTTTATGTTTCAAGCAATCATTAGATTTTATGCGTCTGTTAACGGGAACTGATTTTAGTCGATGTTTCAATAACAATTGTTAAAACAATCGAATAACACAATACATACCAGAAACTAGTGCTCGGTGTTACCATGCAGTCTGTTCAATGAATAACACCGTTCTAATTGTTTCGAAACACTTCGCGGCATCCAAGCTTTCCGCGTAATCACGTTGCGTCTAGTAGCCAACTGATGAACGAGGAAAAGATACAAACGATTATATAGACCCTGTTACGCGCCGGGTGGCTGGCGTACAGTATTGATCAAGGCAACGCATTTACTTTATTGTTGCCGTTTGAAATACTATCTGATTCCGCCTTTCCACGATGCGTGCTCGAGCGTGTACGTTGATTCACACACCTTATTTACATTTATGTTATCATATATCTGATATTACATGCCCTATTCGATAAGAGAAATCTTCATCTCTTGTAGACCATTCAAATAAAAAATTACTTACTGGTAATAATTCCCTTCACACGTCACGAGGCAACGAACTTAAACTGTCAACTGCAGAATATTCCTTGTACGAAAGTTTATATATAACTTCATGTGCTAGCACTGCAGAAATGAACCGGTCACGACATCTGCAAACCCGAAATGGAAATACGACTTGATTGTAACGGCGGAAATATTTAAAAGTAACTCTGAAAACTCTCTTTACGCCTCTATGCGAAGAACCCATTCTATGTCAATGTACGTTATGACAAGTTGCATGTTTCAATTGTATTACGAGAGCTAATAGATATATTTTTGCTGGAAAATATTGGTTTATTTTGGAAAAAGGTAACACGTTTCAAGAGATAATTACAACAATGGTGTGTTTTTCATTTTTCTAAGCAAAACTTTTAAGACGTTTGAGTGATTTGTCGTGTATAAGTATCAGTCATAAAGACGAAAATAAATACATTCAAATGATTGGTATAATGTTGGAGCATTAGTCTTAAAAGACGAAAAAAGCAAAAGGAAATTTAATCATATGTCGAACTTCTTTCTATCGTGACCATTATTGTCGCTATGTAGAACTGAAGAAAGCCAGAGTCATTGTGAGAAAGTCCGTATGGTTGTAAATGTTTAACCTCGCGCAGGAACAGAATATTTGCCCAGAACGACTAAATTTGGAAAATGGACACAATTAGTGAGTTCGTAAACATGATCGATATATTGAGTTGCAGTTATAAGATAATCTTTTGCAATTAGTGACTTTGTAATGAAGCAAGTGTCCCAGACTGGCGGTACTTTTTACGGTAACAATCATTCATTGATTAAGTGCACGAAAAACAGTTGAACAGTTGATCTGCTCGCGATTTCTTTAAATAACAAACCATTGTGATGAACGTAAGATGTAGCACTTGCGTTTTATATTTCATAGAAGAAGTGTCTTGTGATGAAACGTTAAAATATTTTACAAACAGAGAGTGATCATTCTTACATTTAACTATTTAATGTTCTTCTCATATCCACAGTATAATATATTATATTGAGATACAATTCTATTTTATAGATTTTTCGTGAAACCATATTTTGATAGTTTTCATTAGAATTTTGCATTTACTAGCTTTTATTAACTCTTTGATCGTTTCTCTCCTGAGAAATGTCTATAATTATAGAATGAATGTTTGTCGTAGAATGTTCCACGTATGTAAAACATTCCGAATTTTTCTTTTTCAACATTGGTCATTACGTAAATTGTCTTATATTCTTGAATTTTTTGTTAATTTTCGTGTTAATCTTTACATGTAAAAAAGTTTCTTTAACTTAATAAAATTACGAAACGGTATCATGCGGTAAGTACCGAGTCGATCAGCAGCTATTGTTAGTTTACAGGAATTTAAGTAGTTTATATTACATAATATTGTATTTAAATACATCCAAATTGTTTAATTGTATACTAATGAATTTTTATTTCCAGGTAGAAATGCTAAGAAGCAGGTGTGCGTTAAAGGATTAAATCGACCTAACTGCATCACATGTGTCACAGGACAACGTGGTCAAGGTGAAGGACGTGCTCTTGCTGAATGAACGTGTCTTCTCGATATGCGATGCGTGGCCTTTGACAAGGAGCTACGCGAATTTTGTCATATTCGTGTCTTATTTCACTTTTCATATGGCCTGCGTATACATGGATCTATTCGATGCGCTTGGCAATTTAGAGGCGATGGTGGATAATATAATAGACAACACGGTTGGCACTGCTACTTATTTCATACTATTTTTATTTCGATTCAACAAGTTGATCAGACGAGCAATAATCATTGTGAAGCAAGAAATTGCTGAGAGTAGATTTGAGAATGCGGAGGAGATGCGCTTGTATTTTGCGTATCACAACATTTCGGACAAATTTGGTAGATACGCTGTTAGGATAGCGGCAGTGACTGCGGTTCTATGGTACTGTACTCCCATACTACATTTGCTGAAACCTACTTCAGGTATTTGTTCTCGAATACCATAATCTTTCGCAAACAGTAACTTGTGAAATCGATTACTGAAGTTTTATTACAATTATGCTTCAGGTGGAGATAATAGAACATCGAAAGCTTATGTACTACCTTTTCGAATGCATACTTTTTTCAATTACGAAGATGACTTTAAGAACTTTATTATTATGTACCTGTACCAATCTCCGCTCGTGTTTGTAGCACTGTGTCATATTAGCGCCGTTAGTTTGTTACTGAGTCTGGTGTTACACGTTTGTGGTAAATTTTCTATTTTGTCGTATCGTATACAAAATATACTGACAAGATCAGACATCAATTTAAATAAAGAAATTAAGAGTTTTGTAATCGCGCACACAAAACTCATGGTGTAAGTACATTTTACAACTACATATTATATTATCTTACTGATTTCTACAAAATAAAAGATAAAGTTGCTTAATATTGCCTGTGAAACATTGGAACATCCTGTATGTAAAGTTATTACGAATAATTATCATAAGGATATGTACTAAAATGAAAAATGTAATTTGTTACAGAACGACGAACTTTATCAACTCAGCGCTTCAAATTTTCCTTCTGATAGAACTTTTACAAACAAGCATCAGAATGGCTGTCCTTATATATATGATACTTTTGGTAAGTATACTTATTTAATATTCCAGATGTGTTTTATAAATCCAAATTACATGTTATATTAATTTAACCATTTATACGAATTTCAATCTTTTCATCCCGAGTGCCCATTGCTTTGAATTTTCAAATTACTATTTATTGAAAATTATTTCGCTTTTCAGAATCCTACAAAAAATTTGGTGAGTACTCTCACGTACGGTCTATATATTTTGATAGTCACGTCGATCCTGTACTTATACTCTTTCATGGGGGAACGATTATCGTACGAAGTAAGTATGACTATTATTGGGGTAACTGATAAAGTGTAAACAAAATTTATATTTAGTCCTCGAAAATAAACGAAGCATATTATGATACCGATTGGCATAATCTCTCCGCCCATAATCAAAAGTTATTGCTTCTTGTTATGTCGTTTGGGAGACAAACCTTGTACATTACGGCTGGCAAATTTTATACGTTTTCATTGAACGGATTTATAGATGTAAGTGAATAGTAAATGAGTTTGGTAACATAAACTTGATAAGCAACGATACGTGATCGTAATATAATTGTTTACAAAAAAATATAATTCGTAACATTTAACAGCAATATATTTTGTTATAATAGGCTGTGAAAACTTCGTTCGGATACGTGTCTCTCTTACGAGCTCTAATTTAGTATGTGCAAGTATTTACAGCGATTGAGTTAAGGAATAGAACAATCTAAATATCTTATTACGTTGTTGATCATTGCAAGGTCTTAAAAATAAATCTTTTCGATAGCAACTGATCATCACCGTTTCCTATGGTACTTCATTATCGAATGAACCAAATAAATCAATGTCAGAAAAGTATATTCAGTATTAAGTAAAGTTTTTATTCAGTGTATCCTATGTCGTTTGGCACACTTTGTATAACTAAAATTGATACATCACATAACAATGTACACCATAAATTTAATTATACAACTCACGTGCTTTATACTTGCATTTGATGTTGAACAGTGAATTCCACTCGATTACGCACTTTATCAGTTTCTTCTATAAATCAAATACGCTTTACTACCCCAGTAGAGGTATCTTTTCATGTCTCTGCAACATTCTTATAACATTTTCTCTTTGGATTTACTGTGAAAGCAGATATTCAGTGTATGCACTGCACAATCAGAACTACGTATATTTTAAAAAAAGCAATTTGTATCTCATCTAACTGCTCACGTTTCACGAAAGTTTTTTGCACAATGTTTTCTACGAAGTTTTTACCAACTACGACAAGATTAATCCCTCTAGACTACAATTGTTAATATCTTTCGGAAAGAAGGATGTATCCGCGGGAACAAAGTTATACGCAATTAGCGTACTCGCAGGAGCAACCGAAGAAAGTAACGAACAACAGTTATAAGATAATAACTGAAAAACTGTGGGACGAAACCGGTGTTCTAGATGCGAGCGTTACTTTTTTCAGCGAAATAATCGCTCATCGATTTCTGGTGCAATCGAAAGATGATGTTATTATACACAGTGGTAACAAAAGTCGGTGAGTTCGCGAGTCGACCAAGCATCGTGATGAACGTAAGATATGTTTATATACTATTCGTTTCTATCAATTTCCATCCCATAATTAATTTCTACAAATATTACTTAAGTTTATTTATTATATGTAGTTTATTATATGATAGACGTAATAAACGTCTTTATGTTTATTAAGCAATGTACCAAATTTTTATTCTTAATAAGAAATGTTTAAAGAATTAAATTGGACTGTGTTATATATGTTACAGGACGACGCAGTCATTGTGAACGATGTGTTTCTCGTACACGAACGTATTTTCTCAGTAACCGGTGCATGGCCATTAAGGAAGAGTTACATTCATTTTACACTATATTCGTTGTATATATTCGTTCATATAATTATGATGTACATGGACCTCTTTGACGTACTCGGTGACTTAAACGGAATGGTAGACAATGTTATGGACAACACAGCCATCACGACTACCTTTTTCATGTTTTTTTTGCTTCGATTTAACAAACTGATCAAACAAGCGATAACCATTATAAAACAAGAGATTGCTGATATTAAATTCGAGAACGTGGAAGAGATGCGTTTGTACTTTGCGTATCACAATATTTCGGACAGGTTCTCTAGATACGTTATTGCAGCAAGTTTCGTTGTAGTATTTCTGATCTACCTGTTGCCCTTAATTCAGTTGATAAATCACAATTCGAGTACGTATTCGATAATTATCGTTTACTCCCGTAAAAGTTCTATCTAAATGAAGAAATTATTTAAACCAAGGTTTCGAAGGAAGAATGGTAATTTTTCTTTGTATTTTATCGTTCCAGATGAGAGTAACGAGACGTCGAAAGTTTATGAATTACCCTCCCGAGCTTATGATCTTATCGGTTATCAACACAATTTGCACATTTTTATTGCTATGTACTTGTATCAGCTTCCACTGGTACATGTAGGATTTTCACATACAGTAGCTGTCAGTATGATACTTAGTATGGTGTTACACGTTTGCGGTAAATTTTCAATTCTGTCGTATCGCATTCAAAATATTCCAGTAAAATCAAACGTTGATTTGAACAGTAGGATTAAAGAACTCGTAATTGCACACATCAAACTATTGACGTAAGTGTTTATGGTTTTCAATTGTCAGATTGTGGTATTAGTTTCATTTTGTAATACCTGGAAAATAATTTGTTGCAGCACAACGAACCTCATTAATTCAGCACTCCAGATTTTTCTTCTAGCAGATCTCTCGCAAACAGTCATTAGACTTGGTGTCGTCATGTACGTGATACTTGTAGTAAGTTTACCAATGCTCATCCACTGACTCTATCGTGATATTTCGCTCGATTTGTATTGCAAAATATAATTCTTGTAATTTCCAATTTAACACTTTTGCACTCGAACGGCGACTCTCACTCGCCACGATGTTTCGCGTAGTAACTGAAGCGTCAAGCGAGAAGCGACAGTCTCTGTTTATATTGAATTTCGTTATCTCCAGTTAATAGAAGCGAAGTATTGGTTCGGGAATATGTCCCTTAGGCTGTTTATGTTTCTGGTTGGAAAGTCACATTGTGACGTAAAATTCTTCTACGACTGTAGTCTTAAATACGATGTGTCTATCTTCAGTACAGTTTCGACGATCGTAGCAAGCACACGTATCGCGAAGTTTTCCATTACGTCTTCAAAGTTTTAACGCGAGTTTGATTTTGAATTGTGTGTGTGTTCGTGTAATGTAGTATCGGGCACGAGAAATAGAAAAATTAGAGTAGCAGACATCAGTGAATCTGGAAGTAGCAGCGATGACCCACAAAATTCTCGCAATTCAGAATACCTTGGTAAGTGTTTACGTAAAATATCACACCAAACGCAACTACAGAACTTGAACTCCGATAATTATGGTTTTCAAACTGTAAACATAGATAGTATATCAAAATATAACATTTCCGTATGTTAATTTTTATATAAATTCATATACGTATGAAATCGTCTCGAGTTGCAGCGTCGTCCGGCGAAAAAGTCGTCGAGCGCAAAGGGTTAATTTCGTTTATACTTTGTATATCTCAAATCTATTTTACATAGTGCTTCGTTTCTCCAAACGTTTATACGAATTATAATGATTTTCAGAATGTTACAGGGAATTTCATGGGTAACTTAACGTACTGTTTATACATCCTGGTAGTTGTACTGATACTGTATCTATACTCCTTTATCGGCGAACGGTTGATGTACGAGGTAAATTTTTATAGTTTAAACGGTGAACAGCGTTTGATTAAAATTATGTTTAGTCCTCGAAAGTAACCGAAGCGTACTACGATACTGATTGGCACAATCTGTCAGCCCGTAATAAAAAATTGCTGCTTCTCGTTATGTGTGCTGGAAGACAACCCATGCATTTTACGGCTGGAAAATTCTATACATTTTCACTGAACGGTTTTATCGGTGTAAGTATATATTAAATACGAGGATCCCATTGTTTAGAATAATTAGAGGAACAATTATCTTCATAATTTGCACAACAAATTATGTCGAGTATAAGGCATAATTACGAGATTATATTACCATCGATATCTTTAAGAACACAGTAACACTGTATGTAAAAATTGAATATTGTAGTTCTGTACTTCAAGGTATAGCTGGAACTTCCATTGATTTTCATTATCTTTGACAACGAAAGATAGTCACGGTATTTTTTAGTATTCCCTTATATATTATTCCTGTATTATCGCCTTAGTGTTTTAATTTTGATCTCCATTTTATGTATTATTCAAGTTTCATTTGTGTTTTTAGTTAATAGATCATTAGGAAATAAACATTTCATATTATACCTAATTCTCTAATTCTTTAATTCTCTAATTATTTCAAACAATTGTTAGGCTTTTTTAAAATCTTATTAATTTATTTAATTAATTATTTATTCAATTATTTAGAAACTATAGTACAATAAAACGATATATTTTATTATAACAGGTTATTAAAACCGCTTTTGGATATGTTTCTTTATTGCGAACTGTTGTAACTTAATATGATGTGCATAATAAGATTCATACTGCAAAATAAAACAATTTAAATGTTCTATTAATCATGATAAAATGTTAAACATAAATCTGTTTAGTATTTGATTGTATATTACCTTTCCATGCTCTATATTTGTGTTTGTTCGTATAAAATTAGTAACAAACTTTGTTTAATTACACGTTCTATTTTTCTGCACCAGAGTCTTATGGAGAGAAAATTGTGACTGTGCTACAAATACGTAGAACCACGTAGACCGAATGGAGGCAATTTTCCAATGTATCGTTTGTCCACGCTAAATAACTTAATCACATTTAACATTTACGAAAAAAGAATAATAACCTCATTTTGCTACAATTTATAGTTCTCTACAATTTATAATTTAAATTTATTTAGAGTTCTCGAAGTTGAAGAAACGAATACAATTGTGTAGTGAACATAAAATTGCTGATGAAGTGCTAGTCATAAGTATATCTCAAATTTCTAAGATTACAATAAAGCATCTGCCTGTGGCAAGCATTAATTTTCATATGAAATTACCGTCTATTGATTGGTCATACGAGACAACGTTGTACGGACAAGAATTTCGTTAACCGACCGAGCAGTACAATGAACGTAACATATATCATTTATATTTCTTTTAGTGATATTGTTGGACAGACTGAAGAATGTTTCGACTTGCGCATGATATTTAAAATGATTCGTGGAAATCATTGAAATCAATGTTTGAGTACAATTAATATATAATAATATTGTTAAAATAATCAAGTAACACAACTTACCGAAAACTAGCGCTAGTTGTCACCACGAGGTCTGTTCAAATATGGATAATATTTGTCCAATCATTTCAAAGCACTGTTCAAATATGAATTATGCTAGTCCAATCATTTCAAAGCACTGTTCAAATATGAATTATGCTAGTCCAATCATTTCAAAGCACTGTTCAAATATGAATTATGCTAGTCCAATCATTTCAAAGCACTGTTCGAATATGAATAATGTTGGTCTAATTATTCCGAAGCACTTTGCTGCATTCAAGCTTTTTCACACTCTGTCTAATTGCGAAGTGAAGAACAAGTTAAAAGTATAAATGTTTAGATAGACCTATTACTTGTTTAAAATACTATCTAATTTCGTTTTACAATAACATATGCTTAAACTTGTACATTTGCTTACAGATACTGTCGTGCACATATATCCTATTCGATGATCGAGACATCATTCACTTGTAAGGTTTTCAAATTAAGAGCTACTTACTGGAAACAATTCTCTCTATGCATCGCCAGACAACGAACTGTCAACTGTAAAGTGCATCCTGTGCGGAGGTTTATACGCTCGTGTCAACACATCGGAAATGAACCTGTGGCGATATCTATGAACATCAGACGGAATTACTACTCAATATAGAGGCGCAATGTTTGAAGGTAAGTTTAAAAATTTGTTCCTTATGATTACTACAAAATTGACGTACATTATGAACAGTTGTATGACTCGTTTGGCTTGCAAAAAATAGCAAGTTTCCCTTTGTTGTGACATAAGATTGCGAAAAGTAGCATGTTAAATCTTCGAATTGTTTGGAAAAAGGTAAAGGTGTGCGAGTTTTCGTCATTTTACGTAGCAACACATAACATTTTTTCGTAACGATCTTCATTATAAAAAAAAGTTTATTATTCGTAGCTGAGGTGGCGCGTGGTACATACATGAGGTTTCTGACTACAACAAGTCCTATGATTTCACGCAAATACTATGTACAGACATGGGTCATGTTGTAATATTAATATCTAGCATTAATTAACATATAAGTCAATGTTACGGCTAAATTATTACCCATTACATTATTATCTATGATATTAATGTTCGAAAAGATTCGCTTTCACACAAATCTTGTACAACTTTATATTGTCACCTGTTATCTTCTAATAGTTCTGCGCGCGTTCTGTAGTGTAGCTTAGGCATTCTGTATTAACGATACGTTTTCACACATAATTCGATGGTTGTAATTCGAGAACTGTTTTAATCTAACTCTTTCGGTAGTGAATGTTCAGTTACTTGAGAGGGAAACAAAATATTTCTCATCAAGTATATTTAACGCTTAAAAATTCATCTAAATATATGTATAAAAACAACTACACTTACAGTTACGTACACGCAAATGCTTAAAAACACGCTTTGATAGAGACATAGTATCATAAAGCGAGCACTGATTGAATTATTACGAAGAAAAAGAAATTTAAAAAAAAAAAGTAAAAACGAGAATCATCTGGATGGTAATAAATATTACTTTCATAGTCATCGAAAAAGGGTACTATTTCTCTAATTACAATTATCGTACCTACTTTCGTTCATAGTATAAAAATATTTGCGTAATTAGTACCTAGAAAAGTCGTCGTCCTAGTATCAAATAATTATACGCAAGAACGTTCGTTTTCACGCTCTCATCATTATTAAGATTTACAAAAGTTCGCATTCAATTTTTCCATCCTGCGCTAATCGCTTACTTGAGCAAAACAAATTAAAGAGAATTAATGGACAGTTTTATTGGTCGATGTGTATTTCAACTATTCTACGTACGGAAAGGGAAAGTTGGTTTTCAAGGGAAGTGCAATTTTCGAATAGTATCAGAGAAAGAGAGATCACGTTAGAACGAAATTAGATAAGAAGAAATATTACGTAACGGACACCTTCCACTTTTCTTCAGTTTTTAAATTTCACGAAGGTCTAAATCTATCGTCGGACTTCTTTTTCTCCTTTGAGTATTCGACGAGCAGAAGAATCGTAAACGATAAAATGGCACCCTGAGTTGAAGAAGCACGGTCTGTGTACAAACGCTATTTAAGTACTTAAAGCAGGCATTGGCAAACAGTCCATACGCTGGCAAGCTTCCCTACTTCGTGCAGGGGTACCTGGATAATCTGCGTAGATGCCAACTACATGTTCCATGTAATGGGACCTATACATATGAATATCTCGAATAATTCAGTTCACTCTAAAAGTAGTAGCTCACTGCAAAAGCCCTGTGCACATTGAAATTAATATTAAGATACGTAATCGGTCTCGGTATAACGCGATAAGATAAATGTGATGTTTCTGAGAAAAGTCAGGGTCGAAAAGTGGAAAAATGAGGATTAGCGAAATATTTGTAAAAGAACTATAGTCACATGAAAGGATGATCGAGACTGGTATAGTTTGAGAGCTATACTCTCTCACTCTTTAGACAGTGAGACCGATACTGCGAGTATCGCGTTACAATTTCAATGTGAAAGTGTAGGTCCTTCACCTAAAATTATTCAAACATAGTGTTACAGGCTTGTAATTTATACAATCACAATGTCCCAATCACCGCACTCGCCAAAATCCAGTCGCGTACGGACAAGAATTACCCATGCCTGACTTGTGGTGTCAAGACGATCTTTTCTTCGCCTCTTTATTTGAAAAACAATGCAGATGTGGAATCAGTTTAAACAGCATCGTGGAATGTACTTTGATCGAGGTATATCAAATTTTCATAGCATCGCAAGAGTGGCATGAACTCCGTTGCCTTTTCTTCGTTTTCTGTTACGAGTGCGACGCCCTCGTCGGATCCTTTTTGGTGGTCGATACGCCTGTCGAATTTGTGACCTTATAAGCGTTCCCCTTCACCTCCGCGGGGTGTTTGTGAGTACTCGTCGATGATTTTCTCGGTGGCTTGGTGATCTGCGTTGTGGACAGACCGCTCACCGGATATTTGTTTCTGCTTGACGTCCCACCGTTGCTACCTCTCGTGCCGTTCTTTGCGGATGTCGAAGAAGTCGCCTCGGTGGGATGCTTCGGCATAACGAACGCTTTTGTCTGCTTCAGTAGATATCGATCGTTGCACAACGCCGATATCAATGGTAGATCCAAGTTACGACTCTTCTCGCGAAGCGTTCGAATGTCCAACATACCGTCTTCTTTACTTTCCTCGCGTTCCTCCACAACGTTTGCTTTCGACGTCTTCTTCGGCGAAGAAGATGACGAAGAGGCGGATGGAAGCGGTTGGTTCTTTTCGAGATTCTGCTCGCAAATGTAAAGATTACAATTATAAATAAAAACGTGCTTTGTTTCAGAGTAGGCAAGTGGAACTCTGCAAGAAAGACAGTACCTGTATTTCATAAGGAGGCGGAGGCGGAGGTGGCGGTAGTCTTCGGTGCTTCAACTGCGGCAGGGACTGGAGCTTCGTCGTGGAAGGCGAGTCGAAGCACTTCAATATGTTCTCGTCGCTTCTCGTTCTGGAGAACGCATGGAGCGTGTGAGGGTGAGCCGGGGCTGGTGGCTCCCGTCTAAGACTCTGGCTCCCCGCCGATGAACAAGTGGCTCCACTGTATAGCGAGCTCGTACTGGCAGCGTAGTGACTGCTGAGATTGCTGTGCGGTAGGTAATTGTTAGAGCTGGTATCACTGGTGCTAAGGTTTTGATTCGAAGCGTACTTTGTTGGCGAAGAGAACGAGGAGCCGGGAAGGTACGGCGTGCTGCGGTACATCACTAACGATTTGTTGTTGAACGAAGGATAAGGCGGAGGGGGATAGGCAGCCATGGCCGCCAGAAGGGATCCCTGCTTCGCGTCGATGTACTCCTGCTTCGACACCGCGGGATCCTTCAGTGGGAACATCACGTAGTCGACGTCCGAGTACAATTGCTGTTTGTACTGTTCGATCTGCGACCTCGCGACTTGGCTCGTGTAAACGGTGGCCAAGCTGGGCGGTGGAGGTGGCGGTTGTCTGGGGTGTATCATGGGTGGTGGTGGGGGAGGCGGGGGCGGTGGTGGTGTTAAGTAAGGCAACAAGACCGGGCCGCCTCGCGAAGCGTGCACGTCCAGGTAATTGTTCGGTCCGACGACAAGAGCCGCTACGGGAGCATGGACCGGTGTGGGTTTCATTTTGTCACCGGGATAAGTGGGTGGTTGTATTCTGGGCGGTGGTTTCGGTGCTATGCAACCAACGTCGTTGCCTACTTGACCCACGTTGACTGTCTTCGAGGCGGTTAGACTGGTATTCAACTTGCTGCTCGCCAGGTTTGTTTGTATCTTCGTCGACGTCACCCTGGACACGATCTCATCGGCTGTGCTCGGGTACAGCTTTGAAATCGCTTCTTGCCGCGTGACCTCCGAAACCTCGGGATAAGGTGGCGGAGGTGGAGGCTCTCTGGGCGTCACCGCGTCGTTCCTCGGAGGCGTAGGTGGCGGTATTTGAATTCTTTCTCTCGGCGAAGTGTAAGGCGGCGGTGGTGGTGGATCGGTTCTTCTCGGTGGTAGAGGTACAAACTCGCCGCGAGTGGCATTGTACGGAGGTGGTGGCGGCGGTTCCCTTTCGATGTCCGGTATCTTGGGCCGCGGCGAGTGTATAGTCGCGTAGTCCATGCTCACTGGGTACGGAGGAGGCGGAGGAAGTTGTCTGTCGCTGTCCGTCCTCGGTGGTGGAGGCGGTGGAGGCATAGTGACGTAATCGCAATCGGAGTCCATGGAATTGCTGATCGTCTTCCGGGGTGGATAACGCCCGACGATCAAGTCGGAAAGCTCGTCAGCCGACAGGAGAGGCCCAACGCTGGAGGGATCACTGCCATCGCCTCTGAAACTTCCTGCGCTTAGTATGCTATTGCTGCGCGATCTGGAATCACCTAGCTGCGGATCCAGAGAAACTCCTGACATGGTGGACGCGACGTTGGTGACATCGTCGTCACCTTTACAGACACTGTAAATAGGTTCCTGGTCTTCCGTTCCGACGTCCTCCGTGTAGACGTCGCTCGTTTCGGATCTAAGGCCACTGTGGATCGTGTAGAAACCGGACGTCACAGAAGCCTCGTCGGTCGTCGATTGGACGGAACTTAAGGCGCATACGTCGCTCGCTGCGGATGATTCGTTCGCGTCACCGGTTGGCGAGTATAGATCTCCCATTCGTTCGTCTTGCATCTCGCTACTCCTGAGCGTGTATACTCCACTGGTCTCGCTTGCAATGTCGGTACCTGAAAAGAAAAAAGAAAAATGATATTCTCAGGATAGTAAGTACCCGGCAAAAAGCGATCTTAACACACAACTTACCCCCGTATTTTCCACTTTTTTTGCATCTGTCGTAAATGGCGCCAGGAAAACTAGCGGTTTCCGACGAAACCGCTGAATTCTGTGCCGTATGCGAGTAACCAAGTTCCAGACTGGAAGTCGCGGATGTGCGCCGCATTCGTGGCGGTCCACCAGCAGGTGCATTCACAACCACGACCGTGCTGCAGCTGCTGCTACATTGTGACCCTTCGGCCGCCGTAGCCGCGCTCGACGTTAATCGCAATGCAGCCGTCGTAGGTGTGCTGTCCGTGCCATCGACTTCTGAAAACCGTATCATTTTTGCAAGCGATTCTATTTCAATCCTCGATACCGTTACGCGATATTTTCTTCGTACAAGTTCATTCGCGAAATCTGCTACTCGAGAAACTCATTCGTCACCTAGCGCTAATAGAGTTTGTATGTTTGCAAAGTGTCGATCGAAATTTACCATCCACCGTGGAGACCGGTGACGACGGCATGGAACGATCCTCGGCATCCGCGTTGGAACCGTTCACGACGCCGGAGTGCGATGTATTTTCAGTGAGACGCGGCAGACATTCGGTCGAGGCGGGCGCGGTGTCCGGCTCGTCCTCGCTGTGAACCCTGTCGCTGACAATTCCAGAAGTCGTGTTGGACGACGTGCTCGAGATAACAGAAATTCGTTGGTCACCGCGCGCTCCTCGCGCCGTTAAACTCAGCTTGCACCGGGCGGGATACATGTAGCAGTCGCGGAGTACCTTCCTCTCTGCAGTTCAAAACAGAACATCGATATTCAGATAAAACTGGAGTTACCGGAACGTTTGTCAATGTTGCACCCAGGCCCCTTAAACGTGTAGCTGCTTAAGAAAAAGGAGGCGAAAGGAATTCGGCGCGTACAGGAGCAGCAACGATATTCATGTTACAAAGAGGCAGGTATAGTTGAGAACGTTTTCCCATAAGCTTATCAGCGATGGAACATAAATTTAATGCGACTGACCTTCCTCCTCCCGCCTCTTCGCTTCGTTCACTCTAGGCGCTATGGCCATGGAGAACTGATGGGTGTCCCGACAGAGTCCAAGGAGCAGTTTGCTCTTGTCATCGCATCCGCTGTAAAGAGTGAGCTTGTCCGGCTGATCGACTGCGCGTATTTCAAACTTCTTGCGCTGCAGACAAGAAACCGCCGGCGTATTAGAAATATTTTAACAAGGAGTAATTGTAAACTTGATATGCAAAGAGGACGCTCGACTATAATCGGACGGTTTTTATGTAAATGGGAACAATCACCGTTTCATAATACTGTGGGCATCTCGTTAATGCTAATGTATTCCATTTCTCGTTTCTCTACACAAATTTATGCCATTGCATAATACGATTTAAATATATATTTCATCGGATATAGTTTACGTCGGAGGGGGACGAGAAAAAAAATGTGTTCCCCTTGTAACGCGTGTATTATAGTGATCAGAAGCGAAAGAAGCTGGTTCGATCGTTTCATTAACAGAGAAAACCCGTCCGATTAAAGATGAAAAACAGTGCGGACTAACGTCGAAGCAAAGTTTGCCGATGTTGTTCCAGGCGAAGACACGCGGTGTCTCCTCCTCGGCGTATACTCGCACCCCGCGAGCGCATATCGCGAGGAGGATACGTCCCGGGCCTGCCTCGTTCTTGCTTCTTCGCAACCGGTAGAGGTGAGCGTTGAGCGGCGCCTCCAGCAGCACCGCCTCCCGGATGTACTGCAGCTCTGCCTCCTCCCTCGAGAGGCCACGGTTGTCCCTGTGGTGTGCCGCGAGCACGGCGAGCACATTCGACTCGAGGCACATCTACCAGAACGCGAACCATTGATTACGTTAAACGACGATCCGAGCGAGCTATTTCTACAAGATCGCCAACTATGTTCTTTCGACCGGGAGCCCGTTTAAACGGGCAGGAATTAAACCGCCCGGGCAGCGCCGAGCACCGTTTACGATCGAGACATCAGACCCCGGGAATAGGTCCACATTCCACCGGCTGAATCTTAGAAAAAGCGACGCCAGTTTTCTATCGGCAGTCCAAGATTTATGTTCGTTTAGGACGCGAAATGGAACGGAACGAAACGAAACGAAACGAAACGAAACCTTGTAATCGTTTTAAAGGTACTCGATGCTCTTTATTTCCAGTTTCAACGCGTCTATTTTGCATTACCGCGCGCACGATCATTTTTAGAGCTTCTCATTTGTACACGATGCAAGCGAAGAGACTTACGTGAGGCGGAAGATAATCCGTGGGCTTGCAGTATCCCACAGGTCCCGCGTGTGGCCTGTGCCTTTCCTCGGAGTAGTTCCCAAGATCGGCTTGTAGGGCAAGACCCGCGAGTGTGAGCAGGGGCGTAACGATTGACGGTTCGTGTAGGGGATGGTGAGGATGGAGGCTCTCCACCCCACCGCCATGCCTGACGACATTGTCGCGCAGTTGCAGGTAATAGTGGTGACGCGTCGTTTCATCGCTGAAATTCCAATGAAAAATTTATTAAATGTTTCGCGTGCAAATCAATTTCGCGAGAGGACAATCGATAAATATAAAAGCCTCTATTCGAACTTAATTGCTCATCGATCGCTGTAGGTTCGTTACATCGACCAGGCATCTGAGAACCATTCATGAACGCGTTATACAATCGGTCGATTGGGAGGAGACGAAGAGGGCGGAGGGCGTTTGATAATCGTGAGAGAAGCATAACTCACGGAACTGACAAGGTATTATTATTAATTATGCAAATAGGTTTTCGCTATTCCTTCTGCTGTCCGTTGTACACCTCGCTCGCCATTAATGTGCGACCGGTATATTTTATAAAAACACGAGAACATGCTCGTACGTGCGTACATGTCCCGGGGAAATGTAGTATAGCCGCCATCAATGGCTGATGAAGATACAATAAATCTACTCGCAACAGTACCTATTAATACGATCAATGGGCATAACGGAGTCGATTAGTTAGCTAATTTATCGCGATAAAAATGGCGAGTAACGCGAAACAGGTTGAGGAAATTTCTCGTATCGTGAAGACAAACTCGTGAGTCGCTAATAATAAATTGGTGGTCCATACACGTATGTGAACCTTAGTTTGAAATTTTAATTGAAATTTATTATTGTTTCAGTTTTCTTGGCGTGATTCGAGAATTCGATCAGGCAACGAGTATAATAGCACGCAATTAGCGTCACTTGGGAAGGAAAGAATCGCAGCGCTATAAAATTTACAATTCACTGTAAGCCGGAAGCCGCGGTATCGAAACAATCATCTAAACATACACCGTAGAAACGTCGTTTGTTAAAAAAAAGAAAAACACGTACTGTCACGTAACATTACGTTTACTTCAAATTACAGCTGAAAGAACGGTCGACAGTGTGTGCTTCCACGAAGAGCACAGTGCTTCCCGTGTGTCAGTGGAAACGTGCTAACAAAAAGCATGAAGATTTATGTAAGCCAATAAAAGTCCTGACTTCTCGTGCCCGCGATGATAAAAATAACCGTTTACTGTCGGTAAAAATGAAGGAACGTACACAGTAGACCCTTAATAATTGCAACTTCGATAATTACGAACGGAAGGTCGCTCGCGCGGTTGATTGGTTGCCTCGTTTACCGCACGAACCTCGATACTTGCGCACACCTATCAGCCATGTTCTACCGTAACGCAAGATTTTCGTTAAGAGACGCGTTCTAAATGTTACAAAAAGAAGGTAACGGGAAACGTAGCGAGTAATGCATCAAAGTACGTGCTCGATCGGAAAGAAACGAAATCACGTATCGTGGGACCGTGTTGTTCGAATGACAACGCGGATTCTCCTCGAGTCGTGGCGCAGATCTGCTTTCAGAAAACCGACCGTAGGAAGGCACATCGTCACGGAAGTGCGCGTAATGACAAACAACGTGATCCTGTCTGTTAAAACCTCGAGGCTTGACAACGTCACGTCCGATACACATTGTACGCGTTACACATAACGATGAATAGCGAGCTGGTAGATCTACGAAGTGCGCGAAGATTATGAAAGATTTCGCAATCTCTTCTTTTCTATTCTATACCTTTTGTGCATGGAGTGATGTCTACGTGCGTCACGAGAAGTACAGCGCAATTAATTTTCCTTTTTTCGATTGCAGAAAGAACGGAGGAATGAAAGATTCGAGAAGGGGCAGCAAATCGGAACGAGGAACGCTGCGATCGAGGTGTGAGTTTAAAACTTAATCAAGGTCACCAGGGGAACGGGCGAATTAACGAAATATCGAGCTCTCGCGGTCGATTCGAGATCGCGTCCCAGCGAGCGTGCTGGTCCTTTCACGAATTAAACCCTCGTCGACGTGAACGTGCGGTGAATGCGGCTTGGCTCGATGTAAATCACGGGTTTCGGGTGGAAATCAGAAAGCAACTACGGATCGGTATAATTACCGGGACGAGTGCTTTCATTTAATGCGTACGGTCTATCTATCACGCGCCACGTAATAATTTATAATTACAAGAGTAGGTAGCACTTAGCTACCGGACAGGAGTCGAGAATTTGTTTCGTGAGAGGAAAGATCCCTCGAGCGGGCCACCCTTTTTACTTCCCTTCCTGCTGTCCTTCTTTCTTGTTCTTTCGTTGCCACCTGTCCGTCTGCGTCTTCCTCCGAAGGGGGCGCTTTTTATACAGCCTGTTCCAAAACTAAAACTCGATTATCTTTTCGTTCCATCGAATTCGAGGCGATCTTCCTGCATTTCGGATTCTAAAAATGCGAACGAAATTACGAAGAAGAACTCGCAAGCCCGTTCGGTACCTCTACAGTCCCTAAAAGTCCTCCTTTTTTACACGTTTTAGCGTTACTCGTTACAATGAACCGAATCTGCTTGCAACTGGAACGACAACGATTAATCGACCTCTAATTTTGACACACCCAGTACAAACAGGTATGCTACACGTGCACGTTCGATACCGTCAAATGTCTCCCTGTCTTTTATCCTTCTTTTCTTTTCTATATATATATATATATTTCTTCTCCCCTCGCTCCTGTTTCTTCGACTGTCCCACTCTTGGCGGATCCCCAGAGCGAAGCCAGGAACCCTTATAATCGCGATACATCGGGGCTAGGGAAAAGGGAGCAAAACGGACACGTAGGAGGCCGGTAGGCTACGCAGGTTTGCCAGCTCGGCCGGTTACGGTGGCACCAGGGGAGTATTTGAAGCGGAACGCTAATTACTCCGATTAATTCTGCAATCCATTTGGGTAGGCCTGTCCGATGGCCCGGGCACCGTCCACGACTAATTTAGCTCCCTACGAGTGGCCAGCCTCTTTCGAGTGAATAATTTGTCAGACGGCGTAGCCTCGATCCGACTACCGGAGTTTTTATTCGCCCCTTACGACTCGGATCTAACGAGACCACGGGACGTGGCTGGTCCTCTGGCTCTGGTCGCCGGTTCCGCCGTTAGAACGGGTTGATCGGGAACAGGGCGCGGCCATCGGGTAACGCGCGGTGGACACGGAGCCAACGGAGCCACGGGTGCAACAGTTATGGGTGTCGATGGTCGCCGATTCCGCGCGATCGTTGCGTAAACGAATAGAATGCGATTGCATATCGAGAGATCTAGACGTAGCGTGGTCTTACCTTAGTAGCAACGGAGTGTCGACGTAGTAGCGAACGCGAAAGTAGAGGACGAAGGCTGGCCGTCCGCTGCTGTCTAAGCCCTGCAACATTTCAAAGCATGTAGATTGCATTCAGTTTTCATTCGTTTTCAAATTCATTAACTTTTAGACATTGTAATCGAGCGATCGATGACGCAAATCGTGGCAGGCATTTGTGTCTGACCCTTTTGATCTTATACCGGCATTCGTTATTAACAGTCTATCGGTTAGGTATGCAGATGGGTACTTAATTGGTCGACTAATTTGAAAGACACTTCAGGTAGAAGTGGTAGTTGGATCGATTTTCTTGGAATGTTTCCTTCTTCCTGAAACGCTTCTTCATTTTCACGGTATTTAATTACTACGATTTTATAGATTCGATGAATCGTGGTGTGCGAGGTAGATTCGTCCTGTTACTTAGAATCCGAGTAACGAGTCGAACGAGTAACCGAGACAATGACCTGTTTTGATAATTCGATTGTTGCCTCGTGGACTAGAATAAGTAACGGGACACGACGCGTCGATCAACTAAATCAAACAAAAGACGTCGATCGTATTATCCGCTCGTTGAATCGATAACATTTCCACGCCCAAGTTTTCTGCGTCGCGTGCTTAACAATCGCGTTCGTTCAGGCCAAGCATCGTAGAAATACATTCGAAAAGGTTTCAGATTTTCTAATACCACAATGGATCTACTTTCGAGAAATATTTAAATCGATGACGAAATCTCCAGGCATTCCCATCGCAGGAACAAGCACGACCATAAACCATGCCTCTCGTTTCTCCGCGAGACGAGGAAACCACGGTTCATTATACGAGAACCTGGACCATCGATCTGATCCTAATTTCGTTCCACCAACGCCCACACTTGCTGTTCGATCCGTCATAACGGTAGAAGTCCTCCATCGAAAGTGTAACAGCGGATAAATAATATTCTTCAACGTGTAACATATCGGCTCTGATAATCGACGGTTCGACAAACCCTCTACAAACGGCATATAACATAATACCAGTAACCAACTCGAAAGCACCTCCAGAAGAGATTACTGCTAACGCTAATCCCATTTACCGCGTTATTTATTCACGCGTTCGGCACTGTTTACCTCGGTCAATAAATAACTCCATTACCGTATAAGTCAGGAACCGTTTCGAGAAGTTATTACCCTCTTCGCGGCGTTGCACAATCGCAGCTCGACGATCGGACACCGGGCAAGGATTAACGGAACCTGGCTCCGTTTCAATTTTTACTATTCTCTGGCAGCCCCCTCCGAGCCTATTTGGAATTTCGTCCAGACCTCGTTCAGAAGTAAGTCTTACACGGAATGACCGATATATCATCGGCCAGAGACAGAGCCGAACGGGCCCGGGTGGACCAGTGGCGGGGAGAAAAAAGAAGACCGCGAGTGCAGAGGACGAAGATAGGGACGGATGAAGGACGAAAGAACGGGGGGAGAGGCAGGTACCAATAACGAAGCCCGCTCCAAATTCGGTAGCCGAAAATTAAACCGAGAAGGGTTTCTCGGTTATGTCTAGACCTAGACCCTCCGGTGAAATCGTAGCAAATTATACCGTCGGCTCCATCCGCATATTTTACGAACCATAAATATTAATCCACCTCTCGGATGTGGTGCTCCCTCCGTCTTCCCACTTCTGTTCCATCCACGTCCTTCCCTCTCCGTCCTCGTCGATTCCTCCACGGCCATGGATGGCCGGTGGATGGCCCGCGGGCACGGTCGCCGCTAAAATCGAGAGTCCGGGACAAACACACGCCGATTTGCATGCACAGGACACCGGCGCGTGTGTAGCGTGCCAGGTGTACGTGGCTTACGTACCAGCGTCGATTTCTAGCCAGCCTGGACGATATCGAACGGTGGTATGCTACGTGCTACGCGGCAGGTGTGGCTACCGATCATTCTTCGATCCCGCGATAAGCCCCCGTCGATCGATCGGGAATTCCTTTTTCTTTTCGAGTTCTCAAAGGCTTTCCAGCTATCTTCGAGTCCTTTCGTTCGCCGCGAGGGTAGCTCTATCGCGTCCTTCCGATCCATTTCTCCTTGCGCAATCGCATTCCGGCTTTAAAGCTCGCGGACGTGGGTTGCGCAATTTGCTGCATCCTCGAATGCAGTTGGTCGCAGATGTTCGCGATTTTTCGTCGACGGGAAACGCGAAGAGCGCGCAGGAATGTATCGCGGAAACGATTCGAAACGAGCAGTGGATACGGTCGCGGAGGACAGGGTCTCGCGAAGCTCGCTGTGTTAGCGAGAACCAACAAGGTTGCAACAACGGACAGCATGAAATTGATTATATAGTTGCATTTAACATGGTCCGGTGGGTACGCGGCGCCGCGGCCCGTATTGTTCGCGTCGACTACTACCGACGTTACCCGGCGCCTGGCTTGTTGCCACTTTGCGAGGCCCATCGGGGGGAGAGAACGGTAATCGCCCACTTACGGCTATTGCTACAGCGTTATTCCCCTGGATATCGGCCGTGCGTACATCGAACGATAAATCTCGGCCATTAGTCATTTCGCAACGAACCGCGTATAGCGATGATTTACAATGCAAATGGTCGCGGCGTTTCCGTAAAAATCGCTAATTCCAAACGTGACTACATCATTCATTTTCGCGTACCGTACAGGCTACACGCGCTCCCTGACGCCTTTGCTGAATTCTAGATACGACCACCTTTTCGCACTGCCTCGCCACAATACGTATCGCCGTTACTAATGTCTCGCCTCGAGATGTTCGAATCGAACGATTCTTCCGCGAAACCACGTCGTGGAAGATAGATTTTCTTCGCCAACAGTTCTGCCCTCGAGGAAGGAACAAGAGGGAAAGGGAATAAAAAGGGAAGGAGGTAAGACGGTCGCGCCTATAAAGTGAACGACGCAGAAAGCGCCGATAGGGGAGGGGCCCAATTTTAATAGCCGAGGACCTCGCGCACGGCACAGAAAATCCTCGCAGCCGATGTTCCTCCGAGATAAGCACGTAGTCCGGTAGCCCGGTTTTACCGGGCCAGTATTTATTGGTTATTGGTGTGGACCGTCATTAGCGAAACGGGGGTCCCACCGCTTCGAGCAGATACGAAGATATCGCACGAGGCGGCACGCTCTCCTTCTCTTTCACGCTCGCATCTCCCGGTTCTCTCTTTCTCACTCGAAGAACCCTTCCATCCGTAATTTCCACTGGTCAACTCCCTGCTGCTCGGCGATCAAACGCGTTGCACGCCGTTGACAAATTCCTGCGGTTCCCAGACGGTCCCGAGGAAGAGGGTGCCCTCTGCGGAATCCTCGAAATTGCCTCTCGCAGGGTAGGATAGGAAGAGGATATTCGGATTGTGTAATAATTTCGAGGCTACACCGGTTTGGGACTGGGAATATGCAACTCTTTGGTGACTAACGAGAAAGGCGGATGAATCAACTATTTTTTTTATTTTTTTTTTTACTAATAAACGTTGATCCTTAAAACGATAAGTAGCAGAGGAACGCTATGACGGATTCTCGGATCGCGAGGAGCTACTTTTTCGGGAAAGATGCCCGTGTCCTCGATTACCGTCCCGAAATTTCACGTCGCAATGGACATAAATCGCTCTGCGATGATTACACCATTTCGTAATTATATATTAAACCTTTCGCACAGTGTAATACAAGAGGGACTCGGGTAATTCATCAAACGCAGTGGCCCCCGTACAAATTTTATACCCTCAATTAAATTGTACGTAACGTAACGAATAAAGTTTATTACGTATCAACAGTCAAAATTATATATTTTTTTGTGCGGCGTAAAAAGAGAAATGGAAAAAAGAGAAAAAGAGAGAAAAGGGCCAGGGCGAAGCGTAACGCGGCGCGTTGACACCGAGCATTGTGTCGGAGCCGGTTGATAAACGCCATCGATCACGTACCGCGAGGGGCTGGTTTGCACGAGCGAAATACGATTCAGCTCATTATAACGAAAGTATTACAGCGGCATCCCGCGTAAAATATGAAACGTATCGATAATGAACAGCACCGGGAGGCTGTTCATCAGCGGCCGCTGGGTCCACTCGGAGGAGGAACGAGGGGAAGCATCGCACCACGAATGTCCGTGGTGGCGACGGCGAGTTGCCGGGGTATATTGCGAGGCTACTCGTCTTGAGGAGGACTGCCGTTGTACGCTCGTTTAGCGCTACCCTCCGGGCAAAACCACGGCCGCCATCGTGCACCCGCGGATGGAAATGCTAATTTGACCGAAGAGGGCCCTCTACGCACCCTGCCCCTTTCGCCGCGAGCGTTCGCCCGCTTCTTTTGCTCTTAAATCGTCTTTTTCTCGATTCCTCGCTGCGAGACGTACCGTTCGAGCTCTGCCACGACCCAGTCGTGTACGTAACCGCACGCCTGTGTACACGCGTGTACGTACGGGCATTACGGACCACGCGGTTCGTGCTCGCGTCGTATTGCGTAACATAAATTCCGAAATTACCGTGATATTCGCAAAATTTCGTGTCACGGAGAGAAGGTAATTTCTTTCTCTTTCCTTTCCACCACGGGCACGATCGACGCGGACATAATCGATATATTTGCGAACATGCGTATTTTATTTTTCCCCCCCTTTCCTCGTTTTGCATTTTTCAAGAGGATCGAGTGAATCGTTGGAAATTATTTAAGCACACTAAATGAGAATTAACGATTATCGTCCGGCTGAGGATTCGTTGCCTTGTAAATATCGAGGAGCGTAAGACGGAACTTGAATTCTTTAAACTTTCCTGCTTGTATTTAGTAATTTACCGACGATTCGGGCTCTCGTGTCCGAAGCGATCTCGTCTGGCTTGTAGAATTTATTTTAACGTGGGTATAATTTGATAATTTTATTATTTTTTATCGGAATAAAATATATGGAGTGCACTAGAGATCGGTTGAAATTTGCCTATGTTGAAGTTATTAAATGAATCATTCGTGGACTCGTTCGCGCGACATTGTAGCCTCGGTTTTATTTCTTCTCGTTCCTGTTCGAAAACCGCGAGAAACGTGGAACAATTTAACGCGTCGACGGTATCCCCGGTTCGAAAATTAAATTTGACTATCCTGTTTCGCCTGCTAATAAAAACGATAAGTACGATAACGAACTGGTTTAGAGACCGTACCTTACACTATTCTGATACGAGTAGAAACATTAACGGGCAGGCATAAAACTGGTTATCGCGCCTTTTGCAGCGAACGAATATTATTACAGGGAACGATATCACCGAGATTATCGAAAAATTAAAGAGCACAATTTTATGAAACGATTAAGCGAAATAATTCGCTAGAACGTGAAATTAAGTGAAATAATATTCAGGGACGAGTGCTTTCCTTTCCTCTCTCTCTCTCTTTCTCTCTCTCTCTCTCTCTCTTTCTCTCTCTCTCTCTCTCTCTTTCGTCTTTTCCACGTCCCGCTTTTAAATGCTTGCACATAATTCCTCCGCAAGGCACGTATCAGATTTAGTCGACGACACGCCCGATGCGCATCTGAATCATCTAAACTTGTGAATTCCTCAACTATGCGTTATACACGAGCGGCTAGTGAGGCGATAACCGAGTTATCGTTGAATATACGCATATTTGCAACAACGCTCCGTTTGGAAACAAGCGTACGCGAAAAAGGAATTGTTTAAATATTTTTCAACGACGCTGCTTCGCGAAAGATCTGGTACTTACGTATGTATGAGAACTCCGCCAGTTCTTCGGTGCGTATTTGCTTAATTTATTCTCGGGGTCGACGAAGAGGTACTCGCCGTCTGCAACATTGAAAAATACAATAATCGGCGTTAATTGGGATGCGTATAATTTCCTCCTCTCTTTTTTTAATTCGTCGATCGTACCGTTTCTCTCGGTCGTCGGACAAAATCCCGTTTACCACTAGTATGCCAAAATTATACAGGGACCCGCGTAAAGAGCAGAAAAACCGTTTACCTCGATGACCAACGAATCGCGTAAGAAGAGTAAAAATTTAAGAACATCCTCTTCGAGCAACACGGTAAACTATGCTCAACTTTCCACCGATAATGCATACCGCAGGCAATACCATAAAATTCTGCGTTAAACACTGGAGACAAAATTCCAGCAACCTCCTCGTCGGAAAGCCAGTTTCTCGAACAGCCGTAGGAGGAACGGCGCGCGAATTAGCCGAAAAGTAAACTTTATCGCCAACGGATAGCCAACGATTCGCAATAATTTCATCGAGACGCGACAAAGTTCCTTTACCGTGAGGATACGCGGCATAAAAATGGCCCCAGGAGCCCGGTGCGCGAGGAGGACTCCTCCGGGGCCCCCAGCCCGGGGGCCAGCCATTTTCACGAAACGCCGGTAGCCGATGGCGTTCGAGCTGGCTGACAAATTAATTTTATCGGTAGCGCCGGTGTTCCTTTATTATAATCGCGGTGCAAATACAAGCCTCGTGTCGGCGGAACGGCCCCGGCTGCACCGCGACATTCGGCGAGTTCGGCTGCCGGGGCCCAGTCCGGGGCCCGTACAAGGGCCGCGTGTACGCGGGTCCACGGTGCCCCGATATGGTCGTTGCGCAGACCCGGGAGAGCCCATTCTCCTCGCTCGACTTTTTGCACCGGCTGATGCTCCGAAATGCCGATACCCCTAAACGAGCGAAACAATGAAAGAGCTTGTCGGCGAGAGGAGATGTTCGTGAATGAGAGGGCCCCCAAACCTGTCCTGCCCACATGGGGCCAGACACTCGGGGCTCCCAGACCCTCGCGGCGCGACAACGCGACGCGCTTTCCGAACTGGAACTCGATCTGAAACCTGGGCGTACCTAGGAGCTATGCCGCGGTTCGCTCGCGTTCTGCGCGCGTACTGCGCGCGTTTCGCGATCGCGAGCGATCCTCCGCTGTCGAGGACAGTGGCTGCAACATGCAGATGGTATTCGAGAGAAATTTTATTTTATATTTCGAACCGAGTGATTTACGGCGAATACTATCCCGATGAAGTTGTTTAGAAATCGTTTGGGAAACAATGAACTTATTAAGGAATTCTCAGGAAAATTATTGGCGGATTTTCTACGGAACGGCAGAATCGCTCGGAGATTATCCGTGGGAGAATGGAACTACAGAAACGCATTCCTGGCGAAGAAAGGCTCGCGATGGAGCTTCCCGTAGGGAGAAACAACGTTACGGAAAAATTGTTGGCGGAACAATGGAATCGCGGAGAAAGAGCGCGTTGGTAGATGATTATTAATATCTTTGGCGCGAAATGAAGGTTAACAGTTTCTACGGGAGCATGAAATCGAATAATTACAGCAGAAAATGTGTAATTACGGAAGAACAGCTATCGCGGTTAGAACTCGTCGCTTCGTTTCCCTTCGACGCGGCTTCTGTTAACAATGCGTTTAAAAATACGTTCTTCCGCTTAAATAATAGCTTTACCTTCGCTGCGTACCGGTCGTACACGTGTCGTGAAATGTGTTAAGATGAAAATCAATCTCGTTGCAGCGGCATTCTAGCACCGTGACACGAAACGTGTTAACGTGGAAATTGACCTTGCTACCGTCTCGGAACGCGGTAACAAATTGCACCTACAGTGTAATCCGAATGCAACTTAATTCCAACGAACGAAGACCATCCAATTTCACAGAATCAATAAGTACCGAAACTAATGAATTTTCTGAGGAAACGAGGATACGATACAGCAAAAGGGGGAGTCAAACAGTGCGGCAGGGTTAGAGTAATAATAAGTAATTTGCAGAACGCGATTATCCTGACGGATAAAAAGAAGAGAATCGAGACACGTATGCAGGCGCATTGTCCGCGTTGAAATTCCGTTGTCGAATGGGAACTGTAGCCTTCGGCAAACCATCGAACAGCTTCCAACGAGCAATTCGCGCAACAATCGGTCGAAAGGGATAGCCATTTCACAGAAGCGTCGCGAAACAGTTTTCACGGAACGCATAAACCTCGCCGCGACCTATAAAGGATACACGGGTAGATGTCAGTGACCGAAACTGCTCATCCCGTTTAGATCCCGGGCACCATTATCGGGGCAGCCGCAATAAAATATGTTATCGTGACGCCGCTCCATCGGCAAAACCATAAACCGTACGAGGAGCGTATACCCGTCGAGCGTTTCGCATATATACAGCGTCGAATCATTATAGGTTACGTTTCAAACATCTGCTCCTCAATAAAACTCTACATCGTGAAGCCGGTCCGGGTAGTGTCGTTCGTGTTCGAACAACCGCGCCTCGATTCCTCTCCTCCATCCTCTTCCTTCCTCTCATCTCGATCGCCAGTGTGTGCTCCCTTTCCGAATTTTAGCTATATCTCAGAAATTTTTAGAAGACAGAAAAATAATGTTTTCGTTCGTTGGGAACATTTGCGAGAAGAATTGTAAAAGGATCGACGCAGACGAGTATCGATAGCACGCAAGATGCGCTCAGAGAAGCGTTCCAACTACCGATTCTTCTCGAAACGCACTTTCGATACCTTGCGCTTTGGTGATAAAGTGTAAAAGAGAAGCATCCGGCGGTCTCGTTGATCCCTCTCGAAATCCTGGTCTCGGTTCGATCGAGGCGGAGCGCAAGTAGGAGTCGAGGATTCACGGACACCCTGTATTTAGCATATTTCGATTTGCCCGAGATACACCGAGCCGTCCACCTCGTCGACGTCCGGTGCCACGTGTGGCATGCTGCCTTTCAGACACGAAGGAGCGGATCGAGCCACATTCCGCGGTGGAGCCGGCCAAGGATGAAAGAAGAAGGAGCCGGGCCGGGGGGATGTAATGCACTCTCCGCGGTGAAGAGAGGCCCCAACCGTGGGGCCCTTCGCTGACGTCTCTCCGCTTTCCTTTCTGCTCGCTGCCTTCCCCTCGGACGGTAAAAGAAGAACGGACAAGAGGAGGAAGAAGAAGAAGAAGAAGACGACGACGACGAAGGAGAAGAAGAAGTAGAAGAAGCGGAGGAAGAGAGGGAAAGGAAGACAGCGAGAGACCGTCGCTGTAGGAAGAGGGAGGAGGAGAACGGAGAGCCAGGACGGCGGGAGAGACGAGAGAAAAAGAAAGGAGCGCGAGCTGAAGAAGAGGAAGAAGAAGAAGAAGAGGAAGGGAAGAAAGATGAAGGAGAAGAAGAAGAAGAAGAAGAAGGTTAAGCCAGAGATGGGAGAAGAAGAAGGTTGGGGGTGGCGACCTAAGAAGGTCAGAACATCGTATTTCTTGCGGCCGGCAAGAGAGTCAGCAGCGTCATTAAAAAGAAAAGTTGGAGCGGGCATTGTAAGCCGGGCAGAAACCCACGAAAAATGTACCTCGAATTACCGTCCTTCAAGGCCTTCCGACGATACCGCGAACACCGCTTTTACTACGACATTGCCGATCCTCAAATAAAAGCTCACCGTCTGCCTCTTCTTCTTCCTCCTCCTCTCCTTCGTCCTCTTGGCCTTCCTTTCCTTTTCATCGTAACGTTACTAGTGTCTACGTTATCAACGCACTTGTCCGTTCTTTCATCCAGACATCCGGTTTCAAATGTCCCCTAAAGCGATCGTTCTCGCAGATGCTGCTCAGGTTTACATAGGTATTAGAACATAGGTCCTAAATCGGGCGTGCTTCCTTCGCGGCTATGAATTTCAGCTGCTCGAAGATCTATCGATAGATCCGTATACTCTTAATTTTCATTCCACGCTAGGTCAGACTAACTTCTCTAATCCCAAATAGCTGTGAGAAAAATGCAAAGCCTCTTCGTTATTTCCTCTCTTGAACAAGAAAGGGTTAATCTATCGAGAAGATCGCATTTCTCGAGCTTGTACCTTGACGTTCCCGGTTTCGTTAACTCTTTCGCCGACTGGTACTTTGTGGGCCAAGCTTCGTTTCGACATCGTGCTATACTTAACGGAAATAATCGTCGGGGCTCTCTGATCCGGGCAGAAGCGAGTGGCCCGTAAAAGTGGTCTGTTTCACCTGGTGACTGGTCCATTCTCCCCTCTCCTATCGCCAGCTACGGCTACCACCGTTCCCCGTTTTTAATCCCCGGAATTGGTACCGGAATCGTCGAACGAACTGGATAGATGGATGTATCGACCGTGGCCAGGGGGATCCCGAGAAAGTCGTAAGTCAGCGACGGAGTTCTTTCGTTGCGCGATCTCTCCCTCCGTAGCCGAGGGCACCTGTGTTACCCGAGGTATAACCCGACCATTACCGGGGAATGTTGCCCGAGGGCTAACCCTGGCCTTCGTGTAACCAACCATCGGGGCCCATGGGGTCCATCTTATCCCACTAGAGATTCCCTCCAGTCACGGACGAAGCAAGATCTTACGTCGCTCTCTCTCTCTCTCTCTCTCTCTCTCTCTCTCTCACTCTCTCCCTTCGTCCCTCGCTTCCCTACCCTCCTCCTTTTTGTCTGTCTTCGAACCCATTCCTTCCCTCTTTATCCGTCTCTTTCTTCATCCGTCCCATCCTTTTCACCCTTTCCACCCTTTCTATTTTTCCGTGCCTTTCTCTTCCCATCTCGCTCGGACGCTTCATCCGTCTTTGTCCACCTTTCGGCGCGCGCCACGCCCAGGACGAGCCTAGACAAGGTTCTTCGTTTTTTCTTGTTTCATTTCGTTTTTTGCAAACCTCGATAGAGATACGAGGAAGAGGAGCGGGAAGAGGATCGAAACGGGGCCCCGCGTTCGCGTAAATTCTTCGAGGTACGCGTCGATCGTTATCATCGAAGGCGATGTCGTATGACGAAGCTGAGAAGCGATCGATTGATCGTTCGAGTCTAATGAAGAGAAGAGGCGCGCGAACACCGCGTTCCAGAGCGGGCTATTCGCGAGAATTCTCGCGGTCGCGAGGAACGCCGGAAAGAAATAAGAGGGAGACCGATGGAAAAGAGCGTTGTTGACCGTGGCGAGGGTTTCGCGCGGCGTTTCACGGTAAGAAAAAACCGCGAGGGAACGATCCCCATAAACCCGTCGGTTTCCCAGAAAGAAACAATGTTACCTTTCCCTTCCCTCCCCTACCCGTGGCCCTCAGCAATGCGCCGTAACCGTAATTACACCCGTAATCACCCCTGATTGCTGCGAGAGGGTCCCGGTCTCTTCTACCTTCGCGTTCGCTATCTTTTGCACCGTAACTCTCCACCGCGATGTTATATACCCACTTCTGCCACGCCGTCCGGTGAAACGCCAGCTGTTTTTCATGGAATTCGCTGCAAGATGTGGTCTCATCGGCCCTAGACCCTAGGCTGATCTTTCGGATCCCTTCTGATCCGTTCCACTCGTCAACGGAATATTTTACTCGATCTGTACACGCTCTCTAATTAAAATTTCCCTCGAATAGTGTTGTGTTTTTTTTTTTTTTATTTGTACTGCAAGATGTAACAAACTTAGATAGCGAAGAAAGTATCATTATCATCGTCATCGTTGCTAACTATGCAATTAAATCGCTCGCCGTCACACTTGCCGTGCAAACGCAACAGTTCAATTAAGAAACGCGCATGATACATAAGGGGAGGGTACGCTCAAGAACGATACACCTTGTACGGCAGAAAGTTAGTAAAGACTTTTAAACGACTTTGACGGACAATTAAGCGAACGCGGTTTTCTAGAGAACACAAAGCGTGTACGTCGATGGACAAAACCGTGGCGAGTCTCACCCAGTTCGTAGCATTTCAAAAGAATGGAACGCGCTGGTATGACGTGTAATCATCATTCAGATCAAGATACTATTGTTTGTCTTTCGCCATACATAATCGTATTGAAATCTTTTTCATACAATCTCTCAGCCTTGGAGACACGAGTGTGTGAAGAATTTTAAAAGAATGCACGGACGGTATAACAGGTATATACGATGCCCATTTGATGGATCGATTTCCTTACGCGATAAAGAGGAATTCTTCAGGGGAATTGTGTTTCCAAATCTGATGGACGAGCGAGTGTCCTTTTTCTGTCTTTCTTTTCTGATGAGTTCACGGTGGACATTCATTCGGCATTAATCGCGGCATTCCATCGTCAAATGACGCATCATTCTTCAAACGGAATGTGTTACATATAGGGTGCGCTATAGGTGAGTCTACGAGGTGAAATGAGATCGAAATCAAGAATGACGAAAATGCGTTTAAGGCTTCGGTTCGAGGCAAACAGCTATTGAAAATTCTTCGCGCACGCGTACGCCGATGGTAAGAAGCCATAAGCTAGTGCAACGTGGATACCTGGTGTGCATTAATGTAAGATTTCATCAGATCTCGCATTGTTTCATAGACTCGTACCATTATGGAACATAACGTCGATACACGTTTTCTCCTCGGATGGAAACGTTGCGCAAAGCGATGAGTTCCTTCGAATCCTTAACCCGTGGACGGACGTACCAAAATCTTGTCCAGCGTTTCCCAGGGCATTGTTACGACATTGTTCCGTGGCGTGGCGTTACGGAAGACGGATGGAGTTCCGTCGAACGGAACGGAGGGGTATAAAATGTGGCTTCCTACCTAGCACCATCGGCACCAAAGCGTAGCCACACGAACGGCGCGGTACCAGAGCACACCGGCATCAATCCTCGACCGGAGGCCACTATCTGGAGCTCATCGCATATTTCATCCCGATCAAATTATTCCGTGGAAGAAAACACGCGACGTACGCGCGTGTACGTCGAAGCGAGAACGGTGCTACGGGTGCCTTTCGGCAGCCCGTAACAGATGGAACGGCCGAGCGAGGCGACCGAGAAGCGAGAGAAGAAGAAACCGAGAAGAAAGCGGGAAGGTGGAAAGAAAAAACGATGGCGAAAGAGCGAACTGGTGGAAGACGAGAAAGTGAAAAAGGGGCGCGGGACGACGCGATCGATCGGTAGCGGACGAATTCCTCGATCGAAGAGAGGCGAAATGAAGAATGCTAGAAGGAGACGGGCGGTGGAAAGGAGTTTTGGTTAAGGACGTCGACTGCTAACCGATATATCCAGGAGAACCCTAAAACTGCCTCCGCGACGCGGACGCGCCTTCCTGGATAAGTTGTGTGCTCCCTCTTGCTTCGTCCAGAGGGACGAAAGCGGAGGCTGTTCGTGGCCGAACGTACCCCGGGCCCCCGCCAACCCCTCGACCCGTTCAACATGCACGGGGCTTCATTAGCGATCGCGTAATATAAATCAAACGACGACGCGTTTTAATTTATAAAACGCCATTACACCTTATGAATGAGCCATTCATGTGAGAGGCTTCGCTTCGTGGACACGTGTCCCCGTTGTTACGACCGCGAGAGTCAGAAAGGGAGAGCCGAGGAAAGACCGTGGTTCGAACAGAGAGAGAGAGAGAGAGAAAGAGAGAGAGAATGGGGGACTGACTGAGAGAAGAAACGAGAGAAAGGGGGAGTGACAGAGAGACAGGATCCACGAATAAGAAACGCGAAAAAAATCGACGAAGATGGAGGGATGTCCAAAAAGAAAGAGCGAACACGTCGGCGTGCATTCTTCAGCGAAGGAATTTTCTTTTCTTTGCCAATCGATGAAACTTCGGAATTCGATCTACAGTTCTTAATCGAGCACAGCCGCAACAGTAAAATGGAGATAAATAAAAGACGGGACGAGAAGTAGCGTACCAATAATATTAAGCTATTATACAAATGTTTTGGTATTCGAGCATACCACCTATTAGCGACTGATTTAAGCGATACGTACAGTGTAATTACTTATTTGCGATTGGAAAATTTGTGATTTTCAGATCGTTAGATACCAAGAAATATCGTTGATCTTCCATTGAAAGGTATCCCCCTAACACAGTACCATTACGTTCACTTTGCTATGTTCCTAAATAAAATTCGAAAACGAGACAGAGATGGACACGAAAGTGGGTCGACAACTCTGTTGCCTCGAAAGGAAAATTATTCTATCGCCGAGAGACTGAACCGTGTCCAGTAGAAAAGTGCTAAAAGTTCGCGGATAACCAGGACCGCTATTTCTTTTTCCGTAGACGCGGCACTATTAGGAAAAAATTCATTTTATCCGAACACTTGTACGCCTCCCTATTAGTTGGAATACGGGAGGCTCTACTGTATATATCGAATGGACCTGCTAAGGCCCATTCTCTGCTCTGGCTACCCCCTTCGCCGCCCCTCGGCCCTTCCGCCTGTAGATCCTCCGGGGCCCCACCATCGGCCGCTTCCACTCACTCGGTGCCTCCGTCCCGTGCGCGCGCGCGCGCGCCAGCGTCGACGATTCCTGTCCTCGGAGTCCTCCTTCCACATTCCTGGGTCCCAAGTCGCCGTGCGGCGGAGATGCTTGGGCGGGAGGTGGAATACGAGAGGCCCTATACAAATCACCGAGCTACCGTCTTACCCGGGCTCATTCTTTCTCTCCCTTTTTCCCTCTTTCTCTTACCTGGCTCCGTTCCACTCTCTCTCACACCCTCACCACCTCCTCAGCCCGATCCCCCGAGTACTTCTTCTTCTTTTATCCCTCCTCTCGTTTCTTCTTCTTGTTCCCTCTTCGTTTTATTTTATCCCTTTCTTTTTTCTTTAAATACCTGTCTCTGTCTTCCTCGATCGCGAGCCCAGCCTATTATCTCTCTCATTTATCGCGTCCTCTCTTTTCTTCCCTCAGCGTTCCTATACGGTCTCGTTTTCTTCCCTTTGGACCCTCTCTCTCTCGTTCTTCACCCTTCGTTTTTTATATATAATACGCGAGCCAGGGGTGTGTCTCTCTTTCTCTCTCTTTCTCTCTCTCTCTCTCTCTCTCTCTTTCTCCCTCGTTCTGTTCGTCTCAGCATCCGTTGGAGTCCCGTCTTCCTTGGTCCGTCGCCGGGGTCCGCTCGTTCCTTCCTACTCTTCTTGGGCCCCTCCGCGACCCCTCGCCTCACCCCACGCCACCCCCCTTTCCTCGTGCACTTTCATGTCCCTTTTCGTCGGTTCCTTTTTCTCCTGTTGCGAACAACACGCACCTCGACCCTCGGCCACGCACACGTACCACGCGTTGACGCCCAAAAAATTTGACCTTTCATATAAATTACTCGCGACATCGCGGCCTCCGCGGCGGAACCTCGCCGGGCATTTTTCTTTAATGTACCGAGCGAATATCTGTACTAGACGGCGCAGAATTATAGCAAATTCTTTGGTACCGTCGCGGCAACCAATCGTAAATTATCGTTTCGATGGGAGCGGAGAAATTTACGCGAACGTTTCGCACGATATATGTATTTGCTGCAATCGCGAAAGTACAATCCAAGAGTGCTTGTAACTAGCTTATATACAAATATTAATAATTATTGCCTCAAAGTTACTATCGTCAGCACTGGAATCGTTCGAGGGAATAGTATCGCGCGTAAGAATGCCAATGGACACTCCAGAAAGTTGCGTTTCAGCTCGCGAAAAAGTAGGAGGCCCAAAATTGTAACTGGTTCGGCAAAAAATACAGAACGAACGAAAGGAACGAGTGTGCGCGGTGTAATAAAAGTTTGAAATGGACGAAACATGGCTCGCGAAACGTTGGACGCGATACCAAAAGAGCACCATCCTCCGTTCGATCACGTTCGCCGTGCGGAGGGGTTGGAAGCAAACTTTTCGGCGGCTGGTCGTGCTCCGCTCGCCCGAAGCGATCTTTCTCGATATCTATTTTTAGTAAGAAGCGTCCAAGACCAGACGGTGGTGATTACAAAATTGCAGCAGCGATTGGTCCGTGTCATTTTACCGCCACAGGCACGGGGGTCGGTACAGGAGGACAAGAAGAAGACGAAGAAGACGGAGAAGAGGAAGAAGACGAAATGGCAGGGGCAGAGAAAAGGAGCAGCAGAAGAAGGAGCAGCAGAAAAAGAAGCGCAAGTCAACAACGAAAACGAACAGGAAGAACAAGAAGCAGCAACAGCAGCAGCAGCGGCAGCAGCAGAAGAAGAAGAAGAACAGGCAAAGACGGCAGCAACAATGACGTCGCAAGGAAAAAGAGCAAGTAGAGAGTGGAAGAAAAAAGAAAAGGGCTGGCTACTATGCCACGTGAAACGAATCCATACAGAAAACCATGTACAGAGAGAAAACGCAAAGAAACATCGTCGAGGCTCGCCTTTAGAAGGAAAACACGAGGAGGGTTGAGGGAGCGTGGATACGCGGGTAGAAAGCGAATCGAGGGAAACGCCGAGGAAGAAGAAGAGACGCAATCAGGAGCGCGCGGATGAGGCGGATGAGTGAAGAGAGAAGAGAGAAGAAAGAAGCGAGGGAAGGAGAGAGAGAGAGAGAGAGAGAGAAAGATAGAGAGAAAAAGGGTCTCGGTACGGGCTGAGGGAACGTTCACGCAAACCGAGGCACGCATGCAGGGGTGTGAGCCACCTTTTTCTACTTGTTTTGGTTTTTCAGATGCATTTTTTTCCTGTCGTGGCATGGCTCGCGCGCCTCAAAACCCGCCAGCTCAGGCTCGCCGTGATGGGGCCCCGGTGGAATGTAGGAGGGAGGGGTCCCGCAGGGCCCTTGCGAGGCCCAAGAAGGGTCCGGTGCCGGTGCGGTGGGGGTACCAGTCGGACCGGCTTGTCATGACTGGTGGGAAGGCAAGAGTGTGTAGAGCGGGAGGGTAGTGGCTCCGAGCCGAGTATATTCGGTGAAGGGGAAGGGAACGGGCCCACGCGCGCGCGCGCGCGCGGGACGGCAGAGGGCGAGGGAGAGCAAGAAGACCACGGCTATGCAGAAAGATCTCAAGATTAGTCAACGGACTACCCGGCGAGGACTCTCTTTACGTGGTATTAATCCTAGCATACGAACGGTATTCGACAATATTCGATACGTCCCCCAAAACTTACCCCGTTCCGCGGACTCCCCTCATCTTTACGCGCAATGAACGAGGCATCGTCGCTCGAGAAGCTTAAAAATTCAATTTTCTTCTTACAGCTTGGAACCACGAAAGAGCTACTTTAACCGTACCGACAAAGAATGTCAGGTATGTTGGGATTGCGTAAGTCCATCCGTAAAAACGAACGCTCCTAGACTTATCGATCGCATTGTATTCCTAAGAGAAAACAACTTTCTACAGGAAAACAGACGTCTGCCCTCCAGCGGGTATAGAAGATAAGAGCCTATACGAGTACTCGCATAGCAGTTGCTGCTGAGAAATGTAGTTTCTATGGACGGACGGAAAGTTTCAAAAAATATCCTGGGTATCGATAGAAGGAATAAAACAATTTGTCGACGACTGTCGGTCGTTCGAGTACCTGTGACACGGCAGCGAAACATGCGAGGCGTTCGCATAGCTATGCCAGCAAGCCGGTCGATGCCGCGTCTAGGACACTTTCTCCTCGGTCAAGTGAATCTCGGACAGGACAGCCTTTTGGATACTGGTCGGATAGAGTGCCGCTCGCACGGTGGCGAGATCTGACCGGACGACCTAGTGAAAGTATCCTTATCGCGCCGCTATCCTTTCGTTTTTCAGAATTAAGTGGGTTCATTAATTCCTCTGACGGAAGTGGGTTCGTTGGGAACGGGAACACGTTGTTCGTAGCGTTACCCCTAACGCGCAGAGTGTTCGAGCTGTACGATAATAAAATATGATTGTCTTTCGTTAGCCCTGTTCCGAGCGGGGCGATCGAGAATAGTAGAGAACGAGGCTATTCTCCAGGAATCGTTTCCAGAAAGGTGAAATTCCGCGTCGAAACGAACAAATGAAATCTGGGACCGTTCTCGAAACGGATCGCGGTCGAATTCCCAGGACGAAAAGGGGGTAAAAAGTCCGGAGAACTCGAGGGTCTGTCAAATGACAGGCTAACGACGGTCCCCGTCACGAGATCGTGAGGGGCAATTTGACGTAGCGGAATGGGGCGCGGGATCGTGATTCGGGAGAGCGTTCGCGCTCTCGCGAAACGCAACACCTAATGACTCGCGTGAGCTTCGGTAATTCGATCTACTCCGGAGGAGGTTAAAAAGTGGCGCGCCGTAATTCGAGGCGGATACGCTACCCCGCAAGTCATTCACGATGCTCACTGGCCCGTCCGACCGCATTTCGTCCGTTAAACGATGGAACGACGGAAACGAGAGCGCGTCGGAGAACGCGGACCCAACCTACACCCGGTCCCGTGGAAACTTTTATCGTCCTCCTCCTTTCTCGACCACTTCTTTCTAATTGCCGCCTCTCGTTTTATCCTGAATCGCGTACGTGCAAAGGAATTCGTTAAAAGGAAAAGAAACTCCTAAAATGGTCGAGTACTCACCGGATAATATTGCCAGGCCGAACAGTTCGCAGTCTCGCATGCCTTGCTGGCCAAGAAGCGTGCATGTCTGCGCGTACACCTCCTTCACTCTCGACTTCGCCTGAAACGACACGTTCCAAAATGTTAGACACGTTAGAGTAGTAACAATTAAACAAAAATTGGAGAAACGATGATCAGGGATATTGCAACGAAAATATTAGAACGTCGTAATTTTAGTATCGCAAATCATTCCTGATAAGTGTTCTTTCCACGTGAATAACCGAAGAACGGGGAATTTGGAGTTGTGCCATTCTTGCGGTGAACGAGGAAAGGCCTCCTCCTCGAGGAGACATCGCAACGCACGTGACCGGTAATAGAGCACACGTAATGAGATTGTATCGCTCTCGAAACCCTTGTCCGACATCGACCCCTTTATGTAATTACGAATTTACACCGAAGAAACGGTTGCGCACAAATGACTTCGTTTCAAGGTAATCTCGTCGTGATCGTCGTCGCATCTAGATGAAAGGACAGGTGGAAGGAAAAGGACGAAAGCTCGTCAGAAGTACATATATTCTTTTGCAGCGGAACAATGCACGCGCGAATCAAAAAACGAACAATTCTCTCTTTTAGTTCGAATGGAATATCACGTACCCTTCGAGTACATCCCTCGCGTCCACGCGATGTACCCGCATATCCAGAGATCGATTAAGATCGTTGCACCATTCATGGTTAGATCGGCGTGGGTAATACGAGACTGAAATTTATGCACCGTTTATACACGGACAGCTTGAAACTGACGGTAACCCACATTCTAGAGAAACCGGAATCCCTTGCGTAAACGGCATTAGCGTTAACCCATTTTATGCACCTTTTTGACGGACGTTCGCCAGTGTTATCTCTCGGATGGCTTTGTCGAAGGAGGGAAGGAACCGTAACGCGATCAATTTTTAAAGCTATTGCAATTAAATGTCGCTCAAAGTGACAGAAAAAGTTACCGCTACTTTATTATACCGTATGATATAAATTAAATACGTTATTGACGTAACAATTAATATTAGAAGTCCAAAACGAGCAGTCATTGATAAAATATTTTAAAAAGTGCACACGTAAAAAAGATACATTTCTATATACGTGCTGACCTATTAACGGATCGATATAACTCCAACCAAACGAGTTACACTTGATTAACAAGTCAAGTTCTAAGCGTAAAGGTAAAAAGAGCCCGTAAAATCCTTGGCGAAGAATTTTTCGCTCGCGAAGCTGGCTGACGCGAAACTTGAAAATAAAGTTGGTCGTACCCGGTGTAACAGCGTCGCGCGACAAAATTTCTTGCAGCATCCCGAAAAGAAGCGAAACACCCTTCCGTCGTTTGACGAACGATACCGCCCTCGCGATTCGCATCGCTGACGATACTCGAGGTTGACTCGAAGGGTACGATACGATACGAGCGGTTCTCTTAATCGCCAAGTTGTACACGTCCTGGACGTTGATGCGAACGATGCGAATGGATTTGGAAAAAGTGATGATCGACCGCCGGTCGGCGGTTTTATCTCCTCGGCTCTAAACGCGCGCGCGCTGGCATTCTGCAACGCGCGCGCGTGTAATAACAATGCGTGGACGTATGAATATTGCAAACGGTGAAAGCGTACCGCATACCAGACTCGTTACAACCGTCCCGTGGTAGCTCGCAGACGCGGCTATGCCGTGCGCCGGGACGAAGAATGTCTTGGAACGTGATCAGAGTGGCGCGATACGCCGCGATACGGTGGGCCCTCGATAGCCGCACAGAATGGGACCGAAGGCGCGCGCAGCCATCGAGGGCCGTGCAATAAACGAGGTAACCGATGAAAGAGCAAGACTAATGCCTTGTTCAGCCTAGTCATGTTACTTGAATTCCGATCGCTTCAATTCGAATTACTCGACCTCGAGTCCCGTGTTCGTACGAGTCAGAAATTACTTGTCACGATCACTGTTAAGGAGAGTACAATAGCTAATGCATATGTAAATCATGTGCAAAAGAACGGGACGCTCAGATCGAATTACACTCGAGTTTACAGTATCGTTTGAATAATTTCGTAACCCGTTGCATACCCGTTTATCAGAAACGATGTTACGGGAAAATAGTGGATCTCCCTGAACGGCTATTAACGTGTTAATGAATGCGGCTTGGAAATATCCTCCAACTCGGCCACACATGCGTATAATTGCAAGAATTCGCAATTATACCGGAGAAATAAACAGCGGAAAGTATGCAGTTAATTTCCCACTTGCGCGGCGTACCCGCGTTCCCCCGGCTTTCCTCGCTGGACTTAATCAAAATATTATGCTTTATAATCCGGTTTGAAAAATCGTGAAATATCGCGGATGCATATTTCCTTCGCTATTACGGGCAAATGTAATCGACTCGCGGGTCGATTAGTTAATTACAGCGCGAGCAAGGTGAACGTTTTTTTTTTTCGCCCGTCTGCAATTTTTTCCAACCACTTTTTATTTCCCCCCGTCCGACTAAACGCGTTCTCGTTATCCTTTGGCTAAAGGAATGTCAGCGATTTCCGTCATTCTTCGCGGAATTTCTTTCAACGCCGGCAATTATATTCATACCGCGGGTTCGAGCGTGCATAAGGAAACGTAAGAATCTGTCCGACATGTTTTAACGCTTCGGAGCGTACCGGAATGCGCGAGCGTTCGTGGCGCGCGAGCATTTCCTCGCTTCCCAGCAACCGGGGAACGCGCGGACCGTGCAACACTTATCGAGAGCTTCCTAAATTAATATTTCTAGACGATAAAAAAAAAAAAAAGGAGCGAGAGACCATTTGCCACGCTCGCGAAACATTCCACACGCCAGACACCATATCGCGAGATACACAGAGGAGGGGGAAAAATGTGAGAATTACTCATCGAGTCGATAACGAACCACAGCTTCGATTCGAAGTTCACGAGCAACGAGACAACCAGAAAGAAGGAAACGTTAGGCAAACTATAATCACGGAGGAATGCGGTCTCCCTCGCTGAAAATAGACGGCTCTTTCCCATAGTTGGGATAGCCGGGAAGGAGGAACAGCGATTCTTTTCTACCGTTGCGTGGAACGATCGGTACGACCGCGTGGCAGCTACGAGGAGGACACGTACGCACGGTGGACCAGCCAGCGCGCGGTAATCACGGCTTAAGCACCGTATAATTATGGAAAACTGCAGCGCAGCCGTCGCCATTGTTCCTCCTGGGCTCGATGAATTACAGATCGGATGGTAACAGGAGTGTGGCTCGAGTTCGCGCCATGGAAGACGGCAGGAGGGAACGGAAAATGAAAGAAAAAAGGAAAGAAATGAGATAATAAGAAACGAGCTGGACACCCACGGGATATTCAAATGGCATCGAGGCGCTCACCTCGCGTTCACCTCGCTTCCTACTGTGCTCCGGTCACTTGTACGGATCCCGCCGGGTCTAGCAACGATTTCTGGTCGCGTTTCCTTTGAGGAGAACGTTTAACGAAATCATGGCCATATCGGATGCTCGAATGGACTCGAGAAGTCTATTTTACATTTACCAAGGGATTCTTGCGAGCTGGCAATACGAACGGGATTATTCGAACCGGAATGCTCCGTTTAAGAAGAAGATACAACGCCCGATGAAAGAGCGAATAGGTTTTATGCGCGAGGGTTTACTCGCGCCCCTAACATACGATCGGAATTGGATCGTAAACGGAACAAGCCTGTGTTATGGTCCAGTTAACAAAGATCGGTCCCTTTTTCTCTCGCTACTCTTTAATTAAGAGCCGAAAGAATGTTCAATGCGTCCAACAAAAAGTAATATTATTCTACACGATTAGAAAGTTACCTGATGTAACGCGAGCCATTCAGCTCGACGGAAACCGGTTGAAGATCCGCTATAGTAGAGGATCGTGATATTTCATGGGTGTACAACCGGACAGAAAAATATGTAATGACGAAAAAGTAAAGAAAAAACAGTTTCAATAAGAAGAAGAGTGCGTCGATCGTATAATGAAATGGGCGATTAGGAATTCACAGCTACAGTCGAGTTGAATGAAAATGATAATAAGTGAATACATCGAGTGATAAATCGAATCGGTAAATATTCCTATCTATAGATCATAAAGTAGTTGATTCAGAATTCGTAATATGTTTATCGCTCGTTAGTTTCTTGTTTAATAATGAAAATTAGTTTCGTCCCTTTTGTTGATACCGATTTTTGCGTACCGCGAGGATTCCCTGGCTTTCAGCGCATATAAATTTCGCATAAACCCAGGAAGATCCGCGAACTCTAGTTATTAGAATCGCAGCATCCTAAGCGTTGCCCGAAAGGTAGAGGCTCCCCTCATAAATGCCCGGCGTGGAATGCGCGCGTCGAGGTAGAGGAACAATTTATCGCCCCGTATCGAATATTTCGAATCGCTCGACGCATTCCGGCGCCGATCTTGTCCGCACCAAATCTCTACGGGCCACCATAAAATATCCACTGGAACAGGCTGTCGGCTCAGATTTACGGTCGATCCTATCGGTGGCGCGCGTTTCACGATTCCGTCTGCCGGATGGCCACGGGATAGATTCGCGAGATTGACAAAAATATCTGCCCGAAAGGATCTTCCTTCCTGGAACGCAGAGCGTCGAGCCTCGCATTATACGTATTCTGCTCGCCAACGCCTCGTGAATTCGGAGGCTCGTTCACGCGAAATCCCCTCGTTTTTTCTTTTCTTTTTTCTAATTTAAGAAAAAAAAAAAAAAATGTATTGTTATATATCGAAGAGAGCAACGAACTGGCGACGTATTCTTCCATTCGATCAAAATTCTGATCCGATTGGCCCCTAATCGCTGTTTCAATTATCTACCTAATTATTATGCTACCGTTCGGTCGGTGTAATAAATTAGTGGCAATGCAACCGGGACCAGATAGGAATCGCCGCGATCGTTCGAGAAACGTGCCATAGAAAACACGAACAGCGCCGGGAAGGAAATTAAGCACGCTCGGGGAACGGAACGTTTTAATTCGAGCGGATATCACTTATCGGCTATTCTCCAGATACCGCGTGTAACAATGAGCCCCGTTCGCGAATACGTGCACATTTTTCTTCCCTTTGTTTCCTGTTGCTCGAGAAATTACGTTGAACGATTGGCGAATGTTAACTCCTTCGGACCTGATACGAACTTGATTCGATTTTTAACGTTCTACGATCATCGATCATCGACGCAACGCAAAGCAATTCCATCGATTACCCACTGTATACGTACAGAGATAAAGTCCCTCGCTAGGACGATAATTACTTTCACTTCTCCGTTCAATCGTTCACAGGACTTTATCGAACGATAGGGGCCAGGCTGTCGCGCACGTAACCGAGTTCATAAATAAACGGGGTAATTCCAGTCGATCGGCGTAACGAGGCTAGAATCCAGAGCCCCGGTGGTTGATTTCCTAGGAGGCGAGCGCGAGGACCACGCAGGCAGAACGAGGAATTTCCTTGGCAACCGGGAATTCAGATTCGTCGTTACAAATGAGCCTGGCTATAATTAGATAGATGGTATCGTGTGAGAAGGTGCGCTAGAACGCTGACGGCGTGTACCCGATGCCGCGTGTGCGCCCCGTGTAGATGGCTTGTCTAACGACGCGAAGAGGCAATAGCCTCGAACGAGCAAATCGACGTCGTTGCGGAAACCTTGCCATTGAAACTGTTATATACGACCGCCTTCGTCTGGATGCCACGCGTTTACTCTACACTGACGTTACGAAACCGTTCGAGTCGATTTTTCCTTGTTCCTTCCGATCGAATTCGCCGATGCGCCCTCGTTCCATCGAGCACGTAGCGTTCTCGTAACTCGATCGTCTCGAAAAAGCGTTGAGACGAGAGAGGAAACGGACTCTCCGCAGAGTCCCACGGGAAGTGTCTGGACGAGGAGAGACGGTAAACGCGAACAAGGCTACTTCCTCCCCGTTGGCGAAAAACACGGGACCCGCGCTAATGAGCTCGTTACAGAAGCGCCATTAGGAAACGTCCGATCTCTGGCAAAACACCGTCCGGCTTAATCAATGAAGACCGGTAAGCTCGGGCGCAAAAAAGCTGGCCAAGAAAACGTTCGACTCTCTCGCAACCGTGCCACGGCGTAAATAATCCCCGGTGCCGATAAAGTTGCGCAAATACCGTTACAAGAACCACGTAATTTAACCGCGGCGGGTAGCAACGAAACAACTTTTATCCGATCGGGGATAATAAACGCGCGGGGCCGGCCCGCGGCTCCTTACGACCCTCGATAAAAATGGAACCACGGGGCACGGAAAACGAAATTTACACGCGGTTATTTACGCGGCCCGGGTATTAGTCATCTAGACGAGGCAACGAGTCAGCCAGCGAGCCTGATTTCTCGCGGCCCGTTGCGAATCGTTAAATAAAACGCCGCCTTTATTCCGGCAGATTAAATCGGCAACAATTTTTAATTGCCCCCACAACTCTCGCGCAACGATGATGAATCGCGCGCGCCCCTGACATTCTTGCAAATCGACCGCGTCCGAACGAGATCATTCACTCTGTTTCACCTTCGGCTCGGGGCGCCGGAATTTGTGACGGTTGCGCGGTTTTTCGTTTCTCGAAATGAAGCAAAAAAAAAAAAAAAAAAAAAAAGAAAACAGGAAGAAGAAGAAAAGATCGCGATGAAACGAACGATCGTTGTGAAACGCGAGCCAACTCGACCGTTTCGCGTCTCGTTAACAAGGACCAACCGTGCGAAACATTGTTGCTTAGGAATTCGCCTCCGCTCGGATGTTGTAGATCGTAGTCAATGTTTCCACGTCCCCTCGTATACGCGTCTGATTCATCTGTTCAAAATTCTACTTCGTCGTCCGTACCCCTCTGGACAGCAGTTTGGACGCGTACGGCGGACGGATCTTACGGGGCGTTTCAGAGTTAAAGGTCAACCTTTAACAAGTCAACCAGCGGGTAATTAATGGCACTTTCCCCCGAAAAATGGAGATCCGCGTGCGCGATGTTGCATTGTTTCTTGCTAATGAAGTCATTAAGTCGGAGAGAATCGTATAAGATGCTTCAGAGATAAAGATCGGGATGCAGGTAGATGAATGGGACTTTTCCTTAAATTCCTGATACGCGCTCAATGTTGCATTATTTCGTGGCGATAAATCCTCGACACTGGCGTGCGCAGGATGTTCCAGAGATAGAGCTCAACAGAGTTGTGGTAATCGATAAGAGTTTCTCCCGAACACCGGATGCTTGCACGTTCGAGATTCCATTATTTCTTGCTAATGAAGCCTTGACATAGGACCGCGCAGAATCTTTCAATGGTAAAGGTTAACATAGTTGAGGTGAGTAATGGAGCCTCTTCCTCCACGGTAAATACGATTGCGATCTTGCATAATTGCTTGGTTGGTAGCAAAACCTTGACGCCTTGCTACAATGTACTGCACTCGCCGGTGGACATTGAGTCACTGGGTATGCGCTACGTGCATCGATAATTATCTTAATACGTCATTCTTCGGGGTAATTAACGTAACTTCTAGAAAGTGGCTTTGCAACGAGTGCCATGTCACACTATCTTCCGAGTATCGCAACCAAGTATCACAACTTGTGCCATGTACTTTTAACTTTCGATATTTTTCAGCGATCTGTTCCTGGTGAACGAGGAACGAATAAAAAGATTCGAACACGTTATCGATCGCGCATCTTGTCGAGCACGTCGAAGAGCCGTCGACCCGTACTTTTGAAGCGTCCCGTAGAGTATGGTGCTACGTTACAAACGAACGGAGCCAGGGACTTTTTCAATTAGCCATTCTAGTACCGGGCGTTCCTCTTCACTCCCGCGGCCCTGCCGGTTGTAAATGACTCTTACGGAGGACAAGGCAGGTGCATGTACCTTCGCACGCCTTAATATATCGACTATACTATACGCGGGTTTCTCTCGCATCGGTTATTCCGTGCTCGCACGCCCACGCGCACCGCGGATGTAACTAATCGCATTCCGCGATTAGAAAATCCGGGCGTGCCCTCGACACCGACGATGCACATGTTCCGATAAAGTCTGCTATTTCGCGGACATGGTGTACGTTTCCGTTCGAACCTAACAGCGAAACACGCGCGGTTTAGATATTCTCCTTGAACGAACGAAAAAAGAACCAGGTCGACGTTTTAATTTCACGATTGTTAAGGCTCGCTTGCGCAGGGATTCGCGAGCGATTAAATCGAAACGTATCTTCTCGATTGTTTCCTGTTCCAATTTTGTCGGACGACGAATCGAAGTTATTGCGCGTTATTAGTTCCAATTTCGAACCGTCTTCGGAGAAGTGCTCGAGGACGCGTCAGGGATTATAAAGAACTGTTTTACGTAAAATGGCACGTGAACAGCGTTGAAGCTCGCGGAACCGAGGTTTTCCTCTAATCTACATACATCAGCTCGCAGCGTTGACGTTATTCTTTCCCATTAGAAGATAATAACAGAGCTGCGTGGAAAATGCGCGACTCGATGGTACCAAGTATAACGGAACAAGATGAAAACTGTTATACACATCGTATAGTTGGATATACATTGTCGTCATGAATTATTCCCCACCCGTAGCCCGGTTAATAATATAACTGGGTGTACTCACCTCAACGACGAAGTAAAGAGGATCACCAGGAAGGGCTTGAACGGCGAGGTAGCGGCTGGCGGACACCAGGGGTTGAAGACAGGACCGCGCAGCCGTGACACCGCTACCACGCATGCTGCATGCTTCATTTCGTCGCCGCTACGCCCAGCGTCCTCACTGCAATCACACCAATGATAAACGAAAGAAAATAATATATACGTATAATAATATACACGGTGTTCTATGTAGAATAGAAGCTTCTACCAGACACCACCAACTTATTCTAATCAACTTCGCTGTCTAAACATATTTTTAACGTAACAAATTTACTTCGTAAACCTTTCTTCGGCGTTACCCAGACCTAGTAACGTTGGACGTAGAAAGGATTTTTTAAATAACACCCGAAACCATTGAAACGATCTTCCTCGTTCCGATTCCTGATTATCCTCGAAAGGTTAATCACCTAGCCGGCGACAACAACGATGACCGAAGAGATCCGCGTAACGCTGCTCGAAATAGAGAATACGACTACCGGGTTTACTTCATGTCAGGCTATTAGACCAGAGAATCACGTGGCAACGAAGATAACAATGTACGAAAGAGCCGATAGGGATATGCAAATGGAAACGGTAACCGGTCGCACAAATCACAGTGGCATTTCCAGAGATTCCAGCCGGCAGGAACGGGCATAAAGAAAGGAGGAAGGAAAGAAAACGAGAATGAAGGAAACGAAGGAAGAAAGAAGAGGGGGAGTAGGAGTAGGAGGTGGAGGAGGAGGAGGAGGAAGGCCTGTGCGCGCGGTTCACAATACGTGTACTGAATCCCTTTCTGAATGTTGGTCCACGGTAAATCACAGAATCGCTCCCGGCATTACTCCATTTTCATCTCCGTGGAACAAGAGGCGGTCGCGTGAATGGAGAAACGGATGGTCTCGCTCGCGCCGAGCCAGGCAGCCGCTCATAAATCGAGCGGGCAATAAGTCGTCCAAAAAATTTTACGCGAAGGGCATCAAGTTCTCCGTGGAATTCAAGCCCTCTGGAACCGATTAATTGTTTCGATTTCTGGCAAGCATCCTTGGCAACATTGTACCGCGATTTTATGTTTATGAGAGGGGTTTACCGAGCGTTTATTACATTGTCACGAACATGTTTTCGATATGGGGTACTTCCAGTGAATTGGTGTCGTTAAGATCCTTCCTTTTTTTTCTTCCCCTTTTTTCTTTTCGATTTATTGGCCACGGCGAGCCAAAGGGGGATAACGTTTGAGATTTATGCGTGTATGGGTTTAAACCATGGTTGGGTACACGCGCACACGCGCACAGAGGGCTTTAAAAGAATATCTGCTAAATAAGGACCGGTTGCTACCAAAAGTACTCGTATTACACAATATTTTAACTCGTTTAAACCGAAAAGCATGAATCGCTACTTTAAAAGGGATTCGAGATTGGAATCGACTCTATCGCATCGCGCGCAAACTCGCGAACAGAAAATTGGCGACATCGTACCGTTGAATATTCCTCGCGTATTCTTCGACTCGGCTATTTTCGGGTCGTCCAGCGATTCGACGAAGTCGCCATGGTAATCGACGAAATTGACTAATGGACGATCCGCGAGAGAGCAGAAAGGAGGAGAGACCGTCTACCCGCGGAGGGATGATCGATGGGATCCATTACCGAGAGACGCGTGCAATCCGCCCACACCCCGAGGAGCCTCGTTCCGTCCCTTTTCCACGATCCTTCCCTTCCCTACCTCCCTTGCACACCCCTCCCAACCTGCCTCGTTCTTTTCCTTGTACATACTCGTAGCCAGAGTTGTCTATTTCTCTTTCTCGGCTGCCTCTCGGCTTGCAGCACGTTGATGCATTTACTCGCTTACCGGTATAACTGCCGCGCCATTATAAAAGCCGGTCTCTCCTTCTTCCTCTCCCTCTTACCGCCCTCCCTACCCCCGTTTCAGGCTCCTTTTTTCTCTCTTACCCTCCTCTACCATCCCTTTCTCTCCCTCTCTCAATCTCTCACTCCTTCTCGTTCCCTCCCGTTCATTCTTGGACCCCGATAGCCAATGCATTTCGCAGCCGTTCAACCTGCGTCCCTGTAGCATTCTCCTCGCGATCACCGACCCCGTGTATACCCGACTTCGAAGGAAAATCACGGAGAGGTGCATTTTTGCACGCCACCGCGCTCGGTCACTCTGGATGCCCGCCGCGCTTTTTCCTCGCCAACGGATGCTAGGGGATGAACCGATCCGTTCAGTATTGGTGATTCATGCCGACGCATCTTGACTCTCTCTCTCTTTCTCTCTCTCTCTCTCTTTCGCTTACTTTGCCCGCGCGCCAGATAAGTCTGCACCGATAACGTACATTTTTTTCTTTTTTTTAAGAACAGCTCGAGTTACAGTTCCTTTTTCTTTTAATCTTGAATTCCAAGCAACCCCTCGATTAACAATACCGTAAATTTCGCAAATTTATGATCGGCTGAACAATAATTTACCGTGTAAAAATAATTAACTTTTATGGGATCGAATAGTTTTAAACAGGTACTTCCAAGTCGCTCAATTATGGCTGCTGCCAATACGTGCATGTATCTCCCCCGAGATTCCCTTAATTAATCTCTTCCCTTGTTCCCTTTCATTTCGTATTCTTTTAATTTACTCACGCTCGATAAGGTGATTCAGTTTTATGCGCTCGTGCAAACCCTCGCCTATTTCACGATTATTCCCGTGTTACACGTACGTAAGACAATTTGCTATTACCATAAGTCCGTAATAACATACGATAATCTCATAAAATTCCTTCGCATTTAATCCATCCCCCTATAAGCGAACCCTTTTTCCTCTCGAAACGTCGTCTAGAAACTACGAATTATTTTCAACAAAAAACACATTACCACCTGATCACGTTTCATTACCAGCTGATCGAGCGATCTATATACTTATATGTTAGTCCGTTTTAGAAAGCGACACCCGTCGTCTCTCTGACCTTTCCGGCAGCGTCGATCCCCGGCAATTAGCTCGTCCCTCGCGGTATCGGTATGCAGATCCCGATCGGCTGAAAGAACATATCCCTCGCTGCGATGGAGCGCGGCTTTTTCCGCTCGGCATTGCGGCCGCTCCGAGGGAATTCGAAAACGGAGAGAAGATCCCGCGCGCGCGGGTTCGGCACGGATGAAAGGCGGCGATCGACAGCGCGTGCGCTGTACGGGAGACTGATATCCACGCGAGCGGGAGCGCCGGCAACTGGTTTTATCGTTCGACGAAGTGCGACGTGCATACACGTAGGAGGCGGTATATAAACAATGTGAACTACATTCCACCGGCATGAGTAACCGCGCGCAAGCCGCACTCTCGTTTCTTTTCTCGGCGACGATTCTCTGCCCGCGCTTGCAAATCTAATTACCCGCGGCCAGCGTGCTGGTCTAAGAATGGACGAATTAATTGGCCCGCTCGGTCGAGGCTAACTCTTTGTTAGACGGAAGAAAGATTCGTCGATTCGACGAGTTGCGGGGAGCAGGAATCGTGCCTCGTCCGCACCCTTTATAGAGAGTCAAGCTTCGGACATCGAATGGTTGAGAATGGTGTTTGACATTCTCGTATGCATTTCGTATGATAAGTATAGATAGATCTTTATGCTGTTCGGTACCAGTGCATTAACGCAACGAGAAATAAAAGTGGGAGTTAAATAAAAGAGATAGACGCTGAGCACGTAACGTCCAAGATATATGGCAGCAACTGCAAGGATATATCTACTTAAAATTTATGGAGATACTGTTGCGAAATGCACGCTTATACATAGAGGTGTACATTGGTAAATTTGACTCTCGAGAGCAACTTGCGATACTCGTATTCTTAGGTAGACGCGTGGGCGTGCATTAGATCACGAGCGTTTAAGCGTTATTGGAGCAGTAACGCGCATTAGAAATTTTTGGCCGAGCACCGTCAGTGGTCCCTCGAATGTTGCGGCTCTCAAATACAGTTCACAAACGCCTCTATGACATGAGCGAAGAATCGCAGGGGGACCACTCATGGTACTTGAAGAAAATTCGTCCTTTCCACGTATGAATTTCTATCGTGAAACGTGAAAAATTTCACGGATTTCCGGTTAGACGAGTGAGAGTGTACGTGTCAGTCCCCGTTGGAGTTGTATGCTGATTGCGTACCACTTGATTCAATGGCGACACTCGAAAATGTACCGTGTGTATTAAAAATAATAGTCCCGATATACTGGAACCTGAGTAATCACTTACTTATTAACTTACTTATCTAATTTACAACCGGAATGTTACAAACCGAATAAAACTTAGCGTCTACGTAATAATAGGAAAAAACCTGGAATAATCGTGGCTTTCGAGTATCGCGGTTCGAGGAAGTTCGGAAACGTTTGCGAGAGGGAACGTTTAATGCGTGCCCGGTGGACACGCAGTAACGAAGCGGCGCGCGATATCGCGGTTAGTGTCTCAGGAACGAGAACCAGTACATCTCTTATGTCATTCGAAACTGCAGAAGCTGGGTAATTAGAGCTACGAGAGGAATGCGGTTTTCCCGCCTCAGCCTCTTCCTGTCTGTTCTCGTTCGTCTTCCGCCGCCGTCGCATTTACCGCGAAATGGTGAAATCGAACGGCGTAGAAATATTTGTCCATTCGAGAAACACGAAAAAATCCTGGAGCCAAAGTACGCGTTACGATATTCGAAGTAGGAAATGTGTTGGTCGAGTCTGCAAGAACGTCCACGATCTACGCTGGCCACCGGAGTACGTACGCACGTAGACGAGGCTGACACGGAACTGTCACTGAACAGATACGTCACGGATACGCGTAAAAAGAGCTTTAAAAGGCGCATCGAGAGAGTGCACCACATCCATCCTACGCGTTTCTTTCCCCCCGCGGCGCGGCGCGGTCATTTCACTCCTTCCACCGTGGCACGAATGCATCGTGCAGTGCGTGCGTGCAGTCCGCCGCGCATTCCAGTAAAGTCCCTGATCTCCTGCCCTTGCGGTTTAGCATTCTCGTTAAGCCGCGCCGGAATGCCTTCGCTCGCGCTGTATTGCGAATAAATCGACGGTTTTATGAATAAATCCTCCCGGCAAATTGCGCCGGCGGTCGCGCTCGCCGGATGATTAGATCGTAATCGATTCGATTCCGCGGGACAACCTGTTCTTAATTGCAAAATAATTGCCGCTCAACGAACCCTCGATACGGGGAAATTTATTATCGCCGCGGACGAGCACGGGCCACGGGTGGTTTTCTGCTCGGATCTCGCCGCTCGAACCTGCGCTTGATACGCGATAGAACGAACCGTGCACGCGTCCCCCGTAATTCCTATCGACGCGCCTCGTCCATGACCAATATAAAATCACCGCGTGGTATGAATACCCGCCGAAATGCTCCCGCGTTCCACCTTCGCTTAGGCGACGATAATAATGCAATCTATCGCGAGCGATGCCCTGGCTGCTAAAGTCGATCGTGGGCCACGCGTTGCGTTTTAATCAGCCTAATGTACGGAACGTATGATGCATATTTATAGGTGAAAAGTTGCCGTTTTATCGTGCCGATGATCTATGCATAGAAGAGGGACGGTGTAATTTTTGTTTGACATCGTTTCGCGTTCAATTTGGCCGTTGACGAGCGACGCCGCTGGTCCCTGGTGCGAAAGTGCCACTCGGGAGCATTTCTTTCCGAAGCATCAATCCGTACCACGGGCAACAATAGCCGATCGTGCTCTGCGTAATTGTCTAGCGTGTTGCCAGGAACGCGTGCGTTCTACACACCTTTAAACGCGTTACACGAGCAGCTCGTGACGGCCGAGCTGGCGCTAACAGGCACCCACCGTGGAATCGCTAATGTGTAGGTAAATTGTTTAGCTGAACAAACAAGTTTGCCCAGTTCCTATATCGAATGCGATACCACCGGTTAACCGATCTTACGGGTGTCGAACTATGATCGCCAACTCAATTAACCCGCCTGAACTGGTTACCATTTCTTCGAGCGTGCCATTAAACAATAAACGAGACGTTGGAAAAATTTCTTCTACTCCTCCTCGTATCACCTGCTGTTTTTATGATTCACGCGCAACCATCACGTGCTTTTGACAATAAATAATATTATTTTTAGGCGTTCGTTTACGTGTGTCAAACCGCGATGATGCAATGTTTGCCGACACCATTCGCGAGAAACCAACTCTCGAACTTCTTTATTTTCATCGATAAAAAAGAGCGAAACGTACATCGCCCGGTTAGTATAATTGTTTTTAAATAAAAAGCGCAACTTCTCTAGCCCAACTTTTTCCATCGAACGACAGATTGATCTATTTACCCATTCGACGGATGCACGCGGTGGAGAATGCGCGACGCGCCTCCTCGATCCTCCCTTTCTCTCTTTCCAGCATGCCATGCATTCTATTCTAATGCGAAGAGGGAAGCGATCAGCACCACGAAGAAGAGGAAGAAGAAGAAGTAGAAGAAGTAGAAGAAGAAGAGGAAGGCTAAGAAAAAGACGAAGACGAAGACGAAGAAGGCGGTGGAGAAGGAAAGAGGAGGAGAGAGCAATAGGTTACCGCGGAATTTATTTCGACGATAACCGTAAGAGACACCCGCGCTCTCTCAGGTAGGATACAGGAACGCGGAAGTGCGTACGTGCACGTTCAACGCGTAGGTTTGTATAGCCGCGAACGTGCATAAGCCGTGGTGGTGGCTCCGTAAGAAGTGCTCGTCGTGCAAACAACGCGGCTCTATGATAGCACGCAGAAAACGCTTGTCGCCGGTACCGTAAACACTGTCACAAACCTATACGAGATCCGATATCTATGGTCTTTCGCGTAATATTTGCCGCGCACCTTGTAACTGTAATCTTTATAGTGTGACCGAGGCCCTCATACCAGAAACAGTCGCGAACAGTACAGCACCGATAACGGAACAGCGTACATATTACAGGGTGGCAGAGATAAGAAGTCCACACGCTTCGTTCATACGTCGATACTTTGTTTTTCGCGAAATTTCGACAATTTTTGAAGAGATAAACTCGACCTGAAACTCGAGAGCAATTATAAAGCGTCACGTTGTTTAATCGATAATTGCAAGCTTTGTAACTATCGCAGACTGGAGATAACGTGACTAGCGTAATTCGTTATATGATGCTTCTTAAGCAGCTGCAATTAATGAGGTAGAACATTATAGATATAGAAGTAAATCCTTCTTAATCTGCTGCTTATCTCTACGTAGGTATATTTCGTCATTTGGCGATGTTCAGACAAAGCAAGAGACGAGTACTTGCCGCGATAACGAAGAACGCGAAGCCTCGCATCGAATCGAAGATAACGTGGGTCCTATTCGTCTAATGGACTGTCGCGTGCTGATAAGAGGTATTCGTGAGTTCCACGTCGTCGTGAAAGCAATTTCGTCGCGCGTCTAATTTTCTAACGTGACATTTAACAACGTGAAAAATAACATCTAGAAACGAATCGATTCTAGAGCGATCTGACCGCGTCGAGATCAAGAAATCAAGATCGAAAGCGGAAAAGGAAAGAGAAGACGCCCAATAACGGGTCGCAGACAGATGGAGGAGGCTGTTGTTCGAATCGTTACGTAAATGACATCAATGTTAAATCAGTTGGAGGCAACGATGACGGAGGGAGCCGCGGTTAAACGATACATCGACTAAATAAACTGGCGACGATCGAGTCGCGGGCAAGCGTATTAGTCGCGCGTCGAATTCAGCCCCATCGCGTTAAAGTGGAACATGGCTACCCTGGTAGCGGCGGATTACGCGGTGATCGCGATCACGCTGGTCATCAGTTCGGGGATCGGTGTGTATTACTGGCTCACTGGAGGGAAACAAAAATCGACGGAGGTAAGCGTCCCTTTCGATCAAACGATTTCTCTCTGTTCCGTTGGGGAGAAAGCATGACACGTGTAACTTCGCGTGGGCAAGCCTTGTTGTAGCTTTCGAATGTAGCGTGAGTTCCTCGCGAACGATGGAATTTAAATCGGAAACTTGCGAAGCCGTTCTCCGGCTTTGACAATTTCGAGGCTATAATTCAGCTCGCCCGGAAGAGAACCGCGAGCCGTACGGTAATGCGATGTAATTTCGATATGGTCCCCACGGCAGGAGTACTTCATGGCGGACAGATCGATGCGAGTGGCACCGGTCGCGATAGGATTGATGGTTTCGTACCTATCAGCGGTCAGTTTGCTGGGAGTTAGCTCGGAAAATTACGTTTATGGTACCCAATACGCTGTGATCAATCTCTCCTACGGGCTTGCTACTCCGTTCGTCGTCTACTTGTACATGCCGGTGTTCTTTAAGGTCGGGACGGCCAGTGCTTTCGAGGTAAGCTCGCTGAACGATTATTTAATCTCGCGAGCAACTTTTGTCTAACGATTAGAGAACGCCACTTTGGCCAGCCGGTATGTATTTATATAGCTGGTATATTTTTCAGTATCTGGAGAAACGTTTCGGCAAGGCGGCGAGGATGGTGGTTAGCTTCGCGTTTATGCTTCAGCTGCTTTTGTACAGCGGCGTGGTATTGTACGCGCCGGCACTTGCCCTGGAAGCCACCACAGGTATCTCGACGACCGCAAGCGTAATCGGCATAGGATTGGTCTGCACGTTTTATTCGACGATCGGCGGTATCAAGGCGGTCCTTATCACGGACGTATTTCAGAGCCTTCTGATGCTGACAGCCGTTATCTTGGTGATAACTACGGCAGCAGTGGACACCGGCGGTCTAAATCGGATTTGGGAGATCGCTCGCGACGGATCGCGTATCGAATTCGACAAGTGAATGTCGTTTCTCAAACACAGTAACACACCCGTAAAGTTCTCTCTCTCTCTCTCTCTCTCTCTCTCTCTCTCTCTCTCTTCACGCTCGACTATCACCGATGCTACCGATTCGCCTCCATATTTCTACCCGACGTATAAATTTCCGAGCATCCAACAAATTGCCCATTAGAGCGGTCATTAATCAGTATTTAGGAAATATTACCATAATATTACGGTTTACAAGGGGAATCGAGAGAATCAGAGCATGATTCTTTTACTATCATTATAATACGAACCGTTACGTTGTATAACACGAGTACCTACTCGACTACTTTAAACAGATCTCCTCCTACGGCATTATACATTGTAAATCGCCTAGAGCGTGATGAGGTTAACACACTTTCGAACAACCGTGCCCGGGCACGAAACATTCATTTCACGAGGAATCCAAGACCGAAGTATCGATACTGACAATGGCATGTGCATTCATTCAGCATTTCAATGGACCCAACGGTGCGACACACCTGGTGGAGCTTGACATTTGGCGGTTTCTTCACCTACCTCTCCTTGTACGGCACCAACCAAGTTCAAGTTCAGAGAATGTTAACCATCAAGTGAGTATACCCTGCCCGCTGACTTTCTACCCGGCACGATGCCTCTACGTCAATTGCCCCGATCGTTCGTACGTTTCGTAATTAGCTAACGTGAATCGAACGTTCCCCTCGTACCAGCAAATCGTGCGAGTAATTAAGGGTTAACGTTCGACGAAGCAACGACGAGGTGGGTCCAGCATCCGAATGAAATTTGTAGATAGCACGAATACATACCGCGTATCGGCCCGGTGCATTGTATTCATCTCGAGGCGCATTATCGTGATTCTCTTCTCTGTAGCGTGACGACAGAAAGACGGAGGAATTTTCCTCGGATTTTATCCGAGCCTCGGATCTTGCGTGCATACCGCCGGTAGCGATCGTTCGATAAATCGTTGCTTGCTCGCTACTCCGTCCATTCTACTTAATAATAATCGTTTGCGAAATCATTTCAGTCCTTGCATGCATTTCCCATGAATTTTAGTCCCGAGCTACGTACGCTAATGTACGATATTTACTTTTGTCCTTTCTCCTTTACGACTGATTCGAGGGGAAAATCGTAGATCCACGACGTGCATTCGCGTGGCTCGGTTTCAGAAACGTGAAGGACGCTCAAACGGCTATCTGGTGGAGCTGGCCGCTATCCTCGTTGATGTCTTTGAGCCTCTGCTACTCCGGGCTGGCCATATACGCGAGATATCGTAACTGCGACCCCCTCGTGAACGGAAGGATCAACTCGTACGATCAATTAATGCCGTTTTACGTGATGGACACGCTCTCCGTGTATCCAGGTGTACCCGGGCTTTTTATAGCCGGCATCTTCAGCGCCGGGCTCAGCACCATCTCCGCCACGGTGAATTCCCTGGCCGCCGTTATACTCGAAGATTTTATCAAACCCCTCTACCGTCTTAGGTAAGCCATGGGAAGTCGCGAAATGAACTGAATTTACGACTTGTTTGTAGATCGTGTCTTCACGGCACGGATGCCACATTTTAACTATCGCAGATATTAGATTTCTATAATATATCATTTCATCGACCGCGGACCTGTTCGTTACGGTTCTCGATACGAGGCGTTTTCATTAAGCGCTCGTAAATCTGCGCTTCCAAACATTTCCAACTACCAAAATCCAGCTGTTCATGAATCCACGCTCTAAATATGATAATGTGATCGAGAAAAAGGATATCCAGTGATAATAATCCATCTTCTCCGATGAACGTAACAACTCTGTATCTCCCGATATATTAGTCGCAACCAGCGAAACACGTGCGATTTATATAACCAATTATGACTAACCTTGTTATTAACATTATTTCAGGGACAAGGAGATTACGGCGACTGGATCAATCATCGTCAGCAAGATTTTAGCGATCGTAGTCGGTGCTTGCTGTATAGCGCTCGCGTTCTTGGGACACTACCTCGGGGGGCTGCTACAGGCGGCTCTCACGATTTTCGGTGTGATCGGCGGCCCTGTATTTGGTACATTCACACTTGGCATGTTCACGCGGTTAGGCAACGAGAGAGGCGCGATCGTTGGCCTCTTAACCGCTCTCGTTTTCTCTCTATGGATCGGTTTCGGGCCGAAGCCACCGATCCCGAACAAAGTGGACGGCAACGCGACCGACTGCACCGGCATCGCCACGTATCACGATTACAAGGAGTCGAACGATTTGCATTTCGAATATCAGTAAGGAATTTCACTCGCCATTGCACGCAACGATTACGCGTTCTCGGTCTTTATTCGATGCGCAGGATCTCGCCAACGATCGGATCGAGTACTTAGAAATATGTACGGCGCAGAGTAGATTCGAAAGAGTCCGAATTGTTCAACGTTTACCTGGTTCACCAGCAATTTGAAAACGAAAAGCAACTCGCGCGCAAAATATTGCAAAACATTGCTACTGGCGCAGAGACGTGGTTGTGTCCCTGTTCCACCTAACCGGGCATCGCTCGCTTCTCTTTATAGCTGTTACTTCGTATCGTTGGATACCGAATAAACGAAGTAGGTGCAAACTTTTTGCTTTCTCGCAGCCAGAAAGGTATGAACGATACGATTGAACTTTGACTAAGTGGATTCGAACTTTTTACGACTACTTTAAATAAGACTGGACGCTGAAATGATAAAAAGACACGTATTTTTAAAGGGATAAATTAATCGAGGAAAAAAGTATACATCTGAGCGACGAGAGATCAATACTAAACTAGAAACCACTGTTAGAACTGCCTGTATTGTGAACAAACACGAACGCGAATCTGTTTTTACCATTTTTTTTTTTTTTTACTGTTGTACAAGTTACGAAACGTATCTCGTTTCGCAAGAAGTGCGAGATATAATGCTCTTTCGATCATAAAACCGATGCTCGCTCCACGAACCACGATACCTGCAATTAACATAATTGATTTCTAAGAGATAATAAAATCGTGGGTTTTTCTTCTGTTCCAGAGAAACCGCGAACACCTCGTATTTCTATCTATACCGGATTTCGTACATGTGGTACTGCCCCCTGGGAAGCCTGGTCAGTTTTCTAGTGGGATGGCTGTTCAGCTGGATCTCAAATATAATTCTCGGCGAGGAACCAAAGGACGTGGATCCTGAACTGTTCACGCCGATTCTGGCGTCGAGGCTGCGCAAGAAACGGCCGAGGGACGCGGACAAATTTCACAGCACCGTGGGCATTGGACACGATCTCTTGACACGTTGACTCACATCGCGAATGATGCAACGTTCTCCGCGTCTACAAATGGATTTTTTACGATCGCGTATAATTTCACGGTAACGGACGGATAATGAGACTGGCCTCCTAAAGATCTCACGATTTATCGGGCATCGATTTTTTTTATTACTGAAATCAAAATAACCTATACATCGTATTTCACTGCTGAAAAGGAGATCGAGCCAACCTATCGACCGCTTATTTACAACGACAGAACGCGTTACTGCTCCTAATTGGCCTCAACCTAGAAACAAGTGCAGCCTGAATCCATGGAACGAGTCGGTCACGTGTCGTATAGGGATGAATCGATCCAAGTAAACGCGAGTACGTACTCGTTACTTTCACTTCGATACTCTTTACACTCGAGATTCAATAAATTGTTGAAAGCTCCGCTGCGAGCGGGGATTCACCGTTGATCGTTCGCGAAGGATAATCGTTGGAGCAGTCGTTGGCATTTTTCGAGAAGAACGAAAACAGGAAGGGATCGTCATCGAAAATGAAGGAAGTTTGGGGTCGATCGGGCGAAATCGTCTTCGACTCATTACTCATACTCGGGTTCGTTTTGGAATTCCGACTATCGGGCACGAGGCGGGCAGGCCTCTTCTCCTCCTCTGCGATGAGGAGCAGACGTAAACACCGCGCGGGCCACGGGTGTGCTGAACGTTTACCGAAACGTTCGCAAATCACGATGGAATGCCGTCCGACTGGTGTTCCCGTGCGCGCGGCACACGGTGACATACAGAACGAAGCAACGACCCGTGCACTGTGCAGCGCTTACGTAAGGAAATAACACGGCGCAGGGAGGCCGCGAGTGGACCACCTCGAGCTTCGTTTCGACCGCTAGAACCGCGGGTCAACTTGGCCGCGCGAAATACTTTCTGGACATTCGAAAAACAGCAACTAGACCAGTACAGGCGATTGTGAACGAACTCGCAAGAACGTACAGGAGGAATTCTATGAAAATTCGAGTGAAGTACGAAATGGAAGATGCGTAAAAATAATTTTCTTTTTCCTTATATCTCATTTAATATTGTAAAGCAACATTTAATTGCCAAGATGTATCAAGTTTACTGTTAGATGCACGGATTGCCGTGGCTCTACAAGGGTTGTGTAAGTAGAACAAGAAGATCACGGTCAGACAACTTAAGGAAACGCGCGCTTCGGCTAGAAACTTTTCTGCTCGCCGTCGTGGTTGCTGGAACTGCGACGTTTTCTATGTTCCATTCAACAGGAGATAAGTTAAATTTCTGAATAACCAGAATACCAATGACCGTCTCGAGTATCCACGGTATTCGACTTTCGTTGAACTTTTGAAACGGACTGTTTATAACCGCCTCTATCCACATTGAGCAATCGAGCACTGTGCCTCTCTCGTCCGAGTAATTCCGTTACGCAATTCACGCGTGTACCTATTTGCTTGCCCGCCACCAATTGGATAAAAAACACTGGCTGAGTTATGCAAGGGCTCCGAACCGCAGGATCGGTCCTTAAGCGTGGCAAATTTTTCTAGAAAACAGCACCGGTTGCTTTCCTAAAACCTCTGAAAAAAGCAACCAAGTCGAAAACACGAGTTTCCCAAACGTGTTTCTCTGCCTGGCATCGGCACGGTTCTCAATCCCTTAATGAAGGAATCGTGTCGAAGTAAAATGCACGAGTCAAAGTGCGTGCCTATAGTTCGTAGTACGTGGGTGTTTGAAAGTTTATGTAAATTACGCTGATACGAAAGTAGGATTTTGTACGAAAGCTAAACAGGCCTGAGAAAGTGAGCCGATTCGTCTTTTAAATGACGATCGAAATTTCAACGCGTGGAGGTGTTCCCAAAAAATTTTTCAGACATTTCTTCCTCGTGGATGGACGGCCTTTCGATGCAGAATGATGGCAACGATTAATAAAGAAGCGTTGACCCGCGTTGCAACCAACGAACAATAGACTTTAATAGTTTTCTTTTTTCGACGAAGAGAAGAACCCGGACAACCGTGTACACCGACGGATGTGACTCGTCTAATGTTCCCTGTAATTAAACGAAATAATCGAGTCGCTGCGCGAAGTTGCGCTGTGGTCTCGACGCGTTCTCATTATAATGCCGCGCATTCCACCGGCGATATGAGTCTTTCTCTCAGCACGTACGCCGTCTACACGGAATAAGGAATGCGCAAATGATGGATTACACGCAAATTTGCGCTACCCGCGTTCGCGTACCTCTTCGCGCACTACCGTTCCATTTTAATTATCACTCCCAGCCACCGGCGAGCCGTGCGTTTTAATTATTTCAATTTCGACTTCAAATGCGCCGGATACATCGGAAACAAACAAAAGGCCGCCGTTATTAAGGGACGCAGCCTTGTGTTACGAGAGGCGAGTAAAGTATCAGAGAAATATATGAGCAGTGTCGAAAATACACGCAAGGAGTCGCGGAGGAAAGGCAAGGGTACCATTAGCGTGTTACGCGATGAAAAGGATTAAAGCGATACAAAAAAATATACGTCGATGGTAGACTTTCGAATTTCCATTGCGCAAACGCGCGAGTCTCCGGAGAACGATGGGAAAAAAAAAGTTTAGCTGCGAGGGATTTCTAAAAAAGGGATAACATCTATTTTTTCTCCGTTTCCTGTTTTCATTCCAACGGAACGTTGGACGAAACAGGAAACAGTAGCTGTGATCACGTATATTTTGCATCTAATTCTTTCCATGACAGAATCATGAGCGATTTACGTAAGAGGCGTGTAGTTAAGGAACGATCATGCTAGAGACGCGTCGTTACAATCTCATAAAAGACCTCGGGGCATTCGCTCGTGTCGCGTTGCAAAAGAGCACCACGAACTTTGAATAAAAATTAGCTAACCTCGTGTTCATAATTTGTCAACTCACATCGCTCTACTCTTTCTTAGGTGAACGCAAAGAAGTCACACGAATCGTGCAATAAGGACGCTGTCACCCGTAATGTCACCCCAATAATTATATGCACGGGATACCTTACGCACGCGCGTCCAAACCCACATCTAACGTGAACCCATAAAATAGAAGGAAGGAACGGGTGCAAAAATAACATACAATTGTCGAAATAATATAGAAAAGTAATTGACACCTTTCCATCTTAAAAACAACTATATACATCAGATGTTAATTGCAAGGTTAGGCGCGCGTAACGTGGTCACCTTCTTATTTCGAGTCGCCAAGATAAATTTCTTAATTATACCGTCGGTGAATCGGGGAACAGTGGCCGGCGGCGGCGACGAGCACATTGTACCTACAGAAATCCCCCATAGGGTATGGACGGGGGTAAACGCGGTGGATGGCCTGCGGGCATTTTTTTTTTTTCGACCTCGCCGGAGACGCGCATAGTTTCTACGGCACACGGCCCGTTCCGTTTCCTCATACCGTGCATACGTGCCTAACGAGCTACGTGGGTACAATGCACATAACGCCATTATAATAAACTTCGTACTCGCTCATTCACGCGCGCTCACGCTAAGTGAGTCAGAGACGCGCGGCCCCTTACGTATAATAAATATATTGAGTATACGTTATGCGTTTACTTCCCTTTTGTACGAATGTAGTGAACTCGAACGGAGAAAGGGAGAGAGAAAGAGACGCCTATCGTTTCTTACAAAGTTTATACCGAACGCTAGTTTTCGCCTAGGACAAGACAGAAAATTTATGCACGCTGTACGCGCAACAACTTGTTCGATTGGTCATACACGCTACTGGTTGCGCTAAGACAACCGAACGGTTAACGTCGAGATCAAAACTACCCGTGAATGAGCAAAGTAAGGCGGAGACTAGAGAATGTTAAAATCGAGTAACATGGAGAAGTCGTTATTTGATAATTGTTATGTTCTGGGTAACGTGTGCGTTAATAAATCGCGCTGCTCGTTAATTGGCCCCTTATTAAAATACTAGCCTCAAGGTAATTAGCTTAAAAATAAACGACCCAGATATCATCGGCGAGATGAATGTGCGCACCGTTAACAACTGCTTCTCGTACGATTATTAAACACTTAATAACCGAGCTTATTACGCGGTGTTACCTGAACAATGAGATAACAAAATAAATCAACGTGGTAATTGCCGAGCCAAGTTTTATTATGAAAGAATCATAAGTACACGGATTGGCGAATAGTCTATGGTTCCCATAATTATGTCTGATTCTCAATTCGATCGACGATAATAACCGTGGCAGGAAAAAAGTTCGTGGTAGAAAGAAAATGATTTTCGTGGCATTATACGAGCATTTAACACCGATAGAACTCGACTGCCGTATCTTTACTCTTATTACGGATGCCATCGATCAAGTGATACGGAACGATCACGCGAAAGCAAGAACCGCCTTCACTCGAACAATTTTCCCCATCGACGATTCGTTGATCTGGATCGGCAAGGGAGAATATCATTCGCGCGTTCGTTTCTAGATATCAAATATCTCTATTCGAATGACGTTCAAGTGGTCATTTAAAAAAATACAGACGAACAAGGGTAATTGGCGCAGTCGCGCGTTGGAGGAGTACAGTAGGATACTTGCTACTTGAAAGAGACGAAGGCGATTGCGAATGCACCGGGAAAAGAGTAAAAATTGCCTGGCGTGACTTTCAAAGTCGGCGCCAGACACTTTCAGCGTTCGAACTTGACCTTTTTCCAGACACTGAGATTAAGATCGTATCTTTTATTGTGTGCCGGAGTATTGCTTCGTTTCTGTATCGGGACAATGTGTTATTACTGCTCAAGTTATTCGGATTCATGTGAAACGCTTATCCCCGAATAGATCTGTATACATATCAGTTTTTTTTTATGCCTATAAATGTTCTTCGGTACATTGCATCCAGCACGATAGTAGAAGCTATGTATTCGTAGCCCTTAATATATTTTCAATCGCGTTAGAAGAACTTGTTGCTCGTTTCAATGAGACAACTAATGGTACCAACAATTAGAAAAAAGTTAAGTCCTTTGCCTCCTCAGTGAAACACGTGGCCAAGGAGGTAATAGAAAAAACGCATACGAGGCTCGATTTTTACCCTTGAAATACTACAAAGCAATCTTACCTAGATTCTCCCGTTCTCTGAATCCCCCGCCTCCGGCTTCACACAGGTTCACCTGCAACAACACAAATAACCCTTCAGATTATAGTATTCTACCTGCGCGGGCCGCTCGATTCCACGCAAGATACCAAGAATCGAACGCAAAAGCGCGTACGGCCGCGCAAAGAAAAAGAAACGGGTGCTCGCATTCAGATAAGATGGACGCGCGGAGATAGTTGGAACGCTTCGAACCGCCGCGATCCGAGACACGTTCGCGCGTGAGATTGCACCTTACTTTCCGCAACATTGAATTTCACCGCAATAATATCCCCGGTGAGGAAATCGTGGATTTTTCGCTTTCGGCTGCTGCGCGAGGAGTCTGCCGCACTTGCGAACAATTTCCCGCCGTACTCTTCATTAAGAGATAGTCGGACATCATCGAAAGAGCAACGGCAGAAGCGTCTCCGAGATTACTCGAAGATAATAATTTTTGCTAAACGCTAATATCTTGTATTTTCCCTGCCTAAGAAATAGACACCAATAAACGAGGAATGAAGAATAGGGGACAGTTCTGTTATCTTCCATGGGATTCACTTAAGCGCGACAGAAATACCAAACGAGAAACGTTATGTTTGAAAAGTATCTTTCATTCCTTTAGACTGTTTCCAAAAATTTTAACTAGTTTCGCATACATGCGCGTAGGTAGAAAAATAAATTGCCATGCTACCGGGACGGTGTATGGATAAGAACGCACCTGCGTATGCGCCAGGGCTCGACCGTTCTCCGCAATCTTGAAAGAGCGCGAATCCCCAATAAAACCGCTCTACTTCGACAAATCGCCTTAATTTCATCGTCAATAAGCCCGAGAAACCCGCACGAAGTATGCTGATCGTCGTCTTTATACCACACCGTGACTCTGTTACATTCTCGCGCACAAATGCCTGTACGTACGTACGTACGAACACGCGTCCGCCTACTTGTACAGACGTATAGAGCGATACGTGCAGGGGTAGCACGCACACATGCTCGCGGTCGGGATTGGCATGTCGTGTTGGTGCAAGCCGCGTGAGCGAGTTTAACGAATCTGAGGCAGAGGAAGAAGAGGAAGAAGAAGAAGAAGAAGCAGCAGAAGAAGAAGAAGAAGACGACGAAGAAGAAGAAGAAGAAGATGAAGAAGAAGAAGAGAAGAGAACGAGGCAGGCGTCTCGGCCGAGTATTCCAGGTTAATTTTACCAAGCCCTAAGGAGCGCATACGAAGGACCGGCGAAGGATAACGCTAGCGGGGCTCATCGGTTGGACGGTGCTCGAAGCGAACGAAGGACGCCCGCATTCCACGCCGCAACCTGGTATAATACGAGGAATTGGCCGAACAGAACGGCAGAGGGACAGAGAGGCCGAGAACGGGCTTTTTCTGCGGCAGAGAAGGAGGAGGGACGGACCACGAGCGAGAAAAAGAGGAAGAGGAAGACAAGGGAAGACGAACGACTGAGACTTACGTAGAAAAAGAGAAGGAAGCAAAGGAGCAAACCGAGGAGGGGTTGTTGCGCGAGGAGTTGCATCTGCACCGTCCTTCTTTCTCTCCCTCCCTCTTCTCTCTTTCATCTGCTTTCCCTTCGTCATAATTATCCTCCACCTTCTTTTACTTTACTCCCTTATTCGTACACCATCCTTGCCCCTCTTCTTCTATCCATCGCGCCCTCTAACCGCATTTTCTTCTCCAGTCGTTACTTTCATCTTTATCTCTTATTTCTTATTACTCGTCCTTTCCCTCCGTCTATATCTCTTTCTCCGGTTCGTCCTTCCTCGTCTTCTTCCGTTGCTGCTGGTGCTGCTGTCGGTGCTCCTGGTGCTGTCGCTGGCTGTGTGTGCTCGGTTGAACCGCGTGCCTCCAGCGGAAGTAAACCACCGTGCACACGTTGGCATCTACGCGAGAGCCATTCTATACAGCCATCCCCGGGCCGGCGTTCCTTCCTCTGTACGAGCCGCGTAACTGGGATTCCTCGTTTTGCGAGCCAGGCAGCTGCAACTGGCAGCCGCACTGGAGTAGGTTATCGTCGTCCATGGCTTTCACCACTTTGCCGGCCACATCGCCCTCTCGCTCACCGACAGAGTCACGATGACAAGAGAAACGGACGGCTTATACCGCGCTGGGCCCCTCCGCGGGGCCCGGCTTGCTTTACTCTTGATTGTCCGTGATTTCGGATCAGATAAGCGCCGTGGAATTTCGATGCCCGGCCGGTGCTTTAACGCGACACGCTCGACTCGAGCCGCGGCAATGGTTATGCGGCCGCTTTAAACTCGCGTATTTCGTGAAATATGTATGAAAGTGTTTCGTGAAATATCGCTGCCCGCTTCTCGACTATGCTCCTTGCTACTTGTATCCAGATTAAATCTACGGAGAAATGTGCCCCGCCGGAAGGGAGGGTGATTACGTGTGCTCCAGAAAATTTGAAACGTGACTCAAGAAAATTGTCTTCCATCGTCGCGAAACGGAAGATCGATTCTTCCTGTCTCGTACTATAATTGCAATATAAATAAAAATGTACTAATTAACGATACGAAATTCCAAGACACCTAGCGCGTAAAATTAAATTCAATGGACGCATCGTACATAATATATTTGAAAGGAGCCTAACGTTTCGTATAATACGAAATTAATAACGAAGATCGTAAAGGATAGACGAGCCAGCGGGATGAGGAAAGCTGCGGATGGTCGAATAGACGTGGAATGGAAGGTAGAGGCGTGTACGCCGTATTATTCGTAGCTGTCCAGTTAGGCAGAGGAGTCCCCTGATGGGATTATAATGTGAATATAATGGCGAGCTTCCGCGCTACGCAACCCTTTCATCTCCCACTCCTGCGGTATACCTTAACCTTCCTCTGAAAACCCTTCCTCGCCGTCTGAAAGCTTAATCGACTATTTCAACGATTTTCTGGAGCTTAAGCCACCGCTGCCAGACTGTACGTGGGGTTGGACAGAAAAAAAATGAAAGAAAAGGTAGAGAATGAAAGTGTGATGAGTTCTAGATAGTCGAACTGGTCAAACCTGCTGCCGCTGCTCAAAGGATACTAATGTTGCAATTATAAAACGATTACAAAAATCCCTCGTAGACGACGTCCCCGAACTCGTTACAAATCGGGTTTTGAGGGACAAATTAAAAGGACATATATTATTTAAAAAGGCTAATAGAACGGCGGGATACACGTGTTACGTATTCTGGCTCGCACCCTATTAGAGGAGACGTGTTTTACCGATCGAACTTTCATTTATTCTAGCTTCGATAAAAAGTTCCCTGTCCGCGCGCGTTTCCCGGATACAGGTCACATTCCAAGTTCGAGGCACGCTAAATACCTCGATAACAAAATTAAATTCACGGGAATTAAAAATACACGCGCGCACACGCACGCATCGATTACGCAATTTCTCTCCGGTTGAAATCAACGATCACCTGCGGCGGCCCTCGACACTTCCTACCCTTTTTCACCGATCGCTCGAATGACGTAATTCGAAACAGGCGTTTATTGGTATTTATAATGTACCAGACTAGGCGCCACGTCGAAGAATGTTAAATCGCACATAACAGAACGAATTAAGCAATACCTTCCTAATCCTGTTCCACGCCAAACGAGGAAAACAAAACGGTCGCATTCCTAGCCGATGAATTATGCTTACAATTTTTCGTAAACCCCTTAACGGTCCAAAAATAACATTGATAACGTAAGAAAATAAATTGTTCGCGAGTTCACGCGATCTTCCATCGTTCTCCATAGTCGAAGGAAAGCTGCCAGGATGAACTCGTCAAACACGCTCGCTACCCTCCCCTATGTTTCCCTCTACGTTTCACTCGGTCGATTTACTTTTTTCGCGTGACCTGCTCGATTTATAATCTTCCTCGTAGCGCGTACTTTTTGCGCCTCCCAAGTCCAGATTCAAGGATCAATGGGTGCGCGCACGCCTTAGACCGCGCGAGTTCGCTCGGATAGAATAAGTTACGACGTCATGCAACGCTCGACGTGTTCGACGTACGCACAATGGCACGATAAATCAGCGTCAAACGTACGCTTCATTTTGTTCGTCAATTTGTTGGACACCACCGGAGCCGCGCAACGAACTTTAAACCGCGTATACACCGGCTTGGCGAGCGGTACCCAAATTATTCGACGATTTCATTGCTGGAGCGAGATCCGAAAGTGATATCCGATAGAAAATGATACCTGTACAAATATCCGGACGACGAGCACGTCGGACTCTTCCGTAACACGTTGTTTCACCAAGGAAGAAACGATACGATCGCGGTGGGTACGCGGCTTTACGTCGCGCTTATTTCAACCAGCGAGAATCTGCGCCAATTCGTCCGTAACGGCGCGACGTTTACTGTCATCATAGATTCAAGTAGGCCTCCGTGCACACGATTCACCGTGTCACGCGATGCGACCGGCCATACTTTCGACGCCGTACAGGCCGCCGTTTTGTTGCTTCCATCCCCCTGGCCGTAACGCAGGAAACGCTGATTTATCATCGCGACGTAACAAGCGCGCGTACGTTTCCTTCTTTCATTATTTACAAGCGGGAAGACACCGTGCTGCTGTCCCGGCCCGTTGATAACTCCCTCTCCCGTTCGATTATTTCAGGTAATGCGCCTGTCGGAATGCGGTTTTGAAAAATCGGGTTGTCTCGTAACCGATAATGTGTGCGCTCGTTGTGCAACGGGCACGGTGAGTAGCGACGATTTATCGATTTGTTAGAGCCCGTGGTAAAAACCGTGGTAAATGTATAAGGTAAGAGGGAAGCGTGGTTTTCTCTCTATATTTAATCGGGGAACATTTTACATTTCCATTTCTGTTACGATGCCACAGTACTCGCTTGTACGTAATTTACGATTAACCGTGCTAAATTGTGTAGTACGGGACGGCTTGTCCCGTGACCGACAAAGACCACGAGAAGCTAAACGCTACGTAAGATAATGTACAATAGTGAAACGGAACAAACTGGAACGTTAAACGTGCAAATAGTTATCGAACTTCGTTCGCGGTTCTTTAACGGCACGCAAGAAATCGGCGAGAGTAATTGGTCTACGTTCATTCAGGAAAAGCCGACGCGATATTTCGTTTGTTATTCGTAACGGTAGATTGCACGTTGGCGAGTTCTAATTAACAGCAACATTACCATGAATCACTCGAGCCGATTATCTGACCGTTTAACAATCCGTAAATCGTTTCTACAAGAACTTGAATAGAGTCGATACCCTAGTTACTGGAGATATCCAAATTATACGATCGACCGAATAGTTGCGAGACGAGGCTTTTTCTTGCATTTTCTTTTTCTCTGTTTTTTTCCTTTTTTCTTTTTTTTTTGCTACCTTTAGAGACACTCGCGAGTCCTTTCGTAGCGACTGATCGAATAGCTTAGAGTGAGTGGCCCCATTCCGAACGATTCCATTCCATTCCACTCCATTCCAATCCGTAGCGGACCATTCGATTCGGTCGTGCCGAAGGAGTACATAAGACATTATGTAAGAACGGTCACGAGAGCGTACCCACAAAGGCGTTTCCCAGAGAATTTCGACGTCCAAGGAATTTCGTGTACCAATCGAGCGCCATTTATCACACGATCTTGCATACGGCGGCCGCAAAAAGTATTTACGCATACCTACATCTCTTCAGCAGACGTTCTCTCTTATTTCGATCCACCGTGTAATTGCCGTTAAGTCCGCCAAAAGGTATTCTCCCATTTTTTAACGAAATTTCAAGGCGACTTTCTGAGAAGTTGCATTTTCAAGAACCTCTACCGATCCGTCCTGGACAGAGTCTCGTTCTTGCGCAATTATTTTACTTCTTTCAACATAGAACCCGCCATCTAGGTACTTCTTGCACGAGTCCTCGGATCCTCGTGCCCTTTTCCCGTGAAGTGTTCGCAAACGAGACGTAGCGGGAAATAAAATATCCAATCAATCGTTACTAAATACGGAAATAAATATAACAGCGTGCAAATATCTTTCGTAGCCGCTGTAGGTTCGATGTCCACGAAAAACGATCACCGGGGCTTATTTGTATTCGACGAGGCGTCTCGCTTGTATAACGGTGGGAAAATGTGATTGTGAGAGAATACGAATCGAATCGTTCAGGAAACGAATGAATCACAATTTGGAGAACTTGCGCGGGTGTAATCTCTTGCAATCGACCGGTCGGAAATTGTTCTTCTTCCTCTGCTATTTTTCCTCGAATCGAAGGGGAAACTGATGGTTCCAATGCGAGTTGAGAAGCGTCGCGAGACATTCGCTCTAAACGGACCAGTGCAATACGGAAGTTGGAGACCTTCTACGGATTGTATCACCACGCGAGACGAACTTTACGGGCGTAAGTTTTTAAGGACGAGCCAGGGACGCGCGATCGTGACATAAAGTATCGTTAAAACCTATGGTACGGTAACAAGCACAGGCTGATAACTGTTGCCGCAATCATTGCCACAGTTACGGCCACGGTACCGCTCATTTACGACAATGCGAAACGTTCGCCTTTCCTGCGAAACGATAAATGCGCGACGAGGTGGTTTACGCTCCTAGATAACACCATTCCCGAGTCGGTGTTAAGAATTTCGGAAGGAGAAAAGAAATCTATACGCCCGTGCAATTTAAAACCCACGTATCAAGCCGGTATAAAACGCGAAGCGAGAGGCTAGGTATAATTACCGAAACGACGTGTAATTACTTAGAACGGTTTTAAATGCGGACAACGAGGGATTTACGCTCCGGCAGAAATATATTAGCATCTTTCCAAATTTATTGAGCTGCACGGTAACGTAATTAACGTTGGATAAATATTTAAGAGCGTCGAGGGAAAAAGAAAGGGCAACGGACGGGCCCCCGTAATGGTGGAGATGCACGCGAACGCACAGATTGCTCGTTAAAAACTGTTTAAACGCTGTTTACGTGGGAAGAAGGAAGAGGATCGGGCATTCCGCGCGAGGACCTTGATATCGGCGGGTTTAATGGACGGAAAAATGAAAGGAACTCGCACGAAATCCTTTCGTTCGACGACGACGACAACGACGTAAAGGGGAATCGCGCGAGAGGATTCACCCCGTTACAAAGCGGCGATACTGGCTACGACTGATAAGTAATTCCTTGGGACTAATGTCACAGACATCCGTCATACCGTATTCTTATCGCGTTTCTAATGGAAGCAACGTACAGCCGTACGAATCCGAGATATCGCGAGAAAAAGAAGGTGTGAAAGCCGGTTACTTCATCCATTTTCCACGGAGCATATCTATACGCCGTACACGGGCATCGGACACGTCACCAGGAATTTAGTATACCTCCGAGGTTAACCTCGAGACGCACAAATGGACTCGCGTAATCTGGCTGAGCAATGCTGGTACTCGCCGGAGCCTAATGCACTGGCAGGAACGTACGCTTCAAGCCGGGCCGGCCCATTCATCGTTAAATCCTCTCCGCGAGACGTAAAACACGCATCAGGTTCCTGTATCAAACCTGGCTGGAAGAGTGGTACCCTAAGCGATGGACGCCTGTTCGAAGCGTCGCGGAAAAACGGAATTTTATTGCGGTGATTAACTTTACGCAGCCGTGTACCAGCGCGGCGTCGCGTACCTGGCCGGAGTAATACTTCAATTAGCCGGCGTAATGCACGTCTAATCGTGAAATTAACGAACGTGGCGTAAGTGCGTCTTAATTACAGAGGATCTAGTGGCGCGAAGACGCGGCGATATTTAAAGCCCGGCTCGTACCGCCTGTTCGAGATTTACGCATCGTACGGCTAACTATGGTGTACATCCCTCGTGGGGCACCGCAAGGGAACGATAATCGTATTTCATCGCAAAGGAATCCCGACGAGACAATGATTGAAAGCGCGGCCCGTAAATGCACCAACGACCGAACGAGTTACGCTCGAATAAATGTTTTCCAACCCTCCGCCCTCGGAACGCTAGACGCGGCAGTCGCCTACAGAAATTTTCTGAATTAACTAACCGACTCTTCACGGGAAGACTGTAATCGTACATTCCTCGAAATGGTGAAACGGAGAGGATGGCAAAGTTTCCAACAGAAATGGTACATTTTCCACCAGTCGCGTACCATTAACGGCGAGCGTTAACCGGACATCACTTTTCCAAGAAACTAATTTTATCGCCGAACCGTCCCACTGAAATACACACGAAACAACTACAGGAACGTGCAATTAAACGTGACGTCAGCCGGCAGTCGAAGCGGACACAAAAACGAACGGAATCTGGCCCGTGTCCCATTAGGGAAGTTTTTCGTACGCGTTTACCAGCTTCCAGGGAAGCGTCGGGTTCGGAACGATAGAGTTTACCAAGTTCGAATTACGATCTAAAACGAATCGACGGGGGAATTTGGTGCGTACCACGGATGTGTGTCAATTGGCGTCCCGCAGGCGTCGGAGAACGGGAGAGGAGAGTCGAATTAAATCGCCCTGGCCGCATCCTGGAGTCCGAGAGATCGTAATTATACGGCGGGGCCCCGACTATTTTTGGGCCGTACGGCCGCAGGCGAGGTGTCGTTAGTTTGATAGTTCCCGGATACGGCAGCCATACGGTTAACGTATAACGACGTTCGTGCCATTCGAGTTTAATAACAGAGACGCGAGAGCACCGGACGGAAAAAATGAGCCAGACGACAGCGCGACGCCAGAGAAGAAGCCACAGGCATGCAGGTCAACGCGATCCAAGGGCCGAATTCCTCGAGCCACCGGGGTCGTGCCGCCTCACCCTCGACGAATCAACCGGGTATTACGCATACCTACGCCCCGACCAATCCTAATCCCTATTTATCTTCACGCTTTTCAATCGACCGAATTTCATGCGATACAAAGGGAACTCTGGCTACCACTTCCTTTGATCCGGAGGAAAGTCTTACCCTCTCCGTTTCAGGAATAAGCAAGCTTACGATATCATTGACCGTATACACACAGGAACGGCGCATGCTATTATTAATGCCAATGTTTACCTCCGTCAGCAAAGAAAAAACGAAAGAGAAAGGGAAGAGGGTGGGGGAGGGTGGGTGAAAGGAGAACGTCAAATTACAGAAGCTTCGTGAAATGGTTCCGCAAACAAGCGGGAAGATTCCATAAGTGGTAGCGCACGGTAAACGTCCATTACATCCCACGAGCAAGTTAATCAACAGCGTCCATCCCGAGCCTGTATAAACGAAAAAGGTGGCTATACTCCACGAGCGCGTAACGTTAAGGAACGCTAATTAGAAAGCAATAGCGCCAATAAGGTGCATAAATGATGGAACAAAAGGCGTATGGGACGCGGCACGAACCTTGCGTTAGGTCCACGCCTAGGGAGCTGGAATGCGTAAAGATAACTAAAGATCGTCACGTCGGTAAGGCGCGCACGCACACATAAACGCGTTGCATAAGTCGACGTAACGACCATGAGCCACGGCGTACAAGCGGCCTGTCGCGTAAACTACAAGGGGAGTTATGCTCGATTATGCCTCGCCGGGCGTATAAGTGGCGCGCGTGCACGTACGTTTAACCGGGGAAAGGTTGCGCGCGTGGGCGTTGCTCTCGCGTGCACGCGAATGCAAAGGGACGCGCGACCGCTCTCGCCCCGACCACGCTAAGTAGACACCCGATAAATTGACAGATAGATAGTGCAACCTATCGTGCCAGCGGACGGGCCGAGATAATCGCACCTTGAACGTTCGCCGCGCCATGGTGTTAATTAGACCATAGACGTCCGAGCCGCGGTGTAAACGCGCGCATTAATCGGTCAGCCGGAGGAAAAGAGACGTCTCCGAACGGAGTTCCATACGTGCGTTACGTAGATCCCACGTGGAATCGCGGAATTTCCAGCGTAACAGTTTCCACGCGTCACGATCCCGATATTAGCGATCTAGGCGGAGTGGGACGCGTGGATCGCCAGTTTGCAGAGATTTAATTGTCACACGTCGAAAGTGGAGACTTGGCGTCGAAACGCGTCTAACGATTTTTCCACGATGCAATCGAGCCGCGTTGCAACGTGAATTTTTCATTTTCAATGTTCCAGGAACTACACGTACAAAGGGGATCAATCGTCAGTTTCTGTGTCCCCTGTTTACCCACTTCCATCTTATCGGACGATCAATCAGAATTTCAATTAGAAGGTATAAACACGAGCGTCAAACGTTTTTCCTTAAATCGTTGGGTCTTCTTCTTTTTTCTCTTCTTTTTTCATCGTGCGACGATAGGTCAGGTTATAGCCATCGCTACGGAATCACGTTATCTCACAGGCCGTGACGGATGACACAATGGAGTACATTGACACTACGTGCCATGCTATCTGGCAGTATCTCACCTCGTGCTTGCACACACGTTAGAGGGACAAGCGTGTGCGCCCGATTCTTGTGCACGCATCGATGTACACGCACGCGGAACGGTGCGAAGGTGGAGGTACTTTCACCAGGTAGCCAAGTTCCACGATGCACGTCGATAGCCAAGAGCAGCCCACTTTGAGAGCTGCATTCCGAGTGCATACTGCACCCTGTATCCAGGTTCGGATTAATACAGCGAGAGACCCGACGTTTCCTGGACATTCGAATTTTCTTCGTAGACTCGAATCTTGTATCGAATATTTTCAATCCCGTCGCGTTACATACAGTTCTTGCCAAATACGCCAAGTATTTCAGGTTTTCTCATTCGATGGAAAATTTCTCCGTTCGTTTCTCGTGATCGACGAACCCTAAACGCAAGTGGCAATATGCATAAGACTATTTATATCACTCGACAAAGTTAAGAAGATATGCCTGTTTTCCTTTTCTTTTTTTCAGTATATTAAACGGGTACTTAATTCAATCCCACGTTCATGTCTTGGAAACTCGGTGAAAATTAGCTCCGTTACATTTCCGTTACATATGTGCCGTAATGAGAAGTAATGAGAAACGGGCGCGGCGTTTGTGAATGAGGGAAAATCGTTTGCAGAGTTTACGTTCGATTTTCTCCGCGATTGAGAAAAGTGTTCCCGCGGTGCATTGACACCATGTGTCGTATTATTATTTTAAAACGTACGTGTACGCGTATAGAGCGGCACGCTGTACTTTCACCGGCTAACCAAGTTTCTCGATACCCACGATACGTTCGGAGAGGATGCTACGAATATCACGCATGAATATTTCATGTATTTTACAGCCGGCGTAATCGAAAACCGCTTAATTCCTAGCTGAGTTTCTGCCGTTCTTCGTATCCGGTACGATTTACGGATCGTCGTACGCGATCGTTTATCGGTCATAAAATTCACGAGCATCGAGGAAATCCAATTCGATATAATGTACCAATAGGAACTCTATGACTGTACGTCAACGCGGCCACTATCCAGTCGGACGGAAATAAAAGTGAGACCAACGAACTGCAAAGAGGACGATCAACTTGGCTATTAACTATGCGAGCACCTCGGATCTTCCTGAAATCGGTAGGTTTATCTCGCGGCGCACGAGTTTTTCGCTGGATAAAACGAAAAAGGAGGAGAAAGACGTAGGTACGAGCCACGGAGGTGAGTCCAGGCTGGCGTGGACTTTCGAATGCGCAGCGTGTTACGTCTTCCCGCGAGTCCAGCAGTCGCTGTCACGCGCGCCCACGCGATCTCGTGCAAAGGACGATAATAGCGCGTTTAAGCACGTATAAATTCCGTCGTATAACTCGCGGCTCCGTAGGGCGCTCAAGTGCGCCGTTAATAACCACGCCGGGGAAAACGGCGCAACGAGCAATGAATTTTCAGAACCAGAAGGGACAGACCACGAGAGAGGCTCTCGTACCTTCCTACCCGTCCTCCTCCACCTTTCCTCTTCTTTAGCTACTACGTGGGTGGACGTCGCGGACGTGGTCGGTTCTACGCTGACTGAATTCGAAGACAGGCCCGTATCGGCCGCGAGAGAGCCTATCGGTATTGCCGGATGGTCGAATTCCGAGTAGGGGGACGAAGATATTTTTAAGAAAGCCACGGAGAAAGCAACGAGGGAACGTAACGGGCCGCCCGTACAAATTTCTTCGACGCGTTCGACGCGCGATCGCCTTGTCCTGGCTAAGGCCAAGTACAATATCGCTAATAATCCTCACCGCGTACAGAACCGCGAATGCGTGACGAAGAAGGCTATTTGGCTAGAAGATGAGATATTAGTCTATCGTTTTTCGCCCTGTTTCGAACGACAGAACCTCGTTCGTTCCGCTTACGGTATCGCCGATATTGTACGATGCCAAAATGTATCATCGATCTATGATCGATCGATGTTATAACGGAACGAAACATTTATTCGCTAAAAATAAATTGCTAGTTAAGCCACTATTGGCACTGATATTCTCTGTTACGCCAAATGGTCGCTAACTACTTGCGAGGTCGATGGATAAGTCTAACGCAACTGTATCTCATTTAACTATAGCCGGTCATTTAACTAGCTTAGACGTTAGTTAGCTAAACGCTGTTTTAGCGACTCATGAATCGTATCTGATGGAGTAACTAGATTAGCACGGATCAACTCATCTTACGGGTCTCGATGCTCTCGATATTACAGTCGTAAGCATAAAGCACGTAATCATGTTTCGAAGCCTTCTGGATCTAATATTAAAATATACTCAATGAGCACGCTGTCCGAAAATATCGACTCTCTATCTGATATTACATAACCGTCTTATTAATACTATTACCCAATCGTCTTATTAATGCCAAGCAGTAGAACCAAGACATTGACGAAGGGAGTGGATGAAAATCGATAGTCTTAGTCGACACCCATAGTATTCACGTTACTATAATTTGTGCTTTGGTAATCGCCAGGAAGATTGTAATTAAGGAACGATACCTTGGAATGAAATCGATTTGAAGCGAAATGTGCGATTTAAATAGCAATTTGGCACGCAAGCTGGTAGTTAGGAGGCATAATAGAGTGTTAAGACAGTTTGAGGATAATTTGCAATGGGCAACCATCGCACGGATCGGTTCTCCGTACGTACACGTGAAAGTTAACCGTGGCTCGTCTACTAGAACAGAGAGGGTACGGTACAAGGGGAGCAGCGGCGGTCTCGAGTCCCGGGGCAACGTGGCTCATAGGCACGGGAATGTTGACCAGCTCGCAAATCGGGTACAAGGTAAAGGATTCGTACGTGAGTGGCGTTCCAACGGCATCAGGTTTTATCGTGGATCGTACCGCGGCTTCATTATTCGTTTCTGGCACGTACGGGCATTCACACCCGTTCGAGCCACGATCGGGCCTGCCAGCGGGTTTCTTTACTCCGGCAAGAGAGCAGAACGAAGAAACAGAATCCACGACGATCCCGTGGCCCGATCGTACACGGCCCTCCCCTATCCACGCTACTCGGATGCATAACGAGTAGTTCTCGCGTTCCTTTGCCACATTTCTACCGAGAAAGACGCGCACCTCCGAGAGAAGAGATGCTTCGGATCGCGCGTCTGCGTTCGCGCACCGCTCCTCGGTTGCCCTCGATGCTTCTCAGGGGGATTTAACTAATTTTTTTTCCCTTCTTTCTTTCTTTCTGCGATCGTCGACTCGCGCACGAATCACCGCGAAATCATGGTTCGCTTCACGAGCGAACTTGATCCGAACAGCCAACATTTCTATTCTCGTTACGATGGTATCTAGAGCGTTTCTTGATTCGCGTGAATTTCGTGCCACGGAATTATTAATCGTAGCTGGCGCGAGGATAATAACCGAACGGGGTGAATCAGTAATTTAAAAGCCCGGTGCGTACCGGGAGAAAAGTTTTTAAAGCAAAGGCAAACAGGATTTATCTATACAGAAGCGATAAACCGAGATACCCGAAACAAAAGCCCACCCACATCTTCCTAACGAAATCCCTCTCCGTGTTAACAACGCTCGAACACGCATCGTACAACAACCGCATACAACGGCCGCGATAAATGCTAATTAAATATCTCCGTTATCTTAACGAGTCGTTCGGCACGAGCGCGAAATAGCAGCCAAGTACGTCGAACCGAAATAAAACCTCGAGGAACGAGATACTTCTAACAATGGGATAACGGTTTTACATAGACGGAATTTTCGTCTCGCCCATCCTACCGATAAAAGTGATTCTCTCGTGCAACCGATTGCACGCTGACAATAGCGTCGGTTGCCTATTCCACGTGTGACCCGGTCCTGCGAGCCGGTAGACAACGCGTGGAATTGTACGGAATAACCTTCGTGTGGTTTGAGGTCCGGCTGCAACGTGACCGTGAAGGTCGGAACACCGCAAGCCCTTCGCATAAATTCCTTTCTATGGCACGTTCTCTCCTAACTTTACCCGAGACAGAGAGAGAAAGAGAGAGAGAGAGAGAGAGAGGAGTCGTGCACCTCGACGGAATATCAATGATGGTACCACATAAATTGAGAGATGCCTCCGCGATGAACCCCTCAGAAATCGCCTTATCGAAGAGCCAGAAACAGGGGTGAGGGAGAGGTGCGCGTTCGTAAGTTATTCCGTTGGTACACGAGTGCGTACGTCCAATTACTTGGCGCGAACTTTCCGCGAAATGTATTCGCATCACCATTCGCGGGGCGCTATTTTTTTATTCAGGCCCGTTCCGATATTTATGCGAAATGGAAATACGCGGGACGAACAGGGAACCCTATGGCGGACGCCATGCGGGTACCGAAAAATATTGGACTTGGGTACCACCGAAGACATGTATACAACCGCAAGTATACACAGTAACGAAAATATTCAGACAGTAGTATAACTTTATATAAATCGTACCTTGCATAAATACACGGGGGGAGCAACGAGAAAAAAGAAGTATAAGTAGTACGGACGCTGTATAAGTAGTACGGACGCTCGATGTATCCTCGATGGTATAAGATAATTGTTATGGTAAAAAGTTGTTTTATAGAATCGTGAATTGTCATTTAGTGTGAAGATGTTTCGGAGTAGGGTCCAGGTATGCCAGAGGCACAAGGGCTACTCAAGAAATCTTACGCAGCAAAAAACTTTCAGAATCTCAACCTGACCCAGGCTAAGGCTCGAGAGTATATACCCAGAGATTTCCGGCCGACTCGAGGCAAGGCTGGAATACTTGAAAACCTCGGCCTGACTAGAGCCAATTACTTCTTGACCCGAGTTAAAACTCGAATACCCTGCAATTTCTCGTCTCTATCTTCGAATTCTAGTACTCGACAACTCGAAGTCGAGCTAGCATGTTTATAAATGTTATTCTTTCAATTTTTTACCCTCGCATTGCTCGAAGCTAACGAAGAATAATACCTCTAAAGCTTCGAGGGACTTATTGGAACCGAAGATCACACGCGAAAAAATAAAGATCTAACTCCCGTCCCTAGACGACGAGGAATTATGCTCGTCTAGGTTTCCACGCGAATCCGTGACGCGCGGAGGAATTCCGCGTCGGTAATATTGGCACGTAAATAAGAAGACGTTGGGAAAAGCCACGAACGTAAATTCAATCGAAGCGCTTACCTTGAGCGCCATTTAAATCAACGGAATTCCACGGCGTGCTCTCCGCGAGAGAGAAGCTGCTAACTAGCAGAGTTCCAGCAACAATCAACGCTACCCGGGAATGGTACGAGGAGAGAAAAAGCTACAGGAGATGCTTCGTAACTTGGCAATAAATTATAAATTGTGATCAGGCAGGCGGTGCTCATTGATGCATTATGGATCGTCCACCGGGATTATGCAGGTCGAACACGGCCATCTGTAAATCCCACCCCGTACGTGGAACGTACTACGTGTAATGCTGTTTTACATTTCATCGTGAACTCGAACGATCGAATTGTTGATCGTTACGAATACAGATGGTATTACAAGCATAATGCAGATAAAAATTGTATACGTAACGATGCTTTCGATACTTCTGATATCTCTCGCAGAGGAATTTATTACAGTAATGGTCCTCGGGATATCGGATTATTAACGATTACGAAGCGATAGAAAAAGGCAAAGTACAATCGAAAAATTATGTAGTGTATGATACGCAATTTTTTTGTTTAGTGTCTACACGATATTTGGAAAGGTATTTTATGGAATGCTCGAACGATCCAATCATTAGTCATTGCGAAGCAATAAAGGCAAAGTAAGAATAAAGAGAGGAAGACACGCGATATTTGCTTTACTATATTTTAACATATACCTGCACGCACGATCGTAGGAGAATTTAGTAACGTCATTATAAGTCAAACAGTGGAGGATGAACGATGACAATCGGCGCAACTTTTTTGTAGACGAAGATTATGTACATTTCCAAACTTGTAAATTAACCCTTCGTGGCTCGCTATCAGATAATGTTCCGTTTGTTTACTTTCTTTTTCGAGCCTGATTTCATAGTTTACAAAATGTGCCTATACTTAACAGAATTCGAGGAGCAAAAAGAATTCACGTGATTATTTACACACATCCAGGCTTCATTCTTTGATGCTCCTTCGAGAGCGGTTTTTAAGTAAAAAATATTGAACTTTGTTCGGTTTCACAGAATTTTATAATCAATTGCTACTTCAATCGGTACTAAATGATAACGAAGTGCAAGAGGCCCCTATATAATGTAGGTCATACCTTTTTGTAGGTCAGACTTTTTCTATGCAAACTTTTTGGCCATTTCATCGATCCACTAAGTCTTCAAATTATCGCTCATACACATCTGTCCGATATCTCGATGGACAATCGAGCCCTACTATACTTTCGACAGCACCCTATGTGTAATATCGCATACATGATCGCGTTTCCCATGTAGCCAGCCAGAGAAAGAACGAGATAGGGTACTTAGTACATATGTACGAACGAAGGAACGATCGTACAGGTTTTCGAGCGAACGATTCGAAACGGTGCATGCCCCGCTGCGGCGTCAGATGCGAAACGATTCACGTTCTCCGGCTCTTTCTCATTGCTCGTGTGTTACGAGCACACCCGTAAGTGAGTATGACTCATCGGATCGAGATATAATTATGATAATCGCAGACACCCCAGTGTATACGCGGCCATCGCGAATTTCTTCGAGAGAGGAGGTTATACGGGCAAAAGGAGGTTGGCCAGACCGAGATCCCGGTCGGGCCAATATTCTCCTCGGTGATTACGTTTCCATCGAGCCCTACCCCACCCCGTCACCCTGGAACTACCGCGGTTACGAGAGTACGAAAGCATGCGTTAAGCCCGGAATACATCAGCTGTCCCGTGCCGAAAACTCGCAAGAGCCGTTAACACGGTATATACCGAAATGCATGCTGTTCGCCGCGACTACTGCGCGGATGATACTTCAAAACGCGATTTTACCCCTTTGACACTGATTACTGGTATCTGTTATCAGATAGTTAAGCATCCTATCGAGCAACGGTAGTTCGCCAATTTCTTCTTACCCCGTTTTGTTTCGCTGAATCTTCTTCTATCGACGTGCACGCATTCGTCTCGCGTTCGAATCGCGTGATCTAGCTGTAACGTGGATAAAAATTTGATATTTACGTTGCTCGGACTTGGGCGTAATTCGACTTTCGTTTCGCGTGGTGACCCGCGAACCAGCGTTACCGGTTGTTACGTTCGGTCGAACAAATCCGACCGGTGCCCCGCGTGTTCGAGGATCGATTATAAGCGTGAAATAAGAGAGAAGAAAGAAGCACGATAGGAGGAGGCGACGCGCAAGGTGGTTAGACGGAGAGAGGAACGACGAAGAAAGGGAAAGGACGGAAAAGAAGAGGAAGGAAAGGGGAGGGATGAAGAAAAAGCGAACTTCTCTCGTTGGTTCCAGACTTTATATAGAATCTGGACTGTGTGCAGCTACCGGCCACCGTCTGTCGTCCGACTATAGATACTAATCTTCAGCGTTGAAGAGATAAAGGGCGAAGAAGAAGATGGCGCTTTGTCTTAGCCGCCCCTCGGCATTCCTTCGTTCGAGGCAACCTCACCTCAAGAATTATAATCACCCACCGGTATCCTCCGAATATTTAGACCTTCGTAGACAATTTTTACAGCTGGGGAGGAGGCGCGTTCCCGTGAGAGAAGAGAGAGGCCGCAAGAAAGAATGGAGCAGAATCGGGCCTGGACGAAGAGGAAAGAGAGAGAAGGGGAGAGAAGGGAACCAGAAGCACCTGCGCGTTCCGCCTTCGACCACATTCTTTGTGATTTCCTCGAGAGAAATAGCTCGGAATTCTTGGCCGCTTTCGGTGCGTGTATTCGACCTGTATCCATGCCATTCTAATAACCGTGAAAAGCCGAAAGACCGACGAAAAATAGGAATCGTTCGGTTTTCCCGTCGAAGGCTTGGCTCGAGCGATCGTACCACCAGCCGCCGAAGAAATTTACGATCTCGATGGACGCGCGCTAATTTCTTCTCAGGGTGCAGAATTTCTCTCGTTCTCGGTGCTCGTGGCATCGAACGGAATTAGAAGAAGTGAAAATATGACGGTGGAATATCATCACGGTCGCGAGTAATCTGCTATACACCCCGATTCCACGAAACGTCGTCGGATTGGAACTTTAAGTGGATCCTAGAGAAATGATGGATTCCAGGCAGGGCTCGTAAAATTAAGATGAGACTTCCACAAAGCCGTCACTTTGGACAGAATCGTTATTACGCCGGCAAGAACGAAGACGAAAGAAAAGACGAACGTTCAGGCAGTTTTTTCATTGCGTCTCGAGTACTGCCATCCAATTGTTGATTCATCCATCTTGAATATTTGCCATCAATTACTACGTCTGACGAATTCAGCCAGTTTCACCGTTTTTTATATTAATCATCCTGCCGGTTATCATTCTGGACACGTGTCGAGAATATCGAGTTAGAATTTACACTGTCAGGCTACCCAGCTCCAAATGAAATTAAAAAAATCGTAACTTGTTCCGTACTTTCGAACGACATTCTACACAAGTGCGTGTATGTACTATAAGCAAGATGAACATCTCATTGATATCTTTCCTCCTTCTCTTGACCTGGCTTCGAAAGATCAGCTAAAAGAAGATACCAGCGATCACGTACAAAGACCTATCGTGACATCATCGCGATATTATTCATTATGGTTCTCGTATCGTATAGTTAATCTCGTACACTGTGGCATGCATAAACCGTACGTGACACAGGTAGCAGATCTTTCGTGGACCAAATTCTCTTTCCTTCTGCATCAGGAATGTTTCGCGCGGATTCCTACACCTCTACGCTTCTATTGTGATCTGAGTGAAAACTTCTGAACGCTAACTACCACTCATAAGTTACCAACGAAATTCTAATGATAATAGAAAGCGTAAATAGGAATGAGGGAGAGTTCGAACCTACTCCAACTGTTCGAAGGACCCAAATATTAAATGCACGCGTAACAACGTAAACCAAAAACTGTTTGAGTCACTAGCGGTATTTAAACGGATCAAATTTTTTTGAGATAACATAGGCGCGTGTATTAAATGAAACGAATTTTGCCAGGCTCGAATTTCGAGCGAAAGGTGTTTGAACGACCTCTCGAATGTCGACTGAAGAGAGGCCTGAATATTATTTACCCTGGCGTAAAACGGCCTCCAACGTAGCCTCGAAAAGTATTTTGCACAGGCGATATTTACGCAGAACAAACACACAAAAGGCACAAGGTAACTAGTGGGTGAAGAGGGTGTGAGAGATATGAACCTAACGCTGTCGCGTTACGACACGGTTAGTAATAACTTGCCACGTATGTGTGTATGTATAACGTGAATACTCGACCTACACGCATACCGTGGACAAATGCAAAATCTGGTACAACGATATCAGTTTTAAAACTGAACCGCTCGATATCCTTTTTGGAAGCATTTCGAAGTAGTTAAGCGAATGTTTCATTACACGCTTAAACTACTTTCGAGTATACGTATAATGCGTGGCAATAGTCACGGCTACCGTTTCCTACGTATTAACATTCAACACGGCAAGTCAAAGTTGAAGAGAGCTCCGCGTTGGGGAACCGTTCTGTGCCTACAATCAGGCATTTCTGTACTATTACGGTTGTGCGCGGTTAAGTCCGGAGTTTCAACGCGTCGAAAGGATGAACGCTCTCGCCACATACACAAACAGCACAGGAAACATAAAAAGTCGTAATTTCGGAACTTCTGTCTGAAAAAGATGTCAATTAATGCGAGAATAAACTCATTGATACATCCGCGAAAGGAACGACATAAAAGAACCCTGACATTAGAATGAAACCTTTAACTCGAACGCACCCTTATCCGATATAATTTATCGCCTAATGACCTCAATGGGTATTATAAACATATTTCGTCAATAGGTGCTATATATATTATATCAAATTACTGAATTAGAATAGAAATATACGATCGTTAATCACTGTTAATTTAAAAAGAAAAGAGCGGTTTACTTTCGAGTGTAGTAAATGCATGATGTTGCGACTACAATATCGCAGTTTGAAAAATTTGCTCGCGTCCATTGGAAATTATTAGCGGAAAGTAGGTACGCCGCTTACCTAATCACGAAACCGATGTTCCGTTCAAATGCGGTTCACGTTCGACACCGAGATTACTTTTTTTTTTAGATATAAACCAGAAGAAATTAACCTCAACAAGACTGAATACACGCGGTCGAATGCGCGGGTGCCGCGAGTCAGAATGTGCGCATGCGCATCCACAGTGGAATGTGCCCTCTCCCCATGGACAACCTATAGCCGTCCCGTAACTAGCGATGAATTCGGAACGTTCTCAAGCATTTTAAATGTTATCCAGAATAGAAAAACTTAGAAACTTTCTAAAACTTACTAAATCGAACAAAGTATTATATTATACTTTCTTTTTGTATAAAATATTCCAAAGACAAACGTTATTCATAAGCATTTTAAAGGCATCTTAAAAGTATCAAGGAATGCAACGCTTCCCCCCTTTCGTAATTACAATAATTGCTAGGTATTACAGATTTATCGAGGAAAGTAAAAATTTTCTACGTAGGTCAAGGTTCTAGCACATTTGAATCGGGGCAGTGTCCGAAACTATTAGAGCCCCTTGGATCGTTAATTGTTTGTAAGCTTGTATCAGAAAGAATTGGATGACCATCACTACGCGCGGCGGTACCTTCCCCTCTCTTTTCGCAGCCTCATCGCGTAGCTGGCTCTCGCAACCCTTCTTCGTCGCACTATAATTGTGCGCCTCATTCCACTCAACGACGTGCCATCGCACAGTGATCGACGAAATGTACTATACTTATTTGAAAATTTCCGCCATAAGAAAATTAAATTATGTCGCGCATACCTCAAAATAGTCACCTTCAAAATGAACACCATTCGTTTTAAGGTTAATGCATCGATTCTTAAAAAATTGATGGGATAAACGAACTTGGAAATGGTTGGTTCATCGAGCAAAGTTGTCGTATTAGTTTCCTATTATGCATGAAAAGAAACATGCTTGAAGTTGCATAAATACATGTAAAAATAAAATCTTTTATGCAACACACTAGTAATATTAATACGATGGACTTAGAAATTATATTACCATAAGATATAACACGTTTCACTAAATTATTTCCATGAGATACAACACGTTTTAAAGGTACTCCACTTGTATTGCCCGCGCTTTGAAAATTGAAATGAAAAATGGCGTCTCGCTATTTAAATATGTTGTCAATTAAGATAAAGATACCAGAGGCAGCCACTCATTCAGACATTCAAATGGTTCTACCCCAATAGTTTCAGAATAATAGAAAACAATAAAATACATTTATATCGTACGAATAGGAAATATGAAAGAATTATTACCTCTTCTTTACGTTCCCAGTGATTTATCTGAGCAGAAAGAACATCCCGGCGATGCACGTAATCCGGTTAATCCAACGTAACACAAAGAAGCCTGCTTTGGACGCGCAACAGGTGGTCGTAACGAATACACACTTTTGCGTAAGAATATTATAAAAATGCACAACACAACACAAATCGCACGTTTGCCGCCGTTTCGCACGAGACTCCGATCTCACGTGAACTTTTTGAACGCGAATCAATGAATTCCTTTCTCTCTCACACGTTATCTCGAATCGCGGGAAAACCGTTCAAACCATACCACGAACGACATTCTTACCCGTATTAAATTCATCAACTTTCCTGATAATTCTGATAGGTGCGAGTTTCTTGTAGAAATTTAGGGTACAGTTCTGTAAAGCGAAACGTGCAAGGTCCGAGAAAACACCAACACAACATACTGCACCGGCGGCCGGCGACTGACTGACTACTTAGTGGCACACGCCGACTTCCCATAGTCGACGGACTAACCTAACAGTGGAATCAACTTGCACCCCAACTCCACACTTACCGCGAATTATTGAAATTCACCGATAGCATAATATATAAGAATCGTGCCGATTTAATTTCAAAGATTTTTCAAAGCGTACAATGCAAAAGTTTGTTTCATATGAAGTGAGCGATTTTAAATCGTTCAAATTTTTGTCTTACAAATTTTTTTTTATAATACTTAAAGATTTAGAAGAGGAATACATTGTTTTTACTTTTTATCGTATCGGTGAGGCTGTTGAAATTTATTTGTTTAATAAATTTCTTGTCCAATATTGTAAATATGTAATTATTCGCTACATATTTTTTATACCAATACGTAGTAGATTTTGTTCACATAATTGTTCATTTTAAACCACAAAACACACTTATAACAGCATTGCTATAAAATACGTCCATTCTAGTTTATGCATTCGAATATAGCAACGAAAATATTTGCGTTGTACACTTACATTAAAATAGTGTAAGGCAATGTATAAAGTAATTATAGAAGCAGAACTTAATGATCACATTGTTCATCTCTCCGTGCTCGCAAAGAACTAACCGAAAATTGGGGATTATTTAGAAATCAGTTCTCGAGGAGCGATCAAATGACCCGCTGGAGAGTATTCCAGCAGACAAATGATACCATCTAACGGTGAAGAGTACAAACAAACATTTTACAAGTCAGGAAGACAACGTTTCTGAGCGGACATAGCGGGCGCCATAGTCAGCGGAACTATCTGCAAAGATCACAGTGTGACGTAAACGACGATCTAAACAAGTATCAGCTGTGTAGCAGTCATTGTTCGTATCCGTTTTGGCAGGCGTACAAGAATTCTGTTTTTCTTCGTTTTCTGATCGGTCGGGCGGCAGGTCCGACGGGATAAACGGCAATACGTATTAGTCAGAAAGACAAGTGGAAAAAAAAAGGGGGGAGGCTACGAGTTTTTCGTGCAACGCAACCGTGGCTGCGTGCGTGCTCCAGCCCCAGCCCCACCAACGATCTTAGGGACAATAATCGTGTGAAAAACGGGGCGGTACGCGCATAAGCCTGGCCTCGAGCAGCGAGTCAGACGACGGTGGACTCGCTCCGCCACCGTGCAAAAGGTCTCGTAGTTCCCTCCCGGCTACCCTACGACCAGCGGACGAGCACCACACCGATCCTGAGATGGAAAACTATCGGTAACACAATCAGGGCCCTAGATCATCGCGAGCGCGTAGTCAACAAACGAAGGGGCTTACCCCCTTCGTAATGACGCTCTCACGTGTATCTTCTTCCTTGCAGAATCTCAAGACGTATCGACGTCGGATTCCTTTCATATGTGCTGTCTATCAAGCGGTTTTCTTATTTCTTGAAATCCTTCCATCAAATAGTCATAGATCTTTTATATACAGACATAGAATTTTAAGGTTTTTGCCGTATAAAAAAAGAATTAAAAAAAAAACAAAAAATTAGAGAGAGAAGAGATATTTAAATTCAAGATAGAATGTACCGATTAGTACACACGCGTGTTAATATTCCGGACTACTATTGCCATCACGGGTAACATTTCCGTGTGCACGACAGCATAATGCAACAGCAGACTTCAAATGGTGGCATTTCCTCCGGGCTACAGCAGAATGGTTCTGCGGCTGACTCCGGCGGACCTCATTCTAATGGCAACGTGTTACTGGAATCGGATAATGACATCAATGGTGTAAATGGGGAAACAAATCAAAATTTGGGACCGCCAAAAATAATGGACAAAACCAATCAAGATATTGTCAGACTTATCGGACAACATTTGAAGACAGTTGGTCTTAAGTATGTATCTATTAATTTATCTTTTATATATCTATAAATTATAAAAATATAAGATGCGGGACAAAGAGATAAATAATAGATAATGCGATTAATGTGTATTGCAATTTAGATTTATAAAACACACTGTACGGTTTATATGTTGTAGTTTAACCTTAATGATTTTCTTCTTTCGCAATACTAGTTCTCGAAGGTTTTCTTTGTTTCTTGATTTTTCTTTGTATGTACGCATTTATCAGAAGTATTGTATCACAACCTATCTGGACTGCACACCCTGTGGTGGGAGAACGCTAATTATAGAACCTTGAAATATACTCAGCAGTATCTGCAAGTTATATTTGCTTTATAATGATGTAGGCAATGAAAAAAAAGCATATACATCATGTCTGCATAATTTGTATTTATCTGCAATAGAATATTATTATTGCTCGTATTATCGCAATCGTTGTTATTATTATTTTTATTGTAATTAATTTAAATTCTAATAATATAAACAACTAAAACAATTAAGTTATTTGTAGACAAAATTATATATTTAAGGCGAAGTAAAAGTATACCTCAAACTAAGTTAAACAATTACTTTTCCCTAGATTGAACAAACACTATTAAATACCTTTTTTCAGTCGTACAGCAGATCTTCTCATGCAAGAGTCCGGTTGTCGTCTAGACCATCCATCCGCTGCAAAATTTAGGCAACATGTTATGGATGGAGATTGGACAAAAGCAGAACATGACCTTAGTGAACTTAAAACATTTTTAAATGGAGCAAATCAAAGTCTAGTTGTAATTATGTTCAGATTTGCAAGCTTTCAGATAACAATCAACATATATCGCAATGACATTAATACATGTTTTTTGTAGGAGATGAAATTCTTATTACTGGAACAAAAATACTTAGAATACTTAGAAGAAGGTTTAGTATTGGAAGCATTACATGTTTTACGCAATGAACTCACACCTTTAGGGCATAACACAGGTCGTGTTCATCAGTTATCTGCATTTATGATGTGCAGTGGACGCGATGAATTACAGGTATAGTATATATTTCATTAGTTATATTCTATTCCAAAAAATGTATATATATTGTTAATATGAATGCAAAAATTCTATTAATTACTATGTTACAGACGATTGATCTTATTCTTGTCAATTAATTTTGATTCACAGAAATTTAGAACAAAGTTAGGCACATTCTACTTTAGTAATTAATAAATAAATATTAACTATTATTTAAAATTAAATAGAATTTTTGCACTGAGCTAATAAAATATGTATATTACATGTTTTATTGTAATACTGTGTATATACTAATGAATTTTCAAAGATTGAATTTTGTATGGATATAGAAATATTCTGAAACTAACCTGTTACTGAAAATTTGATCACTAGCAAATAGACACTTGTTAACAGACACGTGCAGGCTGGGATGGCAAAGGTGCAGTCTCGAGAGCTGCTCTAATGGATAGGCTACAGAAATATCTGCCACCCTCCATTATGTTACCACCACGACGCCTTCACTCTCTCTTGTGCCAAGCTGTGGAAATGCAAAATCAACAGTGTACATACCATGTAACACATACTCAGGTATTATTAATATTATACAATATTATATGATAAAGCTATTAGAATTTCTTTTACATAATTTTACATAACATCAAATCATTTATTTGATTAATTTATTACCTTAAAATATATACAAATGACTTATAAGTAGGTATGTTTTAATATTAATAAAAACGGGAATTTTTACTAATGTTTTCAATAAAAGTAAATTTACACATTTATGGTCAAGACACACCGGAAACAATATTAATTGATGAAATACAATGTTTTCATATCTATGTAATTTATTTTACTGTCGATATAATTATGATCAATTTTTGTTGTACATTAGACAAGTTTAGAAAACGTGTCGCTGCTTGTGGACCACAGCTGTAGCAAAGAACAATTCCCATGCCATACTATACAGGTGCTCAATAATCATTGTGATGAAGTTTGGTATTGTAAATTCTCTCCTGATGGTCGTAAACTAGCTACAGGTTCTAAGGATATGACTGTAATTATTTGGGATGTCGATCCAGTGAGTACATTATTATGTAGATCATATATATTTAAATAATAAATTTATTCCTTAAATGTTACTTTTATGATAAATAGGAGACGTTAAGAGTAACCCATAGGAAAACATTAGAAGGTCATACTTATGGAGTGGCCCTAATTGCTTGGAGTCCTGATAGCAGTCTTCTAATTGCTTGTGGACCTGAAGATTGTCCAGAGCTTTGGCTTTGGAGCATCGACCCACCTGATTATGAACTACGTGCAACAGTAACCCAAAGTACCGACGACTCACTTACGGCTTGTGCTTGGTATCCTGACTCACGTAAATTTGTTGCGGGAGGACTTCGTGGACAATTCTATCAATTTGTAACATCAATAGAATTTGCAATATAATGCATTTTATGCATGCAACGGAAAACACGGATATGTTAAATATTGAAATTAATTGTAATTTTAGGATATAGAAGGTAATGTTACGGAATCTTGGGAAGGAGTTAGGGTAAAATGTTTGTGGTGCAAAAATGACGGGAAAACGGTTTTGGCTGCTGATTCACATCATCGAATTCGAGGATATAATTTCGACGAATTATGTGACTTCACAATGTAAAATTACTTTTGTCCTAAATAATGTAATACGCGAACTTTGTATTGACTACCACGTTTAACACTTTTGAATATTATAGATTACAAGAAGATCATCCTTTGATGTCCTTTAGTGTAAATAAAGCTGATCGACTCGCGCTTTTGAATGTGGCTAATCAGGGTGTACATCTTTGGGATTTACAAGACAGATGTTTAGTAAGACGTTTTCAAGGTGTTACTCAGGGACATTTCACAATTCATAGCTGTTTCGGTGGCGTGAATCAAGATTTCATTGCATCTGGCAGTGAAGGTAATTTCATGTGACACAAATATTGTATTTATATTTTATCATATCAAAAGGAAAAATAATATATGATTTTACAATTACGTTCTTATAGATACTAAAGTATATGTATGGCATATCAAGAGAGAATTACCCATAGCAATTCTAACAGGACATAGCAGAACAGTAAATTGTGTATCGTGGAATCCTGTATATCATCAAATGATGGCTTCTGTGTCAGATGATTGTACAGTGAGAATATGGGGACCTAGGTCATCTTCTCCAGAAAAAGTTGATAGTGACAAGACTGGTAAGTGAAACAAGCTTAATATTGGAGTTCCAGCTATTGGTGAATGTTTTCGTCTGGAATGAATGTATATAAATGTGCTTATATGAGTTGTGCTATGTTTAAATTTTAAATTTTAGTACCATTAGAAAGCAACTCTTCAAATGGCAGTGGATGGCACGAAATGGTATCGTAGCGAACTACAGTATATCAGTGTTCCCATGACCTCATGGTGTTCAAAAGACTGTCATATTGATCGTTATACTGACTCTTTCCTGCCCACAGCAGCTATCTCTTTATGCCTCATTACTGTAAGTCTGGATAAGTGACTACTATTGAGAGTAAATGAGAGATGTGTTAGCATCAACTGCTAATCGGTTGAACAACTAATGATTGGGTGTTATTTGAAAACCCATTTCTTCCTGATTAACAGATTTTATATGAGATCTTATGGTTCATTTGCCTGTCAAAATTCAATTTAAACAATTCCGATCACCGATATGAACGATGTAAACTCTTGAAAACGAAGAACAGCATAATATGTTGGCTAATATAAGTTGTGATAAAATAAATAAAAACTCAACTAATTCCGTCGTAGCATCGATGTAAAGAAATAAAAAATTAATGTGCATTAAAAAGCATTGAACAAAGCAACAAACATGCGAGAAGTAAAATTTTGTGGTTTCGTGAGATCATTATAAGAAAAATCTTGTTTTGACAGAAACTATGTCAAATTTAACCTTTTTAAAAATAAAATGCTGTAAATAACAATTTCATGCTTAATGGATTTCTAATTAATTTTTTAAAATCGTTGATGAGAGTGGTACTATTCTCATTTTTCACTATACATGTAACTGCCATCTTACATTGATATTGTATGTTTCAAATTGTATGCAGATGTCGTAAATCATGATTAAAAGAAAAAAAAAGATGTAGAAGTAATACAAATACTATACGAGATGAGAAATTTTATTTCAGTAAATAATTTGCAATGATGAATAAGTGGGATAAATTATGAACTTTATAAACGTTTGGAATCTGTTAATGAGACGTACAGTTTGATTCAAGGTTAATCAAAAATCCGAGAAATTTTACGATTTTACTATAAAAGAAAATAAAATCTGAATTTAAAAGTTGAGCATGAATCCTGACGTTAGTACCTTCATTCGGGTACACTGTGATTTCATATTATTAAAATGTATGTACTTGGTGTCAAAAATTCACGAAAATTATATTTGCCTTAATATCACTACGCTCATAAAAATTTTAAGATAGTATCAATAGAGTGTACAGATTTTGATTATTTATTTTAAAACATCAATTGCTTTATATAAATTAAATCTCTTTATACGTCGCATTTCATTTACTACAAGTATTTTCAATTTTATTAATACAAAGTAATGAAAATCGTCATTCGTAAGTCTAATAATATTTTTAATTTTTGTTTATGCTGTACCTGTTGTATCTGTATGTGATGTTATTTTTGATTTCATACATAACGGATCGTAGAATCTGTTGTACTCCAATTTTTAAAATGACTTATTAACTATTAATTAGAGAAGAACACGATAAAAAATGTAAATTACAAACAACATAATTATAAATAAGAATACAAGGATATGAAGTATATTCGTTTTTCTTCTGTTAAATTTGATGATACAATTAAAACCAAACTGGAGGTCTCACAATATCAGAAGTTGTAGAGTATGTGTGTATAAATACTTTCAAGACAGATAATATTATAAACACATTTACATAACGAAAAAAGTTTACACAAAAAAATGTCTGTAGTTTATGCCCCTAAAATTATAGTGAGATAATATAATATCAATCACTATTATCATTTGCATTTACCTGTGGTGCCTTAGCACTTTATAATCTAATTGAAAATTTCCAGGATTTTTTCATAATTTTTACCAATATGTAATCGTTTGATATAATTTGCAATACAAAAAAAAACGTTAAGTAATTAATTCTATTTAAAAATGAGTTGTAAATAACGTTCAAATTTGACATACTTTTCATATCTTTTCCTTTTTTAGTCAATTTGTAATACGGATGAAGTAATACTAATTATTTCCTTGTGTAATTGAATAGTTTTACATTTGTTTGTGTAAGGAATACATTTACGTTGCTTTTCTAAGCAATAAGAGAAATTTTTGGTAGTCTTCTTTTCTATAAAATTAGTGTGATGCAATAACTTGATATACAAAATATAGAGATTTGCATAAAAGAAAGGAAGAATGATTTAAATTATTTTATGTAAATAAGGGGCGAAATATATTTCGTATAAGCTTACAAATTAAAGAAAAATGAGTGTTTTAATTTAATTTATAGTAGGAAGTATGAAATGGATAATTCAAATAAAAAACTACTTTTTGAGCAGTATTATCTTACGTTCAATTATATTAAATAACTCGACTAGTTTTGGACCAGATATGTATCAAGATATTAAAACGAAATTCAATGAACCATAATACTTAAGCATAAAATAATATCTTCGCATAACGATTTACGTTTTCACAGTGCAATCGAAGTTGTATATTAGAACAGCAAATGTATAATTAGATTATAATACGATTCATCTTATCAAGGAAGTAAAAACTTGTTGGAGAACCTTTATGTACATTACTATTACTATTCTGTATCTCTTAAAGTTCTAGAGTTTAGTTTATTATTTCGTATGTACATAAATTGGTAAATATATTTGATTTTACGCAAAGAACTGCCGTTCGCTATAATAGCAGTGTGTGTTTGTTCTCGAAATATCTAGTATAGATACGTTTATAATTAAAAAACAAAAAGTGCGTAATAATAGGTACTAATTGTATGATTTGAGACCAATAATGAGTGAGTTAATTGCTTGTGTTATACATATAATTTACCCAAAATATTTTGAATAAACTATAAAGAGCCAGATATAGATGTGTGAATAAGTATTTGTTTATGCATAGTATGTATAATAATGGATATTTTCCTATTTTTCGAATAACGGACATTTCTTATTTTTAGAAATGAACATGTACTTCATAATCTTTTAAAATATAATCTACATCATGTAACATGTTGTGTTTAGTAAAGTATTACTTTATTATTATAGATTAAAAAGATTTTGTAATAAAGTTAATAATAGATTGATATCATAATTTTTCACGCGTTAATAATATATTTAAAAGAAGTAAACAAAATTTTTATACAGAATTTGTGCTTAACTTTAAATACTTGATACGTAAAGAATGATTAAATAAAGAGAACAACTACATCATTTCTTATATAAATCATAAGAACAAATTATCTTAACAATTATTTTTTTATTGCTGTATGTACATATACATATATAACAAATACTACTTGCAGATGCACTCTTGATGATTTCTTAAAAACACATTCTCCGCTTGCATATTTTATCTGTGCTTATGTACGAAAAAAATGTATAATAAATATTCTTCTACAATCTTTAAATTATATAGGCTGTTTCCATAGGTACAATGCTCTGCATTTTTTTAACTTAATCGTGTACATTATTAAATTAATATCGCTACATGAAATATATATATATAGAGAGAGAGATTGAATGTTATGTTATGGAAAAAATTTATAATATATTATTCTGCATTAATGTTTCAATATTTATTTTTTTTATACTTCCACAATATATAAAAATATATAACAATATGTATTAGACATGTAGCAAAATTTAAAGCATTATAATATATGTATAGGTATATATATATATATAGAGATACTCTTGCTAGTATACAGACACCAATATAATTTTTATTTCTAAGCTTTATATTTTATTAAATAACTATTATGTGTGTGTGTGTGCAAGGGTAGAAATAAAAATATATCAAACCAAACTATTTTTATATCGTTATAAAAATATAGAGTATACTACAGAGAGTATAAATAGGATACAGTCTTACACCTATCTAAATGTAAAAAACATATCCATCATTTTCGTACGCTTAATATGGAAATAGTTACTAACGTTTATTTTTCAGTAATAACTTTTTAGTGAACTTAACGCAACATTTAATTTTTGCCTCGATTTATATCGATAGAATATATCGAATAAAGTGTTCTCCGTTGAGTGTTATGTAAGCACGCGAGCTAAGCACGCGTAGAATTCCTATACTCGACACTATCGAATTTTATCTCGATATCTCGAGACGTACACCATTCTTTACCGTATTGATAATTTCCATTTTAGGAAATCGTATTATAAGCTAGTATGCTTGAAAAATCGCCGAAAGTGTCACGAACACCGCTTAAAATCTTTGTGTGGACTGAATGTGCATGTGTTGTTGGAGGAATATTTTACATAGGGTGTTTGAGATATTCTGAAGGTAAGTTCTTTATCACTTTGCGTCATCTTTTATGTTTTAGGTTATTTTCACACGCACGATTTAGGTCTTCGTAAGGCAATACAGTTACATATAACAAATAACATTTTAAGAAACATCTGAAACGCGTATGAAAGAGCATAAAAAGAAAATTGAAAAAATGCTTAATTCAAGTTTATTGTTATTTATCGAAGCTATGTTCACGGTTTTCCCTAATGATATGTTACAGTGTACAATTAATCAAATTTTTGTAAACACATTTGAACAACCATTGAAATAATTATTATGAATATCAGGTTCAAGATTATTTCTACATAACCATTATCCACAAGTACTAAAATCTTTCTACGAATTGGAAGAAAAGATATATAAAGAGAGTAGCGAACAGTTGGATCTTATGTCGTGGCAAAAACAACAAAATGAAAACTAAATTTTATGAAGTTTGCAAAACTTCCAACAGTTTTAGTAGGTAGTGATGGTTTAAGATATTCTTCACAAATTGATTCTTCTAAAGAAAAGGTATTTGTATGATCTGATATACACATCATACATAAAGTATACTCTACAGGTTTGATTATGATTGATTTTTATTTTATAAAATTCTTTGGACTTTTATAACTTACTTTAATTAGATATTGTTTAGAAAATGTAGCTTTTCTGAACATTTAGTATTCTTATTTATATTACATATATATTCCTCGTAAATATGATGTTTTTAATCAGCTGTTTGTATAAAAATGAAACATATTTCTTATATTTTTCAGTTTTCGCCCGAAAGGCTTCAAGTATAAAACTCTTGACAGTGTTACAATAAATTATTTGTGAAAATAACTTTGTTATGAAAGGTAGTACATTCAAAACTGAATGACACACAGGATATAAGTCTTAGACGAAACAGCAAATAAAGTGCAATATGGATTCTCCCACTCTCATAGAAGGTAGTTTACCAGATCGTATTACCAAAAGAGATCGCGAAAGGAAAAATATTATTGAAAGACGAAGAGAAGAAAGGCAATCGTTGGCTGTTGAATCCGAACAAAGTAGTTATTTCAAGGATACTTTTTATTCCTCGTGCAAAAAAGTCAAAGAAATGTTAGATGATGCACCTAGTGCTCCAATATCAGCTCTTCCTGGAATATTCGATAAGGCGAATAAGGAAATTCAAATGCTTAAAAATTACTTATCACAATCGAAGATGTTTTTGAAAGTGTACGATATTAGAAGAGCACAAGAGAATTTACAACTACTAGAAAGTGAAGCATCTGAATTGGAAATGAAGTTGCTACCTAAAAAGAAGTTTGGTTTTAAAAATCGGAGGGTTGTAAAGAAAACATCCGACAAGACGCATGATATAACTGATGGCTTAAAGGATTTGAAAATATCAGAAGGAATTGTGAATGGTTCCGCAAAACAGAATCATAAATTATCAAGCAAATATGGAGATAGTGCATGTATGTTATTGGGAAAAATTAATGAACAATTAGTTTTGGATGCTGAAAATGTGAATAAAAATGATATTTTACTTTCTGATTTAATCCATTGTACAGTAAGAATTTATGGCACACCTAGTACTTTGCACATGGTAAACTTGAAACAGTGTACTGTATTAGTTGGACCGGTAACTTCTTCTGTATTTGTCCATGACTGTAGTGAATGTGTATTTGCCTTTGCGTGTCAGCAACTTCGATTACATTCTTCCATGGATTGTACTATTTATTTACATGTTACAAGCAGATCGATTATAGAAGATTGTACAAAAGTACGTGTAGCACCGTATAACTGGACTTACGAAGATCAAGCAAATCACTTTAATCTAGCTGGACTTGATCCAAAAATAAATAACTGGAATTGTGTCGACGACTTTAACTGGTTATCTAATGAGAAGCATTCACCAAACTGGAGCATTTTAGAACCTGAATTACGTATCAAAAGTTGGGATTAACGAACGCAAAATAAATCACGATGTATAATATTTCTGTTCTCAAAACACCATTTTTTTAATATTAGATACTTTATTTTATGATAAAAATTCTTTATGTGCATACTCCGCTTTTTCACAAAAATCATACTACATGCAAGTGTTTTGTATACATACGAAGACTTTAATAAACTTGCTGTTTGTCAAATATACATTAATATTTTTTACTAATAGTGTACAAGTAGTAAGAAGAGTACAGAAATTAGATTACAAGACTTAGGTACGTTTGAATCTGTTTAAAAGATAGCGGAGTTAGATAAAGCTGTAAAAATTTGTCACACGAATAGTGAATCATCTTGTATATTACACGTCTATTGCCTTGCTGATTTCGTTTCCGCTTCTCTCCCTGATATTAGTTACAGAATTTTAGAGTACACTGATTAAATAAAGAAATTTTTTAATTTTCATTCAATTAATAGACTAAGATACTTTATATATCCCGCTTTAGAGGTAAGAGAGAGAAAGATATATAAGAAAGCTATAAGGAAGAGTGAGACAGATAATGAGGACCCTACTCTAGAACCCCTGGCGCCATCTCTGTGAAAAGTGCTCAAACTGGTCGCACAGCATTATCAACAGTGAAGTGAACTACTGAAGCACTAGCGCCATCTCTTGGAGGGAAGCTGAAACTAGGTCGGTAATTAGTTTCACTACCCTCCGCAGAGATGGCGCTAATAGTTCTTCAGTAGTGTACTTCGCTGTCGATAATTGTGTGCGACCAGTTTGAGCACTTTTCACAGAGATGGCGCCAGGGGTTCGAGAGAAGGGTTAGTTTAATCTATCTCACTCTTCCTTATAACTTTCTTATATATCTTTCTCTCTCCTACTTCTAAAGCGGGTGATATAATTTATCTTACTTTCTCTGTTCAATAAAAATCAATAATATGAGTGAAACTGCCATTGCTCTGAAAAAAACAAAAGTCCCAATTTTCTCTGACATTTTTATAAATCGGACTTAGGTTTATATGAACTTTTTTGTTGCTTTTGAGGTGTAATATCAGCTGTAAAAATTTGTCATACGAGTAGTGAATGATCCTGTATATCCCTGTGCGGTGGGGATCAGAATACACCCACAGTATCCCCTGCTTGTCGTAAGAGGCGACTAAAAGGGGGAAGAAAGGGGAAGAAAGGGTTAACAAAGATGTAAGAAGAAGAGGAATGTATGCAGAAATATTAAATGCGAAAAGTATGCAAGTAGGGGAAGCATAGGAAAGAAAAGAAGAAAAGATAGGAACATTTTCCGTTGGGCAAAAGCGTAGCGTCCTTCACAAACGCCATTCACTGGCTATAAAAGATTAATTTATAAAATCAGTAGAGAATAGTAAACCGTGAATACGTTCACTATATATGCCCTGAATGGTCGAAGTATACAAGTTATAACTCGAAAGGTTGCCGTCAGAGGACGGAACTGTTATTTGCAACGGGGGTTGCGAGGTCCATTAGACGGTATTGTTTCTCCGTATTTAGAAGAGAATTGTGGTGATTGAAAATGGCGAATTTATTGAAATCTATACCAGTTGGAGGTGTGTTGGGAATATAGAAAAATAGCGTAATAAAATTGTAACAGAATAAAATTAATTGTAATTCACTTATAAATTAATGGTTACATAACATTAGTATACTCGTTGCTCGACACAAAAGTTAATTATTTCATTTTCTTTAGATTAAGATCATACTTTAGCCTTGTTAAAATTCTAAACTAATTTTAAGTAAATCCATCATGGATACGCTTGTCAAAAACATGTCTGTTAATATCTTGAAGGTTATGCAATGTTAATCTATTGCTTGCTAGTTTCTCTGTCATTTATTCATCGTTTTCATTGAAATAATTTTGATAAAATACTAATTTCCACAATTACGTGTTGGTTCCAGAAATAATAGCAAAATCGAAGCCTATTTTGGAAAAATCATTATACTATGCAAAAGTAGAACTAGTTCCGCCAAAGATATCTGACATTCCTGCAATTAGAAATGGTATTTCAAACCTGATAAGGTCTGCTAAAAACAAACGATATCTTCAAGTCTCAGTACGCGAAGCTTGGTTAAACACATTGGTCTCAATTGAAGTTTTATGTTGGTTTTTCGTCGGAGAATGTATTGGAAAACGACATCTAATAGGATACGATGTTTAAAAAGCTATGGTATCATTCATACGAATGTAATCTGTACATGATAGTCGTTCAAATAAATACATATTTATAAAAGCAATATATCAATTTTATAAATAAATATTAATTCAATTTATTTTTGTTATTTCTTTTTTATTAAGTTTAGTTGAGAAAAATAATTTCTTGTTTACAAAAACTGAATATTAATCATAACATAATATTATAATTATTTGTTACAAAGAAAAATAGAATTATGTAAATACATGTTGTTTCGCATATTGCCATATACATATTGCTCCAGTAACATGAACATTTAATGATCGAATCACCCCAGTTTGCGGTATTTCTATACAAGTATCAAATAAAGGTATCAGATTGGCAGGAATTCCATCCTTTTCATTTCTGCAAATAATGCAAATTCTTATTTAAAAGAAACTATTTTACTTTATAATAGCTTACCCCAAAACAAGGATTGTCTTCTTTTCAAATTTCATATTTAATAAATTTGTACTATTAACTGTTTGTTCTACTCCTACCAACGAGTACCCTGTATCTTTTTTATTCAATAGGTAATTGCATAATTCATGTGGCTTTGTCTACAATATTTATAAATTAAATTATAATAAGCATTACTTGTACTAAGTACTAAAATATCACACGTATATAATACCTCTGTAATAGTTATCCAATTTTCAGCAGACACGCTGAGATTTTGAAACTCTTTATTCTTCACGTGACTTAAATTGGCAATAACTAATTCTCTGGCATTGAAAATCTCGCAAGTGCGAGCAAGTCCTCCTAAATTTGGAATACGATCGATAAGGCATGCTACAACTATGAGACCTTTTTGGTCCGACATTCTTTTATGACAAATGGATTCTCTGATTGTTGGAAAAATATCACTGTGTGATAAATTTGAAGGATTCATTTTCTTTTGAATGTTGCTCTGTTCCTCAAAATTGTCTATATTACAATTTGTTACAGATGACTCTGTATCGCCTATTTTTTTTAAATTATATAAAATTATATATTTTATTTTAGATTATATAGGGTTTAACACACACTGTAGAAGTTATAATCATTATACATTTAAGGTACCTGTAGGGTTTAATAAATATGATGACGTTGTTAATGATAAAAGCTTATCTGAGTTATACATTTGAAGAGGATGACTATTTGTTACTTTGAAATTTAGTGATTTAAACAAAAGTGCAGGTATCCATTCACTTTCATCCATACCAGATAATCGAGGAAGTTCAAAATAAATTGTCTGCAAGTGAAAATAGAACAAATTATTTAAACATAATTTTTATATAAATCATTTTTAATATTAATTGAATAGCATTACCTCTAAAGTATAATGTTGTAGCGGATGGAAAGCAGTGAGATAAAAATCATCTTGGATTTTCTTTGAATTTTTTGCCAATCCAGTTTCTAAACTTAAACTTACAATATGATACATATTCTTGTATAGTAATACTATTTCGTTACTATAGTTCAGTCCATACAACATTTTGCACAATTTTACAAAAATAATCTGTCATAAACAAATAGTGATATGATTATAACTTCTGCTGTGTATAAGTGAGATGTATTTAACATGCCTGTTTCAGAAATACATTAAATCATATAATTGCACTTTGTGTATATATTATCCTTATGTGATTCAATGCTGTTAAAGCATTCAACAGCAATAAAATGCGTATGTCGAATGTGCTTCACCTGTATTCAGTTTTACTATTACTTACAGTGTTACAATTTACCTGGCTATAAAGACGCATACTGTATTGGTGTCCAAAACAACAATGGGCAATGGAGCCAACTACTCTTCGAGTAAAGTGTAGAAATTCATATTCTTTGGGTAGAAGTTTTGTTACATGATAGGCAATACATGCTATGGATTTAACACATCCTGGACGTGTTTCAATACCCTATGTACATTATAGTAACTAAATTTTTTATATATTTAAAATAGAAATATGAATGTTAAAAACGGGAATAGCTTGTTTTAAACACCTTTCGAAATAAGTTCCAAAGTGCAATATCAAGGTCAATATTCTCTAAAAGAATTTTTATTAGTATCCATTCTTGCATTAGACGAACACTATGCTGATTACTTTCCAAGACTATTAAATTACAAAGATATTCTTGTAATATTTTGGTGTCTTCCTGTAGAGAAAAATTAAAGGCTCACAGTACATGAATATTTTTTTCAATCGTTAAATTTGTTATTTTATGAAATATCTAATGTTTTGTTACCTTAAATAAAACTGGCTGTATTATTAACAAAATTTGCATAATTCTATGCTTTATCTTATGTATATAAGAGTGGTTAAAATACCGTTTATTTTTATATTTTTCCAATTTTTGTAAAATAATTTGAAGAAATGTTTTAGTGTATTTTCTATCTTCACTAACTATTTTATGTAACATAACAGCAGAAATTGCTCTGATATAATAATCATCATTGCAAAGTCTAAATAATGAAATTAAAATATTAATAGAAAATAGACACCAATATATAAATAAAAATAATAAATCATAAAAAATACTCACATTGCTTTCATGTAAAAATCATCATAATCTTTGTAATTTGTAATAATGTACAAATAAGTTTGATTTTCTATTTGTTCATCTCTTTGAAGTACTTGTCCGTGAAGTAGGCCTGATAACAATGGTTTTTGTAAATTTCTAAGGCAATGTACATCTAATAATGTCATTTTCTTCATTAAAATTATCTTCAATTTCCGCACATTCTTAGCTTCTTCAAGTAATTCATCGAGAAACTAAAAGTTATTAAAATACACGTTACCATGTAAAGTAAAATATTAATTATTTTATCTTAGATAATATTTTATCTTCTTACATTGTCTATAAAACCCATAATATTAGGTAGCACTAACAAATTATTGTTTATAATGACTCCGACAAGATTTTCTATTGCCGAGAAATAAGTCTCGTTCTTTGTACTCAATAGAGTGTCTCTCCAACATGTAGAAAAAATAGATTCAAAATTTGATCTATTTTTAGAATCTTTCATTGCTCCCTTATTAACCATTGTTTCTAATATTAGTGCTATTTCTGGAATAATTTCGCTTCCTTCCATTTCGTATAAATGGGATATACTTTTAAACCAGTCAACATTTTTTGGCCACAATTCTATTTCTACCTTAGATAAATATTGATTTACAAGATTTGCTAATAATTTGTAACATATTGTCGCTATTTTTCCTTTATCAGATATTTGAGCATCACATATATTTATCAATGGTTCCATATAAAACGGTACATGATTTGTACATAAAATATTTTGAGTGTGATATAAAATGTTTAATGCATATATATAGTGGATGCTTGTATATTGTTTTATATTTTCAAGAATAAATATGCATTCGTTTCTCAACTTCTCAGTATAATTTAAAATTTCGTTTTTCGATGAAATCAAATTTTTATTGAAAAATGTAATGGTCGTATTGCAGTACTCGTGTATTTCTTGGTAACTGATCTTATATAACATGTTTCGGCTATGTTTGAGTAAAAACATCATTGCATCATTTATATGTAAGGACAATAATTGTGTAGTACATTTATGAGACTGTTCAGTATGTAAATGAAGTAATGATGACACAAAAACTACTGTTCGGTAAATATGTTCAATATTTGCATAGGGTCTTACATCTATTCCTTTTAATGATAATAGCCATTTACTCAATACTTCCTCTATAGGACATGTTCTATGCTCTAACATCAGACCTGTATCATGGAACATTTTAATCATAATAGGAAAAGTTGCAGCACTTGTCTTTACATGTGAATCTTGACAAGAATATTCTTCACACACAAGTCTTATGAAATTAATTGCATCTGTTTTTACTAATATTTTTTGCAACAATGCTACCATCATTTCTTGTAATATTGTGGAAGGAAATTCAAATAATATATCTACTACACTTTTCAAATCAGTAATACTTTCTACGGACAGAGAAATTATTTTTAAAAGTTCAATTTTGGATGCAAATTTTAATACATAGGAATATTTATTTATATTGTTGTGTATCAAAGACTTAATTAGACTTAATTGCTCATTACTCCAGTGATTTGAAATTTTACTTGAAACTATTCTTAAAATTATTAACATATAAAATATTGGTATTGGAGACCAATTTAATTCTTTGTTCATTATTCGAAAAACTCTACACAGGAATTCATCCTGTTTTTCTTGTACATGTGTAAACAATTTAATAATATCATTTAATATTTTTGGTTCTTCTCCATAAGCACCATGTTCATATAAAAATGTATTATTTAAAGCATGTATGAGCAATGTTAAAAATTGATCATCATACATAAGATCGGGCAATTGACAAAGATTTAAAATTCCCTGTTTTACTATAGCATTATTTTCATGCTGTAAAATTCTTTTAAAGATGAATTGCAACCAAATGGTGCTAAAGCAATCATTACATGCAACATGCTCCTTGTTTCCCTTTATCAAAATTGGCAAATGTGCCAAAGCAGGTAATATCAAGTGACGCTGTTTTTCTTCTAATGCTTCTACTATTAAGAAGAAATTGTGTTTAATGTCACCTATCGATATTTTTGTTTCGATGGATTGATTACACATAAAAGGAACAACTTTGTGCTTTTTTACCACTAAGCTGTTTGCATCTATGGTATTCATAAAACCAGTTATTCGTTTCATTATAAATAATGCTTGTTTACGATGCTGCTGTACAAGAGACTGCAAGTTTTTCACAATTAATAACCATAATTGTTCCCTGTAACATAGTTCATGATATATAAGACTTGTATTCTTTGAATTTAATGAAAAACATATGTCTGTTATAATGCTGATCACACTAAGTGCATCCTCTGAATCAGTTAAATTTAAAATACAATCCCATAGGACTGGCAAAATATCATTGGAGTCAAAAATATTTATTAATTTTGGCAAAATTGAAACAAATAGTTGCCATTCTTTATTTTGTCTTAGTTCCAACCATAATGTTAAATCTTTCAGATACAATGAACTAAAATGGTTTAAGGAATTTGATTCCAAATTGTTATACAACAATTTCCTTAATTGTAAGCAGTCTAAAAAGCATTCTAGTATTTTGAAATAAAAAACTTTATTTTCACTGTTGTTCAATATATCGGCATTAGATTTTTGAAAATTAATCAAATGCTGCTCAATGCATTGTGTATTACAGTAAAGTGTTAGTTGTAAGACTATAATATCGTATAAAATTGGATTATCAATAAAATTTTGCGATTGTTCATTTGTCCATAGAGTACTCTCTATCGTTTTGAAACATAAATCATTTTGAACGATTCTTGTGCCTTTCTCTTTTGCATTAAATACAAGTTGATATTCGTAGCATAATATTATTCGAAGTGTATTCAATTGTTTTGCGTCGAAATTGTTTTTCCTTATTTCGGCATTGTAATGTCTTGTTAAACGGTGCAATAATAGAAATGGATTGTCCTTAAATGTAATTTCAAACAGTTCGAAGATTGAAAAATCTATCGTTGAGCTTTGTATATAGCGTTCGTGTAAATCCATTCTGTTGTATTCCTCGTAAAATATTCCAGAAATATCTCGATTAAGAATTTAAACATATTTTTTCGGAACCAATTGGAACGGTTTCATTCAGAAGATTCGTATGCAACAGAGTGTTTTCTATTAACTCCCGCTGCGTACTGGTACTACATAATAGCAAATTGACATAACCAATAAACGCGCACGTGGCTATTTGGGAATATAAATATATGCGTGATCAAATGTTAACTTCTTTTGGCAATAAACAAATTCTTGCGGTAGTTTTTCAATCAATCTGTTCCAAGGCAAGCTATGCACGTCTGAAACTGAAGCGAACCCGACAGTGGAGACTTCAACACTGAGCAGTCTCAGGAAATGTTGTATTTTCCGACAACAGGAAGGAACTTCCTGAAAAACATTAGCTTGGTCAAACAAGTGGTCAATAGCCGGCACATAAGTTTGACGAGAATGGCTAAAAGTAAATTTGAATATGTAAAAGAATTTGAACGTGACGAGTATTGTTTACCAAATTGTTGGATTGTGGTTAGAATAGACGGTAGAAATTTCTCAAAATTCTGTGATGCGCATCAATTCACTAAACCGAACGATGCAGCTGCATTACAATTAATGAATCGCGCGGCTATTACGGTTATGGAAGATTTCAAAGAGATAATTTTAGGTTTTGGCCAAAGCGACGAATATTCTTTCGTATTTCGAAAAGACGCGGAACTCTATAAAAGGAGAGGTATGTATATGTATATACATATAGATATATGTATATGTATATTTAAAAAACTAATTTGTGCAATACATAATAAGTTGAAAGTAATAGATAAATATTGTGAGAGTGAGTGCGAGAGGTACAATAATTTGTGCTACAGATGTGTTATTCTATTTATGTGATCCTTCAAATATTGTTTACAATACTGTTTTCATTATATTTCAGCTTCAAAATTAATGTCAAATGTCAATTCCCTTTTTGCATCATCATATGTTTATCATTGGCCTCGTTTCTTCCAAGGCAAAGAATTATATTATCCACCGTCCTTCGATGCTCGTGTTGTATTATATCCGACAGATAAGAATTTAAGGGATTACTTAGCATGGCGTCAAGCAGATGTTCATGTGAATAATTTATATAACACTTGCTTTTGGAATCTTATATTGAAAGGAAAACTTAGTCCAAGTCAGGTATGATTGTAATTTTTTAATTTCCACGTATAGAAAGTATAGTTAGAATCACATATGTGATAAAATGTGTCTAACAAAAACGTTAACTATATAAGCATATAGATTATTACGTAGATATATTCTTGGCATTTTAAGTTCCTTTTCCACTCAAATTTTGTCAATACGTTACTGTTTCCTTTATATATTTCAATCTTTTCTTTTCCCTACTCGTAGAACACACTTATAAAGTTCGGCTAGAAGACAACCGAGATACAATGTATATTTTAAGTAATACTTTTACAAATCGCTATATATATCTATCTACTTTCCAATTTTTAGGCAGAAGCAAAACTTAGGGGAACACTAGCGTCACATAAGAATGAATTACTTTTCCAAGAGTTTGGTATAAATTACAACAATGAACCTCCACTTTTTCGAAAAGGTACCACGCTTATAAGAAAATTAGTACTAGATGGAACAGGCAGATTAAAACCAGGAGTTGTTCCACTGGTAGACGATATTATCGGAGATCGTTTTTGGAAAGAAAATCCAGAAGTGCTTGGATTAAAAAGTTTAACGATTTATCAACCCCCAAATCTAGTTAATAATGTTACCACAAATCCAATCAGAACAACGAAACCACCTTCACCAACAGCTAACATGAAACATATCAATAATACTCCACCGGCTCCCGTCGCTAATGTAAAGTCTATGAACGAAGAAGCGCATCCAGCAAGGAGTCGAGAATCGGAGGGAGAAAAAATGCAGTGTGAAAGTGAACGAATTTGTAGAAGATAAGCATTGTTTTTTTTTTTTTTATATTACAATAAATTTGAAAAATATCCTAACGGAAAATAATGAGAGCTCATTTGCAGTAACAGAAGAAACATTTTAACTCCGTTTTATCTGAAGCAACCAGTATTGTAAAACATTAATTGTTGGTGAAAGAGTTACAAAATACAGAATTAATAGTTGTTATAATATTCGTGATACTTTTTGTAAGTCTTTCACTTAAATATTAAATTTTACCTTATTAATTTTCTAAAAAAAATTATATTTTTATATAATAAATTGCATATTTTTTTATGTGTGTACATGTACTTTTACATATATACATTTATATATGTATATGTATATGTTATAAAAGTACAAGAACAGATATGTATACATATTATATATATATATATTTGACAAATATTTTTCGTTAGGATTTTATATTACGAAACTCATCCAAATTCAGTATCGCATTTTCTAATAACAAAAAATTGTATTGAATAATGTTAAATTATTTATGAAACGGAGGGCTGCTCTAGAGTAAATATATTAAGATTTTTATAAGGAATCTTGTTCATAAACATAAATGGTACAGGCTGTAGACATGTTTCACATATTACTGAATTAATTTCAGTTATAAAATTTTATAGTTTTATATGTGTGGATTTGTATGTGTAATAATAATCAATTGGTTTGAACGCTATTATATGATACATTAATTTGAATATTATTACATGATTTATTAATTTAAATGTTTTGTTAATTGAAAAACAAAATATAATTAATTTAGGAATGAAAGTATTGCAAGTTCGTTTTGTAAGTATTCATTTTTTTCGTTTGGTATACACATACTAATTTACCTAACAAACTGATTAGATTTCCCTCTTGAAATATAAATGACCGAAAAAAAGGAAATGTTAATTTGCTTTTTGAGTAAGAATGAAGGTAAATGAAAAACTTCGATTTAATATAATATATTATTATTCGAATTGAATGCTTCAAACTTATGGAATGCATGATATATTATTTTATATTACAATAGAATCAGTAATTACAACATCAGGTAATATCAAACATAATATATACTGGTCTACAATAAAATACACTATGTACATCTATATGATATAAACTCTTGTTATGTATGACAATAATACTAAATAATAATTTTCAATATGATCTGTTCATTTTGGATAGACATACAGTCATATTTTTCTTTAATTATTAATTAAACAATTACACTTTGTTCTCATTTGACACTTTTTGTTCCTCTATGATACGAAATACTGTAGAATTATTAGTTATTCGTGGTTGAGGAGTAAAAATAAGCAGGAATAGTTACATTTACGTGTGACATTGTTCTTTCTGTAGTTAAACATAAATGATCAACAAAGCATTGAAAGAAACTTATTAAAAGATTGGAATGTAATTATCTATTTTAGCACGATGCTTCTGTGCAACACATTCCGCTATCCACACGATATTGCGACATTCTTGTTCCTTTAATTTAAGGTAACTGTAAAATACTCCAAAGTGAAATTGTTGAAGGAAAGCATGAACGTTTAAGCGAACCTGCGATAATAACATTAAAATTAATAACATTCGAAGATGTACGCCTGTTACGTTAATTTTTACGATAATACTAAATTTACCTCGTATTCAAAGAATTTATCTTCTAAAGTTTTATCACCAGGATTGTTACCCGCACCTTCGAACAAGGCACTGTATTCCTATAAAAATAATATATATAAATTTCTTAAGAAATATAAAATTTTCTCTTTGAAACATATACTCACTACGAAATATTCTGCCACTGCTTTGACTTGTTCGTAGTCGTCAGCTCTTGCCAGTGCCGCTAAACCATCAGGATTCAATTTTCCGCAACGTGGATATAATTTCGCTCTATCATCTTTACCCAATTCCGTTCCAAACGAATTGATAGTTATAATAATAGCTCGCCTATCAGCTTCGAACTGTATAGAAAAAAAAAAAAATATATATATATACATATGTATATTTAGTATATAAATTTATCAATTATCTTACTTGACCCTTTAATAATGCACATGAGGATCACTCACATTTAACGTAGTTATGTCCAATTAAAAATTAATAACAAATCTCAAAAACCATTCTATATAGCTTTCTTCAATTTTTCATACACGATCCTCGTGTGCAATTTAATAATTGATTTTACAATGTTTCATACCGCAAGTATTTCACACATGGTATCCGCAGTTGTTCCACCAATTTCTTTACAGAATTTGTAAAATGCTTCCAAGTATGCTTTATATAATGTATTTCTGATTATTTCAATATTCATTTCATTTAAATCCTGTTCAGAAATACAATCCACAAAGAAGGGCGCTACAATTTTATTGAATATTTAGTACAAGACAAATAATGACAATTTAGTTTTGTCACAAATATGATTAAATTAGATCACAAAAGAAAATAGAATGTCTTGATTGTAATGTTTCATTGTTTCAATGAACATAACAAAAGCATTAAAGTAACACAAAATTATATGTCATACCTAAAGGAGTATCTACTAATACTGCATTGTAAAGTTCAGCTGGTGTGGTTGCAACATGAATAGCTTCCATTTGTTCAAAACTGCCAAGAGGATGACATTTAGGAATCAATTCTGAAATCGGTCTTTGATGCAAAGTTCCAGTAATTAACAGAATAATATTATCGATCATGTAGCTGTAAGTAATGAAATCTAAAAATTGCGACAATGGCTCTACAGAATGATTGCGCATATGTTGAAATTCCACGACAAGCTTTTCTCTCAGTTTATCATCAATCACACTAACAGAAAGTGGCGATGGCTCGTTAGCCAAGAAACTACCATAATCTGTACCAGCCAAATGTAGCTTCAAATCTGCGAAAATGGAAAGCAATTAATATAGATGAAATTAATGTTTAGTTTAAAATTTGTTAAAGTTGTACATGCGTGTGTGTGAGTGTGTCTTATCTGTTTTTAAACTAAAATGTATGCATTGAGTGAAACTTACCTTCAAGCGTTTCGCATTGTACGAGATTGAGATAGTCACTTTGCTGAAGGATCCCGCATTTAAATCCACGACAAAGACCTTCCAAATACCCGCCGTCAATGTTGAACATACAACCCTTCATTTTGGAGAATCGTTCAGCACAATTGCTCCACTGGAAATACGGATACGTCAAACTCGAAATCGGACTCGCCCTTTTCCGTGTCGATCATATGACTGCCCGCTCAGAAGTTAGCCGCAGGCTATTAAAAACTGATCAAATTTCCAGACGTCGATCTCGAATGCCTATCGAACGTGAGATTGAAAATTGTTCGTTTAAACTTGGTTCGGATAATGTGCAATGGTATTTTAATTACTTAGAGTTATTTAAAAATTGTGCTAAGGCAGTTATTAACATAATTGGATAAGAAGATACTTTTTACATTTTTCTCGTGTCATTGCAAATTATTATTACGATATTAATCGTGAATCATGCCGTGTTAATCGTAGATTAAAAGTGTAGATACGTTGCAGCTTTCGAGACATTATTAATATAATTTAATTGGAAAAATTGGAAACATCGGTTCTTTTAATTATTTATATGTATATGTATACGCATAGCTGAGTCACCTAAATTGTTAACATTACCAAGAAATTTATATGTATCATGTATTATTAACGATATGTTGAATTAACGTTATAACTCCTTTGTGTACTATATGACGTATGACGCATACCAGTAGAACGTTGTCACGCTACGATGTACATCGGTGATGTCTTTCAGCTGTTTAATTATTCGTAATATTTTGCTAATCGTTAATTGACTTGTGATAGTGAACGTATCGTGAGTTAACATGTTTGCAAAGAAAGAGAAATCAAAACGCCAACCACGATCCGGTAACAGTCTTGCACAGGTTATTATATTATTATCTCGTAGTATCCTTAACCTTACTTTCTAATCGATCAGATTTATTTAAACACGGCGTTTTTAAGTAGTACGGGATTTTCAACGTACCAGAAAGCTTAGACGAAATAGGAAATGATTTTATGGACGATGACGATGACGATTTAGAGGCTGAACTAGCAGCTTTGACAGCTGGTGATGACGATGGAAAACCGAGACGTGCTGGTAAATAAATATTTTTTTCGTCTTCATTATTGATTAATTATTATATTAATCGAATTCTAAACAGAGTGCCGATTTATTTTATTATTTCCATAGCATCTCGTAAACCAGTTCCTAAAGAGAACTTGGACGCAATGATAGCTGAAAGTATAAAAGATATAAATATGGACGAAGAGGTTTCTGATGGAGAAGACGATCCAGAACTATTGGTATTGATTTCATTTTTTAATTTTTATTTTCAACAGTTATGTAACTATACTAGAATATAATTGTAAATGTTGCGTGATCCTTTAGAACGAACTTAAGATGATCACAGGTGATGATCCTGAGGATTCTGAAGATGTATCTCCAGAAAAGGAAGAGAGTTCAGTCTCTGAAAGCGCGGAGGTGGCTGAACCTCCAAAGAATGATACGTCTATGGACAGTACAGTTAGTTTGTTACAAGAAAGATTAAAGCTTTATCAAATTGCGGAGAAGAAGGCGAAACAGCAAAATGAATCAAGTCGAGCAAGAAGATATAATAGGGCCATCAGAACACTTAAAGAACTGCTGAGTAATGTACAAGCAGGGAAACCTATCGATGAAAATGATATACCGCCACCACTGCCACCACATGTTACAGCTGAAACATCAGAAAAAGTATCAGAAAATAATCAAGAGGAACCACCGGGTACTATTTAATAAACAATTATGTTACCATTTACGAAATAATGGTGGCTTTTTATGATGATTTAATAATATATTCAATATTTTTTTTATTTTAGAAAAAACTGCTAATATTGCGGCTGAAGTTGATACTACCTTGCCTGCAGAAAACAACACTTCTGAGATGCCTGATGTTACAAAAACGGTAGATGAAGAGGCACTAAAACTATTAAAAAGTAGACAACAAGAATATAAAATAGCAGCAGTAGCATGGAAGAGAGCTGGCAACATGAAAGAAGCTTTACAATGTGTAAATACATCGAAGCAATTTGATATAGTTATTTCAGCAGTAAATGCAGGAGAAACAGTTGATTTATCAGATATGCCACCCTCTCCAAATACCCCCGGGTCAAACACCGTCACATCGGTTGAAAAATCAGAAAAAATAGAAAATGAAACGCAGGGAACATCATCTGCGACAACGCCTACACCCGCAGGTAAGTTTTGACGGTAGTTTCTTACATTATTTTATATACAGAGTGATTCACTACTCGTGTGTCTTTGTTGTTGCTATTGAGGTGTAGTATCAGCTGTAAAAATTTGTTACACGAGTAGTGAATTACTCTGTATACTATATTTTAATTATATAAAAGTAATTGGAAAGCAGAAGTAAAATCAGCAGGTCCAGAGAATTTGGAAACAGCTTTAAAAGAACGCCTTGAGGCATGTAAAAAGATAAAAGCAACTGCAGAAAGTGAAGGAAACTCCTCTAAAGCTCGCAGATATGGTCGAATTTGTAAACAATTTGAAGACGCTATCAAATTACATGCTCGTGGAAAACCTGTTCCTCTTGATGAGTTACCTAATCCCCCTGGCTTCGAACCACTTATAATTCCTGCGCAATCTAATGCGCCTGCACCTGCACCTGCACCAGCGGGGGAAAATAATGAACCACAACCGAGACCAGCATCGCAAAATCATCCGGATTCGGAACCATCTGAAAATAAAAAACGGAGACCTCCGCTTCCTCCACCGAGAATGCAAACAGGTTATGAAACTATTATAAAGCTATATATTCATTTAGATCCATCTATAACTAAATACTTTATACAATATTTGCTGAGCTAACGTAATTTCAATAGGAAAGAAACAAAATCAAATGACCTCACGTGCAGAAAAACAAGTAGCATTGCTACAACAACGTCAACACGAATTAAAACAAGCTGCCCTTAATGCAAAAAAGGATGGAGATATAGAATTGGCTCGTACATATTTAAGGCAGGCAAAGGGAATGGACCCATTAATCGAAGCCAGCATGGGTGGCTTACCAGTTGATATGACCTCTATACCGTTATCTCCACGAGCAAAAGATGAACTTAATGCAAATAATATAATAGCTTCAGGGGATGATAACTTCACAATAGTGAACCGTGAAGACTGTTTAGAGGAAGCGAGTGGCACAGATGAAGAAATTTACGAAAATCTGGAGGCACAATTAATGAAGCAAATGAAGGTAGAATAAAAATACAAGTAATTTCTGTATAACACAATAGGTAGTTCTTAAAGTTAGGTATTCTTGAAACTGGCCGTGTTATACGAGTAAGGATTAATCTGAAAAAGGGTTGATGGAATTGTATGTTTTACAATTTTGTTACAGTGGTGTTTATGCACAAGAGATCATTGTAAAGCATTAGGTGACGTATCTGGATACAATAAATGGGAACGACTTGCGCTAAATTTCAAACGAGATTTAGATATGTTGCGAGTTCGAAAACGTGATGCATTGCCGCCGCCACAGCATCATTATGAGATAAAAACTTACACTATAGTTCAGTTAGTAGTGGCAATACATTTTCTATCTTATCATTAAAATAAGCAATTGTTTTATAATTACAGTTTTTGTTGTTTTGTAGGAGTTGTACAGATTTAAACGATAGTGATATAGAAATTTCGATAATAAGAGGAGTTAATTACCCAAAAGATGCTGATACTTATGTCATATTTGAATTTCCTTATCCTTCAGACAGTCCTCCGTCAGATCGAACGGTAACTGTTAAAGGAACATGTAACCCGGAATATGAGGCAGTGTTTCCATTAAGCGGAATAGATCGTTCATCAAGGCAATGCCAACGAGTATTTAAACGACACGCATTGAAATGTCAAGTTTGGGCTAGAGGGTAATATGAAAAATGATACAACTACATTTTACAATTGGTGTATCATATATTATTTTTATAACATAACATAGTCTTATGTATTCTTTTTTTAAATATTAATTTATAGCAATTTCATTTCTTTTTAAATAGCTCATTTCTTTTACAATTAGATACATTGACAATAATCTTTATATAGTTTACGAACATTTTTATTATAACCTATAGAATAAAATATAGTATCACTAATATGTATAATAGTCACGTTATAGTAGAAAAAATAATAAATAGATTAGTGCGTTGCTTGCAGATGCTCGCTGAATTCCATCCTGTGTTGCACTAATTCAAGGTATGAAAATTACGTACTTTTGAAATTTGTCTAAATTATGTACTACAGATAATACGCTATCGTGTTAATTTTGTTTAAAAGCTGCTGGTTTCTTTATTTTTGTATTTTTTTTAATAAAGCGCTATGAAATAGGCCAAAGCGTTTGCTATGAAATAGGGCCAATGTGTCGTTAATGTTTTGATTAAAGTTGAAATAAATGTTTAAAAATCAGTTGAATAGAAATTACGAAAAGAAATATTTCGGCTTTATTGAAAATAATTGATGAATTATTTTCTACACGCGATTTATAATGCATTTGCACGAGCAGGCTGTAACAACGTAATTCTTATCCTTGCGAATGTTAGCTTTCAGATTATGGCATTCATATGCTCTTATTGTACATAATTTATATTTTTTATTTTACAGCGGATTCTTTAGAAGTGATAGTCTCTTAGGTACAGTAACAGTCAAGTTGCAGCCATTAGAAACGCAGTGTGTACTTCACAATTCATTTCCGGTAAATAATATAAATTATTATATTTTAGACTCTGTCGACATTCTCTATAGGCTTATATTTCAATGACTTTTGATCTACAGACTTTATTGTATTTGTTGTAATTACTAATAAAGAAAATTGCACTATTGTAGTTAATGGACGGAAGAAAAGCAACAGGTGGTAAGCTTGAATTAAAAATACGATTGAGAAATCCGATTCTTACAAAACAAATAGAGAACATTACGGACAAATGGTTGATTATTGATCACTGATATAACATTATGCAAACGGAATTTTCAGCATAGCTTGTCTATTATCGGACCATTGAGGTATTGGAAATGTAAGTCGCCGATTGAAATGTGATAAAAATATCGTATTTTGCTTCATTAATTGACTTATTTAAGTTGATGTGAATATACATGTCAACCAAATAATTTGCGTAACATAGTATGAATATTCTACTAATATAGAACCATACTCCATAAAATATGTACATAAGCACAGTTTCGTATGTATATTGTACATACTGCGACACACTATACGAGAAATTTATAAATAATACATGTGTGTTGGCAGGTCGACATTATTTTTTTAATCGCAATATATTGGGAAATAAATAATATATATTGTCTTTTGTTTTTACATTTTAAATTGTGATAATTTACAGATTGTGACGAACAATTTCAATTAAATCCATGGATAATTTAAAATGCATAATTTTATGTTCGTGTTTGTCGTTTGAACACAGGCACTAAAAAGTATATTGCAATAAAAGTCGTCTCTTAAAACGGGCATATTATTGCTATTATTTAAATATATTAGTTAAATGCGAAGGTAATTGAAAGATCGAGCGTTAAATACAGTTAAAAATAATTAGTACGTAAGGGTCTATCTGTTGTATATGTTGAATGATTTAAACGTGGAGAAGGAATGATTGCCGGCTGAAGCTGAATCCACGTTTCTAGAGAACAATACAGCAGGTGAACCCCACTAACAAACTATTGTCTGATAATCGTTCAACTCTGTCTCCCACCAGTTCGCCATCCTACCGTTTCATCCCCGTTCATGTGACTTTAACTATTTGATCCTTATCGGTCATATAATAATTGCGAAACGCATGCGTTCGTGACAATGCGTACGCAACGAAATAAGCGTAACGCATAAATTTAAAATTATGGTGAAAAAAAAAATTGGTAAGATTTTTCTTTCTATTCTTTCATTCAGAATACAATTGAAATTCTAAATTACATATTTTGCGTTCGATTAGGATTTTGCAGAAAATGAAAAAAAATCGACGACCAATTTCTCAAAGCGACCTTTATGTCTCGCCTCTTCTGCGATCGGGTACATATATACAGACAAGGGTCATAGTGCAACGCAAAGGGGTTCCTACGGAAGATGGGTACATAAAAGCGATCGACACCCACCGTGTCGAACATTGGTGTCTACCGATTCCCGGAGAACCGTCCGACTGTACCGCCGCCAGTCGATTTTCACAGGCTAGACACAAAAGTCTTTCCCGCGGCGCGCGTATCGATCCGCCCATTGGAAAACAATGGGATTTATTTGCCAATTAGACAATTAGGTCGGCTGAAAGGGCGCAGGGTGGAACGCGAGCAACCGAAACTTTGGCGCACCGCGGATCTGGATTACACGGTCCAGTGCAGAGTGTTTGACGAGCATATACATACCGCGGTTAATGTTGACCTTTCGGCCTCAACCAGCGGGATTCTGCGTGCAAATTAACGATGTTTGTTCTCAACCCTTTGGCCCGCCTTGATTCACCAATCTCGTTGCCCTGCTCTCCATGCTCGCCGGCTACGAACGTTCTTTCGTGCGCGATTTCATCCCCGACTCTTGAACATTTCCTGAAACGCTGAAAGATTATTCGTATACCCTTACAATACGTACGTAGAAATCGGAAATATTCATGTTCAGAGTGATGGACATTAACAGGCGTTAACAATTGAAGACCAGATAAAAACAAATCAATTACAGTGCAATTACCCCTGTACAGAGAGTCGGTAATTAGTTAAAGAAACCAATGATTCTCGGTTAGATCGTGATAATCTTATCACGCCTCCTTGTTCGTTTCGCGCGACACGTGCTTCGCGTCTATGGCTCCTTCTTTTTCGAAATCGTTTCCCGCAGATAGAGTCCGGTTACGCGGTTTCTGCTTATTCGGCAGATGACCGGACGTGACGTCACTGGAACCACGCGAGTGTTGATTGCAGATGCCAGATGCGACCCGACACCGGGCCTCTTCTGCCTTCTTCCTTCTCCTCGCGAATCCACCCCGCGGATTGTGCGGCCGCTTCGCGTTACGTGACGATTCGGTTTGGTCGTCTTTCGTCTAAAAATCTGCGACGCATTATTTTACGTACATACACATGTACTCGACGGTAGATTGGTTCAAGTGTTTCTCTTCAGTTTCACTTTTTGAAAAGCGGAAAACCAGGTTCTTGCAAGCCCTTGTTAACACATCTTTGCCTAAGCACAGGAAAGAAGAAACGAGTAGAATACGACACATTTAAGTTGACGCTTAGTTAACTTTGTGCGAACTTTGTTCGTCAGAGGGAGAGAAAGAGAAATACCGTATCTGCGAGGTCATGGTTTAGTTTACTTGGAACGCGTTAGAGATCATTTTTATCTAGTCTACACACGCATACATAATTAAGTTTCTATTACTTTGTGAAATTATAGCGATCGTATTTGAATTCATTATATAATTAAGAATCTTCTTAGATACTGTTTAATCTTTTATCTATTTACAGTATCGTCAACCCCTAAATCTTCTTGGAAGAAATCAAATAAAAAAATGAATCTATCAGATAGTATCGGAAATCATTCCAAACGATTCCACTAATCCATTGTTTCACATTATTTTCAGTAACATCGATCTATAAACTATCAAGATATCGATCAGCCACCCTGAGAAAGCAGGATGGCCTTCGTGCGTCTCGTCTTAACTTTTGAACCAGCCTGTACGCTGAAAGTTGCGTTACTCGATTCAAGTATACTCGTTTATTGTTGCTAATCTTTATTGTCCCATTTTTCGACGCTGTATCTGCATTATTAATAGTTGTTCGGTCCATGGTAGAAAAAGTGAACGAAGTTGCGCGGAGGCGATACAAGTACGAAGGTCGCCACGCTAAAGTCAACGCGGTGAAGATCTCGCTGCCGCGAATAATCGCGCGATGCAACGCGATCAGTATACGAATACGTTGTCAGCAAACGAGGACAGGGGAACGTGTAGTTTATTAATAAGACAATACCAGGAATTACCGGGCCGTTTCGAGAATTACGAACCGAGCCGCGAGTGATTTCTTCGCGGTGTCTGAAGCGGTGTCTTGTAAAGGATGTCGTTACGATCCTACCTCGTTGTTCTACACATCGTGATATCTTGTAGTCGGATGACGGTGTGTGGAGAACGCGTGCACGCAGACGCTATTTAATGGTCACATAGTAATGACGATTCATAAGATTGCTGTGTAGGTATTTTACAATTTTCTTTTTAATATTCTATCTATTACTGTAACATATATTTGAGATGATATTTGATTTCTTCTAATTTAGCAACGGAAATATCATATTAACGATCAATTATCATATTGTTTTTGGAAGTTGAAGCTATAGTGTTTGCATAATTTTATGCTTTCTTTGGATAGAAATGAAGATTAGGATAGGGTCGTACGAGTTTATGAAGCATACGCGAGAAAGAATGAGACGAACTACGTTAACGTACCTAATAGTTGAAAGAGTAAGAATCGAGATATTAGAAACGATCCATGAAAAGAGTTGTTAGGGGGAATCAGACGAATCAATGTTTACTTATCTCGAACGAATCGCGAGAAGATAAAGGGCATAAAAAGTGCTAGCAATAGGGGAGATATTGGCTATTAAATTTAATAGCCGGAGAAGAGATACGATGGTTCTTTTCTTCTCTTCTTCGTCCACTTCCCCCTCGACTTCGCTAAAACAATAAAAACTGGCCATTAATAACGGCGTGGTGACAAATATGACGGAACTTCCGGCGTGGCCCGGAAGTCGCTAAATGCGCCAGTGGTTGGTTTTATCCCCGTTCACGGACTTCAGACCCCTCTTCTTGGTTTTAACTGGTCGTGCGTGGCCGTTTTCCTCGACAAATTCATTTTATATCTCTCATTCCCTCAATAATTCGTATATACGAAATTATTGAATTTAAAATAACTGCTTACTTAATTTTAATTTTAGCAACGTCCAACATTTTTAATATTGCTATTTAATTTCGCATATACTCCAGTGTTTGGTGTAGCAAATTAGATATAAAAGTAAATAGTTTTTTTTTTTACGTTTATAGAAAATTTGGGGACAAGGTATATATTTCTATTTGGAGATATATAAATAAAACGTATCCCTGTGCGGTGGGGATCAGAATACACCCACAGTATCCTCTGCTTGTCGTAAGAGGCGACTAAAAGGGGGAAGATAGGATTAACGAAGATGTAGTGAAGGGTACCGAATTTTAGTTAAGAAGAAGAACAAAGACATTAAATGCGAAAAGTGTGCAAAACGGAAAGTGTGTACGCAGGGATGCATAGAAAAGAAGAAAAGATAGGAACGTTCTCCGTTGGGCAAAATAAGAGCGTAGCGCTCTTCACAAACGCCATCAACTGGCTATAAAAGGCTAATTTGTAAAACCAGGAGAAAATAATGAACCGTCAACCGCAAATAAGACGCAACGACGAGGGTCTCGCATGGGAGGTAAAACTCCAACGCGTAACGAAACCCCTCTATTTCCGGGCAGGCGACTTGCCGCTCGCGAAACGGAACATTATGTTTTTAATCACGGCGACACAAATACCGCGATCCGATTGTTCCCGGGGCCGATACACAGCGATGATCCGAGAATAATTGAGGCACGAACAGCAAATAGACCTGCATCCTGGGCGGCTAGAAGGGGTGCCGCTGCCTTTTTTTCCCCCTTCTCTACCTTCGCCACCCCACGCTCTATGACCGTGGCACGATCTCTCCTTCATTGTCATCTGTCATCGCGCCGCGAACAAATGAGCGTCTCAACAGCCGGCAGACAAATGACTCGAAGGATTATCCGGCGAACGTTCATCGTCTTTTTCCATTTTCCCTTCTATCTCCTTCTATGCGTAACTTCCTTCCCTTTCCACCCTCCGCCTCGCCGGTTCGTCTCTCATCTCTACCGCCGCCGCTACCCCCTTCTCTCCTCCGCCGTCCTTTATTCCCTTTCGCTCTTTCCACTTTTCATTTCGTTTCTTTTCTTTTTCTCATCTCTTCATTGTTTACCCTCTCCGTCGTTGTCATTGACCGTTCGTCTGCCTCCCTCGATCGTTTTCTTCTTATGAATGAATCGGTCGGGGGGGATATCCTCGAATACCGCCCTGCCTCCACCGATCAGCCGTGGATCAGTTTGTTTCGCGATGCTCGAAATGGCCCACGAGTGGATTCCCTGAATCCTTTGGGGATTGGTATTAACGTGGACGGACGGGGATCTCGGGTGCAGCGGGTTACGAACGATTTCAGTACCGAGGTTCCTCGTTCCTGTTCGCTCGCTGGAATTCCACCGAATCACTGATTACCGTCGATTGAAGTCGCGAGCGAATAATTAAAAGTTCGATTAACGCGGTGATTGTTTTCTAATTGAATCACGATTGGGTATTAGCGAATCGCGCACGCTGGGAGCTGGGAAATAGATTTTATCCTGTTAATCGTTGGAAAATGATCGTTTTAACGAAGTTGTTGCCAGGACGAGTTCTTTAACGTATCATTTTCACGCGTGGATAGACAGGTTTAAATATATCGCTACGAGTGACTCGATAGGTCCAATATGGAAACTGTGTCCGACTAAAACGCACCGCTCTCACTGTAAGATCAGTCCTACTAAACACCACTACTTACGGACGGTACCATTCCTTACCTGCACCACTTTGCTTCAAGTTTAGGCAAAAAAAGGCGTTCAACGAGTTCGTTCTTCTTTAATTCAAAATTAAAGGTCGTTCAAGACTGATTTGCAACACTACTTTCATCCATTAATACATAACAGATACAGATACATTTAATCAAAGACGAATAACAATTATAAATATTAATTACTTAGTTGTGGATTTATTTTTATACCTTCAACTTTAAGCAACGTAAAGTTACATTATTCGTAACCAAGATAATCTTTGCTTGGATGATACTCGTCTATCCTGGAAACAATTGATCGATAATTATTATATCGCGAGCAATTTTAATTGGTAAATTTTCAATCTCAGCCAAATTATCGCATATGTACAACGGGTTCCTCGGAAGAAAAACCTTTCTATCGACTGTAGGTGGGTTCATTGGTAGGTTGGCTTGCTGGCTGACTGGTTAGTATCGATGTGCAGGCTGGCAAGTCGGCTATGCTGGCTCAGCACTCTCCCTCGTTCCTCCTCTTCCCTCCGGTGCTAGCCACCTTTACTCTTGCTCCTCTCTCGTGGTCTTAGTCTCATCCTGAAACGCGTTCATAAACTTAACCTCCTTAGAGCCACGGTGCCCCAGCTGATGACTTTTAATTTGCATCCGGAAGGATTAACGCCCCCTGACCACTCGCGTTCCCTTCGAGTTCTCCGATCGTGTTCTAAACGTAACCATCGAGACAGAACGGAAACGTGATCGATTGCTCGGTGTTTCTGTTCTCGTTTCACGTGCATGGAAGCCAGAATAATGGAAACGTTGTACCTTTATCGAATAATTGCTGGTGGTTTAATGAGTGGGATGAAAATCAGAGACGAATGCAGATACGTTGCATTGCATTTCTTTATTTCTTCCCCTGTTTTTCATTCCTCTAATATTGGAATGTTAGAATCAATGAAACCAAAGAATTATTCTCGTCGAATGAAAAACTAATTTCCTTATTGCCGTTCGCTGAAGTCCATAGGATATCTCGCATTAGTCGAGCAGACCAGGGGACCACTGGTGGTATCGTGCCGTTTTGGCAAGACCAGACCGCGCGTTGCTTTCGCGAACCCTTTCGTTCCTGGCCGTTCCATCTGGCAGAGAGGTTCGTCTAAATTGAATCGAAACTCGACGCCCGAATATTCCTGCCATTCTCGCGGAACGATCTCTTATCGACGCACTTCCGCACGGTTACTTCGTTAACCGCGTGGCGGTAAACGAAATCGAAACGGCACCCGAAGGGGTGAAGATGTAATCGATAACGCAGACGCGGGAATGAACGCAATAAAAAAAAAAAGAAAAAGAAAAAGAAGGACTTGAGAAAGTCACCGAGATACGAAGACACTTGGTGCGTCATTGCGCCGCTGACTTATGAAATTATTTTAATATCGATCCGCGGTTCTGCGATGACCTTATCCTTTGCTCTCTTGAACTCCTTGCAACATGTTTCACTTTCCGACTACGCGTGGCATAGTTTACAACAAAGTTGTTCACGCGCCGTGATAACAGCTATCTGTGTAGTAATATCTATCGACGAGTTCGACTTGTTTTTTTTTTATTAACATTAAAAGTTAACAAAGTGACAGAACTGGCCGGATCGTAATATCTCGTGTACGTTTATAGTTTCGCGCACAGATTTCTCGCCGTGTGATAGAGGGTTTCCCTTGCATTCAATGGAAATCCACGCAGATCCATACATTTTCCAATGTTAACTTTTTATATTCGACGTCGTATATTATCACGAGCATCGCGCATATTATTAGAAGACAAGGGTTTAATCGAACGTTGGACCGCAACGATTTTATTTACTATCAGGGCCTCGTTTAGTGCGCGAAAGGGGATGATAGACGCGGAGAGATCGGTTACGATCCTGGAAGGGAAGGATAAAGGAAGAAAGTTCTGGATATATCGGTAATTTCGAGTCGTTCGTCGAACGACCGGGAATCCATGGGAGATGGATAAATGGTCGAGATTGGCATTGGAGTTAAGATCAAGAGAGGACCCGTCCGACGGATTCGTTCGTAACAGAGGTGAAGGGAGGAGAGGGTGAGCCTGGGGCCTCCATGTTTGGCTTTCGAATGCAATTGCTTGTCGTAAATCTCGCGGTAAAGTTTGTTGCGCGCCAACCGGGCACGGACCTTCCACTAGATGCGATAGATCAGTCTCTTGACCTCCTAGCGTTATAGTATGATAACGAGCAAAAGAAACTACCACCGCCGTGCGGGGACACGTTTGATTTGTCTACTATTTATTTTCTATTTTTGAATGAAATGTCATCTATTCCAGTTCAGGCACGTGTAACATTGAAACGGTTAGATAACTTTGTTGCTATGTTGGACGCATCGCTTATGCTTCAGGGCAGAGAAGATTAAAGATCAACGATGCGTCCGTTGTTGAATTTGTTGAACTTGTTGAATTTTTACTGTATCATATACGGACATGAATTAATAGGAATTGAAGTTCCTAGATGACGATTTCGATAAAAAATAACTCTATTCAATAAGAAATGTTGATTGATATATACGCTAATTGTAAAAAATGGGCCCTGCTTTAGAGTGCTTTAGGAGATTAGGGCTTAGATGAAGAGGAGAAGACATGCAGGGTAACAAAAAAAAGATAAAAATAATTATTGTTTGCGTGACTGAGAGATTTCCGAGGGGCCGATTATTCACTTCTAACTTGTTCGACTGGTTCAGTGTCCAAATCGCTCTATAACCCGATCGATCAGCAGTATATCATTCGCGACTGTCGCATATCACAGTTTATGAGGCAATGAAAGCCTGTTCCACTTCGCCTATCAAGTCCACCGCGATCCTTGTTGCACAATCGGTCCCGAATCGCGCAGGTGCGCTCGCCGTGACGATTTCTCGGTACCAAGGTGGCCACGTCGACCAACGCGGTGCCCAGTGGCGGTGGAAAATTTTTCGAATTCATTATACCGAGAAACTGTGCGTCGCCTGCGAGGGTATCGAGTACAGGGCGAGAACGGCGAAAGGGGGAACGAGAAAGAAAACGGCAGCCGGAGGACGGGCGAAGTGCAGCGTCGACAAATTCCACGGTGGAACAAAATGCCCAATCCTATCGTCGCCCTCGCCGGGTTCTATTCCGGGTCTTTGCGACACTCGCAGTCTAGACCAACAGAATTCTGTCTGTCCTGTCACCTTGGCCTGCTAGGTTAAAGCACGGATAGACCTTAAAGTTTCCTTCGTTTCTCATCCGCGCCTCCTTCGTTCGAAACTTCCGCTTCTATCCCTGGAACACTTTTTTCGCCCCGTACGTTATCAGCGTACCTCGTCCGCTATTCATGTTCAACGGCGACGTTTACATCGGCGGATATGTTACGGACGCGCGTGTGCCAACCACAGAAAAATCGCGCGCATTATCAGCCCTCGAATCGGGCCAGTCATTGGTACGGTAATTACGAAACCGAGTGAGACATCGGCATGTTCGATTAGGAACACGTAATGCGCTCTCTGCGGGACTTGGAAGTGGCTGAATATGGTTTGGTGTTCAGTTTATTAGAGTTTTATCGTCTGAAATTGCGGAATATCGGACTCGAGAGAGGGACGATGGGAAATGTTCCGCGAACAGTATCTCTTCTTTGCAATGTCCAATTTTACGATCGCACGGGGTAGGTAACATGGCGTAACGGTACAAGGGGACGGGGTTTATTAAAAGTTTGAAAAGTGCATCGTTGCATGCGCGACAAATTTGTTTGAAACCGCTCGAGAACGGGTGGAGGTAAGAAGTGAAGAGAAAAAAAAGGAAAAGGGGGATGTCTGATTCCGGGGAGACGGACAGGGAAAAGAGAGGATGCGGGCGGAGGCGCGCGAGAGGGCGAAAATTTGATATTCATGAAGCATTTTAAAGTCGTGCCATCCAAGAAATGGGTATAGAATATAGACCGCTAAGCAGGGGTAGACTCGTAGACATTTGTGAGAACCTATTTAGATGCGAGTTCGTGATTCGCGCCGTCGTTCGCCTTTCCCGTGGAAATGCTCCGACGTCGAATCTTTGTTTAATAAGAAGAGAGGAAAGGGAGAGGTTAACGACGGTGATATTATATACCATGAATAGATCAGGCTAGTGCATGCAGAAGCGTAAGAACTCTTTGATCATCAATTTTAAAGCGATACATTTTACGTACAACAAACGACAATTACAAGCGAATGATTAGGTACGCGAGGCACACTTTAGTGTATGTAGGTATGTTTTCTTTTTACTGGAGGCACGTATAAGTATTATGCAATACACATGCAACGTGACAATAAGATGTTTTGAAAATAAGTACGATAATGAATGTAGTACATAAAAGTATGTCATCAAGAAAAGAAATCCGATGAAAATATTGCTCGTCACTTCTAAATAGAAGTTCTAACGTTCCTCATTTACCTACTACAAAATCTACTACAGTATTATCCAAAAGATAATAACAGGTACACTGAACTTTCCCAACTTGAAGCTTCTTTGAGACGTTCAGGTAACTACTGAAGTAGACACGCGTGGCAGAGAAGTAAAACCGGAGAGATAGATCGAATCGATTCTTAACAGGAACCTTGAAAAGCCGAAAAGACCTAGCACCCTGTTTAAAGAGCAAGTTTATAAGGTCACGCGTTCAATCTCCCATCGAAGTCGAGCAGCGTTCGCCCGTTCGTATCCTGATGGAAGCCCAGCACTCGACTTCCGCGTTCCCTAATTCCGGGTCGCGCGGTCGTCAGCGTATTTCACCGTTTCGCGTTCCAGGTGCGTCGCGACGCGACGCGTCGCGCCGATTTCGCATCGCGGACGGGCGATAACGGGTCACCTCTTATTATATACTGGCCGTGGCTAAATTGAAATCCCGAAAGAAAGTGGGAACGGGCCTGGCGAGGGATCGGGGTAGACGGTGGCTCGCGTACCCTCGCGACGGAAGAGCTTTTGGGGAGGGACGAAGGGCAGGCGCGGGGCGAAGCAACGCGTCCGTTGAAAAATTATAATAATCACTTTAGAAATTAATGGTACCTCCGCGGTGGCACGGGATACCCGGTGTCGGGGGTGACAAGGTGGTCGTCGCGAATGGTGGGGGATCGAGAAGAGGAGCGTGCAAATGGCGACTCCTTTCCGGGCGCGCCAATCGCTGCACGCGTCGGAGGGCCGTGTAACAACGGCACGCCTACTGCCTGACGTCACCCTGTCTTGCGCGTAGAGTCACTTTCTACTACACTCGTCCGACTAGTCACCACTCGGACTACGTATCCAACGCTGCCTACCACGCGCCCTTCTTTTTCTCTTTTCCGCCGGCTACCCGGCTCGTCTACTAATGTGCACGTGAGAAACATCACCGGTGCACCGGAGGCTAATCCCGTGTCAAGCCTCGCGGCAATTGTTACGTCGATGCGGTGAACATCTCCTTGGACAAGATCGAAGAAACTCCCGTGGAGGCGTGGATCGCCCCGTTCGTGACGCGTTGGGTTCGCGGCCAGGACCATTTTTGGCGGGAATATCGTGGACAAGTGTAACGCGGGTGTCGGTGGTTTCACAGTGGATCTCGTCGATACACCCAGGACGACGCGACGGACGTTCGACGACGCGGTCCGATCAGTGAACGTCAGTTTCGACGACAGTTGGGACGGTAATTTCAGAACCATGGTGCGCTGAAATGTACGTGACACGCGAAAGTGGTCGATCACCTTTCTCGTAGATAGAAACTCTGTCGTTCGACTGCATCCTTCGACTCGTCTACAGGGGTGGCTCGCGTCACCTTGGTCGAACGACGGTGCTCTCGAGAAGCCGTTTTCATCGGCCAGGCTTAAGTGGGACTCGTTAGCGGTATCGGATAGGACCCCGTTCGTGAAAATAGAAACGAGCGATATCGGTCACGTGGCTCGTTGGGGTGTCACGTTCTCGAGACGATCGGTGGTAACGTTTTTCCGCGTCGTTAGGCGGAGTCGCTCGGCAAGGTGGTCAGGACGCAACAAACGGCGACAAGTTGCCCAGGTGGCGACGAGGGCGGCGGTGGTGGCGGAGGCGGTGGAGGTGGCGGTGGCTGCGAGAAGACGCTCCCGTATGCGGCCGCGACCGATGCGGTAGAGGAGGTGGAGGCGCAGGAGGCGGAGGTAGAGGTCGACGAGGTTAAGATGGAAGCCGAGGAGCATCTCGCGAGGGAATACGTACAGGAGTTCGTTCTCGATCATCTCGATCCCGCCGACGTCAAACGGGAGGTTAGTGATTGACTCTTCCCACTGGGTTATCTGGTAACGTTACTCCCCCTTAGATAACGATTATTAGACGATAGTTATCGAGGTTCGCTCTATTTGGTACAGTGATCGGTTTCGTTCGTGCTCTCTGATTCGGTTGTGATCGAGGAGAGAGAGAGAGTCGAGAGGCGCATCGCGACGGTGCGGTACGATTTTTGTGATCATTTACGGTTGCGGTTGATTGTCAGTGAATCGGAGTGAAACGTTGCGATTACTGTTGTTATCTGGGTGTATCGCTGTGGGAGTATCACTGATTCGAAAGAAGAAACGTAAGTGGACACATCGCGCCTTTCGAGGAGGACATTCTTCTTTTCTTCTTTTATTATTAAAGTTATGCGTGTGAAATTCTTTTGCTCGTTAAAAAGGTAATTCAGTGATAGAATATGTTTGCAAAGTGAGACGACGTAGTTCTTATTAACGTCGAAGATTTTATAATTTTTCCTTTTGGAAGAACATTTAAATTGTACATCGACTCGTTACATATTTATTTCGAGCAAAAAGCTATCGTGGAAAACAATTTAACGTATCGATATAAGAAATAATTTATGTAACATTAATATGAGAAATAATTTATTAAACTGTTTTCATTACCTGACATTCACAGTTTCATTGAAAGTGAACGTTGACGTGTTCGTTCACGGGTTTGCATATCGTGTCTGTTTTTTAGTGGACATAGGGACGATGAATTAATTCGCGTATATACATTTTATTAGCTACACAGCGAACGTTTCCACTGACGAGATTGTGTCTGTAAATGCAGGCACGTGCGCCGTTTTGCATTATATAAGTTCGAAATTATTACGCTGCGGATTCGTATGAAAAAAAAGGGGGAACTCGTTGGTCCACGTGAACACTGAACGATAAATATTAAACGTGTTGTGTAACGGCTTATTATGATGCGACGTTATTTGAGATTTCGTTGAATTTCGCTCCGAACATTTAAACTTTCGAATCGTTCGTCCGAATTCTGGTCAAATTTTCTATTCGCTACGCTATCTTTTCTCACAAATATCCCCAAGAATCAGAAGTTTAAAGGTTTCGCGAACAATTTAACATCTAGACTGAATTAAATTAATATCAAATTCTTTTCATTTCACCCTAAAATCCCCACAACAGCAAATCAACTCTTACAATTCTCGCCTCCATCTTCTAAAAATTCCTAAAACTATAATTTACTTTTCACAAAAAAATTCCACCGCATTACCAAGAATCATTCACTCTCTTTCGAACCGTACATTGTCATCACAGACTTTCCTTCACGAGAAGAATTCACTTCGCTCCTCGAGGAGCAGGAGATAAGATACTAATCGCTCTTCCGTTATCCAGGTACGAATCAGCTCACCAATGATGGTGAACGGTAGCGTGGTGCAGTTACCCGGTCAGGTGCAGACGCAGGGCTTAGCCTTGGCGCCTCTGACACCGCCGGCGCACGAGCTGGAGCAACCCCATCCGCTTTACGGGCAGCCGCACATCCAGGTGCAGCACGGTGTCCTCGTGAAGGCGCCCCCAGGAACAACGTCCCATCTGACGACCCTCTCGCACCCTGGGACGCCGCCGGACACGCCTCCGGTCTCGGCGTCGCCGCCGCCGTTGCAGTTGCACCGTGGCGAGCGCGATTCCCGCGAGAGGGGTCTCTTCCTGCACTTGCAACAACCCGGGTCCATCGTCCAGGACGAGATGCACCCTGGCACGGGGGGTATGGGCTGGCTGACGCAGTCCCTCAGGCAGGAGCCGCTCGATCTTAGGCCCCACTGCCCTCAGGAGCAAACCCCAGAGCCGCATCACGAGGCTTGGCCCCCGACAACGCACCATCACTTCCAGGACCTGCAACAGTTGCAGCGTCAGAGCAGACACACCGGTGAGTGGAGGATTTCAGGTTGGCTGGTCATTGAGTTGTTCTCGTAGCAGGGAATACACGGTTTGGGAGTATACAAGGGCTGAGAAAAGTTGTTAAACGTGAACCTTTAATGGATATATGAATACGATGCGGTTGACATTGAATCTGGATGGTCCATATAAGGATGTTTTAACGTGCTCTTCGTCTGTCGGGATATTTAAGCGGTTAAATAGCTATTAAATAGTTGGAAGTTTGAGTTTTTTTTTTCTTTTTAGTAGGGGGTAAATGAAAATACGCTTGATTAGCCTTAGCGAGCCTGAAAGGGTTAATAAGAGAACTCGAACTCGGTTATCGTTTAGAGAGAAGAGTACTCGAAGTCGGCAAACTGTTGTTGTCGCAGGTGGATACATCACGATGTCAGGCCACATAGAGTACTATGGGGGTGCGGGTGCAGGCGGCGGGATGCTTCCCGCGGGCGGAAGTGGAATGTCAGGGATAGAAGACAGCATGCAGGGCTTACAAATGCAAGCGGCAAGACCGATGAGCGTTTGTTCAGTGAGTTCTTGCGGCGCTGGCGGGCCGAGTCCGGTCCACAGAACAGGCAACGGCTTATACTCGAACTGCGGGAATAACAATCCCCAGGAAGAACTCATGAACGACGAGCTGCTCATGTCCCTTTCCGTGCGCGAATTGAACAAACGCCTCCATGGCTGCCCGCGGGAAGAGGTGAGTCAGGTCTCTTACTTTTTTAACGACACTTTCGCATAGGTAATGCCTCGCCTTTCTTTCATTCGCACTATTATTTTTTCGCCTCTGTGTGCCTCTCTCTGTACGCGTGCAAACCGTTTTACCTTTTTTTCTTATCCGCGTTCGTTCGCCTTTGGCGTTTGGTAACAGACGTTATCCGTGGAAGTTTCTTGATTAAACGAAAGTTGATTGTATGTGGCGTGTAAACTGTTTGCCTCGTCTGGTTGCAACGACAATGGATAAGGACGAATGGACGTGGAGATGATTTTTGACTTACCTGAATGGCGATCAAGCATTTATACGCCAGTACGCGTACGCGCATTTGATACTGGAATTGTTCGCGTAATCGCGGGCTTCCATTGGTAATCGCCTAAGGAGACCAAACTGTTGCGAAACTGAGAATTGCGGGAACAGCACCTAGTGTAGTTACGATTGCAGTAGATTCAGTTGTTTTACGGTTGCAGTAGAATAAGTTGTTTCACGGTCACAGTAGAAATTGTTGTTTTATGGTGGCAGTAGTACGAATCCGTCAATGGTTAGACATACCTACTTTTCCTCTCTAGATGTGATATCGTCGTACCAATGAATATTTTTTGTATAAAATATAATTTGTACGATCGTTGCAAATGCATTGGCTACTACATAACGCATCATCGACTATACTTAAAAAAATGATAAGTTAATCTAGGATGTCCAAACTCTTTGAACATATGAATACCGTTTCTCCTTTTTAGTTCTGAATATTATTCCGTAGAAATCGAAGACTACTTTGCCCCATACTCCAACGCACTAGTAGTCAATGTATTGCAACTAATCTATTAAAACCATTACATCATATTAACCTGTTAAATAGCATAACCAACAGGCCAAGTAATAAAATATTACTAAGTAATATCGTCGATCGGATGATATATTAATTCATCTAGCATCGATTCGATAATTTGATCGCGTTACTCTCTTAAATTCGCTCGTAAAACGGATCCTCCTGTTCTGCGAAGGTGGTGCGTCTGAAACAGAAGCGACGGACCTTGAAGAACCGCGGCTACGCTCAGAATTGCCGCAGCAAACGGCTGCAACAACGCCACGACCTCGAGACAACGAATCGGAACCTGCAGAACGAACTTCAACGGGTGAAGATCGAGCTGGCTCGGGTCCAGCAGGAGCGCGACCTCTACAAGCAGCGGTGCGACATCCTGAGAACGCGGCAGAGCCATAATCATAATCACAATCATAACCATCATCAGCAACAGGCGTCGCAGCAGCCGCAGCAGCAACAGCAGCCGCAGCCGCAACCGCAGCAGCATCAGACGCCGAATCAGCAGCAACAGCAGCAACAACCGCAACAACAGCAGCCGCAGCCGCAACAACAGCATCAACCAGCGCCTGCCAGCCCGGAAGTTTATCTGTGACATCGACAGCGCCGAGGAGGCGCTTGCTGGACCTGAACAGACGTCCGTTGCGCGATCGCAAAGTTCTCGATTGGTGAGTGAAATAGATTTTTTCTGTCTTACCGAGAATCCCGTTTTCTTTTTTTATTGCCACGTAATTTAGAGCTCAGCTATTTGTGCGTATTTTTTTTTTTTATTAACCACTGTGTTATCACTTTGTGTTATCGTTGAGTATGTTCACGCTGCCATCGCGAATTACGAAATTTTCATATCTACGTTCTTAAATATTTAGAAAGTTGAATATCTGTCTCACAGATCTTCTGTATTTTATATATCAGCATATTTTAGTGTTTTTATTTTACTTTTAAAGTTTTCTAATGTGCTTGTTTCTATTACAGATCGATAGGATATTTTTTGCTTCGTTCGCAATATAGTTTGCCAGTATACGTTACGCTAGGAGTTGAAAGTTTTGAAGATATTTCTCATTTTCGTAGTAACAGTTTGCGTGTCCGATGCAACAGACTACGCGGTAGTTATTTCATTCTGTGGCCGTTGTCTCCTCACATATTTCCGTCAAAATGAATTTAAAGTGATTGTCCTCGAATGGGATTAAAGCTGCCGTTTAGATTTTCCATCGGATCAACTTGTAATCCCACGTAAATCCTCGTATCAAAATGAAAATCCTTTCGGCTTTACATATCTGCGTACAATCATGTTTACGATCCCAATTTTCGAGCACAATCCTGACGCGATATTTAACAATTAACAATCATTTCGCGACAAACGCTCTACTTAACATTCGCTTGAATTGTGCAATATATTATAGAATGATGACTTTAAACTCATATGATCGACCTTCTTAAACAATATCACAGAAGATACTTCCCCGTACTCTGATACTCGAGAAAAACAAAATAGTTACATATCGTTCGGGGGAAACGAAAACCATAACGATGATTTCTTTCCACAAATTTGTTCACAGTGACATACCTGTGCGCGTGGCGTTGAAAAACTGGCCAAGCGAGCAACTGAGTATTCCTCCGACAAGCAGTGTTTCGTTCGTTCGATCGAGACTTAAGTCTTAAAGCACATCTTTAAGCTCGTCTACGTGTACATAGCGTTTTCAGTTCTCCTTCGATTCCTTCACGCGTAGGCTTCGTTCGAGCCACGCCGCGAAACGAGCTCTGGGCTCTCGAAACCGACTTCGTAAAATCGCCTACGGAGTCACCGGCGCAACTAAGGTATCATTAGAGTAAAGGTAATTAGTTCTATTCTCATAGATATATGGATATATTGCTCGTGGTAGACTGGATGTCTTTACCAAATACTGTACCAAAAAGGCATAAAAGAAAAAAAAAAAAGAAAAAAAACAAGCGAACAGTACTTTGTCGTAGCGCAAAAGAAAGGAAAAGGGTGCAAGGATGATGCTTGTGTCGTGCAATCTAGCGTTTAAGAGGTTCGTTCTGTTAGTTATTATTTAATCTTTAACCAAAGCATAATTTCTTATTAATACGTTCAACACGGATGGATCGGTTTGGATAGCTGCTACTATCACTTGTACCAATTCTCATCCTCGTAATATTAAGTTTCATCGAGAACGCGATCGTTCGAAACGCCACGCGTTACCATTTCGTTTTTACGTTGAACATTAGAAAAATCACTTTTTCTATCAATTTCAATGATTATCAACGCGATATAACCGATAAATTGTAGGTTTTACAAAAGAGAAAATAGAAGAGGATCAATATAGCGGTTTTCGGGTGCCATTCAATTTTTTTCGCACAGGTTTGGTTCTGTTCAAGTTCCAAAACGACTCTATTTTTTTCTCACTTCGCACACAGTTGTCGTCATCGAACGAGATTTAAGTCGCTATCCGTTTCGATCGTTCCCTGTCTTTCTTCGTTCCTTCGTTTTTACATCTAGATAGAGTTATCCGCGTGGGGTGCGTGCGCGTAGTGTCCTCGAGTCCTTCAAACTCGTTGTCTGTCACGATGAAACCGTTCTGAAAATTTCTACGGAACACTTTCGCGCCTGCGAGTAGCCATGCGAATCCATATTTAGGGGATGGTCAAATTTTGTTGGCCACGGTCGCTTTGTCGACGACATTTCTACCAACGAATATCATCGTCCCTTCTTTTCCTCCGTTCTTCGTCGCGATAATAGAGTTTAGACGTTCGCTTTTGCCTCGTTTCGGTGTTTCCCGTTGCGAAATCGGGTGGGTGCGCGATTCGAAGAGCGACTCGGCTAATTAATGGGATCCGCTTCTATTATATTAGTAGATACGTATCTACGAGCGTGCTCGGTCGCGTAGTGCGAATCGCGGACGGCGAACGTCCGTTTTTCAAAGGGGGTTGGTCGCGACGAAGGGACGCGAAACCCCGTGGATCTCAAGAGAACGCGCGAGGACGCGTGCCGGTACATTTTCGTACCGGGTACGCGCGAACAGTGATATCGATTTTAGTACCTATGGCACAAAATGATCTGTATACGGTAGCTCTATAAATTATCGGCCAACTCTTACGTTTCTTTTCAGGGGGTTAGTTTTTAGGCGAAAAAAAGTGAGAATGAGAGAGAGAGAGAGAGAGAGAGAGAGAGAGAGAGAGAGAGAGAGCTACGTTGCGTGTTTCTTTGCACTGAACAATGGCGTAAATTTTGTTACTAGAGTTTCTAGCGAATTTTCCTGAATAATTTCTAACGATCACTCACGTCGGTAATTAATTCTAAGGAGTACCTAAAAATGAACAATTTTAGAGGAATTTCATAAATATACTTTTCTTTCATTTTAAGCGTTGCTTTTGGTAATTGTATTTATACGGGAGCGAGTGCAATATCGATTTAACACAAAAATTACGCCACTGTCGTATCGAATGACGGATGGAGTAGGTGTACGTTATCGTTTCGTCCTGTTGGATTACGTTCGGTCGATCCTTTTTTTTACGGCCGTGAATGTTTCCGATTCGACTTAAGAACGTTTTCATTTCCGTTACGTCGTCTAATGTGTACAGAAAATAATTATTATACATCTTATTATAAATAAATGTCGGCGTCGACAGTTTCAGATACGTCCAGATGTCTTCTTCACCCGTGTCCGTAGTTATTCCTTTCCTTGAAGAATCTGGAATCCCTATGGGACAAGTAGCTTTCATGGTAAATTGAAAATCACATACTGCATCTGATGCGAATTAAACGAAAAGATTTTGTGTGTTATAGGTACAACTTTTCTGTATTCGTTATCAAAAACGAAAAAAAGTGCATATTTCTAAGTCGTCATAAATAATGTTTTACGATACCTGTTGTCGATCAATGAAAAATTAAAAATAAATGGACGAAATCGCTTAATTAAACTGGACGTGGAAGCGAGTAGAGGAAATAATAAAACGACGATCAGGAAAGGCTGCGGAACGAAAAGTTCTGGTTAGCGGCGGTCCGCATTTCGCGTGATTCTAGGTGTAACGTGCAATGTGCAGGCTCAGCGTTTCATTTGAGAGGCAGATACGAGCATTGGGTATGGAATCCCCTTCATTCTTTTATGCACCAACAAACCTTCTCCTTGTCTATCTCTTTCTTCGCCATTCTCATTAACCTTACCATAACGCCGAGCAACAAATATTTGCAACACGTGCAGCCGCCAGTTTCGAATTACGGTGAATTCGACGCTGTTACCAAGCCGTGGACATTCTGCGAAAATTAAAACTACATTCTCGCCTCTTGAGATACGGCAACGCTGAATTTTTTTAAGCATTTCGTTAAAAATAATATAGAAAAGGCAGAGTTTATCGCACCTTTTTCTATTAAAAACGGATATTAGTACGTTGCATTTTACGATCCTTCAAATTTAAAGTCAGATTTCGAATATGCGTATTCAAATTTCAATTTTGCAGCGATAGACAAAATTCTGATACAATAATTTCTCCAGTGTGGTTGCGACAAGTTTGTTTGCTCGATTAAAACGAACCATTCGTCGTAAACTCCGCGCCAATCTATCACAATCGAACGATCCGCAATCCCTCTGCGTAAGATCCTTTTATCGCGAGCATCTCGCTGGGTTCTCGGCTCGAAAACGCGAAACACCGCCACGCGTTTTCACGAACGAACGCGGGGGCCTCGCCGTTCCCGCTTCCCTCACACTTTATTTGCAACGCCGTTTCTGCTGACACCGCCGCTCGACGATGAATCCATCGAGATGGAACGTCGGTAAACAAAACGTTCACCTCTTTCAGTGGAACCCGCAGCTCCGCGTGGAACGGTTCATAAGACCGTGCCCTGGGTAACATGCACGCGCGCAGACTCGTGGAATCGCAAATGCGAATAGACGATGAATACAACCTCCGCGTTTAGGAACGCGAAAAAATCAACAGAGGCATTAGTAACGCATAATTTGTTGGCAGATCGTTAATGGTGCTTTTCCGCAAATTTCCCCGCCACCTATATCGTTAAGCGTGTTCCTCTTTTCAAGAGAACGAACGAGAACTAAAGGGAATGAATCGCCTCACCCCTCGAAGCGGAAACTTCCTTTTTTTTACTAATCGATTTCTCTCTTTGTTGATTTTCTAGCCATTCGATCGCCCAACGTTCGATCTCAATGAATTCGCAGAGTCAATCACGAACGAGACACGTCCGCTGGTTCACCTTACGAAGCCATCTGGGTAATAGCTGGTAGAAGCATCGCGTGCTTACGATCAGAGGTGCGAAAAGTCAGCCGCGTTTTCAGCGCCTGTCAACCGGGAAGGTGGACAAAGTTCTAACGAGGATTTAACTAACTTGTCCGCAGGGGTCGCTTGACAATGGGCTTGTCTTCGACCCTCGCCAACCCTCTGAACAGACGTCGCTCGTCACACTGACAGATTGACTGATCGCTACTTCTAACAGCCTCGTCTCGCTCCCAGCGTTCTCTCCTCGTCGTTACCATTGAAACACTCGTAATAATGCTATAATGCGTTTAACCGGCGAACGAGGGTGGTTCGTGCGTGATACAGGCCGAGGCGAGCGGTGTTTACTTTGCATGTATCGCGCGGAATGCTATTAGAAGGTACATCCACGAGTGGAGCAAACGTAGCGTCATGTGCCACGGAGAAAAAAGCGTCGCGCAACCATTTCATAAATCCTCGAGTTCTTCTAATTCACTACCCTCTCGTAGTAAAACAGAATACGCCATACGAAAAACGTAACTCTGCTCGAGGCGTTAAAAGAGAAGGCTCGCAGAAGATTGGTCAGCATCCACGTACGCGTCCTCCGCCTAGCGTCGTTTCGAAAGCTGCAGATATAAGAAGCGTCGTGGCCGTCGCAGGCTCGTTTTCACGGCTCGAGTTTCACCAGTTTTATAACTCCTCTGGACGCATTATAAACGTTTCGAGCACCCCGGCCAGTTGGCAAGCGATAGCTGAAAAGGTAGTGAACGGCGAACGAGCCTCGTAGGTGGGTTCTACGGTGGCGTATCGGATGAAGCGGATGGACCGAGTGCGAGGGGGTGAATCGCGTGCACGAAGGACGAGCCGTGGAGTGGGACCAAAAAGGAGGCTGCCGGAACGAGCTGGAGGTGAGACGAGCTTTATTGTCAAGTCACGCGGGCATCGTGGCCTATCTCTATCTACCCTGCCGTCACCCCTTGCGTCGGCTTTCCTCTGTGACACCCCCTTACCGCGTGACGTAGCAGCCGCCTGCCTCTTCGATCCGTGCCTCCTCGTGCTACGTACGTACGAGGAGACCGGTCTGTACGTGCACCATCTCGTTCACCTACCTTTTGTATCCAGTATGTCAGTAAATTGTAGATAAACATGCGGCAAGTGCGCGCCCCGTCCTCGCGAGGCCTACGATCCTTCCGGAGACCGTCGAGCTACCTGCTTCACCTGCTTCATTAGATGCCCGATCAACCCTTCCCTCTCGTGCCTCTCTCTCTCCTCGAGAACATTTGAAAAACGCTTCTGTTCTACGGGACATTCTTGGAAATAAAGGTTCGAGGGACTTTGTAGAGCACGAGAGGCAGTGGGTTATCGAGGTTCGACCGAGGATGAAGATGAACGTGCCCTGACCGAAGGTTGAGACGTAGAGTCTTAGCTCCATCGTCAGTGTGAAGATTTTGAGAGATATTTTTCATGCGATGACTGCATCGCTTTAATTCGACCATCCTTTACGATACTTTCGAACGAGGGGGTACTGATTCGGTGGTCCGAATGTTGTAGAAGGGGTTGGTAATGTTTGGAGATCGCTAATGGTATGCGGTTAAGTGTGTAGTAAGTTGAATGTGGTCTTGATATAAATTGTTTTGTTGCGTCTTGTTTACAGCCATTAATCGCACTTCCTCCGAGCTGTTGGTGTCGCGATTAAAAATTATCGCGGACTCGTTCTGATGTTTGCACCGCTACGTTGGTGGTCCGATGTCATTTGATTAGTCTCGTACATAGTAACGTAGAAACCGAAACGTGGCATCACCCTGTAACGATTTTAACGTTTGTTAATGTCAAGTTAATCAGACGTGTAAAATAACGTCAATTTGACGGAGCATAAATTGAAGTTACACGTAGATGATATCGTGAGATGCTACAAAGGACCGAGGGCAATCTGATCGCTAGAGCTAGACTCGAGTCAGGATCAGCTGTGTGGCAAGGTGAACGAAATGAAAAGGACAAATCAATCGGTTCTTCTCATTTCGTCTAGCAGCTTTAAGCCGGTGACGTCACGTTTACTCTCGCCGCGTACAGAAGCCGGAGAAAGGGAAGATTCGGCGACGCCAGCATCTTTCACTTCTGATGACGGTGTAGGTTCGCGGTGGTTGATGACGCGGCACATAGGTTTATATCCGTACCTAGGTATAACCCAGTGTATACACGTACACGCGACGGGACACGCGTGTGTACACGTCTGTGCCCCAATACACGGGCCAGGGGGGTGGCCACACGCGATCCATATTCACCGAATAAACGAATGAACGAAACCTGGAGCGGGACGCGGAACTAAGGAGATCACGAAGACGGCCACCTTGACCCAGTCTCGCGGAGGACCGATCGGGGAATCGACCATGTCGAATGGTCGTGACGAATTCCACAGACGTCGTGGACCATCATCTCGATGTCTAATTGCGATTGCGCGTATGCTGATTTTCAGAATTATTGGGTAATTTGTAACATTAGTCATAAATTTCGCTGTTTGGTATGGGTGTTTGATTTCGGGACATTTTTGGCGAAATTTCAAGGAATAGTTAGCTACAAATTAGCTGTAGATTGGGTTACAAAATTCTGGTAGTATCTTGCAATATTTTGAGGCGAAGTATTGCGATCAACGTTTTTCCTTCGACCACATTTTTTATTTCATTTTGGTTAAATCGTGACGTTATGTTAATGGAAGCAGTGTAACGACCCTGAAGAATGCCACCCTGACCCAGTCGGACAGTTGGGTCGTCAAACAGAATCGATACTCGCTAATCAGATGAAACCACCCTTCTTCCACCTACTAGATGACCGCGTATACACCACTGCGAGCCGTGCTCCGGAATACTTTGCGCTTCTTCTATCTTTAAACGTTGATTACACTTCAACAGAACGATCAGCCTTCGTTGATCTTATCTGTTACTCCTGTTCGATAAATATTTAAATCTTTTTACAAATTCCTTCGTATATTACTTTAAACAATTTTAACGCTTTCCAACGCTACCGGTAGTTTGAGTCTCGGTGAAGTAGAACCAAATTGTACAGAATCAACCTGAAACACCGTTCTCGCAGCAAATTGTATCGTCTCTAAAGAACAGAACAAACAACAAATATCCTTCGCCTCTCTCCTTCTCTGATCGATATTTTTCCCTTTATTCCTCGTCCTTGGTCGTTGCGTGAAGCATACGCTGGACCTTACGGCCGTCTTCCGCCCGTAAAGGGGACGAGGGAACGACTAGTTCCTTCCTAGGCGTATACGAACGGTGATTTAGGGAGATCCGATCTCCGAGTGGAGACCAGAGACCGATCAGCTGGCCCATAAATATTAGGTGTTTTTTTCCACGCATACAGAGACCCGATCGGACGCGTGTGCCACATTCGTACGTTCCTCTTTTTCCTTTTCACCGGAGGAAAGGTAACGTTTGACGACGGTAGTCAAAAGCTTCATGGCTTTCCTCGCATTTCTCCTCTCCCGTTACCATCCGTCTTTTCTCGAAATTTCTTTCAATTCCACGAGCGGTTGGAAATTTATCCTTCGTGGTAACCGATAACACTTTCGCTCTTTCCAATCGTTCCCGATTAGTAACGCGTTTCGCAGTTCTGATTGCTTTTTTCGAACCCTTTTACGCGCCTTTAAATTACACATATGCGTAGCTATTGAGTTTTAAATAAGATTCGAACCATGGTTTAAAGAAAAGTAAGCAGAGAGACGGAGTTGCACTGTTTAATTTCTCGAATCTCGAAGCGAGGCCAACCCTACTTACCAATTATACTTATTATAGGGCGGTTGGCGGACGAGGAGCGAGGATGGTGGTAATAGGTGGCCCGTTTTCGAGGCGCTAGCTTAACTACACTTTTATAGCGCTTCTCGACTTTAAACGGATAATTTTTATCCGCTAAGCCTCCGCGCGGTGAATTCCAACCCCGGCCAACTGTCGTCGGCGGAGCACGACGGGTAGGGGTGGCGACTGTACCGCCCTCGATGTCCCGAGCGACCCCTCATAAAATTAAGTCAAACAGCTACGGGGTGCCGGCACTCGTTTTTCCCCGTTCCTGTTAAGAGGAACACACCGGGGCGATGCTGGTTGCGGCTACCAGAGAGAACGAGGGGCGAGACTTCAATTGCTCGGGGTGACGTTGATGACGCCCCCGCTGAAAGTCACCCAACGGCGGAATTCTGAAAGAATTATGAATTCTTCGTCGCTATGGTTTTAGGTTGGTAGAGTACAGGTTTCAACTAATTATCGTATTCGAATGATAAATAAAGAGACATTACACAATTTCCAGAAAAATAAATAACAAATTATAAAATGTAACGACCCCTTTATCTGATAGAGCAGGACTTGTAGTTTGATTACAGGTTGTTTTATACTACTTTTATAGTATAGAAGTCTCACGGAATGTGTTTCGAATTAACTCAATTAAAGACACGAGAAATATCAAGGAAGGAAACAAATAACTACAGGGTGTAATTTATAAAAAAAAGTAAAAACTGTACCCGGGCATCGATTTTCAACCCTTGAGTCTCGTTGAACTTCGTGCCACAGGCACGCGGGGATGCAATGCGAAAGTTCCTCCCCGTCCGGTCAAATGGAATTACTTTTATCGTCGTGGCAGACGACGATTCGATTCACGGTCGTTCATGCGAGTCACAGAGCCAGGGAGGACTCGGCCCGTTGCGCGGCGCGTTTCGCTAAAGGCAGATTTGATCGTGTTTTCCGGCATTACGCCGTGCAACTCCTTCCTTCCTTCCTGCCTCCTTTGCCTCCGTGCGCATCAGTTCGCCAGTCATCAGCGTGATTGACGAGTGATATCGTTAACGGTTTTAAGACCCCCCTGGAGGCGCGTGCGATCCGCCAGATGATCTCGTTAACCGTCACCCTTGCGATGAGTGGGTACAACCCGTGGCTGCGTGTATCGCGGTTAAGCGTCGCGTATCTACCTCTATCTCACATCTACCACGATGGAACGTACTTTCTATAAACTTCTTCTTAACATTTCAACCAGGACGAATTTACATCGATGAATCATTTTCTCTGGATTGAAAATTATCCGAAGCCTCGTAGAAGTACGACAGCAGCAACGCGAGAGAAGCGATGCAGTCGTGAAAATCGCACGCAAAGCTCCGTGCACTCGTAAAACCATCGAGCTACAAATACCGATCCCGGTTCGCCCCAGATTTGCAGCCGCGCTACCGATCAAAGGTAGGACCTCGTGTCATGGAAAGGCGTCGCAGTAATTCGGCGTCGAACGAGCGAAATTTGAAATCGTGGCACGAGCATATTCTCGCGAAAAGGCGCCTCGAACACGTTGCTCGCCGGGACGGTAGGGTGGTCCGGGGGGTGGTGACCAGGGGGTAGCAGTTCTCGCGCCGTCGCTCTCCATGAGGTCCCCATGGCACGGGGAATACCTATCCAGTTGTAGGGTCGGCCTCGTACTCCTCGGTGGAATCGAAGCGCCTGCCACCGGTGGCCCCGCCTACCCACGATACAACCTTCGACCCTCGCACACCCCCAATGGCCAGTTATTATTATCATCGTGCCAACGGCGTGCCCCTTCCACCCTTCGTCCTCCACCACCTTCCGAGAGGACACCACCTTTCGCCCTCTTTCGCGCGGTGCGTCACGTCGAAGTCACTCCGCGCGTCTTTTTCCGCGATTCCACGGCCTCCTAGTGAAACCGCGCGTTCTGTAAACACACGAGGGTGGTCCTGAGGCCGGGGTGGTTACGTTTCCCGGGGGTCTATCCGGGCAGCACGTGTCGTAGACCTCCGTGGAGGGACTCACGCCTGCCTACCACTATGGACAGTTACGTTTTCTCGTAGAACTCGTGGATATAAGCAATTGGGATGGAATGCATGCGTTTTGTGCTGGTAAAATGGAAACTGTAAATAAAAATTCGAGCGGGAAGTCTGGAGCAACTGAAGGGGTGGGAAAATGTGTTCTTGTAGCTGTATATCGTATAGTACCGTAAGCCAAGTTTTCAGAAAAATATGGATACATTAAAAATTGTAACAAGCGTGAATATAGCGATGCGCGTGTACCTTCGTTTTGTTTAGTAGATTATCGTAGCTGGAGATTGCAATCTAATTGGTTCGCGGGCATTCCATGCATGCTCCCGGTTAGAGAGATTCACCCACAATTTTAACCGTCCGAGGGTTAAATGTCTCGGCAATGATTTAGAGGAACGAGAAGAGAAAGATAGGAATCTATCTCCCATGCATTCATCACATCGATAGACGCCAAATGGTCAGCCACTGTCCAAGCTTGCACAACAGAAGCGACTAAGGCGAAGCAAGAGAATTCTGAATAAATATTGCAAGAGGATAGAAAGATTATTCGCAGTTCTTCTATAATTTTAAACGAACCGAACAAAAGGCAAACATATCAATTAAAGATTCGTAGATCGTAATGATATACAGTTTAAAAAAAATCGCCGAAACGATGAGACCAAAACGGCAGAAGCTGTGGAACATCTGCAGGGCACACGCAGGGACAATATGGACCACGGAGCTCTTTAGCATTTTTATGCGAGCTGCTGCTGACAGTTTATTTTATTATATAGCTAGGCGGCTGCCCATCGTCCATCCTCCAGAAGAATTCATAAGTCAAGCCCTACACAACTTCGGCGCGAGCCAGCCCATTTGTTCGCGGTACCTTACGACTGTCGATACGGATCACCCATTAATCAAGCTTCCGTGCATGCCTGCGATCAGATAGCTCGTTGCTTTACTTTCTTAAAAAATTTCACGAACGAGACTGTACATAACTTTTTAATTAGCTTCGCGTGGAACACCTTGTGATACTCGAAACCCGCTACACCGTTCCGCGAATTCAGATCAGAATCCGAAAGACTGTAACTCCAGAACTGTAACGCATCCTTCGACAGCGATACCAACCCCCGTTGATCGTCGCCAGAATTTACGAGTGGGATGCTCCCGCGCTTCTTCGAACGATCCCGCGTAAACTACCCTGCAGAGGCTGTCCAGCGTCCCGTGGACTTGCACTCGATTAGCATGACAACGCCTAGCTCGAGAAGTAGTTTGTCGGCCGCCACCACGCGCGGTACGCGTATCAGAGAGGGTAGGGTCGGTAAGGGTCGGGTCGAAGGAGGAAGAAAGAAAGAGAGGGTTGGCTGGACTGTCAGGCAGTATTTTTTATCTAGTCACGGTCAACTTGCTGATCGGCTCGCCCGCCCATTATTAGCGCAACACACAAACCTCGCCACGGGGTCGTGGCTGGGCCATTGTGGACGGCCGCGTGTGCATGCACGACCCTCGTCTGTATATGTCGGCCAGTGAAAGAAGAACGGATAGAACTGGAGTGTAAGAAAGAAGGTGAACGAAAGGAGGGTACGGAACGAGAGAGAGAAAGAGAGACAGAGGTGGACCCCTATGTCTATCTACGTAAGGTCGGTAGCTTATGGGCCACCTAGCCTCGAAGCAATAGCCGACCGTGTTCCTCGAAGGGTGGACACCCTCTTTTGCCCCTTCCCTCCCCAAGGTTTTATCTTTTTAGTATTATTGCGCGATCGCCGCACCGACCACCCCCTCGAAGGACACCGGGAACGAGGGAGAAAGAAAGTGGGAGAGAAGAAACTGACCGGTGCCGGCTGCGATCTACGAACTGCCGATTCGGACTGTGCCGGAGGAACAGTCTCATTAGCATAGGAATGACGAGCCGCGCGATTCCCTGTCGTTCGCAACTGGACCATACCGATCCGGCCAATTCGATGTTACCGCGGTGGGAGAGATTATCGAGCGATTTACGTTTAACGGAATTATGCACTTGTCCTCTGACCGATCAGACGGATGGCCACTCGTGGATCGATGTAGGAAGGTTGAGACGTAGATATCCTCGCCTTGAGACGGGTTCGAGAGGCGATCGTGAGACGCGGTTAGAAGGAAATCTAGTATTCCTCGTTTTATACAAAAATTTTCAGACACGGTAGTGGCAGTCGATCATTTTTCAATGATCTTGAATGAAATAGAACGAAGACTCGCGTAAACGTATAAACGTGAGATGCGTGCATCACTTTCCGCTCTAACTAATCCCATCGAAATGTCAAGGTATTCGAGGATTTTACATTAAAGGATAAAGCGAGGGACATTATGAGTCCTGAGAGGATCGAGACGAAGGAGACTGCGGAAAGTGGATGTACGAGGCAGCCGTGGTTAGACGAGGTGGAATAATAACGGGCGGGCTCCTAGTTCGGGATATATCAATGGGATTCAATATCGAAATGATCCGATAGCGGTGTGTAAGCATGCGTGCACGCATCGGGCACCCCCTGTACGGGGGATCTTCGCGTACATAAGTTACATATATGTAGGCGACCATAAAGATAGCGCATATCAGATACCGTACTCTACTGAAAGGGAAACGGAGACGGTCTTTTTCTTTGCCTCCGTCTGGCACAAGTCCAAACCTATCCCACTGACCGTTTTGCTTTTCTCTAATTCACCTTTGATACCGAGGATTCATGGTGTCTATGATAAACATTCGACTCGAAGGGAATTAAAAAAACTAATTCGTAGAGATTGCCGTTTCGCACACGAGAACGTTTATCGTTCGCGTAAAGTAATCTTAAAAATCATTGTAACGATGTAACATAACATATTTGTAATTAATTAAAGTCAAAGTAAATATCAGAGGAGTTCGAAAGCTCGATTCGTGTAAAGTTGGAGGAACTTTCCGAAATTCACTTCCCGCGATAAAATCCTTCTCCGAAACTTATGATATTTACCCGGAATATGTATTCCATAGCGGAAGCGCGCTATGTTCAAAGTTCGGCCAATTGAATTTCGCAGCACACCAGATCGTCAGACTTCTCCGTTGAGTTCGAAATTCTTAAAATCCAAATTTCCGACCCAGCCACGTTCCCATTACGCGCGATATATTATTCCAACATTCGAGTCCAGTTTGATTCATACGCTACCGTATCTGCGTCACGATAAATATCCCCTGGCAGGAAGTGCAGCCGCGAAATATCAAACGAAACGTTATACGTTCTTCCTCTTTCGTTCCCGTCGTTTTATCCACATTTAATGAAACGGCACGAGCACACTTTGCGTACCAGGGCTACGGAAAGATAGCGCGTCATAAAAACGTAACAGTTTGGGTACAACGCGATCATTAAAACGCTTAAAGGCGCGCAGTTCGGACATAACTTATGAGAGATAGCTGAAACGTTGAGCCAACGGCAACTCCTCGCATCATCTTTCATTGATCCGAGCGTGGTCTTTAAGTATACGCTTTTAATCTTGTTTCCCGACAGGGCACGGAAAATCGGGACAAACTGGAGGAAGGACGACAGTCGTCGGACGAATGGAAGGCGAGAGTAGCTTCGATGGAACAGGACGCATCAAGGAGGAAGTTGATCGGGAGAAGAAGGATGCCCTAGGCGTTTTATGGGTGTCGATGATGTCAGAGATTCGAGCCATAAAGAGAAATTTACTGGTCCAGAGCGATCGGTCCACGGAGCGATACATTCTGAGAGCCCTTTCTCCCCTTTTTTCTCCCCGCGGCGGTCGAAATCTTGGACTGGCCTTCAAGTCGGGCCCCGCTCATTCGAGATAGATTCAGGAATTTGCAACCGGGTAAATAAGGTTAAGTAGGCGCAGATTGAGTCGAGCGTGGAAGCCACACAACGCGGAACGCGGGGGCAGGGAGAAGGTGGGACCCTACCACCTTCGCGCTTGTACCACAGAATCGAAGCCCCACCGTGTGGTCGCAACTCTGGATAGTATCGGATACTAGCCCCTCGGCTACTTATTTCTATTATGCCAATAGTGACGCCAGGTAGGCTAGGGTCATCTTCAATTGGATCATACTTGACACTCTGTGTGGCAGGCCAGCTGGTCGTTACATTCCTTCTTGTTGTTCTAGCTTGAAATCGCTTCGACCTGGAACGCGACCCGTTCATCCGCATCCGCCGTCACCCTTGCGCGTTAAAACCTGCACGATCGTATCAGAGATAGCGAGAAATCGTTCTTCCGTTTGCAATGTGACATTGTAATTGTATTCGCGACTAGATACTTTTATCTTCCATTGACTACCGGTTGTATTATGAAACAATAAGTTGGATTAGTCCATCGATTAATTCAATTAATTTAATTGTAACGCAGAACGCAGGAAGAGAATTTACGGAAAGTGGGTTAAAAATATTTTCCACCGATTTCCCGTGATTTATCACCGTTCGATAGGGGTGGGCTGTTTGCAAGGGCAGCGAATTGTTTAAAATAGACAGTGAAGGGGATTTAAATGGTCCCCGAGCGTGTATCGCGACGCGCTGTCAGTGATGGGGGACCTGACTCTAAACTGAATCGAATTTTCAACCGTGTAAATTCGATGGGAGCATTCGAGGGGTAAACGCGCGCTATGACCACGATCTTGTAGCAGTAGCTACGTACAATATAAATGAGCGATGAACCAAACTAGCAATCTCAAAGGGAGGCTACTTCCAAGTTGGCCCTGGTTAACGCTTCAAAAAACATATGTGGATCCGAAAGCACTTACAACTCGTCGCGCAAAGTGTCTTAAGTCGAAGTATCTCTCAAACGTGATACAAGAATCGTGAAAATTAATTGTCGACGTGGACGTAACTCAATTAACTCCGTTCGCAAGTTACCATGTTGTCATTTATTTATTATTTTTTCTATCACATCGTTACTTTGCAGAAACAGAAACCATTTTACCGCGTTGAACACATCGCACGGAGAAATTCAATTGCACGGATGACGTTGCACGCGTGCACGGAAAACGCGGGACACCACGCGTGCGAATTATGTCACGGTGCGTAACCAGAGAGGGTCGAAAGCAATAGGCTCGGGGGTTGCGCAGCGTGGAAAAGGAAGAATCAGAGAAACACCGTGGCCACCGTTAACGAGGCTAATACGCTCGTCACGGAGCGAACCGGCCTCTGTTACCCCGTCACGTCCCGTACGACGCGTTATTAATGTCGCGCTTCTCGAAACGCGATACAACTGTTGAACGTCACGTTGACGGTCCGCGTTGCGTTCCGCGGTGCTGTCAAACCGTTCGTTATAATCCCGCGTAACGCACCCTCTGCCCGTTTACCGGCTGAATTTATAGTTCTTCCTTCCTGAACGTTACACCAGCGTCGCTGGGAAAAAAAGTGAAACGTTTTAGAAAACGAGCGAGGCGGTTCCGGTTGCGCGTGGATTTGAATTATTTTATCGAGACGTTAGGTGGGTCGAATGATAATCGACGGATGCCATTTTACGCACGGCTGAACGACGATTTAATACGTTGTAAAATGAAATTAGACGACGATCGTAGAGTTGACAGAAATGTCGGGGGAACCGCTCGCGAATACGTGGCGCGCAACTGAGATATACATGCGATATTCTTATCCCAGGAATCACAGGAAGATGTACGCGGGAGTCGAATGCGGCACGTACGAGTTCGCCAATATCCACGGGACATAAATGTTTTACATGCAATAAGGCGTTCGCCCCGGCTGGCCGAAACTGCCCGCAGTCCAATTTTATTACTTGACCGCAAAGGGGCTTCGCTCGGACGGGAAAAGACGCTGAAACGAGGACTGGAGGTGTAAAAAACGCTAACTGTATAAATGCAAACGACACTTGCCATAGGCACAGGCTATCGGCGGTACGCAAACATCAAATGAAACGGTGATCAAGAGGTGGATTTAGAAATGTGCCATCTAAGGCCGAACCAAGTTACTGTCCGTACCATATTTCTTGTAAAACTAAAAATTAGTAAAAGAATAAGTTTTTAGTGGCCAAGGAAACAATTTCCATTATCGAAACCTAGCTAGCTTACTACAAAAATCCACCGCTGTTCAGATTCCATCGAGAGTGTCATAAGACTATCAAACCAATGGTATTTAAATCGAACGGGTATTACATCTAACTCAGTTCAACCGTATAAAATGAAATTCTTTCCAAAAACCACGCGTAACAGCGGATTACCCTCCGCAGTCTGCGTAAAACATCGCACAAACATTTTACTAGGTCCAAAACCCGTTCCAGGGTAGGTACAACTGGCGACACATGCATACACGCGTGCATACGCGTAGGTACGTAGCGCATACGATTTATGGCGGTCAGTTTATTGAAATAGCCGGCGCAAACTCACCCCCGAGGTCCTCGAACGTTCCTTTCCCTTCCACGATGTGCAAGTGCCTCGGTATTTATACAAACGTGGACGCGCACGATGTACATACACGCGCACAGGACGTAACATTCCTGCCTGCGAGGATACGAAACGACGTTTCGGTGGGGAACAGGGGAGGAATCGAAGTTTCTCGCTGTTGTCTCCCGGTAAATCTTTAATATTCTATTTAATATCGACGGTCCCTGTACGGTTGGCAGGCCGCGGACACCACGGGCGTATAAATCAAACGGCGGATATTGGTCGTTTTTGCTGGCAACGGGGCGAGACTCTTCGTCTGCCATCTCTATAATTGTTTTTACGGATTATAAATTTCGCTTTTTACCGGCGACACCTCGCGCGAACCCGTTCAATTCCATTTCCCTACCTGAGATTCCCCTGGACCGGGGCCGTCGCACCACCTCGACGATCCCATTCGTCTTCCCCGAGAAAATTCTCGGATCCATGATTTACTTATACTACTCGCCGCTCTGGAAGAAACTTTCTCGTCTGAAATAAAGTTTCCGCGCGGCAAATGGGATTTCCCGTGATCTAATGTTTCTCGAGTGTTACAGATTTTTCGAATCGATGGGGGGGAAAAAAATGGTGGAAACCGCGCGAAAGTATCTTAGGTTTCGAAGTTAAAGGTATTAAATGACGATGAAATAATCCTCGCGAACGTACGATTAGCTTTTCGATGAAAATTCGATGGTAATTAAAAGGAGATCAAGGAAACGCACGGTGTCGAAGGAGCAACGAGGCTCATAAGAATTTAAATAGAACTTTTTAATCGGCTATCGTTGCATACCAGACGCTCATATTTAGATCGGAGCCGGAACAGATAATATTTATGGGGTATTCGTTCGAGAATCACCCAGCGAACCCCTCGTTCCCCTTTTACCGGGGCATCAACATGATACAGTGCCGATTAGACGGGAGTTCAGGGGTTAAGAAGAGATTTTGGGGTCGCGTTAATTAATACTGCGCAACCGGCACCCCCTGTAAGCGCAACACTTGGGCACTAACTATGACTTAAGCCGCCATTAATTCACATCAACGTCTTCCTACGGCTCGGGGTTGGGTGACTTGCATCCTTATTGCCGAACTGAGATAAGTGGCTAGGCACTTGAAGAACTCGCCATGATTGGCAGGATACTTTTCTTAATAATTTCATTTTTTTATATGTTTCATTATTATTGTAAAAATATTTATCGAAAGCTAAAAGTTGAGAATGTTTCGTTACTATTCAAAGAAAAGTAAAGACATTGAAACGATGTGTTTCAATTAAACACCGGATACCAAAAACTCGATTTCAATCGTTTTAATTTTAGTAAAAGTATTAGTTTTTACAAGTCATGCGCAGAAATTCGAAACATTTGGTATATATGTATAGACACACTTATATCCGCAGGATTCTCAGAAGGAGAGCGACAAAGAGGGCAACCGCGGTTTCACGGTAGCCGAACGATATCTGAACGATAACCGGCCTACGTTTTTGTCACGCACACGTCTCATGTGACCCATGGACTTAGAATATAATCCCCGTCAACTCCCAGAAAATAATGATCGCACGATGCGTCTGTGATTCTGCGGTACGTGTACGTCTACAGTTACATTGTTCCTATCGGCGCTTGGTAGCTGGTAAACAAAATTGCACGGTGGAAAAATAATTTGACGTAACCCGAGGCAGCATTTGCTGGTGGTAACACAATGATACTTTCGTTGGGGGTAACATAGTATATCAAGCCTCTCGCGATTAAAGAATTATTCGAGACATTTACGATCAACGGTGATTAAAAATTGCGAGTACACTGTCTTAGGACAATTGTCACAGATTTGGCCATTAAAAAAAATCGCGATTTCGATATTCACGATTACTCTTAATTTCGTCGAGGTGACGATTCGAATCAGAAGATGACCAAAGACGTAACCTCGCGGTTGACGATGCGCCGTGAAGGGAAACGATGTTGACACGCTATCCGGTAGTCCTCCCGTTCCTAAAATCCAGTACGTCTGGGTGGATCTTTCCCGTTGGTTAAGCCGATCATTGTCGCGGTAACAAGCCGGCTATTGACAGGTCTCGTTCTCGTACGGCAGTCGCATACGCGGGGCACGTACACGTATGCGTGTAAGTCGACGATCGGGTGTATGTGACGGATGCACATGGACGTTTCTCGGGGACACCAAGGGGGGACACACCAGGATGAGACAAACCACGGTTTGACCACTGTGCGGTGGTGTTACGGCGCTACTACGGGGGCCACATACTAATGGGGCATTACCTTAACACCCTCTATCCCGGCTCTCGTTCAGTTAGTTACTCCTCGGGGATGTGGAAGAAAGGAAAGAAAAGGAGGCGCCGGCAACCCCCATTCCTCCCCCATCTACCTTCGACCGTCCTCCTCCTCGACACTTCTCGTTACTCCTTCCTTTTCCCTTTCTCGATGCGACGCGAGCACCGAGGCTTCTCTCCTCCTCGTCTCACCACGGTCTTTCCGGCGCGTTCCTCCTTATTTTTTGATCGATCGCTCGTGAGCAAGAGAGCGCGCACCCGACGTAAATCGTTATCGAGCCACTTTCTACCTCTGTTGAATAACTTCGCCTCCCCCCCCGAAATCGGATCGTTTACCGAGACCTCGATAGGGACGATCGTCGGAAGAATTTATTTGCCCGCGAATCCGCGAGGCTCTGAATCGAGACTAATTTTCGCGATCACGCGAACAGACGAAGAGTTGCGAGATACGAAGGAAGCTCGATGTATCTTGTCGAATAAGATACTTGCGATGTACCAAGGAAGAAAATTAAAAAATCCCTCGGTCGAAACAATTTAAAACTGCCCTCAGTTTAAGAAGGAAACGAGCGAATCTTCCGATCTCGTGAAACTTGGAACACACCAGGCGTCGCGAGGAATCGGGAGCATCTCGTCGAGCCCCCCAGCCAGCCGGATACAACGCGTCGCGGTCGAAGGAATTGCAAATCGTTTTGATCGCGGCTCGCCCCGAGTTGTGTCGACACTCCGAGGCCCGATCCGAGAGATTCGGTCGGAAACAATACGACCAGCGATTTGTGCTGGCGATAGGTTCGTCCGGGGCGGCGGGGCGGAGGACTGCATAAATTTCAATCGACATCTTATCTGGTACACGAGCGAGCCTCGAGTGCCGGTGGATCGTGATCAAGTGGACCTCCATGGCGAGGACAATACACGCTGCGCCCGACAAGTGACAATACGCTATCAGGGTCGTTCGAAGCGTATTGCTCTTTTGTCCGAGCCACTACACCTGCCGTACGTACTTGAACAAGTTCATGGAAAGTGTCAGGACTGACCCGGCCGTGGATTACCGGTGAAGATCGCGCCGAGGGTTGTTCAGACCCGTCGCGAGGTGCTCGTCGCGCGGAGTATTAGCGGTGGTAAGGTATTTCGGAGCGTCGTGCGAGATCCTTTCCACGATCTGACAAACGGTGATGTAATAGATTCCGTGGTGGATCGGTGTATAAGTGTCCGGATTCGGCGGAAATTCGAGGAATCTCAGTTCTCTGAAATCACCAAAGTGAATCCTTTGGACGGAGAAGGGTTTTAAGTTGTCATGTAACGCGTAATGGATACGTTTTAAATAATAGGGAACGTACGTCGCGATGGATAGAGTTATGGTAATAGGAAGATGTATAAGAAGAGGAGGCTGAAAATGAGGTGAATTATAACTTTGCACATAAATTAAGGCCGCGCGGCATAAACTGAAAGAGCGCGATGGAAACTGCGACAAGGTGGGACGAGGGAACGCGGCCTTTTTATCCAGTTTTCCGAGGCCGTCAGCCACTCCATCGAACGGTTCTGGCCCTTATGAATTACACGATTTTCGAGTCGGGGCGACTGCCAGCATATTAAATCCGTCTGAAGACCGACGTACAAGTTTAGGGCCTTCTGCGCGCTGAACCCTGGCCCTTTCTCGCGTCAACCCTCTTTCGTACAGTTATACGATCTCAGCGAGGCATAGAGGGCGAGGGAGGTGGGTGGGCAGGCCCGGACGGGATGCGATAGGATTTACTGCTTCAGACATATTTCAGCTTCCGATCCGAGGAGTTCGACGAAGATCGCACGTTTCGTGCCACGTCCTGTTTTTCCACGTTATCGACGACCCTTTATAGTTGCGTGTAACGAGCACTGGGGAAACGATGAAACAGTGTAGAAGCTCGATCGCCATATCGAATCGGTGACCGAAGGGTTCGACTGCGCGCGGTACCTTGGCGCAGTAAGAGGAAGAGGAGGATGTCGGATAGAGAGGACAGGAACGTTTTTACTGGTAGCGAACTTTTTTTAATACAGTCAGCTGTGCACCGTTACGCGCGCGGTACGTGTTTCTAACAAAGAATACAATCCCTCTCAAGAGAAGAATAACGATCCTTCGAGTACTCAGTCTTCCGGAAGATCATCGTGAAAGCAATTAAGTAATGCACCTCGGGGAACCGGGTCCCTATAGAATCGAGGCAAAACGAAAACACTGGAAGGTAAACGGCGATCGACAAAAAAATTGTCTAACACTGCTTGATTAATTACCATGAACGAATCGATTTATCGGACACTATTAGTCTTTCCAAATTGTCACGCTTGCGTGCAATTTTTCAATGCGTCGCGTAATATGAAGATTTCTTAACCGTTCGAACGCGTCTCGACAGAACGGATAAGAATCGATTGTCCGATACGTTAATCGGGAAGAAGTATCCAAGCGAGCAGCGAATCGTCACTCGTCGACGGTTATTCGAATGGTCGTGGGATTTGCGAAACGGCGATCAACGTGCCAGGAAAGAAACGAAAATACAGGGAGGTGGATGAGGAGCCGGAAGAAACGAATGGGAGTCGCAGCAGAAGAAGAGTAAGTGGCCGAGCGAGATCGAATCGGCTGGTAAATTAGACGACGATTGTTCGCTCCCAAGGACCGACGAAGGCTACTAATCAGGAGCTTGCACTCGCCCCTCTTGAACGGAACGAGGCCGGCGTTCGTCGAGCGCAACTCCTCGGCGAGATCTCCTTTCCTCTTCCTCTCTTGCCCCTCGAACAGAAGAGGACTCGTGAAAGTCAGAACTGGCGCTAACTCGGCTCCACTAACGGGCAATCAGATCGCCTCTGTTGGGACAACAAACTCCGCCATCCCCCGCGTTTCCATGTGTTTCCCCGCCCCTGGCCCACCCACCCCCTTTTCACCCCGGTTGTATAGCTTATTTATCGAAGAAGTTAGCCGGGGGTTAAACAGCAGTAAATCCTCCCCCACTAGGAATCGCGACTTAATTGCCTCGACCTGATTCCTCGCCCCCTGTGATTGGACAACGATGATTTGTAATGTCCGCGGGTGCCGATCGAGGAGTCGTCGTTGGCCGCCTTGGGAATTCAAAGAAATGGGTTCAGCGGCAGCTTGTAGGATGTCGCGGTACCATTTCGACCCATCGACGGTGTTCAACGTGACACGTGCCCAAGTAATTCTTAACGAGTCTTAACGATCCCCTAAATCTTCAGATTATCCATTCACGAGGTAATGCGAGATGAAATGCGAGCACAGATTGTTCAACAGCAATAGATATAGGTTCATTTAAGAAATAGCGCGTCACGAATTGGTAACAGTTGTGGGCAGTGGTTCGATGTAAAGTAAAGCAACCAGTTAACAACTGGGTTAGTGCTTGGTTTATTGTGATGCGCGTAAGTCACGTGCCCAGGGAATCCTCTCGAGGCCTGGATAATATCTATTCGTCGGACGTGTACGGGGAATGTCAGCAGCTGTATCCGTGAACGATCAGATCGAAGATATCCTGCATCCCGATTTCCCGTAACCCTACGTAGTAGATTCACCGAGGGAGGAATCTGAAGAATCGAGGGAGAGTTACACGGAGACCTCGACGGCCTTCGCCTTATTGTCCCATTTACACCGGTTCCTTATATCCGGAATTCGTTTCCGTATGCGAAACCGCTACGCCCGTACGGTGTCTAAGACGAATCTCTTCGCGAGACTGAGAACACTGTACTACAAGCATGCAGGTTGGGAAAATAAATTGTATCGCATTAGAATTGACTTAGACCATTGACTATTTCGTAGTCGACGCGACGATTCGCGTCTGATCGATACAAAATGGAACAGAATAATGTTATTAACGCATTGTAAGTGAGGGTATTTGCAAGGAAGAGCGACTTTGCAAGAAGGAGAACGAAAGCAGTGATTATTAAAAAAATAAAGATAAAAATAATTTTGATCGTCTTACTCGGAAGATCTAGCAATAGTTCGCGAGAAACATAATTTTACGTGATCGACAAGCCACGTGTTAAGACAGGGATAAATGTAACTATTTCTCGCTTGATGTTATACGTTCATTATTCTCGCTGATAAAAGATTACATCTACCAACGTCACTATTGTGTCGCATCGACAGACGTGATCTCGTAGCAGAGATTCGAAAGGGATGTCAAATCGCTGCGATATTTTATAAAAGAATATAGTACAACTAAACGTACCAAGAAAAAGGTGGTACGGTCGATCGACCGCGACCAGAACCAAAGAGGATCAATGAGCTATACGCTATTCTTTACGGGTCTAATTGAGCGCGGAGATAACGCGACCGATTCCTGCTGGGTAATAACGTTTCCTCCGTTTTCTTTAATGGCCGAACTAATCGCTGCTGGTACCTTAATTATGCCTACAGACACCCTGTTCCTAATCTATATTTGGCATTTTAGCAAGCATTTAACAACCGATTCCCGTAATTCTCGAGCGTTAATATACAAAGGAAGCAAGATGATCTCGATTGTACCCTCTTTCCACGATCGAGCGATCGCAGGATCAAGCCGCAATTAAGCAACTACCAATCGCGTCCCAAGCGTAACTTGGGTCGTCCACGAGTGAGTCACTCTGTTCCTGCGAAGTTTATGTGACATGTCCGATCAGCATCGCTAACCGTCGCCACTTTTTTTTCCACGATGCACCACGGGGATAGTATGTAAAAAGGCCATCAGCGATTCGGCAGCGGCAGCGTCCTGGCACTCTCGCAGAGCCCCTGAGAGAGTCGTTACCGTCATCGTCCTCGTCGTCGTCGTAGTCCCCCTTTCCTTCGTATATACGAAGAGAGACTGGACGACTGTCCTACGGTCCTACGATGCACCGATCTGTGCCGATCGTACCGGAGACGGAATTCGAATTCCCGGGGACGCGCACAAAGGCAGTAACGGTAACTACCAGCGCGCGATTTACGATCCTGCAAGACTATAAACAATGAGTAAACGCGAGGTTATTACGTCGAGGAGCATGGCACGGGGTGAGAAACGCGCGGGCTGGCTAGAATTGCCGCGTGCGAGACGTGTGTCCGTCCACCTTTACGGGGTGGACACGTCCGCCAGTTCCTCTCTTCGTACAGTCTACCAAGTCAACGATGAAACCCTTCCTTTTTTTAGAGCTTCCTGTATCTTAATTGCAACGATCGCTTGTACGTACTTGAATTTTTATTTTATATCAATGCATGCAAAGGATGGAAAATATTCGCAGTAGTGTTAATCAATAATAGGGGTATACTACCGAGCATATGATTTACCAGACCGCCTTCTCGCAGTGTTAAAGTTCATCAATCCATTCTTAATTCCATCCTTCCCGATACAGCTTCTGTTTTATCGTTCGAAATATGAAAACCGCTATTCACAACCGTATTTCTCGAAAAACTGGTCTTGCTTCGACCACGCCAAACAAGACTGCGCTCGTTGCCGTCATTTTTAGGCACTGTACAAATGTGCGAGTGGTCGTGCACCGGGAGGAAGGCAACAGGAGCTGAGAGGACACGTGAAGCTCGATCGGTCCAGATATATAAGTATTCCCGAAGGCGAGGGGCAATTTGTCCCGGTCATTTGGCGAGTCCACGGGGACTCCCTGACTGTAATCCAATCACTAGCCGCACTCTCCCTCTCTCTTCTCTGGCTGTCTCTGCTCCTCCGTTCCGTGCTCCCTTTCCCTCTGTCTTTCTCTTTTACCCTGCGCCACCCTTCGCCACCATCGTTTAACGGGGACTCTCTTTCCATCCAGCCTACGTCCATCCTCCTCGCCACCCTAGGACGCCTCGTAAGTCGTCATTGAGTCTACGGCAATCCTGACCGAGTGACGACTGCATCGACTACCGCGTGCACAGATTCCGTTTTAAGAACGGGAATATTTAGGAGTTGAAGGAGATAAAGGAGATAAGATTGCGGTGGCGCGTTAAGAAACGTTTAAGGGTAGCTCTGTCGCTCGAATTGATCGAAGATTAAGATTTCCTTATTAACTTTCGCACGCACGAAGTGAACGCGAACGGTGAGAAAGTGTTTAGCTCGAGGATTTCGTATCATCCGCGCCTTTTTCTCGATAAAGGAATACGGCTGAGCGTAGGAATAATACGACGCATGAATTTCCACCAGAATCGTGCCTAGAGGCGAATGGCATACGTGATCTTGATACAGAGGGGTTGCACGAAAAATTAGCCTTGTTGAAAGACGGCCCTTTATGCTTTCACGTTTCCCGGCCTCTCCTTCCTTTTTCCTTTAAACTGACCCCGCTCCGGACCAATATATCGGGCTCTCGATTGACGTGCTTCCGCACAGAATCTCACCTTCGCCCTTGTTAACGCGGGTAAACCTGTATCCTTTATTCGAGAAGGAACTGGCGAATAAACCGACCTTTGTGTTATTCACCGATTTCATCGGATCTTGGTACGTTTGTAGAGCGGTTGAAAATATTAGACACGTATTTTTATTGTTTATTCGCAATGGCCAACGTTTAAGAGGTGAGATCGATCCCTAAAGCTGAGGGTACTAAGAAGTCGTTATGATGCTTCATATAGAAGTAGCACACCCATTGGCACACAATCAATTTGCAAAATAAAGAAAATATATGGAAGATAGAGAAAATGCATAAAGAAAATAGCGATGCAAAGCCTGCACGCACTTTTCTTTCAGGTCCTTAGGTGTAAACAGCTGGAGGACCGCCCGAATCGATAGGTCTCCTCCACTGTCTATTTCCAGGACTCTATTTCTTCATACGCTGACATGCGAAGATGATCCAACACACAGTGGTTGCTGCGTTATATTTCCATCGAAAATAAAGAAGAATTTTGCGAAATACTTTACACCTTACAAATTTTAGTTCTATAAGATGTATTGTACATGGGTTTATACAAATAGTTTATAAAACTTAGCTAATAAGTCTTAGCTTCTAGATGTTAATTGTATCGTAAGATGTACTGTACATGAACGAGTTGTTAAAAAGTTACAATAAATGCTTTACTTATTGTTAACTAATTGTTTAATCATTTAAAGACCCGTTTAGCACTCCTAGAATGACCATTCCCAATCCTTAAACGAGAAAAACTCGTAAAAATAAGACCTAAACCCAATTAAATTAGTTGGAGGCCTGAATATTGGCCCCTTGATTCAAAGTATCCCGAGAATTCCTGGAAAATGACGTCACTTCCCGGAATCGCCGAAATTCTAGGAATTTTCAATGACGTCATTTCCAAGAAGTGGCACGTTCGGATACCTCTTCATATGTTATGTTCTCCTGATACAAAGTCGAATTTTCAAGATTTTGTTCGAAAAATCGGCAATGTATCAGGAGAACATGACGTCATAGGAGGTATCCGAATAGTGCCACTTCTTGGAAATGACGTCATCGAGAATTCCAGGAATTTCAGCGGTTCTTGGAAATGACGTCATTTTCCTAGAAGTGGCGCGAATACCTCCTCACCACTTATATTCTCCTGATACAAAGTCGAATTTTCAAGATTTTGTTCGAAAAATCGGCAATGTATCAGGAGAACATGACGTCATAGGAGGTATCCGAATAGTGCCACTTCTTGGAAATGACGTCATCGAGAATTCCAGGAATTTCAGCGGTTCTTGGAAATGACGTCATTTTCCTAGAAGTGGTGCGAATACCTCCTCACCACTTATATTCTCCTGATACAAAGTCGAATTTTCAAGATTTTGTTCGAAAAATCGGCAATGTATCAGGAGAACATGACGTCATAGGAGGTATCCGAATAGTGCCACTTCTTGGAAATGACGTCATCGAGAATTCCAGGAATTTCGGCGATTCCTGGAAGTGACGTCATTTTCCTAGAAGTGGCAAGCATACCTCCTATGACGTCATGTTCTCCTGATACTTTGCCGATTTTTCGATCGAAAATCTGAAAATCCGACTTTGTAACAGGAGAATATAAGTGGTGAGGAGGTATTCGCGCCACTTCTAGGAAAATGACGTCATTTCCAAGAATCGCCGAAATTCCTGGAATTCTCGATGACGTCATTTCCAAGAAGTGGCACTATTCGGATACCTCCTATGACGTCATGTTCTCCTGATACATTGCCGATTTTTCGAACAAAATCTTGAAAATCCGACTTTGTAACAGGAGAACATAACATATGAGGAGGTATCCGAATAGTGCCACTTCTTGGAAATGACGTCATCGAGAATTCCAGGAATTTGAGCGATTCTTGGAAGTGACGTCATTTTCCTGGAAGTGGCAAGAATACCTCCTATGACGTCATGTTCTCCTGATACATTGCCGATTTTTCGACCAAAATCTTGAAAATCCGACTTTGTAACAGGAGAATATAAGTGGTGAGGAGGTATTCGCGCCACTTCTAGGAAAATGACGTCATTTCCAAGAATCGCCGAAATTCCTGGAATTCTCGATGACGTCATTTCCAAGAAGTGGCACTATTCGGATACCTCCTATGACGTCATGTTCTCCTGATACATTGCCGATTTTTCGAACAAAATCTTGAAAATCCGACTTTGTAACAGGAGAACATAACATATGAGGAGGTATCCGAATAGTGCCACTTCTTGGAAATGACGTCATCGAGAATTCCAGGAATTTCAGCGATTCTTGGAAGTGACGTCATTTTCCTGGAAGTGGCAAGAATACCTCCTATGACGTCATGTTCTCCTGATACATTGCCGATTTTTCGACCAAAATCTTGAAAATCCGACTTTGTATCAGGAGAACATAACATATGAGGAGGTATCCGAACGTGCCACTTCTTGGAAATGACGTCATTGAAAATTCCTAGAATTTCGGCGATTCCGGGAAGTGACGTCATTTTCCTAAATGGCCAATTTTCTGATCTAATTTAATTGTGTCCTTGAATTGTTTACGAGTTCCTTTCTCGTTTAGGGATTGGGATTGGTCATTCTAGGAGTGCTGGGACTTGGAGGATAATAAATACACTAGATGTATCCATTTAAATAATTAATTTATTCATTAAAAGTAATAAAATATACAGTAAATTACAATTACATTGTACTTTACACTGGTATATACATGATAGTCTTATAATACTATGGTTTTCTTATTCGCTATACAATTAAATACACTAGTGTTAACGCAATGTACTTATAACGTAATACTAAAGAATGTATAAAATTTGTACGCTGTAAAGTCTTGTTAACTTTTGTTACGATGATAATAATTTAATAATAACCTCGGAACATATTCAAAAATCATTTCAACATCGTTATTATTATTATCATTATTATTATTATCATCATCGTGAAAGTAATATATCCACTGCAAAAGGGAGAATGGTCCATGCCTTTAATCTCTTTTCAACGGAACAAAATGTTCCGTTCAATACCCTCATCTGTTAGGTAGTTCCGGTACGGATACCGCGCGCAGATCCGGCCGAGCGGTGCTGCAATTACCGAGCCGTGATTTAGGGCCCACCCGTTATAGACCGGCGAGCTTTGATTTACGGCGCCGCGCGTGAAATTAATTTGAATTCGGTAATGTACGAATAATTCGCGGCCGACGTAATTGTCGAGAAGTCTTTAAACGACTGCACCTCTAAAGTTCCCCCGTTTCACTCGAACGTGACTCTCCGAACTACCAATACAAATTGCTCTGCATTTTAATTTTAATTCGCAATATTAAAGAAAGACATTAATCGAACGCGTAGAATGAACATTGGTACCTGTGATACTTTGTTCCCAAGAGGAATCGATGTTAAACTATTCGCTGAGCACGCGAGTACCTTTAATTGCGAGCACGATCCGACGAATGGCACTTTGGACAGGCACTACGTTTACATGCACGTATAGGGTTAGTATTTATTCATGTAAGGGTAGAACTAGTGATATGTAAAATCCACAACGTAAAATAGATGTGCACACCACCCCTGTACCTATCGAACATCATTCTACAATGCACTTCTGAAGAGAAGAGAACAGCAATCTTCCCTCTTTGCGTCCTTCGACTGAAACCGGTTAAAAGGCTCCGACACGAAATACTTGAGAATTAATTCCCCACCAATTAGACGAATTTCATTTACCACCGATCGTCCTCGAAATTTGCCAAGAAAAAGAACTCGACTCCCCTCGAAGATCCGTTCGATCGCCTTTACAAGCACGGGTTGCAGTAATCTCCGAGCGGTTGCTCGGCCAGCCAGCCAAAGGGAGACGGTTCGAATGGTTATCAGTCATCCCGTGGCGCATCGAATTTTCAATCGCACGGCGCAATACCGAAATTAATTTCAATCTACGTGGAGGCACGGTAAGACGGTGGGCCCCGGCACGCTCGAACGGCCACGAATGCCGGTAAGATTGAGCCGATCCAGCGGCCAGGAGAGAAGCTTCTTAGATCTCAGTGGTGCTTCCGCTATATATAAACCATCCCCCTGTAGCTGGCTCGCGCGGGTTTGGGGTGTGGCGGGTGGCCGAGTCTCGGGTAACGAGATTTGCTCGATGTCCACGAACGGTTTAAGCTCGGATCACGTTCAAGCGTTTAGCCTTCCTTCTCCGGTTGGACCTCGACCGGTAAACGCTTTCGACCGGTTCCTTTTCCCCCGGCCGATTTCACTCTCCGCTATTACACCACCGTGTTTCCTTCCTCGCTGTGTCCTCTGTCTGTTTCCCACGTTACTCTCCCGGTCGCCCGTTTTTCTCCCGCGTGCCGCAACAGCCACCACACCCGCGTCCCCTTCTTTCGGATAGTGGAGATAAAACGGATAGATCGCGCATGCACCGGGAAAGAACCTCGGTGTACCGGCAAAACGCTTCCGTTGGACCCGCGCGTATGATTTATTCCGACGCGAACCACCCACCAGAAATATCAGATACCCCTAATGAATTTCTGGGCTGGTGTGCGTGCGTGTAGGAGGAAGGGGTGGCTGGGGTGGACCAGTCTGGAAAGAAATATGGGGTGAACCGACGACACGGAGTACAACGCACGGCCTAACCGAAATATCTTCGCGCCGCGCCGGATGCCTTTCGATGGCCATGTTAATCGTCGTACAGACGAAGCTTGGACGGTCCTTCGCGATTTTTATACCGCGCTGGTTGAAACGCTCGTGTTCCTGGTACGATTTTTTTCTTTCTTGGCGTTCGGATCTCTAACGCGTGTATGGGTGTGGTAGTCATTTTCGTTCGAAGTAACCAGTTGACGTTGTTACAGGTTTAAAACGAATGGAACGTCCGCGAACGTGCTCGTAGACTTGAACTGTATCCGTGTTAGGGTAAAAATAATTTTTTAATGGAATATGAAATCGCGGATGGATAGGAAAATGTGTTAGGCGAGTCGAAACGCAGCTCGGTTAGAATTCAGCCGGCTTATGAGATGAATGGCACGTGGCCCGCATGAGATCGAGAACGAGGAATATTCAGCACGGAATTTGGGAGAAATTAGGCGTGAAATACGCCGTGCGCTTCGAATATTTCTGCCACCGACAGATTTCGACTTTCCTGTCAGACACTGGCTCAGACACTACATCGATCTGCCTTTGTACTCGCCGTGAAACTCGGAATTCGTCGCGGCTCTTCTCTGCATTGTAACTCTCCGACTTTCCTCGCAGTCTCAAAAATTTTCTCGGTTTCGTTCAATTTTCAGATCCTTGAACAGGCCTTCGAGCATGGAGAAAGGATTTTCGGTAATAACATAATTAATCGACGTAACAACTTTCGTATTTTTTTTTTCTTAAGGAAAGGCAGGCACAATCGATTCGAAAATGACCGAAAAACTGTAACAGGATCAGAGAAACGATGCACGTTCGCCTGGTCATCGATAGGCCGAATGCAAATAGTGTCCGGTGAAATTTTTTAAAGCTCCTCCTTATCAAAGATAAAGGCAACTGTCAATCTCAATAAACTCGTGACGGACGATCGAAGCGTACGCAGTTCAAGATCCTGGCTTGTAGTTTCGCTGTTACGTCCTGCCGGATACTTTGTATTCCGCCAGCAGAACCAATCTCCATAACGGAAGCGTGTTGCTGGACTTCCCAGCCAACATCGAAGATCGCTTCGCGACTACGTTTACACGCCTTTCCACTTTGCACACCGCGAATTTACACGTCCGACTAGATTTTGCCGCGCATCGGTTCGTACAGCTCTGTTTGACACGGCTTGCAATTAATCTTCGCTAAATCGAAGTCGATCGATGTTATTTAAATGCGGATACTTCGATCGAGTTTCAACGCTTGCGTGCAACAAAAGATTCTCAAATAAATCTGCGATCGTCGATCTAGAAAATATATTAATTTCAACCGAGGCTAAACGGAAATGCCGAGTGACCGCGGTTGCTGAAAAAGATTTAAATAATCATATATATCGAACGCGGCAATAAATCGCCGTGTGTCCATCCGGACCCCCCCAGCATCGCCACCCTAACTACTGGCATCTATAGCAATGGGGTAGACCAGTGATATATGTCTTTCCTATAACAGCCGGAATCAAAACAGCGTCCTCCCCAGCTACGTCGATGTTTGTCCTTTGGCTAGCGACTTCTGCGGCGGACAGTTGGTATCGGTGGAATCGCTGTATTAATTAACAGTAAATTGCGGGTTACCCAACAGGATCAACGTAACAATTTTGATCGCGGTCAATATCATGAGAAACTCGAAACTCTTTCTTCTTCTTCTTCTTCTTCAATTTTTAACATACATTCAATTTACGTTTGCGAAAGTCAGAGGCGAACGTAACCCAAACCATCGCCAACGTCCCGTTTTCCCGGGCCCCACTTTTTAATAGACGCCGGAAAGCGTAGCGTGAATAACGAGGATACGTGCATATTCTAGCAGACACTTGAGAAACGTGTTAAACCGGCGTGTTAACCTTAATGCACCTACGAGGCCTCGGGCATTATGAGGCTGTAGCAGCACGACGTGCTGTATCTGGTCAGGAACGAAGTCCTGGCGCAGAGGAGATTACGGAACCGCCGTTGGACACCGGCCACTTGACCGGTATTACAGATGTAATATCGTAAACAATGTCCCTCTCAGCCGGAGCCACGTTTATATCTGCACAAGTCACGGGAGATCTCCCCCGTTGCTGGTCAAATCCAGGAGCACCACCTTCGCCCACCCTTCTCTATCTCCGTATACACCCTCGCGCGAACCCTTTACAAACCGCTGCCCGGTGTTTACCGTTGAATATTCATTCTTTGCCCTGATACAGCCGTGAACACGAAGTGTCCACACATTAACCAGTGCTCGGACTGACCGCTCGCTCTTTCGCCGCTCTTTCACCCCCTTTTATTGGACAAGACCTACGGTTCGCAGGTAATCCGCCGCTGGGATCACCGCTGAAACTGTACGACAGGAAATAATAGCGAAACGATCGGTGGCGACTCGCGTATACAGGCACTGTGGAACTGCAGCACCCCCTATTTCTACTAGATATCCATCGATAACATTTAATATAACAATCCTTAAGCTTAATATCAGAACGCCTAAGTTTATGAAAAAGATACGGAAGTTTTTGCATAGAACTGCGCAGCACTCCTATTAATTGTAGTAGATTAGAGAACGAACAGACGCTTGAATCCCAAAGGAAGTATCTCTCCTCAGTTTTCACCGCGCTCGAAAACGTAATAACTTCTGGGAATTTCGAGTCAGTCAATCTCGAAGAGGCACTACTGACAAACTTCCACGCTGATCGAATCCGCCGCGATCACCATCGAAATGGACAATAACGAAGGAAGCCCGGAGTCCTACGTTCATCCGGGAACGTTCCCAAGCCTTTTTTCCCTCCCCTGCTCCGCCGTAAATACGGGGACGCGGCACTGTACCGCCGCGGGGACAATAAAAATAGACCTCCCTTATAGGTTCGCCCGCTTACTATCAGCTCGCAAGTTACGATTAAAAGACCGCGGCGCAGATCCGCCCAGGCCGTGTCCCGAATTCTCAGTTTCTGGTAAGACCTGCGAGGGATTCGAAGGGACAACCGGGACTCCTCTGCGTGGGGTCCTGCCGTTCGAGGATACGCTCAGGATTTCAGGAGTCTCGATTCGAAAGTCCTTCGCGGGTTTTATGCTTATCGTAAACATCGCCGCAGACAAATCTCGTGGCAAGCCGCGTCGAGGATGAAAATCTGTTGAGGACGATGCGACGTAGCGACGTAGTCGAAGCGCACGGGGTTGGGGATGTCCTGACGGAAACGAACGGTCCTCGCATGCTGGTGATTCGGCGAGAAACTGGACGATACGAGTAAAACAATTTGACACGATCGCGCGACGTAATGGAGGAATGATAACGATGCTCTGCCCGTGCGTTACAGGTTTTAGTTGCTATGTATTTGTCATGAAATTTGTCGCGAATAGTACTTCGCTGCCGACATAACTTGTTCATGCGAGACTCGACTAGAGACGGGGACCCCTTCGATTACGTATACCTCGACGATAAAACCTCCTTTGCGTGGATTAGTCCGCTCAATCAGGAAATATACTTGGGGGCCCCCATAAAGTTCTCCCAGCGCGCAAACCCCTATGTGCGTTTCTATGTATTACCCTCTATGTGCTTCCCTTCTTTCACGCATCCTCGTGCGCTGAGCGCACATAGCGACAGATAAGACCTCCTATCTTAATTGACACACAGTCCTAGAAATATCCAGCAGACTTTTTTTATACCTATTTAACATTCATTAACGTTATCAGCGCTCTCAGACGTTGAAGAGTGAATTTTATTTCCGCGTCTCGCCCTTCGATCGTCTCCCTCTCGCGGTGTTTCGAATGTTACGGTTGAACGGTTCAAGGATCGTCGCAATTAATTGACCAAGAGCAGAAAGCTTCGAGCACAGGTTCCTAATAATTGCTGTTAACACGCGAAGTTGTTTGGTACCGTTTTTGGGTACCGTTTCGTTAGAAGAAGGGTAGGAAATTTGTTGCTCGTATTATATTTAGAAGTTGCTAGAAAATTCTCGTTCCTCTTGGTTTCCAATAGAGTCGGATATTCTCCAGTTATCAGCAAGGGATAAATAATTGTACAGAAATTGCGACACAAGGGTAACGTTATACGACCGGGGAGAAGGGTGTAGCGGTGGCACAGATTGGGGAGAGAATTTTTCGGAGCGTACACAGAGACAGATTCGGTTTCGGGTGTATTTTAAAGTCCATAGGACTCAATGTTCCGGGAAATACGTCGCTCCCTTCTCATCGGTCCTATAATACAGATGCCGTATAGATGGCTACAAATCCCCCAGAACTCTTCATATCTATAACCTCTTTTCATTCTCGACAACGAGGGCTCACACGCGACAGAGTAGTTTTAAACAATTCACCCTTCAAACCGTCCCACGTGGTTAACTTTATTGCTATCCTCGAACGTATACCAGCAGAGTCACTTCGATTTTGCTCGAGTCGGCGACGGTTTCCTAATGCTTTATTTAATTACTTTTTCGTCCCGAAATTTCAACGACTTCTCGAAGAAATTTCTTGTCGTCTATTATCGAATTCAAAGTGGAAGTCGTTCAACTCTTCGCGTTGAAACGGAATGGACGGTTTCTCTGTAAGGAATACTTGCAAGTAACTAGAAACAGGTTAAGAGAATGATATACTATTGAGAATTCTACTTTCGAAAAACGATAAACTCAATGGTCGATGTAGTTTTATTTCTGCGGCTACGAGAGACGCGGTTGCCAACGTCTCATCGAGGCGATCGTAAACTTTCGTCGGAGGTAACGAGGTTGCACTTTCAAGTTAACGCCAGTTGAAGTCGATTCGATAGCAGTTAACGAATTGTTGGGGGTGAATAGAAGGGGTTTGCTGTTAACGCGAGGGGTTGACAAGGGAACGCATAATACATTGTTACCCCATCCACCGGATCCGCCCCCTCCCTCCGTGTGCAGTAATTTTCTCTGCGCGGAACCGACATCGGGGTGAACTATCTCATAATTAAAATTACCGCGCTACACGTATACATCGAAAAAGCTCGCCACCCTCGCGTTTCGAACATTGTTCGCACTTATGTCGCACTCGTTTACAGCCGTCGTTTAATTGTCGTCAACAACGTCAATTTTAGCTCTTCGTTAATCAGAGCTAATATACACGTAGATATCCGTTGCAATTAACTCTCAGCGGGCGACGATCTTTTCTCTTCTGTTTAAAACGAAATTCATCATCGCTCGAGCTAATTTCACCTTTGAAATCCATTATCGAGGGGCTTCGAAACTCGAGATTAGTCGATGAAAGGGTCGAGTCGCCGCGTGAAACGCTGCGACGATCCCGAGAATCGCGAAGGGTTGAATATGGTGCTCGAACGATAGGTGTTTTTTCGAATTAAATGTCTATCGTTATTTAAAATACCGTTTCGAGGTCCGTTTATATATCTGAACGCTGGTAAACAAGCGGCGGGTCGCTTTTGAAATTGCCCCTTGTTAAGTTTTCCCATTTCAGCCGTCAAAGCGTTTAAACGGCGAGAAACTGCCGGGAGGGTGGTGCCAAATACCAGCTTTCTTCCCTACGGTCTTCGCCCGTCGATTTAAAACATTTGCCCTCCGCGGAACGAAAGTTCTACGTGTCGCTCGAGCTGGGGGTGCCGCGGAATCACCCTAATATTGGATTATATCAATATACGGGGTATACATATATCATATTACTTGGGACTTGGACGCACGGGTTACTAAATTTCCGATTTCTTCACAGAGATAAAGATATCGGTGCCGTTCCACGTGATCAGCAGGTTACAAATTCTATTCTTCCGTTCAAGCATGGAGGTTCACCTCCGCGAAAGCGAGGGCGCTTTAATCCCCTTAAGTCGATCTTAATTTGTATCTCGTAAAATACTGAAAATCGATAAGAAATAATAATCGAAACCTTACTTGAGACGCTCGTTAAAAATGCAATAGCGTTGAACAGTGTCTGTCAAACAATTCCATTGATAAACCCAGCGTTAATAAAGCGTTCGTCACAATCGTGGTAGCAATAAATTAAGTTCAGCGAAGAAATGGCGCCAGCCTTTCTCCATTTCCTTTTTCTCTTCCTTCTTCCGCGATCCTCGTGGATATCTTCAACTTGGAAGCTTCCAAGATCGTGTGGGACTCTTCCTCGTGCTTCGCAGCGGAGATCCAGGAACTCTTGCGGACGCTTCCGGTTGAAACCACCCCCTGTCCATGCGTTGAGCCAGAAGGCCACCGAAGGAGGGTCGACGAGGCGCCTTCGAAGATCGCAAAGATCTTTAGAAACAGTTCAGAAAGAGAAAGATCTGACGGCAGTAATTATAAAATTAAAACAACCGTCTCTCTAGAATCACAGTCCTATAATTCCATTCACCCTTGCGCCAATTGCAAAACTCGAATCGGACAAGCCTTGGTGGTCGTTCATCGGCGACGAGCGATGTACTTGGAAAGATTCGCTTTGAGAAACGATTAGCGGATAGCGACCTCGGCAAGGTCGGTGCATTTAGGTACCCTTAATCGAGTCGGCCGGTAGTCAGGGTAATGACGTGTGCTCGAGCACACGGCTCGCGGTGTTTAGCACTTTATCTATGCTCCTCCTCGTTATTAATGACACTCGCTGAGTCAGATGCCGCGGCGAAGTGCGGCATCTTCAAAGTTTAATATCCGAAGAATCGAGTCACTCGGCCGCGGAGGCTCTCTCCTTGCCGTCCGCCGCTGGCCTCGAGTAGCGAGTGGTACACATTTCGCGTCCAATATCCGTCAACCCCGGCCCCGGGGAAAATCGAGTGTCGGCTGTGCGCGCGGCAAACGAGCACGCTTTCATTTCGCACGAGCACCGCGAACAAGTGCCTCGAATATAGAAAAATGAAGGCGGAATCCTCGCGCGACACCACCACCCACCCCTCGATCTCGCGATCGAGATCGAGGGGGTGGAAGGTCCTCTCGGTTCGAGGACGTCCGTCGGGTTCAGACGAGAGCTCGATCAATTTCAACTGAAGCTAATCGTTTCTGACGACGAATCTCGCGTGAATTACTTTATTATCATTATCGTTGTAAGCATCGATTAATTTGTTTAAGAAGGCGAGTGTATCTACCATTTCTTCGAATTATTTGTTATCTATTCAGATGAAATCTAAAGAACGATTTTGTTCGACGATTAAATAAATGTTTGATAAATTTTGTTATTTCTCTTTTCATCGTTGTACTATCTTGTGAAGCGTGTTCACCGTTGCGCTTTACTTTTATCGAGTTAAACGAACGTGAAATATTAATCGCTTCCGTTGTACATAATTGAAGACCGTTTCTAACCACGGGAAATAGCAAATACGTGTCTCGTATCTAAACTTATCGGAATTCGATCGGTTGACAATGAAATGAATTTTTTATGGGACACTGCGTGTCTCGTGGCACTGTGTCCGTTTAAATAACGTGCCAGAACTGAAACACTGTCGCATTTCACTGAACGGTTGCCATCGAACGGGTGCGTCTCTTGGTACGAGCAGAAAATTAATTTCTCATTGCGAGGCATGAAACGCAAGCAGAAACGAAGCTGTTGCAGCATCTTTAAAACGATAGTACGAAAATGTTTAAAAGCCTGTGTGAAACAAATCGTGGAGTTCTGTCGCGAGACGGGTATCCATGGTTGCAGATACATCTGCGAGACCAAACGTCCTATGATAGAACGGTGAGCGATTTTACTGTTTATCGTTTTGTTCGGTGCGATAAACTATTTTCTTATTTGTTATATCATCGAGCGATCGAAAAATGCTGTAGAAAATAATTAAAGAAGATACACACCCGATAAATCCGAGGAACGATTCAGAATTGGCGATCGAACGGGTTAAAGAAACGATACCAAGTCCGCAAACGATTCGAAAGTACGCTAGCTTTATCAAAGTCAAATTTATTTAGCGTGCTAATTAAATGGATCGCCGCGGTGTATGCGCACGCGTAATAACTGGCTACCATTAACGGAGTTTAATGTACCCTCGGCCAAATTATCGCGATTAAATCGATGGCACGGTCATCTCGTTTTCGTTTTCGGCAGAGTCGTATGGGCGATAATGGTGCTCGCGTCCGTGTGGGCCGCATTCGGGATGGTGAGGACCACCCACGACGAGTACGTGAAATTTTCTGTACTGTCGGTCATCGAATCGATCCATCACGGAATATGGAATTACCCGTTCCCAGCTGTAACGATATGCGATTTCAATCGCGTGTCCCTCAAGTCAACGCAACGGCTCGTCGACAACTTGTGAGCTTCTCATTCTCGTTCCGCATCCGACCTCTTATTTCTGACTTCCACCTCGACAAGTGAGACATCCGTTCGCCGTTGTTATTTCACGTAGAACGCTTCCATCGACCGTTTCAAAGGAGTTTCTGGTTCAGGAAATGAAATTACTCGAGGAACTGATATACCCTGGGAGATACGGCTCGCACGTTCGAAATAATCTCTCGCAATTACAGATCATCTTCGATATGAATGGACTCTCGATACCGGAAGTCGTAAACGCGGTACGTAAAAAACATCGAGGACATCGCTCGACACGGTTGAAAGTTTCTATTTCAGGTTACGCGAGACTGCGGAAGTTTATTGCAGTCCTGCAAATGGAAAGCGACGAACGTAGATTGCGGCGATTTGTTTGAAACGAGTTTCACGCGCGATGGGATGTGCTGTAGCTTTAATTACATCACTAACGACAGGATCACGAAAGAGCCAAAGTATATCCACGCTTCTAACCATTTACACGTGAACTGTTTTTAAAACCTTATACTTAAACTATGAATTTCTCTGTTCTTGCTTTCTTTCGATTGTCTCGAAGCATATCGCCGCATAAAATGATTTCGTGTGGATATCAAAATGGGCTTATCGTTCTCCTAAATATGGATCCCAGCGACTACCATGGGAGTAGCGTCAACTCTATAGGAGCAAAGGTAATCGTACGCGATGATTTCCAAAAAAAGGACATAAGAAAAGGAGGATCATTCGAATAGACTATTACAGATCATGGTACACGATTCTCACGATTATCCTGACTACGACGCACCAAGCACGTTGATAGGCGTGAACAAGTACTCGTTCGTGACCATTCAACCGATTAAGGTATATTTTCCAAAGGAAGTCGAGAAGACGTTTACCAAGGACTGCGTGCACGACGGCCAAACGGAGAAAATATTTGGCGACAGATCGAAGAGGAACTTTGTACCCGCGAACTATTCGTTTGTTAATTGCCTGGCGGACTGTCGAACGAACGTCATAAGAAAGAAATGCGGATGCATCCCGTATTATTATCCGCAAACCAGTTAACTTTACGTTCCAAAACACTTGCCAGCTTTCCATCGATACTTGATCGTTCGAATGATCGTTGCGTATTAATTGCAGAGAGCAGAGTGTGCAACTTAAGGGACAGCGAGTGTCTGGAAACGTTCAAATGTAAGCTCGATGTTATTGTTAGAAATGAACGCGACTGTGGATTCGCGTAAGGATTCGCAGTTGGGTAAGAACAGCTCGAGTGTATCGGGGTAATATCGTATTTCCAGTTTGGTACGATACCTCTTGGCCGGGGATGAACATATCGCCCCAAACTCTACCGTTCGTAAAATTAAATGCCGAGCAGAGGCCTTGCGGCTGCAGGCACGACTGCAATATGTATCGATATTTCATTGAGCATTCGGCTGGTGATCTTGATGGACGCGTCTATTACAACGATCTCGCGTACACAACTTATCCCAAGTAATTAATTTCTTCAATAATTATTCGTAAATTATTCAGTGATCAAATTAGGAAACGAGAGAAGCTTTCTTCCTGCGTAAACATTAAAAAATAATGAAAAATGCAGAAAATTGGGATTATTTATATGTTAAAATATTGTTATAGGAAGATGATTGTATATGTTCATCAAAGAAATTAATCATTTTACAGCAAGGGTAAATCCTGGTCGAATCAGAGTGTGGTCCACGTATTTTTTGGCGATCTAGTATCTACTAAATACCGACGAGACTTCCGTTATTCTTGGCGCTATTACTTTGGTAAATTGAATGAGACAAGTTTGATCAAGTAAATGAAAGAAAACCGATGACTGCGACGGAACTCTAACGATAACAGAGCTATAATATTTTTTAGCAACAATCGGAGGTGTCCTAGGGGCATTTGCCGGCATAAGTTTCCTGTCCACATTCGAAATTGTTTATTTCTTATTATTTCGATTCGTAATAGGCTCGCGTCTGAAAAGAAGAGCCCCGGAAAGTGTAACGCGAACAGAATGTTAGCAACATCGAAGAAGATAGAACGAAGAATAATTCTGCAACGTATATAAAATATTTAACAGTTTCGATTAACGTTTTGTCACTCTCGATTGATTGCTCAATCATCTAACCCTTTGCACCCGGATGTCCCTTCTGAGGGGACGTCGCAAGTCCAGCGTATCACTCGGATATCACCTCTCAAGGGACATCAGAATTGACCACTAATTACAGAAATAAAACTTATATTAATTACAGAAATAAACTTACTTTCACCGCAACTTTTTCAGAAATTCATTTCCCTGACATTTTCTTTCGCCAATAGATATTCCCAATAATTTTCTACTGGTAACGTCTTGGAAGACGCCGAGAGCAAACAGTTAATTAATCATTCTAATGATCTTAGATGAATTCTACTTGTGTTCGACCACCCGTTCGACCCTACTACTTGCGTCTGACGATTTGTTTGGCCTTACTACTTACGACTCTCCTTTTGACTCCTTGGTGTAAAATAAAGAATTACCCATTGCAGAGAGGAGATCACAGTACTGAAATGTTCCCACCACTAGCAAAATCAGGTACTGAATAACCTTCCCTACGATCTGAAATCAAAATACTTATACAAGATGACTCACCACTCGTGCGACAAATTGTTACAACTGATACTACACCTCACAAGCAACAAAAAAATTCATGTAAACCTAGGTCCGATTAGCAAAAATGATAGAGAAACTAGACATTTTTGTTTCTCCGCCACTTTTGGAAATCGGAACTAGGTTTATATGAACTATTTTGTTGCTTTTGAGATTTAGTATCAGCTGTAAAAATTTGTCACACTAGTAGTCATCATCACCCTGTATATTACACATCAATTACCTTCCTGCCCTCGTTTCCGTTTCTCTTTCCTTCCCTCTGTTTCTCCCCCTCATCTTAATTACGGAATTATAAAGTACCACTGCTTAAATAAAGAAATTCCTTAATTTTCATTGAATCGAGAAAGTAAGATAAATTATATCTCCCGCTTTAGAGGTAAGAGAGAGAAAGATATATTAAAAAGCTATAAGAAAGAGTGAGACAGATTTTACCTACCCTACTGTAGAACCCCTGGCGCCATCTCTGTGAAAAGTGCTCAAACTGGTCGCTCAGCATTATCGACAGTGAAGTGAACTACTTAAGAACTACTAGCGCCATCTCTGTGGAGGATAACGAAACTAATTACCGACCTAGCTTCAGTGTTCTTCCAACAGATGGCGCTAGTGCTGCAGTAGTTCACTTCGCTGTCGATAATGCTGAGCGACCAGTTTGAGCACTTTTCACAGAGATGGCGCCACGGGTTCAAAAGTAGAGTCCCCATTATCTGTCTCACTCTTTCTTATAGCGTTCTTATATATCTTTCTCTCTCTTGCCTCCAAAGCGGGAGATACGATTTGTTCTACTCTTTCTATTAAATGAACATTAAGGAATTTCTTTATTTAATCAGCAGTACTCTAAAATTCTGTAATTAAGATAGGGAAGGGAGCAGCAAATTGGAAAGCAATGAGATCGGATTTGTAACGCTATCACTTCGAACAGTGCTCAAACTGTTCGCACCGGGTTATCAGCAAGGAAGTAAAGTCTAGGTGCTCTATCTCATTGAAATATCTTCAAACTTGTATCAAGATTGGAAAATAGGAAAGTCTGTAACTTATTAAGTAAATGTAAAGTCTAATTTATTCCCCTATCGACAATGATGTTAGATTAATTCCAGTGTTCCTTGGAAAGATGGAAAACCAGCTTGTGGTTGAAGAATTTGATGGGCCGCCGATAACGACGTGCGATCGGTTTGAGCATTTTCTTAACCGATGGCGTTATTACTACTCACTATGTCGTGAAACCTTTTACTTTGGTAACCCTGCCCGCAACGCTCAGTGACGCTTATAAGCAAGTAGAACGGGAAACTGGTGTGGTTGTGGGCGCGGGCGTTGCGGCTCGGGCATTACTGGCGCGTAGCATTAATTAATCCTTCTCGATCGAAACATCAACTCCCTATTGTTGGGTGGACTCGCTTGAAACGTTGCCGCAATTCTCCTGAAATTAAAAATCATGTCTAAGAGCAAACTTCACCATCAAGTTGACAGCAGTATTGTTGCAGTGAAGAGCAAAGTAATCCACTTTCTAATTGAAAGTCCCTACATTTATTTATATTGTTAGTGGATAGAAAGAAACAAGTATCATGCAGCGATTACGCAGCTTTCCTTACTTTCAAGCTAGTAACACTATTTCATTCCTGTCCTATTTTGCGTCAAAGGTATTCAATTTGTTTGTAGTTCGATGCGGATATTATAAGGTTTTCAGTTAACCGTAACGAAGCTATCGGTTATGAGGACTTTAGAAAGTTATTGGCTGAAAAGCACGACATTGGTCCCGATCTGACTTTTCTTATATGGTACACGGATCCAACGGATGGTGATTTGTTACCAATTAACAATGACAACAATTTGGCGAGAGCATTACTTGCAGCTAAACCACTCCTCAGAATTTTTATCCAAAGGAAGGGTAAGATAGCATCCCCTTAATTTAATGCTACCAAGATGTTTATACCTTTACTTGTAAAATTTAGTTACTTTATATATTAGGGGATGGACTGGAAGACATAAATGGATATGGAACCATAAAGCCAAAAAATTTAATATCAAGTATACTTGGTGGCACGCCTGCAAAACCAAAATCATTGGCTATATCCAATCCACATGATTTCAGGCAGGTATGTTCTTTGTATATGAAGATACAACACATATAATAAGAAACGTAAGAATCATGTTCAAAATGTAGATCGTACGTATGTATAACAGGTATCGGCGATAATCGATGTAGATATATTACCAGAAACTTGTCGCCGTGTACGTTTATTAAAACACGGATCTGACAAACCGCTAGGATTTTATATTAAGGATGGAGAAAGCTTTAGAATATTGCCACCATCCGCAGGAGGTGGTATCGAAAAAGTCCCAGGAGTATTTATTAGCAGATTGGTACCAGGTGGCTTGGCAGAAAGTACAGGGCTTTTAGCAGTGAACGACGAAGTTCTTGAAGTAAATGGTATAGAAGTTGCCGGGAAAACTCTTGACCAGGTATGTAATTACAATGTACTCTACGGCTGGAAAGTATCCAAATACTTATTTCTTTTTGAGAGGATACAATTTTCATAATAAAATTAAATTCTTCATTATTACAATAGAGAAATTATAATATATTCTGTTTTGAGAAAGTGGATACTTTCAAGCTATTTGGTTTCTATACTAATAAGTAACAGTTCTTTCAAGCAAATAAAAATATGATTATAATCAACTGTAACTATAGTAGAGTGTCAGTTATCTGAATTAATTGGAACCGAGATGGTTCGGAAAATCGAACTATTCGGATAATTCACGCTCCACTGTATACAATTATAACTGTGTCTTTATATTCTATACAGTTGTATCAATATTATTCTCATAGTAGATAATATTATTAAATAGGTCACAGATATGATGATTGCCAATTCGTCGAACCTTATAATCACAGTAAAACCAGCAAATCAACGAGCGGCATTAGCTGCTCCAAGACGAGGATCATTTTCGCGTAATAGTCAATTATCTTCCGGAAGTCATCAGTCTACACAAAGCGCTGCAACTGGTAGTGATGAAGATGCAGATGAAATTGTAGACTTAACCGGTATTACGCTACAAGACGACGCGACAACTTCATCTCAGCATCATCATTATCATCACCACCACCATCATCATCAAAATCATTTTAATCACGATCAAGGTGTCCTACATCTATAATCGTGTGTTCAAGTTAATAATAATTTTGTTGATGATGGTACAGAAATGAATAACAAAATTTGGATCCCACCAAACGGACATTTTATAAAAAAATTTATCGTTTAGCATCTCTTAATTTAGTATATTTTTAATTGAAAAATCATTTATTTTGATACCATATATCAACATGTATAAGTTTCAAGATTGAATCAATTTTCAAGATTAAGACATATTCTGAACACGCTTGTCACTCAAAAGCGTGCAGTGTTTTACTGATCAAAATGAAACTTATTACTTTTGTCATTATTCAATAACAAATTGCATATTTGTTTTAGTATTTCTAATAAGTAGATATAGGTATCATATATGCAAAGTATGAAAATAACAAATTTTGTTTGGAGTAAAACGGGAAAAGGAAATGTCATCAACAGAAAAGCATGATGTAATTATAACTACGATACGATAATAGAGTAAATTATTTACATATTTTTAGTTCAAAGCAAACAAATTTGAATATAGCAATTTTGCCTGTCTTTTTGAGACATTTCAACACTATATTTATATTTTTCAATCTATTGAAAAGATATATTGTGATATGAATATTGACTGTATATAAAAGTATTATTGGAAGGCAGCAGTGGTTTTAAAGTATTAAAATAATATTAGTACTTAATATATATACAAAACTTGAAGTGTACTTAAAAGAATATTAAAAATTAATGTACCGGGAAAAAATGATTTAACATTTAAGATACAAAATGTTACGATCACAGTTTTTATCAATAGTGAAATTTAAACTGAATCATAATCCGTCACTTTGATTGATGTTTTGTTCATCGTTTAATTCCAATCAATTGGAATTGATTTCATTTCATCAGGCTTGAATCATTTTTTTATGTATATAATGCAAATAATGATATTCGATATCTTTATCATTATTAGCTGATGCCTTTGTTGAATAATAAGAAAAATGTACATAATAACAACCTAAGAGGGCGAAATGGTAATACGAGTGTCTTCATATAAAATTGAGAGTATAAGAAGTGAAAAAGAAACGGCCTTATACTTAGAGCATTCCAAATAATTTTTACGAAAAATATGAAACAGGGATTATTCTTAACTATAACACATTCAGAAACACGTCTATTCGTGTACGTATTCTGTTTATTCTACTGCATGTTTAGAGTGTTGAAGTTTTTGAATTTTAATTCCATTTTTTTATAAATGTTATTTGTTATTTAATTGATTGCTACAGATATTAGAAATTATGGTGTTGTACTTTACACAGTTTTAGATATAAGAATTTTATTAAGATTACGATATATTTATATATACATATATGTAAGATATTCCCTTTACATATCTGTGCCTTCATTATTCCGTCTGTGAATGGAAAAACTGGATTGTGATAAATTCTATCGCGTTCCATTTATACAGTATTTTTGTAGTGCAAGAAAAATATACACACACTTGGTTAATTGTGTCCTCATTGTTAAAAAAGAACATATGCAGCCTTAATAATCATGTAACTGAGTATACTTGTATTAATTTGTATTATTTAATTATAATCTCTTGATAGATTGATAGAAATGTATGCGTGCGGTAGAAGAAAAGGGAAGCCTACATCATAATTTGTAAAGTTATTATGATAACAAAACTACTTCCAAATTCGTAGGTTTTACTACATACTAATTCCTTTTTTTTTACTATAAAATGTATATTTTTAAATATATTCAGGCAGCCAATATATAACACTTTGTACTTAAATAAACTTTGTACATATCAATATGAACTTCTTGTTATCTTCATGAGTCTTTAATTAAAATATAGTAATTATTTTAATAAACAATTTCCATACAAGCAATTTATGGTTTATTATAAAATATACATCCCATGCCAGTATTGTACTTTATAGCACGGATGAAACCAAAAAGTTGCTATAAATAAATATTACTTTGTAGCAATATAATTCCTTTTAATGGCAATTTATAAAATAAACTAATTTCATTGTAAAAACGTGTACGTTTCATTAGTTCCCCGTTTGTGTTTTTTAAAATCTTTTTCCAAACAGTTACTATAGCATACAAATAAAAACAATGATAGGTAAGTAATGCAATTCACTTGATACATACATATGTTCAATTTGAACGATTTTCTTTACACTCTACCAGTTATATTAATAATAATTAATGCGTAGAGTGGATGAAACTGGATGAAAATAAGAAAAGCTAAATATGTCTTATGTGGAACACGGACCTCGAATTTTCTTAACTAATAGACAGAGTTCGGGTATGCCTCTGATATACGGTGACTATGTTTTACCAAAGAAACGTTTGGAAGGGCGGTTAAAATTGCACGATTCTTGTTCAGATGTTAGAGCTTGGAGTCCGAATTCCTTAGAGAATTCGCGTTACTTTCGAGAACTTAGCGAACACGATTCACCGGTACGTATTCAATTGAACATAAAAAACGATCGAATATAGTTAAATAAACCATTAATCATTTCTCTCAGATAGGTAAAATAATACCGTTTAACGTAGTGATCGATAATATAATTCGATTAAATTCACAAGCTCAGCATGAACTTCAAGCAGCTAGAAAGGAATTACAAAAATACAAAAGTCTCGAGCTCACTTCCAAACAAGAAGAGCAGCTAAAAAATTTAGTAAGAGACTAAATGTATTATATTACTACATTATTGTACAGCATTGTCCTATAGATTTGTACTGTACGCGATACTGTATATCGCTCTTCATTTAGGATTCTGCTGCGAAAGGAAAACAGTTAACGCAGAAGAATAATTGTGCAATAGGATTTTTAAAGGATGCACTTCGTAATGTCAGTAAATCAGGTCCATTAATTCAGTCAAATTCATGCCTATCGATTCGTACACCTTGCGACAGACATTTAGAGAATAGTATAAGATATGCATCGGCTAGAAGAAATCAATCCAATCGATTCTACTCCTACTCTTTAACCACATTTGATGTAGACCCATGTTTGAATAATTATAATTTAATATCATCGTGTGGATCTACTATGAAAGCACTCCCTGCTACAGGTAACGTAATATTCGAAACGTTTGAATTTTTTTTTCTTAGAAGAGACTAGAATATTTATAAAATTATTAATACGTTATTAACGTACACGGCACACGTTTCAATTTTGTAGATTACAATGAAAGGATACCACCCTGGATAGAATACATTGATGTAGCTGTACAAGTAGTAACATTGAATCAGTGAAGTCCTTTATATAATCGTTAATATATGGAATCACTTCGATAAAAGAAATATACTTGCAGGTAGAAAGAGAAATGCACGATGCAGAGGTACAAGTCCATGATCAAGTTGGCGAATATCTAAATAAAATTGGGACCATATCTGTACGGATATAATTGGGCTTACTACCATCCGAGTAATACATCGTTTATGTAAACGTTGATTTATTTAGGCGATGTTGCAGAGATTGTTCGCGTCCAGATCCAGCGACAAAGATAACAGCGCGACAGATCTGGACAAAAATAGTTTGCGAACAAATAATCAGGAGGGTCGAAGTTCCGAATGCGACGTGTCTTCTAGCGATAGCTCGCAGAACATTGGGAGCCTCTCGGAGTCTGATATCAAATCAGGATCAGAATCTGATTTCGATTCGCACGATAACGTTCACAAAGAGATAATCATTCGGAAGGACGCAGAGATAGTTGCTTTCAAGCACGAACTTTGCGTACGACACATTATATTGATTATTTACACTGTTTATAATAATTCTTTGTTTACCCGTTATCAACACAATTGTACTTCATTCGTATAGGTGAGAGATGCTGAATTGAAAGAACTGGGGAATATGAATAAACATTTGGAAATTTTAGTAAAAGAGAAAGATGATTGCATACATACTCAACAGGAGAATCTGAAAGCAAGTGTAGCAGTGGCATGACGGTGGCATTTGCTGATAGGGAAGCTGTTTCCACCAAAATTATTAAAAAATGACAGGAATAATGGGAAATAATTTTGATTCTAAAATAGATGCAACGTAAATATTCTGACGGAAATAATTATTGTTTATATTTTGGAACATGCGAGGGAAACGGCGCTTTCATAGACAGCTTCCACGAACTGCACGCCACCGAAGGCTAAAACATATCTATTTTGTAAATTGCTAGCAAGCAAATAGAAGGCCAATCCTCGAATAGATTGCGATTAATAATTAATAATTATCGCGCAGGTTTTGCACGAGAAATTATTCAAACTGAATCACGAACGTAATTCCGAAGTAGAAAATCTGAAGCGAAAGGTAATGGAATAAACTTAGCGTACTATTTTTCTAAATTTTCCCTGTCTTTTTTTCTCCAGCTCTACAGTTATAAATACATGATGGAACAACTCAAACAAGATTTAAACGAGAAATGCGAATGTTGTTATGTGCAATCTCAGGAAATTGGAAAGCTCAGATTACACGTTGAAGAAGTAACGACCCTGCAACTAGAGAACGACGCCCTTCTGGTTAGTTAGTTTTCTCTCGTGCATTAAATTTTTTATGCAAAAAATTAATTTAAGAACGAGAACCTATTGTTCATACTTGTTTACGTCGCAGAAAAAATTGCAAGAAATGGAAGGACTATCTGAAAAAACTAAAAATTATAACAGAACCATGGAACAATTGAGAAACATCTTGCAAGAGAGGGATAAGCTTAAAATACAAAACTACGAACAGGATTGTATGTTAAAAGATCAGGAGGAGAAGCTAAATCAGTTATTAAAAGTGATCAATGAAATGTCTATTGTATATAACGAGCAGGTACTTTTGCTTGGTGTTTATTGTGCGGTGTCTATTTATTAGACGTATCGTTAACGCATAAAAGGATGAATTCAAAATGCCAATACTGTACATTTTATAATTACGATTAGATGGAGACGAAGAATATGCTGGAAAATTTAAAGGATGATATTCGCAATAAAAATGTAAAAATTTCCCAATATGAGAATCAATTAGCTTCTACGAAGCAAGAGATTAGCGATTTCTTCAATAGTTTAAAATGTACTTTAAGCAATTTGGAAGAGCTCAATGATGTTTGCGACGACGTGTGCAGTTGTACGACGTGCGACTTAGATATTGGCGAAGAAGCGAGCAATATATTGTGGAATATAAATATAATTATGACGAGATTTCAGAGTTATAAAATAGAAAGTCAAAATCTTTTGCAACAAGTAGGGGATTTGCAGCATTACATAGAGAATGATAAACGGCAAACCTGTCTTCATCAAAGCTTAAATAGTATCATTTGTGGAAATAATCGTTGCAATTCTGAAACAGATTTAAACGAGCAAGATAAGAATATTTCAAGAGAAACTGAATTTAACGATATTTTCAATTCGCCAAATACTAAAAATTTCGATTGTTATAAACTGCAACAGGTGATACTCTCCTCGACTGAATGCTTTACTTATAAATGAATTAAGATACATCTCTTTTTAATAGGAATCCTATAACTACATTCTTGAATTGAGTAAAAAGGAATATATGGATAAAGCTGAGAAAGAGATTATTAAATATTTTGTGCATTTCTTAATTAAGTTACGTTCTCTAACGCAAAACCTGCAAATATACATAGAAATCGAACGCCCTTTAATGATTAAACAGACTTATTATGTTTACGAGATTCTCAAAAATACACAATCAGCTATTAATGTTTCTCAAGGTGGAAACCTTTCAACTTATACTTCTACTGAATCTTTATTAATATAGATTAGATTAACCCTTTAGTTGACTGCAATTTTTTATGCTTAGTTTTGTCACGAATATGGTATGAACTCTTCTACAACATGCTACAAACTGATGATAGCATTTTTTTTTAGTAATCAGACAAGAATTGTTACATCTGTTTTTTGCTAACGGTGCTAAAAAGCAGAAAAGTAGTCATTCATAATATCTAAAGGGTTAATCATAATATAATCACGACAATTCCCTAAATCATTATCATTATTTTAGATGTTACATTGAAGAAGAAACTAATTTCCGAATTGTACAATCAACATAAAGAAGAACACAGAAAGTACGATTCTTATGTTAAACAGTTGCCCAATGATTTGTTACAAGTACAAAACAAGATAAACGAGTTCCTTGACGACATTTTATATCAATTATTAGACGGAATATTACATATGGAAGGGAAACGTTTACATGACGGAAAAATAAATCAAGCATTTGAAATATACTTAAGAACGTGCATCGACAGAATAAATACAGCCGTTCAAGGTGATTTTTAATTGAATATTTAAAACGCGCTATATTATACCGCAATTCAATTAGAATTACGTTTAATGCCCTTTATTAATGTTTCCAAGTATCGGTTGTTTGCTTATGAAAGAATTATCCAATATTATAGAAACATTACAGCTAATTTCTCAAGGTATTGAAATGTTAAGATAATTTACCATAGAAGTATCTAACTGTATGTAGGACCTACTTTAGTTGATATTTACTTGAAGTAATTTTAAAAATATAAATATATTATTGCAAGGTGCTGAAGATCAGCATATGCAGATAGTTGAGACAATAGAAGAGCAACAGAAAGAATTAAGGAAGAAACACATAGAAATAGCCAAGTTAAGGGAAAATATAGCACAACAGATAGAACAAAAAGGAGAGGGTGATTGTTTAAATGATGACGAGTCTAAAAATATTGCTGAAATTACGGAGCAATTATCAAAAGCAACCGAAGAACTCGATAAAAAGGACATGCTTGTACTGAAGTTAGAAGAGCAGCTTCAGATGCTTAGCAGCAAATTATCCATATGTGACAAAAATTGCAGCGCAATAGAACAAAAGAACAAGAATTTAGAAAATATTAAAAATCAGTTATTGAGAGTATATCAACGAAGTAAGAAACAATTAACGACAAAGAATAAAAAGATTAAAAAGTTATCGCAACAAATTCGTGAATTCCTTGAAATAAAAAATTCAAAGAGAACTCTAGAAAATAAGATTAAAGAAATGGAGAAAGGGTAATAAGGATAATATTTTTTGTATGTGTGCATGAATGCGTAATGCTTTTTCTGTTGATTGTTACTTTGTACTTCTGTATTCACACAGGTTGATTCAATTGCAATTCGAAAACAATAAATTAGAAAGGAACATTATGGAAGCAAATGTAATTATTTCCACAAAGGATGAAACTATAACTAAATTAAAAAATAATATTGACAAAATCGACAATATCCTGTCACAAAGAATTACTGAATATGAAAGTATAGTAGAAGAAAAACATTGTGAAGTTGTAAAATTGGAGAATGAAAATAAATTATTGAACGAGAAAGTCAGGACCATCGAAGATAAACTCGTGGCAATGAATCAAACAATTGCTTCTTTAACCGAGCAAAATGATAAAATTAATGTTATATCTGCGATGCAAGAGGATCTCTCGAAATTGGATAAGGACGAGAAAAAGTTAAAAACTGAATTGAACAATTTAAGGACACAATTTATAAATGATCAGAACAATAACAGAAAGCTTGATAACAACTTGGAGACATTTTTACGTGAAAATGATATATTAAAAAGTAATGTAGAATACTGGAAAACTGAAAATTCTGAATTGTCCATTAGACTTTGTAATGAAATGATAGATGCAAAATTGCAAACTAAATTATATGGACTTACTAATAAAATATATGGAAAACTATTAGATCTTCAAAAACAATCTAATTTGGAAAGAGATTTATCAAATAGTACATTAATTACAAAATTGCGGGATAAATACACAGTTAATAAAGAAGTTCTTCATTTAATATATTATGTTTGTGAAATGTTAATTATTAATATATCTGTTCTATTTTTATAGACATATCAAAATAAAGGGATAGAATTAACAACGAATAATGTATCTAATGATTTGAAACCAAAAACTGAAGATCAAAAACGAGAAATAAGGGAAAACGAAATAGAAGAAATTGAAATGCATTTACCAAACGATGTAAATATAAAGGAAGAAATGTTGGAAAATTATAAAACATTTAAACAATTCAATCCTCCAGAAGATAATTTAAGGTCGAAGTATACGGTGAAACACTTAGAAGACGAACGTATTGAGAATGAGAATAAAATTAGGGAGTTATTAAGTAGCATTGAAAGTAGAGACTGTGAAATACAACGTCTTCAAAAAATCATGGACCATCTAACACAGGAGAATACAGATCTTCGTGCTGTTCTTAAAGTAGTTATTACTTATAATATTAGTACATCAAGTACATCCTTTCTGCTAAAATATTATGTTTAATAATAGCGAATCTTGCACTATGATAGAACTTACAAAAGTTCCACGACGAAATTGCAATTTCTGCAATGCATCTGCATGTTTATGACCACGGTTCTAGCGTAGTGATATTTTCGCTATTTCTAGTTTTCAAAGGGTTAACAATGATATAGTAACATTACATAATTATTGTATAGTCTCAAATAGAAGAATATCAAAACAAATTAGTATTAATGAAGAAAAACTATGATAGTAGTTTAAACGCACTATGCGAAAGGCATAAGGCGAATGTTGAAATTTTACAAAAACAATTTGAAGATGATATCAAGAGTGAACGAAATTTTGACTTAGGAAATTGGTTACTTGTATGCAGTTATATTTTTTCATACAATAGTAAAACTTTTAATTGTTAATAATTGTCTAATTTTAGTCTTTGAACATGAAAGAATTAATGGAACTACACAAACGGTTAAGTGCGATTATAAATAATAACTGTCACATGATTCATATGGAAAATGAAAAACAATGTTTAAACAATAATGACACTCAACAACAATATTATTCGAATATTAATGTAAAGCAGTCATCGATTCTAAAAGAAAGAACCTCGCATTTACAAGACCAATGGCAGTGTAATAACTTGAGTGACACTCATAAATATCCAACTTTACAAACACAAAATTATAGACCAAATTTGGAATACAATTTTGGGTAATTTACCAAATATATCATCGAGTTCGGTTAAATATTGTTAACTTATACTGCAATTAAACATTGCAGATACCTCAATAGTGAAGGAAAGTCTCCAGAATTGGAAACTAATTACGAGAAAGAGAAACAAATAGAAAAGAATAGCACTGTATACCTTGTTCTTTTAAAATTTATATTATTCTTATTTTAGTACTGTTCCTTTCGTTTTGATGTATACTTTTGTTTTTAGATTGATCAACAAAGATGGAGCTTTATTAATCAATGTAGTGCATACCATAAACTGAGCAATATTTATGAATACACAAAATCTCTTTCGTCAAATTAATTTCAATCAATATTATTTTTCAAGCCAGAATTCGTTAACATCTTTATAAAATTGTTTGTTTATTTATGGAAATAAACTTTGTAGATGTTATAATACATTTTTATACGATGTTTATTCTGATCTTTAACGTAGGAATATATATATATGTAATAACGCTTTTGATAATGTCATTTGTTTCGTCATTATATAATTAATAATGTAACCTTTAAAATATTTCTTTTTGAATGAAAAATAATTACAATAAATTTTAATAAAAAAAATACAACTATTTATACTGTACTGTAAAAAATGCATTATAAAAAATATTAGAAGATTATATATCACAGTACTATTTATTCAATTATATATTTTTCTGTTACTTTTGCATCATAATAATATAGCACTATTTTAAACATATTACTTCAAACCTAGACCACAGATGTTAATTAAAATATTATTCATATGTATTCATATTTACCAATGCTTTATAAGTATTTGCATATCTGTTGGTCTTTCATGAACGTGTTATTCTCGATTTTGATTTAGTACATAATAAATTGGAAATTTTATCACATTTCGTTATAAAATCAAAGGCACTGTCATATGACAAAATTTCGTTCTTTAATTCTTTAAGATGTACTATGTTATTTTTATGAATTTTTAAGTTTTTCTTTTTGTACCTAACTTCTGTAATCATTTTATCTAAAGTGTAATGTAACCACAAAACATTTGTGTATGGCTCAAATTTTTGCCAATTGTTCCTGAAATTATTTATGAATAAGTATATAAAAATAATAATATTTTTATAAGATTTAAAGAAACTAGATTACTCACAAAACTTTGTCCCTCATTAATCGATATATTTCAAACTGATATTCACCCTGAGCTGTGAATAGTGTTGGATCTGATGCAAGATCGTTAAATACACTACATCCTTGATACGTGATTCTTGAAAGAGTAAAATCTATAATAGATACCTAAAACCAATAGTGAGATTTCATTCTATTAAATATATATACTGCAAATATTTATGCAAATTCATATTTTTATACATGTAACCAAAGAAATGAAATACTCATATATCACATATTTTTGCACGTTATATGCATTTCCATGTACATTTAAATTTCCTACAAGTGCATAAACATTCACATCTATTGATAAAAGTATCTCATCAATTAAAAATAAAATTGCTCTTATGTACCTTTACACCTTTACTAATTAATTCAATATCTTTTTGCCCAAGTTTATAGTGTACAAAAGGTTCATTTGTTCGAGATATTAATATATTTCCCCAATGCAAATCCCTATGTTCAAATTCAACAGCTTTCTCTGCAACTGCTAATGCTAATGCAGCCTATAAAACATTATTAAATATAATAAAGCTTCATTATATTATGTAATGTCTTATACAAATTACATGCCTTTATATAATTTTAAATAAATAAAAATACATATAACTTGAATTAAAAAGTTGTTAGTTATACCTGTATGAACAAAATATAAACTTCTTCCGCGGTATTAAATACAAATGCCTCTAAATCTTGACCACCATGACTTAACTCGAGGACAATATATAACTGATCGTCATGAAACATTGATGGACAGTCATTATCCGAACGTTTCTCTTCATCATATATATTCCAAAGTTCTATAAGTTTAACCGGATATCGCCCTTTAATACATTTAATATTTTTTACTTCTACAAATCCATCAGTGTTGTACTTTATATTGAATCTCAAATTATGTAATTCCCTAAAATTATTTGCCGTGAAAGATTAACGATATAATTGCAGAATTCCGAGGGAATTGGATAAAACCGATGAGAATTCATTTTTATTAAACATATCAAATGCTTTTTTTGGTTCCTAAAATCTATTACTGTTAATCGAAAAGTCGAAAAAGCAGGAAAACTTTCTTTCTCATTTCTTGGAAGCCAACAAAGGCCAGTTTCTCATCGCCTTCTTCCCTCCCCCACTCCTCAATTTTTCAATTAACATTTACAATTATAATTACATTGCAATTACAATTTCCGATAATATCTCGTGAAACTTTTTTTGCGGTTCTCCATTAACACTGTCACTGCCTTCTATAGGAATAATTTTTATGACAGATTTTTTATCTCCCTTTTCGTAAAGAAAAACTTCACCGTAGACGCCTTCTCCGATTTTTCGGCAGTGCTCCAAATATCTTAATAAATTAATATGTTATTATTTTTTAACAATATTTGAGTCTGTATATACATACGTACGAATCAGTAAAGTAGACTGAAAATGGTATATAATCATTTTGCAAACATCTTTGTAAAATAACTTCTCTGGCTATTGAGGCAACATGCTCTTCAATAGTTTGTCCATCAACAACATCACTTTGAATATTGCATGTCGAAGATTTTCGAAGATCTACGTAAAGTAGATATAATTATATATAATAAAATACCACGACTTTAATAATGTAAAATAAAAAAAATGTATTATTTACTTTTACTTACTATTTAGTAACGTAAATCTTTGACTTTTAATAGGTACAATGCCATAAACTTCAAGAAATTGTGCATCTTCTATGGACTTTACGCTTTTATAAATCGGCACCACGCGAACCGATATTCTTTTTGAAAGACGTCCGAGGCTGGTAGATTCGCAGGTTCTAGTTTTACAGTCAGCATCTTCATTTTCGGATTTGTTACTTACTTCATGAATTATTTGCAGTTCTTTGTCACAGCTATTTCTTTTTATGCAACTTTGTATAATTCCTATTTATGTTCAAAGTTTGAGTAAAATATCATCGTAACTTAGAAAAATACTTATTTTAATTACAAATGTAAAACCCACCCATTTCACAAAAATTTATATATGTATGTATACGTATTATTATAAAACAGCATATATTTTGTCCATTTCTTCAACCAATAAAAGAATGTACTTTGAATATCAAATTTGTTTAAAGTAACAGATACAGAAGATTAAAAAAATAAGTATACATAGAATATGAAATAAATAGCATAAAGTATTAAAGTATTTCAGGTTAAAAAATTTGAAAATAAAATTTTGTCTTGTCAAAATAAAAAGAAAACGACATTCAAATGTTTATATGATATTGCATATGTCGCACATTAGACTCTTTTCAAATTCCAGTAAATTTAATACAAAATGTAATTTCAAATTAATTTTAATTTTTACAATAAATTAAAAAGTATTAAAGATACTTCTTTATCAATTTTATAATTACCTTGTTTTTGCATATTTAAGATATCCTGAACACTATGTCTCCATTTTTTACCTTTGCCAACAGACAATTTATCTAAATTAAGCTCATTCTGTATACTGTTTAAAATTGTTAGCGATCTTGACCAAGATTTGCCTGGTTTCAAATAAACAGGCTTCTCTACTGCTACGACTGCATTATTAGTAGAATTCTCCGCTATACTTTCCAAACATGATAATTTTTTTTGTGCTAATGTAGTTTGTTGGCTTTTATATATCTTTTCCCGCAATATCTCTTTTCCTCCCGATATACTATTACTTACATCATTATGCACTGAATTATCTAAACAATTATTCCATTTACTATATTTTCGTCTTTTGGTAACTCCAAACAGATCTTCGATTTCTTTTAAAAGTACATAAGGAGATGGAATACTTAAGTTTTCTTCATAATTCACAAAAGAATTGTGTAGACTTAATGAATTGTCTCTGTTTGACACATTTTTATCAATTAAATCTGTTTTATCTTTGCTTGGATCATCTATTTTATCAGCTTCTAGTTTCTGTTCAATATCACCTGATAATGCATTCGATGTCACAGTTACAAATTGTGTTGATTTTTCAAGTATTTCTTTTTCTGTCTTGTCAAATGATGCCTTTGTATCAGTACTCATCCCTAAAATTAACTTTTTACTTAATTTAATAATATCTTTACGAATACTTTTAATACTATCATTAAATAAAGAAGGTGATCCATCTGTATCAATAGAAAAGTTTAAATGCTGTATTCTTCTTCTTACATTTATAATTGCACATTCTTGCATTAACACTGATTTCTCTAATGTATCATTTTGTTTGTTCTTATCTTTTAGGCTACTGTGCACCAAATCACTTTCCATTGAGAGTTCTTTCTGATCACAACTACCATTATCAAGTGTAACCACTGAATTGGTATTTCTTCTATCCGTATTTTTGGACTGATTCAAATTAAACTTACTACAATTAGGTGAATTTATTGAATACTTACAGTGTAATTTAGACCTTTTCTCAAAGTTGCTTTTTTCTATTATGTCTGACCTTTTAAATAAATCATCACTTTTTTCTTTAGACTCCAAAGAAATTTCATAAATTGGAATGTTGTCTGAATGAGTCACAGAATCCTTTAATTTTTCAACGTATACAATAGGAATTGGTGATAAAGGAATTAAATCAGTAGATGATCTAACAGGTCTATTATTAGGTGTACTGCTAATCAAATTTTTACATGTGTTCTCAAACTTATGTGGTTTTAGATGTGAATGCATATCTAACAAGTCTAATTTGACAAAGCAATGTTTGGAATCGGCATTGCTATTGTTACTTATTTCAGTGATTTCACATTGGTTTGATAATTGATCAGTTTTCTTTGATAAATTATTTTCTGCTACACTCATTTCATTATTCCATTTTAATACACTAGATCTGTCCAAATTAACGGAACATTCTTTTATTTTTATATTCTTAAATGATGTTACACTAGGTACATTATCTTCTTCCTTTTTCCGCCTCTTTACAAAATCTTTCTCATTATAAGCTTTCTTCTTTGCTGGTTTATAATTTTTAGTTTTCAAAGTTTTGGTTTTAGAAGTAAAATTTAGAGTATCAGACAAGATATCAGACAATAATTTGTCATTATCTCTCGTGTTACGTAATTTATACCTTTTGTGAGAATTATCTGTCTGTACCTATTTAAATAATATAAGATCATTATCAGTACTTTCATAACTTAGATATAATCTATATATTTAGTGGTATTTTATAATATTTTTAACTCAATCATATTTACCTTATGCTTTCTACTATCATCTGACATAAATGTTCTTTTCTTACTTAAGGTATTTTTTATAACATACATTTTCTTCTTTTTACATGTTACTTTCCGCTTAGAAATTTGTTTCACGTTAACACTATATAACTTGTCTTGAGAAGATTTTTGACTGATATTTTCAATGTCTGTGTCTGTGCTATCCAGGGATATTGTATCATGATGTGTTGTAGTAAGTTTTTGTGGAATTCTATACAAGAAAAGCCAGTTGATCATTGAACACTGATAAGCCAATGATACTGAAATTTCTTACCTAGCGTTCTTAAGAAGTCTATCAAACGTTGTGTCAAAAGGATCATTGCCAATAGAATTGTCATCAACTTTCTTTTCTTCGTTGTCAATATTAGTTGAAACGGTAATCGGTAATTTTGGCAACGAAATTACTACTTCATTAAATTTCTTTCTTTCATAAGTTCGAATGGGTTTCTTCATTTGATGATACATTTAAATGTTTTTCTTGTTAGTGTTCAATATAAACTGTTTCTCTTTTCCTAAGTTAAAAGGAAAGGAAATTTTATACTTCCATGATAAAGAAATATATCGAACAATAACAAATTATATAAATATCTACGTGTACCTAGTCAAAGTTAATGAAACGAGACTGTAACATAGGTTAAAAATTATTATTCACTTACATTCTTACTATAGTAAAGAACGCGCGTCTTTTGGAATTAAAGATGGCGTGATAATCTTGTAGCACAGATGAAACAGACTTTCCACGCTATGGTTGTTTTGACATGTCCCTTTAGAATCCGTAGTCGATTTGAACCATTTTTATATCACTGTGTCAATGTTCTGCATGGAATAAGATGACGATATTAACAGTGGTCATACAAATAAAGTTTAATGTAATTATAAAAACAGGAATAAGTTCATAGGATAACTGTAAATGAAGTATAGAATTGTGTACTTGCACAGACAGAAATGCCTGCGTCAACGTAAACATGCAGTGACGTAGTGACGATCCTAAAATGATTTTTGCGCCTGCTTCCTGCGTATTTGTCACAAAATCATGCAGTGTAGCAATTTCTATACATAAATTAATGTTTATATATTCATTTGTCAGCAAGTCTTAAATACAATTATAACATATATAAAGTGTGGACTATTGGAGAACTACTAGCGCCATCTCTGCGAAAAATACTGAAACTAAGGCCTGACTAGTTTCCGCGCTTCTCCAAGAGATGGCGCTAGTAGTTCTTAAGTAGTTTACTTCGCTGTCGATAATTATGTGCGACCAGTTTGAGCAATTTTCACAGAGATGGCGCCAGGGGTTCTAGAATAGGGTCAGCTGTAAAAATCCTGTAATTAAGATAAAAAGATAAGATACAGGGTGATTGACTACCTGCATGACAAATTTTTACAGCTGATATTACACCTCAAAAGCTACAAACAAGTTCGTATAAACCCAGGTCCGATTTGTAAAAATGGCAGTGAAAAATGGAATTTTTATATCAGTTGTAAAAATTTGTTACACATGTAGTGGATCACCCTATGTATATTGAACAACAACCATAAAATTAAAATGCTTCCATTTTAAATTTATGAAAAGATATGTTTGGACTTATATTTCCAGCTAGAAATAAGTAAATAGATGCTTTTATATTATATTGATTTTTTTGTTAGAAAAATAAAAAACTAAAACTATCTGATTGTTACATTGTATTAAACGAATTCCTTTTGTCTAATTAAAAATTAATTGAAACGTATATTTATATTTTATGTTTTTTTCTTAAAGATTTTCTCTGATCATTTCCATTGTTTCTACTATTATCAGTTGTACTTGAACACCCACTTTGATTAGATGCCTTTTTTGGTGTAGGACACAATCCTAACGGAGGCAAACTAAAAATAGAAAACAGAAAAATGCGTTTGAGGCCTCGTCTTATATATAAATATATGTTGAATTTTCTTTTTATCACCGTTAGTGAAGAAAAGAATATAATAATTGTTGTCTGATTACTAAAAAAATTATTATAATAAGTAGTACAAAAATTATAAAATATAACATAGTGAAATTAATGTAAAGTGTAATTCTAAAAATTATATATATTTACTTTAAGTGTATGTTTTTTCCCTTTCACTTACTCAGATACAGTATTTCTATTCGGATCATCAATCTGCTCCATCATTTGATCAGGTCTATTGGTATTCTGTGCTGTGTATATTTCCTTGTGTTGAGATTGACTTTGTACGGCATATTTTTGCATTTGTGACGCATACGAATGTTTATTAGTGGTTTGTGTCGGTGGAGCAATTTGATTTTTTTCATAAAATTTTTTTGGCTCAACTGTAACACACTTTGTGCAATTGTACGTTTTATATATTCCAACCAGATAATCCGCTAGTTCAAACATATTCGATCTTAAAGATACAATTATAAATTGTGCATTTTTTGTCCTTTCTTTAATGTAATTCCCAATAATGGAAACATTTTTAAAATCTAAAGCAGCGTCTATTTCATCCATAAAATATAAAGGACTTGGTTTGTAATGATGTAATGCAAATACAAGAGCTAAAGAACTTAACGTTTTTTCACCACCACTGAGGTTACAAATATTTTTCCAAGATTTCTTAGGAGGCCTTACACTGAAAGCAACTCCTTCACTAAAAGGATCCAAAGTATCAACTAATTCTAATTCTGCATCGCCTCCTAATGTGATCATTTGATATATTTCCTTCAATTTATTAGAGATGATAGTGAAACCTGCAAAAAATTCTTGATTTCTGCTACGTTTTGCTGTTTCATAAATATCTCGTATTTTGTTTCGCTCAACCGTTATTTTTTCTAATTCTGCAACACGTTGTAAATATAACGCATCTTTTTCCTTGTACTGGTCAACAACTTGCATATTCGGAACTTCTGCTGGTAACTTCTTCTTTACTTTTTGCAAACGACTTATAAGAATATTTTCATCTAATTCATTAAGTTCTTCGTCTGTTAATTCCTTTAACTGTTCAACATCTTCACCAGGTATTACTTGTAGTTTTAAATCAGCTATTCTTCTTGTAAGATCTCGAATTTTTTGTTTTAATTCTTTAATCACATTCTTATACTCTTTCAATTTTTGATCCAGATCTATTTTAACTGCTTTCATTTTATTTTCTTTGGCTTGCAAAGCATGTAATTCTTCTTTAAAAGATGACATCATTTCATCTCTTTCTGAAAGAGCTTCTGTAACTTGTTCCAGTTCTTTTAGATATTCCTTCCCTTGCTCTTCTAATTGTCCTTTTTCTTGTTGGATGTCGCGAAGTCTTTGTTCACATGTCTGCACATCATTTTCTAAACTATCTATTCGTTGTTCAGTTTTCTTTACATTTCTCTCAACTGTTTTAATACCCACTTGTAATTTGCATATTTCAGCCTTAGTTTTATCAATCACTTTAAACAAATGATTTATCTGTTTTTGTTTGTCTTTTATACAACTTCCAGATATTTCTTCTATCTCATTATTAATATGATTTACTTGATCTTCAATAGCCTTTGAATTTTTCGACACTGTTTCCAAATTATTCATGGCAGCATCCATTGCTTTCTTCAGTTCTTTGATCTTTTGTGGATTTGATATTGACTTTTTAACTTTTTTCTCTTGGATTTCGAGTTGAGCTACTAACGATGGTTCTTGTTCTTGTAACGTTTTCACTTCAATACACAATTTTTCTTTACTAACCTTCATTTCTTTTACAGCTATATTTAAAGTATGAATCTGACGTTCTAAAGATTCAGATTTAGTTTTAAGTTCATTACACTCTTTGAAAACTTCATCTAAATTTACCTGTAACTTTTCGATATCTTTTTGAGACAATTCGTTTTTCAAAACTGTTTGCCCCATTCTACCCTTTAATGTTCTTCCACCTCCACTCATTGTACCCGATAGTTCAATTAACTGGCCTTTCAATGTAACTACTCTGAAACGTTTGCGACCATAAGCAATACGTGTTGCTTGGTCTAAATCATTTGCTACCAATGTATCTTGTAAACTGTAGTAAAACGCGGGTAAGACTCTTTCATCCTCAACGCGTATGAGATCGAAGAGCCTTGGAACATTCTCAGGAGTGGATATTTTTTCTTTACACTTTGATAAAAAATGTTGTTGTTTTTCCAGCGATATAAATGTTGCACGCCCTATATCGTTTTGGCGAAGAAATGTTATACAGGTTTGCGCAGTTTCTACAGTGTCTACTACAATATTATCCAGAGGACCACAAGCTGTTGAAACTGCAATATCATATTTCCCATCTATGGCACCAAGATCACCCTGCACGTTAACAAAGATTCATGAAATAGACTATAATAATTCTTGATACATATGTAAATTTAACTTGCTTAAATAGAAAATATAAATGTTTGTTAAATTACGTACTAATCTCCCAAAAACACCAGGAATTCTGCCTTCTCTTTTCTCCCTCATTAAACTCTGTATAATTGTATTTTTTGACTTATTTGCTTGCAAAGCAGACTTTTGTTCTTCATACCAAGCTCTATTCTTTTTCAATTCTGCAATCTTCTCAATTTCTTTTGTTTTTACTACTTTCAGTTCTTGTTGTGCATTCCTTAATTCATTTTCGCTAAGAGGAATTTTATTTTCTAAAGCTTGTAATTGTGCGTTTCTTGCTATTAGGTTGTCTTTTGTTAACTTTAAAGATTGTTTTAATTTTTCAAATTTTTCTTTTTCTGTTGATTCTACAGAACTGTATAATTCTAATTCAGATTGGGCAATATTGAATGCTGCTTGTGCTTGATCTACATCCTTTCTCAAGGATATTAATTTCTTTTCAAAATCAGAACGTTTGTTTAATAATGGCTCAGTTTTCTTACTTAATTCAGTCATTAATTTTTCTAATATTAATTCCTCTTTTTCTTTACGTTTTATGTGGTTTTCAAGAAGAACCTGACATTCTTCTATATCTTTTGTATTTTTTTCAGGTACCTTAGACAGTTCTTCTAATTTTGATTTCTCCTAAAAAAATATTCAATCAATAATTTAATACAATAAAAAATTAGTAAAACAGCTGGTCTAATTTTTTTCATAAAAATAATGAAATAGATTGTACTGTTTTCAATGACGCAATGTTAGCTTTTCGTCTTTTATTTATTTCTATCAATTCAGCATGAAGTGATTCATCGCATTTTCTTATTTTGTCAAAGCTTGCTGAAATTTGATCCTTTTGCTTTTGCAAATTATCCCATGCCTTACTTTTCTCTTTGATCACTTTATTCTTCTGTTCTTTATCATTATTAATTTCATCCATTTTACTTACAAGCTCGGATAAGTCTTTATCTAATTCACTTGTTTTAGTTTCTTGTTTCATAATTTCATCACTTGTTTTAAATCTATAATAAAAATTTCGTTTTTTATAACTCTCAAACATATGTACAAAAATATGTATAAAAATAAATAAATAAATTACCTTTGATAACTATAAAGTTGATATTGTAACTTTATAATTTCATTTTCTAATTGCAAATACTGAATGGCTTGTTGCATAGGTTCTTCTAAAGCAGCTTTTTCTTTTTCAACAATTTTAAGACGATTTAACTTTTGAACTCTATAGTCTGATAAATATTCTACTTTATCCATTATTTTTTCTAATGGTTCTTTGTAACGAACTGTTCCAATTATGTCTTCTAAAAACTCAAGCATCCCAGTATCATTTTCATTTTGAGCCTTAGGTTTCATCATTGCTATTTGTTCAACTTCTCCCTATTATCATAATATAATATGGTAATAAGTAATGTAAAATTAAAGAAACATCAGTATGTGCAATTGTTCTTAAAAAATATTACATTATTTATAAAGTATAAGTATTTTTATGATATGTGGCAGTAAACTTTGTTCTTTAGAATGCTATGTATCTGTCTCAAAATATTTAACTAACAAAGTACCAATGCAATTATGCATATGACCACAAAGAATTTATAAATAATATATACATACTTGTAAAATTAAGAAACGACTGTGGTCTAAATCTACATTGAAAGATTTTAAAACCTTTGCAATCTCCTTGAACTGTACTTTCTTCTTATTTAGTTCATAATAAGATGAATTATCCTTAAATGCTGTTCGGGATATAACAAACTCACTATTCGGTACAATATCATAGTCCATTTCAGTCTGCAACAATGTCACTACTTTATAAAATTTGATAAAATTCAGTTTATGTATAAAAATAACTTTTCTATTATGTCTCATACTTTATCGATTATTTGTTGGAAATGTACAGATACTGTGCAGCTATTAATATTTTGATGTTCATTCGAGTTGTGTATTAAATCTGATACTTTCTTTGTTCGAATTCTAGTGGCTCGGTAACCAAATACAAATAACATAGAATCTATAACATTACTTTTACCACTACCGTTTGGGCCAACGATGGCTGAGAAACACTGCAAAAAGAGAGACAGAATAAAATAACAATTTATTAACAGTTTCTCTATAAAAATTTGTTACTTTTGTAACTTGCACCTTATGAAATGGGCCAACAACTTGCGTTTCTCCATAGCTTTTAAAATTATGATTAACAATTTTAGTGATCATTAATCTAGGACCATTAATGTCAATTTGGTTATTCACTTCAAGAGGCGGCGGTATGTATATATCATCCACCCATAGTCCACCTTCTTCATCGACATCTAAATCATCATTTTGTTCGTCCACATCCATTTCTTTGTGAGGCATACTAATTGTACCGCTTTCTGCCATTTGTTTTCATCAAGATTTGTAGTATATCTTTTCATATGATCTATCCCTTCTATAAAATATAAAAAGACATTTCTCATCTATTATATTACACTATATAATCATACAAAACGTCGTAGTAACGTCTAAACTTAAATAATGAAATATTTCATTTATAATTACTTAATATATCGAATTCACAATGAATAAGAAATGCATTAAAATCGTTTCTTACCGCCAATTTATCGGTTACCATATATCTGTGGCTTTATAGACTATGTCAACAACAGCACCATGTATTGCTAATTGTGACTGGTTGAGAGCAAGGTGCCAATAAATAGGACTGTAACTGTTTAACTGTAAACTTACGAATATACCCGCGAAATATAAGATAGCTACGATAGATTTACGAAATTTTGACCAATTTCGACTATTGGATTGAATATAATTCACGTTTTAATTAAATTACCGAATGCATCAAGTGAAAGATATTACAAGATCAAAATGATTGTGAACAATTACTTTCTTAAATTAATCTCAATTCAAATTAATACAACACATTTTTAACCTTACTAATACAATAACGAGAACAATAATTAAAGTAAGATGTGTTTCGTTCCTATTTCATCTTTGATTGATTAATTTGTGTTTAATCCCAATAAAACGTAACTAAAGTCATAAGAAAGAAATTTTTCAATCCTGGTGAAAACCGTCGTAACATGACTAATCTTAAATAGGACCAATTTTTACAATGCTGATAAGAGTAACGATGCTCCTTTAACCGTTAAAACAAGTATCACAGAGCACGAATAACTATTTGAAAAAATGTTTTTAGTGGGTTTAACAGGTGGAATAGCTACTGGGAAAAGTAGCGTTGCTGCTGTTTTTAATGAATTCGGTATACCTGTCATTGATGCAGATCAAATTGCGCGGAAAGGTTAGAAATACATTAAAATTTTTTTACTATTTATCAATATAAATACAACAGTCATATTTTTTGAAACAAAGTCTCTTCTTTGTTCTAAGATTGTAAAATTTCTTATGTAAAATCTGTATGCTTTTTTTTAATGTTTAGTTTCATTACACTGTTCCAGTTTAAAACATCTTTTCCTTATTTGTGTTTAAAAATTAATGAATTTTATACTACATAGTTGTGGAACCTGGAAAACCAGCTTGGCATAAAATATGGAAAGAATTTGGTCCAGAAGTATTTTTAGATACAAATGAACTGGATAGAGTCAAACTTGGCGATATAATATTTAACGACGTAGAGAAAAGAAAGAAATTAAATGCGATAACACATCCACATATATACAAAGAAATATATTGGCAAACGTTTAAGTATTTCTTGCAAGGCCACCAGTTTGTAGTTATGGATTTGCCATTGCTTTTCGAGACAGGCCATATGTTGAATTATTTGCATAAAATAATCGTCGTGACTTGGTAAGATGCTCTTTGTTTAATGGAAATTATGAAAGTATTTAAATTAAACACAAAGCAAATATTTAAAAATGATTAAATATCACATAATATAATTTGCATTTAATTTTAGTGAAGAAGATTTGCAACTACAACGACTTATGGAAAGAACAGGCTTCACAGAAGCTAAGGCAAAAATTAGAATTGCTGCACAAATGTCACTGGAGAGGAAGGCAAATATGGCAAATTTTGTTATTGAAAATTCTGGTAGTGTACGTGACACCAAAGAACAAACTATAAAAGTTATTAAAGTTTTAAAGGCTTCCAAATATCACTGGAAGTTACGTTTTTTGGTTGGATTTTGTTGTACCGTTTTATTAGCAGGTGTATATTGGTTAAAAAATAGAAATTTACGATCTTTACTATTTGCAGCATAAAATTTGTTAACTTAAAAATGTTTATAAATGCAAACATAAAATTATGTAAAGATTTTAATACTGCATTTATCAAAGTTATAAATTACTTTGCTTACGAAAAGCGATGAAGAAATTTAATAAAATATGTAATCTATACATATTTTAAAATATGCTTTTAAAATATTAAGTGAATTTATTATTTTTATAAGTGATTAATGCATCTTTCTGTGATCATACAAAATACATGTTTTGTTTCACAGTTTCCTTTAGTACAGAGCATTAGTACCAGGTTTAATTTCCAACTACTTTTTTCCATGCATTTAAATTAATAATGTTACACCGAAATATCATTAGCTGTTAAATATAATTACGTTATGCAAATATTGTACAAAAATCAATTTTATTAATTAATTAATCTCTCGACGACCAAAGTCGCGGAACAAAAATTGTACTATGCGAATCGAAGTAAATAACTCTTCTTACAAATGAAGCGTTGTATGATAGATTTCGAAGCAATTGTCCACGGACAGGCCGACATCCTACTTTTAACAGTAGTATCTAAATGAACTTTCATTTTAAATTATTTAATATGAAAATTAATGAAAACATCTAACAGAGAAGTATTTGACTTCTTCCTATGCTTTTATAAATAAAACTGTTATGATATTCCATCTATCTTTGAGTGATTCACACATCTACTCTTACGACATCGCAGTTTACATAAACAGATCAGCAATAGACGGAATTTAATACAGAGGCGGTCGTCGAAGGGTTTAATTTATATTAGTTAAACATATTATTTCCCTAACTGTTCAAACATCAAAGGAGTACATATTTTAATTAAGTAAACACGAAACATTATATGTAAGAAATACACTTTTTTAAATAATTTTTTGAAATAAAATAAAATATTTTTTAAAAAGTGACATTTGATTATAATAAGTATCTACAACTGATGAAATGAAATAAAATATAATTCGAGCATATCGTTAAAGAATTTAAGGTAAGCAGATTTACCATTTTAATGAGGGGAGTGCTTATTAACATAAAGTTATACACGAAAGATTATACATTTTTATGCATATACAAAATATATGAGTACTTATTGCTCAATTTCTTATACTAATTGTGTAAAATGTATACGCGTCTATCAACCCATAACTAATAACATGACTTGAAAACTGATACATGTTTATTTGGTTTACAGAATGCATGTTACATTTCTGTGTTAGCTGATTGTTTCATTTATAGAAAGTTTTTTTTTGTCTGCACAACACTTTACCTTCCGTCACCTTAACTCAAAGCCATTTAAATAATATTGTAGAAACACAAAAGACCGTGATAAATACTAAATTTATTAAAATATCAGTATTTTATAAGAATAGTTAACTTATTTATTAAAAATGGAAGTATAAAAATTCTTTCCGAGAAAAATGAGAAAGCAACAGAATACTATTTACAGCAATGTGTACAGAACAGTCGTACGGTTCACCACCATTGTTAGAGCAACGGTAAACTTTAACGTTGATCTTTTCATATAATTCATTTATATACTTTTCTTCTAGTTTTGTACTTATTCTAACACATTAGCCTAAACGAGTCATTTCGTTCTTGTTTTTTTTTTTTTTTTTTAATTTATCAGTTTCCTACTCGCGTCTCTGATTATCGTTTTAACGATAAAAAAATGACCTGCAAAATTATTCGTATTTTCACGATATTACAATATGAAAAAAAAGAATAAGAGAATACTATTGTTAACCATTTTAAAATGGTTTTTAGATCGTTACTCTTATTAATCTAAATCTATACACTTTGGACATTTATCGCGTGTTGCGTACATTGATATTATAATATAGTCAACGTTTACCTTTTCCTTCATAATTCATTCAAAGAAACAAAAGTTCTATACTTGACAAGCTTCAATAAAAAGCATATTGTTTAAACTATATACCGCTAATAAACAGTCGGAGATCGATAGGTTTGTCCTGCACTGTGATTTCTACGTGTTTCTATATAAATAACTATGATGTCGTGTTCTTTAATTAGCGTGATGTTTTTAACGTTGTATTTTTTTAAAGAATATACTTCTCTTATTTTCTTGCTTGCATTCGTCGGTTATGGTCGAAGAAATAATATGATTTTGAAAGACTGAATGCAGCCGGCAGCATCCTTGACTCGTTTATGCGTTTGAGGTATCATTTGATGATGCTCCCTTCTCACCTATAATTTATTTACTGCAACACTGGCCTAAGTTCTTGAGTCATAATAGGATACGAGACCAACGGTGCGGTGGCACCAGATATTGAAAGAGGTAAACTGGCAGGTTGTTGTGTGTTAGGGGGCTGTTGATTAGTTGCCTGCGGTCCTGAACCGCTCATCGTGATCGTTTGCTGAGCCATCGTGACGATTGGCGGCGGTATCGACACCGGTGCCATCGAAACTGCAGCAATAGAAACAGGTGCGACCGTAGCTATGCTCACAGGGACAGTCGCAACGCTAGCAGTAACCGTACGTAAAGTACCAGCGGCTACTGCCGCATTAACCATTTGTTGGGGTGTCGGGGCCTGCGACGGCGGTACGGTATTTGTAATAGTAACTGCTGGTACTGTGACAGCTGTCACGTTCGCAGTTCGTTTTCCTGACATTCTTAACTGAGCATTTTGATCCAACAGAAATTCATTAGTTGCTGTTAAATCGCTGACCTAGGTAAATAAAATGTGCAAACACATAAGTTATACATAACATAATACGATCACAACAAAAATATTAAATTAAACTAACTTGCTTTTTCAATTCCTCTATTTTTTTTCTCAACAACGCGTTCTCATCTTCCAAAACAATTGCTCTAGCTTCGTTGCGCGGTATCACTGGATAATAATATCCCGGAGTGACCGGTTGCGCGGCATGTTGGCCCACGAGTGGCGAGGCTTCAAAATGAACAACAGTTTCACCAGAAACTATCCGTCTCTTTGGTTCAGGAGGTCCTATGTAATCTGGTGGATGGGATGATGTATTGTAGCCGTTGTTTGTGATCACATTGTGCTGCTCTTCCATTTGCCAATGAAAGCTATAAACATATATAAATATATTGCTAAAAATTTTCAATATCATTGAAACACCATCGTTTTTTCTTTACGATATACACCAGTATTAATATTCAATTCACTTACTTTCTATCCTCTTCGTATCTGCGATTCTCACCATTGCTAGTGCCATTGAAATTGTGTTGCGGCCTAGGTACACTGTGGTGGGACGCGGCCATTAAATTGTGCTGTGGTTCCTCGCTTTTCCAATGTCTGAATTTACAATTCGTCCTTTGACAACTACCTTTGATAAAGTCTTTGCACAATGGGTATTCGGATTTCTCATTGTTATTCTTAAGCCTACTCAAGATGTGAACAGGTAATTCTCCTGTTGCTCGGAATCTTTTCTCTTCGCTTTCCGTGCAATGGAGAAACTTGCACCCGGGCCAATTGCACATTCCATTTTGAAAGTCGTGACAAAACGTGTACTCCTCTACGGGATCATCTTCGGATCGTTCATGCAAGTACTTGCAACGTTTACCTCTGTGACACACGTTTCGTAGGAAGTCTCTGCATACGCGGGTGGGTGATGCATCTCCGCTTGCATTCACTGCAACTGCCGTCTTACTCGGTTGCCCGCCTTTCCCGCTATCTAACTTTTTTTTCAACTTCTTCATCGATGACACATTGCGGTCATACCTCGTAAGTAATCCTTAATATTCGAGCCTCATTACTTACACCTCATATGCGTGTATGCTGTAATTACAAAATAATTTATTACAATACAGACGGTAACTGGTAAATCTATCCACAAGAATTTAACACTTTGTTATTATTGTAATCATGTAAAATGGGACATTAAAATGCAATAATATTTATTTTTTACTCATTTATGTAATAACAAGATTGAGATTTGTAATCGACAAATTCTACAGATTTACTTTGGCTTCCTTTTCTTTTAAGTTATGAATTCTAGATAACAAAAAATTCTTCTAAATGAATGAAAACGTTTTAGCAATTAAATTAATTGATAGTAAAATATGTGTTTTTCTTTCATTTTAAGTAAATAACTTAAAGTTAACATAAGATTCATAAGAAGATAGCAAATATTGTTATTACCCATTTTATATACTCCAATAATATTTTTACGCTATTACCACAAATCCATCAGTGTCTGAATACTTGTAAGTGGTAATAATGTTATGTGAGTGAACAACATATTTACAATACAAACTGATAAAAATAGCTGAAATGTAATCATTTCTGTAGCATTAATAGTTTTATAGCCGTTCATTAGGAAAACATCGTGAATTATCGTGGCAACCAACAGATACGCGAATTGATTCGTAAATATTTAAACGTACACCGTTACTTCGTAACTTTCAAGCATGCACGGTATGCGTTTTTCTGCAATCGCGTATAATGACCACCCGATGTACGGCAAAGAAGGAAACCTTTAAGCTAACATTGCATTCTTCTAATTTAACGTATACATCGGTGTACATACAAATAAACCAACCAATTATGTGTATGTACATAAACAATGTTGCGTGAAATAAAGAGTTCATTGCACATTTGTTTAATTATACAGTGTAGAAAAATTGCACGACTAAAATGTTTATTGCGATTGCGTAACTTCCCTGGGGGAGAAGATATTTTTGGTTCGCATAGAATTATGCCTAAAACGAGATCGCACCTTGAGAACACATTACGAATTCCAAAACAATTTAAAATAATTTGATAGTCTTTTTAACATCGAAAAATGGGTTACAAATCGATACATGCTCGAATTATACAATTACTCCTTATGCTCTTAAATTATACTGTTAATTATCGTGGGTATCAGTAGAATAGATAAGGTGAGGGGAAAAAACTATCTTACATTCTTAAAAAACCGTGCGATTACTTAACAAAACTTTCAATCTTACCTTTAAAATCGATCGATATTAAAACAGGTTTTTAGTAAAGAATAGAGAGAAAGAGAGAATTAAAATACTTTAGTTAAGTTAATTTTTATTTTTTTGTATATAATGACTATTACATGAGTAGTAAGATATTATATCAACAGTGTTATGTACAATAATTTCTTACTATTTATATAAACCTTCACGATATTAAATGTAACTTCAATCTACCAAGAAAGTAACACCCATAAAGCGACAGGCCAATGTCCTTCTTTGGAAAATTGAATATACTTCATCGTCTCACTTCTACAACTGATCGGTATTTATTCTTCAACAGGACAAAGATAAATCAGGCAATGGCACTGTATAACTAAACTATTAGTGAATTAAGAAAATACGATTAATTTTAGATGGGTTCTCGTATAAAAAGAATAAATAGAAAAGTACAACTAGAACTTTTTGTTCTTCTTCTTCGTTAGAAAGAGACACTTAGGCCATCCTATCCGGAGAGTTGTTGATTACATCCATTTGATAAGAATCGTGGTAAAAATTTCGCACTGAAGAATTGTTTTTCTCTTAAAATTTATTAGGTCGCTCGAATAGATATGCTTCTATTGTCATGTTATCATAACAAAAAACGGAGAGAAAGGAAAGCACATGTGTATAATGAATGTTAAACATTATGTATCAACAAATTATTTTTAAGTATGTACATAAAACAGTTATAAAAAAAAAAAGAAAAAAAAGAAAACAGTTGCGATTTAAAATCGACTAATACTAACATTTAAATAAATTGTTTCTTTAGATCAACGAAGTTACAATTAGAACACACGTAACGCGATTATTGATCAAAGAGCACAATAATTCGACTCCTTTTATCTTATTATTTTTTTATTTCTTATCATTTTTAATATATTAAAGAATATTAAAGAAGTCGAATTAATATATTTGTAGTACATATACGTTTTGAACACAAGTAATTCCCAATTCGTTTAAATAAACACCGAGTATTTTCATTAGCACATATTCAAAATTGTTAAGTCTACGAGAAATATTAAAGGAAGTTTGTCGAGACACGGGATACATATCGACAGGCATTTATAAAAATCGACCTTTCCATATAAACGTTATTTATAATTTATGTATTAATACATTTGAGTCATTTGGGCGTGCAGTGCATGAACTGATCGCAAAAAATAATGACGTAAAAGTGTGCAATATCTGTAAATAGAGATTAATACTATTTTTTTTTTTTCCCAAGAAGATATGATATCGAGATTGACAGCATATTGAACATTTTACATGGTATTGTCTATATTTTGTTTCTAATACATATTTCTCCTAGCCTAGAATTTTGTTCTATGTACATATTTATTGCTACAAATCTCTGCTTAATTTGATTTTGGTTCTTCGTTTTTAAATGGTAACATGGTATACTTTTGCATTAACATTATAATTTGTTAAAGGAGCTTTCTGAAATTGGTGCATCCCAACAACAATTTCGGAAATATATATATATACAATTCTTAATAATTTTTCATCAGTATAAAAATGTTCAAATTTCTTGTTGAAACTACACACACCACCTAGTTCCTTTTTTATTTCATTTACTCGAAAGCTTTTAGCACGACCGATAAAAACCAAAAGAAATGAACAAAACGGAAAATATTAAAATATCTTTTCAAACAGCATCCATATCAATAGAATCGCAATAAGTATCGTGTAATGTATCGGTACGGTGTAAGTCGTATTTAACAAATCACCACATTGTGCTTTAATAGTTGTATATTTTTTCGAGAGCTCTGCTGTTTCTTCAACAATCGCGTTGTATTTCTCTTTTAAAATAACTAATTCTTCATGGAGCTCTTGAATTCTTTGAGCTTCATTCTTGGCACGATAATACAGTTCCTTCATTTTCTCAACAATTTCTTCGTGAGGTTCACAAGTTAACCAATCCTTCAGATTTTCTAACTCCTTCCTGATGGCTTGCTGTGATTCTAAATTATCTTCAACTTTTAACGAATCTAAAGATCCTATTAAAGTTTGCAGTACGTACTCTCTTGTCTGAGCACTTTGCTGTGCATTATCATTTTTAGACAATGGTTTCAATGTTTTTACATAATCCCCTTCTAAATGTTCCTCTTTACATTCTTCCTCTAATTCACTGCTATCTTTATCTTTTTCATCCTTCTTTTCAAGTTGATTAGTTTCTACATTAGTAGATCCATTTAAACTGACCTTAATATTATTCATACTATCGACATTAACTTCTGCTTCTTCGCTCTCTTTTAGTTTCTGTACAATTTGAGGGGACTGAGAGGTTTCCAATTCTTTATTATTTTCTTGACAGGCAAATCTAACTTCCATTTTATATGGTACAAAAATTTCTTCAGCTACTGTAGACAGAGGTTCCACTTTTTTAACTTCTAAAACAGTTTTTTCACTTGTATCATCACTTGTAATACTGCACGTATCATCTGTTGCTTCTGAATTAGCATCAGATTCTGAATTCATATCTGTATTATCTATATTTACATTCCCATTAACTAAAGTTCGTCGAGATGGCGGTGGTAAAATGTATTCTGTTAAATTATCATCATTACCCAATAATGGCTCTTTTGAGAAAGAATAATCAGAATTGTTCAATTGATTCGAATCCATATCTTGTAAGTTAATTTGATTATCTTGTTCATCTTTTAAAGGATAAAAATTGGTCTCTGCGTCAATGTCTACATTGTCAATGTGAATGGAATTCAATTTATTAAGAATAATATTAAAAATTTCCACGGGATTTTCTTCATCTTTTGGACCTATCATGTCTCTTGATATTAATTTTGAATTCATGTCTTGCAAAACTTGCATGTAATTTCTAAGGGCAGTGATTTGCTTGTACATATTAACAGAATCTAATCGAGAATCACGTAATCTGGCCTGCAAATTTTTCTCTGTTCTAGATTGATCATCGAGTCTCTTTAATAATACTTGTTTCTCCTGTACTATATCTTGTATTTTTTCCTCGCTCTCTTTCAATTTGTTTGTAGTTTCCTGCAGTTGCTTTTGCGCCTCTGTATATTTGTTGCATAACTCCTGAAGGTCTGTCTGAGTGTACTTCACTACATTATGAAGACTTTGGCCCTCCTCTTCTGTTTCATTCAAACGTGCTTCTAACTGAACTAATTTTTGAGTTACCTCCAACTTTTCTTGTAATACTTTTTGCAATGCTTCCTTAGCCGCATTCTGGTATTGTACTTTTTCTTCTTGAAGAGTCACCAATTCGTTTCTAATCTTGTCCTCGGTATAATTTTTAGAATAAATAGCCAATTGACTTTCAATACTCTCCACCCAAGACAACAAAGAATCCTCCGCTATTAACGCCTTCCATGATTGATTGGCAGCTTTTTGAGTATTTGCTACAAGTTCTTGAAGGTATTCTAACTTAAAATGGAGTATTTGCTCACGCCTTAATGCTTCGCGTATAACTTGACTTAAGTTATAAACATCCTCCAAAGAAATATTAAGTGGTGACGTCACCATCGTACTAAGACTAGCTTTTGCTTCCTTCCCATCTGGCAAATATAATTTTAATGTAGCTACTATACATCCGTGCGTAACTTTCTTTGTACTGTCTATCACATCTACTCCAAATTGCACTATGTCACCTGAACATACTTCCTTAGGTGCTGACTCTACACCAGCCACACTGAGTCTTTGACTGTTAACAAATGTCCCATTACTACTACGCGTATCTTGTAAATAAAATTTTCCACCTGAATACCACAGTACCGCATGATTTCGAGACAATACTTTGCAATCGAAAAATGCATTGTTCGGAGTAGCCCTGGCCCTAGCTACCGAGCGTCCAATTTTCACAGGTTGCTCCAATGTTAATGTACGCTCTTGAAACGGATGTGAATTATCACGGCAAATCAAGATTCCTTTGGCTGTCATTTTGTTGTTTTGCGTGCTGTTTATTTTCAGGTTGGAATTATTCTGACTAGCAGGAAAATTGGCATTTTGTACCCACTCACCACTGGCTACAACCATAGCCGATATATAAAATCCAGAGAATGAGAAATCTTTTTTAGAGCAATTAAGAACAGGTACAAAAGTAATCAATTACTAACACACAATAAAGAAAAGGGTGGGTTTGAAAATCGAAAGTCACGCGTTTGAATGTCATCGGATAACTGTCGGTTTGTCACGGAAGTTACTATTCACACCCCACTCAACAATTCGATCATAGATACCATGCTACGACCTTTCGAAACTGAAGATTCGTCATAATAACAAGTGTCATACAAGTTTACATGCTTTTGTGATAAAAAAAAAATTCCGATTGCTATTCCGTCGGACTTTCGCTGTTCCTTTTTCTATTTAGCGTGAAATTCGTTAGACAAAGTTAAGAAACGTTACGGTCACACTTTGTTTGACAATTAATCGTATCCAGAATCTTCCTTCGGTTGCTTGATTAATTAAATGAACGGTCCTTCAAGCTATATAATCAGCTCGTATCTTCCCAATGCACTGAGAATAGCCAAAAGATACGTTTCTTCGTACAAGTAAGCGGTGAGCGTACGCTTTCACACTTTCGTCCTTCGCACCAATTCCTTATACTTTGATATCTTTGACGTTGCGCCCAAGAAAGTCCATCGGAAACGTTTCGAACGTACAGTAGGTAATCAACGATACTCGAACATCGTCCATCAAATAATGTTGTAATCAACCAGATTAAGACCAAAAATATTGTTCTCGAACTATTGCATTACTGTATTGAGATACAAGCGGTCCACGTTCCTTTAACTCAGTACTTTTCAGTTCCGCGTTTCGCTGTTTATCGACCGGCGGCAGTATAGTCATCTATACGATTACAACGGTGTAGCAAATTCAAAGTAGATATTTACTTGGGCGTGTTACACCATGATAATCATTTACAAGAAGGAAGTAAATTATACAAAGGAAGCTAACGAAGCCACATCTATTTGTTCAAAAAATAATGCCCCACTCTTTGAATATTTCGAAACGGTGGCCCAACGTGGTGCTACCAATCGAACAGTTTCGGGCTATTCAAAAAATATAGTTGTACTAGTTACTAAAAATATTAAAAATATTTTATAGCATGTATATTGTACGAATTAATATTATGTAATAGAAAAATCTTAATCACTGTTACAAATGATAAACCGAAGAATACAATGCACGATACTCTTACCTTTTATATTACAAAATAATAGACTTCTGTTTATGTTTATAAAATTCTAGATGCATGATATACAAAAATTTATTTTCGTATAGATATCAACGAACATTGTATTATGTATCATTGAATTATTTAATATTTCTAAAAACCAAGCCAAGCATTACATAATAAAAAGATTAATTTACATTTAGAATTAATATCTCAACGTTCTTAAAATGTAAATACTTAATAAATGTAGAAAAAGTAAATTGCTACAACTTTAAGACAACAAGTTATTAGGCATTCTAATTTCTATGGTGAAATAATTCCTCCTCTCTTTTTATTGTAAAACACGTAATATTTTCATTTGTTATATTTTAAATAATATGAATTTTTACGATTTAATAGTAGAAGTATCGATGTATATATAATAGCACGAATATAGAATTATTGTCCATTGAACATTATAAATAATTGAATTTTTCTGAAGATAACCACTACACAGTGGTTTTCAGAAATCAATATTTTAGATAGAGTTAATTAATACCTCTAAGCATGCATGTATACGTTGAATGTTCTTACATGAAAACATATGAAGGCCAATATTATTCGAGTAGTTTACTGTACACGGAACCATCATGAATATAACCTAAAATATGTTATATAGTGAATTTTACAGTTCTCGCAGAATTTACAAAAACTTCAGTGTTTAAAATTGACACAAATCTTTTTACAAATTAATTCCGATTCAATTTGATCTAATATTTTTCTAATATTAAGAAGATACCCATTAAAAATTTCCAGAAGACTTAACATGTAAATAATTATTACTTATGTATGAATATGTGCATTATTCTTAAGTTAATTAATCAGTGTTTTCAAATTTTACAATAATTTTTCACCCGCGTATAAACAATTATGCGGTAAATGAATAATATAACATAGCATTGGGAGAAATAAAGAAACAAAAATAAAAATGTCGGACGAAGATGACTATATGTCTGACAAATTTTTACAAGAATGTGAAAAACCTACACCGTCCAGTCTTATATATCGACAGGCAGATAGAAGAAAATTTCAGATCATGAAAAAAAAGAAAGAGATTGAGGCAAAACTGAAACAGAATTCCCTGAAGCATATCGAAGAAGAAAAAAGAGAAGCTGGTTTATCCTCTGCAATTGCAAGTTCCAACAAAGGTTTGTTCTTCGTGCGTGTATGTTTATTTTGCTTACAAACTGTTTAACAAAACTTTATATACATGTATATAACTTTGTATTTTTAGGTTTTGAGATGCTTATGAAAATGGGATATAAACCTGGGCAAGGTATAGGTAAAACGGAATCAGGAAGGACTGAACCAATTGGCCTTGAAGTGAAATTAGGTAGGCAAGGCCTAGGAAAAGAGGTGAAGAAAAAAGAAAGGAAAGCTAAAGATAATTTACTTAATAATAAATTGGATAATAAGAGTGTGACCAACTTCCGTGACAGAATTGCACAAAGAAAAACAGAACAATTGTTAAAAGCAGATTTATATAAAAGTCAAAAAGTATGCCAACAATTAGATGCACAATATAAAATAGAGAAACCTAGAGAAACATGGTTTTGGTTACCTCAAGATGATGAAAGTGATAGTGAAACTGAAAAAGAGGATGATGATTCTTTACCTATTGATGAAAAACTTGAAATTTTGACAAAGTATTTGAGGGAAAAGTATTTTTATTGTATCTGGTGTGGAGTGGCATACCAGAATGAAGATGATGTAAAAGATAACTGTCCAGGAAGCACAAGGAATGATCATTGAATGTGATATGATTGATGTGTATTAATTCAATTAGAAATTGCATACAAATAAAAAAAGTAAAAGAAAAATTCAATGTTAGTATATTATTAATCTTACATTACTTGTATTAATCATACTATGAAGAAATATTATAAGAGGCATAAAGCATTCTACATCTAAATAACATCAGTTATGCTTTCTCGTACAATCACCCACTGTGCATGGAGACATAAAAAACCCATTAGAGTCATAATGCAAAATACTGAAAAAGTACAATCCCTATAATAAAAAAAATCTAACAGTGTACACTGTAAAAGCAAGGGAAACTTATCCTGATTCAGCTATGCTATTATATCTTAGCAGGAGTTCACCACCCTCTAAGTAACAACATGTCAGAGGGAAAAGTTTCCTATAAAAGAATCTGTTCGATTTTCTGCTCTCTCATTTCAGTCAGAAACTCTGAGTATATCTTTACCACAATAAAAACAACCAAAGTAAAACAAAAAAAAATAAAATATCAATTAAATAATACTTCAATACAATGTACATGTTTGCAATTTCCTTGATATTGACTGTACTTATGTATACCAATCATATAACTGGTCAGGTATCAGATGATGAGAGTTGTGAAACACTGCAGTCTGAAGTACATATTACAAAAGGTATTATTACCTTCTGTTTTAGTATAACTAAATATATATGCAATGTATAGGTGGAGAATGAAATATTTTTTGTTTATTTCAGATGAATACGATGAAATAGGTCGCTTGAAAAGAACATGTAGTGGAGATGTCTCAGTTACAAAATGTGAAGGATTCTGCAGTTCACAGGTTCAACCAAGTGTTGCAAGAACTACAGGATTTTTAAAGGTAAACATATCGTTACAATGAGGAACATAACTTTTTACAAGGCAGTGAAATAATTGCCCCATTTCCCAACAGGAATGTTACTGTTGTCGTGAAAGTTATTTACAGGAAAAACACATTACATTACATCACTGTTATGATGCAGATGGTATAAAATTGATGAATGAAGAAGATGGAGTAATGGAAATCAAGATACGAGAACCAGCTGAATGTAAATGTATAAAATGTGGCGATACATCTCGATAAATGTAAAAACTTACAAGCATAACATAAAGAAAATGTACACTTTGAAATGATGTAATAAAAAAATATAAGGTTGAAATAAAATTTTAAAATGTACTTAAAACAAATTATTTTTCCACCTCTTTCCGATATCTGTAGGTAACCAATATAAAAAATAGAAACTATTAAATATCATATATTAGTAAATTTAAGTAGCAGAATTACTTGTAGCAAAATATTTGTTTTCTTATTCAATTAATCACCTGTTTTAAACTAATTGTTATGTTCAACATAAATTTATCAGTTTTCATATTTTCCATTTACTTGATCATATATTAGGATATGAAAAGAAAATCAGATAAATTGTAATGAAAAATTCTAGAGTAGAGTATATTTATCTAAGAAATACTTATAGTAAAAATATGTTATAAACATATTAGTGAAATTTAGAATACAAATCATACATATAATTATAAACACAATGAAAAATAATATTTATTATAACAATCATAACAATAATAAAAGAATATGATTGATTAGGGAATAAAAATTTTGAAGGCAAATAATAAAATTGTAAAAAGTGCTAGTAATATTAAATTTTTGATAATAGAATATATCATTGTTCAATGTGTAAAAAGTAACTATGATCAAATCATGGTTTTAAGGTATGTGCATTCAAAAACTGTTTCAACAGTCTAATAAAATCATACAAGTTGGTTTCTGCATTACTACAGCTAATATATAGATTTGATTAAAGTTTAATAACTCTGACTATTGAAATAATCTTCGAATATATGTACCTCAAAACTGCAATTTTAAACTTAGTTACTTCTCACATTTCGAACAACAATAAATATATATGTGCATAAATAGATTTTCTGATAAAGTAATTTTTTCACTATTTCAACATAGTTTTTCTGTTGCTTATGCTTTTAACATTTTGATTTCCAAAAGTTATTATATTACAATAAAGAATAGCAGTACTTGTAACATAAAAAATGCTTGTAATAAATAAAATTTATGTAACCAATTACTAACTTATAATGCATCTTAAAATTTATGTAAAACATAATATTTTGAAAATTAGCTAAATATAAGATAACTGAATAATTTTGTGCTAGTGTTGCATTGTAGTAACATTTTACATTTTACATGTACAATGAATAGTTAATAAACATTTACATTGTAGATATATCATTAAATATAATTATTATCCGTACTTAAATCATTGTATTTCTAAATGTTTAATGACATAGAACAAAATTATAATAACATAGAACAAATAATTTATAAAACTAGTTTTATAAAAAAATTAATGCATTTAACATAAAACAACAAATAAGATCCCCATCTTATTATGAATAATGAGCTTTTTAATATCATTTTTCCAAAAATAATTACAAATGGCAACAAAATGTTCTATGAAAGTATCTGCTATGTAAAATAAGAAAATCCTTTCAGAAAAACTGTTATTTTCTTTTTAAGTGTTTTTATATACTTGATTCTTTCCCCTATAATGCTATTAACATACGCATCGAAAGAGTAGGGAGAAAACATGGTCACCCACAGGGTATAAAAGAGTACAACTCAGAATCTCCAAACACAGTAAGGTATTGGAGCTAGGAGAAAAAGCATCACACTAAACACTATGTTTCTCTCTCATATTGGTAAATAAAGAATTCTCGTAGTAAAAATCATAGTTGGGTTTAAATTATATTTTTAAAATAAATAATATGAAAATAATATACAGTACTGAAAATATTTATTGCATTGTGTGGATATCAAGCTTAAAATTTATGCCCGCCTTATCAAAAATACTAATAAGAGCATTATTGTGCTAGTTTTGCTTACATTGTAAATACATGTTACCTTAATTAAAAAAAAAAAAGATTGAATATAAATTATTCTATCAATTACATTGTTATGAAGATTCTGAATATTATGTGATTTAAGGGACGATTCATTGTATACATCAGAGAAATTCAATAAATATTTTCAGTGCATTATATCTATGTGATCGTCATACTATTGTGTTACTTACTGTGTAGTAGGTGCCACTATATTGGTATGCTTATTAAGCGAAACAGTGAAGGCAATTGTAGGCGTTGATGAGTGTCAAGCGACTCCAGTTATACACTTTTTACAATATCCAGGATGTGTCCCAAAACCAATTCCCAGTTATGCATGTAGAGGTCGTTGCGGTAGTTACCTACAGGTAAAGAGTATAATAAAGAATAATTAATTTAAATAAATTACTTCTGTATTCATATATAAAAAAATTTGTGGTTCTCTTTCATAATAATAGTAAATACATCGTATAGATTTTTAAAAAATATTTGTCTAACTTTTTACATCCTTATCAACTATTGTTTATCATTTGAATACTAGTTTACATTAGCTCTTCCTTTAATATTACAACTTTCAATAACATCTCATAATATTTGTTTTATACGTAGTTACGAAACTTTGAATAATAAGATATAAGGAATACTATGTTCTTGATTAACAGGTATTATTTCTATATATTAATGATACATAAATGTACAAATAATTTGTATTACAATTTTTAGACATAAAATTCAGCATCAGTTTGATATTCATAGTTGTTGGCTAGAATACTTTTCCGTCACGATATTTCCACCAGAATTATTTCAGAGAAAATTTTCAACTTGATACATACAAAGGTTTGTTTCATACCTATTTCTACAGGTGTCCGGGTCAAAAATTTGGCAAATGGAAAGAAGCTGCATGTGTTGTCAAGAAAGCGGCGAGAGAGAGGCCAGTGTATCCTTGTTCTGTCCGAGAGCCAAACCGGGCGAGAAAAAATTCCGAAAGGTTAGATTATCGTTCTGAATTAATTGTAGAATCTCGAAGAATTAGAATGAATACAAACAATTAACGAAGCATCGTTCAGTTAGTCACTTGTACAATAAAATCAGAAGCAAAACTTCTGACACCACGAGTTTTCCACAGCCATATTGTTTTCGTTTAACCGACTAGTAAGTAGCCCGTAAGAAAATGAATATCGCGCGCGCGATTCGAATTGATTTATCTTACAGAAGTCATTTATTACATATAATTTAATGAAAATAATTAGATTAAAAAGAAAATATAGAAAATTATTATAAATACAGGTATACATACTTGTACTTCGTTATGCGAATATTAAGGTGTATTGTTTCTTCACAGGTAATTACCAAGGCGCCTTTAGAGTGCATGTGCAGACCATGTACCAGTGTAGAAGAATATTCAATTATACCACAAGAGATTGCAGGATTTGCTGACGAAGGCCCATTTACAACTTCCGCGCATTTCCGAAGATCTTCCGATTTGCAGTAATTCTTCCTCACCTAACATACATTTCAATTTTTATGAATAAGAGAGAAAATATTAAAGACACAAATATAATGTATCGTTGAAAACATAAACAATTAATGTAAAAAGACATTGCTTTGGAAGTACATTAATACAGAAATGAGACTGTTGTTTAACCATCGCTAGACAATTCGAATGTACAATCTTATTTTTTGCAATACTTGTATAAATAAAAGCGAAAAAAAATGAACAGAAGATTTATGAAAAGTAACTAATGTTTTGGTGGATGTACATCAGAAGCCTTATTAGTTTGTTATAAATAATTTCAATTATATTACATACATATAAAATAACTACATTGTAATAAATATACAATATAGGATATTACGCGTTTAGTGTTTTTAAAAATGCGTATTTATGTAATACGTTACAGTACGATTATAATTATTGCATCTTAATGTTATTTTCTAAATTATTACATCCTGTCAAGTATACATTATCTACAACTTTTTAAATTTTACGTGCATCAGATATTAACGTTGAAACTTTAGCAAGATTTATTTGAAATTGTATGTATATAATTCGTTCAGTATTATACGTATTCTGTATTCGGTTATGAAGACAATGTTATACGAATAGTGTTACAAAAAAATATACAGATTATCAATTTAGTTGACGATTTACTTCGGCGTTACGATCGATGCGTCTAGACAGGCATATATTCAAGAAAATAATCAACAACAGTTTGACATGGAGTTCTTTTTTATTTTTTTTTCTTTTCGTATAGATATGATTTATCATAGAAGTGTACGTGTGTATTTGTGTATCGTGTTTTGGAATTTTTATAGTGATATTTTATTTATATTATGTATATGTATATTAATGTAAACGTAAGCACACGCAGATATATGTAATAAATAGCGATATACGTGCGTGTTCATACGTGTTCATACTATCGGCACAATGCGTCGCATGCATCACGTGCACATTTTAAGACAGCATAATAACGACGCTGCTTCCCTTTTCTCTCCTTCACCTTCCAACCTGTTGAATTTTCACTTACAATATGTACTTATTAAATATTTACAGTGATAATCTTCTTTAGTTGTAATTCACTTATCGACATGTTTCCAACAACATTTTTTTTATCATTTTAATCATATATAAATTATTGTAATTTTATTTTATTTACTGCATTTTAAGTGCATTTCATATGGTTCATCCCGTCAAATGATACATTCTACCGATAGAGTAGAATAGAATCTTTCAAGGAGATAGATATTATAGGTCATTATTATTAGCTCATTCACAAATCTTCCGCATTTTTCTTCAATTCGTCAATTTTCCTCAATATCTCATTATTACAGTGTGAAAAAAGCAATAGCGATGTGGTCACAATTTTTCTTTTATGTTCGCGTTCTGCCTACATTTATTCTAATTTTAATATTTTCGTTTTGTTTAAAAAAAATATGCAGTTTTCCCCATTTTTGAATTTACTTTTACATAACTGACAAAAATATGATTATTTAAAAAGATTTATTATTTACGTTTTATGCAATTAATTTTGAATTCTCTCTCTCACTCTTTCACTCATTCTCTCTCTCTCTCTCTCTCTCTCTTCCTCTGTCTCTCTCTCTCTCTCTCTCTCTCCCTCTCTGGCAAACATAAAATGAGTTTGGAATGCAAGATTGTATGTTAATATTACAAGATGCACTAAGAAAGACTCTAATCAATTTGTCAATGAAATCGCATCGATGAAGGGCATACTGACATAAAAATGAAATATAAATTTTCTCAAGATGCAACAACTGCACGAAACTTCATTAGTAAGGAAAAGAATTACAATCTTGTAACATCATTTGCACATACGCTTGCACATATAGCATATATGCAGATGTATATTTTAATTAGAATCGAATACAATAGACGGTAGCCTTTTATCCCTTCAACAACGCAGAGAGTTCAATAAAAATTATATAAATGGCAAACTTGGCTAGTATCTAGTGACCGAGAAACAAATTTGTATATCTCGGTTCATCAATGAGTAATTACAATTTCTTAAATAAAGAGAGTATATTTACCATAAGAAACATTAGACAAAAAAACAATGTCGAATTGTTTCCTAGCATTAAATAAAAATAATCTTTCATAACTGCACTTAAATTTGCTATTTCATTGGACATATATATCCAAAAGAAATGTATTTTCACACTGTACTTTAAATTAGTATAACAATTTTATACAATTTGCTACGGCACCTTCCACCTGAATACATGCAGACATTCCATCCCACGCATTATAATTCTGCTCTTTCAATGTTTATAAATAACTAGTGTTAAAAAATAGTAGCGCCTTAATATGCACACCATTTATATCCTTCCATTTTCTAATTAGAACATACTCTACACTACGAACCATCGTTTCGTAATGTTATGTTCCACCGTTCACTCTCATTCTCAATTACGAATGTACTTTTTCATCTTACAGTAGAATACATTGTATAAGTTCGCAAGATATAAATTAGTAATTCTGTTTATATTTGTTATAATAATAGGAAGAACCGTTGCTCTTGTATCAGAGGCTTGGTTATCAATAGTTTTCTTTTTGCTTATTTCTCAAATGTATAATTTACTTAAAATTGACCTAAATATATATACTTATACACACCTGCGATTTGTAATTTGTTATCTAAGTCGTACACAGCAAAACATTGGTTGTTTTGCAAGTATCGCTTGGTGAAATTGAAAGTAGCACATATTTACGGCTTTCCAATACAAAGCATAAAAGAAATAATTATAAATTTCAATTTTATTGGGCGATTGACAAGCTGCAGTGACATTTCGCAAGACATAAGAAATACGATAATGTTCTCGAGTTTGTTTTTTTTTTTGCTTTATTTAAACTTTAAACCATTTCAATGAATTATATATAATAATTATCTTGCATTTACTTTTGTATCATAATTAATAATTAATCTTTATCTTCATTATGTATAGCGGTCTCAGCCATTGTGTCCGTTTTATATGACAACCTTCTTTATTATCTTTCACTTCTTGTTCTTCGAAGTTCTAGACTATATTACATACACCCGCGCACTACTATCACTCCATTGTTTATTTCTTTCAATATATACGACGCTTTTCTTGAAAAAAAAACTGCAATTTGATCTCACTTCGCGTAGCCTTTTTGTTTAACGAGGGAACGTATATTTAAGTCTTTTTAACAGACGATAATGTATTCGATCACGGTATCGTCAACAACGATCTTGGTTCACGCAAGTTGATACGTCTTCTACACTGGAAGCATCATCGGCTTCTTGTAAACCAGTGAAAAATGATGTTAACGCCATCGCTGCAATACCATGCCACTCACGTTGGGCTGGTTCAGGACTTTTTCTCCACGTTAGGAACGCGTCGCTTGAAATTACATTATAGTCCGACAAGTTTGTCATAATATTAAAGAGAGTCCCTATGCGTGAAAAAATATTTTTGTTTACATAGTTGTAAAGAAATTATAACTGTAATGTAAGCTTCTTTTTTTTATATCTTACCGCTTGGATATTGTAATTTATACAAGTGAAGTTGAATTGCATAAAGACATTGCAATTCTAAAGATTCATTTGCATCGACGAATCGACGAATTAATGGATGTAAATTGGTGAAAACCTCAGTGTTTAAACACCACCTGCCGTTAACTGGCTCTAAAGATAAAAAAGAGAAACACAACTATAGTTTGGAAAATTCTGGAAGTTAATTAAGAAAATTATAATAAATTGATGGAACTCCATACCCATGGACGTCTCTAAAATGGCAGTCGTTAATACTCGAATGAATTCAGGCTCCTTGACTCGATTACCTACATTTACCTATAATAATGAAAAAATAAGATGCGTTCGTCATTACTTCTTTGAATAAAGATACCTATTAAATTTCTAAAGATTACTTACAGTTATCCAATTACAAATCATATCGAAGGTACTGTTCTTCATGAGTTTTCGAAGTTCTTCATGAATTTGCTCTAACGTAAGCTCATTATTAGTTGAGCTTTTGGCACTATTATAATCACCAGTGCAGAATACCAAGTTCTACAAATAATATGACACATTTTATTCTATTAATTCATTGTTACTTAAGACTAATTATTCAACATAATTTTAACATCAACTTACGTAATCTTTAACGATTTTATCAACATCTTCGCGTTCTGGATCAATTATATTACTCAACTGAAGTCCACTTTGGTCCCATTTATCTGCAACCCATTTGGGTCCTTTATCTCGAGATACTTTTGATAACAGTTCCCCAAGGAATTTGCCTACATATCCTTGACTTCTTAAACTATCAAATATAGGTTTCAATTCAGTTAAGGGAAGTACCTCCTCTTCTACTGGATGTGCTGTAAAAAAAAATATTGTAATACTAATTTCTTTCTGACAGTATAAACATAGATTTGTATCATTACACTCAGGCCTGTTGAGCAAAAATTCCCGCATGGAAATTCTATGGTGAAGAGTAGTCATCATATTTTTTTTTTTTGTTTAATGTAAATTCATTCAACAAGACATTTTATAACTGACTACTTACACAGTATCTCTGCCAGATATGACCAAACTTTAGGTATATCGAGTACAAGATCATCAATTACTTCCAATATTTCGATGAGCCTAAAAAATTAATTGTAATTAATTGTAAGTATTTATCTAAAAAAGTATTTTCAGTATTTTTATATTGACATTTAAAATCAGTATCCTTTTGGCTATATACATATTGTCCAACATGTCGTCTCCGGTTAAAGATATTTCATCATTGTATATTTTTTATGCATCAAATTTAAATCAAAATGATTAAGAACTTGATTCTACTTCATGAAAACTATATCACGGATACGTATGAATTATATGTTTATATATAAGTAAATGTAAATAAAGCCTTACCCATTCTTAAGATGTGGTATAGGTAAAATTTTCTGAGTGATTAAATGCGACAAAAGATACGAAACGCGTTCTCTGTCGAGAGGAGACTTTTCAAGGACAAGGTTGAACAATTCACGCACGAATTGTGTTAAAACATTGTCGAAGTTTTGTTGAATGGCCAATGAAACGTTCTGTAAAGTTAAATATTCTAATAAAACCTTTTATATATAATAAGTTTTCTATCATTAGAAATCATATACATATTTAGTAATATGGTTTATGTCCTCTCGTTGATCATACAAGTAGTGATTTACACAAATATAGCATTAAAACTAAATTAGAAATAACACTATTTGAAAAGATCAAAAAGAAGGTATTGCGTAATTTAGCACACTAATGACTCAAGCATCTCCTAATAACAAGCAGAGATGGATCTAAGGAGTGTGCAAGTATGCATTACTCATCTATTTAGTAATGTTTTCCATATTACTACCAACTAACACTACTTTTGTACGTAATAACTTAAAAAATAGATGTACATATATATAAATTTTTATAGGATTAGTAATATACTAAAAACTCACATCAAGGAAAGGATTTTTAAGATAATCTTTCATTATCTTATTCAACGTTTTCAAAAATTCTTCTTCCGACATCGGAGGTTTATGACTGCTAGAGGTAGATTGTGAGGATTTTAATGAAGGTGGTGGCATAGAAACACTTTGACTTTGTGAACTATCTAACAACGAGCTGTCTCTACTCGACGACGAACTGCTTAATTGATGACTACCATTGCGTGAACTCCTACCATCTGCAATAAATGAAAATGTGAAATTGATTTATACCTGAATGTTACAAATAAACGAAACGAAAAATTGGAATACTTCTTAGTATCAGAATCCTTTTGGCATAAACAACATTAAGTTTTACTTTTCAAAAATAAAAAATTAGTCATCATCGTGGTCTTTTAACTAATTAAATACAACTTTTACATTTTATTTATAATGAACATACCATAGGAAGGTTTGTAGTCGCGACCATACTCTCTTGGACCAGTGGATCTCGATCTGAAATAAATTCATAATGTTGGAAGTTTCAACTATTCTTTCAATATAAATGGTACTTGACTCTTAAGGAAACAATCAGAATGTTTTTAAAGTCATATGTTTTACATCAGAAACTCTAGCCTAGCAAAATCTGTATTTCATCATGTTTGTCACTAAATTAGCAAGTGACTAGATCTCTTAATCGAGAAACTTACCCAGAGAGTTGTGGAGATGTAATTCGTTTGTCTTGATCTAAAGTCGATACATTGTCTAAGCATGCAAACTTATTTGAATTAATAGCCTTTGAGCCATAATTCGAAGGTGTATTTTTCCACATGTACATATTTCTGCTTCCTAATTGTAAATCATCCATTGGAGGCTAAAAAAAGATAATTGCTTTTCACTTTTAATATAAATATAAATATTACACATAATGGTATTATATTATTTATTAATGCTATCGCAATTATAACAATGAATAATATGGTACAAAACTTTGGACAAAACGAATTTACTTACAGGTTTATTCTTAAGTTTAGCTGTCTCAACAGAATATGGTTGCCTTGTTCTTACAACAGGTTGACTCCAACCACCATCATCAGTTGGACCAACACCACCTAAATTATGTAAAACATTATCATTTAGGTATTTTTACATTTGTTAAAAGAACAATTATAACAAAAAAAATCGGCAAGAAAGTAAGACTCATCAGAATACACTACAATCATTCTTGTCAGAAACTCTAGTCTGGCTATATAAGGTGTGATATCATCATAATCCTAGTATTAAAAAAGTATTCTATTTTTGTGAAATATAGCAGCAATATATTACTTGTTAATAATTTAAATATTGCATAAATTTACTTACGGTTCCTTTTTCTATCATTAGTACGTTCATCTTTTCGTGGTGTATTCAACGGAGTGTTGCTCAATTGACTATCTAATCTTTCAGATTCTGCTTCTTTCTGGATTTGATCTATCGTTTTAGGATTACTGTCATCTCTCCTCGGAACCCACTTATTTGCTCTTAAATCTATAACATCTTGTAGCATAAAACGAATTCTCGAGCTAATTTTTCCTTGATTTCGCCGTGCAACGATATCTTGCATTTTATTGAAGTAACCTTGCATTTCCTAATAAAAAAAACGAGAAGAATAATATAATATTCTACGTACGTATTAGTATATAAAATATTTTTTCTTTTTTATTAACAGTTTTTCTTTCCTTAATTGTTGTTAAAATAAAATAAACTTACCTCTCTTTCCTTAAGGGCCTCCCAATTCTCTCCTTTCTGTTGAGATTTTAATTCTAAATCTTTTCCGACTGTTGTTAACAATTTGCATAAACATTCGAGGCTATCTTCATCGCTCTGAGTTAACAACTCCTTCATGCAGCGATGCATGATTTTATTCGTCAGCATTCCTTGTTTATACAGTTCACCAATAAATCTATATAATACACATAAAAGGATTTAAAGAAGTGAATACATAAGCATACTACATATTAACAATTGAATAGAAAAATAATTCGAAAATAAAATCAGCAGCAATATTTTGCATTAAATTACTTACCGTATATTTCCTACTGATTTTATACGTATTCTACGTTCGTCTTCTTCAAGTGCTAACTGCAAGTCTTTCTTTCTTTCCTAATAATAAACATATAAAAATCTTTATCAGTAACAACTTTATGTATTAACCTTATCTTTTTATTAGCAACATATATTGAGAAAAACATGTTGATTATTAATTAATTAATTGAACGTACAGGATCAGTACATTCTTCAATTTCTTTCAGTCTGCTAGCTCTCGCCACTTCATTTACTGGATTTCGTTCAAATTCCTTTTGACAACGATTAATAATGAGCTTCTTGAAACTCAAAGAGCATTCTTGTTTATCTGAATTTTTGTCTGAACCTCCTGAAACTTCCATCAGAGCAAGTTCCTTACACATTAATGCATATGCTACGGAGAAGCTTGGTTCATCAACAGCCTGAAAATTGTGTAGTCAACATTTTAAACGTAAGTAAACACAAATATACAAGCTATGCAATAATTAATTAAATAAGCTTACCTTCTCAAAGACTAAATTAATGACACCTTGTAGTCTTTCCGGGGTATCAATAGTCAATGTACGCACTTGATCAACTAAAGTGTTAAATTTCTGAGGAGTAAGTTTGTTTAATACACTTCTGACCCTCTTGTAAAGTGCTTCTGACTTTGTTTCTTCCTCGGTAAGACTTGCAGCTTTTAATCTCGTTGGCTTCCAAGCATTTTCAGTTTCCCTTAATTTCACATCTTCTCTAAGCGATAATGACATATGAATGACGTTTGATTTCGGTGGCTTTGACGATTTTCCTGGATGACTCTTCGAATGACGATTCGGTGGTTGCTAAACAGAAATAAATATATTGAATTAAGATATAAACAATCACGTGGACTGAATACAAAATAAAATATAAATATCAGTTGAACTTTTTTCTGTCAATAAAATCTCAGTCCACTACTTTCATTTTTTAATTCATCATTTATAAATCGTTTGATCAACAATATAATTTTTGCATTTCGGCTTTTTCGACTTACCACTCGTGCATTTGTAGCCGGTTTTACAAATCCGGGAAATAGAGCATCGTGTCTATTCATACTTGCATCTTTAAATGGTCTAAGATCGACAGTACTTCTAGCCTATATAAAAATCGCAATTAATAATATGATCTTCATAAGTATTAACACATTACGGTCCATGCATATAACAAACTTGATTATCTCACTAAACTTAAAGCAAAGTACTTGCATGTCTGCTAATGAGTACGCATTTTAAAAATCCAACGCTAATGCAACATATTGTTGCACGACGCTATTTTATATCGAACAATTTAAGCAGGCATTGAAACTACGTGTGATCAATAAAGTTGTATGGGTGAATATAAAATTTAAATATTATACGAAGGTAGGAATGTTCTTTTTCTTAAGAGCTTTGAAACTTAAAATGGGATCCTTAAGTAACAGCAGTGAACAGTATTGTGTTAATAACGATAACAGCAACAAAATAATACTAAATATAACTTTGATAACAATATTAAATATAACTTTTATACAATACCTTTGAACTATCTTTCAAAACAACGTCTAAATCTGGTAAATTAGACGGTTTGATTTTGCTATTGGGGTCATCCTGTAGTTTCATCAAGAACTCGCGATCATAAATCTTTTTTCCGCTTTTATTGATAGGACTCCATTGATCGTCCTTATATTTATATTTCAGCTGTATTTGATTCGCAACCGGTGTTGATTCGGTTGGAACCAAAGGAGGTTCGCTTTCGGCCGACTTTTCAATAACCGGAGATGTCTGTACCTTCTCCTTGATAGGTGTTGGAATTGCCGAGACCTTCGAGTTCTCCTCATTCTTTTGTGCTACTATCGCTTGCACATCGGACTCCTCTTTAACTTTCGCGTGATCAACAACATCATTAGGAACTGATTTCGTTTGTGTACTACATGCATTCGATTTATTACTATCCTCTATTTTAGGGGAAGATTCTTTTATAGTTTCCTTGTTACTTGGCAGTTTTTCTATAGTTGATGCTTGTACGGGTACACTTTCTTTAGGAATTTCTGGTGTCACAGGTGTTATTTGTTTCTCCGTTTTTGTGTGAAAGGAAGTCGCCTCCTTCTCCTTTTTCGGTTCATAATTATCCTTTTCCTTAATATCTTTTGTAATCTCACGAGTTGCTTCTTTGTTGCTATCTTTCGGCATTAAAGGCTCTTTACCTTCTTGTTTTATCTCTGGTTTCGCCGAAGGTATCGTGTTTACAAAAGCATCCATATCTGTACCTTCCTTTTCCGCTCCTTTTCGGTTAAGTTCACGAGGTTTAAGCTTGTTTTTATTCTTCTGCTTCTGCATGGCTTTACCTATCGAATTAAAAAAAAAACATACAAAATTACAATAAAAGAACTTAATTCAAATATTGATGATACATCTGTCTTTTACATAATATATTTTTGAAGCAATAAATTTTTACGGAAAAATATATATTTCTGTGCATTACTTGTGATTCGCGAGCAATCATACAGAAGTATTATTACATTGATATCACTACAGAGAGATGCAAGCCGTGAAGAAAAGTGAGTATTTCGGCTAGAAGCCAAGGATAATTATAGTCTCAGATCACAGTACATTTCGTACTGTGACATTTCACTTTTTCATTAATGTATACACAAATTTGCAGATGTTAAATTTATGGAAATTACAGACTCGTGTTACTCAATACCATCCTATTATATTATTGCGCCGTAATATGTTTTTCTTATAACAAAATTATGAAGAGAAATTCATTTATTTATACAAGAACTAAATACTTACGTGTGTATATATATATACACACACACAGTTGTGTTATAGGAAAAACATTTTCTATATATACATATATGTGTATAGAGAATACCACGTTACTCGAATAAATAATTTTATAGCAAAACTGAATGCTACGAAAATACAGATTACATTATATAAGATATATAAAATATTTCGATTTTCCGTAAATCGATATCATCCGAAAACCACAAGTTCGTTAAATATTAACGTAAGAAGTTCTATGCTTATCTCCGTTTCTCGCATTTACTGGATATATAACGATTAACATCTTATTTTTAAGGATCGAACGAAACAGCAAATGGTTCGTTCGGTTAATATGATACGACACGATTTAATTGATACAACTGTAGAGACAAAGATACAAGAATTAATATGAAAACAGCTATTGTCCCATTTAACATGTGTTACCACACATGCCATTTGACGTTCTAAACGAATATATAATAGGATATATACCATGGTCTCTGGAGCCCCGACGATTACGACTTCTTGATCGGGAGCTACTGCTGACATGAGCGTTACCATTAACTCTGCGATCACCCATTTTCACAGTTATCGATAATCATGCACGCACTGTTATTTACACGTGTTCGAGCCACGGTGTGCCTTTTCTTTCCGTATCAGAAGCATATCGTACATTACAAGTCACATTCTCGCGACACAAAACTCTTTGTACGGTTCGAGTTTCAACGGCCTGTGTGCTGCTGCTGCTGCACTGAATCAGTATTTATTTATAAATCTGCCAAAAGCTTGCCAAAGCTGGGATAGATAAATTCACGTTCACACGCGCAACAATGTGCAACCATAAAGTATGCATTTTATATTTCCTTTTTCCTTTAACCAGAGAGAAACAACCACGAAAGAAAATTGAATCTGCGGTATAATTATAGCGGAATTCTCGCCAGTAGCGATCGAAACGCGCGAGGGACCAATGATTTCAGACGAAAAGGATCGGCGTGTAAAGATTTTCTAGTTCGATTATCTCGAAAACTGTGGCAAGACTCCGAAAAATCCTTCGATAGCTCTTCTTACACGACTTTCACGCATCTATTTTAACCTGTGAACTGGTGCAAACCAACAGGCACGACACAAGATTTCTTAAATTAGTTCTGTTCGCCGGTTGCGCGCCGGAGCACGCGCACTAGAAACTTTCTTGACAACCTAACCTGGCGTGTGAATAGCTTTAGTTAAAATGTATCAAAAGTAGAATTTGTACATATTCCACCGTGTGGTACATCTTTTAAGAATTTTCTGAATTCGTCATTGTGAACAGAATATTACTATACATTTCCTACTTAACTTTGGAATTTTTTTCGATAATGGCCATAGCGCAAAAGAAATTTAACTATGTAACGAAATAACAAAATGACTACCCTAGTTAACGTAGAATCGTCATTTAATGATGTACTATATCTTGTATTTTGTAAATATATTAGTAAAATTCTACAATTCTTCAACTTTTGTATAGGCAAGTGTGCAAAGTAATTCGATTGAATTTTTAAGTTTAAAGAATGATCAACACATAAGAGAAATATTTATTTTGTTACCTTCAAACAATTGTTTAAAACTAGTACATTCCACACTTTTTGCGTAGTGTAATTTCTAAAACAAAGTGATTCGACTATAAGACAGTAGTCTTAATTCGATGCATGAAAGTAGCTTGAGTAAGATTTTATAAAAGCAGGTCGAGGTAACAATCTAAAAAGAACATTCAATGATTGTCAAAGGTACCCCGCAATATTTTTTCCGTTTTACTGATTCCTTAAATCGTTTTTAACGCAATCTAACATTTTCAAATAATATGAATAGTCCAAATATATTTATCTTTGTTTGGATATTTAAAAAATGCTAGATGATGAAAAACGAAAGAAAAATTGAAACATACACTTGTATTATTTATACAAATTGAAATTTAATATACCGACTGATAATTATTCTATTGAGGACAAATATACCTCAGACACTTTTTCTATCTGTGACAAAGAATCAGTATATAATGAAAATGATATTACTAAAAGTTAAATCTGTATTTCTCAAATAATAAGATTTCTATCGCTGGTATACTAGATGCCAGTTTATATGTTACAACTGAAAACAAATTATCTTTATAAATTACTTGAAAATTTACTCAAGAAACCATAGGATCATATAATATTAATTTATCGACATTTATTCAAATATATGCTCGCGTATGGATAATGTATATAATTCATTCGATCATTTTTCTAACCAGTGAGAACCTTTCACCCGATTGGTAAACGTTCAAGGTTGTCACTGACGCCGAAAGCCTCAAGATATCTTTTACATACACATATCGCGTGCTTTTGTGAAATGGTATTAAGAAACTTCCACCATGCATGTAACTCGCCATACATACGTGGCCATGACCCCATAGATTTCAATGATAATGATACAATTTTTATAACACTGTATGTACAAAAAATCAGTTTTACTTAACATCCAAATAGTAAAGGAATGTCCGTGAAATGGACGAAATAATGAATGTTTCGATCGAACAACATGTATATAAAAACGAGAATATTAAATTTTGGATTTTGTTCTAAAATACAGCTTCAGTTTAAGAAATTGAAAAGTCTATAGTAAAAATAAAACCATGGGCAAATAATTTGGCAGCGACACGCCCATTAAGATGTGGTTGCATCTATTTCTAGACGCTCACATGAGCTTTTTCCTTTATGCATATCTTTCAATAAATAACATAAATAGTAAGAAATGAAGTGACAAACTATTTTATCTCTTAATATCTGTTCTAAAAAATTACAAATATACATGAGCAAGTAGTTATATAGTTCATAAAACTAATCGAATTCTTTTGAAATATCTGATATACAATTTAGAAGAGTTTATTGTGTTCTAGTTTATCATATATAATGCGATAATAATACGCAATGCGTAATCTTTCAGAAAATAAAAAACGTTTCGTTAATGAAAAGAAAGTTCGAAACAGAAGAGAATGGACAAATTAAACAATCTAAAAGAGACTTCAGTTTTCATGCATGGAAACTGATGATCAAATATGGAGTACTCTTTGCTGGCCGCTCACAAAATGGCCACAGTCTGATACACGCGAAACGCGTAAAACTGCTGTTAAATACTATTTATATAGTTCTTAAAAATAAACGAAATATTAAAAAGTACAAAATAAATATAAGATATACACGTACGATGATTTAAGTTAAATAACACCACAGAAACGAAATACTTAAATAATATGTCACTTTAAATACACGTGGTTAAAGTATGATAAGCAAAATCTTCGTGAAACTTTTAAATTAGAACAAATATCCAATGGTAATCAAATATTTCATTTTTTCCTTCCAACTATTATTCTTAATTTTTAAGGTTAACTGCATATATTGCATAAACCTCAAAAATATAATTCATTATTCACCCAGTGAAGTCGGAAGCAGCCATATTTGAACATAGCCGTAGCTCAATCTTCCGATATATGTTTCAGAATTTAAAAATTATCTTTTTTTTACCAGTTAAAAAAACAGCTGAACTGAGTACTGTAGAATATAAAGTCAGTAATTTAGAATTTTCAATAACTGAAGGCATTTACTAGTATCAGAACAAAGCTTATATTTGAGAAAGTCAGTGAACACAAAATGTCGGAACCACGTTGCAAAAAGCAGATATACTGTAGATATACCGTTTGAGGATAAATCGTTTCAAGGTAACAAAATAATTTATACATACATTTTGAATTAAGATTTTTCCCTGGCGTCGCCGTTGCATCCGTGTTATCACTTTGTTTCTCACACACAGTAATAATTTAAAAGAAAGAAATTAAAAAGTTCAATAAAACCTCTAAAATTGGGATATATAAGATCTCTAAATCCAATATAGCTCACGTATCTTACAAGGAGAAAAGAACGGTGCGTGTAAAAGGCGCTCGTTACGATTAAATAAAGAATTATATGTACAAATTCTATGGAATATATTGAGATTAAGAAACTTTATAGGAACGGGATGCAGTAAAACGCAATATAATAAGCGTATTCGTTACGTTGTGATGTATAAAAAGTTTAAAAAATGAGTATAGGTATGTACTTATGTATAACTACAAATGTACAATTGTCGTTAAAAAAAGTAATTATAAAAGGAGAAGGGAAAATGGGAAAACGGAGTAAAAAATACGCCCGGCTAGCACAGCACGTGCTGGCTACTGGAGGAACTCCGTTGTTCGATGAGGAAAGAAGCCGGGAACCTCCCTCCAGCAACAGAATCGACAATGATCGTGTACCTTCGGCACTTTTCGCGCCTTTTCGTCTTATGATGACGTCACCGTATGGCACGAAGCTCCTTTCGGAGTTCTATGCCTTGCGTTTCAATCATTGGGAAAAGACCCGTTCACATTAAAAATATACATTCCAATAAAAATTATATGATGTTTATATTTTGTTTAGTTCTCAATCTATTCATAGATTTTTTGATTTAAGAAATATCTAGAGCAAAAAATCAAAACCTGACATGCGTGATTCGACTAAAATAATAAACATAATTTAATGTAATTTATAAACAAAATTTCAATTTTACGAATATTATATCTTCCTCCCTTTATCATTGAAACATCTAAAATTTCTTTCTACTATAACAATAGATACTGCATCTGTAGTTACGTTATAAAGTTAATATATAATAAATATACAGCAAAAAGGTTGGTTCAACTTATCTATGCAAACGGTTATAAACTTACCCTTTTTTTTGTTTTCCATTTTAAAAAATTTCTATAGCAAACTATGCTGAGTTGAAATGACTGCACTTTTCTTTCACGTTACAAAATAATCGTATTATTAACGGTCTATAGACGGAAAATTGAAAAATTAATTGTCTCCACTTCTGTCACTATCACAGTTAAAACACTTTCACATCTAGGTAACTTTAATTTTCTAAAAAATAAAACATTTTGATATCCATACTTTAAACGACGTTTCTCCATTTGTTCGAATCCTCAATGCCTTTGTGTGTGTCAAGACTGTGGTCATATTAAACTTAATGGCATGTTACTTTGCACTCTATTATTAGAAAAATTTAAATTTTTCGGAGATTTTATATGTCCGTAAGAACATTTAACAATATACGTTTCCTACTTTAATGTAAACCGAGGTGAAAATATAATTGTAATTCTTGAACTAACGTATTATTCAAAAAGAACTTCCGTCACAACTAGGAAATTTAACGGACATAGTTGGAACTAATTTATAGGTTAGAATGAAAGCAAGTCATGTCCCAGCAACTCCACGAAAATATTCAGCAAGCCTTATCGTTGATAATGTCTCTAGAGATATAATTACACGAGGATTTGCTCACGAATGTTTAGCATCCTATTAAAAAGAGTTCTAAAATATTAGGATCTACTTGCACGTGCTTAACATGGAGATACGTGTCCGTTTATATACTCGTACACACGTGCCTATATAAAGGCACCTTCGCGGGTGACCATACTATATATTGTAATTCCTAACGATTGCGGAGTCCACATAAATACTCAAACATCTGAATATTCGAAATACGCATAAAAATGCATTAACTGAATTAGCAGCTCATAACTATTTATATATATATGTATATATATATAAAATTATAGGCAATGACGAGACTATTGGAGCTATCATGAAAGCAAAGTTCAAGTTATAGTGATACGGGAGAAAAAGAAACTATCGAAGTTCTAACCTGTAACTACAGATTTTAGTGCACAATGATATCCTTATTTCACGAAAATTCATCATCACATTAATGTATAAATATAAAACAAAATATTATTTATTACTGATATATATAGAAAGTAAATGTAAATTTCTAAAACAAAGATGTGAGAAAGTTTGCTTGTTACAGAATTGAATTGAATATTAAAATGGTTTTTTATGTAAAATATGCAAGAACAACATTCATTTTTGCCCCTTTCAATGAAATTATACCTTTTGTATTTTTTAACCAACTTTAGAGAAAACTTTCAAAGCTAGTATTTAATAAAAATAAATAATAAATTTACTATTGCATTTTATGATAGTCTTTAAACATTTTGTAGAAAAGGGTTCAAATATTCAATTAATCAGTAAAGTTGATACAATATTCATTTTAGCACTAAATTTGCAGTTGAAATAACTTAATTAATCTAATTATATATTACCAGAAATTATGTACAATAGTAAAATGCAAAATGTGGCATGATACATATGGTAAACAAAATTATGAAAACTTACCATCAGAAGATTTTTGTTGTTGAACTTCAGTTCGAACAGGTTCAGTTTCCGGCTTATCAGCAGTCACATCTCCATTAGGTTTCAAATGATGGTCTGTCTGATTGTGAGCAGGTGTAGGAGTAGTGCCTCTAGAGCTAAGACTCTTTTCCCTCGTTTTTTTCTCTTTCTGTTCTTTGGCACTCGGAGGCAGCTCAGTTACAGCAGTAGGTGCAGCAGCAGTAGCCACAGATTGATTGTGGGTGTGAGTCTGCGATTTTCTTCTAGGCGGTGAATTCGATGAATTTTTATTGGACAAGTTAGGGAACGGTTCTCTGGCAGGAACGGGGTTAGCACTTGGGGGGGCAGTGGCGGACGGTTTAGGGACCTCCGGAACGTTCGTACTTGGTATAGTCACAACGGGAATTGGTGTCTGTGTTACAGTAGGTGTGGCACTTGTACTCTTCACTTCAACGTCAGTTATAGTAGCCGCGGGTAGCTGCGCAGAAATATCATCCTTGTTTACGTTACGCGGTGCAGCTGGCGGTGGCTCCTCAATGACCACATTTTTCAATTCGCTTCGAGGTTGAAATTCTTTTAAAGGAATTTGCAATGGTTTAGACTCTGTTCTCACTGCACAAGAGTCTATTTGAGTCACATTACTAGGGATACCTAATGACTGATTACACAATACGGTTACGTTAGATACATTTTGCGTTGATGGTGAACTTGTATTACACTGACTGTTCACATCATTAGTAGAATTTGTCTGGGAATTGGATAAACTTTGCGTTACATTTTGAGTTGCAGTTGTGTTTGATACACAAGTCGGTACCGTCGAGTCGGAATTGGACCCTTCGGTCGCGACTTTCGCAACTCGGGCTGCAAAGTCTGCTTGCACCTCGGCGTCATTATTCTGTAACAATCACCAATTCTACATGATAGACAATGATACATAGCAATCGGATGAAGATTATGCTTGGCAACTAAAAACTGGTTTCCAAACTCAAATCATAGGACGAGAAATAAAACTAAACGTACTAAGTGAAATAAAAGAAACATTCAATATGTTTATACCTCTGTTACCCCTCAGCCATGGTTTGCAAACTATAAGCAGAATTATAAAAAACTGTATGTAAGTAATACATCTACATAATAATATATCTAGTCCACATAAAAGTTAATTCATTTATTTTTATAATTATTTATAATTGAGATAAATACTTTATACAATTTATTCAAGAGTTCTAGCTTGGTATTGATTTAGTTCTATTAAATTAAAAGCAAACTGAATTTTGATATAACATTTGAATATTTCTACAAGTATTAAAAATTTCTACAAGTTAAGAATAATCTTTTAATGATCATGGCTTCTGGGTACAGATATTAATAATATAAACAATTAACTATAAGAGAAAATCAACTATATATTTATTCTACAACTTATTTGTTCATTACTTATGTATTCTATATATTTTTTGAACAAAAATATTTCTCTTACAGTTAATTGTTAATGTCTTAATATTACAAAATTACTCACTTGTGGTTGAGGTGTTCCACGATTGCTAGATTCACCACTCTGAATAATTTCATTATCCTTGTAAATTTCGTGACTTATATTTTTACCCGTTGTTGGATCTACGATATCATAAATAGCATTCTGTCCCCTCGGTTTCCGAGATTTTGTCGTACTATTTGTTGCACTTGTTGCACCACCGTTATGGCCCGAGTACACATCTTTAAAGGAAACACAAGATTTACAATACATATGAAATATTTAAATATACTTATTTACTATTAACGCTTTCATTCTTAAATTCATATTTAATAAATAATTTACTATCACCACTTTATTCATCACTTTATTTCTCACGTTTGTTCTATATTATTTATCTATTCTACTACTCACCACCATACATTTTTTATACGTTATTTATAATATACATTTAATAAAATTTGGTAAACAATTACTTAGAAGCTCTATATTTCTTTACATTTTGTGTGTTGAAGTGTACTAAAAGAACCGATGTGAAAATATAAATTTACCTGATCCTATACCTGAGTTCATAGAAAACCTTTACAGTTATAGCTATGAGAGGTTAATGGATTCTAAGAATCTAAAGGCCTATTGTAATGTAAACTCAGAAGCCATAAATAAAGTCCTTTACAATTTCACAATAAAGTCCGTAACTTTCGTTTTACATGCATTCCCTTGAATTATGAGTTTTACTTTTCTTAGACCTTATCGTTAGGAGATTAGTGATCCATAAATATACCACTCAATTTTATTTGATGTTTAAAAATTATTTATGAGAGTATATTTACTGCGTTAAAAGTACAGTTAACTTTCAATAATCTATGCTTACAGTATTTCTACGTTGTTTAATTTTAATCTCTCATTATACATCAGTATTGAGATACTATATTGCATAACATGCTGGCAGGCACATACACGCTGAAAAGTTTAACTGCTTTTTTCTTTACTTTATTTATCACAATATATTTTTTAAATATATTTTGTTAAAGATAATTTATATATATTACACAATTACTTTAAGAAACTTACATATGTTACAATTCCTACAATGGGAAAACCGAAAATTTAAGTACAATGCTAAAAGATTATATTTTTTGTTTGTAACATATATTGCAATGAGACTGAATTTTCATTTTAATACGTTCAGGATGGAAGCGAAATTCATAAAACATTTGCTATTTTACTATTTATGATTAGATAGTTAATTTAATTCTATGGGAATCTTTATTATATTGTTAATATATATATACATACTTAAACTATATGTACATATACCTACTCCTTTTACCAAACAAATTTTATTTATACACATATGCATATAAAACATTATAATAACCTATCAACAGTTTCATAAGTTTCCTTATTGTGATAATTATGTCATATTTTTTCAATTTTTATAAAAGTAATAAATACAAAATAATATTTTCACGTATTGAAAAATAGTAAAATATTTCAAATATTTGTCCTGCAGTGACACATGACCTCCATAAGCCATATATCCCATTAATGTGTCACGTTATTAAATAAGTACATTACCCCATGATTCACCACTGATTCACACTATCCTAAACATTTTGACTTCAGGTAACATAACCTAAGAACCTAGGAAATGTTAACTATATTGAAATATAATAATAATATATAGCTTACCAGTCTGAGAAAGAGATATACCCATTGGGGGTAACGGTTGAGCCTGCTGCGTAGGTTGCTGAAGCGTACCCTGTGGTACTACTGGGGCTCCTTGGGCACCGGCCAGCGGGCCTGCAACATGTTGTGCCCCACCAGTGACGGCACTTGCACCTGCACTTCTTAAACTTAGTGGTGTATTTGCTGGTTGGCTAGTGGGCCAATAATCTGCAATGTAAAATATAAAATTTATTTTGCATTTAATGTTTGCGATGTCAATAGTTACTAAATACTACTTACAAGGAGCTGGCGCAGGTGCACCAAATGTACTATACATATTTTGTGCCGTTATAATAGCAGAGTGTTGAAATTGTGGATAATATTGATTTTGATGTGTTTGATGCCGTGTAGGTGGACCACCAAACTAAAAGTATAAAATCGTTGTTACACTTAGAGTCAGTAACAACAAAAAAAATGAATATGATAAAGTACATTACAAGCAAATAATGATTTGTTCACAAGAGAAAAATTTAATTGCAAACTAATATTTTGAAATTTAAAAATTGTATTTGTAAATATTCTCTAGTGATAGAAATAAAATGAGTGAAGCATGACAATAAATATATAAAATCAACAGTACTTAACTACTACCTGAAGGGGTATTTGACTGTTCATTGCGTATACGGATTGCTGATGTGGAGGATGAAGATTGGGGACTTGGTACATTGTTCCAGTTTGAACCATTCCACCACCTGGATGATAGATTGCGGTTGGTTGACCTCCACCTCCACCAACTCCTGACATTCCCACCACTTGTGCACCAGTACCGCCTTGACCTCCTCTGTGGCTAATGCCTCTTGGTTGTTGTGCCCTTGGGCCTGGATAATAACCCTAAAATTGTAAAGTATGTTAATAAAATTTTTACTCAGTCTTCAATCATTCATGCATTTAACTAATTGTAATATATTCTTTATATTCTTTTTATAACAATTTGTAATTCACCTGTGATGTTGGTCTAGTCTGTGCTGGCCCATATACTTGTGACAGGGGTTGTGGTTGAGGTTGCAAATGGGCCTGCTTTCCCATTTCCTGTGGTGAGGGGGTATGCACAGGGGGTGTAGTAGTCGGTGCCGGACCTTGCGGCGGTTGTGACTGTACCCCGGGTGCCGGAGTTTGAGGTGGTGCCTGGCCTCCAGCAGGACCTCCTGGCGGTATACCTGCTGCTGATTGTCCTATGGACTGTAAACCGCCGAGTGGAGGAGGTCCTCTACCACCAGGTACTCCTACACTACCCCCTCCCCCGCCCACCTGGCCCCCTGGTTGGGTGCCGTAATTTTGTCCAGACACATGAAAGTCTGATCCTGAAATTATAAACAACAAAAAATTAAGTATTATGTTATAAATTCGAGAAAAATGTAATTGAACAAAAAATTGAATCTTAAAATGGGTAGTAATGAGAACTAATAGAATTTATCTTGCCCATCTCTATTAAACAATTATAATTTGTGTCTGCATTGCTTTTCTTCTTTAAAGTAGTTGCAGATCAACAATTTGGTAAATATCCATTGAGTAAACAATATTTTATAAAGGACAATACCAAATTTACGATATGCATACATCTTACATTATACTGTTGAATTGAAATTCTTAAATCCATACAATATTGAATAGAGAAGAAGAACATATTTTGACATTAGCTGTAATCTGAGATTTTTTAAATGATTTTATAAATGAAACGCTCTATATTGTGCTAATTGTTAAAATATTAGGAGGGAAAGGGGAAAACAATCTTTTATTTATAACAAAATATAATATAAAATGTTTTTATATGCATATACATTAATGATATAAAAAAATTGTATATAGATAAATGCTACAAAATATATAACAAAAATTTCTGTTTCATTGTCATTGTTTATCTTAAATAGTAAATGTATGAATGCTCATGTACATGTAACATATACACGTACGTATATATATGTATATACGTATATATCTGGTTCTGTGATATAAAAAAAGTAAGAAAGAAAATAGATATTATTGTGCATTCAAATCCGCATATGCCAGATATTGCCCCACCGTACAGCATTCGCCATATTCTGTCGTTAAACGAATTACTCGTGAAAGCGATTATGCGTGGAATTGCATGACATCGCTTGACACGTCGTCGACGTCTAAGCAATGCAGTGCAATTGGATACATATATTATCAAAACATCCAACGAGTCCGAATTACTGTCTCTGAAAGGGGTTGAGAGTGTACGATAATACAATGTATGGGAGATGTATAATTTTGCAGAAATGTGAAAATATTTTCCACCACATGTTGCAAAATAATCACGAGAAAATACGCTCAAGATACAGGGACAGATAGGGAAACAAGAAAAAAAATATGGATACTCAGCTTACCGTTGAAGATCGACACTAAGCTAGTTATAGTTTTCTGTTACGTAAATATTATGCCTAACAGCACCAGAAAATTTTTACAACCAAAGAACAGTGAAGTGACAGCAAGGCACGAACGTGAGCAAAGAAATCGAGAAGACGGCCTCACGAACGGCCATCTTTGCACATGTGGGCAGGGACCAGAGCAGTGCTGCTATCTGTAGTTCCGTGAGTGCATTGATTGCTATGAAAGGGGGGCGAGGCCGAACTCCATCGTCAGAATCGTTTTAAGTACCATGAAAATATGTAAATTATATATCAATCCGAAAAATACTTGGAATTTCAACTTCCATTCGCTACCATGTTAATTATCTTAAAAAAAGATAATATATTAGTCATTGATTAATAAAATATAATATGTGCAGTATTACAAAGAGACACATATTAATTTGGTTACTTATTTTAAGCTAATTTTCTTTAGAAGATAATAACATTCCACAACTTAAGTAATGCTATCACTGTTGTCTTTTTAACAGTCTGTAGCGTTTTAAAAGTAAGCTTTATCGCATTATTTTATATTGCATTATTATCATATCGTCACTAATTTATGTTATATATAATACTCTTTAATGTTGAATAATCGACGATGGAAGGCACATATGTGTATATTAACAGAGTGAAAGAACGTGGCGTGGAAAATACAATGCAGAATGTAATACATCATTTCCGGTGCTAATTCCCTTCCAGTCCCTCTCTACTTCTCTATCTTTTCCTCTTCCCAACTTCCACCACTAAATCGCGTACATAGAATACATATACGCAGAGTAAAAAGTACATCGTATAGTCAGATTTTGACTTTCACTGTTTCAAAAATCAATGTGATTTGAAACTAATTCGAGCAACTAAGTATGGGAAGAAATCAACAGAACAGATTAACGTACATGAAAGTAGAAGTGAGGTTAGAACGATCACATTGCAGCCACGTGGCTGATCAGTGACATGTTGTTGAAACAGTATCACTGGATGGTACAACGTTATCATAACGAATCCTTTTATTTCTAAATATTGATTGTAGTTTGTAATCCTATTTTTGAAAATAAGATTAATACAAATTACTACACAATATAAAATTATATATCTATATGAAAAATGATACTGTCAGCAAGTAGATTAAGGATTATCAGCTGTGATTCATATTAAATATGTGAAGAAATAAATAATGATACGAGAATTTTCTTTTTTATGTTTATGACATTTTTCGTTCATTGTATTTCTCTTTATCGATCTCTTTACTTAATTATCACTGATATCTATTTTATATATTGAAAGCTTTATTAGTCGATCAATCATACAAACAATTTTGATGCAATAGACTATTTCTATAAATTTTCCAGTTTAATATAGTATCGGTTCAAATGATAATATACTTCGTTATCAATAGACACAACATAGACATCTTTAAAAATAATGTGTACTTAACATTGTACAGTTTTTTAAAATACACACTTTGTTTATAACATGGTGGATTTAAAAATGGTTTCTTTTCTCAACTTCTCAACTTCAAAGTTCGTTAAATTGTTAGAATTTCTTGAAATATAGTTATTAAAACCTCGTCGCCACCGTGGCGGGACATATCATGCAAGAGGAAAGAATCGAATATACCTTCGCGACTATACAAGGTAGAAAGCATTTTATCGATTGACCTATATCGTGAATTGTCTACAATGCCGCCCAGGGGCGCTAAGGACTAACCTAAATACTAAGGTCCTATATATTGATGCTGTAACTTAACTGTAAATAACGAATATTTATCAATCAAGGCTTTTTAGAAGTAGTCATTTTTCCATACAACATTTTGAATATGAATATTAAATGAAAAATTAAGGTACGTTAAGGAAATTAAATAAAAACATTTCCACTAAATGTTGGCATAAATTTATTTGATGAAACAAATAAACGAAAAATTACCAAAAGAAATGATCATAAAGCAAGGGTATGCTTGTCGTTACTGTAAGTGGAAATGTCATGAATTTATTTTCGTAAACATTATTCGGTACAAGTCGAAGTTGGTCGTGTATCTACAAATAGATACAACCGATTCGACTTCTGACAGATAGGGCACCGGGTCTTTAAATTAACTACCTCCAGTGTGCTCGAAAATAACGGTCTTCGTGTATCCACATCTCTTCCTATATGAATAGGTTTGCGATGTTACATATACACGATCATGCAGTTATGTGTGCATTGGCATACGTAATAAAAAATTTAATGGTTCCAAGTAAAAGTGGGGGTTTATACACAATTGTGAATCTGTGCAAATCGTATATTGAATATGGTTATGTATAATTTTATCACGAATGCATCGACCTTCGAAATACAAAACTGAAGAAGATAGAGAATATGGTTCAAGGGAAAATCAGCAACTAAAAATAAAGATAAAGAAGCAAACAACATCCAAATTTGAGTCAATGCTTCCATTGGTCACGAAAATATATGTCCATAATGGAGCAAATGAAGATAGAGCTCTTTCACTTGGACAACATACATGCAAACAAATGTTTAATACAACTATAGTCAGAATATAGTATGTACTTTTTTATAAAAAGAAAAAGAAGTGATAGGAATCAAATACTTATATCATCTTTCACTTACAATACTACATAACATTTTTGTCTTTCACCAAGCTTTCCAATTTGATATTCCTTACAATACTACTATCTACAATTATTATACTCTAAAGTTATAAATACTCATTTGTAATAGAATTAAATAAAAATGTTGAATATCTAGCTGACTGGACAATTCTTATGGAGTGTCTCAATTACTAAAAAGAAATAAATTCTTAAGCAATTTGAATTTATGAATATCTTGTATCTGTTCACAGCAATGGAATCCAAGTTCTTTTAAATAAATTCTGAAAATTTACAAAGTCATTGCACGACATCCGACTCAAATCTACATAATGATTATAATTCTGTGAGCTATTTAACATCATAATAGTACTTATAGAAGAATCTGTGTTGATTAATTTAGGGATTACATGTAACCAAGTGATTTGCTGGAAGTTAAAAGTACACTGGTACTAAAAAAATGATCTTAATGTTTAGGAAAGCACCGGGTAATTAGGGTTGGGTATCTTAAATTGAGCTGTTAGTAGTGTAGTTACTTCATCATAAATTGATAAGATAATTTATGAAATAAAATAATATCACTCAATTGATAAATATATCGATGAATTTTTGAATTTATGATCGACCATATAATCGAATATATGCGATATTTCCAGATTTAATTTTCGTATCACAAAAATAGAATACGCAAACCAATATTTTTCAACTTGTTCCATAACACCATAAGGAATAAGTAGTATTTTATTCTAGATGAAACTATTGCAAAAAAAAAATCAAATCGCTAGTATATATTATAATCTGCATCATCGCTCTCTCTCTCTCTCTCCCCCCCCCCCCCCTCTCTATCTCTCCCTCACTCATTCGCTCTCCATTGGTTGTTCTTTCTTGTACTTACTAGCATTTGCAGTAACGACTCGATACTGCGGTGGTGCTTGTTGATGCTGAGTTTGTTGCTGTTGTTGCTGCTGATGACTCAGATGGTTAATGTTGACAGTCAATTGATGATGGCTCAGCTGATGATTCAAGTGGGGACTTGGCGATGGTGGTGGCTGATGGGCCGGATGCACGTGGTGATTGTGACCTGGCTGTGGATTTTGTGGATGAGGGGCCGAAAGGTGATGGTGGTGATGGGGTCCTCCACAATGTGGCAAGAGACAGTGCATAGGTCCCATACCTACAGCGACACCCACTGCGCCCTCCTTCGAGACGCCATATCTCGAAACCATTCTTCCTGACGTTGCTTTTCTTCTTACTCAGCGTCAATGGCACACACGCCTTGACTGATAACGTTGGTTAGAAAAGAATCGATTAAAAGGAGATGTTTTCGTCGATTGCTTCGATGATCCTTTCAAACGATGGATGCATCAGGTTTCGAAAAATCGTTATTTGTAAATGCAGTTAGAAATAAATACTATATGAATTTATCGATGATCTTTTTTACCGTTTAAATAATTAATCAATAGATTAGCGTAGTCGAAAAGATCTCTTTCTTTGCATGCGTTCCGTTGTTCATATTCCTAAGTAGTAGTCGCGTGATCATCTAAATGCATGCTTTGTTAATTCCGTCACAAAAATAAATATTCTCTCTTTCTTTATCTTCCTTTTGCTTCCGTTTTTGTTTTGATCAGCGCAAAGCTATTGACATAGGTTTGATGCACTGAACGAACGGACAACGGTGTCAAGTGCAAAAAGCTCATCGATATTTAAGCGACACTATCTTTGTTGTCCACGAATCTCTCAATCGGCAATACTGTACCATGATGTCATCGTCTACTTCATCAGCAACGTAACAAAGGGCCTTATAAACGGAGTTCATCTATCGTAACAGTTGAATACGCCCAATAGTTGAAGTCACGAGATTTCTTTGAAAATACTGGCAGTATCGTTGATTCTTTTCCTTCAATTTCCATTAAACGTTTCTAAAATTTTCTTTATTCGTATATGTATGGACATTTCCAGCTTTTTCTTCGAAACAATATTATTTTTTCTTTCTTGATCGATCAGTGGTACATACTTCATTAAGGTATGGGACGCGAAAAGCGTCGATTGATATTCTTAGTAACGAAAATTCGTGACAAATAGAAAACCGTAGATCAAATTCTTGAAGGGTGTAAAACTTTGGAGGATGATAGAATTTCCATTGGAATAATACTAGAACGAAAGAAGTAACGTGTTTTAACCGACATTTAATGAGATGATCGATCGATAGTCACCGAAGTTTGCTGCCTGACACGCGTTTTATAAATGAAATGTCTGTACACGTGATGATCCGAAAACAACATTTTCATATAACACCTTTAAAATCATAAAAATTTCTTCACACATGCCATTTCATTATCGGGTGGATAAGTTCACTGTGAACATTTAATTTTGTCGCTCGAAAATATCATGCCACCATATTGTTTTTGTTTCGTATCGATGCACGCGATTCCTTTTGATGTAATACTTCCGCACTCAACTGTCAAAACTTCTTAACGTGAAGATGCACAAAGGTAGGAGACACGCTGAAACGGACGGGCTATCGTACCTCTTCCATGCCAAAATCGATATTTAAGGCTCGACCGGCGTCTCCCTCATCGCACCGCCCACTCCTGCCACGGGAAACTTCCTATTCACAAAGCACATACAGGTTATGTCTACCGAGGATTTATCACTAAAACGGAATTCAGCAGCGCACACAAGTCCGTTTCACAGCGGACTCTTCCAAAATCTCTTCTTCGCACGTTCCTTCTCCACTATTGGATCACTAGGGGAAGTCTCGGGACTGATGATCGGAGGTATTCGGCCGCGTGCCGAAAAGTACCGAGTTGCGTTCTATGTAGTTCCCTCCGTATCGCGATTTCTGAACGCGATAAAAAGTCCCGTAGGTAAAGAAGCGAATTGCTCCCAGCACAATGCACACACGGTTTTTACGATGTTATGGAAATATGACAACACGCGCGTTACGTATTTAAGGCAAATGTATAGGATGTAAAAGTTCAAACTGAGCAAGAAATTGAAACGGCGTCAATTTGTTCCTAGATTGCGTGAGATTCTTTCTCGGACACCATGAGGTTGTCCGATAATATATACCGCCCTTTCCCAACGAATTTTCTTATTCGATATTGCATTCAAAGGTTGAATGATATTTAACGTATGCGTTTATATTTGTATAACGTGTAAACTCGGAGAAGGGAAAGATAAATCAACGAAGACGTGAAGACGAGCGTACCCTTTTGCAAGGGACGCGGCGTAGACTGATGCAGGCTAGTCCTTCTCGCACGACTTACGAATCGCGACCCGTGGCCCCCTACCCGTTTCGCTCTGCAACTAAGGAGCGCCAGGATCGTACTTCTATTTCAAAAGTACCCTCTACCCATTTACGATTTTACACGAAAAAAGAAAAGGACATTGTGCTAGCGCACATTATAATACTTGTTACTAATTATTATATTCCTACTTACTATAGCATTTCTATTATATGATAAGAAAAGTGTCGATTTTTTTCTGCTTAAATTATTATAAACTACGTTAATCTCTTTAAATATTGGCTCAGTTCCGAAAGGTTCCGAAAGTACAAAGAAATTCCGATTATTACATGAAACACATTTCACATTACATAAATCAATATATATGTATGCATGCGCGTGAAATCCTTTTTTATATTATAGAATATTTAAAATAAAATATAAACATTAAATGTACGTGTTATAACACGGCCCTGAAAAGTAGTCAAGCGCCAAACCCACACTGAGTCGAAGGTATAGCCGCGTGCGCAGACCAGTGGACAGAGTGCAAAGAGCTGCGCACGCGTAATGGACGTCGACGCGGTAGACCCTTCAACTCGCATGAATGCAGTAGGCGCAGCCCCACGACACTTGAGGGTAAGGTGACGTGCAGCCTTGTGCATGCGCGCATATACCACATTCGCCTTAACTTTGCCACATGTCACACCCGTTTGTTTGTAGTTTGTACTACATACTGCGAGAATTAAATGTTTCTGTACATGGCACGAGTATTCCTTAAATTTGATATCAATATACTCAGAATTTTCACGCATCGTACGTACCTTTTTTCTTTAATAAATTAATTAAATTAAACACAAATTAATGTATATAAAATATGAATTGTTTATTCTGAATCATAATTAATTTTCATTCTATGCAGTTTTTTTCTAGAATAGAAATATTTATTTTGAGATTCGTAATTATAGTAAAACGTTTAGTTATTGTATCCTCAATTTTGGACCTGTGTATTCTGTATGAAATTCTTACGTAATTGTAAGATCTTTCAAAAGAGTCTTATAAAAGACACCAATAATGTTCGTTTTTTCATAATTCTTAATCCACTGCACATTTCCAATGGATAATATCATGATTCCGCACTGTGCTTCTTAAAATAATATATATTAAGATCATACGCACATAAAGATTCATGTCTAAACCAACAAAGAATTTCTATTCATATCGCATATCTTCCCATTTTAAAATCATATATTAATTACTTCAGCACCATCTGTATTGTAATCGAGTCGATAACGTTCTCTGTTCTCATAAAGGAATTTAAATTACTAAAATTTCTTGTTTCAACGCAGCAAACTTTAATGAACTAAAGCATTTTCTATGATCGTAGAATATTCACACTAGCTGTCAATGGTGGGTATTTCACCGTTACTGTCGTAAGAAAAGGGGTGGTTAGAACTGCTGTGTATTTCTTAATGACAACCAGAACGTCGAAGTAAACCAAAGAAGCGAGAAAAGAGTGACAAGTCGCAGAGGTGCTAGAGCGTGCGCCATGCGTGGGTGAAAATGCACGAGCGCGTGGATACAAAGAAGAAATACAAGAGTCGTGCTCGGCTTCGTTCAAACGAGGGACAAGATCCACGGAATCGTGTGTATAGGTTAGGTGGGTAACCCAGTTTTGCCGGTGCACCAGGCCAGGCTGCAGCAACGCCGTTCAACGATCGATACCTATATGCACCCGGTACTGCCCACAGCCTAGATTCGCTTGTCTAGGATAGGTGCAAGAAGGGGAGTGCGTGACCTACATCTTCGGGTAAGGTGTCTCGAAAATATGATTTAAAAAGCCAAATTCAAGATTTGTCCGTTGTCGAACGATGACAGAATAAAAGAAATGTCCCACTCTACAGATATATTACATTTGAGATGGTTATATTTAAGTACTAGCACCGGAGCTCGAAATTTTTAATGTCACACAAAAATTACAGAACAAGAATATTGCACTTCCAATTAAATATGTTAAGAGGACAAACCATAGACATTCCTTTTTAGTAGCAAAACTACTTTTGAACGTAACGGTAAATAAAAAAAGACAAATGTCTACTTTTAAATATTGAAGTCGTAAATATATATGTAAAGATATGCACTCCAGGCACATCGCATAGTTCCGATTTTGGTAGGAATGAAGTCCAGGTAGGCACGAAGGCGGAGAAGTAACCGTTCAGTTAGATAAAAGAAAATACAAAGGACATTGGGGATGAGCAGTAAACCGTGCATTCAAGGCGTACGAAATGTACATGGGGAGGACAAAGAAAGAGGGAATGAAACAGAGATAAACCCGTAACCTTCGGCAACCTTCGAATGTCTTGGTTCAAACATTTTACCCAGACGAGACGCAGTAGTTCAAAGTCCTCTGGTGAAAACATAGTCAGTGACTCATGCTTGTTAAAAGAATTCATGGAAATCAAGCATGGTCGCAAACTTTTCCAAAGTATACAATGATTCACTGTTAATTACCTTCTATAAAACAAAATCCGTGAATTTTCGAGTCCCATGATTCATTGTACTGTACGCCGACAAAGTATACAACGCCAATCGTTACTACGAGTATTCTTACAGAAAACTTTCTACCGTAGAATAGAATATATTTGAATTTTAAGCCTATTCAAAATTTAAGTTACAATACCATGAAAGTTAATTTTAGGGAGAAAACAGCCGCTTTTGTTCAAGTTTTCCAGAAATGTACAATTTCCGAAAGGTGTTCGAAGAACTATAAAACCCTCGGTATTCTATATTGACCAAAACTGTAAGTGCCTTATAGAAATCCTACAGAACAAATGAAGAAGGCAAAAAGCGAGAAGAAAGTAGACACAGAAGGTGCGCACGGACCATAGAAGTCGGTTTCCAGGGGTCTTTGAGCCCTCGAGCCGTTGACCTTGGAAAGGTAGCATGGAGATCTTGTAGTGTGAGAGCAGTAGTACTCTGCCTCTCTACGTGGGCGTTCGGTAGGAGGTTACAAGCCTACGAGAGGAAAAAGGCTGGTCGCAAACGCGAAGGTAAGGAGTAACGCGGGCTAACGTATGTCTGGACGAAGATAGAGGATAATTCTGTGAAGGAAGGGTCGATATTTACCGGCCTTTCCCGTTTCACCATCCGGGCAACGACCCATCGCCCCTACGTACCCTCCGTGGTCGCTCATCTACCCCCTACACCGCTTTCTCTCTTATGTTCAATTTCACTTTCCCCTCCAGCCCCTTCATCCTTCCTTTACCGACACACGTTCAACCTCCTTCAACCATTCTCTATCAGCCTTGCCACCCTTGGTGTCACTACATTTTACGCTATTGCGTCCTAACCCTGAAACGATCCAAGTTGTGTCCCTTGAGACGTCCAACTACCAGAAAGGTACCGTGGTCAAGAGCGGGGACTCGACCGTGGTTTATCGAATGCGCGTGAGCACGAAACGGAAAATTCATCAATTTGCGGATTTACTTCATTTACTTGAAACATTTTTTTCTTCCAGATGTTGCAGTATTTAGGTATAGTGCAAACTACGACACTCAAAGGAAATAATATATATAAAATTATAATTAATATATAATTATTATTATCAATTTACTTGACAAATGTGATTAAGCAATTTGTAAGCTGTTAAATATGAACATTTTGCTTTACATATGCTCAGACATACGACATAACAACAATGAATATCACGATTGCAAATGCTAGGATAAATTACATCTCCATACCATACTGCCACCTATAGGTAAATAGTCCCAACAAAATTGATCAACTCGGTCGATAAAATAATATGCTATTCAAATCTGTTTTCATGGAACAATTAAAAAGTGTAATCATCAGCACAATAGATTCACAACAGAAAATTTCTCAAATTCATTTAAATACTTAATTCAATTTTTTATTTAATATTATCAATAAAAATCACATTATCAATAGTTATAAAATGTTATGTTACGCTAGTTCTATTTATACATTAAATATGTGCACTGCTAATGCTTTCACATATTCTCTATCTTGAAATTGGATCGAATTTTTTAATTCAAAGGAAGATTATTTTTTATACTGTCGACATTGAAAGTGAAATGCATGCGAACATATTGGAATAACGTGGAAAATACGTATAGAGCTCGCTATCGAATTATGATTCCACCAAATGCAACGCTATATGCGCAATATAATTATTTTTTTGGAACGATAGGAAGTGCAATAAATGTGATAACGAATCTAATAGAAACATATTATGGCTTGAAATTAACATCCATTGCTATATTTGCCAGTAAAATTTCTGGTACGATCAACCTGTTCTATCTTGAGAAGATTTCTAACTTACTGTAAAAAAATATCATGTTTTATTTTCTTTTTATTTTCAACTTAATAAAATAACGGCAAATTACTGAAAGTAAAATTGTTTTATGGTTAGTTAATGCATATATATCTATCTGTATATCAACATGAAAATTATTCAACCATGCGTAAAAGTGCACTTTCTACCAGGAACTGTTCAGAACCTGGTTTACCAACCAATACGACATACACGTGTTAAATGTCACAAAGTTAAGGCGCGCTGTAAACTTACTATGAATAAATTATATAACATAATAAGTCTTCAGTGCCAAGAATATTATTTTAATGCCATTTTAAATAAATTAATAGAAGGTTCGCAGCACAACCATAAAAAGGAACGAGACAATTAATATTACTTATGCTTTGGACGTAAAATATGAAATGCATAAACTATGTAGCGTTTAAAAAATATATCAAACATCAAAATTGCATGTAACTTCTCGGTTTAATATTTGACAATAATTCTTGAGCGCAATGATCAGTTGTAACTATTAAAAAATCAAAACATGAGTCGATGTTCGCATTTCGGTTCATAGACATTTATCGCATTGCCGGCGAGACCACGCGACTAGAATTAGTTTTACAATAAAGTACGTCGACATGACAAGCTTAAAAATTCATTGCGATAGCACGTTTTATTATAAACCGTTACCGCTTTTAAATAATCATTTTTCGAATCCTGGGTACGTGTGAAATTCATGCCACTGGATAATGGAACTCTTTTAATATTCTAGCAACCATAAGGAATTTTAACAGATTGATTTCATATGCATTTTGATAATTTTTACATATTTATAAACACCTCTTATATTGACAGTCATGTTTTGCAAAACCAAAGGACTCAAGTACCAATAGAAAACGACATCGTGCAAAATATTTTTCCTAATCTTTATCAACGTTCTAATCGGTCCTAACGGTCAAGTTCTCCACACGCAAAATGGACGAGTTAAAAGAAAGGCTTCCCTCTGAAGAAAGATTCTTCGTGATTTTAGAAGGAATTCGAAATTTCAATTGAAGGACGTCGGAGGTGAAAAATGGACGAGGATTTTAAACAAGCTGTTGGGTTTAACGAATCCAGAAAGGGAACGGGAATGAAGTGTAACGTAACCGTAAAAGCATGATCGTTGAAGAAGCGAAGAGATCAGTAAGAAGCGGGCAAAGTACGGTTAGTTTCTCCCCGGATGTCTGATGGCCTCTTTCTCGTACAAGCGGCCTTGCCAGGAATGCACATTTCTGCCGGTTCGCCGTTTGCTTTGGCTTCGATTCGAATCGATGCACAGACGTCTACCACCTTTCACCCACCGTCTCATAATCACGTGACGGTGCTTGTTGCCGTTTAACATCGTCACGATCTTTGTTGTTCTGCTCAAATCGTCCCGGGTATACACGGATCAGATTTTCAATATCTTCTTTCTTTACACCTCCCTCATATTCGCGACAGGTGTGTTAGAATCTTAAGGTATAATTGAACAATCTCCGATATCTATAATTTCCATGCTTAACTACCTTCCTTTATTGAGATTTGAAAATTTTAGGAATGGAAAAATATTCTTTTATTCGTCTACGTAACTGAACTTATATAACATCTGAATCAACCATCTTTTCCTTAGTAAATCGAATCGTTGTTAATCTACACTTACATAGAAAGAAACAAGGACTCGACAGATCAGTTAAGATACTAAAAAATTTCCAGAAGCAAAACTAATTAAAGACGCACATGGCTAAGAGGACTAATATTTTAAATCTACAACGCTTATGTTGTTTCAACAGATATTCGAACTACTATGAGCAAAATAGAAAGAGAAAGGATATTCGCGATGACCGTTCAACAGAAGCAAATGGTTGGATGGTGCATAGAAGAAACACAAAATATAGGACCACCTTCAAATGGACGTGAAAATCAGCAACCGTACAAAATTGTTTTATTATAATATCGTAGAAAAGAAAACATTACCATTAGATTGCGGTGGAGGTAGCTTTTTAAGACGGCAAAAACTGCGAAGGGAACATTTCGTGGTACGTAAATGAAAATTAAATTACATTCTTGATTAAAACATTGAAGAAATTCAATTATTTTATTAAAAATCAAATTCACAGATCGCATTCACACAGAAGTTGAAATCCAATGACCTGAAATCCACATAAAATCTAATCCAAAGCTAGGTCTCCAGGTTAGATTACAGAATCAACGTGATTACATTACAAAATCCATATTTTAATGCAGGAAAGTTTCAATTGTTTCATAACCATCGGAGTTACAATTTTTTTATGTACGACGACATTTGAAACATATGTAACAAAGAAAAACATTTTAAACTTGTTATAATAGATTTAATTTATAACAAAAAATTTTCTTTAATTCCTTGCTTCTTATTATCACGAATCATACTCGTGGCGCAGATTTCGATCTAAATAAGAAGAAAAGCACAATGTACTTGCAATACCATTTAATCTTAACTCGGAAAACTATAACGTCAGCTGATAAAAGAACCGTAAGCCGCTCTTTTTTACTAATAACAATTGAAAATCGATAATATTCAATATTCGAACCATTGAAACAATACTGAAAATGATACAGGATTGCTATCTCTGCAAAGTCATGATTCACAGTCGTGAACGTAAGTATACTTTACACGTCTGCCATTCAATGAAACTAAACAGATGACCAGACAATGGAACATATGAGAATACAATTTCAAACCATATGTGCTAGAATTAATTACCGGCGCATTTCTCTACTAAGCTTGATTTTATTGGTTGTCTTGTGGATTATGCAATTCCGTCCGTGATGGCCTTTACAATGAACAGACATTACTCAACAAGACCAGACAGAAGACCTTGACAACATCAGCAGAATCTTAACCTAACTGTGAACAATTTCTTTCATTGTATATTGTAATAATGCATAATCAGAAATTAGATTCGATTTTTGTTTCTAATATTATTGTACAACAATTTCATTGCAAGTTAAGTTGCATAAACGATATTAAATTTCGTAAATTTAATCCCTCGTACCGACCTCATCAGGACGATCATGAATAAATCATTATACACATAAATGTTCTGTACGTCGTTTGAACGTATCATAAGCATAAATAAGTGATTATACATACAGTTAAGTTTCGTATGTTTATAGTTATTTTTACTGTAGAATTTCGGCACGTGTTTGCGCGTTATATATTGCACGCTTCTATACACGATATTGACCGTTTGAAAAATATCAGACAATTTTAGGAATCGTGACTCTCGTGATACACGTGACACACCGCTGTTAAGCAAGTCGTCACCTGGCAAGTGATTACTGACTCATGCGACATCTCCCGAAACTCATTGCAAGTATCATGTCACTCGATACTCGTTTCACAATTTATCGTTTTTTTTCGATAACAACGTAACAAATTATTTTCACATACAATAACGCAAAACACTAAGCATTAAAAAAAGAAGAACTATTATTGTTGGTGTATTTATAGGAGCGATGTTTAAATAAAATTAACGCGTTAGTAACAATCAATTGTAAATATGAGCAAGAAAATAGATTACTATCTAGGAGAAGAGCATCAGTCTGTACGGGAAATGTACAACCACTGTAAAAACATTTGATCATGCGAGCAGACTGCTCCCGCGAACATAGCGTGACATTCAACTTACCTACCACCGTGGACATTTTCGGCTTGTACGCTGTTCTATGTCTGGCCCAAGTTTTCTTATGACCGTTATTGTTAGTGATGATAAGAAATGGTGACGATTGAGAGCATGTTTAGCAGCGTGATTGCCCACTGGCGATCCTATCCACTGTCGTGCTCAAACATACGAAGTTAACACACGAGGTATCTTCGTTGAAGGATATACGCCCCGTATGGCGCGAATACTTAAAAGAACAGTGACGGCTAATCTGAATGAATGGGCACACCTCGTGCTTCGCAAACGAAAAGACCGCTCGTCGAAATTATATAACCTCCGTGGCAGCAAAGACGATGTGATACTGGTTAAGACGATGTTTTCGTACAAGTTAGTAACTACGAGGCCCGGCAATACCACTGCTGCTACTGTTACTACTATCATTAAACTCACTCTCGTGCAGTAAATCACCAACTTCAGAAAAAGAAACCGTTTCGCTTGTCAACTATCGAGAAATATTATTTTTCGTATTCTATTCTTATACGTGATCCTCACATTACACGACAATTACGGTGAACACGTTCTCCTACGTAAGTTCACACACTTCAACACGCGTTCTCTAACAACCATATGCTGCTTGTAACTATAATTTCGTAACGTGATACACAGATAACACGATTCGTTTTTTGCAGGTAATTACTATGCACAAGGTACAAATCGTAAAATTTTCACGAGCGTGTAAATTGGCTCGATCAAAATCTCTCGAAGAAAAAGACGTATTTCTGACCGTCTTATTTCCAATCATAGGATTACGCGCGAGACAGCCTTGAAAATACTACCCCGTAAAAAAAAAAAGTACGATGATCCTTTAATGATATTATGCACGGTTTCTTAGCGTATTATCGTGAACTTTTGTATACTCGTGGTGAAATTGTACTCGATTATTTTCACTAGAAGTCAAATAAGAAAGGAAAAAAGAGAGCGAGAAACGTGCGTACCGTGTGGCTTGATTGCCACATGTACACAGACTACGCGCGATATACACCCGAACTCGATGCTCGGATGTTTTCGTAAACCTTCGGCAAGTTAGTTATGTCGCCTCATTTCATCCTATTCTCCTTCTCTTTTCCTTTCGCGAGTTCTTTCCCTGTTTTCTCTTGAGATATTTCTTCGCACATCCTTTCACACGACCTATATATTCATTATTTTTACTATTTCAATTCACCTGTTAAGTGATCCCCAATTCACTCGAGGAAAACTATTCCGTAAGATTCAACAGATTGTTCCCCTACCCCGTTACATTTGTTTTTATTTATGCACGTATCGGATGCATAAATTTCTCCTTCGATTGGTGCAGTAAAAATTAGATTCTTTCGAGATTAGAATTCATAGCAAGATTGAGATCGGATGAAAGAAACTAATTAAAAACCATTAATTTTCAACGAAATTAATTGACTGCAAAGTTAGCAATAACTGAGATATCATTTAATAATAACATCGAATGTCTTTAATAATGTTGTCCTAAGACCGATTTACGTTCCGTATCGTCAATATTTAGGTTAGTACATCGGAAAAAAGGTAAATTCCGCTTAATAGCATAGTAATTACAATTAACACTAACAATTCCTATTCGCATTTAATATTTTCAACGTTATGTATAAGTTTATTCATGAAAATTCAGCAAAATAAAATATCTCAAGAGCGTTAAAATCTATTTCAAATGCAACGTATTGTTTAAATGAAAAGAAAAATAATAATAAAACAAATTATACATCACTGAATATGTTAGAGTAAACATTGTTAAATACATAAATTCGATATACTGAATAGTAGTAGAACTAGCATAATTACGATGTCTTTAACATGGCTTCTATAATTTCATTAAGTTAGTTTCCTTTTGTGTTTATCAATCGATGATATACCGACCTGAATATTGAAAAATATAACGTAAAATAGATATGGCTAACAATCAAGCTAAAAAATCAGAAAGCATAAGGTATCATTATATCGAGATAACATACAAAAAATGAGATTAAAGATATAAATTTTTAAACATTTTGATACCACAAATAAGCAATAAACATTTTAATCAAATAAAAAATGTTATATGCAGAAATTATTTGAAAATCAAATCTCTACATAAGCCATCTAAATAAATATATAATCTCAATATATTCGTAATAATGAAATTATAATTATATCAAAAAGTCAATTAACTTAAACCGAAGTAAAGCTTCCTTTTGCCAATTAAGAGTTCCAGTATCCTCTTAATACATCCATTGATAAAATAAATACCGGGGAGAAAGGAAACGGTTAATACGTGTAAAATAATGCGGGGGATAAAATAAATACCTGATCCACGACATTTTTACAAAATCTCGCCAATGGATAGCCACATGGACCGCATGGCTATCCTAACCTCAAAACCTAACCTCGTACAAATATCAGAAATATAGTTTGAACTCTGACTAGGTATAAAAACACAGAAATGTAACGAATAACGAACACAAGCTGGACATGTATAAATATGAAAAGAAATAAAAGAAAAAGTTGGCAATTTGTACTCACCAGCATTCGGCACAAAGCGTGGTGTATTACTCGTAACCACAGTGTTGTAAGGTTGAGGCGAATGAACACTTGATTGATTGACGTTCACTATAAGTTGAGGTTGATGCTGCGGCGGGTTGTGATGGGACTGTGAATGGTGCTGATGATGTTGGGACAGGTGGTGATGTTTCCCTTTCGTCGGCATGCTCATCGCAGGCGTAGGCCTCCCTTCTTTAAGCTCTCCACTACCTTCAAAGCTTGTTGCCTTATGTGGCTCGCCGAGGTCCTCATAGGTACGTTATTTTCGCACGTGTAATAATTAAAGTGTAATGTTTTATCGAAAGACTTCTTGTTCAAGCAAACTTTGCTGAAAAATTTGACGTACACAAAATGATGGTTAGCGTTCGGTCACCCGTACGGAACTGATGGCACGTTTATACGCGCGCGCACTTCAACCACAGTCAATTCGTATACAAAAGTTCGTGTTCACTTCACCAACACTTTTTCCCCTTTTTTTTTTATCGAAACAACACAATTTTCCTTCGTATTTGCCAACAAATTATATACTCTTCCCGCATACCGTCTTTAACCGTTGATTCATTCGACCAAAAGTGTTTACGCTCTAATCACTTTATTTTCTAAGATTAGCGCGCGGTCGCAATATTCAACTGTGCACGGTCACTCGCTTCTTTTTTTGTGATACCAACAGCTGTACTTACGTCGTTCTACCTGCCTAAAATCTCGCCTAAATTGCTTGACAAACAATGAACGACTTGTTTTCTTGTAAGAAAAAAGAAGCGACGCGCACCACGCATTGAGCACAACCACAGCACGCCTTTCTTTCCATTTCTTCGTACCTAACGTTCTTCAGTCGCGATACAAAGATCTTACTCGATTTACATTCAACACAAAGACAACTAAATACGAGCTAGAAAATTATTGATAAAGTAATGTTTATCAAATCTCTTAATTATAAATTACAATTACATGCGCATTAATTAATTTGTCGAAAAGGTACTATTTTTTCGAAACGACACAAACGGATTTGTGGTAACATAGCGAAACAAAATTTTACAGCAACCAATCAAATGTCTGGCATGAGCTATGCAACGAACATAGAATTGACTTGGTAATTCGTGAAAATGAATAACTGAAGAAAATGCTTAATGATATTATAAATTGGAATAAATAACTCCATTTTCTAAATACTCTTATAACGTAGTATCATTCCGCAAATGTAAAATCAATGCGCATTTATTTTATATATATATATATATATATATATATATATATATATATATATATATATATATATATATATATATATAAATTGTATGAAGCTCTTCTATATATCATATTAAAAGAATGTTATGTTTCATATTATATAATACTTGCTTAGAATTATACATTTCTTTTAGATATACGTGTATGTATGTATGTATGTATATGCACATCTTCCTTTTCCTAATTAATTTATGTGTCGTTATATATAAAGATTATTGTACATATACATATATATGTACATATATATGTACATATATAGTATATATTTTTACTACCTACTATTGATTTAGTATAATGTAATTATATGCAGTGTTACAATACTTCTAATCAAATTTATATATTCAAAATTAAAATGTAACTAAATTATTGCCTATGATAAATTTATAGCAATAAATTTATATAAGAAAAACTAGACGTATATATGCACGCATATTAAATTTGTTAAGGATATATGTATTCGATAAAAAATAATGAGGATAATATGACTTAAAATTTTTCAGATGGTTATCTACCACGACAGTTTATAGTAATATCTATAAAATTGATTTTAAGCGTAACCTCACTTTATCAGATTCATCTCAATCGTATAAATTTTAACTTATTACACTTTGCTTATAATTTCACGAATTTTGTAGTTCGGAAATGGGTTCGCATGGTAAATTAGAAACTGAAAAATTAAGAAAAAATTTGGAAGCACAATTAGACAGATTGGTGCAACAATTAGAAGACATAGAAGAAAATCGGTATTTCTAAGTCATATTAATCATGCATAGAATTTTCCTATTCCAGTTTGAATCTTCTTATCCTGTATAAAATTATTGTACACGTATGTAATAGGAATTTATTAGATGCAGCTGCTTATGAAGAAGCTATGGAACTGACAAAAGAAGATTTGCAAGAATTCAATGAAAGTTTACAAAGAATGATATCTGGTGATACAACATTGGTTGATCAATTGGGTGCAATACAACTTGTATGCTATAAACATATATATCTAAGCTCAAAATTAAGTTTTTTCGATTAAACTTCACAAAATACATCATAGGCGTATTTCAAACTTTAAATAGGCAACACAAGCTGCAATAAGTGAGGCCTTCAAAACACCCGCTGTTATCAGAATGTTTGGAAGGCGGGAAACCTCTCAGCTTAAAGAACGTTTAGCTAAAATTAACTCTGATGCAAAACATGGAAAACTAAGTAAAGAAGCTAGTGATAGCCAACGCGGAGAAGTGTTACATGCATTAAGACAACTTGGAGAAAAATTAGAACCTCAAGAATTGCAGTTGTTGGAGCAGTTGATGTTTAGTAAAATTGATGCAACAAGTTATATACAAGTAACCGAAAATACAGAGAAGGGTAAAATGGCTATGGCAATAGTAGGTGATGAAGTTAGAACTCAAAATGCTTAAATTTTGGAAACATTTTAATATAAATTTCTTAATTTTTTAAAAAGAAATTTACCTTAGTCCATTTAAGTCAAATAAATAGATATAGATAATAATAACAATATTTTGATTATTTTAACAAATTTAAATTATTACTTATAGAAATAAAATTGGGATAATATTGCAGAAATAAATATATGGAAATATGTGTTTGTTGAAAGTTGAAAGTGCTTAGTAGTATCCTTTTCTTTATTACAATATATATCTAACATATATGTTCTGATATGAAAATTATTATTTTTTTGTTATTTTAATCTGGTTTAACTCAATTTTATATTTAATTTTAATTAAGTTTCCAAAATTTTTGCTTTTACAAGAAATATGACTAATTAAGACTGAAAAAAGATAATATTAATAATTTTCAGTATAAATTTAATTTTATAAATAGAAGTTAAAATCTGTAATTAAATATACACTGTCTTATACTTAATGTATTTGTGCACTATAAATGATAATCGCATTTATTTTTAGCTGTATTATAACACTGTCCTATGGTGTATACAAAATATGTAATTGTTTTACTTCATATTGTCAGACTTCACATAAATTCTAAATGAGGATAAGGGGAAACATTTACATATATTATATACATATAATGTTTCAGATCATATCACTATTGTCAATATGTATACATACATATGTTATATAAAAAACACCGTGAACAATATATTAAAAACATTAATTTATAGTATGAAAACAATATTATATATTTTACTGATGCGAAGTTTCCATCAATTTATTCTTTTTTAATTTTACGAACATACAGACACTATTGACTTTAACATACAAAAATGAATGAAACAAATAATTAAGAAAAGAAAAGAAAAAAAAAGTGTTCTTTACCCGAACTTGTAGGATATTCAAACAATTATACACCTATAATAACCACGTTTCATATTTTACACTTTGACTCATAAACAGAACTATTAATGTACTAGTTATAAGTAAGAGCACTCACATTTGTCTGCATACACATTACGAATATTTCCATTTAAGGAGAAAGCTTACAGAAAGGCATGTCAAATTAATGTCAACAATATATTAATGTGCTTCTACAAAGTATCCTCTTTTTTTACAGCAATTTCAACGGTTCCCTCATAAACTCTTTAATATAATTATCAGGTTTATTGTACCCATTGTTAACTTAACGTTTACGTCGGCACACTCTTTTATGTTCGCGCTGCCAATGAACTTGTTGGCAATCAGTACTGCAATACGCAGTATTCCAACAGCAATGATATATTGCTTCAGCCTCACAATTATAACACTGAAATTAGAATACACAATAAAATACATATGAAAGAAATATTAGTATACTCATAAGAAAAGTATTACAAAATGATTACCCATTGTTTTTTCTTTATTTCTGATATAATTTGTTGGTGTCTATCAGTTAATTGTCGCAATTCTTTAGCATGTTCGGCTTGCAATTTTTCCAACTCTTTACATTTTTCGAGTTCTAATTCACGACGTAACTTTTCCAGTGCCGTAGTAGTAGGTTGTTCCGATGTTCTACGTTCCCGCTTTATCTATAAAACATAATATTATTAAACTGATATTTTATAAATACGATTAATTAATGCTTAATAAATATAATACCTTTGCAGGTAATGTTTCTGATTGTATTTGTTCGGTCTGCACAAAAACACATTTGGTTCTTGGTTCTTGAGAACTAGATGTGACCATATCCTCTTGAGAACCTTCCTTCTTCAGGCCCTGAGGACAGATGTTAGACACTCCTCTTGTAGGTTCATCTTCTGCTACTGGCAAGCAGGGTACTTGTCTTTCTTCGCTTTTGGCTTTAGTTTTTGAAGGACGTTCGTTACGTTCGGATTCCTCCTGATTCAGGGGTACATCATTGTGGCCATCTGAACTGAGACGTTCTACTTTAACTCTTAAATCCTTGAAAAGTTGTTTTGCGGGACTAGGACTGTTCGTCGTATTTTTTGAACCTGATGACTCTATGTTTCGGATTTTGGTTGGTTTCGGACCGTAAGTATCGTCGCTGAGATCCAATTCTTCAATACCCTTGCCCAACTTTTGCAGCAAATTCTGATGATGCTTCAGCTCTTCAAATGCTCTGTTCCAAGCAGTGGATCTTTTTATCTATGGAAGGTAAATTGTGCACACTTTAAGAAAGGTCGATTTTTCTTTTGAATGCACAATGAAACGGAGTGGTGAGAAATTAGTTGTACACTTTAGGCCACAGTACGTGCGCATACCTTCATTTCTTTCCACTTCCCTTCTTCCGAAGGCTATGCAAGAATTCGTTGTTAAGATAATAATATACCTAAGTGCAACAACAATTTCTAAATTGCTTTCTCTCAACAATTCTCTTCTATTGTGTCAGTGATATGATACATTTGTAAATGGCGTGTAACCTAAACCGAGAATTTCACAGTGTTCGCGTGATAGTTTCGCGTTAATCGCCGGACAATTTTGACTTATCATTACCTGTAAACTTTGTAGACTGGAGGTAATCGGACGAATGAACATCTTTTCGATGTTGGCACGCATGTGATGTCCTCCGAAAAAGCGGACGTCATAAATGTTGCCATTAACTTGCATCACTTTAGCCGGCCAATAGGGATATCCTTTTTGTTTTGCATAAACTAGTTGATGCGGTGGATTGCATGGTATGCAAAACCAGAGTTTTTCTGATTTTTCATTCGATATCCTATAGCAATCAGCGCAACGGCGTATTTCTTGAAGATCGTAACAGCAATCTTGATACATGGTATGACCCATTTCTCCTATTATACTATGAGCTAAATAAATAAAAGAATTTAAATAATCATTATCTAGGAAATCTTTATGTTAAAAAATACATATTTCAGAATTAATAAATACCTCCATGGTACACAATAATATTGTGTAAAATATTATGTGCATCAGCTTGAAATTCAGCAAGATTATTGTATTCATTTTTTTTTATCTTTGAATCCATGATTGCTAGATCCATGTGGTGATTTATAAGAACAGCTGGTCGCCATGCATCTTCCCCTTCTGTGATCCAAGTTGGACCCGAGTATCTGTTGACTGGTGTAACAATGGGATCATTGTTAAAAACAATGGTTCGATTTGTAATATCTGGTGGTAATTTTGCTTTCAGATGTCCGCAGGTGAAACTTAGAATGTGGTTAAGATCAGCTTTCTCTGGGTATGTATCATTATTTATACTCTGTAACAATTATTTCTAATTTATTTACATGCATATTCTAAAGTGGATCTCTTTCTAGTCTAATATACTTACCTCGCAAAAATTACATATTTTTAATTTAACATTATTAGGTACATGACATTCAGGATGATAAACTCTGTGACATTGCTGACAACATTCCACCATGCCTGCTTTCTGACATTTGCAACAATACCAATCGTGACCAGTGTAGTATGGTATAATATCTGATGGTAATCTATAACTTTCTTGTTCTATACCATTCTTTGTTGGAACTTTCTTTAAATAGACAAGACCATCGATGACAGCTTTATTTAATTCCTCCTGTGCTTCTTGTTCTGTAATTCCATAAACTCGAGCCAGGTGCCGTACCATACGATCATTACTTGGTAAGCTTCTTTGATGTACAATTATTTTGATAGCATCCCATATTCGTTGTGTCATAAAAGGATCAGTTCTTCTCCGAATAGACATGATGATATGTGAACACTAAAATGAATATTAAAAGAATATTACACTTGTGCAAGTTTCAATTAAACTAAACTCAAATTTAAATTAAACAGAAGCAGAAATACTTTAAAGTAGAAACATTTTATCAATGAAGTAATTGTTCTTAATATAATGAAATATCAGTCCATATCTATAGGTATATAGGGTGATTTTTATAAAAATTCTATCAGTATATTTATAGCCAAAATAAAAATTTGATATTTTGATTTAATTTTTAACTGTAGAAGAGCATTGTATATATGAATATTTTACATTAGAAATGTATCATCAATACCAGCATTTATTATCACATAGATAATCAATATACCCTCATGTTACACTATTTGTCATATCTTAAATGTAACAGTTATTGGAATACCCTCATGCTGAACATATCAAAATATACTACTTGTTTTAGTTGTGACCAGCAGGATTTCTAAGTAGTATTTTACCGAAGTGCACAAGGTACAATAGTAAAGAGTTTTTTTAATAAAAGTTTACTAATATTAAAATTATATTTAAGACAACGTACAAGTGAACTATAATATATAAACCATAATAAGGGTGTAGATATAATATGTATTCTGTAACATTGAATACATGTGCATATATGTTACTGTTATCCAGTATTACTACAATTTTAATTTTGTTGAGAAAACAATACAAACAATGGAAGAATACACCATTATATATTTTGTCCATATCTGATATATTATTTTCTATGTTTACATCAAGTATATTATTCATAAACTGTATGGAACAGATTATTTATATAAACAGTAATGTAATAAATAATACTTATTCATTAACTAACGATATGGAGAACGTAAAAAATGATAATGAGAATCAACTGATAAAGTTTGGAAAATTTAAAGAAAATGTTAGTACAACTGTAGATGCAAATGATTTCAGTGTAATCCCAAAATGTAATGTTATCGGCATGATAATTAGATATGGAATGTTATTCTTTCCATTTACAAATTCATTTGTATCATTATTGATGTTTTCTGTGCAATGCAATTTAAATGTATTTGCTCTTAAAGACCAGTGTTTTAAATTTTTACAATCGGATAGAAACACATGTGAAGAAGACATTGAAATACAATCTAATTCAGTAGTGAATTTATCGAAACACAAAAATGCTTCAATGATTAAGCAGAATGTGAAGAAGATTCTACAAGTGCTTAAGTATAGTAGTATGAAGAGGAACAAAAAAATTATTGTCATATTTGTATTAAGTCAATGGATTGTGCCTATCTTTGTTACAGGATTTTTATACTTGGCTGACTATGAGACAAATTCTACAAAGGATATAGAAAATATAAAATGTTTAATTAAAAATATTTTTTGCCTCGATAATTGTTATACAAAATCTGTAAATTTCTCACAAAATATTGACTCTGATATGTATGTTACTCCTCTGTATAAAGACTATATTGGTAACAAAGAGTTAGTAAAATTAAAAAATTCAAATGCTCAAGTAAATGAAATAATATCCAAAGTGCAAAATTTAATTCACTCCATAATGAATGATACATCGACTATTCCACTAAATATAATTTCACATAATATTTCTGAACTTCAAAATGTAACAAAATATGTGGAATTGGATACTTATACTGAAATTCTAGAGAATCATAAAAATATTGAAGATAAACTTAATTTGATAAAGGATAAATCATTCTTAGAACATATAAATTCTAATGATACGGTCAATGTTAAAAAGAATACAAATTTTCTACAGCAAAATAAGAATACTAAAAACAATTCTATTTTAATCGGAAATATATTTATAGAACATGAAAATTCTGACAATTTAACCAATGTAGAAAAAAATACAGATTTTGATAGTAATGTACAATTAAGCAATTATTCTGATAAAGATAATGAAGATCTATTATTGTTTAACTATTTAATGCTTAATTATTTAAAAGATATTTCAAGAGAAGGGAATTCTACTAAGAAAATTACTGAAGGGATTATTGAAAAATTTGATTTCGAAGAATCACAAATAAATATTACAGAAAACCAGGACATCACAGATGGTATTGTAAATGCAACTACAAAATATAATGCATCAATTATATCAAGTGCTCAAATGTATGCTGAAATGCTTAAACATCATAATTTGACTTCAAATAAGCAGAATGTCCTATCAGATATTGTAATAAATGAACAAAAAGTTGATGCACTACAAACAATGCAGCTAGCTGAAATAGATAAATGTTTTATATCGATTCAATTTTTAAAGCTACATTTGCTTGCGCTAGTGTTTGTAATATATTTCCTGCCAATTTTATTTTCATCAATTTTACAACGACAAGGCAAGCTAAGCTGCCTGATTACACTAGAAAAATTAAAAGCATCAAATGAAATGCAATTAAACAATTGTAACCTTCGTAAGATGAGTGATACGCATTATAATATTTCTGAGGATTCCAGAGAGTCTTGCATCTCTGAACAAAATTTTAGATATCCAAATGAAAATCAAGAGACAATCAATTCTAATAGAATGGATTTGGTGGAAACCCAACAAGAAAATGTTAGCAAAAACTTGAATAATCAACACAAAAATAATCAATATAATATTTCATTTGACAAAACAAAGATTGAATTAAATATATTGAATCGATTGGAAAACATGGTGAAGCTTTTCGATGCTATTAAAATATCTTTGTTATTTGGAATATTGTTATGGACACCTTTATTTCTTGCATTTTTAATTGAAGTATTTATATCACTACATGTACCAGAATGGTTATTGAATACCGCTTATTTAGCTGCTATAGCATTTAGTGTTATACGGAATATTTTTAATCTTAGAATGATCAAGTTTCAAGAAAATAATATATGTACTACAACAACAAATAGGATACATCCTATTGAGTGAAACACAAGTATATTTTGCACTTGTTCAGATAACTATTTAAAGATTTTTTCTCTCGTAATTATTTGATTGTAATTATATTAAAAATTTTACATTCTGTACATTTTTAGCTTTGGCTTAACATAAATGATATTACATTGTTCGGTTTCATTACAGTTCTTATTATATACTGCACTATTGAAAAATAAATAATACTATTCCTGCCATATTGTGATTAATTCTGTTCTCTCCTTATTATAATTATAACTGTAACACTTAATAAGAATCTAAATTTGCTTACCAAACCTGATACACTAACTTGTACTCCTTTATGTTGTGAACGAAAATTTCAACTCTGAATCACAGTTAACGATCAGTATATAGTTTTTAATTTTGTTTTGATATATATATTCGTGGTAAAAGTAAAATTTTCGCCGACGCCCGCAAGCAATAATAAGACAATAATTAATGTCAGAGACGCGCAACTACATTGCACACATCACGCACATCATAAGTTCAACCTAACCTTAATAATGCGCGCGCATGTCATTATACAAAATTGAATATTATCAAATTTTATGGACTAGAGGGGACTGAAATTTATGTAAATTATTGTTAAATTAAATCAATCAATATAAATAACGTTAAATTTATATATAATATTAACATTTGAATGTTTCAGAGCATTGTTTCTCGTAAACTTCTCATCCGTATAATTACTTTCTTTATTTTTATGTTTACGTGAATTATATTTTTATATTATACTATAAGTAGAGTAATACTTCTGTCGTAAAATCTCATACATACAGTGATCACGCATAAAGAGGAAACCTCTTTAACATATGTAGTTCATTTACGTCAATACATGGTGTTTTGAATAGCTTAAAATAATACATATTTGTAAACTGTAATTATAAAAGTTTTCGTGTACTTTTTGCTATATAATTAACGATTTAATTTCAAATCTTGAACTATTACTTGACTATATGAAGATATACACAAAATATTCCTTACACGAAGTATTATGTTTGAAAAATGTAAGGTTATAATGTACAAATAAAATGTATAATAAACTAGATTCAGAAACCGAGTTTCCATTGATTAGTTTTTCAAATGTATATACTTAGAATGTTATATAAGAATAAAACGGTATGGAAAGAAGTTATATATACTAATAGATGCATTTCCGTAAATACCTTAATATCCATTAACATATTTCGCTAGAGGTTTTGTAAAGAATGTCATTTTATGACATATTTTTTATTAATGATAATAGAAGTATTATTTCCTAGTAAGTCTAATTAATGTCGGGTAAAAAACGGAAAATTTTTCGCCGATTAATATTGTAATTAAAAAGGGAATTAAGAAAGGCTGAATTCTTCCTCTAATATTTTTAAAATTTGTACACCATCATTCCATGGAAATACACGTGCATTTATTTTTGGAATCTGGTAAGTTGCAGCATCGTTTAAAATTTTCATAAGCGTATAATCTTCTCGAGGAAACGCTACGTCTTGTTCCGAAAGTCGCAAAATTGGGCAGAGATCATTTTTCCCATCTCCGACATACGCTATTCGATTGAAATGTACACCTTCATCGTTTCTTTTCTTTATGTAATCCTCTAAAATTTGTCCTTTACACAAATTTACGGTACTTAACTTGCAAGAATTTTGTACATGATACATATCTAGTTTTATCAAACCGTTGTCATCGATTTGCGCGGGATTTGTAAATATTTCAATGATAAAATCATTTAAATTTTTACTTTTCAACCATTCGCTAATAAATAATGTATTCGAGTCGCTTATAATGATGATTTCGCAACCTCGGGAATGTAATTCTTTCAGTAGTGTGTCAATACCCGGCACAATCGGTATGTTAGCGATAGCATTTTTAATTTGTTTTATATCGATGGAATTGCTGTGCAACAATTCAAATATCTTCCCCATATAAGTAATCCAACCATTAGAACGATATAAATCCTTGACACTGTCTGGCAATTTATCCTTGGGCAACAGCTTTCGAGCCACGATATCGGTATTGTCATTGGCAATCGTATGATCAAAGTCGAATGCGACGAGTTTAGACCGATGCATCTATTAAAATGCAAATATGTTACAAAGGCAAACGCCTTAATTTGATTAACTCGAATTTAAATTTAAATATTTCCACAAGTCTCTTTCCGTGGGTTAACTTGAAACCGCCGAACTGTTTATACAGCCCTGCACCTTTATGTTTTCACTATAATTTACACTAATATATTCATATTTCTGTGCGCTATCATTATTATCATTTATAAAAATGAAATTGACGATTTTAATATTAACAGTACAGACAATGAGATTTTACAGTATTAAATATGTATTCGTAAATAATTATTTATATTGTCTTAATTAATTGTACAATTTATTGATATGCATATTGCATAAATAATAATGCATTACCAAAATAATAACATTACTTACTGTTAACTACTTTTCAAACACACATAAAACTGTAATTTTCTTGTTGTAATACAAATTTTAATTACAAAGAAATTTACAACCGAACTCTTAGACAGGTGTCCGGTAACTGCTGCTTATAGGTTAAGCAGAGTAGATACCATGATAAATAGTATACATTCCCTTCTCCCTCCATGGGTTAGATTTATTTATATGTAAATATATATGTTTTAATTATAACATTGTACAAGTTTAAATCTAAATATTTTATATATGCATATATAATACTTTATCTTATTCAGTTATACTTTTGTACACTTACTGTTGTATATTCTGACTGTAATTATAACTATATATTCAAAGCAGTATCGCAACAAAATAATTACTATACAGACAAGATAATTTAATTTTTGTAATTCGTTAGTATTTGTTTATTTATCTTTAAAATGTAAAAATTATCTTAGATTTGTTGTCAAAGTTTCATTATATGTTAGTAGCTGATTCAAATACGTGTGATTAAATATATACACATTATAAACGTTAAATATGTTTTATTATATCGTTCGTGCATAAGAAAATGCCATTATAATTTAATTATAGATTACTCGCATATATATTAATAGGTTAATTATATTGCGATAAAGTGTCGTTTCGTCTTTATATCTTATATTTTTAGCTAGTTCTTTCTGTATTTATTTCCATATTTTAATTGTTAGTATTTTCTTGATGGTTTTGATCATTTTTCCAAAATATAGCACATATACAACATAAATGTATATATCTATGCGTAGCACTTAATATAAGCACACATATATATATATATATATATAGGGTTTTTGTATGATACAAAATGTTTTTAAATGTTATGCTTTGAGTAAAAGGAAAATATATTAATCCTGTGTTATAAATATTATCGGAGTAAAACGATATGTTATCTATGTAAAGATTAATCAAACATCTGATATAGAACTGAAAAGTGATGAAACTTTTATAAAAAAAGGTGTAAAAAGATATGCGTATAACCTATAACTTTTGACTGAAATTTTACTGTTTTACTTTTACTGATATACATTATATACTTATATGAACATATATGTACATATATGCATGCACTTAGAGTGTGTTAGTCTTTTGATAATTGTTTAATATTAGGGGATATTAATACGTTCGATCAACACAAAAAAATGGATATTAATGAGGAAGAAATACCTGAACATCATGTGATAAATGCGTGTACTATGGGCCAATTAGAAATTGTTAATGATTATTTTGAATGTAATTATTTTATATCAATGCATTATAATACTTTATAATAAATTTGAAAGCAAAAATAAACTTTACTAATAATTTTGTGTTACATATAGCGCGTAATGTAAACGAATTTTTTCATAGTGGATGGACCGCACTTTTATATGCTGCATCTAGTGCACAAATAAATATCATTGAATATCTTATAAGTAAGGGGGCTGATGTCAACATACATAAAGGTATTTTAATTATTTTACATGGTTCTGTTACATGTTAAACGTTCTATAAAATTATGTAATTTTATGTAACTAGTATGATATTTTAGATGGCTATACATCGCTAATGGCACTGTGTAATTCTACTAGAGGTACAACAGAACAACGTATAAAATGTTTAAAATTATTAATTACAGCAGAAGCTGATGCAGATGCAAGCAATAAACAACGGTACTTTTTATATCATATTAATATTTTAAGTATATTAATAAAAAGTATTAATATAATATTTTTCTATAAACAGACAGACAGCTCTAATGTATGCTTGTATATCACAAGAACCAGATTTTGTATCAGAACTCTTAAAGTATGTGAGAAACATTAATGCATGTGATAACAGAAGACAAACTGTAAGTTCTTCCTGTAAAACAAGTAACAATTTCTACTAATGGCAATAAAATTATATTCTCTTTTTTATAGGCATTGATGTATGCAACAATAGCTAATAAGCCAGAGATAGTTAAAATATTGATGGAAAATGCAGCTGATATTACAATGACCGATTATAATGATTTAACTGCGATTGATATGGCTTCTATCAAAGGATATGATGAAGTAAGTTGAAAGATGGCGTATTATTGTAAAACAAAAAACTAACATTAATATAATTATTATAGATTTTATCATTATTAAATTTTAATGAGGAGGAGGCAATAAGTACCTTTGAAACAGTTAAAATACAAGATTGGAAAGATATGTTTCCAACACTAACTGATATAGACGATAATGCTATAAATTTTGATATATATACAATTTTATATGGAATGAATCTAGAAAAATATACTCATCTTTTTCAAGGGCTAAATCTCAGAACGTTTTTAAAATTAAGTGAAAACAATTTATGTGATTTAGGGTTAGATATTAATGCACATAGAATTCAGTTTATGGAACATCTTCATAAGTTTCATAGAAAAAAGTGGAGTATACAAAGTATTGGTGTAATCAATAAATCATTACCTTACACGTACGTTTCGTCTGTGATATGATCTTGCAAAATTAAATGATACAAATTTGACTTTATGTTTATTTTTTAGACTATATAATGGAATAGTTAATTTAGGTACAGTAGCCAAACAAATCGCCATTATTGGTTCTAGTTTTCAGTATGTTAAAAACTGTTTAATACAAGCAAATAAAGATATGCCTTTAACTGAGGAACAAATATCTAATTATGAACAAGAACTGAAGAAGACACAAAAATGTCTCAGTATTCTTGAAAAGGAACTCAAACAAGTAAAAGCATTGTCCAAAAGAGTGAGTACATAAATATTTAGCAATAAATGTATATTATAGATCAAGTACTAAAATACATTTTTCAATATAGATACAGAAAGAAAACGATATTGATATACCAGCAACATATATTAGTTCAAAAAACTGTAAGATAAATTGGCCGATGTACTTAAGTATTACACTAATCATAGGAATTTATGTATCTAAGACAATGTACATTCAAAACCTAATACATTATTAAAAATATGATCTCATGTTGCTTGGAGCTTCTACATATACTATTTTTTCTTTTAATTTTGTCAATAAATTATTTATGCACTATGTAATACTCTCTTCTATAAACATAGAAAATGATTAATGAATACGTACAGCGTTTTGTGTAATGTAGACAACTGTGAACAAGTTTTAATGTTCATTTAAATTAGCTAATCTTTTCATTAATGGAAATAATGGATGGAATGTTGGAATGTTCTGTTGTCTAACTGTTAATTGATAACGTTCCAGTGGTCCACTACAAAAGGCTAATCTATCTCTTTCATTTGTGTGTTTATCCATCCACTGAGATAATCGACCTACGGACCAACCTGCACTCTACATTTTAACAGTAATTGATGAATTAGTAATAATTTATATTTTTACTAGTATTTATGAATACAAGCTATGTATATTCTCGTACCTGATGTGGAGAAACTAGTTCGGGAGGCGCTGTAGAAAAAAAATGCAAAAGTACAAGAGAAAGAGGTACACCACATTCTCTATCCGCTTCTAAAACTTTCTGAACAATTTCATCAGGACTAAGCGGAAGCAACGTTTTTAATGCCCGTAATGTTCTATACTGTTGTTGTTCCGATGATCCTAGTTGCCCTCCTCGACACAATGGAGCAACTGCTATTTCAATCTAAATAAGAATATAGAAAACGAAATTCAGATTTTAAAGATAGAGACTACCATACTATTACATACCTGACTAAAATCAACAATTAATTTGGCTCTTCCAAAATCAGTCAATGGTCTTAATAAACAAGCGTGTCTCACAAAAAGTTCGATGCATCGTGAAGCAACAGACTTGCAGCTAAAATGATGATTAACTTTCATATCATATTATAAATATAAGATGAATGCTACAATTATTATTCTTTTTAGTTACCATTCAGCAACTACTGCTTGATTTTTATATGGCACAAGAAACGTATTTACGGAACGTAATATAAATCCTTGTAGTTCACGCATATAGAGCGAGCAGCCAATCTCTTTTCCTGAAGGATTGCTTGTACTATACATAAATACAAATATATATACATATTTGCTCTTCATATATATATAATTTACGGGTTAAAATACTTCATTCACTTACTCTCGAAATTCCGTATCATCGTGCATCGTTAAAATAATACTCTCTATTGCATCACTAATAGACGCCAACAATGGCGATAAAATGTTTTTTGTTAATGTATCTATTTCTTTAAGAGCTACAGAAATTACCGAACTTCCTTCGGGTGGCAAACCAGACAAATTTGCTATTACACGAGTTATTTGACTAGAAAGGTAATAAAGAAGGTTTGCAAGAGATACGTTTGTCTGTTGTACAGTGGTTGGACTATCAATTACTTGACTAGCTTCACCACCCATAAGTAGACCCTGTTCACACTTTAAACAGAAAAGTCTTATAGCTTTCCCTACATTACGAGCAACTACTGTTGAAAGGCCATCATCAACTAGTGATACACTTAATTCACTGTGAACAAAATAATTATTAATGTTTAATAGATAACAATGGAGGTAAAAATATACATGCACAATTTAAGCTTACTTTGTTACTGTTCGTATGAGACTATCAATTTCGTCCTGTGTGGGTAATCCCTCTCCAGAAAACATGGTGTGTACCGGATCTAATAATCGTGATACTGAACGCGATAAATATGCATTTTCAAATGGTAATAATACATTGTGACTGAAAAAAAAGAAATATGCTATTTATATCAAATAAAATACACAAATTAATGCGATCTAAAATATCGTTTCACTTACTCAATATTATAAATGCCAATACTTTGTGATCTTTCTTTTAATCGCTTTCTCAAATCTAAAAATATTCTCAAGAATTTTGGATATTCACCTTCTAATGCTTGTTTAACAAATGACGATCCTAAAAATGTAAAATAAATACGATTATCATTATGAAAGTATAGGCTATAATTAACATATACCTTGTGCTCGTTCAACTAATACTTTTGAAAGTAAAGAGTTTACTTTATTCCAAAATTTCTGTGACAATTCATCCAATCCCTTTGTATGATGTTCCAATAGTATTCTTTGCAACAATTCAATCTGAAATACATAAGAATAAAATATAATTTAAAATACATTCATTTTAGACACAAGTCTAAACTTTAAAATATTTAAAAAATCGAAGGTTTTAAATATTTTTTAAACGTCAATTCACTTGACAGTTAAAATTAGGCGGATTCTGAAAAGATATCAGTGCATATCACGTAAAGCAAATATGTTTCAATTACTTGTAAACAATATGTATAAAGAGTATCTTGAAAAAGCCTTTCAAGGTTTTCCCAAATTCGTGTGCGTAAATTTCCAGAAGATCCTGGAGAAGGAATAGCAGCTCGTCCAGGTGCTGCTCTCTTTCCAGGGTCTTGATTCGTTGCCAAAGTCACGTCTAGTGATTCTGTAGCAATTTTCTCAATTTCGGTTAAAGCAGAATCTATAATATTGTCCACAGCTCCATTAACAATCCCCAAATTTTGAAACACCTGTACAGCTGTACTGACCTATTTATGTTATTGATTTATAAGTAATAGCAATAGCAGTTGTAACAATTATTTTGAAAATTATGTACTTATATATGGGCATTATTACTTATGATTTTTAGGTATAAAGTATACCAATTAAAAATCGTATTGTTATCAACTGAATTTATCTGTCCTGGTTATACCCAAATACCTCAAATTATTAAGAACAACTTAAATATAGGTGGCAAAAACATAAAATTTATGATATACTTATATACTTTTGTTCTATCCATTGTTTGTAATCCTTGAGACAAAGTGTGTGTTGCTATTCTTTGTACTGTAGTTCTATGAGATTTTATAGCTTGCTGATCATCTGCAATAACATCTAATCCATTTAGATCTGTATCCATCATTAACTGTTCTATAAATAAAGATTATTTGTATTGTATTTTATGGTACAGTAAACTTAATATATAAAATATGTAATAAAAATTAAATTCATATACCAAGTTCATGAAGACTATTTGCAGCTTTGATGATATCAGGTCCTTGCACATTGTTTGTCATTTGAGAATTTAGACGTTTTGATAAATGTTGCATTCTAGCTACTCTTCGTAACAAATCAGAAGTTTCATGAAGTCTGGCTAGAACAGTTGTCTGTGTTTCAATTCTATTAAAAGGATCAATAATTTTCCCACGTAAACGTTCAACGGCTGACAAAAGACTCTGAAATATAATAATTAATTTTTATTCAAAGTCATTTTTACTTTTATTTCAATGTCCGCAAATACATATTTGGTTCATACCTGAGCATGTAGCTGCATTATCGAGAGTACGCTTACTAATTTTTCTACCCACGTTGCTTGCGATAATAAATCCTCATGATTGGCTAACACTTGCTTCTGCAATTCGGCATTCAATATTTCAATGGCTATGACAAAGACAGACAGTGTAGTACGCTATAATATTATAAGTAAGATGTTAAAGTTTGTTTATTTACCTTGTCCCAATTTATTTATTTGTTGCGCTACTGACAGCACTTGATTGATATCACCTTTTTTGGATTCACCATTGAAAAACTGCTTAAGAAACTCTAGAAAACGTAAACATAAAACGTTATATCGTTGATACATAATTCGAGGAATAATAATAGACAAATTACCGTCATCTTCGATTTCTTCCCAGCTTGTAATTTCGTCCATTATCAGGTTAATAGTATCAAAACTGCAAATAAAAAATAGATGATAATTAATGAACGAACAGAAAATGTTAACGGGTAATAATTTTCTTCAATTACTTCAAATTTTGTACACATCTATTTACTATCACGATTGTATGTGGTTATTATTATTTACGAATTATATGAAAATTTCACTGAGTCGAGGCATCTGCACTTGCTTGCTACGTTAACATGTATGTATAACGTGGTTAGTGTCGATTCGTGATATGTCAGCGTTAGTATAATTTGTAAATACATTGTCCCATATCTTCTCAAACGAATCTATAAGTAATAAAATAAAATTGACATATAATTTTAAAGAGTGAACGGTGTAAAATAATTTATTATAAAAATGATACATAGCCTTTTCATTATCAATTCATCAGGGTAAGCATTAAGCTACAAAAAGAAAAACATATGCAATATTTGACGTGCATTTGGTTAGAGATATTATGGCAATATATATGACATATGTGTATTGTAAACAGTTTTATAGATTATCGATAAAAATATATGCAAACGAATATCTTTTTCTGTTGTATAGAGATGTATTTATGGAAAAACATTGGAAAAGTGCAGTTGCACGGTCACTCTGCGACTACTTTTTTGATCAACAACGAAGAGTTTTGTCCCCGGAAGATACACCTCCTGTAATCTCCACGCCTCATCATTATCTCATTAGTATTTACCGTTGTAACATGTTCTTTGTTGCAGTATGTATGACAGAAGGTATTTATTGGAAATTAAGTGATCATTTATTTCAACCATAAGAGTTATCAGCAATAACATTTTTCTATTATAGTTCCACCATTATTTGTGATAGAATTTTTACACAGAGTAGTAGATACTTTTGAGGATTACTTCAGCGAATGTACAGAAACTATTATAAAAGAAAACTATGTGGTTGTCTATGAATTATTAGATGAAATGCTGGATAATGGTTTCCCATTAGCTACTGAATCTAATATTTTGAAGGAACTTATCAAACCACCAAATATTTTGAGAACTATTGCAAACACAGTTACAGGAAAATCTAAGTAAATATTGTAATTATATATACTTGGAGAGCAATTTACTTATTGTCTGTTTAATTGTGTCTATAAATTGCAGTGTTAGTGCAACATTACCAAGCGGACAATTATCTAATGTTCCTTGGAGAAGAACTGGTGTTAAGTATACAAACAATGAAGCATATTTTGATGTTGTGGAAGAAGTTGATGCCATCATTGATAGGACTGGTGCTACTGTATTTGCAGAAATTCAAGGCTATGTGCGGTTTTCTTTTAAATTACTAATATGGAATCATATACCATTGATAGCAATAATAATAATAATAATAAAGCAATATTATTATTTTAAATATATTATTTAATTTTTTGTGCAGATCGACTGTTGTATAAAGCTGAGTGGTATGCCAGATTTAACTCTGTCCTTTATGAATCCCAGATTATTTGATGATGTTAGTTTTCATCCTTGCGTTAGATTTAAAAGATGGGAGGTAAGAATAAATAAAGGTTCAAATTTGATATTGATTCTATTCTGGTATTGAACAGAGAAATATCTAAGATATTTAAGATATTACAAATGTAGCCTTACACAGCCTATAGATGTAACAATATCATTAATAAAATATTATCTTTTGTTTCAGTCAGAACGAATATTGTCTTTCATTCCACCAGATGGTAATTTTCGCCTCCTTTCTTATCATATAGGGTCGCAAAGTATCGTCGCGATTCCAATATATGTAAGACATAATATTAGTCTGAAGGAACCAGGAGGTGGCAGATTAGACATAACTGTGGGACCAAAACAAACTATTGGCAGAACTGTATATGTTATATGCTTCTTTCTTATCTTTATTTAACAGCTAACATATTATTAAAGTATTAAATACATATTTTTTAGGTAGAAAATGTCACATTAGAAATTCCTATGCCAAAAATAGTATTAAATTGTACATTAACTCCAAATCAAGGAAAATACTCTTTTGACCCTGTTAGCAAGATATTGTTATGGGATATTGGAAGGATAGATGTTTCCAAACTGCCAAATTTAAGAGGCTCGGTATGGTAGTATAGGATGTAGATTGTTATGTATATTAAGAGGAAGTACCCAAAGATATACCAATGCACAAATTCATTTATTTTCAGATTACTATTCAAAATTCTGCCAGTGTAATGGAATCTAATCCTGCAATTAATGTATGCATACATTATATATAATATTACCATATTATATACAAGTAAAGTTTCTATATAAAAACTATTTTATTTTAGGTTCATTTCACAATTAATCAATTGGCAGTTTCTGGCTTAAAAGTTAATCGACTAGACATGTATGGAGAAAAATATAAACCATTCAAAGGTGTTAAATACATTACCAAAGCTGGGAAATTTCAAATTAGGATGTGAATAGAAATAATATGAGACATTTTTCATATCAATAATAAGACTAAATGTGTCTTCTACTGCATAAGGAAAAATATAACATTAACATAAAAAATAATAAAATCTGGTAAAATGAATTGACTCTGCTTTTATTTATATTATATATAATGTTAGTTTTATATTCAAAAAGATGTAATACCTCTCGATAAACTCGATTTACTCGTATTTTTTATGTAAATAATTCTAAAGAAAGACATAAAAATGATTAAGAAAAAAGTATTCACTATCAAAAACAAAAATGAAACGGATGGAAGATATCAATTTCATCAGTAAAGTCTATTTTATAAAAATCTCATAAATAATAATATACATGTAATGTATAACATGTAAGTCTTTAGTTTACCCACATTATCTTATACTAGTTTCGAAAAGAGTAACATTAACAAGATAAATATTTATATTCTAGATTCATGGCATAATAATTTTTTGGCTTCAAAATCTTCCCATGTTGGATGTGTTGAATACGTAAATAAACGTTCCATATTAGTTGCATAAATAGTGTGATTACTAACAAGATTTTTATACATCTATTTGAAATAAAAGAAGCATTAAAAATATGAAATATTTAGTATTATTTAAGTATTCTTACCGAATGATCATTTTTTACCTTTAATGTATGTTGCAAATCTGTTGTACTAACAGGCTTTAATGACGGTGGAATAGTTTGTGGTGAACATGCATAAGCGAAAGCTGTGGCTTGTTCTGCTTCTTCAATATTTGGTTTTATCATAGGTATTTGACCATATGGATCTACTATTTCTGTAGCAGTGTGATCAGATGGTCTTAATATATGAGTAGAATTCCTCTTCCATGAACTAGGTACTGGTTCTCCAATATTATAAATGAATGAACCATCTCTAACAGTATATCCTTTCCTTCTTGTAAATATTGCTGTAAGTATATTTTTTAGAAAAATTTGTGTGGCAGCTATAACTATATGCGCAGTATTTTCTTCTGCCCCATCCATGTTATTTTCCCATGCCGCGAGCATTAATCTTGCCAGAACAAATGTTCTATCTGGGAGTACAAGTTCTTGTGCACTAGAACGATTTGCTCCAATGGGTTCGTCTCCAACAGGTGACGAGGTTTGACCCAATACTTCAACATACATATCTGCAGGCTAAATATAAAATATCTTATATACATGAGACATACAGATTAATCGCTTTAATTACGAAAAATTAATAAACTCATATGAATTTTATACCTCAAAATTTGATTTATCAGTTTTATACTTGCGTTTTAATCTTAATCTCCTCTCTTTCATAACTTTATCTCTGTCTATCTTTCGAGTGGCTGTTGCAGTAGCTAAACCTCTCACTTTATTAAATAAACATATAAGAAATTCATTATGAAGATGAACCTGATCCTCTGTCATAATATTTCTTGCTTCACAATCAAATTCTTCTTTTGTTGTCTAGGAAAAGAATTTATAAATACTAATAACATGTAAAATATAATTAAAACTATTAAATCCTTTATAATTGCATCAAGTACCTTCATTTGAAACCAACGTTTCATCTTTTCAAAATACCTGTTAACAAGAATAAAACTATTACATAATAATCCCTGATAATTATATTTTTTATATTAAATAAGAAAATAATACTGTCACGAAGAAAAAGATTATAACTGTTTAAAATGGTATAAACTTCTAAATAATAAGACATTCATAACGTAAGTTACACATAAGTAACCTAATTCTGTACCATACAATTCTTTTACTTATTTCGCAATTAAAAAATATATCTTACACTTTTGCGTTTTCCCCAAGAGATGCGACAAGACTTTTTCTGGCTAAATTTAATTCCTTTGATGTTGTCATTTTTTTATTCCGCGTTGAATCAAATAACCTGTAAAGTTTGTTTTTTTTGTGTATTACTTGAATAGTATTTGCTTAATTGATTATTAATTATACTAAAATATCTTGAGCTCAATTACTCTACCACTCTTATCGTATTTTCATACAACTTTATGCAAATTATACATAGATAATCATGTTACATTTCTCAACTGAATCGAATCACTCAATTACTCAAAATTCTGGTACTGACTGCCATGTTGAATATATTGTTTAATAATTTTGAATTTTTGTCAATGATAATCAACGAATGCGAAATAAAAATATGAATAAAGAGATTTTTAAAAGATATTTTTAATTGAGTACATAAATAAGTGTTTCTTGAATAGTAATTTTTGTTAATGTTTATATAGTATGAATTTTGTTTGCAATAATATAAGGTGGTGTGTCAATAATCTTAATTATTTTATAAAAAATGTGAGCTCAAAGATATTTTAGGCGTGTACACATAAAAATATATATATACATTATATTTCAGCAAAATTTAATTTCTATTGTTTCTGTTAAATAAGATATGAATCGCAACAACTACTAGTAGCATATTTCAATAGTTTTATTATAATTTATTGTATATTTTAGTAGTCTTATTGTAATTTATTGTATATTTCCCGCTTTAGAGGTAAGAGAGAGAAAGATATATAAAGGAGCTATAAGAAAGAGTGAGACAGATAATGGGGACCCTACTCTAGAACACCTGGCGCCATCTCTGTGAAAAGTGCTCAAACTGGTCGCACAGCATTATCGACAGTGAAGTGAACTTCGTAAGAACTACTAGCGCCATCTCTGTGGAAGGTAGTGAAACTAATTACCGACCCAGTTTCAGCGTTCCTCCAAGAGATGGCGCTAGTGCTGCAGTAGTTCACTTCACTGTCGATAATGCTGTGCGACCAGTTTGAGCACTTTTCACAGAGATGGCGCCAGAAGTTTTACAGTAGAGTCCCCATCATCTATTTCACTCTTTCTTATAGCTCTTTTATATAACTTTCTCTCTCACCTCTAAAGCGGGAGATACAATTTGTCCAACAATTTCTATTAGATAACAATTAAAGAATTCCTTTATATAATCAACAGTACTCTAAAATATTGTAATTAAGATGAGGGAGAAGGAGATGCAGAGAAGGAAACAGAAGCGGAAACGGAGTCATTAGGTTAACAGATGTGCAATATACATATAATATGGAGTTCATTTATCAGAAGAGTACAATATGAACGTAATAATCACATGATCAGCAGCTATTATGAACAAAAGTAAAAAAAATTTGTTTTTATATATTTGATATAAATTTTCTTCTGTTTAAAACGCTGTCAAAATATGTAATCATCGACCACCTCGAAGTCGTAGCACAAGGTGAAGAGTAGATTCTTTTTGAATATTATAGTCGGAAAGTGTACGTCCATCTTCTAACTGTTTACCAGCGAAGATTAGCCTTTGTTGATCGGGAGGAATACCCTCCTTATCTTGAATTTTAGTTTTAACATTTTCAATCGTATCGGATGCTTCGACTTCCAAAGTAATTGTCTTTCCTGTGAGGGTTTTCACGAAAATCTGCATGCCACCTCGAAGTCGGAGAACGAGATGCAGGGTCGATTCCTTCTGAATATTGTAGTCCGAAAGTGTACGTCCATCTTCCAGTTGTTTCCCAGCGAAAATTAATCGTTGTTGGTCTGGTGGAATGCCTTCCTTGTCCTGAATTTTTGCTTTCACATTTTCAATTGTATCTGATGCTTCTACTTCCAATGTAATTGTTTTTCCTGTGAGGGTTTTCACGAAAATCTGCATGCCACCTCGAAGTCGGAGAACCAGATGCAGGGTCGATTCCTTCTGAATATTGTAATCGGAAAGAGTACGTCCGTCTTCCAGCTGTTTACCAGCGAAGATTAATCGCTGTTGGTCCGGAGGAATGCCTTCCTTGTCCTGAATTTTTGCTTTCACATTTTCAATTGTATCTGATGCTTCGACTTCCAATGTAATTGTTTTTCCTGTGAGGGTTTTCACGAAAATCTGCATGCCACCTCGAAGTCGGAGAACCAGATGCAGGGTCGATTCCTTCTGAATATTGTAGTCAGAAAGTGTACGTCCATCTTCCAGCTGTTTACCAGCGAAGATTAATCGCTGTTGGTCCGGAGGAATGCCTTCCTTGTCCTGAATTTTTGCTTTCACATTTTCAATTGTATCTGATGCTTCGACTTCTAATGTAATAGTTTTACCAGTTAAAGTCTTCACAAAGATCTGCATGCCACCTCGAAGTCGGAGAACAAGATGGAGAGTTGATTCCTTTTGAATATTGTAGTCGGAAAGTGTACGTCCGTCTTCCAGCTGTTTACCAGCGAAGATTAATCGCTGTTGGTCTGGTGGAATGCCTTCCTTGTCCTGAATTTTTGCTTTAACATTTTCAATTGTATCAGATGCTTCAACTTCTAATGTAATAGTTTTACCAGTTAAAGTCTTCACAAAGATCTGCATGCCACCTCGAAGTCGGAGGACAAGATGGAGAGTTGATTCCTTTTGAATATTGTAATCGGAAAGAGTGCGTCCATCTTCAAGCTGTTTTCCGGCAAAAATCAACCTTTGCTGGTCTGGTGGAATGCCTTCCTTGTCTTGAATTTTTGCTTTAACATTTTCAATTGTATCAGATGCTTCAACTTCTAATGTAATTGTTTTTCCTGTGAGGGTTTTCACGAAAATTTGCATGCCACCTCGAAGTCGGAGAACAAGATGGAGAGTTGATTCCTTTTGAATATTGTAGTCAGAAAGTGTACGTCCATCTTCCAGCTGTTTACCAGCGAAGATTAATCGCTGTTGGTCTGGTGGAATGCCTTCCTTGTCCTGAATTTTTGCTTTAACATTTTCAATTGTATCTGATGCTTCGACTTCTAATGTAATAGTTTTACCAGTTAATGTCTTCACAAAGATCTGCATGCCACCTCGGAGTCGGAGAACAAGATGCAGGGTCGATTCCTTCTGAATATTGTAATCGGAAAGTGTACGTCCATCTTCCAGCTGTTTACCAGCGAAGATTAATCGTTGTTGGTCTGGTGGAATGCCTTCCTTGTCCTGAATTTTTGCTTTAACATTTTCAATTGTATCTGATGCTTCGACTTCTAATGTAATAGTTTTACCAGTTAATGTCTTCACAAAGATCTGCATGCCACCTCGAAGTCGGAGGACAAGATGGAGAGTTGATTCCTTTTGAATATTGTAATCAGAAAGTGTACGTCCATCTTCCAGCTGTTTACCAGCGAAGATTAATCGTTGTTGGTCTGGTGGAATGCCTTCCTTGTCCTGAATTTTTGCTTTAACATTTTCAATTGTATCTGATGCTTCGACTTCTAATGTAATAGTTTTACCAGTTAATGTCTTCACAAAGATCTGCATGCCACCTCGGAGTCGGAGAACAAGATGCAGGGTCGATTCCTTCTGAATATTGTAATCGGAAAGTGTACGTCCATCTTCAAGCTGCTTTCCGGCAAAAATCAGTCTTTGCTGGTCTGGTGGAATGCCTTCCTTGTCTTGAATTTTTGCTTTCACATTTTCAATCGTATCTGATGCTTCAACCTCGAGCGTTATGGTCTTTCCAGTTAATGTCTTCACAAAGATCTGCATGCCACCTCGGAGTCGGAGAACAAGATGCAGGGTCGATTCCTTCTGAATATTGTAATCGGAAAGTGTACGTCCATCTTCAAGCTGCTTTCCAGCAAAAATCAATCTCTGTTGATCCGGCGGAATTCCCTCTTTGTCCTGAATTTTTGCTTTCACATTTTCGATCGTATCTGATGCTTCAACCTCGAGGGTTATAGTTTTTCCTGTCAATGTCTTCACAAAGATCTGCATGGTTATCTGGTAAAAAAATTGTAAAATATGTTAGATGCATCGAGGAATTACATCACATTCGTCGGGTAAGAATATCGTTATATTTGCCGAGCGATAGATAGATATAGAAATAAAGAAATTCTTTTCGTCTAATATTTTCTTCTTATACTCTGCAAAATGTACAAAAACTTTTGATATGGAAGTACTAAACGATGCAGGATAAAATGGTGTCGCATTAACTGCAATCAATAACCGCCATTTTGTCCTCTGTTACTACGCAGCAAAAACGTAACGGATTAGCAAAGCAACTGTTATTTTCGTTTCAACAAAAATTACCTTATTGCTTTCGTATATTGAAATTCTGGATGTACTATTAAATAGATGTAGTTTTACAAATATAGAGCAGATGGGACGAAAGGTCCCATATCCAAGTACCTGTGGTTAACGCCCACAAGTCCACAAAATTAAACTTAATAACTAATTACAACAATCTTAGTAATTTCATCATCTAATTTTCTTCTTGTTAGTTTGTTACATAGAATAAATTTAATGGTCTGATACATAAAAGCTTGCAAATAAAGTTAAAATAAAAAAGTATGCGATTATTATCGAATAATATTTCGCATTTTGACGTTAGAAGCTTAAAAATAATGAAAAATAAATCGGTATAAAAGTATTGAAAAATGAAGCAAGATCCGACGAAAATGGACACTCTTCTCTTTGCATACTTACAGCTGAAATACACGCTGGGCACGGTACGTCTGTTACCGATCCGAGTGTGCTGTTCCTTTTATATCATGGATGGAGAGTCGTAGTGCTCATGCGCAAATAGATGAGGAAATTTCTTCGAAGACGTCTATTGGATTATATCTCCTTATAGTCATCAAGTCTCTGACGTCGCTACGTTTGATTGGTTTCTGGGACAAAGGGTGTACTGTGCACAATAAATTTTGTTAAACCAACATCGTATATAAAATCATTAATGATACGTTGCAAGTTTTTAAAATAATTATTTTTTGGACGAGTGAAAAGTTTATTTGCACGTCTTTTCTCGGACCGTCACATTTCGATGATTATACTGCCGTAGCTAGGGGACGCACGAAACATTATTAAACAAAAGAAAGTGATGACTCATTGTTTTTTGCACAATGACGATTTTCCAGTAACTTCTTTATGACTTGCATGTATGCTAAATATATATTTAGAAATTTCAGGAAAGCAAACGTTGGAATCTACGTCGATACATTAGGTTATGTTTAGAATACTCCCCAAACTTTCCCTAAATTCGTATTTATTCTTTCAATTACAATTACGAAATTATTATGCGAAAAGAATTCTCGACTTAGTTTGAAGTTGTCAATCATATTACGTTGTATTTAAATATTAAGTTGACGTAATAGTTTTGAAATTAATGAAATTTTTTAATTCGTTAAATACGAATATTTATTTGTCATAATTGATGCTCACTGAAATAATGAAATGCTTAACTCGCACAGTTAATAACAAAGTTATGTTATATATAATAAAAATATTATTATTAATCGATATTTAACGTTGCGCATATCTATATTATTGAAATTTCAACAGATGAAAGTCAGCGATTAGATAAACAACCGTAGAAATAGATTAAAACTTTGTTTATACGATTTTTCTTACATGAAATACATGATAATTTCGAAAACAAGCATTTACTTACGATAACTATTTACATTTTTAGTTTAATATTTTATTATTAACATCGAAGTAAATTTTAGTCAACTACACAATTATGTAATTTATCAACAATTACAACGAATAATTAATGAGCTAGAAAAAAAAGATGAGAAAACGAAAACTCGCAGACCTTCTGTATATAAATTCTAAGAACAATATAAATTTATTTACCTTTCTATTTTCGAGACAAGTTTATAGCAAACATTAAAGGGTTTTTGTCATGTTTGGATATTGTTCTTAAAAAATAAAATATAATTAGAATGGCACAGTGAACGTTCGATATAGTTTCTCTAAACCAAAGGATAAAGTAATTCCCACCTTATGTTCAGTACATTGTCTGTTAAATTCTTAATACTGAAAAAAAGTAATGTGTATTACATATACATAATCGAAACTGCTCGAAGCTCTACATACATATATATATTGCAGGCTTAAAATACAAAATGGAAAAGTTTGCGAATTAGTTTTATAAAATTCCTGCAAATATATAGTGCATTACGTTACATTAATATTTGGTTCAAATTATAATAAATTAAGGATACGCATATGCAGGATTCAAACATGTATAAGCATATTGTAATTAATACTGTAAAAAAGTGCCTTAATATACTTGACCTTACGTTGATTTAAAACACGTGCTAGCTCAGTCAGTGACAAAAATAACCGTTATGCGTCTACTGATTACAAAATTATAAAAGATCGAAATTACGAGATTATATTATTAAACATTATTGTTTGAAATAGACTAGTTGCACCAAACAGAATTAATGTTACACGAAATTAACTCTTATAAAAATTATTTTCTTAATTTAAATGTAAATTAATGTCCTTTGATTTTATATACTACCTGTTACATACCATGTTTATTAAGAAAATTAATACAATATCAGTCTCACTTCTGCTCGGTGCCATTCGAAAAGAAATTACTTTATTTGTATGTCAAGTGTTTTGTTCTTGTAAAAAATTATCTATTAACTATAATCATACAATCAGAGTGCTATTGTGTGTGTGGCCTTTTCGCTAAAGGGGATTCTTGTTGTTCATCTCATTGTTCAAGGCTCCTTACACATTACTATATAATATGCAAAGGATTATGGAAGTGAAGAAAACCTTACAGTTATTCTCGTGCATGTTCGATTTATTCAAAGAGGATTTGCATGTGTACAACAGAAGATCCATACACTGTGTCAGAAAGAAAGTTTTATTAAATATTGAACATTTTGAATTAATATTTGTCTTCCTGTGGCATTTTTAAACAAAACTACAGTAAAACATTAGGAATTCTTGACACGTGCACTTAACCCTCATTGGACAGCAAAGCGTCTATTTTAATAATTCTTTTGCGACTCTGCGTTCTTGGAATCTTCTGCATGTGGAATCAGTACACGCAAGGTGAACATACGATGTTGTTTCGTGCAGGGAAACATTCTGCACTTCTTTACGACTACACACACAACATACACACGAATTCTCAATACAAACTAACCTACTCTTAACTTCGAAATTATAAATGTTCAGTTGTTTTTCTTCTTTTTAACCACCCTTTCTATTAAATATCTTCACCATACATTGTGACTTTGCAATATAGCTAAATAAGTAATTCAAAACTAATTAACGCATTCATCATTTTCTTTGATAAAATCCTAATGTTGGAACTAATCGTACCAATTGCCTGTTTAGGTAAGATAGTAGAAGTACTTTAAAGAATTGTCGATAAAATGGCTGTATTAAATTTTTCCCTGATTTCCTTAACGATAACATCAATTGCAGTTTCGTAATAAAATTATATACTTCTTACTTTAAACAAATTTAGTATTTAAAAGTTAAGTTTACTCGTAACAATTGAAGCTATACATCATTTGTTTGTCATTAAAATATCGAACTTAGTACTAGTTAGTAATAAAAGATATATCTAGCAGTAATAGAAACACAACAGCTTGACGATATATCATTATATCAGGTCCTAGAACAAAGTCAAGGCAATATGATGTAATCCGACCTAATAACTTCTTTCGTGGTTAATGTTATGATTGCAAATTAAAACGATGCCATTGATTGTTCATATTGAAGAAGGCTCCTGCTCCAAATAATTATATTAATAAATCGTTAGTATTGCTATAATTTTGACCTTTCCAGTACAGAAAACGCCTCATTCGAACAAGCAATTGATACGAGAAAAATTTGTTTCTTATTACTATATAAGTTATGAGTAAATCAATAAAGCGGATATTTTGGTAGATCTACTTGGAGTCCGTCTCCATTTTGATCTCCTCTGCCTTCTTATCCTTTTTCGAAGCCTCACTATCTGTTCCTTCCCCGTTACTATTGTCACGTCTTCGTTTCCTAGCATATCTGCCCTTATACTTAGGTGGTGGAAGTTGTTCCATACCTAAAACCTTATGTATCTGACGAAATGCGACTAATCGTAAAGCATGTTGTGCTGAAGCAGTTATATCTTCTCTTTGTTGGGCTGTCATGTTGCCTATTGCATCGACCGGTTCCTTCTCGCATGGATCGGATAATCCTTACATAAATACATATTATTTATAATTGTCACGTTTCAATGCAAATTGTGTAAAATTTTATATATGAAACAAAAAAATCAGATTGCCAATCATCTACGCAATACTGCAAAGCATTTCATTTAAGATGCAAAGATCGAAATACTCGACTTTTGAATCTACAATGAATCTCACAGTACACTCAGTCTCGTCATCTGTATCATCATTTTACTTTTAAAAATGATTAATAAATGTGCGAAAATCTTGTTGTATGACAGAGAAAATAAGTTTCAAATATGAAATATACCTGGGCTCCCTGGAAGTAATATTCCTCCAGCAACACATTCAAGGAGTCTTCTTAAAGCTTCACCTGGACTGAGAGGACCTCCAGCAGTGCTAATAACTTTCTCCGTTAACAGTTCCAATGCCTACAAAAAGAAACAAAAAGAAAAAAAAAACAAAAAAAAAAAAACAAGACTTTTCTCCGTTTCTGTTTATCTACTTTGTTCTTAAAATATTGCTACATATTTTATATTATTTTGTTTTACTAATGATTATTTTTGTTAACTGAACTTCATCTGGTAAATTTTTAACTTGATCTCTTTCTTCTATTGGATCATTGAACTATTATTTCTTATTAATTTCTATAATAATGTATTATTTAATACTAACCCATGGGTTTAATGGTCCCCAAGTAGGTACGCGGTTACAAAGATCACGCATTATGCGAATGACCATTACGCAGCTCTGCAGCGAAGTTGCTCTAGCCTGTCGAACACGATCATTACTTTAGCATATACAATTAAATATATAGATTAAAATCACTGAATCTTCTGGAGATGCGACGTCCTAAACTACCTTTTAGTTTGCTTTGTGTGGGCTTTAGCTATCCTCCCAGCCTCGTGCCTATAGCTCCTAATTATTAGCCCATATCAAAATTATCGGGTGTTTATTAAACATTTCCTGAACAATTAACACCTAACATAACATTTAAAAAAAAGTACAACGTATCAGAAGAACTGTATATTTATCAAACTGCCGAATATAACTCTATTGAACTTATAATTGAAAAACACCCGATACACTTATGACACCACTGTGTGTTTGTGCTTGTCTGTCTTTTTAACATTTAAATGCTTATAACGCACATCGCGTAGGAAGTATTAAACAAAGTACATATTTATAGAGAACAATACACTAACTTTAAGTACTTCTAAGACAGACCTAGAACAGACTCAGTCTAGGCTACAATGCATTAAGATTAATCCAGAATAATGAACAAGCTTGATCATAAAAGCATCGTAAAGCAGATATATAGTGCATTACAAACAAAACAAACAAAACTACATCCTTTGAAGAAGTATACTTTCTTTACACGATTTTCTGCAAATAGTCTCCTATTATTCTGGATGTTGATGATTTGAAGTAAAGCAAATGTAAATGTTTATGACGTGCATCGATATTTGAAATGCTACAATTCACATTTACATAATGCTTAAACTTCTTGCCTAAAACTATCTGATTGCACGTTCGATGTTTTTTTTCTCGAAATTACACTGCACGCACATTTCAAGCTTTCTCCATTGTTTCATTATTTTCCTTTTTTCTTACTCTTTTCTTATTTTCTTTCTGTTCTTTCTTTTCTTCTTCTTTTTTTTTCATAAAACTATCAATGGTGAAATTATGGTGCCACTACCATCCATCCACTTATATAGTAATTAACAGACAAATTATAAAATGCAAATAATTTATCGCAGATATATGGTAATCTTTATAAATTTTAACATTAGTGGATAAAGTGGATTGGCAGACTTATAAAGCTAAAACATCAAACATGATCAAATAAACGTTTCAGACAAAATCATATCAACAAGAAGATATATAGATGGTAATAAAAATAAAATCGTCACAAGGCTGGAAGTTCTAAGACTGCTCTTTTTTGCGGATAGAGAGAGAGGACAACTTGCACGCGTTTCGCGTAATATATGTACATACATATATACATATATATATATGTCAGGAAAAAATAACAGAAAACAAGTCGTTATAGTGCCAAAACAAAATGGCACCGACAAATTTGAGATCTTGAACTGAGAGTTGATTGATTCAAACCTGAAACCACTTGGCATGCCTGAGTGCAGCTAAAGCCTCCAAACACTTAGCCTTGGGAAGTACATCTGGTGGATCTGGTTTCGTCACAGCGGGCGCCGCGGGCGTTGTTTGCGGTTGAGCAGCTCCCTGTTGCTGCTGTCCAGCATTATCTGAGATTCCAACAAAGAAAGCACAACACGCTTAGACAACACTTAGAGTGTTTGATCATGCCCAATTTGGGTTTTTTCCCTCTATGTATATGTATATAATTATTCTTTAATTCAAATACATTAAAACTTGTGAGCATGGCCTAAAGCGTTCTCATTGAAACAAAAATAAACCTAATCGAATGTAGTATACGACAATGATACGCCACTCCTCTCTTCGTAAACGTCCTTTCGTCTCGCATGACAAAATTCTTAAAAGAACGACCGACGTTTCTTGCTTGTATTGACAGCGTTACTCATAAAAAGAATGCCGAAGTAACACTGTCAAGAGAATCGTCGGTTAAGAATGAGGAGTCGACTGTCCATTGCACATTATGTGTACAACATTCGATGGTAGAGGGTTCCTTTTTTAATTATTAATGCATGATCAAAAAGTCCATAGTTTTAAGATTGCCTCAGCGTTGTTTCCTCATACCGAAAGCGTGTCCACGTTCATACTTGTATATTATTTTTCTTTAATGGAGACTCCAGCTTAACTATTTATCGACAAAACTTATAAAGTGTACTACTACGAATTAACTTAAAACGAAATGTAGAGACGTCTAATCGTATCAAGTTTACGCTCTCTCTTTTCCGTTAAAAAATGGCTGTTCATATGTTTTTCTGTGTACGCTCTTACATTCTTTTTTCTTAATTAGTGCTTTCCAAAAACGTAATACTCAGTCGTGGACACACTAAAATGCAGCTGTATCGAAAAGAAAGAAGGAATTTTGTATGTTAGAGCGTATATATACACTGGCAACCGTTGAAGTCCTTGGCTGCCCCTGCATCATCCTGGTGCTTTAAAAAAATTTACAAAGAAGCGTTTTGGGCCATGAAAAGAACAAACAAAATTCCAGAAACCACACATGTTCTCGAGAAAAATGGCATGAAAATAAAAGGTGTTTTACTATGAAAATCTCTAAAATTATCAAGTTATCCTTTTCTTGGCCACCATGAAAATATAAAACGATCAAATTACCTGCAGTTGCTGCTGGTTTAGGCGTTTCTCGCATTAAAGGACTGGTAAGCGTTACGCTAACAGTCACACTGCCCCCCGAAACCGTTAATGCGGCTGATTCTGGGTGCTTTCCAACATTGTATGTATCTTCAGGAGCAACGATCTTCAGCTGTGCCGGGAGAATTTCAGCAACTTTATTTAATAATGATCTACAAAAAACGATATGTATGAATTTAAAATATGATTTAATAGGTAAGATTTTTTCAACTAACCGTGTTGGTTTTTCCGCACATAAGACCACAAGACACACATGGTTATCGCCTGACAATAAAAGTCCTTTCGCCAAATTACCGACGCGCATTACACCTCTCAATATCCTAGAATCTTCTTTCTCCTTTTGGAATGAGAACAAATTACCGTCACTACCATCTTCTTTCTGTGGCGTTGTAGCTTTCTTTTTGTCAGCATCTTCTTTCATTTTCGCGGCATCTGCATTCTGTTGTTGTGGTTGTTGTGGTGGTGGTGGCTGCTGCTGTTGTTGTGGTTGTTGCTGTTGCTGCTGCGGCTGCGGCTGCGGCTGCGTGGTTGTAGTTGGAGTCGTTGGTGTAGCATTAGTAGTAGTTGTTGTAGTAGTAGTAGGTGTTGTTTTTTTGCCTGTAGTAATAAAAATATTTCGAAAATATAATTTTGAAATTATATGCTGAATTATGTTAAAGAACACCAGAGTATTGGGAGTAGGGAAGGTATTGGAAACTGATTCTTCTTCAATCTTTCAAAAGCTCAAAACAGTTTAAAGGACCTATACTCTCCGATATTCTTTACTGTAATAAAAAATAATAATTACCAGCTTCGGCTAATGTATCAGACACAAATTTCAATGCCTTTTCAGTATGTGAAACTATCTTCTGAACTGCCAGCAGTTCTTGCTCCTTAGGATATATGGTAGTATGATGCGCTAATACATGCTTGTCATCAGATGAATCTGGCCTCCTTTGAGGTCCGGGGAACATCATCATTGGAGGTGGTCCTGGGAAAGGACGTGGCATTGGTGGAGCTCCAGGTCCACGTCCGTAACGCCGATACCATTCATAATATTCACATTCCTCTTCATAGCGTCGTCTTTCTTCCCAATACATCATTTCTTCATCCATCATCGGACCCATTGGTCCCAATTGATTAATTTCTTCCCTACGACGTAGATATTCGTCCCGCATTTGTTGCCTACGTAACTTTTCTTCCAACAATTTCCTTTGCTTCAAGCTTGGTTTCATATCAACAACCAAGTCAGGATTAACTTTCTTTTTATAAGCAAATCTGTGCCGTCTTCCTTTCATATGCATGTCTTTGGCATTAGGATCATTAAATCTACATTCGCAAAGCTTACAATTAAAGCTTATAATTTTTCCATCTTCTGATTTGTTCTCCTCTATATATTCTTGACCAACTGGTTGAATGTCTTTCTCGTCGACAGATGTTTCCTCTACAGTTTCCTCTGTTGTAGTTTCTTCTGGTTTTAGTTCTGCAGTTTGATTTTGGTTTACAGTTCCCAAATTTCCAGCTGCAACATTATTATACACAGTGCTATTAATTACAAGTCCCCAAAATTATCTCGATAATTCACTTTAGACTTTGATATCTGCAAAACAAGATTACTCACAAGCGACAAAATTAATCTTAGGAGTGGCCGTTACTGTAGGCTTCTTAGTACCCGTAGTTTTAGCTGCTGCTGCCGGTTTCGGATTCAAAACAGTCGGATCCGCACTTGGTATTGGCTTTCCAAGTTTTGTGTGCAGCTTGACGACTTTCTGATGCTTGGCACCCCTTATATGAGCGGCGTAAGCATCGTTTCCGGTACAAGTAACATCGCAAAGTTCACAACGTAGGCTGTTGCCTGCTCCACGCGCTGGCGGTTGTTGCGGTACCTTCAGAGAGGCTTCCTTCTTCTTGTGTTTCTGTCCTTCCAGATGCTCACGGTACGTTTGTGGTCCAGCACAGCTGATCTTACAGACATCGCAATAGTGTAGTTGTTGAGGCTTAGGAGGCTGCTTGGGTCGCATTGCCTTCATTCCTCCACCTCCAGTGCCGAATCCCTTCCGCCCGTAGCCCTGCCAACCTCCAGTCTTCTGGTTAGTTGAATTGCTGTTTGCACTCTGTTGGGCTACATACATAGTCGCAGCGCTATATAGCGCTGCGTCGTAGCCGGAATACGTTGTACTCGCCGTTTCTAAGGGAAATGAAATTGAAACCTCAAACTCTGGAGGAGTCAATCCTTTGTATTCATGGAACCATTCTCTACTAACTTGTACCCGTCAAAATAAATACATTCTTTTTGTTTTCGACGAAATATTTACATTTTATAGTATTCAACCTTTTTTGTTTACTTCTACCGTTATATCAATTTTCTGACTTTAGAAAGAATTCAATTCTGCTAAGCATTTTAAACCATGTAACAGATTAAAACATTAGCAGAATTCCATATTATCAAATGTATATAAGTATATACATACATATATTTATATATGTATATATAAATTTGAATAGCCAGAGGATCAATTTCATGTTATTAGTGCCTACATCACGGTTAGCAGGACATTTACACAGGATTTTTAATTTCAGGCGAAAAATATTAACATATAAACATGATCCAATGAAAACTTACTATTTGTTGCTGTCGATGGTGTAGCAGCGGGTGTAGCAGGTGCCGTATATCCAGAAGAATATGTAGCGCTTTGGGTAGGATTAGATTGTTGATAAGCCGTACTCGATGCTTGGTACGTTTTAGCTTGCCCTGTGGTAGTAGCTTGTCTCGCTGTGCCCGTATAAGCACTGGTAGTACTGTACGCAGGTTTCGCAGCTTGATAATGTGTTTCGGTAGTGGTATAAGTCGCCGCAGCTGCTGCAGGTTGTTGGTAATAAGTCTTTGTGGCGTCGTATGTAGCTGCAGGTGCAGCACGCCCGTAACCGTAATCGTACGTCTGTGCCACAGTACCAGGGTTAGCAGCTGTAAAGAAGAATGCGCACAGTTAGGAAAGTATCAAGAGAACTGGCTTGCAAGCGGCAGAAGATGGAAGATTAACGGTAAATGAAAGTTGAATATAGAAGGAACTCACCAGCGTACGTGGTACCGGTAGCGGCTGCAGCAGCGGCCGCTTGATAGGTCTCGTAACCTGTAGCCGCAGCGGCAGCGGGTCGTTGAGTGTACGTGGCGGTTGCCGCTGGAGTTACTGCGTATCCCGCTTGACCAGTCTGATAAGCGGCTGCGCTAGTCGCTCTGTTCGAAAGAATAATGGATTTTCTCATGCACGGTAAATAGAATGAAAATTGAAAACGGGCAAAACGAAAAAGACCTCTATCGGATCCGTGCCCGGGAGAGACGCTCGATGGACGCTCTACTCTCAGCAAGAAATGGCGGCCAAGCCGGCTGGGCTCTCGCGTGCACCGATTTTAACGAACAGTTATTACTCCCGCCAACGTAGTTACCGTCGCGATTTTTCGATAAACTTAACACTAGCTACTTAATAATTATGGTATGCAATCGATTTCGTACCCATATTGCGTTCCGCCGTGAGTAAACCCAAAATAATTGTTCTGAGCCATCCTTCCTCGCAGAGAATCCCGGAAAGAAGGACAATGGAGGAAGTTGTAGGGCGTGCCACGAACTCGATAGAATGGCGGCGCTGCCGCGGCTCCTATTGGTTATTCTGTTGGAGCCAGCGGCAACAATTGCAAGAGTGCCGCGCCCTCAGTGGCCGCTTCCACGAGAACCTTGCGTCGTCCTCCGACAAACTACCTCCGCGCAAATCAACGCGCTACCGTACTAACCAGAGAAACTACCGCGAGAAAGTATTCACGATGCGGACAGATATAATGCGGTTAATTGAAACTTAACTTACTGCGTGTTTCCCGTTATCTTCGTTTTCCCGGGGTAGTATGAAGTTTGTGTAATTTTCGCGGCGTTGGTGCGTGTTGCGGTGAACGTCCGGCGTGCGCAAAGAAGAGCTAGTTTGCCGGTGACGCGTGCGTTTGACGAATTATTTTCGACGCCCCCTAGTAGTAACTAAACCTATCGTTCAGAGTTAAAGCGCTCTCTAGTAGGACCTACCATAATACTGATGGAACCTTTTTTCACTTGCACAACAAATTCAAAAGTAACACTCTCTTTCGATACGTCAGCGTACACTTGAAATACAATTCTTTTTTCCCCCATTATTAATCATACTAAGACACCGTATACGACATGCTGCCGCAACTAGCGAAGAGAAAGCATGCCAAATATTTCCAAAGGTTATTACAAATCATGCCGAGTAGTTCAGCCGAATTTGATAACTCCAGACTTACCGTAGCATTTTTCGCTATATCAGGCCTGGATATATTGAACTGCTTGAATGATCTTAGTGAAGAGACAAAATTAGAGGCGATAGACTGGATCTATAGGCTTCAAGTAACCGGAGCTGGGCCACGTTCTGGCTTTCAGCCCTCTACAACAATACCAAAGGATGCTACAAAATATCAATGTGGTCATTTAGCGATGACGTACCTTGCATTAGTTACCCTTTTAATCCTTGGAGATGATTTAAGTCGAGTCGATAGAAAGTCCATTATCGAAGGAATGCGAGCGTGTCAAAATGCAGATGGATCATTTACAGCTATTATAACGGGATGTGAGAGTGACATGAGGTTTCTTTATTGTGCTTGTTGTATATCTACAATTCTAAACGATTGGTCGGGCATCGATAAGGCAAAAGCGATCGACTACATTTTAAAGAGCATTGTGAGTTTTTACTTTTTCCTGTATATTCATTTTGCTTATAAAGATTATTAACAAAAACTGGCTTTGTCTACTTAATTTTATCATAGCGCAATATCTCAACAATGATTATAGTCATATGATGGTGCGATGGGCCAAGGACCCGGTCTTGAATCACACGGAGGATCTACATTTTGTGCTGTAGCTAGTCTATTTCTTATGGACGAGCTTCATAATGTATTGACAAATGATCAATTGAACAGACTGAAAAGATGGTGTCTTATGAGACAAGATAGTGGCTTTCATGGACGACCTGGAAAGCCATCTGATACTTGTTATAGTTTTTGGATAGGTGCGACGCTACAAATGCTTGATGTTAGTAAATTGTCAGATCCTGATGAGAATAGAGCATTCTTACTTGAAACTCAAGATAATATCGTGGGAGGATTTGGAAAATTTGCCAATTGTCTGCCAGATCCTCTTCATGCATACTTAGGTATGTAGCAGATATCAGGTTATAACAAGTCCAGTTTTAATAGATTATCGAAGTTTTACATTTTTTCAAATCAGATAACATAACACCTATTTGTCCTTTGGCTTACATGTTTTAATCTAACAGAATTTGCACAGAGTTTGTCTTAAATAAAAAATATGCAATATGTGTATTGAACTTTTTAGGTGTATGTGGTTTAAGCCTTTTGGGAGAACCTGGTTTATGCATTATGAATGCTGCTCTTAATATCTCCGATCGAGCACATAAACATTTATTAAAGATTCACGAAGTATGGTAACGCAATTAACGAACATATAAAGTACTTGCAGCAACCAAATATCATATCAAACGCACAGAGTAAAATTATGGTGGAAAAATAACATTTTTGCATTGTGTCATTCTATTTGTAATACAATTCTCACAGATCCTCTGTGCAGAAAACCGTTATTCTAAAAATGTCAATTAACCGGAACATTATGATTTTAAGATATGTTATTAACAGTTTTATTTCAATCGAAATACTTGGTAAAATGTCTATTTAAAGTACATACCAAAAATAAGAAGAGAAAACACAATAGCATAATTCAAATGCATCTTAAAATGTCATTATATACAAATTTAAAAAATTCTAATAAAAGTAAAAAGGTACGTGTATACAAGCATTTATAATTATTGTCCTTCAATATAATACAAATTCAAAGCTGCGCCTTTACCTTTTATGAAAATAAAACGATTGATATTCAATTTAAAAATATTGCCAACTAGATAACTTATTAGAGTATATGATTTTGAATGTTGATAGTATCGGCTCTTCGTTCTGTGTAATTTTTTATCAAAGAGTCTACCATGTCTACATTTTATGTATATTAACGTATCTGTAGATTAATTTGTATAATTTTTAGTATGCAATTTTTAAGTTACAGATAATAATTTGAAACTTCGATACAATATCTTCTAATAATATGGTAAAAATTTCCTCGTTTCAACATTTGTTTTTCTTATACATAATTGATTTGTTGTTACATGCATTGGCGATTATTACAACAAAAAATTATGTCACTATCGATTAAATACACTCAAGTACATCGAACATTTGTATCTTAAAAATTCTACGAATTGTTACATATGGTGAAATTAAGACACGGATACCTGTATACGTAAAATTATACGGATCGAAGTCTACCGATATCTTTAATACAAATGTATTGAAATACACATGAAATAGAGACCTCTGGAAATTGCGTGGTCATATCTCGTTCTTTCGCATTCACAATCATAACTACTACGAGTGAACGAACGAGTGTGTACTACGAGAAGGAGAACTCTGACATTGCGAAGTTGCCTGAGCGTAGCTGCCACATGCGCCCCACCTCGCGGAGCGATGATTCCATGGTAACCGGGGTGGGTTCGCAGACCACAACAGACGACGTTCGTTCGTTCGTTCGAAGAGACTGTATGGCTCGGAAGCAACGTGTCCTATCGTTGCCGGTGTAGTTTCTCGTTTTTATTCGCGTTACTTGTGCACTGTAGTTCAATCGCGTTTATAGACCCGATTAGTATATTTTATACGTTTCTAAACTCGGCGGAACCTCTTACGTACGCGGAAACGAAGTGGAACGCAAACAAAACAATAGAACTGCATATCTATCCTCTGGTCGCAGGAAAAGAGAAACTTCATTGTCAAGTGTTGGGGTCGCATTCGCGGCCCAGACATCAGCAGAGGTTAGTGCGCGCCTTAAATTTAAATTAATTCATCACGAACGAAATTGTTCCCGATCATCGTGGATGGGAATCGTTTAACAAACATTTTAGTGCGACTCGAAATTGGTATCGTCTCACCGATAGATAGATACGTGCGATCGGCGAGAGTTCGTTCGATGTATCTCAAATTTAATCTCATGATACTAACTCCGTTAAACAAAAAAAATTAGTTACAGGAAAAAAAATAAGTTAGGAACATCACATTTTACTCGATGAATTAATCGTTGATTTTTGTAACGCTTTTTTATCGTCGAAACTATTTTCAGCAATGCTATCGCGCCAAAAGTTAACGTTCATCGCAGCGAGGGAAGCGCCAAGAAAAATCGCAATAACGTAATAATGCATGTATACTTAAGGATGAACTGAAATTCATTGAAACTATAATTGGCATAAAACACGCAAAAATGGGAAAGCGAATAGCTTGTCGCAGTGTCATTCGTAACACGGCATCGAGCCTCGCGAAGAGGAAAGTGGAAATTGTTTCGCAAAACCGACCGACGGGTTCGCTTAATTGCGTCACTTAGTCATGGCCGAACGGATGCGTGAAACTTAATTCGTTACATGTGCATCTGTCACCGTGAAAGTGACGAATACCAGCAGAGTAGTAAAGCAATACTAGGACAGGACACGGCGTGTATATTTAGAAAATAATGGCAAAAGCCTTTTCAAGGTGTCGCGGATTAATCGATTATCGGTACAGCGTGAAATTTTCCACGGTGCATGATTTTCATCCACGCGGTCGCGCACATTCGAACGCAAAACAGAAAAAGAAGGATGCAAAGACAAGGGGTAAACATCTTTTTCGGCTTGGCGTAAATTCTGTCCGTTCACGGAATGTAGGTTCGTAAATAGGTAACTTCAACGCGTAACCATGTGATAAACGAAGCTATTGTACGATGTTTGCTCATCGTACCGTTTATAATTATCAGTAAAGCGAGGTGCCGCATTTCCATCAGTCATTTTCATCTCGACGAATTCGTCTCACACGTGCACTCGTCAACAGCCACGGCAACATCGTTTGCAGTATTTAACGTGCCCATTCGCGTTACACAACCGATCAACTCGCTTGAATTAAATACCACGTGTGTGTATACACGTTCTATGTATCTTTATACTTTTACTACTATTCAGTTACTTCACTTCACACCACTATTCAAACTGTAAAATAACTTTGCATTGCATTAGTTAAGATCGATTTATATATTGGGAGTGAGAAGGATGTTTTTAATGACTTGTGGGACAGGTTGCTGGCGTAAAATTAAATTTTGTTTCTGCACCACGCCTAGTGACGAATGTATTCTCGACCTTGTGGGGTTCAAAATAAATTGAATATCACGAGGTATGCTGTGAAGTTGAAATCGAATATGAAACGTGCGCGTGAAATTGTGACGCGCCCGTGATTGACACCAAAAAACGACCGCCATCGGCGGGTACGCGAATATCTCGAAAGTTGCATTTAACATAGGGACGTGTGACCTTTGTGGACAGAGCATAATCCGTCTCGTAACTTTGTCCGTATAAGCACGTGCGCGGCGCACACGCGTGTATGCACACACGTGAAGCTGAGCAGATCGGTTGGAGGGCAGGTGGCGGGTATATTCTCAGACAAGATGCTCATTTTAACAAGGAGGTTCGTGCCAGTTGCACAGCTGTCGGTGTGACAGCTGCATCTTTCGGAATAAAAAGAAAAACGTTCAGGAAATGGTCGGGTGGGGAGAAAGGGACGAGGGTTGGTGTTCGATTTGAAATCGTCTTGTAAATACGTTTGGCTGCGATACGTTACTTTGAACTGTTGCGTGGAACAAGTCGCAAACGGCGTGCGAAAATGTTTGCAGGAAAGCATACTTGAATTCATTCTAAAACTAATATGAAGAATGTAACAATATGGACAGATTTGAAACTTGTATAGTCATCACTGTGAAAGGTTTCGAGGGTTTGCCGCGTTTCTATGGAGTAATAATCGCAACGGATCGCGAGCATTGTCATTAATTTCATCAAAGGTCGAATGACACTTATCTGGTGAGACCTGTTCATGCTTCGGTTCATTGCTCGTGTTCCGGTTGATTGGTTACCAATCAGGGAATTTTAATTGGTTGGTTGAACGATTTTGAACAGGTCTTCCTATGTATTCACGTGAATGAGTCAGCATAGGTAATTATCAGTGTGTTATTCGATTTTCCCGCTGGAACTTGCAATACTTATGAAATGTTGAGAAAAATCTTACTATAAAAGCATGGTTTATACCTGCGAATCGCAACTGCGGCAACCGTGAATAGTTTGTAAAACAACAAAGTATTTCAAGCAGGACGGTCATTTAGCGACGGAAAGCGATAGGCATTGGAGAGTGTCATAAATTAGACCCTTCTCGGTATTGCATCGTGGGTCTGGAGGCTCGACTGTTTTTGCAACTTTATCGCAGGGACGAATCTTTTTTGGAGAATCGTCGACACCGATAAAATTCTTGAGGATAATATATATGCGGCATGTTTGCTGATACTTTACTGCAAAACCTAAAAAGGAAGTTGTAGTTAGTTACGTTTTAACGGTAATAACAAACTCGATTCAGAATATTTAAAAAATTAGTCAAAGTAAAAGGTTCATAGTTTTTATTCAAAAAGAAAAAGCCGTTAGTTTCGAGAACTTAATGGCATATGGAAACCGTTACGAAGAAGAAACGATAGATCGCATCTGCTTTAAAATAGTTTGATGAGGGTAAAGGCAGAAAGTCTTTCTTCAAACTACTGAACAAACAAACTAAAACAGATTTAGTATTTCCGCGCGTGTTACACCTCTACATAGAATATATTCTTGTTCTAAGAAATTACAGTGGAAATCTTGGCGACTTGTTACTTTGAATTTATGACGTACATATGTCTAGTGTGATTAAATAACAGTTAAGTATCGATCTGATCGCATGAAGGAAATTGTTAAAGCGATTGAAGATTAGAAATTGTTCGATGAAGATAAGAACGATAATAAAATTGATAGTAGATGATTCGCGGTTGATCTTTTTGTACAATCATGTTTATTGGTAGAATGGGACACGTGTAGTTTCAGATTCGATCGCGTGTGAAAATTACATCGTAAACTTGCATCCCCATTTCTTGAATGCGACGTAACGCGAGAAAGATTGCAGGTAAAGAGCTCGATTTAATAGAAAAAAAAAAAAAAAATATAGAACATCTGGGACCGTAGCGTTCCATGTATATCTTTTTAACGTCGTAATGTTAGGTTTGCGTATACACGAAAAAACACGTGGCTTGTTAATTATGTCCTTCGTCGTATCGTGATAATGCGAAGCAGATAACTAATAATAGAAATGACGAACTTCCAAACTGCGGTTAACTATCCATATATCAACCTGTTATTCTGCACTTTTCCTAGAACAGTTGTTCTCGATAAATATTGCTTCTACTCTATTAAGGTAAAAGAAAAGACAAGTATACAACGTAACAATAAATATCATAATTAATTTCAGTTCATTTTAGTAACAGCGTACCGCATCGTTTGTTGCTTAAGTATGTAATCTCGTTTGTAGACTGTATCAATGAACTGGCAGTTCATAAATGTATTAGTCACTGATGACTCACTGTACTGGACGGAAGTAAATTTTTTGTACATTTTATGTTCAGGGGAAGGAGGGAAGAGAACAAACAGGATTACGGGAAATTCCATCGGATCGCTAATCTCGCTCAGATAAAGATCGGAATAAAATCTTTCGACTTGTCTTTTAAGCTACTACCCGAAATCGTAAATTTCTCTATTTCTAGTTTATCTCTAGTTTCATGCGGTCAAATTTTTCTAGATCTGCTTGAACAGTGTTCAAGGTGGTGAATAATAAACGAACCAAGAACAAGTTACAACGACACCGTAGAAATTGCACGTTTATGGAAAGTAATAGAACCTGAAATTTGGAAAATTGCTACGAGGAATTCAATTTCTTATCCTTTCCGAGGCATCATTTAATTTAAATAAAAGAAAGTGGAGCAGTTTAGAAAATGTATACCAATCGTAGAAAACAGAGTGGTTTGTTATTGGCGAAAGAATTTATGGAACGCGGTAGAAATAAATGAAACGCTTTGAAATTCGTCGATGCTAACAAGCGTATAAAATTCTTAATACGAGACGCTCGAACGGTCGCCTAATTGGCCCGCGTATACATAACATACGTCGATCGATAGTAATTGTAGAAAATGCGATTGAGCAAAGAGAGCGAAAGTCCTCCGCGTGATCGATCTCTCGTTTCCTCGTACAAAGCATTTACTCCTTACTAACTAATTACTCACCTCCGCATACCTTTTACATAATTTAATTATAGCAGTAACATTAAATAAAAACTATTTACGATCTTACTCGAATAATTTCACTGTACGAAGAAATATCTAATTAACATTCCACCGTGATATTGTTCGATTTTTCCCATCGAACATGGACGACCATAGTGACGCGACTAACCTGAACTTCTGAACGATTCGCTTGGCGGTAGATCGCTCGAGCGATAGATCGAATCGCATGCCAGGAGTATGCATTTCAGCCGTTTCGATAACTCGAGTGCGTTTAAAAGCGCTTCGGACGTTCTCGAGTGGCTGAAGATCGTTCAGATGCTCGAGGACCCTCGACGGGTCCTCGCATTCGGGTCAAACGGCAGGAAATTTTCAAATGTTCGCAACGCTCGGCCGATATCGATATTCGTCACGTTCTCGAAATACGTAGCGAGAAAGGCCTCGTCGTATCGGGACTAGGTAATATCCCGTCGCGCGTATCCATTTGCCCTTATTACGTCGACAAACGAGAACGAGAGTCTCTCGCTCGCCTTGACGCTCCTTACAAATCGATCCAACTTCCATACGGTTGTGCCTCTTCGCTGTATGTATACGATTATGCCCCCGCAACAACAAACCGCAACGCACATTACGTTCCATTTCCAGTGTATCAGGTTTGACCTTAGTTACTGGCACGAATTACACGAATGGAGGAGAGCATTTGCGACTCTCTAACCTATTTAATACCTTTTTTTTTCTTTCTCCGCTCGCCACGAACTTGAACCGATATCATTTCCACTTCTCTAAACTGTTTTGTAATGGTAATTCAGGTTGATCGGGAATGAAGAATTGGAGCTCGACGGTGAAATTTGCTGAAAATAACTGGAAAACAAGGGTACCTTGTTTACTCACAGGAACTCGATAATTACTGGGTTGGATAACGTCTTCGTCGATAGCATTGGATACGTTACGGGTGTTGAGTACACATTTTTATATTAAATTCGAAGATACATGAAATTCAAATGTCACAGAAAGACATTAATAATTTAATCTCCTGAATTGTATCGCTTGTAACGTTTAATGATAACGTTTACGAATTACTTGAAACGCTCTCTGATTCCGTACTCGATTTGTGTATTTAAAATTAAATAGTGTCTTCATTCATTCAGATAGTTTCGCTCTGTAAGACTTAGTAGGTGGTCGATGACACGTGCGGCACGGAATGTGTGTTAACGTTACTCTGAAAGCGGAGCTACTTGAATAACAAATAATAACGTTACTCCTATAAACACTTTTCCAACGTTATTATCTTCGCCTCTATCATTTACAAAACACGCGAAATAGACTTTGAAACATGTGCAGCTCGGTTGGTTCATAAAAGGAAAGCCGGGCAATGAATATCTTGAATTTTTACCGTCAAGTTTTGAGAGCCACGCTAAGGAAGGAAAAAAGAGGAGAAATAATTGTCTTTTTTGTAGGTGGCGTGGGGTACGGCAGTGATGGAATTGCAGAGCTGGCTGCTCTATCATCTTGTAGCCGTAACTGACTGCAATCAAGGTATACAAATGTTAACTGTATAATGCTCCGATTCGTTCTAGCGAACAAGAACAGAAACGCGAACGAAATCGCATTCGCGCATCGTGCAACATCATTTATATATCCGTTCGTTTAATTTATCGGCATAATATCGTTTTATGTACGTTTTACGCCAAAGCACCGATACATTTTATGCCCTTGGTTATTTTAGTTACTTTTGCCTGAGTTTCGACAGTGCTCACAACACAACACTTTATTTCATTCACAATCCCGTTATCGCCTAGAGGAGACAGCGGTCTACAAATGTTCGATGGTAAGTTCTGCTCGCACGTCCATTATATTATCATTTTCACGATCCTTATCTTAATAAGTTGATAAGAGAGAGATATACTCTCTCTCTCTCTGATCATTTGTACTTTAAACGTCGAGTATTCCTGTTTCACGTCCTATTTTTAGGTGTATCTATGTTTATATGAAGCCTGTTAAAAACAAGATCGTTCATCGATATTAAATGTAAATTGTATGCGTTAAGATAAGGGATAGGAATTATAGTTACACATGCCTGGAATTATTTATTTTACGGTTAGTTTCTTTTGTGTCGCGACGTTACGTTTAGGATACATAGGATCGACGAGATTGTCCACCGTTTATAGATAATCGGACTTTTATCGGGACCTAATTATTTAACTAGCGTTGTGATAAGTTTTGTTTGACCACAACTTCCGAAAGCATGTTGCTCGTTATTTCGCTTCAAAGTTCAGATTCAAGCTTAACGTCAAGTCCGTACCCAAAATGAAAGTATATGTAGGTTTTTGTAACGTACGCGATTATAGTTAAATCCCTTTTTCCTATTTTAACGCATACAACATTTAGCTTCAAGCGAACTTTCTAATGCACCCTGCGTAACGTCTTCGCAAATCGACCTTTTCATCCGACAAAGGGAGCATTATTCAACCCCGTATCTTGCTAAGCAGATGGTACATCGCGTCCAATTTTTTCTTGCTTCCCCTCCCTAGTGATGCAGTCGGCGACTACACTGAACGGCGGATCTTATCCCGCCGGAGGCACCGGAAGCCGTGCTCGTGATTTAGGTCTTCGAGCGCAGAAAAAACTTCTGGGCCGAGTCGTATCTACCGGGGCCGGAAGATCATTGCTGATAGATGATGCCACTACGTCGCTACTCGACAATCTGTACAAGCTCATGGAAAGAGCTGCGAAAACTAACCCCGGTCTAGATAAAAAGCAACCGGAAAAGGTTTTAAAGAATATCGTGAAACTGTCCATTAAGGTACTTGTCTGTTACGATCGGCACGATCGATATGTACTGTTCAGATTTATTACAACAACGGCACAATTGAATAAAGATCGTTTCAATTTTTGAAGAACGTTTTCTGTTTAAATGTGAAATCGTTAATAGAGTAGAACTCCATTTATCTGTACTCGTCTAACTAGAGTAGGATGAAAGGATTTCATACATTATTAAAAGCTAATTGATTTGCATTTATTATATGCGTAGTGCACCTTTTTATATTAGAATCAGTTTCTATGTGGAAAACAGATTAATTTTATTCTGACTGCGCCAGTAATGGAAGTTTATTGATTTCTTTTACGTGCATCTAAGGACACGTGCAATTAATATATCTGTGATTTAATTTGTATAATTTTCAATACACGGTCACGCGTGTGTTAAAAATGATACAGATGTATTAATTTTTTAATACACATTTGAAACCACCAGCCGATGCGAAGTTATTTATATTCAAGTGTCCTCTTTTCACAAACGTCGAATATTTTTATTCCAGGTGGGTCTTCTGCAACGTAACCAACAGTTGAACGCTACCGATGACGCGAAATTAGCTGAAATAAGAACTGCGCTAAGAGCTGTGGCGATGTCTGTCGTTTCATTTTACGAATTGGAATTCAGTTTCGACAGGGCGTACTTAACAAAGTCGTTGGAACGATGTAGAACCGCGATACAGACGCTCATAAAACCACATCTAACGGACAAGTCTCAAGACCGTTGTGATCAGGTGTTCGATTTCTTAACGCATTCCGATTTCTTAGACTCCGTATTCAGGCAAGACTCCGAACACAGACCCGTTCTCGGGATGTTAGTTAGTGATATTAATAAGGCCTTAGATGCTGGGCATCTTTGATTCCTTTTTAAACGCGACCATGTTCCCATGACCAATGCGGCTGCATGAACGAAAATCGCGTGTTTACTAAAACATTTGTTACATTTTACGCTAGAACTATCAACTCTAAATCCGTACCAACATATGCTACCCGCGTTCCATATGACCGGGGAGTATGTGTGTAATGAACATGTATATATATACAAGGTGTCATAGTTTTTTCCGATGAAACTTTGTATATTCTACGGACACAAATCAAGAAAGAACGTGATACAAGTACATGTAAGTTAGTTCTGGTCTTGCCGCAAGATTGTAAGAAAAGTACGAAGTTCAAAGGAAATGATAATGGATCTGTGGTTACAATGATGCAGCAGGAATATACTTAAAAGGAAAAGTTAATAGAGATGGTAAACCGACACAAAGAATTGATCGTACTTTCGTCCAGATTAAACAAGATTAAAATGAACTTCGTAAAGTAATAAACCCAAACTCGTGTCGTTGTCAATTTTATATTGGCATAAACGGTGAACACTTTGAAATGGGATGTTAATAAGTGTCAATTACGTTGATCGTCACCTTATTCTTGTATCATAGTAAGCACACGCCTGTTATCGCTATTTTTGTACTCTGTCTGTTCGTTATAACTTTTCACAAGCATTCCCAAAACTTTTTATATACTTATAAAGTTCGATCGGGAAAAAATTGAACATCCTGTATACTAATTTTTTTACTCTAATAAGAGTCAGCATAAATTTTGTCAAAAGCCGTTACACATTGTTAACGATTCTAAGGAAAGAAATTGAAAATCCGTAATTTTCATAGGTTTGGTAGTTCTAGTGTCAAGGGGAAGTAATAGATTTCTTCCCTGGTTATTTTAAAAAAGGAAAGAAAATGAAGTTCCACTTATATGTGGTGGTAACAGTCACGGTTGCCTGTAAAAAAGAAGAAATATAACGATAGATATGTTTTTGACGCGATGGGACGCCTTTGAAATACGACGTTCCTCGTGGGAATTGATCGAATTCACACAGTAGTGCTCACCAATTTATGCAATAATTGTGAAATACTCTATTTATTTTCAGAATGTATATTGTTACGATCAGTGTATATTTATTTACGACACACGTGTGCGTTAGGATACCAACTGTCAATCTATACCAAAAAAAAAGAGAAATGAGCTTATTTATGCCCGAAAATGGGCTTATTACTAGAAGACGGTAGAAACGACTCCGTTAATCCCGACGGTATAGCGCGTGAAATAAGCAATTTATCACCGCTGAGATCGCTCTAATAGAGTTACGTGTTGCGAGATATCCTTTTGAAGGTATAATCTTCCACTCGTCAAAGAGTTATAATCCAACATATCGACGAGTGTATCTAGGAAGAGGGATTGCCCTTCGTCTTCACTCATATTGCGCGCCTCGATACATCTTCGACACATGCATAATAAAACGTAACATATCTAATATAATCATGGCTGAGTCTCAACAATTAAATTTAAACCATATAAATCACGTCGATGCATTGCACGAATATCGTACGTCCACTTTCTGTGGACGCTTACTCTGTGCCCTAGAGCTCAGATTTCTTTATGCTGCACCATACATTACTGATCAATTGCGAAAATTCGCGCAAGTACTTCGCAAACTTCAAATATCTAAAAACCATTCTTATTTTGTTGCAGTATATTTTAACGAATATTTTTTGTATATTGCATATATCTCCAAATATGTTATTAATAAAATATAATTGAATTATTAAATCTATTCGTTCTGGCAAACGCTAAAAGTGGACGTACAATGTTTGTGTTATAAATTCACCAGCATGTATTACACGTATGTCGCAGATTCGTGCGTTTTGTATGCGTTATACACACTTTACACGTTATTTGTGATGATTCTAAAAAATGAAAAACTTGTATCGATATATTATTAATAAATTATTTATAACGAGGCTAATGACTTCTCTTCCTCTTGACGTTTGCTTCGTTTTAATTAAACGCAAAAGAATATTGATAAACGCAAGTCCGATTAATGATTTGGTATATTTATTTACATGAATTATACTCAACGTTATCACACACACGCACACACACGCACACATAAAATTACAATATTGCCAGAATAGTTTATCCACCATTCAAGTAGCACTGTTTGCAGAAGAAATATTTAGCGTTTACAATATCAAATAAAAATACAGAAATAAGGTAGCTGCACATACCAACTGATTTTAGTAGGATAAACTTATACATTTGCCTAAAATCGACACAAAATATTTGATTAAAAAAGAAAAAAAAAAAATCTAGCTGTAATTCACGCGAAATTTCTATATATATATATATTAATTGCACTGGGTATTTTTCTAGCAAAAAAGGACGTAAATCATTTTAAAACAAAAAAGTCACGAGCTAAAAGAACAATTTCTAATTATGAATTGTCCCCATATTCTCAATATAAACGATAAACACGTTTTAAGAGAGCTATTAAAAACACAACCATACAAAATAAAATACGACAAACTTAAATGTAATCTTATAATACAAAAAAATACATTATACACGTAACACATTTCACAGGAAAAATGATAGAAGAAACCAAAGATAATTGTTAAGAATTACAAGGACAACTATCTTGCAGAGGCAGAAATTTTTTTTCTTAAAACTCCCTGTAATTATCATTTGATAAGCATACTATATGAAAGAATGTGTTCTGATACAGTGATTTAATGATTATACCTGTACAAAACTTTTTTATAACTTATATGTATAGTTTAAGTATAAAAATTATTTATTTATACTTTTCCTATTGCATATTATCCGAGTTAAAATACACGATACTTAGATTTCTTTTGCTTAAGTAATGTTAGTATGAAAAATTAGGACGTCTTAATGCGTGGACAATAGTTGCTCTCGATGTTGCTTGAAAAATTTTGTATAAGAAAATGATGAAGTTCGTGAATGTTAAATTTAATCGTGATTGTTTAATTATGTATCCCAGAAATGCATAAAATTACCGCGGATATTAAAAAACAAAATTGTGGATAGATCGTAAGAGAGAAATATCATCTTTTTCATACCTTGCTTTTGTAGTATTTATGGTAAAAAGTACATGTGACAAACATGTTAAAATGCGTTCAATGTATTCGTTCATTATGCATGATCACATACATATTCCATACAGTCTAATTACGAATTTGTAGATACAACACACATTTTTATTTTATATGTAATGCAATGACTTTGGTGAATATATGTCAATAATTTATAATCTGTTAATATAGAAAGTACACAGAGTATAGTTTGTTGTCACATATTCACAGTGATGTACTACTAATGCAATTACTTATCGTTTACATGTCAACAATTTCTTGATCCATTAAAATGTTCTATGCTAAGTATTGAGAATGCACTTGCACATCTTCTTACCAACCGGCAAACGTAATGATGAACTTTATCACTTAAGTACACCAAAATTTCAGTATGATTGGAAAAACAAAATTTTTTTTTTCTTTTGTTAACTATACACAAAAACATAATGCTGTATAACGTACAAGTAATCAGTTTGGTTAAATTTAAGCAGTTATAATTTGAAATATTTGCACTGTATCTTTGTATACTCCCAAGTACGGATAGTTACGAACATAATAAATTTAACATTTTATATTTATAACTATATCAACGAAAAAGATCATTAAAAAAAAAGAGAAAAAAAATTGATATTTAAAGGATGATAAACCGAATATATTTTGAAAACTTTCGATTTAACAAAACGTCAACAACTGTCATGCACATTTATAAAATATTACTTCATGCACTGATCAAAATTATACACCTTTGATATTCCATTATGTGTGATGCAGAAATACATTATAAAAGCTTTAATAGATAATATTGTTCTCTTTTTTTAAAATAACTTTTGTAACAAATATTCATTGTACATTGTTATTCTAAGGCCAGTATTTAAAATTTCAACTCGATAGATTGTATCTGAGAAACTTAATGTTCATTGCAGTACCATTCGTTGATTACCTTTCCGAAGTTTCATTTCTACTGGGCTGATTTAAATTCCATAACATAAATACGAGGGAGAAGACGAATTTAAAAATCATATTACACGCTGCTAATATGAAGATTTCAGTCAGTAATCATTATTTATAAGATGCTTCCCTTCAAAATTACTTTGCACGATTTCGTGATAAGAGATCCCCATTCAATAATTTATTGAATTTTATATATTATAGATAATACTAGTGCAAAATTTTACATTAAATAATGGTTAAAATTGGCTCAACAATATTACATTACGCTGGTGATAGCAAACTCATGATGTAAATCACGTCAGAAATCATATAAAATCATCATTTGCCAAGTATTAGTTTTAAATACACAATTCGAATGTTTACTCCTTTCGCACTGACATATAAACATGCTGATATAATTTCCTTAGTAAAATGACATTGCGCAATGAGTTAAATATATGATCGAAACGATAAAAAATCTGATATCATTACTTTAATTATTATCACTTATTTCTTCAGGCAGTCAAGATATATACACCTCTAATTTTAAAATTTTTACCTATTCTTTCCTACTTTTTCATTTATTCGTAAAGTATAAAAATGTTCGAAAACTGTATCTGTGTTGATGTTCCAAAATTAAATGTTTAAATAAAATCAACAGTTAGTAGTATTTTGGTAGTTTGTAACAAACAATTTGGTAGTAAATGATGCAAATGTGAAAATACAGGATGAGAATGTCTAAAAAATGTTTCTTAACTCTAAGGTAGGTGTATATACCTCATCAGATAAAATTTTTAGTTGAATGTACAACTTATAGTTACTTACGTAAAAATCGATGCGATTTTCTAATCAATTAAAATTAACTTTATTGCCATAATCCTGCATAGTTACCATAAAGATTCACGGGAAGAGGACCACCAGCGGTGAATAACCGGGTTCCTGACCCATCATAGCAGTGAGTATATATAGCAGGTGTGTATTTCACATTTTGAAATCCGTCTATGTATTCTTCATCAGGAAACTGAAATTACCGTGAGCATAAATATATATTAAGTTTAGAATCGATTCACACAGTTATTTAGAGTAACTGACTTAAATGCGCGTAAAACAAAATCTTAGAACATACCACGTATCCTTTTGATGCTTTTAAAACAACAGTTCTGTTAGAATTAATCGAAGACTCGAGATATTTTTGAGCCCTAACGTCGTAAAAGAACATCATTCCTAATCCTGTCCCAATTGTTAGAACGGACCCTTGAAAACTAACTGATCGGATTCCACAACCGCTATATCTGTAAAAAGGATGTCACGCTGTAGTGTTACTTTGTAAAAGCTGCGAGTTTTAAGCTCTTTAAAAAAATTAGAAATTATCGTGTACCGTGAAGGTATTCTTTTTATAGGTTGTACAGTCCTTGCGTCTAAAAGTAAAGTATAAGAGCGACATCCTACTGCGTAAACACCATCATCTTGTACAGCAAGACAAACATTCTCCTGACAAACCGGTAGTTTTCTGGAGATTTTTTGTTTGAAATTCTCAGCAGACCAGATGTGTATGAAGTTATTTAGAGTGATAGCGGCAATTTCTTTGTACGTTCTATTAAAGACAAGAGCACGTACTTTTTGCGCCGATCTACATTCCTTAACACATACGGGTTGGATCAACCTAATGAAAAGAAAAAGTAATCTAATCGTAATTTATTTCGTATCTATTTATTTCGTAATCTAATTCTAATCGTAATTTATTTATAAAATGTACTTGTAATTTTTTATATCTTGTATTACCTGTGTGTTGGCACATCTGCTTTATCGGGTGCTTCGGCGAGATCATTATCTATACGCCATAAAGCTAGTTTGGTATCTCTAGAACCGGAAACTAAAAATTCGTCGTCTAGCCAACACATATCAAAAATCCAATCTCTGTGACCACCTTCTCCTACACAAACTGGATCTAATGTTGGTAGCCTATATATCGCTATTTCATTACTATTCCTTGCTCCTGTTGATAAAAGGGTCCTACAAGGTATGAAACATTATGCGTTAAAGTAGAATAATAAAATACTTACAAAAAAGTAATACATAAAAATTATGGCTAAAAAGTTTGTTTAGGTACCTTGAAGGATTAATTTGAACAGAATGTATACCACATTGCTGCTCAGAAACAGCACCGTTTCCTGAATTAATTTGTCTTCCATGTAGAGATGGTATTTGGTCTAATTTCTGTGTTGCTACATCATAAACCATCAATTTGTTGCATTTTGTACCAAACACTACTTGCCTATCGCTTAACCATTGAGAACAAAATACTTTATTCATATTATTTAAGCTAACCGAATATTCTTTAAATAGATCGTGAGTTAATATATGTCGAAACCCATATTCTTGATTGATTTTTCTCACTTCTTTCGTATTTGTTTCCCTAGCGCGTACATAATCCACAAAATTAAATGAGGTTCTTAAAAATTGTTTTCCTTCGCTTACAGTCTCTGCTTCGTCATCGCTTGATTCATAACAGATAAAATCATCTGGCTTGTCAGATTTTCTATTCCTTTCCAATCTTAAAGCTAATCTAAAAGCGAACAAATAATTATGTTAATTTGCTGGGGCAACAAATCGAAATATAAATCACATACAGAACCTCCATAAATTATGTCTATTACAATATTAGCTTATAGTTTACCTTCTGGCACGGCGTTCCTCCAAACGTGTTCCACTAGCACAAGGAGGATGTCTACCATAAATGGTCATTCGCTGTGTTTCAGCCATTATGTCAAAATTTTATAATTTGTCAATGAATGTATATTAGGATACTTAATTGTTATTGCATATAAAATTCTTTTGGTAATTTATTCAAATTACTCTAATAGTCAAACTTTCCTTTTTTCGTTCGAGTCCCAAGGAGGAATTATTAATTTAAAAGACTTGTTTCACTGTTTCGACCAATTAAACCCCTTGGAACGGTATTGAAAAACCGAAGTATCCAAAATAAATATCCAACGCTGGTGAAGGAAATTCCAATCTTCTCTGGTGAAATATTTCTAAACGTAGCTGGCATGCAGTGAAATAACAAGAAACTATCTTGGCAGCAATTCTTCTTTGACTGGAACAAAACCAACCATTGGATACATCTTTAAACGTGTTCTTTAAAGGAAGTAGAAACAACCCGATACCAAACAACGTCGGATACGCCTATCGATGTTAACATTTCTTTTTTCCGATTATTCGCAGAAATACAACGAACCTTAGAAGGACGAAATTGCCAAAATCTATCGCGATGTCTAGGCGAAAATTTTCGGATGAAATCCTCGTTTTATCAGATGCGGAGCTTCATAATTATGTAACCCGTGTGCACTCGTAGATAATAATGTGAACATCAAGGCTTCGTGTTCAAATTATAGAAAGAAATAGAAAGGAAAACCACGAAATTCATGATAAGCGACGAGACCTTTGAAGCACTAAGCAACTAACCATCGCCATATTGAAACGAATAGCAAAACCGTAGAAAATTTAACAAAGAACACTGAAATCTTCCAAGCATATCGTTAGAAATTATCTCGGGATCGTTTTCAACAGTTTTTCGTGATTTAACGAGTGCGACGGACGAAGAAATCCTTGGACGGTCACAAAATCGAAGAGAGCAACTTCCATCAATTGTCAACAGGAGAAGTTTACCCCCTCTACTGAATTTTATTACAGCTGACATTTTGAAAGAAATGGCATCCTTCAAGAAAATAAATACGAAAGTGTTCGCGAGATCGGGAACCGAATTAACCCCGGACAATATATATTGGAAAAAGTATAGCGTAAGTATGTTACAAGGTTAAAACCAATTCACGGCTTTCTACCGTTGTACTACGTTAATTGATTCGAGGTATCCACGTGCGTAGGACTTAACCTAATAAACAATGTTTAATATATAATTGTGGAATGAAAAGTCTATAGAACTATTTTTCTCATTTGTTGAACAGGCTCCCGTTTTAGTTAAAGAATTTGGGCCAATCGATTATATCGATTTCTCACCAGTAGAACCGCATTATTTTGCCGTCACTTGTTCGGTCAGAGTACAGGTGTACAATCCGATTACAAAGTTGGTCACAAAAAATCTTAGCAGATTCAAAGAAGCCGCCTACGGTGGATCATTTCGTAGCGACGGTAGATTAATCTGTGCTGGTGGCGAAGAAGCAGTAATCAGACTCTTCGACGTTAATACCAAGAATCTTCTTCGGCTCTTCTCTGGACACAAAGCTGCTGTGCATAGAACCTTTTTCACTGCGGATAATCACCATATCGCTTCTTTTTCTGATGATAAGACTGTAATAGTTTGGGATATACCTAGTGAAAATCAAGTGATATCTTTCAATGAACACTCGGATTATATTAGAGCTGGAGCAGTTAGTCCTATTTCCACGGACATATTGTTGTCCGGTGGCTATGATAAACACGTATACATGTACGACACAAGGACAAGTAAAAAAATTCTCAGTGTAAATCATGAAGCTCCAGTTGAAAGTTTGTTATTCTTACCTACCGGAGGAATATTTTTATCTGCGGGTAAGCTATTTAAAGAAGAGAAAATAGATGCAGAAGTATATGTTAACAATGTTCTGAGTTCAATGTAATTAGTGTGTGCGTGTGTTTGCACCTGTAAGGTTCTAAAAGTGATAGTGTCAAATAATACAAATTACATATGTTTATCTATATAATATTTTATAATTATAACTAGGTGGAACGGAAATCAGAGTATGGGATGCACTTGCTGGTGGTAGACTACTAGCAAAAATCACTCAACATCATAAAACTATAACATGTTTAAAAATAGCTTCAAATGGTCACAGAATTTTGTCTGGTTCGTTGGATAGGCATGTAAAAATTTATGACTCTGGAACATATAAAACTGTCCACTCTTTGGATTATCCAAATTCAGTTCTTAGCATAGGAATTAGTGTAAGAAGAAACAATATTTTATATTTTGTGCTTTAATTGTATTTTCAAAATACTGAATAGTCTATATAGTGACAAAATTTCAGTCTAATGACGAGACCATAGTGGCTGGTATGGTTGATGGTTTAATTTCTGTAAGAAGAAAAGAGGAAGACGTGAAAAATGAAAAACCACAACGAAAAAAGGTGTCATACAGACACTCTGGGAAAAATTTACACACACCTCAAGTAGATGTTGTTATAAATGAAGAATTGAAAGAAATTATGTCTAAACATGATACATGTTTAAGAAAATTTGAGTACTCAAAAGCCTTAGATCGTGTTATGATGAGTTATGTAGTAAATAAAGCACCACATGTCACAGTTGCACTTATGCAGGAACTTATCAGAAGACAAGGCTTAAAACAAGCCCTTGGTGGTAGGGATGGCAAATCTCTTGTAACTATTCTTAAATTTTTGAATAAACATATAGGAAGTATACGATTTGGAAGAGTAATATTGCACGTAGCTAATGTATTAATGGGTATGTTTATAAATTTTTTCTTTTATATATAATTTTTCAAATGCATTTGTCTGAGAGTGTACTTTACATTATTAAAAAGATTATTAGAGTACCGGTCTACTATATACATTCATTAAATGTGATTTCTCAACAGATATCTATGAAGATCATTTGGATGAACTTGCAGCAGAACCACGAAAGATGTTCAGTATTTTGGCAACAAAATTGGAAGAAGAAGAAAATTTAATATTGGCATTATCAGAATTGCAGGGAAAATTACATATGATATTATCTGCTGCCGAAACTGTACCTCCTACACCAGTAAAAGATATCCAAATTTTAGAACCATCAAGTGCAGCTCAAAAAAATTTAATTTTAAGTATAGCATGAATATAATTTAAAAAAAAAAAACTGTACATACTTTTCATATACATTTTAATAAAAATGAAATATATCGTGTATCACGAACTTCCAGCTGTTAAAACATTCAAATTATGTTCAACTATGAATACAAATGTTTAATGTATTGAAGACCAGAGAAGTATTTACTTCTTTAAGTTATACCTCGTGTAAATGTATACTGCTTCTGTTTACACATTATAAGTTATTAAGGCGCATATCAAATTTGACTTGTTTAAAATTTTTACTAGTTTATTTTACGAAACTTCCTTTGTAAGACATTTTTGCCAGGCAGCAGAGGATGGTTTAACAGGCATTACCCATCCAATTGGTATTGCTGATGCATCATTATCTGAACTTATGTAATTGTCCCAAGCAGATCTAAAAATAAAAAGTTATTTCTGTAAAATTAAGATATTATATGGTAGAAAATCATTTAACAGTATTAATATATATAATATATAACCTTATAGTAATAAAATTAGCTAAATCTGTATTATATTGATCAGATGTTACTTTTCTTCCAAACAATACTTTCTCCCAATCGTCAAAAAGATTCTTTTTTTGTTTCTCAATTCTTTCTTCATTATCAGTCTTCAACATTAATTTCAAACCTTGTTCTTCTATAGAATATTCTCGATCAAACATCGACCATTGTTCTGTTAACTTTACTGTAAAATATACCTATTTATGTAATTTGCAAAAATGTTGTTATAAACGAACTAAAAAAATGTTAGTTATAATAGTACCAATAATATTATTAAATGCTTCATCAGCCACTGAAGATAAATGTTCTCCCCTTGCTCTGGCTATATTGGCTTTAACATTTCGCAAATTTTGTAATTCCTGTAGTAATCCAAGATACTTTCTGGCATCATTTCGTTTCCCTCGAACATCGAACAAAATCATATCAGCATCTCTACGCAAATTTTCTTCCTGCTTCTCCTTCTCTATTACAGCTTGTTCCTTCCTAATCCAGGAATCAATCTGCGCATGCAATCTTGTCCGTCTCTCTATTCTCATTAATTTCTCTTTCTTCCATTTCTCCTTTTTCACTTTCTCTCTTAATCTTTTTTTCTTCCGTCTTTCTAAATTCTTTTTTAACTGATTCAAAAATTTTTCATCCCGAACTGGCTCTAGCAATTTAATAATTTCTTCTTTCGCCACATTACAGATACTCATCTTCTGTTGCCATTCTTCTTCTGTCAGATATTTATTATCCTTAAGCTCTGCACAAATTGTCTTCAGCTTTTCATTCAACTTGTAAGCTGATATTATAGCATTTTTGGTTATAGCAATTTTTGATCTTTTATATACATTTCTCTGGTCATTTATATTATTAGTCTGATCATTTTCCAGGAGAAAATTTTCAATATATTTTTCATCCATCTGTCGTTTTTCTATATTGGTTATTGACATGGCATTCTCGTTATCAGATATACTAACTACAGGATACATATAATTCTGGTATACATTCATATTATAATTCACATTACAAATAGATTGATTCATTGGATGGGACATACTATAATGTGGATTTCCACAGTTTTGTGCGGAATCCTCTGAAAAGCTTTGATTGTTAAACATAATTGTTTGAAATACTTAATGTGAAAAAATACAAAATATCTTAATACTATCACTTTCTTTATGCATTAACTGATTATTTTAATTTGTTCACGAATATTCTATTTTATTTGAAAATATAGTTCTTTTAACTTTCAGCAATGCGTTAATAAAATTAATAGGCTTTGTTTCTTTAACACATCTCCATAATTTCTCCCTCTTTGGGAAGTTGTGCTTCTGCTTCTTGTAATACTTTCTCCGCTTCTATGTAATCTTCGAGTTCTTTTAAATCTTGTTCAGAATCTAAAATCTTCTTGAGTTCCTGAAATGCTTTTACGAGACGTCGTTGACAATCCGGTACCATCATGAGGGATTCTTGAAGTACTTCTTCTTGTTTTTTAATGTCATAACCATCTTTGTCTGCAATTAAACGAATACAACAGAAAAATGATGATTTACATAGAAATAAAAATATGATTAACCTTTCACTGTAGCACTTTTCACACTGAATACATTTAAAATCGTTATGACAAATAACGTATCAGTCTTTTCACTAAGCAAACATTTCGATGTTTTAAGGGAAGAAAGGAGAAATAAAATCGAAATCGTTTAATTAAATGACACGGCTATTGAAAAGATCGATGTAACAGGAAAGGTATACAAAGCTTCCGATCGCATTTTTCAAAGTATTCTCACCCTGTTCCTTTAATTTTTGTATCCTTTCACGTTGCTGTGCTGCTTCTTTTTCATACGTGACTTTTTCTTTCGCGAGACGTTTCACTACTCCAGTCTTAATTTTTAAAGTTCTTATACGGGGATCAGACATTGTTTTAATTGAAATATTTTACCTCGGATGCAGAAAATCGAAGTGTTCACCGATTAAACGAGTTTTCCCCTTATAAGGTAAGATGAGTAGCTACAAATGAACTCAAAAGTAACTCTGTGACGTATAGGTTAGACTGATTTTGTAGCCGGAGCCTCGTATTCCATTAACTCGTGTCCTCTCTCTCTTTCTTACGACATCAACTTATCGAAAATGTCGATCATTTTGATCGATTATTCTCTTCGTATTTAATATCTTTAACAGTTTTATAATGAAATATTTATACGTATATACTTATATATATATATATTTTTTTTTTTCTATGATGATAAAATTAACGTGTAATCATATATAGAACAAGACATGTTTACAATTTCTTAAATTTGTTAACCACTGTTTTTCGTGGTATTTATGTATTTATTGATTATCTTAAAGAGAAAGTATGTTCAGTCTGTGTAATTTTAAATATTACCGTTTACAAGTATCATTATATTGTATGACGAAGTGTATTATGCTTTTAATATCTGTACATAGCAATGGTATGACATCTTTACTTGTCCACGAAGAAAGTTATCGATAAACATTATTTCAAATAAGACGATAATAAGTTCAAGCGTGGCCACCTGTATTATTGGTATTTATTTACAGAAAATAATATATGCTGGCTTCATTTTCCAACAACATAGTTCAGAGTTAATAATTTCGCGCCATCTGATTTCGAACGTTCGAGACTTGCAGAGAAGTTCAGACGATAGCGCAGTATATCCCCCACACTTCCGCAGAAAAACGCTACATCGTGTCTGCATTGAAAAGTGCAGTGAGAGAGAAACAGAAGGGTTAATTGTGTATATCGGTTTATACCTGATTCCCCGAGACATGTAACGAATAACAGTGACACGATTACAATGCAGGACGATATTTTTCCGGCTGCAGAGAAAATCCTTTCCGACATCGAAAATGTGGTGAAGAAGAATCCGTCACTGTGAGTGTTTTCTTAGATATGTTACGAGGGCGGAGTCTTTAAAAATATCTGTGAAATCTACCTCTAAATCGTTAGATTCGATACAATAGCATATTTATCGCGAAGACGGTACATCGTTACGCTGGGCGTGTTTTGAATTTCAACAAATTAAAGCGTAACATCATCGTTGTACGTTTTAATCAGTCACGAACGTATACGACGCTCTGTAAAAGGTTTGCATAGTAAATACAGTGTCAGCAGTGTTGGTATTTGATAGTTAGGATAGGAAACTGGCGCCATCGCGATTATTAAATCTTAATACTTACAATTCGATATATCTCTTTCTTTAACTTTATATACGTATACATATACGTATGCGTATATGTGTATATAGTATATGCGAGCATTCTTGCAAGTGACATTATGATATAATTACACACCGTGTTAATAATTGATCACGATGGTGCACAGCGTATTTAAAAGAGAGAGCTAGCATCATTTTCATGACATTTTACAAACATTCCTTATGATGTTATGTAATTCGTAACGATCAAAATAAATTACTTTTAATATGTAGTTCGGACAGTCTTAAAGTGCCAGCCGTAAAAAGTGAATACATGTATACAGTGTGTAACGAACATAACTTACGTTGACTATTCTCTAAAAAATTGATCTGCAATGAATTAACCCATTACGGGACCAACGACACATTGACATTTCATTTTCATGCCTTTGTTTTTGTTTTAAATCTATTTAGTAATATAAATTAACGGAAAAAGAATTGCAAATGAAACATTGTGTTCACAGGCAACAGACATCCTTCGCGAGTTAAGTTATCCACAGATGTTTTTGTTGTTTTCTTTCAAACAATTCGACTGTTCACTACTCGAGCTATCTTTTTTACGGTAACCAGGCCCGTATTCGTTGAATGCGAGTGTCCGCGTGAGTAAAGCGTTGCCTCGTTTGCGATTTCAGGAAAAGTTTCGAAATAGTCCCGGCGGAAGACAGTGAGAACAAATCGCCTGTATTCCACCAGGAGGATAGCCTCGGGTTGGCATCGTGGTGCGTGCAACCGCTTTACTGCTACGCTCACCGTCGGCTCTTCGAGCTCCGTCAGAATAAACACAGACGGGAAGAGTCCGGCACGATAGCAAGATGGTTGCTGGGCGCGTTGTTGTTAAATCCAGACGTGACCACGTTTTGGAACATGCGACGGGAACTGGTGCGGAGTCACAAGTTAGAGGTGTCCGAGGAATTCTTCTTCACCCGCCTGGTGCTTTACCATAAACCGAAATGTTTCGAGGCGTTCGCCTACCGACGGTGGTTATTGTCGTATATACTGAACGCTAAGGACAGCAATTACGATCCAGAACCGGCTGCGTCGCCGCTCTGCACGGAATTGGATATAGCGACTACGTGCGCGGATAGATACGCGAGCAACTATCATGCTTGGAGCCATAGACGTCACGTAATGACTCTCCGTGAATCGCGTGGATTCAGTTATCCAACTCTCGAGACGGAATGGAAGAATTCGCTTACCTGGTGTCAGAGACACGTGTCGGATTACAGCGGGCTTTCCTATCGACAGTTCCTGCTGAAGAAGTATATGTTCGAGTTCAAAGAACTGCCAGGGGAACCGTTTATAAAGTGCTCGGGCATCGGCCAGCAATGGCGAGAGGAACTATTCGATTATGTTAAGTCGAACGTCAGTGATACGGAGGACACGCAGCGGCTGCAGAGGCTGTTCGATGCGACGGCCGCTGAATCAGGCGCAGCTGTTCCCTCGAGAACGAAACAGTACGCGTACTTCCGCGCTTTGTCGTATTGGCTGGAAGAATGTCGCGCGAACGACAGCGCTATTTACACGTACAACGATCATGAGTCACTGTGGTGTCATCGAAGATTCCTCGCGTATCTTCTTATTCGTTTCATGGCGTCGATGCATTCCTGTCAGAGGGATGAACGCGGTGTCGCCGATCGTCAATACGTCGACGAGCCAATTGGGAAAGATGTTCAGAAAACGTTGTTAGCCGCGTCGATGAACAACGACGCAACTTTGTGCCAGGATTTTCTCGTTGAAGCGTTCCGTTCGCGCACCGACAAGATCGCGGATCTTGCTGTTAAAAGAGATCAGCACGAGAGGTTGCTAGTCGAGAGGTTCTTTAAGTTTCTTCGGAATATCGGATTTGAGATCAGATCGTGATCTCGTTGAATCGCGTCGAGATTTTACTTTTAAACGAATGACGACGTATGCGCAATAAGACATGTAATCCTATTCATAAACCGGGCATAGATCGACGTGCCACTGTAAAAATCACGCAATAACTCTTTTACTCTGTATTTCACGCAGACGTTACTTCTAATTAGGCGTATACTAGGTTGGTCCTTATTTCTCGACTTATAAATTTCTTTGGTCTTACTCTTTAGACTGGTTCCAAGTTGTGAAAGGTGGGCTGGATGGAATAATAGAAAAATGTGTCTTTGAAATTTTACGTTAAATGTTATAAGCGAAGCTACACTGGATCTAGTAAACACGTTTACTTGCATTTTTTATCCTTGTATTTATCAGTATGTTGTGTTTATCTTGGTGTTGTATATTGTAAAAAACTATCGTAATCACTTCATCACTTATGTAAGATAGATCAGTTTTTGTGTCAACCACAGACACCAGTGAGCAAGAATAATTTCATTTGAAAAGTGAAATATTCAGTAATTATGTTTTTGTACATCGTTACATCTAGAGATTTATTTTTTTATAATGAAGACTAGTGATTCGCGTACTCACGGTTGACTATAGTCAAGCAGCTATAACGATTACTGCGGTTGTTCGTTAATTTTTGGTTGAAAGATAATAAGTACAGGAAAATGATTTTGTCTGAATTGAAAACATTTTAGGAGTAGGAAATAAATAATATTCGACAAAAAGTCTATTTCATCTATAACTAAGGACCACCCTAGCTTCTACAGTAATGCTCTGCTGAGTGTTCAACTTGTATAGCGTGTCGAGTAATTTCCATCCCCTCCATTCATCGGCGCATCGTTAGTAATGTTCCTATGGCAAGTGGAAGATTATGAGAGCGAGTGAAATAAAAAATAATGTGGAACATCCTATACGAACGAGCTGCCTCTGCTATAAAAGAGGCAAATTATTATAATCAAAAACGTGTGCGGACATCGTTAAATGGGACGCCAGTTCTAAACTTGATTCACTCAACGAAGCATTACTGTATTTCATCCATGAATTGTATCTCAATAGTGCTCTCTCGTCTAATCCATTCGCGCGACGAGCTCTCTGCGTGTAAACGACATAGATAGTCCCGTTTACGATAACGTAAAATCTAATGTACAATGTAGATGAAAATGGAATGAGTATTAATACTTATTTTTGAGACGTTTATCGTGTATCGTTTAAGGAAATTTTCAGTAACCGAACGCGATGCATCGCGATAATCAAAGATGAAAGATGCAGCTATTCGTGAGATCGTTGGAGATTCAAGAGTTGATCTTGTTTCTTTTGATGGTATTAATATACGTTAGATTGCAGCGATACATTCTGCATAATCATAAATGTGCAGCGATGAAGTTCGATGCGAAGTGTTGAAGGATACGCATAAAATATGCAGCTTTGATACTAAATGTAATGTAAAAAATCGCGTACTTTGCAATACTTCACGTAGAACCTTCATTATCCTGCGTTTGTGTTAATGCGCAAAGAATGCATTCGACTCATAATGAAGTACACAAGTGTAAGCTGCTCAAGGCATTCTCCTCTTATGATTTTCTGGATCATGGAGCTCATTAGAGTTGATGCATTCTATACTGTGAAGAGGTGAGGAGTTACCTCGAGTGACCTACACTGATGTCTTTCATAGATCTGCACTGTGTGTGTATGTGATCTGTGGTGAACATCTTGCTCTTCCTAGCGATCTTAGCACAGGAAGACTGTCGAGTGATGAAGACGAAAGAAATCAATCTCAAATACTTATAAAAATCCTCATTATTCGTAAATCAGAGAAATTCTATTCAATTGTCTATTCGTAAGCTGAGTGCGAACGAAGGGTGGGTTTTACTCGCGTTCTTTTTTTGGCACTGAACGTTCAAGCAGATCGTTGTTAGTAGTACGACTCATGTACACGTCTTCATATAATTCAATGCAATTTTGAAACGGTTAACGCAAAAGAAAGGACAGGGCAAAACCCTCCCGATCTGTACTGCAGTCTTATCAGTCTCTGCACACTAATTCTTGAGCTCGGATCTCCTACTACTTTCTGTCTTGTGTTCTGGCGACCCGAGAGCATTTTTCTAAATATCGCTCTTGGATTCAACCTTCTATACTGTATGACCTCGTGAAAGAGCCTTAAACTTCAGAGCTTTAGAGCCTTGATTTCTGCATCTCAGGGTTTTGTTATCAGGGTTCGATAATAGCTTTTAACAGTATTAGCATTGAATCCAAGATCAGATATTATAAATATTAGCTAGATTGCATAGTCTCAATCTCTTGTAATTTTCACGGTGATAGACATGTTCTTGTACGGCCATGATTTCGTCTGTGCCTCCTTCCTGATTTCTCTATCTGTTCTCAGAGGTTCTTAAAAAACTAGAAGAAACACTTTCAGTTCTACTGAATCGTTTAGAGGGATTCTTTGTAACATAGCATTAAATTTTGAAAAGACAGGATAGAGTCTAGTGTTAGTGGGTGGTTGAGAGTCGTCCACTGCGATGCTAGGGTCCGTGTGGATTAGTTTTTGCTCGTTTCCGTTGATGTAACTGGAAAAAAAATTGGGATGGTGACTGGGTGCTGGCGTTTCGTGACAAGATGACGTAATTGCAATGAATGTGTTCACGGTTAAGTTCGAACGAAGTAAATTAAAATGACATGTATAAAGTCTGCTCTTCTTATTCACTTTTTCTTAATTCTTTTAGTTTTACTTAAAGTATGTCCGTCGATGTATAAGTAATGTATAAGTAAGTGCAAGTTTGATTTTCTGAACGCTGCTAGGCGTGCGAGAGAAGTAATTACGCTATTATAGTTGCGTGGTACAGAAGAAAAGTGTCTTTTGAGGCTATACAGAAGTATTACCGTGAGACGAATGTGTATAGTCGGACGTTGACAAAATATGAGATGAACGAAGAAGAAAAAAAAATATTAGTTTTGTAACCATGTGTTTTTAGTCACCTCATAGAATAGCGATGGCCCGCGAACGCAGACCGTTTATATCGTCCGGCTAAACGTTTTCACGCCACTTGTACGTATGCGACGATATTGGCCACGTTGTTCTCCCTTGGCACGACAATCTGACCAAAAATAAGTCCTTAGAATTTTGACTGCACTTTCCGTCAGTGCACCGGGACCGGTCGTTAAGCGCGTGCGATCATTATACTTTTCATCCACCAAGTCCTATTACTTCCGTTTAATTGTTACATGTTAATAAAGTTCAGTGAACCCTGTTAATAACAATTTAACATTTCTTTATCGTTCAGCGATGCAATTTACTCGCTGGTATACGTGCATAACAATTTCGCGTAAAACGGACTTGGCCCTAATACGGTGTCCCAGTTATCTTGGCCTTAATCTTTCGACACCCTTCAACTCTCGGAACTGAAGTCCATGTCGGCGAGAAAACGCAAGAACGGTGCAAAACGATTGTAAGCCAGAAATACTTGTCGTTGCTTGTAAAATTGTTTTAGATAAAAGAAAAAGAAAATTGTTCGCTTATCATTTCCAAGAACGTAGATTGCATCCGAAAAAACATGTTACTGGTATCAATCAGGAGCATCAAGTTTCGGCTCTATATATGTCAATACGAGGCCTTAACAGTTAACGATTAAAAGGATTAATATTGTACTTCAGTTCGCCCGAGGTATTTGACTAAAAGTAATGTCATACTCCATCTAAGCGTGTTGATCACTGATCGGTATAAGATAACTGTAGTCAGTCGATATACGAACGAAATATATAAATCGTCGATTAAATTGTCGATCGATAATATAAGTCTCTGTGAGCAATGAGTGATACGCGAGGTGTGAGGATAGAGGATAGAAGGCAAGATCGATAGAAATCGTGCAAAAACATGTTAACCTGTCCCTAGCCGTAGTATTGTCCGCGGATTACTCTTAATATATTGTCGAAACTCGCACGTGACTATTCTGTATTACGTCTATTGGTCGATCGGTTCGATTGTACCACAAGGTACATGACGAAGCGGTCGATAGGCATCCACAGAAATTCCACTGGTACGGTACATTGAGAAGGCAACGTGACAAGTTGTGCAGTGGCGGGTCGGAGGAGCTGTCTTCCCTTGTTCGTTTGCCAAAAAATCGAACATATCGGAAGCCGATTCAATGGCTTCCGATGCCAGATCCACGATTCAGGGTAATCCCGATGATTTCTACAAGCAAAACCGGCTGCAGATCGCTGAAAAGAAAGGTAAGATGAACTATTTTCTTCTTTCATTGTGTATATATATTTTAAAACGTTATTGTGTACGTGTATTTCGTCGAATAGTTAGTTTTCTCTAGCCTCTCGTTACGAAATTTATTTTATCTGATGTACAATATTATATTTATTGTTTATGTGTAGAATTATATAGTGGTAAAATATAAGAATCGTAGTGTTCTTTTTTTCCGTTGGTATTAGTGGATAAAGTAATTGCTATTCTATATCGATAGTATGCATCGTGTGAGGTATTTATAGCTTGCGAGTGCACCTTAGTTGGAGGGTCTGGACGTTACAGAAAAAAAATCTGTACTTTTTTGACTACATACAATCTAGTTTTCTTTAAGTACATTTTTAAGTACGTTAAAATTTATCATTATCATTACAGTAATTAAACTCCGTTTATCATTCGAAGTACTGTCCATGATAGCATTCGCAGAAGCTTTGTTCTAATTTCATATGAAGTTTCATAAACAAATAACTGGTACATCATAAAAGCAGAGAGATCCGCGAAAGATGTTCGGAAAGAAGTTACTGTACATTAAAAAATAAGTGAAATACGTAGACTAAAGATTCTTGGCATATGATTGTTATAAACTATTTTCATCACTGAAAGTCGATACATTTGGGATAACAAATTAGCAATAAAGATAGAACTTTATTGAACCTTGACCTATTGCCCAATTAACCGTATATATATTCGCCTCGTTTTCTTCTGATCCTTTATTCATAGACGCGGTAGCAGCTGTAAGAGATTTCAAAGCTATGTAAATCACGTTCCATTTAGTATTCCTGAAAGTGTGTGAATTTCGTTCGAATAACAATACACGTTGTTAAAGAAGCTCGCCGTGTTTCGTTAAATCGACGAAAAGCCTTTAAGAAGATTAATGAATCGGCTTGCAAGATACGTGGTGTTCGTAAGAAATGCTCCGTTTATGTGTACGCAGAACGATGAAGTAACTCTCCTGAGATAACAATTTGGATACTTTGAATATTTTGATAATTAGATATATTATGAAGACAAAAAGTAGAAAGTAATGAGTGAGAAGACTTTCGATGCTCAAGTATGTTTAGAACACTTCAACCAACTACTAATACAAAACTATTGTAGCAATACGTTCTAAGTATAACACCAATTTTTCGAGTTATAGAAAGTCCTACTATATTTAAAAGAGGCAGCATTTTGCACATCATCAAAGATTTTAAGTCACTTTATGGAAAAGTAACGATATTTTCTTAAGATTTCCGCTATCGAATAAATATTTCATTTTCCGTAGGTAAATAATTGTCTGGATACCATAATTCATAACGGTTCAAGAATAATTTTTCGACCCATTATGTTTGACATATTATCTCGTTACCTTTTTACAAACATCCTTCAATTAGACTCCTCAAAGATACCGTTCACATTGTTCGTATATACACATAGCGAACAAAGGATAGTCAATGTACATATAATACTACTGTCGAACTTTAACCCCACGATGATTAGCATCTATGCGATTATAGTACACTATAAATAAGAACTGTTTGCTCGGCTCTTATATAATTTTATCACAAAGCTGACTAAACAGATATCTTCTTTTGGTGAAGAAATCTTTCCCTATATTACGAGTACAAGAATCTGATATCTAAAATGGAAGAAACTTTGTTAACCGTTCGAGTTCTATCGAGCACCCATTATTTTCATCGTACCAACGCCCATGACTGGGACTGATCTATTTTAGTATTCGTTCCTCCGAGACAACGGCAGATTTCAACTGAACGCGGAAACTTTCAATGTGAACGCCAGCTGACGTTCTATTTTTAGAACAGATTAATCTGCCGTTGGCATGCTGATTGTAAACAAAGTACAAAGACCTTCGCGCAAAACACTTCATTAGGATTGTTGCGACGGATTACGTCCTGCTGTACGGATGTTTTATCTCAGTCACGCGTGCTTTGGTAAAAACATGTTATGTCAGCCGGTGGAGGAGCTGACGGTAAACGCAGATCCACGTCTGGTCCAATTAAAAATCGTTTCTGCGTAGAATCTATCCTCTTTGTCACGAAATAGTTCTGAACCCGCGACCTTCTCCGTGAGGAACGGACGTGTACATATGCGCTCACTTAATACGAATTGAGACCGAACTAACGAGCACACGGATAATATGGAACCTGAACGCGCTATCGGTGGAGCACTGACGATATTACAGTCACCACGATTGGAACAGTCAATTGGCGTGTTCAGCTAAAATACAGCAATGCGTTTAATGTTTAGCAGTTTTTCGTTGTCAATTGCACAATTTTTGTATCAATGAAAACGGATACAAATTTATAGACACTGTGCTGTTTGTTATTTTAATTCTTGTATTATTGTTAAATGAAAACTGAATGAACGCAGAGAACAGCGTATCAACACTTCATTATTGAAGATTAAGAATCGTATGTAAATCAGATACCTAATTATAGTATAGTATGTAGATGGGGAAACGTACCTTGAACTATTTGAACCGATCGTATCTTGACAAGTTCCTTGCTATGGTTGCGCACATGCATTTCGGTGATTATGAATGAACAGTAGTAAGCTGTTGCCACATTTTATATGAACCAGACAAGTCTAACCAGTGATGACTTGCACACAATCAGTTTTGCACGAACACACGTGTACATCGAATGGCCTCAGAAGTACACGATATACGAACGGTGACGATCTACGAAAGTTTAGAAAAATAAAAAATCCTTTCAAGTGGAATGTTAAACACAAAATTTGTTCAAAAAACGAAACTTTCTTAAAAAACCGTTTCCGTCTTCGAGTCTGCGAATGAGAGATGCTTTGTGAAAGCGATAGAACCGTTCGTTGGTTGCTCTCATACTAAATGGTGTGAATTCAAGGTGGTTACTTCATCGTGGAACTCCCTGGATGTGCGTAACTCCGTAAATAATTCTGAATCAAGCGAGGTCTGGGAATTAGTACGTGTCGCAAATATGTAGAGTGAAATGCGGCATTCCACGGAAGGATGCGCAGCCTCTTGCCAAAAAACGTGACTATCTCTTACCTGTGCGGAACGCTTAAGTGTTTAGTCGTTGGTCAGAGGTCTACGAAGATCAACGTTTCTCAAACGACGAGGAAAAACCAGTTTGTAATACGGTTCGTGCCATGTGGGTTATTCACGGTCCACGATATAAGTAACGGTTTCACTGAACTAACTGAAACATAAACGAAGATTAAGGCATCTGTACGGTCGTCAGTTTTCCTTCGCAACTTCTTTCTTGTTTTAATATTTAATTTCGTGTATACACGTTTACAAAAATTGTCGAGATTGCTTTTAGATGAGGCTACGAATTGATCAAATACGAGGTAAGTCGGGCAGAATATTCATAAGCTGGTAGCGCTGATTTATGTGACATACGAGGAACCAAAGATACGTTATATATACGCTAATGTTAAGTTTGACGTGATGCAAGAGGATTTAAACGTATTAAAGCGTCGTCGCCAGGAATATGCAAGAATCTCGCGCTCATCGCAGTCGTTTCTTGAACATTAGTCACCGTTCATTCAGTGTTTCGTTCGCATAACACATCCGCGATTTCCTTCGTTATCGTTTCTCACGACATTTGTTTACGTTTAATAATGTCTTCCGGGATACGGAACGTATGTAGTGAATAACGATGTCGGAAGTGGGATTCTCAGGTGACGAGTGTTTCGTGTTTTATAAGCGCAATCTTCCTAAAAGAAATAAAAATATATATAAATACTGTGACGTGTTCAATGTATCCATGAACTCTAATTATCACGTCAGACTAGATACTGTTCGGACTATGGACCAGTTCTTCTGAGACCATACATGAATCCTGGTTTTACGATGTTGAAATTTATTCTCGACACAGAACTTAAGCGATTTTGAATTTTCTGTGAGCTGATAAGCAACAGCAATTATTTTTGAAGAGTGTCTATATACTTTTGCTTTAACGTCAATTATGTGTTTGCGATATGTATATGATTTATCCAGGTTTTTTACTCTGTTCTATGCTTTCAACGAATCTGAAAATTCAAGAATATGTATCAAAGTCTTTACCGCGTCGTGCAATTGTTTGTTAAATCAAATATTAATTAAAATATATCGCAACAACGAAAATATATTACATGGTTTGATGTTTGATTATAGGAGGATGGGGTCTGTTTCAGATAGCGAATTAGGATCGTCGTTTCGACGTGCAGCCTCGCTTAGGCTCCCGAAATCATCGAATTCGAACGCGGTCGATCGCAACCGATTGCAGGTGTCGTCGGGCGATGGCAAATCTAACGTATCCATGACGTGGACGTCGAATAAAACTGATGCTACGCCAGTCCGACCCGCTAGGCACTCCGCACCTTCGATTGACGCACCTGCGCCGGAATATCTCGCGAGGAATCTCCTGCAACTTGGCTGCCCGGCTGTGTCAATGCCCACGTAAGTCTCTCTGATCTATCGCGTCTACACTCGTAACGGTTCAGTGGTTCCCTCCGGATGTATCCGTGCCAGAGATAGCCATTACTGCGAGCGTAATCGTTCGGACAGTCCCCATATTTCGTCGAGAAAAGCGATACTGCGTATTCTGTTGAGGGAGGTTGGCCTTCGTGGACAGTGGCAGGGTGTGTTACCTTAGATATAGATTAATAGTTGGTACAGTGGATTTTATAGAAATAGAATGTACAATTCCGAACAATTGCCTGCCACGGCGTGTTAAATAGTTGTGTATCCATTCTTTACGGACAGGAAAATGATGCGACGCGTCTGATTTCCATACATTTAATCAGCGTCATTCTTACCTTGCTTACGCTTGACCAATTTCAATACTTAGAACATCTCGAGTCTGTACATCGAACTGCGTTGTAGAATAGATTTTCTATTGTCGAATGAAAAATCTCTGCATTATCGACGATATAATAATCTAGAAACATCGGGAAAACGTACGAACGAAGCGATAACGAAATTTCGAGTTGGTTATCTGTCACACCTGCAACATTGAGCATTTCCATCGGTCCAGGAGCCACGATTCTCTCGTTACGTTACTGTCAGCTATCGTGATGCACACCGGTAGTCCCATAATGAGGAAGTTATTTTTATTTCGCTGGCCTGCGATACAATTAAAACGATCGTCATAAGTATATACATTATGCGAGGCGGGAGCGATACTGTGCACGTGTATCGCTCCGTTTCGCCTGAATTCGGTTAGTGTAGGGAAACAACATTCGCGATCAGCTGACCGGCACCCGCGATCCCTCTGTCGGCCGTTCCTTCGAGATACCAGCGGGTGCAGTGATGCGATCCCGCCGGTTTCTTGTGTGGGTTAATACACATGCCCGTGTAGACACTTCCGTGCGCACACGTTCACACAGGAAGCCAACTGTATAGCTATAGAGCTGAGCAACGTGGTATTCGGTCAATAGCTGGCAGGCTGGCGCAGACGCGCCGAAACAGCTGAGTGTGCGTTCACGAGTACATCCAACGGTGCTGTACCATTGGTGTACATCCGCGAAAGTGTCGTCGAGGAGCAAGGAGTTGCACGAGCACGGGCTGCACCACGTTCCGTACACCGCATTGCTGTATTTTCCCTGCGAATCACCGTAGAACACGCTTCTCCACGTCCCACGCTTTCCCGCATCGATCAAAGACCGATCGGAACAGTCTCGCTCACGAAATATATCCGATTTACGTCGAGATGAGGAAATTTGGTGTACCGTGTTAGAAGAGGGAATCTTCGAAAAGTGTGCCGAATCTGTCGACCGTTGTTCGTCGAACAACGTAGGTGAGACAACGCGGATGAGAAGATAAATGAGAGAATAAGTATACGAACGTCAAACAACTAGAGTTTCATTTATCTTCCGTGTAGCTTCTCCGAGAGAGATGATGCTGCGACCGTATTGACTGTGCGGGCTTCCGGATCTTCGGATATTTTCACTGAAAATTATCGTAGGCCCTCGATGCTAACGATCATGAAGAACGGAAGAAGCATAGAGGAAATCTAGAGCAATTGGAGCGGCTACTCGTGGGAGAGGACCTAATTTCGAATCAGTTTTTGCATGTGACAGTGTAGTCGTAACGCGGGACAGTGGCGCCCCTCTACTGGACTGCTAGCTACGACAATACTCATCGCAGGTGTGACTTTTTCAAACACGTTCCTCGCGTCGTCCGTAGAATTTTAAATCAAACAACGTTCTTTCTCTGCCATGCCATATATATATCTAGACTTCGCGGAAGTCATTCAATCGCAAACTCGTCAATGTATTCGTTTGATTTATCGTCTCGCTGCATTACCATCAATTTTTCTTATCATTGGCAAGATGCAAATTTCATTTGGTTTCTCATTTCGCCGTTTATATTTCTCCAAATTGTTACGTTAATCTAAAAAGTGAGTATTCGAATCTTATAATTTCTTCACTTGAGGTTAAACATGTCATCGTTGACACACATAAATAACTTTTTGCCCATTGTTGTAATCATTTATCAAGTTATCGATATATCGGAGACTCACGTGTCACCGAAATTGAGCGTAGTCAGATCAGTTCAGATTAGTGACGCATGCATGTGATATATTACACTGCTATTGGAGGGAAATTATTATTCTTTGCGAAGAATTCGGAGGGACACGGCGTATCAATATCAAAATGATTCGAATGATAATTTTGGATCAAATTGATATATCGGAGTTGCTGTTTCTTTTCAGACCTCGTGGAGGAGTAGGGTCCGAGCCTCCGCAGAGTAGCGACAGCGATGAATACACGACGACGCATACCCATCAACAACAGCAACAGCAGCAACAACAACCGCAACAGCAGCAACAGCATAGTCATGGACATGGGTACAGTCAAGGACAAGCAGATGCGTACAACTTGCCCAAAGTCCAAGTGTCGGGACCACCGAACACTGATGAATCCTCTTCCGTCGTCAATGGGTGAGTCCAAAGTTTTCCTTTCTCTTTCATATTGGACAGTGATCATCGAGTGTTTATTACTACAAGTATGGAAAGTTGACGCATCCATTGCCTATTATCAATTAAGTACCAATGTGATATGCATTAACCAGGCATTTCGATTATAATATCTTTCCATCAACTTTGACTCAATTGTGGACATTGACTGCAAAAGATAGCGAATGAAGTTGTAGCAACAATGTTAGTACATATAATAGATTATACTTATGAAACACATAAGTGTGATATAAAGCTTGATATAGAAAAGTCAACAAATTCAGAAAATTTTACTTTTCACAAGGAACCATAGAGTGTCTCAAAATTGTTGTTGCACGGTTCATCGCTCATCCGACCTTTTTCGCGAACGTACACGTATTACCTCCGCCTTCACACGGACAGTTTTACAAGACTGATATGAGCGTAGTCTCTATCGATCGTCAGGTACATCGTACTTGGTACAACTGTGGGCAAATCTAACTAAAACTTTATGCAGACTAATTGGATTCAAGATATATCGGATGTACGCTTTGTCTTGAAAATGGTTAATAAGCTACAAAGCTAGGGATTCATTTAGGCATTCGTTTAACTGTGGTCTCTATTTATTTGTTTATATACGTATTCAAGTCACGCATTTTACCGTAGGTTTAAGTGTATATATATCCTCCGATAGATAATTATACAATAAATAGATCTTGTGCACAAATCAATGAAGTTACCACGTACATATATAGTAACTTGATAAGATGTTCGCGATAGCATTTGGAGCAAACACGTCTGATTGCAAAGTGTTTTCGATACGTCTTATCGCGCAGTTTGCTAATATTGGTTTGATTTGCACGTTTTGCAGCCAAAGTGATATTTTTTTAACAACGACTATGCTTAATATCGCAACATAAATTTCCACGATAAGGAAAATCCAAGATTTCTCTCTCTCCCACTGGTTACGTAACGTACACAGCATCGAGTTCCACTGAACTGTGTTTGCCTTCCCCATGTAATGATTTATTTCCTGACCGCAAACACCAGTCGTTCGGTGAACCAAGGTATGGATTGACTCGAAAATTTGACCCGTAAAAAGTTACCTCGATCATTATGCAAATTTCCATGGACAGGCTCTATGAACACGAATAATACTAATTCTATTATTCCAAAAGCAGTGATTGCGCTACATTGATTTTACTGGAATTGTTTATTCTAATATACAAAAGACAATTCGTCTGATTCATATCATAAGTGGCATGGTATATGGAACATGTATCACTTTATAGTATAAACTTTTTCTAACTTTTTTCTTCTCTTGGACGAATTTTTTTGCAATATTTTAGAAACTCTAAATTATCAGTTGCGTTGGCTGGAATTATCATGCCTACAGCCTTGTCCTATCTAAAATAGGACTGATTCCATTCAATCAAGTTTGAATCGCGAAAGGATCGATCCTTCTATTCGTTTCTTCATCAGATTTAATCGACTCTGTCCATTTTCGTGGCTGTACGTATCTGGGTACGCTTGGAGTTCATTGGAGTACTAACAAGTGCCACATATTTCTCTTGAAAGGGAGTAAACGATATATTACACAGAGGAACAACCTTGTCGGCTCGCTTTCGCGCGAAAAGAAGTAGCCGATGGCATATTTTTTAAAACGGTGCCTAACACGCACACTGTTACACGTCGATGAACCGATTTGCCATTAGTAAATAAGCCGGCAGTATTGGTCACTTATATTTAGACCAGCTATTATACATCCAAGGTTGTGGTGTCTGTCGGTCCTAAAATACCGTATGGAAGAAATTCCTTTTTATTCGACGTATCGATTCTCGCTACAGCTGACGAGACGTCCCGTGCAAGCCTTTCAATGTTCCCCGACTCGTAATCGCGAGAACGTTAATAATACGGTGCACACGAGGAACCGATGGGCCAGTTTAGAAGTTTAGCCGCGATTTCTGGACTCCTTGCACGTTTAAACCGAGACTCTGCACTTTCATGGAAATACTAGGCCGTTGCTCATGCGACGCAAAAATATCCTTCATCCCTCTTATCGTGAAGCAAATAAAGATAGGCGTCACGAGAAGTAAACGTGCTTCTAACGAGATTGCAACCTTTTTTCTTTCTTAAAACTGTTTATGAACCGACTGAGGAACTATCGGACGGTTCTATGTGTACATAGCATGTGTACACATTCAGATCGCTTGGTTTCTGCACAAGTTTGTCGAAATCACGCGGGCGAACGTGCAACTTTGTAGTTTAGATAAGTTATCGTTTAATTAAATCGGCAAACTGAATTATTTTGCACCTTCAATTTATTAAAGACCGACCCTCTTCAAAGAGTTAATCATGAAATTCTAATTCGACGCGGACTGATCGACGCGAGCGTAATGGAGTCGTAAATTCCCATGGGACTGTACGTTGATCGTAGAATTGAGACGCAGTATTTTCCATCGGCTCACGCGCGACAAATGACTTCATTAACTATCGATTACCTCAATTTCACAACGCGGTAATACAAGTCGAGCACAGAGTTTTTCCTGCGTGTACACGCGACGTGCCCGCATCCTGTCTCTCTTTTCATACTTATGCGACACTGTTTATACGTTTTCCCATAGTTTTTCCTCGATGCGAGGCCTCGCTCTCATTTTTCGCGACACTGGTCGTTGGACCGCTCGATTCGACTTGAATCAACGGAGAAGTCGCGCGACTCTTTCTTTCCAATAGCCGAGTTCATTAAACTAAATGGCTTTCGCGTAACCGCGAGGTCGGCCCTTGTAACCAGAGGAAAAAAGAAGAAAAAAACGAGGCGGAAACGGCGTCAAAGTCAAGCGTTTCTCTTGGTTGGAAAAGGTTGCGAGAGCTGGGATTGTCATTCGTCGCGTTCTAACGAGCGTTCCACGGTGAGAAAGATTGGAAAACCGCGGCACGAGTGGCGTGCTCGAGACCCTTCCTTAGACGTGTTTTTCATGACGCGACAGAGCGTACAGGCAAGCTGTGGAAACCAAAAGGTTGATACAGCAGGTTGTACATGTGTGCGCCATGCGTAAAGAACACTATACATAGGTGTTCTTGGCATATACGGGTTCGCAGATTCTACATGATTCAACATTATTTCCCGATGAACTGATCGCGTTCAGGAAATTCTACGACAACGTGTACAATTACTTGGAACTTGAGCGATTTAAGATGGGCAGGGATTAGCGTTATTCGAATAGGTTTCTAGGAAGAATTCTGAAAAGTTTGGTGAAGCGTTCAGTTGGAACTAAGTCAATTTCTTGCCTAGTGAAAGCCCAAAAAAGTGCATTAGTTGTATTTGTATGCGTGAACGTCGTATTTTTGAGTGTAAAATATTTTACGGAAAAGCAAACATAATGAAAAAGAATAGAAAGTCTATACGAAGGGGTTAAAACGCATCATTAGCACCCGTGGAGTTCTTCCAGCGAGAGAAAGGACGATAACGTACGACTATTTCCAACCTAGGTATATTCAATCTTCTCCGAGCATGCACCGAGTGTTGAAGCTGAAAATTACGCTCTTTATTAAAGGTATTCACTCGACTTGGTTCGAGCAGTGGTGCACGCGTGCTCTTTGCTCCACGTGCACCAAAGAGGTGTAAAATAGATCGTGTGCCGTTGACGCGAGAGCAAAATATTTTAAAGGTTTCATAGTCGATCGAGTGCAGGACACCCCTTTGTACCCCGCAGTATATTGCTACAGCTTGTTCTACGGTTATTCGCGTAGAAATGGGACAAATATCGTGACTACCATGACAATGATCCGTTTACCTTTTTCAAGCGGAATAACGTGCTATGGTTTCTCGATGTAAGCTTTTGATATTAAGGTTAATCTCTTTCTGATCCAGTTTTAACCAGCGTTGTTGGCTATTGCGATCTTAGCCTACACTTGTCCACATCCCCCTCGTTATCATGCTTGTCCCGAGGGTAATTCAATTTTATTGAACCATCGATTATTGTACCATTAAATTCTTGTATGAGCCAATTCGAAAAAAATGGAGACTGGAATAGAAAAGCGTAGTATATTATTATTCTTCATTTAGGTTCACTCTTTTACTTGTCTTTATGAAAACATGAATTTGCACGAGGAATCTAGAAAACAGCAATAAATAAATTGCTCCTCACAAAGAGCAGGAAAATGTGTTTCACTTAGGAGATAATCTGTTAGATAAAACATTCTATGTTTCCCTGTTTCTGCTATCACGTTAATTGCTTTGACTGTTTTAATTGTTTCGCGACTCTTTTATCGATGATAAATGGTTTCTAGTTAATGAAAGAGCTTGTCTACGTTCTTTGTGTCGTGCCTTATCAGGAATCGTTGTAAAAATCACGAATGTCTTTGTTGAACAAATATTTTAGTACCATTTTTTGATAAATGTTCGAGGTAAAGATGCTTACCGCGTTTCCCGTTGCACTGAACGCACGATGCCTCTTTCTTTCGATTCGATCGATAGAAATATGATAGGAAGCCAATTTCTGTGCGACGCAAATCCATGTCGGTTGTCATACGAGGCTTCGCCGTGGGCTCGCGTTGTCTGTCGGATTAATTGCGAGCCTTCCGATGGTTAACCTCGTCTTCCTTGCTTCTTCTAATTCCATCTGGTTGGCGACTCTTCGTAACGCAACGCCTGAGACAGTAATGGACATACTTGCTAATTAATATCGATTTCCGATGACGAAGTATCAATATTAAGAGCACAAAAAGGGTATTGATTCCTATATAATATCTTCTAAAAACGATATACAAGGTACTTTTTATGCGTACTCGAATATTTCCAGCGATGAGACTCTGGCGATATCAAAGCGATTGCATAGAAAATATTTTCTACTGTGCTTTCATTATTTTTCATCGTGTGTAAATATGTGAGATAAATATTTCGGTGACAATGGCAGACTTCACTCAAATACGCGTTTCTCGGTAGCGTAAAAGGAGAGACCACGTGGAGCTACTGGTAGGCATATATGTTTCTAGTATCTTTTCATAGGATTGGTATCGATCTTCGTTTCGAAATAGATCCAACGTCGAAAGCTTAGCCACTAAAGATTCACAACTCTGGCAGCGATCTCTTCAACTCGTGGTGGACACGTGTAGACCAACGTTAGGTGCACACGTGTTTCTGTACACCCAGTGCCGCTCGCGCAATGACTCTTCATTTGTCGCACGAATGCGGAAAGGCAATCGAGACGCCGTTCAACAGGAATTTTCTCAAACAACGTCATTATCCGTGGAACATCGATGCGGATAATGAGATCGTGTACACTTTGGCGCACATTTAAATTCCCCGTGAGTGGATCCGCGGGTTAATGATTTAATAAGCAGCTCACGTGACTCTCTGACGTTGAGTTGCAGATCCACAAGTGCGTTTCCATTATATTGTCAAAAATTGTTAGTCGACTAGTACGTACACAGGGGTTCTTCATCTCTTTCTTCCTCATTGCTCGAATACTTATTTTTGCTGATATAAATATCTCTGATAATGCTGAGATTCAGCCATTGACGCAACATTATTGCGTTTGCTTCCTTATTCAGATAGCAACCATATGTAGGAACTCCTGCGTCTTCGATGTATCGAATATATGATCCAGAAAATTATCTCCGCCACTATAAAATGACTGATTTGTGATGTTCGTACGGAAAATGCCGCTTCCTCTTTCGTCGTAGATAAAATGGTCGTATGGTTTGTGCGCTAGTGGAATCTTTGCGTGAACCTACCATCTTGTTGGTCACTGATCGTTTGAAAAAGATAACTCTTAAATAGTAGCACAAAGATCTTCTTTCTTCTGTGCTGTAATATATAAATGAAAATAGAGAATAGAAATTCTATTGAGAAGAGTAATTCGGTTAAAAAAAAAGCGTTTTATGAACCTGCAATGGTTTTATAACAGGCGTCCATTTTGGTATCGCGTTTGTAACGTTTGCGAAAGCAGCTGAGAAAAACTCTTGATAAACATGAGTCGAAAAATACTTTAAAATAAAAATATTTTTTTGTATTGTTCAGGTTTTCCGATGTTTGCTCTGTTTTTATAAACAGTGTATATTCCTGTAAAATTTATCCTTGTCTTTTTTCGTCTACATATTTACAACTCTTAGATACTGATTGCATTGGCACTAGATCAAACGGTTTTAATGTCTGAAGATCATATTAACCAGATTATGCATGGCGCTTAGATGCATAATAGAAAGCAAACGTTTAATATTGTACATGTACATGACATAAACAATGCCGTAGCTGTTTTATGATAAGTAAAATGTAATATTGTTTTTATTTTATTACGTGGAATGTATAAAGATGATCTTTTTGCGCTAAATAATGCATCGTTATCGGATTTCCGGAAATGAGTTATCGTGAAAAAAATGACACGAAACGTGCAAACTTACGATAACGTCCGGTTATCATCGCTTATGATTCATTTGAGAAAGTATAGCAAAACGACCGAACTCGAGCAGAACTACAGGAGATGCGAATTTTTGACGTGCATCGGATCGGTTTTCTGTGTGTTTGAGATGAATTGTCTTAGGAGAACCGTGAACTATAAGAAACAATTGCTGCTGACAGAGATGTATGTAAATTTGAAGGGTAACCCGTTCAATAGCTTTTCTTTCCTGGGCAATTTTCTTGTCACGAATCTACATTTGAAAGGAACTATAATAAACTTTTGTTTATCATCATTAGTAGTATACAATGCTGTCTCTATTGCAATTAGTAATACACTTATATAGATGATACGTTGATAACATTTTAATCGAATTCCCTTATCTTACACTTTATTTATTTATTTTCTATCAATAGTAAAACTATGTAAAAGCGTATTATACGCATTACTCGTTTGTTATTACAACATAATGATTAGTAGGACAGATCACAGGAGATCAAGTGTCATAAAGCATTATCTATCTAAAATTCGTTAGATGCGAGCTGACATTTTCTTGTCTGTGCAATAACAGTCGATTCGTAATTGTGCCGACAGCGCAAAATTGTAACGTGTTATTGCAATAAATATTGTTTTCGACCAGTACGTGATTATCAAAGCAGAAAAAGAAGCGAAAGAGAGCTTAAGCATACAAAAACTCGCAGATTAGATATAAATGAAATGATCCACGGAGTAAATGATAGCCGTTGATAGCCGCGGATCTTAAAAACCGAAATGCGAGTACAACAAACACGCGATCGAGCGCAACAAATAAATAGACACAGAAATCGTCCCGTAAAGAAAGAATAGAATCGATAACGGACCGATAAGGTGAAAACGTCCCCCTCGTTCTTCGCCGCGCTGATCGATCAGGATATCAAAAATAGCCCTTTCAATCTACCCCCTCTGACACCCGCGACTCACTCTGCTCCTTTCCTCTTTCTCCATTTCCGTTTGCTCTCTTTCTATTTGCGGTCCCTCCACGCCAACCCCTGCCCCCACCACATTCCGCTCTTTCTACTCTTTTCCTCTGTTCGCTACTCTCTATTTCTCGCCGTAGCGGTCGTTACCGCGTCTGTCAGTTTCTACGAGTCCTTCCGTTCCTCGTGTTCGCGTCCGAGCCCGTCGCGCATAAAAAAAAGCCGGCCGGGCAATTTGCCCTCAACCCCTCGCGAGCAAACGGAAACGTGGCGAAGACGATGGACGCCGTTGGCAGCGCGGCGGCTACGAGGTGGGAGAGTTAAGACAAAGATAGTGTAGGTGAGAAGGCAGGATGCATATCGAGCGAGAGCAATGCGAGTGAGCGAGCACCGCCAGCATAGAAAGAGGAACGCCGCCGGTTCGACGGTGCCAGTGTCCGACAGAGACACGATTCGGCCGCGTCGTCTCTTCTCCGGTGTCGCCCGTTTCGCGTCCTCTGCCTCCTCTGTCGCCGCGATCGTCGCTCCGAAACGGCTACGCGGACAGTGCCGCGAGAGATCGAGGTTAGGAGCGTGTGCACGATCGCGCGATGCTAAACCATGCTGTCCGTGTCGACGACGGTTATCGACGGCTTGTGCGCGCCATCTTGATCGTCGGAGTCAGTGCACCGTTCGAGGAAGCGGACAATCGTTTTCGATTGATCGATGTGCCCGCGATACATCGCATTCGCCGGTGAACGATCCCGCCACGTTTTGTCATTTCGCTGTCGCCCGTTCCCATTCACGTGAAATGTCCCTACGAGTCGTCTCGCGTTTCACACGCGATCTGAGAATCCATCGGGACGAGAAATCAGTATTGTGAACGTTCCTCGACACGATACACACGCGTGAGACCGCGATACATTGTGACGTTCCATCGGTATGCACCGTGATCCACGGACGGGTGGATGGTACCGCTGTTCCCTCGCGAGCAAGGGGCCCGTGCGAATTTCTGCTGACACCCGCCACTCTTTTGTTTACCAACTGGAGTTCAGCGAAACGTAAAGGAAGCTGCCGCGTTTTATAATTCTGGGCCGAGGAATTCCTCTACTCGATTAATTGCCCGTTACTTATCGCGGATTTACTTCGGAGGTATCGATCCTCTTCGAGCGTTGAAATTATTTTCTTCGAGCGATAACGTTCCCAGTCGTATGAACGTGCGGTTGCTATCGTCAGATTTCGTGTTACCACCGTATCATTAATCGATACCGATGACAGCGAAGAAGTTCGAAAAGGGGAAGATAAAGAGCATTTCTAACTACCCGGAAGAGAAGCCCGAAAAATCGATATACATATAACTGGTCTCGTATTCTCCTTCCAGACGCGAGGAAACGCAACGAAGACTCTTGTTTTCTCTTTATATCGTGTGTTGTTGTCTTGGCAACCGTGTGGGCGATACCCTTAAGGGCTGTATCGCAGCCCTTAACGACAATGCCCGAGGATACGTCGCGATTACTCCGTTTTTCACGCGACTGTCGATGCAGTCGTCCGAACACGTGAAGAACAATCGATTCGAATGCTCGATCCATCCGAATGGACAAGGTATCGACGCGGTGATCGTTATAATACCTTTTGTTAAACGATAAACGGCGCAGTATATAAAATGAAATCGGCTCGACTTGTACGCACGATGAATACTTAATTAGTGCCTTCGATGACGTGCCACGGATATTAAATATTAATTGATAAACGTAGAAACGTACATTGTTCACGGGCGTTATCTGTGGGATCGGCAAATATCTGCCGCAGTGAAGTTTCGCTGGAGGACATCACTACTGCCAATACATTAAATGTGCATGGGGGAAGTCACAGCTCCCCTGAAAAAACCTATAATGCTCTGCTTTGTACAAGGATTTTATTCGCGGGAGGATTCAAAATTCCGTCGCTCCAAGAGGTAAAGTGGTATTCTTGTACTTATTTTTTTTTTTTTTTTTATAAATCCTTGTCTGTTCATATTTTTCATTCGATCTTGTAACGTTGTTGGCTCTCATCGACTCCGTTTCGTAATCGAGATGAGACGTTTCCAAGGCAGGAGTTCCTAAAATTTCGAGATTGTCGATCCACCTTTAAAATAGAATCACATAGTTTTCTTTAACTTAGGTCAAGGCGAGCTCAACGATCTATTCTTTTTTATTCTAAAACGACCGACCTTGATTCCGTCCAACTTTCAAGATGAAATTCTCATCGTCACGATTGATCTTTTTTTTCTTTTATTCGAATGAAATATTTGTTCCATTTGTAGTCGGATATTTTTATGAAGTACTTAGAATCAAGGTGAAATCGTAACCCTAGATTGAACTTTGTAATACCTCTTTTTAAACGTTGCACGTCAGAGGATCACTATATTTACCGTACCAATTGCACGTATTGGCAATAAGAAAAAAGATCTCGTGACGGGCATACATCAAGTATTAAACGACAATTAGGTGTATTGGTTTTATCAGTCATCGCGATTGTCGCGAAATAAATGTAGCCCTGTAGAAATGAATTGGAAACGTTAATATCTCAAAGCATTTGAAAAAAATAAACCCACGCCTTGAGGGAAAAGCTTGAAATCGAACAGTAAGAATCATGCGAGTATCAAAATGCACGATATACGTCTGTTTTCATCGCAATCATCTAAAAATTGTTTTTATCTTATCATCAATTTAAGTACCAACGAGACTAGAAATGCGAAGCGAAGTATTTCATTCGTTTGGAATTAGAAAATTTGCTCGAAAAATTAGCAGACAACTAGCCATTTATATACATCCTAGATTCTTGGCATAAATCGCTTTAAAACTTATCTCAATGTAAATCAGAGTTGCAGTATAACCACACGCACGTGTCGAATGAATTTATCCAATTAGCTACCGGAATCTACGGTTCTTCGAGTGCCTGTTTATTTTCACAGTCTTTATCGTCATTGCGGTACCACTAATGTATCCAAGACTTACATTACTGCGTAATAATTATAAACAGAAACGCTTTTCCTGATTTCTTTCTCCAGCATTTCCAAGAAACGGTTGGTCGTATTTGAACATGTTTATAGTTGGGTAGTAAAAGCTTTTGTATAAATAAATCTGAACGAAATCAAGGGTAGCTATCAGAAGTTCTACTACGGCATACAGTAGCTTGTTAAGCGAGATGCTTCAAACTTTTCTCAATAAAACTAATAACTGGGAGTAATAAAAACTTACGCTCTTCTGCTACAAGAGCCTAAGTCGCAGGCTAAAGGTCGAGAGAAAATATAATTTCAAATTTTGTTAAGTTCTTACGCTTTTTGCCTAATGCAATGATTTCGAACTTACGTGACCGGTAGGATATCGATTATACAGTAGCGATTAAAAGTACTTCGTACAAGAGTACGAAAGCAAGAAACTTTTGTTTCCCACTATATATGTACCACATAAGATAAATATTTTTTGTTCACTGCACTTCACCAAATTCCTTCTTAAATCACTTAGAACCGAGCCATGAAATCCGTACGTATCCCCCGCTAAAAAACGGACGCACAGTACTTTGTTGCTCCCATTACAACCGGCTCGATCGAGTTTTCGCGGGATCGAAATTCGCTTCGATAAAAAGGTAAACAGAAGCACGACCAGTCTTTCCGCTTCTGCCTCCTCGTTTCTTCCCTCGTTTTTATACGACGCTGAAACGGAGTGCTCCGATAAAGGGTTAGAAGAGAGAAGGTCGAAAAGCGTGGCTTATCACACGCCTGAGTGGCGTTCGACGAGCGGCTTTTTTCCTCGCACGGGGCCTCCGTTCTATCCATCGGCCGTTTCTCTTATTTAGGTCACCCAAGTCACATCGTTACGTGCAGGGTTACGAATACGTGCACACGGTGCACACGTTTAACATTGGGAGGTGTAGGCCACGAGTGGTTGTCGGAGGTTGCCAGAGACCGGAGCAAACATCTCGTTCTTCTCGTCGGTTTGCAGTGCTCCCGACGTTTCCCGGTGGCCCCGGAAGTGGTTGAGAATTTTGGCCCAAGAAACTTCTACAAGCGGTCTGTCGTTTATCGAGATATCATCGAGGTTTTTAGCTTTTCAATCCTAGAGCATGGATTTTATCTCCTTCCCAGATTCTGTTTCCTTCGAGTGACGTCTGCTGTTAATTGCTTCTGTGAAATAATTCATAACTCGATCCACGTAGAAGAACTTATTATTTCTCATGACGATTTTCACGTTAAATCGTTTCCCTGGTAATTAGATGTTCTACGAGAAGACAATTGGATGGTATAACTCTCGTATTGAAATTGCTTATTCATAGTGCATTGCATGGATGCAGGCCATTCAAGTTGCCACACGGTCTAGCTCTGATTACGTAATTATCAGTTGACCTATGGTCTCTTGTGTTCATGAATTTTAATTTCAAATCGTGCTCGAATTACGTTTACCTTTTGTCTGGCTTCCATAATAACGAGAAAATAGTACTACAAATGAAATTTAAGTTTGATTGTACACGTGATTACATTAACAAGTTCACGAGATGCCATGATTTACTTTATTCCGTAATAAAAATGTATAAAACGCAGAAATGTTTAGTATGATTGTGATTTACTGCTCGTGTGTGTGTAAGTGTGTGTAAGAGACTTGATTGACGATAATATCGGAAAATAAAAAGTCTGCAGCTAGTTGTAGTTATTGAGCGGAGGGAACAATTAACTGCGTTAAATCCTTAGTGCTGGGGCGTTCGTAGACGGCATTAATTCAATCGTTTTTCGTTCCGTGTTGATCATTCAGTCGGTATACTTCTATGGAATTTCTCGCGACAATTCAATCAAGGTAATCGAAAGGTTAGACCGGTATAATGAACGCTTCCGTTCTTTTTTTTCTCATCGCGTTGCATAACATTGTTTTCGACTGGCCAATTCATTGAAGACCCTCGGCATGAAATATTTCGCTATGTCCCCGCTTGAACGTCTCTTTGAGAACCTCGTCTTAGGCTATTAAACAATTAATGCTGTCAAAGGTACTCTACATGGTCTCGACCGTACTATTCGTAATTAACGAGACAGCTAATTAAATTAAATAAAACAATTCAGCAGATCTGTTAGTAAGTTCATGATCAAGCATTCGATCACGCTTTGATCGATGATTTACGCGGACATTTTTTTAACGTACAATGTCCGATTGAATCAATTATTGATACTTCCAAACGGATAACACTATTTTTAATATTAGCGTTCAATTTCGTACGACACAATCTTATTCACGATATCGTGCATCGAATTTTCCTTCGCTCATACTCCGTCAATACTCGTCGTTTAGCATCGAACCAAGTATTCGCGAAGTGGTAGCCCGATCGACCGTCTTCGTCATTTAAAAGGCGTACAGCAACGTCTCGTAGTCAAGTACACAGCTCGGAACCTATCGACGCGACGTGTACATTATTAATTCTTCGGGACAGTGGTCTCTCATTGGCTACGCCGACCTTCAGGAATGTCGATATTTCGTGATAGTCAGCTCGTTGATCGAAAGCCAAACTGTCGGTTGGTCAGGTTGGCGAGGCACGTGCTTTAATGAGCGTGCTGCTTCTAGCAGAAGTACCGCTAAACTCGATGGTATAGCTGCCTGTAAGAACGACGACCTCGCGAACGACTCGTGGTCGTGGCAGTCAGCAGCTGCTACTGCTGGTTTTCGCAGCCAGCTCTCGCACGCATGCTGTAATTTACCACCGCACACACCATCCTCGACTTCTTTCTTCTGCTGTGTATCAGCCACGCTCGTGCATCGTTTACACACGCACACGCGTTTATTCTGATCGGAAAGTTTTTTCCTATTTTTTGTATTTGACCGCGTAAACAGGTCCTCCACATGGAGTTCGTTAATGCATTGTCCACTCGATATTACGTTCTTAACCGTTGCGTTAATTATTTTCATGCTAACTAGGATGGTTTCAGGCAACCATTTGAATATTGAAAACGCGGGATCTCTGTAATGTTCTCGTTCACGCCAACGCAGCAGTGACCGTGCATTAGCGACTATTAATGAAACCGCAGGAATTACACTGTCTGCAAGTGGTTAACAATGCCTTTAACTCGTTCTCAAGCATTGGAATGTTTCATTTCGAGCTTGGTATGTAGCGATGGATTCATTTGTGAATCAGTGTTTCGAGGTTTTTTAAACTCCTTTTCATGCAAACTTTAGAAACTGATGATTCGATGAACGGGTTTCTGAGTTTTTCCTGTACGAGAATTTCTTAGAAAGTCGCGTTTATCATGATTAAATTATTGTAATCGATCACGTGTTTCCTCTTTCATATTATTGACGAGGTAAACATCCTTCGTACAGTAGACGATATGGCAAGAGACTTCTGGAGAGCTTCCAGATTTTAATAGACCAGCTGACGAGCTAAGATCTCGTTGGATCTGTAACGCGTTAAACGCATGTAAAGCACGAAATGAATTTTAATATCGGCGTGCTTTCAATTCTTGTTAAAGCTACTAGACCATACGAGTAGAATACTGCAAATTTTTTCGAAAATTTTGATGGGAACCACTTGGTTCGAAGCATTTATTTCAGCAGAGTTAAATATATTATATTTGTTCAACTGGTAGAGTAACAGAAATTTCCACACGAGGAACAGATCCGTCGGTTTAAATTGCATTTCGTATTCAATACAGCTGGTGAATTTACAAGTGAAATTGATTCAATTGAATTTTAATTGAATTTCACTCGATAACCTGAATCAATCTAATAGGCACTTTTAACGGTAGCATCATCTATTGAAATGGCCATTCAATTGATACACAGGCTTCACTAATACCATTTTACGCCTCTACGTGTAACATAACATCTAATATTTATACTTTTAAAATAGGCAAGTGTCTCTCTCCCCAGCATATCATTTTAATAAGAAATAACTTGAAACTTCACCTGCATTCGATCCTATCAATTTTCGATGCATTCCCACCTGAACTCCCTCGTGCTTTTTCTACCCGTGTTAACTGATTCTCATCGATCAAAAAAAATTCTTGACAGTAATTCTTTGTTGTTCGCCAGACGTCATTACGGTTTTTCTGAATTATCGCGCTCGATTAAATACCAAAGGGTACGAAACTTCTGGTCGTGACACATGCAACTACAAGAGGAAAGAGTTACCATCTAGCTGCTCTTCGTCCCCGTGAAATTATTATGAAAATCTCCGACAATTGATCGATGCCACCAAAATATTTTCACTTTCTAATTTTGTTCAACTTTACCGGCAAATGCAAAGTGGCCTGAAGGACCAAATTTTTTCGACGACGGTGTGGGTCGTTTAACACAGTGAAAGAGTTAAATTGCCCATGGCGGCTTATTGTATTGTAACGCAATCTGCTAACCGCACACGCTCAACCATCTACCGTTCTGGTGCACTCTAATTTTCGTTGAAAGTGAAAGGATATACGCGATACCACGGGTAACTAGAGTTGAAGGGGACACGTACTTGAAATGGATAATTGTAAATAAAGATATCCATTTCTTCAGCTAAATCGGTTAACATATTTAAATGTACCACAATTTCATATCGCAATTTCTTCTCGTCCTCAATTCTTCTTTTGCTATTTTCGGTACATTAAGCAACAGAAAGCGAGTGCAATATGTAACACGAAATGCCAGGAAGTGTTTAGTTCTTCTTTTTGTAAGTGGAATAAATGTTACATTCATAGGCACTGAACAGAGTATTACTTTCAAATGGTACACGAAAACGTGTTTCGACAGTATCTCATCTTTTTCTACTGCACCGAGCGTATTTCAAATTTTTCCTAGATCGATGTGTAACACGCTGCGACCATCTGCGCTTTGTACAAATTGCAGCCGATGGCGGAATCGAATATGATGACACGAATCGATTCCGTTCAGAAACTGTTACGCAATTGCTATGTAGCTTCGAGCTGGTCTGTGTGTCCCAATTTGGCGCTTTCTGGCGAAATCTAGGCGGGCTGAAATCTTCAAGGAAATGGCTCGAGGCTACTTCGTTGACGTGATTCTGGCTCGGTGATTATTTCGTCGCAGCGGTCCGTGATTATACGCGTTTCGATTTTGCAAATAAGGAAATACAAATACCTTATTCTCGCACTGTTGATTAATCTTCTAATTTTGCGCGATTCATCGACCTTCATCGCGTTAATCGGAAATTTTCATGGTTGTACTCTTTACAGTTTAATTCTGGAGACGCGAAATACTTTTACACTGCGAGTAGAACGAAAACGAAGAGTAAATTATTAATAGAAGCACAGAAAATTGGTTACACGGTTTGCAAAACCAGTCTTAATTGCAGGCGTGTCATGAAACTGAGCGATCCCAAGGCCAGGCCTATCGACAGGTTTAAAAAGCGAAACAACGAACGACCTTTCGAGATAATCCAGCTTCAAAAATGGCCGCTGCCCTACATATTAACATTAAATTTAACGTTCAAGCTGAGGAAACAGGCTGGCCTTGAATTGTTAACGCCTCCGCCAATCGCCCTCTCTGTCCGAGAAATCCCTGCAATCCTCTCGACCTTCCTGCGCTTCCACGCGTTCAACTTTTTCCGTTCGTCTTCACCGAGTCCACGATTCTATCTATGGAGCGTAACGATGACGATCGGCGATGATAAAATAATTGAACGCCTCGCGGTTCCTACGCGAAGCTGTACGAATGCTCGTATTATACGAGGACTGCCCTCCCGCGTTTATTTATCCGCGCCGTGCGTTTCGATAGCTTTTACTTAAATCGAAATCTGAATCATCGTCGGAGTATTAGACGCGTTTCGAAGCGTGCTGCCCGTTGCAAGACGATACGGTACGGAACGGTTCTGGTGAAACGCAATAGTCGACTCTCTTGGAAGGCAACAACATCCGATCTACCAGCCAGCCTTGACGGATCCATAATGTTTGATATCTTCTTTTCCTATCGGTACTCAAATCCTTCGGTATGGGACTTTGAGTGATTCTCGTTTCATCTTAGGAACGGAGCAATGTTTACCTTGTATGCTTAAAAAAGTATCCAGCCTCTCATCTGGCCTTTTAAAGATACTAATTGACGACATGCGAAGGGTGCATTGCACGCATGAAACAACCTCTGAGAACCTAAACACAAACCCCGTACGACGTAAACTACTCGAAATAAATCGTAAACCTTGTTTCGCCAGCGCATACGCAAAATGTTTCGTCGCGGTTTCCCCAAAATTTGCTACAACCTCGATCGCAGATGTAGAAAGTGTTGTATAAATGTCTGCTCGAGATGCAACGGGAAATCTCTTCGCGTTACGCGTATGCGATATTGTACTTTTATGCTGCAAAATTAATCGAACAAATTTTCCCTCGGTAAAATTATTCTCAGAGTCGATTTTCTGTTTGCGAAAAGGAAAAACAGTTATGCTTGGATTATCTCGCTGTGCTGAATAAGTTGATTGCAATCTTTTTTCCACAATCGATGTTGCGTGACTTACAACATGTGACTATAAAGTTGATCAGCTGGAAGTAAATTACCCGTAACCCAACAGATTATAGCGCATAAAGAAGAAAATAGCCCAAAAAGATTGTACGATCAATCACACTTGCACAGTTACCAAACATAAAATTCATGGACATAAAATTTCTACAAAGAGAAACTCGTAGGCGAACTCTCGTCGTAAAAAACGTTACGAGAAACAATACAGAAAGTCGTAGGATCTATCCCACATCGGAGCCTGGGAAAAGGGTGAATTTCCTCCAGTTCTTTTCCTGGGAACTAAACGTTCACCTATTCCGCCTCTCATTACGGACTTTTACCGCGTTCGTGGAACTTTTTCCAATTGTTGTTACACCTCTGTTAATTCGCGCGTCCGAGATTATTCGCTGACCTCCTTACCTAATCAGCCGCGAGGGTTTCGAAGCCTGCGAGGATACGTGCATTTCTCTCGATCTCGATTGACCTGTTTACACGTATCTCCGTTCTGTTGGGCCGACGACTATCGTTTCACGACCGCTGAATTTTTCCACCGTCCGATCGGAGGAAATCGATACGCGATCGATCAACGATTAACGCGAGCATCTGGCGTGGGTGAAAGTGGAATTTCGTCGAAGGGCAGCAACGAATTTCCATTTCACGCGAGATAACGAAATATGGGTCGATAGCGCGGTATTAAATGCTCACCGGTAGATCTTTCGATCGTTCAGAATTATTTGGGACTTGCGCGTGCGTGCCAACTAAATTCAATTCGAAGGACTCTAGCTCGTTGAGAGGGCGAACTAGGTCGTAATATGTGGTGTAACCGCGGTTATTCGACAGCGTAACAGCTAATCATTGATGTGCCAGTTGCTGTTTGCGAGAAACGTCGATTCGTTGTTATTACTCGTCCGTTTGTATCGTTATTATCGATTGCAATGAAAAATCGGAACTCCAGAAACCCCCATCCTAAACTTTTGGCGCGTATTTTACGTCATCCTCCTATTATCCGGTCATCAGCATCGCTTTTTCCGCGCTAGGATATCGTCAGACAGGAAGTGGTCGATGATGGCCACTTTCGCGATATCCGACACCCGTGCGTATACGCGAATTCGCACTCTGGGTTAATTGCATACGAAGCCATGTACCCTGGTGCGTGTGTTTTAATCAGCTGCGATCGTGTAACGTGTTACATCACGTTAATTAACGCGAAACCCTGCGCGACGAGCCGCCCGTGTCGAACCTCGAAGTTGCGTCGAAAAAAAAATGAAGTCCTATCAAGTAGTATTGACGTCACTGTTTTTTTTTTTGCTTCCAAGTGTTTTCATTGTTGGTCATTTTTGAATTACATTGACCATATCCGCAACTAGAAATTAGCGACGTATCTCTTCTGTTTCCAAGTGGAGCACCGTCAGCTCCGATTTCTGCAATTTATCAAGCAGAATCCAAAAATTCGAACGATCAGTTTTCACGGCCAACTATTCGATTACCTTCTTCCGGTTCTGAGTTTCTCGTTACGTAAACACTTGGGCGAGCACCATCAATTTCGAACGTGATCCGACCGCACTAAAAATCCGGCGATTTTCCACCAGGAAATTTTACGATCGCGTCGGTAAACTCTTCTTCTCGCGGATCGACGAGATGCGAATATCGTTAAAAGCTATAAAAGCGGCGCGGGCGCTGGAGAACGATTTGTTTAGACGATCAGCCGGCCGCGCAAGGCGTTAAAATCTTTTAATCCGGCAGGATACGTGTTAACTAACTCGGCCATGGCTGGCAGACGTGCTCGTGGCGTTGAACGCGGGGGGATCATTGACCAAGCCGGAGAACGTTTTGCATATCGCTTACAACAAATATGGAGTGTTTGTTCAGCGACGCCTGCGATCGTTTGGCGCCCCTTTAATCTCGATATGCGAGCACCACGTGCTAAGATAAGTGGTGTTACTATTACGATTGCTTCTTCTTACTTTGTGACTACATTTTTTATCAACTGGTATATTTGTTTAGCTGCCAGTGAGGAGGCTTCGCATACATTCAAAGCGTGCTGACCCTTCCTATTTAAATACCGGCCCTTTAATTCGTTGCCAAAGTTTATGACGCTTGTAAATATGTATGCATTGCTCGGTGCGATTTCAAAGGCGCGGAAACTTGCTTTGAGAAAACTAGGAATTTATTAGGCAATAAAAATTAATTTGCGCCGTAGAAGCTGCGAGGGAACCTAGTGATACTTTCAGTTTCTTGATTTACATGAAAAGTCTGAGAAAGTTATGATTTAACTGAAAAACTTATCTACGACACTGTGTTACTTGTCGAGTTTCTTCGTTACGGTAGAAACTTCCGTAAAGATTTGTTATCAGTTAGTCTCGTGCGATGTAGAATGTGTTCTGGAAAGATACGCGACTTTATTATCAATCTCAGCGATTGCGTTGTGCACTTATTCACCAATAAGTGAATTCACTTTAAAAACTATGATCTTTTATGTTACGTTTGAATTAGGGTAATGTATGGGGCAATCACCGGTTTAGATATAGTATGGTAACCATTTAAGAGTAATCGAATCCCAGAACTTAATTTTACGTCATCCATTAGATCCATCGAGCACAGAAAACTCACTGGTCCCTAGCTGAAATATGAAATTTTCCACTAAGAAATTTCGATATTGCACTCTTAAGTACACGCAAGCGAGTACCATTAAGGAAATTGTGTTTCTATAGCCCCATCTTGAAGTACATGTGACTAATATTACCTTGGTATCGTCGTCGGTTTGCGGATAAAGCAGGCTAACTAAGAACGTCACTTAATCGATACACACAGAATTCGATAAAATTTTCTTCGTAAGTGAAGAATAAAATATGTAGCCAGTTTGCTTCTTTATCGGTAGAAAAACAACGATATTTTCCATAATACCTAACTTTAGGTAGCTGCGAAAATGTGCATTGCAGTAACTTGTAGATTTCCTTCTATAAAATATTCTCTTGCATAGCAGTGCCATCTATAAAATTGCATCAATCTTTCGTACATTTGATTATTGAATATACACGAACAATTTTCTTATTTCTTCTATATATAGCCACATCGATATATTATCGCCATTTCTTTTATCAAGTTATTCAAATTGATAGCTTTACATCGCCATCAATTTCAAGAAATAATTTTTTCTTCTGAAAGCATTTTTTCCCTGTTATAAAAAGTGCTTATCCAGCATTATTTGTTCTTTACACATTTATAAATTTTCATTAGAGTCAATCTAAGTTCGATGAAATAAAAAACCTGTACTTTGTGCCTTATTATTACTATTTCTTATCACTCGTACCGCGTTATAGAAGGGTTGACTGTGTACGCGTGGTACTCTCTGAGCACAGTGCTTCATTAATTAAATTAAGAAATAAAAACGCGGGAATCGCGTGTTAAAGGGGCGAGATGGCATAACGTGTTTGATATAGATCCGTGGATCAGAAGCATGGAAAATGGCCACGTTCACCGAAAGAGAGCCAGTGAACGACACTCGTTGAAATTTCAACTTGAAGTATCGAACGCAGTATAGAGGTCGAGTGCAGGCACGTGTTGGATGCACATAGAACGGTTGCAAAAAGCATTAGCAAATACCTATACGTTTGAAAGGGACTTGTTCCTCTTCTAACTATTTCACGCCCTCCGTTTTCATCGAATTTATTTAATCGAACATCATAATCCATTCACTATGTGTCGATGTTATCATTGAACACTTTTTGAATCGCAAATCGCATATATTGAAGATTTTTCATAGTCAGAATATTTGTCTAACCATCGATTTTTCAAATATTTATTATCCATCAAGAACCTCTGCGATCCTTGATTCATCCGCGAACATCTTTCTCGAAATAGCCAGACGGAAATGTTTGGCTTATCGCATTTGTCAGAGAATATTCATCATTTAGAATGGGTTTGCATTCGATGAATTATTCGTTGAATCAGTCTGTCATAATTATGCTACGATGGATCTTAAGTCGCACTCGCGCGATTGTGCCATTGTCTGAAGCTTTCAGGCAATCTTGGGGAAAACATCGAAAAAGTAGGGACTATAAATCCGAGTATTAGCATTATCCGATTAAATACGAGCATTTCCCCTGAACCGTATGTACAATTACCACTTGATTCACTTAGCTACGTTAGAAAGGTAAACAAGTAGTTTAAAATTAAGTATTGCGTATCGAGCTAAGAATAAGCATTGTTGCCACAAAGATCGACATGATTATTGGCATTTCTTGAAATACTAAAACGAATAACAAACAATGCACCATTGCACATGTAAATTTGATGTCGCATGTAGATAAATATAAAGGCGGTATTTCTGAAAAAACATGTATATCGATGCATTTTACAGAGACAAATGCAAAAACCCGATGCGATTAAAGTCGATTGGACTAGCTGCTTCGAGTGGATTACAGATGAATATTTATTAAGGCGTATAAAAAGATACGATAACATATGATAAACAGCTGATTTAAATGTTTCCACAATCGCAGAGGTATTTTCCAAGCAACGGCTTTCCATATTATCAGCCATTCATGTTATAACGTTACAACGCGGTTACCCATTATTCGAGCCTCTTGTTTTTTTCAAAAGGGAACTTCCCCTCGAACTTTGCGCGAGAGATTTAGTTCGTAGAACGTGGTCGTACCAACTCAAACTCTTACGTGTTACATATTAAATATTTGCAATACTATGGAACGATAATTTTCCATACGATGAGTATACTACATGGCAGGTACATCAGTGGTAACGTATTGGCAATGAGCTAGTAAATGCCCTGTTTTATCTTATCGCGAGAAACACATAAAAATTATACTTTTCGATATTGCCAATATATGCAAACACTCGGAGCAGGAAAATATTAAACCACTTCCTCTAGGTTTAAAGTAAAGTGTACGATGATTTTGACTTGATTAACTTTGTATCGATTCGACTTCCCAAGTGAACCTATAGTATACAACATTTTTTAGTGTAAGACACATGTGTGATGTCGGATCGGGAAAATCTCAAATTTTCGATTAATTTTCGAAACAATATTTCTCAGAGTTTGGTTGAGAATCGGAACTACCAAGATCGTTCGTTACTGAATCGAGGTGCGGGTAAAAATTCTGGTTTCCAGGGGTCCCCCGATAAACGGCTGGAGATAGGCATGAAACGCGCCGGGAAGACGACGCTTGCATAATCAACCCGTTCGCCGGCTTTCCTGGCGTTTCGATCGATGTATCGGTGTCGAATAAATTTTCGCTCCCCTTCTACAGAGATCGTGATCGATTCCTTGACCTTCTCATGCAAATGAGAACCAGCCAAAAGCAGTGTTCGTACGTGTTACACGTCGCCGTTGAATAATCACCGCCACGTCTTTTATCCTTTCAGCGAATATATCAGCTGTGTGATACACGACTCGACGAATTAATACCACGTATAATTCTGGCATAATAACTAGTATATTTAAATGCTTAGCAGACAGTAGAACAGTGGAAGCAAGAGTTAGCAAATTCTCAGCCACTATAAAATAAAAATTTCGTTCGAGGAAATACGCGTAGAGAAAATTCTTATGGTTTCAGAATACAGCGATGAATTATTTTCGCCTGTAAAGGCCTCGCTATCCTGAATAGTCCTCGCTGCATCTCTTTTCATGCGATGATCTCGAAAAAACAACTTTTGCGCGTTGAACAAACCTACAGGAATTTCTATCGTCTACGCTGTTACCACCCGTTGTATTCGAGATCCTCGAATCCTGCGCTCGTTTGAAAAGTCAGTTAATTACAGCCGATGAAAGACCCCCTAGGGAACCACCACCACGACCACGCTCGTTTAACCGGCGTTCGTTGACGCGCAAAGTATCGCGTCTCGGCCGTGGGACTCCCATTGAACCGGGGGATGAATGCGAACGGTGCGCGCCTCTTCGTTAACGTCTCAATGTACACCTAGACGGACTTGTTTCCCCACACGTAGCCAAGAATAATTAATTACCAGGGGATTCGCGTCCCTGGCCAGGATCGTTCGCGATCGATTCGTCGCCGTACGTATTTAGGAGTCATACATATGCATGGACTTTCTTTCAAGGTCTCGCACGATTCGCGGTGTTGGAGGATCCTTAGAAATTTTTCCACCGCCGATATATCCACTTATAGAAGATTTCAGACATACATTACTTCGAGTATCCTCGAAGAGGTTGAATAATTGTTTCTATTGGAATCTAGCCTCTAGATCCGTTAGAATCTACCGTCCGCGATTCGGATCGCTGCTCGACGCTACTGCGAACGAGTTTAAACAATATTCCAGTTCGGTATGTTCATCTACGTAACCGTAATAATGCTGACGTTGCGAATAAGTTGCTGCAGATTCTCCCTTATCTGCAATTTTCTGACAAGATCGCAGATGGAAATCAGGGGCCAAGTACTTTTTAATGTCGCTGTGCATCGAACGATAAGAAATGTTGCGCGAGCTGGATAAAGGCAGTCTTTGTTTGCGTTTCGAGCACTCGTCTGTCACCATGTGCGACTCTCGCTGCTCTCGCCAGGTATGAGCGGTAACGAGCTGTCGGTCGTGTGATATGAAATGCATTTGGTCGTGTTTTATTCAGGGGACGCAGCGCCGCGTTGTCGACCTCTATCCAGGCGTCATCTGAAGACCATCGGCTGGTCGTTATTATTCCGAAATCGTTCGAGATCGTAGGCGACGTCGTGTGTGTACTTGCGTTAATTCAACGAGATGCTCGCGTATGATAGGCAGATCGATCTGGACGTGATCCAACGACTGTCCTTCGTATTAAGCGGCCGGACTCGACCGGTTGTCTGCCGGAAAGGTGCTCGAAGCACGTTTTGTATCGCCTTTCTTCTTGCGAAGTACACTCGTGTCCGGTATTGCCAGGTGCCTTTGGAAGATTTAAGGCTCGTTTCGTACTCGGAGATGTTTAAGCGTCCTGTTGTTGTACTCTTGTATTCTTGTTAGTATTATATATTAATCTGCTTTTTGAGCTATGATTTTGGGGTGTTAATTGAGACTTTGTTAACCAACGAATCGTGCCAGCAATATCTAAGTTGTTTACTGTCGCGGTCAAAATAGTACTGTATTGGCCACAGCGAAAATAGTCAAAATTAGAGAACGATTAATAAAATAGCGAAAGTTGACGCGCATACGGTCTGGTGATGTTTTCATTTCACGATATTCGACGCATAGTGGGCGTTGAATTATATGGATATATGTGTTTATGCACGCGGAACAGCTATCATGCAAACGAGCAATCAGATGTCCATCTGTGGATAGCAGAGCAACGAAAACACGCGAACGCGAAGAACGCGAAGGAAATGCATACAATCGCATTTACATAATTGCCTGTATGCACCATCTGATTGCCTTTGAAAGTTGAATTCTGAAACCAAGATACGCGTCCCTTGTTTCCCTCCCTTATCTGCATTTTTCTTCTCGTCTGGATGAAATTTAAGCGGGTCCATTTTAAATGGCACCATGCCGAAGCGCAAAGTACAAGCGACGTATTTCGATTATTTCATTATTACCCCTATCCCGGCATTTCTAACAAATTTTTCATTCAATTCTCGTGCACTTTTATACACGTTGAACGTGAGAAAACTCTGACGATCAAGTTAACCCGCTGATCATCAACGATAAGGAAATGCTATACATTAATATACATTAATTAAGAATCACGATTCTGTAACGATTAGTTTGTTAAGAAATTTCTATTCATTAAAACTGTTGATTTGTCTATCTTATCTTTAGGAAAAGAAAATGCGGTTTTGAATTCACAATTGACGATAAACTGCCGTTTTAAGTGGCGATAACTGCGCTCCTATCGATATCCGCTTCTGCCTCCGACGTTCTCAGCTGTTTGCCGTTTCGTAATTAGCCGCAACTTTTGTCGTTGTTTCGGTGTTTGTATTATTATTCGACGTCCTTCGAAGAAACGATCGCGACGATGCAGTTGTCACGCGTCAATAATGCAGCAACCGCACATATCGCAACGGTGGGAGATTATTTTATTCGCACTTGTAGAAGAACGTAGCGCGAGATCGCACAAGTTCTAGAACGTCTCTCCGCGGATTGCACGTGGTATAAGATAATAGCCGAATTGTCATCAATTACGAATATACGCGCGATTATACCGCCATCGGCGAACTTAACGCCACGAAGCTATTAATTCATGAAATTCATATCCGTTCCAATATCAAAGTTGGAATGTAACGTGGACATTCTGAGATGCTTGTGTTGTTAGCATCAATAACAAACTTTGCGAGAAACTACGTCGATGTCTTTTCCACCCTTGTTGCGAACGCTCGCGTTTATGTCAGATTGATAGAATGCAGACTATCGTTTTTTAAATTGCTTCTTCGTTGTTCCGCGTATTTAGGCGGTAGTGAATCTCGCGAAGTTTCGTAGACACGATGGTTGTAGAGGGATTCACGTCCTCTTTAAACTAGGCTTCGGGTGTTATTGATGCGCGGCACGGCCGAACGGTCGACCTTTTGGATCCGTGCCAACCGATTCGACGCAAAGCCAGCCGTGTACATATTTCCTCGCGAAACGACCAAATGGCTAATAGAAAAATGCTTTTCCGGTTCCGTGATGAGACAGCCGGTTGGATCGTTGGGAAATTCCTTCGTCGGATCAAGTTTAGGACAGGATGACTATGCAAATCTTTGTTTTTATAAGTAGAATTCTGAATATAAGAAAGGAAATTCCCAATTAAAAGTCTGCATCGACCTTTAAACGTTACAATTTCTATTTTCGATACTTTTTGTTTGCCTTTGTATTACTAAATATGCGCACACTTTGCGCCTCTCGAACATTTGCATTTCCTATAAATGCATAATCGTCCGCAGTTTGTGTGGCGAACTCGTTATAGGTGCTGCGTTAATATTTAAAAACGTGGGCAAACTATTTTGGGATGGCCAATTGTCGTTAATATTTAATGAGATTTCCGATATGCTTTTAAAGTAGAAGATTCTCATTCTGTATATTTAGAGTACGCGTACGAACGAAGTTCGATCGGTTTTCGAATGTTTTAAAATATCGCGAATAAAGACGCGATGTTTCCATATCGAAAGTGGAACGTGTGTACCTTGCCATTTAAAATAAATTATCTCTCTTTTGTCTGTTGTTGCACGAGAAAATACAGCTTTTACGAAATCGAACCTCCAGACACGATAATATACAAATATGATCGATTTACGATTTTTATATCCATGCAACAGCATCATCAGAAAGTGTACTTGAAACAAGAATAAGTACGAAGCTTCCGACGCTTTAAAACACCGTATAAAACCCAACAGCAAGCGTTTCGTTGGTAAAACTTGGCTATCAATTTCCACTTGCTGTTTACTGTGTACAAAAAGTACGAAAGTTTTCAAACCTCTAGCTCGTGTAGTTCTCCTAACGGTAACATGTGTTTGGTTCATAAAATTCAAACCAAATAACACATAAATATATATAATATCATAAAAATTGAAGGAAAGACCTTTCATAAACTTCCAATATAGCGTCTTTACCATTTCCTCGAAAATACTGTGCTCCAATAATCCCAAGTATCACTAGCCAATAATGGGCAACCCCCTTCCTCCCCAAAGACAACACAGCCGACAACCACGTAACTATTCGTTGCACAGTTACGTTCAATGCAGCTCGATCCGTGGCACGCAACTTCCGTATTGCAATTACGCGACGTTCAACAGCCGCTGGTTCACTTCCAGAACTTTCGTTTTAAACCTCCACTTCCGCTACCATTGTTCTCTTGCCCCCGTCGTGAAATCAATCAACGCGATGCGCGCACGCCACGTGTCCACCGGCTGGGTATAGATCACAGTTCTGCAACTTAGAGTGCGTTCGTTAATTATTTAAAAAGGTCGAAATGGCGTGTCCTGTGGTCGCTCGAAGCTATTTTTTTCCAGCCCCATCGTCAGTCAGATTTCCCGGCTGGTCCGCGGAGGGCTCGCGCGTATCTGTTGCTCCTCGAGAACTTCTCCTACCAAAACCCGCCATTTACCAAATATTCATTTTATTCTAGAAGACACCTGTCGCGAGGATTCGTTGAAATTAATTCAAGTAAAATAAAAAATCGTACACAACCGTTGGTGGTTCGTTTTGTTGGAGATATGAGCGTCTTCTTCATAGCTCGACTAGCTTTCAGCTCTTTGGGAGCGAAGCTTCGCTCCACGATCCGAGTGATCTCAAAGAAGCATCGATACCCGCGTGGTTATTATTAATCTCATCTGGTTCCGTGGGAAATTCAATCGTTCACGATAGAAGAGGCGTTCTTCTAAGCTGTAGTTCTTCGATATCGTCGCTGGACGATGATACTTCGTGCTGAGTGTTCACTTCGATAGACTTTGGTGTTCGACAATTTCTTTTCTTCAATTAATATCTTGAAAATCTATGTCGGATTACTGATTTATCAATACAGTTGAGCTTGTATCGATCATTTCCGCTGTTCAAAGGTTCTTTTTCCGACTCGCAGAATGGAAGTAAAAATCGAGAGTGATTAATCACTCAGCTACTCCGCGCTCGCGTTAAATTTAGCCACCGGTTTGTCACTCCGGGCTGGTGCATCGATTGCCGTCGTATTTTCCTTCGCGAAAGTACAGCTCTCTCGTGTGATCGACACGTTTTCAAATTGTTGTCAAGTTTCTTCAGCATTTCTCGTCGTTTGTAAGTCAGAGAGAAGCGGCGAGAGACAGGTGCTAGCCTTTGAGGAGCGTAATCGTTTCGCGATTACTCTGTCACTTCTACGTTCACCACTGCTTGTCATCAACCATTTGGGCAAGAATACTGGACGTGGTCGTCTCAAAGAAACGCAGTTCAGCACGCGATAGCCGTTTCTTACTTCATGTTTGACGTTCACACGTGAATCTTGGTTCATTACGATTTTCGGGTAACTAGAAAATCGTTATCGATACTGGATTCCCACGAGTCTCGCACGGATAGCTGAGTATTCTAGTTGACCGCTAAAAGTAAGGGTTGGTGGAACGATGGAGTTTGAGACGCGTGCTTTGATCGACTTCTGCTTTCCTTCTAGTCCGATCACCAGGGCTAGGTGCGTTTACAATACTCTGCAAAGTAGAGAATTATAATAATTATTATTTAACAATAAGTAGAATCTGGTGCACTTCTTACCCAAGCACCTTGTAACTTCCAACTACTTAAATCAATTGAAATATGCTGAGATGGAAATATATATCTTAAAAGGGCAAACGACTTTTGTATATAACAGTGTTACAAGATATAGATTAATTTTGAAAATAAACTTTTGGAATAATATTTAATATCTCTCTGCTAGTTCAACTACAGTTCAGATAGCTTTACAGAATTTTTTCATCCACCAGTGAGTTATAAAAATACTTCATTTTTTCACTGGCCAAGTAAATAACTGATAGCTCGAAAAAGAAACTGCTATACGATAACAGAAGAGGAGGCGATTTATCTCTGCTTACGTCAATACGAAATAACTTATTATAAAATTAGTGCAGAGATTATCGACATGCAATGAACTCAGTTATTGCACCCCAAGGTTCGATGACAGATATACCATGTACAACAAACAGTCTACTGGCTACGATCATTAAATATCGCAATCAGTGTTCTTCAAATACAATCGCACAATTCTCCTCTTCCTATAAACTAATATTACAAATATTGAATCAAACTCTACAAAAATAAAATGCCTTCAAAGAATATTCTTAAGAAAAAAAAATAAATAAATACATTATTATCAGTTTTGACTTATACGGACCCAAGAGCATTGCTGTTAAAAATTCTTGGGAAACGTGGGCACTGATCGGTTCATCTCTGTTTCGACAGGTCTGCGGGGTCCATAGGAGCACGATCAGCACCCAGCACGCCTCTTCAAGTAGCCCCTGGCGCGCAACAAACGGGCCAACAGACGATTAGTGGCTCCCAGCTTACTGTCGCCGCTGCTAATTCGCAGCCGCCACGGAGCCCGAGCCACGCAGCTTTGAAATGTAACGACAGGTGAGTCCTTCTTCTTGCACAGCTGCAAATCGATAAAAGATAACGTATCTTGGACTTTTTCGAGTTTTATCGAGCAACAGGGACTGATACAAATACACGTTTTAATCCTGAATCGTTATGCCAGCCACCTGATCGAAGCGCGCACGAGTTAGCTTAATCTGGGGGTTCATTTACCTTATCTCGCATCTTGTTTTGTTTTACTGTCATCATCGGATTTTAGTATAGCGTACTGAATATTTGAATTTGGAGCTTTTTGTATTTATGCGCGATTTTCGAACAGGCTGAATAGCTGCAACAAAGTATCAAGTGCCATTCGAGGGTTGGTGCATTAGTATCGAGTAATTAGATGTATAGAAAAAATATAGAGTCGAAATTCTTATGTATTGTGTACTATGTACCTGTTGAAAGAAAGATGTTTGAAATGTACACACGTTCCTTAAACAGCCTAAGTTGGTGTAGCAAGGTGTGACATTTGAAGATTCTCGGTATCTCTCGATAATCCTTGCCTCGGCTGTGCAATCGTAACGTATCAAAATCCAACATCGTACGTCTCGATAAAGTTAGTTGAATGAAACTATAAATGCTCAGCGAGAAACTTGCAAGCCGCTAGTCTAGCTCCCGTATCGCGCGTGACAATTTTCCGTATCCGGTGCGTGAATCTCCCAAAGATAATCGCGATGCCTCGAATTCGATGGGAATCAAACGCTTCAGCGAGGCTTACGTGGAATTAATCCTCTCGATAAGACTTTGTATCCCAATTCAGAAATTACGTATTCCAGTTTTGCGCGTAGAGAAGTGTTCAAGGAGATATACCTTCCTGTTCCACGAAAAATTAATGGACAGTGAATGCTTTCGATGTGTTTCTCAATCGAAGCAACTATAATACCGCGTTCATTCTGCAATGGAATTTAACATTTAAAAATGTAAAGTGGAAATTGTACTATTCAGAGGGTGAAGCAAATCTTTATTCATGTTCGTGTTCCTCAGGTACGTTTATCAAAAGTATGAATTCGCAAGCTTCAAAAAATTCTCCGAACAACGTCCGTTAAAAGGCTCATAGAAGAATATTAAAAAGTGCGCTATGACGTAAAATCCATTCCCCCAGTCTCGATCTTATTTTTACATAAAGTTATAAAAGTTTATTAATCACGAGTGATAACGTATCACGAGATACGCGACACCTGTTCATACAAGTACCGTGCGACGAAACGCAAAATACGTTCTTCCTGCAACACCTGCCTGATAATATGTGTATGATTCAGTTTTTTAATCGTCTTGCTCTCTTCCAAAAAACGTGCCTGCAAATTTTTAAATAGGAGGCATTGTTGCTACTGAACGGTACTTTTCCCTCCTAACTAACGTCAGCCTCTAATCGCAGTTTACAAACGAGTGTACTATTTTCGTAGCTGCCATTTTTCATCTAATTTGCATATTTCAAATTGTACCACAAGCAGAGTTCACGTTTGGGTTCCTCCGTAATCCTGCGTATTCTTCTCCATATACGACTTAAAGGAATCGCTAATTGTGCTAACAATTTTATGCTTAATTATAGTCTTAGAAAAAATTCTTAATGTTCCGGCAAAGCGTTAAGCAAACCGTTAACTCGTTTAACATTGTATTCGATAAGTTTGTAAGTGGAATATTCCAAAGAATTTATCCACCTCAAGTGTAACACACGATTTTGTTAGGAAAAAAGGTGGATTTGCGTTTTTCATAATTTCAAACCTTCTTTTATCCTTTTACTGAGCATGACTTACAATTTCCGAAAGTACTTCAATCTGCGGAAATGAAATTGCAATTCGATTCATTAAAAGTCTTTTGATATTCAGTGATACTGAGAAGGTATTATAGGAAACAAAGTAATGGGTTAAATCTTAGCATCGAATTCGATGGTTCGACTCAATATCGAGATGTAATCGTTACATTTGATCCCCATGAAGCGTTACCTCTAATTTAATAATTGGTACTTTATGGGATGAGTCAAGCGTATCTGGTAAGATCAATAATGTTTCAAACAAACCAATGAAAATTTATTCTGAGGATAATTTCAAAATTCAACTTCACCTTAAGCACAACGATGCATCGAACAAATGAATGTACACCTCCGCGATGCAATTAGATGTCCCTTACAAAAAAGCTACAAACAAAACACGAAATAGATTATAATATAAATTATAATCGATGTGCATGTAATTGATTAATCGAACCATCGTTATACTTGCACGCAACGCAACGTTCTCTTTTGTTCACGCTAAACAATACTTCACAATAAAGGGAAACACGAAAGATATGAATAACAGCATGCAACATGGAAGCTATCAATATACGAGATAACCACCAACGAGGCACGAGAAATATTCCTAATTATCGAACGATTTTTAATTAATTGTACTCAATAAAATTATTTCCCACGTTTCTCTCCCTATCCTGATCGATATCTATCGTATTGTGATAGAAGAGGGACGCTCAAGTGTCGGTCACAATATTCTGCAGAAGCGGCCCGGTGTGTTATCGCGAAATTTTTTAACCGGACATTGGACTTAATCAACATCAGACTGTCAGAGAGAAAGAAGTCGAGATATACGCGTTAGGGTATTATCAACATCAAATCTCATCGATAACACGACGATATATGCTGGGTCCGCCAGTCTAACATTGTACAATATGCGATTCGTTTGCCGAACAATCGATACACTAATCACCATTGAAACTTTTACGCAGTTTCCTGCTCGCGATTGTTACTCGTAGTTACGCGATTGCGCTCTCAAAAAATCGACAAGCCGTGTGACGGTAAAAGGAACGGGAATCGAACGAGTCCTAAACATTTCCACGTGACATGGAATTACACCATTTGAACACGATATTTACGACCATCGAGGTTGGTTCGACGATGTAAACGTGGCTTAAGAATTGGTTGAAAAAAGAAAAGAGATAATCGATTTAAATAGCGACTCGGTGAAACGGAAGCGGGATAAACTGTTTGAAATATCTACAGTTACCGGCGTCATCTATCTTTAAAAATCGCCAGTGCTAAGAGGAACGGCAATTCATCAACCACTGATCGTTTCCACGTGCCTCTAATAATACTTTAAATATTTGTAATCGCCGGCGTTGCTCGCGTGTGTTCTTTAAAATCAACACCACAGCGATACATGGAAGAAGAGGCAGGGTAACTGAAAATTACCCTGAAATTAAAGATCGAACAGTTCCGAACGTGTTCCTCGTAATTTATAAAAATCACCGTCTCCGTCAGTTTGGTGTCCAAGAGGGAAGACAGAGGGGTTCGAATGGAGCTGTGACCGGCGCTCGATGGCCGAAACGGGGACGTCCGATGCACTCGCAGGGATTCAACTACCGAGAACGTATCCCCCGTCATCTTCGATCGGCGCTCGACCTTAAATTACATCAAGTTGACTAGCAGCGAGCCGGCAATTAACCATCGACATAATTCCATCGTACGGCTGTAACGACGAATTAATAGTTAGTTCCGTGGACAACGACTTACGGTTCGTTTCGTTGAAACGTTCGATTCGACTCGACCCGATTCGAGTGGACATCGAGCCAAGCGAACCTTGCCACCCTTTCCGTTAAGGGAGGATTCGGTTCTGTCATCAACCTTCGATCTGCAGTGTCTGGGTTTTCTAAGACAGGCTGTGTCAGATCTTGTTATGAACTTTCGAAGATGAGTGTCGCTTATTATGATGTGTGGAGCAACGATATCTGGAGCCCGAAGATTCGCAAGAGGAACACGAGGTGCGCGTGGTCCTCGGTATTACTGGAACGATTTAAAATAACGCGACACGGTCATCCTGGTCGTCGATCGATGACTAATCGCGCGAGGATCGATTGCATCGAGAGAGTTTGTTTCTTCGATCGCCACTGGATGCTGTTTCGAACCGGGTGTTCAATCTGTTGATTCCAACGGTTGCGTCGATTACTTTTCTCAAGGATCGCTACGTTTTATCGCGCGCGAGTCTGTGGAGTGTTTCGAGATATCTGGTAGTTTGATAGTCTTGTTTCAGATAGGGCTGTTGATTATGATAGTTTTCATTAATTACGACACTTTCTCGATGCAATCGACGTTACGTGATTTTCGCTAAAATTTAGCGTAACAATGTTTGGTTGAAAAGGGTCTTAGTGGTTAAAGAAAGGCTGTATAGTGTACAAAGTTATTAGAATATTCCAGAAAATTTCTAATAATCTTCTGCAACTACACAGTAGATCTATATATAAAAGTTGTAGTGCGTCATTACAATATATTATAAACACTCTTATGAGGAAAAAGTCGATAGCAGTCTTTGCTTTGATAAGGAATATACAACAAAACAATGGCTATAAATAGATCATTCAACGGTAGATAGAATCATTTCATCTTATGTGTAAAGCACATAGAAATTCAGGACCCAACAAAAACGTGAACACGACCCAGAAAAAATCGTAATTAAAAAACGTTACTTGTTAAGTAACGCGTCGTAATCGTGCCTAAGTTTCTTAACTGTGGGACATACTGCCGGGGTTTGTAACTCGTGTAACACCCGATGCATCATTGCGCTATTACATTATTAGATACTGTATCATTCAACTATTACCGTGCAGACTATTTATAGCACTTACTGCCTTCCTATCGACAAATTCTAATCAATTACAATCTCCATTTCCGACGAGCAAGTAAGATAGTAGTTGTAAGGGGGTTGACAATCAAATTTATCGAATCGTGAGTCATTTCGCAGCTGAGAATCATGTAGTTTCTCATTATCTTCGAGATCTTCTTAGTAAAACGTTCCAATTGACGGTCAATGGTATTGATAGGATGCGAACGGAGCAGATTAAGTCATAGACAATGAAAATCATTATTTTTAACTCTTTGCGGTCTTTTTTAGCAATAGTTTCTACTGCCAACGACCACCAGAAATAAAGAATTTCCATTTAAATTAAAAGCTTCAGGGAAGCGTATCCGAGTGCAAATTTTGGTTAATTTTTTGGTTGATTTTAAATTGGTTAATTTTCCTAAATATTGCAACAATGTCGCGTGTAATTGAATATATCTTTATCCCGTTTCTGTTGGTTTAGTCATCTATCGAAGCCGCTCAGCAGAAGTGCACCATCAATGGCCGCTGGAGGCGTCGTGCAAGCCGCGGGAAAAGTTAGCAGATCTTCGTCCACGTCGTCACCAACAACTACCAGCAGCGCTAGACAGAAGAAATTCCACAGGCATTTCTCTCAGGTAATTCAACGTAGTTTCACTTGCTCGCCTGTCGGAACCACTCACTTTCGCGAAATTAGAAGGGAACTCCGTTGTCGAACGACAAAATTCGAAGAACCTCACTCAATTCGATAACATCCACGGACGGAAACCGTTGTTCGACGCACTTCTTTCGTTTTTTTACATCTCGTTTCATTACTCCAATCGATTGATAAGAGACGCAGACTTCGTCGTCGGTAACTATGGACTTATCTGCGTGACGATCGTCAGTTGGTCTCGTATAAAAAGCAATAAAGTTTATCGCGTTCTATAATGACGTTGTTTCAAAGTACGATCTGCGTGAACAGTGATTTACTTTATTCTGTTCTAATCGTGTGTCTCCTAGTGTGTGTCTTGTTCACGGCTACATAGGTACGTAGTGCATAACGTGATAACTCTGAAATTTCGCATAATTTTATATATATACTGTGCAGATTAAAAGTATAATATTCTTCTTCTATCATTTATCTACGAAGTATCAAGAATTTAGTAAAATTCATTTCTTTGTACCTCAGTTTAATCGCACTTTTGAAATTCTATTAGATTCTCTTACTGATATGCAAAATTTGATTCCTATCGATCATTCATTTCACGATGATCACGTTTATTTTACATTATCACTCATAACTCATCGAATTATTTCTTTTCAAGTGTCTACTTTCTGTAACATCTTAATTCGTTTAACTCGAACAACATAAACATTAGTATCACCAGAAGAGAACAACTCTTCGTCTTGCAACTTTCACATTTCGTATAACTTTAGGAAGGCGCATCCCTATTAAGCCGATATATATATATGTAATTTGGTACATTCAACCCTCTTATAACACGGTATTCTGAAAACATGGTCTAGCATTACGGTTCCATCGCGCTGTTTTAATCTGACCAGGGTTACTCTCAAGTTTCGCTTACGACACGGAGTTAATCCCGTTATAGGATTGACCGTAATGAGAGAAAAGAACCAAAAGAAGCCGACGTGATCTCACGTGATCGCTGGCTGAAGCGATAACACGAAAAAAGGCGTACTTATTACTTAACCAGCTGGAAATGTGTTAATGTCAGAAACTCCACCAGGTCGCTGCGGACGAACGCGTATTGAACTACTACAGCTGCGCGCTGGTAGGCGACATCTTGCTGCAGGGCCACCTGTACATCACGCCCAACTATTTCGCGTTCTACAGCAACGTCTTTGGCTACGTGACGAAGCTGCTGATACCGACTGTCTCCGTCTTGAAGATCAGCAAGGAGAAGACAGCGCGGATCATACCGAACGCGGTGGCCATCGCCACCGAGGAGGAGAGGCATGTCTTCTGCTCCCTTTTGTCCAGGGACTCGACCTTTAAGCTGATGAAACAGGTCTGGGACGCCGCGATGGAGCCGCAACCCTCGCCGACGATTCTGCCGCTGGTAAACGAGCAGGCCCTTCTCGTACCGGACACGTTGGCCGTCGTCGACGACTCCGAGGTGAACCCCGAGGAGGACGACTCCAGCATGTCCGAGAGCGGGACCGATTTGAACGCCAGACCGGCGATCGTTTGCGCTGAAACCGACGGAGTTCCGCTGCCGATCGCCAGGCCGAGTTTACCACCATCCGTAAAGTAAGCGATGGTCACGTAATTTTATTCGCATAATGTTCACGTTATTCTCTCTTTAACCGATTCGAGACGAGCAACGCACCACCGTGTGTGCTGCAATTTTTCGAGGCAAAACGACACACGACACCCGGTGTCTGTGTTTTGAAGCTAAACTTGGAATCATCGGTGGTCAGTGAAGGAATAGGCGCGAGGATAAAATCGTACGATCTATTATCACATGTATTGGTACTAAATGCCTTCAAAAAAATATCTCGTCTCGAAAAGGTTTAAACTAACTCGACCTGTGGCTTCAGTTATTTTTATAGTATTCGTTGTGCAAAGATAAAGGTAAATCTACATGCGTCAGACTTCAGAGAGTCTTCTAAGTTCAAACATTGAAAGCTGATTAAACGCAGCCTATTAATTATGCAGGCAATTATGTACCTCCCGTGCTTACGTAAGCTTCGCTTCGTATTATTGTCGGTATAACGATTACTCTGCGAATAATTTAAGGTGATCGAGTTAGGTGAATCACTTTGCATGGGTCATTCAAAGTTCAAACTGATCAAGCCTCAGTTCCTCTGGTTTAGTGCTTAAGTAAATTCGAGATTCTCCACTTTTACATTGCCGTACAGTTAATTCGATCTCTCGCGTCTGGTTCGTGTATTATCATAAACCGTGTTCCTTCAAATCTGTATATATCTTTGACGGCCGTGGAATGTAGTTTGTTTAGAGAATAAGGTGAGAATGAACGATGGAAAGCTTCACACGTGCCTTTTTGCACGTGGCTATAAAGGGATTAAGATATTCGAAATCAACCCTTTGACTACTGTTGACGCCTGAAGACGCATAGAAAACTTGCACTTGTGATACTGTAAGCATGTGTGCGTCTCAAAGTCTGTCTTAGTTAAAGGGTTAATTGCCAATGCGATTATTAATAACAGTTTCCAAATAGAAAGCCTTAGTTTGGGACTATGGAAATATCTTCTTGCCCGTTCATTAATTATTCCTTGTTACTTTTCAGAGTGGAACCGCCATCGCCGGTATCGTTGCTTCCAGCCACTGTTGGTCCCAGCAAGTCCAACGTTATGTTATCCTTGTTCACGGGTGGATTGAAAACAAGCACTGTAATCACCATCCTGATAGCTCTTCTAGCTGCTCTCTACGTGTCGGCGGCTTTGATGATGATTCGCATCGACAGGCTACACACGGCGTATCTGAACCATCCGCTCGTTTCGCCGGAGCGTTTCACTCAGGATCGGCTGTTGCATTACCTTAACACAAACCTTGATCAAATAGTAAAGGTACGATGATCTTTGATGTAAGAAGCTATCTACGACATCGTGGAATTTAAAAGTATTAGCGTATAGTCTCTTTATGTTATTATCAAACTATTAATTCAGTAGAAGATCTCGATTAGGAACTAATTGATCCTAGCAGTACGAACTTAAGAGGAAATTCATCGAACCTACAATTCTTTTTATGTATTTATCGCGAAGAAAACTGTAGTTTAAAAAATGTTTCGCACTATTTGGATCCATTATTTCTAGCTCATTCTAGTCTTTTCAGAATCAAGAGTTACTTATCGTATGTTGTTACACAGATGTATTTATGCTATCACAGTTGTTAATGTATGCGCAAAGTGCTCTACATATAAATAATTTTGACGTTTACTTTCACGTTAATTCTTATTTTCACCCCTGTTACCCAACAGCCGAGCTCCGTCGTGTTAAATAGCGGTTTTGCATTTGTATCGACTACTTGAAACACTGTGGCGAGGAACAAACCGATATGTAACAAAAGGGATGTACGTTGTTTTAGGTACGACAGAGTCTACAGATGTTGTCGCAGCAGTTCGTCTCGATGAGCCAAAGCGGTGATACGGAGCCAAGCGTATCCGGCGGGGTGGTGGAACCGGAAGACGCTCCGAGTTAGCCCCCGACGAGACTAAATAATTTAATGCAACCAAATAACACGAGTCCCCGTCGCCTCGCTAGCGTATGAAGCGTCTCGTATTAACACATCGTTGTCTTCGTGCTAGGCGCCGATTTTGTTCCCAGCGTGCGAGAACGTCGATACGGTGTGTCGCTTCGGCGGTCTTCAATAGGCAATTATTATCGTTTAGATTACCTAGATCTTGACCCGGGTCAGCTACTCGGAGATAATAGACCGTTCAAAGTAAAACGACGAAATACAGACGATAAAGAAAGTAATGAACGCAGGAAGAGAAGATAAATATATAAAACGCTACGAGCAGAGCGATTTTAATGATCCTTTGTATTTAGAGCGAGATGCATGCGTAACAAAGTTTTTCAGTCACGCTTGCAGAATTTAATTAAGACGCTTTTGAAAGCAGCAACGTAACGAAATTACGAACAAATAAAACACCGTGTACGTTATACCACGTGTGAATAATTGTTATTATTTATATGCATACGTGAGCGTGTAAAATAATTGTATGATGTATAATATACGACAGATGTAAGATCGATTTGGTAAAACTGAAGCAAATAAAGAAGTAGGTAGTATTCTCGTACGCGCAAGGCGAACGAAGGGATTTTCGTTTTTAAACTAGTCACGCATTATATATGCCCTGCATATACGTCAAGAGTATAATGAACAAAGCGGTATATATATTAATATGAATATTACAAAAGAAGCTATATTATATATACATAGAATAATGCATATTTCGCGATTACTTGTTGATTATTATATATCTGAGCTAGTTGGGGCACTATCTTTTTAATCGGTACAGCTGGCAAAGTGTTGCATCGTAAAGTTATTACGAGAAGCGGCAAGAAAACGGAAAACACTGAAAACGAAAAGCAAAAAATATAATCTATTTAAGACACGAGCTTGCACGGTGTTCCGAACGTTTGGAATACGCGCTATTTCGTCGTCGAACATCGAATACCAACGCCTTTTAGTAAAAAAAAAAAAAGAAACAGGAAAAATAGAAACGAGAAAAAAAAGAAACATTGCATTTCCCGCGCACACTGGTGTTCCTACGGAAAAAATATTTTCTGATTGCTCGTTCGTAATGGATAAACGAAGGTTTCTTTCATTCTCTGCCTTTTCTTTGTCTTGATTTCTTTTTTCTATTTGACACATTCGAGACGACTCGCGATACGCGAAGGTGTTCGCGAAATATTCCATTCACTTGTGAATATATTTCGATATGGTTGCAAGTGTCGATGGTCCGCGGCACGAATATATTGTACGTCCATTTCTAGTAGACATTTACTTCATTTCTAGTATCGTACGAACATCTTTTGTTTGTTTCTCGATGTTGCACAGGCATGAACTTATCTTACAGTATATTATAGTGGACACTTCTGTATACAGGTTCGTTATTATTATATTTATCTTATAATATGTTACGATGAATATTTTTATATACGTATTCGTCATACCTGTCCCTTATAAAGTTCATTTTGAATGATTAAATGTAAAAGTATGTGGACGGTACAATGTTTGCGCTGTAACCCATCGATACGTTCTTCTTTGTATGTATGTGAAACGCGAAGAAACGTTCGGACAAAGCGTTATTATAGTGTTGCGCGTTAAAAAAATACGGGATACGAGAAACAGGAGACTTGACTGTGATAGTAGGATCGAGGATTGCATTTTGTTAAAATACACGACCGCGTTTAGCAGCCTCATCGTGTATGTCCTTTTGAGCAGAACGAAAAATAAAATAAAACGAGAGACTGGTTGGTACGATCGGACCAAAAAAAAAAAAAAAAAAAAATGGCATAAACGCGGTCGTCTTTACGCGAGATCGCATTGGGATCTAAAGTGAAGTGCTGTTACATTATTTAGCTAATATTTATAAAAATGAAAAACTACGTACGTCGAAGTGAAATTCGCTTGAACCATTGCTTTTTTTTTTGTTTTCTTTGATACGATTCGTCATTTATTACGATTAAACGATCTTGATCGTACTTGCGATTAATGCTTTTAATTTCTAATTGATTTAGCACACGATACCTTTTGTTATTGTACCCGCTTTTTTATTATCGTTACGTTTACCAAACGTTTACTCTAAATTATAAAGAAAAAATAACAAAAAAAAAAGAAAAAAAACGGCGAAGAGGTATACAAAATATGAGGGATATATTTATCGTGGTTGCAATTTAGGGGGCTGTATAATTTATTTTGTAGACTTTATAAATTTTTCAAGCTTTGAACTTGTATTTGAAATCTTTTTGTATATTTTACTTTTATGTTGTTTCGTATTCGCTCGAATTTATAGTTACGAGTTATATATGTATATATATATATATGTATATCTGTATATATATACACATATGCCTTTTTAGTGCGTGGGTTATTCGAGGGTGAGGAGATATACATGTGCCTGGCGTGTGCCATAATGGAAGAAAAACGGCTGCATTCTAAAAATAGGAAGAAACGCAAGAGCATACAGATGTGTATGACAAACAAAATAATCGGAATTCGTTCGTTAGATATTTCACACATCGAACCTTATTTTATATCTTTCTAATAGACCGAACGTGTTTGAATATTTGAAATTATAGAATACCGACACGATACGGAAATAGTCCAAACTGGATGACACAATCGCCACTTGGAAACAAAATAAAATAACGAGAAAACATTAAATAAAAGACAAAAACGATATAAAAACAGTTATAGAACTTAATCTTATTTGTTTTGGAAAAATAAGAGAATTTAACTAATGAAGACAGTATACGCGTGCAAAGGTTTGTGATTCATTTTGAAACTATTGCCAGAAATAATTTCAGAATAATTCGACGAGCGATTATGGAAGGAAAAAAGTTTAGGCTGCCCTAATTGGCGATAATTATCCAGTTGATCCTATTGTGGAGTTCGTGTCACAAGATTTTTCGTCATAGCCACAAAGTGACTGTGGTTTCTCTCGTTTCGTTCTCGTACGAATACCGTTTGCCTTAATTGTAACGTTTCTAGACACTTTTAGACAGATGCTCAACATGCGACCCATTATTCTTAGAATACGTATCCCCTTATATAGGAATTCTTGATTTGTACTTGTTAGACGCGTGCGAGCTGTCATGGTGGCGACAAATTAAATTTCTAGCTGTACTTTTCGGAATCTGATATCATCCAGTTCGATCGAATCGTTGGGATCGATGTTGATCAGCATTAAGTGCTTTTATTCATAATGGACCAAGTCTAAAGAATTTCTTTTGTAAATATTTTGTAAATTCTTAAAATAAAAACGATTATTTATTTGGGAAAGAATATATATATATATATTTTTCTTTTTCTCTATTGTCAATGTCATCGTTAACGAGATGAGAAAAAGTTACTGTTGGAACTTTGTCCATTATAATCAGTATTATACATTCTTTTAACCAAATTTTTACGTGTTGAGTTTAAACAAACGTTACAGAGTGTTTACTTTTCTCATTGCAAATTTTAAGTAACAATTTATGTATCCTCATTTCCCAATGAACTTGATGTTGAGCATTTATAACGCAATTATATAAATACTAAAATAATAGGTCATCCCATAAGGTATGCAATTTTCTGAAAAAGCGCACTTTAAAATAATCTCGTCACAGTCTGCTTGAAATATATGTATGCGTACTATCGGAAATATAAAAAGGTTCAGACGATTATGTATCAACAATATACAACTGTACATAGACAAAATCGTTCATGCCAAACTGGTATCAAATCGTGGCTTAAAAAGAATTTCAAACTGAAAACAGCACGTGGCGAGGATGAATTAAAATATGTTTTAAAATATGGGTTACTGTTAAACAAGATACAATAAGTGTTTGAAGAATTGTAAAAATAAGGGAAAATACATTATCGATTAATTAACTACAGATCATTTTTTTTCTTTTAATTTACGTGTTACAATAAGTCGCATTAGTTACTGGGATGACTTAATTATGTTAAGTTTTAAATTTATGCTGTAAATACGAGACCATTTTAATTTCATATTCTACATTATCCTTGTGTAAAAAATCATTTGCTATATACATTTAGTGACACAATGCTTTTACTATTTAATCACAGGTGAAACCCCTATACTTTAATATGTAATAATGTATATAGCAGGCAATACACATATTCCACTTTCCTTTTAAAGAAAGCTCTTCTTCGAAACTAAACTTCAATTATTTTTATACTTTAAAACAAGAACGATCAACGATTAAAACGAATAACATTGAAGATATCGGTCTCCAAAAATGAAGCAAATTTAATAGCTATAAGTTATTCTGCATTAAAAAATTTGGAGAATAAACTGCCCGACTATGTATATAACAGTTATAGGTATATAGCATTATCTCGAATGTTCTTTTACATGTGTACTTTAATTATTGTTCCGTGCTACGGAATTAGATCCCTTTATCCTTTGAATTCTATCACGGTGATATTCTCACGAAATACTATAATAATTTCATTTTTAGTCCAAAGAGTAATCCAGGGGGGGGGGGAATGTTTGTTTCATTTATGAATAAAATTTGTACACAAACGTTTCACATACTTAACATTCAGCTAAACCCAACGTATAGAAACAAAAATGTCTATCCAATACAGGATACATGTAACCACTGTGTTCTTCTGCTTGATCGCATCGATCAGATTTTGAAAACGTACAGCTTTGTTATCGTATTGTATCTTCTGCGTAAATAAGAGAAAACAAATTTGTTACGCCCGAAACAGACGTCTTTAAAATGCATTATACCCTGAAATTCTAACGTGGATAAGATTCCACACACATTTCACATCCTTAGACGCTATTTAGAAAGAAATTCGTATATTTATGATTTACCACGGACACGCGAATCTTATTAATTTATTATCAGATGTACAACGAGGTATTATTCTGTGAGAATCTTTTGAAAATTTCATCTAAAACTGCCTAATTTTACATTCATTGCAAAGAAGGTCCAAAGACCATCCAAAAGTGGAATTTCATCCAAGTTAGCATTTTGGAACTCTGAAAATATATTAAGTAAGTATTCCAGGATTAAAAACGCGTGTCGGCTCCTGGAGAAAAAGGTTGAAAAGGGAAAAGGGAGACCGTGGAATCCGAAAATCACAGATAGACCAATAATTTACAATGTAATTTGTGTAGTCCGGACAAACGGAGCGCAAATAAATTTATGGAAAATTGAAAAGCGCACTTTTCGCGTCCCTTCATCCTTCTCACCTAAAGATATCAATCGTGCGGGAAACCGCAACATCCACTAACATCTATACTCTTTACAACCGACTTATTCTAACGAGCTAATTAGGGATATGCACCAAAAGCGATAAGATAAATGTTTCCTTTGCATTCAAATCTTTTGACGCTTGCACTACGTGCATTCTTACTTTTCTTTTTTTATAAATTGTTTGTAAATTCCAATTTTTATTTAAGAAAAACATTATCAATTTGAGATACAATTGCAGTCGCACGTTTTGTACCATTTTACAAAATGGTAAGTTTCTGTATAATTCTGTTTCTGTTTAAACGTTTTTCAATCGATTAGAAATACTTTAAAAAATGAATAATTAATCGTCTGAAACAGTTTTTCCGTGTATTAAAAACGATTAAATCTTTGATAACTCTGGGAGAAATTAGCACACGAAAGTTTTGGAACTGCAATCCCCACGTGCTGTAGTGGGGACTTGGCGACCAGCTTGAGGGAGCTGCGTCTCATATAAAAAGAGTGTAACACTCTGTCAATGTCAGTACCGTGAGAGTTTAAGCTAACAGTTAATCGTAGCCGGTTCGATATCCATTGTTTCTTCAAGTCAAAGTAATATTTTTTATCATCCCACTTGAATTTATAAGTTCAACAAATCACGCTGCTTTGCTCTTAATCATTCCTCGTTAGTTACTCGAATCTTGCAATTTATATTCTAAGTCATATTTTTTTAACTTTTACCACTTCGTACATCTATTCAGAGAGTCTGTAATAAAATGTGTAAATAGTATCCATTTACCTTGGACGATACTTTGTGTCATTTTATTACTTGTTGTAAAAAAATGTTTGTATTGTTGAGACTGTTGTTACCTTTGAAACATTTAAATTCTTTTCGTATGTCGCCAGTCGTACCTCTGAACAACTCCAACGTGAAGAAATAAGAGAAATAAGAACTTACTCAAGGTAAGAGGACCAGAAAACAATTTATCAAATGGTTGTCCAAGTATATGTGTTGCACATATTTGAAATACAAAGAATAGAAAATTTCTATACAAAAAGTAGATTATTTATGGTAAATTTTGTAGAATCTCATCATCATAATTAAAAAATTAACGTGCCACTGTATAATAATGCTAATCGTATATATAACATTAGATAACCAGTATCAAAACCTCATTGATTTTTTCCTAAGAAGAAGATATGTACACAACGAAGGACACTTCCTGAAACACGTTTGAAAACCCCACTGATTTCATCCAAATTGATGCCAGCTTTACTGTTACGAGCTATTTATATAAATATCGTTAATTATACCATGGAAATATTTCGTAATGTTTGCGTAACACCAAGAACAGTAATCGTAGTCATTCTATCCGAGATCACTAGATTAATTTACATTTCCTAGCCATAGATACATCGCATTCCATATTACAGTGTAAACATATTTAGAGTTTAGTAAAAAAAAAAAAAAAAAACAGAAAAACAATATTGGAGCCTCTTCCTTTTCACGGATCATTGAGTTAACGCAAGGTGAAATGGAAGCATTATGCAACGGTATTTCATCGAAATGAATCATTTTCGCTAACTATCGATTTCATTCAGGGGTAAGACACCCGCTCGTGACACAGCTCAGGTTCTCAGCTCAATCCCGGATATTTACGCAACAATTGGATGAATCAATGGTACATTCCCGGCTGTCTTGCAATTGAAAACGCGTCTGGTATTTGGGTACAAGTGGTTCGCCATGCACGAAGCTTCACGATCGCTTTTGCGAACAGTTCTTGGAAACGTGAACCATACTTAGACCGGTGGACGTGATAAATGTAGGCATTGAGTAACGTTCAACTTTCACGGAAATTGTTCATTGTTCAGTCTTATCGGAATACGTAATAACTAAATTTTACTTAACTCTTTTAGTGCGTAAACATATTTGTGGCCATTCTGAATACCTAACATCTTAACGAATACTTGTAGATCTCTATAAAAGATAAGAATTCTTCGATACGTATGACATCGTTCCTTTCAAGCGAGAAACTGGCATTACTGTGCCGAAGAAATTTTTTCTTTTTATGTAGAACGCACGGCTACTAGCCAATTAAGGGAAAACAAATTTTTTCATCGCGTTCCTACGATCAATGCGTAATGCTTCAGAGAATGTGTTGAAAGAACACATGAATGAAATCGTGTAAACCTTCAACGTACTACTACGAATGAGTCCATAGCTATTATTAGTGAATCTATTAGCACACGATTCACCGCAATGATGAATAACAATATACCATACATTATGCCTCTATCAGCTGTTCTTCTACTAGAAATGAAATGAATCATTTGATTTTTAATAAGAAGATTTAATCACCGCCATTCATAAAATTAGTCGACACTTTAAAATCGTTTGAACTTTAAACTTACAAGATAAGAATATATTTTCAATGTTCTTCTACTGTCAACTAGTTATACATTAATAATAAAAATTCTTTACGATTAAAATTGAAGACGATCAAAGTTTATATTTTCAATAGCTGCTAATGTCAAATTTCTGTCACAGGCGAAACGACCTCCTCGAACCCACTGAAATGTCTACGGAAGAACCATTGACCGTGGAATCGGTGTTCCTTTACGCGAAGGAAAATGCAAAGGCGCATCACACCATCAATTATGAATTGGTACACCTCGAGCCACCAACAGCCGTTCTCAGAAGAGGGCAATCTTTCATCGTCGCGTTGAGATTCAATCGAGATTATGTGGACGAAACGGATATAGTCCGCTTGTTGTTCAGTTTTGGCCCGAATCCGAATGTTCTCAAAGGAACCAGAGGCGTGAACACTGTCACAAACAGGGACAGCTATCTAACCGATTTGGAGGCTTGGGGTGTACGCATGGTGGGTGTTCGCGGGGCGGATTTATCCGTGGAAGTGAGAAGTCCCATAGACAGCCCGGTTGGAGTATGGCAATTGAACGTAGAAACTACCATCGTGGGAAGCAAGCAGGCACCAAAAACTTATAACTACGAGAGTGACATTTATCTGCTGTACAATCCGTGGATGAAAGGTATTCGGGAATTTTCTATTCGTGTGAAAAGTTTCATCGAAATCGTTATGTAACAAATTCTCGTTCCACTTTCAGAGGATTTAGTATTCATGGAGGATGAACACCTTCTGGACGAGTATGTTTTGAACGACGTAGGGAAGATTTGGGTTGGACCATGGGGAAGTTCGCGTGGCAGGGAATGGGTGTTCGGGCAGTTCGATGCTTGCGTGCTTCCAGCTTGCCAATTACTGCTTGAAAGATCCGGCATTCTGGCTAACGCTAGAGGAGATCCAGTCAAAATGTGCCGAGCTATTTCGAGAATCGTGAGTTCCCTACTGTAAACGCTAATAAAGGCATACGTTTGCGGATAATCCTGCGAGTAACCCTTTCGTAAAAATATTTTCAGCTTTCAAAGGCTTACCCAGTACTCGACGACGTTACGTTTGTCCACAGGTGAATTCCAACGACGACAAAGGTGTTGTGACCGGCCGGTGGGACGGCGATTACAAGGATGGTACCGCGCCAGCCGCGTGGACCGGAAGCGTGCCCATTCTCGAACAATTCTTAGAGACTGGCGAGCCGGTGAATTACGGACAATGTTGGGTGTTCGCCGGCGTTGTCACCACTGTTTGTCGTGCTCTTGGTATACCATCCAGAGTAGTCTCGAACTTGGTCTCAGCCCACGACGCGAACGCCTCGTTGTCCATCGATCGTTACTACGACATAAATAACGAGGAGCTCGATTACGACCCAAACAACGTCACATTCGACGCGGATACCATCTGGAATTACCACGTTTGGAACGACGTCTGGATGGCCAGGCCGGATCTGCCCAAGGGTTACGGTGGTTGGCAGGCGATCGACGCCACGCCGCAGGAACCCTCGGAAGGCATGTATCAATGCGGTCCAGCTTCGGTGGAGGCGATCAGGCAAGGTGCTGTTGGGTTTAATTACGACGTGACGTTCATGCTGGCTTCTGTGAACGCGGATCTGATGAGGTGGATGGAGGACCCTAAAAGCGAAATGGGATACAGAAAGATCGACTGTAATAAATATCAGTGAGTATTATTGATCTTCGATAATGCATTTATTTTTGTATACAATCCTAGCAATTAATGCCAAAAGGAAATTCAAAATTTCACTTATGAATGATCGTCGATGACGAGAGACGTTAATTACAAAATAAACACCGTTTTATTACCTCTGATTTCCTTCGTAAACCATCGACTCGTTAACATTCACGGTTAAAGTGGTAATCTTAACCTTGAGGCCACACAAGAGACGAATGCCATTGTCAGTTTACGTCATCGTAATATAAATGGCTCTATAGAATGCAAAAATTTTTATGCTACTGCAATTTAAAATTACGTAATCATATTATTGATACTACTGTACTTTTCATTTCTTTACTACCTATTGATGGCACAGGATTGATTAACCAAATCGTTTCATTTGAACGATCGACACTCTAATTATATTAAGTAATAAGAGGAGGAATTGAAAAATCAAACACCTTTTTCGATAGCATCGGTCGTATGATCCTAACGAAGGCACCTTGGATCTACGATCCCAATGGCGACAGAGACAGAGAGGACATAACAGCTCTATACAAAGCGAAAGAAGGTAAATACGAATCAATTAAACGCACATGAATATTTCAACGCTTAGGAAAATTATCGTACACGTATATGAGTTTCCATTAAAAGAAAGACTTGCTTTATTCAACTGGAACGCGCTCCACAAAGATCTACGAACCACCTCTGTCGAATTTCTCCTTGAGACTAACCGCTGTGAACGATGACCGGGAAATTATGCTTCGTTCCAAACATTCCTAAGTTTCATTCTTATTTGTTTATTCGCTTGTTGCGTGTTTAGGAACGGAAGCTGAACGACTGACGTTATACAGAGCTGTGCGTAGCACGGAACTCGCCAAGAGGTTTTACTCGATGCCCTCGCCCGCTGCGGAGGACGTAGAATTCGATCTCGTCGATATCGAACGAGTGAATATCGGCCAACCGTTCGCAGTGATAGTAAACATGAAAAACAAATCGAAAGAACCACGCACCATTCAAGCGATTTTGTCCGCTGGTAGCGTCTATTATAAGGGGATCAAGGCTCATCTGGTGAAAAGGGCATCCGGTAATTTCGTTCTGCAACCACAAGCAAGTAAGTTCATTGATTTTCATTCAAAATTAGAGACGTTTTATCTATCTTAGAATCGATATAAATAATACTTAAACTATATAATAAATATTAAATAATGTTTATGAGTAATAATGTAAGTTATTGTACAAACAGAAGTGTCTTACGTACTACAGTATGTCCTACTTGAACGTTCGACAGAATTTATGAGTGACATTCAAGTTGATGCAGATCCCTCTGCATCTGTTATAAATTCGATTGCATTATTTATAACATCGTTTCGGCAGAACCACGTATCCTGTTGCAATTCAGGATTACAAATTTACCTAGCGTTCGAATTTATTGATTTACATGTTCCTCAAATAATTTATTCGAATCACGTCCAATTTATTCCCAGGCGAACAGTTAAGGCTCAGGGTCACAGTGGATGATTATTTGGACAAGCTGGTGGAGTATTGCAATATGAAATTGTACTGCATCGCCACAGTTGTGGAGACGAATCAAACGTGGGCGGACGAGGATGATTTTCAAGTATTGAAGCCGAATATCGTGGTCAAGGTGAGAGGCTCGATCGATGAGAACGAGACAAATCTAAAATATAATCAATTGGTCCAACATTTAACATCTTCGGAATAACGAAATATTTCAGATCGAAGGAGAGCCCACGGTCGGGAATCCATCAACCATTTCTCTCAGCTTTAAGAATCCTCTTAAGAGGACACTGACAGAGTGCAGGTTCAATTACGCTGGGCCAGGATTGACAAGGAACAAGACACTGGCGTTCAGAGACGTCGAACCGGAAGAAGACGTCTACGTAGAACACCAATTGGTCCCGCAGAAAGCTGGACCGCAAACGATCATTGCCACATTTACCTCGAAAGAGCTGGTAGACGTAACTGGATCCACTGTCGTTGAAGTTTTCGACATGGATTAAAGTCTGCCAACGAAACGAAGTGCCTTCTGCAACGTTCGTCGTGGATCGATCGAATATTGCAAACCGCAAATACATGTACAATTAAATCATTGCTATTACCGTTACGGAAGAATTCTATTTCAGGTCGACGACTATGAATATATCTGATCAGTGGATACGTTGTTGGAATTCGAAAGATATGTAAACCTTGAAAACACGTATAAGGAAAGGACTACAATATGTATATTAGACATTTATTGCCTTCCTGACTCTGTTTCCACTTCTCTTTCCATCTCTCTGCTTATCTCTCTCATTGTAATTACAGAACTTTAGAGTACTGCTGATTAAATAAAGAAATTCCTTAATTTTCATTGAATCGAAAGAGTAAGATAATTTATACCTACCGCTTTAGAAGTAAGAGAGAGAAAGATATATAAAATAGCTATAAGAAAGAGTGAGACAGATAATAAGGACCCTACTGTAGAACCCCTGGCGCCATCTCTGTAAAAAGTGCTCAAACTGGTCGCTCAGCGGTACCGACAGTGAAGTGAACTACTGAAAACAACTAGCGCCATCTCTGCGGAGGGTACTGAAACTAATTACCGACCTAGTTTCAGCTGCCTTCCAAAAGATGGCGCTAGTGCTACAGTAGTTCACTTCGCTGTCGGTACCGCTGTGCGACCAGTTTGAGCACTTTTTACAGAGATGGCGCCAGGGGTTCTACAGTAGGGTCCTCATATCTGTCTCACTCTTTCTTATAGCTTTCTTATATATCTTTCTCTCTCTTACCTCTAAAGTGTAAAATATAAATTATCTTACTCTTTCGGTTCAATGAAAAATAAGGAATTTCTCTATTTAATCAGCAGTATTCTACGTAAAACCCTCAGATTTCATCGACCTGCATAAGTATTTTATATAAATATTATTCTCTTATGTCAATGTTTAATTATTTCAATTTTATTACTTAATATTAATTAAAATTTAATTCCTTTGGTTATTACAAATTCTGTTTTTTGTTATATTTTTCGCACGAATAATATTCTAAATATATAAAACGTTTCAGTTTTCTGCGGCAATCAGTTAATTAGTGCAAAAACGAACTATAGAAGCAAGCTAACGATACAACACGCAAAAACATGATCGACGAGACAAACGAGAAATATCAACGAATAACAAAACGGTCAAGGACGCCATAAATCACGAGACAACATCGCACGTGATAGTGAACTGCAAACACCAAAAAACGATAGAGCACATAATCCCATAAATCAAAGGTAACAAATTTTCTCTGGAGAACAATGAAAATCGTTTCTTCGTTCTCACTGCCTCCACTTCCCAATTCCCATGAAATCTAACACACGTGTTACTGTTCGACCATTTCTGTATCTCCCCGATGCTTTCAAATCTTATATGATCAGTTTCATTTATCAAAAACTCCACCACAGACTTCGCGTCTCTCAAAACGACGCTGCTGGACGATCGTTTAGGAAATGCCAATTCTGCAATCCCAAGATCGCCCTCGTCCGATGAAACGCATTTTAAAGACGTGTCAACAGACTTAAAAACGTCTTCTTCGGATTCGCTATCAAAATCGAAAGAGGTTTCACTCAACGCTGACGCGACTTCCGCCTGCTTAAGGACCCTGCACATCTTGATGACATCACTTCTGTCGCTTTTCTTCCTTTGCAAAACTATTTTAACGACACTGTTGCTTCTCGACACGTGCGTTAACTCTTCTTTGCAAGCCTCAGAAACCTGGCTAATCTTCGACCCACGTTTCGATCGTTTTCTTAATCTCTTCGCATCGTTGTCCAACTTCCGCTTGTAGATATCGATAGCTCTGTATATGTTTCTAGCTCTAATGACGGCTACTTGAAGGGCTGCTACCATTTCGCTGGAAACTACTCTGATGGGCGACTGTCCTTCATCTTTCGTTACGATTTCACCAAGATTCCTTTCTGAAGATCCTACAGATGAATCCAAAGAATCAGATGACAATGATGAATTCGATTCGATTGAACGCAATTGATCCGCTGAGTCAGTACTCTTGTAATTCATTAAAGATTCATCGCACTCTTGGCGCATATTATTCGACAGTTGTTCAAGCACAAGGTAACACTCTTTTGACAAATTTTTGTCATTATTAATTTCGCATTCTGTAGACACCGAGTTAGTAGACTTTGTTGTTTCAGCTGGTTTTAGATGAAAGTTATTTGCATTTCTTAATTTATCGTTCTTCGAAGGATCAGATTCTGCAGAACCACAACTAATAGAATGAGACTCTGTCATTGAATACCCATTTTTTCGTTCTATTTTCGTTTGCCTCTGAATAACTTGCATTTCGGTTTCTGTTAAAGCATTATTTTCAGAAATAGTCTGTAAACATTTGGATGCCTTACAATGGACGTCAGTTTGAGACGAAGCATTGATGCTATCTTTAACTGTACTCGTTGCAGTGTCTTTCGTTTTTGGCAGAGACTGCGGCGAACTTTGATTGCTATCATTTTTGTCGATAGCGAAATCATTTTCAGACCTTCTCATCTCGTCTTGCAACCCTTTTTCTTCGCGACGTTCACTTCTTACAGCCGTTTCCCAATTTTTGCTATGTTCAACGCTCGAAGGCACGTCCGCGAAGCTGATGGACTTCTTCTTCAAATATCTCCGGGTCCTTTGCTTGTCTTTCAAGTACTTTTCAGCTTTATTCACCAAATCGACATCAATGCCTTGTTCGTAAAGAAATTCCTTTAGCATACTCAATGAGACTGCATGAGAATTCACAACACTCTTTCCTTTTTTTATAACTGATGGATCATTACAAATTTTCGACTTCTCGCCACATTCTTCTTGTTGATTTTCGTTACGATCGAGCATACACGGTCGAGAGATATCGTTCTCTTCAGATTTGTCACTTTTTGGTTCTTGGTAAAAGGTAGTCGATGTAGAAATAGAGTTGAAAGTAGCTGGAAAGGATTTCAAGGCTTCGAAATTATCTGTACGTTTTAATCCAGTATTTTCCGCGGTTTCTTTCACATCTGTAGCTAAAAATGGAATAAAATCTTTCGATGTAACTGGAATCAGAGGTTTCTCTTCAAGTTTATCCATCATTTGGTGATCCATCATTTTTTCATTAATGCTCGATTGATTCCTCGTACATTGATTCGAGTCCACATCCCTTGTAGGCTCTTCTTCGCTAATTTTCATTTTTTCTTTAACTAAACTCGGTTCGTATAATTGATTTTCACTTTTCTCTTCGTCGTCCATTTGTGGTGGAATTATATTAGTTTGTTTCAGCGCACGAAGGACATCTAAATTTTGGGGGAATGTGCGATCCGAGCATGCGTCTTCGTTACAGTCTTTGGACGGAAGTCGTGTTGATCTTGGTTTTGATTTGGTTTTAGGACTAACTTTTAAGCTTGTGTTACTTCTTTTACCCGCCATCTTTGAGCTATCGACGTTCAGAATTTCGGAAGAGGGTCTTTTCCGAGATTCATTTGCTCTTCGTCCATGTGTTTCTTCCCTAAATAAGGTAATATTATCTGTTCTTAATTACTTCTCTTAATAGTACGATTCATAGGATATTTAATAAAGGAAATATGAACAAAATAAACAGTCGATTTTCAACTTTAGATGTCAAGAAATATTTTGAAACATTTACGAGATATAGTAGTGCATCTTCGTCAATCGTTTCCCATTATCATCTGAAGCTTTCTCGACGTTCATGAGACTCTTCTTCGTAAGGATATGATCCATCGAATTTCCTCTTTTATGAGTCATTGCAGATGTTCTACGGAAGTTATCACAGTGGATATAAAATTAAGCTAAATTTATCATATCGGATATAAAGAAATTTCAACTACTTTGCTGTATCTAGATTTCCTTTTTCCCTGGCATGCATCGGCACACGAGTTTTTTGGCTTAACACGGTAGTGCTGTTCGATAAAGGAGTTCTTACTGCACCCCCTGGCCGCCAAACTGGTTGCTGATTACAAGAAGTTCGATGCTTTTGACGATAAACAGACTGCTTGTACTGATTGGCATTCGTATTCAGCAGTATTTTCGATGGTTTTACTCGTTCTGGATGACGGTTACTATCGATCACTTTTTTATCGATGATACTTGCTTGAGTATCGTCGAGATGCTTTTCTTTCCTCGAACCTTTTGAGGAATGTAAGGGTTTTGCCAAAATCTTGGACTTAGATTGCCTCAAAGCATTAACAGTATTCGAAACAAAAGACATCTGAGTTTCAATGGCACTCTCTTTTTTCGTAAGACTTGGTCTCACGTATTTTGGTCGAATGCGTCCAGCTTTCTGTCTGGAACGTGTATTGGTGTTAAAACACGCGTCTATTTTTAGACAACAATCTTTAAACACACGAAATACGATAATAAAAGATCAAATGAAGAAAAATCGTGTGTCCACATTTACTTAGGATCATTAATAGACGAACTGTTGCCCATACGACGCTGCATCGCCTTATATCTTCGTGGACTTCGAACATTTTCTTTTTCTTCATTCTCAACCAAACACGAAATGTCTTTTATTAAACAGGATATTTTGTTCGTCCAGTAATTTGTAATCAAAATTATTTCGTTCAGGACACTTCCCTAAATTCATTGCAAACGATCATTAACATGTGACAAAGAAAAACGCAAAAAGTATAATTGCATTTCGAACTTCACTTTTTTAACGACGTGACGCCCTTGTAGCAATTCTAATTGCATTTCATCGATGCATTTTTCTTTAATATAGATAATAGAAATTAGTTTGTTGATGATGCGAAACATTTCTCATTAAAATTAAATGTACGAACCGTTTTCCTCTAAAGTAATTCTGTTATTATTAACAATCCTGACCAAATTGACAATATATTTTGACAAGAGTTTCGCCATTTCCGATTCAGCTTCGCAGCTATGACTCGAACTGTGAAAGTAACTCTTGCACCTATGATGTAATGTTTAAAAATTTTTTAAACTCTGTTATTAACAGTAAACTAAAATTTTAATATTAAAGTAATTTTATCTGCTAAACCTGGCTATGGTTTTCTTCAGCAATTGTAACGTCATCATCGAATTGGCAGAGTTTATCAAAACCGTTCCCTGCAATTTCATTTGAAGCCGTTCCATTCGTTGCCAGTCGCAAGTTAATCGTTCGTGTATTCTAGTCAACATTTCACATATATTGATATCCTTATAATTAAGGCTAATGGATCTTGAATCTTGCGCAGCTTCATGTTTAGCATCTACAATATTGATCTTTGTAGTTCTCTTACAACAACCTAGGGAATCTTCTTTTTCTTCCATTTTAGAGCCGACTCTCGACGACTGGAAACATTTTAATGAATCGTTTTTGTCATTATCAACTATATTTGTGGCCACATTATTTCTTTGTTTCTCAACGACTATCTGTCTTCCAAAATTAGATTTCCTTTCTCCCGAATCAGCAGCTTTTCCCATCGACAACGAATCACTCTTTGAGTCTTTCAAAATGCTAGACTCTTCAGACTGCAGTGTTATTTTTGAAATTTTACTTTCACTCGAATGAGTAAAAGACTCATTCAATATATCACTATGAATCCCACTGGGATTACGTGAATCAGAGTTTGAATTATCTTCTCTACATCTTTTTTCGTAATTTTCTTCTTTTAATGAGGATAAACCGTTTTCTTCTTTGTTCGCAGAAGCAACACCGTCGACAAACTTATCGAAATTGGAAAGACGTTTGTATATAAAAGGTTCAACTATATTCTTTTCGTTATTCTTTCGAAGACTTTCGTCGATTTTATCTTCATCTTTCTTTGAGCATATTCTCTGAAAGTCATCAAGTTTCGCTGCATCTTCCTTGCTGCATTTCTTCTGAAAATCTTCATCAAATTTACTTTTATCTTCTGTTGCATAATTTTTGTGAAAATATTCAATTTTACTATTTTCCTGTATGCATTCCGTAGTTTTACTGTCGCTCGTATAAATTTCATCTTTAACTTCGTTCGACTTCAGCTGTGAAAGCAAAAAATCGTTCTTTTCGGGGACGATTTTGCACTCCTCGCCATCTTCTTTCGGAAAAGCTCTCATCGAGCTGGTCCCTCGATTCAGAGTATCGTATGTTTTATTACAATCGTTCTCGCTAGTTTTCCTCTTCTTACTTGAATAAATCTCTACCAATTCGAAAGGACAACTGAAGAGAGCATCTCCAATGTCTCTATCCTCCTCATTCTGCATCCTTCTTGGAAAAATTTGACTTTCTTCCGTCTTGCGAGAAGAATTCCCACATTTCTCGCGCTTCAACAAATTAAGAGTATTAGAAAAGTAGTTATTTTCAATATCTTCGGAGTCCTTCAAGCTCGTTCTCGAACGCATCTTCGACAGGATGCTACTCGAGGATATCACTTTCCTTTGCAAACAAGAGACACTTCTCGACGCCACTTGAAAATGTATTTCGCGTTCGTCGTCCTGAAATTTTTGTCCAAGGCAATTGTGCCAATTCGTCCAAGTCCTGGTGCAACTTTTGGGCGAGATTCTGATATTACTTTGATGCTCCTCGCCATTTAAGCAGGCTTGCCTCCTCATCAGCTCCTTTATCCTGCAAATTTCTTGAAACCTATGTATTTCGCAACACGAGGGTTCACCTTGCGTGAGATCACCATCATTTGACACTGTGAACGGACGTGTGATCCAGATGGAATCCATTGGAACGATACTCTGTCACAACTTCGCGATAGAAACGATGGAATGAAGAAAAATTAGAAGACATTCCGCACTATGGAGAACATAATTTAGAGGTGTTAGGGTTAATCGAAATTTTGAGACGTCAGTATCACATGTGCTTTCAGATGTTCTTTGAAATCGGATAAACTCAGAGTGTAGAACATCCGCGAAACGAACTGATTTTCATTTTCGTTCACGGTTCCGTAAATAGATTTGCATTGATATAACATTAATGAAAGTACACTAAGATAAAAAGAATGCTAAAATATAACGTCGAAATAGAATAATACAATAATTTGTCGTACAGATTGCACTAATTTTCATCATCAAACACTATCGTCTGATAAAACATGGTCCCCTAATTAGCTAGTATCCGTGCAGTGTGTTAAAAGAGAAACTAAAGCTGTATAGTTTTTCTTTTAATTGCCGGAAATAGGTGTGCATACTACCGCAAACAACGGATGTCGGATGAAAAATTATCGCGTTATCATTATATCACACAAGGCGATATTAAAAACTATAGAACAAGTTATAAAAGAAGATAACTCTCAAGGATGCTCTCCTTTTTTCTCTTCGTTTTAGAATTAAACATTGTTCAATAGCTTTTTATTATCTAGTGTTTCATTTATGAATCTAGTATTTTTCTTTATCTTCGCATTAAGAAATACTTGTCGATTTCATCGAACGACAGAGAAACTAGTCACAATCGAACCCCTCGATCTTGTTTTTCGCGCACACATCACTTTTAGACAAAATATTTCTCGCACAGGTTACAAACGAACAAGGAATAAACTATCGTTCGAAACTGGCGGAACTTTCCGGAACTGGCGAGAATCTTCCAAGGATTTCCAAGTTGCTCCAGGTCGCATTGTGCTCCGACATTCTTGCCACTATATCCTGAAACCTCGAGGGATCAGAATCGTGAAGTGAAACGTGTCAATGGGTTGTCCGTATTCGTTGGAGACGTAGAACAGCGAATAGGGACTAAGAAGAGTGCTCTGCAGAAAACTGAGAAAGTTAGGTAAAAAAAAAATGCAAATTTAAATATTTTACAAATATATACAGATAAGCAAAACCGTGACTGGTATTTCAGTAACCGTAACAATTGGTTGAAATCAATTTGGAGCTCGACAAAGAGGAAACGTGATCGTTCAGGACCTATTTTTGATAAGAAAGGGGGCAAAGTTGTGTTTAACTTCCAACACTACGTGAAACCAGAGAGGATCATCGAGGAGTACACTAAAGTTAACATTTACAACAAGTGAGCTACGATTTCGCATCCAAACACTTGTATAAATAAATAAACTATTGGGACCATTTTAATTCGTAATTCATAGATATACGAGGCAAGAGATGCAGTCTGTACAATGTTAATACGGACGAAAAAGAAATCGAGCTTGTGCGATAAATGCAACGTTGCACAAATTGCATAGTAAGAAATTGTAATTTGATTTTTTATATCTCGTAGGTCACGTCTGGTCAAAATTAACAAGGACGAATCGTCAAAATCTACATCGAGTGTACACGAGAAACGAATCCCCTCAGAAGTGGATCTTCGACGTTGCAAATCTAAACTTGAGAAGACAGGAGCAAATACTGATGCTACGAAGGAAAGAATATCCGGATGGAGGTTAAAGAAAGTTAGATACGTTATATTGGACTTAACACATTCAGTTCATCCAGTTTCCTCTTCTATACCCGATCAAGAACTGAAACTTTTCTTCCGTTTCGAATATATCTTCCTGTTTGCGATCTATATATAATTAACGTACAAAAATGTTAACAGTCCATAGAAACTGCGCCAAAGAGAACAAGAAGAACCTTAAAAAGGATTTCGGCAACGCACAATTTCATATACGAGTTCAATCCATTTGGAAATCCTGCACTCCCTTGCAATAATGCAACGACGGCGAAAGGAGGACGAAATTTGCCAAATATTGGTCAAGGAGGTGTTAATATAAATGCATAATATTTTTAATTAACAATCTATACCTTTTTCGTTCAATTTTTAGATTCATCTTTAAGATCTACCAATGGCAAACAAAATTCTAACCATGCTCAGATGCAAAGCGCAGCTGCGCTACCAAAATTGCAACCACGTAATGATACTGCAACAGGTAGTTTGGAGAGATACGAGAATGTGTCAAGTTGTGGAAGAAACGGTAATTTTCCTAATATAAAGAACCAAGAAACAACTGATCAGCGATTGACCAAGGATCGTGGTAAGAGGCTGAAAATTTGTTCATACACTTGCTTCTAATTCTTGCAAAGTTCGCAATTTAATTCGAATCGATCGAAACTTCATTCTACAGACATTCAAATAGGATCATCTTAAGAAATTGTTGATTTTTCAGGGAAACGAAATCTTGTCAGTGATATTGATCGCGAAGTCGAAAAAGTGAAGTCAGATTGGCGTGTCATGCGCGAAGGCGGTGGATGGACGCAAAATAAAAATTTCGCGAACACCCGAACGAGGAAATTGTACGATACACTTGAAAAAATGACGCAGGAAATAGATAAAATTCAGAAGTCCTACTTAGATCCCAAATCAAATCAGTACTTGGACCGAGGTGCGATGAAAGCATTAGATCCTCCTCCGTTATCTCTTGAAGAAAAAACCGAAAGGATTCAAAACATGCTGTTCCCCAAAGAAACTAAGCAAGTAGTCGACGATACGTTAAAGAATGCACCGAATGACACTTTAAAAAGTAGTTTGTTAAATGGAATTTCATCGAAAGATAGAAAATTTGAGAAAAAGTATCTTCTTTCTAATATACAATCGAAGAATGTCAAAAATGGTACAAAACTGATTAGAAATATGTCATCGAATTTCAATAAACCAGACACAAATCCAAACAGACGAATGACTCTGAAAAAGATCAATTCCAACATTGAACAGTACTTGGATGAATATGTTAACGAAGCGGAGAGATATTTTGTTAATAAAGAAGACTCCAAGACTAAAGAGTTAGATGTACTCTCAGACGATGTAGAAGACATGATGAGAAAATTGAATATAAATTCCTTCGACATTTACGATATTGGAGATGAATGTGAAGAAAATCCTTCGTTGTTAAGTGTGGAAAGAAAAAAAAATATAAAAAAGCAAAATTCTACACAAACAATGATCGAGCAAGGAAGTACGAAAGTAAAAGAAGCCGCAGCAATAAATTTATCCTCAAATCCAGATCATTTAGCACAATGGGATACATTAAATTCTAATACTTCGATTCAAACAAATGCTAATGTCGCACATGGAGAGAATGCGTTTATAGAAATAGGTTTGCAAGCATTAAATAATAATTTTTCTCGAAACGCATTTTCACGTGTACTTCAATCAGAATATTTAAAAAAAGATACATCACTGAAACCTATGTAGCGGAATAAAAACATATAAGTGATGACCCTGAACTTTTGTTCACGTAACAGAGTTACTTTATAATATGACTATTTTATACTGATAATGCTACTACAAAATTACAACATGTTATAATAATAACAACGATGATATACGAAAATTTATTACTATATTAGGTATCACTTTAAAATGGAAATAATTGAATATTTCAAAAATAACTGAAGATGTAAAAAAATATTCTTATATAAGCTATTTCATGTATAAAAGCCATCGTGACATATAAACAGTTTTTCGATTAATAGATTAACAAAGATTTCGAAATCTAGTTGATCTCCTTTTACCTACACAAGACCATTAGGCGAGACAAATACATTGGTCATATAAAGTAATCTTTATAGAGGCTTATAAAGTTACGACACTGCTTGTAAACAACTTTTACAAGAAATTCTTTTTATACCTAAAAGTATTTATAAAATATTTTACTGTTTCCAGTGGAAAATAGCACCCTGTAGATAAAAAGGCAGTAAATAAGATTAATATTAGTAAAAAATTTTAAACGATATATAAAACATATTTTTTCCATTCATTGTTACACGTTGCTTAATTAAATATTATCTTTCTATATTATGCGGGTGCTTCAAACATATCTAAATCGTAATATGTGAAAGTTAAATTTCTTTGTTTTTATATACAGTCTTATGTTTTACAGAATATACAATAGTCTTCTATACGAAAAGAAATGAGTTTTTACTTACGTTTACGTTAAAATGTATCACAAAGTATTTTTCGTTAATTATCGCTAAAACATACAAATTAAAAACGATCATCGGTTAAACTACTATACTTTACAATTCGGTAAGGAAGTTGTTCAAGCAATTCCACCACGTGCACAAACCTATGGCACTAATCTGTATAATGAGTGACCTGTGTTACATCACGCAAACTGCAAACTGAAGGACAAGGAATATATGAAATATACATAGCATTAATCTTGCAAGTGTACATCCCAAGTACTTTTGATATGTCTTTTAACTAACTGATAATTGATGTACAAATGTGCCGTAATGAAATGGTGAATGTGTATTACAAATGTTTAAAATTCTTCTTAAAAATTTTGTCCACCAATCGCGATCAAAAAATCTACGTGTACGGAGCAAATTTTCATTGACCGTGTCCCTTTTTCGATTCTCATTATCAACTTTTGCAAGTTTACGTTTAATCAGAACATATCATAATACCGGTAGTGCAGAACTGTGGCTTTGGTATATAATGGCTCCTGTGAAATTAATTGCAGCTGCCAGTACGAAAACAGGCATCCAACGTCCGTGCGATGCGGTCACTAATTCTGCTGTTAATGGGCCACATAAAATTCCCGGTATAGTCGCCTGAAATATAGAATGTAAATTATTAACTTGTATAATAAATTTATTGCTAACAGCACTAAGAACGCACGATAGTATTGGAAACTGCGAATGTGATGCCTGCATGATTGGGCGCTATATCCGCGTGGTTACTAAGGTGACCGGCAGAATTACATGCACAGAGTCCCATAGATATTGACACAAAGCTACAAACAAAATTACGAACTATATAATAGAATCAGAAAAACAAATGTTTCTCATATACAGATTCAATTCTATTACTAACATCACTGCGGCAAGTAAATTATCCATGGCACAGAAAGCTAGTAAAAATGCACCAGGACCAACTAGACCTATGTTTGTCATTAACCTTCTCACAGATAGAACTGACCACCTTTTCTGTATGAGATTATCAGCGCTGTGTCCAGCAACTATAGTAAAATAAGTGGAATGTTTCTAAGTTATTCATTTCTTGTAATTTTTCCACTAGGCATCAGACAATACACACCTATGCCAACAAGAGAATTTACAATGTATGGAATTGCAGTGAAACTAATACTTTCTTTGTTAGCAGAAAGATTTCTAGCTAAATAAGTTGGCAACCATTGCATTATTATGTAGTTACTCCAATTCATAGCAAAATGTGCTATATACAATGCCCATAAAGGCCAATGTGAAACGAATTCAGTCCAACGCAAACTCCTGTTTTGCGTTACTTTAGGTACAAATAATGGAATTTCATCTTGAGAGTTAGTTTCATGATACAGTACTAACCACAAAAGTGTCCATATAATACCAATCGTTCCAAACAAATAAAATCCTGTTTGCCATGGCAAATTTGAACACAACTGTAAATATTTTATCAGTTTTACATCAAACATTTATCAACAAATAAATATTTCTTAATTCATAGCATCACGTTACACGAAATTCAAACTTACAACAGATGCAACTACTTGTCCTACAGAACCAGCTGCAACAAGATATCCGAATGCTCTAGATCGCTCCTCAACAGGAACACTGTGTGCAAACAGGTGAAATATAACCGGCAGACCTAAAAGCACCAGAGAGCTCAAATAGAGAGTTGCAATTTATAAAATTGTTTGCTTATTTAACGCTCCATTACCTAAACCTTCTCCGAGTCCCAAAACCACTCTACAAATGATAAGCAATGGGACTGATTGTGCTAAAATTGGAGTTATAACCGTGCTAATAGACCACAATAAAACAGCTAACATTAGCACTGTTTTACAACCGAAACGACTTGCTGTGTTTGCACCAATAATCTGATGTGACAAATATAAATTAAACAAATACGATAACAACGAGTAATCCTCTATGTTAAAATATGAGTATCCAGTATACCTGACTAGTAAAATAACCGAAAGCAAAGGCAGAATGTATCCAACCTTGCCAATACAAGTTCCATTTAAATTCGTCTGTCATGGGGACGATTGCTATGGGCATTATCACTCGATCCGCCGCGTTTATAAAATTCGCGGCGGAGCATAACGCTACGATACGCGATGTACGAGGAAGCATTCGAACTTTCGGCATGTTTGGTCAAACTTTCGAATCAGTTACATTGCACAACCAGTCTACAGGGGTTCCTAACCTGAATCGGCACGTACAACAAAAAATATGTTACAATTCTACATCACTTAAGGCCACATCAACATTAACGGGAAACATTCTGATAACCCGCTTAATTTCTATATAGTTAATCGATTCGATACAGTTAAAAAATGTATTAAAAACAAACGCAAAATGTTTTCATATTGTAACCCACGGAACTTACACGGTACTTGACGTGTCAAATGCCACAGTTACATACCAACCTGTACAAAGCCTTTCCATTTCATTTATAGATGGTGCTCGTATCTAAACAAACATTTCTTTTTCTTCTAACCATTTTACGTTTCGCGTATAAACGAAACGAGACGAAACGAAATTCTGCAATAAGACTGGTTTTTTCTAGCGATCCTGTTTCGATGATCGTAGCACAGTGCACGATCGGTATTTCAGAACATGAGACACAAAATTCACAAACGGGCAAAATCGATGCAATTTGCGAAATGCTATCTAATACGTATAACGTACATGGCAAGAGGATCCTACGTGTCTACCGACGAATATTGTAGCGTCACAGTATACTGTGTCTATACCACAACAGTATTATAATGTTAATTTATAACTATTTTTTTTTTAATATTCAATCATGTGAATTTTTTGTTTCTGTTCTTGGTTTTAATTAAATCAGCTTATTATTATTTATTATCCCTCAACGCTACAATAGTTATCACTTGATTCTGCAACTATTTGCTTCCTAGAGCATATTATTTGTACATATATGAATAACACAATAATTTTGGCAAATAATATATCATGTGCAACGCAGCTCTAAATAAAAAATTACTAAAACTCACTTTACGAGTAATGCACGATCGTATATATCTGGATTACAGCATAATGAATGTAATAAAACGGTGTTGCAAGGCAATCACATGAAAAATCATATAAAAAGAACAAAATTCTTCGATTTTGTCAGGCCAGCACATTTTTACGACTCTTTTGAAGGTCAAACTATCGATGTTCGCATCCCTAACATAATGAGAAAAGGTGAAAGGTGAATTTATTAGGAAACCGTAGAATTTTCGGCAGTAGGGAGGATCACTATAAAATTCGAGATGATTCTCAGTATCAGCATCAGTCTTCCGATCGAGACTAGCCATACATATTTACCTCAAAAATGAAAATCGTATGTATCTCACCGACTGGTACACAAGTTGAATACATTTATTTGAAACAGATGAATTTACTATACAAGTGTAATTATAAAGAAATTAGGGAAGCATAAAATATTCGATCTTTTTATTATCAATAGAATTTATGTTAATATCTATCTCATTTCAAATAATTCTCTTTTTTTTTGATATATTAAATGCGATGAAATTAAACAAATTTTGATTCGATTATAATTTTGCTTTTTTACCATCCATTGTATTGTTTGTCATTATAAATGTATGAATAGAAGGTTTAAAAATTACTCTCATACAACAATAAATATTGTTATTCATATTAATAATGAATAGTAGTAACATAATAACAACAGTCGTCCTATTAAGCTAATACATTTTTAATAAATTGGCAATACAGAATTTATTAAACTGTTAACTTGTAATGTAACCTGTAGTTAATAACGCAAATTTTTTATTTTGATCACCACTATTTAAATGCAATAAATTAATAAATTTATTTCATTTTTTCAGATAATTGCTTTTGCCGCTCTTATCGCTGTTGCTTTAGCAGCTCCTGCAGGAACGCAACAAGAAACAGTACTCGTCAAAGAAACTCCATCTGACAATATTGGGCTTGGTAATTACAATTACGGTTACCAACTGTCCGATGGACAAAGTAAACAGGAATCTGCAGAAGTGGTCAATGGAGGAACAGATGAACAATTCTTAAAAGTGCAAGGCAGCTACTCCTTTGCTGATCCAAGTACAAACGTTGTATACACCGTGAACTACGTTGCCGACGAAACTGGCTTCCACCCACAAGGAGAGCATCTTCCACAGGCTTAATTTTGTGAATAATTAGAGAGCTAATATGAGATCTTTGCCGATTACATGAACAATTTTTCCACTCAATAGATCAGAAAGCATAGTCATGTGAAATTGATTTCTTCTTGTAGGAATCAATATCGTTGTACATACTGTATATTTAATAATAGATACAATAGTGAACAGTCCTCTTTTGTAAACTAGTTAAATTTATGCTAAATAAATTAAACAATTGTTAGAGAAAGTTATTATTTTTCTATGTATCAATCATCCCCTTGAGTATACTCAATATAAATTTATATCATACGTTGAGCGTTCTAAGAGTTCTTGCGGCACACCTCTTTCAATAACATTACCATCTCTCCATGGAGGATATCCTTTGCCATTGATCAATTATTAATTATGGTGTTCGATACTTATTATGTCCATCGCTTAAAAGATAACTGATTAAAAATTTGTAACAGGATGAAACAGAACAATTAGAACAAATATACAAAGGTATAATTAGTTATATTAAGATTTTATAATAAACGAGTTTATAAATCATATTTTCAAAATTCAAACAAAGTCTATGGACGACTATGAACAATGAAACACATAATAAAATGAAAAGCAAAAAGAAAATTTAAAGATATTCAATGATTGAGGAAAGTTAGTAACAAACAAACGTATAATAGAAGAGTAATTGAGAATACTACAGTCGATAAACAAGCGTATGAACGTACCTTGAAAGCAGGAACGTTTCTCGGAAAGTTTTATGACAGCACATCTTGCCACCAGTAGAGGACGACACGAACTGACTGCCGGTGCGACTCTCCGCATGCCACGGAGCCACACGAGCGAGCTCGAAGACGTACGAGTGAAGCCGAAGGCGCTCGAAGACGTACGAGTGAAGCCGAAGGCGCTCGAACGTAGTTTTCCAACTACGCTGCTACGCAATTCGTGGCCTTGGTAGCTATGTAGGAATTTATCGAGTTTTAGGATGTTATTATAAAAGAATTTGAAATTTTCATCAACTTTTATTCTTCTTGTTAGTTCAGGAAAGGTGTTTCAAATGACAATCACGTGTATTGTTTGCTTGTTGCTATATACGGTTCTTCCAATTCAGTCATCTGTGTTGTGTACTCAAGGGGATGATTGATACATAGAAAAATAATAAATTTCTCTAATAATTGTTTAATTTATTTAGCATAAATTTAGCTAGTTTACAAAAGAGGATTGTTCATTATTATTGTATCTATTATTAAATATACAGTATGTACAACGATATTGATTCCTACAAGAAGAAATCAATTTCATATGACTATGCTTTCTGATCTATTGAGTGGAAAAATTGTCCATGTAAACGGCAAAGATCTCATATTAGCTCTCTAATTATTCACAAAATTAAGCCTGTGGAAGATGCTCTCCTTGTGGGTGGAAGCCAGTTTCGTCGGCAACGTAGTTCACGGTGTATACAACGTTTGTACTCGGATCAGCAAAGGAGTAGCTGCCCTGCACTTTTAAGAATTGTTCATCTGTTCCTCCATTGACCACTTCTGCAGATTCCTGTTTACTTTGTCCATCGGACAGTTGGTAACCGTAATTGTAATTACCAAGCCCAATATTGTCAGATGGAGTTTCTTTGACGAGTACTGTTTCTTGTTGCGTTCCTACAGGAGCTGCTAAAGCAACAGCGATAAGAGCGGCAAAAGCAATTATCTGAAAAAATGAAATAAATTTATTAATTTATTGCATTTAAATAGTGGTGATTAAAATAAAAAATTTGCGTTATTAACTACAGGTTACATTACAAGTTAACAGTTTAATAAATTGTGTATTGCCAATTTATTAAAAATGTATTAGCTTAATAGGATGACTGTTGTTATTATGTTACTACTATTCATTATTAATATGAATAACAATATTTATTGTTGTATGAGAGTAATTTTTAAGCCTTCTATTCATACATTTATAATGACAAACAATACAATGGATGGTAAAAAAGCAAAATTATAATCGAATCAAAATTTGTTTAATTTCATCGCATTTAATATATCAAAAAAAAAGAGAATTATTTGAAATGAGATAGATATTAACATAAATTCTATTGATAATAAAAAGATCGAATATTTTATGCTTCCCTAATTTCTTTATAATTACACTTGTATAGTAAATTCATCTGTTTCAAATAAATGTATTCAACTTGTGTACCAGTCGGTGAGATACATACGATTTTCATTTTTGAGGTAAATATGTATGGCTAGTCTCGATCGGAAGACTGATGCTGATACTGAGAATCATCTCGAATTTTATAGTGATCCTCCCTACTGCCGAAAATTCTACGGTTTCCTAATAAATTCACCTTTCACCTTTTCTCATTATGTTAGGGACGCGAACATCGATAGTTTGACCTTCAAAAGAGTCGTAAAAATGTGCTGGCCTGACAAAATCGAAGAATTTTGTTCTTTTTATATGATTTTTCATGTGATTCCCTTGCAACATCGTTTTATTACATTCATTATGCTGTAATCCAGATGTATACGATCGTGCATTACTCGTACCGTGAGTTCCAGTAATTTTTTATTTAGAGCTGCGTTGCACATGATATATTATTTGTCAAAATTATTGTGTTATTCATATATGTACAAATAATATGCCCTAGGAAGCAAATAGTTGCAGAATCAAGTGATAACTGTTGTAGCATTGAGGGATAATAAATAATAATAAGCTGATTTAATTAAAACCAAGAACAGAAACTAAAAAGTGGTTGAGACATTTATAAGGAAATATTTGAAATACGAATTTTTAAATATAATACTTCTATAGAATGACATACAGTTTCAATTATAAATATATTTAACTCATGAATCATAAAAGACACATGAGATCAGTTTTTTTAGAATATTACATAGCCTCTTTAATTATTAGTATTACAACTTCTTGTCGTTTTTTATTTTCATCACTCACATTAATCTAACAGTGAAATTTTAGAAGTTAATCGTATACATAGTTTGTGGAATTTGTACATTATTATAACACTATCTTGTTAAACTATATCATTTCGTGATATCATAGCATTACAAACATTGTGTGTTAATATAAATATTAACAAGGTATCTTAACGAAATTATTTAGACATAGCTTCGTTTATAATTATATGACAAAATTTCGTAGGACGATGTTGATTTATTTTATGAAGCATGTTGCGATAGAAAAAGGAATTTTATCCAAATAGTATTTTTTAGACAGTATAACTGCCAACTGAACATATTCAGTATGGATATCAACAGGTCCTGTTTGCGAACAGGTATTGATACAACAGTGATACGTTTCGAATATTAGTTATTTTAAAAATCAATTATTAATTGATTTCTGGTTTTCCAAAAAATTTAATTGAATTACAAACAGCTGATGTGCATTAAAGATAGTGAAACATGAAAATTCAGCAGTAAAGTAACTGCACGTATTTTACAAATTTTTAGACTTAGTTGTCTCTTAGTAATTAGAACTTCGTATGTCTATTATAGAGAACGAATTCATTTCTAGGCATCATGATGTAGAATAACTGAAGATGTCCCTTCCCTAAAATATATATATATATATTTTATATATTTTATGACAGAACTGACAAATATTTTTCACCGGGAGAACAATTTCTTAAATAATTAACAAAGTCGTTTATTATTCACTGTCTGTACATAATCCAATATAATTATTGAGTAATTTACATAATACAATTCTCTTATTTAAGACTTTTATTATATTTTGTGATATCTATTTAAATTAATTAATAGAATAGTTGAAATTGTTACATTATTTATTAGTGTAGGAAACATGTACTGGTGGTAATTGTAAAATTGGGTTCGACAATTAGAGGTTCATTGAAAAAATTTGGTAGGAATAGATTTCAACTTTTCATTAATCTTTCTCATGGTGTTGAATATCTATTGTTATATAATTGTAAAAAGCTAATGAAATATATAATCATATATACTATTACCAGTAAACTTCATAGAAATCCAACTCTGAACTCTTTGTAATCGCATAGAAATGTGTTTAATTGTATTTGATTTTACAAAATCAACTTTTCAAAATGCTTGTTAGCATCTAATCCTTTTGTACTCCGGACGATTTTTGAGATGAGGTTCCAGCAACTCCATATACGAAAAAAGTATGATCGAAAGATTTGTAGCCAACTCGATCACCAAACCGATTAGATTACACTAAGCGTGTGCCGAAACATCTTCCTACCTGCATAAAAATACAATGTTGCCTCTAGATGGCGTGCCATGTCGTCTCAGCGGCGACAACGGAGTGCAAAGGATTAGCATTAGATGCTAACTATTATTATTATTAGTAATAATAATAGTTTATTATTGATTAGTTGTTACAATTAAGGAGAGTATCACAAATTTATCACATCAGTGTTCTATCAAAGTAAATGCCGAAAATTGTTGACATAATAAATGTTTGTGACATTCACTTTGATCATAAATAAAGAACAACCGTGAAATAACAGTAGAGGAGTAGTGGTAAAAGGAGGAAGGAAGATACATGGAAACCAAATTTTTAATTGAAAAATTTATTAAAAACTATTTATACAGATTAGGCTGGGATGTGTTCACCCTGCGGATGGAAACCATTCTCGTCAGCGACGTAGTTGACGGTGTACCTAACGTTAGTTTGTGGGTCCACCCAAGTGAAGCTACCACGAACAGCCAGAGCCTCGTTCTCGGATCCCGCATTGACCAATTCGGCGGATTCGTGATGAGCCTGGCCGTTGGAAAGCTCGTAGCCATAGTTGTAGCCACCCACGCCGATATTGTCAGAGGGTGTCTCCTTGACAAGCACTACGTCCTCGCGTTGAACTTGAGGCGCGGCGTAGACTGCAGCGACGACCAGGGCGAAAGCGAAGATCTGCGAACATGAAACAGGAATGATTAACATTTTTTATCGAACAGTATAAAAATCTCTTGGAACATTATTCGTTTAGAGTCTCGTTTATAATCAAAGTATCAGGTAATTGAAATGATTGTTTAGGCGTTATTGTCAGTTTGAAATTCTATATGAACACTGTTTCATTCTACTGTATATGTTTCTTTAAGAGTGTTGCGCGATTCGTCATTGTCTTCCGGTCACAGGAACACTGGTTTTCGCGGCGTACTACACGGGTTACGCAAGGAGATCCGTTACCGGTGACTTACTTAAATAAACGTATGTACAAACATATTTGCATCTCAACAATAGGCACAGGAACAACGATAACATGTGTAAACCGCGGGACGCGGTATCTTTATATCGTTAATAGTCGTAATAATCCCGTGCGCGGTAATTGCGCGCTCGTAACCGTTTGATCATCGAGGATCTTTTGCAAATAATTATTCCTGTTTTTTTGAGGATAAAGATCTAGTAATAGAGAAACACGTATAGTTGTGAAGTCCCGCTTAGAAAGGAAATGACAGATTTAAATGAAACAGGACGGTGCACTTGATATCCAATTAGAAATGTCGTTATTAGTCGACGAAGACACGCACCAGCTTCATGGTTACTTGTTTGGTTTGGATGGAAATCCTTTGGATCGTTGAGAAGAAGATAGGTGTTAACCTGAGATGAGCTAGATCACGACACTGATTCGATGGTAATCCACGCGAGCATTATATAGTCAGATTTCCAAATGAATCTTGCCCCTTCCAGAGTGCAGACTCCCAAAATTCTTGGCCGAAGATTTCGAAATCGTCGAATGGCATTGGCCGGCTGGCGGTGGTAGAATGATTACTTACAAAGGATGAGTCGGTGAATGTCAGGCAAGAATTGGAGGAAGAACCACCAGCAGCAAAAATCACACCCGGTTTCACCGTGTCTGTAGTCTCGCCCGGATCCTTGGTTGCCTTACCAAACTTGGATGAAACAATGAACGAGATTGATGTCAGAGAGTCTTTACGGATGATGTATAGGGTTTGCTTTTGGTATTGTTCGAGGAAGTTGAAACTGAATAAAGCAGATGATTGCTTAAAAGGAAACGTAAGTTTATGGATGCAACCGATGGATGTTTTTAATAAAAGGTTTGTCCGCCGAGAAATCACATGGAATTTTATTTTTTCGCATCGTTCATGAATTTACTAAGAAACAAGTTTAATTGGTGAGAGCATAAAAAATTTTTGTTCATCTTTCTTACAAATTTAATAAAATTATTTGAATAGTGAAGAGATACGTTCTAGTACAATATTAAAAATAATTACAAATGAAAGCAATAAAGTCTAAAATTATCTTTGTTAATAATAGTAAAAGGACAATTGTATGTGATCGAGGATCCAAAGTAATAATAAGTTGTTACATCTTCATCGTGTGCTCATTAATATTCTAAGGGACTTTCCGTATAGGCTTCTTACATAATCGAGGCTCTTCTTTAATGGGTGGTTTAGATAAAAATGACCGAGAATATTCAACGTATCGGTTTGATTCATTAAAAATTTGACTTGACCTGTCGTTACAATACAAAGATCTCCACCGTTCACCGTCATTAATAATTCTAAAAAAATTGTTCGTCGATCGAAGCCATAATATTCGGAGGTCACGCAAACGAGTATTCATCTCTTGGAAAGGTGAATCTTGATGTTCAGCAAAAGTCACGTATGTTCGGTTCCTTCTAACATACACCACAGATCAGAAGCATAGCTTTACCTGTATCCTCAATTTTTACAATACAATCTCACTGTAAAATTAATTGTGATGGAAAGATAAGATCTACGGTGAAAATGATTGATTTGTATAAATTTTGGTGAAAATAGCTTTTCTGCTGCTACGAATCTTTTAACAAATAATACTTGATAGGTAAAATGTTAGAGTAAATTTCAAAATGTTAAAGTAAATTCAGAATAAATCATTTTTATTGTTTCTATAATGATGATAATGAGACGAGATATAAAATTTCTAATAATTAACTAAACAATATATTTATTTTCATGAAATTGGTCATTTAATTTTTATAAAATATACAATTGTCTGACGCTATTCACCGTCAGCGTCAGACATTCTTTTTGACAGTAGACAGCTCTTTTTTTACGCGTATTTTCAATTTTGCCAACGTCAGATCACGAGTAGATAATCTCCAAAAATTTTTTATGATCTCTCCGTATTTTTCTTTCGTGTACCAGTGTGTCGCAATTACGTGTTTAATCGGCACATAAACTCCTCGGTGACATCTTGTTTTCATGGACGACACTCGCCAATAAATCTTGCAAATATATTCAAATTGGCAAAGATTAAAAATAACGATCCTAGGGAAGGCGTTTAAATGAGGATGGTTGCGTCAAAACGACCTTGTTGTTTTAACTTGAGCTGTCGTTCTTCCGCGTAGAGTACGACGAAAGCAGAACAGAAGTGTGTCCCTCCATTGTCTACCAAAAGGCCAGGTAGAAAGAAGAGAAAAGGAGTAAAGAAAAGAACGAAGGGATCTGTAGGAGCTCGAAAAGAAAGTCTAATGGTTACGTAAGAGATGCTGGCCGCCTTATGCTAATGCTCGAAAGAGCAAGCTCCGGTGCAGAAGAGGATTCAGACGATGTGGGAAGGGAAGAAGACGAGTCTTGGACGTGGTAAGATCTATGTATACTGTGTCACGATTTTTTCTTCTTCCTTAAGTTTTTAGTTATTTAGACATTAGCTATTTAGACATAAATAATAAATAGTCGTAAATTCGTTGCTAATAAAAATGCACATTGTATGCAAATTGGCTATTGAAAAATACGAGATAAATTCCATTGAAATCGTTCAGGTTGATTTCTATTCTCCTTTTGGTTCTCCTTCGTACATACTTTGAGAGAAATTTCCGTTGATCAGGTTTCGTTAAGATGTTTTCCTCACCCACGAGATCCTCTGCTCTCTGTAAATATAGGTGGCATAGCATTAGATAATCGAGCAGGTTTATACTTACGGGCTCGTGCATCGGCGCACGGGTCGTGACTTTTCCCTTTTTACTGAGACTCATCGTGAGGCGCGACGATATTGTATAATCGATTGTGTACGATACCAGAGGATTATCCTTTTCTTGGGATTAGGGAATAAAAACGACGGGCCGCTAGTAAGGGATATAACTGAACAACAAAAATTCAAAGAAGGATATCAATGGAAAGAAAGTAACAATTCTACCAACAAATGAAATAAGACCAACCCGTAACAAGATATCATTAGTTACATACATATACAGAAATAACTATTAATCAAGAATAAGGTAATACAAAGTACGGAATATAAAGAACTTTTATTTAATTGACACCCATTCTGTTTAATTGATTTCCTCAAAATGATAGATGGATATCTAATGGAAGAGAATAGAAATGTGTACTAATGTCTTTTCATTTACTGATATATAGTAATATAAATGTAGGTAGTAGTTTAGAACTCGTTATTATTTAAATGAATATGCATATTAGTTAATATATTGTATGGTGTGATATATTTTTTGTTTTTGTAGATATATCTTATCGCGAGACCATTTTATTTATAAATTTATGCTTACATAAAAAAAAATGGTAGACTGGCAACTACATAGCAACGCTGACAATTATGTTTCCTATAAGCAGAAAACGATTATGCAAACTTTTCTACCCACGCAATCACGTAAATTCTTAGCTAAATTCTTAAAACACTTGGTATAACTCTCGGATGCTGCTAAATTTTTTGGAATTCCACGTTGCGCAATGCAAACTATTCGAGTTGGCTCTTGTCAAATGGTTAGTGGCACTATAATTCCAGTATCAAACGTGTATCAAATATAAAAATGTCTTCTTATTAATTAATAATTAACTCTTTTCAATAAAACAACAAGACTTTTGTCGTTGTTGTTGTTGTTTAGGGTCATCATCTTATTTTATGTTCTAATACCACGGAGCCGCAATATTTAAAATGAAACATTTTCGTAACTTACTTTGTAGGTACTAAGGATCGTCAAATAATTTCGTGGTTTGAAATTAAGATAAAAATCGAGGACAGGCATAAACCCTAATTATACTATTCTTATATAACCGGATGGAACTAACGCGTGAGACTAAACTTGAACTTCTTTTCGTCTTCTTTTCGAATACGCAATGTTTCTTGTTTCATTATATTTCACTATTCGTGCTCACGAGAAGCAATAAAATGATAAATGAGAACTAGTTGCAAATTCAACATTCGTTTTAATTTAATATTGGGATTAAGATCTATGTTTAAGATGAGAATTCCTTTTACGATACGTTTCGTATATCCCTCCTTCTATTAAAATTCCTTGCTGAAGACGTTCAGCGAAATTTGAAAGAAATTTGAAAGTTGCGACTAGTTACGAGCAAAAATCCCAAGAGTTACGATGGAACGCTGAAATTTCAGGAATTTAACTGACGCACAAAATTCAAATGTAACGCGTGTACGGATCCAGAAGAACAGATCGCATCTCGTCAACAAAAGAGACAGTGCCGGAACTCGTTGAAACCACAAACGATGTCTATTATTCCGTCACAGTCCCACGTGAATGCTGACTTGAATCCATCACTATCTCCCCAACCAATCTCACGATTCGTGCAACAGATGTAAAGCGTTCAAACGTTACGTTTGCTTATGCAAATATTTCTAACGAGCTGATTGTTGCGATGATTATCACCAATGACCTACGATGATAAAATGTTTCTTCTTCCTGCTCCACTAGTTTCTGTCTACTTAGCCTCTGGATAAATAATTCGAGATAGCTGAAGAAATATTTCACCCGTGTCATCGCTTAGCCAAATCGAATAACTTGTTCTTCGGCGAAGACTTCATAGAGACTTCATAAGACATTATTCTTTTCACTAAAGAAAGATTAAAAGTATTTTAGACCAATAGTAATAGAGATACTTTTGTTGTCTTCATTATTATCGTTCCATTTAAGTGACTGGATGACACCTGGATGTATTACTGGATGACACGCAACGATGCAACACTTGTCTACATTGATACACAGTGACGATACGGTGCGGAGATACGCAACAAGTGGACGTTAAACAGTAATGTGGAACATCCGATTTGTTAGTGCTTTCTGCAATTGTTTTATTCTTAAGGGGAAACAAATACGTAAAGATTGCATCCGACATTCTACTAATATTTATTAAGGTATCAGAAATTGGTGAGACGTTGTACAATCGTTTAATCGTTATTATTGTCAACGAAATGGAATAATCTAGTGAAGATGAAGTTAAAGTATCAGATACTACTATTTGATTGATATTCTTAAGTACCATCTTGGAAGAGATTTGAAGAAGTTGGAAGGTAGCTTGGAAAGGGTAATCTCTGTGACCTTACCATTTGTAAATTCGTTTCTTGAGAGGAGCCTGACACGCTATTAGAAAGTCCATCCTAGAAAGTTTTTTCTTTCAGTGTATCGTCTGATATTGGTTTCACGTGTAACTTGAAATCCATTAAATTTAAATTTAGAAATATGTTGAGAATATTCTAGATACAGTTTCGAGAATTTCTTGCTGAAATATCTTATTGATACGAAACAATATACTCCAACTAAATTTAAGCATTTATTATTGTGAAATATATATGATAAAGGCCTAATAAATTAGGTTCACAAATAAACTTGTATAAATCACTATAAATAATTAAATTACCTCTAGATGTTACAACGTGGAACCTTCCATGGAAAACTGAGAAAGAAGAAAAACAGATTTCCATCGTACACACATCAGACTCGATGCACATACCAGAAACGAGGCTCACAGAAACACTAACAGAAACTTATAAATTCCATTTCACGGAACTTGTTCAGGATCATCCTCCCGGTTCTCAGAAAATTTCACTCTCTCTCGAAAGCACGAGCTCACGACGAGGCGATTCACCGATTTCTAGGTAGCACAGCAGCCCCTCCAAATACGTCAAGTAATAATGGATTTCCGTGTACAGTAAAATCCACCACGCATACCACCTTTATCTCATAATTGATCTCTTAATCGGATCGAATAAAGAATATCTGAACTGATCGTTGATTCTTTTCGAAGGGAGTTAAGGAATTTCGCAAGGATCGATGCTGGACCGCGCGTGGTCGACGTCGACGTTGTCGTCCTCGTCGTCGTCGTCGTTGGCTTAAAGAGCCCAGTTGCGTAATGGACCCAGCGAGCACGATGGCACGGATCGGTTAAATGCCATCACACTGTCGGCGGACGAGCCTCCATCCGCGGCACAACCACGGTTGCGTCCACATCGTACATATTTATCGCTGGTTATGGAGCCATGGCTCGTCGCAGGTGAATCAATGCTCCATTAAATAGCGACGCCCGAGAATGTTACGAGGGTGTCTTTGAAAAATGTCAGAGATCGCTAGGACCCGGTGGACGGTGAACGTTAAACTGGTTCGTTTACGGAAATGTAGAAAAGCAACTGATTTATTCGCGTAGTTTGGCTGGGCTTTGGAAAGATGTCAAGTTATCGATAAGCTCGTAACTGATTTACAACTGACGTTTCATTAACAATGCTGATGACTCGAAATATGCTCGAAGCCGTTCAATCCATTCGTTATCAAGCAAATTTAAATCGTCTCGCTCTGGGTGCCAAGGTTTCGTTTTAAAGAAACCATGAAATATCACAAAATCTAATAATATTAAGTTATTACGTGACCAATTGTAATCAATCTAAAATTGCAGCACACGCTACGAGATATTTTGTAGTTGGCAGTGAATGGGTTAAAGGCTGCTCGCTTTGTCTTATAAAATGATCCATGGGAGTTGTAAAGAGATGAATTGTTAATTGTTATTCATCTAAGTTAAGAGACATAATAATCGATCTTGATAACGGGCAAATCAATGAGATCTGCAAACATCAATTTTAAACATTCAAGGATATGCAATACATATAGTATGCATATACGTTCATTCACCGAATCCTGTATGTATTTTATATCGGAAGAATCAATGATTTTGCAAATGGGACTCTGCATCGTCATCCGAGTATCATCGTTCGAATGCAAAACATCGCCTACAGCCATGCTTATTTGATACTCGGTTCACTATAATTCAAGATGCAGATGTTACAGGAGCATTAACCAGTCTTGTTTGTTTGCTTTCCAAACGATGGATAGTTAATCGCTGTGATTAAATTCGAGTTTAATGCCGAGCAAATAACAGTATATTATATTGTAAAACGCGTCGATAAAGTTTGAAATATTTATTATACACCACTGAATCGGCGATAATGGATTGATTAATGGTTTCTAAAGTTGGTTCTTTTAGTATTTCAAACGCGTCGATTATTATGCATTATAACTTGTCCAGGCGATGTTAGCGTAAAGCGATCTTTCGCAAATGGATCGATACATCTTGCGATCGTGCAGAGTGTTTCGAAGGCATCGAGATTGCTCTTTGCGAACGATGAACGGAAATACAGTTTGTCCGCATCTTAATAAGCGTGGAAGGCTGCGAATCGATTCGCAAGGCACGTTTCGTTAATTACGTACAATTTTCTGAATGACACCTGAAGATTCTTTTATTTCAATCTATGATAAAGTTTCGAATAATTGGTTTCTATATAAAAAAATAGTAGCATCCCCTTCTGGTTTTCATTCAGATAAGTACATTATAAAATCGGTTCATTTGGTAATTTCTGATCATCTCTCTCGCAACGAACTTTATTCTTCGATCCATCTTCCACCAGGAATGTATATTATGGACTCGTGGAAAATGTCTCGTGGATATAACGAATCGAAGGGAAAAACAAGCGGCACGGTCAACAACGATTAGAATCTGCTCTTTTGCCTTAAAAGTGTCCTCCAGCTCCACCGTCGTGAATCATCCTTTGTATACCAGACCGGTATCGATCGATTTATTTCTCTCGCGTGCTGGATAAATTATCCGCAGCATCCAGATGTGGAACAATCACGAGCGAATCTAACTTCCTCCCCTTTCTTCGGGCACCGTAAGTGGTATTGTTGGTTGCGACGAAGCATGTACATGCTACAAACAGGAAATTTCACCGATATTCAATTAACATCGAGAGCCAGCCATTTAATACGCTTTCTCTCTCTTAGACCCTCTCGCGGTTATTTTATTATGTAATTTCACCTGGACGATTTAAATGCCAGCGGGCATTACCTTACGCGGTTCAATGGATGATTAATTTCATTCTTTTATTCTTCACCTCTTCGCCGTGGGCTATTGTGATCGTTTATCTACTGAAATATTGCGTTACGTAGGCTCTGAACCGTCGACGTCAACGATCAAGATTTCAAACAGAAACAGTGTTTCAGTTTAACGCATTTCATTTCTAATTGTCGGGTAGAATTTTGTTTAACATTTAAAATGTAAATTAAACGTTTGCTTCGGATTTGTAAGTATTTGTTCGGAAGGATAGAATTGCTAATTAATTTCGAAGCAGAATGCTCGAGGATCGGCTCGTGAACTTGACGATTATGCAAATTGAGTGACAATGAAATGGGTACACAGACCCGTTGGCTTGCGCGGAAGAAATCATTGCAGTACTTCCTACTTTCTGGTAAACAACTTTCGTTGCTCATTTGGTCTTGTATCTGGGAAAATTTTGCAATTCTCTTACTTCTCAACTGTAATACCTGTAACAAAATTATATTGAAATTAAAGGAAAATTATTGTTAATCTTAACATGCAATCAAAGCTGAAAATATAATTTTTAAATATATAATATTGTAGAACGTATTTTACGCATAAGATAAAATAATATTTAATATATCATTGATTCTAGAAAAAAAAACATAATAAGAGTTCTCTTACGTGCCTGTACGATTTCCACATATCGTGAATTCTACAAATGTGAAGGACATTACTATTTTAGTTTCCAATACGAGGAGCAACACGAGGAGCTATCTAAACTGACTTTCACGGTTAGAGCGGAAGATCGAATTTACGATCGGTTTCGAAAATCCCCCGACCTCGTTCATTAACTTAAAAAGATTGTTACTCCAATCGTCAAGCACTAGTCGCGCGGAAATTCATTTTTCTACAGGATATAACGCGATACATCAGAATCGTCGAAAAGTGGAGGAGAACCGCGATACATAGTCCGAATGGTTTCAACGTTATTTCACCGGTATCGCGGTTCTCAGGCTCGCGTGAACTTTCCGTTTCGACGTTCCACGGCACCTCCAGTCCTTCGAGCATACTTCTTCGACCGTACTCGCACGAGCGCGATTGATTTATCCCCTGGGTGTCGACGATAAAACAGCCGCATTGGCTGTGGCAAGGTGACACGAGGTCTCGAACCACCTGTGCGCTGTGAATGCACACGCACCGGTGCATTATGATCCTCGTAATTCACCAGGAATCTTCCGAACGACGCTGGGACGACGTCCCGCGATAAGTTAATTACCAACGAACAGGATGCCGGTTCATCGCCGATTAGCACCGAGCAAAGTTCAAAGGTTTACCTAGAAAGATCAGAAATATGAGAAAATTGGGTCCTGCTTGGGAAATTGAAAGGCGATGTTGGTATTCGTTGATAAGGTTGAAGGAAGATAGGGTGAGGAATGTCTGAAGCGAAGTGGTTCGTCACTGATTAGCAATGAGCAAAGTTCCAAGGTTTACCTAGGAAGATCAGAGATATGAGAAAATTGGGTCCTACTTGGGAAATTGAAAGGCGATGTTGGTGTTCATTGATAAGGTTGAAGGAAGATAGGGTGAAGAATGTCTGAAGAGAAGACAGAAAAATGATAAGAAGTGGTTCGTCACTGATTAGCAATGAGCAAAATTCAAAGGTTTACCTAGGAAGATCAGAGATATGAGAAAATTGGGTCCTGCTTGGGTAATTGAAAGGCGATGTTGGTATTCGTTGATAAAGTTGAAGGAATGGTTTGAAATGTTTGAAGAGAAGATACGAAAGTGGTAGGAAGCAATTGAAAAATTGTAACATAGTAACAATTGTGATTAACAAAAGAATATCAGTTATTTATAATACTAGAATCATGTTTCTCTGAAAAATGTATTGAAATATTATTAATTCTTAAGAAGATGTAACATTGTTGTAGTAGATGAGCGTAAATGTGCGAATACAATGCTATAGGATTAATTAATAGATTGATAGATTATGCTTATTAAACTGTTAGAGGCCTATTCAATTTTCAGCAGGTTTTAATAGGGTCATGGATAAACGACAAGACAGTGATTTACGTGAATGATTCGATATCACATTGTTAGAGAGATTGAAACAGTGAAATTCGAATGACGCAGGAGAATTTAAAGCCAATCAAATGCATTAACAAGGGATAAATGGACGTTGCTAAACGAGATCTGTACAAGGTATCTTCTATATGGATATATTACTTCATTAAATCCATACGCCTGTATACGACGTCATTAATAAACCACGGGGACCATAGTAATAACTGTCGTTAAAAAATGAATTCTCCAGCGACCTGTCGTTGCGTCCAAAGATCAATAGATAAATCATATCAGAACTCGAGGCACCTGCTTTTCGACACGCTGACAAGAACAGCGATTCCTCTTGTTCGCGTGAAAATATCAACGTTAAACACGGCTGATAGGCGTTTCGACCAAGTAGAAGAGTCGGTCGCTCCTCCTATTTCTCCACCTCTTACTTAGAGCATGTTGTTACAATCGCCCCATCACGAACTCGGTTTTCACTTTAATCAACCAATCAAAGTTAAGTGCGGCTTCTTAAAAATAGTTAGAATTAATAACATAATCGGGGGAAATTTACATCTCAAATCTTCCATTAAGATGTCACTAGAATCATCGTATTGTCGGAGGTACCTTTTGCGTATAGAAAAATTTTAATTCATTCAGCGTTGCTTTCAATATTGTTGTAGTAGTAGCGTTGATCGATTGAGGAGATTCCTTACATTGATTCTTCAAATTTCTTTTATATCTTCTCTGTTGTGATACTTGTAACAGAAAGAATAGAACAATCAACTGATCAACATATTACTTCAATATATATATATCATATTTAAACATTCTAATAAGTTCTAATAAATACGTATCGTGTGAGTGGCATATATCTTATATCTCGTCGGTGACTACACTTCCCCTGAAATTTAAATAAATATTTCAAGTCGAATAAGGTAGCAGGTTGACTGTAGCGAGTTGACTAAATGATCATACATGTTATCTCTGGATCAAGTATAAATCCGCAATTAATTATTACTGTCACAAGGACGAGAAAATTAAAGTGATACATGCATTTTGGTCAAAGTAAAGTACCCACGAATTGCACGAAATGTTCATCCATCATGGTCTTAAACTGTTGTCAACTTTTCTGACCTTCGCTTCGCGATCTTCATCTTGATCACCTGTTTCACTACACATTTTCGTGCGACGAGTCTCGGTCTCGTCTCGTTTTAATTGTGTTTCTCCAGCGACGAGGCCAACCAAGTGTGGTCAGAAGAGACTGTTGTTGCGGAAATACAACTTCGACCGAGAGCGGCATTTCAGTTCGAAACCCTCTTGACCGATCGTGACTCGCGTTTGTCTCGCAATTGCGACAGAACTGCTCCTCGTTACCTCTCTCATATACATGGATGCGACTGTACGACCTTTGCTGTAACGTTATGCGATCGAAAGAAGAAGAAAAAGGGGAAGGATACTGCGGAGGAGACACACGTGCAAAATCTGGAATACATGTTTCGCTAATAAATATCCTAAGCAGATAATTAACATTCTGCTGTTGTACTTACAGACATAACTATGTAATTCTTAATAAATAACTCAATTTTAATTTACGACATTATAGAATAATAAAATAAAATAAAGGAACTCAATTTTTCTATCGATGTAAGTTTCGGTTTGTAGAATTTTCATTACTAATCACTTCTATTTGGCATGTTGAATAATAATTAGTACATAGCGAATAATAAGAACTGACAATTTCATGCTTTACTGTACTTGTGATAAAATAAGAAAAGATATAGCACTCGAAAAAATTCTCAAAAGAAGATGATTAGAATTTTACGATAGTTGCATCATCGGAAAAGAAAGATCGATCATGGCGTCATTTGAAGAGAAAGGATAAACGCGCGTAACGTACACGTCGATGGATGTATTTCCATTTACGCAAAAAAATTCCCTGTTACTTTTTTCTTTACGCGTGCTCCCATCGATCGTTCGACAATCGAACAAAAAACATACGAGCATATCTAAGAAGTTTAATATTCTTGTTTGCACGTAACAAATATTTATAAGAGTCGTTCATTTGCCTTCACCTTCCGTCAATAGGATATAAAGAGCAAAAAAGATATAATAAAATAGAAATATAAAAGGTTACAATTAGCTTTTTGGAATTTGTGAATTTATTACGAAAGATTAAAATTCTTGCTTTATTATTAGTTTATAATTATGCGATATTTATGCTATTTTAGTTTTCTCTACTCATTTATCCAAATATATAGTGTAGGTACGATATTATTACCATTAAATATAATTAATAAAGACATCTTACGCGTTCAATCAAATTTCAACAAATTATTTCTTACCATTAATGTATTTCTTATGGAATAAGAAATGTAGTAGTAAAAAGTAATGATGACTTTTTACCAGAAAAATGGGAGACCAAATCCAAGATCGTCCAAGTAATTTTCGCTGATGAGCACGTGGGTTGAACTTCCAAAACTTTCTAGCGATCTATCGTTAATCCAACAATCACGTTTAATTTACATCTTCCAAGCCTACATCACACTATCAACTTCTCAGTTTCACTTACATAATCAATAAGTAACTACTCGCATACTTACATACGTACGTAATACTTAACCACCGTTTCTCAATACGCGCAAACCAGCTTCTAAATCGTCCGAACAAACGTTGTTTCGTCGTATTCGCGGCAAACAAAATCTCTCCATCCAATTTTTTCACCGTCGTTAAAGCCAACAATGCGACGAAACTTGACGAACGGATGATCCTCGACTTTCGGTTACGTTCTTCTCTGCGTTACCGTCGATACGCAAAGGTTACGACAATGGTTCTCAACCACGTGGAACCCTCGGAGCTATTTACATGTGCCTGCGACAAAGTATTGAAATAATTAAATCGAAGCCTTTGTTTTATTAGTGGCAAGTGACAACTCGTAGCTAAAATTAGCGGGGATGCTGATCCAAAAGATTGTTAGCTTGTGTTTTACAATTATGTAAAAGGAAATAAACACGTATGAAAAAGAAAATTTATTCAGGAACTCGATAAAATCCTTTTCCTTTTAGATGTTTAGGTTTTCAAGTAGCAATACGTGCGAAATAAAGAGAATTTCCAACAGCACGCCAGGGTCGACACTGCAGGAGCGACAGTGCTCTTTCCCTCGCGCGCAGGAACTCTTCTGAAACTGTAAACCGCACAGTTTCATAAAGAGATTGTTCTATCTTTTAAAAGAACTCGCTATGTTAAATGTTATCGATGATATCAAGTAGAAATAAGGAGTGCAGTATATTAGTGTTATCACCGTGTGCTGTTGTAATCCGATTGCGCCTGCCACTATTTTTCTAATCTCGAATGCGCCTGCAACGCACGAAGGGTTGAGAACCCCTGGATTATGGTAACGCAATTGCGCATCTGGCACGAGCGCACGTACTGCTGGCGCGTGCTTGATACCTCCCAGCTGAGACCATATATCCAAGAGGAAAGACGAAACAACGCGTCGTACTCGCGTTGACGTTTCTGCGATTTCACACGACTTTTTCATCGCGCATTCGTGGCTAAAGCAAATTAACCGTGCTATTATCGCCGCCTCTTTCTATGACGCTGACTTTAAAACTTAAGTCCAAGTCCCCGTGTCTTTTTACCGTGTGTCCCGCATAGCGGCCGGATGCTAATAGGGTGCTTGCACGCGTTAGAACGTTCTCGCTGCAATCCGTATGCGACTGGTTTGTGTTACGAGACGTAGTAATATTGCTAGACAATGGTGTGTTAAAAAAGTTGTTCGATAAATATAATTTTACATGTTTGCACGTGTAGCTAATTAGGAAAACTCTTGTAGTTCAGTACGATTTATTTCATTTATGCCTATTGGTATATCGTTCGACCCCCGTATGATGATAAATCTAAGGCTTGCGAGAAGACAAGATGATTTTTCTACAATGACATGGCCATAACTAGTTCAAAGCATGAAATTATGTTTACCTGTTAACGATTTTACAGTAGAATGATTAGTGGAAATTTTGAAGACCATCGACGTAATATTATAGTCGGGATATTCGTGATGCTTACGAATCTGTCATAAAAGTTACACAAAAACTTCGAAAAAATATGTTATTATGACATAAAAATGTAAAAATATACACCATTTAATCTGCCATGAAACCTATATGTATGTATGTATGTATGTAATGATGTAATAATTTCTAGATGTTAAACGTAATTCTAGTCATCATTTTTAATCAGCAGTAAAATATGACCCGAGGTAAAATATAGAAAAGAGTACTTACTATGATTGATTATAGTAAAAATGGTATAATGTTACACTGAAAGTAGTAATCACATTCAATCTGTCACCTTCAAGTGATGCAAAAGTTCGTAGCATCTTTTTTAAATGTTCGTGTTTCGCCACCTGAAATGATCGCAATAAATACACCTGTGTATAAATATGTAAAAGGTGAATATAATTATCTAAAAATATTTGCAATTAAGGACTCCCCGTAGGGATTTTATTACAACGGTAGAGAAAAAAACAATTTTATTATTTGCAGTTGCATGCAAGCATGCAGCAATCGTAACCAATAACAAAACCGCAATTAGCGCGTGTTACGCTATTTCAGCTGAGGATACATTCAACCTTGAATGCACATTCAAGTAGAAGGAATTGCAATAATCGTTGATTCTAACGTAAAAAATGACAGTGACTAATAGATTAAACATCTCTCGAAACATGCACGCCCATTAAAATCTTTTAGATACACGTGTACATCTTATTCTTATTATTTCTCCTTTGCCGTGCGCGAAATCTGTTATTGATACCGTTCATGATTCTTCAAACGAGTATTCCCTTGCAAAATGTATTTAATAGTGACATGTAGTATTCAAGCAGTTATTATGATACTATTTTATTCCTGTTCTCATAATATATACATTATACTTTTCATACCAAAGTACTTAACTGTAATAAAGATGTGTGCTTAATCATTCCTCGATTAACATATAGTAATAAAGTTTATAATTATTTTTAAAAGTTAACGAAATATTTTACAAGTCTTATACCGTTCGAATTACTCATATTAGATACTACAGTGACGACTATTCATCAGATGGAAGAGATTAATGCGACGTTCGATAATGAATTGGACAACGTGTGCATATTTGCATGCGAAAAAATTGCCAGGCGGAAAATCGAATTTACCAGATAAATGAAAAATGCGTCATAAGGAATACTCGTTCGTGTTCTTGTAACACGCAATGGCATATTTAAAGATTACGTAAAACCGAAGGTGTTCCATCGTACGAGTTCCAACGAGATCAGGAAGACCAGAACGCTATTTCCTGCAGCATTGTTATCTTTTCTCAATAGACATCCCAATTTGTATTGTACGCAATTAAACTTTTAGATGCAGACATTGATAGACTTAGATTTACTCAAACTAACTACGGATTATTCTTGTTCCTCGTCTTGTTCTGACTTATAGAATTATTCCCCTTAATTCTGCTCGCGTTGTCGCCAAACACCCTGTATAATATATTTTTGTCGCATTTAGTTATTAAGAAAAGGTATCTAGATATAATGAAGGTGAAAAGGAAGTTATACAAGCTCAAATGCTGTCTGTATCTATTACCATATTAATTTTCCTGACTATGCTGTTTGTGGTAATATCACATTATTCTCAACAAATAATGACCCGCTTCCCTCATATTTCTTAGCGTCGATGATACTCGTGTATAATTACAGCAGAGATGACAGTGTGATCAATCATCTTTTGAAAAAATCACTAAAGTCGTCCATTAGATTTATTTAATCAGTGACTCTAACAAATTGCATCGTTTAAGTTCAATTTATATGTTATTATCTGCAACGAAATTAATAAGGATTTTGTATTTATTACAATATATTGAAAAAATATAGATATAACAAATTAATATATATTACGTCACCAAAATACAAAGTAGAAAGTTCTTACGTATATTCTTTCTTTCCGCAATGTTCAAATAGCATATACCTTGCTTAGTCCACTAATATGTAATCATCTTCAGGCGAAGAGAATCGAACGAAATATTTAACTCTTTACTTACGGACAGGATGTATAAGTTCCATCAGCTTTTCAATGTATTACTGTATTAATTTAAACGCTTTGAGACTCACTGAAACTTTGAGGTCCACTTCTGTATAATTAATGATCTTAACGATGACTTATAATGAAAATTATGTTATAGGGTGTTTGCTTGTGCACCTAAATTAAGTAGTAAAAAAAGTTAGTACAAATTTGAAAAACTCTTAAGAAATTCAGTTAATAAAGAGTTAATTAAGAGTTTATATTTATTCGAAGTTCGGTTACTATACTTATACCAAAATACGTACAAATACTTAGATTGACATTTAAACGTGTCCCCTGCCACGGGTTCATCCTCGGCTCTTCTCATTATGCATCGAAATCCTTTTGAACGTCTGTGGCATTCGCTTGAAATAGCACGGACCGTCATCAAATATGGTAACAGTCGACAACTCCTACAAAGAAACGAATAGTTAATTACATTCGACCGAAGGACACGTCAATGAAATTTTTATGCAATCATTACTAGAAGTAAATATTAATAAAAGTCAATGAGAAACAAATGTTTATCATTAGTTATTTGCGTTGACAGGTACAGCGAAATTTTCAGTTTGTCAAGATCGTGACTTCATGTTGCGGATTTGTACATTGATCGAAGGATTATTCGTGTCTCTATTTGCGTTTGGATTTTTTAATCGAATAATTTGCAAGGAGGAAGAACGATTTGAAGACAGAATGATATTATTGTCTATATTTCGTGTGGTTTTGCATTTTCATTATTTTTCGTTGTTTATTAGACGATTTCAAGATTTCCTTTAGTTTATCAATCTTCATGCCATTGCATAGGTTTTGTAAAGGTATTAAACAAATATCTTTTCCCTTGTAACAGATCCATACCTGTAAATAAATAAGTAAGTAAAAAACAGGTATGAACGAGAGTCAGGCGGTGCAATGTCCTGTGATTAAGGCCAGTGATGAAGATGAGACGTCTTATATGTATATAAGATATTCAGAGTCTAATAATTTTTCTACTATCTAGAAACTTGCTGTTTCTCTATCCACACACAAATTATCTTATTAACGAGCAACATTTTTCCCGTTTGTTAATTTTGGGTAAGAAAAAATTTTCCGGACAATCACGATCAGAATGCTCACGACGATTAGAATAACAAATTATTCAATTACAGATATATATTTTCCAAAAACAAAAATCGTTTATATCCTATTACTTTTTTTAAATAAGGTAGTACTTAAATGTTTCCTTTTTATCTAAAGTTTCTTAATAAGAATCTATCTCAATAGATAGTTTGCGCATAATTAGCAAGTCCTTAAAGAAAATCATAGAAAACGCAATCGCGTGCACATTAAAAAAGAAAAGATGGAAGTTATGCAAAACGCAATTATGCGCGCGTTGAAAAGAAAAGATTGTAAAAGACAGGGAATTATAAATTTCGATAGCGAAATGGAAGGGAAGAGAAAAAGAAGTGAAGGGAAGAAGGCAAGACGCCTGGAGACGCGGTAGCCGGAGGCGATCTCCGCATCTTCTTCAGAAATGGCAAGGTCACCGGTAGTTACGTCACCAACTTTCCTCGGCTCATCTTGGATCAGCGCGTAACGACGCCGAGAAAAGCAAATGTCACAATTACCAAGGACGTTCGGCCGTGTGCACGAAGCCTCGAGGCTTCGACATCGCACAACCGACTATGAATAGGGGTAGGAGTCGTCTGTTTCACAGATTCGGCTTTCACATTTGACTGGTAGCGCGTCAGGTAGCGTCAAATCTCTACGCCATTGCACAGCGAATCTGCGAGGATCGTCCATGTTGCAAAATCGCTTACATTTTGTAAGCGGCTCTTCTCCCTATATCTTTCCTTCGTCGAAAAAGTGAAAAAAAGGTACGATACTCACGATCGGCCATAATTCAGTGCCCCATGTTTGGTGAAATACAAAATTGAGAAAAACTGTGTGGGTGCTGGGTGAAATAAGAATCTCAGGGCCTCGGGATTTAGGCTCCTTTTGTATAAAACGCACGCAACTTCTTTTCTATATATATAATGACTGAAAAAAAAACTTTGTATAATTGATTCCATTATGGAGATGTAATTCTTTAATATTTAAATATTCAGTAAAAATTTCCATGTTACCCGTTTTCTTAAAAATATTCGATTCTGTTATATGACACTATTGAAAATGACAAAAACTTATGGTTTTATTCCAAACGATGTGATAAAAATATCACTTTTACAAACATTCTGAAAAATAAATATTGAAAGATAAGAGAGGATTAGTGATCAAAGTTTTTATTCCATATGTTACTTAAATTTATTAGAAAGAAGTGGGACAGGATTCCATTAAAATTATTAAACTGTGATATACCTTTCTGTATTCACCGTTTAATGTTTCTGTGTCAGTAAAGTATAAAACGACTTTTAAATCCAACGTAAAAGGGAACATTATAGACAAATACTTACATTGACGTGTTCAAAGTGTAGGATTATCTCCAAGTAAACACATTTCACATGTTACATCACAAAGCATCTTACTTAATCCAAGATTATGAACCATCCGAGATGCGTTACGAGCTGAAAGCAGAAGACAGTACCTCGAATAAAGTTCATCGAAATGCAAATGTCGAAACACAATAATCAAATATTTTTTTTCCTTTGCACATCTATGATTAGAACGTTGACAAAAAATAATGATATTGCTACTCGTAATATACATGCATATACGTGGGAGCCGTTCTCAGACAAAAGTGACTCAACGCCATTCTTTTTGAATTTTTTTCAACTTCGGTGCCAAAGTACTTGATTTTGAAGCTTGATTTTATAATTGTTTCAATCTTCTGTCCTTTTCATCTTGTGAGTAGAAGCGCTGTTGCAATTTTTGCATTGTTATAAGAATATAGTTGTAAGTGTGGTATAAGAGGGTTGAGTGTACACCTAACGAACCGATAGTAAATAACCCTTTCGACATTAAGCTTGCCGCTTCTATTTCTAAGCGCGATTCAATTGTTATTGTGATCTAAAGATAGATGAACTTGACGTGACTAGACTCATATACTGTGAACAGGAACAATCTCTGTAGTGAAAGACGAAAGGTCCTTGGCATTGCTGACGGTGTTCCTGCAACAAAGTCCACCTAAAAGATTCGTTTCGTTATCTGAATAGCCATGATTGGCAAGTGCAGAAATAACATTTCAACCAAGAATACCCTCTACGAAATGACGATGCCACAAATTCCATTAAATGAGCATATCAATCCATTATAATGACACAGACACGGAAAAAAGTGTTTAGCATAATGTATTATTACATTGCTATTTAGAAAAGTTCAGAAGAAAAAAAATTAAATATTTTTGCAAAACTAAGCGATTACTATATCTGCAGACAACTCATAAATAATCTGCAAGCAAAGTGGAGAACAAAAATTCTCAAAAATATAAGAGAATATGAAAACATTTATATCTTTATTTCTTAAAAAAGTGGATCTAAGAATCAGAATTGGCTATATGCACATTCATTTTACCTCTCCTATGTCTTCAGAATCAAATCATGTACCATAAGATTGAACATCGCCAAATAGAAGAGTTATCTGTAAACATACACAATGTTAATTTTCGTGGCAATTCTACGAATAATTAGAATACGTGAAACATAAAAGATGTTCGGTATTAAGGTAACTGACCATAGCTACCAGCGAGCAGATACTCGCACTTAACACAGATACTCGAGCTTCTGTAATAACGAAGAGAAAAAACAGCGCCAAGCGAAAGAATGCAAAACACTCCTCTACGGAGGAGACACTTGCACCGTTGCATCGCGGATGCATCCTAGAACCGTTAGGGGATAGAGACCGATCCGCGAATCTCTGGCTAGCGTAATGTCAGGTGGGGATGCAACACCCGCGATTTTCCTCCTATATAAAGCCAGATGCAACGTGGATACCTGGTATCACGTATTAGTTCGTTGTTTAAGGACGAAGGGACTGAAGTCCAAGTTTGTAACGAAGAAGTCATCGCCATGAAGACGGTGGGTCCCGAGGGGCAATTCTGTAAAAAGAAGGGATCGTAACTTAAACCGGCGGGTGAACCATCGCGTCCGCGTTCTCTCATACGGGCAGGAAACGACCGCTGATTTTGGCCGCGGACTCGGAAATTTTTTTTTACGTAACAGTGAAAGTGAAGAGGACTGTGACATTTGTGCGTAAGCGATGTTCCACGCACCGAAGATTAATCATAATTATCACCGTCTCCCGATAACGAGTCGTATCGGATCTCTTCTTTCGCGTAGGGTTAGAGTTCTGCCGTTGAAATCGATGAATTCTTCTCTCCCGATATTATTACGTTGCACTCGTTGCAATTATAATTTTCACATGTGTGCATTAATATAATACGAGTGCGTAATTTTACGAATTACGCTCATTGATGGTAGATAAATCCTGAAACTTTTTCTTTTAATCGATGCCTCTGGAAGATTCAGATTAATTATATTATCTGCAATAATCTATATCATTATTAAACAACATGCAAAATTGGTTCAATCAGTATAATTAGTAGATAGATAGCAGTAAATTACGTAATATGTTGGAATGTTTAAAATCATTTTTTTAAACAAAAGTTGGAGGAGGTATGGTAATGCGTTCGAATGTAAACATTATTAAGATCTTCCAAGAGTAGGCTTCGCAGGAGTTGCTGTAATCTGAGTAACTCGAACGGTAAAAGAATGGTTGAAAAGGTCCGGGTTCGAGTCCTGACTGAACAAATTGCTCGACCGATTACGTGTTGCTTACATAACATAGTCGTTTTGAGGCGTCTTCAGCAGTGGCGATGAACTCTGAAATAAATCGAAACTTAAAAAGGGAAACATATATTTGTAACACGGATTATTTCTCTCCTTATAACTATGTAGTTTTTATTAGAATAGAATTTCGGTATACTTACAGTATACTTATTTTTAAAAGTCCAAGGAAATTGATCACACCATAATATTACAGATGATCATTTTATACCTGAAAATAACGAGAATTAGATCGGAAAACTAATTTACAAACATCAAGTTAGAAAAAAATCCAAACTATCGATAAAAATCGAAAGTTTCGTTGGAATGGAAGTAAAAGTAGTAAAAGTTAAATGATGTAAAGTTATTAGATAATCTTCCTTTACGCAGATCATCATCTTCGTGACACTAGTGGTAGGAGCTCTTGCAGCACCCCAGGGCAATCCAAATGACATCACGATCGTAAAACAGGAAGAACAGAACAATATTGGAGTAGGTGGTTATCACTTCAGTTATGAACAGAGCGACGGCCAAAAGAGGGAGGAAACTGCCGAATTGAAGAATGAGGGAACCGACGATGAAGCCTTAGATGTTACCGGTAGTTTCACTTTCACATCGCCAGATGGTCACACTTACAGGTATAATGCTTGAAAAATACGTGGTAAAAATGAAATATGGAATTCGAATTTATTATTTGAGACTGAGCTCTTCCCTGCTAACAAATCATTCAAAATATCGAAGAATAATTATTTTATTTAAGGGTCGATTACACAGCTGATAAGGATGGATTCCACCCTACCATTAACCTCGTCAAATAATAAAAAAGCCTGAGGACTATAGTTCCATGCTAATGTTATCGAGGACTTTCCGACCATCGACACACGCCAACATAAATATATTATAAAATATTATATAAGTACCTTACAATCGCATGGCATGCGGTTCATTGCTCAGTGCGCGTTGTTCTCAAAGGTTTCGACCGTTAACTTGAAGTAATCGGTTTGCTTTATTTATCTTTACATATCCACAATATCATTTTACTTCTTATCGTTAAGATACATTCGCTGGTTTTCCTTTTGCCTCTTTATTATATTTAACATTGAATATATAGTATGAAGCCAGGAATACCGATGATTGCTACTACAAATCACGCAGAGTATAGGATTGTTACGGAATGTGACAAAAGATAAGAATATAAAGAGAAAAAAAAATATAAATTTTCAGTAGCATTCTAAATTGTGCCAAAAAATTTGATGCTGTAGCTTTATAACTTCAATTAAAAACAATCATTGAATCAATGTATACATGCGGTTTTGATTGTTAAAATGGAAGAAGGATAAGAACGTTCATCCGCATTGAACGCGTATGATGAAAATGTACATTCTAATAACTTTTATGAAACGTGTGCCAATGCGTAAAAAAAGTTATTCTACATAGTCTTGAAAAACTACTGATTAACATTTTGAACGAGAGGCGTTAGAAGTTCCATTTACCATACATTTTTAAGGAGGCGACGACGGAGCACTCATTTTACACGATTTAGAATTCGCGTAAAAATGTGCAATTTTTTTATATGCATACCTTCACCGTATGTATGTAACAAGACACCAATTGCGTAAATAAATATATATACAAAATTCAACGTTATGTGTTACAAATTATGAACCTTCTCATCTGAACGTAATTATACATGCGATTAAAAAATTTGTGTATATTTCTTAACACCTTGCATATACCTGAAATGAACAAAGAACAGCGAATATCTGAATTAATAAACGAAGATATAAATATAGAAAAAATGATTTCAAATGTTCAAAATTGATGGTATAAGATAAGATAAAAAGATAATAAAAAAATTTGTTTAAAGTGTAATAAAAGGTAAATAAAAATATAAATAAAAATACAGTAGTTTTAAGTGATACTATTTCTTAAAGCAAACAATACTGATATATACATACATGTGTATTTTCAGTAATATATTCATTAATAATTATTTTATTATTATTTACAATACGACACATTATATTATCTAATGCGATTAATAATTAAAAGGCACATAATTAGAATTCTCATAAACTTTAGCTGTATTCTGTAACAAAAGCTCTAATTATATTCAGGTTTTTAATATTGTAATTATATTGATTCTTTAAAATGCATTATAATAAATGCACAGGCTTTAGTCATATAATTAATTGATAGCATATCTTAAGATTTTAGTAAGTAACATTGAATTTTGAATATTCAAAGAATATTACCAAATTCACTAAAAAAAATTTTTACTTAATATTATAAGATATAATTAAATAGATTATTTCAAGCGTTTTTAATTTTTTTTCAATTAATTCATTTTAAGACTGAATTGTATAAAACTAATTTACTCTTAATTATTCCTACATTATACTATTACAAAGGAAAATACTCCTTTTTTACAAAATTAATTGAGTAGTAATTGTATAATTGAAATTGTAGTACACAAAATAATTTTGTTATCTTTTGCTATTAAAATTCTTTGTACTACTCTCTAATGAAGAATTTTCTTTTCATGATGTCAGATGTATAATTTACAAATATCAAGTACAGATAATGCATTTTCAATTAAATTTCAATTACATTATGCAGTATACACAATTATACATTGTGTATGTAGCATGCATACCCCCTGGTATCAATAAATAAGCGTAATGCAATACGCTATGATTTCTTGTTCTTTCACACAAATTAAATTACGATAAAGTCAATGGTCCACCCCAGGCATGTATTAAATTTAGCGTCTTATTCAGTTTCGAACACCATTCTAATCTGTCTTCTTTAGTATCGGCTGACAAGAGATGCCTAGAAATAATGAGCACACAATAAATAGCATTATTTTACACTAATCTAGGTGTGTTCAAAGATCCTTCCTTGCGTATCAAGTCAAGAACCGATTAAAGAACGAAAATCATAAAGAAACGGGAAAAATGAACGGCGTTGTGTAATTTATGAATCAACATAGTAAGAAATCGACAGAAATCTTCTTGTGATATTACCTTATGAATCTTACTTTCTTAAAGCATTGTTTCACTAGCTCATCATTTTTTACTCTTAAAAAGTAGCATCGATAGATATTACAGATATTTTTTATATACTTATTGTGAATAAGATTATTGTTAGGATATATAACAAAATAAACAAAAAAGGAAATATTTACCTAATTGTTGTTGTAGATCCATTTCTAATCATAATTAAACTATCGGTATCTTCAGGTTCTGCAGCTTTTGTTGTTTCAAGTAAAAATGTATTGGGACGTGCACAAATATCTCGGGAAACTAATCCTACATTTGTTGTATTAACGCCTTAAAATAAAAAGAAAAAAAAGAGTAAGACGTATTTCAAATTATGATAAACTATCATAACAAGTTAAAGATTAAAGCAGCTACTTTGTAAATCTAAACTTCCAATGGGAGTCTTTTTGTGTTCATCATCTGGATATTTCCAGTATGACAGAGTAGAACCTTTGAGCAAACACCATCTACGATGCCAAGCGCCGAATCCAGACACATCTTCAAACATCGTAAGAAATCCTCTATGTTCAACTGCTACCGAAAGTTCGCACGAAACATGCATTTGTAATCGGCCTTCTAATGGAGATTGTGGTGGTACCTGTGCATTACCAACCAAAAAATTAATAATCTTTGTATAATCAGAAATTTAAAACTTCCTTACAATAGTATCACATAATTATAAGTTATTAATTATTAAATATTTCTTCTTGAAGACTACAGGTCTTGTACCGACTAGCTACCATATTTACCTTGTTTAATGTGAATTGTTGCCTATGTATTTCTTTCAAACTGAATATGACGTAACCAGATAACTGGAAAGCTGGAGATCTAACGGCAGATGGTCCAGCAGGGCTTTGCACAGTAGGCATTATTAATCGGCTTTCTTGTTTTAAAAATTTCTTTGGAGTTTTATTTACCAACTAAAATTTGTACCGAATTATTAAAATACTGCAGCAAAATTGTACATAAAGAAGTAAACTTTGTCAGTTTTTATATAAAATTATGTATACTTACTTTCTTATTACAATTATTATTACTATTACTACATCCATTATTATTATTAATATGATATTTAATTTCATGTGGCAAGATTTCTGGCTGTGTCTGTAGTGAATATATCTCGATAGTAATTTTAAAGTCATTATACAAGTTGTTTAGTTTCAATGTCGATGGAAATCGAAGGCATGAGTCGCCAGGTTCTGCTACAACCACTGGTGTAGCAACTATTTCTTCCAAATGTCGCATCAAACAGACAAAGTGTAAACACGTACCTAGAATTTACAATTAAAGAAAATAGATTATGATTACGTAAAAAATATTGCTTTCAAACGGATAGTATTCTACTTACTTTTATCCATAGTACGAAAATAATCTCGTTTAAGAGGTAACGTAATAGCGGAAACCGTTAAAGAACCACTTTCTTGTACTTCCGGTGACCCAGGTCTAACAGGTTTTAAAGTACCTTCTACTTTTAATCGTTGCACTTCGTTCAGCGCAGCCTGCCGTCTATGAGCTATAATGTAGAATACATATATATCATGTTATTTAAGTACTATGTAATATAAATATTTTTATATAAATATGTAGGATATTACTGGCGACAAGTAATAATCTTTCCCCTTCAACTTGTTCTCTAGAATGATTAAATTCCACAGTAGAACTACACAAGTTCAGTGCTTGACTAGCTTGGCCAATAATCGTCTGTTGTTTGCATATTTCATCTAACAATCGTTTCACTTTTTCTTGAACCAACATTGCTTCGTTTTTAGCGTCGTATTGTGTTGCGTCAGCAACAGTATTAGTCGATTCTTGTGTTCTTGATATTATACGTACTGGTGTTTTCGGTGTCTAAAATTAATAGTCAGCTTTACATTTTCATAAGTTTATAAATAAGAATCGAATTCCGAATGTAAGAATTTTTAAAAATTCAATCTCAAGTTTGGAAATTGTTATATTTAGTCAACTTACTTGTGATTGTTGTCGTCTATAAAAGCTTACACTGTGCATTAATGGCATTAAATTATCACCATCTAAAATGTAAGGCTCGCTCTGTTTAGGAGATGCTGAAGAAACTTTTTTTATAGGCGAACGATACGATGGCCTTTAAAGTAGAAAATAATTTAATTCTTCGTTATAATTATAACAATATTATTATTATCACTGTATCTTACCCTTCATTATATTTGAAGCTTGTTGAAGTTGTTGAAGGACTCTTTCCACCTTTATTTAATTTAGGTGGAGTTGGTCCTTCTTCCGTGTGAGCATTCTGTGCTTCTTGTAATGCAAGACATTCATCTAAATATTCATCCATTTCATCCAATACTGAAATATCGGAAGTTGTACTGTCTGGATCTGGATCAATCGATCTCTGCAATAATATTAATGAAACATCAAATACACATACAGCTTTAATATCATATTCAATGTGTATTAGTTTGAAGTATTAATATACACCTTTTTATTTAGAAAAGTTTGTTCATTTACTGCACATAAAATGCTTCTACCAAGACTAGTATTCACATCTTCACTTTCTTCGTCGCTGTCAACTTCACTCTCATTATCCTATATCAACATCAATGCATAAATTGCAAAAACAATTTTATAGTGATAAAGTCATATTTTATAAAAATTACCGTACCTGTACATAATACTCAGCTTCTGTTCCTGTCTCTGTATCAGTTTTCTCATCTAAAGTTGCAGTCTCTGCTTCCGTGCTATTAACAGTATATTCGGTATCTCCTTCAGTCTCTGTCGTATTTTCAATTTCGGAAAGATTAGGGTACAGATGCCCAGGCTTAGGTGGAGCAACACGAATCCGTTTAATATCGGATACGACTTTTACTTGTTGCGTTAACTTTGGTGGGCTCACTACAACTTTAAAATTAACGACATTAAAAATAGAATTGAGTAGAAATATATTCTGTATTTTAAAGATAAAATCCTGTCATATCTATCATATTTTGTCAAGATTAACAATTTTTATATAGAATCTTAAAAATCATCAATAATCATAACTATTTCATATTTTTCAGTTACGACGTATAGTACTGATTCTCACACGCATTTTAAATACACGTAAATAAATAAATATATATATGTATTTACAAATATACTGAAAAATGATATTATAATTTATACCTTGTCTTTTAGTTGACGAATTTTTACTTTGTTTCGAGGGTGATTTCTCATTAGAAACGTGAGATTGTGGAAGAGGTGGTGGCGGCGGTGGAATGCCATGATCCTAAAAAACAATTTATTCCTTATTTTCCTCTAAGAAAAGTATATGTAGAAATAAGATATAGATTAAATTCTTGCTTACGGGTGCGGGTGTTGGCTTTACGGGGCAAATCGGAGAATTTTTAGGAGAATTTGATTTTCCTTCGCTACTTTCACTAGTTCTAATGCATGAACCAGCAGCTGCTTGTGCCATTTCCTTATTCCTATTAAAACGTGAACGTAACATATCCAATTCACGCTGTCTTTCCAGATGAGTATTGCGTAAAATATTATTTTCCAATTCTTGCATATTAAAGCCTTGCTCAAACTTTTCACGTTGTACATTGACAGCATTATTAGGAATATCCGCTTTAGGGCGTTCCTTAGCTATAACAGAGTCTTCAAATATAAAATCATATTGAGTTGTTACTATTTAATTACAATCATTTGCCGATTGTTCCACTTTCATTATTGAAAATATTTCGAAAAATATATTATATAAAATATAAATATATTTTAAAAATAAACATTATATTTGTTTCAGACTGTATTTTCCGAAATATGCAATATAATAAATAACAATGAAACACTCTGTATATGCCTTTGGATAATTAATTTATAAAAGTACCTCCGTTGTTTATATGTGCCGTCGGTAAACCAGTCTTATCTTTTCCTTGCAATTTTTTCGGTGGTATGGACATGGTAAGAGGTGCCTTAGGCAATAATGGAGCTTCCCCTTTGTTTTTTTCGAAAAGTGCCATCCTCTCAGAAAGCGTCATTTGAGTAGGATCTTTTGCTTTCGCTTCCGTATTTTTTGATTCAAATAATGAAGCTTTACTTAACACTGAGCCTGAACTAGATTGAGCAGGACTCTTAGGAGACCCATTGAAACCAAATCTAGGTGTCAACCGGTTACTGTTTGCGTTCGGTGTTATGTTTTTCGCTATTTTCTCTGGAGTGCTAGCATTTTTGCAGCCAGTTTGTTTTGGAGAGTCTTCCGGTTTTTTGTCATGCGTTTCTTCGTGAATAGTTTCTTGCCGATATTTAGGTGATGATCTCGGAGAGCCTGCATCTTTTCCCTGAGAACAAGCCTTATAGTCATATACCAGCCGACTATTGCTTTTTGTACGATTAAAACCTAGAGACTCCTGTAAATAGTGTTTTAATCTAACAAATTTAACTGTTTGTAATATATTTGTACCATTATTCGTAATACAATCAGTATGCATAAGAGGTGGGAAAAAAGCACATGTTATCGGTACAATAGTCACTTAATATTTGTACATGTGCATTTCTTTACATAGAAAAGCTTTAAAAAAATTTTAATCATAATTAATAAAAAATTTAAAAATCGAAAATTGAATATAATTATTTACCAATGTCTCCAGTGTAGTTTTATTCCATTTCAATTGCTTCGTAGAACAAGGTTCTTCTTTCTTAGAATAAGATCCTTTGCTATTTCTATTACCTTTATTGTAACCACTTGTACTTGGCTGTGGTTCAGAAATAGACTTTACTTGCTCGTTTAACTTTGCTTGTACTTTGTCTGCTTTACTCTCTACTTGTTTAATCTATTAACGCAATTATATTGTTCAGTTGATATTTAATAAAAACATTAAAATTTCAAATGTTATATTATACATTAATCTACTAACTAAAGTTGGATGTGATAGGTCATCTTCCCAGTTGTTAATTGTTGAGGCAAGTGCTGCTAATCTGTCAAGTCTAGCTCCTCTTTTACATGGCTTTTGTTCAACAACATCTTCTTCTGCACTAAACTTTTCCTCAGTTCTGTGAATCGGAGAACTCAACTCCCTGCTGCTGTCATCTATTTAAAAAAAAAGATTATTTTCCCCAATTCAAAATTATAAATGTCATTACATTACAAATTATTTAGAAAATATAGAAAATCAAATATAATCAATATTACAATCATAGCATATAACTATTTATAATATATTAATATACTAGCTTTATTACTCTGCTTTACTCAGAATTAAAATTTTATGATTTCATCATTCCTAATAATATTTCATTAAAAAAAAGTTGGGAAAAAAAGGTGGGAATAATTGTCATCTTTATTGAAAACTTGTATTCAACAAACAATTATGCAAATATATAAACTTCCTGTTCTGTACATTAAATTGTTACAAGATTAATCAAATATAAAATCAAATTGCATACAGAACAATTGTGCTTGCTGTTCATACATTGGATTATTCACAAATTGCACAGGATAAACCACATGTATACATATATCAGACTAAGGAGTGTAAGAAACCAGTTTAAACCAAGATGTGTAGGTGTACTATGTAATATGGCTTACCTGAATACAGTTTGCCAAGTCTTTGTAACTTTGATCTCACATTATATAGCCCAACCTCTCCATTTTCTTTATTTACGGTTTGATTATTTTCATTAGCAACATTTTTAGACACAGATTTTCTTGGGGACTTTGCTGGAGATATACGATTATCAATTGATAGTTTAGCAGGAGACTTGGTTGGAGTTTTGTTCTTAGTAACTGTAAGGTAAAAAAAAATTTTGGTTATTTAAATATTACAAGAGTATAGCAATATTTTATTTTATCACAAATATATAAACAAACATAATTGACTATTATATACAAAGTTCACTCAATTAAATATTAATACCTGTAGCCTGGGCTAAAATTGCATTTGCATCCTTCAAAGGACTACGCCTCCTTTTTACATCATGCCCTGCATTCGATAATTGAGTATCTAATTTTTCTCTCCTTGCTCTGGCACGCTCTAACATTCGCTGTTCAATTAATACAATTTATTATTACTTTATTTTACTTTAAATAAATTTAAAGTAAAGAACATTCATTTCTTAAATTACTAATATTTATATTGCTCTATACTAATAATTTTATAAAAAATCATGAAACTTAATGAAAAAAAAAAAAATGTAAATTCTTCTTCAAAGAAAATAAAAAAAAATTGATATATAGTAAAAGTAATAATATATATTAAAATATAAGTAATAACAGAAAATGATTCATATATAAACAAAAAGGAGAAAAACAAACATCGTTAATTTACATTATATCCATGAAAGTAGTACTGGCTATCAATAGTACTAATTTTCTCAAGCTTCGTAAACACCAACTACCTGAACATTTACGTATTGCAATTGAATGAAAGGGTCTTACCTGCGTGAAAGGGTCCATTGTATAGTAAACGGTACTATCCTAATCCCAACCGACGCTCTATAATTACTTTCGAGATATCCACGAATATGTCCGCAAAATTTTCTACACTAAACCGACGGATATCAATGTTGCCAAATGGTTGAAATAAAACAAGAAGCTACTTTTTACACATACCCGAGTCACTTCCAACCGTTGAATTTAAATGCAACCGCCATAGTAGTAAGACGCGTGCGAATGAAGTTAAAAGTGACAGCTATTACTTCCGAACGTTCTGTGACAATATTAATTGTACAAGAAGAGGCACAAATTCACGCTGAAGACTTGTTTAAATAGCTAACGTCGTAGACGAGGAAATATTAAGCCAATGTATGAAAAAACTTGTGTACAATTCAAACATGATAAGAAGCGTCACAGACAAAAATCATCCCGAAGCTCTCTGTGGGATTGGAGCAACTGAAATGCTATAAACGACATCAACCTGAGTGCAAGGAGAAGGGAGAGCAGCGTACGTTTACATAGGGCCATTTGAAATGGAGGTTTACCATTGGTAGATGGAGGAAGGAATATTTTTTACGATGAATGTGGTTATATTTAAAAATGTTAGAAATTTGTAAATTATAATAATTACATTACTAAATACATGGCCTTACAATATAAAAATCCTCGATAATAATTATTAATGATACTTAATAATGCAAGTAACATTTTGTATAAAAATATGTTTATTAAAAATGTACACATGTCGTATTTTATTTATTTTTAAAGATTTCCGATATAGAATCAGAAAGTCATAACGGTCAATAGTTTTGTTCACTTAAATTCTATTAATATTATGCATATCTAATCTGTCCAGTTAGGAATGTGTGATATTTTATGAACTTTTATCTTCAAACGTGGGATGATTCATCACCAGTATCAGCTGCCATGGCTTCACGATTTTCATACGCCCAAAAACCATGAAATTCTATCAGAATGCTTACCATTGTATCACCCTGTCCGCTAAAATATGAATCATAAATTAGAAATCTCTAGCCTTTCCTTGGAAAACATAATTCCAGGCTTATAAGTAAATAAAAAAAGGATTATTAACCAGGACAGTAAATCTTGCAACGTTATTTTACACGGATCTGCTGGTTTTACCATATCAAATATTTCATCTTTAACATCCTCAAAAGTAACTGGTTCTTGACCATGCATCGTCATTTGCTCTTGTATAGCCTAAAAGACTATAATTTGTTAAAAATATATACTACATAAATGATTGGGAGCATTTATATGTGTAAATTATATATATGAAATGAAGCTCTATCTAGGTTTCATTTCTTATATAAAATGTGTGAATTTATATAAACAAATCTAATCATAAAATACAAAATTTTTGACATACATACACGGAAAAAATAATTAAGACAGAAGGTATCTAAATAACCACGATTATTAATATCAAGTATCCTAAACAAATAATGCAAACTTTGTGGTTCATGCCGATTTTCTAATGCTAAAACAAAATCTAAGTATGTCTTATAATCCATTTCTCCTCCATAAGTTAAACATTCTTGAAATACTCTTTCCAAAAATACTCCGGTTAATGTTCCTGTACCATATCTGTTAAAGGGAATGTTATAAAATTATTAAAATCATAAATTATATTTGTAAATTTTACTACAATATTTAAATTACCCTGCAAGTTCTTCTTTGTTGAGCATTCCATTATGATCCCTATCAAGATTTAGATATTGTCCATACACCTTAAGTGCTGATGGTGCCGAAAACCAATTTGCTTCTTGTAAGTCTTTAGGTAAATCCTCATCCCTTAATTCTAAGAGATCGTCAAGAAAGCTACATGCTAAAATATCCTGTATTCTAACCCTACCGGTTCTGAGAGGATCGAGAAAAAATAAAAATTTCCTTACTGCTGTACAAACATAAAATGAATGAAATGATTTCTCAAGACCTTCGAGCTGAGGTAGAGTTGGTATTAATTCTAAAATATAGTTTTCTAAGTCCTGTAAGAGGTAGGTAATATTAATTAGAATTCAATATTAATTGCAACAACTTAAATTAATTTATTTGAAGTGCAATAACAACACTTACTGATTCTCTAAGATATCCTTGGCCGGTAACATCATATAAAGAGAGACCAATTCTTGTTTGGTGCAGCCAAACTTTCCTCATAACATAATTAAACAATGCCATTATGCTAATTCTACCATGAGGATCACCCTGTTGCAATTTAGCAAATACAACCGCAGTGAAATAAGGACTGCATTTTGCACCAGCCAATTTTCCTACTTTCTTAAAATCTTCATAATTAATTAATTGCTCTTCTCCTGACAGAGGAGGACTATGGTGCTTATCTAATAATACCCATAACGCCTTAAGCTCATTATTATCTAACAACTGTCGCGACCGCCTTTGCAAAAATAAAGCCCGTGTTTCTTCCCGCAATTTTTGCGGCAAAATTTCGTCTTCTTTTGGCAACTAAAACGTACAATAAGTAAAACGAAACAATACATATTTAAAATATTTTACATATTATACGCTCGCAAATATATTACCTTGAAATAAAATTTGGGAATCACTTTATACGTTAAGTCTTTATCTTTAGCTTTGGCGCCCTTCCATTGTTCGTATATTTTCTGAAAGTATTCATCCTCCTTTTTTTCGTTTTCTTCTGGATTTTCTTCCACTATAAAAACATTGAGTACGTGTATCATATAAATATGTGTATTAATTATTAATAAAAAGGCAGTAATTGTGGAGATTAGTGCTTACGCTTATTGACTGATGCACATTTTTCAAGTACCGTTTCCAGCTCCATTTGTTTTTGTTTTGAACGACTGGTAACTAAGGTTAGATATAATCATCATACTAACATTGGCGCGACTTGTTACGTTCCAGCTGATTTTTACTGCGAACTACAGTTCAATGCTTGTACTTGTAGTATAGGTAAATAATAGTGAAGTGTAGGTACTTATGTGAACATGTATTTACAATTCATTCACTGAAATTCATTCAACAAAAATTAATACGTTTAGACAAACATACTTGTATGATGTAGTATCATTCATTTTTAGATCAATGTAAGTTATATTCTTTTACTATACTTATGCTTTCTCATTTTAAAGAAAATATATGTGAATTATATCTTTTGTTCAACTTAAGGTTATAACCACTATTCTAAATTGATTAAAAATATAATACAAAGTTGTTTCTATTATGCAGAGTATTGTTTATTTGAACATAATTAATTATGAAACAAAATAAATAATCTAGTTATGAAATTAAATTTCTTCAATCTCTGCAGCTTTAATTCCAAAATCTTCAACAATTATTTTGTTTATGTTTGTTTCATTATATAAAGGATTTCCTTCAAATGTTAATTCTTCTAAATTTTTGAGTAACAATAAATATTGTATTTCATTCTCGTTCTAAAAGATAATATTAGTTCATTAATGAGTAAAAAATTAATTTCGATTTGTACATACTTACTGCTAAACAATTATGAGCAATGTAAAGTTTCTTCAATCTTTTTAATGATTTTATAAATTCTAAAGATTTTATTCTATTATTCTCAAGAGATAAACATTCCAAACTATCATTTTCAATCAAATCTTTGGTAATTAATATTTCAATTTCGTTATAATCCAGTATTAAAGATTCTAATGTAGAGCAATGAATGATCTCTAAATATTTGATATAAATTTGTTAAAAATTTAATGTTACCAATAATATAGATTATATTTTGCATAGATGCTTAGATTATATTTTATACAAAGTAATACCATTAATATTTTGAAGATGATTATTATTTAAAAATAGGTGTTTAATGACTGGTAACTTTTGTCTAGTAATATTCATTAATGACTTAATACAATTATGATCTAGAAGTAAAGTGTACAGCTTTGGAAATATACATTTAGTTTTTTCATAGTCATTCAGATCAAAAGCTTCAAGACAATTATAACTTAAACACAATGTATGTAGGTATTTAAAAGACTGGAGACCCCACAAATAAGTTATTTGATTTTTACTGAGGTCCAAACTTTCTAACTGTGGTAAAAGTTCTGCAGAAATATCCACCTAATAAAAATACATTTCATAAATATTGTCACACTTGTAAAATTCTGTAATAAATATCAAACCTTTGACAAAGAACAATCGACTAGACTTAGTTGTGTAATATTTGTTAATCTATCCGTTTCAAATATTGTGTTCAGTACATGTCTGTCAAATTTATTGCCAAATATATATGTTGCCTCAGAGACATCAGAACCTTGTACATATTCTCCAGAAATATACTACTAAGATAATTCTATTAATTATATTAATTAAATAATTATATTAATTACAAGCATTAAGTGGGAATAAAGCTAAAAAAATGAAAGTTTACAATCTAAATTTGAAATGTAATGGATAAAAAATCATCTGCTATTTAAGGAAATAAAGATTTTACTCACTTCAATGTTGCACAAATGGAATATTATAAATTTTTTATGTAATGCATTTGCATCTATTGGATTGTCGCAAAAATCTATAACACGTAATCTTTGCCAAGTCTTAATATTATCTATTTGTGCCATATTTCTTATTTTATTATTCCCACAATAAAATTCTTGCAATGTATAAAATGATCCCATTGATGCTAAGCTTGTTATTAAATTATTAGTCAAGTCTAGATATTTTAATGCTGGAAAATTCTCTTGGTTGAATCCATCTAAGATTGAAATAAAATTATTTCCAAGATTTAGTTTAATTAGATGATTTAAAGGTTTTGCAGAAGGAAATATGGACAATAAACAACATGTAGCACAAAATTCTTGTACACTTTTGATATTCTTCAAAACTTTTGACACTGTTATAAAATCTTGTGAGATATGAATATATTTTGCATGTTCTATGTTCTTCTTCTCCAACAGTTTTATCTGTACCATATTTTTCAATGAATTGTTTTTTATATAGATCCACTTGTTATGTCGTTTGTTATTTAATTTGCACATATTAAATGCACAAGGAAAATAGTTTTGCGGTAAATTAAGATTTTCACATTTACAATTATTAATAAATTTTAATTTTGGTAGGTATATGTATATTAAATATTCTACTAGTTGAGGATTGCCAATGTCATTAAAAGGGTTGTTACATATCTTCAAATTGTACATATTAGGTATAGAAGTTGTAAAAGTACTGATACTTTGAATACAGGACATTAATAAATTCCATGATATGTCTAGTTCTTCTAACATGAGCAAAGTTTCTTCAATATGTAACAATTTTATATTGTTAAAACTAATATTTAAGATCTTTACATTTTTTATAAACCTTACATTCGGGAATTCATTTAATTGATTATAAGATATGTCGAATTCCTTTAATTTAGGCAAGTCAAAATCTGCATCAATTGTATTTATATTTTGCCCAGAAATACATATTTTTACAAGATTGTATATTTCCATTTTTTGGTTAATACTGGTGTATTGTCTAATATTTGAATTGGTTAAGCAAATAGACATTGTATTATTTATTGCACATGTGTTAATCATATTTTTGTGTTCATTTTTCTGTAAAAAAAATTTGCTTAATTTGCATAGCATTCATTGCAATAATATTTAGAATTTTGAACATCATAAGTATTTTGTTCAAGTTAAATTATGATAATAAGAGCAATACCTCATCTATTATTTCTTGCAATACATATTCAAATTCTATTATAAACATAGGATTCTTTATGTCTAAGCTCATCAATTGAAATGTCTGACAAATCTCGTATGGATTATTCTCATTATTTGCATATTTTACATGCAAGCAATCATTAACATTGTTTGTTCTACATGAGAATATTATATTTTTATATGTAAAATATTAGAGTTAATATTATTACCATTACTTTTTAACGGAATTACAAATAGGTGTTTGTACTAGTACGCATACGCGTCGCTTTTCACAAATACTGTAAAAATTTAGAATATTCTTCTCTTCTTTCGAAGAAAAAAATGTTTTATTCAACCAGTCAGAGTCTGCTGCTGCTAAGCAATTTGTTACCATTATTTCTTCCTATTAATTAAAATATTTATAGCTTCATATAATATATTTTAATTGAAACAAAATCTTATTTCTTTTGATAACAAAATATCTAAATACTTCCGCAAATAATCCAGTTTGGCAAAAGTTGAAAGGCCACTTTTGAATATCAGTTAGTCCAGGTGAAGCTAAAATTTTTAAAATCATATTGCATTCGTCTGACTGCTGACTTTTATTTTTCCAAATATTTAGCTGTTCAATTTCTCTGTTGCTTACTTTTGTTACTTTGTATAATTTTAAATCTATTATACCTATACCACTGTAAACAGAAAATATTACTGTACAAATTTTATTATTTTAATATTTGAATTTGGCAAATGGATTGAAATTGCCTTTTAATTGAAAAGTATTAAAATTATAATATACATACTCTTTTAAAACTGGACAGAGTGATGCTTGTAAGTACTGTCTGCATAATTCAATAACTGTGTTTTCTGAAGTACTATTATACTCAACAAAACTTATATTCCCACAATAGTATATGTTAATTAGCAGTTGCTGTTGCAATATCTGAACATAAAGAACATTATTATAAAGTGATTGTATATAATGAACAGCAAGAGGAATCAAAACATTATACTTTCGATTGCATAATTAGCATTTCTTCCAGTTCCATAAGTTCTCTTTTAATTAATTTTATTCGCAACATTATATTTTGTGCTTCATATTTTGGAGAATTGTAGTTTTCCATTAAATTAGAAGTAACTTTCTTATTCTATATAATGTATAGAAAATAATTAGCAGTATTATATTGATATCTGTAGTGGTTTTAACAAAAAACTAATATTAATTTTACATACTACTCTTCATATACGTATAACTATGTATATATACCTTTTTCATTTCAATTGCATATAATTGGTTTTTGACAGAAATCACTTCCTCTTCATAGTCCTTATATTTATTTTTTAGCAAGCTCAAATGCATATTTAATTGCTTATGAAGCAACACATTATAATATGTCACTTGTTTCCTAAAAATAAAACAACTTTTTAAAATTCATTCAGAAGTATCGAATGTAGTTATTGCATATAAACAAATACTTGAAAAAGTAATTAATCCAATATCTCTCATTTTCACATATTTTGTAGTGGTCTAATTTCTTGATATGTGGAAGTTGATGAATAACATGCACTCGATAGTTACAAAAAGTTACTAAGGGACAATCTCCATATAATGGATCTGCAAGTACTAATGAGTTCAACTTCTGCAGCTGTGATAAACATCTTATGTCCTTATATTTTAAGAGGAGGTATTGTTTTTTAAATAACATAAAAAGTAAACATATAATATATTAGCACAAAGGTGTCTTGTAACAGAATGTTCACTATGAATAAAACTTATATAAGAACACTTCTTCGGAAATTTCTTTGTACATATTTGTTAAAACATGATTTTAAAACAAAATGAAGTAAAACGATATTAATATAACATATTTAATGATTTGTAGTACGTATTAATGCAATTTTTAACAGATACATTATAGAACTTTTATACTATTTTATTTACCTATGAATATAGTTTGTTGAAATCTTTTACATACCCTCATAAAATACAAAGGATTTCCTGCTAGATTTAAATCCTGTAAATTAGATTTTTTCCAAGATATTTTATTTATTCTTTCCAATTTATTGTCTGCCAAATTAAGTTCTTGCAATTGTGGCAATACTTCTAAATTCTATGCAAATTATATATTTAAAGAGTACAAAGTATTATACAAAAGTAGTTTTGTATAATAATTATACCTCAAGTTTGTGTATATTATTTCGTGATAAATATAAAACAGTTAAACAGGAACAAGCTTTTAGATTTGGTATGTTTGATATTTCGTTTGAATATAAGTAAAGCTTTTTTAAGAAACAATTTTCTTTGAAAGATGGCACATCCTAAATAAATGAAACTTTATTTCCAATAATTTCATTAATTATACGTACAATTTACGTTATTACCTTGATACCACATTCGACTATCCATAGTTCTTGTAATTCAATCAATTCTGAAATTGCACTGAAAGAAGCAATATCTCGTAGACCAATTATCATTAACGTTCGTATATTTTGCTTGGCGAATAATAATTTTTCGAACGATATAATCGTGGAATAAAATAGACACAATTCATGTTTATTATTATTTTCTCTGCCTACAAATAAATCTGCTTATTAAGAATATTTAAAACTTTTTAATATATTTTTATTACCTCTATTGTCTACAAAATTATTCATTATCACGTTTCCGATTAATCCTTATATCTAAAAGCAATTGTTTCAAGTTTCATGTTTCTTTTTTTTATCTTGTTTCAACCCAGATAACAGAACGATTGGTACGCTAGTAGCAACGGGTGGAACGATGAAAATTAGACTCTATTTAAATTAATTTAAACTTAATTAAAACCTATAGCAGCCATTTGCTTGATTTATTTTCTACATAATTTGTAGATACATAATATATATAATTGTGATACATAAAATTGCGATTGATTGTTGTTTACTTTTGAATTTTTTGCACTATTTTAATGGCATTAAATTGAGAATGAATTTTTAGTAGCTTTTATTGTAATTTAATTTCGAATGTATTACAAAATTTTTCGCGCTGTGTAATTATGTTTAATCATATCCAATTATATTTTCATAAAATGCATGCTAACATTCGGTTAAAAGATCGTAATATTTGAAAAATGTAACAATTAATTATATAGTTCTTTAAAACGGTACTGGCAGAATGTAAGACATAATTGTCTTTTCGTTGTGTATCTAGTATACAATACAATAGTTCGGTGTAAGTATTGACTGAAAATATTAGTAAAAGTTAAGAATAAAGATGTGAAATGAATATTGATCGGTACAGTTTTTTAGTTACATGTTATGACTTCAATCTTTTTTTATTCAATACTAATATTATGTAATTCTTACACAATTTTCGTGTCAATGTAGAAAAAAAAGATTATGAAATCATATAAATATATGTATATACACGTGGAATATTTTTAATATCATACGATACGTAAAAATTACAAAATGTGTATCGTTTCGTATTAATTACAATTTAATAATTATTTCCTTGAACAGTATTTAATCTAGGAACTAAAGTTCAAATATACATACTATATAAACAAATGCAATTTTCCTTTTATGTTTTCATACGTCGTATGATCATAAATACTATATATGTAATTATGATTATGGTGTAAAACTTAGGCATTTAAATGTAGTACATGCATTTAAAGTATTAGATACATATTAACAAAAAAACAATTAATAATACGTTTTAAAATGCCTAAGCAATACATTTAAGCGTTGCCTACAGAGATACTAATATTTCATGTTTAATGGATAATTAACAATTATAGATTTATATACATTATCACTTTAATGAGTTAATATATTACCTCAAAGCTATTGCATCATAAATCTATAATAATTTCTCAAGAATATAAATAATACGATTATTTTGTCGTAAACTAGTTAAAGCATGTTGGTGATAGGAACTTGTAATTCAATTGTCTCGAAATTAAGCCTTGGTCACTGTTGATTTGAAGTATCAATGCTGTGCAATCACTTACGATGCCATGTATTAGAGGATGTCGAAGGTGTTCATTATTTTGTTTTTACTATTAGAAAGAAAGTAGAAAGTTCCATTATTTCAGAATTAATTTCTCAAAGTGTGTCATTAATGGAGGTGCCATCCAAATTTTCCACACAGGATATCAAAGTGGTTCTAGTCTGAACTTTTGTAAAAAAAAAACACAATCCTTTAAAAAAATAATCCTCTAAAAAATCCGAAAGAATTTACTGTACACAGTAATAATCTTGAGCGGCACAATAATGCCTTGATATTGGAGAATTAAATCCTTGAATGGTGAGGAATTTGTGCAAATTTCTATCCATGTGTTAACAAGTTTCCCATTTTTTTTTCAAAGAAATTTCCTAGCCTGACCTAATATAAGTTAGCATTTAAATACTGAAATAAATTTACCAATGAAAATGAATATATTAATTACATTCTATGTGATAAAATGAAATAGAAATATTCATTTATGAGTCATTAGCTTCAAGGTGTATATTATTAAAAAACAGGTAAAATGTTTTATAAAAGTGTCTATGTGATATTTTAATGTATCTGATATGGCTATATTTAAGCATCTAACATGATGAAATATATTTATAAATACCATGATTTAGGTTTTTAATGTGATTGTAAAGTTTGTATTGAATGTTGTATCTAATTTTTATGAACGTACAAAAAAATTTGGGATTCTGTAACTAAGTCATAACAGTTCTTCCATTATGACTTAAAAAGTTCTTTAATTATATTTACTTACCTCCTTGTACAAAGTTGGTCAAAGAGACTTGTGCAAAAGTTTCTCTTGTCCTAGCATCTACACATAATAGACTAAATATTATTTCATACTGAGCGCCTAATTATAAGTGAATGTCCTTTCTGGACTTTTATGACAATGTTGTAGTAAGTGTAATACCTCTCTTGTATGTAGGATTAATTAGTGTATGAATGAGAAAAGTTTGCTCCTTGTGGTTAATCTGATTTCTTTAGATCAAATATTACATATTTAGGCCTATAAACACTGCAAACTATATTTTGTGGTTTCAATTATTTGTAGCATTACATATAATGCATTTAATAATAGTTATAAAAAAAAGGAACAGTACATGTATAAAAATTGCAAAAGTTCACAGCTTTCATACATACAGTGCTGGACAAAAGTATTGGCACAGCATGATTGTTATGATAAAAATGCTTATAACTATGAAACAAATTGTTAAAAAGGAAAAATTTGTTTACACGTTTATTTATTTATTATTCTAGATTATTATTTAACAGAAACAGTAATATAAATAAAGTGATATGCGAAATAATAACAAAAACATATTTATTGAGCGTTTTAAGCATGGACAAAAGTATTGGCACATTATACAAAATTTAGTGTAGTTGTATCTCTCCGAAAAAAATCCGATTGTCACTTGATGGTATAGGTAGGGGATTCCCTGATAGTCATTTTTTCTAACAGTCATCCTTAAGTTCAGTCGATTAGCAACATAGGAAATATAACAAGCAACAATGTCAAGAAGAGGGAAAGAAACTACAAGTGAAGAGAGAAAAATAATATTAAATTTGCACAAAATGCGAAAATCTTATAGTGAAATAGCAAAAAGTGTTAATAGAAGTCGATTCACTATTAGAAGTGTCGTAAAACGATTTGAGAATCAATCAGATTTCAAAAGTAGGAATCGAAGTGGACGTCCCTCAAAGTTAACAGTTAGAGAAAAACGGAAAATTGTAAAGGAAGTGAAAATAAATTGTAAATTAAACTCATCACAACTTAGAGCAAAGTTAAATGAAGAAAATAAAAAAGAAGTAAGTTCGAAAACTATACGGAGAGTGTTAAAAGATGCGGGATATTCTGCGTGTGTCGCAAGAAGGAAACCATACATATCCAAGAAGAATCGGAAGATGAGAAAAGAATTTGCAAAAGAATTTATAAAAAAGGATCCCACATTCTGGAATAACGTATTATTTTCAGATGAAACTAAATTTAATATATTTAAATCAGATGGCAGAGTATTAGTTTGGAGAAAGCCAAATACGGAAATGGATCCACAACATTTACAAGCCACTGTGAAACATGGAGGAGGTGGAGTCATGGTATGGGGTTCCATTGCAGCGTCTGGGGTTGGCGAATTAGTATTCATAGATGAGATTATGGACAAATATGTATATTTAAATATATTAAAGGAAAATTTATTTAAAAGTGCTAATAAATTAAATCTCCCGCGTGATTTTTATTTTCAACAAGACCATGATCCAAAACATACTGCCTATATTGTACGACAATGGATCGTTTACAATACCGCACATACATTAAATACCCCACCCCAGAGTCCAGACATGAATCCCATCGAACATGTTTGGAATGAATTAGAAAAAAAAATTAGAAAATATAATATAACAAACAAAAACCAATTAAAAGCTATTATTTTACAAGAATGGAACAATATAGAGCCGGATTTTACAAAAAAATTGGTAACTTCAATGCCAAAACGATTGAAGGAAGTTATCATGAGGAATGGAGGGCCAACCAAATATTAATTTTTAATTTCTAAGTACTTTCAATCATTTGTGCCAATACTTTTGTCCATGCTTAAAACGCTCAATAAATATGTTTTTGTTATTATTTCGCATATCACTTTATTTATATTACTGTTTCTGTTAAATAATAATCTAGAATAATAAATAAATAAACGTGTAAACAAATTTTTCCTTTTTAACAATTTGTTTCATAGTTATAAGCATTTTTATCATAACAATCATGCTGTGCCAATACTTTTGTCCAGCACTGTATGTCTGTCCCTTAAAAAAAAAAAAAAGAGAGAAGCAAACTTCTATGTATATATCTCTAAAAACATATAAATATCCAAAGTACTGCCTATATATCAAGCTAACAAAAACAATATTTTAATAACAATAGAAAAAAAGAATGAAACTTTTGTATATCACATAAAATGCCTTAAAAGATTAAATAATGAATACTAAACAAGGTGGTACATATTTCTCTTCTATGTGTGTATATTACTGGTTTCACGTTTCTGTTAAAATTTATATGGAGATGAGTCTTGTGAATTTTCGTCTCCTTGACTGGTAAATTCTTTTGATTAAAGTTACTGCTTCGAAAGTGTGTAAGACTCTTTTAATACTGTCCAAAATCTAATGTCATAGTTGGTTATATTTCACACTAACACCCAAATAATATGCCCATCATATGTAACCAGTGGAACTACAGTTAACTTATTTGCGTTTTCATTTTGTAGCAGTATCTAAGCCGTTGGAATACATGTAAATGTCGCCTGTAAACGAACTTATCGGTTGACCCATTTCTTCGCCGGTTCCGTCCAGTTGGTTTCGTTCTCGTCTTCCTTTTCACCGTCCGCTTCTTCTCTTTCGCCTCTTTCTTGTTCTTGTTCACTGGATGGAGTAGCGGATGGTGTTTGCGAAATGTTAACATTTCGCGCACGGAGCTCGGCCAAAAAATCATTCTCCTGTTGATAACGGCGCTGAAGTTCTTCCCGCCAAGAGTTCCCACCACCGCTACTATCATCGCCATCCTCTCCAGCCTCGAAATCTGAAGATAAAGGAATGATTTACAAATTACATCAACAAATCATAAGTCACAAACTAAACGTATAAATAACATTATACTTAAATTAATTTTACTATCTTATTCCTTGCATATTGCGCAAAAGAAGACAATAATTTTAATAAAATGAATATTAAGTGTTAAATACATCTACACATGTAGTATCGAGATATTTAAATAATTTATCTAGGTTTGTAATACCGATGCTATTATTTACAATTATCGAAATGAAAGTATAAGTTTGTCTACAGAGTCAGTAAACGTGAACATACGTTGCAAATGTATAATTGAGTAAAAATTGAGCAACCATCGATCAACTACTTATAAGGAAAATGACAGGAACCAACTTTTAATATAAAATGTATAAATTCTAAATTTAGTAATAATGATTTAGTTTTGAAAATAATAATACGTCTGCCAAAATATCTATTTGGTTTGGTGGCTACATATTTATGCAAAATAAGCATGGGTGACGTAATGTTTTGCAAATGCTTGTGAAGTTGTATAAAAAGTACAAAAATGTTCAAAGACAAACAAACTCTTACCTAACGGCTTTCTGATGTTAATTCGGCCAGAGTTGTGAGAATGATCCTCCTGGTCTGAGTCTGCAAGGCACCAGGATACATTCACAGGGGGTGCATCACACACATTCCACAACACGTCTAAAGTGTCATTTGTATATGGGAATATCTGGTTTTTTTGGTGAAATTCGAATATAGAAACGCAATATTTTATAGCAATTTATGTTTTCCAATTCGAGTAAAGTATGTTTGAATAATGATAATTTATTAATCACACTATTACAGTTCTTATTTTTATACTTCAATAATAAATTTAATAGTAATTTAGCAAATTATTTTTATTTTTTTTTGTTTTAGTAAATATAGAAAAAAGAGTCGTTTTTATTTACTGAAAATTAAAAATTAAACTCTCATTTAACTATAATTTCTTATTTTTTATTATTTTTAAATTTTTGATATAGAATTGTAAATTATCATCAAAAACTTTTGCTGTTTCACGTGTAGTGTCGTCTGTGCTATCTCTAGACTAAATTTTGCTAAGTCTATACTATATAAATATGTATGAGAGAAAATAAGAATTACAACAGGCAAATTGTGTAAAAAGAGGCACAAACTAAATATGTATATACATTTGTAAATATTTTGTTATCATTAGATAATATACAAACTACAATATATAGGCTTTATAAATTTGCATAGCAGATGAAAATGTTGTAAAGTACATCTCAAATTTATGACATAAACTGAGGAAATAATTGTTGATACATTTAATTTTATTACAGATTCCCCACAAATGCTTGATAGTAATTTTAAAAAATTATTCATTGCTGTTTGCATTTATAAAAATTAAACATGAACAGGCAATTATTAATTTTTACTTTTTTGTTTAAAAAAATATTTGCAAAAATTGTATTTGAAGTTTTGTTAATGTAAAATATTAAAATTTACTACCTTGTACTCTGGGACTTACGTACGTACAGTCCCATAATAAGTTTACATAATTTTTCACTAAAAATGGATAGGGTAATGCATTATTACATGCTATAAAATCTAATGATGTGATAGAAGAAATGAATGTACTGCCAAACATGCCTGTTTACACTAAAATGAACATTATGAGAAATAGTATGAAAAACATTTACTTGAAACAATTTACTCATATTGCTTTAATTTTGTCTGCAATGTATATTCGTTACTCAAAATACATCGGTAATAATTCTTTAATATTTCACTCATTTTTAAGCTACTTACAAATATATCTTTCCATTAATGAATTTATAAAATGTTACATTAATACTAAACTTAGAAGACATTAATCGTTACCTCTCCAAGTTGGTTATAATTTTTTAATTTCAAGGGCTAATGATTTCTATGTCTTATACTTAATCCAAATATACAATTATCGAAGGCCTCTATATAGTATTGAATCTCATTCAGATTAGTTAAATTATACTTTTGTCAAGACAAGTTGAAAGTTAAAGATTCCTACTTCATTTAAGGGTTTGTGGTTTTAGACCACTTAAATTTATATAATTTGACTAATCTGAGCAAGTCTTTAAAGATGATTGATAAATACAAATTCTTGTGCCATTTTGAACTACCAAAGTATTTTGCATTCATTTCTGATGCAAAGTATAATGAGAATTTGTAATATAACATACCCGAGTTCAATTCCCTCACAAGTGTTGACATGGCATTAGTAACACTGTCAGCAGCTACCAACAAGTCATTCCGTAAGGATCGGCCCAAGCTATTATTTGCGCTGCTGGAACCACTTCCTGGCAAGCTGTTTGTCCTGAACGCAGACCTGATATCGAAAATCTCTATTTTCTTGGCATAAAGCGACTCTCAAATAAAAACTAAATCAAAGTTGTAACATGCCACCGAGCACTGTGCAAGCATTTACTGGTTGCGTTCAACGTTTTCGTGTATGGTTTACGTGAAAATTAAGACATTAAACGTGAGAATATTTGCAAACTTAAAAGTTAACAATATACGGTAGCATAAACATGCAATATTTAAAAAAAAGCGGTTGCGAGAATTTCATAAAATAGAAATTTTTTCTTGAAATGTATTAATCTAGTTTTATTCGCTGTACATAATTAATTTTACGTTTTAATAGAAAGAGTTTCAATTATTAGGATCTATTTTTTTAAATTTTATTTATATGATTTATAAATACGTGTGACTAAATTTTTTTGTAGTACTTGCGTTATATTACTTCAATTTTTGAAAAATTATAAAGTAAATAATATTTTTAATATTATTAAAACCGTACTTTAATACATACGTAGTTTGCATTATTGATGTTTATATAAAAAAATAGATATCAGTAGTCAAGCTTATTGTATACCGTGTATTAAATTAATATACTTCGTAATGTTTTAAAACGTAAATAAACGAGTACGTATACGACTAAAAATAATAAATAATTAATACTTAAAACACTCTATTCCAATTTATTAAAATAAAATAATATACGCAATAGTTGTACATTTTTATATAAAAGAAAGTATAACAACGTTTTTATAATGTACAATAAAACGTCTTCGAACATGCTTTTTAAAGTACATTGATATCAGTTGTTTCGTTCTATATACTATACATGCTCATAAAAAATGCAATGGAAAATTAAAGTATAATCCATAACATAAAACCTAAAAGCATCACAAGCTAGTAAAAAGCAACGATTTAAAATATAATTTTTTAATAAAAAACTTGCGATCAAAATTTATATGATCGGCGTAATAGTGTTGTAAATATAAAAATCATCTGTTACGCAACTAGTATCAAACTGATTCTTGTTACTAGCTGTTTAAAAATGCAATCTCGTTATATTCACATGCAACAATTACGGGATGATTATTGTGCTGGCTTTTGTTATAGAGTGTAAATAGCTATAATTCCATTACAACTAGCACTGTATATTTAGAAGAAATCAATTTTTTAAATAAATTTATATAAAAAACAAATAAAAATAATGTGTATATGTATATATAATGTATATATATATATACATATACACAGCACATTATTATTATTTTAATTCATAAATATTAGTTATAGAATATGACTCTGCGTTTGATTTCTTCATATAACTTGAATGTAATTCCTTACAAAGTGAATTTTTTAGTGACATAATTAATTAAAAATTACGTTACAATGACTATTTCAAATATGGCATAAAATGCACTGTAAAAAATATTGATAATATGGAAAACTGTAACTTTATATAAAGGTAATTTTTTTATATTTTTACACTATAATACAAATCTTTGTACAAATGATTCTTATACCGAACATTCGCAAATATATCGACAAGAAATACTAAAAAATATTAATAAAAACAAGGTACACATAAAGTGTTTTCCCATGCTTTTACAAATATTGTACGCATTCAATATTTATCGATATATTTTTGAATATTCTTCAAAATATCATTTCTATTTTAAATTCAGGAACTGTTTTTAGTTACATTCGATTAACACATTACGGTCTATTGCTTTTTTTGTGTTTTATTTAAGTTTCTGCAATATAATTGCTTTTTATGATCCTTAATTTTACCATCTCTAGACATCTAAATATAAATGAATTTTAGGAACTTTTTTATAATATATATAAATGACTCCATTATTTAAAAATTGGAGAATGAAATAGAAAATTGTATTTATATCCCGCGGAAAAATAGGAGTTTTCTAAATATCAGATTTTGTATACGGTATAGATAGAGCCAGACAAGAGTACAGAGTACCTTAATGATCTTTGTACCTTGTTGGACTATCATAAAGGCGCTACGATTCAGTGAAAAGCGACTTTCTTACTAGACGGCTGTCGTTGTGCGTTTATATTAATATCATATGGCGTAAGAGTATCATCGAGACAGGTTGTATAAGTACTTTACTGTGAATTTTATGGAACACAATAATATATGTAAGTGGACTTTCAATGGTATTTATCCAAGTACACCAGGTAAATAAAATATGCAGGGGCCGTAATGCATTAATTAGGATAATTCCCATTTAACAGAACAAGCAACGAAGCGATGAAACGATATTTTATACAAAGATTTTAATTTTCTTTTCTCTCTAATTATTTTATAGCGTTTTATTGTTTTTATTTTTAACATAGATTTTTCATATACCCGCCTACCTTACGTCGCCTCCAACGCATGATAAATTATCTGGAATAGGATTTTGTATCGTTCCTAGCATGGTACTATTGGTTACACTCGCCACTGATGTTGTTGGAACGGAACTTTGATAGCTTTGAGACATTTGTTGTTGACTTTGCGATTGTTGCTGTTGCGGTTGAGGCGTTGTAGAAAGTGGACCACCTGGAGTTGGTGGAGCCGATCTGCTGCTTGGAACGGCACCTGGTGGTAAGGGTGGCGATTTTGTACTCCTTGGTGAACTGTTTGGTGTCGATCTTGGTGATGCTTGGTGATTCTATAAAAAAGTCAGTGTCGAGTATTATGTGATAATTAGAAAATTAACCCTTTGACTACAATTTGCTCTAACGAAACATTCTCGGTATATATGTATGATAATAATCATGTATCATGTGTTCGTTTGCTGCAATACTGTAGCAAAAATTTCAGAAATTTAAATAGCAACTTTTTAGAAGCATATATACATGCACGTATGCCTTTTACAGTTAAAGGGTTAAAATTGTTCAAAAAAACACTTATTAGATTGGAAAATTAATACCTTTAACATTTTCATTAAACCTTCCAGTTGTACCATTAATTGTCTTCTAGAATCTTGTAACGTTGCTAAATGGCTTTCTAGTTCATCTTTTCTTTGCCTCAAGGCTCTCAGTTCCGACATTAACGCAGGATTTTCCAACCCAGCTGCTTCTATCTCTTGTTGTCTCCTGTAGTTGGATTCAACGTTAATATGATAAGCATTATGAGAACTGATGCTGGAATATCCTATGATATTCCACTTCACTGACTACAAGCTGAAGCGAGAATATATTATTAATGTGGTGTCTGTATGTGAATCTAGTGAGTCTATTAACTTTAGAAATTAAATTGAAATTGAAATTGAACTAAAATGATTTCATAATTTATTTTATATTGTATCATTTATTTATAAAGTGCATTTACTTTAATTATGAAAAACAATAAATATGTACATATTAAAAATTAATAAAAACTGAAATTAGGCCAAAAAAGAAATGTTTAAAATGATATGAAATTCTTAATAGACGAAAAAAATCTCGGTTGCTAATATATTACCGATGTTAGTATTAATGTTAAGTAGACCCGGTGCTTTTTGATTCTAAATTATTTATAAGGTAACGAAAATAAAGTGAAATGAAATATAATTGTATAAAAGGAAAGAAAATTGTATTCATGTTAGTATTTTCGTTGTTGTGATGCTCTCAGCTCTAACATACGCATTCTATGCAACCAAAATGACAAAAGCGAAACAGAATGTTTTCTTTAACATGCATGATCCTAGGATGGTTCGACAGGATGATCTCGAGGTTTAGGCCTGATATAAAGGAAATAAACGACACAGGTATACCTTAACCTTGCAATCTCGCGCATTATTTCCTTGTTCTTTGCCTCTAATTGCGATATAAGTTCGCGTTGTGCTCTCGAGGCATCTAACGATGCCAAATTGGCGTCAGACGGTGCCCTACCCTGTAACACAATAATCGTGTTTCAGTGTTATTATCAAGACAAACTAAATTTCATTTGAACATTATACCAAGGATTTTTAAAAAATTTCGTATACTTACTGCTTGTTCAGCTTGTGACATTCTCGATGCGGCACGAGGCTATGCAGTTATGAAATTGAAATTAGTCGCACAAAGTTACGGTTCAGCGGGATGTTTAATTAAGTTTGTTGCTCTTAATTTAGTGACAACCGCGTGAAGTTTCATGCCATATATTATTTAACTACATCGCATTTCCTTAAATAACATGTGATAAATTACAATATTTATGACAGAGTTTATGATAAAATGACCTCGTATAAATTAAATTTATTAATAAATTTATGTTTTTTCATATAAAAAATATGAAATTACATGCAGGGTTTATCACCTTTGCATCTTGAATATTTCTGTTGTAAAAAAAATTTCATACAAATAATATCTACAAAAGTTATACAATTCAAAAAAGAACAAATTAATGATTGTATCTAGTTAATCTTCTTCGACAGAACAAAATTGTTATTATTGAATACTGATAACAATAAAACATATACAAATTTTGTAGGAAATATTTTTATGAAGCGTTAGTTATAGCAGAAATATTTTAAATGACGAAGTTAATTGAAATACTCCGTATCATCGTTGCAGTATTAACATAACGTGTTAGGCACGTATTCATACAGTTATTTGAAAAATAAAATTAGTATTTTAAAGTAAACAAGATATCTTACCATAGTCCTAGCTTCCTGAGCCAACCTTTGTGCGTATCGTGCTATTAATTTATGTTCATCATCCAGTCTTGAACTATCCATACTGTACAATGTATGAATAACAAAACAAATAAAAAAAAAATAAATAAAATCGTGACTTGACACGTGCACGTTTAGTATAAAGCTGTGCAATTTCGACTTGTAACAGGCTCACCTCCTTAAGGTGGAACGGCTGTCCATAGATCCTGAATCGAATGGACCCATAAAACCTGGATCTGGAAAACCGTTGTGAGATGGTAAAGGTGATGGCGGGCTGCAATGCACGGAATTTTATTTTCGATTGAAGAATCGCGTTCGTACGTCGTCGAGTTACACGCGAATCGAGTATCATATTTATGGCACTCACACTATGTGTGATAAATCTAACGTCTTCTCCGGCTGTTCTGGAAATCTCGGTAAACTATTTTTCCCCTTCTCAGGTACGCATCTGAAGCTTTTCCGCAAGGAGTGTCCAATTTGTTTGCTTGGCGATTTCTACGGAACAAAGAGAATTCGGGGTCACAGAAAATATCACGTACTACTTTATTTATATGTGCATGGAAAAAGTTTAAAACTCTGCAAGAAATGGAGCATGGAACAAATATCCAGGGATACCTGGCGCAAAAGGGCAAAGGGAAAAAGTAAAGACTACAGTCAGATTTAGATACTGTAACGTATACTATGCTGGCGTCTATAATAAAATGAAAAAAAAATGAAAAATGCAGAATATGCAGAATGAAGAACGAAATACTAATGTATAAGGAAAGACCGTATGAAAAGTAAGTCTATGAGTTGACTTATGCATATGATACTATTATTGCTGTTATGTCTCAAGATAACAATTAATAATGTCAACTACAATTAATATACTTTGAAGGAGGGAAATGAACGAAGTCATATACTATAAGATGTAAGGAAGAGAATTTTAAATAAAATATGGCTCTAGAAGTTTTACTGCAATACGTACAAAACTACTGTACTCCCTCGTTTCGTGATCGTTGTTATGTGTCCCAGAAACTTTGCCTCGCCAAAAACAGTCTTGACAGAGCTGGTACGAGTGGCACTTCTGACATCTGTATCGGAAGCCGGTGAAGTTCTCTTTATGACACGCATCACACATAACAGGATGGGCCACTAAAAGATCACATATGAACGAATAACTGAATCGTAATTAACAACTTAACTAATAGACCGTTTTAAACGATTCAAATGCTCTAGACTATTCTTATTGCAGTACTATACCCTGAAAATCATTCCTGTAGATTGATACTCGAAGATTAAATTATATTCATTATATATTTGTTAGCTCACACTGTTTGCTACTCTCATTTGAAGCACAAAAGCTTTACACCTTTTTTTAGTATTAGTATAACAAATTCTAATACTGCTTTTAGTAAACTTTTCAAGTAATTCTGGATGAGGAATGTTATATCTCTTCAGTCTTAATTTTGTATTCACTGCTGAAATATTTCCCAGAGGAAGATGAAATATGATAATTCGTCTAGGATTACTTAAAAGACACAGATCATCGTCAGATGCATAAACCTGATTCTAGACGATCTTCGTTATTCTCAGAAAACTTAAGTTGGTCATTTTAAAGCCATATTCTACATTATACTATGAATATATTATAGGTACAGTTACAAAGTAAAAATTTAAATAATTTGTTGTTTATTAAGAAATAACTGTAGAAAAAAGATTTTTTCTAAAACGACTTAAACATATTGTACTTTAAAATTGTCAGAGATTTAGAAAAATCCTATTCGCTTCAACTGAGTTTAAAAATCCTATTTGCTTGTTTGTTAAGCTGTAAATTATGAAGTTTAAAAAAAAAAAAATATCACTATTTGAGAAATTACCTGTTTCCACAGCAGCCATTCTGTGGTATAATGGAAGCCAGATTAAACAATGTGGTCCTGGATCAGACATAAGCGTATCCAAAAAATCGTTAACCGTGACTTTCGAGTTCTGAAACACGTCGTGAAACAACCAACGATACTCATTTCCGACTCGTATTATGTTCGAACAAGTTTGCCAGTTACGAAGCGCAAGTACTTATGAGCAGAAGTTCATTTGTACCAACTTACTTGGGGGAATATCGAGTTGGCGAGACCCTCGGAGTACCCAAAAGACGGCGACTCATAGACCGCAGCCGTTAACGCTAGAACTTCCTTCAAATACTCGGAGAATCTCCAGTGTATCATATGACCATTACTATCCGATATTTGCGAATATATATCTATCCGATAAGAATAATAAAATTAGATTAATGAGACAATTTCTAATCGTAAGTGGTTCATTAAATACAAGAATGCAGAATAACTCACATCGGAATTTGTCCATGAGTTTTCCAGCACACAACGTAGCCAAAGCTACTTTCACTGAGAACACTGATATTTTATTGTTTTCCCTAGCAAGAACAGGTTTTCTTATTTGTTTGAATGAAAAATAATTAAATGATAAATATAACTATGATCACTAAGTTCATTTATTAAACTCTGATAACTGTTATATTTATTTATTAGTTACTAATATACCCCGTAGTGTAGGCAGCGAGTAACCAATTCATCAACAAAGCGGTTGTAGCATCGACTTTAGCTTGTTGCGAGACAGGCACTCGTTTATTAAGAGCATGAAATAAGGAAGACAGTAAAGTTTCCAGTCTCGAAACTCCCAGCGTACTCGACGGTTCCAATGTGTTTAAACCATTTTCTCGGAATGCTTCGATTACGTTCCATATGTCCACATTATGTACTGTACGTAACAGAAAATACCTTCCTTATAGAAAACTAAAGCATTTCGAACGGCTTATTCTTACTTGTTAGATATAGAATATAAATATTGTATTATGTACCACGCATAAAACGGAACGATATACATCTACTAAAAACAAATAGAAATCGTTTAAATATATCAAAAATATACAGAACAATGTAGATATGTAGCTTGCGAACATTTGCAATAGAACAAGTAATTTAGACTGAATATAATGTGTCTTTCTGTATCTTCATACAAACCGTTCTTAGGCTATATACAAAAAAATCGAAGATTAGAATGAATAAAAGAATGAATAGTTATACATAGTAGATACAAACCATGTTGCAAATATAGCGCACATTACCTAAAAATACATTGTGAAAGTTAAAAAAAAATATCACTTTGAATTTGAAATATAAGTATAGACTACTTTAGAAGTATGTAACAAAATACACATTGTTTTACATTTTGAATACAGTAGTGAACACAGGATGCAGGACTTTCCAGACTCCCAGTCTCCGTAAAATTATCAGGAAGCTGGAATTCCATTAGACAATAACTGTTAAGAGCACACGATATCAAGGTTCTAAGGATATTTATGATATGAGGATCCTCGAGGATGCAATATACGCTTGACCCTGAACATCAATTTACATCAAGTCCTTGAATACGTGAACCATTTAACGCAAAGGAACTATTGATTATATATACTATCTGCTATCAGGAGGAATCCCTTAGCTTTAGACTCTCCAAGAGCGCAAAGTTTTTGAAATCCCAAAGGCGTTTAGATTCCCAATCTTCTAAGAATGCAGAGAGTACTCGGGATTGCAGGATCTACAAAATCCTGAGATTTCTTTAAGATCCTGGTGGCTCTAGCGTTGGGAACTTCTTTGCGTCAAATGATGCACGAAGCTAAAGGCATCCTGATGCGAAATTAAGTATCCATCTAATGACTTTGAATCCTAACACATGAATATACATCATAATGCATGAATAATAACGCATATGAACTAATAAAAATGATCACTTAAGATATGTATCTTTGTAACTATTGTAGATAAAAAGTTTGCAACTTAATTACGATCTGCTATGAAACAAGTAGCTGAACTTTGCAATAGCACTTCTTGTATCTAATAATTCTTATTCCAAATATTTTTTCTGTTCTGAAGCTTTTCAAGGTGGTAATTTTTATTAGCCCATTACATACGTATATTATGCATACGTTTTTCTTAATTCTGAACATTATTTACAAGCCTTTTGTTGGAATTTATTACAACTAGAGAGTGGATAGCTTCAATACCATACGAGGATAAATTAAAAAGTTTATGATATAAAAGACCAACGATTATTGGGTGTATAAAGTTGTGTTCTGTAATATGCGATCACTTGTACTCTGACGTACAGAGTTTTATGCTTCTGCAAAGGCTGCATGAGATCAAGCAGCATAAATAAAAACCACACCCAGAATGAACTGTGAAACAGCACTCTTATGGCGCACATTTGTTAGTCTATCCTCGTATATTAAGATTACAGGAAGGCAGGCACCCTCGTTTCTTATTATATTTCATACTCACGGTGAACTTTCTTTTGAATGAATCGCAACTTGCACGCGGTACGATAAGACGCAAATCGAATGCTATCGAAATTCTGTTGTCGCATTTCTTGCAGCAGCTGCAATCGACTTGCCTCCCCGGTGCTGCTGTTTCCCGACCCTCCTGCACCATCCTCCGCCATTTTATCTATAACACATAACGAAACAATTCTGTTCAACGCCGTTCGTATAACGATAAATGCGGAATTAAACTGCGGACGCACTTTTTAATTGAATTACTGACTTGCACAAGGCTAGACGTGACTCGCATTAGAATCTTTTCTCATAAGTTCCTCGCAATCACTGAGCATAGCTCGCGCGCATTGCTCGCGTATAAAAGAAGCGAGTTCCACGTGAAACGAAGGTCATTCGACGATTAGTCATCAATGCTTGCCAGCTTGACTCGTTATTTAAAAAAACCTGCTCGCTGAACTTCCTGTAGCAGGAATTTTCAGCTGCTTTCGTGAAATTTCTAGAGTATAAATGTCCGAAGTGGAGAGAAGAACGTTCGTTAATTATATCAGAAAAAATTAGAAAGTTGGTAATAATCAACAACGCAAAGGAACAAATTCGCATAACGTATATAATAATGGGTATTTTATAGAAAGCATACCTTTGTTTCGTTTAAAGAGGAATATTTCGTGAACTACGGCTAGCGGAATTATAGAGAATATTTTAGTTTAGCATCGTTTAACGAGGCTCCAAAAAATAAGGAGCAATTACTGCCCAAGAAAACACGGGCTGTTGGAAGCGGGAAAAGTAATGAGGGCGCGGTTTTAAATAAAAACATGTATGTTCCGAGAGAAATGAATTTCCGTGTCTTCATGAATCGTATACATTTATGTTATGCAAATTGGACAAAGTTCCTTCCGGAATTCACGCGGGAATTGCGCATAAATATTTTATGACGAAAAATTCGTGGCCGTTCTGTGAAAAATATGTCAATCAAATAAACGAGAAATATTCAAATAAATGTTCGTATTCAGAATTTTTTAACTTTAAATCAACAATTGCTGTTAAATTATTATAAAAATAAATTTGCTTTTTTGCGCTTTACGGTGTAATATAAAAATAATCATTCTATAATACTGAAAGATACTACACCTGCTACACTTTCTGATACTACACCTGAATTATATCTCGAGGATTCATTGTCAGTGAGATTCACAGCTTATTAACAGATATGATTATTTTTACTATAAAAAGTACTTAATAGATAGAAAACAATTCAACTAGTATTAAGTTAGAAGTTTTCATTACAAAAACGATCTTTCTTCTCCAATTTTGTTAACCTAAATTTTAATTAACGAAATGTCACTTAATTAATGTAGTACACTTTAATCCGCGCAATTTACTGATTGGTCATGTTAATATATAATAATTGTAATTAATAAACTTTACCGCCAATTAGGTAGCAATGAAATTACAATGTACTCTGCGTTGAGTTACCCTTGGACAATTTTCGAATTAGTACATTTCAAGAACTGTGCACCCTTCAGCGTAAAGATGGCGACATTTATTAAAGTTAAAAAGTTATGTCCTAGCTTAGCGTCGTTACTTTGGAGGCTAAAAGTAATTTAATAGGCGAAAACGTTTCTTGAAGTTGGCCTTAGTTCAAAGAAGTTATTTCGGCTGGAAAGAAATTCTGGGTCAAAGTGACCTGTGCACGCGGAAGGTTAATTACAGACTCGAAAAAAGCGTCCTAAGAACTATTCTAAATCAACGGCGCAATGCACACGTCAGAGTTTATTCGCAGTCAATTAACTGCCTACGTGAAAGCCATTGCGGCATTTTAGTCAGTTACCTAAATGTCAGAGTAATCAATAAAAGCTAGATTTCTTCGCCCGTTATTGCGCCTACGGTGAACATTCTGATGGGTCCCGAGAGGGTCCGAGGCATCCGCAGAACGCGCGAGCACCATTTGCCATGGCGCGTTTCATTCTGTTGTTGATTAGTTTCGGTCCATTCTGATGAACGAAGCGTCGCGCGATTAATTCGACGCTATTAAGATAGAGAATCTGAACGAAACTAAGACGAGTCATGAACTGCACCTTTAACCCAACAGTAATAACTTCCGCGATTTTTAATCAACAGAAATCATTTATATATTCATACTCGGTTTAACGGTAAAGTAATATCTCTGTTTCTTTTGATGTCGGGACAACCACTGTAGAAAGATAACTTCTATTCTTGTGGAAGAATACATTTTTTTTTTTTTTTTGCTTCTTATATAGAACGGTGTCTTTTTGTTCCGAATGCTTTCGTTCTTTTAAGAATTTGTACCAATGGTATCAAAAGAACGAAATATAAAGGTATAATTGTTTTAAACAATTAAAACGACAGGTATTCTGTTCGTTTATAATTATTAAATTCTCCATTATCGTATTCATTGATACAAGCTTGAAATGAATCTTATTCGAGTAAAGTTAAACTAATTTATTCCTATAAATTAATATATTTTACAATTGGCAATTCTTCGTGGAAATACAGTTTTATTTTCGGGATAAGGCGAAAAAATAAATTGCAGTGTCCGTGCAAGAACGGCGGCAGTGTATCGTCGTAACGAAAAATCCTACAATTGTTCACAATTCTAGCTGCTCCGATCCGATACTTCAATTTCGAACATCGGAGTGTTCATTCGGATCGTCAACAATCGACCATAGCCTATCAGGTTCGTGCAGGCAACAAAGAAATCAATGAAACGAGAGTCCCGAGAGGAGGACAATAATTACTTTTATCGGCAATATACCCGACGAAACAACGAAAGCTCGCCAATCGTTAACTTAATGGAACATGAAAACCACTCGACGACTGGTTCATTATTCATAGAACGAATCGTTTGAGAAAGACCGAGCCATACCAGAATAAATCGGAAACGGTGGATGAATCAAAGCAATTAATTTCTTGCTGGCAAATCATAATCAAGAGTAACGATCGTGATTGAAGTGCGGGAAAACGAAGTACCAATAGCCCATAGGGATCGCTTTCAATTCGGTTCATCAAATATTCTGCACGATGGAGTTTCGATCGCTCGGAACCGCGTGAAATCACCCGCAACGGGAACGTGTAACACAGAAACGAATTCTTCGCAGTTGTTTGACCTTTCTTACTTCTCTCTTTTGGATCGTCGATTTCTATGGCTCGCGATTATCAACGATTTTCACCGCATTAACCCCGACAACGCGATCCCTTAGCGCGATGAAACGGGAAATCGATAAAAGGAACAGTTCGTCGGCTGTTGTTGAACAAAATGGAACGGAGACACACACAGAGGTGTATTTAGAATGAAAAGTGCTGGGAGAAAGGGAAATCGGACGAAAGAACGGCAAAGTCTCGCTTTGCTCCGAGAGACTAATGTTCCTGTCTGCTTCTGCCGCCGCGCATTTTCACGGATTACTCCCTCGGCAAATTCGCGACTCCAGCAGAATACAAACCAACGGCATCTTTCAATTCGTCTGCTATATTTTGCTGAAGCATCGATTTGCATCGAAATCCGTTCACTTTGGGTTCGATTATCTGGAAAGAATCATTTATCGTCCTGCTTTATTTTTCACTTAAAAATATTACAATGATGGACTAACTTTCCATTTGATTGCAATATTAAGATATGGATCTTTTTAAGACTTTTTCTTCGGTATAACGAAGTATACCAGTCGGAGTTCTGTTTGACTTTTATTTTTATGGACGAAAAGTTCGAGTTAACTATTCTCAGCTTGTATGAGAAAAATTTTGTCGAGTTTTTACTCGGGCTTTTACAATTCCTCTTTACAGCTTTCCACGTTTTAAACTAACAGAACATTAAAAGCACAATTTGTTAGTGAAAATATAATTGACACCCAATATTTTATATTATATAAAACAACAAAATTTGGTTTTAAAAAATGATCAACATCGTTGATCAAAAATGGATATCGAAAGTATTGTACTGCATATATGCGTAGAATTTTTTCAATTTTATTTCATTATTTACGTTCACTTATGTAGTACGTACAGGTAGTACAGAGAAAGTAGAAACTGGTAATTTAGCTACTTTGGTTCAGTAAGAAATAATTATGAGTTGCTTGTTTCTCCAACTTAGGTCGCACTGATCCATAAGGCGGACTGTTTGTAAATTACACTTATAGCAAAATTACACGTTCCAGAAGCGATTAGATTGCTGTTCCCAGCAGTCTGGAATTTCCTACGGAATTGAATTATAAACTCTAGAATCTTTAATTCGTTGAACTGACGCACCTAAGGTTACTTAAATACCAAACTAAATTAAACGAGCTTTTTAAAATAAGAACCTCAAATTAATTCTATTGAAATTTTAAAGTACGTAAAATTCGACTGGAAAACATGAATAACAAACACAACTTATATCTCTCTCGAGAGATGTTCTACGAATTGGAGTGTATGTTTAAAATTCTATGTTTAAAAGCGAATAATTCACGTTCTGAGGGATACCCGGATCGATCGAGTAATGGAGTATTCGATGCAAGCTCGATAAAATCATGTTTATCTTCGTTCTTGTTACGCAGCGTGCGCCCAAGAGCGGAGAATAAATCGCAACAATTGCCGTTTGTTTGCCGTGCGGTGTAATTCATGAAATCGTGCCATCGCGATGGCCCGTTTTCTGTCATTACAAAGCTCCGTTCCTCCGCATTGTGCCCGCGTCTGCCCAAAGGCGAATCACCGGTAAAGTTCATCAGTCGTCACGATGCAAATGCAGTCGGAAAATTCACGATAGAGCGGATCCGGTGCAGAAAAACAATCGCTCTTCTAAATTAGCGATAAACGGATCCTTATAAAACTATATACACGATGGTTCTTGTAAATATAGTAGAGTGCCCTTGTTATGTAACGATCGATGAAGTAGCAAGCCTGATACATATATGCAAAGGAATCTACCTGAAGAACACTTTATGTCAATAACTTTGTTTATTCGTTTAATCCGTTCTTACGTACATGTGACGTAAGGTGAACGCGATAGTACTTAGAAATTCGTTAAAGGCCTCACTGAAAATTTCCATTGAATACTGCCATTTCTGTTTTATATTAATCAGAATCGATTGTCACGGTTATCTATTAATTACAATCCTTTTACGTGTATCACGAACCATTGTTAATTCTTATGATTCACTTATGATAACGGTACAATGGATATATTTAAAAAAACCACATTTACGCGATCGCATCGAGATGGACGTTTGGCTTTAATCCATAGATATAAAATGATTCTATATATCCAACGTTAAGTTATTAAATGTTGCTATATAGGTTTTAGTTCAAATGTAGTTGTAGGTAATCTATTCGTAGTAGATCGTTCACAGTCTACTAACCATACGATCCACAAATTACTTTGACGAACTATGGCTATCACATGACAATTTCTACCAGCCCATTACAGTGGAGTGCAGGATAATTGAATCGATGCAAACTTCCAGCCTGCTTTGATTGTAATACAGTTACGGCTAGATGTGATCTAGTTAATATTGTATTCTGGCGTACACTATTCATTTGCACAACTTGTTTGTGATCTCCCAAAGGAGATATTACTCTGGAACGTTTACACTTAAATATTAGCCAAAATTCTAAATGGAAAATACATTCTCAACTTTGAATTGAATTAAGAGTACCGCATATTCTAATAGCACGATGTTAACAAAAAATTACTTTTACGTAAAGCGAAACAGCAATAATTAAATTTTCACAAATGAAAGAAATTTCAAAATTACATTTTTCTGAAAACAATACATCGCGTTGCTCTTTGAATCGATAAATCTTGCTACACATTAAAATAGTAATTCATTGCAACCGGTTTATCGAACGAAGCACAGCGTATTATTACACTGTGATACTGTTCAACTTACTCGATGCTGCATATCGCGAGTTACGAACCGAAGATCTTCAACGACAGGTTAATAACCAAGTACGTATGAAGTAGATCATACTAACTGTATAATTGCGTAACGCAATTGTCGTGCAACTAAAGTATACCAGTGCTGTTAAGTTTTAATTAACGAGTAGATATTATTTCGTTACGATCACTTATCGTTGATCTTATGAAGTGGAATTTTTATTTTGTTATACATCATGACGATGAAACGTTATTTAGGGCATTCACTTGAATATAACCAGAACAATATTATATTTAGTTAATCGTCGAGCTTTTATCTTCACCCGTTAAAATTCTTTATTCTGATACGTGTTGCACATATTACTACTTCTGAAAGTTAAAAATACATTAAATGTCGTACAACTGTAATCGCTTGTTGTAAGAATAAAATGAATTTTTGTTTTTACAATTTGTTACGAATATTATTTATATTACTTCAAAGCGGGCTAAAATAAAGGAGAGGAAATTTGCACAAGTGTTTCAAATCTCAGCCAAGCAGATGGCACATTAATTTTGGATGGGAAGTGGAATTCTGTGTTTACTATAACGATTCATACTGTGCATTGCACACAGGAATATACGCACATAGTTAAGTACACAGCTGCGGTTTAGAGAATGAACAAAAGAAACGGCGTTTCTTCTCGGCAAACCACGAAAATAGCTCTTTGACGATTCCTCGAAAACGTGAGTATCACCTCGAGTGGAGGCACTCCATCTTATTGGCTTTTTACCTCTAATAATTGAAATGAATGAGCCAAGAATACAATGCCCCGAAGATTCAGTATTTTCTTCAACTATCCCAAAGCATCAACATGCACTTAAATACGGTTCACTTTCATTACTTTTCCTTATTCAAGAGTATTAACTAGCTATATATAAAATCCATTCCATTGTATCTGTTATTTTGTGTCTGCATTCGCCTTAACTCAAAATTTGTTTTAAATATAAAATGATATTTTCAATGTCTGCTTCAATGTATGTTAACTTTACCTATACACTGTTTTTATTTTGTGTCAGATTGAAAATGTCAAAATATTACTTATATTTAGTAATATCCTCAATGTCTTAAATAAAACTGCGAGTAGAAATGGGGATTAAATTCTATTACAATACATTTTATTGCCTGTCTCGCATAACTGTGAACGAATATTTGTCACGACTATGCAGAAGGTTATAATCAAACAAGATAATGTTGACATATTACAATGGTTGACCACGTAAACAGTAATAAGAGCCAAGTAGATAAGCTTTGGTATTGATGAGACATTACCAACGCAACGATGTAACTTTTTATTCGTTCTTCCATTAATTTTCAAGCACTGTTTAAAGCTTCCTCTTTCTCCTTTGTTTGCTGCCTCTTTGTACAATCATCGCTTCCAGCAAAATAAACAAATGCGAGTTAGAAAGGGTCTGCTTTTGCACAAAATTACGTTTCCATGGTATAAGCGTATCAATTCGGTCCAACGTTTTAAGATTAATTCTGTGTATTTCATCGTCTACCTGTAATCACGAGTAGCCATTATACCAGCATTGCATGGGCATACCACTTGAATAGGTTTGGCTTAAATAGCTATATCCTCTAATCGAAGTCTAGTCAATAATGTAGCAAATGTATATAAACCAACGGCAAACAATTGTTCCACGAGAGCAAACGACTATTCATCTAAACTAATTACTCTAAACACAAAAGTACCGTTTCTCTCAATTACAATTCTCTACCTGAAATTAGTACTTTACTGATTATTGAGAATTACCAAGACTGCCATCCTAACAGTGGGATTCGTTCGCAATTATTGAAGGATGTTACGTAAAATGGTGCGAGATAAAGAGGTTTTGTTTGAAGGGCGAACCGGGATCGACGGCTCTCGCATTGTTCGCCACTTCGCGCTTTAATTACGCGGCGCAATGAACTTCGTAACTGTTTTCCGGACCTCGGCCACCCCGTATACTCCAATAACCGGTATACGCACGTTGAAACTCTCTCTCTCTCTCTCTCTCCCTCTCGTTTTTTTCTTTTTTTCTTCGACCGTTTTCTTATGTGTATGTTATATATTGATTCTACGTTCTGCTCGATTGACTATGGCATCAGGTTACTGGCTACGACGCGATAATAATACCTTCACCGGCTCTAAAAACCTGAAGGGTATCGATTTTTCTGACCCCGGGTTACGAGTTGAACGAAGGTAAGCATTTTATTTTCTGCGAACGCTGGTTTTTGGAGATTATTGATCGAGGGTCACACGCATTTGTTGATAACGATTTTCCACTTAATCCTATTTAAAATTGACGCAATTAATTAATGATTTCGTACCTTACGTGGTCAATAAAATAAAAATATTTTATTATAGGTAGAGAAAACATTTGCTAAATTTATAGATGAGATTTCTAGGCCAGGATTCGAGGTCGAGTCCTTTGTTTGCCAAACGACTGCTCTACTAATCGAGGACAATATATCTAGGTGTATGGCAGATTCCTATACACTAAACTCAATATTCGAAAAAAGGCTAGCATTCCCGTTAATTAAACAAATATTCGAAATTTAAGTATTAAAACGTGGAGTCCAGTTTAAATAATTAAATTAGGGAAACAGCAGCACAAAATTCTGTTTCATTATTCAAACAGCAAACCTAATGAGAGGTAACACCGACGAAAACCTTCGTAAGTGCTTTCAATAGCGCTTAATCAATTTCGGGAATCGACATTATGTAATTAAATTCCATTCAATCGGCGTGTTCAATAGCGATTAATGGTCAGTAATGTCCTGAGTACATCAAAGCGAGAAACCGTTCAATAAATAGGAAACGGAACCTCTATACCTTGCAGAGATAACTTATATAATCCCACTGAGGCTCGTTTCGCAAAAGCTTTATATTGGACACTGGTCTCTGTGTCGCCAACAAAGCTTTTTCACTGATCAAGTTAATATCACTGGCGTGCACGCAGAGAGAAGGAAAGTAAATAGCCAGGTGAAATGCTTGGTATACAGAAAAGCTACCACAATAAACGCAGTAAAAACTATGTCGGTTTCTGTACTAGCTAATCGATATTTTGCGATAGCCTCTCACCGCAGGACCTGTAAGTACATATTCGCGTGCGCCATTGGCGAATTTTATTTACCGAGCCAGAGGGGACAAAATAAATGTTATCTCGATTTTATTACGAAAAATCAACGAACTTCCATACACTGCGCGATTTCGAGACTTTTGCCAATTTTACGGTTCAATGCACCCATTTCAAGATTTAATTTTAGTTTCGAATCGTTTGCGAATGGTTACCGAATTGTACAAGTTTGCTTTCTACTTGGTGATACCTTTCCAATTTTTATTTTTTTTTATTTTCTTACATTTTATTCGACTTTCATTTCATGTTTTCTACATATTAAAATCTTTTTCTTCTATTTTTTTACATTCTTTAGCTCTTCCCATTTACGCTGTTTAGCATTCGTTACATTTTTCACGTTTTTTCACTCTTTTGAAACTTGAATACCTTTTTCATTCTATTTGCTTCCTCATTGCACATTTCCACTACCGTTATGTTTTACCAGTCTCTGTTTTTCGTTTATACAGAAATATGATATGCGTTTGTGCTTTATAATTAAAATAAACTGTGTATGAAATGTTGTTTTCAGTATTGTATAAAAACGAGTAAAAGATGTGGTTGTTAATTGTGCGGAGACCATCAAATTATAAATTGTTATTTAAATTGTCAATTTTTATTGAAGTGAAAAAGAAACGAGAAAAGAAAGAAAAAAGAGAAAGAGAGAGAGATATATTATTCATATAATTGTAAAGAAAAAATGGAATATTTTTAATTATTGTTGTTAAAACGTTGTTCTCACAATCAGTTTCATATTTTATATTCAAGAAACGCATTAATCAAGTTAAATCTTTAGCTGCTTTAAATGAATACAACCGACTGTAATTCAAATGCTCAAGGCTAATGGATTCGCATGATTTGACTAATCCAATTGTTCTATGTCAGTACACAACATCGTCAAAATGCATAATCATGATTCGTTATAAAGGGTTGTACACATCAAATCGTACTATGTTTCTCTCATCAAAATAAATAATAATTCATGAAATTATTAGTCGATAGAGAAGAGAGAAAACGCAATCAGGACAATAACTTATTATTAAACGGCAATCAAATCGAATGTATTTTTCACCCGCTTCGTTTTTTGTTTGCTGCGAACTAAAAAGTGTATTGATTGCTAGTCGCATAAAGGGAAAGCGTCCCGACGGATGCTGTTGATGACAAAAGCCTTCGACCCCGAATGTACACCACCACCAATAACAATATGAGAGATCAATAATATCAGTTATAAATCTCGAACGATACGCACAACACGAACATTAAACGTGCCATTAAGAATATACAAATAAACAGTAAATGAAACAGTTGAATGAAACATAGGAACAATAACTGAAACAATGCTCGCGCCAGCGGAAGGAATTTTTCAGGTACCTGAAAGTACCCAATTACTACGCTTTACCATTTTCTCCCATACATTTCCTTTGATAGAATTTATTGTCTTAGGGCATACAAATTGCCGGAAAGATTAAACAGGAAGTGTCAGAAGAAGATCGTCGAACAGGAAGTTGCAAAGGAATGAGGAACGCGTGGATGCCTAAGTTTGAATCAATACAATAAGTGGGCCAGGTGGGGGGTGTATAAGATCGTCCGAGGAGACAGAGGAACGGCCGGGAATGTGGGACAGTTTCGGTGCGTACAGAGGAACGTGCGAAACGGAGCAACCAAAAGGCGCGGTCAATTTTGGATTACCTATAATTCAAATACAAATCCTCAAACTGATCTTAATCTCGTTCTATCCGCGCAGAGTTTCAGAAACTCTAACGCGTTATCTGACATTGTGTCACGTAATTTGGAGTACGGGACGTGGCGATAATAGAAAATTGTAATCCTCTCAATCGCAATTCTATCATGATAAAAATAATCGTCAGTGAGGTATCTCTCGAATCTGTAACATATTATCGAGCAAGTTGAAGCATGAGTCTTTGATCGTGTATCAACGTTAGGGGTAAACGTCAATCATTACAAAACATCATTCGATTTCAAATGATACACTAATGACTAAACTGTAGATCGACGTTAACGATTATGTAGCGGCATATCGTTCTACGTATGCAATGAAACTCGGACAACTTTTACTAATGGTACACGACATCCGTGAATCAATTGAGAATAATGTTTTGGACCGGTGCCGAGTGGAGGAAGCAACGTGTGTCAGTGGAACACCGGTTAACGGGGGGAACAAACACTTCCTTTGCCAGATAGGACATATATATACCCACCGGGACAGTGTCCGTTATATTACATTAGACGCATATGAAGTTAATCTTATTTGTCGGAGCTTATCGTTGCCGTTATAATAAGCCATAACGGTAAATAAATAAGGAGACTTTCTTCTTGCAGGTGCAGCAAAATCGAAACTGTTAACATCCATGAAATCGTATCGATATTAACGATCTGTCAACTTCAATTATAAAATTTCCACGTAACGCTTAACTAATCTTCGATGTGATCTTTGTACAGATTTCAAAATTAATTCCGATCGAAGTGACAAGTCAACAAAACGATAAATCTTAGTCAGCAGAAACAGATGAATATTTTTATTATTACAAATCTCTCTATCGATATATTACACATACAATGCATGTAATACATGCATGAGAGTCCAAAAAATATGTACGAAAGCACGCGTAGTCGATCGAAATCGTTTGGAACGGCGTCACGAGACACGACGATGTACCTAACCTGGCCTGCCGGTGTACATACCTTGGACGCTTTCGATGCGCGTGTCTCCAGTAAGGGTGAGAAGAAGAAAAAAAAGTGCCGACGGGTGTGGGATCACTGCCCCCCTGTCGACGAAAGTTGTCTTCGTATTGTTTTATCACACACACGGCGTCATTAGGACAGCCAACGCTCCGGGAAAGACCGAGTTGCGATGTAAGGACACTTTTCGTGGCACAAGAGTGGCTATCGCTGCTCTGAACACGAGACAGAACTGTCAAGAGCAGTAACCGCGTCGTTTCTATGATCCGTTACGGCAAATACGATTCATCCGAACGTAATTTTTATACGAGTACGTAGCAACGTTCGGCCGGCCTCGAACGGAAACAACAAAATATTTTCTGGCACGAGAATCTCGCAATAAACAAACTCAACGCAATCTCGACGTAATGTGCATCGCGAGCCTCGCGGCCATCACTGATTTCAACTGACACTAACTGTTGGTGGCGCCATCGCCTCTTTGGACGGGAGAACAAGGAATCGGACCATTGCGCGCGCGATAGACGCATGTAGCCTGACAAGAAATATTTGCATATATTTTCTGGTGCAGATTATAAAAATTACTTCGTTATTCGTTTAAGAATAATAGGTATTCACCATTCTATTACTTAAAAATATTTATTTAGAACGATATTTACGAATATTTTATTGAAATATAATGTACTGACGGTACTAAATAGTAGATTGCATAAATAATTGATTAACGATGAGTATTTATCTTACTTAAGTATGTAAATATGTTTTGCCAACGAAAAATATTTTTGTATATAGCAATAATTTGAAAGATTTTTTCACTGTTACCAAGCATAAGGTTCATCGTTTTTAATTATTCATTTTATGTTTAAAGATTGTACATTTCAAAGTAAGTATGTACGGAAGTGATTTAAGGCCCCTTCTCATTGCCACGAGTGTATTGTAAGTAATTGGCACTCGGATAATTGCACAGCTCGCAAAATCCTGGTAACCCCTGAGGTCCAGGTAGACCTCTCATCCCAGAGACGCCTGTCGATAAACGAAACTAAAAACACCAGCAGCAGATCTTAAAAACGTGTTTGCAACTGTTCTTTTTTTTTACCTGGCCTGCCTGGTTCCCCCCGCTCTCCTTGTCTTCCCGGCAATCCGACGCCATCATTGCCAGGTGGTCCTATTTGCATAGCCCCCATGAAAGAAAATGATAAATTTATCAAGTGGTAATGTCTGAAAAGTACCTATATATATGTACACATTACCAGGCATTCCTACTGGACCCATTGGTCCTTCCACACCAATGCCTTCCGGCCCTCTATCTCCTTTTTCGCCCCGTTCACCAGATGGACCTTGAGGACCCCTGGGACCCTGTGGTCCCGGTAATCCGACAAAACCTCGTTCTCCGGGTAGACCAGGAGGGCCTGGATCGCCTAAGAAGTAAGTCTTTATTGTTTGAGATATAGATTTTTGATAGATTAATTTTAAAGCAGAAAAATCTATTATCAATTTGATCTTGAAAGCATGCAATAATAATTATTCATCAACTTTAGTTTAAACTACTTAATATTATTTATCTTCTTTGTAACGCTTGTTTTACTAAATTAACTTTTATGCGGCAAAAGGCGATAAAATAAATGTAAAGCAAAATTGTTAAATCGCTACGGAAAGGAATATAGGAAGAGAAAATGTTAGTGTGTTTTCAATATTGTACAGGTACCTGGGATGCCTTGGGTTCCGGCTCGACCAGGACGACCCTGTCGGGCCAGCCCCGGCAACCCGAATGGCCCTTGTAGACCCTCTGTTAGTTCTTTCAGCCTCTCTGTGACACATGCAGGAGGTTCCATCGTCTTTATTCATGTACACAACTACTGAGTTGTTAATCCCCGATCGATTGGCAGTTAATCGAGCGGATATGTGTGTACATGAATCACGCCGCTGATGAATGTTGATTCTAACTAATGAAGGTGCACTTTCAAGCAGCTCATGACAGGAACGATGACGACGATGACCATTGTGATATTTCGCTATGACTATCAGGAACGCTAGGGACATTATTATGCAATGACGGTTCACCGTCTGCCATGGATTTCTGGGAGAATGTTATTTTAAGATTTCGATGAACGAAACACCATAAATTAACATCCTGTTCTACGGTTATAGGATCAAATGCAGGCAAATAGATTTGGCAACCCTTTTCATGGGGGTGTACCTGGGCGACCTTGTGGACCAGGTGATCCAGGGCGACCTGGACGGCCTCGACCAGGTGGACCAGGTGGACCTTGCATCAGTGCTGCCAGCTCAGTCATTTGCTCTGTATATATACGTGGCAATAAAAGCAATAATTACCTTCTTACATACACATTGTGCCAACAATAAGTGACGCCTAAGGAACGTATTGTATCTGCATATAACAGTCCCTACTTTTCTATTACGTAGACGCCTTTGTAGTCATTTCATAGTCATTTTCTAAAGTCTGCTGTGAAAATATTTAATTTCATATTTTTCAATAAGATAACCCAGAAATAAATATCCACCTCGTAGCACACTGGCACATATGTCCCGAATTTCTGAATCGGTGATACTACGGCCTGGTGGTCCTTGGACACCTGGCATTCCCGTTTGTCCTCTGAGTCCCGGTGGCCCTTGGAGTCCTGGAGCTCCATCCTTTCCTGGCATTCCGGGTAGTCCTATTTGCCCTTCTGGACCGCGCTCTCCAGGAGATCCTCTTTCACCTGGCTAATTTTTAATAGTAATCAGTACAATGTGAACATTAGAAATTTCAGAACAATATTGTTGAACGTTTAGATAATAAAGAATATTCAGTAAATATATTTTAATTTGATAACGATTCAAAACACTTACTAATCCTGGGGTACCTGGCAAACCTCTAGGTCCACTAACTCCTGGACTGCCAATAGCTTCTAACACATCGTTTGTGTTTAACATATCTGCAACTGTTCCAGCAGGTCCTGCTGGCCCAGGAGGACCCGGAGGACCTGCTGACCCTGGCCGCCCTTCCAATCCTGGAATACCAGCAACACCGGGTAAACCTGGAGCACCCTAAAAAAGCATATGTCCGAAGTTTCTACACTTCGTTTACAAAAGTTGAGTCATATGTTACTGTACACATTACTGTACTGTTAATTTTGTGAAAAAGAAAGAAGTTAATCTTACAGTGCTTCCAGGTAAACCACGTGGCCCAACTGGTCCTTGTTCTCCTTGTTGACCTCTGTCACCTTTCTCTCCAGGGCTTCCATCTAATCCTGATGTTCCTGGTTTTCCCATAGACCCTTCAATTCCACGAGGGCCTGGAGGTCCCGGATCTCCAGGTAAACCACGTAATCCCTAATTATAACAATTACGTAAATTTATATTTCATCGCGTAATGAAACAACTTTCAATTCAGATCTGAGTATGAGTTTACATGTAACCCTGGCGGTCCTGGAGAACCAGGAGGGCCACTTTTTCCTTGTAATCCGGGGGGACCCGGTGCACCAATAGAGCCAGGTTCTCCTTTTATTCCAGGAAGACCGTCTTCTCCAGGTAAACCAGGAGGACCTTCAGGGCCAGGTACTCCTGGTTCCACTGAACCTACTATCGAACCAGGCAAACCTAAACATAGGTATGAAATATATTAATCGTTTATCGGAAAACATTCATTTTTTACTTAACTTACGGACCATCACGACCAGGTTCTCCAGCTTCTCCTTTTGGACCCTGAATTCCAGGTGGTCCTGGAGTACCAGGGTTACCTTGTGGACCTGGTAATCCTGGAGGACCTGGGATTCCCGGAACCCCGGTAGTCCCTCTGGCACCAGGAAATCCAGGAAGTCCTGGTTTACCTTCTGGTCCAGGTAATCCATCTTGTCCTGAATAACCTTTTTCTCCGGGTTCACCTTAGGTTCGAACACAAATAAGTATAATGCTGAGGTGACCTCCCTATTAGAGATAATTTATTTATTTGCAAAAATTAAATGTAGATGTTCACTTGTAATAACTTTTAATATCTATATCGTTAATTTGTATGTATATTAATTGTTAGTTTATTATAAAGTGTTTAAAATAGAACATTTAATGATAAAGCGATATTGACTCCTGGAATTAGGTACATGTGAGTGACATACATTTAGCGATTAATAAAAGGAATGGGTTTACGGGTATTGCGACAGATTGCAACAAATTGATTTACAATCACTTCGAATAGTCGTATTTAGGTCGATGTCGATGTGCATAACAATATCTCGTTTTCGTGCCATCCATTTATAAGTATCGGCATTATATCTTTCTATAATTGTGCTCTATGGCATAAATGTAGAAATAATAAAGTTCAAACTACCAATAATTACATCTACTTCACGAGAACAATATATTATAAACATTTATAATTTCTGACTATAATTTATTTTTAATTAGGAATATAGTAATTACAGTTTATATATAATTTAAAAAAACGTCCAATATATGATGAATAATGTCAATTAATTTAATTTAATAATAATATCTTTTCAATCTAGTAAAATAGTGTAGAAACATCAAAGTTATTTTTCATATTATTTTTAATATTTTGTATTTGCCATCACTAATCAATATTAAGAGTTATACTTCAAAACTGTTGAATATTCAGTAATCGAAAATTTCAATACGAATGGTTCTATTGTTAATATCGATAAATATTGACAGTATTATTGATTGAGCACACGCACACGTAGACACACATATACACACATACCTTTAGGTTTAAAACAGGAGATAAAAAAGAGAGAAAATAGAATAAGTGGAAATATGTTGGCTAGACAGTTGAAGCTATTACAACAATTGTGCTCGACCTTTAAATGTACGGCTGTTGACACAGTTTATTGGGATGAATTATTTCTTTAAAAGTGTAAATGGCCTCTTGCAATTAACGCATTAACAAACTCGAAGTGTATCAGATTTATTTATTACTGCGCTTCAGGGTAAAATCTAATTAGAATCTTATCACGACGAAAAGTTAATTTTTTGCAAAAGTTTGAATTACACGATATAATATATTTTAAGCAAAAAATAAATATGTATTCATCAATTTTATATTTATATATTAGAAAAGCATTTTTATTGGTAATATCGGAAATCAAGTATTGTTATGTTCACTGGCAGAAGAATGATGTGCTCAACGATGAATCACCACGCGCACGTGGACACCCACAATTCCGGGCAATTTTCTAACGAGATTAAATTAGGTTTACGCAGCACTTCAGGGATTGCTTACTGGATAAATCCAAGTAATCGCATTTCACACCAGCGTTTAACATTTGACACGACCACATTAATCCTCGAAAGTTGGCGCTCTAAAAAAATATGTACACAATAAGCCATTACCTTTTTGACCTTGGTTTCCTTTATCACCACGTTCCCCTCGTTCTCCTTTTTGACCTGGGTGTCCTGGATGACCCGGTGGTCCTATGAATCTTGGTAAAATATCACGCTGATCGCTAACATTTCCAGGTGGACCTGGAAGACCTGGATAACCGCGAGGGCCTGTGAAACCTTGATCTCCTTTCAATCCTGGAAATCCCATGTCTCCCTAGATGATACAATGCCAGTGTAAATGCCATAATTAATTTATTCTGGCGAGAATGATGCATCAAATGATCTACAATAAAATAACGAATTCAGTCTTTTACGGTGTCTCCCTTCTAGATTCTGACACAATTGGCTAAATACAGATACGTAAGTTTGGTATTAAATAAATATGATTACGACAATTATTTTATTCTGATGACGGCGACGCATCAAAATAACTTTCAATAATATAATAAACCCACTCTTTCACCGCGTTCCCCTTTTGGACCAGGTGGCCCAGATGGTCCAGTTGAACCTTTAGGACCTGGATTGCCGGGGAATCCCCGAGCACCGGTAAATCCCTGTGGTCCCTAGCAAGTACCGTAATAATGTATTATAAGACAAATAAATAACTTATAGCTTACGATGTTATTTTAAATTTGCTTGTAAGGACGTACTATTTTGCCTTGCTCCCCTGGGGGGCCAGACAAACCCGGTCGACCAGGCAGGCCAGGTTCTCCGATTGGTCCAGGCGGTCCAGGTAATCCTGCTAAGCCGGGTAAACCCTAAACAAATACTATTTTAGCAATTCCAGGAATTTGGCTATATTCTATATGCGTATAGTAAAATACTATATTATATTTACTGTATCACGTAGTTTTAATAAGAGAAGCAAGAGTTTTTGAGAAGATACAGAAGGCATAATGATGTCGGTCTTAACTAAGAATTTAATATTAAAAAATTATCTTTATGCAAGAGGAGTTATAGATACGTCACTATGAAGTGGAATACTGGAAGAATGTTTATTAATAAAAGGAAGCTCTGACTTACATTAGTGCCATTAATTCCAGGAGGCCCCTGTGGACAGATAATTTCGCAGCCGGGTCTCCTCTGAGGTAATAAAGGGCTGCTAAGGCTCTTCTGTAATTACGTTAATTACAACCGTGGGGTCTTAATGGATTGCGAAGTTGTGTAAAATATATAGACTTACCGGTAGTTCCTCACAAGTCCCTCTCTCTGGTCTCGTAGGATCGCAATTTAAGACCATCCACTGTATATCGATCTACAGACACGTTTTCGAGGACAAGCAAACATTACATCAAGAGAGAAGAAGCAAAAGTACGACAAATTGAGTACTTGACATGCATTTTACCCTTTACATTTGAAAATGGCATTTCAGAAAAAACTCAGCAAGTTTTTCTTGAGTTTCTTTCTGCTTAGAAGTTTTACGATAAACAATTGATTTTTCTTTTTCGCATTCTATACTTTAAACTTTGAAATGGAGCGTAAAAACTTTGTTCACAAAAAAAAACTTTCCTTATGTATTTATCACATTGTGCTAATCATACGGTCATCGCGTTTTTGTGTTCGCGTTATGCTTCGAGTGTGCCATTATATCTTACTTGCCCCAGTTACGACTTAGCCTCGTTCATTACAAAGTGTTTATTAATTAAGTGCTCCTTAATTGCTGCATGCGACGGATACATTTGTCTCGCGCGAACCAGCCTGGACATCCCCCGCAGATGCGTTACGCAGCATTATATGTAAAATTAGCGCGCGCAAACTCCTTACCATTGCATGCCTTTCGATCTACGCTGAATTTGTCGAGATTAAAAGATCTAAAAGATCATTCCGCCGTTCCAAGAACGTTCATTACGACGTTTCGTGTAACACGGTCATGTAGTTACATAAGAAACCCATATGAATGATATAATGTTGTACGCTTAGATTAATTACATTACCGTTTAGAGCTATTCGGACACTTCTCTATTTTTAATAGGACGTAAAGGAACTAATAAGAATTTCTAAAAATAATAGATCAGTCTAAAGAATTCATCAACTAATTCATCAATTATAATATTATAACTAAATATTTTCTTCTGTAGACAACGTTATGTTATCTATTCTTTCTACTGCACAATGTATACAATTTCAGAGATGAACGTACGATGTAACTTACCGGTACAGTGAGCTTGCTGTGCGACGTCTTCGATACAGAGATTTCACCATCAATTTTGATCGGCCCTCGTGGGTTCATGTCTTGTGTGCCAACATGTTCGCAGTCAATATATACTACTAGCTTATCCTTAAAAGCTCCGATATTAATTTTGTGCCAGTTCTTGTCGAACATCTGCTTTAATCAAAAGTTCTACTCAATCTTATGTTTGTCATTGAATTAGTTTAACGTTGCTTTCGTTAATTTGAATCATTTCTCAAAATTTCGTTCAACATCAAAGACAAGAAAGTTTTAAAACTTAATTACAAAACATAAGTAAAATACAAATGGAAGATATCTCAAGTATAAAAACATTAAACGAAAACATAGAATCAAGAGCCAATTATTAGCTGAAAATCAAAAGATTAGTTAGAATATAGTCGGGGATACTGTTCTATTGTTACATTCAGAATTTGTTCGGTTCGTTAAGCGTATGTACATACATAAATATGTACATCGCAATGCGAATTCTTTGAAGCGTTACAAATGTCAGGACGAATGGTATTCTCATCAGTCTTTCCGATCTTATACGCACTGTGTACGCGTATACTTTCTGGTCACACTGAAAAACCTATAAACTATTTCGCACGAGGCTTACGCAACGGCTCGTGACACGATTTCCACGTGTTCCGACGACAGGGTGCAATTCATCCACCCACGTAGCCTCGTGATTGATATTTGACAGCGGCGTCGACTTTTCATGGGGCAACGCGGAGATCGCATTCTGATATATCCACGATCGTGGCCGCGACACGTTTTTAATCACCGCAAGATCCTCGATGACACTCTTAACAGGCAGCAGCTTAAACGAGGATCGATATGACAGCATTCAAGCAGATTAGTGAAAACGCACATGACTTACCGATATTTCTATCTACTGTCTAGTATATTTATAATCCGTATAATTCATTTAGGATAATATGTGTTTTAAGTAATAAACATGAATGGATTAGTTTTTAATAAACGAGATTCAAATGCTTAATGGAATCATGACAAACGAACATTAGATATGTGCTTTCATAACAATCGCAACGATATCTAAATAACGATCGAAAATATCGAATTTGCAACGATATCGAAAATACTTTCTTACCAACCCAATATCTACATTAAAATGAGAATACCATTAAAACTGGAATGAGTTCCCCTATTCTATGAATTCCTCTTCTCTTATAAGGTGGAAGTGTGTCTAACATCTAACATAAACTAAATGTAAATTATTGTTGAAAATATGTAAATATTCTTAGGGTAACATTAGTCTCGTATTGTCTTTTTCGAAAACTAATCTGATGATGTCAAATGCAGAAGCTATATCTTACTCACACGATCAGCTGCGAATGAAAGCGTTTGCAGTTCTCCCGTTTTGCCTATCACGGACAAGTCCAAAGCCTGACTTTTTGGGTTCATTGCGATTAAAAACTGGGGCTCGTTTTCCACGTCGACAATTCTGATAATGTGCCAAGTATACTTTGGCAGTTTTCTGGTTCTGAATGTGCAGGCTGCGCTGAATTCCTCTGGCAAACCGTTCGGGAGTATAGTTCTGACGAACAATAAAAGGTAGAGCATTTTTCGAAAATGTTAAAGGCTGTTGATCGAGGAAAATAAATTGATAAATCGTACTTGGTTGGCATTGTGACGTCGGTGTCTTTCTCCAATCTATAGGCGGTTTGCATGCGATTGCTACCTCTGACTCGTGTCACACCAGCGTAATGCATGTCGAGAAGATCTAGTTTCAACTTGCTGATGAAGTCGAACGTCTGAAGATCGTCCTCGCCCCGTTTGTAATCCTCGCATAGACCACGCGGGGAATCTAAAAGTGCTTCCTCGCCAAGTGTGAATTCTACAGAAGTTCAATATAACATGTCTCGATCATTCCATCAGATAAATGATTATTGGCAATAGTAATAAAATAAATATTGACAATAAATATAGCAGCAATAATTAATATTAGAGAACGTCGTTTTTCTTTAAGTGAACTTAATGCACTCTGTCTATATAATTAAAATAACAGAAGGTGGAAAAGGAATAAAGAAGCGCGATAATCTGCATGAGAGAGCTGGGTGCCTGCGAAATGACAGTATGATGACATTACTAGAAAGAAATGCCCTATTGTTACGCAACCCAATAAATTTCAGCTTGAGTCATTCCGATCACATGGTGTCAATGTATCCATTCTCACGATCGTATAAATTGAACACAAACATCGTCTAAAGGCAGCGCAACAATTACACTTTTCCTTTAATTAACGAAGGATCTATAGCTTTCGCATGATTTTCAATTTTCACGTAATGAACGCTACCAATTAGATTTCGAGTATTGCTCATAAAAGAAAGCGAAAAGAAACATTTTTCACATTCTACACATTGTATGTGTCAATTCGTGTACTACTTTACGTGTTGCTACATGGGAATTACCTTCGCGTGTAAAACTTGGGTACTAACATCTGTTTTCAGAATTGGGGTCTAGTGCTGATTATATTCCTTCTTCTGTGAGTCATATTATAAATATTACACAGGTCATAATTGTTACACAGGTAGAAAACGAGACAGCTGTTGACTCACTTCTAGATGTTTTAGAGGTGACGATATCTAACCAGGGATTTCCAAAATAGTAGATAATTAATTTGTATAACTTTCTGTTTAATAGTCGTTGGTAATAAAAGTTTCATTTTTTTGCTAACTTAAGTTTTATTTAAGCATTATTAAACAGTCATCGCAATATAAATTTCAACAGCAATTATCAATGTAACACATGTTCTTCTTTGTGTTCATTGTATTACCAATAAAAAAAAGGTAAAAAACTTACGTGTATATGTGAACTGCACCAGCACGAGTATCCATATTGAGAAGTACATTCGCAGATCCGAATAAGTCCTACAAAAAAGAAGCGCATATATATAAAATAAATACTATAATAAAATACCCAACTTAATCCACAAATTAAAAAACTTTATTAAATCATTATCTGTTCTATTTGAATTTATTATTTAAAGTCTAAATTATGTCGTATCACTTCATACTTAAAGTAGTAGCTTCCGTTAAAGTACTGGTGGATGGAACTCCATGTTAACGTCGGGAAAAAGTGCAATTCAATTAATGTTATCGATTCTTTTAGGCTACTGTATTGTGTTTCGATTACTGTATTGTGTTTTATGCATTATACTATGTGTATATATAGCCCTGGAACTTAGATGTTTCTAAAAAAATGTACCTCGTGGGAGGTTAATGTATATTAACAATTCTTCCAAATCAAGTTGAATTTATTATATTTGCACATGTGTTTTGTTTGATGTAAAAGCATAATAATATTCAGCAAATTTTCTGATTAATTTTTTCCATCAGTTATTTTGACAAAGAAGCAAATGTTTCAACCAATATCTAATTCAATCAGTAATAATATACATACGTATATATAGATTTGAGTTTGATTCGTATGTATTAATATTTCATTTACAATTCTGTACAAAAAGTAATATTGGACTAAAAAAATTCATATCGATCCTGCCAGGATTCGAACCTGGAATCTTCTGATCCGTAGTCAGACGCGTTATCCGTTGCGCCACAGGACCACATGGTTTACGATATTTTATTTTCTACATAATTCTAAAAATAATAATTCACCATTTTTTTAACTTATTAAATAATCTCATTTTATAAGGTTATACGTTTTCTTGTATTTATAAAATATCAAAAGCAGAAATCTTCGTCAAAATAAATGATCGATAAATTAACTTATGTAATCGTGTCTATTAGTTCGAATTACATTTTATACAGTATAATATCCAAGTTAATCTTTAAACAGGTACTACTATTACAGTGTAAGTCATAAATACTGATATAAAGTTAAATATAATTAGTTTGTTACGTAATATGATATTTACAGTGATGTATTGTACTAAGCTTGCTTGTTCTGTAAAAGAATCTCAACAAACTTCTGTATATCATGCATATTCTGGACAAGTGTTTCTGGTGCAGCATGTTTAGTCTGGCACGCATATTCTCAGTGGTTATCAATCATTCAAGCTGATACAAGTTGGTAATACGATTGTATGTATAATGTGCATCTGCTTTTCAAATACAGGGAATATAATTTGAGAAAATCTGATATCCAGGAACTAAAATGTTTTCTTTTATAATTTATATTACAGAATACTCAATATATATCTTAATATTTATAGATTTATACCATGATGATGAGGTTTTGGAATTATATATACACTTGTACTTTTTAATGTACAAATACAAGGACGTGAAATGAATTTATGTAATGTAAATACGTGTATAGGCCAAAATTTCATTTCGTTCCATCTTAAATTAAACATTATGTAGTCAATAAACATGTCACATTTTATATTTTGAACTAATGATGTCAGTATATTATAGAACATACGGATATAAACGGTATTTTATTAAATTTGCATAGTTTTTTTGCATGTGGTTAAGCAGACATTGAATTAAGATGCGGTTTGTTTTTGGTCAAGGAGGCAACAGTACGACCATGTCAGAAATTCTTTGCCGTTGCCGGCAAGATAAATACTGCGTAGTCAGCTGCGTTGTAGTGTAAGTGAGGGCACACCGAACAAAAGAATGATGCGGATTGGTTCTGCTTCATATAACCTTGCTTTCTATTGGTCGAACCTCATGGGTCTTATCGGATTACTTGACTACGACTACGTGGCGTTGCCATACTGCGTTGTTGGATCTACCAAAGTTTCAGTTTTCTGTGTTACGTCGTATTGAATTGAAGGGAAAAAATTATAACTTGCATTTCCATATTTTCTTCTATCAGTTCAAATTAATTTTTGTTATAATTGTAGTTTATAAGAGGACATTATAGTCGTAATAGTAGGGATAAGATACACATTCGACAACACTGGAATTGCATCATCTGATGCAACTTTGGTTGCTTACGTTATTTAAGTACCTCATAGACTTAATATAGTTCCCTACATTTCGTAACGAATATTTTAGCTTTTCCTAATAACTAAATATAATGAGAAGAGGAGATATCGTACCAAATGAAAACGTATATTGTGATCAGCTACTTCTCTGGTAAGTACTAGAACTTTAATATACTGCTTAATATTTTGAACTATAGTAAGGGAATGAGTCTGTATTCAGTCGAGTTGTTTTATATTTGTAAAAGTATGTAACATAATTCTTTATATTTGTGTGCTTACAATGTTAATGAAAGTTATAATATAATTTTATATTTATTTGGCTTCAATATTAATAATTTATTTTCAAAATCAAAGCTAATAAAATCGTGCATACAACAGAAATATTAAAGGAATTATAATAATCATTTTAATTATTTTATCCTTAATTTTAAATGTGAATGATTACTTTCTTATGAAATAATATCAAGTCACATAACATAAAGAATGTAATATTATTGCCACTGTCTATTTAATATAACTAAATGTTTTTTATGATTCTAGATAAAATATAAATATCGTATAATAATGTATATTATTATGAGAGATATATGCAGATATAATGGATATTAACTTCAACTAAAAGTTTACAGTTTTTTTTTATTAGTCATATGGATCATATATTTTTCTTATATTTTTCAAATATTAATAATTAACTGTATAATTAATCGTTATATGGAGAGATACTAGAACTAAAATACAATTTAATAATCGCGAAGAACTTAATGCCAAGAGAAAGAAGGGCAGAAATGTAAAAAACAAGGGAAAGTAGTGGTTCTCTTTATAGTATATTTTTTAACATTGTTTAACAAAACGTACTTCAAAATACTATTTTGGTAGATTGTTGTACCAAAATTTATGTAAAAACTTATTTGTTAGTTACTAGTTTTCATCTTTCTAAGATTTATGTGTGAAAACTTATGTACTAGACATTTTGTATATTCAACTTCATTTGAACATACGTATATTATAAATTGTCGAAAGTCTTGCAAATAAGTCTCTAAATTAATATTAATACAATATCATTGTAATGAAAAATGTATGGATTTACCATATTTTTATAGAATTATAATAATTTGGAAAATAAGTATTAGTCTCATTTTAGAATTCTACACTTATAGGGGTCCGTGACCTTTAGAAGATGGCGCCACATGTACAGCGGGACTATCACAATACCGGCGATCCAAGCAGATATTCGTTGAGGACACTCAAGCATGGTGAAAACAATTTTCCATGTCCGCGCGATGTCGACGTATCGAAAATAAACGGAAAGGAAGACTTTTTTCGCTGTTTAGGTCTCCAAATGAGGAGGTTTACGTACGAATATAGAATGCCAAATGGTGGTTATAGAATTAAAAAAATTAATATTCCCAATGGTGTGACGTTACGCGATTGCAACGTTGTTATCTTGGGGTCGATGTGTGAACTATGCGATAAGTGTTTTAAATGTGAAACCGACCTGAATGTGCATTATGTGTTAAAACATCAAACAGACAGAAAAACTAATTCCACAACTGTCGAAGATAAACAATGTGCAGGTAACAAAATCGACAGGTGGAAAACAATTCCCAAGCCTCTCGACCGTACAAAAGTTACGTCTAGTAAAAATGTTGCAACGAAATTACATAAGAAATTACGTTTAACTCTGAGAATAGGTAACGAAATCGTTGCTAAGACATCGGTGAAACGGAAACATTTGAAGGGGACTGGTGTCGACACGTGTACACAAACTGAAGTGTGTCGTGGAATCGAATTAATTATAGGCAAGGATGAACGTGAGGATATGGTTTCTTGTATTGATCCTCCAGTGTTCGGTAAAAGTCCTTACCAATGTTGTAACTCGTCTGTGCACGTAGTAAACAGCCCCAATCAATATGTGGTTAGCAACATTGCAGCGAGTAAGCAAACGTTATTCGAGGAAAGTATAGCGCAGGAGGGAAATCACGTGTCGAACAGACCGAAGGAATCACGCACTACGGCCATAAATGAAAACTACTGCGCCATTCATCACGTTTCATCGAATGCAATACCTCTTCAATCAGATTCAACGGTTGCAAATAAAGAGTGCAATTTACGAGAGCAAAATGATATTCGAATCAATAATTTAAACAAATTTTCTCCGACACATATACAAAATGCTTTAATGTTTAATGAAACCTGCTGTAATTCGCAGTGCACTGAAACGTTGAAACTGCCGATTTTGGACTGTAATAATAAGGGTGATGGTATTAATTCCTCGGCAAGGGATGCCGATGATTTGCTAGAACGGAACGTACAATTTTGCTCAAAAGATAGTGATAAAAATGAAAAGGAAAAAGATATTAACGAAAACGAAATACAAGCAGAATGCAAACGAAATATAAATGAAACAGTAAATTGTGCATCAGAAAATTTAATTTCTAGCATGGTACAAGTAATAGTGCCAGTAATTTTACCAATCATTGTACCAAACAAAGATGTTACAAGTTCACCACTCAAATTAACTATACAATCAGCACCATTGCAAGAGGAACAGCATAAAAAACAAAAGAAACACCAACAAGAACAAGAGCAACAACTGCAAGAGGAAGAAGAGCAGCAAACGGTAAAAAGCTCTACTTGTAATGCCGAAATTAGTCCCGATAGCGAGATACAAGAAGTGTTACGGATCGTCAGGAGGGGTAGCACCAGTGCGGAAATCAATCACGAGTCTCCAACTCGCGTCGAACAAGAGCTGCTAATTCGCGACGCCATCAGAGACATGAAAAAGATAGAAGGACAAGACTGGTACTTACAGGATAAGGAGGAAACTATCGAATGTTTAAAGAAAAGAAAACGAAATACGAAAGGTAGCTCGAAGAGTAACGACACGTACGACGATTTTGTCAAGAAAAAGAAAAGGATTATGGTTGAACCAAACTCCGAATATAACGTCGCTAGAAATGTAACTGGAGAAAAATCCTTTCCGAACACAGAGGAGCATGTTACGAAACTCCAAAGTTACAGCGGCAGGGTGACAATGTGTACGTCGGATAACGTGAAGGAGAACTTAATGATGTGCGGCAAGACTATTGACATTCCAGCCGAAGTGTTACAACATTATGGCATTAATTATTACAACGAGGTATTTGAGATAAACAATAATGATGAAAATATTCAAGAACCTGTTAGTCGTTTTCTTGTCCCGTGTTCCATCGGAATGGAAAATAGGAGTAATAGACCAACCGTAATAGATCTAGTCAACGACACCGATGAATAGCAATGGAAACAATGCGCCCAGTGGATGATGAGTATAGTCTTATGCGAGCGATGTCGGACTGCGAGAAATCGTGTCAATGGTTGATACGTTTTCTGAATAATATGCTTGGAAATATGAAAATATGTTTAGGAAACCTTGAGATTTATTTGGCGCGTACAATAATTGCTGACAGCAAATTGATGATATTTGCATTTATTTATGTATTAACAGGAGAAACAGTGGACGTAACGTTACAAGAACTTTCAGACGTTAGAAGAAATATTAGACCGCAAGAATTAGTGACAATATTGGGCACATTTCCGTAGAATCATGTCAGGAAATGAAAGACTTGATGTCCAATATAAACAATAATTTCTAATTTTTTTAGAAATTTTTATATATAAGATTTTAATAATTGATTAAATTATGTTATCATTTTTGTGCGAAAATTTAGAGCATCCCTTCCCTCTCTCGCGTTGACTCATAGGCCACTAGCGACAAAGTCCTGTGGTGAATAGTTCAGTCTTTATCAAAAAGGCATCATGGTTTAATGCTGCACTTTGCATACGAATATTGCATAGTATTATTGTTGCCAAAATATTGTAATACTGTGAAAAAAGATGTGTTTATGTTGTATGTACATTAAAAGAAGTATTATTTATTTAGTTTGGAGTATCAGATTGTTTACAAAGTAAACGGATGATATAGATATATTATTTCTCTTACCTCTTTTATATGGTATCTACTTAAAATATACACTATACGCTTTGATAATGTAACATTTACTAAATTTTGTTACGTTTTATTTTATATTGAATGCGGTTATTATACTGTTAGTTTTGTACTCTTTTGTAATAAATACTTAGAAACAAAAAATTGGGATTTTTTATATAATTGAAAAATACATGATCTTCTACTTGGGGAAAGAAAATCAACCCAACTAATTGAATGAAACAAATGGTTGGAAAAGTTGTGTGAAATCTCGTTTATCTATCGACGTTATGTATGGCTAAGGGAAAAGTATCATTTGCTGGAGTGCAGTAAAGGCAGTGATTTAATGTTTCAGATGTAATAATGTGCCGTCTATTACCTTCGATACGACGAAGGGAGAATGTAATTCAAATGCAGGCACAGTAATCGGCAACAATACTGAACCGTAACGATTGACAATCGATACACGTGTTTTATAATATTCGTGAGCCCTTTTACAAATTCCTCCATCTTTATAGTTATGAAAACTATAAAATTGGTATGTTTCTTCGATGTACTCAAAAAGTACATGAAAATTGAAAATATTATCGATGATAATACATTTTAGATGTATTTAAAAAAAGAAGGAAGACATGCTAATGAAATTTAGCTATGGCAACACACCAAAATTATCATGTACTTTCTGTAAAATTGCAAGAGTACATTATAGAAATGGGCTGTGGTATAAAAAAAACAAGAGGTTTATGAGAACTAATCAACTAACGTGTGTACGAAAAATGAAAAATATTTGTTTAAAATTTCTGTGGAAGAATCCCCCCCCGAAAGCTACATCAGCAAGTTGGTCTAGTCGCACGTAATCATTCAGTGTTTCAGTGCAAGTGGTTTGCTAAAGTTTTCGACATGCGCGACAGTCCACGTGTTACCGGCTTGTTCTGAAGATGCTTCTTCCGGTCGCGTTTCAAGCGCGACGTACCCGAGAAGTCTTTGGCTGGATCGAAGAGCGTATCGCTTCCGATAGTTGGTGCTCGATCAGCGGAAGTCAACGGGCCAGCATATATATATTCCGTGAAAGGTTCAATATGTGTTACGCGTAATGTCGAAGGCACAATTAAACTGCAAGACGAAGCAACGCATTGCGCGGCTGCCCGGCACAAACTGATAAGCCCTGGAGAACCGCGTGGCCTGTCTCTCTCTCCACCTCCCTTCAAGGAGATTCGATCTTGCTTGCCAGCTTCCGTCATCGAGGAGGAGCGACAATTACTGCTGATCGTGAATTAACATGTGTGCGTGCAAAAAAAAGGATCCTGTGAACTCTGCAGCTTTGCGAGATCACTGATTTTCATTTTCCAAGTCTCGAGGAAAACTTCGTATTGGGGTCCTTCATAAGTTGAACAGGCCTACGGACTTTACAACATCGAAGAAAATAACTATGAACAGTGTGTCTAGTTTCGTGCTAAATAATCGCTAAATAAATCGTGGTCACATTTTTTTGTGAGCACGAAAAGATACGATTCCAATCATGAATAATAAAAAAACTTTAAAACGTCCTATGTCCTACTTAGCTTGGAAAAAGTAGTACTGAATGCTAAGTAAATTACACATTATTGAACGTTTAAAAGAAGGTACTTTAACGGTGACTCAATATACAGAGGGGGAATTAATGACTATAATCTAGAAATCGAGTACCATGCAGAACAGTAAGTTCTCTACGTACCGTTAATCAAAGTTTGCAACCCCTTCAACTAATAAAAGAACAGTATAAGTACGATACGGTTTTTTGGATGTGGCAACGTCCATTGTGCAATTATGTGCCTACGGTTTCATACAATAAAACTTTTAAGCTTTCATAAAATAACAGCTTAATGAAGCAACTGATTGTTATTACTGTTATTCGACTTTATATAATAAAGGCGTTACTGTTTTTATTACTACCGTCACATTTAGTGTTCAATACACGTTATCAGAGCGGAGAAAGTAATTCTCCACTAAACCGCATGAATTTAAACACTTTCTTTGTTGTGCAACAAGATCGTTCTAATACATTAGAAAGATCTCGCGTTGTGAAAAGCCTATGTAATAATTAAACTCGCCTCACTTGTATTCAGGAAGTTTCGATATCTCGGGATGATATCCAGTTACAAACCCACGCATAATCTTACAATGAAAGTTACATTTCTGTATGAACTTTATCAGGATATCACAGTTCCAGTTTTTTACCATTCCAACAAAGACTATTACATGTATAAAAGATATTTATCGAAAAACAGGAAACGATTTTGTTTAACCAGTTGTTTGTCCAAATGTGCATATATTGTACATGTTAAATACACATTGTATTACCAAATATTTAAACATGCAACATACGCATACAACGAAAAATAATTATGATGACGAATTAAACCAGGAATATCATAAATTATTAATAAAATTCACAGTGATCTCGTAACACCATACATTCGTTAATTTTGTTTTACGAAGTACGTCCAGATTTGAGCAGGTGCTAGTTACGAAGGTAGTTCACGGCGATGAACGACTGGAAATTACAGATCAGGGAGCGAAAGGATATACAGTTGAGTAGCGACGATATTTCACGTTACAAAGCACCGTGGACACCGCTATAATGATAAAAATTCAATCTTCTTCCTCCTTCTTCACGTGTACCTTTATCTTTCTTATTTCTTTAAACTGTTCCAGACATTCTACCACCGTTGAGCATAAATCTTCTTCGTTCTTCTCAAGAGTTAACTCGAGGGACGCGAACAGACTTTCTAGTTCGTGACATGGCCACTCTTCCGTCGCTTCGACTATCTTGCGAAGCAATTCTTCCGTTTGAGAATCTGTTAATTTTTCGTTACTGGATGCGGATAAATTATTTGGTGAATTCTTTGTACGTTTTGCTGGCGGACCTTCGCCTGACGCGCTATTCTTCCTTTTAACATTAATTTCTGAAGCAGAAACGAAATTTTATTTCTTACGAGTTTGTTACCTATGATAAATAGTGACGGATAAATGAAAGTATAAATATTTTTTTACTTGACTTGGAATTACTCATCATGTGAGCTGACCGCACAGTACAAATTTTGTTGCGAGCTTTGAGCTTACTTCTTCGGGAAGATGGCGTCTCTTCTGTCGTATTGATGTTATTAATGTATAATGAATTTTTTTTGACAGTTTGATCATGTCATCATGTCAACTCTATCTGAATTACATTAATAGCTAATTGTTTTGTTAATTCAGATCTCGTGTTAAGTGTTTGCAACTCACGTTAAGTGTTTACAGAGCTTTCATTAGATACGGATTCAGTTCTGATACGAAACAAGAAGAGATATTTACTTTATGAAATAACGCATCACACTAACTTCAGTCGATGCACGAAATAATTAAATTTTAAATAAATTTCGTACAAAATTTTGATCCTTTCTTCTAAACCACTAATGTTTCGTTAATACACATATTTAAATGGCAATTAGTACTAGACAATAGCCTAATGCTTAACGAGCAATAGTTGTATTATATATTTACCGAATTTGGAGTACTCAAAGTGTTAATGAGATAAGTAAAAAATTATTCACTTACGCGGTGGAGGACTCTCTCTGGATTCAGTTTGTCTGGTTAGTTTTCGCCTCCTTCCTACCTCCTTTGTTTTCTTCGGGTTGAGAATTAGCTCGAAATCAACTAATTTGACAATTATATATATCTTGGAATATTCGTTATTATATAACTATGAATGAAGATTGTCTTACAGTTAAAAAAAACGTTATACCTTGTGAAGATTGATTAGATTCGAGATCGCACGCCGAATGAGCAAATAATTGCTTGAAAAACAGTTTACGTTGTTGCTCTCCAGGGGACGTAACTTCGAACACTTCGCCTTGATGATCGTTGAACAAACACGCGATCTGATCATCGAATAAAATGAAATTATATGCCAACAGTTTCCACTATTATATTGTCAAAATTTAATACGTGTCCCATATGTAATCATTTTAAAACATTTCACCTTCAAATTTGCAATCAATTTTAATTATACTTGTATTCCTTTTAGTTTGAAAAAAACCCTTTCAATTAAATTTGAAAAACCCATCGTTACCACTCGAACTAGTAACTGCGACTTTTCTTACATCTGCTGGTACATCTTCTCGCGAGCAATTCGCTGTAGCCAGAATCAACATGTACACTGATCGATCTAGACCCTGCATTAAAGATGTGAAAACAACGCGTGCAGCTTCATCTACCAATTCCCACCAAGATAAGATGTCGGGAATGTAAAGCAGCGATGGTAAACTCCGACGAGCCATTTTCATTTTCTGTTATTTAATCGGTAGAAACACAAATCGCATAACGTATTAAGTTATAAATAGAGTATGAACATTATAGTAAAGGAGGTAAAAGATGGAAGAAATATAAATAAAAAGTTGCCAAGTATCACGTTTTTCCAATTGGTGCTTATCACAATTTTGATCGTGTTAGACGTGTTTACCTGAATGATCGCTTCCTCGGCAGCCCTTCCTGTTTCCTCGAACAACGTTGTAACGTCTAACAGATGGCAAGGTAAATGTTCCAATGTATGAAGTAACGCTGGTCCCAGATGACGAGTATGGGAGTCATCGTCCCCGCACAATAAAATCCTGGGACAACTGTTTGACCTGGATGCGGCTCGACCAGTGCTGTAAAAAATTCTACAGCTTTTCATAGTGTAACAACCGTGAAAACTCATCGTAAAACGTATTTTTATGCTGGTCAAGAATTGAACGGTTTAGAGCATGGTCAAACTGTATAGTTTAATAAGATCATAAAACCTTTTAACTTTAGAGGATGGTAAATTTGTTATAAATTTTATACTTAGGTTTTTCCTATTATATTGGATTTCCTATGGAAATCTTTTGATGAAAAACAATTACAATTTCTCCACTTTAGTGGATGAAGTAGAAATTAATTATTACTATGGACAAATTGTTTAGAGACAATGTTATAACGTAATGACATGAATTAAAGAATTGAAGAAAAATGTAGAAAATATAAATATATAAAAATATTCAACCTCTGATTACAGCAGATTCTTTTTTTATAAATTAGCATCATATATTGCAAGCGTTAAATATGATTGACAACTTTCCAGTCGTTCTGGTGAATATCTTACAGTGACAAACATTTGCAATTTGACAAGATTATTGTTAAAAGCCCATTAATTGTTTCATTAAATGGTATCTAAAGCGATGCTTACATGGTATCGCAGATCAACATTCCTGCCGGGCAAAGAATGTCGAGTTGTGACAGAATGCCCGATAAATTGTCTTGGAGCAGAGGCTGAATCTTGAACGACAAAGACTTCACGGGTGCGACTGAAACACGATGCGATGCTGGAACGATATTCTGTTGTGCCCTCAAGAAATCATGCTTCTCAACCTATTACATGACGTGAACAAAACAGAAAATTCATATAAGTTAATTGCAGACTGGTTTTAATGCAATTTGAAATGCAAAAAAAAATTATGATTCAAGCGGTTATTTACATTATGCATAAATTGATACTTTATAGATGTAATTTCTTAGTGACAAGAAATTATCCTAGATAGAAATGTTTTAAATATATTGTTAAGAATATAATATCATCTGTAAAGTAATTTATGATTTTCATGATTTCTTTCGCCACTCGTATGCGTATTTAAAAATGAGCACATTGCACGTTCTATTATGCGATTAGATATTACAGCCCTGGAGTAGCAATCGTACCTTGATAGCTCGATTAAATATATCGCCTATGGCAAATAAACTAGTTACATTATGGTATAGCGAATACAGTGAACGTATACTGATTTGAATATCTTGATCTATATTTCAGAATGATTAAACCTGAGACTTTCTCAATCTTCCTATACTACCTTCGAGCAGATTAGAAAACAATGCTTCGAATAAAATAGAATTAAAACTTTATAACCTTATTTTATAAAAATCTAAATTAATTAATTCTGTATCAGAACTTTCACGAGCCTTAAGTTATATCTGTATCAATACTTTCATACGAAGTAGCAAACTCTCTGGATTAATATACATTTGTTAAAATTGATCAACTTTGAATCATAGCATTTATAAGTGTTACACTTTATTAATGAAGGCGAACAAATTTTTCTTTCCCCAGAATTCGTAGAGAAATCTAATTCGTGTTACTTTGAGATGCCGCTCGTTAATTTGATATTTCGCCTTGGACGTGTATATCTCCGGATAATTCCGTCGGACGCAGCACATAACAGCCTCCGCGCAAAGGGCTTGTAAATCGCTTCCGCAAAATCCGACCGTTCTCGACGCCAGATACGCCAGAAATTTCTGCGGTGGTTTCTGTTTCCAACTTTTTATATGAACCTATTATCAAGTCTATCCTTCTTATTCCATTTAGAAAAAAAGAACGGGCTAGAAAAATGCTTCTCCGTGATCAAAGTACCGAGAGTATTTCTTTTCTCGCGTTGTAACACGGCAATGGAAAATATAATTCTCTATCGAATCGGCCGGGTCTTCTTAAAGCTGGATCTATGGCATCGATTCTGTTCGTCGCTCCAATTACTATGATCTCTGAATTGTTCTCTAAGCCGTCCATCAAGGCCAAGAGAGTGGAGACAATGCTGGCGTGTACAAAGTCTTGCCGGCTGGATCTTACTGGTGCCAGGCCGTCAACTTCGTCGAAGAAGATTATGCAGGGCTTCGATTGTTGAGCCTGAAATACCAAATATCACTGTAAATCCAATTCACGAAGGTGGGCATTTTTAAAGCACATGTTTTCGGACATTGCTAATGGCCAATAATCGAGTGATATAAATTATGGAAAAGGAAAGTTGAAATGAGTTACCCTTATGCACTGTTTAAATATTTGTTTTATGCTGTTGAGATTAAATTGACTGGTATTTTATTCAGTGGCGGCACGTGGCGGAAATTATTGGAGGTATTGCACAGTTCCATACAAAGATTGTTGTATCTTTTTCATAAACTGGAGGATGTCTACTGACATTAAGCTTAATATATGTACTGCAGTTCCACAGTGTCTATACGCGAACCGCCACTGATTTTACTGGTTAGTATTTTAAACTCTTTTGGTCAGTATTTAGATACGAAGTAGACTAAATACTAGGTACATTTTTATTTGTTTAATAAATTCCTCGAATAGTGTTAGTATCAAATAGCATCGAGAAGAATTTCATGTAGTAAAGTTGACATCTTGTTAAAAATTTCGGATCAAATTAACCGGAACAGTGCATAAGGATCGACGAGTTAATAGAATAAAAGCGGAGGGATTGTATTAACTAAAGAGAATATCTTCTGAAGCTTTAGCTCGCTCTCGCCGACCCATTTGCTAAGGCAATCAGAACCCTTGCGAGATATGAAAGAAACCTTTCGTTCGGTGTTGCTGCACTCCGATGCCAAAGCGCTAGCCACCAATGTCTTCCCGGTGCCTATGAAACAGAGATGATCGTATCGAAAATCTCATTTCGAACGCGGTCCCATTTAATTACGAACCGTAGAACGCTTTATTTTACCAGGTGGCCCGTGAAAGAGCAAACCCCTTGGCGGTTTCAAGTTGAATTTGGCGTAAATATCACCGTACATGAGCGGGAACAGAACTGTTTCTTTCACAATACGGATATGCTTTTCCAATCCTCCGATGCAAGAGAAATCCTTCGTGCCGGACATAATTCGCGACGAGGTTGACACTTGAACTTTTATCTTGCATAACCGGCGAAAGTATTCTCGCTTAACACTGTCCCAATATTATATACTTCCACCTTGACTTTTCGACGGGCGAAATCCGCTTCGACTACTAACATCGTCGATCGTACACATGCATCGTGTGTCTCTGGGAATTTCACGGGAATTTTTACGTAGCGTTTAGATTCACAATTGTAATTTCATTATTTTGGACGTTTCGTCGATACGATCCCAGCGAAACATACGAACCGTTGTCAGTCACTTCGAAGCAATATTCGTGTGGTTCTGATTAATGTACGTATGCAGTAACTGATCGTTACATTTCTCTACCAGTAGGGTAGATATTATTTCCCGTTTTCTAAAACTAAAGTTTCGATTTAAAAAGCTTGGTTTCAGCTGGATACAAATGCTCAAATTTAAAAAAATAAAAGTTAGGATAAAAACACATCGTGTACGTATACAGAAAGAAAATCTTCTAATAATGCTTTATAAAGCTAATGATATAAATGGAAGAAGACTACGAAAGGTAAATTTGTATTATTTATGAGATATGCAAAATATTCAGTATAGTCTTCTTTGTTTAAAATATCTCATTCACAAAAGTATACAGTAAATTTTCTTTTTACATTTAACATAAATACAAATATTGATACGTAAAAGATATTACTATAAAATGTTGTTTTAAAGCAAGTAGAACACAACTCTGAAAATGTATTTTTACGTTCCACGATATTTAGTCTTTAATGCATCGTGAAATATAATGGAGAAGTGAAAATGCATTAGCGATTGCGGGGTGAACGGATAACAAATATAGGGAGAATCGTTAGATTACGAAACTTCAATTTATTATGCTACAATGAATGACAATAAAACGTATTACTTGTATGGTAAAATAAATAAGGCAGTGTATGCTCTTTTGCTTTGTTTCCTAAACCCTCTACACATCTGCTCCATACGTTCCGAACTACTGTCAACTAAAGATCATATTGCCTATAAACAAGTTCAATCTACGGTTTCGTTGAACTCGTAGTTCAATATGTTCTTTGTAAACAGTAGCGTTACAATCTTTTATTATCTGAATATTTTAGCAAAGTAATTATAGAGTAGTTAGTTCAAACGGCAGTGGTTGCGAGAACCTCCTCGATTAATACAATGTACATATAATTACACAGTTTTTCTTTTTTTGCATTATTCTTGGTGATACAGAGATGACAGCATATAAAAAAATAGCACCAGAAATTATTATTGGAATAATTACACGTTTCGTATTTCCTTTTTTTTTATCATAAAGTGGAATGTAAAATATAACAATGGAAACAGAAAAGTCACAGTGGTTCAATTAATATTTCTCTGTTTACCTGCATCAATTATAAGTAATTTTTCTCTGTAACATTTGCTATTTATTCAAGTTTACGCATATATGAATTTTTATCGGTAAAATATTATACAAATTCTTTGGCAAATATCAGCAATATCTATTTGATAGGCATGCGTGAATTAAATAAAAACTTATTCTGTGAATGCTATATCGTTGAATTAACTGCAACTAATGAAAACTATCCAAATTCATGTCAACCATTGTATGAAAATTTTAAACAGATTTCAAGAACTGCTTAAATTATTTTTAATTCTGTAGAAGTTAGAAGCATTATTACAGCCAACATTTAACATTTTAAATTTCTTTTGTAACACTTATATACAAGTTCTTAATAAAAAAAATCCAAGACCTTATAATATTCGCTAAAAGAAATAATAAATGTTTCGTCACATAGATAAAAAAACAATCTCTTTGATGTAAAACAAACATTTACGTTTACAAATGTTCAATATTGTGAGTAAAGCTCATCACAACACATTAAATGTAAACAGAGAAATTGACTTGGAAATACATTATTTCAATGTATTATGTCAATATATAATTTACAGATATGAGTTTTATATTAGAATAAAAGGAAGACATATTGGACATTTACAAATATGAAGATTTGTACTACATTTACACCTATAAAGTAAGCTTTGCTGATATAAGTAATAATCTTCTATTGACAATCTTGAAGTAATATACTTCTAGATCAATTTGTCAGTGTATATTCGATATACTATGAAGAAATTTATTTACAATATGAAACACTTGTAATTATAAAAGTTAATTTTGCATCGAAGCGGTTGTTTTTAGGACCTATATTAATGAAATGCTTATTATTCCTCTTAATGAGTATTGACATCTTTTAAAGTCTTTGGCCCTTTTTAACAAGTACCTTGTACATCATACTATATATATAATGGTAACAATGTTTCTGTTTACTTAATTCCTTTTTTATCTATGTACTTCGCATATCGATACTTAGTTTTCATAATGTGGCACTAATTTGCACAGTGTTGATTATTCTTATTGTAAACAGACATGTATCTGAGCAAGAAAAAGTATAATATTTAAATTTCCAATTTTGTAAAACGTTTCAGTACATATCTAGATATTATAATTCAATTAAGAGTGTTCCAATCTATAATACAATAAAATTTTTAATTTCGTACAAACTTGAACCAAAACTTAGTAGTTCACACCTTTATTATTATCAAAATAATTTTTAACAAGCAACCAACAAATATTTTCTATCTATTTGTGTAAGAGATTTTAAGTAGTAATTTTTCCCTCTCGATGCTAATTCAATTTTGTACATTATACAAAATGGTACATTTGCATGGAACATTCTTGAACAATCTTTAGTTGAACACGCGTGAAAGTAATTTTCAATATATGTATATACGTATATATATGTATATATTAGCTACATATAATATTAAAATTAAATTTAATGAACAAAACTATCCCAGTTTTTTTAAGAATATCGTATTTGATAAGCAATGAAAACAAAATTTCTTAGTCTGATATACTTTTGTCATAAATTCTTATTTCACTGTAAGCCAATCATTATACTTCCTAATATATCATTGTAAAGTATCAAGTATTTCTTCAAATGTTAAACTCATAGATGTGTATGTAAAGTTCTATATATTTATCTCAAAATTCTTTATTTACATTATAAAGGATCATCTATAATAGGATACTAAAAATTATTTTGCTAATTCAATTTAAACACAAAGAGCAACTCAGCAACACACAAAGGATACTATTTAATGAGCATTTCTAAGAAGTTCAGTCTTTTCAGTCCTATATTCTAACGAATTTTAAGTAATAATAGAAAAAAACTCACTCAACAATTTCGACTACAAATTAAGATTAATAAGATACAAAGGCTAAATTTACTATATTCACTCTAATTTTCATATCCAGGAATTTTTTTACTAATATGAATGTAACTTATTGCAAAGCTAGTTATGTATCTATCTACTAATAGCATAATATGTTCTTCAAAATGTTATCTGTTATTAATTGTATAGTATTTTTGTAAGAATTTTTGTATTATGTTACATGTTTAATCGTAAGGATCATTATTACACGCTTATTGTTCATATCAAGTTTAATATGTTTCCTATGTATGTGTTTATCTAGATAATTGAAATTAAATAAAAAAATTCCTTTGCTAACACATTTTTCTTTTTTTTTTTAGATCAATACTACTTATATCAGCGATAACAGGAAAACCCTGTTCTCTGCACCTCGGAGTGCATAAAACGCTTTTTTTTATCTATATTGTTTGGTAATTATCCTTCCACAGTTACAGCATTAATCACAACCAGTATAAATATTTCCTAATATTTAAAGAGATACAATTTTCTTCATATATGATTACAATTTTTACCGAGGTATTTCATATTTATAGTAATTTTCAATTATTATTCATTTTTCTATTCACAGCAAAACCAAAAACCTATTCTGTAATTATTTTGCTTATGACTTCTAGCTTTGGCGAAAATAAACGAACGCGTATTATATCAATCATACGCTATTTACCATGTACAAAAGTACTTCCTGCAAATATAATTTAATTATTTATTGCAATTAATCGATTAAATGATAGTAAGAAAAGCAATAAACACTAATTTCATTTAACGCTACGATAACACTTCAATGACTTTTGAAGTCTCTATCAATGTATATAAAATTGCTATATTTTACTGTACTATATTTGTCCAATTTTTATATACATTCATAAAATGTCATTGTAGAAAAGTATCGTTGCAGATGTACTATATTACTTTAATCTACTAAATTATTCAAAATTTTTAATCATTCATTGATTTTAATACATACAATTTTATTCATATATTTTGAGTAAAGATTCTATCAAGAAAAAAGGATATATAACAAATGGTATTTAATATCGAAATCTAGTATAAATTATTCCTAAAAATAAATTATGTATATAAAGCCAAATATATAAAATACGCAATATATATGTATATAATTGCTCATGAAATTTGGAATGTATTTTACACATTTTTCAATTTGGAAAATCAGTGCTTTCAAATTTTTATTGAATGCAAATGTGTAGTAATGATTGCGCTAAACCATAATTAAATATTGATTAAAATATAATTGATCAATTTAATTAACTACATGATCAGTTACTTTATTGAATTTCAAAACTCAATAAATTTTTGTTATTAAATATTACTTTACTAAATAATTAAAAAAAAAAAGAGAAAAAAAACAGGGCACATGTGATTTTATATATACGCATGTTAAAACCTATAAGTTCAAAATATTTTATACAAATTCCAAAGAACTGTAAAAATCCAAAGTAATAACTGGTGTATGTAAAGAATTTATAATGTATTTAATGATTTGCCAAAATTCTACAGTATCCATATAAGGGAATAATTGAATGTAGCATACTGCTCAAGTACCACGTATAAAAAAGCTATAGTTAAGTACATATTGTATTAAATTACTATCATCTTTGTATAACCAGTATTTGCAAAATTTTGTTATTATGAAAAAGTGCACCTCATTGAGGTATAAAGTACTATATATTAACGTAAAAACTTTTTCACAAGTACCCCATTAAAATTGATTTGCATTAAGAATAGTTTGTTTTCAATTTTGTAGTAGTAAATTTCCCGTATTTAGACTTTTATACCAATTTTTTTCGCAAATATTGATAATCAGCTGAAAATTATGTGTGACCATTGAAATACTTAAGGTTCACATTCAAATTTGTTACAAAGAGTGATACAATTTCAGCCACTAATAATTATAGTTACTGAAAGCCAATATGATTATAATAATTTATCATTTTACGTTTAAATACAGAGTTGAACTCGTTTCTTTTTAGCTTCATATATAATACTCATTTTCTTTCTTGTAGAATTAATACACAGATGTGCTTCACTGTGTCTTTGAAAACGAAAAATTAGATATATCATTATTTAGATTTCCCTTCATAAATATTTGCATAATAGCAAGGTTACCTTCTTTCCTTCCATTAATCATCAATAATTGTATGAATTGAAACGAAAAAATATACTATTTTAAATTATCATGTGATTTTACACTAATCGATAATCTTTGTTCAGTGTAAATGTACAAAAGTTTCATTATAACAATACTAATGATACCGTGTGACTTATAAGATGTCGGTTTGATTAGCGACATGATGAACTTTCTGGTATGTTGTCTCGAACTCTTCGAATCTTTTTACTTCCTTGAGCAAGTCCTATAAATTATAAGATTCTAAGCATATAAATTATAAGATTCTTTACACAATGAAAAATTGGAATACGTTTTCTACATTACATACATATAGTTCGATTGATAGATTATGAACAATGTAAAAATTAATTGAAAAATAACAACTTGATAATATTTACAACAATGTCTGTGCATTGTAAAAATGAATTAAATAATAAGGCAACTGTGCATACATATTTAGTATAGGATTAGATATAAATTGAATAGAATGAAAATTATTTACCTTTGGCAGTGATTTTCTATCATAACTCTGGGCATATTTCCCTACACATCGACTCAATTGCACGTAAATGTCACATAGTACTTCAACAGGAAAATCTTTTGTAATTTCTACAGTATCTTGCCATGCACTCTCCAATTCATTCTTATCTATCACAAGCTTCTCGCTTTCTCCGCATCCGGTTGGACTAGAATCACTCTCAATAGCGAACGACAATTCGTCCATGCTTTCTCGTCTAGATGACGAATTAGATGCACTATTCTCTGCATTTTTCTCTTCTTCTGCGAAAGATATTTCCATGTTCTCAATTTCATCGATATGCTGTTCGGTGATACTATTAATCTGAGCGCTCTGCGCGTCCTTCGAATTTTCATTCTGCGAATCGTTTTCAGAGTCTGAATTATCGAACAAAGGTACATGACCATTCAGAACACTGTTCGCTTCAGTTTCAAACTCTTGGAACTTTTCTAAATCTATACTAGTCGTCGTTTCATTCGTCAAGCAAACTTTGCTGCCAGATACAGTAACACTCTCTTCGAACGCGATTTTCTTCTTCTTATGAACCTTTTTCACGTACCCTCTCGCCCAAGCTGGTATTCTACGTTTACGAGAGTTAGTGTATCTTCTCCCGTTGACGACTACGGAATGACTAGGGCTCGCAGTGTCTTTCGTATCTGTTCGCTCGTTCGTAGACAGAGATTGCTCTGATTTCGGTTGATTTTTATTTTCCGTTTCGTTATCAGCTTTGTTCTCAATTATTCTACGATTCTTTGAGATCTCACGGCACTTATCCTCAAAATCGGAATCCAATTCCGCTTTTATTAACGCGTACGCGTTATCGCGAAGAGAACATGCCCGATGCCTTATTAATTTATCAGCTGGATCTCTGTGAAGGAACACGACATAGTATACGTTATATACGTTACAAGAGAATATAATTAGAAGTGAGAAGCGATATGAACTAATACGAGTGGTCTTCAATGTTATAATTTTGTTAATCTATGTATAGCTAATGAAATGTATGCTAGTAATTGAAGACCACCTTTTCTACGGAGCAACAACAGTAATGGATAAACAGGATTATCTGAACTACCTCTTTAATATTCCAAGGGAGGGCCTATCACGTAAGCTGACATGAAAACATACAATATGAATGTCAGTATGAACTTTAGCTCCATTATTTATACTTATAGGTGTTTTTATGTGCATTAACAGAAGAAAGAAATATGTACAGGAATGAGTATAAACAATAACGTGTGAAATATATGTCTGTTATTGCATGTCCTTATAAAAACATCAATTATCTGAACAGTTTATAAAGAAAACAGAAAAGTGAAAAGCTCATTAAATGCTTCCGTGTTTGATTGACAATGTTTAAATATATAACTTTGTAAGGTATGACTGGAAATTTAGTAAGTGCGTATTACACATACTGACCTATCAGGATTATATTCCAAGGCATTCTTACAAATGAGATCAATGTCGTCGAGAAAATCTCGTGCACAAAGATAACAATGCATATCGATTTTTGTCATCATTGTTTCTAAATCCATAGGCTGTTTTATTATCATATTATAATCTGGTACTTCTTCTGTATCCACTGGTTTTGTAAACATGAAAAATCTACAATGCAAACATATTTCATGTCTATTAATCAATACTAAGAAACTGTAATGTATGATGTATAGCAAACACCTCTTTTTTTATTATTCATGCGAAATATATTTAAAAGTCATATTTTAAAACAACAAATATGCATATGTTATGGCGTACAATACTGTATCGTAATCTCCGTAGAATTAAAAGCAAAATTGGTCATGACATTAGAACGCTACTTGTATCATTTTTGTACTTCTTTGAATAAAAGAAACCACGAAAAGATTTAATTTTTCGCCAGGTTCTACAGATGAAATATAATATGGGTATTAAAAACTGATACCAGAAAGCTAATACTGGAAATGTTATAATTAATAGATTAGACGCTACAAATTATGTGTGTGGTCTTAGGAAATTCTTTGGTAATGATTAGTTTATATCTGCATAATTATCAATATATACTTTTTAAATAAAATTATTCTTAAAACTTTATTATTATATCACGTTCAGACTGTACTTACTGCCTATTCCTTGCAAGTTTTGCACAAATTTCCCTCAAGAAAATTCTTAATTCTCTTAATGAGACTTCTTGTTTTTCGTATAACATTTTCTTCTCTTCTTCTGTTAATTTTTTTGGTAAAGGATCTGGCGCTAAAGGAAGCTCTTCTAAAACTTCTACTCTATCATCCTTTATTTTTGGCGGTCTTAAGCTCTGAACCATAAATATAGGTCGAAAGAATTTTGACCTTTGTTCTGCTGTTGGGGTTTTCATGTAATAAACTTCGCTACGAAGTTCACTAAACAGATTCTGTAATTGATTAGGAAGATCCTGATATGTTCTATCGCTTGTTGCTAAAATTAAAATAGGCAATGAAGGATCAAGTGCTGCGATACGACATAAGAAAACCGCTTTTACAGTCTCAGGTACAAGTGGCCACCATTGATCAATCGACCGAATATAAATTATGGACGGTACATTTCTGGCAGCTTCGTTAAATACCTATGTTATGAAAATCCACATAAAAGAATTTACTTAATAGCACACGTTATATTTAATCATTATTAACCAACCTGTACACAGGTTTCTTCTGGAGATCGTCCACTTTCTGCAAAAAGAGTACTAACGTCTAACGTTTGAACTGGTAAATGTTCCATATGATATAAAAGTGCTTGTGCTAAATGTGGTCCTTGACCTTCAGACAAATTCCCACCAGAAATTAATAGCCTTGGACGATGCATGCCTTTCGTAATTTTCACTCTAAAGTATTTAATAAATAGTGTTAAATAAAAAATGTACACATGTATAATTACAAAATATTTATTCAATGTTATTACTTCGCCATAGCGGGATTAACTCCTTGAGGAAATATTCCCTTGATTGAACTAAGTAATCCTTCCAGTAGAGGTCCTAACAAGGGTTCCATGAAAGGTTGTAATTTTCTCCGAGCACAAGGTGATACTCTTTGCGACGATGGTACAAGAATAGAACTAGCTTGTAGAAAATCTCGTTTTTTCACCTGTAAATAAAAATGCATATACTCTTATATTATGTTTGTATACTGGTTATGTATATATTTCAGATGATAATAACATACTTCGACTCGTTCAGGATCTAAAAGTAATCTATTATTCGTCATATATATTTGGGGATAAGTTCTTCGCAATCCTTGCAGGACTGCTTCGGTACATAATGCTCGTAAGTCTGATCCACAGTAGCCTGTTGCTTTTTCAGCTAATACTTCTAACAATTGGTCAGGTGGAGGATTCTTCCATTTACTGACGTGGATTTTCAATATCTCGAGTCTTTCTTTCATAGCAGGTAAGGGAAAAAATAGTTCCCGATCGAAACGACCCGGTCTACGTAATGCTGGATCAATAGCATCTATCCTATTTGTTGCTCCAATAACTATTACCTAATATTAAATAAACGATAAATAAAAATCAGTTCTATAACTATTAAATAAGTAAGACAAAAAATTTACCTCTCCCCTATCACTGAGTCCATCCATAAGCGCCAAAAGAGTAGATACAATACTAGCATGAATTTGATCCTGCTTCGTACTTCGAACAGGTGCGAGGCCATCTATTTCATCGAAAAATATTATGGACGGTTTCATTTGTTGAGCCTGTTCAAATAACAATCGCAATTGACGCTCAGATTCACCAACCCACTTTGACAGACAATCTGCACCCTTTCTCATAAAGAAAGACATTCTTCTACTGCCTTGACTACATTCATTTGCCAATGCTCTAGCTATTAATGTTTTACCAGTTCCTGAATAAATATATATCTTTTATTAATCATAATACTTCGGCTCAAATATGCAATAAACTTTTGTACAATAAGGGAGTTTATATAAAAATTGTAGGAATATTCTTATGACATAGTAAAATACAATGAATGAGTTTAATTATAATTGTAATATTTTTTAAATATTTTTTAGCCCACATGATTTTTTTGTAAAAAAGGTTTTTTCTAAAACTTTAATCCTTTCTAAGATATTCCATTATTTCCAATTGAACAAAACACCCTATATGTACACGTAATATACATTTCATGTTACAATCATGTATCATTTCTACCGGAAAATCACACTTATGTATAAGAATTACAACTGTCTAAGTACTCAGAAGAATACTTATAAGAAGCGAACAGTTCGAAGAAATTAAGATCTGTCATGAAGTATGTACATCATTTTTCACTTGGATATCATTGTATCTCAAAGTACAAGCAATGCATTCATAGGTTTCAAGCTATGTTCCAAACTGCTCAATTCTTTTGAATTGCTCGCTTCATTTCGAACTCCTTCAATATTGAAGTGTGCTAACAACCCTAATGTAGATGCAGACAATACCTGGTGGACCATGAAATAATACTCCTTTTGGTGGGGTAATGTGGAAACGTTCAAAAACATCTGGATACATCATAGGAAAGACAACCATTTCCTTAAGGCAGTGAATATGAGACTCTAAGCCCCCAACATCATTGAATCTAATATTAGTATCTAAAATAATTGGATTTATATCTGCTTTACGATCAGGTGGTCCACCTTGAGGTATTGCTGATTGCCTACAAATAAAATAAAAATCGTTTATGTAATAACTTGTATAGTGACTCTGTATATTATGCAATATTTTTTGCAATTATCTTTTTACCTTGCTTTTTTGCTTTTCTTCTTATCATAACGTTGAGGTTCTGAATCACTGGAATCACTAGAGCTTGTACTTTTGCTTCTGTGTTTACGCCTTCTCATGGAATTAGAAAGAACACTTCTAAGTGCTTTTATAGATCGTCGCACTGGTTCTACGTTAGCTTGAAATCTATCTACGGTCGGTTTTTTTTGACGTAAACTATATTTTCTAGGACCAGGAGAATCAGAAGATTCGCTTAAGTCACTATCTACCACTGTAAAAATAACACAATATTATTAATCGAATAAAATAATTTTATGATAAATGTTATATGCATTTAACCTGTTAGCTTCTGACTCCTTGGTAATTGCCGTTGTGCTGTCCTTCTAGTTCGTTTAATACGAGTGTACATATCTTCATAACCCTATTAACAATATAAATATTTTTCATTTTATCGTCATATCTTAATACTATTTTCATGATATTTATATATTATTTAACGAATAAACTAATGAGAGTCATTTATATCTTATTACTACTATTTAGATATTTATGCCAATTCATGTTTAAAAACGTCACTATAAAAATGAAACCTATACATAAATAGAAATTATAATTTACTCTGGATATTTTATATTTCTTTATAAAGTAAGTACGTTCCCCTTCTACCTATTACTTTATTTGAGAATTTTAAATTAAAAAATAAAATTGTAGAAAATTATGTACATCTTCATTGTCGGAATTGTCATTATTCTCTGCTTTTTCACTTTCTTGTGAGCTATCTTCATCTGCTTCGACATGCTCTACTTTAGATTTCACATCCTTTTCACTTAAACTGCCACCAAGCCTCGTAGCTGGTGCTTCCCTAAGTCTACTTGGACTATCAGATTTTCTTGCTCTACAAATAAAGTTTACAAAGACAAATCATACCTTAACATTATAAATTGGATTAACAGCCATTTACCTTAAATCTTTGTCTTCGTTAGATTTACTTCTAGTTTCCATTTTATCTTTATGGTCTCTATCTGTTCTCTCCCTTTCTTGTCTATCTTTAAGGTCTGTAATATCTTTTTCTTGTTCTGTTTTGTCTCTAAGATCGCGATCGCCTCTCCCTCTAAGCTCTCTACTATTTTGTCGATCATGTTCCGCTCTTTCTCTAATGTGTCTAGATGAATTTTTATTTGGAGGATGGTTCTCGCGCGATCTTAGTGGCATACGTTCTCTAACATCACGTTTCTTTTCAGGAACTTCATCCACCATTTCCTTATCGGATGAAGAACCATGTTGTTGAAACATAGGATAACCTTTCAGTGTTTGCGTACCTGGAAAATGTTAGAAATACTTTACAGATCCTTTCGTAGAAGATGCAAACTCCTATTTAATAATTATTAATACAGCTTACAAATAGACTATGGATGTGCATAACTAATGATATAACTAACAAAGTTAAACTTTCTTAAATTGAGACTTGTTTCACTTTAAAGAAGTTTTATTACATACTATAATTTAAATAGTTTACATTTTACATACATCCTATACTTTTCTATGTACCTAAATTGTCTACATTTACAAATAAACCAATTTATATGTTATGTAATAATCATCGATTTGTTTAATATAATTCTAAAGGTTGATAATAATTTCAAACAATTGAAATGTAACGAAAATATATTAAATGTATGTTAGAATATAATTTACCTAAAATCCAACTAGTATTAAGATTATCATATGTTTGCATTCTATTACGTGTGCTACGACGTACACTTAAGTTATTCATAGATATATGGGAACTAGAGTTTGAATGCGATCGTAAGGTACGTAAACATTTAACCCTCCTGGTATTATAGCCAAGTCTGCGGTTTCTTTGAGAAAAAATATCTTCCTCTGTATCCATTGAGTCCAATGCAGCATCATCATCTGACATTATCTAGAATGTTCAGAAAATATTTCGTCTTTACGCTTGAACACATTCAAATGTTATTACATATTTACTCTTTAAGCGCGCATGCACATTTATATCATAAAATTATTATAAAAAAACAATACGTGTAACGATTGTCTTCTTAAATATTAGAGAAAAAACATTTTGTCCAAAAATAACGAAAGTAAAAAAAAAATTGACACACGATATATTTTAATGATTTAACAGTACTTATAAGAAACAAAGGTACATGTTCGATGTAAAGTAAAAAAATGAAAAGTAGGTTAACAATTATGAGAACTATTGACAGTTAACACGTGTTCTGGTTGAACTTTTTGCTCCTTTTTTCCATCTGAAAAATAGAACTCCGCCCACTTAAATATCTTTTTAAGAGCACCGTGGGATTTGTGCAAACGAACGTAAAATATAATTTACTAAAAGATCACGATAAAATTGATAACCGGTGACGTAATGTGTGGAAAAAAGAAAAAATGTAAATTAAACTGTGCACTGTCTACAATAATAATAAACAAAGCACCATGGAAGCAATTATGATCACCGTGAAACACACCAATTTTAACCTCCGCAATCATTTGCCACTCGAGGTCGTCGAAGCGTAAAACACTTACTGCTCAATCACGAAAATTACCTTCATCTGGCTAGTTCTTGGTGCCAATTTGTATTTAAATTAAAAAAGTGATTACTAACGTCCGTCATATGCCTGAAGTAAAATAACACCACTTTCTCGATCGAGTGTACGTAGCGCATGCACACTGAGCTTTCACAAAGGTCGTTTTACGATCGACTATCGCTTAAAGTTATTCTGTATAAAAAATGCGAGAAACAGAGACACGTGCAATACATTTCACAACTAACAGAGATGTAATAATGCGGTAGAAAAATTTTTCCAAATTTAACGGTCAAAATACTTCCATCCCAAATTAACTTTGCATATGCGAACTCATGCTGAAACTAGGTGTACGCATACATGCATCCGTAGACCTAATCTAACCTAGCTCGCTCGCCAATTGCGATCGCTTTAACTATACACACAAGAATAGAGACCTAGCGTCCTCTCGCATAAAATCGTATGACTTCGAATGATAAGTAATGCACGATATATCAAGAACATCGAATTAAAATCACTGACAAGGTATACAGATAAATTATATTCATCTTATAAAACTTCGTGTCCCGTCTTTTAAATTACCTATCGTACAGAAAAAGAAACCAGAGGCTTTCCTGTTTACTTCAGAGCAGAGTGTTAAGAAATAACATTTCCCTTCAGATCCTTTCTTGCTTTCTATCTCTATTATTTAATGCTATACGAGATAAGTTGGTCATATAGTTTTTACGTATAATATGAGTGTGTATGTACGTGATGACATAAAAATACATACATGTAAATCTATATGCTAATTAAATAAATTTTACAAAGTATCTTTATAAACACTGCTTCTTGTCTAGTATTTCCTTGGTGTTTACGAGTAACTTTATTTACTTCTATCCAATTTGGAAAAACTGGTAACAGCCTAGTGGCGCCATCTCTGTGAAAAGTGCTCAAACTGGTCGCACATAATTATCGATAGCGAAGTAAACTAGCGAAGAACTACTAGCGCCATCTTTGCGAAAAGTACTGAAATTATTGCCCGAGTAGTTTCAGCACTTCTCCAACAGATGGCGATAGTAGTTCTTCAGTCACCATCATCCGTCTCACTCTTTTTTATAGCAACTTTTTCTTTCTTACCTCCAAAGCGGGAAATATAAAATAAATGTGATGGCACGTGCGTGGTATCACAACCATCAACGAGTGCGGACGTAGATGGCTGTGGAAGTGATGTCACGCGGCGCAAGTAACATCACAGTGTTCTTACTCTGACAAAGTTGTGTTGTCCGGGTGTACGAAAGATTTTAAACTTAAACTTAATTTTAATCATATGTAAATCAATTTTGAGAAATTATGTAACTTATTGTAAGGAACAATTCAATTTATTATGATACTGTATATTGCGTTTCTGTGACAATGTGACATTTTAGCAAAATTAGAGATTTTCATTAACTTTTTAGTATCAACTGTTTATTAACGCTTGACGAGTTTACGATATATTTTAAAACAATTAAACAGAGTAAGATTTACGTTATTGTAAAAAGATAAACAATGTTTTAATATTCGTTATGATTGATATGTAAAAATATAACCTAATTTAAGAGTGAAATAATTTTTAGATAAAACATGTCCACAAAAGTTAAAGATGTAGATAACACCCTGCCACTACCTCCCGATGAAATGCCTAAATGTTGGAATGAGGAAGAAAGGATAGGTTCTTTGTTCTCTCCCTTTCGAAGTAAATCCGTGAATCCACAAGATTGGGTATCAAAGTATAAATTTTGGCAAAATTTAATATACGAATGGTTGAAACACACCAAGAAAAGCAGTTTCTCTATTGCAGACTTAAATAGTGCCTTTAAAAGAAAGGGTTGCACCCCACTTTGTTTAGTAACTGTTGTCGAAGAACTCGTACGGTAATATTACATTTAAGGGAAGAAAAACAATGAGAATTCATTTTTGTTAGATTTCGTGTTAATTATATTTTTTAATGACCGTTAGGGTTTATAAGCATTAGCTCAAAAATAAACCATTATATGTCATATATACTTGTTAATTAAGTTTCAAAATTGAGTTCCAAAAATACAATTAGTAATAACATCGATAGGAGACATTAAATATTGTTTTATATTTTCTAAAAGTAAATACTGAATTTTTATTGTTTTTCCTACAAAGCATAATTTTTGGATAATGAAAGTGCAGTTAATGGGAAATTTTTTTCTTTGACTGTAAGTATTATTATGTTGATAATTAATTTCCATAATTACAGGAATAATGAAATAGTTCCGGAAGCTGAATTTTTAAAAGAACCTTGTGAATCATGGACAGCATGGTCAGTTGATATATTCATGAAAAGGCCACTCATATGGTCGTTGACAAAAGTTAAAAGTTACATTGTGGACAATGAAATTAACAGAGAGACTAAATATGTACACTTACAAGTTGTTAGAGAATTTGCAGACATTTTATTTTCCCTTTTAGAAGAAAAGAAGGAAAATATTCTTATATCATTTTCCGACTTAGTAAGAAGTTATAGATCTACGATGGATAAGAATATTTCGGATAATACTATAATGTTACTTTTAATATGGTTAAAACGTGAAAAAAAAGTGGTTTTCAGAACCAGCGACAATGAAAACGAATTGCTAATTAAAATTGCTATACATCCATCGGATAAGATATCAGAAATCGAGGAAGGCCTATATAAGTTAATGAAACAAGAAAACGAACTCATAAAAGAAATAGAACTTATGGAAAAAGAAAAAGTTAATATACTCAATGAAACTAAAACATGTTTAGCCAAAGGACTACGACAAGTAGCTAAAACACATTTGAAGAAAAATAAAAAATTGGAAACTGTTATTGAGAAACGGGCACAAACTCTTGACAATATTCGAAGTGTTATAACAAGTATTCAAGACACTCACACAAATACTGCTGTATTATCAGCTTACAAAACAGGGTCTGAAGTTTTGAAAAAACTTAACGAGAGTGGTTTATCAGAATCTTATGTTAAAGACGTTATGGATGATCTTTCAGAAGTAAGTCTTTTTTTCAAAATCAAATAATTTATTTTTAATTATATCTTCATATACTAAAATAATTAATTACATATATCGATATTAATTTTAGGCTTTAGAAGAACAAAAAGAAGTAGAATTTATTTTATCAGAATCTTTGACGAATGATGATTTAAATACCGATTTAGAAGCAGAATTGACAGAATTGATGAAACTTGATGCTGATGCCCTCCCTTCAGTGCCAAATACAAAAATAAATACTGATATCGATGAACTTCAAAAGGATATAACAAATTTATGTATTGAAGGTAAAAAGAATTACATTACCTTTAATTATACAGGGTGGGGCAGTAACTATTAGCACCTCAGATATCCTTGAAACTATAAGTTTCGCAGAAATTTTTGCTGATATAAAATTGCATAGTACAAAGGCCCCGTCGGCAAAAATAGTTTTTTTGTAAGTGGAGGTATGTCGGACATTTAAAGGTCACCTTCATTTTTTTAAATGGATCGGTATTTTTTTTTCTTCCGTAATACGATAGACCATCTTAAAACGAGTTCAACAACCTGTAACATGAAACCATTGAAGATCATAGAAAGTAAAGAAAGACGATAATATTACGGTTTGATAGTAAATGAAACATACGTATTGTAAACAGTAGAGAAATGCGTAATGTTTACCGTTTACTTCACTGTGAATGAACACTGCTCGAAGGGCATTTTAGTAGTTTGCAGGATAAGTTAAACATGATAAGATTAGTGGAGTCTTCGAAAACTGAATTTATGATGCGTTCATGACATCAATGTCAATTTCACATTGGGTCTTTTGCTGGGAGAATTACCTTTATTTATACGACAATGCACATTATTCATTAATTGCACAAAGGGAAGTGGATAAAAAATTTCAAAATTATTGGATTGAACGCGGCGGTCTAATATCGTGGCCAGCTCATTTATCAGGCATAACATCTCTAAATTTCGTTCTGTGGGAAACACTGAAAAGGAAACTGTACAAAAAAGTACCAACTACACATTACGATATGCAACAGCGAATTATTACAGTGTACCTGTGCGTCAATAAGTTCTAACAGCGATGGTCATCATTTCAAAAACACCTACTATAAATGTATGTTTCATTTACTACTAAACCGTAAATATTATCGCTTTTCTTTACTTTCTATGACTTTCTATGAAATATTTGAGTTGTTAATAATTACTGCCTCACTCTATATACTCATTTAACATCATATTACATTTTTAATTGTAACATATTTTTTATAGAACCTATTGTACCCAAGGTACCACCTGAATCTAAAAATATCCGTGATAAAAAAATATTAAAACAACCTGAACTTGAGTGTTTGTGAATATAAATAGAACATGAATATCAAATTCTTTTTATAAATAAAATATTTGTCTTCCTGTGATAGTGTTACAGAACTTATTTATATATTTTTTCAAATATTAATATCGTGTACAATTCAATTAATTATATCTTATACAAAAATCTAAAAAAAATATAGTAAAATATTAATAAGTTTAAATAATGTAACTTTTAATTTTATATAAATATATTATTTATTGGTACATTGAACATGATTGTAATATCATTACTTTTTAATAGATATATCTTATGCGAATATCATGTAATTTATATCTTTATTATTTATCTATTTGAGCAATACACAATAAGAGTATAGTCTATCAATAGTACAATAATGATATTATTGAGAATAATGTAATAAAATATAGTGCGTATTACTTGCATATATACTGTCATACAGGATCAGTTCTCAAAAGTTTCGTCAACACAGTTTATACTTAGAAAACAGTATTCGATTACTTTTAAATAAAGTAAAGAAACATGGCATCTACAATGTGACACTTTTATTTTCCTGTACTTCAATCCTGCTATATGTCTTACTCAAATAATATAAAAAAAAATAATAAGTTTTATCGTTCTATGCAATACAGTTCCGTGATATTTCGAAGTTAAGTTTTTGAAACATTAAAAATTTTAGTGTAATTATTTTGCAAAGATTGGATATAAAAGAATTAATATATTACAGGACATGAATTAATTGGTTTCTGTGTCTCTACTTTAAGAATAATATCTTGTATCCATGCCATATGATTAGAAACTTGGGTATACAAAGAATATGAATAACTATCACATATTCTAGTACCCCCTTTTATAACTGTACTAAGACTAACACTAACAATTCCTTTTAAATACCAAGGTCCACCTGCAAAACTTTGAAAGACTAATCCTCCGCCACTGTCACCATCACAAACTGATGAGCCTGCAATTAAGATGTATTATACGAATGAAATAATGTACCATAATTTTGTATTTAAATTTTGAAGAAAGAAGAATAATCTTTTTACTAACCATTTGTGTAACCTGCACAAAATTTGTCTTCTGTAATATATTTTTGAGTTTCGTAGAAATCACTTAATGATCTGCATTGATTGAAAGGAATATATGGAACTGTAATCGCTTGTAAAATAAAGCTAGATGATCCAACGGCAGTTCTTCCAAATCCTGCAACTTTTCCAACTAGTCCTGCTTCTAATATGACTTGATTATTAGAGAAATCTAAACATATTGGTACTAGGAAGGCTGAAAATACAAAGGGTTGTGTAATTTCTAATACAGCTATGTCTGCAGCATAATTTCCTTCGTTCCCAAAATAAGTACAAACAATGTATATGTTCTTCACCTAAAATATAAAGGATATAATTATTAAAATAATCTAAATCAGTTAAGATATATGTATGTACCTTAGCTTTTTTTACTATTGAAGTATGAAAAGGAGTATCATAATCTCTATAAACATTGCCTGTAGCGATATAATAGTTTGAAGGATGAAATAATCTTTTAGTATTATCGTTATAGACACAATGCGCTGCGGTAATTAGAAGTCTTTCGTGAATGATAGTTGCACCGCAAATAAAGTCCTTTTTTGCGGTGGAATTATTAATTCTATAAAGTGTAGCATGCCATGCGAATTCACTAATATTAGCTCGAGTTCCGTTTACGATAAGTGGTACAGTGTTTAAAGGAGGAACACCACACACTAAAACATACATTTATGTCATTAAAGATAACCATATAGTCATTAGCGCAACAATTACAAAACAGATAATTTCAGTAGCATAATAATAATCTATGTTTATTATATATGTATCCTAATTGCTATGATACTATACATACTATGATTATTAAGAACCGTGACTTATAATAGATTAGTTGTACAAGATCGATTTAAATACTATTTTATGAGCAAGTGGATATTTCTATGGATATTTCATATAAATAAGTAATAAACCATTTAAGTAGATGTACAATAACAAATAATATACTTTCATTTAAATCTTTGTGTGTAATACCATAATTTATACTTCTTTGGATAATATACACATGTATAAAAATGTATATGACTTATTTCACATAAATATAGATATATAAGTTCATGTTTCTCAGTAGTTTATGCTATTGTTATTACTTTTATTTTCTGTTCCAGAGACGTCTAAGGTCAACATCTGGATCAGGTTTACGATTTTTATTTGTGTAAATAATAATCTTATCATCAAAAACTTCTATTCTTGTACCATTATTTTTAGTTTTATCAGTTTGCAATGAGACAGTGGTTTCATTAAGGTAAATATTTATTGTTTGCGGACCTGGAATGCATTGTATTGGTTTTGGGTCCCATTGTCCATTGTTATCACATTTAACTCGTGACCTTGAAGTTATCATCGAATCTGGACGATAACTGGTACGACATGTTAATTTAGCTATTGTCCGAGGCAAAGCAGGAGCTAGACAAGACACGTATTCATCATCATATGTACATTCAACATTCATTGATGCTGATTGTAAACTTTTACAACGTATTTCTGTAATACACAAATGTATCAAAATATAAATATACACATATTTAAGTAGATTTTTTTATAGTATAAGGGTCAGGAGAAAAGCAATGAGAGTTTTTTTCAGTGAACTTCACTAATGGTTTTTCTTTAGGAACTAGTGCTAAATAATATTAATTTCTTAAGATCAAGTTCAAAAGACATAAGAAAAAAATTAATTCTAAAAGGACTGAGTAAAATTGATTTTTTCCCAGAGGATAACAAGGATTACACCCTCTTTATTTTTTACCTGACCTTTCAACTATAAGAGTGTTTCCTGTTTATTTTTTATACCTGTGCAAATTGGAATATTTAACCATTTACCATTCCGACCACAAAATACGTCCTTAGAACCATGAATCTTGTAACCCGGATTACAACTGTAAACTAAGTATGCTCCTGGTTCCAGACGTGTACCTTGCTCTACATCACAGTCATCGCACACTTGACCATATTCTGCATTACAACATTGTGACTTGTGCAGTTTCCAATAACCATTTACTGGCTGTGGTGGTAGAGTACAAAATTTGGAACTTAAAGTTGGTGTTACAGGAGGTGTAGGTATAGGTGTAGGTGTAGGTGTAGGTGTAAGTGGTCTTGTTGTGGGAGGTCTATAAGTTGGTCTTTCAGGTGTAGTATTAGCTTTGCATAATACATCATTTTCATCTGAAGCATCTACACAATTTGTGGCTCCATTGCACTTTAAATCACCATCAATACAAGCACCATAGTTACAACGAAAGGCAACTTGCGGGCAGCTATAAAAATTGTAAGTATTCTTAATATCTACATAAGTAAAATAACAATAACGAAAGTGAAATTATACTACAATTTAGAATATTTGTATGATACTAATTTTCAAATCTCTTTTTCTTTATTTTCGAACTTACACAATTGATCCGCATTGAATAAATGTTTCATCTGAACCATCTGTACAGTCAGCCGTGCCATCGCAAACGGCAACCTCATCAATGCATCGCCCATTAATACATTTAAACTGATTTCTGGCGCATGGTAAAGATGCATTATGCGAACCACCTGTATTACAGCTAATTAATGTTTCATCGCTATTGTCAATACAGTCTTTTACACCATTGCAAGCTGCATCTCCATCTACACAGGCACCATATGAACATCGAAATGCATAATCTGGACATGTGATTTCTGGTTTAGTACATTCAGCTGATGTCTCATCAGACTTATCTCTACAGTCTGCCCGTCCGTCGCATAATAATGTGCTTTCTATGCATTGTCCACTCGCACATTCAAATTTTTCTATACTACAAGGTTCATTTTAATATAAATATCATTAATAAAAATATTGTAAATATTATGAATGTTATAATAAATTATAAAGTATCACATATATTATTAAAATACATACTTGTATTGATATAAATTACAACCATAAAAAGATTTAGTAACTTACCCACATTTATTATCTTGTGCATATCCGTGCTCTATTAAACCTATAAAATAAGAGAATCATATATTTTACTGGTTAATAAATTTATTTATTTTATTTTAAGTTTATAACGTCTTTATACTATACTTTTTTTTTATTCCCTGCGCACATGGAGAATAAATAACAATGAAGTATGTATATTGTGCAAAGATATTAAATATCATTACTTTGATTTAACTTTTGATACTCTGTAGTAAAAATTATTTACACAACATAATGTCGCTTAATGATTCAATATTATTTCAATAAAAATCTTTATGTTTACAATACACGTACATGTACGTATTCATGACCTTTAGATTGCTGTACATAAAAATCCTTTAGAGTTCAAGGCCATTACTAAACTGGTTTCTGGAATTTAAGTAGCTAATCGTTTTTGATTCCTCGCACATTCTAACTAGTGAAATATTAGATGAAAATCTTAAATAACTAGTGTTGTAATTTTTTGGTAGCTCTTTTTTAAAAAAACACTATAAAGTATTGCAATTTAAGAGATAAGAGTGAAACAACCACACATTCTATAATCTTTGAATTATAACAAAAATAGGGGAATCACAGTGAAGATATATACATATTCGAAAACATATTGTGTATTTAAAAAGTGATTTTTAATTATAAAAATCCTACTTTTCACTTAGCTCAAGAAATAAAAGTTTACAGCATAACACATAAAACGTAAGAAGAAAAGATTTTTACTTACTACAAGTTAAAATAAACGTAATTATTGTATTTTTCATAATAACAACGAGAATCGCGGGAGTACTCTTCTCGGCTAACTTCTTCCTCTTAGTACTCATAGTTTACTGATCCTATATCAATCTGGAATTACCCGGTTGAGGCACGTAAGTATTGGTATTTGTTTATGTGCGTGTTTAATGGGAAATACGCGGATATATAAACGATTTATCCTCAACTGATTATTATACGTGGAAGAAAGATAGGATTAAGCCATATAATATTTAATAGTATTGTTAACAGATATGAAAATATTGGAATGAATTATTTCATTTAAACAATAATAATTTAATGGTATTCTCGAAGTAATTTTATTTATCATCAAATTTATTAAATAAATGGGACACGAAATGATGGAAAACTTGTGTACTATGTGTTGAAGTGAGTTTTTTTTTTATTTTTGTGTATGATAATATTCCTAGTTAAAATAATATCATAGAACCTCGATTAACAGAATACAAATCGTCTGGAGAAACTACTAAAATTGTATTACAAAATTTTTGTTTAATGCTAATGTTTATCAAATATTTTCAGTTGAATAATTTTCTTTTATATGAAAATAAACGTGATTAATTTGAATCAATCAAGGTTCTATTATAATTAAAAGCCATTATGGACAATTATATTTAATATATATACTTGATAAAGAAATACAGTGATTTTATAGTATGTATTCACATGGCACTACAGGTTCTCTAAATGCAAATCTCTTTGGTGTCAGGAAAGATGCCAGCCAATTTAACATTCTATAATAAATTATGATTAAGGTAGATATTTCCAGTAAAATGTATTTTGTAAATAATAATACTGTAATAAAAAGCATATATTAATCAAATGCTTTAAATCGATTACACAAAAAAGGATACACATTTTCTGTGGTTTCTGTATCCACTATATGTTTCAAAATGTATTGTTTATAAAATTGTTCAGTTTCTTCCTCACATTCAGACCAATCTAAGGTTTCATGAAATCCATCTTTTCCATACTTTTCATTATAATATTCATAGTGTACCTAAAGACAAGGAAACATTAATTTATTGATCTAATCATACACTAAAAACTAATGGCAATTAAAATATCTTACGAAATGTAAACTTAATCCTAAACCTGGTGAGATAGGGATGTCGACTTTTTCAACTGAAAGTGCATCTTTGACGAAATCATTTGTGACAATATTTCTACAAATTCCTATTACTAAAGACACCATTTTTCTAATTTGATGCAACATAAAGCTTTGTCCTTTAATTTCTAATACTGCAAATTCCATATTATTTGCTATAAATGTTTCAACACAACGGAAATATATAATATAACGTTTTGCTCTTGGATCTAATGCTTTTCTATAAAAAAAATAAATCAAATCAAATAAATATTTTACGATATACCATAATTTTATAATGCTTAAATGAACTTACACTTTTGCTGTGAAATTGTGGAAATTATGTGTGCCCTCTAATAATTTTAGAGTTTCGTTTAACTTAGCAAGCTTTTCCGGAGTCAATCGAAATTCATTATATGGTTTTCCATCTATTACAGAAAGTTGTTGAAGTCGTTTTTCTTCATCTATTTCTTCTTCTTTGTCAATATGTAAAAAATTTGGATCCTCTGGAGCAAAAGCAAATGTAGGAAGAACATATCTGTATGTTCTGGCATCACATTTATTTTTACTATTAAAAGATTTGGTTACTCTTTTTATACCAAATATTCTAATATCCTCTGGAAGGTGCGCATTTATATCTTCCTTATTTACATGACTAGCTACAAATAATTATTATTGAGATTTATAAAATATTTTACACAAGAAATATTGAAATATTTAATAACATTGTTAAGTGGCCTCTTTTTAGAGTGAAGCACAATACAAAATTAAATTATTATATAGAGAACAATTATCAAATGTAAAATATAACATAAGACTTACGAAGTTTTAGCGAAACAATTTGCCTAACAGCTGACACACCTTTGTCAGTACGTGCAGCTCTTTGAAACTTTATTTCTCTGACATCTTCAAATTGCTCCTTTGTAATAAAATCAGCTTTTAACAAAGCGGTTAATAAACATTCCTCAACGGTTCTGCTACCACGATTAATTTGCATACCAAAATAATTTTTACCAACATAACTAAGCATAATTACAAAGTTCCTTCGTTTTATTAAGTATTTTCTGTTTACTTCATCTTTAGTAGCTTCTACTTTGAGTGTCTTGGCTACAACTTCACAACTTTGATCAATTATTTGCCTTTTATTATTTTGTTCAACAATGTTCACACTTGTATCGTTTTGGTTTGACATGTTTTTGGAAAAAATATCTGAAATAAAATGCATAAAGTTAACCTAGTAATAATAAGACAATTTTAAATATTATGAGAAAAATGATATTGCTACTTGCTAATAAGCAAATATTGATACGGTTTGTATTATCTTCTAGACATTTTAATATAATTTTCACATACTTTCATTTAATATAAGTTAACTTTATTTGACTTCTGTCTTTTGTTTTTATACGTCATGTAATGTTAAATATCTTACTGTATGGGAGTTTTATAAAACGAAAATTAGTTAAATTATTTCGAATGCGATATGTAGTACTGCAAAACATTTGAACAATTGAAAATCAATTGTAAAGGCTGATAACATGAAAAATCTTTGAATCAGTTAATGTTCCTGTATGCTTCTGCTGTGTAAATATACGCTTTGCATAATCGTAACCTATAAAATAAAACATGTAGCATATAATTTTAATTATTGGTAATGTAAACTTGTAACGCAAAACTATTGTAAACACACCAAACTCTTTGATACAGATCATACCAAACTTCTCTTAATCATAATTAGTAATTGTTTATAAGCCTTATACTATTTATATAATCTTGAACACATGTATAACATTAAATCATGCAACGTGACACTGGAACTGTATACAAGATGTAAGAATTGTTTCTTGCAACGTATCGTCACAACGTTGTTTTATATCTCTGGATTGGTGGAAATTTATAAAGAAAAAGGTGTCATAAAATTGACCTTGGTCGAGAAATTTAGTCATATATTTTTATTGCATCGTAATCTATTTATCATAATGAGAAAAAGAATCTGAAGGAAACTATAAGTTGGAAATCATGGAATAGCAGGTCTATCTTGTATATCCTTGTCTGTGATAAAGCTTACTTCTATGCTAAATTACCAGTATTTGTGGCAGAGAGCAATTCTACTCATCTGAGCAATATTAAACCAAATTCACAGAACCAAAATAAAAATAATTTACATTTGTAAAAATGCCACAATATTTCTCATATTATTTTAGATTTCTCTTGTAAATTTTCACTATTAAAATGATATTTGTATTTACTTATTTTTATACATTTAATTTTAAATACATATATATATATATACATATATATACACACACACACACATGGATAAAATATATATTTGAAACAAAAAATACTTTAAAGACCATTTTTCTAATATTTTTAAGCATTTATAATATCGCTTTTATTTTTTGATAGTTCCATATTATATACAGTGCTGGACAAAAGTATTGGCACAGCATGATTGTTATGATAAAAATGCTTATAACTATGAAACAAATTGTTAAAAAGGAAAAATTTGTTTACACGTTTATTTATTTATTATTCTAGATTATTATTTAACAGAAACAGTAATATAAATAAAGTGATATGCGAAATAATAACAAAAACATATTTATTGAGCGTTTTAAGCATGGACAAAAGTATTGGCACAAATGATTGAAAGTACTTAGAAATTAAAAATTAATATTTGGTTGGCCCTCCATTCCTCATGATAACTTCCTTCAATCGTTTTGGCATTGAAGTTACCAATTTTTTTGTAAAATCCGGCTCTATATTGTTCCATTCTTGTAAAATAATAGCTTTTAATTGGTTTTTGTTTGTTATATTATATTTTCTAATTTTTTTTTCTAATTCATTCCAAACATGTTCGATGGGATTCATGTCTGGACTCTGGGGTGGGGTATTTAATGTATGTGCGGTATTGTAAACGATCCATTGTCGTACAATATAGGCAGTATGTTTTGGATCATGGTCTTGTTGAAAATAAAAATCACGCGGGAGATTTAATTTATTAGCACTTTTAAATAAATTTTCCTTTAATATATTTAAATATACATATTTGTCCATAATCTCATCTATGAATACTAATTCGCCAACCCCAGACGCTGCAATGGAACCCCATACCATGACTCCACCTCCTCCATGTTTCACAGTGGCTTGTAAATGTTGTGGATCCATTTCCGTATTTGGCTTTCTCCAAACTAATACTCTGCCATCTGATTTAAATATATTAAATTTAGTTTCATCTGAAAATAATACGTTATTCCAGAATGTGGGATCCTTTTTTATAAATTCTTTTGCAAATTCTTTTCTCATCTTCCGATTCTTCTTGGATATGTATGGTTTCCTTCTTGCGACACACGCAGAATATCCCGCATCTTTTAACACTCTCCGTATAGTTTTCGAACTTACTTCTTTTTTATTTTCTTCATTTAACTTTGCTCTAAGTTGTGATGAGTTTAATTTACAATTTATTTTCACTTCCTTTACAATTTTCCGTTTTTCTCTAACTGTTAACTTTGAGGGACGTCCACTTCGATTCCTACTTTTGAAATCTGATTGATTCTCAAATCGTTTTACGACACTTCTAATAGTGAATCGACTTCTATTAACACTTTTTGCTATTTCACTATAAGATTTTCGCATTTTGTGCAAATTTAATATTATTTTTCTCTCTTCACTTGTAGTTTCTTTCCCTCTTCTTGACATTGTTGCTTGTTATATTTCCTATGTTGCTAATCGACTGAACTTAAGGATGACTGTTAGAAAAAATGACTATCAGGGAATCCCCTACCTATACCATCAAGTGACAATCGGATTTTTTTCGGAGAGATACAACTACACTAAATTTTGTATAATGTGCCAATACTTTTGTCCATGCTTAAAACGCTCAATAAATATGTTTTTGTTATTATTTCGCATATCACTTTATTTATATTACTGTTTCTGTTAAATAATAATCTAGAATAATAAATAAATAAACGTGTAAACAAATTTTTCCTTTTTAACAATTTGTTTCATAGTTATAAGCATTTTTATCATAACAATCATGCTGTGCCAATACTTTTGTCCAGCACTGTATATACATAATGTGTATTACAAACGTCTTTATAAACCATAGTTGTACACATATATATTTAATTACTCTCGTCGAATATCTGAATGAATTATTATTAAAATTAATATTATTCAGTCGCATGTATCACTGTATATATTACAATCATTATGTAAAAGAAAATAGAAGAATTAGTAAATGTTGAAGCTTGAAAAACGCTATATTTACGACATCATTTGTGTTGGTATCAAGTCACCATAGCCATGTTTAGCCAAGTTTTGTATCCGTTGTGGAATATCAGTGGGGACCAAATTAATTAGAGAGTGAATAATTACTAGGATATTATTGTGGAAAGAGTGATAGAAAAGTATTAATCAGTAATATATAGTGCAAACATAAATAGATTGATTCGATTAATTTCTAAATATGAAACAACTTTTGATAATATTGATGAACCTTATTTAGCAAAGTATCAGGAGGGAAAGATTGAACGTAAATAGACTTATGTGCAATAATTAAATGGTACTTATCAAAACATTTGTTTAGTTCAAATCGTCGCTGCATGTGGTCTTTCTTCTTTTTGCATCTCTTTAATCTTTCTCAAAGTGTGTGTCATGATCACGAAGGTTACCTGAAATTAATTTTCTAACAATATATTTTGGGATCATGCATCACACACATATGTTTTTATTTTTTTGATGTTTAAAAAGAATATTTATTATTGATGTATTAATGTGATTTACGAAAGGTGAAATTGTAAAAAAAAGCTCTACTGTAAAGTAAATAAACATGACGACGGCAATTAAAACATTATGGAAGCAAGCTCTAAATACATTTGAAGAACGAAGCAATGTGGGATTTAAACTTTGTCAAAAGAACTTTGATAAATTACGATATCTGATGAACAAAATTACAGCTGAGGATGTGAATCTAAATAAACAAATTCTTGATTTTATTGAAGTGCAGCACGCACCAATGTGGGTTATCGACATATTTGAAAATAAAGACTTTGCTATTTCAATTTTTATATTGAAACATGGATTCACAATGCCTATACATGATCATCCTGGGATGTATGGCTTTTTAAAGGTGTGCAATATACATATATATCATTATGTATACGATATTAAATATTAAAACTTGTATATATATATGTTTTTAATATTGTGTACATAATGATTATAACATATAGTTTTATAATAAAACAATCAGTAATTTGAACATTTAAACAAATTTATAATACATGTTTAAAATAGATATGGCCTGCATTAAAATGTACATGTCTAACAATAAATTTAAATTGTCGAAAAAGTTCAAAATACTGATTATTTGTTTTGTTTTAAAACCATAAGAAATTGAAATGGAGTTTATTATATGTTACAATACAGGTCATCAATGGTGTTGTTGAAGTAAACAATTATACTTTGAAAACAAATGAAGATCATACAATTAGATTGAACAAAGAAGTAATGGCATTTAGACACAAACCAATATCTTTGCATAGTAATTCACCTGCTTGTACCTTAACACCAAAAGATAAAAATTTGCATGAGATTACTTGCATCGAAGGTCCTGCTGCATTTTTGGATATACTTAGTCCTCCGTATGATGTAGATGATTCTGGAAAGGGCCCAAGACCATGTACATTTTTCAAAACAATTAGTAGTTCCAAGTTATGTACAGATTCGTCGGATATTATCGAAGAAGTTAAGTTGGTGGTTATTGAAGATCCACCAGATTTCTATTCTGGAAGTCTTAAATATACAGGACCACCCTTAATGTGACCTGAAGTATCAAAGAATATTTCCTGTTCTATTTGTTGAAAACAATTTGCATTTTATTGCATTAATTTTCAGTTGTAATTGTATTACAAACTTTCAAAGAGGTTGTTCAAATTCCAATTGAGTACACAATATCAATGTTTATCCCTTGTACCTTTTTGCAGATACAAAAGTATATATATACTTTGTAAAATTAGTTCATTATATATATTATCTATATATAGTTTATTATTTTTATTTATTTTCTACTAATTTCTTTAACGAAAAAACATGTTTTGAATTCTTATTAATTTTTAGATTACCAAAAAGTTACCTATATTATAATTATCACATGCACACATGTGAGAAATAATTATATTAAGTTTACTATTTTGTTGGTGTATAAGATAAGAATGTAAACAAAAAATGTACTATATATTACAGTTTATATATATGTAATACGTGATAAAAAAGAACATATGATAATTATTAAATAAAAACAGAAATTTTATTTATATAAAAAGTATGATATAGTTACTTGTATTGAATGTATACTACTTGAGAAGTAGAAACATCATCTTGATTGTAAAAGAAAAATATGCTTTACTTTTATGCGTGTATATTGTATGACGTATTATAACTTTTCTTAATCTATTCATCTAGATAAACAAGTTTAAGTTTTTGCATAATAATTAGATATTTTTGTAATTTATATATTTATACAAAATGTTCGAATACATGTAGATTAAAATGATTCTGTTATACGATTCTGGAAACTAAAATGTAACGAAAATCAGGAGTAACGAAATTACATTTAAATAACTTTAGAAAATTAAAAACGCGTACATCAATGGTAAAATTATTAAATATAAAACAATGCAGCATCTGATGAAATTAAGATAATCATTCATATTGTATAAATTTATACCACAGATTCTTATTAATAATGCATAGCTAATGCATGTAAAAAGTTTTGAAGGTGTTTTTCTTGAACATGACAATTTAATTTATTTAAATTTTGTTTTATTTTAACCTCTAAATATTGGTTTGTTTCAATTTACCTGTAACCGAACATCTTATTAGTTTATTTTTTAATTACAATTAAGGGTAAAGTATGTGTAGTATATTTTGCAATATAATTACAATTAAGAGAGAGTGAATAGTTAAATAATAATAGCAGTAATGTATACATTCATCTTTCTTAAAACATTCTACGGTACCTGAATTTTTTTATCATGTATGTGTATTACATTTCATACAATAATAAGATTATTCTTGAATCTAAATAAACGTTTTCTTTTTTTTGTTAAAAATATTAAAAATTTGCTTAAGTATAAAAATTTATAAAAATAAATGTTTAATTTATTGTGTATAATAGTATATATGAAGATATATTAATTAAAAAGATATGATTGAATTGCAATAATTCTAGAATTGTATAACGAGTTAGTTAATTAATATTAACCAATTTATACTATTAAAAAGCTTATTTATTTAGGTGTAAAAAAATAACATTTATATATTGATTTAAATTGATGTTTACTAATTTCTTATACCTGCAGCAAATAAAGTATTTACATTAAAATAATATTTTACTCCAAAACTCTTTTATTAGATATATTAATATAATATATAATTCAATGTACCTAATCTGTGAGACTTATACATAATAGAAATAAATTGATTTTATAAAAATTATGCTCCCCTTTACATTAGCAGTCAAAATGTGAATAACTTCTAAAAAGATATTTCTGGATGCACAAAAAACATGTGACAAATTAGCTTCATAGAATCTACACTTTTAGTCGTTAATATTCTACAAATTTAGCAGATTCTATTAATATAATATATATATATAATTTCAATTATTAGTTACTATGCAAGGAAGAATGAATGGATACTTTGCTAACTAAAATTTAAGAGATATAACATTTTTTTTTCTTAATTGTACGTTCCTCGTCAAACACATAATAATTTACTAATTATGTATATGACAATTTTCCATTATTATCTATATGTATACATATATGTACATATAACTTACATATTTGTTAGACCTGGTTAAAATATCTAATAACATATATTATTACGTGAAAGTAATACAGTGGACAGTTGTTTTTATGATAAAAGTATATAGCTATATAAAGTTTAATTCTATTAAACCGAGAAGTACTGTCTTCTAATAGCGTAATTCTTTCGTTGATGTCTTGTATGCTTTTATTTAACTTGTCTGGTTGGTCTCAGAATTTTGTTGTCTTCTATATAATGTAACATTATTTTCTGTATAATCCATTATTCGACGTTGACACTGTCTTACATATTGTTGCTGTTTATGGTAAATCTTGAATGCACCTTTTATTGTTATAAATGCTATACCACCCTATGAAAATGCACATATTTTAATGTAGTTAAAAACGATCATTTAAATAATAATAATTATACTTAATACATACGAGTAACGTTCTTTGAAAGTTAGAATGTATACTTTCAAAAAATATTTTGCCACATATACTGGCAATACTAGGTAATACTAGTGCGCCACAAAGAATACGTGTTGCTGATACTGGATCACTCATAGGTGGTACATCTTCAGATTGAGCTCTATCATCAGAATAACTGAAATAAAACCCTTATGAGTCTTCTTTATATAAACATCTTTAATTTAACATTTGAACAATAGTAAAAATTTACAGTTAAATATGAAATGAAATGAAATCAGTGTTGATATTAACATTTTCGATATATTAATATTTAATTTAATGCACGCAAGGGCGCACGTTGTTTTAGCATAAAAAGTTGAAGATAAAAGGACAGTTACGTATCAGTTTCATACTAAATAAATGAATTTATAATTACTGTTTTTGCACAAGGGAAGAGATATTTATTTCAAATGTTTAAATCTAATTTTACTACATACCTACTAGGCAAGAAATGCCTCAAAATAGGAACCTTACATGCATGTCGTCTTAAAAGACTAAGTGCTTGATCTTCCCATCTCAACATTTTTCCCAATACCAACATTATTGGAATCGTTGGCAAACCAACTAACAACACCAATGGATCAGCTCGTTCCATCATAGCTAAACCATCTTTATGACCAACTACTTGCATTACAGTTACTGCTCCATATGTCACAGCTGTCCAGTATATTGATGCAGCAACTATACTGGCTGCGATAAACGGACAAATCCGGAATATAACTCCATCGATACTATCCAATACCACTACCAAAGGTCCTGTAACAAATACAAAAATATTATATATGCATCTACATCGTAGTATTGTATCTTATAGACCATTTAACACAAACATACAATAGCCTTCCATCAGATAATAAAGAAAGTTTGTCAATAGAGTAAACCCATAAACTTGAAAATAACAACTAATATACATAAATATTAAAATAACTAACCCATATGTGGATAGACAATGATATATTCTGTGTTACATTGAGGACATGCTACATGGGCTCCTGCACGTCCCTTTTGCTTTTCATCGACCCATCTCTGTATACATCCTTGATGAACCCATTTTGTTGTACCACGACAATGACATGGTTTTACCCATGAAGCAGTCGCATCATCTTCATCCGTTGCAAAACATACCCAACAGTATCTTTTACTGTATTAAACAAATATATTTAATCAATGAGTATAAATAAAATTTATAATTTTCCTGTGCAAAGTTGTAACTTATATTAATATACATACTCATCTTCTGAATTTACTGCTGCTACACTAATTTCTGGTTGATTTGGAGAAGATGCTCCATCAGTCACATCACGTGGCTGTACAGGGTTTACAGATTCCGATAACGCAATAGGTAATGGTTCCTCATCTGACACAACTGCTGGAGCTTGAGCATCAGGTACTTCTTTCGGAATGAAATGCATTAATTAGTACATTGCATTAAGATTTCAATAAAAGATACAAATAATATTACATACAAGTATTGCAATTAACATTTTTAAAGGTAAATATCATTCTTTCAAATAGATTATTCAAATGACTTATAATTGATGATATTATCTTAAGTTTGATAAAACTGCAACGTTTGTAAGATACTGGAATAACTGTGTTAAAAGAACACAATTTGAAGCCAAGAGATCCAGTAGTAACATATGTATGTACGATTACTTATATCACTTATTATAACAATACCTAAATTATGCATTTGTACACACAACTGTATGCACATATTTGTATACATAAAAACGGAGAGACAAAACCTATAAATAAAAACCTATTTTGCTATTTAAATGTTATATATATATACATACACATTATACTTTAGATTCTCTAACACAATTTAATGATATCTGTGATGCAAAATTATGAAAGCTTTAAATCCTCATAACATTATTATACATAATTAATAAATAAGATTTTCTTAAAATAAATCTTCTTTCTCTTTATACTATCTAATAACTTTTACCGTTATTTGATTCATTCGTTTGCCTTTCCGCTCGTAGATTTGTGCTAAGTCTTCTTAAAGTTTCTTCTATACTTGGAAGACGACTAATAGTAGACCTTGTTATACCAGATTCTATGTGTAGTTCTATCCTACCAGGGGAATCACGTCCGTATGAAATATGTGGTAAATTGTTATCTGACATTTTGATTTGAACAAGATAAAGTTTTCAATATTGCATCACTATGTTATATCTGAAAAGAGAGCAAATATTAATATTCACAGGGAAATGAAGTTTAAACATTTAAACATATACAAATATATTAAAATGTTTTTTGGAAAATAATAAAATAGATATATATTGGAGTATTATTAACTACATTACTACTGCAATTTTCAAGGTCACTGCACAAATATATGTACATATCTTTTACATATGCACGTACTTCTCTACTGCATTTCTTACAAGTTTTTTTAATTAGAAAACAATTACCTGTCTGGATACTGTTTTAGTCAGTACGTCATGCATTCTTATTTCTACCGTAAAGAGACGAAACTAAATTTTAGAATAAAATATATCGAGCAAGCATGCCCAAACGTTCCTTTCGCTATGTTAAACAACATTGAGTTTGTCTGGTCAAAATGCAACGTTAAATCATCACAAGACCAAATTGTTAACTATATACTGAAAATGTCGTTGTGAAGTCGATCGTCGATTGGTTAACGTGTACGAGTCACTGTGAACTACAATAATATTATCGTGACAAACTTTGTAAGAAAAGTGTTTCTAAACAAGCACAGATTACAACCGACACATAGAAGTGATATCATGTATCAATGATGATATGAAGTATTGAAATCGAAACTATTAATCTCTACCTGAAGTAACATTCATAAATAGTTCACCGTTATACATTTATGACGAGGTGATGGGACAAAATAGACTCCCTTTTGAAGTATAACATTAAAGTAAATAGAATGAAATTAACACGATTTTATAGTAACAATCTTTGTTAATATTTTGCGATTGTAATAGGGGAAATAACCGTGTTCGGTGAAGTCTAAATATAGATTTATTTCCCACTGTTATTGGCAACGATTAAATGTTACATGAAATTGCTGCTTACAGCGACACAGCATACATGGGAATGTGAATGTGAAAATTCGCCAATGAAATTTACTGTCACACTTCATGCTAAATATTGAACGCTTTTCTCAATGGCAGTTTAGTTTTTTATCTTGGTCTTTTAAATAAACAAACTTTATTACTCAAATTTTTATTTGTACGATGAATGTTTACAATGGTACAGTATACATTAATAACTGTTTTCGATTCTTAAAGATTTTCGTTTCTTTCCGCAATCTGTAATTTCCAGTTTTTAGCGTCAGTTTCAAATTGAACACTGCTAAATAATATGTTGGTAAATTAAATGTTATATTACTATAAAATTCTATAACAATTTATATAAATTATATAAAATTCGTTCTAATACTTTCATATTTAACTTTCTTATCATTTTTAAACATTGATTGTTTTTTATTTTGCTATTGTTAATAAATAATATACTTCCTTATATAATTATTCTTCATGTAAATAATTTTAATCAATTTCACAATCAAACTTTAAATGCATGTATAACTTATTTACAATAATATATATATATATAAAGTTTGTACAGAATTATATTCGTAGAGTAAATTTTATTGTATGATGTATCGATATAAATTTACAAAGAAGAAAGAATAAGATATCCTGTCTGCTGTGCGAGAAATACAATGAAGAAGATACGCTAAAGTTTAGGTATCCATAAAGAATGGAGAATCAATTGATACATGGATCTTTTTTCTAAAAAAATTCTGATACTTGTTTTGAATGAACTTATTCAGCGAATTTTTATATTTCTTCAATCTTGGTAGTTGCTGTTTTAAAACACCAATTCACCAATTGATGAGTAAGAGAAGTAATAAAAAGTGTATAACTGCATATCGTTGTCCATGAACAAAGTCTGTGCAACTCTAAAAATTTACTTAAAAAGAATATTTGTTAGCGTAAATAAATACTTAATTACATATAATTTGTATTTAAATATAGTGCATGATAATGTATGTATGTATATATATATATATATATATATATATATATACGTATATTGATATATCTATTAAGTGACATAAAGAGTAATATGGCACTCATTTTTTTATTTATATTATTTGATTTATGTACAATGTATGTAAGTATATTCGATTATAAGCTACATACATCTTATGTATTAATACGTGAGGATTGGTAAAATATAAATATGGTTTAGTATTTTTTTTAGAGAGCAATGTTTCCAACTATACATAGTCCGCGGTTCTCCACTACGTAAGCCATCGGCGTTATTAAGTCTCGCTTAACTTCCGCTATGCTTATATGAATATACAGAATGCAATTCAAAGTAGTGAACGTATACTATGAAACATAAATCACTTGTGCATAAAATTTTGTTTACAATCTGCGGTCATAAATAATCGATTAATTTATTCATGTGTATAGTCATCTCGGAATATATTAAATGAAAAGATTACAGATTATTACCTGCATTGTGGATAGTAAATATGTAGGTGTTTCGTAAAGAAACATCAGATTTTTCGTAATTGTGATACATTTATTAGCGCGTTCGTTTTTCTCGAAAGTTAAACATGTTTTCCATAATATTTAATTTGCGGACAATTTTAGAGAATATTATAGGTAAAACTATAATTAGTATTTTTATCGGTGATAGTAGATGTTAGTTTTGTAAATAAGATCTTTTGCAAATTTCAACTATGTGTGTTTAAGTGAAATTTGTATTTAAAATTTGCACATGAATTTTTATTCTTTCAGTTGAATATATCGACGTGAATTTTACGCTTTGGTTATCATGGCTTTTACTACCACTTTTAATAACATTTTTACTTCCATTTGTAATTGTGGGACTAGTATATTTAACAATATTAATATTATACATATACAAGCTACACAGGTTAGTGCTTATTAATCCAAGTTATAAACAATACAACAATTCATGGTAATATCTTATCTTATTTTAATAGAGTTAGATTAAGAAATGCATATGGAACAGATTGGAGAAATGCAGCCCGAAATGTAATAGCTGCTGTTTGGGATGCACATGGCTGGATTTGGTATGGTAAGTTGGAAATGAACTAGTGTTTTAAATTTTTTGTGAAATAATAGGATGTATAGGACGTTAAGAACAATAATTATTTTCATTAAACATTATGCGCTTTCCTTTTATATTATTTATTTTGTTGTAATTAATAAATTGGCCTCTATAAGCAGGATATAACTAAAATAGTTGGTCTAATTTTGATGCTTCAGCCTATTCTTCTTAAGTACGAACATTGGTCCTAAAATTTCATCTTTTTTAGATACAATCATTTTATCATTATAATAGATTTAATAGTAGCTATTACATTCTATTACGTGATCTCTTTTTATCTTTAGAAAGATTAGAATATAATATCAATGTTTTGTACCACCTATTTTATTTCTGCTTTATATATTTATAATATTTATATTTTATACATATAATTTATTTAAATATATTTCAACTTCATTATAAATATTGCACACATCAAAGTTTCAAAATATATAAGTGTGTATCACATATACATTTTTACAGGATATGAAGTAGTTGGATTAGAAAATATACCGCAAAATGAACCAGTCCTTTTTGTGTTTTATCATGGAGCCATTCCTGTAGATATTTATTATTTTGTGTCCAAAATATTCCTTTTAAATTCAAGACTAATTCATACAGTTGGAGATAGATTTCTTTTTAAGTGTCCCGGATGGTCTTTAATTGCCGATGCAGGGAAAATTATACCTGGTACTGTTCAAACATGTTCTACTATTTTAAAAGAGGGTAACATGCTTGCCATCTCACCTGGTGGTGTATATGAGGCTCAATTCGGAGATGCTTATTATCAATTAATGTGGAAAAAGCGAGTAGGTTTTGCAAAGGTTGCATTGGATGCTAAAGTGGTATGTTATTTTATTATACCATTATTTAATACTTGCAATATTTTAAAGTACTAATTTTTTTGTAACAGTGCATAATACCTTTCTTTACAAAAAATATTAGAGAAGCGTTTAGAACAATAAGTTGGGGTCGAAGAATGTTTCTGAGAATATACGCTGCCACCAGACTTCCTTGTATACCTATTTATGGTGGTTTCCCAGTAAAATTAACAACATACGTTGGTAAACCAATTCCATATGATCCAAATCTTACACCTGAGGAACTGCAACTAAAAGTAATGGAAGCGAATATTTAAGATTTGTTTGTTATATTAAGTTTTCAATGAAATAAGATCAACATGCAGAAAATTCAATTTCTGTAACTTTAACAATACTATTTTCAGGTTGCTGATGCCATCAATAATTTAATACGTAAACATCAAAGAATACCTGGTAGCATATCTTTAGCTTTATTAGAAAGAATATATACTCCAGAAAAAAAACATTCGTAAATTTTAGCATTTATTAGAATATCATAACATTATATCTTATATTATGAGAGAGATGGAAAAATATGTATTTAAATATTAGCATTATATTTTTTAAATCTTTCGAGTTTGTATTTTTAATTTGTGGTGCTGTTTAATTGTTATTAATTACTATTATGCTTTTAACTTAAAGTTTATATAAGTTAAATGATGCTAACTCTGCGTAAATGAAGCTCGCTTTTTGAAGTATTATAATATCTTTTAATTTATACAAATACATTTTTTATATATTTTGTCTTAATTCATTCATAATGTTAAGTCATAAATTAATTATGAATGAGTCATAGAAGTATTTGTATATTTATCATTATTGAATTCTAATAGTTGATGTTCTTTAAAAGTATACATTCTGAAGTATTTATCGATAGGAATATGTAGTATAATAACTAAGCTTTCGATTGATATACATAATAAGCATTAATTTTTATTGCAATCTATATGCAAATATAGATAATTTATAAATATATTTTTTGTTGAATTTGTAATATGAATGTGACCAGTTAGTAATTCCATACTATATTGTACAAAAATATATGTACTTATGTTAGTTCTTTTATTTATTAATTTTATACACGAAAATAATAAATATCGTAAAGCCTTCAATATTTGTTGCTTTGTAATGTAATATACTAATAGTAAAATTTAGTTAAACGATGGATACCCATTAACCTGTTCGACAAATACTTTATAATTACTGTGATTACTCGTTTGATACACGAAAACGAGAGTAACGAGTGACTGTTGTATTTCATTGTAAAATGTTATATGTAAACTTTAAACAAGATTCAGCCCACAAACTTTTAAAAAGTTTGGACGCTTTCTACTACAAATTTATTATGTCTTTGAACGATTAGTTTTAAATGGAATCGTTATGGGCAATTAATTCCTGAAAATTAGTTCATTATGTGAGATGACTGTCCTTTTCGATAATGTAATTAAAGAACAGTATTGTCAGATTACTCATAAAGTATATCATCTCATATTAAACTTCGAATCTAATTTCACCAGGCGATACAGCTTTTATATGGCGGTATTAGCATTTGTCAAATAGAAATAATAGCAAAATTGTTGCATTATGATTGAAAGAATGAAATTTCCTGCCATCGGAAATGTTTGCATCGATCGTCGCACGTTAACCGGAAGATCTGCGGACGCAGCGAACCTGGCGGCAGCTTTTTCAGTTAAAATTTCTTTCCCGGGGGTATCTTCAGATACCTTGTTATATTCAGCGAACAGCATTGCATGAGTGTCGTTTTTTGTGACCCCCAGGGAATCACGTTTATGTGAATTCTGGCTGCCGGCACAAAATCGTTGGACTTTGTACTATAAGATTGATTTCTTTCTACGTTAGGATTCCGATTTCTGTGACATAAAGTACGTAGTCATGGGCGTGGATGTGGAAGTTCTCTCGCCTGGAGACGGTAATTATTCTGTACACGATATTCTGCTATCTTTCACTTTTCTTTCCCGATCGTTTACTCCTTTCGTCTCAAATCGCGCCTCGTTGGATTTTTCTCTTTTTATTCATCCGATTCCGCTCGAATCTTATTAACCGTGCTGCTACGAAAGTACACCAGAGAATTTAATCCACGAGATTTATTTACAACCTGAAAATCTATGAAAAGCATGCCTCGTCAACGGTCCCTTCCAAATAAGGTGATTTTTATCTTTAGCTAATACGCACGACGAATGTATAAAATTCTGCTAGCTTGATCTTTTCATTTATAATGAATGTATTTTTTGTAACGGCGTTTCGTCTGTGCAGGCCAGACATATCCGAAAACCGGACAGACCGTAGTTGTTCATTATACAGGTAAACATGTGTCAAATTGTTTAATTAACCACGCTCGTTAGAATGAGTCTCTAACCATAACCAATTATTAAAATGTATCGAATTAAAAGCTGGCTTATACTCTACGATATATTTTCATTAAACAAGAGATTATCGCTTGTAATCTATAATGGGTATAAAATATACATTGTTTAAAAATAAATTTATACATATATATGTATGTATGTGTACGGCGGAGTGCAGCTATAACTTTGATCGTCTTGAATCTCTCCATTATTTTTAGAGTTATGGGGAAATGTTGATTACAACAATTTTTCAAAGAAGATCGTAATAGTAGAGAGGTAGTAGAGAGTTTCTGAAGATTTCAAGGTCGTATCGTTTTAGATGAACTTTGCTACACTTTGTTTACCAGCGAGAATAAAATAGTGCAGCGAGTAATTGAGAGAAATAAGAGTTCTCCTTGAACTCTGAACTTGCAAGTAGATTATTATTACTAAAGTAATACTATGATATGTTATGGTATCATAACTACTACTATGTTATGATTTCCATTGGACGTATGATTTTTGTAAATGTGTTTTGTTTTTATGTATCTTTAAAACTAATGAAGAAATTCAGGATGCACAAAGTTATTATCCCACATATGTACACATTTAAATGCATTATTATTTGGACGTTTAAACAGTTATCATTGAACTCGTTGATACAGGTACTCTTGACAATGGAAAAAAATTTGACTCTAGCAGGGACCGTGGAGTGCCATTTAAATTTAAAATAGGTAAAGGGGAAGTTATTAAAGGTTGGGACCAAGGAGTTGCTCAAATGTGTGTTGGAGAACGTGCTAGGTTAACTTGTTCACCAGACTTTGCCTATGGTAGCCGAGGACATCCTGGAGTATATCCTTTAATACATGAATGTTTTTCAAATTATTAGTCACATACATAGGAACATGAAAAAAAGAAAATTAAATTTAAAAACCTATTTAAATTACTTTTCATACATTTGCAGCTCTTTTTAAATAATATGTTATATTTTGTTTATGAACGTGAAAAAAAATTAGGATTATTTTTTTTCTTTTTATTACATGTGTTTTATAACACATTGTATTTGTGCTATTTTTTGGAAATAGTAATACTTCAGTATTTGTCTCTTTTTAAGTAACGAATATGTTCATGAACATATATAATGTAGAAACATGTAACAATATTATAATATTTATCCTTGACATAGACACACTATTCCTCCAAATGCTGTTCTCATTTTTGATGTGGAGTTACTGAAGGTGGAGCCTTGAAGTGTTCTCCAAGGCATACCAAATTGATTAAAACACATCAGAACCACAGATAATTAAACGCTTGAAATTGCATTATCTTAAGTAGTCATTGCATGAGTGGTATGTCTTACATACAAATCTTAATTTGATTGCTCATAAAACCAACAAAAATTTTTAACTTTTATTCAGTGTTCCATTGTTGCACAATTATATACAAACTACAAATTACAGTTGTACAGAAATCGTTAATGACCAATTCACATGGAATATTAGAACATTTTTCACATGCTTTTACTTCGTAATAAGATTCAAGTATACACTGCTCGTTGTGAGGCTAATTGCATTCCTATTATGAGTAATTGAATTAAATAAAATCTTAAAATCATTCGATATATAATCTAAAATCTGTGTTCATTCCAATTACTTAATACTTGGTAAACAATCACCTGGCTATTTTGTACAAAATCATTCAGTAACACAAAACAAGAAATAATTGTACTGGTAATGTAATAGTATGAACCTTTACACAGAAAAATTCAATAAATACAAGTTGTCTTGTCTTCAAGTATATGAATATATTTATTAGCCCATTATTTCGAATTTTGATTAATGTTTTGAATTTATATGAATATTTTTTACTTTGTCAGAACATTTTTTTCATCTATACATTACTTCATCAAAATATTGTTACATTTTTACTAAATATTGCACCAGTGATGCGCAGACATTAAAGTAATTTTTTCTCAATATCAACATTGACAATACATTACATGGCATTAATACAGAAACATGTCAGCGTTTGCTAGCTACTTTTGTATGAGAATTACACGAAAAGGAATGTACGTGCACATCACTAGTTTACATACAACCATACATATAAACTACTTTTTTTAACTTATGTATTAAAATACTTTTACAAGAATAATGTGTAATAAATTTTACTAAAATTCAATAATAATACTTGTTAGAATTTCAAATAAATAATATTAATTATTAGTTATTCTATAAATACAACAAAAATATATATATACACATATAATTTATTATCTAAAGTTAAGTAAATATTATTGCACGCATTAAATTTATCAAAATGCACTACTGTGTACATATATTTGTCTATGGTTTTTAACATAAAACACTATAATAAATTAAGCTGATCATAATTGACATATGGCAATCATAGTCTTAAAACTTAACAAAAATGCCACAGCAAGTTCAAACACTTATTTTAATAAACAAATAATTCAGGAAAATGTATTTCATAAGCTGGAGCTTGATTTGGTTTTGTATCTGTTGGTGGTCCGCCTGGTTGAATTGTATTTCGTGGATCAACAGATAATGTGTTAAATATTTCTGACAGCTTACTCTGTAAAACATCATGCTGTAAAAAATATTTATGATTACTTTTTCATACTGTTTATATTATTGAATAAGTAAATTATTATCTTTATACCTTTGGCTGTGTCTTTGATACCAAATCTTGAAATGGTGCATTTCTAAAGAAATGTGATAACTGCAATCGCTTTTCTTCTTCTATTACATGATTGTTATTGTTTTCTGTTAGAATTCGTTTCATACTCTCGAAGGTTAACTCTTCTCCTGGTAATTTCTGTGGATAGAAGTTAAAGAAGAAGTTAGTTAAATTTTTAAATAAAGTAAATAAAGTAAATACATGTTAAACACAAATATGTTACTTTTTGAACACCAGGAGATGAGCCACCACTATCTAATTCTGTAGCACCTGAATTGATATCAGCTAATGAATTTCGTCCGGCGCTATCAACCCATGAATGCCTAAAAATATAAAATGTTGATAATATTTAAACAATATTGTACACAAATAATGTGCAAAAAGCGAATTAATGAGAGAACTTTGAGAAGAGAGTTTGACATAAGGAAGACGATAAGTTTGAAAAAGATGTGAATGAAATTTGTTGAAATGTATCCATTTAGATCTGAGAAAAAATAACTGTAGGAACTTGAATGTAATTTCTGCGATTGTATATCTTGCTTCTTAAATTATTACAATTGACATTACCGATGTTGTAGCGAAATACTACTGTATCCAGATCCTTGTTGCAATTTTCCACTGTCAAGGCCAGCTCCTTTTAAGCATTCACTTAAAACAGTTTGATCAACTAATAAAGTGGGTGTTAGTCTAGATGATAAACCAGTATCATACTGAGATTGTAAATCGGGCAATAGATGAGGCGCTTCTTTTCGCCGTAATTCTACGATCTTAAAATGTAACAATTGGAGAATGAAAGAGAAAAAAAATTTATAGATCATATTATTATAATGCATCAATAAAAATTTATGACTTACTTTAATGGCATAATCCATGAGTGACGTGATATTACAAACATAAGATATTAATACGAGTAGAGTGATGACAGTAGCGTGCAAATTAAATTTCAACGAAAGACTGATTTGACCACTTGTTAAAGCTAAATCTTGAAGACTTAGTACTAGTCTTAGTAGTTCCAACACGGTTTCTTCTGATGCCAATTCCACAGCAAGTAATGCCAATGTTGTATATATAGATTCTATATTTTCTACTTTGTTACTTGCCAATTCCAATGATTCGTACAACGCTAAATAAATTTCAGGGCCGTGTTTACGTATAAAAATCACATCTGGTCTAGATGCTTTTTCAATGGTAAGATCAAGTTGTGCAACGTTTACTCTGTTAAAATAAGAGAAACATAATACAGAATTATATTTACAGAATTAATTTAATTGAAAATAATATAAATCACAAAAAAAGCATATATTATTGATAACTTACGTGGGTTTTGCAAGTTTTGTAATATTTTGATGTCTGTCAATTAAAGTATGGAAAATTTGTTGTACTAAAAGTCGCATTTCAGCATCTGCCGCAAGTGACATCCTTAGCAATGGTTCCAAAAAACTCGGTGGAAACGTTGTATTTAAATGTATAGTTTGATATTTTGTGCCAACCTAAAACGTAGTAAGTAAAAATATATTAAGTAAAAACATAAGGTGTTTCATTAAAATTGTGTGTAAAGTATTTAATCAACATAGATTGTAAATCAATTTTTTCGTTTTTAGAGTGCAGAGTATCTTCCATAAAAAAGTATATATGTATGAGGGTAGGTTTTACACCGATAGAATTGATGTTAAGATCATACTGATTAAGGGTTTCTTTCTAACTATCGTTTTTGTAACCAAGTGATATAAATGATATAATTATTTAGATTATACTGGGTTAGTTTAGGATAATAATGGAATAATTACTTTTAAAAGAGATTTTAGAAGAATACTTTGTAATAGTACATCTCCTTTACCAACTGAAACCATGCGATCTGGTTGGCTGTACGGTACTTTACTCATTATAAACATCATAATCTCAATTTTCTGATAATCTGGAAGATGATTTGCAAATTCTCCAAGAGCATTAATAAGAGCCTCTTGATATAATTGTTCGTCATTGCTTGAGGATTGGTTTCTTGTTACACTACCTCTAAGATGAGATAGCAGATTATTGATTATTTCCAAAACAGATGGACCTTGAAAATTATTATTTTAGATAGTATTGTAATTAAATAGTATTATTATAATAATTTAATTTCTTCTATTCATTATTATTTACCAACACTTTCACCAGCTGCAATAGAAATAATTTTGGATAAAGTATCTGCAATACTTGTTCGAATTTTCGGAGATGATTTTGAATGTCCGTCGAGATGAGTCATTAGTGCCTCCACAACTGTGTAAGAATACTGTGACTAAACAAATATTTTATACATACATATAACATACATATATACATACATACATATAACATGTATATACACACATATAATACAAATAATAATGATATTTTAATGATATTCTACTAACCTGAATAGAAAACATAATTATCCTAAATGTATGAATTGCAAAATAATTAGGAACCCATAACTGATGGTTGTCTAAATGCCTGCAAGTAATTTTAGTTGAAATATGATGTATAATTCTATTTATTGAAAATGAAAAATGAGTAACATTATTTAAAATTTGGTATAAAACTTTTACGAACCTTAATACAGGTCTAATAACACATCTGATATGACCAAATGATGCTCTTCCAACAAGTTCTCGCATACATGTTTCTGCAAATTGTGGTGGGTCAGATCGCTCTTCAGTTGGGCTGTCTGGTGTTGCATCTTCTTTACTAGAATATCTGTCCAAATTAAAATTATTAACACATAAGTATATCAAATAGATCACATTCTCTGTATAGATATAAAAATGGTTTGTCCTGTCTGTCACCTTGAGTTCTGCATGTTATATAGCAAGGAAGGAACGATCTTATCCATATGTACAGGTTCCCAAATGTTTTCTACCAAATCATCAGAAAGTGTTTTTCTTACGACACCCTGCATTAAAAGGTCTATTGATTAATTAGTTTTAAAGTAAGAATATCGATTAAACATTATTATTTGATATTTAATTAAATTATAACGGATATTAGGATATATAAATTAATAGATAAGCGATTAATTAAATATAAAAAATTCATGCCTGTAATCCCTGAATTCCAGCAAGCCGTATTTGTTTACGGATTGCAGAGTCATTGTGGTTTGAGTGGCACATTGCAGAGTATTTTGATACAAAGAAATCGTAACGTGTGTGATAAGACGGCGTATCCTGTTCGATGTTGGCAAACCGGACAAACTAGAAGAAGCCAGCACTTTGTTCAACTGAATTGAAAGATGCCAAAGACAATTACTTCTTTTTTTTATCAAGAAATCATAAAGTAACGCTAAATAAAATTAAATAAGACATATTTAAGTGTAGCAATTTAATGTTTATACTTGAAAGTGTTTGTTAAAACTTACAGATTGAGTTGCCAGTATTTGTAATTGCGGATCTGTCGATTCTAATAACTTTTGGATCATTTTCAAAAAGCTTTCAACAAATAAGTTCAAAGTTTGAGCATGACATGCTACTAAAAGTTGATCCATTGCTTCCATAGCAATAATGACAAATCCATGTCTTCTCCTATTAATGTAAATATGTTTATTTTAAGATTTCTGTACTTAAGTACAAAAATATCTAAACATGCATGAACATAAAATAATTTGCTAGGTAGATTATCAGTAGTATGTAATTATTGTTATGACTGGCACATAACACAAATTACTGTGAATTTACATTTATAACGTGAATATGCAGTTCAAACAGTTATTAAGATGATTATATAGACTTACATTAGGATTATATTAGACAATTTTTACTTGCGATACTTTTCTTATATCTACTTTTCCTTAATAATGCCATTAATTAGATTAATGTTCATTATACATGACAGTTATAATAATACTGATATTAATGTTTAAATTATATACCTGTAAATATCCCTGGAAGCCCTTTGAAACAAATATTCTCCAATTCTGTCTAGCTTCTCGGGACTACTCAATGAATAAAACGTTAACTTCTCCATATTATTTTTGACCAAGCCATCCTGAATGAAAAAATATCATAAACAACACTGCTTATAGGTAATAACATCGTACAGCATATATTTAATAACAGTAAAATTAAAAATATTGAATATATCAATAATTTTATCATATAATTAATTCAATTTCTTTCATTACAGTTTGCATTTAGCTTGATTTAAATTAATATCATATTCAGGAATACGTTGGCTCTTCAAGTTATCATTGAAACACGTTTGAATCATTATAATAGGTATGAATATATATATATATAAATTATTAAAAAATATGGTTGCTTTAAAATAAGATTACAAAAATCAATTGAAACCGTTAATAACATGTATTCATTAATATTTCAGTAAATAATAACAATAATATAAATACATTTCCGTTGAATTGTATGATGAGATGGTAGTAGAATACATTTTTCATTGACTGACATTTTACTTAAACGTATGCGAGTGTCAAGCAAGAAAGAATAAAGCTGAATGTTGACTGATTAATGTATCTTAAATGCTTAACGTCGATACATGTATAAAGGAACGTACAAAATTGATAAAACAACGAGAAATGCGATGATTACCTGAGGATTTACCGGGAAGATGTTGTCGACGAGTCTTTTATAACGTGGGCGTAAAGCTGAACAGCACCAGCAACAGCCTGGCACAAATAGAAATAACATATAGAAAATGAAGCTACGGATTCACAGAGTTTACATGGCTAATAATTGACATTAATCAAATGCAATTGAAACGTTCGTTTCACGAGTACATCGCGTGTATCGAGGCGAATTCACGATAGTTACCAAACATTTCGTTGCAATTGATCGACCACTGTATACGCGAACAGGCTTCGATCGACTGATATTATCAAAAATACTGCACGATCCGTCGCATACAATTTTCATTTACGCACGTAGCACCGTCGACAAGTCAACTGGACATTTGGAGCAATCGAAATACCGATCAATTGGGTTCAAATTAAATGAATATTTGGCCGTTTAATTTACACGAATTTGTATACGCCTTCGGCAACAGAATTTTGTCCCGTGAGTCAGATCGGTAACGTTCATTCCGCTTTCACTGATTCAGAAAGATCGATATCGTTTAGGGTACAACAGAGGCTTGATAGATGCCACTACCATTCGTGTTTTTTGTAGAGATCTTTCGTACCATTCAAACAGTTTAAATTCGAATTAGATAGCAATGCTTCGTAACAATAAGATTTCACCCGTTAAAACAATTCAGCTTTCAATCGAGTTGCAATATTTTACAAAAAAGGAATTTCAAATATTCTTTATACATATTATGTCTAACAGATCGTGGATACAAGTCGATCTTAATTCGTGTATCATTATTCTAGTCGGAAATGAAATTACTTAAAGGCATCGCTAGATCGAACGAATGGAACTTCTTTAGAATTCAATACCTACTTCAACATATTATATTTTATTCACGCGAAAACGATAATATTACGGTAAGATATTAAATTTCTCTTCATCGTGCTACTTATCTTTTACAAATTTGCTTACCTTCCGTAATAGATGGCCACGAGGGATAATTCCAGCACTTCTATCTCAGGTTATCGTCGATGTCGAACTTACTTTGCATTTTCTTAGTGAAATCCCGTTAAAAACCTTTACATTCGTCCGACAGAATACTTGCACGAAGAAGCTCGATTCGCTAGAAGTCTTTTAAAACGTCGCGGGATGTTCGCACACCGTTCGTCGACGATCATCGTTTTTGGCTCGTTAACAAGGATCGTTTCTGTTACTTAAATCACAAATAAGAACGAAACGGACGGTGGTTTCTGTCGTTGCGGGTAATAACGTGACACGTGCATCCCACGAGAGGGACTCTTTCGAGGGAACCGCGATAACTTCTGTCAGAAGTGGTTCAGGAAGGCAAGATATTGCGGATGTTGACACGAGGCTTCGAAAATCAATACATAATATCGGTACTGTTACCGTCGTTCATAAATGGCGACTACTGTATGAGAATGGTCTTGTCGGTGGTTACCATACACGTCGAAATAGATTTACATTACGCTGCGGACGTTTCTACGTGTATCGTGTTCGATTCTTCCTTGAAGTTCCAGTGAAGGGACAGTTAACGTCGCGTATGCGAGACGAAACGCATCGACGACTGTTTAAACTAAATCGAATGGTAAATAAAAATTTATCGCTTAACGAATTATATGTTATATTAGGAACTTTTGAATCCTTGTTTTATTTTTTCCAAATACTACACGAAACGAACAAGTTCGTGGGCGAAGACATTCTTCTAAGTTATCTGTACGGTTTATCTGAAGTTGCGTATATGAATATAGTTAGTAAATGGATAAACTATAATTGTAATTATCTTAGTTTGTAATTTAACTGTATTTATAGCTAATAAATGGATAAATTCTATTAAAGTAATTTACTAAAATTAGTACTCTATTAAAATAATTTATTTATACTGTGACTATTAATTATAATTATAGTTGATAACTGGATAAACTCCTAAATGAATATCGTTATTAATACATAATTTTTATTGCGCGCGTTGAAATTTTGCCGCATTGAGAACTGTATGACAACTCATTATTGTGGTAATCCTTACAGGCACTCGTAACCCAAAATTTAATATAATTGCGTAATAGAAAAAGAGATATAAATTCAGGTCCAAGTGTGTGAAACATTTGTAGCAACTGTTACGAATCGCGATAAGGGGCCACGTGTATGTACAAACTTGAACTCTGCGATTCTCAACAGGGCTCGCAAGCACATATCGAAAAGGCTTTTACTTAAACAATATTAAACAATTATATACATTATCATAAAGAATAAATATAAAAATAAAAGTAATATAAAAGATCGATTAATGTACTGAAAGTATAGCGAAAGAAAAGAAGAATGTATACTGATATAATAAAAAATAAAGTACGCTTTCACCACTGAGATGTATCAGTATTGCACGATGTATTTAATAACTAAAAAATATTTTCAATAATTATTAGCGTCTCTCTTGGGCTTTATTTCTATATTTAGCTGAGATCTATACTTTGTCTTCGAAGCAACTAGCCGCATATAATCCGATTTCGCACGTGTAGGATATCGAAAATGCAATAATGTACGAGACGTTCTTGTTTTTAGTGCAGAAGACTTATCGTGCAACCCTGCCCAAAATTTAAAGGGTTTTGTCAATACAGTAGATCAGCGTTGCTAAACATTAATAAATATTTTTATTATCGTTAATTTGTAAGGTTTCTAGTTAAGATCGCAATGTAGCTAAAGCGTAAAAATACACAAGCTACACTAGTATCGTATACATCGTTATTCATTAAAGGAGGTGGAGGGCGCGATGGGAATTATGTTTGAAAATGAGGTCGCAAATATTGAAAGGTTGAGAAACGCTGGTTTAAGTAATTCAAATTCCCTGCTGGCTCGCGAATGTCGATAAAAGTCTGTAAATACATTTTTCCAAATATATCACTCGAGTTATTGTCGCAAGATGGATTCAATCAAATTCCTTTCAATAGTAATCAATTTAACCAATGTATAAAGTAAAGCGTTTCACACGATTACCAGGAGAATTAATTATTCCTACCGTACTTTGTCCCTACAAAAAAACTTGCAATGTATTTCACTCGCAAAAAGCTATCTAGAAACTAGTTTCGTAACGCGATACAAAACAATCAGTTTCGTCTGAACTAAAGCGCGATACGCGAAGTGTACAAATGTGTTTTGTAAATTAACCTTATAAGCAGCAATGAACAGTCGAACGACAGTGAAATGTTCACGCGTGTTACGCGCAGGGTATCGTTTCATTGGAACGTTATCAAGCTTAAAGAAGAGGTACTCTTCCTCCGTACAATTGAAGATGTAAGATCGCAACGTCACCGTGCACTATGACAGTTGCAACAAGAACGAACAACGAGCACGTGAACAACGACAGTAAAAACGCGAGTAAAAGTTCAGTTCGACCACGTAACTCTTTCGTGACTAAGCAAATGGATTTTTACTCACATCCTGGGTCAGTGCACTTCCGTACGAGGGATCCGAAGACGTCGGGTATCTCCGTCTCGAGGCAGCATCTGATCATAGCCATCTCCCACGATGTTCCTGGTGTCCGAGCCGTGATGTTTCTTCACCGAGACATCGAGATTTCACGTCCACGGAACGTTCGGTCACGCCTAATTCGTTCGATTTAACGGAATCCCTTACGTAAAGCTCCGCTCGACGGGACGGAGCCGGATGGATAGGCCGGGTTGTAACGAGGCGACGCGCGGCGTCGCGACGCCTGTGCCCCACTGACCTGCATTTCGCGCACGAGGCTACCCTTGGCAATACTTTCCCCGACTACGTCACGCGGCGACGTGCGCGCCTGTGCGAAGGGTTGCCGACGCGGAAGGGGTCGCGGGAGGAGAACAACCCCGTGGCGCCTCTGCTAATAAAGCCTTATCCTGGTTCAGGGTCACCGTTCGTATAAATCAATGCCAAACGAGGGTGCGATACCAGGCGTGGACAAACGGTTCGTTGCGATTGTTAACGCGTTGCATGCGAGCGTGGCTTTTCGCGTTCTTGAACGCGTAGCGAGGGAATCTTGGTGGACTCTGGGCTTGGACGAGTCGAAGGAACAGAGTGGTATGCTAGTAGTGGTTATAGTAATCTGAATACCATGGAGAGAATTAGTTTAGTATTTTGTACAGGTTGGGGATGAGTAAACTGAGGTACGATGGTTAGTGGATAGGCTGAGGGCAGAGGACGGGATGAGGGAGTCGGTGGAGGTGGATAGAAGAGTTGAATTTTGGAGCTGCGTGGAAGAAATATTGGATAGCAGGATGTATGAGCGGCTGAAGAGGTTGAATAAAGTATTTTAGAACGCTTATTTATTGCTTAGATATCAATTTTATTGTAAGCTTTTTGCTAATTTTTTACGTAAATGAAATTATAATACGTTTAATTATTAAAGCTGTTTAAACGTAGCTATGGCACATTGAATGCATTCATTTAAGAGATGGCAAAATGATTATAGTAGAATTGTTGGTTAAGCAATACGTAGACGTGCTAGAACACTTTATTCGACTTGCTCGCAACTCGAGGGTTTGTACAATTATGACTTCTTAGATCGTTCTTATTAGCCTCGAAGACACCCCTAACGCTATGGTTCATCCTAATGTTTAGGCAAGGACCCAGAGTGGGCCTCTTCGAATGCTCGTGCTGCCTGCTATCCGATGTTCCTTACATTCGTATATCAGAATTTAACAACAATCGTTGTTCAACAATAATAATTTATTTCGTATAATGATGATAAAGACTTACTAAAAATATTTTGCAAATATTCCAATACTTTTGTACGGAGGCGTGTATACTGTTCGCAAGGATGACGATATCATTAAATACTTCATTTCGATGTAAACTCGACGACAATGCCTAGATTCAGACATCGCCACGGTCAATGATACATGGTATTCTTGCTTCCATAATGGACCTCGCGAACGAGTGGGCCTATCTGACTGACCCATACGGTCTGCCATACCAAAGACGGCGAGGATAGTGGATCAGTGTCGATGACGTCATGGTTCACGAATGACAATTAATCTCATTATGCTGCTGCGTTATCCAGAACGGACATGCATTATACGAGTATTTATTTCGAACATTTGGCAACGTGAAACATGGAAATTTGACTAAAAATAATTTTTAATGTTAAGACTTTTATATACTTTTATATAGCGCTATTATTTCGTGCAGTCATATTATTCGATAAGAGTAAGGTTTTAGGGGGGTAGAATGTGTCCTAGAATAGAATAATTTTCCTGTAAAACTGCTATTTAGCCAATAAGTTATACAAATTTCCACGTCACTGCTAAACGGTATTAAGCACTGCATGCTGCTTGTACATAATTTATATGCTGGTTAATAAAGTTCAGGTAATGCGTGACACGAGTGTAACCATCAGGATATCCTTGAGCGCACGGGACGACCCACGAAACGATACCAACAAGCTTGCCATTGTAAACCAGAGGACCACCGCTGTCACCCTTTAAGGAACAGGATTATTATCCGTTATATATCGTGAAATATCGTGAAATGTCGAATTGTGTGAATTTCATTTAACTTGAAGTTTACTACGTACGTTACAAGCACCGACGCCTTTCCGTTGGAAGGCGCACAAGTGTCCACCATAAATGGGTTGCTGTGGGATCTGTTTCTGGCAATCCGCGTTGCTTAAGAGAGTCACGGTTGTCGTCTGAAGGATGTCTGGTAATGTCCCTTGGTTATTACTGTTTCGTCCCCAACCGGATAATGTGAGTTTCGCTCCGACAGGTGGATCCATGGAAGTTAGAGAAATTGGACGTTGGTAGGAATTTACACGTACAGTATCAGCGAGCTGAAATAAATAGAAATATCACTATCATTTGTGCTAGAAGAAAGAAAGAAACAGTTTTACGAGATTCTTCACTTTTATCAAGTAGTATTATATTTGACGGATTTTATTATTAAAATAGTCTCGCGAATGTATTTCAATGTATACTCATACTACAAACGACAAATCCTGCATTAATTAATAATAGCGACGATTGAAAATAAGATTGAGATAGAGTCGTGGAGGGCGAAATAAGAAGAGCGATCGAAATGTGCAGGAGTGGCTGGAGATTCGAATGCCCGCATAAGACACTGACTGTAAAGGTGAAGCTATAGCCACTACGTGAAACGTTACTCACAGTAACTACAGCAACATCATTCGCGAATGATTCCGAAGCAGTGGGCTTAAAGTCTGGGTTGTAAACAGCTGCGGCGACACGGTGACTTTGGCCACCACTTTTCAGGCTAATTGTACCAGTTACAACCGTGAAATCGTGGTATGGAGCGGACACTATGCCTCGGATGCAGTGGGCAGCGGTGACCACGTGCTTTTGGGTGACCAAAGTACCACCGCAGAAGTGGCGTCCATTCTGTCTAAGGGATACTTGGTAAGGGAATTGACCCGGGTTAGCGTTGTTGCCGCCGATGATTTGCTCAGCAACTTCGGCGAAAGTTTCTGTGGAAACAAAATTCGGGATCAGGGGTCATAAACTTTTTCTTCATTGTATGCTTCACTTGAATGAACTGAAGTGAAAAAAAAGAGACTGACTACTTTTACTTTTTCTAATTGTTGCAATCGAAGGAGAGCGAATACTATGGTTCGAAGCGTATGATATTATTTCGATTATTTTAAGAAATACGTTCATGGATCTTAGAGGAGGTGGAATTTTATTGGAGTTGGTTTACATTAGAATTCTGAATAAATTATTTTGTTCATTGTTTACTTACTGCCGAAGAAAATACTGGCGACGCAAATGAGAGCTAGCACGAGCCGTGTCATTGTAACTCAATGATTGTTGGGATCGATGTGATTTGTTTCCTTTTATACGAATTTTTATGCTTAAAATTAAGTTTCGGAACACTTGTTACACATTCATGTTAAACAAGATACTCCACTAAATAAGATAGCCGTATAGAAAATTCTTTGAACTCTTTTATTTTGTCAAATGTGAAATCGACCATTGACGGAGACTGAAAGCATTATTCACAGCTGTAGTAAGTATACAAAAATTTCCATATCATTACAGAACGTAATGTGTGTAACGTACGTGTGTGTCTTGCAGATATCAATGATTACTGCAAAATAAATACTCGTATTTCCATATTATTTTATGATGAAATGTTAATATATACAGATAATAAATGGAATAAAATTACTACGTATATTAAAAACGCGTAATACCGATTTTTATTAGTACATTTTTCATAGATTTTTATAATCCAATTTTAATATGTTATTGTTATGAATATATCATGTCAGGGTAATTCCATTCTAAATTAATCACTTTTTCAGTCAATTATAGGATTTTAATGGCATCTAATTCCGTAATCACTATGAAAATTAGGGTTGAAGGTGTTGAGTTATCATTTTGTTCACCATAAAGGGTATACGACGTTATATTTATTTTAATGGTAAAAGATTGTATTTTCTTTTCATTACTCAGAAAAATGGTTTTTACAATATAAAAATATTTATGATGTACATAATTGTTTTACCAATTTATCTTACATCTTTAAAATCTTAAAAATTAACAACAAAATATATTATTTTATTTCGACAGATTTTCTTTCTTTAAGATCTATTCCTTAAATTAACTGAAACTATAAAATTGCAGTTACTTCAGATCAGCTACTTGTATGGAGATTCAGTTGATATGAATGATGGATTTGAAAATTTGTGAACAGCACAATCTTGGACCATTGGGACAAAATATAAAAATCAAAAGTTAACGATTTGTTTGTTTTAACAAGAAAGTATTAGCATTTCACAGTTATGTCCGTCGATATTCTTCCCTTCCGTGATTCTAGTCATATCAGAGTATCTAATAAAAAGTCGTCCAACATAAGCCATGTTCTTTTCTTTACTGGAATGATTTGCACAGCGTATACTGTAATTGCACAATTCAGAAATTAAAAAGAAAAAGAGAAAAAATGTATAAATAGAGAACAGAGATTTGTTGCACTGCATAATAAATAATATAAAAATTGTATAAATCATAGGAATTATACATATAGATTGTAGACCATCAAGTATTTTCTTCTTTTTACTGTTTTTTGGTCAGAAACTTCTTGCTTAAGGGATTAATAAATCTATATTTTTTTAACATAAGTCGAGTTTTCAGGATGTTTTTTTTTATTATATTAATTAATATTAGGAGTATGAAATCAGATACAGTGATTTTACAACTCCTTAGAAAATTTTCCAAAAATAAAACACTGTAAAGTTATAGGATTTTTCGCAAAAAATATGTATCAGGAATTCATGACTTGCATTTATAGTCATATATATACATATTCTTTGAAATAATGTGGAATACTTAAATGGTCGGTAGTTCGAGTATTAAAAAAGAAAAAAATTTGTGCGTGACGTATGTTTTATTAAATAAGATGTTCGATATTTCATTATGTTTCTTTTATATATAATAGTATTTATAATACCGTGTTATACATTATGTAGTTGTCAATGAACTGAACGATCGAATATATCTGTATATTTATAACGTTACACATGATGTCTGCGACGAATATTATTAAAGCTGATTGAAATTAATATTTCAAAGCTTTGTTAATGAATGACAAAGTGTCGGAAACACTGGTGAAAACGTCTGGAGCACCTTGAGCGCAAGGAATACCGCGGGATACGACACCAACCACTCTACCGTTGTAGACCAATGGGCTACCGCTGTCACCCTGTAAGAAAAGACACAAAAATATGTTATTGTCATTTTTAACAATAATAATAATTAAATATATTCATGAAAGAAGACAAGAGAACTTGTAATTTCCAATGCGATTAGCCAGTATTGCAATTTTACACCGATGAAACATAGTAATCTATTAAACTTGTTTGTTACGAGATTCCTTCAATGAATTGCCTTATATTTTTGAAATTTTTAACGGATGAGTAATTACGTTAGTAAGATCTCTGGCACTTACGTTGCACAAGCCAGTTCCGACACCATTGAAGGTGCAAATGGCGCTGTTATTGATCTCGAGTTCATGGTATTTCCGACATTGATTCAGATCGATGATGTTTAAGTTCAGGTACTGTAAGCTATTGGATACTTGTCCGTTTGTAGAGACTTTACCCCACGCGGACACAGTGGCTTTGCTGTGTACTGGCGGTCTGGCAGAAGCGAGTGGCACAGCTTTTTGGAAGTTGTTGTAGCTGATGGGGCTGGCAAGCTGGAAAATAGTAATAGCGAATTGACTTTTCTATCGAATTGAATCGTTTGTTCGAAATTAGTGCAATCTAAAATACGTGTCGACAAATTACACGCAAACGGAGTCTGTTACTAGGTTCAATCTATTTTTTAGAATCTGTGGATTAATCGGATTTATATAAAAACACTGACCTTTATGACACCGATGTCGTTGTTGACCTTCGTTTTTCCATTGTAATCGGGATGAGACCACATGCCTACTACTTTGTGAGGTGTACCACCTTTCTGAAGATTAGTAGTACCAGACACGACAATCACTAGATTCAAATACCCTTGCATGGCCACGACACAGTGAGCAGCAGTGAGGATGTGGTGTTGGTCGATGATGGCACCTCCGCAGACGTGTCGATTAAACATTCTGAGGGATACCACATAGGGGAATTGGCCAGGACTTGCGTCCCTAGCTCCGACTAATTCTTCGGCATCATCAGCGAATGTTTCTGTAGGAACAACGTTCATAAATGCTTCACAAATAATTGTCGAATTTATGTAAAACATGGAATTAACTTTTTGTTTGCCCTCTCGTTTCAATTCACGCGTTAATGCAAATGATTTGCAGATTGCAATGTAAATGATTTATCATACGTGAAACATAAAATCCTTATTAAATTATGTTATGTCTGAAATTAATTTCGATACGAATTTTACTCGAATGTTATAGTAAGTTGAATTGTGTCTAATCTTTGCATGGAAAGTTATCGAGTTTTTTCAAAGATGACGAGAGATATAGGGGATTATACTGTTTCAACTGCACGATACCATTACAATCATCGCTTTATTTACTACTGTCGATGATTATACGTTAATTACGTTTGGGTTGAAATTTTGTAATTTTAAATATTGTAAATGCTCAGTCCCGAAATGCTTAATTTTTAAAGATCAAATTATGAGATAGGTGTAATTTCTAGATTAGATAGAGTTTTTTTTAGTAGGAAGTTAGGTCAACAAACTATTAATTGAATTAATTAATTCACTTACGGCTGAAGAGAACGCCAGCGACGAAAGCTAGGGCTAGTACCAGACGAGCCATTGTAACTCAAGGATTGTTGCGATTGATGTGACGACAAAGTGAAATGATTTCCTCTTATAGGAGTTTCGATGATTTTTAGTAAAATTTCTGCGCAATAAAAGTTCACGAAAAATGCAAATATATATGCTTTGTTTGTATACGTTTCGATGTCTAAGATATGTTCATCCTTGAGACCAGATTGTATCAATTCATGTAAAATTGCGCAACCGGAACGGTACACATTTTTGGCACATGCGAATGTGTAATCACGGTTTTGCGTTTTAAAAAAATGTAAATGGCATGATTTAACTGGAATTTTTGGAATTTGTCTTCGTAATCGTATTAATTAAATCGAGCGTAATGAGGAGGCAAAAATAACTGATATTTAATTTCTTATTACGATTGGATGATAAAGCAATGCAATTGCCGTAAAATATGTTATAGTCATCGTTATATTCTCCCTTATTAACGCTATAAAAGAGTACTATCATTTTAATTCATAATACAAAGGATAATTATAAAAGTATCAAATAAGAAACACCACGATTTTTCTATCTATATACTTAATTATTCTTTATCGATGGAAGCTGAAATTTTGTTCAAGTCACATCACTTTATTTTGTGCTTTTCGATGAAACAAAGAATACATATTCTTCACAGTTGCATTTTTAGAGCACACGTGGAAGATTTCAAGGGGTATCGTGTATTTCAAAAGCACCATCGCGCGCTGAATCGTAGCGATACGAGGTAAACAGGTAGCAATAATTTAAAAAAAAAAATTCGTATTCTCATTACATTTACCAGAATAAACGTGTATGCGTGTGATAAATAACAAAATATATTTCAATCGTTACTTCACGTGCCAAGAATAATATAAAGAATGTATTATGAATTCTGCTTACGAAGCTAACAATTACTCGGAGTATCCAGAAAATTCAACGCATCTCCAGCGAAACGAATGAAAGTATTCGTCATAGACGAATAAAATAAAATACTTGATCCGCGATTAACGATCACTTAATTCGATGAATAAATTGAATAGAATAAAATATATCGCTCAGATCTGTCAGATTACGTTACATTGTCATTAGAACGTGTTCCAGGGAATTTATTCGCGCGATATCGCGGTGTTATTTCATACGATGTGATTGTTACCCGTTTTTCGAGTAGCCGGCGTTACAGCGGCATCAATGAATGGAATGGAAGAGGAATAAATCGATCGTGGGCCGGCAATACGATTCAACGGAGGGCACGTCGTCGGGGCCGCGGTACATGATTCTGTGCTTGTTTATTCGCTCGATTTCCAGTGGTATCATTCATCAGGTTCGCAGAACTTCGGGATTCGAAGGCGCCCCGCTGCGGTCGACAGTGCCGATCTACAGATTCTATCTGATATCGTCCGGTGATGTGTGAAAGGTAGAACTTGCCACTCTCGTTACGATTGCGTCCCGAGCCGGTTGATCTGTGTGCGCTATGCTGTTCGCAGACACGTGAGATCTTTGCATCGCATTGTTTCCAGTCGGCTTTCGTGCGGTTTTCGATGCAGCTGAGGTATCCTCGCCGACGGTACTTAATGTTCGCCTAGGGGCGAATATAAATTCCCTGTTGCAACGCCACGGGTCAGGTGGCACCGTGTGCTTTATAATACGGTTAATGCAGAATTATGGCGGCCCGCGAATACCTTGGAAACGACGGAGGCTGTGAAATTTTACGTACCAGCTGAAATCTGAAAGGGGAAGGTGGAATTTTAATGATCGAACGTTCGACGGTGTAAGAAATCCTGACTTCCTACCTTTTATGGGATCGACCGTAATAGACAGAACGCTGTAATGGAAGAAGTTCTTCGAGAGTAGAAGAGGGAAAGGTTGTTAAATCTGGCGAAGGTGAAGAATGAAATGTATGTACGATGATAATGCAAGATAGATTGATCAAACCGCGCGCAGTCTTAGATAAAATAAATTTCTAATCGATAATAAGATTAATGAAGGTGGTAGCAATCGAAATCTAATATTACTTATCCGAAGAAAAGGAAATAGATGGCCAGTAAAATATAGTACTCTGATTTTTTCCTTTAAGCTGGGTATGATATGTAAGCTGAAAGCAAATTTTATTTGCGACCACTATTCAAGACATTTTAATTCAGTTTCGAAACAAATTATTCTTTAACGATGATGGATGACATATGGTAGCAGTAATTATTGACACGTATCACTACATCGTTCGCCATCTACTTTAACGGTAATAGTATAAATTATTTTACATATGGTAAGAAATGCAATGTTCACTCAGAGAAACTAATCCATAAATTTATTTCGCTTGATCGTAAAAGTTCTTGCATATAATTTCGTTTTAAGTTTCGAAGCTAAAGTTAAGTCGTACAAAAATTAAACGAGGAAATATGAAAGATGTAACTCTCTCGCTTGTTCCCGTGCCCAGTTGCCAAAGAAGTTCCTTTCACGACAAGTAGATGGTAGATGCATCTTTGCAATTATTCTGATTCGCCTGAGTAACAAGAACGCGAAGCGACTTTCTCGTATCACGCGTGCAATCGTTTACCTCATCGTGCCTCGGAGTTCACTCCCAATTTCTCGAACACACAGTGGATGACGAAAGTGGATTCTTGCCAAGCTGTTCGATCTACGTGAGATAGTTCAGGATCCGTGTACGCGTACTCATCGACGATAAAAAAAGTCCCAAATGAAAAGAAAGACGACATTTGTATTAACTTCTTATACATATCTCATCAAAAATTTTTTAAATAGATGTTACTCTAAAAGATATTTATTTCAAAATATTGAATAAACCCTGAAAAGCGTGGAAGCGTTTTATTTTATTTCATTGCTTATACGACAAACAATTTAATCAATGTCGATTATCATGTGTACGAGGATTTAAAAATTGTTTTCTAGCAGTAGTACCAGTATTTGTAACGCTTGTTGTAATTTGAAGCGAGCAAATGGTGATTGATTTAAGTTACGTGTACATTTGCGCAAAAATATGTCCTTTAGTTGGGATAATGATGCATTGATGGAAAAGTATCCCGTAATTACTAAAATTATTAGAGATTGCAATAGAGGAGTCATAGATATTACGTACGCAGTTGTTATGACATCTAGTAAAACATCACTGTGCTCTATGGTTAATGATCTCTTCGTTGTTGTGTTTCACAAGATGTCGTTACAAAATTTCATAATTCGTAAGGTGTCATTAACATGCTCTATGATTCGAAAACTATCGCTGTAGAAACATGGACAGTCGTACTTGCAATATTGTGCTACTTAAAAGTTATTACTGGAATTTTACAGTCAGTTATTTGGTTAATTATGTAATAATATAGACTTAAAATCGCCGTTCATTTATAGTTTCCGTAACATTAATGTTTTGCTGTCTCGTTTACGTTTTACTTCTTCCACTAGATTTTGATTCTAGTTGGTCTACTAAATTTTAGATTTTACTACTTTGGTTGTAGGCTCTCAAACGAATTTATTAGTACAACGTTTTACATATCATTATAAATTACTTTGACGAATCAGTGGAACGTTAAAAGTGGCATTTATGCTATTTGGAATAAATAAATTTTCAAATTAATTATTACTTTAAGTTATTCTTGAAAATTCAACGATTTAGATAAGACAATACCGAATATACTTATTGCGTGTGTGAATGATTAATTTTTTAATGCGCGTATATTATGCAAATTTTATATTTTCATGCCAAAAACCAAATTTTTTCAATTTATAGTGCATCTTTGATTAACAAGTCTGGAACATATTACGTGATGTACTACAACTCGGTTATAATGTTGTACCTTAAATTTAAATAGATACCAGTGAATAATCGCAGTCATTAGACGCGTAACGTAGAAATGAAGAAACGAAGATCTGGCATTGTATGCAAGATCGTACGAGTGATGAAGTCTCGCTGGAACTTCATCAATCGTTGCCTCACTGCGCCACTCGTAGTACTAAATGGGTAAAATTAAGCAAGGGAGAAAAGCAACTAGTTTCAGGATCTGTCGAACCAGGATTGGAAAGTGACTAGTTGCATAATCGACGTGGAAACGTATGCAACTTGTGTACGTGCACTTAATTTGCACATTGCCTTACGTAAGGGGGCGCGTACTTGTAATTCTGAAGTACGAGAGTAGACTTGTTCGACAACTAGAATTAAGAGAACGGGAGCGGAAATGGGACAGGAAGGGTGTTGGGTACATAATGGCGGAAAGTATAGCAGTTCCATTTCAGATTGTTCAAATCTATTATTGAACGAATGACAAAAAATGAAGGAACATCAATTTTTACATGTAAATAATTTCTCTTCTAATTTAAATGATTGAAAGCAATTAGTAATAGCTGGTATGATTTATAAATGGGTTGCTTTAATGATTGTGCAGTGTTTATGGTATCAGAAAACATAGAAGAGCTAAATGGATCAAGGAATCTTAGAGGAATAGATATCCCACAACGGTATATTTCTGAAAATTGATTTAATACTCGCCATTTTTAGATCGTCTACTTGGAAGGTAATCTAAATTAAACACAGAAATTGAATTTGTCCCAACGTGTTCAAACATGTTTAATATTAATATCGCTTATCAACGTACTGAAATTTATAGAACACGTGGCATTAGCAATTGCCAAACGCCACGCGCTCTTTCGATCGTGGGAAGGATCGATTTGGAATTATTTATTTTACGCGTTTCTTGCCAATCGTTCCGTGACGAGTTTGTTGTTCGACTGAGGCTCCGTATGGTTTTGCATTGTTGGCGAACGCGTTAACCATAAACCCGCGATATGATCGTACGTGGGAAAACGAGCGGGAGGTATTTGTAGAACGCTGTTGATTTACATGTCAATTGCGAAACCACTGTGTTCGACCGTAAATTATAGGAATATTCTGGTAAACAGATATATGTTAACGTTCGCAATAAGTACTAACTGCGCAAAACTATCGTGAAACGTTCTACGTTTAAGAAAATTATATACCCTCGAGTTCATAGGTGTGTTTAAATCGCTTGATTTTGTTAAAAGACGTGTAATTTGGTTGTAGATCAGACCTCAGCAGAGTTCTATTTAATTTTCTTGTTTTGTTCATTTGAACAGAAAGGCGGAAAGGCTGATTCAATTAAATTACTCGAATTTGCGAAATGGAACGTTTAGAAATAGTAAAAAAAAAAAAAGATTTCTCGGGGAAGGTATCTCGAATCGTACGAAAGAAAACGAACGAACGAAAGATGAATGTCTCTACGCTGAAATTACGATCGGATAAGTACTCGAAATGGCCACGTTGCGAAATAGCATAAACCTATTGCTAGGCCCACACGGAGCGAACGGTCAGAGTGTTTTAACCTTTGCTTTGATTGCGTTCGAACACGAGGAACGCTTATGAGGCTGACCATAAAACGCGCCTAGATTCAACACCCTCGAGCATCTGTGTCTAATGCGCGTTTAACGGAGAAAATCCATTACATGGGAACAATTAGTATCCCCGTGCCGGGGAATAGTGTTACGTTTCAATATATCGTGCACGCTCGGTTCATTAAATATCAATAGGGCCGCGGTAATTAATCACGCATCGATTCTCACAGATAATCGATTGGCAATATCGTTGGAGGTATAGAACGGGGGAGAAAGGTGTCGGCCGTGAGCGTGATCCGAAGATGTTCGCATAAAGTCGCACGGGTGAACGTGTCTCTAGCTCGCGCGTGTCTGTTTATGGATGCAACAGGGATGCTGTCGTAACTAGCATGTTCGAGTCGCCCCCTAAGCCTCTGATCAATTTCTTTAGCTAGATTATGGACGGAGCACGACGCAGATCTGCCATTTTTATGGGATTTTCGGATGTCGCAATATTCGTGCCTTCAAATATCGATCGTATAAAGAGACACAAGTTGTGACGTGCTTTCTACATTTTGAAGAGGGGAATACATAGGAATATTAATGTCACTAACGTTGGATTGGGATTGGAAGTTTTATAGAATAGCGTCAAATTGCAGATTCACGTTACTTTTCGATTTGTCATTTTTGGTACACGTTTATAATTTTTATGGAAACACAGCTTCTATAAATTGTAATGTATACGATAATATCTTACAAAGTCCTGCTATAAATGATAGGGCATTATTGCTAAGATACTCTACTGAATCAGTAACGTTGCGTGATTGATCTGCCTTGTACCTTGTCTGTGGTTATATCACATTGCCCGTTATCGTCGTCGATTGAGATGATTATTGAATAAATTCTAGGTTGCATAACAGCCTTAATAAAACCCTTAATAGGACTATTTTTTTTTATTTATGTCGCGTGTCACGGTGGCCTGTCATTTTTTATGTACAATTAAGAGTATTCGAAACCGTGTAATGAAACGTTTGCGAAAGACAGGTTCCTGTATTGGCTGTAATATTGTGAAACTGCGATGCTTTGAAAGATATCATCAAAGAGGAACGTGTTAATGGATAGGTTGCAGGGACGTTTGAAATTGTAGTATAGACGTAACTGTAATTGGACTCCATTTATTCGAATCTGTCAAGGGACATGCAAATAGCAACGAGATCCAGTACATTACAAATAGATATTTCCAAATATGTGCTATTGAATATTTATGAGCAATTTTTATATTGGAACCGACTGTGTTCTGACCATTTGGCTCTATCTACTGCCATTATTTCTCATTGCATTGTCCTCAAAAGTGTATTGTTATTCGTTTACACAACACCAGGAGATTTTCCTTTAGTTGTGCATAAATAGCTCTGATACGGTATGTTGCTTCGAGTGAAGTTTTTCGAGTCTTTCTCGAGTGCTAGCGACACAAGCAGAAACGTTAATCTAGCACCAAACTTATCTACGTTTGCATTTCACTTTACGATCTTTGCATTTCATCTTTCGTACCATTCCGCCAATAAGGCAGCGAGACGGATAAAGAATTTACGGTTACGTTAGAAAGGAAGGTTACTCCTTAGGTACGCTGAACAATGTGCATTGTACTGTAAGGAAATCAAATATTGATGGACATATTTGGGTGGAGCGTATGAAATGAAAAGTTGTGGGAACTCCTTTGTGCGTTCGCGGATTACCATAAACTTTGCTCGAAACACGTTACAGTTACATTTACCTGGCACTATTTCATTTGAAAGATAAAGAATCTGTTGTACATTTCCTTTGCCAAACATACTCGCACAGAAGTTTCAGTAATAAAATTTCTGTACTGCGTTATACTTGTTTTCTTAAAAAACGTTTTTCTACATAAAGTTCGGCTTACGCAGTATTATAAAAAATGATTTATTACTCAAATATATTTACTTTGTGATAATTCCGTATCCTTAAACACCAGGCTAACATTTCTACTACCTTTATTCAGTCCCGCACGGCGCAGTAACTCAAATTTCCTTAACTAAAAGAAAAAGCTAACTTTAATCCAGACGCGCGTAACGAAGCAAAATTGCGACTCGTCATCGACCACAATAAACTGAATCCTCCCCATTTCTCCAACATTCTCCGCCATACCGTAAACCTTTGTCGAACTAAAACAAGTATAAAAGTCCACGGGCAAAAAGAGTACTCTCGGTAAGAAACGAAGAAAAACGCCTCGCGTCCAGCACAGTAGCCATGAATTACGCGGGAGAATCCCATAGTTAACCGAATTTTTCACGAGCAAAGTGGGCAACGTTGAAACACCCTTTAGAAACGAGCCTCGATAAGAGGCACCGTTCGAGGGTACGCGTCTTTGATTGACTACCGGCGTACGCGTGCTTCTGCGCGAGGATCACAAAAGCGAGCAAACTTGCTGACCACGCCGGGACGTAACGAAGGGGACGCTTTTCACGGTCGCGTACAGGCGAGTTTTATCAGTGGCCGGTGAACGGTGGCAACGATCGAGGTTTTAACCCGTCTCCCTAATGAGAGAGCGGCCATTATGCACGGCCGTGAAAAACGTCACAGGAGTGTCAAACCAAATGTTTGAGAGTGGTTTCCCGGTAAAGGCTCAATGGGGCCCGTCCATCCTTCTGTCATCTCTGGCCCCGTGAATGCGCCGTTTGCGTCACTGTTTGCGCTCGCGTTAATTTGTTTGAGGGGCCAACGTGGCGGGCCCCTCGCATCGTTCAACGTCGGTCGCTTTTGCTCGCCAACGCTGCAGACCTGTGTACCTGGCTGGTTGGCTGTTTGCGAAATTTCTTCGTCTCGACAGTGTCACCTTCATCTGGGCTCATTGGATTTCTTGGGGTAGGATTCGAGATGGTAGAGACGAATGATGTATATATGTGGGGGCTCGTCGGGTTGAGCAATTCTATAGCTGAGAGTCTGAGAACCAACAGTGGTTACACTTTTCTTGTAGGAATTCGATTCACTGTACGATTGGACGAGTGAAGTTTAGTAATTTGTTGATGGAAAAAATGGAGTTTTATTTATTATTGCTATATAAAATTTAATTTAGTCTCTCTATGAAAAGATAAGGAATAAAATCGTCTTAAGTTTATAAAATGAAGAGAGTTGATAAATTTAGTTATTGTTATCTGTTATTTGCAATTGATTACATAGTAGCTATATTCTTGATTAAATTTGAAAGCAGAAAATGGTAGTCGTAAACTAGCAACAAGTATTGTGCACAGCTGAGAACTGTACGAGGATTGAGCTATAAAAACAGCACTGTAATAATCGTAATGATTTTGACAGAAATTGTACGTCAGTTAGTCCTCTGAATTTACGCGCTAAAAAGGAGCGATGGTTGTCGTTATCGTTATCGTTATTGTCAGTTGTCGGCCGGGTGTTCGAGGGTAGTTTGGTCGTACGTTTAAATAATTGCAAACGTGAGCACGAAGTAATTGTGAACGCGAACACTGGTCGCAATTTAGGAAAATGTTCGGTGCTAGACGTTTCTCTGCTTTGGCACGGTTCTGCTCCCTCTTCGTACTTCCTCTCTGCAATGTGGTATCGTCGTAAACGGGAACGAATGTCTGCCTACCTGAAGCCAGAAGCAGCGAGGGATACGAGTAAAGTTGGATACGAGAAAGGGAATTTAAACAATACTCTTTAGCACAATTTAATGTTTCTGGTAGCTAGATTAGTTTACTTATCTTTTTTAATTTAATCGCATTTTTACTTACTTGTGATAATTATTTATATCCATGGTAGATACGTACTAAAGAAGTATAACATTTAATCATAAATTATATCTTCTTCTACTGGACGAAATAATAATTTCAATCATTTCATGTAGAAAAAGAAAGGAGTGTCAGTTTCAGAGAAACTATTCAATTAAGAATATAAAAGCTACGTTGTGCAGAAATCGCAAAAAGAAAATCATACAAATCTTAGCCTTCTCTCCGAATGCAACGTATATCCGTAATCACGATCCAACTACTCCAATCTCACTCAGCCCATGTACGATTCACCCTTATCTCCTCGAGAAAAACCGATAAGACAATCCGCAGCTTCCACGCACCAATAATTTTAATCGGCACCAATCAATCCCGCAACGCGTCGCATCTAAATGAACCTGTTCGTATCGCGAGACGTCGAACCTCGATACAGTCGTTAATCAGACGGGTAACAAGCAACGGGAGGGCAGAGTAACGAGAAAAGAAATTAGTTCGTGGCCGCGATCGGCTCGAGCACTGCGCTGCGCCCAGGGGTGAGATAGGGGCAACGTTTTGCCACGGGTGTACAGTGTTACCAGCGGCGCGGCTAGGCGCTCTTATCTCTACCACCGGCACGGGGATTACTATGTTCCTATGGGGTACAACTTGTTAGCCGATAACTCCTTGCCGATAACCGGAGGTTACGGACGGCCAGCCTCGAGCCGATCCGCGATAATCATTCATTAGAAAATGCTGGAAACCTTTCGCACCTTACGGCGTGTGTGCGTGTGCAACCGTGGAACAGGCAGCCAAAGGGTGGACGGGGTTGGGTAGCGCGGCACCGCGGAGGCAATTGGCGCTTTAAACCAGAGTTACGGAGCGTGTCGTTAATGACGCCAGGGGCTCCGAGTTGACTGCACCGCGAGCAAGTTCTCGCGAGTTGAATTTAATACGACCGCGCCTCGTCTACACGGCCTGTCTGCGTACGAACGCGATACAATTTTACACCTGTTTATCTGTACGGTGGTAAATCTGGAATCGCGCGAATGCACGGGTCGCCTGGTTTTTTTTTTTTTTGCAGGGGACAATTTACGGTTATGCAACCCCGAATGGTACCCGGATGTACGTGGCCGGTTCCAAGTTTCCGGAGTGGGGCTGCACGAGTTCTAGAAACGCTTCAGCGGGATGTGTAACGCGTTAACGTTCGTCCATTGGGTGTGGGTCTCCAGGTATTCACGTTAACCCTTTGCACTTGGAACTATTTTTCTATTTTGTTGTCAAAAACTTCCTACTGTTTAAAGTGTTTTATTCGAAATTTGTTTCGAGGGGCTGCTCCTCGACTGCTACTTGTAAACAATTTTTGTTTACTAATTATGTTAAATATAGCTGTTAAATTCTGTTGTAATTTCTTTTTTTTATTTGCTAATGTCGAGTCACACTCGACAAAGAAGTGCAAGGAATAAATACTAGGATATGTATTTTTTTATCCCTTACATGTATACGTTATACTCGGATCATATTTGTAATTTTTCAAAGAGCGAGTTAAAACATTTCAAAACATTACAATTTCGTGTTAAGGTAAAGCTGTTGTAATATGAATAATCTGAATTTTTAAAATTCACACCTCGTGTATCACGCATTTAGGAGATCGGATGAAAAGTTTCGTAAATGACTGATAATTACGTCTCGATAGAAAGACGATACGTATTCTAATCGAGAAGAATGAAAGAAAAATCGTAAGTTTATTCGGATGTTACGGGTTAATAAGTGATAAATTGGAAATTCCATCGCAGGTTCACGGACTAATCCGCGGCTAGAGCTGAGCTGCGGCGTACTCGGAAGCCTGCTGGTACCCTCGGCATTGTGTCCAGTGAGGTGTGAACTGTGGGTGAATGAACTTGCACCAGTTCATCCGAGATAGTGCGCTACGTGTCGGTCGTGGACCACCTATAGCGCCTGCAGCCTAAACGCCGAGGAAGCTGAGGTGAACTCATTCAACGCGCGCCGGCTCCGGCTCGATTCCTGCTCGATGCCAATCTGCTCGCAGGAATCCGCGCGGTTCTTTCGTTAGAAAATCTCCGCGATTCCTGGCCAAGATCGTAGCACGCAACTGGAAAAGTCGGATTCCTCCTTTTTGCACGCGAACGAAGGAAGGGAGGGAGGGAGGGAGGGAGGGATAGGGATAGAGCTTCCTCCTTGACTGGCTACGAGATCAATCAGCGATGACCCCTGACGCGTTGCGTTCCGCGAGATGAGCAGAGATTGACTGTACGAGTTGCTTTTTGATAATCAGGGGAAAGTCCGAGCGGGAATGAGTCATAAAGACTCGATGAATTCGTTGAATAACTGGCATTCTTCGTGTCTTGTTAAGAATTTATATATGGGCCGTTTCGTTTTTCATTCATGCGTTTACTTGTATACCGAGCATAATATTCTCGATGAGACAACATCATCGAAGCCGGGGCAGTGTATAATTATTAATTAATTTTAATGGAAAGAAAATTTCAGCAACTTTTTCGCCATTTATAATAATCAGTTTGTGTCGATTTATTGTTTTATTCAACATATTGATATCGTAGAAACTCTAAAAATTGTTTAGGATATATTCAGACGGAACCTAAGGATCGTAGCAGGATTAGTCGAGTAAATATTTTTTTATTCCTAGAAATGTTGATGCCCTCTTCGATCGAAGCAGATATGTCTCTAGTATCTGTGACAAAAAAATGAATACCCCAGTCCAGAAATAGTTTGACACTAAATAATTATTACACGGACAATTGGAAACTTCTGCTCGCATAACTTGCACAACTGCATTCTTTGTAAGGCCGTGGAGATGAGTGAGTAAAAACCGTGGCGCCAGTGGCTATAACAAAATAAAGATCCTACTATCGTTCCTCATGGTAATTACAGCGAGCACGATCGTTAAAGAATTAATTAAAATATGTAGAATATGTTGAAATATCCTTATTAAAACGGAGGATGGAAAACCGGAGGAGGGTAGCGTGCGAATGTCTGCGCGCTATTTCGCCACGTTTACAGCCAGCATTTATGGACTTTCGCGAGGGCGATAATCTTCAAAAAGATGCCGACGGGCCGACAGAGAATGTCAGTAGGTGGATCCGTCGCTTAGCCGACTTCATGGCGAGTTGCTGTTTACCGGAAGGCACATGTATTAAAATACTACACGTTTTAAGCAGTGAGGAGCGTGTTCACGTCGAGAGATATACGGATACGTCTTGGTTGCTTTATAATGCAAAGATAAGGATGACACAAGAGGTACCAGTCGCCAGGAGTACAGTTACAGTTGAAAGTGTTGACATCGCGTATCTGTTGGATTTTCGAAAAAAAAAATGCTCAAGTATTTATAAACGTATACGTACAGTATCTTATCTTATGCTCGATCGACGTTCGAGTAAAACGATTGAAAATATTATCGAAGTAATTGGTGATCAGATGGAGAAACGTAGGGACAACATTAAATTTCATGGCGGACTGTATACTTGTTATCGTGCTGTAAAAATGGTTATCTTTAATAAGACATTAGCCAGCCGGCATTTATCCTCTAAGGGACCTCCTTTGCAGAAATGATTGCTCGCGTACAGATGTTTTTAGCAATCCCCTGGATATCACAGTTCTATACGCGAGATGAAGGCAGGATTAAAAATCGTTTAGTTAAATAATAACGAGTCATTCTGTTATTAATTCCTCGTTATCAATTGAATTTTGAGGTGTCGCAATTGATGACGTGTAATTAACATTGCAGGGTTTTCTAGATTAGAACAACTTTTGGATAATTTCAAAATATCGTCGAGACACGATTTATTTAACGTTCCCAAGTATCGTATGACAGATACGACTCTCATAATAATCGGTATGCGTATACGCAGTGCTTAGCACACGTGGTCGAGTCGCCTCGCCAAACCAACGTAGGGTAATTAGCGGTTGTCCCAAGTAAAATGCGTTAACGTAACGATTTGGCTGCTCGAAACAAGGCAATCGAGGCTGCTTTTATACGCATACTTTTCTCTCCCAGTTTCGTCGAGTGCTAATATACTTTTCTTCATTCCCTCGCTACGTCAGGATCGCCATTACGTTTCATTGCTTCTACGAGGGAACAAAAGTATCGCATAACTCGTTCGTTCCCCGAAGCGTTCGGTTTTACAGGACACTTTTCCTCTGCGTTCGATAAAAAACGCATACGTGGGTACTCCTCGGGCCAAGCAGGAAACGCATAACGCCGCTTCCGACTGTCGAGACAGCTCGAAGCCGTTGTAATTAATAGTTTATAGGATCAAAGAATTTATCATTCATACGAAGTGCAATGAGAGACGTGAGCGGAATAGCCGGCGTCGTTCGATGCGTGATACACCGGCGATGGGCCGCCGATAGAATGCCCTCGTGGTGTTAAAGTAACTCGAGGAACGCTGTTCGATCGGCGTAATTACACCCGCGATCATCTGGCTCGCTTGCGGAATAACGAGTTGCCGCTGAGTGATCGATCGCTCGGTCAGGACAAATCGGGGAGCTCCTCAAACTCCAAAGCGACGATTAAATACCGCAGGGACATGGTTTCGTCAGACCTGGCTAATCGCGGAAGCTTTGGGCTTTAACAGACCATGAATTCTGAGCAAGTAGTGTCGACGTTGTTTGTAAATCGCGTACACACATATGACTGTTGTACGTTGAGCATGTTTGTGCGATCCTTCGTTTTCTTTTTTTTTTGGTTATATATATTTTAGTATAGAGTTCATTTTAATGGCAGACATAGAGCGGGCTGGATGGTTTATGCTGTTTTGAAAAGGGAGAACTTATTGTAGGTTTATACTACTTGTGAGAACCGGGTACGAATTGTGTCAGTGGTTTATTGCTAGTTACAAATAAACGGTGCATCAGGTGATTCGCCAACGGCATTTCATTGTTACAAAGGTAGTTAAATAAACATTTATATTGCAAATGTTATATTATATACATGTTAATTTGATCTGCTGAGCTGACTATAGAACATTTTTAAAGATTTTATTTGAATACTGTTAGACGATGGATAAATGCAAATGGAATCCACTCAAGAATTTTGTAATATTTTTGTTCAAACAAATATCATTTATTTTCTGCTATCAATTATTGTTGCAATTTTATTGCAAACTTTCATTGCAATATTAAGAAAGATTTGAACAGCAATCTTTTCTGTTTAAATTTATGGATCACGTCGCACAGATCTCTTTACCAAAAAACGAATCAGCAATCGATTGTCGAATTATGCAGATCATAACAATCATTAAATCGTCATGAAATATTTGTCGCAAAATTCATCAGTACCCCGAGCAACATTCCGCGTTTACGTTATTCCGTAACGTAACGTTATTCAATAACGCGACCTGTTGATCAAACCGCGGTGTCGAGCGGCCGGAATTTCACATTATTTACCTGACATTCGCTGATTACGATTTACCTTTTCCGGCGAGGCTTAACGAGGCAATGAAGGAGCTGCATCAGGAACCAGAGTATCACTGATGACACTCGATCATTACGTGGCGCGATGCGAGGAGTCCGTCGCACTTTTATGTAAAAACGCCTGTCCGTCCTCTTTCCGCCGCGCGCCGCGGTGTTTTATTATCGCCCGTCCACGCGTCTACGACCTGCCTTGACATTCCAACACGGACGTTTATGGCGCGTCGATGCGCTTCGAGCGGCGGATACTTAGCCGTCCGGGAGAAAAATGAGCCCGGTGTTATTAGCGAGGTGTTGGATAGCTGGTACCGCTATTTGAATAATGCATACGCTACGCCCTTCAGGCTGGAGCGGGTTCCCATTCGATCTAATAAGCGACGCGCCGCGCACCCCTTCTTCTCCCTCTGTCGCGAATGCCCACGCCTAATTAAAATTGGACAATTTCTGCGAAATGTTGCATTTCTCGCCTGCAGGAGATCATAGTCATCGGAAAATGGATGCCACGCGTAGTGTTAATATTCGAGGAATGAACATCTGTTTCTTTGTTTTGCAACTTTTCCCCTGCTGTTAGAAGCTAATGCAAGTCTAGAATGAGTGACGCTTGTAATTAGCTACTTTCGAGGATTGTCAAGTATTATTTACCTCTTGCATAATTAGTTTCATAATTAGAGACGCAGGAGTCTTAAAGGTTGCTTTAAAATTGGTAAAGGTTCGTACTTTTAATTCCTTAACTTAATAACTGTCCACCTGTGTTGTTTTACTTGCATGATAAAGGTAGCAACCACCACCGCTCCAAATTCCAGACGGCAAGCTAATAGCTGCACCGCGTTGGCTTCGCTGCTTTGTACATAAGGGTAGAAATTTAGAAATAAGCTAGGTGTTGATTAAGATCAATTGTACGTTTACTTTGGTACTCCAAATAAACTTAAACCATCAAACCATCCTCTGTGTTCTAACCGAGCTATTGTAACATCCCTGCCGCGAGAAGTTATCGCGCTTAAACAGTGAGAGAGCGGTTTTCCATCAGAACAACTTGTAGTGTTATGAAATAGGGGATAGATTCTTGTGGGTGATTAAGAATAGAAATACGCAGATCTAAATATTTCTCTGTGAAAATTGTACAACAATTTATTCAACGAACTTACAAATAGTGAACATGAACTATCGATGGTTACAATAAGTAAACGCTTATTAGTTACTCGATTCAATGGAACCTCTTATAATCGTGAATATTATATTTTTTCGTTTCGTTTACGGACACTGAGCTATCTTTCGAGCTGCTCTAACGAAGAGCTCGGACCCGAAGCAGTCTCTGCTTCCTACATCGAATCCCTAACGCGAGGTCTGTTCTCGTTCAAGTCGCTCAAACGAGGGGAGCTGGTTAAAGTCTGAACCCAGAGCGGTCTTAAGTCTATCCTGTGAAGTCGCTCAAACGAGTAACTGATTAAAGCTCAGACCCGGAGCGGCCTCGAGTCTACCCTGCGGAGTCGCTCAAACGAAGAGCTGATTGTTGCTCGAACCTGGAGCGGTCTTTATCGGGTGAGACAGGTGAATCAGAGAATGGACGATTCTCGATGTAATGCATCGCTATTTGTATTCTCGTGGTGAGTTGCATGCGCATCGCATGCCACTACGCATGTGCTCTTCACGCAATAATTATATTATTTTATTTATCGCAGTATTTATAATTATCAATTAATTGTATATATGTATATAGATTTATTTATATTTGTTTATTTGACGCTTTATGGAGGCGTTACACTCGCTGCAAGGCGATACAAGGGACGCAACATAACTGAACTTGTACATTTGAACAGGTTCTACTGTAACGTATGAGATAGGACACTTCAGGATTCAGTGTTTGAAAATGGCAGGCGTCGAATAGTTGGCCTCTGTGTTTGGTTCAAATAATTGACAAGTAAAAATTTCATTTCGCAACTGTAGCATCGTTTCATCCTCATTTTAAATGTACCAACGAACAGGGTGGAATACAGAGTGGTGCAGTAACTATTAGCACCTCAGATATCTGCTTTACAAAGAAACTACTTCCGCCAACGGATGGTCCCCTTCGTACTGCGCAATTCTATATCAGTAAATATTTCTGTGACACTTCTAGTATCGCCGATATCGGAGGTGTTAATAGTTACCGTCCCATCCTGTATACGTGCGCGTAATACGTTACGGATAAATTATCGAGTTCAACAACGCGTGTAGAGATCGTGTTTACCCATTTTATACCTGGTGGTTGCCTTCGATTGTCAGTGACCGCAAGTGGCATTGAACGAGGCGCCAGCCCCAATCGTGTCGTTCGCGAATAGTACTTTCGTATTCTATGGCGCGCACCGTCCGCAATGTCATCGTTATCATCGTTACCATTCAATCGGACGCAAGGCCGACTCATCGACGGCTACGAACGGACCGTCGCCCGTTATCCCCGCCGCGTTGTATTCCACCATTTCACGCTCGAATCGTTTTATACTTCAAGATCATTAGATTCGATTGCACGACAACGGAAAGGGGGTTGCAGGGGGGGACGAATGGGGAGGCTCGTAAAACGAAGGGTTAAGACCGGCGACGAGAACCGAGGAAAAAGACCATCTCGCAAGAAGCGAACATCCAGGGTCGTAAGTGTGGGAAATACATTGCTGGCCGAAATTGTAAACGAGAGACACGAGAGAACTGTCGTGGAAAATTGAGAGAGGATCCGGAGGTGAAGACGTTCTCTTCTCGAATATATTTCAAAACAAGATATCGAGGCAAAAAGAAATGTTCATTCGCATGCATCCTTATAGTTCGTACACGTTTCTTAAAACTAAATATTCTACACTACTGTATCCTCTTTGTATAAAATGCTCGAAGGATATTTAGTTTTGTCTTCTTAAGAAAGTTTTTTGTAGAATGTACAAGTTCAGTTATAAAACAAGCATTCGTTCGTTGACGTTAATGTCTCGATTAGGAATGAACGGAAAGTACTTTTATACTAATGCTATACCAAGTTCTAAATATGTAATCGATTGAATTAGCACACGGGATGCTTCAGTCCCCATTGCACGATCGAGCAATTGTTAAATGTTCTAACTAAACAATAAGATATAACAATTCAAGCCATATCAACATACTAAGTGTAACAATAATGTAAAACCCAAGAAGGAGCCTGGGTTATTCAAGAAGTTTATTCAAAATGTCCCACCAGTGAAAGTAAACGTATTGAGTAACGAACAACCCCTTACTAAGCGAAATATCAAACAAGATAGAACAATAGAAAGAAAAGCAAAAAGGCGAGAAATCTTATTAAAAAAAAGAAAAAGAAAGTTCTCTCGGAATACATCGTCGACCAGTTTACACTGGCCATTGATTGGCTATCAGTCCCGCGTAGGGTCGCGCGTCCTCTACCTCCTGAGTATCCAGTTTACTCGTAAAAAATTGACTTACGCTGATTGGCTGGTGAATCGGTTGATTATCGTCGTCGGTATTCTTCGCGTTATTGTACCTCACCTCTGGATACTGGACAACGCGGCGTCTGGGGACGTCAACAACGGCACAGCTGCTGCTGCTCGCATCCTCCGAAGCTACTGTCCGGTAATTAGCGACGTATTAATATCCACGATATAAACGAGCGACGTGCACGCTTGTATTTCAAGCGGACCACCCAACGAGGCCACGTTCGCATGCGTTAATTAACCATTTTCTACCTAGGACGAATCACAACTCGGGTGAAATCTCACCCCCTATTTTCTGTATTCTATTTTTTGTATTCCTGTACTCGTCGAAAAGCATTTTATTGATTAATGTCGTCGGTTAATGCCGTGTCACCTTTTCGAGTGGACGAACACTCGATAATTAATTTGTCCATTATTTATTACCCCTTCGACGGGTTTCCTTTGAACCGCGTTGGGTCAATCTGCGTGTGGTTTTTTTTTTATAACGTTGCTTTACGCAGAGACTAGGATCGTCGCTTTGCTATAATGTAAAACCTAGGGTGTCGTAAATTACAATCCGGCGATTTCAATAATTTATAGATGGAACGTGTGAAGAAGGAGAAACAGGGATTACAATAGAAGGATTCTTTTAAAATTTAGAGACTCGTATTAAAATTTAGAGACTCGTATTAAAATTCAGAGCCAAACCGGAGGGGTGGCATCTGCGAACACCATGTAAGTTTCAGAAAAACTAGGTTGTAGCACATGCGATTCGTCTTACGTATTAATATTGTGCTCTGTCTATCGCAAATGTATTTCTAATTTCATGACGTTGTATTTTATTATTTTATCAATTGATTATCCACGATTATCGAACGAGATCAAAGTGTCATACTTTGTTGGTCTCGAAAGGAAAAAAAGTATTAACTTTAACATAATTGAAATTCACTGCCCACGTAAAATAGAATGATTTCGCAGAAATAATGAATCACTTATTACTTCCACAATGTTCGATCCGATACTAGCAATATCTTAGGCTTCATCTACCCGTTATGCCACCAGATAATCCATTTTGCCACACGCCAGTCAATCGCGATAGAAAGCTAGATCTCAATCCCAGTTGAGAAAATAAAAACAGTAATCCCATAACGAAGCGACTCCTTTAAAGTTCAATCAAACAGAGTGCCGCGACGAAGAATAAAAACGAAGGGGGCACATTCGCACGGTTCAAACAAAACCCAAAGGGGGTGGTGGTGGTGGTGGTGGTGGATGGTCACGTACGTGTTAATCCGCGATAATGTCGAAGCTCGAAGAATGATCCACGATCGGGCCAATCGTGAAGGTGCTTTCGAATACCGTAGCCAACGTCGTTTGTTACACGGTGGACGGGTATCAATTACGCGAATACCGGCGATTGATTGTGCATTGGCATCGTTCGAACGTGACGGAGGCGCACAAAGCGCTCGAGGCACGGTGTTATGCTCGAGGGCATCGATCGGCGATGATTCAGGAACGTTCCCATGCTGTCTAAATAGAATCTCGGTATGTAGACGCCGAGGTGTCGGTTGCCAGCCGATTCGGAAAGACGTTTCACGATGAAATCCACCTTTACTGTATTAATCTCATCTTGGACTGTGCGTTGCCTCCGCGAAACCAACTGTTACCACTGATATCTCTTTTCCTCCAATCGATGCTGTCCTTTAACCTTCCTCAAGATATTTTTTCAACTCCTCATCTCCGACATGGCACTGGTCCAATAGAGCGCAAAATAAAAGTACGCGATACATTCGTTACAAATGAACAAGTGCCCTAATATTCTAATTAGGGGTGCGTATCGACGGACGTTGCACCATTTGGAACCCTCTGCTCGCTCTTGCTTTAATGTAATATAGGATCAGGCGAGATGAGACATCCTGTAGAACGAACAAATTCATGAACTTAAGTAGAACAAGATTGATGCTTTGTCGGGACTGAAAACAAACGCCAAGGAAATCGATGTTACGCTGTCCATCGCTCACCTTTAGAAGGCGCGCTCGACTATTCATACAGTTCGCGGGTCGAACAACAACGTTACCAAATGCTCGTTCCGATCGATAGCCGTTTAAACGATGATAACGACCAGCGATCGATCGCGCAGTGACAGTATGATTGAAAGGCTGGCAATAAATTGGCCGCGTGACGACAATCGATTCGATACGAGGCGGGAGACGTTTAAGCGTTCAAACAGCGATTACGTAAACGTATGAGCAATTGAAAGCCCGACGATGTTTACGGCTTTCATATCCTTCCCGCTTGCTTTAATAGCCGTCTAATGCACCGTTTTTCGTCCCTCGTTCCATCGCGATCGATCTGTTCGATCGCTCGTGTTAACGTGTGAAAGCTGGCGCCAAGCGCTCGCGTCTATTGGCCGCTAATTATTTCATCGAGCGCTATCAGGCTTGTTCGACACGCAGCGGAGAAAGTTATCATGGATATTATGATTCGTTCGGTGTTCAATGGAAGACCAAGACGGTTGGTAGCTGTTGCTGGGTATAAACCGATATCGTGTAACGTGCCACAACCGATGAATCGAATGGCGCGGTTACAGGGTAGCTCGTTTATATTGAGCCAATCTTTTGAAAGTTACATCGCTACTTCAGTTGATTTAACAGAATATTTAGTAGAGAAAAGGAAGTCAAGTATTGAATAATTCTTTCTGCTATCAAATTTAACCCTTTTATGTAAAGATCTATGTGTTTCGTTTTTTTTCAGTTTCTGGTATTCATTCTTGATCATACGATTGCATATAAATTTTGTAGATCATCTACTACTTGTACAATTGATTATAAGTGAAACATTTGTATAAACTTTAAAACTTGGATCTTTCCTCGAATTTCGATCGCGTTTTATGCGAATTTTTAAATACTTGCCGTAGCTACTGGTAAACCGCCAAGCTTCACTGTTTGTCAGGCTACAACAGTATTCCGGTAACGCAATTATAAGGTAGTGTATAATTTCCCTGGATTGGGTTTCCTTCCCGCCACAGGCGCGTGTTCGCCACGGAAGGAGATGGGAGGAACTTTTTTTGAAATCGGAAACGAACCACGTCCTCCGAAGGACGGAACGCAAAAGGTGAAAAGAAACGGTGTCTGACGACACGCGATACTTCTACTGTGCGCAAGTTACGCGTTACGAAGAATTATCGCGCGATTGGGTAATCGATGGGAAGGTCCGGTGGAGGTGTCCTCGGCCAGGGTGACGAGCATCCCTATTCTTTATCCGCAGGATTCGATCGTCCGCCGTTAGAAAGGATATCGCTCGCCATAAGCTGTTCAGGTTCGTTAAGCGTCATTCAAGGGGAGAAGTGGGCACTCGATGGAAGTTGAGGTACGCACAGTTTCCATGAGGTTCGTGGACAGTGCAATCTGGACTAGGCCTAGGTCTGTCATGTTTACGAGACTTCGATTTCTCGAAGTGAAAATTGCCTTGAATTTACTCACCATCGGTTCGTCGCGTCTCGACTGAGGTCGAGCGTAAAGCCGCCTGGCGGCTGGTATATTATACGAGTGTTTAATGAAAATCTATGGACTAGGTGATTAAAAGAAAGAAATATAGCGGTGTAACGCGTTGCACCGTGGTGTTAGAATCCTTAATTCGGTTTATCTTGCGGCTTTTTAATTGCTGAATCATTTGATTAGCTTCTTTAAATGGCTACCACAACTTTTCCTTCTTTTTTCCGTCTTCTACCGCCCGTGTCTCTTTTTCTTCCTACTCTTCAGATTTTTTCTTCGTTCTTCTTTTCCAAACGTAGGGTCGGTACAATAAATTATGCGGCGCAATAAATTATGCGACTCGTCACCTATACTTATAAATTTTATTTTTTATCACGAGCTTTTAATGTATGCAATCGATCGACGTAATGGTATGTTTTCTTGCGGTTTTGTTATTCATCGCTGCGTATAATTAACGCATTATACGTTACGTAGAATTATTACCCGCGAAGTTCACTATAATATTCAGTCACAAGTTATTTATTAGGCGCTAATGACTGACAATGTCGATCACCAAATATTCGATTCTTTTTCAAGAAAATATTGATCGCGTGCATGCACGAAATTATACATCGGAATTACTCGTATTTGTAGTTAATCACGCGCGTTAACGATTTGTTTCGAATGAAAAAGTAAAAATAGTAAGAGAAAATCATTTTTATACATTCTCGATAAGAACGTCACATTAAACTATGGAATACCGACTTTAACAAGATCGCAGCTTGTATATACACATATATATATTTAAATTCATAATCTGAAGTTACTGTGAAACTCTCGCGCACTTTATTAGAGCCTCTCGCAAGGAACATTTTTGTCGAAGTTAATCCTGAAATTCCAATGATATCATGAATTCTCAGTTTAAACCTTCGCCGCGCCAATGGAAATGCAATATTAATTAAGTCGCTCGCGTTGCAATGGTACTCTGAACTGATTCAGGCGACCATGCTTTAACCGTGAAACGTGAGTTACGCGCTGTAAGCTGGGAACGTTGAAATCAATGCATGGACGAGTCATTTCGGCGCCTAAGGACAGTATCGAAATGGATGGAAATAATAAAAGTAGAATGGATGTATTAGTTGAGAGAGAAAGGTACTTCGATCATCTATGGACTGGTGCACCAACGGTCGTTCCTCGAGGCGTTTCTTCTTCTTGTCGCCTCTTCGAATCGGGTGGCATTTTTCTGCACGACCAAAGTTATGCTGGCGCGAAAGTGTTTTAGAATAGTGGTTGGTATCCGGCACCAACTTTAACGATCACTCATTTCTCAAACATCTTATTCTCTGAATCTCTGTCAAATGTTTTACAAGTTTTATAAACTTTTTCTTTTATTTTCGTAACGTTTCTTGTGGAATATGCTTGCTCATGTCGAAATGAATATTTTAATTACACGCAAAGTATGGTAGTAAAAATGTTTCAGAGTATTTTCAACGTTTTTTTTAATGAAACTACATTATATAACATTAAACTGGAAATTTACTAAAGAACCAGGAATGTTATCAAGCAATTATTATGAAATGGGTATTCTTTTAATACCATAAACACTATAACTGTGCCTTCTGAGCCGGAGGCTCAGAACTCCGCAGCTTCATTGGCGGACCAAAGAGACCAAAAGGGGGTCAAATGGGATGTCATTTTGGGAGCAACAACGTTTTAATTATTCAAACGAGCCTTTTTTAAATCACTTACCCAGGAAGCCGATGAGTGTCTCGATGAGCTACAAGTTTCTAGTAACAAGACGAACTTAAGGTAATGCCTCAATTACTGAGATCAGAGTAATGATCCAATTTTCTTGGAAGTTCGAGCCCTTGATACAGCACTGCGGATACAGATAATGTCGTTGGATGCGTATAAAGCAGGGTACGCACGTGGGCGGGACGGGTTGCGCATGTGTTCATTACTGGCGATGCGTTGCCATTATTAATATTGAGAACGATGCCTTATACAGCGACCCCGCATCCTCCTCTTATATTCGATATGTATTTTGATGTTACATTTTACTCGCGTTCGATTTAGTTAACGATCCGGATCAGCGGATCCAGCCACCCCCTCTCGTTACGATCGTGTCATAGGTTTTATCATACCGATTACAATTTATGATTGATAAATGTGTAGTTTTAATGTCATCCCTTGCTGTTTACTTCACTTAATATTATTACGTCTGCATATTAACCGTTCGATCGCGAAATATCTATTCATATGTGTAAAGTGCTCCCAATTTAAGTGAACAGAGGCCATTTTGTTTTAGTTTCGCACATATTTGTTTGATTCCTTAATAGGATAAATTTAATAGAAATTATGAAGGGTTGTTCAATGAATGTTTATAATATAAATTAATTTTTTACTTTTTTAATTACAATAGATGTATTCTAGTTTTGAAGTATATCTGATTTAATTTTTCAGAAGACGAATATTGATATTATATTATATTCCTACGATGCTGTAATAACAGTTACAAAAGTTATTCATTTTTACGCTTCTTATCCGCTAAAGATATTTTTCCTCTATTTTTACAAATTAAGTACGATGCCAAGGAAAGAAAGAAAAATTAATATAGTTTTTGGGGTCGCGACGTTTCTATTTAAAGATGTAAAATGTTCTGCAGATCTGTATCCGATTGACCTCGTAATATTTAATCTTGCAGCCTAGATTTCGCGGGGGTCGATATCGAGGAGGTTTTTTTTTTACGAGAATGTGTTGTACATTGTTCACATTTTTAAAGCTTCGCCTTGACCAATCGTGACCCAATTGTACTATTTCTCTCTGTATTATGCCAGAACAAATGTACAGCTCGAAATAGAATTCAATATAAACCCTTCATTTAACATAGATTTAATTTTCTCGAGCGTTAAGAAATATTCCGATACGATTAATTCCTGTTCCTATGGAGCAGCATACTTTTAGAACTTTAATTATAGGATTCCTTGAAACCACTTTATCCAATGTGAAATGTAGAGAAAGTAAAAAATATCTTGTTTTCGGATGTATGTAGGATGTGATATAGATTTAGTATTTCGGACATTTTCAACAAACAAATGGATGTTTCACGAATACGTTCTGTATTAGCAGGATTTCATACGAATTACAACATACCGCACGACAGGAAACGAGCAAAGTCCAAAGTTGCAGCTTCGCGCTGACGCAAATCTAACGTAATCCAACTAAATTTGATGTACGCCAGAATTCAGAGAGTCGAGTCTAAATCTTATAACCCTAGCGTTAACAACATTGAATATCGATACAACTTATAACGGTCTAATTAAAATATACGGTATACGTTCCCCAATAAAATTTACAATAAATCTTCAATTTTCACAAGCACCATACTGGTATACAAGAATCGTGAAGAATCATTTTCAATTGTCATTTGCTTCAAGAAAAACGCCACGAAGCTATCGTAAGTGAACCGATTTTCAATCAACCACACGATGTACATCTAAAACACCACCTCTCGTACTCGTAGATCGAAGGGTGAAGTTTCGTTCCTCCTCCGCGAGCGCTGATTAAAACCAACCCCCTGAACGTGTGATCCACCTCCATCGAAGCCTGATCTCTCGAACGATTCGTAGGTCACGGCTGGCGAGGAGTTTGCACGCGTCCGTAATTCTGGTTACGCGACGAAGAAAGAGCTCTGTGCAGCGGTAGGACAGGTCCGACGAGCGCTTCGGGGGGAAAGTATCGTTGCATTTTGATCGCGGAAGATCGTTACTCCCGATCGGTGCTCGCCGGCACCGACGCGGGCATCTATGCGTGTGTACACGTGTACAGAGGCGTTCGTAGAGAGCCTATCCGTATGTAGAGCCGCGTCTACACGGCGCGTCGGCTCAAAGTTAATCTGGATTAACCGGTCTTGAATTTTCTGCGCGGGGTTGGAGGAAGGGCGGCCGCGATGTAGAACGGCGGCGGAACGGCGGCGGAAAGCCTCGCAGAGAAGAAACTTGCGGCGGTGGGACGAGGGAGTGAGTGGACAAAAATCGAGATCAAAGAATTATGCCCTCTGGAGAAGGCGCAGCGGTTGCGCGGCTCGTCGTGGCTCCCTAGCCGGCATGCGGAGTCGCGTTATACGTGCTATCCCCCCGTCAACGGATTGTCTATGGGGATTCTTGTTTGGCTGACGGAAGAACGGGGTCCCGCGGATACGTAACGATTCCATTTGCTTCGTCTTATTCAGTGGACCATGAATGGCGCGGGATTCAGCCTTGGACCTTGGACGTTTCCTTGCGTCATAGGTGTTGTTAATGATCTTGCATCGATTCTTGGTAAAAAAGGGGAGCAAGCGAATGGCGGTTCGACTTCTCGCGGTGGAATTGATATCGGTAAGAATGCGGAACTGCCTGGTGGTCTCGTTACTCTCGCCATTTGTTCACTTTGAAATACACGTGTGACACCCTTCGAAAGTAGTGGGATCTATTCGAAGAAGATCTTTCGAAAATTCGAAGACATTTCTTTACGGATTGTGGGTATATCAACGTAGCAGTAGTTTCAGTCATGAGAATTGTAGAATTTGTAATAAAAATATCCGAAAAAATTCTAGTATATTTAACTATACATTTCAGACATCTAAAATTGTCGTCGTTAAGTCTAATAAATAAGAGAAAGTAAGCTAGAAAAATTAGAATTTCCTCCACAATTGCACTTCTAGTCGAGACGAAGGGTTGAAACTTGCTGCACAATATTTTCTTTCGACACCCTATTTAATTACTTTTGGCCCGATCAAAAGTCTACGCCTTTTCGTAGCGATGCCTACGTGGAACTTGTTGCAAATCCTGAAACTCTTCAAATGCACTAATTTGAAAATAACAAAAAATGCAAAGAATCCATTGAAAAGTAACCTGAAAATATAACTAACACAAAGTGACGCTGCATACACGGAAAAAAAGCCCGGATACATTAATTCGCAAACGTGTCGGATTGTAATACAAGGAACCAAGCGTAAGGATGCGTTTAAGAAACAGTTGAAGGATCTGAACGAGATGAAAGCGAGGTGTAACGAACGCATCGTTCCCATGTACGCATTGTGTGCTTATAAATATAGGCTTGTACCGTGGAAAAATGTAGCACAGTCGCGTTGGTAACCGATGGAACGAATAACCGGGAGGGGAAAGATCGCAGTCGGTTTTCGGAAGTTCCACGAACGCTGCGAATGGTAACGGCTGACGTGAACGCGCGGACGCTTGGTAACGAACCAGTTGCACTGTCAGGTTAATTTAATTGATTCGATTAGAATGCATTCGCGTGCACGCGCGGACGTTGCTTTATACAGCTAGCTGCCGCACCGCGGTTATGCATGTTTAACAACACAATTAACCACGCGTCCGATCGGACTTCGAGCGGCTGGATATCGGAACAGTGGACGCATGTGTTTCAATTAGCCCGCTAGAATTGAACATTACTGTAAGGCGTGTCAGCCCGTAATCGTGGTAATTTCGTGCGCGGGTTATAAATTACAATTAAGACGTACGCGCTCGACGTATGCACGTAAAGTAGTTCCCACGTGTTGCTTGTACTGTCGCAGCAGTTCATCATTCAAGCTTGCTCATTTAAATGAAGTATTTTAATTAGGAATTGCTCTCTCACCTTGTATCGAATTTATTTCTCCGCGATCTGTCAACGTTAACTTATAATCTTACTAACCTATCTATGAAACGCTTTATTTATACATATTTATAATATTAAACGTTGCTTGGTATACTCGAAGGGGATGGAATGAAAATTGACGCGAGATTTAACTTCCGCACAGTGGAACTCTGTGCAGGATTTTATTAAACCCAATTTGCAAGAATGATGTAGAATTTAATTAGGAAATTCCTTAATTGATGGACTGGAAAGTAAATCAGGTGCAAAGCGTTGGAAGTGAACAGGAATCGGACGCAATTAGCAGAGAAGGAGAAACGCTAAAAGATGGAGCGAACGAAAAACACAAATGGCGTTCGATGTGTCTTGGTAAATTTATTGGCTCGAACTAGAATAGTTCGTTTGCGTGCATCGGGCTCTGCAATTTCGTTCGGTCGCTTTGAGGGTTAGCCTTTAATTTGCCGCCAAGGATACTAAACCTAAGAAGAGTGTCCGGAATGCCACTTGCCACTCGAAGGCTCTTTCTTTCACACGTTCCAGCCTCTTTCTGTTTGACGTGAGATCAGAAATCGCATGGATATGGTTCGTTAAACGTTCCATTCTCGTTTCTACTTAAATAGTGATGCCTAAACGTTGGAACAGAAGAACGAACGATGCAACTATAAATATAGTAGTCTTAATATAATTATAGTGCCATGCAAAGTATTATACATATTAAATTATAGTAGTGTACAATTTTTCTTTGCACAGAGAATAACTAAAATATTGTCATTGCGTGGTGTATTTGATTTTATTAAATTCTTCTATACAAATTGTTTAAGAAGGTCGACTTAAATTTATAGTATTCGAAGGAATTGATATAAATTTGTCTCAGATAATTCTTGATTGAAAACTAATAAAAGTTAAAATATTTATATATATTTTTATGGAGGTTATAATAAAAATTTAAGACATCTTCCATTTGCAAGACTACAGACTTTGTAGAATTTTTATTAAATATTCCTACTATATTCGAAATAATAATAAATGTATATCTCATATATTTCCAAAGCTCCGTCATTAGAGTCTAAACTTTGCAATACTATCGCTGCACCGTTTCGATCATCAGTGTTAAACCGCTTTACCCCTTTTAATCACTGATAACGTAACAAAAAAACATGTAAAAATACAATAATTTGATGCGTTAACAATTTTCCATAAAAGTAAATAAAGTTCAGAATTCGCAATATTAAATGTTCTTTAACTAAAGTTGCGGGTGTGTTGAATGATAAAACCTCGGAGCACTAACGTTCGCTAACATAATAAAATCATCGTCGTAAATTTGATTTATTGTGCGAGCATCGAATACGTGGAATGCGAACGTCGACGGGTAGTTCTGAGGATAATGCGCGTCAGTATTAATTATTCATATCGACGGTCGTTCGAAGTGAAATTATAATCGGCTATTCATGCGTCACATCGCCAAATCGGTTGGCAGATTCTTTCAGATGGGAGCGCGGTTGGCGAACGGAAGTACCATTTGCGACTCCCAGACGCAGGAAATGGACGAGCTAATAATGAGCAAGGCTATATACGATGGAAACACGATGTCTTCTCACATTATTGATATATATATAGTTCGATCTAGCTATTTAGAAAGCATCGAACGTTATATATGTAAATGATGTACTTCGAGAAATATCTGAAACGAGAGGATATTGATTTTTACATTTATAAAAATAATTGAAATTTAAAGTATAGAATAAAGTATCCAAGGTATAGCATATTGTAATATTATTTAGTGGATGGAGTAATTCTCTGTACAATTAAAAGGAATGCGATTACTTTTATTTTAAAAACGATAATTCTTTGTTTTCTTTATTTTGAAAATTTTACTATTATTTACAGTGCACGGAAAAGCAATACCGTTCGTTAGCAGTGCGAGCATACGTGTCGCGTACGCGTACACGACGCTAATAAAAGATCGGGGGATTTTCGTGGAAACGAATTTATTATGCTGCATTCAGACACGCGTGTACCCCTGGTGGGACACAATAGGGTTAAAGAACCTCTGATACGGCGTCAATTGATTAGCAATGGAGAGCTACGTGGTAGCGTGGGTCGACAGGTTGTCCTTTTTCAATTTGCAATCCTACGATCGCCTGTGCAGGGCTACGTCCGCTTGTCTACCACGCTCTGGCTATGAGAATAGGCGATAATAAAGTCCTGGCTGTCATCCGCGGATGTCACTGCGCAATGATATCAGAAATTTATCGCGTTTCTATGGTCCGTGAAATGATCGATCGATCTGGACGTTCGTTCGGCGATTTTTCGACGGTTTAACATCGCGAACTGCGCATTACAAATTTGTAGCGAGAAAAATTTGTCGTATTCTAGACAAATGGTGACAGTCAGGTACAGATTGAACTAAGGCTCGTTGAGAAAGAAGAATCTTAATGTGCGTCCATGATGAGGTAACTCGTGATCCAATAATTTCACAAAAACTCATGGAAGTTATGAGTTTTTACTAAATGGCTCATGGTCATTGGTGGGGAAGCAATAAATACCGCGCCTGAAACAATACCAATCACATAGAACGCATTGCGAAAATGCAGGGACGTGATAAAAACAGAAAGAAGAAAATCAAATTACGCCTTAGGCGTTGTAGTCTCTCCAAAGTAAACTTCCTCGTCCAGTTTGTCCTCGTTCCCGAAGCACCTGTACGCTGGGAATGCTGTAGGATTCTTTAAGGACTCTATGTAATACTTGACGGATCTTTGATGACTGCATGCGTCTCCTATTGAACATACGGGATTAATAAAATTAGAAACTAATCCGAGCCATTGAAGTGTCTCATGCGAGATCCACGCTAAACAGAAGCGTTCGCGAACGAAAACAATCGCGCGTTACGCTGGAATTAGCGAATGCAAGCAGTTATAAACTTCGAGTTCGCGAGCAAATCCATCGATATGTTCAGTAGATAAACAGTTCGCGAGCTGTTTTTTATGAACAGCAGTAGCGTGAACCGGACATTAACGATACGCGTTACGATTTACCTAGCAAGGGCATGCAACCTGGCTGAAGCATATAATTCTCGTTCGGAAAGAAGTCCACAGTCCCTGTTTGGTAAGGCGTTCCATAAAGTCTGCTATTGGTGTGAATCATAACGACTGTTTTAGCGTCAGATGGCATGACGTGACACGAAGAGGGATAAAATAGCGGTCCCGCTGGATCTAGACCTGTAACAACGGAAATAAGTACTTAGTTACACAATCCTTCGCGAAAGTATGCGAATACACACCTTCTCTCTCTCTCTTCTTAACGCTTGATTTTTCAAGTAACGTTATAACTTCAATAAAAGACAAGAAGTAAGATTTGTATCGATAAAAGAAGGGTATGCTTATCGAAACATCTTTATAAATCGATACTTTTCATTCAATTGTCCATATGAATTGACGCGAAGAGACGTGATTTTGTTCTTATCTTTGATAAAATACCTGTGATTCGAGGAAGGGTGGCATGCTTTAGGTTCCTCCCTATTTGGCCAGCTATATGAGCGCCCAAAGAATGTCCGACTATGTGCAACCTGTCCACATCGATCCATTTTTCAGTCCTGTCGAAGAATTCTGCGAGCGTTCTCCCTATAAAGGCTATCTGATTGGAGACGTAATAGTAGTCGACGGTCAACACTACGCTACCCCAATCGAGCAGGATTATGTTGACGCCGTTCTTGTCCAGATAAGCTGCGAATGCGAGATGGTAGAATCAATCGTGTCCGTTTCCGCTCGCTTATTTCTAGTGCATCGCGCGATAGCAATACCGTTAATCACGTTCAGGACGTTTGGCCTTTCATAGTTCTCCAGGAATCCGTGTATGAAGAGGACGGTGTCTCGGTCCGTATCAATGAACTCCGCAATGCTATCTGGATTGTGTACCAAGATATCCGTCGCTGTATAGTACGAGCTATTAACGCTGTAATTACGTTAAGAAATGAAAAAAAGTGCTAACAGTCAATGTGATATATATACGTGCAAGAATTACATTTTACTCTCTTTCAGTCTATATATACATAATGTATATGTTATATATAGATTCTGTCTATAAATATCTTTTTTTATGTATATCAAATTATTACGTTACAGAAATTGAATCGAATATTTTAAATAAAAGTTTCATATAGCTACGTCTTTGTCAATGGGGATTGGTTATCGTATCCCAAGTGAAGAAATAAGTTGAGCAGATTTTACGAACCCTCTGTAAACCTTGAGGCGAATTTGCGCGAATATCTGTGGGTCATAGTTGTCACCTGCATGACAAGTAACACGATTACTCGATCATTGTTTGATCACGTTTCGCTTCTCTACTTTTTACCGTCAATAAAGAAAGAAACGATGAAAAAGTTGATTTGTACGTACATATCTCTCCGACAACAATGTTTTCACGAGTCAAACACAGGATTAAACAAAAACACGCACATGTCTTCAACATTATTGGCTAAACGCGGAGCGTTTTAGACGAGTCAGTCCGAAGAGAGCTGGCAAATGTTTTCTTCGTGGTATTCTCGCTCGTTCTGATCGTAAATCGGAAAATCGTTGCCATATATATAGCACACGAAAGTGCCAGTACACTTACACTTGCAACTCTTAACGAGCGATACATCTATGCTATAAATTGTAATGTTCAAAATAAGATACACGCATTTGGAAGGAAGTTACATTAGAGAATAATTCCGTGACGTATATGTCATATGTATAGCGAAATAAATTATTTTTAAAACGTTACGTAAGACGTAATTACGGGATAAAGTTATTTCTGGTATGAAAATGAAAAATGAAAGGAGAAAGTAAATGAATTTTTAATAAACAATAACCCTGTTATTTGATATTCACTTATTTAAATAGCCGTATGCAAATTGTCTGATTGATATTAATGCTCGAAATGATATGCATGCAAAATTGATTAGGACAAATAAATTATCGAAATGATGGAAAAAATACATGCAAAAGCTATTACGGAACAAGAAATGGTACAAGAAAAAGATTATTGGCGGTCGTTTAGTGCAAAAAATAAAATTTGAAGTTGCATATCTGTTGACTATCCAAGGATAACATGGTCATTATAGATGTTGACAGAGCCACGCTAACAAGATCCGCGGTATTGACATATTTTGTGTTGTAGAATATTCGACTAGATGTGTATCGTAACGAAAGGGGTAAGTCTGAATGAAAAAATAAGCCAACGATCAAGAACAACGAAATTTCTGTATCAAAGTGGATTGCAACTGTTGCATCGTTACGAATCACATCGATACGTAACAATGATACAACGATCGGGATACCCGCTTTAAGGGTTTCCTACCTCAGACTCCGAACTACGTTCCATCGATCATGGATGCGGAATCAAACATAACTGTTTCGCGTTGATAAATATTCAATGAGCGCCTAAAGACAGTCAAATGAAACAAGTTTGCAAACATAACGTACAAACGCGAAGTCGCGCAATCGGTGCAACAACAGGAAAGAGAGAATTGACATCGCTTATGTAACGAACGACACCTCAGCCACTTTATAAACGATCTTCCTGGCAGAAAAGTTTCACGACACGACGAGACACGCACAGGCCAACTTAACGCGTGAAACTTCTCGTCGACCGCTCGAGCATCCTTCTATCTGTAAAATGAAATTAAAATAAGACGCTGCTGCGGTTCTCGCCCACGCGACGCAACTTCGTTTTAATCTCAGATATCGGATGTCTCGACGATTAAAACTCGTGAAAACGCGGGGAAGCTTCACTTCCGGCAGCGCAGCCTGGCCTGCTCTCACCTACGCCGCGGGCACGCGTTGCCAGCGCGAGCGCAGCCTCTGTTAATTGACTCTTCTGGGTCAAACGATATCCCCAGGGACGAAACGGACGATTCCCTCCCGTGGGCGTTCGCAGGTTAGACCGACGCGCGAATACCCGCTCGGGCCAGCGCGAAACATCGACCATTAATAACACCGTGTAACGAGTATGGTTTAAGCGCGGGTACCACCGTGTCTTCCTCCTACTAACTTATGCTCTCGTGGGCTTAAACATCTGCATCCTGATGTCGTGATATCACGACGGTCTCGCTCGTGCATACAGGGTGTAACCTACCGCATTGGATCGATTTTAGGGACGAAATCGGTCGTTGAAGAGACACAGCTTGTCAGAGATCAGGTACGATACTTGGAGGAATTTTTAATGGACGCTGCGTTATTGACGCACGCGAGCGAAGTGGATTTTGTGCTGCTTTTATGCTTATGTTCATAGAAATTTCATTGAAATTGAAGGATGGTTTTCTGAATCTTTTGTAGGCAGTTTTCGGACAAGTTTTTTAGTAGATATTTTAGGTGCGAGGATAGTGTGAGTATTATAATGTCGAGGATAATGTTAACAGAATTTGGAAGTATAAATGTAGTATTAAGTGAATTATGTACTTATGGCTGGAAGTGTGTACAGTAACATACACAATTGAAATAATTTTGAACTTTTTGCTGTAAAAATTTATTCGTATCGACTAAAATTTAAGTTTCTAGAAGAAATTTAAGTGAAGGTGAAGGTTCAATGATGGACCACAGAGGAATAGATCTCCTTGTGGCATTTCATTTTTTCTTAGATAACTTTTTTCCATCCCTAACCAGATACGAGATGTAACTCGTCCTAGTTCCGTGATTCACCCTGTACATACATGTGTTTACCTACGTACATAAGTACAGTCAATCGCAAAAATATCCAGACGCCATTGTAATGTTCCTAACTTCTAAGCAGTACATTTCGAATGAACGTTCAATCAACAATAAAGATGTATTAAATTATACAAATTACAGTATGGTCCATACATGGAGTACGAAATTAAACGGAACGGTCGATGCTTTACGTACGGTTGCGCGAGAACCAAAAGAAATCGACACAATTTTCAATTTTAATCAATATTTCGTCCCCATTTTTCTTGTAACATAATATAATTATGCGTGAAAGAAATTGATTATATTTTCATGTTTCTAATCTAATATGTATTGCACTACAACTATTTCTATCTCTAAAACTTACCATAACATCCACAACACTGTAATATAACGTAACATATTTTTACTGCTGGTTGCGTATTCGTTCAAAATATAAAGCACAAAATTTCCGTTCCGCATACTGGTCCCAGAGACATTTCTGTAATCGACTGTAGGTGAGTCGATGGGTAGGTCGTTCGCATTGAGTGCGTTCGCGGCTTTAGACGCGATGAATGCGCCATTCTCGTGCACCGGCTGCAAGGCGGACAGATTCCCTTTTCCTTCGAGAATTTCATCGCCCTCGAACACCTCTTTCCCTTTCGCTTCGAACGTTTCGCGTTTGTCCCAAGTAGAAAACGCTTCCGACAAGTCTGACGAGGCTGCTGGAACTTTAAACCGTGAAGCTTAGGGGAAAACGGAGATTGGTACCTTTAAAGAAGCGTTTGTTGGAGCGTTTATGTTTATAATTTTGCGGAAAATTTGTGGAACGAAGAGTGACACTACGTATACTTATTTATTTTACTCATCCCTTCATTTAACCATTTAACAAGCTGATCTCTGCTAAAGCAATAACGTTCCAGAGAAATGATAATAATCATTATGACAAAGAGGCGAAAACTCTGCATCAGTTGGAAGGATAAGAATCCTTGTTCGTTAAGGAATTGAAAGGATTCAAATCACATGACTCTAACATTATTTAGATTGTGATTAGTTTTATTATGCAGTACCACGCAACGTTCTTATATAATATAAACTAAGCGCACGATACACCTGATACACTTCTCCTATGTTATATAAATTAAATAAAAAAATATCTACGTCTGCAAGGAATTCGTATACCTCTGCATGGTGGGTACTATTAAGATCCTAAATTGTGTGGAACGTGTTAACGTCCAAATAACAGGATTTACCGTGCATTGAAATTATTCTTCTTCTTTATTGGAACTTTCATTGCTCGCAATTATGCGTAATTATATTTAACGACTTTATGCAACGTTATTTAACACTTCATTGAACATCGACATACTTCAGATAGCCTGCAGAGATTTTTTTAAAAGAAAGTTCACTGGTTTACCATACAGAGTACCGTAAAGGCAGATAGTACAGTTGTACCGTTAAAAATGACTGTTTCAGGTAGTAAAAGGTACACGTGAAGATTAATCTGATACTTCTCGACGAGCCCCCGAGCATGTTGCTTAAAAAATAATGTCTACGAACCGTTCGATCGAGACTCATTCCTCATGCGCTAAGTCAGCAATGAAACAACAACGAATCCCTCTGTAATCACTGAAATAATAACACACCGACCCGTGAACGGACGAATCGTTATCATACCCCGCATGTCGATAAAGCGATATAATCCGTGGCGCAGAATGCTGTTCAGAATACGGAAGAGAATGTTGCTCGACTTTTTTCGTCGCTGTCGAACCCTACGGTGGAATTATAAGTGCAACCTGTGCGTACGATCAACAAAACGAAAGCAGGTTGCAACTTCGATCCCAACACAGAAACAGAAATCACGCTGCGCCGCGGAGAACCGGCAAAATACAGCTACAAATAACTCCTATCTCTCATCCGCGAAGCTCGAAACAGTGATCGAAGTGAACAGTACACGCACAGCCAGGGTGCGGCGGAAGAAGGTTAAAAACAGCCTGGAAAGTCATGATCGTCGTAAAGCTGTCGCGTGAAACCGCGACGCGAACCCTCCCCTCGAAGGTTCCGCGAACCGACGAACAGTTTCTAATCCTTTGCACGGGATGAAATTCACCGGATGGGTCCACCGCGTAATTTCCATCGCCTTCGTCCAGCTGAACGCGTCCAGCTAATCCTCACGGCGACAAATCTCGGTAGGGATAGCGCGGCAATAAAATTAGGCTACCGCGAGCGTGTCATAATGCGCCTCGATGCATACCCTGGCGATTTCTCACCCCTCAGCGAATTATCGCCGGTAATTCTCGGCTACGGGCAACGCATTATTCATTCTCACGGGGGGTTGACTTATATTCATCCACGTAATCCCTGCCGGATGATCAAAGATCCACGGCCAGGCCGCCACCAGCGATAAAAGAATCGTCGACGGCGACGTCTACAATTGGAATAATATCGTGGCGATGCGAGTATCCTACCCTCCAGGGATCTTTGCTTTTGTAACGGCGCGTATCGTCCTTTTGTCGGCGATGCTCGTGGACGCTGCTGCTTCTCTCGTTCGCTTAACGACGAGAGAGCTAAGTCTGTATTTGAGTGAGCTGTACGCGAGTCGCCTTTTTATTTTCGAAATGGTACAAGTCCACGTTTGAAAAAGAAACGAGTTAATGGTAGTTTCAGTGGAACATAGATCTTAACGCACATGCGTGTGTTAAAGTTGTCATGCTTTTAGTAGCGAATGTTGGACAGCCATAGCTTCACCACCCTATATAAATCAGATCTACAAATAAATCTCTACAAGGAAACTTTTTAATCACCAAATCAACGCACGAATTATTGATAAAAGTCTAAATCGAGAATTTTCAGATTATCTTTGCGAGAAGAAGAGAAAAGTGCGACACTTTCGTTTAACAGGCGCAAATAAGTATGCAAAGTGCGTGTGGTAGCAGGCGGTTCGTTTGCACGGTGCGTGCATATAATAAGAGAGCGTAGCCGATGATGGTAGCAGGGAGGAAGAAGTCGGGTGGAAAGGTGAAGAAGGGAGCTCGATAGGCTCGCAGAGGGGTCCGCGAGGCAGTAAAGCAATAAAGCAACAAGACAATGACGGTGATTTACGCGGTCCTACGGCAAATGGGCTTACCTAGATTTTTGCGCGTGTAGCACGCGTCTACGAGGCGAGGGAACGGGGAGGGCTGCGATTTATTAATCTCCTCTGCGACATGTACGCAGATGCGACGAGACCAGATGCGCTGGGGATTATTTATTTAGTTTATAACGCCAGGACCTACCGCTACGAATGGCTTCGAGGCTATGCGATCTCCTCTTGCGTTGTTACGCAATCGAAACAGGGTTGTTGCGTTTTGTTCCTGTGTATTTTTGCTCTGCGATAGGGTGTTAAGTGAGACACTAGGATCATCGATTTGGTAGCTCGCGATATTGGAATTTGTTCGAATCAAACGAACTTTGTTATGATATACTACTAGCTTTTGCAAGCAATTCTTCTCAAAGGCTAAAAGTCTCTCGTTAGTGGCTGAACGAGGAATTGTAATTTATGGCGAACGAAATTAATCTCACTACTATGATGTTTCTTCATCTTTAGAGGTATAATTTTAAGAATACTTACTTTACTTTTAACGCGAATCTACATTGCGAGCCGTTGCTAAATGGAAGCTATAAAGTAAAAATAATTGTAACGTGTTCCTGGAAAAATTGCTAGATTTATATATCTGTAATCATAATACGCAGTAAAATATTTCCCTGACGTGGTATCAAAAAACATTAAAAAGACATTATCCAATACTTTATTTCTCCTTCGTCACTTTAACTGCTTTAATTACATACTAATTACACGCCATATACGTGTATCCACGATACCATCTAACAATTAATCAACATTCCAACTTCATCCTTTTAACTCTCTCAAAAGGATATGCTTGCCTAGGCCATAAATTCTAAACTTTTAATTAGCTACAAATTAACATTAGGCGTACAAAATTCGCTTAAAACCCTCGCATTACAATTTAGCTTTTAACCTTTGCCTCTATTACTGTAATCATTAAAAAGGACATCGAAATACTCTATTTGAGAGTAAAATTTGAAACAATACCAACTCACATACTTTATAACGATAAATAAAAGAACTATGGATAAACAAATGCAGCATTATTTACCACTGTATTTTAGTGAACCTCAATCTTGAATCACGAGTCGTGCATCGAATCGTGCGCTGTCGCCACTGTTACTCTGCTCCGTTGGAAAGTAACGAGAACAGACATGGCCGTGTCTCTGGTTCTCGGGTGTAGACTCGCTCGAGTCGATTACGAGTTAATTTGATCGGTTCGATCGCGATCATAGCCCTCGCTACTTACGCGCGGCAAGCCCTCGAATAATTTTTGCTACGCGAACGTAGATCACATTAGCCACGGTCGCACGCAATTCGCAGATGCTACCAGAAAGCCTAAGCTCTACGCGGGGCTGCGCTCGACGATTGCGCCTCCTAAAGACAGCTTGAAAAAAGCCGCGTGCCCGCGGGCCCTGGTAACTCGTCTTTGTCCACCAACATGTCGCAGCCACGGCATTTCCAGTCACCACAGTCTCAATTCTCCGCGGGCTGTCGCTTTTAACCGCGACTCGTCTGGGATATTCCTCGACCGATCCTGACAAGCGTTAATCCCGTTACCGCGCTCCTCGCCGAATTGTAATCATGATCGGTATTACCCTCTCTCTGATAAGCGTATCCTGAGGATGATCGATCCAGTGTGGCCATTTTAAATTCACCCTTTTGCGAATCAACTACTTGGACTTAAATATTTTATTCGAAGAACACAGCACTGTATAAGTTACGTAGTAAGAAATTACAATTTAACTGAATAAATTTTCAATTCTTAATAGATCCACAAGATATTGTATGTCATCCATTCGTCGAAGCAATTAATTCTATAAAATAAGAAGTACAGAAAATTGAAATGAAATCTTAAACTTAAAGAGAAATTAAATGGGTTTACGTTAAAGTGACGGAAAAGAAAAAAGAAAATTAAAAATGTAGGGTCGCTTTGGCTCGCGAAGGGTTTATTTCTTGCTCTAGTGGCACTGGTAATATCCGCTTACTATAACCGTGCGGCGCGGCTGTCTGATTAGAAGTGGCTGTACCTACTGTCATCGTTTCTCATCGGGCTGCCGCTACTTCGCGTTTGTATTACTGTATAAGGATTGTGGAGCCAGAGTTATTGCTTGCGTTTATAGATTATGCAAATCTATACCTTTTAAGCAAGTTTCAAATTACGTGCATCAAAAGTCGAGTAAAAAATCGCTTAGACAAACTGTTAAACGAAAAATACTTAGTTAATAGACTTGGCAGCGATGGCGAGGCTTTATTCAAATTTTCTCCATTTTACCATATAGTTTCGCGACTTCCAAACAATTAAAACACGCAAACGTGTTTGTCCGCAGGTGTACAAAAATTTGCTAGAAAAATTTGGTAGCGTCAAGCTGTACCAATGAGTGGAAAATAATTGAGAAAAGACGCGAAAGAAGAACATTACGCAATTTACGCGCGGCACCTCGCTGGTCCGTGTAAATAGGCGGTTATTTTCGTTTTTCAATCAGCTTTCAGTAGCGTTCCGCGACGAGTCACCCTCGCGCATCGTTCTCGAAAGGACACGTATCCTTACAAACGTGCATACAAACGAAGAAACAGCATCGACACGGTCCCTGGCATACACCGTTAACCCAACCCAACCCAACACTCTCCCTTGGCTCTCCTCGGGTCTATTCAACCGAACGAGAGACGAGGACAGGGACAGGGAGAGCAGGAGAGGAAGGTCGTGAACGATATCTACGACATGCCGATTCCGCATGAACGGGCAGAAAATACGACGCTGTATCGTTCCCCTCGGCCAACCCTTCCACGACCCCCTACCAACCTGCCCCCACCAGCCACCAGCATATTTATTACCCAGGAAACAAAATGGCAAGTGTACGGTAGAGGCTCATTTGCAAGATCTACCTAAATCTACCGCGTCTGTCCGCTACCAGTAGACCAACGCCAAGCCGTTCCTCCTTAATGGACGCCACGTTCGGGAAATATTAATCTTTGTTAGCCTGATTCCCTTCCGCGACGGCTGTCGTTTCGCGTGCGCCATCGAGATCATCCTTGCGGTTTATTTAGCCCGCGTCCATCTTCGTCTTCTAGTTAGCGGGATGTCAATCGAGATAGAGAGATAGCTTATATAATCCGATATTAGCCGCGGTGCTCGTCCCTCCACGTTCGATCGAGCCGTTCGCATGCAGCTTTCGTTTCGAACGATCGAGATGTACGATTTTTTTTACCACGGTTGTTCGATACCATTCTTTATATGGAACGCGCGTCGTGGTATTAACAAAATTTGAATTTTCCAATTATGTAAAGAATGAACATAATTATTGCATTTTACTTGACTCGATATTTTTGGTTAATCTATTCTTGTTTCATTGCCTGCCATATTTTACGCTACTTTTTTGTTCTTTGCTCTGATTTTTGTAACGTCCGCGCAACATATTTACAGAATAACTTAATAAACTCGCACGATCACTTATGTGGGATAATGAAATTATCTTAATTTAAAAGTTGATCAATAATTCAGGTTTCAAATGTTATGTGCGTGGAATATTCTAGAATGCGAGCGAGAGCGAATGTGCGGAGTAAATGAGTTTTTCCTGTGAATGTTTTAAAACGATGAAGCAGTTGTTTATGAGCAGTCTTTCAAGTAATATCTCAGTTTAAAAGAATTATCTGATGATCTCGTAATTGTCTTTAATTAATAAATTTCCTACACTTGTATACTCTAGACAGCCATTACTAGAAATAGTATGAATTAATTAAGTAAAGGTTCATTTAAGCGAATCTAGCCCAACTCGAATATTCGATCTGCGTACACCAAACTACGTCTATCGATCATAAAATGCTTGCTAGGAGAATTCCACTTCCGTTTAAATAACTTTGGTTAGCGCAATCATAGGAGTTTCGTGTATCGTTAAATCTGAAATCCTGTTTCAGGTGGTGTTGCTGCTAACAATGAGAGCACGATGGCTCTGGATCCTTTTTCCAAATGGGTTGCACCGCGATTCCATTATTCTTTCACGGACAGTTCGCAACGAGGGCAACTACGACAAGTACAATGCACCGTTGAACACCTTAGCCTTGGAAAAACCTAGGAATAATGGGGTACTCGAGATATCGCGCGATTATGGCTGCTCACCTGTCACACCTTGATATTCTTTCGACTACTAGGCGTGCCATGCCTGCTTTTGTTCTATGCTACTTAAGCTTTACGATCGTGTACTTTATACTATAGAGACATTAAACGCAACATATTCTCTTAGCTTAGCTTAGATTTAACAGCTTTTTGTTTAAAATCAAGATACACCTTTCTCTATCTATCAACAGTGCAATAACAAGAGTTGATTATTCGCGTTTTCGAAATTGTTACTCCCAGAACATTTCCATTCATAATTCAGACACTGTGTGCACGCCACAAGTAACATTATATTATGCTCAAACATGTTTTCAATAAAACGAATCGATTTCTGATTCATTACTTAACAATATATTTCGCTAAACAAAGTTCTGGATAACAAGTTAATATAAAAAGTCGATAATTACTATATTGTACACATTAATTTGACAGTAATCTGGTCTTAATCTCACTTGATCGCAATTTCCACAGTTTCCTTTACATCGACGCGAACCACTCGTACACTCGTATCGACGTCTCTTAATCTCGCGACATCGTCCGCGATCCGCGCAGCATCCCCGGTGCCGGGCAGGCGGACGTCGCGAGGGCACGAGCTGGTCCGCGATGGTCCACGCAGCCGGGGACCCGTAACAGAATCATAAACACGAGAGCAACGAGGCCAGGCAGCCCCGCGTGTGGGTGCGCCTTTCATATATGGCGAGGACGCACGGTCGAGCCCCGCGGTGCAACGCGAGCCGCCGCCGCCGCGGAGAAAATGAAGCTGGATCGCGCAGGGATTCGGGTGAGCGCGAACGAGAACGAGAGACACGGAAAGGCCAGGCCGGGAGAAAGAGAGCCGTCAGAGATCGGCGTCGTGGAACGGTCGGACGAGAGCCGTGCACAGAGAGAACAGAAGGGAGAGAGTGATCCTGGTCGATAGTAGTAGTATTTAGCGATAGTGGTAGTAGTTGTGCCATGGCCTGGCTAGTGGTGGTAGCACCGGCACTAACATTTCCAGCGGTGTGGTAGTAGGGTGTACCTTACTCCGGTGAGCGGAGGCCACTGTCAGTTCTCCCGAGACCATAGGCTCGAGCCATCGCGAGATCTCCCTCTGACGATCACCACTCCACGACGATTCGCGGCAGCCACTCGCCAGCCACTGCTACCATTCGACGTAATCGAGATCGCGAACCCGGGAGATCGAGAAGGGACCGAAATTCACCCTGTGCGACACGGAGCACCCGCCAAGGGCGAACTCTCTTCGCCTGGCCAGTCCATCTCTCGAAATCTCTGTCCTCCGCCGCTTGTTCGCTAAATCGCCTCTCTCTCTCTCTCTCTCTGCTCGTCCCACCCACCCCTGTAACGATCCTGTCCGACCCTCCACGGTGGGCATCCGTTTCGCACGGAAGATCTCCCGCGGTGTTTCGAAATCCTCGCGGTCGGACTGTTTACGAGATCGATGCTCGATGCGGAGGTGGGTCGCGTGACGTGTGCTCGATACCCGCGTGGGGTCCTGGCCTTGTCGATCCTCCTGCGCACCGGAACCATCCGCGCGCGTTCACTCTTCGCCACTGCCGGCCGTACGGACATTTTTTAACCCCGTCGACCACGTGGACGTACATGCGGAGTGTTTCAGTGGGATTCGATGCGGGAAGTAGGTGACCACCGAAGTTGTTTCTAGTGGTGAAGTGGCGGGAAGATCGCGTTCGCCCAGGCTGCACCTGACAGATAAGGTAGGGTTTATCGTATCGGTGATACGCCTCTTAATTCACGTCGAACGTTCCCTCACGCGAGCTTCCATCGATGATTTACCATGGATTTCCCTTTCTCTTATTTTTACCGTGCGACGGATCGCCTGGTGGAAGCGAAAGTTTTTGCGACAACGCATGAACCTGGCACGGTGCGCTTGGTTTTATCGCAAAGCTCTATCGCGATGACAGAAATTTATCACGATGACTTTGATTTTTTTTTTTTTTATTGTGTATGTCGTTCGTGTCGAAGAATCTTTTGTTTCATCGGTTAATATACGCGCAAGATTCGACTTAGCAGGCGAAAGTTTATGCGAGCGTACGCTGCTACGCTTCTATTATATTCTTATCATAAGCTAGTCTTTTCCTGTTACGTAATAATTCATTTACAATCGAAAGGGAAAGTCGACACCGACTACGAACCTTGGTACCAGGTTCTTATTCCCAATATGAAATTCTATCCTTGTCCCCACTTAGCAGAGGACGTAAAAACGCATTGCGATACTGTGCTACGTAACTTGTTACGATTTTTCATTGCGTTCAGATCTTCGTTTCGCCTACGAAAGGTGAGCGAACCAAGTGAACACTTAACGACAGCCATTTTGAGCGCGACAAAGGAGGCTCTTAAAAATTAATACGCCTGCATGCGTATTTAAAAACGAGAACTGAACGTATCGACGAAACACTAAAAAAAAAAAAAAACATGAAACTCCTTGATTCTAAAATAAAATCTGGCCAGGCTGCAGAAAGCGGAATAAATAGCACATATTCGAGGAATTCACATATTCGAGGAATCTTCATTCTCGTTAGAACCACCGAGCAGCGCACCGAGAGCTCCGTCATTTTACAAGCATATTTACCCGGAACTGAAAGGGAAAGTCAGCTGTTGCCTGTTCTCCGTGTGCACGCAGCGTGAGAGCATCCCGTCGATTAGAAAGAAGCGTAAACGAGGGGAGACAGATCGGCGAGAACACAATCGCGCGGAAAGACGCGGCAGGCAGACGCGCGCGCCTGCTGGATCCTGTCCCGTGGACGAGCGATTTTCCTCGCTAATTGTGAAAAGATCGTCTAATACCCGCGAGCGCGTCGAGCGCGTCGCTAGTATCCGACTATAGGAATGACGAAGCACCACCTGACATTAAAGCTCTCTGGCTCTCTCTTCCCGGCGTTCGTGGACGTCGAGCGTGCGATCGCGCGTGACGCGGTTGGCTCTGTGTGGGTGCGTTTCCCCGCCGGTAGAGAATGGCGATTTGTCAGTCAATTTCTTATCGGATTAGAGGCATTTAACGTACGATTACGCGTATTCCCTTCACGGGCACAGGTGCAGCGTCCCTAATCTACCAACACGCTGCCCTTTGCCACATGCCATTCCTAATAGCAACATGGGATCCCACCTGCCGCCGGCTAGACCGCGGCCACCGACCTATTAGCATAGCGATCCTCCGCAACCTTGACAGCCGCTTCCCCTGATAACACCTCGGGGACTTTTTATGCGATCAGCCGCCTGATAGCGGCGACGCCAGATTGCGGATAATGAATTCGGTCCACCTGACGCCAGGAAGAGAGCCTGCGACCAGGACTCCACAAGAGGTTGGCGAGCTTCGTGGTTCGTAATGAGCCGGTTCGTAATTTGTCCTGAAAACTTTCCGGTGTTAGCTTCTATCGCGAAGCTGAATAGGTACGACGAGACGATGGATGTTGCATCGCAACGCGTACTGGATGTGTTATTTGTTAGCGCGATGGGTTGGGGAGATGTCGAATTGTAAGGTGAAAAACGTGATCGAGAGTTAGCGTTTCTAGCGTAAGCAAGATTTGTACGTTTATGCGTACCTTTTCTTTTCGTCTTAATGAATATCGATTTGTTGCGAATTGATTTATTTTTTTAGCGCGACAGAGATTTTAACGCGCGTTTCGGATGAGGAAACGGTGAAATTTGATTGGTGAGATTTTCGGTTTTCGTGATTAAAGACTGTGTGCGATGAAATCGATCGCGGAATTTGTAAGGCAAACAGAAGTGATCGCTGAAGAAGTATTAAAAGATCGTCTGGAATAAAAATGGCAATGAATCGTGTGGCCGCTGATTTTGTAATTAATATAAACAATTATACCCTCCTATAACACGGTAGATGGGTTTCTATAAAATGTGTAAAGTGAACGTTCTGAAAAGTTGTTGAAAGCACAAACATTTTTTTAAACTTCATGTAAGTAACTTATATTTCATTAAAAATATAAAAGAATCTCTAAAGTGGCAAACTTTATCGTGGAAGGTGTGTAAATCGCTGTGACATCGGATTAGAGTTATAAACGAATAAGCTACAATTTATTTATACATTTTCATGCAAAGCCACTACAGTTCATTATTCCCCCCCGTTCGTTATTTTAAGGTGATTTAGTTATTAAATACGTTGAACAGAAATCATATTCTCTAGCGTTGTAAAAGTACAGCATTGTCCAAAGGTTCTCGCAACTTTCTTATCGTGTTAGAGCATGCTATTGAATTAGAGGGTTGTCCACTTAAATATTAAATTTATCAGACGATCGATTGTTCTTGCGACACGGAAGTTTGTTTGTTTTTTTAATTATATTTTAAATCTCTTTTCATTATTTTCTTTAAATTATACCGAGGTCCGGATATTTGTACGAGTAACTGTGATCGCGCATGTATCAGTGATTCGTATTCGTTCCGCGATGGTTCCGCGTCAGTGTTACACGCATTTAAACACAATGGAATGACACTGACATTGACGAAACTTTATGGAATTGAATGGATAGCTCACCGACATGTGTAAAGGGGCCTCAAATCGATTCCTTCGAGTACGCAAGAACGGTTCTTACAACAAAGCACTGTACAAATCAATAGTCTTATCTGTCGCACGAAATTCCTGACGATGATCGGGTGTATCGAGATTCTCGAATTTTGGAGAGGTTTGTTTCAAGTACCCTATGGTGAACGATTCAGTTGGAATGAGGAAAAGGTGTACGTTCAACGTGATAGCAGTTTTCTGTTCATTAGGATGCATGATTAAGATTAGGCTGTCCGTCATGTCGGATGATTTGTATGCACCCTTTGTATTTATGTTGGAACGAGTTCCATGACAACAGGGAGAATCCTCGTCAATCATTTTACCATTATTTTCCTTTCACCTGCTTTTGATTCACACTTTTATAAACTTTCGAACCCTCTGAACGATTACGAAAGGTAAAATGTTTGCAGTGGAGAATGTAAGTGATTTCTTGTTAACATTTATAGATCCTGACATATTGATAGACCATATTATGTATTGTAACTTACCGCATGTTGGATGATATTTTCAGTTTCTATTTCACCAATTTAAGTACACTTTTAATTGAAATTTTATATTTGAAGAATTCTGCTCTCCCTTTTTATTCCATGAAAGAATACATCCCAATTAAGCGGCAGTACTTTGTACAAATATTGCGAATCCACCCTCGTGTTCACCCTCGATTAAAACGAGCGTTAATTATTTTTCCATAACCGATTTCCGTTCGTCTTGTTCTCATATTCTGATGGGATGGCGCGCAATTAGTCATAACTTTCCAAGCTAGAACTGCAATGCGGGAAACTGAAGACAGCGCGCTACCTTTTCTCTAATTGCTGTTAACGCGGTAATTGTCGCGGTGTTACGCGTTGTACGTTTAAACAAGCAACTGCGGTGTTCTTACCACACTTTCGTTACGCGCACCCGCGAGCGCCTGCCTCCTCGAGGACGATTTACGTAAGCGACCTCAACCTTAGCGTCACCTAACCGAGCACTCCCTTTTTTGGGCGCTGATTTAATTAAGTTTCCTGCAATCGAATTTTATAGCGTCTCTTAACGACGCAAGGTCCGATCGAACTGAAATTTACGACAAGATTTGCTGACCAACAAGCTAGTTAAAAAATTGTTTTCCTGCTTTTTTTTTTTAAACGTCCCGCTTGCCTGGAAAGGTTCGCGTTGACGTTGATAAGTTATACGTGTTTTCAAACTGGCATATTATTTTACGATTTGAGCAAGGTCTGAAAGAATTAGCAGAGGCTCGTCAAGCATGTTAAACTGATGTATATCTGTTTGTGCATGTATAATTAGATTAGATGCGCAAGCAGTTTTCTCGCCTTTGTCAATTCCTGCTGGAGTTTACTTCTGTTCGAAGTAACGCTCCTTCTCGTTTTAATTAGTCGTTACGCTATCACACGTGGCCGTCGGTACCATAAATTAACGATAAAATAATAAATACGATACAAAAATTTCCCAATATTCAGGGAAAACACCCTGACGGGGATGAAGCGGTAGGCGTATTGGCAATACAGTCAACCCTCCTATAACGCGGTAAGTGCGTACCGCGTTATATGAAAACCAATAAATAGAAAAGACAAGATAAATTATAAACTATTTTTATTGAATTGAAGAGTTCGTATAAGAAAAATGATTAAAAAAATGAAACAAAAGCTAAACTGAAAAACTGTTTCCAACAGAAACAAGACAAACTTTTGTAAAATTATGTAACCTTTCAACACTCATCCTCGTTTATATAAACATATCTAGTTACTAGCGCTGTCAGAGTACCGCGTTACAGCAGGACTGTCGCAATTTCAGCTCCGCGTTATATGGAAACCGCGTTCTACTAGTACCGCGTCAACGCCTGCTGCCTAGAATCGTCTTTAAAAGCCTAGACGAAAGCCGCGAAGAACAGTATCGAACTTGAGAAGAACAACAGTGTGTTTGATTTGGAAAGAAGGAAGGAAAAGAGAGGGGAAGAACGTTTCGTCCTGGGCCTGCTAGTGGACTCATCAGTGCGGCTACCTAGCAGGCCCTGCCTTAGACGCTGGGATATTAGGGACAGGTCAGAACTTCTATACATTGGAAAGGGTAGGTTATCGAGTACTTTCAAGAAACTGTAGGCTGTGCTGTCCCTCTAGTGGCGATAGTCGAAAGGCCGCCACAATTTTAAATATATTTTATTCCTTCAAGAACTGTGTCTTCTTGTTATTTTGAATTCGCCTATGTCTAAATCCCTGCGCCCAGCACGGTTTCCCCCACAGGATCAATCTTCCCGCAGCGGATCCTCGCGGGCCGTTTGCACGCAGTTAGCGGCGGCAGGGCCGATGAATGACAGGAATTTACCGCGGCGAAGGTCACCGCGGTACCGCATTGTAACACGTACAGGGCGTTTAGCCGGGTGAACCAGCTCTACTGGTTCCCGGGCCACCGAGGGCCGTGGAAAACAGCGAGCCGTCCGTTCTAATCGTGTTTCCTCGCCCGTCTCCTCTTGTGTCGCCGCCGAGACACCGATCCACATTCCATCGATCGGCGTCGGTGCACCGCTCGCTTTTGATCGCGATCGGGTGACGCAACGTGTTCCTTTCGATGACTCGAGGGAGCGTTCTCCGATCTGCGCAGCCAGAGAAATCGGGATTTATTCATTTTTTTCTCTCTTTTCTCTTCCGTAACCTCGCGTTCCCTCGAAATGCGTCGAATGTTCGGTTGCGGTGGAATTTTCTGGCTACTCGAAAAGTTGAGGTCGCGGTGAATATTTTTTATTTACTTAGCTCGACAAATGTTTCTCCCGATTAGCAGTTAAAAGGGTAGAATTCAATGAAATATCTTTCGCAACTTGTTTTCTAAGATTTAGAATTTGTTAAGATCGTGAATTCCAAAATGGTATAAATATTTCCGTGCAAGTAATGTCAATTTTTTATTTATTTACGAGCAACGCGTAATTGCTGTTTCCGCAGTAGCGCCCAGTGTATTTTTTTCAAATTAATCGATGCTCCGGCTTTCCTGAATCAGGGATTTCAACGAAGAACCTCGTTCCTCGGATCGATGCAGCGGACCCAGTGACTCGTTATGGGTGCGTCTTTGCGGTCGTTGATGTCATAGTCGTTTGAAGCGCTAGTGATTTAGTGCCACGGCAAAAAGCGGCAATGTGTTACTGTTGACCGTATCGCATTCCTCTTTTGACTCACCTTCCCGCTATATGCGATTCCCCCGGGGAAATGTCATAGACTGCGACTCCCACATAAAGTTCAGCGAAATGCAAATTCGCGAAATAAAAAGTTTGCGTACGACGATTCAAAAAATTTACACGGAGGACGAGTGATCCGTCTGACACGAAAAATACTCTAAAGAACGCGTCAGGATCGTTGCATTGTCGAATAAGACAAAGGGGCAATTCTATGCGCGATCGAAAATATGTTGCATAATTACACGTTGCAAAATGCATTTGAACGAGTGCGACGCGGTTGTTGTTAATGCGCAGCATTCAATTTCTCTCGATGTCTGTCATCGGTTTCACTGGTAAAAAGAAGCGCCATTGTTCTCCATCAAGGAGAAAGTAAAAGTATCTCGACCTTGTTCACGACTTTGAAATGAAAGAATCGTTCATTATTCGTGACAAACGTATTTCTGAAATCATTGACGTCTGTAAAATTAGAATCTTCGGATAATTGTTTTAATCTATTAATGCAATTAAGAACATTAAATTTGATTATCGATTCAAATTTGCGAGACTGCAAATATTTTATAATTTTTAAGCTAGAAGGCCAAATAAAGAACAGTGTACATAAAAGTTGAGGTCATCTGTAATCCATTACACGTTGTCCATATTTCATACAATGAACAATTTTTTGCGTAATATCTACCACTGTTACGTACGTCACAAAATTGATTACGAATGCCGTACACGTCACAGAGCTATTTTCTAGCTTTAGCTCCTCCTTGACATAGATGTTCCATATTTCGAAATACGTGACATTAGAGATCTACTTGTTAAGAATTGCAAACGTGAGCGATCGAATACACAGCGATATCAGAGATTACAATGCGATTATTTAAAGTGAAGTAATATTAAACTCAGAGAATGATCTTCTTTTAAATAACGAAACAGTTACTGCGCGTGCCCAATTCACGCCCCAGCCATGAAATTTCGTCCGCGTTACCTCAAGAATTAATACGCAGCTGGCTTCTAAGTCCACGGACCGAAAGCTTCGCCGTTCTAACTCGTTTTCACACAGATGGCCGACAATTGAGCCAAGCAAGGGTTAATCTTCCATCTCACCAAGCGAGAGAGAGAGAAAGAGTGGAGCTTCTTCTGGCAAATGGCGTGAGCATCGCGATCGTTGAAAATCGCGTCGTCACATCGTCAACCGGCCGGTTTCCAGGAAACGGCGAATTCCACGGGCCGTCGCGAACCTGTTCCCTTCAAAAACGACCTTCCTACGCCGAACAATGGGTGTAGGCACCGAGCGTGGGTGATCGACGAAGGATACCAACGGCGCAGATCTGACCTTATACGATCCGCCACGGCGATACGGCCAGATCGGTTTTCCAGGACGCGGAACAGGGACAGGATCTTGCACGATCGCTCGTTATTTTCAGTCTATTTTCAGAAATAACGCGCACGGTCGTTCCAGTGTTCGCGAGTGCTCCAGTGAATTCCTCGACGGTACGATTTAGACGTCGAATCGGAGGCTTCTGGTGAACCGTAAAGGAAGTTGCCGGCTGTTCGATTCAACTTGACGCTCGTGCATCGTCGCATCGAAAGTGGACAATTTTATTTCGTTCAGAATTCTACTCTGTTTCAACACGTTCACGCACACACTCTGTATTCGACGATGGACGACGACAGGACATTCGTTCGATTATTTGATCCTTGGAGAATTAGATGAACAATTTAAGCTTGTGGAATGAAATTATTGTTCCGTTCACTATCTGAACGTTAACTTAGCAACGCAACGAGCGATACCACACCTAAAGACCCGTCGCGTCCACGTGTATAGAACTTGATACGCGAGGACGATACGACGCGAGGGTACGCAGCAAACAGGTATCCACCTGAACGGATCGTTTCTACCAGGAAACCTGGAGCGATCAGGAAGCAGGAAATTAAAAGTGGCGTATGTTTGCAAGGGGCGCGCGAACAAAGAGGTGCGAGAGATAGATTCCCGGGATGGAGGGTAATAATCGTGGAAGATGGCGAGCCGCGGTGTGGATAGAGAGAAGAGGAGCGCCGTCGCGAGAATCACCGCTAATAGCCGCTTAAACGTGAAAGTAGTAAACGGCCGTTGCAAGTGGTCTCAGTGTTGCTCTTGGGAGAGGAGCACCAGCTACCATCCTAGCCCCAACGACTGACCGTTCGTTCGAGTCGTAAAAATTCCTGAAGAACGCGGCGATACAAAGCGCGAGAAAGAGAGAGAGAGAGAAAGAGAGATACAGCAGCGGTTGCGGATGTTCCAGTTTGTTCCTCGATAGCCGCGGCGCTTTTCTCGGCTGGCTTTTGCCCGCGTTTCCCTTCTCCGCGGCTCTTTTTCCGCCGTACGACCGGCGTAACGATATGTCGGCGGCCTCCTCGAGCGAGCCGCGTCGGGAGCAAGAGTAAACGTACGTAACGCGACGTAACGAACGTAATTACGCGCGCCAGTCCCTCGTACGCCGGGAACCTGTTAATTCCTCGGCTGAATGGAATGGCGGGACAGGGAAACGCGAAGGGTTAAAACGGTGCCGCGTGTTTCCAGAACCCTCCCCGCTGTCCGGTTGTAAAGTCTAACGCGATGCTAAGTTACTGCCCGCTTCTAAACGGTCCCCGTTCAGTTCGCTGCGTTTATAATTGAACGTGCTCGGGCGTCGGTGCACGTCTGCAGACGTTTTATCTACGGCACGTTCGCTCGTACGAGTACGCGTTTGTCGGTTCTCGCGAATTTATATCCGAATGTCGCGTGGAACTTGGATACACGCGAGGGGGTGAGAACTGTTACAGTGTCAATTACTATTTCGTTGTTTCCTACCTCCAAATGGAAATTCTAACGAAGATCAGTGAACGAAAGTTCCATTCAATCGACGAAACGAGAAATTTCTCACGAATCCACGAATGTCGCGCGAAACTTGGATACACGCGAGGGGGTGAGAACTGTTACAGTGTCAATTCCTATTTCGTTGTTTCCTACCTCCAAATGGAAATTCTAACGAAGATCAGTGAACGAAAGTTCCATTCAATCGACGAAACGAGAAATTTCTCACGAATCCACGAATGGTAGTTTTCTAGTACTCGTCGAGAACCCACCCCTAACGATCAACCGCCGAAACGTTCGCCAGTATCTGCGTTATCGAATGAATCGCGGGTGAAAACGGTTTTCTGTACGTCGAATAGAAGCGTGGAGGATCGTTCGATCGGCTTCTTCTCTACAGATCGGATACTCATCGGCCGTTCCTTCACCTTCGAGCGTCTTTCGCCGTCGGCGTTATCACAATGCATCGGCAATAACAGAGGGAACGGGCGAAGCGGCCGCGGATGGAAATGCATTCGGTGCTAATTGCGAAACGCCTTTATTGGGCCCAGTGGAATCTACCATTTAGGTGGATTGTAATTGAGCCTGGAGAGGCGGTCACTGCATTGATTGGAATTCTATGACGCGCCATCGTTTGTCTCGTCGACGCGGGGAGGGGGCGCCTGACGTTCTCAAACAGGAAAAAAACGAGAAATAAATCGAAAAGGGGGTTTAATAAGTAAAACGCGACGCTTTGCTATTTGCAAACAGCCGCGATCTGCATTTTTTGCAGCTTGACGAGAACGAAGCGCGGTTATACAGAGCTGTCTATATCGGCGGAGGGGTGGAATCGCAAAAGGAGCATTTCGCGGTCAGATCGTGCGGCTGTCTAATAAATAATGCGGATAATCCTTCGAAAAATTTCTACTAAATGATATATGCGAACCAGAGCATCATCGAGTTATATACAATATAATCCTCCTAACGAGTTCCTTCGCGCCGATGCGCCACAGCTCTCGTTTCCACCATCGACACACGGTTACCTTCATTTCTTTATCGAACAAAATATTTTCAGGAATGCATATTACTACCATTCATAGCTAATCGAGTGCTCGTTAATTTTTTCTCGAAATATTTCCCCGTTAGATCAGGTTAGAAGCGTCTAAAAGATTATGGCGACTTTTACAAACGACGGGAAGATGTTACGATGAACACTCTGAGGGCATTTTTCTTCAAATTATCTCTGTTGCTATAAAAAAACGAAACATCATGTTATCACCATAAAATACACCTTTCGATAGATAAAATGCACGATTGCTTTAAAAATGGTTAAAGTCGCGTCGAATCGTCAGAATTTTCACGAGCAACGATTCCGTCGAGACGAATTTGAAAGCATAAAATCGTGTGCGCGTTTCCTGATTCGCTGGTCCGCATAAATAAAACGTCCTCCTCGTGGCAGGATGCGTGAACGGGCGACGTGAGGTATCGGTGGTCGCGATTCCTCGGGATTTTTCGCAGGCCCGGCGCTCGCGGGAACATAACGGGAAATTTACGCAAACACGAACCACGGGGACGGGCGTCGATATTAATCTCCGTACTCGCACCGTTTCTCACTGTCCGTTGACAATATCGTCGTAAATTCGTGGCAAATCGAATTCAGATTTATTCCCGCCGCGGAGGCATGTTCATGCGCGAGCAAGGCCCCGAGCATACAGGTGTCTACTTTCAAATCGGGAGAGCCGCTACTTCGTTTGAATGTCAATTCGTTTCGCTGCACGCGGCACCCTTCAAGGAGAACGAGCCGATTTTTTTTTCACCACATCTTTTATTCCGGCTCTCTCCCTCGAGAGAGATAACCCTGCCTCTTTTCCATCTTCCTTTTTTCTTCCGTCTGTCCTTAACCTGTTTCGATACAAGGGAGATAATCGACGGTAAGTGTTGAAACGCGGATCACACATCGGCGAGTTTGAACGTTACTTTGTGATTAAACGTCGCTGATCATTACCTGCGGTACGCGTTAAGTACGAAATATGGAACATGGAAGGTTTGTATTAATAATAACCACGAAGTTTAATGATCATTGCAAGGCTCTTAATTAGAAGGATATTAGTTTCGAGTCGGCGATATTAATATTTGCTGGATTAAGGGGTGGGTATATAATATAATGTTACATTAGCAAATTGGTGGCATATCGATGCGCTCGAGAAGCGTAATTACAGTAGAAAAAGGATTAAATTAATACTCTTACAGTTACTTAGCAAGCCATTAACGCGGCATTTATAGCATTCGTTCGTCTATTTTTATCAGTAGTAATTCTTGCTTTAATCGTGCACCGTATATTAGCAGAAAAAGCCACTTGTCCTCGTATTTCTTTCTATTCCAAGCAAGAATGACTCGAGCCCGGATTATTGCAAAATTAAAACAAAGAATTTCTATAAACGCTTAAGAGGAACAATTAAGACAAGCCCCATCAGTTTTTCTCGTGCTTAAAGCACCCTTAATGCCGAGACTATTAAACCCGATCTAACAAAAACCATTACCCTCGCCAGTATAAATAGATTTCAAAGAAGTGCTTCCATTTCACAGCAAGAATAGCCTCGACAATGACTGTAAACCATAACGAGCAGCGAGACGGTGCGGATGAACGAGAGCCACACAAGTTTCACCGCAAGAAAACCGTGGCAACGATCCGCACGGGAACCTTCTTGCAACCTTCTTGCGCGCGGATCGACTTTTGCCCGCGATTTCTAATCGAGGACGATCGGCATTATCGATATACATATCCAGCTGGTCGCGTGCGCGAGCAACCTACACGTGCTCCATCGCCGCGTTCCTTCGTCCCCACTGTCGATGACCGGTTACGCGCGGAAATCCACTTTCGATTTTTAACAGCTACCTACACCGGCTCCACGGAATGTCCCTTTCCATTTCGTTTTCCTACTTTTCTTCTGCACGCGAATATCATCTACAGATTCCGTCCGAAGTGGACGTAACGAACTGTGATTCCACCACGATTGCAAAGTGCTAATCAATCGTCTCTCTGAATATTATTCTTTTGTTTCTCTAGATATTCATGGTTTGTTAGGTTCCTAATTTTTGGTCGAAGAAACGAGTAGTGGATCGCTAAAAGATTTTGGTAGTAGATACTGTATGATATAGAATCTGAACGAACATATGTTGAAGTGAGCGTAGGGGATGATTTCTTATAAAAAATAAAAAAAAAATTGAGTTGTATTTTTATTTAATAGGAAGGAATATAAGGAACCAAACCTTGTGGCTCATTTAAATGTACTATTCGCTCAGAGTCTGTGCGCATCTGTTTTTTCCATTACTTTGTACAGTATTAGTATTTTAAATTCACCCTTTCTTGATTTGAGAGAAGCTGATTTTAATTTGCAAAAGAACGAATATAAAATACCAATACAGTATACGAATTCGTAGACGTACATGTGAAGCAATTATTTTAGCATCTATATTTGGATGTTTACATTAAACCTGCACAATTATACAATTACAACTGATATTGCAGGTACATCGAATCTAAGCATCGATTGAAATTTTTTTTTTAGCATCTACATTTGGATGTTTGCATTAAACTTCTACAATTATACAATTACAATTGATATTCTACATACATCGGATCTAAACATTGATTGAAATTTCAACGAAGTACAAATCTCACTGCTCGGTACCACCGCGATCTCATCCAAAAACCTTCGCCCTCGCGTTTAAACGTGGCCGAAGGCGAACAATTTTCCCGCGAACCCGGCCATAAATTCGTTTCCGTCCATGTCTTAATCGGTATTCTTGTGGGAAGAGGCTCGCACCAAGTATATCACGCGTTACACCGCCGCGGATATTCTTAATTCTCGTCCGTCAGGATTTCGCCGAGCGTATAATGCGCGCGGATACGCCGCCTGCGCGGCGTCGTGATTTAAGCGGACAGCTTTGGGAATCGTGGATTCGCGGCGCGGCCGAAAAATCCTATTTATAAGGGCCGCAGACGGCCGATGACAATGGTCGAATTTCGTATGCGCCCGTGGTTACCCGTGGTTCATTCGGGGCACGTGCTTTTCGTCGTTGGTTACATTCTTTCCTCGAGGTGTCGATTGGTTGCGAAACGACCCCAAGCTCCTTTTTCGGCACGTTTTGGTAATCGTCGAGGTATTCGGTGATGTTTCATCTTGGGGATCGACGGTGCTCGTTCAACTATCGTTTCAATGTATGCGATGAATCGGTAGGGTCAATTGCCTTAATATGGCCTTAATAAGTTTGTATTTATTTAATATTTCAATTAATTGGAGCGTTATGATAGATATTTGGGTATCGAGAATTTTTGGGTAAGTTAGTATTATACTTTATAGTATGCGATGAATCGGTAGGGTCAATTGCCTTAATAAGGGCTAGTTTGTATTTATTTAATATTTTAATTAATTCTAGTGTTATCATAGATATTTGGATATTGAGAATTTTTGGGTAAGTTAGTATTATACTTTATTCTGTTAAGGATACGTTTATATTATTACTTATCATTTTTTAAGTAGTTTTAACTTCAACTTCTAAAAAAATTAAATCAGTAGGATAAATATTAGCAATTACAAAGAATATTATAAAATGCCACTATGAGGAAAATGATAATTAGACAATGGCAATTAGATGCTAAAATTAACTTCAGATTTTATAAGCTTCTTAACTGGTTAACTGGTGCAATAATTTTTTTGTGTATAAAAGATCGTGCATCTTAAACGAGAAACGTAATAAAAATCAAGTACTCGAATCGCTGCTGTGGATTCAGCAAAAGCAAAGTATAATACACAATGGCACTTTGCAAGTCAAACACCAATATCGTGATCTTTTCTAATCTTTTTTTAAAGCAATTATAACATTGTTTGTTGATGAAGAGTCTGGTATAGAATCAGGAATATAACGTTTACGCACTTGGAATTCTTAAGTTGCACTACACTGCACTTAGGTAGCGTAAAAAAGAATGATAACTAAATTTTACGCATGACGAGTATACTCATTATGACACAAAATTTTGTTATTTCTTTAGGATGAGTATACTCTTCGATCGCAGCTAATTGGTTAATAACAATCAACTACATACAAGTTGAATCTATTCAAAAAAGAGAAAATTCCTAAAGTCAATCGTAAGATATAAAAACACTAACCGTCTTGATTTCCCGATATTTTAAATTTCTATGATATTTCCATCGAAAACAAGAAACGCAATATCCCTCTGGGTACAGACATCGTCAAAGGTAAGAAGGAGTCAAACGATCCAACCAAAGGGCCGCTGGACCGTGTCCCCGATTAAATGGACCGGCGTAAAAAGCATCGAAGGCAAAACGTGCAAGAAATCTAATAAAATGATCGAAATATTAGGTAAGGATCGCTTAACGTTCGAAAATGGCGGGGCGAGAGGAAGAGGAGCGTAATCGTAGATCGTACGATCGAGGTCGTCAGGGCGCCAGCGCTGAGATGTTTCGAAAATCACCTCGCGGTTAAAGTTTTTGTCCCATAAAAGTGTAGACTATGTAAAGGTACCACGGGCGGCGAGTCAACGGGCCGGTGAAAAAGACGGCTCGGACGAGGGCTGGAAGATCTGCCCGGTACTGGTCATTGCTGCCAATTTGTGTGGTCCCAGTTGCTCATTCGATGTAGGTGTGACCGCAACGAACATCGTGAACAGGCATTTCCGACCCTTCCGAGAAGGAGGAAGCCTGCCCCGGTTGCCGAAGAAAACGCGAAACGCGAAGACCGTTCGGTATTTTTCGCCCGCGTTTCTCTCGATTCGAGCGTGTTGCTTTGGTTCTTTCATTGGGGCATGAGAAAATTTCTAAACTGTCTGGAAAATGCTTATTTTTGATCCACAGCGTCATAAAACGGTGTCACGCTCCGGAAATTGATGTACAAGGGAATTAATCTCGTCCACGAGATAGCTATTGACCTAATTCACTGTTAGAAACTGAATTACTGTAGTTACTGGAATTAGAGCTAGTTGAGAAGTTAATTTCTTAAATCGAGACGTCAAAAAACTCGACCAAAGTGTCGGAAGTATCTCAATATTTTGTTTCGATTCGATGAGAAAAAAAAAAAAAAATGGAATATGCCCCTGGTAACGTATCTCGGTTACAACCTTCAATGTCGAGACCGATCAATCGTTGGAGCGTGTTTGATGATCGTCGCGGCGCCCGTAATGGATCGTGGGAAGGGCGTGGAGAGAGATGGTGCCGGCTGACAAACAGCTTCCGACGATTTTCGTGCGGCGGGCTGATCCCAAGGCAAAAACCAGACGTCCGTTCGAGTTCATATCGTGCTCGAATTTTTTTACCACGCCGTTCAGCCGATCGGTAGTGTATCCCTCGTGGTCACGCTCGATTTCGTCGGCGTCTACCCCTCCCCTTGTCCCCGTGTCCTCCTGGCCATCATCGCGGCACAGCCCGTCTCCTCCTTGCGAAGGTTTGATCGGTAAGATCGCTCGAGGCAGGAATTCCGCGTGCACCTCGGCCCCAATTACACATCGAAGCATAAATTGGCTCGAGAAAAACGAACTGGCGTGCGAGTGAGCATCGTTTTCAACAGGCTCGTTATGGGTGTACGTGTGATGGTTTGTCTTGATGAATCTCTGTCAGAGGGACGTTTCGAGGTGTTGTACTGGGTATGGCGGTTATACTGGACGTTCCAGCAGGAAGTTTATATACGTACAGAGTATCCTACGAGCAACGAGACGCGATCGTTATTGGGAGAGAAATGTAACCAGGCAAAGAGAAATTAGTAAAAATGTTTTCATCCCTTGTGCTTGCCTTTGCACAATGAAATCTGAGTGTATACTAAGCACACGGTGCATAGAAAATCATGCATCGACTTTTTAGAAATTATTCGAATCAATTTCAATTTTTTACTTCATTTTTTAGCGTAGATGAGCGTTTAGAAAAGTTAGACTCTTTTCGATTTAAGTAAATTGCTTTTAGACTAAGATCTAGCGATCGCGTTGCTGGATCGCGATATATTTAAGGGTTAAGAACGCGTAATTTGTTCCAGTTATGCGAGTCACTTCGTCTAATAAACGAAAAGTAGGGGAAGAAATAAATTCTTGGATACGCGATATCAAACAGGACGGGTGGAAGTTTTGCCTAAAAAGAGCCGCGATTTATCCGCAACGAGGGGCGTTCGACGCGCCTTTACACAAACATATTACGGCGATATAGGATAAATTGCTTTATTCCCAGAAGCACTTATTGGCACTATTACCACTAACAGCGGCCCTCTAGTACAAATCATTACAATTTCCTGTGCTGTTTTTCAACGCCATCGTTGCACATAAGTTCCCCCCGACGCCAGTCGTTTTTCCGGCAAAACGCTTTAATGAACCGCTCCTGCGACCGACTCCACGCCGTCGACACAGCGCTGCTACTTTCTCTCTCGACAGTCTCCTCTGCGGCGAGCCTCGCGGAGAAAGGGATTTCAATGCGTGGCACGGCGCATCGCGTGAACCTGTCCGGCCGCTACGTAACCATTTCGCTGATCGATCGACGCCCCGCGTCGATTTTCAAAAAAAAAAGTTACGTTCGATAACCGAACGCGATCATTTACGATTTTTCAATATCATTTCGTTACGCGTTCGATTCTTTTTCTTTCCAATTTTACGTGAATACCGTGTTAAAGTTTTCGAGATTCTTGTTAAACAGACAGTCTTTCGCGAGAAAATGAAATTTTTGGACAGTTGAAGAAGGATCGAATGACATTAATCGAGTATTAAAATTGTTTAGTAATAAAATCGCAGGTTTCCTTAGACTCCTTGGTTTCACAGTTTACAGGCCATGACACGAAGGGGTATTTAATGATTATAATTACGATCTAATTAGTAGCGGTCTCAACGTGAAACTACTCGAACCGAAGTACTGATGGCGATTTCCTGTTTCTTTTAAAGTTAATTGATAATATTACTTAATTGATAGCATTTTATCCGTACCTTTTGAAGCTGATTAATTTTTATGTTCCAATTAGAGATCGTTCGGATTCCAGCAATCTTTTTCTGCCATATCGTTGCGCGTCTAATTCAGATACCTGATTCCGCTAATTAGCTGATGTAATACTCTTTTCTTTTCACTTTGTAAACACGCATTGTGTATTTTTCCTGTACGATCACGAGTCGCTGATCCGGTTACTCTAATCGAAACGACGTCGAGAGAAACAATTTGATTTGTGCGAACACGAACCAGCAATTGAATTAAACGAACAGAAATAATCGACGAACAGGCCATTAGCGGGGCCAATAAAACTAGGATCCGAGCGGGCTTAAATATTCTCCAAACAAATAAATAAAATCCAGGCGAATGAAATTACACCCAATATCAATCAATGGTTTATAACTTTCCTCTCCTCTCACCTACGTTCCAACCATCTCTCGCTCGGGTACACCCCTGCGAGCAATCGTCCGGCAAGATATACAGTTCGCTTCTCGGTAAGCGTTTATAAAACGCGTACGCGGCATTTAGAAGTCGTTCCGCCAGCCGTGCACGCAACACCCCTTCAAAAAAACAAAAGAAAAAAAAAAGAAGCAGAGACCAGGTATCGGTAAGAGGGAATTGCCGTCTACCCGGACAATTTTCATCGGCGCGATCCGGTCGCGACAAACGAGCCGCGGCGCGTACGTGATTAGCGATCGGTAATTATCGTAACACGACGAACGCGAGCGGCTACGCGACTCCTCTCTCTCTCTCTGTGTCTCTCGCTTCCGTTTCCGCCGGCATCGGGGATTTTTCTCGCCGCGTAATAACACGGTTAGCGCCGTCTCGGGGCGACACGCGTTTACCCGTGGCCGCGAACGCATCGATCTTAGGGAGTCCGCGCCGATTCCCCGGCGCTCGTCGAGGAAAACGGGCAACGGCCACCTCGAGGTGGCTCCTCGAGGGCGAGCAGGCGTTCGCCGGCCTAAGGGAGCGAAGAAACAAAATTGTGCGCGAACAAAAAGTTCGCCGGCTCGCACCGGGGCCGCTAAACACCGGGGCAAATGGAAAGAATTGCCCGAAGCGGGTTCTCCCCTCGTCGTTGAACGCTCGAGACCCGAGATGGTAGCTGGGAGGTCTCTTTTACCGCGCTACTTTCTTTCTACCCGCGTTTTTTCCTCCACCCTGCTCCTCTCTTTCACTCGTTCTCTCGCTCGCTTTCTTCTCCGCTGCGTTGTAATCTGCTGGTAGCGGTGTCGTCGTTTCCTAAAATAATGATAACTGTAATGATCGAGCGAGGAGGAAGAGGGACACGCCGCGAACGAGCGGGGTCAGATCGACGAGGGGCGAGCAAGGAGGTGGGCGACAAAGGAGTCGGTTGGAATTGTTAGTTTCGTTTCTTGGTAGCCAGGATGGATACCGAGGAGACGAGTACGCGACGGTCCCTGCTCTATAGATTTGCCATCGCTCTTCGTTTGACCGGAAGTCTGCAGAAATGGGCCACTCACTTTTTATTTCCCTCTGCCCTCCGAAAGGAGCCGGTTTTTGGCTTGAGGAACCATTCGTGGTTGTGATCTCGTGGCGAATTGAATTGGTTGTTATTTAGAATTTTATTGCGATGTATGTATGTGCATAATTCTATCTATTTCGTAGGCACTGTTTTACAATTGTTTATAAAAGAATATTTAATGTATGAGGAACTGTTTTCTTATTTTTGGTTCTTTTTTTTAACTTGTTCGAACAAAGTTGACAACCTTAGTCCTTTTTCACTACCTTTATTGCTTCCCCCTCTGCTGCTCTTGTTTAACTTTGCTATATAGTTTTCGTATCATATTTAATCAAATCCTATTCTCGAGAATTATTTTTGAGTATAATTATCCGAGCATTTTATCGCGCTAATTCTAGTATGCTCTAGCCATGGCAAATTGATATTACTACCTTAACTTTGTGGTAATTTACTGTGCTACATTATTCTTCACGGAGCTTTATGGAACAAAAACCACTTGTGTCACGAGGGATTACATCTATATACCCTGCGTGTGATTACTGGTTTAGCATGGTCGCTAAATACCTATAGCACATCTCAAAATATTCTCTCAAATATTTTTATATCAAAATTCTCACGAGTACTGACCATCATACGGCACCAATAAATTAATACATATTTTAAGAACGAATCTCTGAAACAGACTTCCAAAAACGCATCTCGATATTTGCAACCCCCCAAAGTGTTGCTCCCTATTAAGCAACGGTGTGGTTTTGATTCTTGTTGAAATTAATACATATTGTAAAAACGAATCTCTGAAACAGACTTTCAAAAAGACAACTCGATATTTGCAACCCTCCAAAACTGTTGCTCCCCGTTAAGCAACGGCGTGGTTTTGATTCCAATTAAAAAACCGTATCTTTCGTCTCCCGAGTTCGTCGAACTTCCTCTTCCCTCGCGGAGGGTTAACCATCCTCCGAGTCTTCTCGCGAAGTTGGTAGCCCTCTGTGGCGTGTACCAACGCGCTGGAAACGAGTGTCATCGGGTGTGCGCCGACTGCGCGGATGACGCCCCGTAAAAACGGGCACGAAAAAAGCGCTAATGCCGGCGGATTCCAGAAGGAGGGTCCGCTTCTTGCCGTTGGAGCTGGCCACGCACCGGGTACGGTCGACTTTACGAAACTGGTATATCATCACGGCATTCTTCCCGCGGCCCAGCGACGATAGTAGCAGCGAAGACAACGACAGCGACGCGGACGACGTCGACGACGACAACGACGAGGACGACGACGTGGACGACGACGACGACGACGAAGATGAAGAGGAAAAGGAAGAGAAGTAGGAGGAGCGGGAGGAAGAGCAGGAGGAGGACGACGAACGTAAATTTCTGTACTTCTTTATGCCCGGCGGACGTTTAAAATCCACTTTAGCTCCTCCGCCGTCTCACAATGGGACCACCCAGCACTACGAGCGTTCACGACCTTTCCTCTGGCTTCGATATTAAAACCGAACGTTGTAACGATATGACGCCGATGACTCCGGAGTGTCCCAAGAGGGAGGCGTCGGGCTACGCGGTGGTTGCAGGGAGGCAAGACTGCTGGCGGACATTGCAACGAAAGTGTGCTAGAGATATTAATTGCTCGATTGGTTTATAAATAATACATAGCGTTTCGCGTTCTCGAGCGGGGAAGCGTTTCTGAAATAGCCGCGGAGACTTGAAAAATGAACCGAGGGAGAATGTTACACAGGTAGAAAGGATGGTCACCGATGTAATAAAACTTCGCTCTTAAAGAGGATAGAAGTTGTCCGGAGTCGTTTCTGGTCGCGACGCTTGTAGTTAATATGAATTGCTGCTCTATTTATAAATCGTCCATGCCCCGGCGGGCTTCGACTCGTCCTTGAGAATATTTAATCGTAACTGGTATCGACTTTTCTATGGTAACGTTGGAACGTGACGAATAAAATGTATTTGAAGTCTGTGGTACAATGTATGAGCACGTAGCATGACTTGAAATTGGGAAGAGCTATTTAAGTACTTCCTTAAACCCTTTTTTCCTATCGTTCGTGTATACTGTCCTCGAATCGTGTATAAACATAAAACAAACTGAACGTTTGAATATTTATAATGAAACACGATCTTTTTTTTTATCATTAATACACAGTACCTTATTATCCTACTCGTTAAACACTCCTTGCTGAAATGTACATTCTGGTTCACCACTGGCGCATTCGTTTGGTACTACGCATTCGATTACGTTTAAATTTCATTGATCACCGTAATTCGAGCGGATTTGAAAACACTACCGGACATCGTCCAGAAATTCTGCATAGGCGTACATTAGGTATCCATTACTGGGACGTTGTTCGAAGTCGTGCGTTTCGTTCATCACGGTAGGAAGCATCCGAGGTGGTGTGCACTTTACGCGGCGAGGATAACGTGCTTTTAATGCACGTGTGCGGCATCGACTCGCGGACAAAATCCCCGTTTCCACTCCTCTTTCTTACCGGCCGTCGCATTTTACGGGTATTCCTGTTGGACGCGTGTCCGAATTACTTACACGTTGCCGCTACCAGCCGTCGCGGTTTATTACGGGATCGTAGCGCGAGCTTAATTATCCGCGCGACCCCGCTCTAATGGGAAGAATCAATCTTGAGAGGCGCGGCATTCATCTTCGTTCCAAGCGTCCCCGGAATCGTCCTCTTTGACCGTCGTTGGCTTCATTCACCAGGGTCATTCATGCCGAGCTCTCTCACGTCCTTGATATACCCACCGTCGAGCCTGCTAACCCTCGATCGTGAACCGGCAATTTGCGTTTAGACGACTCTTCCTTCGCAATTGTCTCGCGAGCCATTGATTACTTCTCTTTGTATTGTTTCTGATATATTTTGATACGGTTTGTTGGGTGATTTAGGTGCAGGATCAGTTCCCTTTGCAGCGCGCGCACGCGGCCGTAATTGATTTTAATTGGGATTCTTGCTGAGGGGTTGGTACTGGTATTTTATAATGGCGAGGAGGTCGGTTATTGTCTCGATTTTTTTTTTTATTTGGTATTAGCGATTTAATCTGACATTTGGTTTATAAGTGGAAAATGACTCACGATGATGCGACTACTTTCGCCTCGTCGCACATATTGCATAAATTGTTCGACGATGGCGTGGATTATTGCTTTGCAACTACTTGCGGGACGTTTGCTTTATGCAATTCAATTTTCGACATTTTACTAGTCGCGAACAAGTTTTCAACGCTCTCGCGGTTTAGCTTTCATCTTCAAGCTTTTAAGTACCAGGAAGAGATCCAGCCTTTGCATTATGTAATTTATTGATCTTCCAGATTGTTCTCAGCCAATTCTAGTTTTATTCCAGCTGGTTTCGACATTTCACTTTAAGCATAAAGAGAGAAATTGCTTGTAGATGTTTACAGTTTAGCCTTTTATTGACTTTGCTTTCACTAGCTGACGACTATCGAGTTCTTTTCCTGGTTATTACACGAATCGAATTGCCGTCGCTCGAATTCGATTGCCACTATCCTAAATCGATTTCACTTCGACTATTTGACTTTAAACTCAAATTTATTATCCTTTTAATAAAATTAAATGAAAATGAAATACAACTTTACGATATTTCGAATCAATATTTCCTACCGTACATAGGGTATAATGGTTCGTTTAGCTTTTTTTTAGACAATTGACAACTATCGAATAGTCGTTTATTACCATTAATCAGTTTCGTACTTGCAACTTCAATAATTAACATGGGGAACTTCGTATTATTATTTTTTTTTTTTTTAGTAGGGATAACATTATTTTACTTACATTCTTATTTTTTCGGTTATAAATCATACGAGCTACCTTGAGACGTGCATGCATTTTCGGTCCTTACAGCGCGAAGTGTAAAAATATCAATCTTCAGTGACCTATTTAACATTTTTGAATCATTAAAAGGTACTTATGTGCTTTCTCCATTAATTTTATAAATTACCCTCGGATTATTAATTACGTATATATTATCCCATCCACGTGGGAGAAAGACGCCGCGCGGCTAAGAGAGATAAGAAAAAAAGAAGTGAGAAAAAAGGGAAATCACGTCATTCGATTCTGACTCATCTTGAACCATAAAACGGCACTAAATTACTTCGAGCAACGTGGAAGGCCGTCACCCGAAGCTGCGCGGTCTGCCGAGACAAGCGCAAAAAGAGTTCGATCGACATTGCACGGTGACCGAAAATGGCGCGACGTCGTTTCGCTAGCCGGAAGTCGTACGGTTTCTCGATAAATTATCGGGAATACCTGCGAGCATTGCTTCGTTACCGAGATACCCGACTTCCGAGGGAACGTTACCGTGGCGCAGTCGTCATCCTCGAGACGGCTATCCATGGTCGCGAAACTGATCCGGCTAACCTTCGTCCGTGGATATTTTCGCAACGCGAACGCGTGGGCTTGGCCACGTCAGAGGTCAAATATAAGAGGAAGGTGAAAGGAGGACGTTGGGCATGGATCTGGAAATTGTAGGGTGAACCGAGCCAGAGAATAAACGATCAGAGGTATAAATGATCTTCGGATTAGTCGATTCTAACTCGTTATTAATTACTTTCGTTTAATAAAATTATTTCCCCAAAGAAATTTTATGAGCACGTGCGTTTAAAATATAAAATTTAATAGATAATCTCAGATGCGTGACGGAATTATAATTATTTTTTTTTTTTTATGCAAAATAAAAGTACGAATGAAGACTATGCACGCGCGATTCACTGTATTGGTGTGTCTGTACTAGCGATAAGTCGAACTGCGAGAAATAGGAAGGGCTAAAGAGTGTTATTTAGAATTAGAAGACGAAAAGAGGAGGAGAAGGGGTAGAGTGAACGTCCTCGTGACATCGAAATGCCTGTATAAGTAAGACACGCTGGGGATGTCTACGGGGGCTTCACTTGTAACGACGTCCTTGCACTTTCCCACACGGAGGACGTTTTATAGAGGCGCGTCTCTATCCGCGATAGAACGATCGTTATGCTTTCGCTCACATCAGCAACGATGTGCACCGTGCAGCGTTATGGTTCACCGTCTGTTCGCTCTGCAAGAAAGCCCGCGTCCCAGGTGACCATTCTTGCAACCGGCTGATGTCTACATTCTGTAATAAAGGCACGTCGACAGGCACGAGTGTAATTTCGAATATGCGTGTAAACAATTTACCGAGTTTGCTCGTTTGCTCGATGAAAAGTTAAATGCCGCAAGAACCCTTCGCGGACGCCCATTACCCGTTACTGATTCGAAAACAACAATGCTCACATTGGGAACGGTTATACAGCTGCTAATTAAAAGTTATTGTATCTTTTCATCACGCATTTTTTGTTTTACATAAGGTGATTATTTACTTTCAACAAGACAACTCCAATCGCGTTGGCTTCTACATATGCTTTTAGCAATGATTTCAAGTAACTTGTCTCCACTTTACGTTTCACTGGTTGATGGAAGAGTATCGAAATTCAGATTAGTTCATCTTTATCCAATTATATTGTACATCCTGTACACTCTTATTAATTTCACTATTCTATGTGCATTACACGAAACTGTATTTCCTGCATCCAAAGAAAGAAACTATATAACAGTTTAAAAGAATGTAAAATTATCTTGTTCGAAGAAACTATTTACCTGTACATTTTCCCTTATTACACTTTATTTCTAGACATTATAAAAGAGAAATGTGAAATATTTTAGTTTAGTTTAATAGTATATACCGTTATTACAATCTTTTTGCGTACAATTATGCGAGTTTATAAACGTTCTTTAAGAATAGCAGACGATAGCTCATTTTGTTTATTTCGCGGGAGCCAGATGCGCGAAATATAGTTCAAGCGGACACCACCAGGGGTTCAATGACCCGTCAGATGTCAGTACAAGCTGCGACTTAAATCCTCGATATATCGATTGTATCGATAAGTAGATCGATAGTATCTGTAACGGTCAGTTCAACGTACGCCGCGTTAAACATATACCACGTCTCTCGTCGCGTCGTGTACGTTTCTATTTTATGTTTAACAAATCGTCCGTCATTCGTGTTTAATTCGTCGAAGTTGTTCCTCGTTTAACCAAGATCTCGACAAACATTGCGTACATAAAATTCTATCGCAGCGTCAGTTTCTCTAGTGTCGTGAAATATTACGCGTAATGGCGACGCTATGATAACCACCTCGAAAGCGTCGAGTTCTTTCTAAGTTTCAGTCGGTTATTCTTAAGATTACCAATTAATTACTATCTTATTATGTACTATTTTACGCGATTTTTTACGTGATCAATGTTAATGGCCGCGCAGTGAAGTGAACGATCAACTTTTGGTTTTGTGCATCATTTCGTCGTATGTGATTTCGACCATTGTCAGTAAAGGATTAATACAACGAGGCAATGCCAGATTTAGGAGTAGCAGACAAATTGTCAGCCGAACAGGTGAGTGCGAAGCACATTGCTTTAAAGAACATTGTATGTGTACGATACAAAATTGGGGGGAGAGAAAGGGAAGAACAACCCTTTGCATGGAAATCATTATCAAATGGATATATTTTATTTGACGAGTTCTTGAATACTATATATAATATAACCAATTCAAATATTTACGTGAATGCTCTTATCATTCTCCATTTTCTCAGTGTACACGACTAAAGGTCTATTAACAACAATTTTACTTGCGCGATGCAACGAAACTTTTACTTAGCAGCAGAACAGAGACACATTCGTCCAAGTACTCTCTCTCTCTCGTACAATTTTAATAGAATTTTCATGAACGACAAAACCGTGGCGCCAGAAATGGTCGTTAGCGCGCGCCTAGCCCGAGGTGACGCAAATTCAGCCGATAAAATCGAAATTTACTGTACCGCGGCCCGTTCGTTTGTTCCTTTACCGATCGTCGTCGCTACCGTTCGATAATACACTATTGGATTGTTCGTTGGTGACTGTGCGCGCGTGCGTTCCCGATTATTTGTCCCCCCCTCGTGTTCGTTCGCCGCGGGACGACGAGTCGCTGAGAAAAATAGGCGTCGAGATAAATCCTGCAGCCGGCCGATAGCGGCGATCGCTCGACAATGCGTCTGTACACGCGTCGATCCGCGGAATTGTGTCACAAGCGGCGTGTTCCGTCGACGCGTAACCTGCCCATTGTATTCGCTTCGAGGGACTGATAGCCGATAAAAATCGTAGCGACAGACGGGAACGATTTATGCCTGTCCGCGCGCAGGTGCCGCACAAGTGTATTTTCATGTTCGCGCGAACCTGGCCACCGTTCACGGTGAAAACGTTTGCCCGCCACGGGATCGCAATCTCTCCCTCGACGTCATGAAATTGATTGAAACGGATCTACCGAACACCGCGCGGTACAAGCAAAAAATCACTGACACCGCGGAACGGCGGTTTACGCAGTTCAATTTATTGGATAACAGTCCCGCGGTACACGACATCGACGTTAGCCTCCGCTTTGTTCTTTTAACGCTCGCAGATCGTCGATAACATTGTTACACAACATAGACCATTCAGAGCGCCGAGACAGAACTTACGATACTTTCGTTCACGTGCAACTTTGCGATTCCATATCTCGGCTGGTTTCACGTTAAAAGTTAAATCGATGTAGCGCAGGTATCATTTGGCACAATTCCGATTCACTCTCGCGTCGTTCGAACTCGCTGTGTTCGATTGAAAAAGAAAAAACGATACTTTAGTTCACGTGCAACTTTGCGATTCCATATCTCGACTGGTTTCAAAGTTAAAAGTTAAATCGATGTAGCGCAGGTATCATTCGGCACAATTCCGATTCACTCTTGCGTCGTTCGAACTCGCTGTGTTCAATTGAAAAAGAAAAAACGATACTTTCGTTCACGTGCAACTTTGCGATTCCATATCTCGACTGGTTTCAAAGTTAAAAGTTAAATCGATGTAGCGCAGGTATCATTCGGCACAATTCCGATTCACTCTTGCGTCGTTCGAACTCGTTGTGCTTTGAGAAAAAGAAAAAAACGAGCGTATCGGTTGGAGTGATCTTCTCGCGCGAATCGTGTCCTCGTGGCAGCTCGATTCCGTACGAGGCGAAGTTAGTAAGACGGGGTGAGACATTCGCGGCGGGCAATTTTCGAACGCGAACCGCGGCGCTACCGGTTATCGCGGACCGATATGGTATAAATCGTGCGGTGAGTTATCGAACGGCGTCGCGGAGACGGTGTGAAATGTAGGTTGCAATATTCTATGTAAGGAGCACCGTACGAGCAAGCGTGTCGACCGTATCGTGCACGGTGTCAAAACAAATCGGGTACTTTTACCAGGTAACGCAGTCATTAGAGGCATAACTTATTCCCGGATCGTGCGTCCCTTGGGCGCTGATTTGCACGATCGGATCGTCGTATACACGCCGGATAGATTTATTTCCACCGCGATCGGCGACTGTCGGTTTCTTGAGTTATGCCTGGATACGCTCGCCTGGGTTCGATCCGCGCAGAAGCGTCAGCCGTTCGGTTGGACTTACGCGGCAAATTTATTTAACCCACCGTGGGCTTTTAATTGCTTCTAATCTATGACGGCTGAATTCGTATTAACGATCGCCTCTGGCAGGCATCGATTTTCCTCGGAAACGAGAAGAAAGTGCGATAAGGTTAAGGCAATCTGTTTAATAACGCGATGGAACTAGGATTATTCTACCAAGTGTTTTGCAATATGTTAGACCAGATATCTCTAACACGTTTCTCGATAACAGAACGGTTCGAACGGCTCGAATAACTTTGCGAATACTTGCCAACTCGAGGACATTGTACGGATTAGACGGCAATCGTGTTGAAGTATAGAAGTGCTGGCTTTGAAAAGCAACGAAGAAATGATTCGCAGCATTGTGGGCGCCAATAAAATAGCTGCCATGCTGTTCGAGACTAAAATGTTACACCGATGATCTAACTGGAAACTCTGAAACCAGTTTCTAATAACTTTTCGCAGCGAGACGAGTGACAAAGCAAAGGGAAACGCGTGGCCGCGTCGGATAAAGCATACGAGCCGCATATTTATTGCCATTTAAAACGTAATACTGAATGCGTTATTAAGATTGCGGCGATTAGATGCAAAAATGAAATATTTAGTATATGCACTACCGATGGGATCCTTCACCTGCTCTTTTAGGCGGTTTAGAATCTCATTTGCATTTTAAACGTACACACTCTACTATCTATATCATAATTTTTAAAATTTATTGAAATTTTGAAGTATACGTTTTTATTTAAATTTATATTATAATTAGAGATTCGAAGGTGCTTCGAAACCAAATTCAGATAAAATAAATCGTTAAACGTTTGCAATTTCACCACGAATCGATTGCAGTACGCACAGTGATGTTCAAAAATAATTTCGATTCAAAGAAATAGATATTCCATAGAAAATTGATCGCTTGTATCATTACACACTTACTGTACTTACACAAATATCGAGTAAAAAAGCAATGGCAATAAATAATCGCCTCGTATAGTGGAATATTTGAAGAAGATACTCGGCATTGTAAACGATCAGGTTATCAAGCGTTAAATACTAAATAAACATCGGGCATAAAAAATTGCGTCGATCGATAAATCACGTTTGACAATTTTCTCATTACCAAGCGAACAGCGAAGCGCACAATTAGCTGTGTTTACAGAGCGTTAAAAGATACATCCCGGGACGGTTCGCGTAATAACGTTTAGGGTATATAGCGAAATTTATGGCCTACGTAGGATCATTATACACCACCTAACAGGACGGGTCGTTCAAGTGGAACAACATTGTAGCATGCGAGTTACCACCGGCACCGAGAAGGTGGAAGGTCAGGCTTTCAAAGAAAAGTAAACTGCACGCCAGTGTCGTTTTCTAAAGCTACAGAAATGCCAGTGCTTTCAATACTTTGCATAGGTCAAGGATCGCGTTCACTACAAAACGTTCGAGTTCGTGCTGTTCAGAATCGGAATTTCAATTTTAACCTGTACTCCTGTCGTTCGAATCATTTGCTTCCTAACTCGCATTTTTCCTGCGCTTCCCACGTGCGATCTCTCGGAATCGAAGCGCGAATTTCTTGGTTTTTCTCCGTAGAAATCGGAATAAAGGAACGCAAATTCGTCGTGTTTTTATTAATCGATGGATCCGATGAAATGATCTGGCGGTTTTAAAACGCGACAAATTTCGTAGAACTCGACGATAGACGAGAAAGAATGGAAAAAAAAGATCCGACTGTGACGCGTTTGCGAATTACAGAATTAAAGTTCGAGGTTGTCGAATCAGCCAGAAATAGGCAATATTAATGCGATAACGGGAACAGATGTAATTTACTTTATTCTCGGAATAGATTTCGATTAAAATAACCGCACGCGCACAGAGATGGCCGCGGTGCGATACGACAGATATGAAAATGGAGTCACGGGGTAATAAAATATAATTTAGGAACCCAGTTTCACCACAGAACGAAGTATAATGATGTTTGTAGTGAGATTGAACGAATACATCTCCATCAGCCTGTTTATCATTTATATATAAAACAATAGAGGATAAATAAGACGCTACAGCGATACATCGTGTTAGGCGCGAAGTTTAGAAACACCTGAACACCTTTCCAGCATATTCGATACGATAAATTTGCAAAAGCGAAGGAGCTAATACTACCGCAACAATAGATTACGACACGCGAGCTCCTTATCGTAATAAAATCAACCTTGCACGAGAATCAGCGCGAAGAAACGTACGACCCGGCATACTTCGTTGTCACGAGAAAGCTGTATTTATGTACAGCGGCTTAGAAAAATGTACAGCTAGTCGAGAGTGTGAGAAAAGTACGTGGAAAAATAGGAGCTTCCAAAAAAGAGAGACGCACTGTCATATAACGATGTTCCATTCTTTTCACATTCTCGATGAATCAAATCAATTTTTGCACGATTCCTCTCATTTTCATAATCTACGCGTTCTTTTAACAAACCGCCGCGTTCTTCAGATTTCTTCGACGATTCGATAGATATTGTAAATTTTCAAATAAAAAAAATATTAGAAAGTTCTGCGCACACGCTCTCTCGTGCTCTCGAACGAGAGGCGAGCAACGTTGCGACGCGTTGCACACGCAGTAGTACACGCCGATTAAGATCGGACAGTTCTGTCGAGGCGCGAATGAAAATGATCGACGACGCGGGCGAATGAAAAATGGGGGATGGGCGGGAATGGGACGTTAGCGGGGTACTCTGCTCGCATCCGGTCTAACGGAAAATATCGCGGACGTGATTAATAAGACGGTGGGCACGTTTCTGTGAAGTGTCTGGCACCGGGTCAAGTATACACGCGAGGCCGCCAAGAGAAAGGGTGAAAGGGGGAAGAAGATTCCGCGGTGCAAAGTCATAGGTTAAGCATCGCGGTGTGTACACACGGCAGAGACACGACTACCACGAGCGCAGGGGTGAAAGTTTACCCCGAGAAGTCGATTCTCTCGCGCGCGCGGTCGTGCGATTCACCGTGAGCGTCGATACAACTTTCCGTGGATGCGCCTTCGGGCTGGTTTCTATGCGGGACGCCTAGCCGGACGAGGGTTCCTGTTTTTACCTGCCCGGCTCATTGAATCGCTACTTTAGTGCTTTCTAAACCGGGATAGGAAAGGGAGCCAGAGTTTCGAAGTGATATATCACGTTTTTAATTTCGTAATTGCATTCCTCGGATGGTCGAGTCGATTTTGCAGATGGTTTTATATGGTATAACGTGAGCGAATGCGTACGATAGTTTGGAAGGTTTGGAAAGAATTGGGTAGAAATCAAAATAAATATACTTAGAATTGAGATAGTTTTATGGGAACTACCAGAAAGAAAAATACTGGAAAAATTAGAAATGAAGTTGCTATGATATCCATAAGAGGTAAAATTGTTTGCATCCAAGTTTTGTTAAATATCCAGAGATGGATTGACAGAGACTACACAAGAAATTATTGACAAAAATATATATATCAGAGTTTATTAAAAGTAAAGAAATGTAAGGAAAAAAGGGTGCGATGTGTTAAAGAAAATATTAGAAACCTACATTCGTCAAGTTTTACTTATTCGACCCTGATTTCCTTTATATTACTTAAAAAAATTTCAAGTAAAAGAGAAACAAAATTTATATCCAGTTCATCCACCCCTAAAAATGTTTTCCTTTCTCTCTTACATTCTACGCTTTATAATAAAGTACACTATAGTATACTATGAAAAGAAAAAAAAATACAAATTCGGTAGATATTCGCATTCGAACAATTTCCTGGTGAAACGAAACGTTCAGGGGAGGAAACGAAAATTCGTAAGCGAATCATGCCCGTGGATCATCGCGTAAATCTGTTCAATTAAAGAGGTCGCGTCGTGACTCTCCGGCGGGCAGGATAAAATCGTCTCGTTTTCCCACAAACTCCGAACTTTCCCAGAGTTGGCGCGGGCCGACAGCAACAGCTCGATCGCTATCGATCGGTCGTACCGCGAGATCTAATCACGGGTAACAATCAGAAGTCTCTGCCCGCGACGGACTGGTCGAAAGCGCGCACCTGTGGCCTCGTCATTGTGTGGAAATGATTACGCGGAAGACACCTGGCATTCCTGCGTCGCATAATGTCTGTCGAGTAAATAGCACGGCGAGGATATCGGACGCGCTCACGTTCGCTTCGTCGCCGGAATGTGGTTTCCGCGGTGGTTCGACGAGGACGACGACGCGGACGACGACGAGGACGACGAAGACGACGACGATGCGACGCTGCTGCCAAACGTTTTATCGGTTAATTACCCGAGAGGTGCCTAATTAATTACGCGGCTTCGTTCCCGTGGCACATTTGCTTAATTGTACCGGCCGGTCTCGCGGTTAACGAACGTTTTCTACACGATTCCCTAATCACGCCCGGTGTCCTGCGAACCGAGATCTATACACGCACGAGTTACGCCTCTTTTCATGTGTAACCTTGATTAACTAGTTCCTCTCCCGCGTCTTAAACCTTTGGGGGCTATGACCGTTGGTAACCCAGTACTACGACCGGAGACTGCTATTTTTGCTGAAAGAATTTCGAAGTTACCGGAATTTCAATATCACTGAAATTTATTGGAAATGCAAACGAGATACATGAAATGCCAAACTGTCTTCATCCGAGTTGATAAATGGTAAGGATATTAAGTTAGTTACACGTGAAATCAGTGTTTCAGTGTTTCCTAGTGATTTTAAATATATCTGTTCCTCGCTAAAAATGATCCCAGAACGCGTAGGAAATATCTCGAGGATGGCTGCAGCGCATCTAAGCGATAAAAACAAGGTTTCATTTCCAAATTATGATCAATTTAACGATCAACGCTGAATACAAGTCCACAGACGTCTTACTCTCTCCGTACGTTCAGGTGCTCGGATTAACTGGAAACCGTGTCGAAATTTTTCTCGTACATCGCACGAATCATCTCCAACGCTAACATTAATTGACGCGAATGAAACATGAGAAAAAAAGAATGTCCGTGGAAACTCGCGCACGCTCAGCGATTAGAACCCAACAACTGCGATCTCTTCTTTGCCTCCCCGTTTATCCGAGCGATCGGACATTTCTTCTCGTTATCACCTGTCCTCCCTACGCGCGCCCATCATTCTTACCTCTCTTTTTCCTCTAATTCACTCGATGTTGCCGATGCATCAGTGTCCCCTGGTCCGCGCGTTTAATTTAAACGCGTTCGCGGCGATTAATATCGATCGCGGACTCCTTCGCCGTGCCTCGAACGCCGCGGACGGTTCGACGCAAAAAGAGGAGGAACGGGAAACGGTCCGCGTGTGTTCTGGGATACGCGCGCGGATATACCGCACGACGGACCCGGTTTTAATCTTACTTATACCGGGATTCGATGGAATTAATGGCCACGCCTCGTGGCGGGCGCAATACCCTCGATTTCCGGGACCACGGCCCCGGAAAGGATTCTTCTCACGTGTTGGTGGGGCCCAGCCGACGCACTGGTGATGTACACCGGGTTGGAATGCGCTAGAGCAGGCAAATACCAGATGGCGAACGTCCACGAGATAGCGGAACGATTCCTGTTAGGGTGGAACGGAAAGTTAAGGGGTGGACGAGGTCGGTCGAGGTTAAGGACGGAGTCAATTGCTGCACCGTTGGTACCATTCATGTTCGATGAGAATTCGTTCGAGGGCTGCTTTTGAGACTTGAGACGCGTGTGCCTTCGATTTTTCCTTTTCAGCAATTGTTGTCCACGAATGTTATTAACGGCTGATATCTCTCGATTGCGGTTAAACGTAAATGCTTAAAGTAATAGAGGAGATACATAAGGAGGATAGGTTTAGAATAAAAAACTAATTTTAGGAGAGGTTGTTGCCATTTTGCAATCGCCCTCAATGGGGATACGTTAAGCAATCGTATTTTAATTTGCAGAAAACAGATGCAAAGTATAAATTATTCCCATTATCCTAAAAATATGGGTCAATTTTCAAATTTTTGTTGTGCAGTAAAAAAGAGATCGTAATTGCAGTGATTCGCAGGATGTTACAAGCGCTCGATAAATCCAGATGTTTTGCAACGGTTACGTGACAGTTGATAACCAGAAAATTATGCTCTGCTGTCGGTTTTTTTTTTCGCTTGCCTCGATACACGCCGGGAGAAAGTTGCCGTTTCGAGAAAGCGGTTATCCCGGTTTTTTTCCCTCCGGACGAATCGAAGGTTTCGCGATTCGATGCGAAAGAGTTTCGTTGCAGGTGATGCGTTTACGTAACCGTGCGAAATATATAATTAAGCGATCCAGCTTGCAGCTCGTCCCTCGATCGCGAGAAGCGAGAGCCGAAAGTTCGCCTCGCGTCGAGTCTCTTACGTGTACCCACGCTCGCGGGGTTACGTAAACGAAACGCGGGGGGCAAGCTGACCGATCGGACGATTAAACTTTTGATATTTCCAGAGACGCGACGCGATGGTCGATGGACACCTGTTCTCGTTTCGTCCTCCAACGAGCGTTCAACTTGCCAACGCGTGCCATTTTTCGCCAACGATCGCGCGCCGCCAGGCTACCCGGTTTCACTCGACATCGTCGCAGCGGCCGCCTGGCTATTGCAAATCGCTTTCAGCGGTAATAAATAGGGAGCCGTATCGAAACTGGTTTGATTAGTGAAAACAGTTTTCACCGGGCAGCTGTTTCAATTGGCCGTTTTGCATTTCGTAATTTGCCATGCCCGCGCTATCAATTAGACACGTTTGCTTGACGCTGCGACTTGCACGCCGAACTGCTGAAGAAAGCTGCCCGCCGCGGAACGGGCAATGGATTTTAATAAACGTTAATTGACGGTGCCATAGGTGGGCATCGAGCCTGTTTTTCTAGACGCGATTGACAGGTGGTGGCATAATATTTTGACTGTGCTCATTGTTGATTTTACGCGAAATTTATGCTTGTTGCTGGGGGTGTTGCAAACAGATTATGAAATCGAACTTGAAGAGTGAGATTTCAATCTTACATATGATTTATGTAATATACTATCTATAATTTTGCATTAGGGTTTACATAATATTCGAGTTAACCCTTTGCGCTCGACGACTTTTTTGGTCGGCGACGCTGCAACTCGAGACAATTTCGCGCGTTAAATGAATTTGCAGAAGAATTAACACACGAAAGTGTTATATATTGATATATTATCTGTGTTTACATTCTTGAAAAAGATAATTATCGGAGTTCAAGTTCTGTGTAATTGTAATATTTTACGAAACACTTACCAAGGTATTCTGAAGTGCCAGGATCTTGTGGGTGATCGCTGCTACTTCCGGATTCACTGTCTGTTACATTAATTTTTCTATTCCTCGCATCCGATACGTCGTTACTGTTTACACTTGCTCGAAATTAAAAACGAGTGGTGGAAAATTTCGCGACACGTGTGCTTCCTACGACCGTCGAAACTGTACTAACGCTAGACACATCGTATTCAGGACTACAGTCGTAGAATTTTACGTCACAATGTCACTTTCCAACCGAAGACATAAACAGCCTAAGGGACCGCATTCTCGAACCAATACTTCGCATCTATCAATTGAAGATAACGAAATTCAACGTAAATACAGCCGCTCGAGTTGCCACGCGAAACATCGTGGCGAGTGAGAATCGCCATTCGAGCGCAAAGGGTTAATATATGTTCTTACTTAATATCATTTTAAATTATATAAAATTATAGAAATACAGATTCTCTTGTACAGTAAAATTGATCAAAATTTCGTAATCATTATCTGTAAAAATGACGAATATTATAGTCGTCCTGAGAATCGATCTGAAATGTTTGCGGTAACGAGAAACTTAATTGGAACTGATTTCGCAGCTCGATCCGATCTCTACGAGATCGCGATCAGTTAAATGTATTTTATACGCGTTCGATTTGCAGGATTTATTAGATCAGCCATCGCAATGGGTTCGTAGCAACGAGTTTATATTACTTTTGCGCACCCTCGACAAATAAGGTTTCAATTAAAATAACCGTAGCCTGACACTCTTCGGTGTCTCTTACGTGCGATCGTGTCGGTGTCGAACGGGGAACGTTACGTAACGGCCTGCCTTGTACAAGGATTCGAGGAGGCCTGGTATTCGATAGAGGGTTCAGCTTTCTCTCCGTGCGAACTTATTGCTCGTAGCGTTTTAACGAGACCAACACGAGACGTCTTCGAGTGTCGAGTTTACGTTATCTAACGGGAATTATCATATCTACGCCGTTCGATTTTATTCGCCATTCTTTTACGGTTCAAGGAAATAGGAAATTCTGCGCCGCAGAGGTAGATTAATTCGATTCCATTTGCGCTACGAGGACACGGAATTCAATCGGGCATTTTTACACGGGCGACGCATAAATTGCAGGTTGATTAAAAGGTTCAGCACATGTTTCGCAGGCATAAATGTCATGCAGCTACTACTATATTAGTTCCTCGATTTTATCGGTTGCAAGACGCGACATAAGTACCGGATCAATTTCATTTTTGCAAAGAGCAATGCGATTAGTCAATGATTTTTCCTTAATATTTCGTAATTAACGAATTCGTACCCAACACATTATCGCAAAATAAAAAAAAACAATGTCCTAAGTTTACGTCGCAGACCATCCCTTAAACAGTGTCCGACTTGTGGTCATCTTCAAACGGTTCAAACTTTTCATTTTTCACAATACATTTCATAGCACTTTTAACACTCTAGTATCGAAGCAAGTATAAATAGCAAACTAACCGTAAATCGTTGAACGCAAGTAATGGCCTCCTACCGAGAACGATACATAATGATATAAATGGGTGTCCAGCAATCAGCGGGATTGCTATTCAAGAAAAACCGTCTATCTAACTCCGTTCCAACAAAATCGAGATCACGCTCGTGATCAATGGCACGGGTTCGCCGCGTTTTATTGGCACAGTTCCCGCATCAATTCCGATTTCTTCTATCGGCTCTGGCGGCCGTAATTAGCTATCGGTGAAAATTGAAAAATTGTCGCCGTCGTATAGATAAACGTTCAATCACGATCGTCCACCAGGAAGCGGCGGCGATTCCTCTAGATTGGCTCCTTTGAGAGGCTTTAGCAACCTGCTGCGCCTCGCATGTGTTGCACATAAATTCACGGGTTGACATTGGGCAGCCACCTGCGATACGCGTGACCGCGTGACGAGGCACGGCTGAAGCCGCCGTCGATCGCGAAATTATCGGACGATGAAACGGTTCTCTTCCGGGTACCACGTGGGTACGATTTAGCCGGCGCAGGGTACACGCCTTTTGCCAACCGGGTAGATTTATTCGACGCGTTCACGAGATGTTTTCGAGGGGCGATTCCCCGCGCCACTCGGCCGCTTCGTTCGTCTCGAACGTTTTGCGCGGCCTCTTCCGGTTCACGCCGCGTTGCGTGTCTGCACGCTGCGAGTTAAGGGCGCCGGTTATACCTGATTCACTCAAATTCCATTACAGTGTTTAATGTCCTGGGCGTTTGTCAAGAGGTTCGTTTGAAATAGCGCACACGGCGTATTTCTATGCGTTCGTATTTGCTTCGAGCGTAATACTTTTCGAAATTCCAATATCGTAGAGTATTTAGGTTCAGTAACTATTTGTAATGTATCGAAGGAAAAGAAATATTATTTAGAAATTGTTCTTCCTACGTGCGAGGGATGAACATTAATTATATAACATAATTACATAATATATTACATAATATATAATAAACAAACAACAAAACAATGAACATTATTTGTTTTAATATGTAGAAATTATAATTTAAATGTCCATTTGCAATTATAGTGAGAAAAATATATTTCTAAAAGTAGTTATGAACGAATGAATATCATTCAATTAATACTTAGATAGATCAACGATCATTTCTTTCGTGTTCATAGAATGAAAAACATACTTTTAATTAAAAATGGTTCGTTTAATTCATTGGCATTCATTGGATACAACTTGGCAATAAATGTTAGTCAACAATAACAATTTACATTTTGTAATAAAAATTCATTAAAGAATCATTCTGCAAGCTCTGTGGTGCATGCAAGCAGCAAAATTCTACCCGTTTAAACTACCAACAGGTTTGTTTTCGTGCGCCACTGTCGATTCCGCCTGCAGAGAGAATAACGCAGTCTATTTCCACATTTGCCGAGTCCTCGTTCAATTAAAAGTCCCGCGTCGATCCACCATTCGCGGAAAAGGGTTCAAATCACCGCGTTAACAATCACGATGCGCGTCGCGGGATTGTTTGAAGATTATGGGATTCGTATCTCGAACGGAGCCGCTAATTATCGTAACAAAGTGAGTCCACGAGGAAAAACCCATTAATGCGTCGTGATAGCAAAAAAGGACGACGACGCGAGCCGCTTCCGTACCATCGTTAACGACGACAAACGCGTTCCGCGTTTATTACTACGAGTCCTTCCGACGTGCACCGAACGCTCTTTTTTATCGTAATCAATTATGGATGAGCTCGAGGCCTGATACGTGTGTGTTCGCCGCTCGAATCAGAGTGCACGACGGGTGGATATCGTCGGATCGCTCGTGAAGATGTATTCGTCAATTTATGACACCGCGCATCGTGAAAGGCAATTAACAACGATGAACTATGTTACTTTTTGTCCCGTCGCGTTAGATCCGGTGATTGTTATCGAGAAGAGAAATCGCGAGGGGAAATTAAAATTTTTCGCATATCGGTGTCGACACAGCGAACGCTCTCGACGCAGAGTTCCAATTTCTCATGTATTCTGCATGTAATTGTAATACACGCGCGACCTTATTTTTATATAAAAAAAGTTCTCAAATATTTCTGTTGAGAAGCTATTGACTTTGATAAGTATTACTGAATTTTTTCACTGCTTTGTAAAGCCTCGAGTGGAATAAAATAGTTTTAGTTTTATCCACAGACCTTGGTCTGTTAAATAAACGAAACGAGTACCTAGTGTCGGTAATTGGAGGAGAGGCTACTGTTCGCGAAGTGATTTTCGTGTAAAGAATTCAGGGTGCACCTGAATAGGTCGAAGAAAAACGAGGAAATCGTAACTTGGTCATAATGCCAGGATTTTTTCGCGTCCCGTGAACGAGCGTGATGTCGCTGAACAATGCCAGGCTCGCTCAGCCGGTGCACCGTTAGTAATTTTCCCTGAGAGACGTTTCTCTGAACTGTCCTTTGTCACTGCCGGTGTGCGATGAAATCTTTTATCGATTCCTCGAAGACATCTCGGAATGACCTTAATAGGTACAAAAAGTGCGAAAATAATGCCGTGGTAATTACCGCGTCCGAGCATACTAGAGCCCCTGATGGCAGTTCCATGTTTCTTCGAGATCATTCCAACGACACGATGCATTACTGTTTTGTCGATACGTGCATAGTCTCTCGTCATTAGCCAATATTTTGCTCCCCAACATTCAATCGTAATTCAATTTCAATCTCTGTTCAGTAATTTTGCTATTCATATAAAATTTGTAATGGGTTTCGATTGAAACGTACGATATTACAGATACAGTATACGAAAAAAGTAATATGTAATTGTATTTGTAATTGTTTTGTCATTGTAGGAAGATTATTTCATTGCAAGTATGCGTAACATGGTACAATAAATATTTTGAGTAATTATAAAATTGAGTGATAAGCATGAATACAGTTAAGAAGCTAGCATAGGTGGCAACATATATTGAGATGGTTAAACTTAAAAATCTCACTTTTCTTACGATAACGAGTGTCACGCATTAACAAAAATAATAACAGGAATTTTTATCGATTATTACGAGAATTAGTGTTATAGAAAAGGAGTGGATGATCTTAAGTAGTAGTTTCTGTCTGACTAGGCTTGTCGTAATCTACTGTGGCGGCGAAAGCTTTTGCTTATGGAAATGACGTTGGTTGCAAATGGATTCAAATTTCTTAGAATTTAATGAAGTTGAATTTCGGTACAAAATAAAAAATTTCTGGCCCATACGATATTTACGAGCAGTTAAAAAATTCTTCGAAGTCTCTCATAAGTTATAACAATTTAGCTATTTTTAAGAAACATGAACTGCATATGCGACGAAAATAATTTTCTTATCTGCAACAATAATTCAGTATATTCTAAACGTTTAATATTTCACTACACAGGTTAGTCTTCTACAAGAAATATATTCATATTATGGAGAAACATTATTGAAAAAGATCTCGACTACAAAGCGTTAACAAATATTTTAAAGAATGCATAATTTCTAAGGTATTTTCACGTAGTATAATGTATACACACAAGATAACTAGACGACTCAAACAAGGATCACGTGTCAACGACGTCACATTTATTGCCTTTATCCTTTCTGAAGGGTATATTAGTTCGAAGACGGTCAGTCTCGAGGATACACGCGACGCAGGCACCACCGATCGTCGATCGCGAATAAATTTACACGAACGAGCGACTTTATACGAGAAACGTTCCGTCCTCGCGTGTGTGTGTGTGCGTTTTCTAAAACTTCGTGGACAATTAATACTGCAGGAAGTCTCACCAATGGCGATACGTGTTATCCAGGCAACCATGTCCGCTGTGTCTCGAATAATGCGTGCGTCGAGTAACGAGCATCATAACGCGTTAGAGGACCTGAACCCAATTTACATAGGGGCATTAATTAGAAAATTATAGTTCGACGCGTTGGCGTAGTATGTCGGAAGGGTGCTCGACAGAGGACTACGCGTCGACTTAACGAGTTGTTTAAGTGGACGTTCTGCGTGCTTTTACTTTTACGTACATGTGTACGCATCGCAATATGGCGGGTGCTACGTTGGAACGCCGATATTGCGCACGTAAGTTATTTCAAACGGGTTCATTTTACGACGCTTACCGTTTGTCCTTTGCGTGCTGTTTTCTTCTCGCCGCACTGTTTCGTTTTTGTGGACGATTCCAGAATCGTCGGTGTTTACGAAATGATGTGCGTCCGTTTGTATTGTTTGGTGGCCACTTTCTGGTTATCAGTGACCATTGTCGAAGACGAAGTATCTATTATTGGCGATGGAATTTCTCTTTAGTTGTAAATAGCTAGTATCGACGACGACATTTTCTTTTCGCTACTTTCGAATGACAATTAGTATTTACCACTCGAAAATCTGTATACATTACGAACATTTATGTTCGTAATATTGAACGCAGATCCTGTCAGTATTGTACAATCTGTAATTTATTAATATATTATTAGTAGTCTATACTCTATAATTTATTAGTATTTACTAGTATTGTATAATTTATATTGTATATTAATTGCTAAATAATCGTCTATATATCGTTTTACATCGCCAATAGTAATCAACGTTGTGACAACAAATGTAATCCTCTATAATGGCAATTAGCGACCAAAATCAATTCTCCTCGCTAAATCTCCATCATCGACAATGATTTCTGACAACCTAAACAGCCATCTACAATGATTATTCATATCGAAAACACTTGAAGATCGATATCTTTCAATTATTTTGATATTTTGACAAATTTCCTTCTCATCAACTTCTGTTCGATGATCGTTCTCCAACAAATCTCGCGAGTAACTGTTATCTACGTTCCCTCTGCGACCTGTACACACGACAAGGCGCAAGATTCGACGCATTTCCATTGACGGAAACCGCGAAACGAAAGGAAGTTCGTTGACCAGCGGCACGACAGCGTTCTCCATTCGATAGTTACGTTGGCGTTGGCAGTGTAGATAGAGGCTCTCGGTTGATCGCGAGGTCATTGGACCAAGGCCGGTCCTACCTGCGTTATTGGTGTCCCTACATAGCCTGGATGTATAACACGTTTATCCCTAGAGCGTTACAGGGTGTCCGCGAAGTAACGTCGACGCCCACTCGACCTTTAAAAGGATCGCGTTTTCGCGAGAGCTCGCGGCCGTGCACGAGACAAGGCAACGGGTTCGTTGCTTCGCGTCGTTCTGCTCTTTCGTGCGATCGAATGGGTTCGTATTTATAGGTTAGGCCACGGCACCGCGAACGCCTACAGGTGTCAAATATATACGGCCGTGTTCGGTTTCAACGGATACGATCGAAGTCGATGGAGACACTTGAAACTTCGCCGATCTCCGTCGTCGTGGACACTTGCTCGTCAATTCAGATTATGCTAGGAATTACGATTGTCCGCTGGTGCTTTATTTCGACAATAGAATAACGGTATCGTAATATATGGGACATTATATACGAACGCTTGCACAGGGGGGGTAGAGTTAAATCTTCTCGTTAAACGAACGAGAAGCTTGCGATGAACGATATTAAATTTAAATATAACGAATGAAGTTTCTGAAAACGACACGAGATTCTTTGATTAATTACAGTTTCAATGGTAGAGTCGCAAGTTATGTTATAACGTAGGCGTATCTAGATGTTAACGTAGAGATTTTCAAGTAGCGAGTACAATAGAAGGAGCGATATGTAATGATAGATATATCACTTGGCTCGATTATCGACTTCGTTATCCGAAGGCACATTCGCGTTTCACCTAGCAGCGAACGTGTTAATGCTAAGGATATGATAATCGGTATAGCAATCAGTATATAATCCATACAACTGGTACTTATCATGGAAAATAGCGTACAGCAAACGTAGCGTTTATAGACCCTTTCTACATGCGATATTTAAGTAAATAAATTACCTCGCTTAGATATTACCGTGATCGACGTTAGCCGTATCTTTTACATCGATTATTAAGTATATTTCATTTTTCAACGGCTGGTTTTTATCAGACAGATAATCCATTGTATTTAAATGAACGTGGGAAACGTGCTGGTAGCATTACGTTCACATGCAAAAAGTCGTGATACGCTGTGGCACGGTATCGTGAAGTAATTGTTCCCAACAAGAAATGCTGACATTTCGTGGCTACTTTTTCGTTCTGGTATACCGTGTACACATTTATGCTCGATCGAAGGAAATTTCTAAACAACAAACGAAACCCTCGTCGAAACGTAATTACAATTTGTAACACTTGTATCTTCTCTAAATAATGCTACCAATAACAACTAATCTACGATCAAGAAACAAAAATGTGGCTCCAAAAAAGATGCAAACTAATGTTCGACATTTTAATGAGAATGCTCGACGACGATAAAATAGTACTGCTCCATCATCGATGTATATTCGTTTCCGATCGAAGCGTAAAGATAGAACGAGCCGTCGAGACGATCACGGACGCGGACTCCGCGGAATCCACTCGGAAGCGTGACGAATGGGCTCGCGGTGCCGCGCCCGCGAAATTCAAACGGCGGCTCACGCCGCGATGAGTTATCGGCGCTCGCGGAATGATCCTCGAGTCCGTTCGAGTTCGATGTTTCGCGCGGGATTCCACGGTTTTACGACGTGCCACGGTTTCAAAGGCCGTCTCGCGGCGCACGGGTTACAGGAATCGCCGTCCCAGGGGTTACGGTCCGCCGCGATTTTTCCGCGAAATCCGTTCCAGCCTCGCAGCCGGATCGCGCGGTACGCGTAATGCTTGCATTATGCCGAGTAATACGCGAATGAAGATTCGAGAATGGGGAAGCAGCCTCTGCCAGCCTCTATTGCTGAGCCGTTATTGCCGTTGTTATTGTTGGCCCCGGGTTGCGCAATGCCTCCGTCATTCTTCCCGATGCATTTCCTTACTCGTTGCCTCGCCACCGTTCCACCTTCTCAATGGTATTATTCTTCTTTTGTTGGGTTCGCCAGCTGCTATTTTGCGGGTTCAAAAGGTTCACAGTGTTATTAGATTGTGACATGGAACGTGTTTGCTTTCGGTGGTTCGACTGTACTCGAATTGTATTAAATGCTAGAGTCTGTCATTTTTTTAAAAGGTGCCATTCTTCTTTAAAGATCGTCCGTTTAGTTTTGTACACCATTGACAGTTTAAATTTGTAATTGAACTCGTCGATTTGTGTATTTTACTAACATGCACGTACACAGGGCTGTCGCTATAAATCGATTAAAATGTCTTGATCAGAGTGCAGAGGCATTTAGAAACGGCGGTAGATAACGAAACTGGTAGCACGTACGTTTCAATTAATTAGCGGCTGTCAATGGTGCTTCAAGGCCTTGTTTTTTTTTTTTTTCGTTGCTACACGAAGCAACAGTTTTTACGTCGCTAGATAAATTATCCGCGAGTGGAAGTCGACTCCGCCGTAATTACCGCGTGCACCTTCTATCGTCGATGCGACAAGATTTAATATCGCGTTAAAATTAAGGGGACTCGACGAACGCGAAAAAGGGACGCCGTACAATATTCCCTAATAAAACAATATCTAATAAGAGCACGCTCGCACGGTAAAATGTATCGCGAATACCGTAAACGCTCGACGACATTGCCATAAACGGCGAATGCAAATTGATACTGTTAATCCCCCGTCCACCCTCTCCGCTCTTTCCTCGTTACTCCGAAGTACGTACGTGTAGCAGATAACAACGTTGACTCACCTAAACAACGTGATATTTATTAGCAGCCCCGGTACCTGTAATTACACCGTGTGGCGCGTACGTTCAACGGAAGCGTACGCCTATTATTCCGCGAGTTCTAATTTACAACTCGCCGCCTAAGTAGAGCCGTATGTTAATTTAAATTCCACCACGATGAGAAAGAGGTGGGGGGAGTCCCCCATTAAGATTAACGATAAAAACGGGAAAGTAACTTGTTTTAATAGTATCGCGAGCTACTGCCTTCGGACCGTTTCTTAACTGAACGTCCCGAGGGGTATAATCCCGGGTACCGTGGATTATTAGAAAAAGCAAATAACTCCATTAGTTTCCACGAGTCGCCTATGATACGGAGCTCGTTATTAAGCAACCGGGTTAATTAGTTTCGATTCCGTCGGTGTATTTGCGGAATCGATTAGCGTTAATGGCGAGGACAAAAATAGCGGCCTGTGCGATCCCTTTGAATCGTTGGACTATGCGCATTTCTCTTCGATTACGAACGCTCTGCGAGAGATTCATTTCCGTTGTTCCCATGCACTCGTCGCATCTTACAACAAATGGACGTGCCGTGTAATTTTCTTTCTCGAACTGCGTCGATCAACTGAAATTAGATACTGCTTAGATCAGAGTGAATCGGAACGACGTTTCGGTTCAGAAACTGGAACTTCTCATCGCGCCAATGCCTCGCGCGAATCGCAGTCGTTTCCAAAATAGAATCCGCGAGCGTTGACGATCGCCAGGAAAGGATTCAAAGCTTTTTAAGGCTCGATTTCCCGCAGGTTAAGCGGTCGCCTGGCTTTATATAGGCAGCCTGCGTGCGATGCAGGAGGCGTGAGCCATAATGGCTGCTGATCTATCGAAGGGAACGGAGGACTCGCGGAGAACGGCTCGTGTTCGCCGGCCATGATCACGGTGATGATGTTAATCGAGCCACTTGACCTGGTCACGGGCTCACTGCACCGAACCGCGTATGCATCGCACGTTCGCGCGTCGTTCGCGAGAAACTTATCCGTAATTGCCGATAATTGCCGCGTTTGTACTACAAAGTCTCCAACATTCGCGTCGCTTTTAATCGCGACACGTAGAGCGCTCGATTAACGCCCGTTGCGTACACCAACTCTCCCTTGGGGATCCTTCAAGCGAAAATTACCCGTTCAATTGTTGTGCGTTCGTGGTGCAGGTGACGCGACTCGAAAAACGATGCGTGAGACTCCTGTATCGAGGTATTCGAGTCGTGTGAATCTGTCAGTCGCAATCGATATTGTTAATATGATCCCATGAAGCGTTAATCAATTTTATTAGTCACGTAATTCATATGATTTCTTGAACTGACATCTGGTTCTCTTGCGTGTACACACGTGTTCAGGTGGCTGCGCGGTACAATAGACGAATAAACTCTGCGAAGGATATATCAATCAATCCTCCTAGCTTCAGTTGCAAAGTAGCACGATCAAAGCAAATCCTTGCGATCGTCATTCAACAGAAATACCAACCGTTTCACTGCGTTTCATTCAACGAGTCGTCGAGACACGAACGGCTAACGAACAATGAAATGCAATAATGCGGTATTTGTACAGTAGTATTTAGTCATCGCATCTCTGGCGAATGATCGACGCTGTGCAAATAGCTGCGGATTTTCGTGTCTCGAGCAGCTTTTCGAACAGGAATTACGTCACTGGGGACGAGCGAGCGTGGTCGATCCCGTCCAGGATCGTTCGTTCAGTCAGCCGCGTCTGTTTCTAAACGAATAGAGGTGATTATCAGGGAACGACATCGGTTGACGCGTCGTCGTTACAGTTAGTTTCGCCCGCGGTGTTAACGTCGAGGGGACTCGCGTTAAAACGTAGCAATTTTACGCGTGGATCGCACCTCGCCGCGATAAAATGGATGTAGCGGTGAATAATGAGACGATAAAACGCTGAACGCGGCGGATCGTTTATTTTTGCTGCGGGGTAAATCGAGTTTGTACCGGAAAACTCTTGTATTCATTTGTATCGCTGGTCCCCCGTGTCCTCCTCGTTTGATTCGTTCGACGACGCGCAAAGTAATCTGCAGTTTTATACTTTTATTACTTGCATTAATTTGCACAATTGGATAATTCACAGCGAATATTTATTTGCGATTATACGAATTACGTGTCATAGATTACATAAGTATACGTTCGCATGTTATTAATTTCGATAGTGGTAAAGTTTCCTATCAAGTTACAAGCGTGAGCGATGGCTGGCGTCGCTGCAGTAGATTACGACGAGTCTGATCAGACGCGAACTCTTATTCGAGATCAGAGAGTTGTTTTTTTTCGTATGAAACTTCGATACCATTGAGAATAAATTAAAAAATGTATGCTTCATCTGTTGTTTGTGGATATCACTATAGATGGTACAGTTTCTATGACATTCTTAAATTTACGTCATTGATGGTGAGTGGATTAATTAGCATTTTCCATAGGGAAGAATTGACAGCAAGATTAGTCAAAGGGTATACTAGACTGATGTATTAATTATTTTACTTAATATCTTCAACATTTTTTCAAAATACAGAGGTACACGTTCAGTTGAATTAGTTTCCAGTTTTGGTCCCGTTTAATCCTAACGATCAACTAGCTTAAGTTAAAACCCGAACGAGTGAAAGTATTAGATTACACGTCGCTGCTGAAAAATGTACGAACGCAATTAAGGAGGAAAATTATAGCGATCGAGAGAAATAAAAATGTGGTATCGTATATGGGGAACACGCGAAAACTACCAGTACCAGAGGCAAACGTGACGTTACAAATTTATACCATTAAAACAAGTTTTATGGATTGTATCGGTGGAGCCGCTACTTTAGTAGTTGTTTATTACGCGTTGTCCACTGTGTAACAGCTTAATATTTTTCAAGCCGATGATTTATACCAGGAAACCTCTGCAGGGTTCTATACGCGTTAGATACGCGGCAGGAGTGGACGAATACTCTGCAATTTAAGTTTAAACGCGATTAGGAACCGATAGAGAGACCAGTTCGCTTATCTCGTGAGTCATTCTCGAATGTTACCTGAACTTGTTACTCTCCGCGAATGCCTGCGATCTGTCTTTGTGCTCGCCGATGCTTCTGATGATACTTCGTCTAACAACCTTCCAAATACTACCAAATTATTTAAACAATTTCACTCGCCGGTTCATTCGCTTATTCGATGCAACTGATTCCTACAAAAAATTCATTTACGCGCGACGACCAACGAGAATGATCCTGGCTATGCTTCACGTCTAATTAACACATTGCTGACCGATCATGGATTAACTCGTGTTTTCGTAGCCAAGCGTTGGTGACCATCGACGAGTAAACTCGTAATAAGCTTTTCTCCGCATCTTTATTGTTTTTACAACGCACTGTTGGAAATCTTGTAGTGTAATTATTTGCTCTGCATACCTCGAGTGCTTGTGATGTATCATTACGCGTAGGTGATTGTTATACTTTTTATCACACGAAAAATAAACATTAAGAGTTGTTGTACTTCCACCACCGCTTTCAAAACAATAGCCAGGCACACGAGGTAAATTCTCAGAAAAGTTGCTGGTCAGCGATGTGTTAACAAATCAACGTACACATTTATGAAACGAATGTATCCATTTTTCGAGGCAACGGATTCCACAGGCCATTGAAACGCTCGCGGCAGATCGTAATACAGATTTACAACCGTAAACTGGCAACGAGCGAACCGACCAATTAGCCGTGCGCAGAACCAACGACGCGTTGCGTGGACACCTTTATCCCGCAGCCGAATGGCGAACGCGTCAGCTACCATTGACGGCTGTTCTCTCGCAGCGACGTATTTATGAGCACTTCGTCAGGTTTCGAGTTTTCCTAGACCGGTCTTGCTTCTTCCACGCGCGGCTTCCTCGTCGCCAGCCCGCTTCCTGGCAATCGTCAGCCGATTCCTCTTCATTTATTTCGCCGCGGTACCGCCGCGGTACCGTGGAATTCACCTGGAAAGTAAAGGTTACGCTGCCAGCAAATTGTCGTTGATTAATCGCGCGTTTCGCGTGAAAGGCGTTTCGCCGTGACCGGACGCGAGCTTTCGTGCATCGTTCTCAGCCGATGGGACCGTTGCGAGAGATCGTGCTCGCTCGACGACGAGGAGGGAATAGCAACGCGTCGATACGGCGCGCTGTTAGAGCTCTCGCATTGGTCTGGTGATGTCTAGTGACATTTCCGATCGTGTAACGTGGACGTTGCCTCGAATGATCGAGCGATCGTCCTCGTCGAGGGTGTTCCGCAGAGCAATCGAACAGAAAGGTCATGCCAGTACGAGTGTTCGTTCGCGTGTCCGTTGATTAATCGCGAAAAGACTCCACGTAGCGTTACACGCGGTTAATTAAATATCGAACCACACTTTTGTATAAATTTTCGCGGTCATTTCTAAGCGAGTCTCCCTCTAGATGTCGTTTCCTAGCTGTATATAATTACATGTTAATTTATTCTACGTTTTAACGAACGTCGCCATTCCATTTGCATGATAATCTACGTGTGATTTTTAAATCGAAGCCGCATTTGCATTCATATAGTATGAATTGTTTGTCGTACAGCAGGTGGATAGTGGAAAATGTACAGTTGGAAGGTTTATTTCGTTAAAGAGGAGGCGACGCGACGAAAAGTATAGATGCAATTGGAATGGGCGGATCGAAGGAACGTACTGTTTCTTGGAGTACTTCGTGCGTCCATTTCCAGCCGTCGACAGCTATCAAAAGAACCCAATTTCGCAGCTAGAAGGCGTCTATATCCTTTGGAGGCCTCTCTTCACGCCATTATCGGCAATTGACGGTGTCTTGGGACGCCACCCATCCGCATCACCTTTGCCACCCCTCAGATCAGTGATTCACAGCCTCTCGGCTCTTTTAATAGGTTGTACGTCTTCGTGAACGTAGAATTACGCGGATTATTGCCGCGGCTAATGTCAGGTGTGAATGTCAGGCGAAACGCGCGCGAAAGCCAAGGCGAGAGCGGGCATCGAGCGTGCAAAAACCAGGGGGGAAGCCACGCGCTGCGCCACGCGCGCGCAATTACACGTACCCCGTGTGGAACCCACGCGATTTAATCGTTCGCGCGCACGCGTCTCGTTCGCGTCGCCACGCTCCCAGAGCTTACCCACCATTTTCCACGTTTCACGTGAAAACTGCTCGCGCTTCACGTGTTTAAGAATTGTTGGAGCATTTGGAACGGTTCACGTGTCTACTGGCGCGTCGCGAACTCTGCTGAAAGCTGCGATCGTATAGTTTCGTTAGAATTTTAACGGAATTCTTGTCGAAAGTATCGTTTATCGTTGGTTAAGTGCAAGCAGTTTCGTTCTACGACATTCTTTTTCACTCTTTCACGTTTTTTCCTTCAATCAACCTTCTTTGTATTAAGCTCTTGTCTTTTAATTACCTTTACTCGCTACATTTACTCGTTACAGAATCGTATACACGTTTAATGACTTTTGCCATTTGTCGATTTTTAATTACGTGTGTGTTTTACCTTTCGTCATCTTCATTATGTTGTATACATTTTTGTTCAACACATTCGCATCGGGAAACGAGAATTCTTGTATTCAATGTGCGCTTTTCTGTTTCCCAATCTGTGTTCTCAAATCTGTCGAACAATCAATGGAATGGTACTGATTAAGTTGCAAGCTTAATTTGCGTTCTGTTCTTTACCGTAATGGACGAATTTGAAAAGCGAATTTATGATGAATTATCAGATATTCCTGTTCTTCAAAGTGATTGTGAAAGTGTAGAAGACGAATGTGAAGAAAGCGACGTGTTATTGTTCCCAATAAAAAAAGGTGCGAACGTATTTTATACGAAATAAACAGAGATAGTAATTCTGAATCAGAAACTGATATCGGATCAGAAAACGACATGTATGCAAATTTTGTGAAGTTACTAAAAAACAGTACCAATACTACTTACGTACAATTCCTGGAAATTTCAATAAAATATATTAATTACACAAATAATTATTGCAGTTTTAATACACATATGTTAAAATATTTTATGTAGATCACTAAAGTACTCTGATCTATAGGAAAATTTTGTGAAAAATAGCTCGATGCGATTGTGTTAAACATGCTTGTGTAATCTGAATTAATTTTATCGATGAATCGTGAGTGTCGAGTAAAGGTAACAGAAATTATATAAAGAATCCTATAATGTACTAAGTTGAAACGACTGCATTTGTTCAAATTCAGCCTATCTCTGGCGTTAAGTAATTCGTGTCTGACCAGACTCATCATAATCTACTGTGGCGGTTTCCTGTCGCATCGTCTTTACTACGAACATATATATATAGATTCGATTCGTGCTATTTACGACATAATAATAGTAATAACATAATCATCTGAAAATAAATAACGTTCGATAAAATTGATTTTCCATTGATTAAATATCTAGATAATGGAAACAAGTTTAAATGAATTCTCAGATAACCGTCCAATCTAATATACGAAAATAAACATGCAACTCACCTTTTCTCATCTGCGATACGGAAAAAAATTCTTATTTCCGTCCATAAAATACAGTTATGGAGGATTTTCGTAACATCCTTGCTTTCCATACCGCGTGATCGTTTTATTCTCATCCTTTGCCACCGGACTGGTCCTTTTCTACGATCAGACACTTGTAATCTTCTTTAATTATTGCTCTATTCCACGGTGACTTCCTGGGACAACAGAAAATGATGACATAACTGTACCCGTCCAGTCGTCTACTCGCACGTCGACGCTATCACCTGTCCTTTTCCTTTTTTTCCCTTCGCTACTCGCCAGTTGTACGCGCATAACCGTGCGTGATCATAATTTCGGTGTAAAGCCGGTATAAGTACAGGAAGTGTCTGGCTCCGACTTCTGCTATTACGGATAATTCGTCTGTCTGACCAGATTTCTCTTACCGCTACGAACCCGCGATCCAGCTTCAAACTCGTTAGAATCGTATCCGGACAGAAATATCAATTTTAGGTGTAATTAAATACTTAATGCTCTTCTGGATTCCGTTTTTGTGACATTGAAAGAGGACGAAGAAGCACGCGAACGTAATTGGCCAGCAGATTGATTTGTCATTATGTTAAAAATTTTTGGAATTATGTCACATGATACAGGACGCAGTCGATTAAGCTTCATTTTTATCAGGGTTCCTTTGCGAAGGGATGTTCTATTTGTAGAGTGTGAATGATTTTATGCGTGGACACTTAGAATGACAGGATGTGACTGTGTGCAATCGAGTTGAAGGAGTTCAGGTGCGAAGGAAAAGAATTTGGAGGTGAGAGAATAGATCTGGCGTCAGGATTCTGTGATTGAGGAAAATAAGGGTAGCGTGAACGCCATCGCGAGAGTTCGAGGAATGGATGCGTGGGAAACAGGGTGAATTTTTGGGGCTAGTGAGTAAGTTAACAGCATAAAGTACATGTACATAGTATTGGATGTGGAAAAAATATAACTTTTTACGAAGAGTTGCAATATTTACAATTCCAGAGAAGAATTGTAAAATTTACAATTCTATCGCAAATGTGTAGGAAAATTGTTTAGTTCTGTAAGAAGTTGCAAAGTAGATTAGAGTAGGATTAATGGCTGAGCAATATGCATACAGAAACGCTTCTAAAAAATACTTTATTCAGTCGTTCTCACTATGAGAGTTTATACAGCAATACCTTCTTAGCTTTAAGGATAACTTCAACGCCATGGTCCACACGAATGTTTAGGCAAAGCACCAGAGAAATACTCTGCTATTCAATGTTCCTTACAATCCTCTTCAACTAATTTTTTCACATACTTACGATAGAATTCGACTGTAGGGACTACTATTAGAGATGTTGACAGCTAAATTTATGTCAGGGTCGCAGATAAATTTATGATAATTATTCGTACCAAATCGTGTCGTACAGATGGATTATGTTATAAAACAATAAAATAGATACAGAATGTTATTGGTTTAACGAGAATGGTATTTCTTCTGAGATCCAGGTAGCGAAAGGGTGAATGAAATAGTTTTCGCCATGGTTCTTGGATTACTGTACTCGCTATTAGCGTGCGAAACCTCTAAAGTCTCTTAGTACGTATTGTACTCGCTTTCTTCAACTCTGTTGAACCCAGAATTCAACGAAGTATAGACACATTTAGGTGAGATCTAAAAGAACTCGATGTGAAGGACCTTAGTTCTTAACTAACTACAGTTTGCCGTGTCAAAGTACAATTTGCTCTCAGTGCTAAACGCTATCTAATATCTAACTAGTACGATCTACAGTGATAGACAATTTTTTGGAAAAATTAATTAAGTGTAAAGGTTATTTAAGTGTACGTTCGTATCAACGCACGAAGATGTACGTTTCTGCGTGGTGGCCGTGTAATTTTTAAAACAGCTTGAAATCTCAGAAACAGGTCAAAGATCACCCCTCCAAGGCAGTCCTTGATCTCGTGCTGGAGATACGATCGATTAACGAGCGTCCGCATTTCCTCCGCACGCATTCCATGCACCACATGCTTTCTCGTTCGATCCGTCGTTGTATAACGCTCGATGAGACACGTAATAATTCTGTGCGTACCACAGATCGCGTGTATACAGGGTGTACCGCAAATCTTCAGTAGAACTGTAAGATAATGGATAAGAAAATTGTACTTTCAATATCGTTCTCGAGAAATACGATATTGAGAGTTCATCATTGTCTAATTTATTCGCAAATTATTCACTATGATTGTGTATTCACGACTCAGTTATCAAGACTAGTATACTCTCATGTATTCCAAATTCTTTCAGTAAAAACGAACACGACTTGGTATTTGTTTCATATTTTACATTTGCCCAACGTTCTTTCATTTGTTGCTTCAAAAAAATTCTAAGTTCTAATAAAATTCTTTCAAATCGTCATTACTGAAACCGTTCAATCGACAATATTAGGTACGAGCGAAAGTGACGATAAAATAGAAAGCATTGCGAATGAGAACACGCGAGAGACATCTCGCTAAAAGAAACAAGATGGTAGCAAAGCACATTCTGTACCGTTCCTCCTCGATTCTTCTTTCTTTTATTATTCTGTTCGACCATCGAAAGGTAAACCGTTCCCGTTCCCGTTCCCCGTCGCGTAGCAGAGAAAGAACGGAATCCTTGTCGAGGCTCGGAGGCTCGCACGGATGCCCACGCCCTTCGAACAGTACGATTTCCTATCGGACATGCAAACTCTGACTTACGTGTCGGTCGATGGACAGGTTCCCGCAATAAGGAAGCGGACGTTATGATCGATCTTTCAGCCCTGACAATGCACGCAGATCGTCCCGTCCTCTGCTCGTCACGAAGCGTCAGGCTCAGCCAACCGTGCAACCGCGCGGGGTGGCTCGAGGGAAGAAAACGAGGAAAAAGGGGGTGGTCTGCGTTGAAACAGAAAACTGAGTCGGTTGCGTTGGGTCTGATAAGGCACATTAGATGATTATAGTCGAGATTAATCGCGTATAACGCGCCAGCCGCGATGCGCCACGATGATACCGCGGGCAGTGGCAGCAGGCCTGTTTCGTCCCTTCCCGCATTCGAGAGCGGTTACGATTCATCGTGTTGCAGTTATTTTACCCTCGCTTGTTCCCTTTTTCCTTCGAACCTCTCGTCCGTTACCGCGAGAGAGACGGCTCGCAGTTATGTAAAACGAAAAATCGAGGAAATCGCAATCGATCGAGAGGAAGGTAACGAAAGCCCATCGCTTCATCCTTGGCTCGTTAAGAGCCGATGTTGCTGGTGGAAGCGTAGGGTGAGACTGAAGGGAGGATTGCGAGATATTTTTCTATACTCATCACAGTTATATGTAATAACAAATGTCTGTAGTGCCTATAATACATTTTTTAGAAATAGCAATTTAATCAATTTGATACAATTCAATAGAGACTTTGTAACTATTGTTCCTTCGACACGAAGCGCATGCACTCAGCGATTATTAAATTTAACTGGATTTAACTGGACATTTTTTGAACGTGATTCAAATCAATGACTGAGTGTTAGAAATGGGTTTTATAAATAACTAATAGCGATTTATTTCTCTATAATGTTCTTTATTTCCACGCACTGGAAGTGAGCTTTGCCTTGCACTCTCTCCACAGAACTGAACTAAAGTTAAAACATACACTAATCATGTGTGTGCGCGAGGCTCTATTGCCTTTTATACAAACAAATTTCAGAAATATATATCTGTAAAGAAATGCCATCTCTTCTCATTCAAGAACAAGAGATTAATTTTTGTATTTGGTTTCCAACGAAAACTAACACTGAGGATTGCCCCTCAAGTGCAAATGACTAAACACACAAACACATTAGATACTTTCATTTCTTGAGAAACAGCCATTTGCTATACTATTTTTTCTTTAATAGTACACGTCCATTTCTAACTAAAAAGATCGTTTCGATCACACACACGCAGACCTTTAATTCTCAATACAAGAAAAAAAGTGGACTTATACCCGTCTCAAAAAACAACGGTTCATACGCAGAATATTTCTCTGAACGGGTAGGGCTCGAGCAATATCCGGCACTGCGTCCTCTTACACGAATTCTTCGTGGACGTCGATCGTTAGCGCCGTTTTTTCGAACGCCAGAGATCGGTGATGGACGGTCGGGAATTCGGGGAATTTTGGCGTGGCCCGAAATTCGTGACGTGGTGCTCGACGCACTTGTCGTCGCAGGGGTCGTTGCTGCTCGTAATCGCGATCGTGCTGGTCGATAATCTCGCATGACAGCGACGCTGGGCCCTTCGCTGGGCGTGTACAGTTATCCTGCTGATCCGCGGGGTTTCACTCGAGGAGGATGCGCTTCCTTGACGTGCATTACGTACGTGCAACCGCAGCGTGGACGAGAGTTACGTCAAGCGCGTTCAGGAAGAGACACGACCGCCGTTCGTTGCGTAACAGAAACGAGCGTGGAGAGATCGCGGAAAAATGCGTGCATCGCATTATGTCGAGACGCGTGTGTGTCGTCGTCGTCGTCGTGGAAACGTAGCTTCCCCTTTATGATCGTTGAATAACGGGCTCGTCGAATCACGCGAGATTGTTTCGTACTACTCGCTGCAAAAACCATGTGAAATTGTTTACGTCGTTTTTACATAAATCATATTCACAGTTTCCGCATTGCGTTTCTTAAATTGCATTTTTTCAATCGTTCTCTCGCTGTAAAAAGTTTGTTCAATGAAACTACCTTTGAAGAAGATTCATTGGTGAAAAAGTTCGGCTTTCTAATCTGTTCAACGAAGTTTCTACGTATGGATGTGTGTAAGAAGCTGTTTTTAAGGACACCCAATTATTACTCAACTTTTCTCCGTGTTACTTTCATTTTTATAAATACAGGGATTAAGTCTTAAATGTTGATTTAACGTTTGGATGGATTCACACCTTTAACGTCTTCACTGAATAGCTATCGACGTACAATACACATAAAAAATCTAATTACCGTTCCGCTCGATCGCGTAACACCGAGATGGTTACCTCGACCTGTTTTTCCGTGGCTCTATGAACCACTAGGCAGCGACCACCATGGAAGCAGCAAGTGGATTCGCGCGCGGCTACTTCAGCTTCCAGTACACAAACGATAAAAATGTACGATTAAACGAGTACCCGAAAAAAGTCAGTATCAAATAATCAAGCGAGCCAAGAGCATCAACCAAGCAATTACACTCCGTGTCAAGCATTTGCAACCAGCGTTGAAAGCCATTCCTCGCGCTCTGATCGAGCTACTCGCTGAATGCTGCTTGCATCGCACGCAACAATTGATTCGATCAAATTTACCACGTTTCATAGACGCGCGGCGAGGGTGCATATATTTATGGGATCGCACGCATACGGTGAATTGTGCGAAGGACACAGAACGAACGTGTATATGGAGATGTGCACCGTAGATGGGGTTGACACGGTGCACGTGTAACGCGCACGCGGAGGACGCAACACGTGCGTGCAACGTGAGAACTTGGTCTTCTTTTCGATCTCACCTCCCGTTTTAGCCGCGATTTCCTTGGGCGGACGCGATCCAGCGCCGTGTAACTGGACTTTCGGGGACCAGCGGTATTTATGACAGCCACGGGTAATGTGTTGCATAAAATGGAACGGAATTCCCGCGGGATTCGGTGTCGTTTCTGGTCTCGTGCTCGCTCGTACCGTTCCCTCCGCGTATATATATGGGTGTAATTGTTTTTGCCTGAATTATGGCTGAGTAGATGCTGGTTGATATACCACGCGTCCTTTTAAGAATAACGATAGATACCAGACGATTATTTTTACAGCGAACGTTTTTCAAGTGGTATCTGTCATCTTTGTAACTGAACGTATGTAATTTTTCGAGGACACTTTAGATAGATGGTATTTCTGCTCGTAAATTTAACTCCCTCGATCTGATGAGAATGAAGAATTCTGTAATTTTAAACTTGAAATTAATATTTTTCTTCCAGGTGAACATAATTATTATTGTGATTATTATTTCAATTGAATTGAAAGGGTTAACGATGGGAGAGGAGAGGGTTGAAATATGGAATAGGGTGCTAATATTGAATGCTATGATTTTTACGTCCATTAGCTACGCGTATGTACAGAGTTTTGGTAAACACGTAATTATTAAAATTTTAAAAAACTTCAATTTTCGATACGTCGATGTTGTCGTTTTAGTTAAAGTGCTTCTGAAGCTTTCAGATAATATTAAACGCAGTATCCAGGGTTTTCAGCTGAATTAATTGCAAAGTAAAAAGCGAATCGTTGAAAGGAAATGCACAGATATCAAAACATAATTTATATCGCGGTAACTGAAGAATTTAAATTCGAAGTACATAAGGATACCGTAAAATTCGTGGAATGACATTTTTAATTAGCTGTACGATAGCTGTGAAATGCAAATTCGCTGGAGAACAGTGAACGTTACCCTTTAAATTTATGTCTGAACTCGTTGCGGTTGCAAATATAGCTGCAATTGTCCGTTACGTTAATATCTTTACGCGCTTCGGTAGTTTTATCGAGTTAATTAACCCTTGAACGTCTCCTTGGACGATTTGACGCTAGCAATTTCTGTTCCACTGTTGCAATTTAAATTTACACGACGCCTTATAAGTTTGCCACTTACTATAAATACCTGCAAGGACGGTGTGACTATTCAGGTTCCCGGATTTTGCATTACAATCCGCGCTGTTCCTTTGCTCTTCTTGCCGCTGTCGCGACGCCGCGCCGTCACTTCCGGTTACGTGAATTAAAACGGTACCGGTACGAAGTACGAAAGTCGGACACGACCGAATCTTATTGTTAGTGCTTGGCTATCGCGTGATACAATATCCTGTTCGCGTACCCATTCGTGTTTTGTTCGAGAAGAGAATCGGTCAAGGTGCCATTTTGGGAAAGTCTCGAACAAAAGAGTGGATTCGCAGGAAGTGATAGATGTACGTGCGCGATCTATTCGCATTTTAAAACTATTTTCGGTGCCAAGTAGTAACGTCTTACAGTAACTCACGATATTCAGCAAACATCATTCAGCTGTGGGTGTTTTAATGATACTTTTTACTTATTTTTCATTTCATCTCCTTGATATTTAAACACGCGCGATATTTTACAAATATTTTGATATTTAATTCAAGTGTAGGTACAATCATTTTTGCTTCATTTTAATAAAGATGGTCAAAAGCTTTTAGAAATATTCAATTAATATTTATCAGTCTAGTCGGAATTAAGTAGTTTATGGGGTTGCATAATACCGTAGGATTTTCAAAATTCAGCTGCCTTGGCAATCTCATTTACATTTCAGATACGCCTCCGCTGCAGTCTTAAATGTCTGTCAGAGTGATAGAAATGTAAAAAGTAGAAAGTCACAATATTTTAATAAAATTATGCAGGCACACCATATTCCATACTATGTACACTGAATAATACTTTATTTCAGAAGATCGCAATCCGTGGTACTTTCAACCAGCGATCCACGCTGCTTAATGAATTCCAAAGGATCATTTTGTAACGTAGAGTTCTCCGCGAGTTATTAAAGTAGATTACGCGTGGCGAGACGGCGGGATTTTTCGAAATCCTTCAAAATATCTTGGCAATTCATTTGCAGCTAGTCCAGTGAACCGTAACTCGCGCAATTGGCAATACGTTAAGCGCTTAGAACGCAGAGCCAGGTTTCAGCCGGTGGAGCCGAGACGCGCTCATCCGACCCTTCCGTAACGAATATTGCGATCATTTATTCCTGTTCCGCGTACCCTCGTACGGCCCCATTACAATTTCATGGTTTTAAGACAAATGGAGATATTTAGGTCGTCTCGCAACGTAGGTGTAGCGGGGCAGGGGCTGCGGGAGAACCGCGAGGTAGCCGCCTAAAGGTTTGGTTAACGCGACCGTTCCGTCAAGGACAACGTGGAAATGAGGCAGTTTGTATTCTTCGACAATCTCGTGCGTGCGTCAGCTACCCTTTCTCGAAACAAAACGTCGAAAACCATCAGCCTCGAGACTCTCGCTCCTCCATCTTCGTCTGTTCCTTGAATACCTACGGAGGAGGTATCCCCTTTACGCGTTCTTTGTCCGTCGACCCGCGATATCCGCCTTTTCCCTTCGATCCTAGGGGAAAAACTGTCGTTGAATTTATTGGATTAATCGGCAGAATTCGAATTTTGGGATTCTAGTTTCGAGATTTATGCGACGACTCGCGATATCACGCGCGTTAAGTGAGTCTTTTGGCGGAGGTCCTTTGACTTTGAGGTAACGAGCGGATCGTTCAGACAGAAGAAGAAATTGTTATAATAAATTACGATGCAACGAATAGAAGTAAAAATAAGAACGATAAAAGCGGTTAAAGAAATGAAAGTGTACATGTACACGCCCTTCTAGAGAACGAGTTGAACGGTGAAATGAAATTTTGCGAATATTATTTACGGAGCGATTCGCGATTGTATCATCCGAGTGAAACTAAAATCAGCATATCTCGCTCGCGAGTACGATTTATTATCGCAGAAGGAGGAAAAAGTGCTTTCCATTACGCAGAACGGTAATGTAACGATAAATATTCCAGAGGCAGAGGGACTCTCACTTTCGGCCCGTTTCTCTCGAACAATTCACCCCGTATCTCCCTCTCTCTCTCTCTCTCTCTCTTAGGATGGCTCGTCTCCAAATTAAACGCGTACAAACGCACGATAAATAAGGTGAACGAAATAAGATCGAAGTCGTGTAGTACAGCGAGAGGCTTTTAAATGGAACGTTCGCGCGTCCTCGCGGTGCTCCGCTCCAGGTTCGAGTAATTTTTCATGTTCGCGCGCTGAAAGGTCGATCGAGGCACAATGGCCGAACGGCAGGCCCTCGTCGTCGCAGCCTCGTCGAGGGTTTACGCAATTTTCTCCCGCTAACCGCCGCTTAATATCGCCGACGCACCGGAAATGTTGTAACGTGGGATGACGCCGATGGATAACCTTGTTGCCATCATTATGCGGTGACTCGAGATGGCAGCCGCGCTGTTTGCTTACCGTTTCTCATTGTGCGTCCTGGCGCTGCTCTTTGAATGGAAGCCAGTTTAAATAATGCACGAGCGGTTGCGAGTCCGGCCATTAACCATCCTCCAGCCGGAAGAATCGCTCGGGGATTTGTTTATAATTATGTTACCCGAGTATCGCGGACCTGACGTTGCTTAGGCGGTCGGTGATCGGTCTGCCGCGTTTACCTATCGGTACCTGTTCAGCTGAGAGGAGAATTCTGTACGCGATGGATAGACTAAACCAAATCCATCCTCTCTGAAAATTAATTATCCGTATTGGATGGACGATCTGTTATGTGCATTAATTTAGGTATTTGTAAATCGTCGTTTGTACGTTCTGGTTAGTTTTGGGATAACTGCGATTAGGTCTGTGGATTAAATTGTTGTCATAGTTTAGGTTAGTGTCAGTGGCGATCTAAAATTAGTGGAGGTGCTGCACGGTTTCGTTATAAAGATTTTTGTCTTTCATAAACTAGGGACTGTTATTAAGCTTAAAGATTATACATTGTACAAGTAGAAGGAAAGAGTTAAAGAAGACAGGCAATTGTGTTAAATGGAGAAATAGGAGGGTGCACGAGGGTTGAAATGAGACGCGCGTCGAGTGGATGCTGGCAAAGCGCGATGTTGGATCAGTTAAGAGTAATGTCAGTCTTACGATTTACTAATGTAACAGGCATTCGTTTTAAAACGCTAGAGTCAAAATCCTTACAGTCACCATTTATTAAACCAGGTGCTACAGTATCATCCCTCTGCCTTAAAAGCTAATACTGCATAAAAGACTCGGGCTCCCCTTCTAAATATCTTAAACGCCTCATCCCTTACGATTCTTCCCGTGGAATTCAACAATCACACCAAAGATAGTTAAAATCGAAAGTTTTTCTGTTCATTTCTTTGCAAAAAATTCGAGAACCAGTTTGTCTGCGAAGATATAAAGATATAAGGAGAGCAGAGGGTTATTTATTTTGGTTAATTTGTCTGTTAGACATAGAATGTTCTCAAAAATGTACAGAACAGTTATAACTATTGTAAAAATTTAACCCTTTGCGCTGGATGGCCACAGAGTCGAGTCATTTAAAATTTGCCTTCAAACTCGAAGGCTCCTCAATGGAGACAATGCGAATAATTTGCGAATAAAAAGGAATCGGTACCAACTTCATTCGTTCCATTAACAAATTACAAACGTTCTGTAAATAACAACGCCGCCACCTTCTCTCCCAAGCGCGAAGGGTTAACAACTCTCGTTCGATCCCTGTAAAAAGAAGGATACTCCGTACGATCTCGAGCATCCACCTACTCCCGCGTTCGCATCCATAAATACACGATATCAATTTTCACGAAACGTAACTCACCGTAGCAGAGAGAGAGAGAGAGAGAGAGAAAGAGAGAGCCCTCGCCAGGGAAGTAGTAACGCCAGCACTTAATGAAAGTCGCCTGGAACGCGTCCATAAGCAACCAGCGATGGGAGGGTGGTGGTACGTGTGTCGCGTCCACGTCGTTCAGAATCCGGTGCGCGGGATATTTAATTACCACCGGGTGATACACATTCCGTCACGAACGATCGGGTTTCATTTAGAGGAGTTACGTTAACTGTTAACCGGCGCGAGAGGTGCCCGTGCACACGCGCGCGTGCATACACGCGCGCGTAGGCGTTATCGATCGAGCCCTACGGGTGTCGGTGCTTTTTACGTCGGCCATTACTCCGACCGTATTTCATTCGGCGTATTTGCGGTTGTCGTTGATAAACGATACAGTTGTATTAACCCCTTTAAAGCACGACGAGACTCGGGCTCCTCGTCGTTGCTCGATGCAGCGATATTAATAACTGGTTGCACCATCGTGCCGCACGGACGCGTAACCATTGCGTAACGCTGAAACGAAAGCGGGCTACGCGATGCTGAGAAAAATGGTAGCCTAGCCACTGGTAGCCATTGCGATTTCAGGGGTGCTGGTATTTTTCTTGCACCCTTACTGCGTGTTTGGAACGTCTCACGGTGACTATTAACCAGTTAAGTGCGTAACTATTGCGTAACGCTGAAACGAAAGCGGGCTACGCGATGCTGAGAAAAATGGCAGGCTGGCCACTGGTAGCCATTGCGATTTCAGGGGTGCTGGTATTTTTCTCGCACCCTTACTGCGTCTTTAGAACGTCTCACGGTGACTATCAAAGTGCGTTCGACGTGTATACTCGTCAGACGAAATCTCTACTGCGGTGCGTTTCACGTGTATACTCGTCGTGTGAAATGAAAAATTACCAATCGCTACAAAAACTCGAAATCTCCATAAAATATTGGGTTCACACAACACATTTGTAATCCGCCATTACTTGTCTTGTTTTGTTAAACTGACGATATATTTTTAGTGATTAGTGGTACTTTAACTTCGTTTTTATATATAGAGTGAAACAGTACTTTGTATCCGGGGATGTTAAGTTAGTTCGAGGGGTAGTTTCCAAGTAAAACGTCTTTAAGAATAATTGTTACGAGTGCTACTTTCGATGAATCTTGTTTAGGGTTGTCGGTTGATGTGTGTAATAATTGCATCTTCGGATTTCAATGGCATTCGAAGCACGATAAAACAAATGAAATTTAAGTAAAGCTGTGCTTCATTCCCCAAATATAATAGTAATGTATGAAGCACATTGCTTTAGTTTTTCTGCAAATGGAAGAGAGAAGGAAGGAAAATAGAGGAAAGATCGTTTCGTCCTGGACCTGCTAGTGGACTTATCAGTAAAGGATGCTATGCCTATTTAGGATGTTAGAGACAGAGGAGAAGGAAATGTGCACTTTTGAGAAATCGTAGGTGTCGATGTTCTTCTAGTGGCGAGTATCAAAAAGCCGCCACATGTGTACTTTTCGTTTAACATTGTACACATTCTTGCACAGGTATTTGAAAAGCAAATTTACACCCCATCAGTTTGGATGATCGTCGCGAGTGACAAGGTGTGAATTCAGAGTGAAAGTGATTAACACGTTCGCGGACGGTAAAGATTTCAGTCAGCTGCAAAAATGAACAGGTGATTTCATCAGTTGGCTGTTACTCTAAAATGCACGATAATTACAAAAGATTAGAGTTATACAAAATTAAACGAATAATAATTAACTTTGGAATTTGAATGTTGTAATATCCATGCCATTCTGCATCACAATAAGAATGATTGCTATAACACTCACGTCTGCGAACGTGTTTAGGAACCAAATAAGTTCTCCAAGCAACAGAATTGTAATTACCAATCTCTACGTTAAATTGAACGTTTTCTACGTGAAAATGATAAAGAAATGAAAAATATTTCTTAACTTTAACATTCCGTGCTCCAAGAACGTCACTCGACGAAAGAATCGATAATCAGATAGAATCATGTATAAAGATCGTGCAAATAGCTCGCAGCTATTGAATGAAATGAACTTACTCGGCGGTATCCGAAGAAAACGCCCATCATCTGTCCCTAAATAACTCTGACTTCAACGGCAGCTCGTCGGCCGATTCGAGTTTCTCTCCCTCGTTGAATGGCTCGCCCAAGCCAGGCATCTGCGATCCTAATTTAGAACAGTACCTGTCGCAACGGGGAGCGATCGAATCTAATCAAGTGGGCAGAGCCTATGGTGTCGTACGGTGACGCACAATAGATCGGTATACATCGTGGCCGGGGTATCCACTCGGCTATGATCCGTACGATAATAATTCTACCGACACACCTGACCCTCGTTAATGCGTTGCTCAATCTACCAGCCGCGCGGTGAAACCCTTCACCTACTTTGTCTCTCGACCTACACGCCACGCTCCGTACCTACGGTGTACGATCGTATTCTTTTCCTCGGACAATGTCCCTCGCGAAAAATGCCCGTTGCGTAGGGTTTTCGATTCGCATTGTGAATGGGAAGGAATTGAAAATGGAAAATTAGCAGCAGCGTTGCGGGTACGCTTGAACGAAAAGAAGAAGGGTGGAAGTTCCACGTTCAACAAGCGTCGTCGATACAAATTTTAATGTAAACTGTGATAAATTGTAATTCCGTAAAATTTCTCGAACTAGCTTTCCAACTTTATAATTTACGGTTATTGAATTGTAATATCGCTCTGTTCGAGGTATCAAAATGCTCTTTGAGATGTAAATTTTCTCTGCTCTTATGCACTCCTGTAAAAGGTTGCGTAAGGAAGCTTCTGCAGAAGGTATATTTGAGAAATGGAACCAGTTTCATCCCCAGATGAGGCAAATAGAAATTCCACGTAATAAACTGAAGGAATACTTTGATTTCTGACAATGAGTAGAAGTTAGATATTCAACCGATGGAGCTGTAAATTATTGTCACGAATATGAATAGAGCAATAAGGAAAAATTTAAAAAATCTGTCTAAAGTAACAGCTCTTTCGGTATAATCATTGCTACGATTGAATGCTGTTTAAAAACACAAATGTATACAACAGAGAAACAGTCTTATACGTTGGCTTCGTCAAGCAAAAAATAGTAAACGAGTAATTCGTAGGTATGAGCTTTCTGTATGGAGACTTCTGGTTTATTAGTGCGACATATATTTTCCTCGCTTGCTGTAATATCTTCTTATGCTTGTCGCTTATACGCTTATCTTGATTAATACAGGAACTATCAGCTATATTTGAATTTCAGTGATGCTTTTTATTTGTTGCGCTGAATGTATCTTATACCGTTGCGCTGATCCCTTGCTGCATCTTTCACGCCTCTTCTGATGTGTATCTGGGAATATTCTTTGACAGCGCTTTAAATACACTGTTCTGTATTCAATAAGCAAATGTGGGTACGTTAGAGCGATATCACACTGGAGATTTTGTGAAGATCATTCTGCTATATCATTAGTTTTATCAGTATCTTTCATTTTATTTTCAGCTGAGATTCTTTGGATCGAGATTGTTATTACTATTTTTTACTTTATTCGTTTCTTTGTTTCGTACCTTAAAAATTGATAATCGAAGAGAATGTTGTAGCAGGGGTCGTAAAATTTTAATTTGTGGATCGTAGAGTAAAGATTTAATTCTTGAGGGTTATTTAATTCTTTCAACATCTTTCGTTTCTAATAAAATATAAAATACAAAATATAAAGTACGTGTTGATACACGTATGATAATCAAAAGATATTACACTCGAGTATACTAAAAAAAAATCCGTGTTATAATGAAATCAAAATGTTATTTCAGTTATCAACAAAATATATTATTAAACTACACTTAGATCCCATTAATTGCACGCTAAAGCTTCAGAAAATGGTCAGAGGGTTTCAATTAATAATATTACAGAAGATATTATATTTATAACATCTGTATCCGATCAGATCTTCGATTCACCTATCTTTTCATCCCCTCGCAGCGCGTTATCGATACGACCACCCTCGTTCGCACTGCAAACTACCCTGCGTTTCGCAAAACTATCACGCGTTATTCACTAAACAAGGTGCCTTTCCATTTAATAATATCACAAGAGATATTATATTTATAACATCTGCATTCGATCAGATCTTCGATTCACCTATCTTTTCATCCCCTCGCAGCGCGTTATCGATACGACCACCCTCGTTAGCACTGCAAACTACCCTGCGTTTCGCAAAACTATCACGCGTTATATCCACTAAACAAGGCGCCAGTGTGAAACGGGTCTAACCCTTCATTTTCCAGGCTCGCGTGCACAGGGTGCGAGATATGCACGCGACGCAATTGCAGTTTAACGCACACACGAGCGCCGGATTAAAGCTGGAGGCTGCATTCTGCACCGGTTCAGGGATGTCCAGTTCGAAGGCATGTAACTGGCCGGATTAGAGGCCGCGAAACGAACCGCTCTTGTCACTTGGATAACGCGTCCCGCGTCGAATACTCGAAAGCCGAAGACGAGTGCCTCGTTACGACCATCTCGCGTCGTTTTCATCCGCATTTCCCCCGTCGCGTCTCGCTTTTATACCACCAAAGAACCTTCCCCTCGAGCGGGCACACGCGCGCGGATTAAACCACCGCCACGCCCGTAATCTTGATTAACGAAACGAACGTTTCTCGATCGCGTGAATTTCACCCGGGATAAGCGAATGATTCAACGGTTTTGGATTCGTTACCAGTGGCTTCGCATACGCGGTTCATTGATTTCCATGGAGGTATTAACATCTCGTTGCTGCTGGAGGACTCGACGCGTCGTAAACTGTACATAGTTCCGATTTTTCTTCGCCTTGGTGCACGCGTATTACCGTCGAGAATCCAGATGCACAGTGTCGACGTTTATGGTGGCCTTTCGCGCTTCCATGCTACAGAAGCATCTGGATAGTCGTTCGAGTATCGAACTGCTTTCTTTTGCGTCTTTTATGCCTGCTCTTTTAGTAGGTGGAAGTACATATGTTCGATAGAGTGAAGCAAAGGCGTGAAATTGAAGTGTGTAGCGAAGAAATGTTTGATTTTGTTGGCATTTGATTATCAAGGGGAAATGATAAATGCTAAATTGTTGAAATTTTAGGTTCGTAGTTTTTTCCTTGTTTCTCTATTTATATTTGTGACAGTAGTTTACAGTTTCATTGGTCGAATATCTTTTTTTTACTCCACACTGTCAAAAGTCAGTTAGGGCACACGGAATTTCCATTTATCTCCTCCAGGAGTGGAACTGGTATCTGCGAGGTATCTTTGGTTCTCCATTTCCGTCGTTTTAGAGGACGAATCGAGACTTACTCGTGGGAAACTATACTTTTGTCATCGATAAACGAGCGTCTCCCACTTCCCAAATTTATATTTGAAACAGCAATTTTATATTTGAAGGAAGGGCAATTTGTAAAGTTAGAAAGTTAGCTCGAGCAATTTTACGGAATTTCGATTTATCGCAATCTATATTACAATTTGTATCAGCGACAATTATTAAGCGTGAAAATTCTACTCTCCTCAAGCTCATATTTACTTTTAATTTCAGATGCTAAGTTAGTTCCGTGTGCATTTGCAAGTACGACAGAACAAACCAGCGAGAGCATACGCGTAACAAGCTCACGTTAGGGGATTAAGAATTTTTTAATTTGCTTACCATTTGCTAGTTAATTTTTTAAAAATTGTACTCGTTAAAATGAAATCTTATTGTATAAAATCTGTGGTACTTTTTAATTACATGGAACCAAATTTTGTGACGCCCTCGACATTGAGAACCACTGGTTGCACCAACTAAGAATATTAAAAATAGTAGAGGTTACATAAAGCTATACTTTTATTGGATAGCGTACGTATTGCAGCAAAGTGTTACAGGCTAGGCCGTCGTAAAAGTGCGCTCGCAATCGATGACATAGAATTTCGTTTATAAATGTGCATTACCCGCGGATGCACCGGCGCCATATTTCACCTGGTATGTTATTGACAAGTTTAGAAATACGAGTAACTGCACCGCGATGTTTCAAATATTGTATACACGTGTTCGTCGATGCGCGAAATGTTCCAGTTGTTGCATCCGACCTCTTGCATTATGGATGCGATCGCGTAACAAATGTACAGCACGAGCAATCGTTGTTTGGGAACACGTGCACAGTTTGCATTTGACTTTACCAACGAAAGAACGCGAAGCTTTGAACATTGCTTCATTTTCTAAGACGCTTTAAGAAGAAAAAGTGTGGAGAGCGTTCAGTTGCAACTAAATCGACGCGAAAGGGGTGATTTTAGATGGCGATACAAGAAAATAGAAAATTGCGAAGTTCAGTTCGAGACTACGTTTTTGAGAAAGTATTCGCAGGTGTATGCACTGATGACGAGAACCATAAGTCTGTACAAGAAGGGTTCATGTGAAACGTCAAAGGAATATCCACTTGTTACGTATCTCTGTATCGTATCATCGTTATGCGACAAGCGTTGCATCGTTGCGTATCAAAATGCATTGCATTACATTATTCAATGTCACGATGATATATTACACAATTTTGTTATTTTTAATTTCCGCTTTATCTCTGTTTTTAAAATCATCCCTTACATTTCACCCCATCTGTAGCATCATATTACATAATGGCCATTCTTACCGCATGAAAAATGAGAAAAATTCCACTTTTAATATCTCCAATACTGTCACAACTTCAATAATAATAAAGTACATTCGTCTCACTTCGCTCCCTTCTTAGCATTTTCAAAAATACAACAAAACGCGTACTTGACCAATTACAGATAGAAAGGGTGGCACAGATACATAGATCCGTGAAAATATTGAACAACTCCTCGCGTGTTATATATTATAATGTCAATGACATAACTGTACGTCTAATTCCGTCGAATTTAAATGAAACCGCGAACCAATAGCGACCTCGCGCAGTTCGTAACAATTCGAGCATCCACTCGACGATCCCGTTACCATACTCGAGTGCTACTCGCACGGAACGAGAAGGAAAAAAAAAAACTATTTCGCCTTCGATGGTTTCTTCGTTATGCAAATTAGTGTTAGGTTACTACCGGCTGTGGCGATTGTATTATCACGGGATATCGAGTTTGCGCGGCGAGAGTGCGCGCCTTTGGATAACCGTACCGGCGCCGTTCTAACGGTAACCGAGCGACGATAATAATAAGTCCGTCTTATCGGTTACGATGTTTTATCGGCGAATTTGGGACGCTGCGATGGTGTCATCCGCGGCGAATCGATCGGGCTGCGTGTAGGACGCTGGGAAAAAATGGGAAAATTATACGCGGCCGTCGTAAAAGGACGTCGCGAGCGGAGATTCTTGAGAATCGGGTCGCCAGGGACCCGCGAGGCGATCGTTTAACTATTTACGTGCATTGCACCTCGTCAATGGCGTCACGGAACAGGATGACCTTTCTCGAATGCCCACGCCTTGTAGGACTGACTGGACACACGGGAGTCGCAAAGAGCGCAAGGAGCAAGCCAAGCGATTGCGAGTGATACAATTGTATTCTGTCTGGGATGAGTCGTATCCTTGCGTCAATCAGTCTTCCAATTTTTTTTTTAGGACATTGTAGCGGTTAGCAATGAGGTACAGTTGGAGATCTCTTTTGGTAGATGCAGATGGCACGATTTATGGTATACGCGCGGATGGAGCTACCGCGAGGAAATTTCCTTAGCTAACTTTCTCTAAATATGTTAGCAATAAATCTTAGTCGACGGTCTTCAGCATATGAGGATTCTATAAATTGGAGATTTCCAAAGGGGTCACGGTGTATGGTCAAGCAGCCTTGACATAGAAGGTACCAGAACCAGTGGAAATTCCGTTATACTGTCAAACGTTAGTCAAGCACCCCCCATTAAATGCGCTGTCGTCCTCCCAAGGAAACGCGCTAAAGGCACGAAAAGAGGCGACAGCAAAAAGATAAGAAAATATACGATTTGATAGTATCGAAGCACTGGTTTAGCTAATCGTGCGATAGAAAATTGTGAAAAGGCTCTGTTGGACGTGGGACCTTTCTGCGAGGAACAGTCGATCAGAGAACTCCTTCGTGCTATCTGATCAGCTATCTGAATCTTCACAGCACCAATTTTTGTAGAGAGAAGTAGTAAAGTTGGAATTGTTACTGTCAATCTACGCGATGCCAAGTTTTAGTTTTTTTGGAGGACTACTGATGCTCGAGTCTCAAAATAAGAAAAGTCCTCGATACAACGAATGATTTCGTGTCCATTTTTGCGTTTTCATTATTTCTTACAATTTTTTTGCAATTTCTGTGAAACGATATTTATTCTTGTATAATGTCTCGTTTCTGTGGGACTTTGGAATAATTATTTCAGCAGAAATAATGCTCTCTTTAGAGATTAGAAACGATGTGAATAATTTTTTATTGCTAGACATGGTTCTTCCAACTGTTTGAATGCGTAATATTTTTTAACAACAATTGCTTTGAAGAATTGCGTGGATTATTAACCGAGTAAACGCAAACGTCCTAATTTCACATTTTACTTTAACGTTGAAAATTAAGTGCTCGCGATTAAACCTTTCAAGTCGCTGATGATCTACTTAATAGAAAAATATATTCGAGGAAAAGCGAAAAATACTGCATAACACAAATGATTACTTGGTATCGTATTAGTGTCTGATCGCAAGAAGTGAAGTTTGTTTTCTATCGATCATAGAAAGTTAGATTAGCGAGGTTTCCACAAGAGTCCCACTTAAAACGTAAACCGTTCCCCGTTTACAGCCGATTATGGCCAGTTTTAGCCATTATAGGGTTACCGTTCCCATTCTTCGAAGGAAATTGCACGTTGCACCCGTATTTAGGAGCGAATGAATGACGCGGTGTTTCTCAAAAATTGTCTCGAGCTTGGAACAATAAAATTGCCAGCAATCTGCATGTTGCAACCATTTCCACTTAACAGCGAGAAAGTAACTCGCGGATAACGCGTAACGCATTAGCGTTCGCCAGTGTCCTTCAACTTCGACACAACTACACGCGTATCTGCCAGGAACAATTTCGATCGCTTTTAAATAAGTAATTTAAAATCGCTCGTCTCGAAAACCAACCTCTGTTCCACATTTCTTCGTCGAACGTTGCTCGCATTTCTGCCATGCAACGTCACTCAACGATACGCATCTCACGCGGCGTTAAATCGTGCAACTTTTCAGAACAGTACCGTCATTCTGGTTTCGTCGAAACAATCGTACCGTTTTCACTCTGCCCGTTGCAGCAATCCATCCGACATCGCGAACGTTCCGCGTAATTGCTGATCCACGTTTCCTATTCCTAATCGTTACCATCGAGCGAGAACAGGCTGCCATTACGGCGAATTATTCGCGGCTGTTACGTCCCTCGGATTTTTCACGAGCAACCGTGTACGGTAGTTAACAGCAGCGTCGAAGCTTCTCACGGGCGAGCCAGATGATTCTTTTTCGCGCATGAAAAGCGAGGAACCATCCACGGATCGACCGTGGTGTTACGAATGAGCGTTGAAACCGCGACAGCGTCGGAGCACGCTCGAAGGCGGCACCTTTTGTCGAGCGCGATCGAGAAGAAGGTGCCTCTGGTTTCTCTGAGTCACCCATGAAAAAGCGTGCTACCCGGGAATGGTGTTCGTCCGAGAAAACTCATCGTTCGACGATTTACGGGGTGCTTACAAATGGAGCGTGACCGTTCCCGGGAATTGCGAAACAGATCGACGGAATGAGCTCGTTTTTAGTCGAACGAAAAAGGGCACTCTCTCCTGACTGGCTCCTGATAACCAGGCTGTATGGATCAGTCGAATCAGACTTTAAACGGGAATTGAATACCATTCGTATTAATTTGTTTGCCTTGTAAAGTAATACTTCAATATTTCACTTAATAACTGATCAAGAAATACTAATCTTTAACACGTTCACGCACATTTTTCACTTTACGATCGTCCTCAGAAACACTTTTTTTTCGATTCTTTATGACTGCCAGATGAAATCGGGTGTAAGTTGTATGTTTCGAAGTGAAAATTATCACATTTGGCCACAGTTTTTCCCAAAAAACTTTCGACGGCTATAATCGTCATTTGCTCAGCGTGTCATTTTTTCTGTTCCCGTACCAAATGACGGCTACACTTGTATTTGCTTTACTAATTCAAAATGATTCCTATAAATAAAAGTGAGTTAATAGGTGTAAACTTAACGCAAGAAAATCAGTTTGAAACAAAATTATCATTTGTAACTTATTTTGTTCATAAAATAAGGTAGTTTCCTGAGATTAACGATATTTATTTTTAATCGTATCTGATCGTCCTCAAAGGTGATACAAAAATTTCGCGATCTTAAGTTTTGCTTCTTCTGATACCAATTAATGTTGTATTATTCAAATGATACGATTTCTCGATACGCGCAACTGCCAAGTGGCCGCGATTCGGTGGTACAGGATTTCAAGATGGCCGTCGCGCACAATTCCGCGTAATAATAAGCGTGCAAGGTGAAACGTGGGGGGAGCATGACTAAAGAAAGGATAGAGACGACCTTAATGCGAAGGTCAGGGTGTGCGTGTGAACACGTAACGAGAACAGGGTCCATGCTGCACCCGTTTCCTCCGTGGTCCCCATCGAAGGTCGAGCCTCCATGGCAAGTACTCCGCCAATATTTGTCTAATGGGGAACGATCGAGGAAATAAAAGGGAGCCCATGGTAGGCGTCCACATTCGAAGGAGCTTAGAGGATTTATTGCTGCGATTATAGCTGTACGCTAATTAAAATTATAAGCTTGTCGACACGTGTTCAATTAATCGGTTCGGTTCATTTTCAGCGCGAATATGGAATGAATATTACTATCGAGAGATTTGATTAAATTGTAATTGGCAGAGGGAAATTCGGATGTCGAGGAGATGAATTGAACAGAGAAGACGTGCGGGGAAGAAATAAAAGTATTTAAGAATAGCCAATCTGATTGCTCGAAGGTTAGTAAGGAGGCGTTAAGGGAATTATAAATTAGCGATTTAAGTTGAGAACAAAGCGTGACACCTCGAAGGCCTTTCCTCGAATCTGTTAATTGAGATTCCGCATTATACAGCGAACACGCGGAAAGAATAGCAGCGAAAGCAACGAGTGCGGCGCATGTGAAATTAAATTGTCGCATCAGTTAATCGTAGCGATTACAGTTAAAAGTGAACTGAAACAGTAATCAACTGAAGGAAATGATTCAATATTGATGATTAATGAGATATGTTCCAAATGTTTCATTTAAATAATTGTGATTTTACTGCGTATTTTAATGAAAATTCAAGATTAGTATTTTTCGTAACAATTTGCAGAATTATATTGATAACAGTTTATTGCACTGTTGGTGGAATTAGATTGATTAAAAAACACTTTTAAAAAAGCTCCTTGACGGAAGTAATACTTAAAGAAAAAAGATTCCATTGTGATTATTCAATTGTTGAGCGACACGATGATCAATCATATTGTCAATCGATCGTTGACTGACAATACCTATTTTATCGATGAAGAAACATGGGGTTAAGTTGCGTCTCAAGTTATGACAGTTCAAAGGAATTTCTCTATTGACAAATTTTACGAGAAGAAGCATCAAAAGAATCGAAGCCTACGTTTGTTAAAATCAAACGCATTGTCTTTATCAATTACGATGTTCGACACTACCTAAAGGCGTGAGGAAAGGACAATGGAAGGAATGCATCTGCGAGAAATGCATTTAAGTTGAAATTGCAATAACAATTCTATTGAAATAAAATGATATTTGCGTAAAATATAAATTCTTGAGAAAAATAAAAAATTCAATTCGATTCATGTCTGAATACGAATAGTAACTGTCGCATCGTTTCGTACATTAACGAACGATACGCGTTCTTCATGTTCACACGCAGCAGCGATACAATACTTGAAAATTTGTACGAAAATCGTGTAAATCACTTAAGGGTACGTTCAATACGGATATGATTCAAGATAAAAATTTCTAGCTTCACAAAAGATAAAACTAAAAAACAATCGTACCTCTGGCAATTAATGACAAACCCATCTCAATTAAAACGAAATAAGTAACACGATCGCTACCTCGCAAAAACCAGAATAAACCGTTTACGAACGACGAAGCGTATCAGACGCGCGATCGTTCATCCCGAACCGAGGAGCGATGCTTCCGTAGCGCGTTTAAACAAACGTAAAATCCATAACCGTCGAAACGCAGGACGAAACTCGGATAAACGCAGCTAAGCATAAAGTGAATCCCAAGACCCGACGGGTTAACCGAACAGACTCTTCGCTCCATCAACTTCAGGCTTCCATCGTAGCCGGGACGCATCGTTTCCATCAATCGGGGCCCGCGAGTCGCGGATAAAGACCGAGAAAGAGGCCCACCGCCGTCAGGAAGAGGTATACTTAACCTCCTGGGTTAAAGTCAGCTCGGATCGAGCGCGTGTCCCTGATTGCGGTGGTGCAGGGACGTGCAACGGACGACGTGCAGCTCGTCCGCGATGCCACGGTTCTTCTTCCGCGGGATCAGCCACGCCGCCGTCTAGGAAGTCTCTTCTGCCTCGCGATGCCTCGTTCCCTGCTTTCCAGACGAGAAAGCGGTCGGTGTCGTCCCACGATTACACGGAACATTCTCGGAAACCGTTCGCAGGATCGAGCAACGCGAGCGTCTTCGGTTGCTCGCCCGGAAGAGAAGCGTCTGACTGGGCTGCACGGGAAACCGTATCTTCCTCCTCTTACCCTCGACCGTTGCCTTCGATCAGCCTGAACGGGTCTACGGGAAGAGGAACGCTGGCTTGATTGATTCCTCGCGGACGTTAATTGATTCCAAAGTGTGTTTCTCTGGATGGAAATTAATATTGATGAGACTGGACGGGTTGGGACGATTAGTCGGGAGGATTCGTGCGGTATCTAGAGTCTGAACGATTTCTTGTCGCGTTGAGAGTAGTTGCAGATTGATTTTCGATAATTGGCAATGAGTCGTATTGTAATATTGGGTGTGAGTAATTGAAACTTTCATGCTTGAATGAATATAAAGGACATTTTTTGTCAGTCACGTATTGGTGACATGGTACTCAGAATGTTAAGAATTTGTCAAGCAAGCTGAAAGAGCTACTGTGGAACGGTAGCACTCCCTATTTCTACTTGATGTTATCGATAACATTTAATATAGTAAGTTTTGTCTTTTAATTGAACAAAAATTTTTGTATGAACCTGTGCAACACTCGCTAATTTTAGCCACGAGCCGCCACCGTTCAACAGGTACCATCCTTATGAAACACGGAAAACCATAATTCCATGAAATCTAATAATCGACAGTCTAAAGATCCTCCTTGAGAGATAGATTTACGAGCCATCCTGGCAAGGAATCCTCGAGGGTTCCTTAACATCTTTATCCGTATAGAGTGTCCTTCGATACCGTGCAATTTTCGCCTGTAGCCATTCTTCCTCGTGGCCGAAAATAACAGAGTTCATTCAAATATCCGCGTCCAAGGAAGCCTCCCAGGATGATCGCGCTAACAAGCAACGCAATTAGCGGGCCGTCGCGTTAAAGGATTAAGATTGCTTTCGGTTGTTCCACGGTCGCGTCCAACGGATTATTAAATGGTACCTATCGTCCACCGTCAGATTTATAGGTCCGTGTCGTTAATTCGGTAAGTTATGGAACCGCTTCTGGAAGGGTGGCTTAGAAGCGTGCTCGTGGCTCCTTCGTTGCGAAATGATTCATGAGTTTCTTGTTAAAAACGTGTTCTTCGAACCTTCTGGGACGTGTCTATTCCGTGACTATAGAGAGGTTACGTCGTGGCCATTTTGCGACAGTCGCGATGCAGCGAAACGAGTGTGCGTGGCACTTTTAATCAGAACTATTAGAAAACTTTCTACATACTTTAAATAATTAAACATGGTATTTTGGTTCTTGCATTCTTTAATTGTAGCGTAACATCTTCTGTTGTTTAAATATCTATAAAAAGCGACCTGATCGCTGATAAAAGAATTCGAGGAGTGTAGGAAAATAATTCTCTGTTATGCTGCAAAGCGCGGAGTACGAATTCCAAACGATGTTTCGTATAAAAAAATCGAAAGGGTTTTCCAATTTTTTTAAACAAGTCACGTTTTTGGTGTTTCCTTAAACACTTCACCTTGTAGAGGGTTAAAGTTACAATTATCAGGGCAAAATGACTTTAATCGAGCGTGTTGCGCGTGTCAGCCACGACAGAGGGATTTACGAATCGTAGCTACAGGGAATTTTAAGAAACGATTAAGACGATCGAACGGCCGGAGTTAATGGTGATTGATGATTGCGTTTAGGGCGCTAACTCGATGGTAGAGGCTAACGAGCCGACCCCTTCTGCCTCGCCAGCCCTCGGGCGAGGAGCTGACTCACCAAATTGTCAGCTATTTTCTGCTAAACAATCAAATAATCGGCATCGACTGTTATTTATACATCGTCATCTTCGAATGACGAGCGGACGATGCTACGAACTCGAGGAAATTGATTTCAATCGAAGACTTGGACGACACTCGTTGATAACATATCGAATATAAAGGATGCACACCTCAACTGCATTTACTAAGTCCACTGGATTTATATCTGTAGCTGTTTCACTTAATAACAATTTCTCCTGCATGAATTATCCACCGATTAACTTTTTCGAACAGAAGAACAATCGATTAAAGCAAAAGAAAATCTAATTTACTTTTACGATACGTTAGTTACTTGGCAACTCTATTTATTCCAATTTATCTGTTGTAACAAAATAGAAAAATGTCTATAATTATTACATATAAATATCCTCGCTATCAAAACGAATGATCGATATCGTTCGAGAGTCATTGTACGCCAGTTGGACGAAAATCGAGCCACGCAACTTCAGCTGCTTCCCTCGCGATTCAATTAAACGTTCCCTCGGATCCATTACCAATTATACGCTAATAGTGGCGCGATTTATAACAGCAGTTTTTCGATGATCGCGGACCGATCGGGCACGTATAATGCTCGAGCTCGCAGCGGCTGTTCTCTTGATTCGTAACGATGTTCCGCACGACCTAACGAGGGGCCAAATATCCGAGAGGACGTTACGCCCCGGCCCTAGACAAAAAAGGGCCTCGAGGACCGCGTGGCCGCGTATTGGTCGGCCAGCTTGAACGTCTGAATTCCCTAATCTAGACGCGGGACTAAGGGATCTTAAGTGGCGGCGTAGGTCTATAATAGGGCCTGCGTCTGGCCCTTGGGGCTATTCTGCGAGTTGAGTCCACCAGCTTTACCTGCTCAAGGTTACCTGGGGCCAGAGTTCGCCACGTTTACCGATTAAGCTGGATTAACTAGGTAAAATGTTGCACGACGATGCTTTAATCTCGAGCATTGTGGCAAGTTTTCAATTTATTAAGATGGATTAACTAGGTAAAATATTGAACGACGATGCTTTAATCTCACGCACTGTGTCAAGTTTTCAATTTATTAAGATGGATTAACTAGGTAAAATGTTGCACGACGATGCTTTAATCTCGCACATTGCGTCAAGTTTTCAATTTATTAAGCTGGATTAATTAGGTAAAATGTTGAACGAAGGTGCTTTAATCTTGCGTAGTGTCAAGTTTCGTTATAATTATTTTGACGATAGTTAGTTGAGGATAATCTTGGTTGGGCAAAATTAGCTTTCTTCTATATTTTTAGTGAACAATTTTTATTTAAAAAGCAGTCAGGGTAGAGACGTTTGTTTTTGTGAAACGAAGAAATATGTTCTTTATATTGTGGTTCTAATTCGATGATTCATTGTATATTTTTTGTCATTTTAGTCATTTGTTCCCAAAAGATTCGGCTAACAATAAGTCACTCGAAAGCTCAGTCGTTCGGCTGTTTCGACCGCGAGGAATTCTATTTTCGGGTGTTTTTATTTCTGGATACGGATTACAAAACCCGTCCAGACGAAACGTGTCTGGAATCTTAAACAGTCAATCGGCCAATTGCGATTTGTGCCGTCGTGGCCAATTATCAAGTCATCCCATAAGTCAGGGACGATGTACTTTTTCTGCCGGCTGGTCCCATCGCTAGTCTGACGAACGAGCAACGAAACGCGCTACAGAAAAACAAATATGAAATAATAAGCCGACGGAAGCGAAGAGACGTGGAGAAAGTTTTTGCAATTTTAAAAAAAGTGAACTATGGCAAAGATCTATGGCGAAGAAAATGAAAAGCGTTCATTTGCAAATATCAAATCGAACTTCGTCGAAGCACGTCCCCTTTCACCGATTTAACCCTTTGCGCTCGAATGGCGATTCTCACTCGCCACGATGTTTCGCGTGGCAACTCGAGCGGCTGTATTTACGTTGAATTTCGTTATCTTCAATTGATAGATGCGAAGTATTGGTTCGAGAATGTGGTCCCTTAGGCTGTTTATGTCTTCGGTTGGAAAGTGACATTGTGACGTAAAGTTCTACGACTGTAGTCCTGAATACGATGTGTCTAGCGTTAGTACAGTTTCGACGGTCGTAGGAAGCACACGTGTCGCGAAATTTTCCACCACTCGTTTTTAATTTCGAGCAAGTGTAAACAGTAACGACGTATCGGATGCGAGGAATAGAAAAATTAATGTAACAGACAGTGAATCCGGAAGTAGCAGCGATCACCCACAAGATCCTGGCACTTCAGAATACCTTGGTAAGCGCTTCGTAAAATATTACAATTACACAGAACTTGAACTCCGATAATTATCTTTCTCAAGAATGTAAACACAGATAATATATCAATATATAACACTTTCGTGTGTTAATTCTTCTGCAAATTCATTTAACGCGCGAAATTGTCTCGAGTTGCAGCGTCGCTGACCAAAAAAGGTCGTCGAGCGCAAAGGGTTGAAAGCATGAAAATGAAAAAAACTTTTAGAACAGTGTTACAATTTCTGTATTTGACGTAAAACAAAAGATCCGTTAGACAGATGCGATTCATTTAAAACTCGCTCGTAAAATCGGCTGAAAAGCGAGGCAACGATATTAATTATACCCCTTTACGAGCCAGCCGGCAAATTGAAGGAGACTGGTTTAAATCACGGCGAACGGGATCCGCGGCGATGGAAAAATAGCGGTCGTATTTCTCCCGGCGACGGAGGAAGGGGGATTTTGCATAATTAAAATTCGCGAGTCGGTGATTTAATTCTGGCCTGGTGGATTGAATCGATTCGACGCCGGCTGGACGGTGGTGTGTATAACTCTTTGGCGGGCCTTGTTCGCGAGCGTCGACGAAACGATTGGTTCCGTGCCCGTCTCGAATCACCCTCCGCGTGGTCGGCTGTGTAGCGCCCTCGTGTTAGAGAGGATAGACTTAGGCGAGCCGTGGCTCGTTTAAAAATTCGTTCTGAACTGGACCGCGCCGTAATGCATCATTCGTGGATGATGGGGCAAGTTAAACGTTAAACGTTAATTGAATCCCGGACGGATTTATGCGGATCGTAAATATCGGTGGTTAATCATACGGTGTTTAACGCATTACGCGTGAAAAGCCCCGGTTCTGCACGCCGGCGACGGCATTAAAATGTAAATTCCGCCCGGTGGAACCAGTCCGATGTGTGCGATCGTAGGGACGAGTGAGAATACGGATCGTTCTTTATCGTTACGTAACAAGTGCTTGTTAATAAAATTGATGTCGTCTTTGAGGCACCACGAGCTGTTTAGCGCGTTAAATCCCGCGCGAGCGGAGGATGCGCGCGAGTTTTACTTGACCACCGCGTGATAAATTGGATAGACATACCCGGGGAGAAAATTGGTTAATAACGGGGTTAAATAAGCGCTCGCGATAGTTGACGAACGTTTGGAAATTTTTAATTGCACGGATTACACCGCGCGTAACAGTCAGATTATAGGGAGCCCGAGTGTTTGCGATTATTTAATAGGAACAGGATTAACGTATGGACCGCAGTAAGAACAAACACTTTAATTTCCTGGACGCCATAACTTCAGGCCAATTGGTGGGAGATTATTTTTAATGCCTGCATTGTATGCGAGTCGCTTCCTTGCCAAGGTGATTCGCTGCGTGAAACGGAAGATGCAGGAAGTCGCCGTGGTTGTAAACTTAACTGCGAATCGGCTGATCTTATTTCGATTCTGTAACCTGTTATTTCCTGCATTCTGTGAACGCAGAATCTGTAATTTGTTAGGCCTTTTAAGTTTGTCACCAAGTTTTCTTTAGGGTTCGTGAATTTTCTAAAAAGTTTGAAACGGTTGTCGAACTCTCGAAGAATCAACTAACTAGAAAGATTTCCCTTTAACGTGTTACTTTTTATTCAAGAAATAAAGTGGAGCTTTCTGGCCAATTCGTATACATATAAAAATGAGCGAACCAAGGAAAATGTCAGTGGAAACGTTGAGTTTCGCCAAAATAAAGTGGCCACTCTGTATGCAGGAGGACACAATGGCGTCTAGCTAACGACGCGCGTCTAGGGTTGAAAATAGGGCAGGGGATCGTTAAATTGGCCATTGAAGTGGCTGGACGTAAGATCATTAGAGATATTCGGCGGACGGAGATGAGCCCTGTAGATACGTCTGGTCCTGGCCAGCCTATGCATCACTGGCTGTGACCAATTAGAAGCGGCGTTCCTCCGCTTCGCGATCGGCAAAGCTCCTCTAACGTGGAAGGTCTGCCTAAAACGGGGAAGAGCGCTCGAGGTAGAAAAAACTGGGACGAGTTCTATTGTTGTAACGAAACGAAGGAGATCGAAAAACCGATCTCATCTCGGATCGACTGGTCGGGAGGGGAATTTGGATTAGATCGCTGTTTCGAATAGCGATGCGAGGATACGTGTGTTCGAACAGGTTTCGCCATGTAAAGGATGTAACAATTTGAATGTTACATTATTAGAACAAAACTTAGTACAGCTCGATTCTATCGTACGTAGGAGAGACTTTAATGCTGGAATGAATTCTTAAATTTATTTCTGTGATAGAAGAAATAATGGAAGCTCTTCTATTACACTTTTCTTTATTATTAGTACTACTTATAGAAGAATCAGCTAATTCTTACTGTACTATACAATAGTAGTACAGTAGAAAAATAGAAAGCGTTATGCGTAACACTTTCCAGTTTCCTCAGTCAATATTAATTAAAAAAAAAAAGAAGAAGTATTCAAATACTCCAGAAATACAATCCAACGTTGGAATTTCAATGTGTCGTGCAGGTTTCGAGTACACGTCCAAATGAATCACATCGACGGATCGTAAGCGCAGCGTGTCGCGTGTTCCGATCGAATTTCCGTTGAAATCGGCAACAAATCACGCTGTTCGATCGGAAGGATTTCACGGATGACAATTAGGATCTAATATTCCGCGTATAGGACATCGCGTGGAGACAATAGCCGAGCCCACCTACTCGGTGAGACGGAAGACAATAACGCGTTCTAACGACGGTGTATCGACACCTGACACTCGCTACGCGGCTACGTTGGCGGTGAACAATGGCGTTCGAAGCCACCTTCGCGAAGGACAAGTATCAACGAGGACCCGCGTCTGTCGATCTATTTAACACCGAAGACGGCACCGATCACTCATACGAGACGGGAGAATAGAGGCGAATGAAACGAACGTTGAATTACTCGAATCGTTCGATGGTAACCCGATAAAAATGGCTCGAATTAACTGTGCGCTTACGTGCACGTAACTATCGCGACGAATAAATTACTTTGTATAGTTCTAATTTGGCAAATGTGCGAGTATATATATATGTATGCATGCGATTTGAAAGTAACATTATTCGTTTTATTATAAATGTGACAGGAATTGTTTTTAACCAGTTAACTGTGGAATTTAGTTTGAAAAGATCAGCACAGGGTGCGGAATTGAAAACAAGCAACGACGTGCATACGCGTCGAACGCAGGGCAAATGGTACTATTATACCATTTTACGAAAAACGAGGGAGGATTACATTTGTATTCGTCGAAGAAACTAACGATCCGTTTCAGAATACGTTATTCTCACCAAGAGCTTGAAAATTGTCACAAAATAATAAAATAATAAACAGGAAAAATTGAGGATAGCAAGAATAAACAAGAGAAATAAGAGAATAGTCTTATATTCTACCCTCTGGTCGCATTTGTTGCAGACAAAACGCATTCTGACGTGTCTTACCAAGTGAACTTAAATTCTGCGAAAGTACGCGAACGTCCTCAATCTAACCGCAAAGAATTAGCCGCGGATCATAACAACGCGCAAATAGCGTCGACGTTCGAGGAATCCCTGAAACTCGAATTCTCTGAGGTAAAATACGAAACCGCAAAAAAGGCAAAAAACCGCGTTATCACGGCGATATTATCGCAACGCGATTCTTCGAGCCGCGACTACAAAAGGACCTCCACGCCAGGCATTCACCGATCGCATCGTGGCCTCCTATTTATAGCCAGCAATATCCGCCCTTGCTATATAGGGAAAGGGTTAATTGTCTAATTAAACCTTAATCCCGAGCAGAGTACACACACGCTCGAACGCGAATTACTCATTTAACACCGAGGAATGGCAAAAGGCAAACCGCGAGACGATCTCGACGAAGGGATCCGCGTATCGAGCGAGGGACTCTCGCCGATCTCTCGTGACACGTGCGATCGCGAAGCGGAGTCGGAGCGCGCGTGAACCCGCTCGCGGGACCGGTTGCTCGGTTTTCCTCGACGCGACGCGTCGGGTGCAAGCGTTGGACGCTCGTTCGATGATCACGCGCGAGCTGCGAGTTCCTCGTTGCGACCCTCGTTCGCCAGGCCACGTACCATCCGTCCAACACACGTGGCCTTGGCTCAATGTCGCGTACTCCTCGCGAGAGCTGATCGACGCGACGCGCGCGTTTTGCACGCATGCCGCGCGCGCGTCGGCTTCTATGCGCGCGCCTTTTACCTGGCGGAATAATGAAATTCGGCCATTGATAAAGTGCGACTATACGTCGACCTGCGTTGAGGAGGGAAACACGGTCCTGTTCGTCTTTGATGGTTTCTAACGCGAGTCACGTTCGAGAGTGAAGCACTGTATGACTGTTCGTATGATTTTTAGGGTAAGGGAATTGGTTTTGTTTGTATTTAGTAACGAAAATAAGCGCACATTCGTTCAGCGATCGTTTACGCGATCAGATAAATTTCATTTTATATAATTTTTCGTGGAATTTATTATATATCAGAATGATGTGAATTATTGTTTTACTTCACATTGCTTTCGCAATTATCTTTTCGATCTTAATTTGTGCAGCCAGATAACACGACGATAATGAAATACAATTTAATACATGTATTTATTTTCAGGATATAAATTATAATATTGAATTCTCTCATAAATTTAAACAGTTTCACATTAATAATATTCTAAAAAATATTAATTCAATTACAAAATATCATTTCATTACAAACGACGTTTATTTCCAATATTTTTCTATTGTAGCGACAGACACAATTTACATGATTTTTATTCGCGTAAAACAAATCCACGTGGAACGGACACTGCGTAAATTAAGGGAAGGGTGTATTTTTTTCACCCTGCGAGGAAAGGGTTGTTTATAAAGAGTCTGAAGCTGTGCACGCTTAACATTTTCCAATGCGTTCAACGCAATCAGAAACGAAATTTCGATTCACTTTACATCAAATCAGAAGCGGTACAAATTTTCGTTACAAAAATTCCTCATTACTCCCATCGAAATTGAATACCACACTTATTTTTGCTATCAGTAAATGTAGAATTTAACGTTCGCCTGCGATGGCTCGGAAGGTGAGAAAATGTCTGCGGATTTTTCGGTCGCATCGAGAGAATCGGATGTAAATCAGCGCGAGGCGATCGCTATCTTATCCCGCGTAACTACCAAATGATAGGCCTCGCGAACGAGGCGTACGCGCGCGAAACGCTGACTTACAATTGCAGGTGAATGGAAAAGAAGTCGGGACGGCGCGGATACCCGCGGCTCGCTCGAATGAACGCGTACGTGGTGAATTTTTTTTCTTAAACAGTAGCGCGCACGGTAGCTGGTTACATTTCTAAAAATAGATCCACAGTCATTCAGCCGTTGTATGGCGATCTCGTATCGAGGCTCAGTCAACGTTCGTTCGAATTGTATTTAAATGGGAGAGACTGTTTAACGTAATTGCGTTCCGTGCAGGTGTTAATCGGTGCCCATTAATTTGATTTAATACGCGTACCGTTGTGGCATTCGCTTTTCGAGAACCTCGAGTGTATATTCTATTTATTTCCCAGTTCCATTTGCATTATCGGTTCTTCTTCTTTTTCGAGAAACGAGACGACGTTGTTCGAAGAATCAGCTTTTAAAAGAGATTTTACGCTAGCGGGACAAAGAGGAACAATACCGGTCGTAGTAGTTACAAAGAGGAAGAAGACTTCCGGTAGTTCTCCTCGGCGTGGCCTGATCTAACAGTAGTGAAAGGCGCGTTGGCGGAAACGGAGACACCTGCTGCTCAAAATGCTCTCTTCCGCGTACATTATTGTTAATTGTAGCTCTTGTTTGGGTAGTTAGAGTTATATGAATCTGTTTACAAGAATTGTCTTCCTTTTCAAATAAAAACGGAAGCTATTATATTCAGAATTCTATCGAGAAATCCAGTATACAAAAAGTAATCATTTTGTTTAAAGAAATACGATTAATCTTTAGATCTTTGTTTGATTACCACTTATACAGCTATATTATGTATTTTTTATGGTTTACAATTTTTATTAAGAACATTTTTGTGTATTATCTGAATTAACCAAAATAGTCGAGGTGAATATAAAATTTGTCAGGCAATTTTCATATAAACATACTTTAAATAGAACAAGCAAAATTAGCATATCTTTTTCCTAGCGAATATAAAATGACTCTCCTTTAAATTAACCGAACTTCCTAAAATTCTAAGCGTCTACAGTTAATGCAACATAATAGGTTCTACTTGAAAGCCCCTGGATTCAAAGTACCAAGAATCCATATTTATGTCGTAAAGGGATTTAAACATTTGGCCAAAGTATCACTGCTATACTAAAATAGGCACTATAATAAGTGTCCTAGAATTATGTCACATTTTTTATACTATAAAAGTAATAAGAAACCAAATAAGGAAAAGAAACGCTCATAGCATCGACGACGTAACCAGTAGCAAGGCGACACCGATTGCAGGCATTCTTGTATCTGATTGGTGCGGGTTTGCTACTCGGTTCCTGGCATCGTGGCAATAAAAAAGACTTTCTCCAAGGTCCACATTAGGGACCGAACAGAGGTGCATTTTAATCTCAAAAAACGAAATTTTTTTTCTAAACCTCAACTCCACTGATTGCCATACAACTCTTCTGATCGCTGCTGCCGCGAGCTTTGGCTCCGCACCGCTGTTATTCACCATATTTCACGCAAGCTACGCCTACCTGTCTCCATAGTTGTAACCCTCGCACGCTAAACCTTTCTTTTCGCGTGACCACTTGCCTGCCATTCAAATTCTGACTCAAACTTTCCAAATAGAAACTCAACCTCTTCGAAGTCAAACTTAAAACTGCTACACTTCTTAATTCAAGCTCTGGTTTTTTTCTTAAATTTTTCCTAATTACTTTCTCGATATTAAACGCTATTTTCTCTTGGTAACACCACTCTGGTTTGTAAAAGGTCAAATTCATCAAAAGAAAAGGAAAAACTAGAAGCAATTAGAAAGAATTAGCAAGTGTCAAGTTTATCTTTCCCAACTACTCTTCTAACATCAATAGCTATTTTGATAAAAGGATTAATTTTGTCGCCTTAGGAACTCCAAAAACCCAAAGAAAAAGTGGAACGAAAATTTTAATCAGGACAATTTTGCTATATACAAATAAAACTCTCACCGTCCACAACTTTGCATTACTTGGAATTACAACCACTTGAAAACGATCTCTTGGGCGTGCTATTAATTCAGCACGCGAACGGGGGCTCGAATACCAGACGAAATTACGTCAGCAACCATTCAACCGCGAAGATCCTCGAGACGTGAGAAACAGTTTCATCGTCTAACAACGTTGCTCGTCAAACGTGGTGGATCGTGGAACGTTTTCCGCGTCGTCTTTCCCCGTTGTCGTCGCAATGACGCGGCGGGCGTCGCGGGAAACGGCGTGGATTTCGTTTCGATCGCGGGTACCGCTCTCAGCATTATCCTCCTCGTGACAAGCTGGCAAGTGTGGCAATAATTCCGGCTGAACTCCGACTTCCCTCCTGACGAGCGAAAACTGGTCCACTTGTCTTCGAGCCGGCTTGTCGGGTGTCGTAACGGTTTCTCACGATCGGAGATCCTGTGCTGGGAGGAATTTTCGCCGGGTGACTTCGTACTAGCCGGAGAAAGGGCGAGTGGGAGTCGAGAGAAGGGACCTGCCACTTTTTCTTTCAACGGCTTCATCGCAACGTGTTCGGGAAAAAGAACTCGCGTTAACTGGCAGGAGTTGTTGTTTGCGATCAAGTTGAGTTAAACGGATTTCCCATTGAAGTTAAGGGTGAGATACGCGTAGTCGATTCTGAAAATATTTGGACAGTTATCTTCAAGGAATTAAGTCTGGTTTTTTAAAATAAAAATACAGGAGAATTACAGGAGTATTACAGGAGAATAATAAATGTAGAGAATAAGGTAATTGTTGATTTGTAACGTATTATTGTTTAGATGTTAGATAGAGAACCGAGGAAGAGTGAAGATTATAAAATCAAAATAGCAAATATACGTAAAACTTGGCAGTAAATGCTACAAACTTAAAAAAATAGCGTGCAAAAGCATATTACGTCTGACTGAATATCTTCCATAAAATATATCATGCACAGATTAAAGAAATCGAACAACTTATCTACAGCCAAACGATTTACATTATATCGCGAACCTAGAATAGTCCAAAAGGAGAATACAAAATGAGGAAAGGATTAAGGAACCGTAGACTCCATCCGCCGCCAATGTTTCACGATCGATATCGCGTCTACTAAACTCAGATCGGCAAAGTCCTCTCCTGGAGAATCCGCCATATTGGAATGAATTATCCGCGACGAGGCAGATCACGTTATCCAGAACACGAAAGCCCATCAATCGAATTAAACTGAACGAGAAGTAGGAAGTGAACCGGGACTCGCTCAGCCTGCGTACGCTTAATTGAATAGATAAAAGAAGAAACGAGCGACCGAGCGATGACGCGAGAGCAGAGGCGCGCGTGAGAACAGCCTGACGAACGTTTCGCATTAAACTGCCCACGCGATGCGTCCCGCGTCGTATCGGCTCTCTAAACGCAGGTGCATCGTGCACAGTGCTCTGAGCATCGTGCTTAAAACGAATTTCCAAACGCGAACCAATTCTTCGTGATTCATTTTGGGTATCGATTATCCGTACAAACGGTTCAAACAGAGTATTTACTGGGAGTCACGGAATTCTGGTTTCACGGAATCGATGACTTTTAGTCGTTAAGTATCTCCAATCTTTACAAAGATGACGTACACCTGCGAATTCCAAGTATTTTTCAGTCACTGTGTGCTTTATGCGACGGCTAATCTTTGTTCAAGTATACGCGCAGGAGTTCCTTTTTAATCCTTGAGCAGTGGCGGATCGCGTATAGGCACTGTGGAACTGCAGAATCCCCTATTACTACTTAACAATAGCGGTAACATTTAATATAACCAGTCTTTTTCTTTAATTCTTTATTTTTCTTTAATCCTTAAGCTTAATGTCAGTAGCTATCCCGTAGTTTATGGAAATGATACAAAAAGTTTTGTATGGAACTGTGCAGTACCGCAAATATTAGTCACAAGTCGTCATTGTCTCTGAAGATAATCAAGACATTCGAGGAGAAAGGATCGTCTAACTCGATTTGGTCATCATTTTAAAAATAATAGAAATACATGATTAGGATAAGTGTGAATACTTCTAAATTTTTAGAAACTACCATCATTATTGCAATAATACGAAGGAATTAAAGCAGAATGAAAAAAAATAAACTATTTACTTTTGTCGTTTTTAGTATTCGTTTATAATGTTTATGGGAACACAGCCTCTCTATTAGAAAATATCGCCACATGCTACCAATAAAATTAGAGATACAATTTATTTATACAGAGTGGAGTATTGTGAAATGAATGAGTTCGCAACAAGGAAATGTTATAATTAACAAGGTCTTAGAATGAATTAGATTGTTACAAGACACCTTTGTACTTCTTATTTCTTTACTTAACGTATTCGCCACCCACGCAAGATTTTTCTATTACATTAGCATCGTCATTTCCGTTTTAAGTTTTTGCGTTTATATAAGCTCCATTATTTCCACATTCTTTTCCTGTTCAATGCAAAAAGATTTTCACTAAAACGCATTCAAAATACAACGAGTAAATTCGCGTTAGTAATTGCAGTATACTCGTAATTAACAGTAAATGGGTCGAAAAATATTGATGCATCCGGATTGAATTATCAACAGTATCATTTCTGATTAAATACAAGACGAGTCGAGATTAGTTTCAGCTTAAACTACAGGCAATCTTATTGCAAGAACAATGGCCTCGCGTTTAAGGTACGATTCGAATCGCCGTGCGATAATCGGTACGAGCCACGATCGGCGAAAAAACGCGGAGAATTCAGCGGAAGTTACGCAAGCTCGCGGAGATTATCGAGGAGTTAAACGATGAGGAGCGTGTACGTACGCGGTTGTCGATTGGCGCCAGCGCGAGTGAAAGTCGACCTGCATCCTTCCCTCGATTCCCTGGCTCCCCTGTTTCGCTCCCTTCGCCGTGCGAACGAATATCCCTGCTGGCGTGGGCCAACAATCGCTCCCGATGAAAGAGATAGCCCCGCGACGCGGGAAAACGACGAAAAGTGAAACCAGGGACCGTTGTAAGGAAGTCCAGTGACAAGCGTCCTGGCGCTGTGCGAAGATCGGGGCAGCTCGATCGTTGCGTCGTTAGATTGCGACGCGAAGTAGAGATCGTGGACGCGCGACACGAGTCGAAAGTACCGGCTCGAAGTAAAGAAGAAATCTCCGCGGAAGCAGCTGACGAGAACCTGACGAAAAACAAACTCGCACGACATTAAGTGGATGTCCCCATTTAAGTTTAATTAATATCGAAGATCGACTCGCGTCCACCGTGCGAGAAGATGCTTCATTAGCCTGGAGAGAGAATGTTAATGAACGATCGGAGATACGTATTGGAAATTTACATAGAGCGTGAAAGAATCCGTGGACAAATTATTTAATCGGTATGTCCGTGCTTTGATAAGCCACGCTAATTCCTAGACGGGGATAAAAACGGTAATAAAACAGTTTAATGAAACCAGTTTTTCCACGGTCACGGTCTAAGATAAACACCACTCTAGCCGCTATTAGCGGAATCGTCAGGCTTATCTACGTTAATTCACTAATTGGAAAGCTACTTAGGGCCACCGGCTGCCAAACACCGATCACGTTTCGGCCACTTAGAAGACGTCCGTCCTGGCGGCGTCTCGATAAACCACGTGAACGTTATCTCGACAAATTTATTGCCAGATGGCGATCGGTCAGCTTCGCGAGTGAATTGATGGAATTCACGTGACGAGAGCGGATTCCAGGTTTCCCAATATCCGGTGGAACGTTTCGAGGACCGCTCGTAACTGGAGGACGGTTAAGTGAATCGCAACAGCATCGCCAGGTTGCACAACGCGCGCCTCTCCTCCGTCGTTTTCTCTCGCGATCCTCTTCCATCTCTTCGAACTTCTCCATCGTCTCGAATCGTTACGAGTACGACCGCGACGACAAAGAAGGAGAAGAAGAAGGAGACGAAGGAGGAGGAGAACGGTACGGGAACGCAAGCTGCACCGCTGTCTAATGAATAGTTGGGTCAAACTGCCGACTGGGTAAACGCTGAGAATTAACCGCCTCCTTCTTGACATTTCGCTCGGAAGAGGATCCACTGCGAGCTGCTGGCCAGCCATAAGTTAGAGAAAGAGGCCTTCGTCTCGCGTTCTCGCTTCTATAGCGCGAGCCATTTGACGAAGGAGCCAGATAGCAGAGGCAAAGTGTGCAGTCCTCGATGGAAACGGTCGAGGAATTAGTCCTGGGACAGGGCTAATTGCCTGAAGCTGCTCTTTCCGCTATAATGGACGAAATTCGTGGCGCGATAGGCGACTGGTCCCTCTAAAAGCGGTGCACCCTGCGCTGGTCCCGTTCTATCGTTCGTGGAATTCGCTTTGGGAGAAAAGGAAAGCAGCGACTAGGTTAGCCAGGTTGTTAGAGCGGTTTTATACTAGTCGTTTGTGGACTGAAGTATCGTCGAGTGGAGATTTTGTTAAAGAAATATGATTGCAAATAAATGGATTTAACGAATTAAGTTTTTTTTTTTCTTGTGTAGCAAACGAAACGTGTGATTTGCGATATGAAATGGAAAATAGTATAGTTGTTTAGCGTAGATTGAGTGACTGAAAATCGTCGAGTGTGAAACCGCTGTTAGCTCTATGCGATGAGAAATGTTGTCTCCCCTGGCGTTCGCCTTTCGACTTTTCGTGAGCTGGCAATTTCGGTGTTCTACCGTGTTCGCGATACTTAGAGTTGGCGTGATTTAGCGCCATATTGAAGCTTCGAATTAGCATAGTCGGCCAGAGGAAAAAAGTAAGGAGTCAGGACCCAAACGCGGTCGTGATCTTATGTCGCTGGTATTTCGCGCGGTTTCGGTTTCGCGATTATTTGGAGACGAAATGTCGCGAGTCTTAGGTCGTTCACTTTGAATCATTCTTCGTTTTTCAGGATTTGAAGGAAAAAATTGTTCAACTCGATATCTGTTCGCACTTTTGCGCGTGCAGATTTTATGATCGATATCTTTTAGTGGAAACGTTTGACTAAAATAACGACAAAGAATTGAAGAAACATTAATTCAATAGCTTTTCTTTTGCGAATCCTTTGCGAACGAACTGCTATTTGTATAATATATTAATAACATTTTCTTCCATTTCTGTTTCAGGTAAGTTGAACAAGATCCCCAACCATTTGCATCATAAAATTAAAGGTAACAATCACAATCTCAACCGAACAAACAATAATAGAATGCGCAAAAAACAGAAAAATATTCTTATCAAAACTTCCTTCTTTGCTGTCATTTGCATTATGTATCGTGTTGTCAAGAAAGTATTATATTTTCAGTGTTCACATGATAACATTGTGACTGTTTCTAGACACTTCTGTCAGTGTTATAATTTCTTCCCTTCGACATTTGATATCAATCACATTTAAGTTTACAAGCAAGTTGCGCGCAAGTTTCTTCGCAGCTTCTTCTTATTTCATTTTTTGCATATAAAAAAATGAATTTTATGCACGTCACAAGATCGAAAATACTTTCTTTTAGCTTGATACAATTCACTCTTTCGCAAGTAGTAACGCTTGAAACTGTGTCCAGTCATGATCCTTCGCAGCTGCGACTCGTATCCTGGCTCTGAGATAATGTCGCGAACGCGTAATTCTCTTCACAGCTTCTTATTTTATCCTTTGCATATAAAAAAATGAATTTTATGTCACGTCACAAGATCGAAAGTACTTTCTTGCCAGCTTGATACAATTCGTTCTTTCGCAAGTAGTAACGCTTGAAGCCGCGTTCAGTCATGATCCTTCGCAGCTGCGACTCGTATCCTGGCTCTGAGATAGTGTCGCGAAAGCACGCGGATAATTCGCACGTAGCCTGATCGCGATAAAAAGGTGAAAAACGTCGGCTGGGCATTTTCGAGGGCGGAAAAGGTGGTCGTTACGTTCAAACGGCGGCGGCGCCTCGATCGATCAGCCGAATAGCGGCCATATTGGTGAACGGAAAGAAACGCGTCCCACACACGCCGCGCGCCCGCTCGATTCGTTTCTTTCCCGGCATTTTTTCTTTTCCTTCTCGTGCAAACTTCTTTACGCTGGCCGCCGTTTCGCAATTTCAACCGGCTCCACGCGGTCGAATCGGCCGGGTGAAAGCGGTGTTCGTCGCCGGATAATTCGATCGGCGCTCGTTCTTTACGGCGAAGAGAGCACAGGAGGAAAAAAGGGAACGGTATTTACTATGGGACGTGAACTCGTAAAATCTGTTCGTTATTGCAATTTTTGTTGTCCCGTGTGTAATTTAATGTCGCGCAGTGTTACGCTGGCTGGTACTCTGCATATATTCGCGTCTTATAATAAGAAGAAGTAGCGTCAAGAAGAGAACAGGGTGACTAACTTTATACGAACCTGTTGCGTGAAATATTGCGCGAGTATTCACTCTTCCAGAGGTTCATTCGTTTAATTGTTGCATTAATCTTCCGCGGCCCGAATGATTTTTCGATTTTCCTACCAAACAAGTCCGTACTATTTAAAGCGGTTACTCGAAAGCAGCGGCATGCGGCCAATGGAAACTGGAAGCGTCGTTTCTAGCGAACGATTCATTTTTCTATTTTGTTTTCGACGAATAATTCGTGACTGCGAGCTTGAAAAGGTGCAGATTAGAGGGATGGAAGTGATGGTTGTGAAAATAAAATTACAGCCATGGGAGCAGAAAAAGAGAGGGAAAGTGCATTTGTAATTAGCCATTTATGAAACGTGTCTCGACGAACTATAAATATTCGCGTTAGAAACCGAGCACTGCGTTACGTTGCAAATAAATCACAAGACTATTTACACCGCGCTGAATTAATTTTCATTAAGACATATTTCAATTAGATAGTAAAGCATAGTGTAAATTTGAATTTATTCGTCGGAAAGAGAGTGTCGCGTTAGAAGAAATTTCGCGGAAAGGGATTAATAATAATTATTAACTCGTATGTCGTGAAACGGGCCTGTTTTTCTTTTCTAGCATCATGTTACTATAGACGTAACACGCGTACAAATTATCTAGGCATTTTTTAAATATTTCCATTCGAAGCGCACGGCGCGCTGATGCAGTGCGCGATCGCGAGTCACGATCGGCCACAATTACAAAGCGCCTCTCCTTTTTCGATTAAAATATTCATAAATGGAAATTTAATTATTAATTTACGCGGTGTAATAACTGCTCGCTAGTCGCGTGTCGCGTATCTCTTTTTAGCCGTTCGTACACAGACACGTCCCGGTTACAAATAGTTAATACGCGCGCCAACTTCTAGACGCGGATAAAACGCCGTTAACGAGTGAACGGGGTGGCAAAACGGCGCGAGTCGGAGCAGGACGTACCAATGAAAGATGATGTTAAACGAGAGACGGAAGACGAGCGTGGCCCTCCGGTTGCGCGGCAACGCTAATTAAAACGTCTATGCAAATCTCTCTAATTGATGAGTCTACCATTATAAATCGCGAGCCGGGTGCAATTAATGCCTTATAAAATTCCTGGGCGACGATACGCGCCGCTCCTATCAGAATCCGCCTGTGCAAATCCGCCATATCCGTAACGAGATTAACTTCGATCAGCGTTCTTTTAGATCTTACATCGCAACAACAACAACTATCCTTAGACAATTTTCGTTCGACTATTGTCGAGTGCTAGATTTTGGATTATTTTCAAACGGGAATTCAGATTTAAGATTTCCTTATCGTCGACTAAAGCTGTTTTGGTTTGGTTTGAATCTGAAGGAAAAGAAACTGCAGCATCCCCTATTTCCACTTGACGCTATCGATAACATTTAATATAATTAGCCTCTGTCTTCTTTAATTCTTCGTTTATACTTGTACAATATATAACCCTTAAGCTTAATGTCGGTAGCCATCTTTCAGTTTATGAAAAAGATACAAAAATCTTTGTATGAAACTGTTGAACATTACTGGTTTCAATAAATTGTGAGAAAAAAGGGGAATAAAGTTTTTTGGTCGAAGAGTCCGAAGAAGGAGCAAAGAAAATTGGTAGGAATAAAAATTAAATGGTCAGCATTTAAATTTATTTTCGGTCAGTACTTGAAGCAACTTTTGGCCCATGTTTTGTTATCGAAAATGTCAGTATGAAAATACCAAACAGACACAAGGTAAATAATGAATAATCAGCATAAATAAAAAGCGGTAAATGTGGAATTAATTACCGATTAGTATCATCACGGTCAGTATAAAACTAATAAATGGGCAATATAAAACACAGTATTAAACCCGTTCCATTACGGACTCATTCTAAGTCTACAAAAAAATTACATTTAAGGATGTCCTTATATGTAAAACAAATATATGTAGCTTTATTTTTTGTACATTAAATCAAATTATGGCTGATAATGGTTAGGTTCTTTTTCATTCCCGACACCTAGTAAATAATAACAACAAAATATATATAATGTTTCATTTTAAAGTGTAATATTGATCGCTTACATTTAAGTACTGGAAAAAAGGGATTAAAATACAAGCTCTACTTTATTATACATGTAGGAATATGATACTTTTCAAGAACGTCAATGCTATACAGAAGTAGTTTTCATAAGTGTCGATGCTATTCTTTTATTTGGATCTTTGAGATGTATCACGCCACGCATCTTTTTCAGTTTAAGTATGAAAGATGTTCTGCGAAGATCGAGTGTGAAGATCGAGCAGCGGAAAATGTTGTGCCACTAAAGATCCTCTTGCGTTTCTGCGTATAAGTCTTAATAAACTACCTATTTTTGCGTACGGGTTTTATTAAACTATCCATGTTTAGTAAATAACGTTTAAATTCCATTATCCCACGCAATTTTCCACGTTCTACCGTTCTCTCTTATGCTCCTCCGATAGCTACTCGAACCCTAATCCTTTCACTTGCGAATTTCACGCGCCGGACTTTATTATCACGAAACACGATCATTAAAATTTATCGCCGTATAAACAGCTGAAATTAGTTAGCATTTGCGTACGGTACCAGAATAACGCAGAAAGTTGTCGCGATCTCGTTGAACTGGAGTAAGAAAAGAATCGCTGCGTTACAGTAATCCTGTACTGGCTGCTCGATTATAGCTGGTCAAGGTAAGATGTAAGTTGGGGGCAACGAAAGTGCATTTTCGAGAGAAGTAATTTTAACCAGTTAACTGTGGAATTTAGTTTGAAAAGATCAGCAGAGGGTGCGGAATTAAAAACAAGCAACGACGTGTGTACGCGTCGAACGCAGGGCAAAATGGTACTATTATACGATTTTACGAGAAACGAAGAAGGATTACATTTTTATTCGTCGAAAAAACTAACGATTCGTTTCTGAATACGTTATTCCTACTGGAAGCTTGAAAATTGTCAAAAAATACTAAAATACGTAAACAAGAAAAATAGAAGATAGCAAGAATAAACAAGAAAAGTAAGAAAACAGTTTACAAAATTTCAAGCTATGCATATAAAGGGCACGTACCACCAAATAATATTCTTATTACATTTTATCGAGATTTCGAGTTTTTGTAGCGAATGGTACTTTTTTATTTCACACGACGAGTATACGGACGCACTTAACTGGCTAATCCGTGCACGTATCAAGTATTCTCAAAGACGTTTCGCTTAAAAACTACCCCTCGAACTAACTTCACATCCCTGGATACAAAGTACTGTTTCACTCTGAATATAAAAACAAAGTTAAAGTACCAATAATCACTAAAAATAAAACGTCAGTTTGACAAAACAAGACAAGTAACGGATTACAAATGTACCGCGTGAACCTGATGAATATTGTACAATTGCGAACTGGTAAATGATCAAACGAAGGGCGTGTTCCAACGGTAATTCAATTAGCTCGAATCCGTAGCTCATTAACGCGGATCCGACAGAATGCCGCTTGTTATCAGGTTTCGGCGGTGAGTCGACGCGATAATACGTCTCGCATAACATTAAACAGATCGACACTTATTACACCATCCATTAAACGGGACGTAACGAAAAGCGGGACAGTTCTCATCGGGAACCCGTAGCACTGGTCGAACCGGCGAGACGTCCTCGGATAATTAGCCGGATCCGCGACAGCGTCGGAAGGACGCGGACTGACCGCGGTTTAGACGGTAATGAGAGGCGCGGTCTCATTGAAATCGACTAATTTGTGGCATGTCCGGGAATTGGTTAAGCCGACCGCGGGGTTGATGCATTGGCATTGATAACGACGCCGGTAATCGCGGGGGGAAAATAAAGGGAGAGAAACGTTGGAAAGTAACCGCTATTAATCGCGCTAACGGATTCAGTACCGCGGATATAATACGTTATCCTGGGACGAGTCGACGGCAATTATTATTTAACGATAAGCCATAAACACGGTGAACGGAAACGCCCCGCTCGTCTTCGATCCGTGGATAACACATAGTTGCAACCGTGATAAAGGGTGTGCTACACGGCGGAGAACCGCGCGCATGAAATATCTATCGGCGTTGCATACGTTCGCAGCATAATAAACTGTACAAATAGACCGCTATTAAATCTTTATTACTTGTGTATCAAGCCGGGCCTGGGCTAAATAATCTAGCACGCTCGCCGTGCAACAAGATTGCAAGCGCGATCAATAGAGGCGGCGCGGATGGATATGTAGCCACGATGTATAGGAGGAGGATCATCACGTGGGAATAGGTGGTCAAGGGTGACCGTATTTTCACCCCCTTTCGTACGAAGGAAATCGATCAAGGATCTTCCTTTTTCGAATGTTCGTACTTTCTTAATTGCCACTAATTTGATAAGCGATTTTGAACAACGTTACGGAGGAAGTGGTATCTCTGGTTTTTAGTTTGTTAACGTTTCGTTCGATAACGTGATTAACGGCGGCGGTTAAGATCTGCATTTTATGAATAATTTGCATCGCTAAAGGCTACTTTCATTTAACTTGATACGATAAACGAGATAATATTTAATGTAACGATACGGATATTTGTTTGCTGGATTTTTGGACATGTTGATTGAAATAAGACAAGACATCGTGTAATATTATTCAACTATATCGTTGAAAAATCAGATCATTGGCAAAACAATTTTCCACTTCGATAAAAGAAATTACAAACATAAGTTTGCAATTCAAAAGTTCATTGAAACTGACATTTACATTAACTGACATATTATATTAAAATTAAATCCTTGTTCGAATTTAAATACAATCAGACTCGAAACTGAGAGCACAGAAATTTCGTTTTACACGTATATTTGAAACGCATTCGCTCGATCGAGCGATAAAAAAACGTACCACGGGATAAAATGGCTATGAAGAATCGATTTATCGATACCTATAATAAACCCGATCGGCTTGTCCAGTCAGAAACGAGCCTGAAAAAGGGCAAACGAAACGCTTGGCTGGTAGCGAGCCAGGGGTAAAGGCTCGTACACACCGTGGGCACGGATTGGCCGTGGTCAGCGTCCGTCGCGGTTGATTTAAAGCGGTTGTCGTGGCGGCCGGTTATTGCGATCGTTAATCGACGTTTCATAGGGTTGCCGCAATTAAGTCCGGCGCGGGCACCAATCAGACGGCGGGGCAGGTCGCATTAACGGGCGCGATCCACCGCTCGCGCATAATCGTCATAATTATCAATGATGACGGATCGTTCCGTCACACGCGCTAATTACTGCCGGCGTGGACGCCCGTCGCGGCTCAGGGCGTCGCCGTTGGCGTAAATCGATCGCTCGCGAGCTCGCGCGCGAGCTCCTCGCGCTTGTTACGAATCCTTTCCGCCTTTTTGCTCTTTTCTTTTCTCTTTTTTTTTCTTTTGCCTTTCCATCCGGTCACCGCGCGAGTCCTTTCGATAAGTCAAACTCGACGCGTCCTGCCGTTCGACATTCTTTCGCGTTCATATATTAACACGTTCGCATCGGGAAACGAGAATTCTCGTTTTGCGGCACGTGTGCGCGTTCCCGATAAATTCTCGGATAACAGTACGTAGATTTTTAAGTAATGCTATTAAAGAGGGGTGTTCTCGAAGCTGTCGAACAATCAGCTGAATCGTACTGGTCTATTTGTGAGTTTAATTTGCGTTTTGTTTCTTATTTATTTCTTGTTTTTATTAAGTGAAGATGATGATAGTGATATTGTTGCTATCAGAACGCACCGTGGAGATACTAAGGTCAATGAAGAATGAAAAATATCTCACAAGAATGTGTATAGTTTGTGTGATACGTGGAGCAAAGAGTGAAGCACGATATATATGCAAATTTTTTGAAGTTTCGTTGCACAAAAGAAGCTGTTTCACCAATTTTCATACTAATAAATAATACTAATACTGCTTACGCACGATTACGGGAAATTTTAATAAAATATATTAACTTCAAAGACAAAATTATTAAAATTAAAATATCTTTGAATCTCTAAAATACCCCAATTTAAAGAAGTCTAAGAATGGTTAATTGGTTTGGAAAAGTTTATTCTATGGATTTGGGCAGAAGTTGATTAGAATACTGCTTTAAGAGGTTATTACGTTATTTTTTATGTATATACTTTTGGTGAAATTATTGGAGTTATAATTGTACAGTGGCAGATTTATTGATGGATCGTGAAATTTATTTTGCTCTTGAGCTAGAAAGGCGTACTGTGCGTGTCGTTTGGTATCTCTTTCAAAAGTAGAAATGACGTGCCACGCACGACTACTGAATTTATTCTGAAAGATCGATGAGAGAGCTGTGCGAAAGAAATGTGAACGTGTCGACAGTTTAAAAATTCGCGACTTCGTGCAATTCAAGTGCTACTTGAGGCATACCTGCATATGCTCCATCTCATTAATAGTAAGATGCAACATAATTATCAAATAAATTTTACTTTTTTTTTAAATATATACTCACTTTTAACCCTTGCTATAATCAGTGAATAATGAAAATATTCAAATGGTAACATAGTTTAAATTTAATTCAGTATTATTTTCAAATTCATATATTTATATTTATTTAATGAATATAAGCTAACACAAGCGGCGTTCAAGTAATTTTAATAAACCTCAAAAACTGTGTCGTAGAATTTTGCATAATAAATTAAATTACTGTTGCACTATCAGTATTTATACAATCAATCTCAATTGCGAATCGAGGAATATCTAAATCGTACGATCTCGGACGTTACTGCGTGCCAATCTGCGCTGGTTGCGTTATCATCAATGAAAATAAATAACTGGTTTAATAATAACGATAGTTAAGGCTCGAATTATACATAATTATTTCAGTGTCCGCTAGGAATGCGCTCGAACCGAACCGTTCAGGTGATGATCGAGTAGTTGAAAAAGTAGCGGCACAGCTTATCGGCGCTTGGGAAAATTAAAAAGGTGACGGGGTTGTGTACGATAGGTGACAGATAATTATTATAATCGCGTATAATGATGGATCATTCGAAGTACTTGTACAAAGTCGCCATCAGGGTGTGACAGAAGCGTGTGCAGGAACGATTTTATGAAATTACCGTCCCACTTGAACATGTCTGCATTTTATTTTTACTTAGACATTTGCAATCTCTTTACATAACGAGCTTCGAATTACCGTTTATTATAAGTATAGAAAAAAGTAAGCTTAAGAAGTAAAGCTACACGGATACGGTATATACACGTACGTTATATTCACATTATATGATTTTCAATTTAATGAGAATTTAAGTTTCAAGCGTCTTCCTACTTTGACGATATTTTTTTATCAGAAACGCGCGTGGTGCTTTTAGACTACTGCGGATTTAACTTGTAATTCGTAATTTCATTATCCTTCACTACTTATGGTGTGGAATAGATATTAATTTTCTTTTTGCTTGAACGATACAATATATACGCGTCAAATTTCTTCGACAACTACCTAATTTTCCAGTGCCCAAAATAAAAAAACTAATATCCTCTAGTATATATATCACAAATTTTTGACAATACTCCATGTAACATCTGACAAAAATATTATGTCCAAAGAATATCTATTCGAGCACCAATCATTTGATTCCCTTCGAAACAATTAGCGGTACGTCTACCATTAATGACACCGTACAGCTGTAAATCGACATGGCAGAGCTGCCATCGATGTGTATTTTTTATCGCGACGCTTCGCAGCCGTCGATGCCAGGCGTAGGCAGGTTCCATTTTGGAGAAACGGAGGACCCTGGTCGCCGAATTGAATCGCGTTCTCCCGATATGGGGGCTTTGGGCCCGATTTCGAGGTCCTTAACCTCCCGCGGTGATCGTTGCGTGACGTCATCGAGGATATAAGAAGATGACGCGATCGTGTGGGTTAACCTGCTGAGTTAGTGCTGTTTTTCGATCGGTCATTCTGTTCTACATGTCTCTTCCTACCGGGCGTATCTAGCGTGCCGTGTACGTCCTCAGGAATAGCGAGCGCCACCAGGCACTAAAAATTTATAGCGACGAGACTGCGCGTTCGCAGTTTATATAGCGCGTGGAAAATAGAGGAAGCATCTCGGAGGAAATGTAAACCGCGTGGGATTCACTTTCGTTGAACAGGATTCAACATGCGAGCGGGTTACAGAGAAAAGGTTCAAGCGAGTGGTCGATGAGAGCTGCGTGAATAAAAAGGGGAAAAGTTTGCAGAAATTTTGTTCCTTCGTGCGATTCTGTCCGTCGATTCGTTCGTCGTTAGCTGGCGTACTATAGTTCCGGTTTTGAGAGCGAGAGGATCGAGTTTCGTCGGATTAATATCGAATTTGCATACCGCGATGAGACAGCTAATTATAAAAATGTGATACGGAACAAATGATACTTTTAATTTACGGTCGAACTGCCCGTTTAATGAATTTTAATCGGGAGACTGAGGTTTATGTTAATTAAGCATTCCCGTATATTTAATTCGAGTATTATTGATCGTCATTTACGACTTCGATTCTAGGCTGGACGCGGCCAATATCGATGGAAATCGTGGTGTACTTTCAATTTTAGCTTCAATATCTGGAATTTTATTTATAATTAAGGAACGAGTATTTATCGACAGCCTTAATTATGAATTACTCCTTCTGTGAATCAAGTAAACTGAATTCCTTTTACGATATTTTTTTATCGCGACCACCTCTTACCAATTATTATTTATATTTATGAATGAATATAATTTCAGTCTCAGAACTATTTATTTTCGTTTATGCATAAATACACGCGAAAAATTGAATGAATAAATTAAAGGAAGCGATTGACTTTCATACATAAATTAATTATTCATCCAATTTTTAACTCTCAAGTCACGCCTTTTCCACTTCAAATAAATGAACACTTCAATTTTGTTGCAAGAATTCAATTTTGTGTTGAATTAATCAAAATTCTGGATGACCGTACAATTTTTAAACAGATATTGTGAAATATAAAACTTATAAATATTCTATATCTTCAAGCAATTAAGCTTTTCAAGGAAAACTCTACATCCTCCATACTGTTGCTATTAAAGTGCTTCTTATTTAAGCGCGCCATTTTGGATCTTCTTTCATTAATGGCGTTGATGGCTCGGTGAAGCATTGCGAGCGCTAAGAACAGGGAAAGTAGAAATGTCAGCAAGGATGAGGACAGCGTAGAGAACTCTTTGAAGGATTTGTAACCCTATGTTTCTTCAACATTGCAGTTAGTCTCATCAGGGGGTCTGACGACGCGCTGAAGAAGCTAACTGGAATGTTAGCGATACAAATCCTTCAAGACGTGACTTACACCAGGAAAACTCTTCAGTTTCACCTTTTCTTGTTCAGTCAGTCGCAATCTGTCTCCACACAGTTATCCGTTGAATAATGTTTTATCACACGTTTATCGCTGTCTCAAGTTTTTCCTTCTACAAAGAGAAAGTCTCAACAATTTACACAAGAGAAAACGCTCGCGGCGTACAGCTACTTCAAAGCGAAATAAAGATCTTCCTCTGTCGTCTTTTTCTACTTCCAACAACCAAGGAAGATAACATTTTTATTTCGCGATCGATCGAAAATTTCGACAGCGTCGTTGATTTTATAGCCACTGTTGGATATGGGTAACAGAAATAAATTTAAAGTACGATATTCTATTTAACTAAACACTTTTATTACTAGGCTTCAAAGATCGTCTTCACGTTTCGAGAGCTATACGAATTGCGAGAACGCTCTCGACTAAGAAAAAAAAAAAAAAATGATGACGCAAAGTCTACACGTGTTTCTCTTTGAAGCTCCTCAGTCTAAACCGATTGGGGACCTCTCGAACCGATAAATTTCTTCTTCCGTGTCACATACAGGATTCAATCTTTTAACTTTTAAAATTCATTTTCGTTTGTACGTCGACACGTTGAAATAATCCAAGAGCCACAGCGGTAGAAGCGAAAAAGTAGATCAGGGCGTTGGGCGATGCTGGAACGGGCCGAGGCACTCGCAACCTCCGAGACGGGACCAACGCGCATAAGCAGATATCGGCGAATGAGGGATGCGTGGGAAGCCAGGCTGGTGGTAGTGGTGGGCGATCTGCCTACGTCCCGCGGGATAATAAATCTGGACTGGGGGCCTAGGTTAGCCTCGGTACGATCTAAATACATACGTAGGGGACGCCGTTTACACGCGTACGCTGGGTTCGCGTTAACTCTCCTCTAAGAGATATCTCCCTCTTCCTGGTGCCTTAATTGGACTCGCTCTCCGGTTCGATCCTCTTCCCAACCCCTCCTGGCCCCTTCACCCTCGCCGCTATCCCGCCCTTATTCGCGAGCGAGCAGCTTTATGAATATTGATCGTGCGTTACGGACGCGGCCCTGTTTTTTCGCGTTCCGGAAGATCGAGCCGCTGGATTCTTCCTCCTTTTCATTTCTTTTTTTTTTTTTTCCACCTCCTCCCCGTCGTCCCCCTCCTCTTTCGATGCCTCGTTTTATTTTGTTAACCCTCGCGTCGGGTATGCGCATACGCAACAATGGATAATGCGTGATGGCGGTCGACGTCGTTGCGCGCCGCGTTCGAGGGAACGTCATACTTGAACGGCGCTCGTTTAATCCCGCCATTGTGTTCGTGAACACTCGCGCTAATTGCGTGGCAATTATGATCGTTTCTCGATTAATCGAACAAGATTTTCGTGGGTTTCTTCGCGAGCTGCGTGGAAATTATTATTGCGATCGGGTTCCAAGTTGAGTTGAAAGCTGTGAGGTTCGATAAGTAGCTCGTTGATGGTTTGGTACCGTGGTTTTCACGTTTTCTACGGTTTTATGAGGTGAAGGATCTATTTCTTGTAGCAGAGTCGCAAGAATTTCAATAATTATTAATAAACTTACACTGCTAGTTAGAAACACAGTTTGTCAAATTTGTAGGAATATTGCTAACCTTGCAGCTATATGAAATTATTTTAAAGAAGTTCTCATGTTTGCTTCATTACGAGTCGAATCTTCAATGCTCGATAACACTGTCGATTATTGTTCATCTGATTGTTAAATCAAAAACATTAATATCTTTGGAGTGGTGTAATTTCTCAGACTACTCTTACATATTAAATATTTAATTTCTTAATTGGTTTGCAAGAAAAGTTATGTTAAATAGTCTTTTGCTGTTTCCAGATACCAAAATATAAAATTTAAATTTCATTCAAAATTATTCTGATAAGGAAACTGATTGTTAAAAAATGGTTGGCGTTTCGTAGTTGAGACTAGATGCTCGAGCAGATCTTAAAGAGACACGGTTAATCTTAGTTCTCTCGAATGATTAACATCCTTCCCGAAGAAAGCATCGTCCGAAGGAAATTATGCTTGCAAATTTTCACTCTGCGGGCTAAAAATACGTGACCTTGGCTGGCAGTCGCAAGTGCGTTTGCGCAACGGAGCATTAATTAAGATACAGACACTGTCGCCGACGTTTGCGTGGGTTTTTCTCGAATCTATCAAAAGACGCGTCTAACTGTAAACTTCTTTTTATTCCCCTCCGCTTATGGCTCGACGATATTAGTGCTCGTTCAATTCATCGTGTGCGGGTGTTTAACCGTTCAGCGGCCATAATGGTTCCTCACGATTTGCATTTTACGTTCAATTGCGTGGTTACTCCACGAAGATACTCCTTGGTACGTGGAACTGCGTGTAATTATGCGCGATTTGTTCGATGTTTGGGACAAAAAAGGAAAAGTGTACGTCATCAGCAAGGATGTTTGCATTGGCGAACTCGAGACGGAAATCGGTTACGCGAATGATTTCCCTTCGACTGAGATGTTCGTACGTATTCTCGAAGGAAGAGGTATCTCTGTATCTACGAGCGAGTGTAAATTCTAGCCTGTTATCTAGCGTAATCTTTTTCTGGGATTTCCGTTTCGCGATTGGCAAGACTTTGCAGGAACAAACTGTTTTATTTCCGTCGAGGACGTGCTTGACCGACGCTGCTTCAGCGTTCAGCGAGTCAGCGACGATTTTATTTCGTTTACACGTGGCGTTTACACATTTCGTTAATACATACAATCATTCATTTCACGTTACAAAATTTGCATTTCACAAGCAATTACCTACAATTCCTACCGTTGAAATCACAGAGATATTATTTCCTACTGTTAAAAATCGCAGAGGTATTAGCAAAATTCAACTCCAATTTTAACTTCGCGAACGCAAGGCTCGTTAATTCGCGGTACAATTTTGATCAATATCGATGATCATTCGCGCATCCACTCGCAATGGCGAGCACGAGGGACGCACAATACGATGGAACGGGATACGTTCATTAACGTCAGGTTAGAAACGGCGCTTCCACTTGGCTGTAATATTCGCGTATCCGTCACAGGTATCGGTCCATTCGGTCTTAATCACAGACTCCGCTTTCCCCTGGCTGCCTCTCGTTTCCTTCTCAATTTTCACTGCACGCGGTCTTTTATTCATCCTCGCGGGCCCAACCTATAAGTCATACCGGGTAATTAATTATACCAGATGAATCATATCTCGATACGTCCCGGGGTCTTCTTTCTCACCGGCTGTTCCTTTTCCTCTCGAGTGTCGTAACGCGATTCCGGGACGCGCGCGAGCGCGCGCCGTTTCGAAACTGACGAGGTTGGCCTATCGCGGTTCGTCTAATAACCGGAACGCGCAGCACGATTAATGGCCTGGAAAAATCGCCAAGGCGTTCGCGCGAGCCTCGCTGAGAAACAAATATCGACGTCGAGGTAATTAATACCTGTATATCGCAATTTGTCAGCCATCGCGAACAATCGCCCCGTAATTCCCCCGTTTCGACGCGAAATAATAGAACTTCGTTCGCGTCTCGTTCGATTTGTCCCGTCTCTCCGTCTTTTTATCTATCGATGATTAGAAGTAACGAACGTATCCAACGGACAGCGTGAATTTGACTTTTAAATTGAAATAACCTATACGGGGGACGCGATAAATAGAAGCTATCGGTCAGCTGACAGTGTCAATTGAAGCCTGATCGAACCGTGTTGGTAGGTTGGACGAAAAACTGAAAAACAAGAGACGTTCACGCGGAGCCATCCTTAACAAGGAATGCCAATGAATGCCAATTGGACAGCCTGTTAATTAGGTGTTATCGTGGAACACCTAATCTTATCCCCGCAGATGCCCAGGCCGCTTAGAGCGCGAAACGCGCCACAAGCCACGGACAACCGACGCCGATACCTTTCCCTTTCGGTAGCCGAGCAGGCTCGCCGCCGATTTTTACGCGTCGTCGACGGCGCACACCTCAAAACCCATGCACAATTAACCCACTTGTCCAGAACTAATGGGCATTCCATTACGGTTTTCATCGCCGCGGAGAATGCACGCTCGCAAATCCCGCGCGAGCGGGGTTCAATAGCGTTCACGGGGAACAGATTTACGAGGAGAAGGTCCAGCTGACGTTATTATACACTGCGGTGGCCAATAAAATTGCCAGTTTACACGCCGGGACGTCGGTCCTGAATAGGTTACTCTCGATAGAGCGATTTTATTGCGAGTCGATCGCTCGAAAGAGCGAGAAATTGATTTTGATTGAAGAATTTTTCCAGAGAAAGGCGGCTGCACGCGATGGTGACATTTGGCAGGCGAGTCATTTACACGTGACGCCTGCCGCTAATGGCGTTTTCGCTGGTCAGCTTTAATTGATCTTAATTCTTACGAAATTGGCAAACCAGAAATTTGAATAGCCAAGAAAATACAGTTAAAGATCGTATATTAATTTTTGTATGCGATGGAATTCGATCAGCCTTGCTTTGACATAATTGCAGACTTCATAGGCTTGTATTTTATTTTGATCAGTATTTAAATATGAAGTGTCTGTGTTTAAATATTATTTGTCAATACTTAAATATAAATGGTCAGTGTTACGCTTTAAAATTAAATGTTGGAAATAAAAAATAATCTAACCACTAATAATCATAATTTGATTAAATATATAAAATTAAAACTATATATACATATATCCATACTGATCGTTTTTTACTTACATTGACCATTCGTTTAGCATTTTTATGCTGACATTTTCGATAATAAAATACTCTTAAATCGTCGTCGATTTCATATCTGTTGGATTATTTCGACACGTCAACGTAGAAATAAAAATGAATTTTATGTTAGGAAACAGAATCCTGGAAGTAAATGGCAAAAGAAACCTATGGGTTCGAGCGTGCCACCGGCTGTTTGTATTTAAGTGAGTCTGAAAGAAAAGCACGCGTAGATTTTGCTTCGTCATTTTTCTTAAGCGAGAAGAATCATTTTCCGCACAGCTCTCGCAGTGGCAACACGTTCTTTTAAACCTTAGAAGGAATACCAATGAACTTTCATTTTCTAACGCTCGTATCCGATAGAATTACATCAATTATCATGAGTTAACAACGAATTCCAGTAACCGGAATGGCTGTAAAATCAGCTTCGAAGAGACTCGAGAAATGAAAACGAGTAATTTGTAAACGTTAATTCTTTTCAAGGACAATACCTTCCTTGCCGACCTCACCTTACACAGTTCGATGCTCCGCCGTTACGCAACAGCCATATTCTACGCTAGGAAACCGGACAAAAGCGTCGCCCCGTATTCACTCGACGATCGATTCGTCCATGCAAATTCGTCGATGCAGAACTCGCGTTGTTATATAAGGTGTAAAGCTGAAACGCGTGACGCGTAAACCGGTTCGCTTTCTGAGCGATTCGGACGCGGCGCGCATTGATTAACATCGACGCCGAACTTTCGTATTTCGTGGAATCGAGCGAAATAAACGAATGCCAGAGGAAAAAGTCGCGTTGGCTGGAAATTTCGATGAACGAACCGGAATCAAAAAATGTCTGACATTTACACGGTGACCGATGAAACCTTTCATTGGCGATGCGCGAAATTTTATTCAAGAGCGCCACACTTCCTCGATGCTAATCATTTGGCTACTCATTTGCACCTACAGGCGTTTCGAAAACTTGAAATGCAACGGTGCAGAATGCAAAGAAATAAATAGTATTGTTTTAACGCAGTGGAATTCAGTGTTTTTGCTAAATAAAAGTTTCACCATTCACGGTGTAGATCACGAACGAATTATTGCCGTATGGTACGATTGGCGCGTCCGTCGTAGTCAAAGGTTTAAGGGTGTTCTGGTGGCCTCTATAAATGTAATGTAACTAAATTCTGTATCTGTCATTATTTTTTTTTTCAATAGCTGCAAGAGATAAGGTTAAATCGCAGAAAATTCGATACATTATTGCACACGTTGCAGTAATTGTGCATTTCATGTAAAACACGCATGGTACGAGTAAGCGGTTATATTTCGCGGGACAAACAAAGTAGAGCGAGTTTGCCACGAATAGAAGAATAGCAGAATAGCGGTCGACGAAGAGAACCGATCGAGCTCGAATATTCGATTAATCATTCACTCGTAATTTCAATTAATCATTGGAATTTTCCAACGCGAGACTCTCGTGGAATCGACTTGTATCCCATCGCCAGCCTCTTCGTCATTGACAAAGAAATAGCAAGTCGTTAGAGCAACCAATAATTATTGTCGACGATACCAGTTTGATTAACTGGCCGCATTAGCGGATACTTTTCTGGCTAAGCGGATGATTAATCTGTATGGAAAGCATCGATATCGACGTGCATGCTCGAATCGTCTGCCGCAACATGTCCCCTTTGCCTTCGTCCTGTTCTCATTGCGAGCGAGGACACGCACGTAACCAGTGCTCGACTTCGCGGCCCATTAGGCGATTCCTTCGACCACCTGTATCGACGCGGACATTTTCGATTTGCACCACCCCGTTCACCTTACCGTCCTCGCGATTTTCCTTTCAGCTATCATAAATCGTCCCTTCGACGAGGACTATGCAGATCGCTCCGTCGCATTTGTAACGTTCGTTTCTTCAGGAACCTTACCGTGGTCACTTTACGTATGCATCATCTTTTTTTGTGTTTTTAATTTTGAATCGTACTGATATCGAAGAATAAAAGAGAAATTTCTTCGTTTTTATTAACTTAACGCACACGTTGCAAGTGTATTTCAAATGTGATATTAACGTAGTAGTAAAACTATAATTTGGTCTCTAGTGCTGAAATTTTCTCTTGGAGAAAGAAAATTATGAAAGCGATGAGCGTGTAACAACAAAACATTCAGAAGAATAACTGTACTATGTATCATGCGGAATGATCGCGTTACGACTAAGTAAAATGAAGAAACTATAGTAGCTAAAACGTAAACGGAATAGGACCTAAGTCAAAATTGTGTTAACGAGAGAAAGTCGAAAAACGACATACTTAAAGGCACCAGAGATCTGGAAGATGTAGAGTTTTGCCTTGGCTAAGTTTAATCGCTTTAACATCTAGGATTGAAGTTTTATATTAGTAAGTATTATATTATTTATTTTTCTTTTCGATATGCCTCGAAATCGCCTCTCAAAGTGCTCCAGTTCAAGAACAGCCTCCACTCGAACGATCGAGACACTTCCGCTACCCCAAGATTCCCACGTGCCGCCGTTGCATAAGAAAAGCGAAAGGTTCGCTCGAAAACGAAGGCAAATATTTAGCAACCTGAAAGTGGAAGTGCATTGTTTGCTCCGCGTTGCTTCATCTTCGAAGTTCTGGTCAAACAACAGGGGAACTTTCGCGTGTCCCAGTGGCGTTCGATTTCCTGGACGAGCCTCCGCGCGAACTATGGCATTACGCTTAATTGCCAGCGAACTGCGCAAACATTGACGAATGCCTGGACAGCTGGTCGGCTCGTGGAAGTGCTTTCTCGAGGTCCGCTCGATGACTCGGAAAACTTTCACGACGATCGGAAACTGAAAGTCACATCGCGTTAGCGTCACAGGGCAACGATTATTCCTTTTACATTGTACGCGTCGCGTCACTCGACGCCGGTTTCATCGACGATCGGTAGTAGATACGATAAATATTTGCATAGAGACATTTGTTCGAAAAGAATCTGTTTCGAGTTGAATACAAAGGAGGATTGTTTGTTTGACTAATGGTTTCGTTCGAGGGCTCTTAAAAGGGGGTTCTACTAAAGTTTGGTTCTAACTTTGAGTACCTTTTATCGTTATAGGGATGACTATGGGGTTTGCGTGTCTGTGGAATTCGGAGATAGCAGTTTAAAGTGAAAGATACAGTTTCTACTTTCGTTTGAATATTTATTATACGGCACAATCTGTCTTCGACGTCTCCCATCTAACTAATTTAATGTAAGAAAGCGTGGAGAATAGAAATAATCAGATGGCTCAGTATCTATTGAGCGAGTTTATTACTGTCCAACCTGAAGGTTCGTACAAGAATGCCGTCTTAGGCCATCAGTACTAAGTACTAGCCTCAATGACACCCCTAACGTCATGGCCCATCCGAATGTTTAGGTAATTACATTAATCTTGACTGCACATCACCGTCCTTATTTTCTCGAGAAAGCAGTAGATGTTTTTCGTCTCCACCAATTAGGTGTTTGTGGCGAAGAATACCTCACTTTAGATTTTCCTTTCCCTAAACCCCAAAATCTTTACCTTTCGCATGCAACGTAAACGTTTGGAATTTGTAGATAACTTGCAATCAGTATCATTTTCTGTTAAGAATTGGTTGTTTAATCTTCAGAAACACGATAACGCCTTTACTTTGGATGCTATTATTCTATATTACATTTGGTACTTGTAATAATGGGGTATACATCAGGGAAATTGCTGTTATTTTAATAAAAAAAAAAAAAATGGTAACGCTAATACAAACCTTTTGTGTTGGAAAGAGGGGATGATATGCGCGTCTACTGAATTTATTGTTTAAAATAAGCAAATACTACAGCAGCCTCATATTCTAGTGTGTTATTAGTGCTATTGCACATAATTGCGTTTGTTATAAAATTTTATTTGTTTTATTGCGGTAATATTAAATTACACTGGCGTGCAGTTCATGGAAGCTGTAGAAACGCCACTTCCCTCGTATTTTCTAAAATATTTTCTAAAATATGAATAACAAATATTCCATTTATTTTAGGATCACTATTAATTAACTGTTTATTTTTATCATTTTTAGTGTTTGTTTACCAATATTTATGAAAACGCAGCTTCCCTATTAGCAAATGTAACTGCACGCCACTTGTGACAATAGTATTAGTTTGGAGTTAAACTAACTTACTAATAATAAATTAATCAACGTAAGAGATTAATATCGATTAAAATTGATATTCATTGTTTGAAAGATGGCGAGTATATGAATTTTCAATGTACCACAGTCGATCGACGGCAGAATAATTTCCGTTAAAAGTGCCAGCAGGAAGAAATCCGGATATCTCAATTAACTTCCGTGAAATGGTAGAACCAGTTGGTTAATTAATTTACCTAACCGATAATCTAGATATATAGACGAAGGCAGCGCGGGTTTTAACGATCGAGCGCGATCTTATCTTGCCGAACTTCTCTTTACTTCACATTAATGAAGTCGAGGTACCTTCGCAGGAATTACGTACTTTGAACCGGTACGATGCTTTTAATTAACGTATCGTACGGTTACGAATATGCCGGGCACTCTACAAAATCGATCATGTTTCAGATTACCGAAAGATTAGCTATTCCTTTTCTAGCCGAGCGTTTACTTAAACCCCGCTACCGACTAGGCCAGTGGAAATCGTTATCGAGTTGGAAAAATTTGTTCCCAGTCGAGCGTAGAAAATAACAGGATTGATTAAAATTCTTTTTAGAAGATAATTGAAAGGATATCCTCGTGTGTACGGGTAAGATGCGTGCTCGAAGAATTATTATGGCTCGATATCGAATCGAGCATGTAATCCTGCTATCGATTTTTAATCCTTTTGTCCTAGTCTGATCCTTTCCTTTGAAACACATTCTGTAAAATGAAAAAGTAAACGTTTCTTAATATTTTTCACTTTTCATTTTCATATATTCGCATTTCTTTTTATCTTAAAATTACACTGTTCAATTATGGAATAACGAAATCTAAACGTTCTGTACTTATTACGTAATCACACTATGCACTTCCGCTTTAACTGCTCTAAACGCACATCCATCATCGACTGCTCGCTTGCATTCTGCTTTTCAGAGAAGAACTTCTCTTAATCTTAAATTTAAATTTACATATAGAAATAATCTCAAGTCTAATACTCCTCATAATAATAAGGATATGACATTAAAAATCACTAATTTCCAAATCGTAATACATCATTATCCACTCACATTCATTACGATACGACACAGCCTAACTCAAACTTACCCTCATTTTATAATTTCACCCACCCGCGCCCCATTCACCGCACCACCGATTATTTCTCGAAAGAAACACGAAGAAATCTCGTCTCGTATCAATTCTCAGTACACTAGTAGCGTGTTTTCCCCTCGCGCTCGATTGAATCATCGCACGCGATTGACCTTCGCCCGCGCGATCGAACTTTTCCTCGCTGACAATGATTTAGCGCGGTGAACCGATAACAGGGTGCCGGATAACGCGTGTAACGGCGGCGGTGAAAAAGGGTCCGCGGCGTGCCGTTATCCCGACATCGCGGCCAGGAAGAATGTAAATCACTGTCGCTGATTAAACGATTTATCCCGTCCAGCTCTTAATTGGACCGTTGCGTTTATAACACGGTCCAATTAAAAGGCGCGCCGCGCGGCGCTGGCCGCGATCGCGCGTAACAAACGGGCGATAACCGTGGCCGCGGACCTGTCACGCCGTTTAAAGGATCCTCGATCACGAGGGACGTCGCGCGTTATCCAGCCGCGTATCCGCCCCGAGCTTTCTCTATCGTCCGCGTCCCGCCGCTACGCGTCTCTAACGCGACGCGGACCGGTTTCCATCGGCAGACTGCGTAGGCCGCGTCGCGAATCGATTCCAGGTATTAAGAAATCGACCAAAAACGCGAGACGAGCCGAGCAGGAGGAGGTAGGGATTAAGAACACGAGGTGGTAGGTACGCGTCGCTACGGAGGATAACAGAAAAATCAGCCGGCTGTTGGGACAGAAAAACCGTGCTCCACGAAGGGATCAGCCGCGTGGTGTGGTACACGGGGCCTTATCTCGCCAGGCTAAGCTTGTCGCGGGCTTGAAACATTCGAGTCTGGCCTGCGAGATATAACGTACGGCCTATAGTGTCTGGATATAAGTTGGCGCTTGCCGCGGATAGGGATAGGTACATAGATCAAGAGAAAGGCTAAGGAGAACCAACGGACAAGGTCCACCTCCTCTCTTCTTCTTCTTCTTCTTCTTCTTCGTATTACTCTTCCACCGCTGTTTCCTCTCCCCCACCTACTTCGTCGCGTCTTATTCCACGGGTTCGTTTCCTTCTCCTATTTCTTGCTTGGTCTATCCGTACCCTGGCGAACCTCCGCTGCCCACCGTCTGCTCTATCGGAAGAGGCAGCTAGAGGTAACCACCGCGGGAAATTAATGGGCGTCTTCGTTCGCCGCGTGAATTGAGTGGAGACTCGTGTTAATTGGGATAAAGTCTCGTGTTTTTCATGAATGAATCAAGCCCCGTGTCGCGTCTAGGCGACGATCGGTACCGGTGGAGTCGCGGCGCCAGTGGTGGTTCCTCGTCCACCGTTCGTCCTGCTGTCCCGATAGGCTAGCTACCCGGAGGATCGTGTTCGCGGCTTCGAACGGATCGCGAGTCGCCAGACGAAATCGAGCCTCACTTTTCACGGTTCCAATGGAACCGTGTACACACGTCGCTTGCTGTTATTACAATGCACGCGGCGCTTGCGTTTAATTGATCGTCAACGAAGGAAGATCAATCGGCGCATCAAGCGTGACTGAACGATCGAGGGATCGTCGCGAATATTCTTGGGTACCGTTCCGTAAGCGAAACTCTACACAGCCACGTGAGAAAGTGAAGCGTACGGTTAAAGTAACACGCGGGGGTGGTAGAACTTACCCCTAATAAATCAATATCTAATCAGCCGGAACGGCTAGAGCTAATGAAACCAGCAGGCGACGCACAAATAATCACTCCAATAACAATAACAACAAAATTACCCTCCGACCACATACGACGAACAGGGCATAAATCGTGGCACATCCGCGAGGCCTAAGCGCGGGCAGCCCTCCGCGTCCTCCTCGTAAAACATTACATCCTCATCGAGGCTGGCTGCCCTCGCAGCAGTCGTCCCAATCCAGAGCGGTCGTTTCGCGTCGAGACGAAGGTCGTGGACCCGGGGTTGAGAGCTGCTGCTCGCCCACGCTCCGCTACATTCATTCAACTTCTGGCTCTCCCCCGGCACCTCGCGTCCAGCTGGAATCGCGGCGGCGGTGCCCTCGGCCCGAGCGTGTTCACCGTTCCTCGCGTGCGCCTCGCGGCTGCTCTACGCGTCTCCTGCGATTCCGCCCCGGCCAGCTGACGTCATCCGGATTCGTACGCGTTTTAAACACCGCGTCACGCGAGCAGGCCATTAACGAGCTTTATTACGCGACCGAATCCGCGCGGTCAAAGGTCGCGCGACGCGGGGGACGCGCGTGCCCACACCGCAAGGTTTCATTCGATATTTTTAACGATGGTCCCCTCTTTACCCCTTTTTACAGTCGTTTTATCGATTCGATGTGTGTTTTTCTTTTTTTGGTCGAACGCGAGATCGTTTTTGGTTCCATGTTTTGGGGCGCCTAAGGGATTTTGCTTTCTGGGCGTTTGGCTGGCTTCTAACTTTGTGAATTATTCGAGCGTGGATGTTGGGAGTACTGTAATTTAAGGGTGTCCCTGTTGTATGGGTGCGATGAATAATGTAATTGGGATTTAATGATATTAGTGCCTACCGAGTAGCATCCGTACGGATCTGAGTAAAATATTGGGGGGCTGGTTGGGCTCGTTTTGCCTACCGTGTAGCGAACTTGTATTGTGTAAATCATATGGTTAATTTATAGTACGCAAGCGTAGTATAGTATGATGAGTGTAATGTAATTTAAAGCAGGGGAGATTAAAGGAGAAGATTCGTTGGAATTTATTGACGCTACGTCGTTTGGTGTCTCGCGAAACGTAAAATAATTTTATATACAAATTAAATTACTGGAACGTTGTATCTATTTTGTTTTATTTTTATTTCGCTAAGTATAAATTTTATTCTTGGTGGTGTTTCGATAGATTTATCGCAGGATATCCATTTTTAATTATTAGAGTCTTGTGGAGCGTCATTGTCACTTTCAGATTTGCTGTCTATTGCTTTAATTTTCTGATTTCTTTAAAAAAAAGCCTTAGTAAACGTAGGTCGAAAGGTGAACCATTCGCGAGAGAAACATTTTTAATTGCTAGCGTTATGGTTAACTTAATTGCTTCTTCGATTAGGAAACTTTTCCATGTGGAGATATTGCATAGCTAAAGAACTTCCATTAATTAGCACAACGATACATAAAATTCATATCTGCCATTTCTTCATTAGATACTTTGTGACTGTGGAATATTAATAAAATTCATGATCGACCATGCACAACTAACCGATTCCGACTGAAGTCTACTTGTCGACACTTGAACGAAGGACATCCAAAACACGTTTTATAAAAATTAAATATCACCTGTGATGGAAACGAGTAAGTTAATCATAATAATGTTAGCAAACAAATATGTTTATACTTTACAAATCTATGTTTGCTAAGGTATTTTCAAAAAGGCTCAGTACAGTATCTATATACCATGCAAACATAGAATGGTTCTTTTTTTAATACCCTGCATAATAATAAAAAGATACAAAAATGAAAGATATACTAATAATTTTCAGTTCCAGACAAAATCTACATATAATTCTTGATAATTTTCGTACATATATCTGTTTATTCATTAGCTTTCTCTATGCGAGACAGGTTGCTATGAATTAACAGCGGATCGTACTCGCTTTGGTTATAACACACTACAGCAGTCAAATAGCAGCCAAATGCGATTTGAATTGCAAAGCGGGACAAGTGTATTCAAAGAACGGCTAGTTTATGGGCTACTTTTTGCTCGTTGCTCGTTGAGTCACGTGAACGTAATGATTCGTCAGGCTGGTTACGTAAAAAGGGCGCGGTCGCGATAAATTTTCTGGGACGTCTCAATCGGGAACCCGCGATACGAGTTATTCCCGCAAATAAATAATTAACGCAACGACCGAGTCGCGGTGAGAAATTGCTCCGTAAGAATAACCGTTCGAAATGAGTTTCGTTCTTCCCAGGCTTGACGCCTCATTTTTTTTTTTTTTTTTCACCAACTATAAAAACTCGCAACCAATTAAATCATCGCGTTCCTCCATTTCGTTAACTGAAAACGAACTGCAATCGATCCATCGAATTGTAAGTACAATATACAACATTATTTTCCAATCACTTATCTTTTCAACCACTTCAGGCTCGATTCATCTTCGAAGATAATTAACGAACACCCCAGTCGATCTTTCAATTAACGAAAACCCTCGGCTAGAACTGTGTACCAACTGTACGCTGTTACATTTGCCATATTAATTTGCGAGACGTATCTATCGCGATACTTACAAGTCTACATAAATCACGATCGAACGGAAGAAAGTAACGTTTCTGCGCATTCAGCGTATAATTATATACGTTTCTTCTCACGACAAATTGCGCGTGATTCATCAATGATCCCGCGGAACATTGAGGATATTGAGAGCTTCCGTTCGTAACTGGCTGGAAGTTGTAATGGCGCCGCGACGCAGCCGCATAATTCATCGCGCATTGCGCTCACTCGATAGATTGTCGCGAAGAACAAGAATTCGGCCATCGAGGAAACATGATTCACGCATGTAGATGGGAATAACAAATCTGCTTGAGAGTGCATCCGTTGGGTGTCACGTTGTTCAGGATTTACGGCGAGATCGTGCTATCGCGATTAGGAAACTGACGCCCTCGACGCTTTCCACGATTCAGCGTTCAGGAGAGTTCAACGAACGCACAGGCGAGACGATTTTCTGTCGCGTAGAAAGTTGCACGCGTTAACGTATCAGGGGTACCGTATTAATCGCACGAAAACATTCGACCTACGCGTTTTCAGGACGACCATGAGTCGCGTGTCTTAATCAGGAAGATCGCGTAAGAGGCGAAGGACGTGAAATTGAAAGCGATTAATGTGCACGTTGTTCGAAAGGGTTTGGATCGAACTTGTATCTGTTATTGAGATTAATTATGTGAAATGGAAAACATAAGGTTTAACATTGAATAAAATAGTAGTTAGTGTGTAGGTCAGTAGTGTGTAGGTCTTTTGCTCTCACCACGTAACACAAAACTGTCCTTCTTGAGAAATACTTTCTCGTTATTTTTGTAACGATTGCTCAGAAGAGTGCTCATCGACTTTTGGGCCTGATTTTCATGAAGTTTTTCCTATTCTAGCTATTTTATAAAGATACACTCTGTTTCGCGTTCCAAACTCGTATACTACAATTACGTTAGCGTTACTGTAGCAATAATTATAATTTTCTGACAGCATACAGGTTTTCATTTTTTCTTTTTTTGATATGCCTACTGTATGAGAAATTGTGACTTCGCTTTAAATACATTTCCATAGTTGGTTTTCTGTTACTATTATGATTTTCAGAACGTGTTCGAAATACTTTTGTTACTATCTTTAATACAGTAAGAATATTAGAAATAATTCTACAAATACAAGTTTGCATTCTAGTAAAAGTGTGCTTTAATTACCATAACTAATAACGACTTTTAAGTGTTTATAACTTTTTCGTAAAGCATTTTATAAAATAAGTTTATAGGAATTTTCTTCGTCCACTTAACGCGTGCCTCATTAATACGCGGTATGAAATTGAAAGAAAATTCGAAAAGCAATATAACGAGTCCAAATCTGAAATTTCATCTGAAATTTCGCGAACATCGCTTAGCCATTAAATTACGTAGCAAACAAAACAAAAAAATGTACAACACATTTAAAATAGACGTGATACGTTTCGATAGAACACCTGTTGCACACGAAGACAATATTCCATTAACGAAACGCTTCGTAAATGCCTGGAAAAAATGGCATTTAAAGCAAATAGAGGATAGAAGAATCGACGAAAGAAATTAGTAAGAGAAAAGAAAGAAGAGAGATTGGTGCGTGCAAAAAGAAGAGGGAAAAGAAGGCTCTGGCCAATAACCCTAGCCCGTTGGGCTTGGCAACGTCGCACGCACGTAGGTAGCCGGTTGGTTAATGATGCCCGCGCGAATCGATGATTCGTCAATGTCCGGTTGCGGAATTGGAATTATCCGACGAAAGAGCAGGGTGTACACGGGTCCTCGGTTATCCTCGCATCCCTCTTCGGGGCAAGAGTAATCGCGGGGGTATTAGGTAATCGACTACGCCGCGTCGAGTGGGACCCCGCGATTTCCGCGAGTGCACGTGACAAATGGATTAATGGCATTCCAATGCCCGAGGCATTTCTCGGTCGCTTACACGGGGGCTCGACTGGCACGCCTCGAGGAAATCGAACAATTGGAATCGCCACGTTCATTAATTTCGTTTACAGTTAACCTTCTGTGAGAAATATCGGGTAACAGGGTGCACAGGTCAACGAGGGCCGTGTGCATTTCCCTGCGACATCGCCCCTCTCCGGGGCCTTGTCTAAACGTACGAATGGGCCATGACGTTGAGGGTGTCCTCGAGGCTAGTCGGAATGGCCTAAGAAGGCATTCTTGTACGAACCTTCGGGTGAACCAGGAATAAATACGCCCAGTAAACGTTGAGCAATCGAGTTTTTACTTTATTCTCATCAACATCTTACATTATCTTGCCTTTTGTATTTATTGGTCTCCATATAACGCGGTACAAATTATGTGATTCGTACTGAAATCGAAGTTTCTTATAGCGCGGTTTCCATATAACGTGGTACGCACTTATCGCGTTATAGGAGGGTTGACTATAAATGGTAACGCAATAAAACTCCAATTATCAAAACCCAAATTGCCAATCGAGAGAATCACCAAATCTCTTGTACATCCGCTCGCACAAAAGATCCAGAAACGGTACCACCCGTTCCTCTCGATTCTCGCTTCTCTCGAAACGCAGAAGAACAGTGCCAAAGCGATGGCGCAGGAACGAAGGCAACAGTGCTTCTCGCGAGCTTCTTTCGAAACGCAGAAGAACAGTGCGAAAGCGATGGCGTAAGAACGAAGGCAACAATGCTTAAAAACACTTGCCAATCGAGAGAATCACCAAATCTCTTGTACATCCGCTCGCACAAAAGATCCAGAAACGGTACCACCCATTCCCCTCGATTCTCGCTTCTTTCCAAACGCAGAAGAACAGTGCGAAAGCGATGGCACAGGAACGAAGGCAACAGTGCTTCTCGCGAGCTTCTTTCGAAACGCAGAAGAACAGTGCCAAAGCGAATGGCGCAGGAACGAAGGCAACAGTGCTTTATCGGCTGGCGAAATTGTAATCGCGAAGCGCGGCGGTGATCCGAGAGATCCTGGCGGAGGAGTAGAGTTGGCGAGGCTGGGCAGCGCCGTCGCAGCTCTCGATCTCGATCCTCGATACGCGGGGCATTATCCCCGGGAGGAAGCTCGCGAGCGACGCGGAAACCCGCGCGTCCCGTTGCACACGTGGCCGTTCGCGTTGTCCCCCGGAATCGTGACTTTTTCGCGGGCACCTGTCTATCTTCCGCCGAATCGTGCACGTATCGGTCGCACGACCTGTCCCGGCACGTAGGAGGAGATCATCTCCATGATCAATGGTCCGCCACGGAACGGGCTGGAGCGGCTGCATGCGTCCCTCGGGCCATAACTGTATCCGCGGATAGTACGTAAGATTATGGATGAACCGTTGCACAGTTGCGGAACAATGGCAAGTTAATGGCAATGCGCGCGCGCGCCTGGCCAACCCTGGGCTGCCGCCACGGTTCCTCGACGCGGTTACGTCCCTAAGCACAGGCCACCGCCGCACGATGGATCGCGTTAAGCCCCGTTTACGTTCGCCGCTGGATCATCCAGACCAGTGGATGGCTTGCTGTCAGTTTTCTGAGTGTACGTTTCGTTCAGTTTGTGGTTCTGAAGGTTTCAAGCTCCTCGATCGACGGAGTTTGGGTCGTGTTAGCTTTTTGCACTCGTATGTCGAATGGGCCACGCGATACACGCTTTTACTGTTGCGTTCGTATGTAGCCATCGTACATTTTATTATTATAGATGTTATATAGGTAGCCTTTCTATAACATGGTAGATAGGTTCCTATAAAATGTTATGTCGCGTGGAAATTGGGTTGTAATGTATGAGACCCAGAGAAGATACCAAAGAGGGTTTCTGAAAACTCTAAAAATATTTTTGAAAAATTCCATATAAGGGTATTAAATGGTAATACAATGTAAATAAATTTTTAATTCCATATAACTTAATTTTTGTTAAAAGTTTGGAAGTATCTGTGAGACGGCAAGCCTCGCCGTGGATATCGCGTAAGCTGTGTTTAACAATTAAAAGTCAGAAATAAAATCTATTAACTTCGATGTACACATGTCTATCATAATTATATTATTTATTTTAGTATGAAATTCGACTTACATTCGAAGTTGTAGAACCGCACTCCCTCGTAAGACGAGAAGTGGCTGTAAAAAGTATACTGAAGTCGTCATTTTAGCCTTTATCATTCCTATGCGTTTTATGTATTCCTGCCAATTTAAATGTTAGTCTTCTCAAATGCAAATCCGAGTGTAAATGCTCAGTTCCTGTATCGCTGTTATCGATTACATTTTAACACATCGAAGGAAAATACCTGTTCGAATGTTGCGTGCGATTCCTGTTCTTTTTCTAAAGTTTTTGCGGTGCGATTTCAAAAATAATTTACTACACGCACGAGCATCTGGAACTAGCTATTCGATACCGTCTTTTCCATCCCCGATACATCGAAAACTATTAAATGTAAACGATTGGTATAAACCGATAGATTTTATATCTCTGGGATGAATCAGGTTGCTCTTAAAACGATTTGTAACGATATACAAGGTAAAGAGATTAAATAGTATCGTAGTAAAACCACTCGATTGCAAAGTGCACGTAGGAAGTGGATCGGTTGCAAAGCGTACGTAGGCAGGCATCGTCCCCGCGATATATAAACTCGTCTCGCGACAGAAACCCAACCATGCTCGCCACATCTTCGTGCGCACAGTTGTTAAGGACCGAACATTGCTCGCGCGATCTTCTATTAATACCACTGCCAAAGTTCACTGAACTAATTTCAACCTTCCTGAGCAGGGCCTTCGAAGATTCTTCGAAACTCGCCTAATCGCGATGGAACTTCCACCGATTTCCGCGTGTCCCCAGCGTCCGCGTAACGTCTGAAGTTTATAATCCTCGACGTTCGTAATCCCAGCGAAAGCAGCAAACCTTTGACATCTTCGAGAGGCTGCGTCGATTTGCACGGACGGAATTGCAGACGTTCGTGGTCCAATGTGTCTTCTCTTTTGGCGCGCGCGCGCGAATTCCGTGTAGAAAGAGGTTTACAAGCGATCGCAGAGGTACGAACGGGCCATAATCCGGTCACACGTTCGCGCGCTCACGTTTTCCTCGAACCAGCAGCGGCGACGTAGCGCAGACGTGCGTGCGCGCATCCCATTGTCGTAATAATGCACCTTCCCACTATTCACGCCCGGTTGCCGGAGGCGTGTCGCGTTCCTAGGAAAGCTGCCCATCGATTCGAGTTGCGACGGGTAATTTTCTAGCGCTTTGCGCCGCCTAGCGATCGTTGCGCCGAAATTGATCGGCAATAAGCCTGGCTGATACAGTTGCGAGGCATGCAACTCTGTGGCAGCGTTGGCCGCGCGTTTTAGATCAGTTTCGTGCACGTGAATTCCGTATTTATTCACGAATTCGTGCAGCGCGACATTCCGCTTTGCGTGGCTAATATTGTCGAGCTGAAACGAGGGGGTGGTTGTAAGGTGTTTGGATTTTATGGGCATTTATATTCTTTAACAAATTTATTGAGGACGTGCAGACTTCTTTTGCAGGAAAAAAGTATGGTGGAATGCTGTGAGTCGAGTAAAGTTTTCGAATATGGAGTTTCGTTTTCGAAAAGAAGAATTTGTGGTAATTATAAGGATTGACTCGATGGATCTTTCGTTTCTACTCGTGACTGTACTTATAATTACGAGCGATGCCATGATTCGTTTGTGGTCGTTGCTTTTGTACTGTATTATATTGTATCATGCCTCTAGCGTTAGTATTATTTATTGTCGATTAGCATTAATAGACTCATTTATTTTAAATCGCATAACTGTTTGATAGAACGTAGGTACCATCGAGTGATCAGCTCTTACCACGGTAATATAAATCCTAAGGCATAATCTCTTCTGATCTCTACCTAGGAAATTTTAATTAAATACGATATAAAGTAAATTAAATGTTGGATCGCATATTATGCCTGCAAATAATATTTTAAGATCCTGATCTTAGTAGAAAAATAATAATACTTTGATGGTTCTCTGTTAGGACCATTTCTTGTTTGTCTCTGTAACTTTTTAATATTTTAATCCTGAAAATGGTCATTTAAAAGTTTGTTAAGTTCATCCTACAACTTTCTTGCATCTCAAATTTGCATTTCAGAAGTATTTCGTGTAGGTATATCATTCTTTTCAACAATGCTACCCCTTTCTTTATAAATAGTATAATAGTATAATATTAAGTTTATAAAGTATACAACTCCATAAATGGGCCACGCAATTTAAAAATTTTTGCTAACGCCACGAAGAATGGTTTGAACATTTCTAGTTCTACATTTGTACTAAAGTATCCTTGTATCCTTTCTGGATATATCGAAAAACTTCGCCATGTATGTTTCATCGAACCAAGGCGAAAATCGTCGTTGTTTATGAGATGGTTTAATAACATGAAAGAGAATCTTTCGCTCCTTGTTGGAAATAATGATTTAAACGGCAGCGATACTTTATTTATACAAACGCGTTGCATACGAAAATGATAAAAATATTAAGTAATTTATCGTGAACGTTATGGACAATGGTAGATGTTAGATAATTGGAGTAATTCACGGTGATTTAAACAAAGCGAGTCCGTTGGCACTTTTTCTTGCTTTCGGGACGATACTGTCGTATGAATCACACGTAAACCAGTTATACGTATCCAGGGCAATCTAAAATCCTGCCACGCGAGCGTTCGGCGTGCAACGGACTCATTTAAGGACGCTTGATCGAGATGCAGAGCGTCTCATTTATTTCACCTCGTGGAGTTTCTTTTTGTGAATCTAGGTGCATATTTAAGCGCGACCAATTATCTCTTCATCCCCTCGAAGAAGAGATATCAGCCGGAAAACAGAGCAACTCGAGGCAAAGGACAAGCGGAATACCGTGGCCGCTGAATTTTCATTTATTTTCAATCGAATAGAAATTAATTATTTCTACATGGTGAATTAATCGTTGCGTACGGGGTAAATTAAGAAGCATTGATTGAAAATTGATTAAACGCGTGTCGGACAATTATACGAAATATTGGCTGATTAATATTCGTTGTGCACGTATTATAGTTTCGTGAAGCGTGGGTTTATTTCGATCGCTTCGTTCATTTGATCCAGTTCTGATCCTCTGCTGAATCCTGTTTGCTCAGCTCAGTTCTGTTCGACTCGATTCAGTCGATCGTGTTCCGTTATGTTCCCTTCTACTTCGATTTCACTCTTTACCAAACCTTTGGTTCTATCAATTTCTATCAAGAATCCCATATATATATATTTTTTAATTATTTTGTATTATTTTAAATCAATTGAAATGCCTCCTTTCGACTTTTATTCCGTTTAACTCTATCGGATATCAGTTATATTATGAATATCTGATTCTGATCTATAATTGACTATAAAATGGAAAACTTGCCACGAAACGCTTTTCACTACTGGCGTATGTACGCCTAATTGCATTATTCACATAAAAACGTAGTTTATTAAATATAAGAAGATTATGTAATAAAGAAATTACGCTATGTGTTCTCCCTATCAAGTAATCACTTCACGTGCCCTCGCTTTAACAACTCTTCACGTATACCGATCTTCGACTGTTCGCTTTTTTGACCAAAAAGATTTCGTCCCCTCTTTTCTTACGATTCTTAATATTATATTAAAACAAAACAGCGTCATCGTACTTCGGCAGTCAAAAGAAAAATTAACATTTAGAAATAATCTAATAATCTAAATCTTGATTCAATCACTAAAAACAATAGATACATAGCACATAGTAATTTGAAAATGAACCAGAAGGTAGAGTGTATATATTTAGAAGTTGATAAATAATTTCAAACGAATTTATGAGCTAAACTACATTTTCCACAATGTGTTACATTAACCACATAACAGATGTACGCTCATTACTCCTCTTCAGCGACGACGTACCAACGAAAAGTTTAGATACAATTACAAAAGATCGTATCATCTCATTGTAACACGAAATTTGAAACAAAACAAATATCTGATCTTCATATTTCTTTACAAAAAAAGTAAATTCGAATACTTAGAATGTACCAGAAATTCCAATTGCTCCATTTCATCTCAGCTGGCGTGGAAAATAAATCTTTGAACTCCAACAGTACACAGTTTTTTCTCCCGTGTACTCTCGTACCATTTCAATTCGACTCGAACAGCCGTGCGTCTCAATCGAATCGATATTTTATTTAGAAACGGATCGCGCGAGCAACAAGCTGGGATGGCTGTGCATAACGACCAGTCACCCGATCGATTATCGACCCGCGAGCCGAATTTAATCCAGCCATTGGGTGTTGGCAATCGCGCCACGTACGATCGAGTCGGATCTGCGAGCGACTGGTGAAAAAAGGATGCGATTGAATTGTAACGGAGTCCGTGTTCGCGTCTACCGTGGAGATATTATCGCAACGCGGTTCGGTATGAAATTAATAAGGCAATTTGTCCGGTGAATTAATGCCGATCGCTCGAATTCAGAGTGACTTCTGTCCTATGACTTGGCACTATTTCACAAAGGCGACGTTTGTGCTTTTCGGCTTAGCATTATCCTCGCTGCTCGGAGATACTCGATGAATGGCGTTCGATCGCTCAATGGCAACTATTATACACCTACCGTAACACGTTCTCGGTTCTATGGCGAGGTATCTATGCTTGGCTGCGATCAGAAGATCTCTCGAGAGATTTGCGATCTTCCTTTTTTCGTTTTGAGATATTTTTCGCGAGCCTGAAGAAGATGGTAATAAGGACCATTTTTTGTTCATTTCGTGGAACGCGAATCAACGATCAATTTCTGTTTCAATCGCACCGTCTCGCGTCGAAATCTGACGTATCTTGACGTAGACACGCGAACATAATCCAGCGCGTGGATGATCGAAGGCGTCGCTCAGGAATTCCGCTGGTCTAAGTCGCGAATCCGATCGCGACTGTATGCGAATCACGTAATTTCGGAAACAGCGGCCAGTCTCGATCGTCCAGGGGGAGTTCCTCGGAAATTTCGACCGGCCAAGTCACGTGAGCGAGGAATATTAAAAGCAGAAACAGGCTACGGTTCTTAGTATCCAGGATAGGCTTGGCTAATCGCTCGTAAATACGCAGCCAATGCCTCGCGCGCCGCCTCGCGTATTCGTAACCCATAAACATCGGTTGACTAGAATTTCAACCAGCCGACGTCGTCTCGAGCTAACGTCGTGATCTTATCAACCCACGGACACGACTATCGAGGGCTCCGTTCTAAGCGCTATGCACCGATTTCCGATTCTTACGCGAGCTGCCATTTCGTTGGTGTCACTGGTCTTAATCGGATCGCTCTGTTCCAGTTACAATTGCTGAGAAATGCGGCACGTGCTCCAAAATTCATTGAACTTAAATACAATATTCGATCGATTCGACGTCTTAAGATATTAGAAATTGTTCTCTCTCTCTCATATTGTTTGCATGAAAAGAAGAAAAAATACAGAGATGTAATTAGAATTACTGCAAAAATAGAATTTAGGGAAAGTAATCCGTAGAGTACGCTTCTTCCACCGATGCATCCGTTTCTATGTCAATTCCACCGGTTAACGTAACTCCAAATATGCACATAAGCGAGAATTTCATCGCGACAGCACGAAACGCATACACAGAGAAGAAATTGAATCGCGTCAGAAGCGAGGAAAATTCGCGCCACCCATACGCACTATCCGATCACCGCGTTCCAATCTCCGTCCGTGGAGAGCGTTCTTCCTGGTGCGTTCACCAGCCAGAAGGACGAGAGGTAGACGTTGGTAGACGACGACAAGCCCGGTACATACGCAGGATACGTGGGACGACATCCAGGGCCTCCGCCAGCAGCGGTGTTACCGGGGACCGCTGTTATCCCGGCCCAAGGTGTACCGCAAGGACACAAAAGTAGCACGTTTTTCTCGTCCCATCGTCCGGCACTAGCTGAAAGCTCCTTCTTCTCGTGGGGCTAGGCGGAGGCACCGAACTCCTCGCCAGCGGTACATTATTGCATCGATAAACACGCCCACGTCTTTGTCTCCGGGTGTTTCAGGCGCCTTCTCGTTCGAGCCTTCGTCATCGGGTCGAAATTAAAGAGAACCGAGTGGCGAACGGAGGTGGCGGCGACGGGGGAGTTCGAAGGCCTCCGGTAATCCGTGGACGACGCTCGAAAATCACTCGGGTAAGGGAACATTTTTTTTGCGACGCCGATTTTTAATCTGCAACCCTCGTCGCCCTTGGAGTATCGGGACGAGCAAAGCCGTACCTTCACTTTCGCCACGATTCGAGCTCGATTATTATTCTGGACGCGGCGTCGCGGAAATTTGGACGTGAAACGAATTATTCGTACCTTTTGTTCGATTTAAAAGGAGGGCGAGCGAAGTGTTTTGGAGTATTCAGAGGAAATGGTAGAGGGTGGGTTGCAGGAGGGATAGGAAAATTTTGTTGTACGTGTCTTCGGTTCATTTTTTTCGAACGACGATGATGCAAATGTTCCTGCGATCATCTAACTGCTAATTCTTGTAGATTTAAAAGGGGATGCGTTATGTGTCTTGGAGTATTCAGAGGAAATAGTAGAGGGTGGGTTGCAGGAGGGATAGGAAAATTTTGTTGTACGTGTCTTCGGTTCATTTTTTTCGAACGAGGACGATGCAAATGTTCCTGCGATCATCTAACTGCTAATTCTTGTAGATTTAAAAGGGGGTGCGTTATGTGTTTTGGAGTATTTAGAGGAAATAGTAGAGGGTGGGTTGCAAGAGGGATAAGAAAATTTTGTTGTACGCGTCTTCGGTTCATTTTTTTCGAACGAGGACGATGCAAATGTTCCTGCGATCATCTAACTGCTAATTCTTGTAGATTGGAACTATTAATCTTCCGAGAGGGTACCCTCGTAAATGGGGATATAAATTACATCTACACGGAATAATATCATGTAGCAGATTTTAGCGCTACTAATAACACGAAACGCAATCACCGTTAATTGCATAATATGTCTTCCGACTGTTGCGATAATTGCAACAATATAAAGAATTCCAAGAAATATCGCATGAAATTCGAAATTTCGCATCTCATTTTATCTACTTACCCGGCTGAAACTAGTTCCGCGCCTCATTCTATGTAAAATTAATAGCCGCTATCTATCATATCGCATTTTTCCACGAAACGAGAGCAGTAGACAAATGTACCTCGCAGTCTCGTTCGTGTCAAGCGAGAAATCATTTCCACTCCAACAGAAATGCAACGATACCATCCGAGAAATAGTAAAGCGAAAGCAAATCGCTCGATACTACCTAAGAAGGCCTTCGTCGAGGACGATCAGAGTAGAGCATCCGAAACAGACTTCTCCAAGGATCAACTCGAAGCCTCGAACCTTCGCGTCTCGAGGCGCAACTCTCTCGAGTCGTCCTCGTTCCAAGATTGTACCGCGCGACAGCTCCGTCATATCCTCCAGCGGTGGCCGCGAAAAATCGGTAGAGAATCCAGCGCGAAAATCAGCCGCGTCCTCCGCGTTCGTCGATCGTTGGGCGGTGATCCACGGAGAGAGGCGCACGCACGCGACGGAGAAGTGGTGCAGGCCGAGTGATGCATGGACGCGCGAGCCAGTGTCTCCTGTATTCTTAAAGAGCGCTATTTATACCCCTGACTGGGCGCAGGCTAAAAAGAACGAACGGGCGAGGAGCGGGTTCCTCAATAAGGCAGCAGGTAGGCCGTACAGTGATTCAGAGGCAATTTTTCCAGCCGCTCCAGACGGTGGCTCGTCGACTCCTCCATCTGCGTGCGCGCGCTTCCATCCGCCAGCGCCGACTGCGTCCTCCGCTTCTATCCGCGACTGTTCCCCTCCACGCGAGCTCGTCTCGTCTCGTTTCACTTCTCCGTTGTTGTTTTTTTCTTTTTTTCACCTTCCGCGTCCACCCTTCGTGCCGCTAATCCCGAATCATGGATCTTGTTGTCACCTTGATCTCTCGCGATCGTCCGGGCAGCCTTTAAAGGGAGAACCGGGACAGGACCCTCTCTCGCATGGCCACGCGTACGTACCACTGCCTCCGTGCAGGAATTAACACGCGGCCGATTAAAACCGGGCGAATCTACTTGCTGGCGCCACGCTCTCGACGCCACGTGTCCGACCATTTTGGAACCTCTCAGCGTTCACTTTGCTTCTCCAAACAACGCAAGTCTTCGTTTCTGGATATTTATATATATATATATATATACTTTTTTTTTATACATTCGATGGACTTGTAATATTCCATTGGCATTGCGAGGTTATTCTTTTCACCGATATCTGTCACTTAAAAACCGTGCCATATAGATTCGCACAGGTAAATTCATTATTTTAGCAATGACACAACTGCATTCACACATGTTGCACAGACCAATACACACTAAATCTGACCTATATACGTATCAAGGTACAAAAAAATCCGTGTCTCCCAACGAGCTACAATCCACTGAACGTATACAATTACGTAGAGACACGTATGTATTTCTGGTGAACCGCCCAGATCAATTATACTGGAAATGGTTGAATTAAAACCTCGAGACACTTGACGGTGATCCAAAGCGGGGAAGCGATAAGATAGAGGCGGTCGGTTTGTTTACGCGCGTGTAACGAGTAACAGGGAGAGAATTACCGGGGGTTGCGCGTCTATTATCGCGATCCCCGACGTGTTCCGAGCGGATAACGAGCGGTTGAACGTTCGCGCGTGAAATGCGACCGCGACCGCGGCGCGTAGCTTCGCGGCGCGTCCTTAAAGGTTTCGCGATCCCAGTTTAAACGCGGGTCCAGTCGCTGGGCGTTAGTTCGCCTGGGCTCGGTACCGTTATCTCATTAGGCGAATTATCGAACAGCCACGAACGTTTATCGACGACGGGATCGGGCTAATGATAGCGCGATAGTGACGGGCGGCTGGCGAACGGGGAACGCTCGGCGCGTGGGCGTCGCGGGCACCTCAATTAACATTGGAATGGCACTGGCGTCGATTTCACGTGGGCGTTCGGTATCCGAGACACGTATCCTTTCCGTACGTTTCACTGTCGTCGCCGGTGCTGCAAGTGGCTGCCTGATTTGTCCTCGCGGTCTCGCTGGGAGCCTTGCTCTATTCGATTCTGGCGTGGGTTTGCTCCGTGCGTTTGACGCTCTTCGCATTCTTGCCACTTCTTTTTTTTTTTTTCTCTCTTGCCTCTGCTTCTTCTTCTTCTTCTTCTTCTTCGTCTTCTTTCTGTTCCATCGGCGTCTTCGTTTTTCCGCAGCGCGTTAAATTGGTACCGCCGATTGCTCGTTCCTCTCGTCTCTTGCTCGTGGTTTTGTTAAGTATTCTACGGGCAAATTCTCGTTGGGACATCGTACATTTTCGTTACCATTTCGTTTGCCAGGGGAAATTTCTGGTTTATTGAAAAATTTGAAGGTTTTGGTTTTTCTTTCTAGTGGCTGGTAGCGCGTCGAGACGAACTGCAAATACCATTTCAATGTGTATTTAAAGTATACATTCTCTTGTACACAAATTTAATTTATTATAGAAATGGATTAGCGAGTAAAAATACGAAACCAAGGAATATCTTCTATGAACCAGTTAAGGTTAAATACGAAACGATTGTTGGATCGTAGAGGGTTAAGCAGCAGTTTGCAGCATGAAGATAAAAAGAACCAAATGCTGTATCCGTGATCCATTTCGAGAAAATTTGAAAGAATTCATAGAATTTCATTTAATGACATTTTACATTTTACTCGATTCCAATCCAGGATACTCGCCACCTTTCATGTTTTCCAATTTATATTTGTATCTGTTCATTTTTGTGCCTGGTAGAAACCTGTTGAATATATCGTATGAGGAATGCATCTTCCGTCTCGTCATTTTGATGCGAAAATGACGTTTCACCGTGTTAACGCAACATTCAATATTTTCTTGTGTATCGTTTTACTTATGTCCTCGTAAATGTACCTGCCTATGTAACGAATAAAGTAAAAGTATTTAATAAGTAGGTACACAGCATTCTCTGTTGTCAACTTCGAGTATGCGTTGATTCCGGTTACGAGGTAAATAATTGTGGGCTTTCATGGCTGGTGATGGAAGAAAAGGGCTGTTGGCTTCGCTTACTCCGCTGTACTTCTTCATTAACATTGTCCGAGGGCTAGAATTTAGCTGCGTATCGCACGATCTTGCCTGAAACTTCTCCTATCATCGCTCGACTAATAAGATATTCATATTTTTATGCTATCCACACCGTTCGACCGTAAAAATGTACATTTCAATTTACTGAAGAATGAACGTTCGTCGACCACAATGAATCACCAGAAAGAATCATAGACAGACTGCAAAAATTAGCGCAATGGATCTCAACGAATCTCTCGTTCAGAATTATAAATTTACGTGTATAATTCTAGATACTCAAACGAAACCACCCTCAAGTATGCACACTATAAAACAGAGCCAAAGAAGATCGACTAAATAAAATAATTAAAAACAACACAACGAAACTTCTCCAAAGACACATGCATCAACCAACCCCAACTGCAAACTATGCACCCCTTTCGTTAACCAGTTAAGTGCGTTCGAAGTGTATACTCGTCGTGTAAAATAAAAAATTACCATTCATTATAAAAACTGGAAATCTCAATAAAATGTAATAGGAACATTATTTGGCAATATGTTCCCTTTATATACATAGCTTGAAACAATTTTGTAAACAATTTTTGTTTATTCTAGCTATCTTCAATTTTTCTTGTTCACGTATTTTATTATTCCTTGTCAATTCTCAAGCTTTCAGTAAGAATAACGCATTTAGAAACGAATCGTTAGTTTTTTCGACGAATAAAAATGTAATCCTTCCTCGTTTCTCGTCAAATGTATAATAGTACCAATCGCCCTGCGTTCGACGTGTATGCACATCGTTGCTTATTTTCAATTCCGCACCCTGTGCTGATCTTTTCAAACCAAATTCCACGGTTAACTGGTTTAAACCCACTTGCCAAAGCATCGAATCGATTACCCAGGGCCAGTAGCCACATGGAGGCAAGCTGGGAAAGAAAGTGGCGATCGTGCGCCCGGAAAAATCGATCGGCTCTGTAAGAGAGTGAGAGAGAGAGAGAGAGATAGGAAGAGAAAGAGAGGATGTCCGATGGTTCGCGGGATCGTTTGCAGACCGCTTACACCGACAGATGGGATTATCTGATCTTGAATCTAGCCGGGACGGCTCTGCGGCGTATAATTGCCATCGCCAGGCGAACGAGCGTGGCTCGGTCGAGTTGCGCCAGCTCGAAGGGAGCCCTTCTTTTTCTTAGCCGGTGTTCGTCGGTTGGCCATGCGACGGGGCCCATCCGTAGCCCGTTCGCCGTCGCGGTCGGTAGCTGCTCGCTCGCGGTTCGGCCCGTTCCTTCGTTCGGCTCGCTTGGGGCCAGCTCAGCGGGTCCGCTTCTGGGTAGCCACTGCCGCCGCGCGTTCCCCGTCGGAGTCAAGGCTGTGAACTGGGAATGTGCGTGCAACTATGCTACCTAGACCTTTTATTCCTCCTGGTATCCGCCGCCTTCCCTCGCCGTGGCTTATACGCGCTGGCAACGGCCATCTAGTAGTGCGTCCGTATGAATCTACGCCTGGACCCCCTACCACAGAGCTACGTCCTATCCTTCTTCCTGCCTCCGCTTCCACATTCTCCCCCTCCGTCCCAAGTTTCCTTCCTTTCCACCTCTATTCGCGTCGTCCATCCTTACCTCCTCTTCTTCTTCTTCTACTTCTTCTGCTTCTTCTGCTTCTTCGTCCCGGTGTCTCAGCTCCGTTGCGTTCGTCGTCTTCCACCGCGCACGCTCTCCCTCGCCCCCCACCTCGACCGCTCTTATCCCCCTTGATAACGATCTTCCACTGACCATGCCGCGCGCGGACTTTTACAAACCCCCTGGCACCTGTCCACCCAAGTAGATAATAACGCTGCCGCGAATCCAGCGCCGCAGCCTGATTGCCTGACTGTTACCTTACCTACCCTCCCCAGCTGTAGCCAGCTTTCCGCGTACCAACGTGGATCCATTCGCGGCACCGCGCGGCTGTCGTCCTCGTCGCGGTCTTCGCTTCTCCTGCGCGCCTCGGATCTTGGCTCGCGCTGGCTGACTCCCCCTCTCGACGTTACTGCCAGCCTCCGTCGAAGGGGAAGCGAGAGAAGGGTGTTAGCGCGCGATGGGACGAAGAGGACGCGGTCGTTTCTTCTCGCCGCGGCGGTCGGCCAGGCGAGCTTCGAGGGGGGAGTTCGTCTCCTCCGGTGTTCGAACGATCGTCGCGTGGGTCGCTCGCCAACGGCCTACGGCCAGGGATGTAATAAACAATAATGAACGCGCGAATTAATCACGCGGGGGGTGTCCACCCTGTTTCTCGCTTTCGCGGGCTTCCAGCTTCTTCGGCTCGAATGCAGTCAGTTATGGCGCTGGGCCGCGCCAGCCGGATCGTGAATTAAGGCGTCAAGTCCCCGCGCTGATTGATGCGGCGATACTCCTGCGTTTTTCAGCGGGGGTTGAATTTGAGATACGCGCGAATAGGGTGCATGGGGAAGCAGCTGTTATCTCTGATGATCGAATTGGGAATACTTGCTATTTTTACATTTTTGTTTTGGGTTTGTGATCTAATTGGAAGATCTGAACAGTAGTATATACATAGATTGTGTATTTTATGAGAGGATGATTTATCTGTTATCTCTGATGATCGAATTGGGAATACTTATAATTTTTACACACGTTTTGGGTTTGTAATCTAATTGGAAAGTTTGAACAGTAGTTAATACATAGAATGTGTAATTTATGAGAGGATGATTTATATCTATAATATGGTACAACAACACAATTTCATTCGTTGAAAATAACAATAGTGAAATGTCTTTCTTCCCATATTGTTCATAAATATCGATGAAACTCCTCCAAGCTTTTAAATTACCAACACCAAATGTTTTCTTTTCCTGCAACATCCATAATAGCATAAAATACTATTTTAAATCGCTGTATTTATAAAAGTATGCGTTTGTATTGTTAAGACAATCTAACGATGTAAAAAAGAAGACAATTGACAAGTGTAAGGTTTGATTTTTCATTATAGTTTAAAATTAGAAGTTGTTTCAAGGACTCGTACGTATTCGTAACGATGGAGATGGTGTTGGACGACGCGTAGAATAAGCGGACGTCGTTAAATCGCTGTATTTATAAAAGTATGCGTTTGTATTGTTAAAACAATCTAACGATGTAGAAAAGAAGACAATTGACAAGTGTAAGATTTGATTTTTCATTATAATTTAAAATTAGAAGTTGTTTCAAGGACTCGTACGTATTCGTAACGATGGAGATGGTATTGGACGACGCGTAGGATAAGCGGACGTCGTTAAATCACTATATTTATAAAAGTATGCGTTTGTATTGTTAAAACAATCTAACGACGTAAAAAAGAAGACAATTGACAAGTGTAAGGTTTGATTTTTCATTATAGTTTAAAATTAGAAGTTGTTTCAAGCACTCGTACGTATTCGTAACGATGGAGATGGTATTGGACGACGCGTAGAGTAAGCGTACGTCGCATGAAATTTGGGTGATTTGCGCAACGAGATGGGATTCTCGGCAACGATTGTATCAGCACGCGAAACGCTCGGTTTCTTCGTTCCCCGGTGATTTCTTCTTTTCTTTCCGTTCCAGGTAAGCGTGTCCGTGGGCAAACGGAGTGCGTGTCATCCGCGCGCTTTATGACCGCTTGTCATCGACGCGTGTGGCGCGACTGGTCGAATCCATCAAGACCACCTGGGAACCGTTGGTCGCCGAGTGAAAAACCGCTTCGTGACTCTGGTGAGTAGGATGTCAAGGATGATGCGCTCTGGTTACGCAACGTTCGCTCACGCGATTCAAATCTGCGGCTGCTGCGGTTTTCGGGGACAGAATCGGTTTCTCTCCCCTTATTCTCGCGGTATAATCTGTTCAGATCGATCCGTTTATTTGAAGTTGACTTCTCTCGGATTCGAAACTCGTTCTCTTAGTGGCGATTTCTATTTACATTACTAACTGTTTTAATTCTATTGTCGTTCTATTGATTTCATACGAAATCAGCAATCAAAATGGTAATTGATATTTCGTTCAATTAGATTTCTATCGTTTCAGTTGTTCCTTGTATTAAATATATTATTAATACAATAGCAATGCGCATGCGTATATATAATCACTGCATCCCAACAAAATTCATTCTGAAACTAGAATGAAATAATTGTACAGTGGATATCGCCTATCCTATCGAAACACCCGTTACCCGATCAGCGTAATCCCTATTAGAATACGCAACGCGGAACGAGATTTATTCGTAACGATTCAACGCGAGATTAACGGAACGCCAAGCGAAACGTAGTAGAAATTTCTGCCGCGTGAAATAGATAGAGGAAAATGAAGGACTACAACTAAATAGGCGGAAATGATACCGATCGAGTCGTCGCGGCGTTGCATAAAATACTAGAACGCCACGATCGCGATAAATCAACCATAATGGGGCAGTTTTCATTCAACGAGAGCCATAGGAACCAAGCGCATTCGTTTAACGACGTTGCAAATTATTGTTAATTAAAACAGCCAAGAAGCAGACGAAGCGAGCGACGCTTCAGTCAACGCGACATCGCGCCGATATTTCATTCCACTCGTTTAAGGCCTCGTCCACTGAATCGATAATTATTTATCGAGACAATAAACGAAGCAAATCGTGCATCGCCAGTTGACCAGCGTCCACTCGCGCGCATTTAAACGCATCGTCCGGCGAAACGCACCGCCACGTCTATCCAGATCGAGACGAATCGGTAGATACCCATCGCTGATCGTTCCAGTTACGCGAGTCACCCGGTTCGTCGGTTAATTAATATTAAATAGAATCGCATCGAGACGCGGGGCGGCTACGTCGCTGGTCTATCGATTAATTAATCGGAGAAGAGGGAAGGAAAAAAAAAAACAAATGGGAACGCAAGCCTTTTCAGCTGGAACTACGTTACGTCCTCGTAACGAGGCCCGGTTACGTTCGATCGCCGCCATTTAAAACGTCCGCGCTTCTGTAATATTAAATTTCAATCGTGCAACCCGTTTCTACGTAACCGCGTGTGCACGCCCGTTGGCATGATCGATTATTCGATTAGGAAATTCTGAAATCAGATGCCACGAATCTATTATATTGTATCCGCGGCAGCGTGGCCGCGATTTATTTCGTAACTACCGCCGTCGCAGCCGAGCGGAACGTGACGCTTGAATTATTAAAATCATGCTTTATTCCATCCGCCAGGTAGTCGCGGAGACATTTTAACGAGCGTCGTCCGCGCGGCTCGTTTAATTTTCCTGCATTTCTGACCGCGTACATAATTTAAAAACTCGCCACTCGTTAGGTGATAGAGGCAGGGTTTCGACTCGCGGGACCGCCGCGCGATATTTCTCAAAGTCCCGAGGAATTTCCACGGGGAAATCGAAAGAATTGGATTGCGTAGGAATTGCAAGGTGTTTTTTTTTTTAAATCGCTCTCGCGGCTGAATTAATCGTCGCGCGGGAAAGTCTGTTTAAGAATGCTGTAGTTGAGACAATTTTTTTCTGGATTAAACGAGCGCGAATATTACGAAGATATGAATTATGGAGCAGTATCGATTTTTTAGTTTGAACGTGTTCGAAATTTTTCTAAGTTCTGGATTGTTTTAGAAATTTTTCATTTTAAGATGTTAACTCTCTTTTCTGGTGATCCAAGGGAATTTAGATTCTCGAATTTTTATTGTTCATAGATAATTTCTTTCTTAGTAATATTAAAACAGGAGAATTTTTATTTTTCACTTGAACTACCAATGTGAACGAAATGAGTAATTTATAATTTCCATTTCATAGCGCATCTTTTCAAATATTGTTCATTATAAATATACTTCAATCATTGCTAGTACTATTATTAAACCTTTCCATTCGTATGTGCCCATGAAGTCACCAAAACTTTAGATTCAAATATTCTCCATATATTGTGGTTTTCTTTCTTATTATAACTCTCAATTTTATTTAAAATAGATACCAAATAAATATTTTATATACATCATTCAGGCACTAGGTTAAAAAAGCGTATAAAAAGTCGCTTTTCTTTCATTCTACCCTAAAAAAAATTAATTCAAAATGGATGCAACGGTGCATAGAAAAAGGAATACGATTGGAAAGGTTCAACAATGAAAGTCTAACGAACGTGGACTCCAATATCTCTCGAAAGAGCCGCAGCTCGATCAACTTTTCATTTTCCACAATTCGCACGTTCCATCGAACTCGTTCCGGCGTGATCGTCGCGAAAGAACTGAAACGATCCGGATTTTTTCCCGCCCCTGGTAAGAAGCGGCTATCCTCTCCGCTGGCTGGCAAAAACCGTGTGTGTATACAGTTCTTTGGGCCTGGCGGACGATTAACAGTTGTCGCGGACGTGAAACCGTGATTTGACAGTTGCACCGTGAATGAGCACGATCAAAGAACGTTAATGGCCGGCGGGGGGGAGAAAATGGGGGGAACGCAAAACGTGGGACCAGGTTCTCCGCGGGAACTATATAATCCACGCGCGTTCGGGCAACCCTTAATGGTATATCGCGGTGATCGCGCGCCGCGATCTTTTACGTTCCGCGGAACGATGGAAGTGGCCGCCTCTTTGTAAGAGGGAGGACACTAAGTGAGCAAAGATAAAAACCATCAAGGTCTCCACGGAATTCTACGAACGTCAAGAACCATTGGCCATGGGTGTATGACCGTTAACGAGCTCCGTTTTGCCGGCTAAAAATCTCCCTCGTTACCTTTCTTTCTTCTTTTTCTTTCTCTTCTTTTTTTCCTTTACCCCCTTCGTCTTCTTTTGCGCGTTTCTCTTTCTCCATTATGATTTCTCATTCTTTCTGGCGACACGAACGCGAACCTCGCGACGATCGTCGCGCGGTGATTGCACGGTCGTAGGTCGTTTCTTCTCGTCTGGAAGTTCAATCTTGCCGCGAAGCTTCGCGAACTCGTATTTAGAGCGATGCGTTGCTGGTTGATGTCGATAGGCTCTGTTTGCAGTGGGATAACAATTGAGTTTTAATAGTTCCGAGCTAGCTTCAAATTGGTTAGCAACAACCTGACGAAATAAGGTTATTTTCGACTGTCTGTGAGTGCGATTAAAGTTTAATATAGTGGATTAGTTTTACGGTATGTATTGCTTGGCCAAGTACTATTAACCCCTTACACTCGCAATCAAATGTTCTATGAAATCAAACGTTTCTTACTCGTGTCAAAATTGTAGTTGCGCAGTTTTTATCCGTTTGAGTTGGCGGAACGAAACGTTAAATGTTCTCCACTGCCAAGGGGGTAAATAATAAATCACGAGTTAATCAACTTTGCCCGCGGCAAGCATGAACGTGCTTCAACGTCACTTGTTCCACATACGAGGCAATAATACTGTAAACCAGGAGATTCGCGAATAGAAATTTATCCAAAGAGTACATTAAGAATTTACTAAAATTCCTTTTATCTCTTGCACATTCATAAGACTTATTTTTTTGTACAATGTGAAAAAATTAAAAAGAATATGCCCTAAAATTGGAATTATTAGATTAAGTCAGCTGTATCCAAACTAAAATCGTTACAGGGCCAACAAAATATTAGGAATATGAAGTAAACCATTTTGTGTTATCACAAAAAATTCGAGACATTTAAACAGAGAATTGTGCAACAACAAAGATGCGTGTAGCGTAGAAATTACAAATTACGAAACACTAAACAAGAACCATAGTATCGATTAAGGGCTAATCCAAATAAATCTTGAAACCTTTCTTCAAAAGAAGGTCGACAAAAATTCCTATATAAAATACAATTAAAGACTACGATTGCTTGCTAAAATGACGAAACATTAAACAAGAACCATAGTATCGATCAAGGGTTAATCTAAATAACTCTTCAAACCTTTCTCCAGAAAACACAATTAAAGACTACGATTGCTTGCTAATATCAATTACAACATCCATCGATTACCACACACACACGTGCGCGTATAAATACACATAGAAATCCACGGATCTCAGGGCAAAACCCGGGTAATATCCCGGTGCGACACCGGCGAACGACGTCAGCCGATGAACTTTTCCATCCTGGCGGCAGCTCGATCCAATTAGCGGTGGCAGCGTCGAAATATCCGCTCGGTAATTGCGCCAGCTTAAATCTATTCGCCGTGGAATGTAGTCGCAGGCGGTCGACGGTTAATTACGCGTTCGTCGCTCGAACAGCCGTGGACCCCGTTGACTTTGATCTGGGAAACTTTCGAACGGCGTTCCACCACGAGCCGCGTTGTCCCTCGTTCCTCGCTCGAAGGGAAACACGTGAGCCACGAATCTGGTACCAGGCGACTTCCTGCTCGATCGCTGCGACGGACAACTCGGGCCCGTTGTTCCCGATCGACGGACGTTTCGAGCCAAGCCGAGTCTTTGCGGGTAACCAGGTTGCGCAACGACATCCGGAAGGTATTACACGGATAAAGAGAGAGAGAGAGAGAGAGAGAGAGAGAGAGAGAGAGAGAGACGTCGACGGGTCCAACGTGTGCACTTTCACCGTCGTTTGCCTCCCCTACGCGGCGGTTCTACGCTGTCCTCTCGCTGGCTTCCCTTTTCATCGAGTTGATCGATGGATCGTGGCTTCTACATTTGATGATGATAGGTTTGGGCTGGTGTTGTTTCGACGGCAGGTGCTGTGGTAGCTCTCCTCGTTTTAATGATCAACTTAGCTGGCAGCTGTGCGATTCTTGGTTCTTAATTGTTGGATTATTGACTGGCGATTTAATCGAACGACAGTGGATTCATTAACATACATATTTCATTCTATTAAGATAGCGTTTAGATGATTCCGTTTTAAATCTCCATTTAGCTATTGAATTTACATTCTGTTGGGATCTTGGTGTACATTCTTCTGCTGTTATTCGAGGCATAAATATTCTCGCGTACCCAAAATGTTCATAATATTTCCATAAAAAGAGCGAATATTAATTAAACAACAGAGCGTCGCGATCGACAGAATTTTATGTACAAAGAGGAAAGTATCATTCGTCATCGATGAAATCTGTTTCGAGGGAGAACAGAGAATTTCGCTGCGGCCACTTTCGTACTTTCTCGAGCGGGAAAAGAAGCCGCTGAACGCGGAGGAAGAAGGTGATTTATAAGCGACAATTAATCCGCGAAAGTGCACGGTGTACCGCGACGATTACCACCGTGGCCCAGCCGCGAACGGTTCGCGATCAAAGGGTTAACCATCGGTAGAGAGAGAGAGAGAGAGAGAGATTGTCCTTGTAACGAACGGCGGGACGTGTTACGCCGGTGACGAGCCGCTATCCAACAGAGACGTACGCGAAAAAGGAGTGCGGGGGGGAGGACAGGGATAATCGGAGAGCCTGCAAGAAATCGTGACGAGCAGCCAGAGAGAAAGGAGGATCCGACGACTGCTAGGAAGACCTTTGGGGTCCACCAGCGAAGGCATATTCCTCGCGGTTCACGTGCGTTCTGTGTACACGGTTCTCTCTCTGTTACCTGGTCCCCGTCCTCGCCCATCCGGACGTCGTCGATCGACGACACGCGTACTTTCGGTGCACCGTCGATCGAGAGAGTACGAGACGCGACGCGGGTGATTTCACGGGGACGCGCGGCATGGATGTTCCAGCGCGATTACACGACGAGATAGAAATTTCGAGTCGCCAGTGTCTGTCGCGGCTATGTCGAAAGGGTGGATCGTGCACTGCGACGCGATCGATCGAGCGATCGTGATTTTAGCGCGCGATTATTCTTGTATCGAAACGGAGTCGCGTTTTGGTCTTCAGAATCGCGCTTTTTACGAGATTCCTTTGCCAGTGACCGAACATCGATTCGTATTCCACGCTCATACGGTCCCTTCCTTTCTGCCTCGACCCATCCAAACTCTGCTCAGGTATTCCTAGAATCGTTTGAAAAACTCTTGGGCGGCCGTTCACCCTTCCGCTCGCCACCATCGTCTAACGCATTTCGGTCCGAAGTTTCGACTCTATACGTTCTTTGTTCAGACATCTCTCTCGTTTTAAAGTAAATATTCTTTGTGCACGTGTCAGTCTTCGTGACCCAAGCGCTTCTTATTCATATGAAAAATCGCTTCTACACGAGCGGTGCGCGCGGGTACTTTTTCAAACAGAACGAACTTCAATAGAACGTTGTTTATTAAAGACATGCAAAGTGTTTCAGAGAATTCTTGAAAAAAGAAAAGAAGCTTTATAACAGAAAGTTAAATACTGTTACACGTTTTGCATTATCTTCAGAAAATCACCAAATATATATATAGTCTCATTCAAAATTATGCAGAGATAATCAAAATCTCTACGCACAAACTGCACGTGTACATAATTCGCTTCAAAAGTATTCAGAAGATATGATCAGTGATACAATAATCAGTCTCATTAAAAAAAGAAAAAGGAAGCAAGAAAGAAAATTGCTCTTTTGCGTGAAGATTTATTCGCGTGCAATCGTCAAGATCGACTGAAAGAAACCACGAGCACGAAGAAGAAGGAGCTTCGTTCACGCGTGCCGTGGCAATTTACTCGAGATCGCGTAGCCAGTCGATATGCACGTTGTAGGCGACGTGCTCCCATGAACTGGGTCAATTTGATTGACGGCAGGAGTCTGGTTGGTCGAGTGCTGGAATTCTTTCGTGGCGAGTCGCGATGGAACGGCTACGCGCGAGGATCCTCCGGCACTGCGGGACGAATCTCACCACCCCCAAGGTTATTCACGATTCTCCATGGTGCGCTGGCGGATCTGCTAGGGGAGAAAAAAGCGGCCACTGCGAGGAACAGTTAGATCGATAGTACCGCCGCCGGCTGGTGCATCAGTGACGATCGCTCGCCGCCATTCGAACCCTCTCCAAACCCGTGACTGAGGAAAGTAGTGTGAGAAAGATTAACGAGACGGTGGAGGGAATCCTGGTTTCTGGTAGTCGAACATTGGAATGTACAGTGCCTTCGTGGTTACTGGAGATTCGTCTGAAATTGTTATCGTGTTACCTTAGCTTCCTACGCTGATTATTGTAGCTTTCATTGTACACTTTTCTTTTCTATCTCACGAACATTGCATGGTACTTTAATTTCATATTTTTTATTCTTCGAATTTAGTTTTAAATATTTATCACTGCGACGCGACACGGAGGTGTTATAAACCAAGATGTTTATTTATTTGTTGCGTATCGATGCGGATAAGCGTTGCATCGTTGCGTGTCGTCCAATAATGCGGCTTAATACATTTTTCTAAGCTCTAAATTAGCTGCTTAATCTCTGCGAGGTGTTCATTGCCATTGGACGAATGTTCTAATACTATTCTACAGAGTGCATCATAATCATTGATTTATCGCAATAATGACGAAACTCGACACTTACATAGAAAAGCGATTTCACGTAACTTGTTACACCAAATAACCATACTCTAGTACCTCTATCCAAATTAAATATCCTGCCATATCAATTCGCTATACGAACGTGATGTTCCTTCAAACTCGTAGGCGCGAATAACCACGATCTCTGGACTTAATGTCACCGTTCCAGCAAATGATCGATACGGAGACTCTCTAGAGCCCGTACGGCACAAATTGTTTCGGTCTGCAAGCGATGGTGAATGGTAAATCGAGGCGTCGTTGGTCAAATTTCACGGCAATTTATAACCATTAGAGACACAAAGCTTCTCTCCTCTCCTTTATACAGCCAGCGATCTTTTATATCGGGTCTTCGTGGGAACTGCGATGAGTTATACACGAAACGAACCCTTGGGCGACTATTCGATAACAATACGTGAAATAAAAGGGTACAAATTAAGACCGCGTGGGCCTTTTTTCGACTCTGTTCGTGCTAACGCTCGCTTAGCTGATAATTTGTAATAATTAGAGCCACGTGTCTCGTTCTTGTTCAGCGTTTCTTTAAACCCATCGACCTTTCTAATTCTCGCCGACTGGCCATGTTAAATCGGTGACCGTTTGCTCGTATCGCGATCTCTCGCAAGTTGAACGAACTGATCTCACGCAAGAAAGTGTATTAGTTCAAATCAGAACGCTATTCGTTGGGCACTGTAGTTGCAGAGAAACTGTGGGTCAAACATACGTACGAACGATGATCGTGAATTTTATTAACCTTTTAGCTACGGCTGGATACTATATCTCTCTGTATGGCGAGCCTCGATCGCGTGTAAATTGTGCATGACGCTTCTTGCTGTGACATTAAATCGGAATAGCGATATCGAAGGTGTAAATTTATAATTTACTTGTACATTTTCATTTAAAGAGTTCGAGAAGTATACAATAATCGTATTCGAAGATGTATACTCTGTTAATTAACAGTATAATTATATTAGACACGTTTTAAAGCAAGGAACGCAGAATACGGTGATCTTCTTTAGATTTTTTTATCATCATTTTTCGAGCACTTGGCGAGCCACTAAAAAGTAACACACGCAAATGTCATTTGTAGTACCGTTCAGTGGCTGAAAGGTAAATAAATTGTTGATTGTATATTAAAAATGAAATTCGTTTCATTCGAATGGCAGTTGAACCGAATAACGGCCAACGTCTTTGTGGTGCGCAAAAGGGACCATAGTGATATTTCGAGAGGCGAGCTGAAATATCGTGTCGCAACGCGGCCACGAAATGCTTCGAGTCGCCCACCGTATTGCAATGCTAATGGGGCCGTGGCACGATCGACGATTACGATTAAACCGGCGTGTTTCTGCCAAAAGAACACGAGCGAGTGTCTGCGAGGGAACCGCCAGCAACGATCGAAGAGATCGGTATTACGTAAACGCGACATTGCACGTCGAACGAAAGAATCGATCGGAGAGATTTATTCGGTTTATTAAATAATAGAACACCAATCCCGTTTCAATTATAACGATGCGTAAAGCTTTTCAATTAAATCAGGGGAAATCGAGGATTTTTTACAGCTGAAAGTTATAAAAATTGATAGTATACGTGTGACGGATGTTTCTTTTCTTTGATCGTGACAAGTATATAATCCTTTGATCCTCGACGACTTTTTCGATCGGACGAAATAGCAATTCGAGGTGATTTTGCGCATATGTGTTGTAAAAACGTTATTTATTTTTATTTTATCAGATATAAATTTTATTCTTGGTGGTAATTTCGCTGGATTCGTAAAAAAGGTCCGTTCTGAATTATTAGTGTCTTGTGGGACATTACTGTTATTTTTGGATTCGCTGTTTATTACTCTAATTTTCCGATTTCTTACATTCAATGCTATCTCATTACCTTCATCGCTGCTTTCATTTTCTCTACCACTAATTTCTTCGTCAATAAAAATTCTTTATTCAAGCCAATTTCACTTTCGTAATTTAGTTTTGCAAGGCTCAGAAATTAAAAATCGGTCGATGAAAAGCTCCCAATCGTTGTTCAACGCACAATGTTCATCCATAAACAAATATAGTGAATAAAAATTCTTTATTCAAGCTAATTTCACTTTCATAATTTAGTTTTGCAAGGCTCAGAAATTAAAAATCGGTCGATGAAAAGCTCCCAATCGTTGTCCAACGCACAATGTTCATCCATAAACAAATACAGTGAATAAAAATCTGTTTTAACGATCGCAGAATGCGTCACCATTGAAACGAAAATCACTCTAGCATAAAGAAACTTAGGGGCTAACACAGGGAAACAGCGTACGAACCAGCGTAAATTGAGCTAGCGTGAACCAAGAACTACCTGCACGCCACAGAATTTTTCCTCGTGGTAATAAGATTAGATAGATTCAGCTAAAATATTAATACATACACCGGCAGCGTGCAATTACTACGTTCACCTTATCTGTTCCCAATGATCGATCGCTTAACGAACAATATCCGCGTGGAGGCTCCGTAAATCTCGCAGTCGATTAAAATTAAATGGCGCGTGCACGCGATACCACTTGCTCATCGATTCGATCGTCGAACAATGTGTTAAGCGTGGCACACGTATATGGGGAACGACACAGACCCATAGATATCGCCAGACGATCGGATCGGTACGAAAGCAGCGCGGAAAGGCTCGTTTCCTGCTCGCAAATGTATTCATAGCGCACTTTCACCGCGGCCTTCGCGTCCTCTCGCGGTTCTCCATCGAATCTCGATCCTCCAGCGCGCGCGTGACCAACGAACGTCCCGCGGCGAGGGCACAAGTGACCGGACAAATTAAGTGTTGCACCGACAACGGGCTCCGGAACACGCGTCCACGCTAGAATTACATCCACGGATACCGATCTACGCTGGATTTGAATAATGCACCGGGCGCGCGTTCTTCTTCAGCCGCTTCGTTCGTTCGATCCTCCGCTCAGGCTGATGGCGAACGAGTCGCAGCCAACCCTCCGCTTCCAGCTTGACTCGAGCGTATTTCGATCGCCTCGCGCCTGCTGCGCGCCGCTTCCGCGACTGCCTTCGAAATAATTCAAACCGAGATACGCCGATTAGATAAGGATTACGAATCACCGATCGCCAGCCAGGGAAGAGAATCAGAACGAGCCGCGGATGCCTGCCGCTAATGAACCTGCGCCGTACAGGAAACGCACGCGGACAGATTTTTGTTAACGCGTCCCCCCATGCGATTCGCGTTCAATCTTCCGCTCGCGTTGCTTGAGACTCTCTTTGGAAATCGAGGAATACAAACGAACTTGTAATGCAAACTTCTTAAAGGTGAAATTTGTTGTGTTCCACGTCTGAAACTTTACACTATTTTCTTTATAATTATAGCTTTCTTATGCTATTGTGGAAATTGTAGAGCATATGCCAAAAGCAAAACTATTTAATTGTAAAGCGCGTGGTTTAAACAGGAAATATCCAAAAATCGGTTCACCACGGGACGTGTTAACTTTATGAAGTTACTTCGTGACATCCGTTAGTGGTCTTAAATTTTATGGATTTAACGGAAGTACATCACGCAGCCCTCGCTCGAGCATCATCCGCGTCTGTCATAACTTATCATCGTCCTCGCTTTAATACGTTTCCGCGTTGGGTCCTCTGGGCTGTTGCGTTTTCGTACAGTTTATTTTTGCGGGTCAATGGGCGGGGTTTTCCGGGGCACGATTTTTCGTTGCGTTCCCGTGGACGTTATTACGAGTCGGTGGCCTGTTTCCTTCTTCCGTCCCTTTTTTCGATGGCAAAAAATTTCATACCAAGGACAGCGTTGCCTCGCGCCCCATTCAGGAAGGCTCGCGCGGATTCCGTGGGAATGAAATGATCGCAATAAAGCAGGGGGCATTACCGATATGATATAGTTTTTTTTACCAGCGCTTCTTATCGAGCGAACGGAGTTAATGCGATGGAAACGACTGATGAGGGTACAGTGGAATTTCATAAATGAAACTTTTTGTTCGATTAAGTATAGCGTTACAGTTGCCAGACTTTTTGCGGATAGATTCTGGATAATTCTGACCATAGTTTTCTAATACTACTGGTCAAATCATGGAATGCAGGCTGATTATCGATGGAGTGTTTTTTGTAAGCTTCCTCGTAGGGTCTGCATATTAGAGACTCGTACAAATATGATTTGTTGGAAGTAAAAGTGTGCAATCTGGAAGTAATGGTTCTCCAATTCTCTCGAAATTACGAATCCTGTTTTCGCTGTTTCGCTGAGCTTTTACTGCTGAAATTACAAAATTTCTAGGTTTTACGCAAAATAGAAAATGTGAACGATTAATATCACATAGTAAAATGTTAGTAGAAGACAAGTGTTGGATATTGTACAGGAAGTTTGCTTGTCAGTTTTTGTTAATACCATTGATCGCTAGTATTAGCGACTTGTATTATGTAAAATGATTGTATAAGAAGCCAAGTATGCACTAAACTGCGTGTCACCGATGTTTTGCAATCATTTTGACACGGACAGATTGGAATCGCTGTTTGACAGACGCAGACCATGTACAGTGACTCTTTTTTGCTATTTGCAAGCGGGGTCCATAAGAACTTTCTTACTACTTTTTTCTTACTGATAAAGTATAAATTTATCATAACAATATATATATATAGATTTACTTCAATTTCTATAAACTTCATTCTGTTGACGATTAAATGTGCATACGTCGACTTCATATTTCATACATTCACGTTCACACCAGTAAATTAGAAGATGTATTCCCGCTCAGATCTCTTCTAAAAAATCCTTAAATCTACCAGAATATTAGATACACTTCCTAGCGAACAGCTGTGAATAATATTTATAGTTAAAAAAACAAAAAAAAAACTCAACGACCACCGGTTTGAGCGAGCAAGTTCGACGCAATCTCGCGCGATAATTCACAAAGTTCTCGAGGAAGCGGACCGGAAAAGAGCGTCAAGCAACGACACGAATGGTAGCTAGCGGAGGTAGAAGGGAATCCGGTCCGCGGGGCTGATTAATCGTAACTCTAATTCCCTTTAAAGACGCTCGCGAGCGAATTCGCTGCCCCTGCTGTCCGACGTAACCGCCTCGGAAGTCGAGCAACAAAACCTCGCGGAAACGAACGTTGCGGAATATCAGTTTCGCGAGCGCTCGCATGGCGAATGACGTAAAATGGATAAACCCTCGTGACGTTGCAAGATGCTGGCTCGAAAAAGGTGAAAATAGAAGCCGGGTAATACGAGAATCCCGGTGTTCTATCGAACGCGGCCAGGATGCGCACCTGCGCGAACGTAACAGGCCATAGATCAGAAATTAATTAAAGTGCCGGCGTGATTAGTTAGGCGTCCGCGTATCCTAACAATTTATACGGATTTAGTTTAGTTCCTATGGACGCCTTGTCCGATTCGATATAAATCACCGTCGCCAGGGATCTTCTAATGGTTACTGTTACGCAAACCTGCGGGTGTATATGTAAATTCGCGCTATTATCGATGCAACGAGAAATGTTGGATCACCTGTAACCTATTGCTGCGAACGATGGTTGAGAGCGTTCAATTTTTGCTGATACGTAGACGAATTGCGGTTATAGTTCTGCATACTTTTATTAAAGTCTTTTGTTTATAGCACAGTTTCCTAAATTGTGTTCTATGGAGCATTGTGTTTCGTAAACAATCGCTAAGCCTTGCACGAGAAATTATGAAAGCCTCTGATTTATTATCAAAAATTGGTAAACGTTTCTTTTATACGTATGACATAATAATTGAAATGAATTTTTATTTTGTTTATCTAATACATCAGTGCTATCATTTATTATAAATGGAAGCTCAAATTTACTTTAGCGTTTCTAAAAAGTTTTCGAACTTAAAAATCGTTTCGCGATAAGAAAAGTTAGGGTAACACTGGTTTATAAGAACAGTTTTTGGATTCGTAAAGCAGTTGTTGACTGTACCTTGGACTTCGACGGTCATAGCTGTTATTTGTTCTGAATTCACAGAGAAAGTGAACGACAATGTGTTAAATTGAAATTTTTACATATTATTCGCATCAATATTTGAGTTCGTTCCATCGAAAATTACAATCGACAGAAGGAACCAACCCTCTTCCGTTCATCGAGTTAAATAAAATGATTTCTCCGCGAAAAAGAATCTCCGCTCATCAGCCAGTGTCCGTTTTTTTTTCCCGTGGCACAATTAAAGAGATCCTCGCCCAATTCCCACAGTTCCGGCGACAACTCGCTAGACCACCCTGCGCAGCGCCGGATCAAAGCCACCCGAAACGCTTCTTCCTTCCCTAAGAACAATTCACTGTTCCGCTACGGCGAGTCCAACACGCGTGACGTCCATTTGCGGAATTACTTTAGTTTCGACTAAAGTGGAACGATCGAGTTTCTTCCGACCATTCAGCGGCCGTACGCGCGTACACTGACGCTCGAAACTTTGGAGCACCGTTTCTTGCACCACTTCGAACGTCCCTTTATCCAAAATACTGCGTCCCTGTACATTAAAATAACGGAGCAGAAGATGAAAGTTAAACTAGAGATTAAAGGAGGAGTTAGAAAACGATTGACAATCCGCAAGATGCGTAAGCGTGTTACGCGTAAATACACACTGCGTAGTAAGTACTTTGCACGTATAACTAGCATTGACAAGAATAAACATTATCGTTTCACAATTTGAAACAAGCGTTCTAATTTTTCTAAGAGCTGAATCATCGATCGCACGTGTGATCCTCTGTTACGTAGAGCACAGAACAGAGAGCGTCGAATTAAGTTCGCGTCGAAATACTTGGAGACGGGGATGCACGCGCGAACTCGAAGCGGTTGCACCACGCGTGCCGCCCTTCTTCTTGCTAGTCCTTCTTGGATCGTCCGCGCGGTGGCTTTCGATGGTGGCGAATACGCAGGGCATGTAATGGTACCATCTGAAAAGTACAGGTCTCACCGGCTAGGCCTTGCGTACGTTACGTACGAGACAAGGGGAGCCTACCATCGCGGTACAATGAGGCACTGGGAGGCGTTATAAAGGGCTCTGTGTAGTTATTAGAGGTTATGACGGCGGTAATATCTCACTCAGCAGGCTCCTCTGTAATGTTATGGCCAGGCCCTCTTTCACGTTCCCCTTCGCTAGAACCCCCCCGCGCCCCTTCACCCTCCAACGATCCCCTTTTCTACTTCTCCTCCTTTTACTTTCCTTTCTTCCTGGCTTCGTCTCCACCCGTTGTTCTCGTTTCTCTCTTCGCCCGTTTGACCGACTAACTCCTGCAGCCTCCGCGTCTTCGACTTCTCGGGGGTGAGTCGCTGCTTGGCGTACTTTTATTTTGTTCACTCGACAACCTGGCTACTGTGCAGGTCGTCGTTGCTCGGAAATTCGGCCATCGTTCTACTTTAATTTTCTTTCTAATCAGTCTCTCGCGATTTTTACTTCAAGATGCATTTGATATTGTAATCTGCTTTGGAAATGTGACGCGATGCGTCGAATCAAAGGGTTGTATTCTTCGCCATTGCATTTTAATCTAATTTTGAATTATATATAAGATACAAATATTATTATTTCATTTAAGCGAGGAGAAAGGTCTTGTTAGGCTGTTGGATAAGTTGATCCATAAAATAATTATTTTTAATGGCGTGTTTGGCAGTTTCTCTCGAAAACCTCCGCTGTATCGAAACTCTTCGTACATTTTAAGGGTTGAAGTTTCGATAATTTCCCACACTCACGCTTTCTTTCGTTTTACGGCTGCTTAACGTGCAATGAGGTAGAAACAATGCCTTTTCTTCCCGTTCTCCGCACCGTTACCCTCAGTTTCACGGAAGAGACGCCACGGGGCTCGTACTTTGTTCCCCGCGGCACGCTGTCCGCGTTACCTCCGATGAAATTGATATCCCGCGATACCGTCGAGCGTTTAATAATGACGGCCACGTACAAATACGCGATGCGTCGCTGATTATCGTGTCCACCTCGCGTGATGCTGGCTGGTTTCGTTGCGGCCGTTTTAATTCAACTGCGTTATCGCTGTCGATGCTCCGGCGATATGCAAATTCCCTCGTGGCGTACGAACGGGGAATAATTTCGAGGAGGGAAAGGGAAATCGTAACTGTCCTTTAAACGAATGGTTGCGATACTTTTCTTCGCGATGTGAAAACAGAAACTGCACTAATAGCGCGCAGTCATAAATTTTTCGTCCCTTTTCCATCATCAGAAAAAAATATTACAATTATGCTTTTTGCGAGCTGGCTGGAGTTAATAAAAGTGATGTGGAACTATATGTATGGCGTTTACCTTCATTTTATTTCGCTTCGTGGTATTTTTCTTGTGTCAGGAACAGAAGTTACTTCGTTAATTCCAAGCAATCCTTTTCTCATAGATTTTACTGTGATCACTGGAAGTTTTACAGTAATCACTATAAGTCTCACTACTAGAAGTTCTACAGCAATCACTATAAGTCTAACCACTAGAAGTTCCACAGTTACCACTACCAGCTCAACCACCAGAAGTCGTACAGCAGATTTAACATTCTGCCTACGTAGACTGTGACGAGTGTCTATTGACACAGATTAGCAACAGGTTACCCTCTCTCCTTCTCAACTTTACTTTTACTATTTTAAAACATTTGTTTCATGGATCAACTTAGTAAACAGCCTAACAAAACCATTCTCTTCACGTAAATAAAATAATAATATTTTTATTTTACATACAATTTAAAATTAGATTAAAATGCAATTGCAAAGAATACAACCCTTGAATTTGACGCATTAACCAGGGACTTGCTATGTATTCCTAAAAACCTCTCCACATCGCATCACCATGTCATTCCCTCGCAAATTGACCTCCGTTAACGGGGAACTTTTCCACGCACGCTTCCGTGAAGCCATCGAGCGCGTGTCCCTAAGCGCGTCGTCGAATCCTGGAACGCGCCCAGCTAGATCGCCTCACCGGCCTTATGGGTGTAATGATGTTATTTTCTTGTAGCAGTAATGTTCGTGGCGCAAAAAAGGAGGCCTCCACGGCAGTTACATGTCTGCAGCAGTCCGCATATACAGCTTGTTCGACTCTAACCCCCCGCGTGTCCACCCGACCCCCGTGCGCATTCCGTATTCCCCTAAAGCAGGTGCCAAGAGTATAGACCGTTCAAGGTCACCTACTATTTGCAGAAATCACGGTCAAATTGTTGATACTTGTCCAACTGAATGTTCACATTTTTATGTACTAAGCATGGGTACATATTGAAAAAAGAAATGGAATTTGTTGGACTTAGAACTGATAATCATGGACGACAAGCAATGGTTCCTAGCAATTTTTTGTACAGTGTCGATAAACACTGAGAATTATCTCAAATAATTGTTCTAATTTTATTGAGCCTACAAATAATGAAACTCACGTTCCTTCCATTAATCAACTTCTCACCCTTGCTTTTAAGTAGGCTATTCTGAAAAATGGTTATCTTGTAAATCAGGATGATTACAAATGGCGCATTGCATACTTGCGCCTACTTGTTGCATTAAAGTAGGAGCCGTAACTGAATTCATTTAAATATTTTCAACATCTGAGTATTCTCCGTTCAGTTTATCCAATCTTCTTACTCTGATGAGTTCAGTTCGACCTACTTTTTTGTCAGTTTACGATTGTAGGACTAATTAAATTGCATTATTGAGGTATTCTTTTTGCCCTAAGCGAGGCAGATCCTAACCCTATCCCTCTTTTACATTCTAAGAAAGCTGAGAAAAGTCCTTGAGTAGTACAGCGCGTTCGAACACGTCTACGAAAATTCTTTTTGCTCTCCTAAGAAAGCATATTCTAAACCCTATTCCCATTTTTCATCGCCAATGTAAGCGTAAGAAGCTAAGAAAAGTGCTCGAATTGTACAGCACGTTTGTCTATGAAAATAATTGTGGTACAGTACGCGAGCAATTGTTCACCCCCATCCTCAATCGTAACGACGGAACAACCCTCTCAAAAATCGTAACAAGACTCACGTAACATCCAACGAGTGACCTTGACCAATCCATACTTTTGTTCCTTGCTGTAATGGCCAACGTGCCGTTACCACAGCTCCAAAGACACCTGAGCGTCGTTCGAAAGGGAGGCTCTCGAGAGCTTCCCCTTTCTACTTTTCCTCGACCGTCTCGAAAGTCATGGACGACGAGCAGCCCAGTTCGCTGCTCGTTATTACGTCGCTCCGCGTGCCAGTCTGAGAGCGTTAGCTGGTCTTTTTCAGCCGCTGAAAGTGCCGATAATTAAAGACGAGCGAGGCGAAGGGGGTATCAGAGTCCTTGACGGGTGTCAAGGACACCTCGAGGGGATGCACCGCCGCTTGCACGAATTTGGCTGCGAGGCGCGGCCAGAGCAGCTCGAAGGTGGTCGTTTGTCGGCCGTTAACGTCAGAGTCCACCCGTTTCGACCCTGGCTGGGAATATTAGCACGCTTAATTAGCTCTAGGAGGATGTCGTTTTTTGCTGCGGGTCCTTTGATTTTAGGCGGGACGTACACACCGCGGCCCAGGAGTGGTTCTCGTTCTAGATTGAGGTGACTCAAAGGGTTCCTCTCGGTTCTTCTTTGTTCAGCCGTAGAAATTCCTTTTCTGTTTTTCTTGTCAACTTCGTCCTTTTTCTCTGCAGATTTATGGGACGATAGGGGTTGGAAGAATTATTTGAAGATATGAATTAGCTTCTGTTCTTCGTTACTGTATAAAGTTATCCTTTCTTGTGTTGTGTTAACATTATTAAAAACGAATTCTTCATTCATTTTCAAGACAAATTTGTATAGATATACTAATCAGATTATAAATTTCATATTATACACAGTACAACAGATTACTTATAGCGTGATAGAATACCAATTGCGCCGCTAAAACTTTTGCTCGACATCCAAACATTTCCTCACCCTTTTCACATCAACAGAAACGAACACACCCTCTCGCTTCACCTTCCAACCGAACATTGTTACCCCAAACGAAGATCGTTTAAAGAAAGCCTGAAACTTCTCCTAAATACGCTTACGACACGAAACTCTCACGACAACACGCTCGCTCGTTAATAAAAATCCGCAGCGGTGAATTCCTCGAATCCAGGGCGGAACAAGGATCCTCTGCGCTTCGCCACGCGGCTGGCCAGCAGCGCAACAGCACCAGGACTACGTTCAAGACGAAAAGGTCGGATTTTTGCCCGCGTCCGTGCCGCGAGACGGTCGTAAAGCGCGTGGGGCCCTCGAGGCCCAACAAAAACCCCGTGACGCGTGTTCCTCCGTTCGGCATTGGTCTTATTCAAGCGTCGACTAACGTCACCTATCGCCAGTGGCCTGGCCCCCGTTTAATTTTCATGGGAAGAACGATCTCGCGCGCCATAATGAGCGCGTTCTGCTCGAGCGGGGTCTCGTTGACCGTTATTAAATTCTCCGTAGAAAGTGAACCGATACCGGTTCAGCGGCGGGTCCGTGGCGTGGCTCCTCGTTTAACGATGCCCTGCGTCCTGCCACCGGAATTAGGGGTGCTGCTGAACATTATCGTGAAATACGCATCATCAATGGAAATTCGTCGAGCAATTTGCCACTCCACCCTGTTCAACGTCCTCTTCCGCCGCTCTACGCCGCCCCTTTTCGAGCGTGCACGCCTCGTCGAACCGCGAGGGGTTGAACCGATCGAAACCCTTGGGCAGACGATGCTGTACACGCCGTGTTTCCACTGCAATGATTATACTGGTGAGTGGTGAAACACACGGATCAACTGGCGAGCGGATGTTTTTCTCGCGATTCGAGTCTGTCTCGTCTCAGGTTCTGGTTTGCTCTGCTTTTACGCGTGTTCGTAGAATCACGCGGATAATTGGGTGATATTTAGGGTGGACGATGGCGGTCGATACTTCTGCTACGTGTTAGCGGTGTATTCTGTGGTAGAATCGAGAGCGGCTTCTGTTCGAGATTTATTTTAGACTTTGCGAAGGCTACACTTGCCGCATTTCATATAAAAAGGCATGTTAATTGAATGCAATTAGAACGCGGAAATGTTTCGAGGGATTCATGGTTGAATAACAGCCTGTTAAATGAGGAAACACTGGGGGCCTTGAAATTGTTGCTACGTTTCCATTTGCCGATCTCTTCCTGCGAGACTTCGATGCTTCAGTCTTCCTCGAACGCTTAATATTCAACATTTTTGCGAAATTAATTTTTTTTACGATTCGGACCACAAGTTACGTCGTATATCCTGGCATCGCGGTTGAATCGTCGTCGAGATAAAAATTGGTGAAAGACATCATTTCTGGACGTCGACGTGAGGTGAAATCTTGAGTAAAAGAACGATTCGTTCGTTACGCAATCTCGTAGATCTCGTTGCATATTCGTGCACAAATGCTTGTGTAATGTACCTGAGAAAAAGGGAGATCGATATTTTATTGTTTCATTTACATTTTTATCAAATTTTTATCAGATTCTGCGTCTCGAAACGGGAGAAGATCGTCCAAGAGCGCGAGCCATTTGTCATTCGTAATGGCAACGTTACGCAATCGGTCGTCCTCCAGTTTCACGTGTTTCACAAAAACGCCTACGAATGCGCCTAGTGTCGACGCCTAATTTCCATAGACGCATCGATTAGCGTCCTCCTCGTTGCCAGAATGCAAATCGTCTCACCCACGGCCTCGTTTATCCGCGCCATCCGAATTCGTCGAATCAACGAAATTGATTTATCGCTCGTATAAACGGCGATACGATCTCGAGGATCGATGTATTTCAACCGTGACGTAATATCGTCCTCGAAATTCACCCCTGGCCGCGCCAAACGACGCATAAATGACAATTTCAGTTTATTCGAAGCCGTTAAAGATCTGATCTCGTAAGAGAAAATGAACACAGCTGTTCTCATAAACACGGAGACTTAAGTAAAATTTTGTCAAAATAGAAAACGAATATTTATTATATTGTTTTAGTCATGCAAATGTTTGGTGGTATTTAGCGCTACAGGTTTCTCTTGGAAGACGATTTAATTGCACGCGTTCGATTCGCCCAGTTTCTATGCCTACCTTAATGAAAATCCTTTCGAAATCCAAGCAGTTAATTACAGGACTCGCGGCTTTTTTCCCACCCATTTCACCAGCCGTGGAACCTTTTAGTCTGTCAGAGTTACCATTTCATGGGTCGATGGTGCACCAACACGATCGTCGGCTGCACGAATCGTGACTAAACGCATTTCGATAAAGACGCGATCCGAAAGCGAGATACTGGAGGCGACATCCGCGTGGTCGAGGCTGTCCGATCGGCTCTCGAATATCCGCCGCCATAGCGACAGTCTCCAGTCTTGCTCCTCCAAGGTCAATTGCTCCAATTGCAAATTAGAAACGAATAAAATCGCGCGATTTAAAAGCCGTTATTAACTTCGAGTCTGAGTGTTTCACGAAACCACTTTCAACGATGATTCTTCGTCCAATTGGCTGTAAAAAGTAATGGCGATCATAATAGCGCCTTTAACAGCGAGAGTATGTTTCTGAAGTTGCAATGGTAAAATGGAATTACTTTCAAAATTGTAAAGCGTACAATCGTAGAAAATAACAGAGGAGGCAATCATTTCGCTCGCATCTTTCGCCTCCTCTCGCACAAATTTTCTTTTCGTTGTTTGCATGTTTACAAGCGTAAAGTTGCCTGTTGGAACGTTTCATTTTTGTAATAAGAGCACGTGAGTGTACTTAAATGATACGATACGTAACCTTGAAGGATCGATACTGACGAGCCGCGCTGTACCCTCATAAATTGAGACGTAAGACCTGGAAGAGGAAGGACAGGGGATGACAGGGTCGGATGTTACCCGGGACGAAAGAACGCGAAACTCGACGACGGTGGACCAGGGTTGAAACGCGTGATTGATGATAGGTCCCGAAATAAATACCGCGTTGTACTCGTTTTATTTTCTCCTCTTTCACCGACGACTTAATGGATTTTTCGAGCCACGTCCACGAAACGGGCTAATTTATCGCGCAGCCCTGGAAACGTTTGGTTTCGGCTGCTCGCCGAGTTTACGAGGAATTCCTGCGATAAAAGTGATGAATACGGAAAGATAATTTCCATCGCCAGCTGATTCGTATATATTTAGCTCTTTATATCGCTGTTTTCAAGCGTTTAGAAGTTCTTTGAAATTCTCAACGCAAAAAGAAAGAAAGAAAAGGAAACAAAACAGATACAACGATTATCCCTGTGTTCTTGTTGAACTTGCGCGATATTTACTTTTGATTAATGCGATAACGAATGATAGAAATATACAGTAATATTCTGCGATATTAAAAATAGAAAAAAATGCAAAGTTTGTGTAACATACTGTACACACGATATTAACAAATTATTAATATCATTTATTAAGTTCACTGTAATCTTCGAAAGCAGTTACAGCAGTTACTTCGCAGAAATGAATACGACCAAGTAACATCCAATTCGATCACGTTTCTCGACCCTTTCCACGTCTCCATTTTGTTCATCGTCCAGCCCCGTCTTCCATTTATTCTTTCTATCGATATCGCGCACACTCCCGCTGTTCCCGCCGTTAAAACGCTGGTCCGTTTCCAAGCGATTAGCACGCAATAGAGAGATTTCGTCGATGATAGATGAGTCTGAGCCTGCGTCCAAGGATTACCATAAATTACCACGCCGCGGGTTCGAATCTCTGGCGAGCATCGCGCGAGGAAGAAAACGCGGGGACAACGCGTGTAAAAATGACGCGTCCGACTCGAAGATGGCCGTTCGAGCGTAGCTTTCGGTGGAAATCGCGGGGATCCGCGACAGGCGAGAGGGTTCGTGGTTTACGGAGCGATTTGCAGGCTGTTGTTCAAACAAATTTCATCGCTCGAGTCCCAGAAGCGCGTTCGATGTTTGTCGATTACTTGGCGGCCCCAACGGACACGGTAAACATTGGTAACCGCGCGAGCGATAACGCCACGGTTAAATTGTGGTTATTAATTAGGCGTTAGAGAGGCTTGTTGCTTGTTGGAATATACGCATCGAAAGGAGGACACGCGGTTAGTATGATTTATAACGATCGTTATTGAGAACAGAATTCTTGCGTCCGTTCGCGGTGTACGCGCGCACTCTGCTCGCACTGTGTTTCCAACTACTTTGTGTAGTTTCTTCTCTTTTTACTCAGTTTTCTGCACTAGCTTTGTTCCAATTCTCTTATCGATTTTCATTTTTTTTTCTAAATTTGGTATAACTCTTTGGCAAATGGTAAAAATCGACACAATTTATTTAAGTTTCTCTAAATATTGTTGAAACTGAGTGATGCACATGTTATTATCTTTGATACAAAAAAAGGTGCAAGATATGTTTTGACGCCTTCGTGGTTTCAAGGGCCATTTAGCACCTCGTATCAATTAACTCAACAAGTTGTGATTCTCAGACACATCTTTGCGCGTACAGTGGGTTATTGGGTTACATAAACGCCTTAATTTGGATACTTCTTCATGACAAGTATATGTTAACTGAGACATGAATCATGACGGCGTTTTAACAACTGCAACAATATTGCTAATTAATCTGCTTCCTTAAACTTCGCGATATTAATTCACGCGATCGATCTTAATAGCAGGATATTTCAATGTTACGTTTAATTAATTTTCTTTGAATATAAAAATCGTTCCTGCTTATTAGAAGAGAATTGACAAGATGTATTGTAATTTGGGAGACCTGTAACCGTTGGAACTGGAACTTTTTCCGGCTGGCAACTTTCCAGCTCTGCGCAATACCTCGACATCTTCGTCTGAATGGAGAACGTTATTCAGGTCGAGCTGTCGTAGTGGCCGTTCGCACGTGACTTCGATCGGAGAAAGTGTACGGGCAACGACATTCACGGTTGTTCGATTCACGCCATCGTGAGATTTACTTCCACGTCCTCCACTTTCGACAGTCGTTCTTTTTCAAAGTAGCGTACTCTTTCTCTCTCTCTCTCTTCCTCCCTGAATGCCTACGTACACATGTACGTATGCAAAAAAAACGAGCGATCGATTTAATCGAGAACTAAATAAATCCAGGAAAATCTCGAAACAATAAATTTATACAAAATTAATGTTAAACATATTACTCGTTGACCAGAACAATACGAAGCTGTCGCCTGCTAGCATTTATAAATAACGAAACGAAAATCTCGAATAACATTCGATACAGGACCCACTAAAACCAAATCGACATCGACAAGATCTAAAGAAACTAAAGTAGACTCGTTAAAATGGCATTCGAATAATAGTAAACGGATAACAAGATCTAAAACATACTTAAAGCCACACGACTCGAGTCTGAAACGCTGCGAAGGATCCAGATGATCGTGGAGAACAGCAAACACTCGCAGTCCACTGCAAAGGGTCCCCCGAAGCTGCTCGCGATGGTCACGTTCGCGTTCTCCGCGGTAAAAAGCCCCGTCGTTTAATTTGTCGGCTGGCGTCGCGGTAATTAGTCACGCGGACCTCGCGTCGCGGTCGTAAAGCAAACTTCGATTCGACAGCAGGTTATCCCATAGATCTGTCGCGTCTGTCATACGGACGCATTCAACTGACGCAACGCGGCATCGAACAATCGCGCGTGGAACACCCACCGCGTCGCGAGGTGGTTACATCACGTGGCAGCCGCCGCGAACTTCAAACGGTCTCGCCTCGACGGCGAACGCGTTCCACTTTAGCCGCGACCGCGGCCAGAAAGTGAAAATCGAGCGCGCGCCCCGCGTTAAACGCACCACCGTGTCGCCTGCCTGCTTCCTCGAGGGTCGATCAGAGGCGTGCCTGTGCCGCGGAACTGTCGCGACCTCCGTCTTCTTCGTTAACGCTGAGGAGCAACGTCGACGAGTTCAAGGTCGACGCGGTTCTGCACGCTTGAAACAATTGGAGGTGGAGAAAAGTGTTTTCAATGGGGAGTGAAATTGAACGGAGATCGAGTGTCGATGGAGTGGTTTAAGCAAGGTTTCTCGTAGGGGTTGTTTATTTAGAGGCTCGTATAAGTTTGTTGAAAGTAAAAGTATGGAAGCAATGGTTCTTCAATGGTTTCTAAAATCTTAAGTCAGAGGATGACAAACTTTTTTCCCCTGGAATTAACGTATCGACCCTTTCTTAATATCGGTTCTTCAGATTCATCGACTTTAAATGTATTTTCAAAGCCGACACAGACACAGGATTTACTGTAGAGTGGAAAATTTTTAAATAAAAAAATATGATTAGAACAACAGGAAATGCGAATCTAGTAACATAGTGCTTTTAATGAGGGACGTGTCTGATGGTTTGATAGCGGAATTTCAGTATTTGGCTTCAATCTACTCAGGTTCAACTTTAAATCTCCTTGGCGAGCGATTTGCAATTTGTTTCTATTTTTGTAAAAAGATTGGCAATCGCACTGAAATCTCCTTCTACAAGGTGCGGAGATGGGAAAGCTATCGAAAACCTTCTCGCGATAGTCCATAATGCATAATATATAACACAGCGTTCTGTATGGCGCTTTCGCTAAGTTGCTGTGTTAATTGAACACGCTAATTTCCACAAGTAACAATAGATTGCTTATAAGAAACTTCTGATTTGAATCATTAATTAATAAAATAGTAGAATTCAGTAATTAGCATTGAAATTACATACAAAGATATAAATAATGTATATAAATAATGTGCACCCTTGTGGAAACCTCATTTGTATCTCACGCACCCCCAATTTTTTTTTCACTGATAAGAACCACTTGCAGGTCGGATTCGACCTTTTTGTAGTCGATTTTGATTACTTTGGCAATGACTGTTCTAAATTATTGCAATCCTATTCGAGGGTGCTTTGTCGAATCCAAAGTTTAATTAGGAAAGAATTCAATGTTCTAATGAATATTCGCACCTTTGTAGATATTCGTGCTTAATTAAGCTATATGTAGAATCGTTAGGAGTTTACGCGAGAACAAAAAGAATTTTAACCGCATTCATAATGAATCCGTGGAACGAATGACACCGAAGCAACGACTCCCCGACTAATCACTTTCATTCCGTCTAAATGAGCACGTAACGATCGCTAATTGAGCAGTAGCACATAATTTCGACTGATTTCGTTTTTCGCGTGAAACCCTATTTTTCTCACTCGAGCGACATCGTGCCCGCGTTGTAACGATCAAGTGGCTCACTATCATCACGCTACGCTATAAACTCTGCCCTATTACGTGGCGAGTCCGATGTGGACATCAGTCTGCTCTTCATCAACCAGATCGACTTTAATGCTCAATTATTTGTACAGGACGTATCATAACACGTGAGATCATTTTCAGCAGTGAACATAAGCTACAAAGTCGATAAAGAATTTGTTTTCGAATTACAGTCACTTTTGTGTCTCAATGATCGATGACTGATAATTAATTTTCCCAAAAGTTGTTCGATATCGTCTGACGTCTTTCATTTGGTAGCCGTTAATCGGACGAACGATTCACGTGTCCATAGAATTACATTCAGCAAGGTGATACCATTTCTTCTTTTTGCAATTATGAATATTTACTTGATTAAACATTTTCGTTTTACCATTGTGTAGAAAATTGAAGAATAATTGAGTGCTTTCGGCAGGAAAACGAGCAGAAATCTCTGGAAGGCATCAGATTCGCATTGATACCTAACAATAGAAGAATGCTTGCCCCATTTTTGGAACCAGGCGCGATCATAGCGATTTGCGCGAAGAGAGTAGACATTTTTCCAACAACACGTATATCCATCCGTGCAGTTTCGCTAATAATTCCATTCGTACGTGTGCCACTCGTTATGATACACCCTGTACACTTATCCAAGCGCTGATTCGCCCGTACGATGATCGCGCCAATCATAAGACGCCTGGACCCGTTAACAGCTGGGCATTGTGATTGGTTCGCGCATGGCTAACTACTCGGTGGAATCGAGCAAAATAGAAACAAGACCGATCCTCAATCATCAGTAATTGCACTCTGTCTGTTCACCAGCGTTGAACACCCTTGATACTTGCCGATGCGCACAATTCCCCTCCCCTTCGTAGACTCGATTACCCGTTTCTGTAATGTTCCGCTCCGTAGCCAGGCGGACGTCTCACTTTCTTCACGCGTTCACGGCCAGATGTTTATTAAGACGACGCGTAGCGTCCGTCGAGACGGCGAGCGTCGTCTCCTCGGCTCTGTCGCGACCGATAATGGCCGTCGCTGTTCGACAACGACGTCGAAGGATGATCCAAGGGACTTTTCTAAGGTGACCGTTGCCCGTTGGCAACTGTCGCGAACGATACTTCGCCTCGTCCGCCGTGGGTATGCGTGCGTACCCTAGTTTGTCTTCCGTTGGACCGTTAACGAGCCATTGCTTTGAATAATGCGGCCATTCCGGGGGCTCTCGCGAGGGAGCACGACCGCTTGGCGCGTTGATAACTTGTTGGTTTGAGTGATGCGCGACGAGCGGCTTGTTTTATAAAGTATACGATTCTATTAGGCGGCGGTGCTTGTAATTGGATCGAAAATTGGATGATTGCAGGAAATCCGATCGTATTAAATTGTTAAACGTCTCGTTTTCTTTTTTTTTCTGCATTAAGTTGAAGCTGGCAAGAAGGCTGGCTTAGAAGTTTCGAAGAGTCCTATCTGTGATCTTGAAAGTTAAATAAATAATTCAGAATGTTTATGTAGTAATAAAAAGGCAGGTACATTCCAAGAATTATTAGAATCGACGATTGCTCCGTTTTTTCAAAGCAGTTATTCGAAGCCATTGATCGTTCTTGTCCCACTCTCAACCAGGTTAAGAGGAATGTACGAGCAAAACGAAAACACGGCTCTGAACCCATCAAAACTCGACTTTCTAAATCGTACTCGATTCCGCTCTCCATTCCCGGCGAATCGAGTCGCCTACCGTCGGATGTCTCAATCGCAACCGGAACGCGCGCCATAATCGAGTGCGCGCGCGCGAGAGCGCATCGAGTCATCCTCCGCGTCTACGATCGAGCTCGAGGCACAGGCGGAAACGAGAGGGGTTCGAGAGGCGAACGCGGCTGCCACCCTCGCGCCAGGAGGCTCACTCGGTCCGCGCCAAGTATAGCTGTGTCCATGGGACCGAATCGTCGACGCCCAGCCTCGAAAACTCCCGTGCGGCTAGCCTCGACGAGACGCCGCGATGTGCTTTGCTAGTTTTTGGGCGGGCGCCCTTGATGTCTCGCGCGCTCCACCTTTTTCTCCTTTTCTCGCCTTCCGCTGTTAAGATTCGTTTCTTTTTCGTATTCCCCGGTTCGTTTTGCTCGTCGCCGCATCGTGCATACACTCGCAAATTGCTTCTCCGAAGGTTGTATAATATTTTCATTATCGCGGTTATCGCTTATGAATTAAGTATTCTATTGGGGACCATCGAGTAGATTCAATTTGTATAATTGTTCTGTATTTTTTTAGGTAGATAATAGCAACAATCAAATGTATTTCAAGTAGAACCGTAAGATATTTGGTTCTGCTTTCTGATTTCAGTTTTTGTTTCTATTATTGCCTTCTGATGTCCATCGTTCATATATTTACCATTCTTTAATTCTTCGAACTTCAACCCCCTCGTACAATAATTTATACGATAAACTCTTCTTTCTCATAATCTAATAGTACTCAAAACAGCCTTAATTATCATAACAATATTCAAAATACCCTCTCATGTCTATCGTTTACATATTTACCATTCTTTAATTCTTCAAACTTCAACCTCCTCGTACAGTAATTTATACCATAAACTCTTCCTTCTCATAACCCAACAGTACACAAAACAGCCTTAATTATCATAACAATATTCAAAATACCCTATCCTCTTCAATCCCCTTCAAAACCTACAAAATCACCGTGCACCTACACAATCCATCTATATTACCAAAAAAGTACCAAATCTCGAATTACCAGCTCTCAATAAACAAAAAGAAACGCGCAAGAAAAGAAACAGCGTGCACCTCCTCGTCCTCGCGGCGTTCGACTATCAATCGCACCCTGACCTTCAAAAAAGTACCAAATCTCGAATTACCAGCTCTCAATAAAAAAAAAAAAGAAACGCGCAAGAAAAGGAAGAGCTCGCACCTCCTCGTCCTCGCGGCGTTCGACTATCAAGCGCACTCTGACCTTCAAAAAAGTACCAAATCTCGAATTACCAGCTCTCAATAAAAAAAAAAAGAAACGCGCAAGAAAAGAAGCAGCTCGCACCTCCTCGTCCTCGCGGCGTTCGACTATCAAGCGCACCCTGACCTTCCTCCTCTGAATGGGTGAACGTTATCGGAGGCGAACGCAGGGAAGGCAGACGCAGACACAGAGCCAACTGGCTCTCTCGTGTGCCGGTACTCGCGGTGATGCCGCGGTGTTGTGCAGGTTTTTGGTGGGGGACCTTGACCGAGTGACGTTCACCAGGCGGCAGGAGCGAGGAACAACGCGCAGCCAGCAGGAGCAGCGAGGCAGTAATAGCTGCATCAGCACCGGCTGGTGTACCCTACCAGCTCAGCCTCGCTGGTACGCGCGTGGTCTGTCTCTATATACCTGTTAAAGCCCGTGCGCGTCCGCTCGTCCGTTCGTCCGTCCGTGCCGCGCGTTCGTTCCGTCCGCGCGTCCGTCGGTCGGTGCCTTCTCTCCTGCCTGTCCCTGTCCCGGGGCCCGGTCCACTGGCCCGTCGGTGGGATAGAACGGAGCCGCGGTGGTAGGAGTAGTAAGCGGCCTACGCAGTTTCAAGCTGGGCCCCAGCTTTTATTAGTTCTTCGGCGCTCGGCGGAGAACGGTGCGTGCCGGAGTGGTAGCAACCAACCAGTACACGGTTTCAGGTCCGGGATATTACCTAACGAGCGCGCAGTCGGCGCGAGCGAATCGAACGAGTGACACCTCGAGGGACACGACGGACGATCCACCGCGTGTAGGTGAACGCGCCCACTGATCGACGTTATCGAACGGTAGTTCGTGATCTCTGTATATATAAAAAAAAAAAAAAAAAAACATCGAACGACCCGGTGGGAAACGAAGCCGCGTGTGATCGCGTCGCGTACGTAACGCACGCGCGTACCCGCGAGAGTGACTTCGGGGAGGAACCAGTGTGGCGGACACTGTTCTTTTTCCGGAAGTTCGTCAGCGCGATCGAGTGTCGATATCGTCGTGGCTTGAAGATCGTCCTACGATCCGCTGGTATATCGCACGGAAGTAATCCAACGAGGGAGACGTCGTGGGATCGATCGACCGATCGATGATCGATGATAATCGCCGCGGGTACGTCGCATCGTATCGGGCGCAAGGTGCACCTCTCGTCGGTCCCACGGGACGAGACACCCGGCTGCACTGGTGGCAGTGACAGTTCCTGTACGTGAGAGTGTTTTGTTCGATCTAACCGAGTTCTCATCCTCCCCGAGCTCGCTCGTCTCCTTGTCGGTCCGCTTGGCTCTCCTGCGCGAAGGGGGATACCCTTAAACAGTATACCAGAGGCATTACCGATCGGAATGCCACCGTGCCAGTGAAGGTAAATTCAATTCTGACGTTCCGATAGTTTACGCCCCAGCATTTTGCCCTCGCGTCGCCCTCGCCTCTTGGACGAGTCTCCTCTGACGATCGCGGGGGATTGACTCACTTCGCCGTGGCATGAGATTCCTCTCAGCTGGGGCGGTAAGCGCACGCGTAACAGAGGAGATTCGTCTTCGATCGCGGCGGGTTTCCTCTCTTCGACGGGGCGGGAATGTCGCGGCACGATCAAGGCCTCGAGTGCTGTTCCAAAGTGCAGTGATGCGACGCGTCTGTTGCGCGGTGTTTTACGTAAAAAAGAAATAAGGCGTCCGCGAGGACGGCTGTGTGTTTGCCAAACAGCCTTTTGGGAATTTGGGTTGCCATTACGAATTGCTCGAGGTCCGACGAGCTTCTGCACACTCGTACAACGCGCGACGCGCTTCGTTGAACGATCTCGAGAAGTAGCTGCGGGGAAATTTGATTGGCACACGATCGCGGACGTTGTTTTGTCGACTCGTACGCTGCTGTGGAACGTTTCTGTTACGTATCGGATCCGTGGCCTTGTGTCGATGCAATTAAACGTGTTGTCATAGCGCTGGGGACTTCCTCTTTAGTTCCTCGTGGTATTACGAGAACACCTGCGACGCATTTTGCTCGCGAGATCGAGAGACACGGCGATACGCGTCAGTTCGAGTTAGAGTTCAGAAAAAAAGCTGCTTCGTAACTTTCCATTTCTTTTTTTTTTTTTATAAATTGTTTTTACTTGTTTGAAATAAGCCGTGCTGTGAAGTCGCGCTGTAACACGTTCTCTTATCTATAGCATCATTTTTTGTTCCTTGTTTATCGATGCAAATTAAGTGTACCTTGAATAGATCGAAAATAACATCGACTCGCAGTAGAGAGATTTTGCGTTGTGTCTTTATGCAGTCACGGGTGCTTCAATTTTATTGCGAGATCAAGTCCAAAGTACGTTCACCTGATCATAATTTGTATTCTTGTCGAGGGGTGAAAGTGTTGCGTTGAATTTTCTGAAAAATTCATTTATTGTAACAGAATTTTGTCAGCTATCGAAGAAGCCACGTCAACTGTCAAAAAATGCACTCTGTAAATTCACATGTAAAATCTAACTCCTTCGTCCTCCAAACCTTTCGAGCATCCAAGACCACGGAGAAGTCGAACGTCGCGATCCACACACACACACACACAGAGGCAATTAAAATCGAATAAGAGGCAGCGCACAATGCAGAGACGGGTATTCTAATTAAACGGTTCTGCGGCCGCGAACGTGGCAACCGTCGAGAAAAGGCACCCGGCGTGACCACCGCGCTCTCTCGTCCCTCGAAGAGCGAACTCTCCCAGGCTTCCCGCGAAATCGCAGCCACCCGTGTCATTCATCCCGAAACGAACGGACGACTGGACGCGACTCACCTTGGCAACGAGATCTCACCCGTAATTATCCCCGATATATCGTGAAAGAACGTCGTTGCCGGGGCCACGGATGGACGGCTCGTTTGATCCGCGTTCGTCAAACGGCCGCGCGGGAACGGGCCGCTTAATCGAGAGGGAAACGACTCCGCGGATAGAGCACGCGATTCACTCTGGCCCAGGATACAGGGGAGGCAAGAAGCTCGAGTGGTATCTCGCGTTAAACGGGAGATCAATTAACTCGCGTTAACGGACACCTTAATCATCTGGACGCGCCTAGGCTAGCTCGATGAACAGTGCTCGAACTGCTCCCTGGGATTTTTCGTTCGTCTTTGGGTTCCATTTTTTTTTGTTCTTCTTTTAATGATGGTGTTTGCGGGGTTACCATAAAATTTTGGGGTTTTGTGACGCGTGTCTGAAAGTTAATTAGAGAATTTTCATTTTGGTTAGCTTCTCTTTAACTTTAGTGTTAACATGAGTTGTTGTTTGAGTGTTGATGGTGTGCGAATTAGTGAGTGGTTTTTGGGGAACATTTTTCTTTTAACGAGAAATCGAGACTGTTGAAAATCTGTTGAATTTTTTAAAGAATAACACTGTTAAAGGACGTACAGAATTGAAAAATAGGTATTCTGTGGACTGAAAACGTCTTGGAGTGACCATGGTTGTGTCATTTGTCAAACAAAAGATAAATTCATATTCTCCGCCGCATGTTTTGCACAATTCTTTGGACTTAAACGTGAGCTCATTGCATTTTTCCAAGCCGTTCAAGTACCCCGACTACAAAAGACACTTTTACATTATCCTCTTGTTTTTGAAATCCTTTATCATTCAGTGCTAGTCAAAAGCAAGCAGCAAGAATTTATGGCAAAAATATTCGAGAAATATGAATCAAAACATGCAAAATATAAATATTTATAAATCTACTCTTCTTTTAGCTTCTAAGAGAATTAAAAAAAGTAATCATTGTAACAAGATAACTGATCCAATTTCCATTTCACATCTTATGGACAAGTAGCATAAAACTCAATTCAGATTATATCATAAAACAAAATTGTCAACATATTTATAAATCTTGTCGACTCGACTCCTCAAAAAAATATCGCGAACTTCACAAAATCATAAAATGATCTACCATCTCGAGACCACGATAAAAAAACCCAATTCGAATCCATCCTTTACAACCAAAAAAAAAAAAAAGAATGAAAAATTCCTTTTCAAGCCTTTAAATATCTCAGGAGCTACATTTATTGACTCGTACCACTGACGCTTCGAAAGGGTCCAATTTCCCGAAACAACGATCGAATCGTTTCGCGGGCAGTAAGAGCCGACAGGATTCCGAGAAGCGTGTCGATAAACAACCCCGAGGAGATCGAGCGCGTGTAGAAAAATTTCGCGCGTGGAGAACACCGGCGCAGTAAAAGGCCACGTGGAGTTTGACACAATTACGAGGGCCTGGTCTCGTCCAACTGGACGCGTCCCTCGTTAAGTCCAGGAATAGACCTGCCTGTGCGCAGCCCTTGCGATCCTCTTCTCTCTCCTCTCTTCTTTCTTCTGCTCGCTCTTTTGTTTCGCCTGTCCGCTCGATGCGTGCCTCGCGGAATGAAGATCGCGCCTCGTCGTGACGCCGAATCTCTTTTCTGCCGCCGCCGCCGCGAGTCTGCCATCTTCATTTTTCGTTCGCCGGCTGGCGAACGCCGGGAAAAAGCGGCCGCGCCACCGAGGATCGCGATATCCGGGCCACGAACCCTCCTGCGACCTTGCCGCGGTCGAAGTGTGTCAGTGGAACGTTCAGCTGGGACGCGCCACTTATCCGGGGACGCCATCGACTGTCCGCGTCGGGCTTTCCTGCTGGATCGATTCGGTCTTTTCCATTTGTTTTCTTTTTTTTTTCTTCGTCCTTTCCGTGTTGGATCTCTTTTAATTTATATTGCGAATGCAATTTTGAATATTTTTTTAGGGGGAAATTGTAAAGAGACATTTCTCAAGCTAAAGTGTTAGATTTTCTTTGGGCGACTTGTTATTTTTGAAGAGGAAAATTAATTGTGCAATGATTGAGAGTTGAGTGGCTCGGTTTGCGATATTGAAGCAGTTAATTCTTAAATAACAGTTATTTAAATATTTAGTTACTCAGTTATTTATTATTATCATATGATACTTCGTTTCTTCGTCCTTCCTGTGTTGGATCTCTTTTAATTTATATTGTGAATGCATTTTTGAATATCTTTTGGGGGGAAATTGTAAAGAGACATTTCTCAAGCTAAAGTGTTAAATATTTTGGGCCACTTGTTTTATTTTTCAAGAGGAAAATTAATTGTGCAAAGTTAATAATTGAAGGGTGCTTTTCTACTGATTGAAATTATTGATTGGGAGTTGAGTGGCTCGGTTTGCGATATTGAAGCAGTTAATTCTTAAATAACAGTGATTGAAATATTTATTACTCAGATACTCAGTTATTTATTAATATCCTATGACACTTCGGTTTAGAGCATGAATTATTAATACACATCATTAGTTTTCGTTGATTCAATCAGAAATTGAAATTTTTGTAACATTTTAGGTATCAAATCTTCGTCGTAGCCAATGAAATAGCTCAGGCTATTCGTTACCAAACGTTCATTCGCGCATAAACGGATCGTCTGGTGGCGATAAACCCAGCAGATTATTTGTCAAGTTTTTCTTTCGAATGCCCGTGTTAAAATTCGCGAAAAAACGTGACCACGCTTATAGTCGATAAAAGCATCATCCTTTAACCTTTCCATCTGCGACGGATCCTCGCGACGCGTCTCCAGCCGAGAGCGACGAAGTTACTTAAATCGACTCCCGTATTTCCACTCTGTCAACTTCGTGGCCGCGTCGTAAACATCCGCGATATCGGAGACCGAAAGCAGGCCGGATCGGCAACACCGAAAGTTGGGATTCGCATTCCGGACGACTCGTTCTCGACGATGCCTCTCTCGTAACGAGCGTTTTTCAGCAACGGTTACAGGCGCTCGTTGAAATTTATCTGTCAGTCTCCGACGCTAACACACTCCTGGGACCTGGGACTTTTTTCGCAAGCGTTATCGCGGTATAAAATTCTGATCGGACAAACTTTTAGCTCGCGCGCTCTTTGCAAAAATGTTGCGTCGCTGCGTGGATCTTAATTCGAATCTCAATCACAGGCGCATAGAGACTCACGCTCGTCGAAAGTTTACTTGCACGTACGTCTTCCTTTTTTTGTATTCAATTTTCTTTCTGTTTTAAGCGCACTTTGTGAACAGAAATTTGTTTTAAGAGGGCTTAATAAGGAATTATTCTATATGCAAAAGATGCCAATAATCAGTTTTCTATTCAAAGCTTGGTATTTGTAGAAAAATTGCTAAAAACATTCTATCGAGTACTAGCGTATGAATTTCCACCCTTCTTTGGAACACTTAGCTACAGACGAACAATATCACAAAAACAAATCCTCTCGCTTCACACTCGAGTCACAATTTTCCATTGAATTCACGGCCAAAACAATATTCTTCTCTCAGAAGCATCCAGATTTACGGTTAACGTTTAACAAATTTAAAAACAGTATCAAGCAGTAAACTACCCTTACCGTACGACTGGTGCGAATCTCTGTACCCTATCGTCTCGTCTCGCGAAAGGATCATCGACGCGAACGGCTATCGTCGTGAAAAAGGTGCGAGGGGACCCCAGCTCGAGGAGATTTCAGCTTCGTCCGTAGCCGCGGTGTTGAGGAACAGGCCGAGGACGTTGCAACGCGTTGCGCTTCGGGCGCGAACCTTTGATTTTATCATTGAATCATTGAATGGACGAGCCGCCTTGGCGGGGGGAACAATAAAACAGCCGGTGGAAGGTGCTAAATATTTACGGGAAACACGTGACTATTTATTGCGCGCAGAGTCGCGGCCCATAGAACGCGAGGGAATCATATCGTACATTCCTGTAACGCGGCTTTATTGCCTGCTCCCTTGATTACCACGCGAGAGAGCGCCACGGCCAGGGACGCTTCAAGGCCCAGCGGATTTATCGCCTGCGATTGACTGTCGTTGGTCATGCTGATTTTTGCGAATTTCGTGGGAGAGAGAATGTTGATTGGTTTCGCGTCTCCGCGAGTATCCCTGTCCACGTGCTTTTCTTTCGCATTCACGATTCAAACGAGTTTGGAGCTCACGCTTCGAGGCGAGATTCAAAGCGATTCGTACAAGAGACAGAGAAGACGAGAGATAGTTTCGTCGTTCCTACTATTATACTCGCAATTGGCCAGTAACAAAACGTAATTAACGCTCATTATCACCGGCTCGAACAATAAACCTGAAAGCAAAGCGACCGTGTCTGGAGCGTCGTTCTCACCTCGAGAAATCGGTTTTCTCATCGTCTCGCTGGAACCACGCTTTTTATCGTTTCCACCGGTGACATCATCGAGTCAGCTCTCTCTCTCTCCCTCTCTCTATCTCTCTGTTTCTGCTCGCGTTCAGAAAAAGTCCCTGTTCATACCCCAAAAAGTAAACGCCGCGACGAGTTTAGAAGAAGGTTCCATCGACTGTCGTCCTAAAATTTGTCCAGCCTTTTTACAACTCGCACACGCGGCGAGGCTACGAAATGGACGATCGCAGGAACAAAGAAGACAGAGGTGACGCGAAGCTGCGAACTCCTCCGCGTCGGAGGCGCGGAAAAAAAACGTTCAACGAACACGTTAGCGCTGGTTTTATAGCAGCCGCGAGAGGAACGCTGTTCTGTCATTCCGCGAGACCGCCCTCGCGAGAACTCGTTCGCCAAATATGGCCGCCAGAGCCGACGAGACGGGCGTGTATCTTAATCCAGTGATCACGGTCACGCGAATTGTCTCGTTCGACGCTGGCGTCCCTTCCGCGAGGGGGCTAATAAAGTCGTCGAGGCGCTACCCTTCCCTTCTTCTTTCGCGTGTTTCAACCACGAACGCGTCGCGATTAGATGGCCTTGAGAGATCAGCCGCCCTACGAGGTCACCCTTGCGAGCTCGAAAGGCGAACGAGATCCGGCGCGGATACGCGTAGACGCACGCTGAATCTGAAATCGTGGGCCCCCTGCGCGATTCTTTGCGAACTGAAGACGGTTCTCTCGATGGAATCGATGGTTGGTCCTTGGTGACTGAACGTTGGCCACTGTTTGAGTTAGATTTCGAGCAGATTCAGAATTTGACGATAGTTCGACTTATCGATAACTGCTTGCATTTTTCTAAATTTTGTAAGTTGTTACTCCCTGTGTTAGTTATTTTGTACGTAGAATTTGGTGGAAGTATCTTCGAATGTTTCACCACTTAACTGCGGAATTTAGTTTTAGAGATCGTCTACAAAGCGCGTGATTAAAATCAAGCAATGACGAGAATACGCGTCAAGCGCAGGAAAATCCTCCTGTTATGTATTTCATGAGAAAAGTAAAACGAGGAAGGTTAATTGACAGGAATTATACTTGCCAATCGCAACAAAATAAAGTTTTGGTTTGACGTGTATACACGTTGAACGCAGTCAACTGGTTAAGCATAAATCCAAAGGATGTCTTATATTTGCAGATGCATAGATAATATTCACTATTTTATTGTACGTGTAACAACAAGGGACTATATTTTTCGTCTTCAAATTCAATTTATAGCAAATTAACTCGTTTAATTGACTCGTAAAAATTCATTCGCGCACATGCCGCCATTAAATTGAGAATGAATTTTTTAATCTGCAAAAATTTGTTACAAGAAACAGAACGTTAGTCGTAATTTGTATTCATTTCCTCTGTTATTCCTGATATTTTGCCATAGCACCGGCTCTCCCTCATATGGTCCGATTGGAGCATAAAAGCGTACCCAGTAGATTCATTAAGTAGCGTTGGACGTTTATGGCCAGACATCAGCGGTATTTTTGTCGATGGTTTTATAGGTACCCATTTTACTTCATCGTAACGTGTTTTCGTCGTGTTACAAGTAACCACTTAACACGTAATTGTGGTTTTGCGGAAATTTGCGGATATTTACGTAGGTGAAGACGTTCGTTGTTATATACGTATACGTGTAATTGTATGCTCTTCGAAACTACGGTTCTCGGAAGTCGAATTCGGAATCCCAGGGGATTTCAAACGAACTTCGAAGGAAATTGAGAAACTTTACGAAACAAGTTATATTACTTAATCACGTTGCGATTAAAATTCTTTTTATCGAAATCACGTTCCATCTTCTTCGAATAGTCTGTACAATACAGAATCGAACTTTGATTTATACCATTTGCGATCATAATGAAGCAATATACCACAGTGGATATAAAATTCAACTTTAACGTTTCTTGTCATCGATCTTGTCAAGACGAAGGATATACAATAACTCTTTTACGTAAAAATTCAGTGACAATTAAAGACAAGTGGGGGTTCTAAGCAGTAAAAATCTTTTAGAGCCCATAAATTTAACATCTCGTCTTTAGATTCGATCGATTATGTTACCTTTTCGGTAGTTTCCAAAATGTTCAAGTCCTTTTAAGATCTCGAGGTCCTTCGCGCGATTCGTGGCCGTACGCGACCGCTTAAGTCCGTTTACCACTCAATCCACCTCTGTAAGGGTCAGCAAAATCGAGTCGACTCGGAAAAAATTCGACGTTCAAGTGAAAATTGTACCGCGGAACGCACGCGGTGGAGAACTCGCGTTCCGATTACAAGGTCGATAAGAAAATCCACACGGACGTCACGCTCGGAATCCGGGATTATACCATTGCGTGACGCTTAACGAAAGACGGGGCAGGATAAGAGAATGCGCGAGGTAGCTTATCGCGCGATCACGGGCTCATTGTCATCGTTGCGCATCGTCATCGTCATCCTCGCGAACTGTCAATAGTCCGTTCGCGCGTATCTCGAGTGTCTCATCAGGTTGCACGACGACAATGGGGGCCATTATCACCAGCCGCGTTCACCGCGATCATTGTCGGTGCACGCGCGCGTCTACAAACGAGATCGACGCGTCCTTCTCGCGCAACCTGCACGCGGAACAGTCTCGCCAACGATCGTTATACCTTCTTGCCGGTACCCTCTCGCGATTCGAGAAAACTCGAATCGTTCGTTTATCGCAACTTGAATTCCAACGAAACGGCGCCATTCGCGGCTCTGCAATCGAGAAGCTGAGCGCCAGACTTAATTCAACTTCGCTTCCTCCTTTTTTTTTTTTATTATTTGAGTGCTTTAGGCTATTTACTGTCGTTTTTATTCGCCAACCTTTTTTGTGGGTAAATAAATGGTGAACTTCAATTTGTTACTCGCGAGATCGATCGATCGTTTGGTCCACGGTTTGAAAAGTTCGATTTACTCGAAAGAAATATTTTCGATTGGATTAAAGACAAATGTTAGAAATTTAAAGAACCGTAAATTCATCGTTTGTATATGGAAATATTTGAATATCTCATGGTTTGAAATTGATTGAGAAGCCTTGACTCGAATTTTCACGAATCAGAATTCACCTATAATTAACTCGATGCACTGGCTTCGACTTTGCTCGAAACAAAGAATGCGGAAGGGAACCATATTCCTTGGCAGCACGTGTTCCTATTCTTCTAACGAGCATCAACGTTACGGCATTACGGCGCGCGGATACTTATTAGCGACGATGACTTTGAGCAAACACCGTGGGAACTTTAAATACGATTACAAAGCGCGAGATTTTCGATACACGCGGAGGAGCAGCGTTGCACGAGCGTGATTGTTCGCGATCGCGTCGACGATCAGGGTTGGAAAAATCGAGGGGAACGAGAAAACTCGACACGCCAAACATCGAGCCTAGCCTCCGCGGCGCGTCAGGTCCGACGAGCGCGTTTGTTACGCCATTTTGTCAAACGCGGGGTATCCGTGTCTCCGCGCGGCCAGGGCAAAATGTGAAAGGAAGCCCTAACACACAATACGAGCTGGTGCACTTTTACTTAAGTCTGTAACCGGCGCTATCCACCAGGCTCGCCACTCTAAATCGCCGATAGAAGCGATTTCTCCAACCGCAATAAGGACGACCGCAAAATAGACGAACACATGCTCGCGTCTGCACGTGCGCTCGCGTTCCCCGTGCCATGTACGATCGGCTGCTCTGTCGTGGAACACTTTTTGCTTTTGTCGGACAGAAGTTAACCAGTTGCGACGTTGTTCGATATATTTAAACAGTATTTCATTGCGCTGAGAGTACTCGCTTTTTAGACTCGCGACTGCGACTTTGAACGATACGTACAGCGTATTGGAGAAACTATTGTTATTTTAGTTTCCGGAGGAATTCAGCAAAGAAATTAATAATTAGACAATGATAGTACAGAGATACATTCAGTTAACTGCGGAATTTAGTTTACGCGTCAAGCGCAGGGAAATACTCCTATCATACATTTCACGAGAAAAGTAAAACGAGGAAGGTTACTTGACAAGAATTATACTCGCCAATCGCAACAAAATAAAGTTTTGGTTCGACCTGTATACACGTCGAACGCAGTTAACTGGTTAAATGTACTTTCGCGAACAATTTCGAGAATAGTCACTCGCGCCATTGATTTCATTTATTAACAAATTAAAAATCGTTATACATAGTGTTTCACGTCGGAGCAACCGAGCCAGCATAAAACACCTATAAAAAAATATCAGCTTGACAAGCTTCCCGCGAGAAAGCAGAGAAGAAACATCCCCTCGACAGAGCCCAGAAAAAGAAAAGCACTTAAACTGTCGTCTCCATTCTCGCTTCTATTCCCTACGTACAACAGACTGGACTTAAATCTCAATCGACGAGGTTACCAATCTCGCGGATGTACTAAGAGCACAGCTTTGCTTGGCTTACAGGTCGGTGATCGGGTCTGAGAGGGCAGGAGATGGGAGATAGGAAATACGTACATATTTATATGTAAAAAGAGAGAAAGAGGGAGAGAGAGGGAGGGAGAGAAAGAAAGAAAGAAAGAAAGAAAGAAAGGAAGGAAGGAGAACGGGGTGTTAAGGCGCAGTTGGGTCGCGGGGGTTGCGAGGTAAGAGAGGAAAGAGGATAAGGTGGCGAGAGGGAGAGACCCGGTTGGTGGTGCACGCCGCTCTGTGTTATGATCGGGAGAGAAAAGCCGGGAAGATGCTCGAGGTTCAGCGCTCGGACTTTTTAAGAGAGGGAGAAGCCTGCGAGTCTCCTACCGCCGGTTTGCTGCACCCCGATTCGACCGGGGCTTCCGTCTCCGGGTGGAAGCCCGCCGAGAGAAGCGTCTCCTTCAATCGAGACGTCCACGTCAAGAGGATCGGTGAGTCCAGGCAATCACACCATACGAACGAGAGTAGCAGGCGAAATTGCTGGTGAAACACTCGCGAACAGACGGTTCGACGTTGCTTGACTCGCGCTCCTTTCGTTTCTTCCCTCATTCGCGTGATGGATCCTTCGAGCAGTATTTTCTTTTTTTTTCTCTTTTAATTATCAATGCGCAGGTTATACACGAGATTTCTCAGATTTAAACAAGGGACAAGAATATTTAAACGATTGGAGATTCGTTTGGTCACTTTCTTTTACTATTTTTTTTTAAATTACCAATGTGCAGGTATATATACGAGATTTCTCAGATTTAAAAAAAGGAAAAGTGTTGTTTGGTTGCTTTCCTTTATTATTCGCACGGACAAAGTGATTATTGATAGCAATGAGAATCATGATGTACGCAATTGGACTTTGGAAGAGGAAGATATTCAATTAAAGAGATATTTTTAGTAATTCCTTTGCAAAGTTTTAGACGATTTCTTCGAGCACAGAGAAAACGAACGTGAAATTTCCTAAAGACAGCGAGTCTAAGAAGGCCAAGGCAAAAATTCGCGTATTACGTATCCTTCAAACCGACGGCCTCGAGATGGAGAAAATGCGAGATTACGAGAACGATTGCAACGTGGACGCGTTGTTGTCTTCGTGTTCCGGAGGAAAAAAATACGGCCAGGTCCTAGAGCGATCTCAGATTATGGGAATTATTTGTGCGGGGCCGCTAGTTTCGCACGGACGATCTCGGGCTGTCGGGTGTTTCTAAGAAGCGCGCCTCTTCGCGAAAATCGTCAGCGTCCTTCTCGTGGAAGGATGGCTAGGAATGCAAAGCCTTGCGCCTAATCAGATCAACTTCGTCAGCTCGCAGCTTATCAGATCGAACGTTCTTAGCAACAGACAGTTCAGTTTCTTTGTCTCGCGGGATAGTTCTGTTTTCTCTTTTTTTCTTACACAAACCTCGTCTGTTACAAAATACAAATTACAAAATTATTGAAACAAAAATTCTGTGGTTGAACGTCCTGGTCGAAATTGTGAATACCAAACGAATTGCATATTCTGATACCGTTTGAACGTAAACACTTGAATCTTCAAAAAGATCGGAGCACAAAAGGAATAAAGAATGGTTTCGTTAGACAGAATCGATCATACGCAGATAGTATTGCCTGCAAAAATTTCATACAAACGGTACATTAAAAGTGAAATCATAGTATCGTTGTTATACCAAACAAATTTGTAAAAAAATTCGAGACTACATGGCAAGTAGCGCGAATTCACATTACAGTGGACGACGGTGGCCTTTTTGAGTCGATCGCGCGAAGGATAACGAGAGTCGCGGGACCTCGAGAAATCGGGAATGACGAGAAACTGCAATTATTTCGCGGCAGGAGGAGCATTAATTTCTCTATCGGTGATAATTGCAGAGCAGAAGGACGAACGCACCTGTCGCAACGCGAAAGCGAGAAGTCAAGCAACGGGCGCACCGGCTCGGAACGTGTTCCGCCTAACTCATATACACCTAACCGTTCCAATGCTCGAGCTCTCGATATCGATGTGTAACACATTTAATCAAGAGCCTGGCCGCTGACTAACGGCACGAATAATCGTAGCGCCCAGCGATCGATCGCCGATCGCTGGGCCCTCCTTGTGTGTGTAATCATTAATATTGTCTCAGTAACGCCATTAATCGTGGTCTCTTTAATAAGTCCGCTGGTCTCGTAACAATAACCGTTTTATTTTACGCTCCAAGAGCAGAACTTCCACTCGCGGGACGATCGCCATTTTTTTACGCCTCTACGTAACTTTTTCAATTAATAAAAACGAGGAAAAATGTTAACGATAATTAAAATGAAACAAGCTTTCGTCCCTTTTCTGTTATTTTTTTTTTTTTTTTTTCCTCTTCTCCAGTTTGTCTCGTGCTATTCAGTTTTAATACGATACGTGGGCTCGTAACCGTGCTATTGGTGTGTGCGCGCTGGACTCAACCATATTCCTCTGTTACCACCAGCTTTAATTATTAATTACATTAATGATCTATCTGTCCCTCTCTCTCTCTTTCTCTCTCTCTCTCTCTCTCTTTTATTCCCCGCTGGAGCGCGTCGCGCGGATCAAACGATTCTCGCGCGCTCGAGCAGCAAGCTGCGCGTGTCTACGTCTCTTGTGTCTGTGCGCGTGTATGTACCACCCCGTAATTGCGGCGGTATGCTTGCCGTATCATCCTCTAACGCACGTGTTAAGCATGTCTGACTAACGAGGGAACACAGGTAACCCGGATAATTCAGTTGCTTCTGAAACTTCGCCGATTTACCGAACCAACCTGCTGTAATTTGCGTGAAATTTTTTGTTTCTTAAACATTTCTTCTTCTAGGCGTTACCTTCGTTAAGTAAACCAATTTTTTTCTCATAGAACAGAACGCCTTGGATTGGATATTACAATTATCGTGGCGATACGAGTTACAGAATATGGAAATTTTTTGTTTTTTTGAGGAAATTCCCTTTGACGATTGATAAGATGGAGTAAATTGTAGTTTTTTTGGCAATTTTTTAGATTAATTTGTAAATTGTTGCACTGATTACACTTGTACGAATGTTAGAAATTAAATGCACGTGTTTCTTGTAGTTACAAAATTGTATCTTTTTATTTGTTCTTCTACGTTCTTTCGAGATATAAACTATTTAAAAACTGTCAGCGTGTCTGAGAAATAGAGAGAGCTTCCAACAGCCACTGTGTTCCCTTGTGCGGTACGCGCGATCTGAGAACAGCTTTGCGAAGATTAATGCGATGTTACAATCGTTTCTACAATTTCAGCGGAAGCCGCAGGTATAATACGAAGCTCGTCTTAGCACTGAGCGTGGGAAGCAAAAGCTTTTCTGTCAAACCCAAATTTTTTTATCCGCGAATCGAATTTCAGCCAAAGAAATTCTTCTTTAAAATCGCAGATATTGCCTTCGATTTCGATCGACAAATTTCGCGTCCAATAAAAATTACTTTCACAATACCGATCAATTCGAAACACTCGTAACTAGAAGAGGGGATGAAACGCTAGAAGAACGTGTCGAGATGACACATTTCTAACGCCTCGAGTGTCCAAATAGAAATTCCCGTGTCGTCTTGTCTCTTGATTCGCGACGATCAATAATTCACGACCGTCCGGCTGGATATCGGCTCTGTAAACCGAAATCGCAACGCGTGTCGCGTTCCATCTACGACGGAGTCCCAGACGGCGGTGTTCGATCGATCATTCCGAGGAAAGGTCGAGCAACAGTCGAACCGTGACTCGTTGCCTCGATTCCGTGCACGGAAGCACCGCGGATGAACGAGGACTGTGTGTCGCTACCGGTCGATGATGCAGTGATACAATAATATCCCGCGAGTACCGGCCACGGGAAATTAATGGCCAGTAAACGGAGCTAACTATGTATCCTGAGCTCTCGACGGCGTTTGAATTAGTTTATAGGTGGCATCCGTTGGGTTTACGATCGCCAATTGTAGTTCCCGCGAGAGATCGCAGGCGTGGGTAGCCATTTCGAGGAATAACCGGTCGATCGCCGCGGAAACATGCCAGCCAGATCGATTCTTTTTAAACCACAAATGTCCTGAAATTGACATTTCGCAGTTTCGCGACACACCAAATCCGTTTAAATGTTCGCGGATCAATTTTAAATAAATTTCACACTAATTTTGATATCGAGGATGATTTAAGAATAGCGAATCGAATTGTATCTGTTATTTTTTACAATTATTCGTAATAACTTTTTTGATTATTTTATAAAACGATTGGAACTGTGAAAAGGGAACAGTAGATTTTGATATAATTTTGTAGAAAATTGCGCTAAAGTTTAGGCACTTTCGATGGCCAGTGACGAGACGAGGACGATCTCTGCGAAACGACCTTCTCGATAATAAATGCCGATTAACGAACTTTTGTCGTCCATTAACACGAGGCTAGCAATTTCCATCGTTATTCTATTGTAAGGGGACTGTCAAGGTTGACCATCGGCATCGCGAGAGGATGGTCAATGAACTCGTCATCCATTCACTTTTTGCTCGTCGCCTTTACGTCATAATCGACCAGCGTCGATCTACGCGACGAGTATTTAATGAAAAGGAGACAAGATGGAAAGAGGGAGACAGGAGGAACGAAGTGACGGACAAATTTTTGTTGAAAATTAAATATACCCGTCGAAATTGAAGTAAACCAGATATGAGGGGAATGATTTTGTAGGTTTCGAGTGATTAAATCGAGTAATCCGTCATAGGTGTCTGCCTTAATGGCACTTCCGGATCGATGGCGTTGGTAACTCTCAATTGGTCGCCGCTACGGAGGTTAAGTTGCTCGTTTGAACGTTAAGAGGCGAGACTAACCTAGGCAAATTGAATATCGTGCCTCGTTCGTACCGACAACGATCGCTTCGGGCTTAACGACCCCTCTCTGTCGTTGTTTGTCATTTGTCGGTGATGATTTTTGCGTTTCGTTGCATCAGTTCGAACGAATCCTTGCTTTTGCAAGGAATTGGTAAAAAATATCTAAGTGACATGAAATTGGCATACAATATTCACTACCTTCAATTTATTAACGAAGCCTTTGCTTTTATTGCAAGCATTGGTATTTTTAACTAATTTATATTCTATAAAATCACTTACAAATGAATGCCTGTAGAATTAATTTACAAAATAAAAAATTCAGAAATTTGTCTAACTTCAAAGATATTCGATGATTCGAAGAAATCGTCAAGAAATATAGAATTTTAAATATCTGCGAAGGAAACCAAAATAAAAAATTCCAAACGCGGTCTGTTTTACATCGAACACTTGTCGACAGCAATAAAATAAAAAAAATAATTAATCACTCGTACAATCTTCTATGATTGATCTGCGAGTGAAACAAAAGCGGAGAATTTGTTTAACCAGTTAACTGTGGAATTTAGTTTGAAAAGATCGGCACAGGGTGCGGAATTAAAGGCAAGCAACGACGTGTATACACGTGGAACGCAGGGCAAATGGTACTATTATACATTTTACATTCTTATTCGTCAAAGAAACTAACGATTCGTTTCTGAATACGTTATTCTCACTAAGAGCTTGAAAATTGTCAAAAAATAATAAAATAATTTAAGTATTGGTAATATAAAGGCAACGTACCACCAAATGATATTCTTATTACATTTTATTGAGATTTCGAGTTTTAATAGCGAATGGTCAATTTTTTATTTCACACGACGAGTGTACACGTGAAACCAACCGCAGTGGAGATTTGGTCCGACGTGTATACACGTGGAACGCAGGGCAAATGGTACTATTATACATTTTACGAAAAACGAGGAAGGATTACATTCTTATTCGTCAAAGAAACTAACGATTCGTTTCTGAATACGTTATTCTCACTAAGAGCTTGAAAATTGTCAAAAAATAATAAAATAATTTAAGTATTGGTAATATAAAGGCAACGTACCACCAAATGGTATTCTTATTACATTTTATTGAGATTTCGAGTTTTAATAGCGAATGGTCAATTTTTTTATTTCACACGACGAGTGTACACGTGAAACCAACCGCAGTGGAGATTTGGTCCGACGAGTATGCACGTCGAACGCACTTAACTGTTTAAAGCTGCGGCCAGTTTCGCTGGGAGACTCGATCCGTGGCGAAACAACTATGCCGACGACGAGAGAGGGAAAATCGTTATGCACGGTCACGCATCGGCTCGTCTGTCCCCCGTGTCCGAGTTCTTCCTCTTTCTGAATGAACGACGCTGAATCCCAACTCGGTCGGGAAGCTCGGCGATGAGCAGCGAAAGTTACGACCGAGACGATGTCGGCCGTTATCGAGTCGGAATCTAAATGCCACGAATCTAATTGTGAGTCGACCTGTGGAGAACGATTTCGAAGTTCTCCGCGTTAGCCGAACGTGCACCCTGCATTGCGACTGCCTGCACAGGCTCGTCGAGGATGGTCGAACAGCTCTCGCTGTTCCGCAATTCCTGCAATTATTTCGATTCCCGTAATATCTTTAACGTTTCGTAATTTTAATTACGCCAGGATGGGATAGTCTCGATTTATGTACGCTTCTGATTTCCCTTTTTCTCTGTGTATGATAAAAAAAACTGTTTTTATACTCGTAGAGTTCTTCAGAAATGATCTTTTTCTACAAATACTTTAGATTATTCTCTGTTTATTTGTTTCTCCTTTGGAGTCTTGTAAAAGATGAGATAGATACTATTACGTGTTTTCTTTTGTTATTGGTAATATAAAATTATACAGTTGACGAAGATTTTGTTTGAAGATTCCTCGCAATTAACTCTACCAGCGGAATTCTTCACCAATCTTTAATAATACAGCAATCTTCGCGAAGGTTAAAAATAAATTAGGTTGTCTAGAAATGATCTCTTCTCTCTCAGATTCTATCCTCGAAACAAAACTCCTATTGCAATAGAAAAGGTAAAAGCGACGGAGAGTACCTTTCCTTTATCACTCACAAGATTAACCGCCTAGCGAACATTCCTCTCGAAGTTTTTATACTCGTAGAATTCTTCAGAAATTTGTTCTTTTACAAATACTTTAGGTTATTTTCTGTTTATTTGTTTCTCCCTTAGAATCTTGTGAAAGACAAGATAGATAGTGTTGAGCGTTTTCTTTTGTTATTTGTAATATAAAATTATACAGTTGACGAAGATTTTGTTTAAAGATTCCTCGCAATTAACTCTACCAGCGGAATTCTTCACTAATCTTTAATAGTACAGTAATCTTCGCGAAGGTTAAAAATAAATTAGGTTGTCTAGAAATGATCTCTTCTCTCTCAGATTCTACCCTCGAAACAAAACTCCTATTGCAATAGAAAAGATAAAGGCGACACAGAGTACCTTTCCTTTATCACTCACAAGATTAACCGCCTAGCGAACATTCCTCTCGAGGGTCCTTGAACAGTCGTTCGAGAGGACCCACCGACAAATCACCGTTATCACCGAAAGTTTCGCGGGCATTTCGAAAAACAGGCGAAACAACAAGCCCGAAACGGTTAATATCCCCGGATAATTTACTCCTGCGGCGAAAGGGGACTTGGGACGGGGCTGTTTGGGGCCCGCCTTCTTTACACCGTGGCTCGATAAAAAGTGTCGGCACGGACCGGTGCATTAGCGGCCGCGCCGTATTTCTTATTATCCGAACGCGAGGCGTACGCTCGGTTCCTCTCGGTCTGGCCGCGTCCTCGCGGCCTCCCCCGGCGTCCTCGACGCGGGCGGTCCCAAGGAGTCAGCCTAGTTGGGCCCGCGCGCCGTCGCAGCTCGTGCATGCGCCTCGTCGATGCTTGTTAAGGGGCCCTTGTGTCGCACCGCGTCCGCATTATCCTCGGCTACCAGCGTTTCCTGGATCGTCGCGTGCTAGGGGATCCGCCATCGAACCGCGCCGCACCCTCTCGCGAGCGCAATGGACCGCGACGTGTTCCCGGTGACGATCGTTTCGATCTGTGGCGCGATCGCGACGAATGGGCTGGCTCAGAGTTTTGGTTCGAGTCTGAAGTAGTTGCGATCGAAAGGATTTAGTTTATTTTTTAGCGAAGTTTGTAGGAAAGTTTATTTCCTGGATCGTCGCGTGCTAGGGGATCCGCCTTCGAACCGCGCCGCACCCTCTCGCGAGCGCAACGGACCGCGACGTGTTTCCGGTGACGATCGTTTCGATCTGTGGCGCGATCGCGACGAATGGGGTGGCTCAGAGTTTTGGTTCGAGTCTGAAGTAGTTGCGATCGAAAGGAAGTTCCTTTTTTAAATTGAATTGTAGGGGATGTTTGACACGATTTAGAAGATTGTATGTTTATGTAACATATCTCTTGGCGTTTTTTTAATTTTTTACACATTGCTTCCGTTAGCAATGATAGTTTGGGAAATTGGAGAATTTAATTAAACTTTGTTTGTTCTGGGAATAATAATTTTTCCATTTCCTTGTTGCTTTCGTTGGTAATTTGAAGAGTGAATGTTGAGTGTCGTTACGATGATTGGAAAATGAATATCTTACGGCGCAATCGTTGCGTTACGGTTTTCATTGAGAGGAGAGTTTCAATTTATTACGGAGGATGTTCGTTTGTGAGGAATAGCTCGCGTGCCGCTTTCTGAAATCACCGAGAAATCACGTTTAACCAACGTCTTAACAAGGCTAGGGGTGGAAAGAGTAAGTGCCGTTGAGACGAGGAAGGTTCGCGATGCGGAAGAGTTATTTAGCATGGTTCAGAGTATGCGAGCGTGTGTGTTACGCTGAGTGACAGGGATTAAATAATGAAAGGCGATCGCGGAATCGCGTGACACGGAAGAAACGAATGAGGAGATACAGACGTTGATGCGCGGACAGTGAGGGACTAGATGTCTCCTCGAGTGACGTAACTCAATTAATTTCGCGACAACCGGGACAGGGTTTCGTTTGTTCCCTTGGGCTCGTTAAGGCTCGTGCCTCGCGGAAAAATCCTATTACCGTTTCGATGATTAATTATCAACGTTGACACTTGGCAATATTCAAACAGTCACCAAAATGTCAAACTAAAATTGTAATTCTACCTTTCTTCGTTCTTTGCAATCATGCCTGTTTATCGTCGCATATAGGTATCAGAACTTTTTAATTCTGTCGACACAAAATAAATTATTCGCTAATTATTATACTATACTTATATCTGTACGATATTCGTATTTTAAACTCACTCTCTTGCAAATCAAATTCATCTTTTTGTTTAAAAAAAAAACATCAAATATAATTAACAGTATCTATGTACGAAAGCTGTGCGTGGATATAATTTACACGTACATATCTTAGCCTATACATATGTACATGTAAATGGTTGTGCTGCAACAGCTGTTGGTGACATAAAAAGTTTTCTATTTCCTACTACCTAACTCACACTTGGTGGTCTTTTAAATTAAATATTCCAGTAGAAATACTTGATTTGCAGAAGAGTTGAATTTAATTTGCAAGGGTGCGAATTCAAGGAGAGAGACATCGTCGAGACAGTCTCACAGTTTTTCTTGACCTTACGCATCGTCTAAACCATCGCACTTCCCAACGATTAACGGCCTGAACGGTGTCTATAAAGCAAGGCTTAATTACATAAGGCCTCGCGTCGAAAACTTTCTCAACGTCGCGCGGAGCCGCGGTTCGAGTCGGTCCTAACGACGTTAGTTAATCAACGGGCACCGTGGAACAGCGTTTACGCGTGTGAAGCAACGCGCGCGTGCACGTGGGAAATTGTAAGGCGATAGCCAGCCTGGCTGTTACTTTATTTCGGCTCGATGGAACGCATCAACCGAGACGAGCTTTCTCCTCTCGATCGTGAATAATACAAACACACCGTGGACATTGGCGACTCTGCGCTCTTCCATTGGCGAACGGAAACATTCGACTCTTCCCGTACTTGCAGACTTGTCCTGTGCATTTTGCTCCATCAATGGTCGCACGAATAGTTTGTACGTGTTAAACGCGGAAAGACATCGGCAACCATTTGCGGTATTCATTTACATACCCTCGATACTTAATTATAGTATTATACTACTGAGATTTCAGTTTATACCACTAGATGCCTACAAATTTAATGCTACACTGTATTTACAGAAAAATTTATTGTGGATATTTATCAGAAGATGGTGATCATGCTTTTACATTTATGGACGTTGACATTTTTGGGAGGAGTACGAGCGTAGATTAGGGAAACGTGGAGGCAAAAGCCTGGAAGGGAGTCAGACGAGACGCCAGAGGGAGCGGAGGGTTAGTTCTGCGTGTCCATAAAAGCTCTGCTCGAAGGAAAAGCGTGAAGAAGGCACGAGGAAGTACTTTTACATTAAGTGGGACGATAGTATCGTTCGATGGCTCGCGTGTCGAATAAACGGTGGCCATTCGTCGTTCGACCAACGGTTCACTGGATTTTCCACGGATGAAGAACTGAAACCTGGTCGTCTTCACTTTAAGAGTGTCATAAGCTCTCTTTTACGCATTCGACTCGGTTGTAAACATCATTCTATCTATACGAGACAGGCGCTGTCCGTGGTCGTTCTTAGCTAAACGGTAATCGAGACTTAACCGTCCAGCGTTCAAGCCATAAATCGTATTAATTGTTTGGCTAGACATTAATTTTTCCGTCTCTCGTTCTCTGTTATTTGATTTACTTTTTATCGCGACCATGATTTGACGTGGAATAGTTTCTCCCGCTGATCGTCGATCCATTTATCACAGGCTTAATGTGGCGCGTGACGAATGTTTCAATTTAAAGATGGCGCGGCTGGCGAAATTAAGATCGGAGTCGCAGCGTGTAATAATCGCGCGGAGACGCAGCAAGAAAGCGAGGCGTACAAATGGCCACCGTTTATTCGATCCACGGCCTTCCGCGTTGTCGATCAACCTTATCGTCTCATTCGGCGGTGAAGTACTTCCTTATGCCTTCTTCACACTTATCATTTCGCCGGATCGCTTCATAAAATCGAGCACCGTACAGCTTTGTAGCAATTTCCATAATTTGAAACGTGATCGTGTGCGCGCCACTCGAGCCAAGTATCCCCCACTTTTTAACAGCTGTTTAATCTTTGTTTATCGCAAGTGCGCGTAATTTTCTTCGCGCGCGTCGCTACGCGGACGATGATAAAACTCCGCTCTTGAAGACGCGACGGTCGTGGATGGTAGGTATAGGTGGTAGCTGTCGTGGTAAAAATTTCAGTTTCATTACGATTCGCTCGGTTCAGGATAGATATGGATCCTCTCCCTTCCATAGTTCTGTAGAGTCCTTAAAATATCGTGATAGTCCGTGATAGAAGAACAATGTTCGAGCTTCACGATTTTCCAACTTCGATATTTAAGATAATCGATGTCGAGTTAACACCGTAGAAATAAACGAATAAACTGTCAACTCTTTTATCGTCAGTTGTATTCAGTATGGTGTAGAGGAAAGAGGAAGTCATTAACCAAGAACAACGTTGCAAGGGAACGAAACTTTCTTTTCCATAAGATCGATGCATTTAAATTTTCATTTCATCACAAGAACCAGACAGATTGAAAAAAAAGAAACACTGGATACCCTCGCTCTTATATGGAGAAATGTTTCTAACACACCTGACATCACGAGTTCGCCGAATATTTCTCGACAACCGCGCCTTGATCGTCATCGAACCACGCCACCCAACACCGCCATTACCTCAGCGCATTGTCCTTAATTCCGTTCTCCACTCTCTCTCAGTGACTTTTGTTCTATCTGCCCGTAATTTCGTACGCCCCCCTACCCTCGTGCCACCCTGTATCCCCTCTGATCCGCTTAGATCGGCATCCTCGAGTTGCGTGCCAAGGGGTCTTAAGGTAGACCGCGATCAGCTGAAACGAGGAAGTGGCGAGCCTCGAATGGACCGGTATCGTTCGAAGCGGAGAACGTGGAGGTCGCGCGCGAGCATCGTTGCGCTCGTGCTCGTTCGAGGAATCGCAGGCGATGGAAAAAGGAAAGGATCGAATACGTGCGAGCCGGTGAAACACACCGGGGGGGAGTGCGAACGAGGCGAATTATAGGGTTGAATGGTGTTACATAACACTTCTTTTAGAAGCTGTAGATAGCGTAATGAATGGAGGTGTTGCTGCGCCGATGTTGTCTCATCAACCACTCGGTGTTCCGATTTATTTTATCGCGTGGACAAACGTGCGAGAACTTCACTTTGTATTCGTAACGTTAACTTCTTTTTATCGTAGCTCCTCTTTAAAGATATAGCGTCACGTATAATCGAGAATGTGTTCACGATTCTCACGATCATCGAATCACTTTTATCGCTGCGAGTATTTTCGGAAAATAACAAGAAAATTGATCGTTTCCCATTTCACTATTTTAAGTCAGGAAGTTAACGAAGAATATTCGCGCAAACGATTTTGGAATTCCAATTCTGCCGCACCATTGTGCTCCGTTTTATTATCCCGAAAAGATAGTTCCATGGCTGACGAAAGAATGGTCGGTTGCGCAAGCAGGCAGGCAGGCAGGCGATTTCGACTGGCCGCGGTTAATCGAGGAGGAAAGCTCGTTGCGATTTAGCAGCGCAGAACCCGTTTCGCGAAACCGAGAGCCGGGCCACTCGTAAAAGAACCGGACCTCACCGATCGCGGTGCGCGCCGGTGGCTTTTCATTTGGATCGCGTTTCGAAGTTGCGTTACCGCTCGATTTATCATCGGCCTCCCGCTGTCTATGCCCTCGTTACGATTTATCGCGCGGCCATTGTACTCAGCCTAACGAAAACGCGCGTACCGATGCACGATTTATGGTTGCATAATCGCCATTTCGGCGATGATTTATTAAGCGGGGCCAAATCTGGTTACCGTCCATCGCGTGCTCGCCAACGCGAACTTAGGTGAGAAGATTCTCGAGCAACGCGTTCGCGCGCCAATTCGTCCAATAATAATCGCGTCGATTCGAGATATCGAAGGAAGTCACGTGCTCAACCTGCTGGCCAGTCACGCTCGCGCACATTGCCACTATGCCAAATTATGACATAATAAAGACACACGCTGCGTGCGTTAATAAAGTTGAATTTCAAGGCTAGTCGCGCGATTTTGGTTTACGAGGTCGGGAATACAGGCTGTTTCCCTGCAAACTTTGCTAGTCTGATTTATCGCCTGGAAGAAAACCAATGCGCTCTGTACGTGTCGTGTAATGAATCTCTCGTTATTGAAATGCAGTTAATGGGGCGCGGGTATTTTTACGGGCTTCTAAGAGTTACTCGACGCAGGCAAGTTAACGGAATTTCGTCACAATTTTCTTAAATGCAATCATTCCTTTTAGTTCTTGGTTAGTATTTGGAGAATAATATTTATTAATATAAAAAAAATATATACAAAATTTACATGAAACTCTACGTGGCACACGATATATTTCGTATTTTTTAATATTTTGTATCAGAAAAAGGAACAAGAAGTTTTCACAGTTCACGTTAACTCTTTAAGGCACGGAACTTTGGAAAATAGAAAGATCCAGGTTACAAAGAAATCTTATTTTCTTTAAATTGAACGAAGTTGGTTTCTTTCTATTAATGAAAGAATAAAATAATATAAAATCAACCTTTGTGCGAGTAGAAAAAATGTTCCACCATACATGTTTACGTATCAAAAAGGTGGGACATTGTCAATACCACTTTGCCTCAAAGAATTGACTTGTAAACTGTTACTTTAATTGGATCGATTCATGATAATCGTCTGGGTTAATCGATACTGAAACAAATACGCCTTCGAGCTTTTTTCATAGACGGTCAGTGTCTACGGCGAATGGAACGTCGAACATTTTTTCCAGCTGTTCGACAATTATCGTTATTGGTCATTATTGGTTCGAGTGTGGTGCGTGCAAGAATGCGTTCGTGCGTTATTTCTCGCGTGTCGAACTTTACGAACTCGCAAGGACGACGTTTAATCGTTCGGGTTTGTACTTTTAAACGCCAGTACGTATTTTGCTCGACAACTGAAATCGAGCCAGCGAGGCTGGCATCCGTAATTGCGTTACGCGATGGAGAAGATCGTCAGCCCCTTCGCTGCGGCAGAATTTAGTATATAAACTGTCTCTGGAGAACCATCTAAAAAACATAATTTTCGTTCTGCATAAATTATGCAATCAGAACCAAAAGTTTGTACGACTTTTATAATCGATTTTGTTTCACACGATCGATCATAGTTGGTTTTTCAATCTTGGCAACTTAAACTTACGCAGAGTGTTGAATGGAATTGGAATTTTAGTTTAGATTATTTTTGACTATAACTTTAGATTTAGTTTAATAATCACGAGAAAAGGAAGACGCAGTCCTTTGGTCGAGGAGCTGAAAGAAAGAGTGAACAGTCGAATAATTTATTTATCCCACATTTACATCTCACTTGCATTAAGCAAAACAAGAGAAATTTATTACTTAGAAAATATGAATCTTTCTACTCCAGTTCACCAAACCTTTTTTCACCCTCTAGCAAGTAGATCACCCTCGACCATAGAAGTCATCAGCTTCCTCTTTTCTCATCCTACACATCATTTTCTTCTTATTTATTCGCACATATATATCTGAGAAAATTTAACAAAAGAAACCTAAGACAATGAAAATACTAATACTGGGTAACCAAAGTGAGGTGCGCGTCGAATGGCGCCAGTGGCAGTGAAAGGGTCAACGAGACATTCAGCAGGGAAAGACACCGTTTACGATTGTGCTGGACACCTTCTCCACTCGTGGTCCGCGAGGAACGTTTAGGGTCTGTTCGGATATGCGAACGATCCCACTGGTGAAAAGCCGCGAGGGACGTATAAAATAGCTGGAATGCACTCGGTAAGGGTGATCGTGGCCGGACGCGGCATACGTCTTGATTAAACCGGATAGATATTGCTATAAAAGTTCCGGGGAATCATCGGTGTTATCGTCTTGCAACCTGTTGCATTCCAATCTGTCAGTTTAAAGGAACATCTTTATTGCGATATAAATTGCGCACTGTTTCCTCGGTTCGTACGGTATTTTCGTTTTTATTCTCGTTAGGGGAGGGAGGGTAAAACTTCATTTTTGTGCTCAGAACGACGAAACTTGGTTTCGTAGCATCTGGTCTAAGATTAATGAAAATGTTTAAATTTAGGGTCTAATGTACTTTCATAATTTTAAATAACGAATCTAGATAAATCTTCAACGTGTGTGTAACTCACATAAATCTGTGAAAGACGTGTACTTTAAATTTGTATTATTGGCTCACATGAAACAATTGCGAAAAGCAACCAATTAATGAAATATTAGCTACAAAATAAAAACCCTCTTGAAAAAAAGAGAAGCTCTAGAATTAATTACCAGTGAAATTAACATCAATATATCAGTACCAGTACCAGTAGAATTAATATCGATCCACAGGATACAGACTGTCTCGACAACTCTAGCCTCTCGTACGTGTCTCTGTTAACGAAAATACGATCCGTACATGTGGCAGCCCAAAAAAAAAAAGAATCGACTTAACATCGACGACACACCTCTAAACGAACTCTTCTTCTCGCGTGCCATAAAATGGTTAACGATACCGCAGCGTTAAAAGAGGCCACCCTCCACTCCGTAAGCGCATTACGAACACCGTTAAGCGTAATGAGAGTTTCTATCCGTTTTCGTGTAGCCAGGCGCGCATCGTTATTATAATAGAACGTACAGCGTGGCCCGTTCGGCTCGCAATTTATATTCATACTTATCGTAACAGTTATCGATCGAATCTGATCGGGGGAGGTTAAATTCATACGTGACCGGGACCCTCTTGGGTAACGATCAGATAACCGCTCGATATTAATTTATGCCCGCGATCGTTCGCCGTGAAATTACCGTTGGCTCGGTTCGCGCGATGATCCGTATACACGTTCGAGCGTTCCGCGGCGTTTTACAGCCCTCGAAGCAGTGGGTCAGCACCGCTGCGCGATCTTTGACCCGCCACGGCAAGACGCCACTTGCACTTCCGGCAATTCCTCCCCACCGCCGCGGTCCCCACCGCCGCGAGGCCCCTTTCGTTGCGTTCGGGCCCCGCGAACACCGGCACCTGCTCTCTCGGGTCCCGCGCACCAAACGCTCGAACAGACGTCGCAGTCAAATTGCAAGCTCGGTTTAATCGAGCTTCAGTGGCTCGCGCGGATGCCTCGTCGCTTGGCCCAGCGATCTTAAGCGGACTTCCGCGCACCAAACGTTCCAACAGACGTCGCAGTCAAATTGCAAGCTCGGTTAATCGAGCTGCAGTGGCTCGCGCGGATGCCTCGTCGCTTGGCCCAGCGATCTTAAGCGGACTTTTTTTCGTCTTCTGTTGATTTCAACACTTTCACGCACATTTTTCACTTTACGATCGCCAGATCAGAGATACATTTCTCTTTTTTCGATCGTTTATGACTGTACGAATGAAATCGGGTGCAAGTCGTATGTTTCGAAGTGAAAATTATCACATTTTGTCCGAAAAAACTTTCGACGGCTCTAATCGTCATCTGCTCACCTTGTCATTTTTCTATTCTCGAAGCAAACGACGGCTATAATCGTCGTGCCGATTATACGACATTTGCTCTATTAATTCATTGTATTTACTTAATTCGTGAAAAAATGCAGAATAAATGGTTCGTCTTCACAGAATCATCTTTCGACTGTTATAGCAGTCATTTGTCTCTGAATACTCAAATGTTCCGAAGCGAAAAAGAAACAACTAATACGCTGTCTGGCATGCTATCTCACTTTTTTTCTAGATGTGTTACCCAATAATTTAACAAGTGTATGTGTTAGTACAGTTCTTTTTTTATTGATTAAAATATGCAATGACGACTATAACCGTCATTTACGTCAAAGTGTTAATTCGTGTCCTCTTCGAGGATATTCTATTCTTATGCTATGAGAAATACATTTGCAATTTTTTGATACGTTTGAAAAATGGTATAGTAGAATGCGTCCTTCAGCATTTGCTGCGTTTCTCTACCTCGAACTAAGTTTGAGATGTAATTCGTCTTAATTACTCGACTCACCTACCGAGATATAACATCTATTGTCTATGTACTATGTATTGAAGCAGTGATTGATTGTACTCTCTCGTTTGGTCAGTAGTGGACTTCAAGTTTGGTTAGAAGTGTTAGATAATTGTTGGTGTCTTCAAATGTAATTTATTATCGACATACCACACTTATAAATAATGGTAGGATATATAAGATCAGTGAGAGTGGGTGTCATTCTATTCTCATGTTTATAAAATACTTATTTTGAATCAAAGAATTGACTTTCTTCATACACTGTTAATATTAGGTTGTAACATATGAAATGTCCGATTTTTCAGATTAAATTTAAATGAACACAGCTTCTTTAATGATCAATATTTTTAATCAAACTAACAGCTATTGGATTCCACAGACTTTTTTCAATTAGGATACCATCGATGAAACGTACGATCGTTGACTGCATCATTATCAAATGCAGCGTTGATGTTTCAACCAGCAACTGCTGCATTCTTGCCAGTCGTACAAGAAAATTACGTGAAAGTCACGTTGATTCATGTCGGAAAATGAAACGTAAATCTGTGAGATTAGATGAGCTGTTAAAACAGAATTTAATACGTTCTGTGTCGAACCAATTTCTGGACATTTTCCATTCAAGTCGCACGAGGCGTACACACTTCAAACTTTATAATTAAATAGTTTTTCTTCTGGCATATACTTTACAATTTTTACTATAACAATAACAAGTATAATTATCAAGAAAAGGGTGTAGAATTAAAGATGCACAATTTAATAAAGCGATACATTTAAATTTCGTTAAGTTTACGTTACAAGTCTGCTTGCATTCTTTTTGCAACGAGAATTTTAATTACTTGAACGGAACATTCAGCATGGAACGCATATGCTAGTACTGATGAACTACTGATGTAGTACCAATAAACCAAAATCTGACATTTCATACATCACAACCTGACAACTTCGTAGCGACGTTCTTGCAGCCCAAGAATATCTATCAGCCATTTTGTCACCAGAAAAGCACATAGTTCCAAGTAATTGTTCTCGAATGTCGTCGAAGCTCGTGAAAAAAGCGACAGTTCACAGAGAGAGCCACTTGGGACCGTCGAAGGATTCGTGAGAACGTCGAATTCTTAAAATCTGGCTCGTATGATCGGCTAGGAACCGACGCGTCGCGGCGTCTTAACCGATCCGCGGCTTTATTACTCGGAAACAACGTGCATAGGTGCGCGCGTGCACGGCGCCGTGCCATCTGGCACTCGCGGCTCATAATTACGCGTGTATTAAACGCAGTTTCGGTGCCCGTTGGGCGATTATAATCCTATCACGAGGGGATCGCAATTCTTCTTCTTAAGGGACGTTAAGCGTAATTAGATAAATTCCACGTCTACAGTTTACCACATTCCACTCGCGGATACTACGGGGGGAAATTTATAACGAGAATGAATCTCCCGGTAACTGCCTTTTGTTATTTTGTACGGTTTGTCTGAGGCAGTGGTTTCTCCAACCTTTGTGCTATGACGTTACTATGACATCAAGAAAAGTTCTTCCTTCGCGTCTCCATGTCTTTCGTTTTTTAAACAATAATTCAGACCCGTTTTGAACAATAAAAATTGGAAACTGCAATTAAAAAATTGTAGACTATGTAGTTAGAAAAATGTTGGCTTCTTCGCTGGCAATAGTCCGCGCCTCTCAGATTAGAAATTGCTGATCTGAAAAGTATTCATCGACACTTTGAAATGGAATGATTTTTTTCAAACTGGAGCCAAGGATCTGACATTTTTTTTAGAGAAGTCAGGGTTAGTACATTAGGTGATATGCGAAACGAATTTTTGGGAATATTCTTATTGGTTAAGGAAGATTTACGACTTGTTAATTGTCGTTTATGTTAGTTGAGAATCGAAATAAGCAATGGCATCGAAAGGGTTAAGAATCTTTAGATTTATTAGTTGTAGATCGAAAATCGTTTTTTTTTATTATTTTCAATCGTATGTGACTCATAACGACCTCGACTGACTCTAATTAAATTTTCAACATGTGTAATCAATAAAAAACACATATTTTACATATAAATTATTGATTCAGACAAACAATCGTAATCACAAAATTCCTTTCACACACTATTTAAATAGTAATTTAATCCATTCGACTATTTAAAAAGAATTTTAAGCGATATAATCCAATTTGAAAAGATTGATTCTATTCTGAACAGTGAATCAGTATTTTCGAACCTTACGATACGAATGAGACGAACACAATGTTCGAAGATTCATAATCACGGGAGATTGATAAACGATCGTAACAACATCCAATTAGCAACAATCGAGAGGCGTTTCGCGGCCTGCATAAAACGCGATCGACGCCGCGTCGCGTTTCAAATTTAAAGGACGCGATAATCGACGATGTCGCGGTAATTAAATTTGCCCCCGCGTCAGGAAACGCTCGCATACTAATTAGCGTGATCGCGCAATATCGGACGCTGGTTTAACGTACACACTGGCAATTTAAATGCGGATATCACGGCGTTTAGTCGTCTATAGAGGCACTTTCGATTTGTCACGCAAGCCTGATGGCGTTTACGCGCGTCCTTGCCGCGCGTGCGTGCACTCCGCCGGCGAACAATAAATAATGCCAGACATTACGCGAGCTCTACGATTGCGTAATCGTTACGAGACGAACGGCACGTTCTGGTACCAACATGTGTTTTTACAGTCACTGGGGAACCTATAATGGATAATTATCCGTTTCGTTATTTAATCGTTCGAGTATGGCGGTTCGTTTTTAGCGGCACGATAGAGTTGTGCAATCATTTTTTTCATTAACACGACTATAGAGAGTGACATCTCAGTTGCAACGAGTTTCTGTTCAAATTTTATTTCATTGCGTTTTACATTTGCTAAAATATTCTGCCAACTTTGGAATAACGTGTCGACTTTTTATGTAATCATTACGTGATCCACGCGGTGGTAAATTATACTTTATAATTTCTGTCAATCATACTTATTTCCAATTGTGCGAATTAATTAACATAAAAAGGATAGAGTAAATTCATATTCTCATGATATTTGGGATATTTAAAATAAAACGCGTTTATTGACATTAAACAGCGTTAAAGGTAGGAGCGGACTACGTTCAACCTCTTTTGAATACTTAAGCAGAACTCGTTCAAAGATCGCGTAATTAGGAGGGACACGCGGGGAAAAACTGTTGTTCATGCCTCCACCGCGAAGGCCACCCTGCAAGTGGTAATCACGGCTGCGCACGATCAACTTTGTAGCCGTATTAATTCCCGCCTAGTATACGTGCACCGCATGCTAATACGTACGTGGACACCTTGGCCTACCCTTTTATCTAGTATGTAATGAAGTCGTAAAAACTGTAGGAAGCAGAGACGGTGTCCTTCAGCCTTAAGCACTAGAAACCCGTACACGGGCATGGAGAACATTCTTCAGAACGTGACGACTTCTGTGACATCAATTGTAACCGGTGGAACATTTCGCGTCTACTCGAGCAACATTTCTCATCGCATTCTTCACGACGGATACCTTCATTAGGAACAGCTGATATTTGTTTATGTAATTTTTGTACACGCAAACAAGTAACGTTTACTTTTATGGGTTTAACGCGCTACGAAGAGAACGAGATGGAAAGCAACGAATGTCGATAAGAATATTCAACCATTTTAAGTTCTTCGTTGTGGCAAATCGAAAACGTTCGCGATTCTATTTTTTAAAGTCGCGATGAACGTCGATTTCTCCAGTTTTCAACGGTGTATCCAGTGTCACTTCGTCCGCCACGTTCCACGGTTCTTACACACCGCGATTATTTAACCCCGATCTGGCCGTACCACTTTTTACGCGGCCCGACCGATGAGAAGAAGGCGGAGTGTGTGGCAAAGCCAGCTGGAATGTTGATTGTTTTCAAGGTTTTTTCAGAGATATCGGTCGCGCTTAATAAGATGTAGACCGTAAAGGAATTCTGGTATCTCTGCGCCGCTGTTAAATTAATCCTGGCTGCATCGGGGTTCGACGATCCCGTTCGAGCTGATTTCACTTTCGCCCTTCGTCCATTGTCATCGTCGCGATTCCGATCGGCTCGCTGTTAATCCGCCAAACGGTGATACGCAATGCGTATTACAGGCACAATCTCGTCTTTTGTTCGTTTAATCGGTATTTAATCGTGGTTCGAATCGTTTCACTCGAACAGTATAAAAATTGCTTCCGTTTCATTGAAATCGTACATCAGACACATAGAAATGCATTGCTTCAGTAGAATTACGTCTATGTGCAAGAGAAGAGAGGAAGAGAGAAGGAAGAAGTTTCGTTCTGGGCCTGCTAGTGAATTCACTAGTAAAGTTACCAAAATGGTGAGACGCGAGGATGTTAGAGACAGTAGAAATTTTATTATACGCAAACGGAGGCAACAATGAATGCCTGCAAGAAACGATGTTACGAATATTGGAGGATCGCCAGCTTCTACGTTAGAGACAGTAGAAATTTTATTACAAGCAAACGGAGGCGAAAATGAATGCGAATGTCTGAAAATTAATAGCAAACACTGGAGGACCGTCAGCTTCTACTTGAAATCTCACCACACCTCCAACACGCTGTCCATCAAACCTATCCTCGCCCAATTCCACGTTAGAATTCGCCATTGCTCGCTCGCGGGCGATTGCCAAATCGCCTCGATCCCGCGACCAATTAAAATAACAGAAAAAGGAAATGGTATCGCGAGACTCTCGGATCGGTTTCTCTCGTCCCTATTAGCCGACGAGGGAACGCGCGTTCGCCGCCTAACCGTGGCTCTTCGAGTCCCAATGAGAACCGCGCTCGAGACGGATTCGTTCGTTGGTTCGTTCGTTTGACAAAGATTTCCCACGCGAGAGCACGCGTAACGACGATATCCGTGGAAATGGTTGCGGCTCGCGGCATTCTAATGGCGAAGCGTGGCACACGGCCCCGGTTTAGTAGGCGAACAGGAACGACGGTGGTCCCAAGCGGCGACCTGGTTCCCGGGGTCCCCGTCGATGACCCCGCGGAGATGCTCCCCGATCGGTGCCCGCGTGGCACCCGACAATCGCGCCATAAATCCGTCGACGACCTCCTCCGCGGCTGGCGAAGATGGCTCCTTCGAAGCGTCGCGGGACGTCCTTCTAATTACGGGTTAATTCGCGGTTGCGCGTAGTCGCACGGGCTGAATCGGTTGGGTACAGTTACGTGCGTCCTGTGCGTACTTCCGTTTAAACGGGATGCTAATCAATGGGAGGGGGACGTTTTCTTTTAAGGTCAGACCAGAGCGTCAGCTCTTCGCGTGGGTTTGATTAAGTTCGCGTGACAGCAGTGCTCTTTACGCGTGTGAGAAAAATTCTCGTTACTTGCTTGCGTACACGCGAATCATTAGGGTTTTGAGTAATTTAATTAACTTGCATTTCACTTGATTTGATCATGGTATTTAAATGTTTATCGTAGATTAAATATTTGTACGATTGTATTAGTGAGATAGATTCATACATTTGGAGTTATAAATATTCGCACCCTTGTTGCCTATAAAATTTTTTAGAATTTAGTGGTGTATAACCGTGGATATACTTTGCGTTTAATTATCGCGCTAAATTTATATTAATCTAGCGTTCTCTCGCGAAGAAACAGGACGCGAAAATAAACTTTCTAAATCACATCATCCGAAAAGTCGCGATTCTCGCTACGAAATTGCCTCGAATCAATACGAAAGCCTTTCGCCACGAGTGTGTCTCAAACGAGGCCTTCGAAACTCCCATTTCCTGTTCCTCTGCGACAAGACACTGGCGTTCTACAAAATCGAACTAATTTTACGTACATAAATCCCGAATTACCTAATCCAAATACGCAAATATTATACGTATTCTCACAAAACTCGAGTTCAAGTCAAAGACTAATCCAGTTGAAGCCACAAGAGCTCATTTCGTCAACCAGGAAGTAGCAGGTGGTTCGCTTAAACTTGACTGGATCTAAAACGCGAAGTTATCGCATCACTCTCGAACGTGCCTCAGCGTTCTAGCCGTCCGTGCAGTGCCATTATTTCCTTTCGTTTAGCTGTTCAAATATCACAGCATTGTCCGCGATGGATTCGCACTCGCTCGACTCTGCTCGAAACGCTCTCGAGCGGCCGTGTTCCCTGAACTTTAACATCCCCTGGTTGGTGAAAAATCGCAAGGTTGGCCCGCGGCTAAACGCACAGCAGAGGTACAGTTGGCCACGGGAATTGTTCGATCACCCGACACGTTCAGCGAGCCTCGTAAAAACGGCCCTCGTCGTCGGTACGTCAATTAACTTCCAGCGGGGAACGTGCACGGAGTTATGGCCGTGGAAGGTACACGATCACGGAAAGGTCACTGGTACATGATATTTGTTAAGTGCATCGAATGATTGCCCTTAGATGCACGTTTTATGCGAACACGTAATACGAACTGAAGATTAAATTAGACGCGGACTACCTTTCGTTGAAACGGTTTCACGGGATCTTTACTACTTGCGTGCCTTACCTCTGTTCTCTCTCTCTCTCTCTCTCTCTCTCTTTTCCTCTCGCGTGTATCGCGGAATGTTCGAAACGATTTTATGGATCGCACGTACGCAGATAATACTTTCCGTGTGAACTTAGCGCGTACTGATATTATTAAAATACGAATTAGAATATTAATTTTATTGGAATTTTAATTAATAGCTCATATAGTTATATTTATGTAGCTTATCGTTACAGTGAAGAAAAAATTATGATATTTTAGAGAACCAATCTTGTCTAAAGAAATCTAAAACTATTTCCAGGGAACTGCCACTTGTTGTAAATAATTTAAAAACTCCAAAAGGTTGTAATTTTGTAAACGATATATCGTGAGCGATAAAAAAATTGTTAAACGTGTTCGCCTAGTTGAATTTGAAAAATTAGTATTTAGTATTCCATATTTATAATTGACTGTGTCAGCACGATTAAGAGGACTGGTCTGTTATTCAATAGACGGCGAAGTCTATTACACTCGATCATCCACGTTCGTACGTTTCACCGGCGATTTTTATTCGTGCCAAATACGTTCGACAGATTAATTACGACCGCTATGAAAAACTCGTAACAGTAATTACAGAAAGCAGGTCGGTCGTGCACGACTAATACGATTCCGATTGAGCTTCGGCGAGAGCTTTCACCGTGAAATGAACTATAAACTATCCGCGGAATCGTTCCTGAATGAAACTTCAATGGTACGTTGGAATTGTTCGGTAAAATTCAATCTACGAATTATTTGAGACTAACTCGATTCAATTCAGAACCAAAAATGTAACCTCTAATTTTCTTAAATCACTCGAAAATTGTCGCTGTCGATAACCGTGATATCTTTAATATTTAATAATTGGTATTAATTGAGATTGACGAAAAGAACTTTCGAAAGTCTCAATTTCTATGGAATAAAATTGTTTCATTTTAAATTGAAATTAGAAATGTCACGTTGCAAGTTTTGGGAAACATAATTCATTTTTTTAGAATCGCAAATTGCAAATGTCAGGTTGCAAGTTTTAGGAAATATAATTCATTCTTTACAATCGCAAATTGCAAATGTCACATTGCAATTTTTAGGGACAGAACTCGTCTCCTTTTTAAGATCGCAAAATTTGCAATTACGAGGTTGCATCTTTTAAGGGGATATAACTGTTTCTTTTTGGGACCGCAAAATTGCAAATAACACGTCTCGTTCAGAGCATAGACTCATTGAAACGACAATTAGAGCTTGGTTCGACCGATTCCTCGAGTTCTGGCGGCGAACGGTGCCCGCTGGAGCCGCAGGTTCGCAGGCTCGCGTCGAAAAGGTCAAATTGCGTATTACATTCGTATACGAGTACCGGTTGAATTTTAAATTGGCCCACGATTTCCATTAACCCTCGTAAAAATGACCGATAGCGAAAGTTGGGCGTTGTAATCCGCTGATTCGAAGCTGACGCGTTTTTCTGCCGACTGTGACTCACCGTTCGATCGAAGATGGACGAAAAGGAAGAAAGCGAGCGAGAGAAAGTTCGAAACTTTGCAAATTGTTACATAATATATTAGAAGAACATAATATTTGTTTCTTAACATCCTAACGCGTGAGATTTTTCAGTTTTTTCGAAGCTGTTTAAAGTTATAGAAAGAACAACGGGCAAAATGTCCGACATCTTTAGTATCACTTAAATTCGTGTGTACTCTTCTTTATCTCACTTGTCACCTCATTCACATGTTTAATTTGCAAGTACTTCCTAACAGAATTATCAATGGATAACTTTATTAAGAAGTACTGTGTACTTTGTCCATGATGTATGAAGAAGCAGTAGTCAAACTTGAAGCGATGGTTATACAATACATTTATTATTTATAGGAAATACTTGAAGATCAAAATTATTATCCATACCTCTTATAATTAATATTTCACGATCTAGCAATTAATTTCAATTACACCTCGAAAGCAACGTCACCAATATTTTCAAACTCCTATAAAAAAAAAATAGAAATTAAAGAATATTAAGTTTGCAAGTAAGCAAGCAAATAAATATATTTTACAGTATATTTAGAAAATATACCTATAAAATATTGCAAGAACACCACAAAAAAAGCCTGTATCCATGAAACAGTTATCCAGATAAAAAAGGGGTCTGGCAAAGTGATTTCACTTTTCATGAACGAGACTGACCATCGAGAGTCACCTTCGAACAAATATCGAACAGAATTTCCAGCCACGAAATTAGTAAAAAAAAAGAAACCATCGTTTCCTGTTGCTACTAAATTCTGCTCGCACGATGAGGGCACCCACAAGCTCTCCTTCCCTTATTTTCTCCCTCTCGTTCATACTCCACTTGCTATCCTCGTAATAGCAAATAACACCTGATTACGAACCAGGTGATTAATTATTAACGATTAACACGGTCTGCTTAACGCGGATCGCTAATTTACAAATCCAATAGTGTGGCTGGCTGGTCGCGGAATAATTCATTATCCGCGATGGAATTCGACGATGCGATTTCTGAGTACTAATGGACGTCGTTTTAGGACGGTCGTCCTCGACCAATTAAAATTCTGCGCTCCACGAGTCCTTCGTTAAGCTGACGGTGATCGTGAAATCCTTTGCATCCTGAACTTGCCTTTTACCAATCGTAGAAAGACGAGTTTCGATCGCGCGCCTTCATTTTATTTCGAATGATTTGCGAGCGAGTGTCTCGTATTTTAACGCGCTGTTAACATGTTTGTCGATCTGCAATTAACGATCACGATATATTTGCGAATAAATCTGTACATCACAATCTTAATTCAATTAAATTGCAATACTTTTCTTATAAAACTTTTGTCTCACGAGTCTCGACAAATACGCGTGAGATAAGTCTCAGAAACGATGGAGAAAGTATTACGACAATGTTCGATCGAATGCGTGGAACTCTGCTTCGACTTTCGCTTTCATCCGCGCCTCTGCTTTCATCGTTTGCAGCGAGAAAAACTTAATTACGCATTTACACGTGTATCAATTATGAACTCTCGGCTAGAAATCCGTAGCGTATATCCTGGTAGGCTTTTAATAGATCGATTATGTCAGATCGAACGAATGATAATTAGTTCGTTTGATCGCCGGCGCGACGATAATCGCGCGGCAATTAGGATGATGCACAGTCGGAAATTACTGGCGCGTCTCTGTAAAAACGTTAGCTAATGCTTAAACGATTTACCGCCAAGATTAATACCGGAGGGAATTAACAGAGGAGATCTATAGGGGAACGCATTAGTTTTCTCGGTGTTGCTTAAGCCTTAATCTGTTATTCGCCGCTTTTAATAATCCGCGCGTGAAACTTTCCTCTTAACGTCATAATGCAGGGAGGATTTAAAGCTCGACTGGCACGAGTCGCGATAGTTTAACGGCTCGATATTAACGATTTAACGAGATTGGCAGGAAGCTCTCGTTGTTACGCGGAAGAATTAAAAATCAATTACCTCAAGCGCGCGCGACGTCCAGGCTGACTATTGCCAATGGAATTCTGTACTCCTGTTCTTAGATTCCTGGAAGCATTCGTATAGTACTGTGGAAAAATTCGAAAAATTCAATTTAAGAAGAAGTTCTTACTTTTAAGATGAACAGTACATAAGAAGAGTATATATCATATTATTTGAATAGAAATTTAATTGATTGCATTTAAATTTAATATATCGCACGCAATTGTCCTTCAAGTCCGTTGTAACAGATTCGATATTGAACAAATCTTCTTCAAATCGATCACAGATGATTGATTTATCAGAATAAACATTCCATATTAGACGAAAATACGAAGTAAAAATAAGAAAACGAAACTTGAAGCAAAAATAGCATTAATCAAACGTCGTACGTCCTAAATTTAAATGATTGCATTTAAATTTAATATATCGCACACGATTGTCCTTCGAGTCCGTTGTAATAGATTCGATATTGAACAAATCTTCTTCAAATCAATCACAGATGATTGATTTATCAGAATAAATATCCCATATCAGACGAAAATACGAAGTAAAAATAAGAAAACGAAGCTTGAAGCAGAAATGGCATTAATCGAACGTCCTACTTGCAATGGTTGCCTCAGCACAACTAACCTAACCCGTGCTAGTCGCCACCTCCGTTACGCCGTTCGATTAATTGACGTCGAATTAAAAGACGGTCGTTGGTCGAATTGTTGCAGGACGTGGAGCACCCCGCGTGACCGCGGCTCTCGCAGGAGATGGCGAAGGCAGGTTGATCGCGACCCCGGTCCACAAGGAGAGCATCGCGTCGAGGAGCAAGGAGGATCTAGCGCAGGAGGCGGCGCTGGTTCTTCAGCAGGCGGGCAGCCTTCACTGCGTCGCCCACGACAACAGACGACTGCCAGGCCGGTTCAGCACACTGCCAGCGCGCCGCAACAAGAAGAGGCCGGAACTGCCGCTCGATGTGAGACGCAGGAGCGAGGAGATCGGCGCCACAAGCACCGCGGAGCTCGTCGACGCACCGAGAGTGAAGAAGAAGGCACTGGAGAGGAGCGCGAGCGATGCGAGCGCGAAGAAGCTGAGGGGCTCGTTGGCGAGGTTCTTCTCACCGAAATTAGAGCGAAAACGGAAGCCAGTCGGTCGTAGCGCGAGCGACGCGGCCAGCGCGTCGCGGTCCCACCGGAAACGTAGCGGCAGCGAGAGCGAGGGCTCGCATCTGAGCAGTAGCCGAGCGAAGAAGCAACTGTCGCCTATAATCGAGGCGTCGCCGCACGTCGATCAACAGCCGTTCCACTTTGGTCGAGTCGAGAGCAGACCAGAGCCGAAGAAGTCGAAACAGGAGGGCACAGATGCCAATAACAAAGTGACAGCGGAGACGGAAACGGTGACCGGTAGCGAGAGGATCGGCAGCGAGACGGAAGCGAGTATCGGAAAGCCACCGATATCGCCTAGGAGAGAGGGCAAGGGAGTCGTGAGACGCATACCCATCGAGCTAGAAGGCGACAAGAAGAGCAAAGGGGAGGAAGAGAGGAAAGAGGCGAGCGCGACAGCTCGGACCCCTTCACCGGTAAAGGACACCGGTCTCGACGAGGTAGACAAGGTCGGTACTAGTAGCATGCTGCACAGCAGCCGATACGATCTCCAGCAACGTACAGGCGAGGAGTCGACGATACACAAGATGATTCACCGATTGTCGAGCGATCGTTCGCCGCCGCCGCAGCTGACCAGGACGATGGTGTCGCCAGGGCCTGGATTCGGGCACAACAACAACAGGCCGTTCTCGTACACGCGACCGAACGAGTCCTGCAGCCCGCCACCGCCGCAGCCGAGCGTGATCTACGCGCAAGTGCAGACGGAGAAGAAGAAGGCGCAGAGGAGCCACTCGGACAGCGACGAGGGGCTGGGCCTCGAGAGGAAGGACTCGTCCCGCGAGAACAGCCCCGCGGAGAAGGAGTACCGCAGGACGGATTACTCTTACAGCGATCTGAGGCGCAACAACGAGATCAACGTGTTCAAGTCGCGATACGAGGAGGAGAGGAAGAACGAGGCTGGCCACTTTGCCAGCCACTACGCCGGGACGCAGGACTACGCCTCGAGGAACGCGGACGCGAAACGGCGCCACGAGTTCGACGATATCGACAGACGCGTGTACGACAAGCCGGAGAAGTACACGTCGACGGTGTTCGTGGACACGTCCGGCAGAGGCAGAGCGGACGGGACCGACGCCAGACAGAGGGACAGCAACGAGTTCGCTGGCAGACAGACGCAGGCTGGTATATCGAACAAGACGTCGGAGTTGAGCGCGAGACGCGATCTGCTCGAGAGCAGGATCAAGTCGCGGCTGCTGGACGACGCGATGTTCGCCGCGAAGAACAGCGCGAACGTGCCAGTGAAGAAGTCCGAGCACGAGATCATCGACAAGCCGATCGTCCCGTCGCCAGTGACGCCGAACCGCGTCGCCTCGCCGAAACGGTACACGGACACGTACATCACGGAAACGCGCACCAACAGCAACGGCGAGAAGTATATATTCGAGAAGGAGATACACGAGGACAACGGCAAGGTGTACGGTTACGAGAAGAAAATCACCAACAAAATCCCGTCGGACGGTTACATCGAGGCGAAGCCGAAGGACGGCTACACGGTCGAGACCAGAACGGACAAGTACGGGGACAAGTACATCGTCGAGACGCGGACGCACGAGGGTTACGCGGACGACTTCAAGCCGTTCCTCAGCGACAGGAGCAGAACCAGTCCTGACGAGCGTTACCAAGCGCCCAGGGGCTCCAGCAGCCCCTACAAAACGTCCAGCTTCCACCCCGTCGAGCAGAACACCGTCACTCGCCACTTCCGCGCTGAGCCCAGGGACGCGAACATCCTCGCGTCGCCTATAATCGCCAAGAAACTGAACGAGCGGAAGTTCTCCAAGAGCGACGATTTTCTGGACAGAGACGTTCGACCTGTAGCGCGAGACGTGTACCTACCGAAGAAGAAGAACTTCGAGTCGATCCGCGGGATGAGCAAGTCCACGCAGCGTTTGGACGAGGTGGGCGAGAACGCGCGGGTCCGCGCGCTCAGGAGCGAGTACACGACCAGGTCGCACGAGAACTTGACCAGTCACGCGGACTACGTGAACGCCAGGGACGTTCGTCGACCGCTTCTCGAGAGTCCAACGATGAACGGTCGTAAGGAGAGGTCGCCGTTCAACAAAAGACACCTGGACAGCCTTCGAGAGGGACCGAACGACGACTACGACACGGATATATCTCAATTGACGAGCAGCCAGCTCGAGTCCAAGTTCTACAAAGAGACACGCACCACTCAACGTTACACCAGCAGCAAACACCCCGTCCACGACGACTACGATAGTTCTCCGCCGAGGATACGCACCGATCGCGGTGGTTACAACTCGAGCAGGTACGACTCGGACACCACCGCCAGAGACTCGATCCGTTGCGAGACTCGATACGACGAGACCTCGCGAACCCTGCGCAAGGAGCACAGGAAGCTGGACGAGGACCCGAAGAAACCGTTGCGGAGGTCCCGTAACAGGTTGGATTATTTCGACGATTCCGACGCGAGGGAGAGCCCACGCGTGAAGACGACGGTCGGACGGCTGGAACCGTTCGACGAGAGCCCGACCAGGCCACCCAGGGCCTACCACGACGCTGGCAAGTCCAGGCACGCCAGGCAGGAGACCAGACTGCACACCGAGCGCAGACACCGCGAGACACGACTCAGCGACTCCGATCGCAAGGACCGTCTGGCCGATTCCGGGATCGAGAACGACTACAGACGCGACTCGCAGGAGGTCGATCGGAGGGAGCAGGTCGAGTCCGAGGACGAGGGCGTCGTTACGAGGCAGTTCATCAAGCACGAGAGAAGGCACACCGATCGCAACATGATACTGACGCCGTCCGAGCAGCGGAAGTACGACAAGTATTCGAACGACACGGCCAAGTCGCCGGCGGTGACCGCGAAACCGCCGTCAGGCGCTGACAAGAAGTACGAGAAGAAGGCGGCGAAGAAGAGCGGCACGATGAGCAAGGTGAAGCAGCTGTTCAGCAAGAAGGAGAAGAAGGCGAAGGAGGAGAAAAACAAGAAGAACGCGAGGAGCACGAGCAGCGGTGCGCTCACCGACGACGAGGTGACGATCAGGTACAGGGAGTACCGTGGCGATCACCTGAGGAGCGCCAAGAGCGCGCGGGACTTGGGCAGCGACATCAATCAGGTAGGAATCTTTTTCTTTGCTACGCTCGCCGGAATTTAAGTCTTTCGCCATTTCGTGGAACGGTTCTTCGTACGAGAATGGATAGTTGGATTTGGTTTTTTTTTTCGTTTTGCTTTGGTCGCGAAGCTTGGATTTTTTTATTCAGAAATCGTGAGATTTTTATTGAAAATTGAACGTCTCGGTTTGTTTAGTATATATCGAGTAGGCGAAGTGCTGCTGGTTTTGCGGTGTGAAATAAAAACTTTACAGCTGGTACGGTTCATTTAATGTAGATTATCTAGAAATTTTAATAGTGTTTGTCGAGAAACATCTTGCATTTGTCACTAAATTCAATTTTAGATTGATTGTAAATTTGGATCGGAAGATCTTCAATCCTTCGACTTACATTATTTAAGATTCCTCGAGATCGTTAGACCTCTATCCTATTCCGCATCGTACTTCGATCGAAGCAATTAAGAAAACGGAAACATCTCGTCTCGCTGATAACGAACTACATCCACGTATCGGTTGTACCTACTTAATCCTTCAACCAACAAATATCCGAGGCTTCTCGACTAATTATTTATCCGACGAAACCTATAAAATCCGAAATCCGAAACGTCCGCAGAACTTCCTCGTTGCTTGGTCCGAGGCTTAAATAAATGAAATCTTAATTACCAATTCGAAGGGAGTAATCCGCGGATAAAGTATAATGCGCGCGGGATCTACATAGTAGCCGATGAAGCTATCTTTACGTTCGGTTCTAAACGACGGAAAATGACCGTCCATAGGCAAAGATAGATAGCTCGAGACAGTCGTATAAAGTCTGGCTTTATAAGGTTCTTTTACAGCCGTGATCTCTGCGCTTATCCGATCGCCGTGGATCACCGCGAACGGTTCCCCGCGATCGTTCGAGACGCGACTTCCGCAATAACACGCGGAACGACCGCGACGGCCACAGCTCGTATCTTCGCCACGAGTCGCATTTTTACGGCGTCGACCGTTTAAACGTTGGCTAAATTCTTTCATTCGACGGCACGTCCTCGCGCGGTTAATTAACAAAGTTTGTAAAGCGTTATCGGCACGTGTCCACCGCGGTGTTTTCCCAGATTTCTTGCGGATAGGTATTCGTACATAGATTCGAGTGTCTAAGGACGATACCAGGATGACCGCGGTGGTACGAATGGTAAAAGCGCCTTCAAGATATCTTGATAATAACGTCGCCTGATAGGACTATCATTTCTTCGTATATTTCGCTGTCATACACGGAGAGGCTAGCACTTGCGTTTTTAATTAACTCGCGATAATAACAGTGTCAACTTTTATTTTACAAATCAACGAATCGTTCAATTTACTAAAAAAAAAAAACACTAAGCTTCAGATTGAAAAGTGTGAAAGAAACTCTTTAAATATTTTACACGTAAAATAGTAGCTGCTTTTACTAAAGTAAGAGGTCCGAGTAGCTTAACTAAAAACAGTAGACACTCGAATAAGTAATTAACGAATATCAGCAACCAAGCGTCTGCAAAATCTGCCATTCTTCCTCGTGCAAGTCTTACAGGAGACTTCGAAACGCCAGGCATTCACAACTCACCGCCACCGACATCGCAGAATAATCCTTAATCATCCGCGACGCGTCTATAAATTACAAGACAATTCCATTCGGGCGGCGCGATTCAATTCGCGCGTTGCAAGCTCGCGAGACGTTCCCCGACGGCGGCGTCGCGTCGTCGCCGCTGGAGAACGCCCGGGCACAAAGCCGTTGTTCCGCGTAAACGCGAGGCCCTTAGAAACCGGAAGCACCCGATAATTGGGATCTCGTACCGTTCCCGAGGCGCACGCTTGCGTCACGCCTAACTGTACACCGTACGGTGGAGGGTATCCGCGCTGGTGGATGCTATTCACCGTGATCGCGCTCCGCCCACGCGAACCTGGAGAACGCGGAGAACGTTTTTCGGAGCCAAGCGCGTCGATGCGAACACCGCCGCGTTTTCGTCGCTTCCTCGTACGGCTCGTCGAGCTGGTCGTCAACTAGACTGTTTATGGGACCAACCGTGGTGCTCTGTTTATGCGAGCCAGTCAAATTTCCTCGTATACCTGGCTAGTTCAATGGAGTCCACTTATCCCCCTCGCTACTTGTGGCTGTTGACTTCGCGTTTAGATAAGTGGATTTTATTGAATTTATGCACGATGCATTTCGTTACGCCGCGTTTCGCGGTATGTTTCATGCGTTTGCGTGAACCAGGTGGTTTTTGTGATAGTTTCTTATCGAATTATTATGAACGGTTTGAAATGAACATTTATTTGGAGGTTGGTTAAAATTTGTTTTGTTCTTTGTAATGGTTGATAGAGAAATTGAAATAGCGTGGCTTTTGAGAGGATTGATTTGAAAAATGTTGTATCTCGAGAGTGAGACGCTTATGCAATACCAGAAATGTTCCGTTTCGATACGCCCACGTACGCAAGTAGGTTCGATGCATCGATAAGTGGAATATGTACGCTGTAGTCAGCCTTCCTTTCTTCGATGTGTCGAAACCGCGGTGCGTCAGTTACGATGAACAGTTAACGCGTCTAGAAATATTTAAATAACAGCGTGAAAAATTCCACACCAAAGGTGTTACAGTCGAATCTGAAACCTGCCGGCCGTATTCTCGTCTGCGCTGCTTATCCAACGAATTTCGTCAAATTGGACAGCGTCGAGCGGTTGTTCCGCGATATAGAAGCTATTGGTCATTAGGTCAGCGCGTCGATAGCGAAACACTCGAGCGTATACGGTACGAGAGCTGTTAATTACGTGTTACGCGTAGTACCAACCTGTTCTCGAGCACGTTGCGTCACGAGATCGCCTCGAAGACTATATTAGAAACGTGCCACGCGGCGTTCTACTCGGTCATATTCGATCAACGCCGCCGCCATATTGAAACGCGTGAATGATATTTCCAACGTCGCGTGTATAATTACTTTTGCCAATCTATCTACGACCTCCAACGAGGTGGCCATTCGAGAAAATCTTATTGCAAGTGCGTGACCTAATTTACCTTTGTATCACGCAATCATTGATTCGTGATTGTTCGTTCGAACGAGAATTTATTCCTTTTCTTGGCTATTCAAGTTTTGTTTGAAATATATGTGTATGTAGAGTGTAGCAACTCGTAACATTTAACCGTGCCTGATGTTTAAATGACAATTATTTATGCTGTCATGCGTCATACGATGACGTTGTGCTTACATGGCAAGACATCGACGTAACACTTGTATTACTCGGTAAATCCATTAATAATGGAACGTCCGCAAATATCAACTGAACGACGTTGAAATCAATAGAACCTATAGCCACCTGCAGCATCTTACGTATTACGTTGTTCCCATTATATTCATATCGTATCTAAGTACATTTTAGCAATAGAACTTCGATCATTGCATTAATCAAATTCTTGGAGCGATTAAATAATTCCATTTTTAATTGGAAAGGCGTCTCATCTTTCATATGAAATAATTGGATGTTATTAATATTGAAATGCAATAAAGACGCAGCAATTTTCTTCGTTTTACTTTCGTTCACAGTTTCAGTTATTTAATTGTCGTAAACATCTCGATGAAAACTCTTGAGGAATTCAAATTACAGTATAGAGCAATTCACAGAACCTCGTACTAGTCTTCACAGTCTCGAATTGAATTACAAAGACCCACAACTGTCGAGTTCTCCAATTTTCAAGCCTCTCAAGCTTCCAAATTCTCACATTCTCAAGTCCTCAGCTTCCTGAATTCCACAGATTTCACAGCTTCCAACTTAATTGCCTTCACGATTAGCATCCTCGACACGACGATACGAAAGTGTCGTTTGCAATCTGTCGCGCGAGCAAACTGACGATGAAGTCGTGCAACGAAAGGTGGAAGCCCGTTCTCGCTTAGACAGACCGTAGAGTTCTCCAATTATGAAGCTGCTTAAGCTTCCAAATTCTCACATTCTCAAGTCCTCAGCTTCCTGAATTCCACAGATTTCACAGCTTCCAACTTAATTACCTTCACGATTACCATCCTCGACACGACGATACGAAAGTGTCGTTTGCAATCTGTCGCGCGAGCAAACTGACGATGAAGTCGTGCAACGAAAGGTGGAAGCCCGTTCTCGCTTAGACAGACCGTAACGGAGCTTCCTCGCGAAGAATAACGATGGAAACGATCATCGACGCGCTTAAAAGTCCGGTTGCGTTCTCTCGAAAAGTGTGCCCGCGCCAGAGATTTATCGGACGTAACATTTAACCCATATGATAAATAATTCTCCGTTTACGACCGCGCGGCGAACATCCGTCTTCCAGATGGAAGTTTGTCCTTCTCGTTGCGCCGCGATCCTCTCCCGTTAGTCGAGGACGAAGGTTCATCAAGGTCGTACGCTTCGACGCATGGGTGAGATGGATCGCTGCGAGTTGACGGCTGTGCTCGCTCCTTTTGCGAGAGAATTAAGCTGCGAGGTAATCGTGTGCTTCCTCTCTCTGCGTGCACTTCGAGTCGAAATTGTTATCAGCCTTGCGCGACATCTCTTTTTGTATCGAATCATGCATTGATAATTCTTCTCTATCCTGCTATCTTTAATTTACGAGCTTCGAAATGACCATTTTCATACGAGTGATCATAAAATATTCAATTTATAGAGAACAGAGAAGAATTTGAAATAGATTTCGATTGGATTCATCGATCATTAGGATGGCTAATAGCATCCCTTGGAAGGCCTCCGAGCGTTCGCGCAATCGGCAGCGCACAGCCTCGTCGATCGAATTATCGAATTAATCAGAGGTGTCAATTCTCGTGCGGTGCGCCGCCACGGCTTCAGGTACCGTCCACTCGACTCGACTCGCCGTCCACGAATCGTGTCTTCGCTTAATATTTCGCAAACCAGGATACCCGCCGTCGATATATCATTCGCGATTAAAAAGATTAACGAGCAAAGCGTAAGGGGACTCGCGCGCGAGCCGAGGTCGGCGGAAAAAAGCGTGTCTGGAAGGCAACAATAGCAAAGACTGGTGAAAGACTCCGGTAAAATCCATTTGCATGGTCCCACGGTGGAAACGGGACGCTTGCGAAACGGCTCACCGTGGAAGGTTCCGTGATCGGAACAGGTGGTTCGTTCTACGTCGAATCGCGGCGTTGCGCCTGAATTTCCTGCGTACCCCGCGATTAATGATCTTGTTTCTCGCGTCGACCAGCCAAGCCCACCTCGCCATTTTTTTATCACCCACGTTTCACCTTCGCGCGTAATGCGTTTTTCATGTCCGACGAAATCGAAACCTGGAGGCCTTGCGCTCGCGACGTTCGTTTCATCGCGCAACGGTTAATTACGCTCGTCGTGGTTCCACGAGATTTCATCGAGATTTCATCGAGATTCAGGAATTGTTTCGTTCGAGAAGATCCGTTTCCTGATGACGATGGCTGGGAGCTCTCTGCCGCTCCAGTGTCGTCGATAACAGGCGACAGAGGCTGTTCGTTCCTTGGAACGAAGCCAGCTCGTACGGGCTGCTTGGCTATAAACCGAATTTAACTTTATGAGGAAATTAACAACCGGATTGCGAGATCGAGCACGGCATCTTATTAATCGAGAATTTCTTCTTGCGCGTGGTTCTACCGCGTTTTATGTTTTTGCTTGGCGAGCGGACAGCCGTACTGGGTAATTGCGGTGTTTTGGATTAGGAATGGTGCGCGTATTTTTGTTACCCCGCTTTCTAAGTCTCGAGCCTCTCCGCCTGAGATTCGATGGGATTGATAAACGTGAGTTACTCGATCGTATAATGTTAAACGGGGAATAACCGATTCGACTTCGTGGGTAGCTTTGATCGCTTCCACTGATTATTCCGAGTTACGCAAAAGGATACAGTTTCGAATTCAATTCCTGAATTTCTGCGTCCCTTGTCTTGTTATAGGAGAATCTTGATTATTAGATGGTTTGGAGGCGAAGGATATTGGTAAATTTTTTTGATAACTTTCTTATAATTATTTGGTGTTTTGGTCCTTTAATTTTTTTGCGCCATTTTTGGGTTCTTCAATTCTTAAGTCCTCCAATTGTGTTACAGAAAACTGCAGCTGCTGAGTTCTGAAATTTTTTAGAGCTCAAGCTTCTAAATTTTGCTATTTTCAAGTCCCACCACTTTTCAAATTTCTTATTTCTACATTGAATTCTCGAGCTTTTAACTTCTTCACTTTTAGAATCCTAGATATCTGAAACTTTTTCAAACTTCAAACCCTTCACTTCCCAGATTTCTTATTTCTACATCGAACGGTCAATCTTTCAGCTTCTTCACTCTAGAATCCCAAATTTCTGAAATTTCAAGATCACCACCGCTCCAACTCCTAATTTCTAAAATTTAAAAACTTCGAACCCTCCACTTCTCAAATTTCTTATTTCTACATCAAACACTCAATCTTTCAACTTCTTCACTGTAGAATTCCAGATTCCTAAAATTTCAAGATCATCACTGCTCCAATTCCTAACGTCTAAAATTTAAAAACTACAAACCCTCCGCTTCTCAAATTTCTTATTTCTACATCAAACACTGAATCTCTTCAACTTCTCCACTGTAGAATCCCAAATTTCTGAAATTTCACGATCACCACTGCTGCAACCCAAAAAAGTCCTCGTGATACCTTGAACCTGAGTAGGTGTTTATAAACCTTACACGCGACGAATCGACGGAACGACGCGGCTAGCGGTAAAATCGAGCACGGAGGAACACAGTACGGCATCGATGGGATCGCTCGTTAACATCCATGGGGTACCCACGCGGTCGGAGAAGCTTGGTCGGCAATAATATCTCGGCCGATCCACGCCCAGGTGCGAAACGCTCGCGCACGCAGCCATGTTACGCGCGTCCGTTCGTCGCAGAGCGGACGGGGGTGTTCCTCGTAGCGTTCGAACGCGCGTAAACGAGAGACGAAGAGGAAAGGTGGACGCGGCGAAGAAGGGCCCATTAACTCCCTCGTAACTGGGCAGGTGAGGCGAGACGTCCCGTGGCTCGCCTCGCTTTACCGCGCTAATTAACAATAAATAGCCGCGGAACGAAAGGAGGACCTTCTGTTTTCTTCGCTCCCCGTGCAGGATCGTCCAAGGTCTCCTTTTTTTTTTTTTTTCTCCCCTTCAATCGCTGCCTTGTCGTTTTGTCGCGGTTTCGATTATACTAGATCTCTACACTGATACCTGCGCGAGTATGGCTGGATATAAATGTCGCGATTAGGATAGCCTGAAATATATGGTAAGATAGTCCGTAAAGTAGCAAGGCGAATACGTTAGTATTAATAAAGAGAATTCATTTTATGTTGTCCACTACTGCTGATTTCTTTTCCTTCGCGGATTCTCGAGTATTTTAACGGATATATAAAACTGAGGAAGATCAATTAGTAAGTCACTGTCCACCTTCTTTACAAAATTATTTTTTATACATCACGAGAATACACAAGACGAAGAACTTGTCCATTAAATATCTTCTTTATCTTCTCCAAACGTATTAAAAATTGGAAAAGTGTCTTACTATACAAAAATCGTTGTAGAAAAAATAAATCTATAGTAACTGTCTCCCGTTAATGTACGACAAAGCCTGGCAAGTACTTCTGATCTCGATTCTCCATCGAGGTTGGCTCAATTCGACCGAACCGAGTTATCTGGCGAACGCAATCGTCACGCGCGCAGCTCGCACAGGGGACACTACTCCCGCAAGCGCAGGATCAACCCCAGAAACTCTCGTGACATTTGCGCGGCATTTGCATTTTTGAAAGTCCATCTCTCGAGCTCGCTCGCTCGTGTCCACCTTGACGAACCAATAAAATTCGCGCGGTATCGCGATACATATTAACCTTTCGAGCGGCCAGTCGACCGAGGAGCAGAGATCCCTCCGCGCGATAGCCGCGAGTACGTTCGCGCGCTCGTTCGCCCTGGTTGTCTCGCGTCGATGAATCTCGAAGGAAACCCGCGATACCTGCGCGTGCCGGTAGCCAATGGCCCGTCGACAGGCCAGACATTGACATTCGACAGGTTGCACAACGAAAACCAGTCGCGAGTTTAGGTTCGTTCGGTACTGTTCTCGATTCGAGGGGTTTCCATCGATTGGGACTGCTTCTGGCGTCGACCATTTCGAGGGGGAAGCTGTCTTTGGGCTCTGGCAACGAGCGTTCAATGTACTTTCAACTTTGTTCGTTTTTAGTTGCTTTTGTTTTGATTTTAACTAGATAACGTTTAGTCTTCAGAAGAGTTTAAGTTTCGTTCGCTCTGGTTCCGTTGAAGGTTACATCTGACTTTGTTTAGCGATGACGCGATGCTAGTAGGATTGTCAGTGGACTGGATTTTTATTGATTGTATATAAGTATATATCTAAGCTTTTATGGAACTATATGCACTTCTCGACGATTATTTATGATGAAATTTAGTGTATTTGATGCGAGAGATCGCTAAGAATTGCGTGGAACGAACTTGGATGCTATAATGAAAGATGTCTTGGGTGCCTTACTTTCGATAAAACAAACAAATTCGTCTATTGTAATTTTACAAAAACTAGTGAGACAGACGAACATCGAAACTAAATTGATCCACAAAATTATGTGGAAATAACGAAAATTCGATCTGAAACCGCAGGTATCAAGTGCACCCTCGAGGGACACAATAAACCAAAAAAGCAGTTGGACTCGAAAACAAGGAGACCAAAAATTCTGTACAAAACCTCTCAATACTTAATTCTCTTAACCAGTTAACTGTAGAATTTAATTTCAAAAGATCAGCACAGGGTGCGGAATTAAAAACAAGCAACGACGTGTGTACACGTCGAACGCAGGGCAAATGGTACCATCATACATTTTACGAAGGAAACGAGGAAGGATTACATTTTTATTCGTCACAAAGACTAACAATTCGTTTCTGAATATGTTATTCTTGCTAAAAGTTTGAAAATCGTCGAAAAATACTAAAATACATAAACAAGCAAAAATTGAAGATAGCAAGAATAAACAAGAGAAATAAGAAAATAGTTACGAAAATTTAAAAATAGCGGTCGTATTGGTAATGTAAAGAGAATATACCAGCAAGTAATATCCTTAATACATTTTACTGCGATTTCGAGTTTTCATGGTGAATGGTAATTTTTTATTTTACGCGACGAGTATACACGTCGAACGCAGTTAACTGGTTAAACCGCGTAACTTCGTTTAAACAACCATTGCGATGGACCATTTCGCAGTTGAAATCGACCAGTATAATTAAATTTCACGTTCGAAAAGGGAGGGCAGGTCTGATCGAAGATCGGCGATCTGCTCGCGGCGTCCGGATTTAGCCTCACCCCGCGCACGAGGCGGAACGCGTTAATTGTTCGTTCTCGGAAAAAGAGCAGGAACGCGGGAAGGCTACCGGGAATCCGAGCGTGCAGCAGGCGAAATCAGTGAACGGTGGTGACCCGCGGGCACGGGCATTCCGCGGCGAGAGGCGGATTCCGTGAAAAGTCACGGGGCTCGGGGCGCGCGGGCAGCATCCGCGCGTGCATGCATATGCAGGGCGTGTCTAATGCGGCCGCGACTATTCCACGTACCGAGATGCATGTGCTGAAAAATGATCGCCGCCGCCGCGCGATCCCAACAATCCGCTTGATAATACGCAAGCTCGCCCGACGGGAATTAACCTTGCCGGTCGCGTAACGGCTGGAGTCGAACGCGACGCTGATCGCTCGCGTAATTCATTCGATGCAAATCGGCTGACGACGTCTGGGGATCGTTACCAGCATTCGAGCGTCTCTTCTTCGATTCGAAATCGATTTAACGGACGTTCGAACGATTTTCCAGGCAAAATCGTGGTTTTTCAATCGAATCTGAATGGTCCAGGATCGTTACCAGCGTTCGAGCGTCTCTTCTTTCGTCTGACATCGATTTAACAGACTTTCGAACGATTTTCCAGGCAAAATCGTGGTTTTTCAATCGAATCTGAATGGTCCAGGATGGTTACCAGCATTCGAGCGTCTCTTCTTTCGTCTGACATCGATTTAACGGACGTTAGAACGATTTTCCAGGCAAAATCGTGGTTTTTCAATCGAATCTGAATGGTCCAGGATCGTTACCAGCGTTCGAGCGTCTCTTCTTTCGTCTGACATCGATTTAACAGACTTTCGAACGATTTTCCAGGCAAAATCGTGGTTTTCCAATCGAATCTGAATGGTCCAGGGTCGTTACTAACGTTCGAGCGTCTCTTCTTTCGTCTGACATCGATTTAACAGACTTTCGAACGATTTTCCAGGCAAAATCGTGGTTTTCCAATCGAATCTGAATGGTCCTAGTTTTTCGAAAATGTTTTTCAAGACTGTTGGCGGTTTGTTATAGAATATTTTTATGATACGAAAGGAAAGCGTGGATGATAAAGATACTTGCTAACGAACGTGTCGAATGTGTGATTCGTATTTTTTACTTGGATTGAAGTATTCCTAGTCAGAGTCCATTTACATCAGCGTACCCAAGATGTTCATGAACAGAATGGGGATTGAGTTTCCTGGAAATTGAATGAATTTACGCGATCTTCTTAAACTGTTCACGTAACGTGTAGCTGGGGATCGAGCGGTGATTTGATTCTGCTTGGGGACATTATTCGCTGTGAGTACAGCGTGAACAAAGCCGGAGTCACGTATTTAACGTTTCTAACATTTTTATCGGTAATTTTTGTGTAATATTCGAAGCTTGAATATTAAAAATAAACAGTATAGAAATATCTTCATGGATAACAATCGATGTAATTAATGTACAGCAGGAACGAGAATGATTTCAATTCGAGATGAAAATCGGCAACAATTAATCACGGATTGGATATGGCAACGCTTTGAGCCTTCAATTATCAATTGCATTCAGAGTCCGTCAACGGTGTAAAATACAAAGAACGAGCATCGCAACTATTAGTTGTAAATCGCCAAAGGAACACTATAATCGTTCGAGAGCGATGGGAGCTTAACGATAGAACGATGCATCGCGCGATAGAAGGAGAGGTGATCGAAGATCGCGGCAGTCGTTAGTTCTTAAGCGTGCCATTCTCCTAATCACCGTCAGTCACTGACAGAACTTTCCGCGATATGCTGTAATATCTCAGATGAACCGCGCGCGAGCTGGTTTCGCAAGGGACGCTCGGCATGTGGTCCACGTCGCTTTGATCACGTTTGCGTCACGTACCTTCTAATTACTCTTACTTCTGCTGGTTAACCGATCAGACGATGCTCTCTCCCTCTCTGTTTCAGCCACTTTCGTATTTAAATAATTCAGTCTCTTAAGTAATCGAAGAAAGTCAAAGCGTCCTCGACTTTTCCAAGTTCAAACTAGTTCGAAATTTAAATTAAATTAAAAATTTGAAACTTTCTTTACGCATAATCGCTCGTGTGTTAGGTGTTCAATGCAAGTAACACGTTCGAAAAAAGATTCGACGATTTCACAGATTTCTACTCGCTCCAAAACCTTTAAGTAATCCGAGAAACTCGAAAGCGTCCTCGACTTTTCCAAGTTCAAACTAGTTCGAAACATAAATGAAATTAGAAATTTGAAATTTTCTTCACGCGTAATCGATAAGTGACACGCTCGAAGGAACGTCCAACGATTTCACGGATTTCAACTCGCTCGAAAACGAGTCGCGCTCCCACCGCTGGACACTCGCGGCTCAGCAAACAAGTCCCGAAAGATCCATCGAGACTGCAGCCTCGAACGCGTCGCACGACTCGACGGCGTGCGCGTACGAACTCGCAAACAATTTTCAAAGATTCGACGCGGAACGAATTCGCAGGCTGTGCATGTGGAGCAAGTGCGGCGCGCGCGCACGTTCGACACACCCTGGGCGACGCGCGTGTTGCGATCGTGCACGGTAACCGACACGGCCGACGGATCGAGCTGTTCCGAGGGAGATCTCCGGTATGCAGCGGGGCCCACACCTCCACGGCATTGCACCCACAGGCGGTGACCTACACGCGACCGGCTGAGCCGGGCGTGTTGCGCACCACGAGCCGCTCGTATCCCGTTTCCATCGAAAGTTCACACTAATGGCATTTGCTCTACGCCCCAACGTCGGGATTATTACGATTTATTAGCTCACCTATCACGTGGCCCTGTTCGCGGTTCTACGTTCGCGATGCGATTAGGGATTAGCGCGGTCCGCTGAATGAATTCAATCGGCTGCGAGAGGAACGCGATTCGTTATCCTACGGGGATGAAGCTTGTACCGTGTTCCCCTTAAATCGCTTTCGATCCTGTCGTTTCTCAATTAGCTACGCGATCGATCCAAGGCTGCGCGATCAGGGCTGCAAATGTTGGCAAGCGTCGTTTCACTGTTTCTTCGACGATGGATATGTTCGAGAAAATAGCGATCATCGAAATTCTTTGTCGAGTACAGATAAAGGAAACAGAGAAGCTTCGAACGCCATCTCCGTTGTACGATTCCGTTCTATCGAAGGATAACAAAAGCGGAGTTGAATTAGTCGGTCCCTCGCGTGCAAGTAGAAGGAAGTGGTAGTAAAAAAAAAAGCGCGAGGGCGAACGGAAACGCAAATATAAATACGCAGGAACGTGAACGCGGAAGAGGAAAAAAGAAGAGAGGCTTGCGTTCTGGTTTATGGTAGGCGGGGATCATTCGCACCTCGATCCGCGGAGGGCGAGTCGATCGCGGCGCGGTGAGTTAAAGGGAAGGAGTCTGGAGAGCGGACGTAAAAGAATTGGATCGCGTTCCCCGTTCGAACGGGCATAAAACCGTTGAGATAATATTGCCAGATAGGTTATTTATTGATATCTCGAGCGGCAGCGTTGCCTGTTTGGCCGCACGATGCGGCATCACGGAAACCGTCCGCGGCGCGAGCAGATCGCACAATGCCCCCGCCGCGGCGTTTGCATCTCTCTTAACCGCCTTTTGTGCTCCCCAACGGAACCACCGCTCGTCTCTCTTAACATCCTGCTGAAACGGCCGCGCCAACGGTTGATAGCCCTAAGAGATGCGAGCGAGATTCGTCTCGCCCCGTCCGGTACCCTCGTCGCAGGACCTCGAGCCTGGGAAACTCCGACCAAGGATTTTCTCTAACTCGGTTCGTTACACGCTCTCGAAGCTGGATCTAGATGCGAGCCAACGCGAGTCGATTCCAATCTTTTCTAAGCGCGGTGAGAGAGTCGAAAGTGAGCACGCGTCATGGGAAATGAGATTTATTTAATGCTCTCGTCGCCTTCTTCGCGAAGGTGCAAATGGTATGTCGCGATTCTGGCTAATCTCGCGTATTTTATCTTCTTCAGGGATTTTTTTTATCTCTGCATCGTGCGTGCGCAATTTTTACTTCGAGACGTAAAGATATCATCGTTTTTATGTTGCTCAATATTGCGACAAGGATTGTTATAGTTGGTACGCGGGGTTGTGGATGAACTCGCGTGAGATTTACACGCCGTTTCGTTGTTCGACGACAAGTGGTAGATCGATCGCGCGCGTTCCTGCGCAGCGTTCTGATTTCGTGTTTTAATTTGAGAACTTCTCTCGTGACGAATATCTAATCGGACGACTGTATTCTACTTGCGTTGTCAGATCGAGACACTTCGCAGACGAACTTAATTAGCCCCACTCGTGCTGTCTCCGCAGTGGCGGACGAACTGATCGATCGCACGGAATTCGTTCTCAGATCGCGATCGCTCGCGTAAGAATGCTTTTACATAACTCGCCGGGAGGATTTTTCGCGCGGGACCAACCAGCGCCGATCGACTCGATCCCGCGCGCAAGCTCTTCAATTAGAGGGGAATTATCGTAAACGGTGTGCGGGGCCGTAAAGCCATAAGCTTATCGAATCAATTTCATCTACCGTTTCATCATTCCCGGTGAAACGCACGGAAAAACTGGGCACCCGTGCAGATTTATCGCGTTCATAAATAACAGGCGAAACATCGCGAGTTTACAAGTTGAACCTGAACCATGGTTTACGAGGCTACCCGTGCGCTCCTTCGCGTGCTTCCGCGAGATGTCTTCCTTATTGACTACGGAATTGTGGCCCGTAATTAACTGCGGCCAGCCATGAGGCCGCGATAAAATAGATATTCCGGCTGGTTTACGAGAGAGAGAGAGAGAGAGAGACCGCGTTTTAATGCCGGAGAGACGGCGCGCGTGCAATTCGTCGTTAGAAGACGTGTTAATCGTGCATATTCCCGGCGCATAAACCCTCAGGTTGCGTTTGATATATGCGCAGAAGCGTCGCGACCGTTCCTGGCCCTATCGCCGGCGAAATAAGTCCGCTCGAACGGGCCCGGTGGACAGATTACGAGTTTTCTTGCGCCTCCCATCTGGCTGTGAATGAAATGAGTCACTTGTAACGGTAGTTCCTCGAGGCGTTCGCAGCCGAGCGACCGCCAGCTTCGTTTCAGGGGAATTCATTGGTACCAGTCCAGTTTCAAAGGATAAGGTGGGGTCGTTTGTCTTGTCCGGTGGAACGAACTTTCCGGAAATCGTATCGCGACCCGTTAAGTATTAATAAGTGCACGCTGAGCGTACAGGGCGGAGCTGCTCGAATTATCACCAACCTGAGAGGCGCGCATATTTTTAAATAAATATTAATCGCGTACGGTGATTACGCTCGTCGTAACGATCTCTGTGATTTTCTTCGTCCGTCATTTCGTTTCTCGTAAACTGAAGAATGTCGCGTGAGGTTAATAACTCCTCGAGAAAATCGATCTGAGATACGATAAACCCCTTCGTATTTGTCATTTATTGTAATAACCAGCCGTATCGTGGATAAATGATTGAATTTATGACGAACACATTTATCGCTTACGATCATTCAGAAGGTATCGTTAGTAATGAAGATACACATTCGTACTCGACTACTTTATCATTTCATTGCAATTTCTTTTTATTCGACACACGTGTTTCGCCAAATCACTGTAAAAAGAAAACCACCCCGATCAGGTTCATCGAAAATTCTCGACGATAAATCAAAAAGCCCATCATTTAGAAGGTATCGTTAGAAATAAAGATATACATTCGTACTCGACTACTTTATCATTTTATTGCAATTTCTTTTTATTCGACACGCGTTTTCACCAAGTCACTATAAAAAGCAAACCACCCCAATCACGTTCATCGAAAATACTCGACGATAAATCAAAAAGCCCATAACTGGCTCGCTGGTGTGCCTCTCGACGTCGACTAAAAGAAACGCGTTCGCGTCTAAAAGAAGCCAGGACTCGCGAGGAGAGAAGGTGAGGGCCCGCCGTCAGGTTCCCCGTTTAGGGTGTCTGAATCAGCTCGGTCCATCCGCGGTGGCCGTTCTTATTTGGCGAGACGAGACGCTACTTGTCGCGTCGTTACGCCCCGTAACGGTAAACGCGGCGCGCGTCGGTAAGTTCGTCGAGTTTACGCGGCGTGGCCGCGTAAAAAAAAAAAAGGGCTTCTCCTCGGAGGCGCGGAGGAGTCTACGTGGACGCGCGTTCAATATGCAAATCGCTGCCTGGGCCCGCTGAAAACGGAGTGAGAGGGCGGCGAACGGGCGGCAGAAATTGGAAAGCGCCTTGCAACGGGTCCCAGCAGCCTAGGCGCACGCCTCTACGTGCTTCCACGCGCTTTTACACGGCTCGACGTGCTTCCACGGGCTTCCACGCGCGGACAGATCCACCGAGATACGATTCCGCGCGTGAGAACGGATAGATCGCGCGCGCCTACGTGGTTAACACCTACACGCTCGAGCCTACGTGGACGAGGGATTTTATGCGCCGTTTCGAATGCTCTAGAATATGGGCCATTGATAAAAAGCACGGCTTCCAAGTTCGAGAGAGTCGTTTGGGCTCGCGGTACGAAGCGTGCGCCTCTTTCGCGCGATATACATCTTTGGCGTTCGCACGTAGGAGCGATTATTATGTTTCTCGTGGTTTATGGAAGATATGTTTGTGTGCAAAAAAAATTAGCGGAACTCGATGACGCATGACTCTTAAATTTATGCAGGATTACAGTGAAATGTATTGAAACACGGTTTCGATCCAAGGATTGTGAGGAATCGATGTGATTCATGTGACAAATCGCGAATGACAACGTGAATCATCGATGGAATATTTATTCGCGGACACACGGCTTAAATCATCCAGCGTGTCGCGAAAAAAAGCTGAATGCGTCTAGCTTGGAGTATTAATACAAATACGCGTGATGTCATCGACACATTTTCCAAAGTTCACTCGTATCCTTGAACTTTAGAAACGACGCGAGTTAATATTCCATGGTTAATCGATTAATACCATCATTTCCTACATCTGCTCTCTGTATCGCCATTCGATTCACCGAATGAGACGCGACTAATCGAATCATCGTAATCAGCGCTAAAAAAAAAGGAGAAAGAACCGCTCTCGAGCGTGCAACACGATTCGTTAGTGCCTCTGAAATCGACAGGATCGCGTTCTCGAACGAAACCAGAAAGCAAACTCAGAGAACGATCGAAGAGCATTCATAAAAGGCACGATGTCCCGCGAGGCGCGCGCCGCGCACGGATCGATATTAGCCGGCACGCGATTGGCTGCAGATGGATCGATGGCGCGTGCGCAAACCACGAAGAAACGAGCAATTAAACGCGCCGCGTAACACATTTTCCGAATACGGCGCCGAAGGCCCGCCGTGCTCGGAATTGTTTACGCGACGCGTAGCCTCCGCGAGGTTCCTGTCCATCTCGAGCTGAGTTGCATCGATGGACAGGCATTTTATCTAGCCGCGATGGAGGCGGAGAAATCGCGAGGTGATCGATTGGGAAACGATCCATGGTCCATGTTCTCGATCGACTGTCGCTGCAAGAGTCGAGTTTTCTGTTTCTTTTTCATGGACAGCACTGATATGCTGTTTCTGTCTGATCAATTAAAATTTACGATAACGCGTGAGTTTCTCGTGCCATCGCTGAATAAAACCGAATAATTATCGCGAATTCGGTATATAAGAAGAGATTTTTTAATTTAAATAATTTCTAACTGCATAAGAGTTTCAAAGGGCTTTTTTCGTGCAGGATAAAGGAATGCATCGATCGTTAATGGCTACAAAAGTACAGCCTGCGATTTAAAAGAAAAGGATACGAGTACCCTTTTAGAATGCACCGGTGAACAAGAATACCTAAAATTAATATTCCGCGAGTAGCTAAATTACGAACCATTTAATTTCGTCCTATAATCGTTAATAAAAAATAAATGCGTAACCCGAAAAGCAATAAATTAATCAGAAACATTAACCTACGTCCATAATAACAAAAAAAAAGAAGCTCTACAAAAACAGTTCCCAGAGCCATAAAATCGTAGCCGTACAACCGCTGAATGAAAGTAACGCGAGTCAACCGCTGGCAGAGAGTCCATTCAATACCTCGCGCAATTACTATCTTTAACGTCGCGATTATCGTTATTGGTATCGATTAAAACGAGAGTCGCAGAGCGAGCGGCCCATCGATCCTCGCCAAGCCTCCTCTCGAGTCCACCTGAAGTTGAGAAGGTCGCCGCGACTGGTTATGTAATTAGTCGAGGAATAGGTTGTTACGCGAGAGCGCCGCGGTGCCGCGTGGGTGGTCGCGGCTGGCGAACGGTGGCACAATACCAGTCGCACACGTTACACGTCGATACCAGGGATCGACGGTAACCTATTACTCACCGGTTCCCTCGCATGCCTGTCGTCTCTGTTTCCCGTCTGGCATTCGACGGGGCGCCAGCCCAGTGCGGCGTAAAAGCTCCTGCGAATAAAGTAGCTGGCGAAATGGAACCAAAGGGGATTGCGTTTCGACGCTTCCACGCCCCTTCTTCTTCGAACTGAAGCGGCGTTGCTTCTGTTTGCTGTAAAGATGGAGGAAGAAAGAAGGAAGGAAAAGAGAGGGGAAGAACGTTTCGTCCTGGGCCTGCTAGTGGACTCATCAGTGCGGCTACCTAGCAGGCCCTGCCTTAGACGCTGGGATATTAGGGACAGGTCAGAACTTCTATATATTGGAAAGGATGGGTCATCGAGTACTTTCAGAAAAGTGTAAACGCGCGGAAGGCGGAGTTGGGATGGGGTAATCGAGGTGGATAAGTTTGGGAGATTCATTTTTGTCGGTCAACCGGGTGTTTTGCGTTACTCATTCTCAACTGAACTCGTTCACCCTGTTTCTCTTGTATACATTCCTACAAACACTCGTGGTCACGTCCATGTTAGCGTTGCGCACTCTCAACTGAACACTCATTCGCCCTGTTTTTCATGCATTCCTCATGCATACATTCTTTAAATACTCGTGGTCACGTCCATGTCACCCTTATCATTCTTAGTCACACGATCCTATTGCTGTATCTTGTTATTCAGCTTCGAACACTCCTCTTTCCTGTCACCCTAAGTTTTCACGCACACCCAGGCATGAAACCATCCACGCTCTACACATATACCGCGCATATGCTTCAATACATATTTAAAGTAGTCCACATCGCGCGCGCGTATAGGATCAAGAACGATCCCCTGCGTGTATCAACACTTTTCATAACCACCGTGCGCTACAAATTCCTTCGATCGCCCGCTCGGCTCTGAAAATGGTAGCAAACGAGTCTCGGATGGCCGTTCAACGCTTCCCAAAGAGTACACCGGCAGCATGATGCACGGAGTGTCTCTGGGGTCCCACGAGATCACAGAGATACAATCCAGACCGTTTTGTTCCGTACATGCTAAGTATGTTACAGGTAGATTACACTCGCGCGTGTTTCAGCGAACATAATCGCCTCCATCCCCGTTGCGCGACCCACTTCGCAAGGTCGTGGGATCAAGTATCCAGGGGACTCGTAACCTGCCGTTGTTCATTGTGCTTCCCCAGGAGAGATCCACGCGTGCCACCTCTAATCCCGACGAACTTGGCGAACTTCGAACCGACGCTCGAATAGGCCATCGCGCAGGGGAATGGTATTCGAACGGAACCTTTCGGAACACGCTTCGCCCGACAGAAGTCGATTCGCTCGATTTCGAAGGAGACCTGACCTTTCCAGTGCGCGGTCGTGAAGAAATTCACACTTTCACCGCAACATTAAAAACTCTCTGTCGATCCACTTGTTGCGAACCTTGTCGCGTCGCGTTTCTACCATTTTTTATTGTTATCCTGTAAGAAATGGCGGAAACGGTTATACTAGAATCGATGGCTAAGCGATACGGGTGCTTGAATATTTTATTCGATGTACGATCGTGTCTTCTTAAGATGTTCGTGTTAGCATCGAGGACACCCCTAACGCCCATGGCCTGTCCGATTGTTTTAGGCTAAACCACAAAGGGAGATGGTACAGTTGTCGGATATTAACTCACTATTTCATGAGCCATAGCTATCATCGCTATGCTTTTTAAATATCGATTCATCTCAAACATTCATATCTCTCAAATATTACTCATTCCTTGCGTCACTTCGAGCCTAGGTCCCATCTTTGACATTTGGCTACTCCCTTCAATCTATGAAACTACCCTCTTCCACGCTGTTTACAAGATTCTTTAAATACTATGCCTGAAAAGCCAGAGCAGCTTTCGTATTCATAATTCAGTATTCAACACTTCACGCAAGACTATATACCACGTACCTTTCGAACAAAACCTTTGTTTGAAATTTAAAAAGTGTTGTACTCAGTAAGAAAATGCACATGGCCTTCTTTTATGAACTCCTTTCTTAGAATCTCCTCGATCAAAGTATCACAGAATTTCTATGGTACTTTTACTAATTAACCCTCTAGAAAATAACCTTTTATGCGACATCTCGTAAACGTTGCGACAACTTGGTGTATCATAAAAAGCGATCGTTTCACCGTTAAAAATACCAAAGAACAATCCTACACACAGTCAAAGGATTAGTCCAGCAATCTCCCATCGACTGATAACCGTTTCACACGAAGCAATCCCGCGCAAACAAAATTCCACAGTCGAGACAAGGCTCGCCGGTCGGCGCAGTCCGGCGCAGCGGCGCGCAAGGACGCCCAATGGTCGGGGACCACTCGAACAGGACAAGTACGGTTATTGCGCCACTTGTCGTTCTCCATATTGGAAGTGGACTGGATAACTTTCAGGAGCCGTGGTCGATTGCGAAAGGCAAACAATCGGGCCGCGACGAGAGACGAAGCCGGCGCAAGGTGTCTCGTGCACCACGGAAAATACGAGCGGGCGGTATGTTTGCGCGAGGAAAATAAAGGGTCCCCTCCCTCGATCGGTTCTACGCTTTCGTGGCGGCGAGCCGGAACAATGGCCCCGCGGGTCGATCGATCGTCGTGCACCAGCGGCTCTCGATCGTTATCGAAATTCGAGGTCGATCGTTGGTCGCTGTGGAAGGGGGCTGTACACAAGGAAAGAACGAAAGAAGGAAAGAAAAAGAGGAAAAACGGCGAGAGAGGAAGGAAAAAAGGATCGGTTATTGGTATTTCGCTCGAAATCGCGGCGCAACCTGTTTTGCACGGCCGATGGGAGAATGGAAAGGCGAGCGGGTGCCGTGGTCACGCGCAAAGCTCCGCCGGTTTGGAAAGAATCGCGCTCCCTCGTCGTGGTAGAGCGCGGGAAATATGATGGCCGCGCTAAAAACGAGCGGAATAAGGCCGCGATTATGAACGCGGCGCGGTTCGCGTGGAATGCGCTCCGATTGTGGAGCACGCTTTCTCAGGCTTTTGTCCCGCGGCACGCTCGCGCGTTCTCCGCTGCCCGTGGGCGTTCTGCGATGCGCGCGATCAGAGGTAATTACCAGTCGCTGTACGCGATCGCCTTTGGTACTGAGCTTGCGTCTGGCTGCGCCTCGATCGATCTAGGAAAACTGTTTTCCTCAGACTTTAAAAAAAACATCTTAACTGTACAAATGATTATTATTGTATATCTCAACTTTTATTTCCAGTCGATAAGAAAATAGTGACACAATTTTGTATTGCTACGTGTGTAAAAGCTTGTAAAAACGGTGAAAATTCCTGCAATTTCGTTGAAAATCAACTCTCGACGGAACGCCAAATTCCCATCGCAAGATCGCACGGTCGTTGGCATACCAAAGGTGAAAGAACCAGTCGCGAGCTTCCGTCGGATAATTCAATGAAGAGTCTCGAATCGGTCGAACCGTTTGTCGAGAGCGCAGCAGCGTCGATCGCGCGGGAAGAAGAAGAGGCGACCGGGTAGGATTGAAATGGAACCTCCGCGAAGAGCAATTAAGCTTTTCTCTTTGCGTCGTTGTTGCAATTACCATAACCAGAATGTCGCGATCGCGTAGCGAATCGTATCATTATGATACGTGGCGAGCACACGTCCGTCTCTTGTCAGGGCTCATCGGGAACCGCCGGATCGGCGTTCCCCGGCGCCATTTTTTCCTTGTTTGCGGTTTGCAAATTGCGACACTGCCCCGTACTGATTTCCCTATCTCCGTGTTTCTCTTTGTGGGGAGGCACCGTGCAATTATTTGCATACCAGGGACCATTCGAACGGCCGATTCGAGAATTCTCGACGCACGGGACGTGACCAACAGACGCGTACCGGGCGATTCATAATGTTGGCTACGAGTAGTCTCTACTGCTCCTATCGAATTCGATCGATTACAATGCTACGAGTGTTCGGTGAACCTTTTCAGATTTTCATTTTGCGTATTTCCTCTTTCTCTTTTTTGTAATACGCTTCTGCAATGAAACAGTGACGGAATACGGGTTGAGAAAGAGTTTACGCTAAAGTGGGTGACTTTGATAGCTCTTTTTGCAAAATATTCTTATTCTTATCTGTTATCGATAGTGTAATTTTTGCAGTTTAGAAAGAGACCGTGGAGTTTTGTAGAGATTTAAGAAGAAGTAAATGTACTCCAGTTTGGAACCAGTTCTTTCGAATGCAAATGTACTTCATTAGTTTCAATGATTAATTAGAAATGCAAAGTGGAATACGAGGTAGTTAAATGCTACGTTAGTTATATGTTTACATCCTTTGATAAATCTCAAAAATTTGTGTAATCTGTTAGAATAACCACATTCGTTCTCATCTAATTATAAAAAGATAAATAAATTCAGAATCGTAGCAACAACTGTTAAAAGTTAAAATTCAACATCGAAACACAAGATTTCCTCCCCTCTTCGAACGAGTCCCTAAAACTCGCGAAAAACGTGCCGATTCTTCTGAAACAACCCGTACACTGCTAATAGCGGCGCATTTTCGATTCGTTCGAAAGTATTCCCGGTATCAATCGTCGGCTGCCCGCTGATTCACGCCACGAATAACGTATTATTACAATGTTACATACCTTAGCGCGGGTTTCATTCGAATTCTGTTGCGTGCCTCTCGAAACTAATCGTAAATGCACATCCCCGACCGAGTAACGCGGCCCTCGAACCCTCCCCTTGTTAATACGTCCGCGGAAATTGCACGCTCCCCTCGTTCCGTGCGTCCACAAGATGGCGGTTTCAATGCGGGACGGCATAAACGTTTTGGTTCGGTTGAGTAGTCGAGTTAGGTTGCGCTTTGGGGTGCGACTTCGCTTTTTCAGCGCTCAGACAATTCCCTCACTTGCATATTTTATTTTGAAATATCGATTTTTCCATTTAGCTTTCGTAAAATGGGGTAAACTGAATGGAAGTTTCGTTTTAACCCTGTACGAGTCGATTTTTTTTATTTGTGGATAGCTTGCAATGCGTTAACTTTGACACTTCCTGTTGCTAATGCTACCAACTGTCGTGAATATTGTTACTAGTTATCTCTGGAGCATTATATAATAAGATATATGCATCATCTCGTGAGAAAACTAAGATTGCTTGGTAAAATGTCGACATATTAATTGTTACATAAAAGTTACACGAGCGCATAGAGGATTAAGTTGCGAGGGTACAGACATTTCTGCCGTGAACTTTTAGCATTCCAGTTGCCTATTAGAATTTCTATTTTTATCAATTTTAGGAGTAGATAGAGGCAGGCTCACGAATGGTACTTTGGTTTTAAATCACACGTGTAATTTTCTTTAATTATCTTTGTTGTTAAGAAATCGTCTCTTTTAAGGGTGTTACGTATCCAGGATGAGAAATTGTATATCGTTCTTCGTTCGTAATGTGGAATTTGTCCTGGTTCTGAAGTGAAATATGCTTTGTAGGATTTAAAGAATGTGCTCTGTGCATTTCTGCATAGTTCTTGCAGCTATCGGTTCCATAACGAACACGGTGATTTTCTTGTCGTCTGAATAAAATGGAGGATCGAGGATTATCTACCGTGAAGTGAGAGAAATACACGTCCACGTAACTTCGTCGTACAGTTCATTAAATATACACGCAAACGTATTAATAAATTTTAATTAAGAAGCTAATTAAATACGAACCGTCGCGTTATAAACCCAGAATTTGTTACATATTTTTTATACTCGAATTAAAATTAATTAAGCTTCAGATTACAAGATTAACTTTAATCAACAGTCAATCACATGTAAGATGGGCAAATCAATTTTAATTAGAACGTAATTCTAGCAGCACCCTAGCGCAATGCTACATTTTCTCCGCGTTAAAATGCAACAATTCAGCTAGAAACGTAACCAGGCGCTCGATTCTAATCGAAAATTGAGACAACACTCGGGAAAGCGATTTTCACGCGCACGTCCCGCGTGCGGCGCACAGTCGTCCAATTTGCAGCTGAGATTCGATGATTTCACTTTTCCTGTTGTTCCTAGCCGTCGATCGAAACGCGGTTATGTAACGTGGTTGTGCAAATACGGTGCACATGGTTTATATCAAATTCATCCAGCAGCGTGTCGAAACGTCGTCGTGGATCCGGCAATACGAAACTCGCGTTTTCCAGCTGCGCCGCGCGATCGATAAATTACTATGTTGCGAGCGCGCGGCCATTACGCGCAGACATTCCTCCTCTGTGCACCTTGAATGGCGAACGCGTGTCCCGTGTGCCGTTTTTCAGGTGCACGGCAATTTTCAGCAACGCAATAATTGCTTCGATAAAACTTTATCGTCGTTAATTATATTTTTCGCGAACGGTTAACCTCGGTTTCGAAACCGTTCGATCGTCTCTAGGCCGTTTCAACGATTTCCTCGACGGGAAACGGTCATCGCTCGAGGACAAATTGAAACGTGCAACGGTGATCTCCCGCGTTTCTAATTATGGTGCACGTTTCGAGAGTGCAACAATCCGTAAGAGGATAAATTGATAATGTTGCAAAATTGATAGTCTGATGAGATCATTTATTTGCCTGAAAGTGAATTTCGCAGATACATAATAGCAAGTATTCAGATCCTCGCGACGTATCGAACGAAACTACTACTTAATGCTTTACTGATGTTTCATGTTCACCGCTAGTTTTCATTCTAAATCGCTAAGTATGCAAGAATGACATCTTTTCAATCTCTAAAAGAAATCACGATAAATACAATAATCACCTAACAAATTTAATATTCGTGAAACCTCTCGTGAACGAGGACCAGAAATTAATCCCACGTATTATTTATTCCAATTTACACCAATCTCTTTCTCCATTCCTCGCGTTCGTTATCCTCCACACGACGATCCTAACTTTCGAACGACACACAGTACACACCAATGTCTCCTCTACGAAGTTTCTAACCTCCGACTCAATCTCCTCGACTCGAAAACTAGTATCGCGAACGCAGCAGAAGGCGTTCGTCTCAACCGGACCGTACCGCTTTTCCGGGAAGCGTACCCGGCCCAGCAGCGCTACGCCCGTCGCCATTCAATTATCCTAACTGGACGGCACTTTTCCACTTCCTGTACCTTATTACACCGCGGCTTATTACAATATTATGCAAACACGGTGGCTCATTACGACCGCCGCGCCGCGGGCGAACCGCGACACGCATTCCTCCGATGACGTTTTCCCACCGGCCATCCAATAACATTTCAAGCGCTCGTCGCCGTCGGACCTCCTCCCCAGACGCGACAGTTCCGTCTAATCAGCTCAGGAAATAGGTCCACTCGGCTCCATTCATGGTCCCGCGAGCGGACTCGACGTTCGCCACCGATAAGATCAGCTGCTCGTTCGGTTCCTGCGTTTCCATCGTTCCATCAATCGCGCCTCAACCCCTGCTGGCGCGGGTCATTATCATAACCGGAAGGCGGCCCGTGTCGCGTGTTATTGCCGCGTTACGCGAGCACCGCGACGCTTCGTCAATCATTATCGCGGTGACGTTCAGGGGAAAGTCTCGTCTCGCACCTTCTGTCTCGCGGTTTCTTTGTTCGTAAAGGGACGCGAGGTTGCTTGGAGGATGTTTGAGACATCGAGGAGCAATTTGTGGACCACAGAGTCGTTGGATGTGATCCACCTGTGCTCGAGCAAGATCGCTCGAGGCGCCACTCGGTTCCTCGTCGCAGGGACCAGCAGAAGGGACGCGAAGGATGTATGGGGTACGTGCAATGATCAAGTATACACTCAACGAATGTGTTGGTTCACTTTTCGTTTCGTTCTCCTTCTGATCGAGCTTCTTCTTGGCCTTTTGTAGTTTTGTTAATGTCGTTGAGTATAGTTTGTTTAGCCGGTGTGTAGGGTGCGAACGATTTCATTGCGACTGGGTAGAGTCGAAACCTGAGATGTCACTGTGGATAATCGAAAATATTCCAAATTGTACGTGTAAGAGTATGTGCGTATATGTATGTGAGTACCTGGAAAGCAAGGAATGAATAGAAATACAGGAAAAAGGATCGAGAGGGTTTAATAAGTCGAAATCTGAATTAAGAATGTCTCTGCGTGCGACAACCTCGTATACTAATTTGTTTGTCTAAGGATATGTCTCAGTATCCTGTCTAGAAAAGTGAGAAAATTGTTAGAACCAATTGTAGATCCTAAATTTAAAGAAAAGTTTATCAGTCATCCATTTAGGTCTAAGTACTCGACTATAATAAGTATAGGCATTACTATTTAATATTGTAATCTGGCACATTTGTATTTTGCAGCTATAGATGTAATTAAATACGAATGTATTCCACGATTTATCGAATCGTACGATCGTACAAAATTACCGGCGTACGATGAACAGGATACAACGAGACTTCGCGCGTATACACATTCATTAATGTTTCACGAAGGCGGAATTTAAAATTACACGAGAAACAGTCGATAATCGTTTCCTTATTACCCTGTTTGACCAACACGCCGTGGAAGGTTGGACGAAATCAGTCGTTTTCTAGGCAAGCACCTCCGTTTCCGCGCCGCCGCCAGGGGAATAAGTTATGCGTGGTACCAGGTTTATCGACATTCGTGTCGTAAATCGGTCCTGACATCCTGCGGAATGAAATCAGCGGTTGTCAGAGGACGAGCCGTTATTACCGCGAATAGTTTTCGCGCGTGGATTTGGAGAACGCTCGTGGATCATGTTCGTACAGGTTGACAGGTGTCTCTTACTTGGTAATAATCGTCGTCGCGCCGTCAATGTGTCCGCAATTATGCCCACGCGTCCGCGGATCGTTTCGAATTTACCGCCAACGCGAAACGGACACGCGCTGTTCGGTTGGACGAAAAAGTTTGCCGTACAAATTCTGTTGATTCGTGTAGACTGATCGATCAGCCAAGATTTAATGAGAAGTTAGTTTGCAGGCAGAAAGTTAAATGATCGTGGAACTTTATAGCATAATTATTCGATAACATAGTAATCTCTCATAGTTTTCTCCAGCTGAAGATCTCTCGATCAACAACTATTCGATATTTTCCTTTCAGGCTTTGCAATTGAATAGTTTTGCTTTTGGAATTTTACAATTTTTGCAATAGCGTATAGAACATAATTATCAAGAAAAGTGTGTAGAATTTAAGATGCATGATGTAACGAAGCAATGAATGTAATTATTAGGGAGTTCAGGTTACAATTTTTCTTGTTTTCTTCGTTTTACAATGAGAATTTCAACGGTTTGAACAGGAAGTTCAGCGTGGGGTGTACACGCTCCACGCAGCAACGTGTCAATAATAAAATATCTAACATAATACTATACATTACATATTAAAATAATACGATATCGTTTCATGGGCACGTGTATCACTTTCACCCTTTAGTATAACTAATTAAATATCCTTATCTCAATACAAAAATATTTTTCTATTATTTAAATTCTGTAGTTGGTTCTAAAGGTTAAATATTTCTTTTTAGAGTTGACGGACGTAAATTGTTAACGACAAAAGAATTTAAGAGATATTTACTTTGATGAATATTCATATTAAAAAAAAAATTACAGAGAACATGGATGACGATAGAGATTAATTTCGAAAAATGTGCACGCGACGTGCTCGTTCGTCGAGGAGTCGCGTCACGATGCGCAGGTTAACACGAGCAGAAATTTTTCCGCGTCTCGTCGACATTCTTTCGCGTTTAAGGTTATCAGTCCCGTGTGAATCACCGTGGTGAACGTATTATTGTGCAACGACGTTACAATGTCAGCTTCCTACTCCGACACGGCGCGCTGAACCTTTATTAGCAAATAAACACCATTCTTTATCTTAACCTACTTTTCCGACATTCATTTGCAAGCTACGCGTACTATCCGTTATTTTCTACAATTCTACTGCTCCGATCTCACTCTGTCTGATTTAAATATCAGTTCAGCATAACGAGTAAGAACTTCTAATCCTGATTCGACAAACGATAACACTAAATTCCTTTCACTTCTTGATCATAACGAACATTATTGTTCACCGTTACATACAAGTACGCGTGTTAATTTTCAAATGAGAACACGATCGATTAGTACTCCTAAATCGTTAAGACGATCACTGCGTGGCGCTCTGCCAGTGTCTCCCTACTTACTTTCTACTCGCTCGCGGTTACCACGTCCCTTCGACTTTCAACCCACCTACGTATCCGCAGATACTCTATCACGGTTTGCTATAAAGTATCTCTTCGCAACGTCACATCGCGCAAAATCTGCCCACGCTAAACAAACAGGCGTCGTGGCATCATCCGATATCATTCACACTGAGAAACGAGTTCAATGACCGATTTCCTCGGCATCGTATCCCGTGGCATTGATTAGCTGGAACGCCGCGTGTCGTGGATCGCGAAACGATCGTAAATTTTCGTTAGCATTCGATGGTGCTGGTGAGCAGTCCCGACGGATTCGTTGCGCGTGTCAAACGAACCAATTTCTGGGGAACTGAGGTCGTGGCGAGCACGAATTTCGCTCGAAACGTTGTCGACAAGTGTATCGTTTGATATCAATTTTTAATCAGAGAAATCAGAGAAATTGTGATATTTTTTTTATATATCGTTTAATTAGGGTATTTTTATATACTTATCAGCTTCCTCGTTAAATGTTGCATCCTTATATGGAAATGCTAAAGACGACTTTTTTCTTTTGATGTTTTAAATGTTGGATGAATACCAAAGGAAGACGAATCTTTAAGAAATCAAACTCTAAATTTGTTTATAGAAGTTATAGGATATTTAATGCTGGCCATTTTACATTTTTAGAAGTAATGTAAGTAATTAATGTATTAAAGACTGATATAGTCACCAGTCAGTCCATTTCGTGCTTCACCTTCGGTGTGGAGATGGTCGCTACCCTATAATAGGGGTAGGATCCTTGAAAAACCTATCGAAGTAACGCTCGAGGTTACTAATTAAGTGGATATGGTGTTATGGTACTTCATTAGTTATTGAGTTAAGGTATTAAAATTACAAATCTTTAATATCACACTCGCTGTACTTAGAAAAATTAAAGTAATAAGGAAAAAGAATAAATAACTACTTATTTACGACCGTACCATAAACTTAATTCTATAATTAGCAGGGTGACCATTTTCTCGAGGCGAAATTAAAAACTGAAAAATCTTTTTATAGAATTGAATTTTCTCATATGCTTTCCACATTACTGTATACCTGTTACAACTGATATTTCACTAGACTCTTTCATTTTAATTATCTCACAGCCAAACGTGAAAGAAAACATTTTCATACCTGAATTTCACTTATAATTAACGCAGAAAGAATCTCAGCATTATATAATTAAATTTCCACGTATACTGTCTTACAATCTTTGATCATCATACACGTTCTATTTAAAAAAAAAAAGAAAAGCATGGTATTTACAGTTTCATCCTTATTACGATAAAAACTACCGTCGTGAGTTCAATAGGTGTGAAAATTGTTTCTGCTCAATCGATTCATCTTAAAATTACAGCTTCGCCCATTTAATTGCAATAATAATCATGTAAGCATGCAATTATGCAATTTTCACTTAGCAAATACGCACTGTCAGTACTGTGAGATATTTCTTAATTAAAGACAGTTACAAGAAACTTAGAAATCGGTAGATAGCTCTTTACAAACGAGATGTTTACTCAAGACGTACTGACACGATGCTTTAAAACATTCGCTCGAAAAACTCGTTCATTAATCTCGCATCTCAGATCACTCTGCACGTAACATGAGATATAAATTATTGTTTCACGATAAAAGGATAATTCCATTACCCTTCGATAACGAATATACTTTGTTAAACACGTGCATATATTGCAGAGTAAAAAAATGCAAGAAAAAAGCAAAACGAATCTAAAGAATGTTAAAGGGAAACCTTTTACACCCCCGCTCGGCGCGATTCGAAGCGATTTTCTCAATTGAGATAAGGTCGGCTGCCGCCTAGGCGTGGTAGATCGAAGCGACCCACCTTTTCCACCGCGCAGCTATCCCGAGGAGGAAGAAAAGGAAAAAATGACAGCAAGCCAGACAGAGACGACGGAATTGAGAGAGAGAGAGAGAGAGAGAGAGAGAGAGAGAGAGAGAGAGGAGGGAGTCGCATTGTTCTCCGCGTTTATGTGCAAATACGAAGGTTGCGATATTAAAAGGCGCGCCGGATGGTGAAAAATCGGCCGCGAGATCGAGATGCTCGTAAATTGTCAGGGTAATGATTATTTATAACTGGCGCGTAGCCGCGTTTACGAGCGGCCTGTCGTGACCCGAAGGGACAGTTAACATTTAATAACATTTCAATTACGCCGCACGGTGACCGTGCCACTCTCCGTTCGACTCGCGTTAAATCAGCCTCGCGGATCGCGTCGAGCGCGGCGCATTGTGCACGCGAAACTAACGCTTAATGCGTTTCTCCGCGTTAATCTTCTCGGTTGTTGCAAACGCTCGCTTTTCGATATCGCAAATCAATCGCTTAAACGCGTCGAGAGATTCGTTTCATCGTAGGATAAATTACTCTAACGTGGAGTACAGTTACAGTTGTGGGAATTGAAAATTCTAACATGGAATTTCGGTTCTATCGCGTGCCGTGCTACGATTCATAGAGCATCTGCGAAGATACTAAAATATAATAGAAGAGCAAAGAATTAGCTCGTAGAAAATAAAAAATTTACAATATTATTCTATAGAAACGTCCGTTTCACTCGGTTTCGTACAGTTCTCGATTGTTATGGATTATAGGATGTAAGGGCTATTTTTGAGAAAGAGAATTTTAGTTGTACCATACATTTTCTAATTTAGTAGGTTTAGTCATTCCTCAATTCTCAATAGCAATTACCCTGTCGTAAAAAGAGGTGGTCAGCGAATTTCTGAACACCAAATGTTTGGGACCAGCAAGCACCCTCAGAACCAAGAACTTCGTCATCCCTTCTCTACAAATGTACCAGCAATACTAGAAAGGATGACAAAGTGGCTTCTAGAGAAGTATTAGAATTTGATGAAAAAAAGTACAAAACCACTTGGTTGGAATCAGTCAAGCAGGAAACAGCCAGCATCGAGTTATTAAGTAACCGATAAAAGGACGTATACATTAACAAGAAACAGTGAACTCAGCTCGAGCGTTCGTACACCGAGCGAGAGCCACCCTATCGTTACGCTCGAAGAAACCTCCCCCAGCGGCCGTAACCGACTCGGATCGCACCGTAAACGCTTCGAGCCGGAATAAATCACGGGACCGCGGACGATCGATGTCCAAGCGTCGATATATCATAAAGCGACCCGACAGGATAATAACAAGTTGGTTACCGATTCCTTGGAATCGGCCGATTATTTCATAGGGGACGATAACGCGCGGCGTGGCGCGGCGCGTTACGTTGCATACAATGGGTTAGGCGGTCTGCGTCGATGAGGCGTGCGTCACCCTCGCTCGCTTATAAATCTGCTCGAAGCGGCGCGGATCCGCTCGACTTGTGCCAGCGAACCGGACGAAGGAGACGACTTAAAACATCGTTTTTCTCTGCCCGGATAAGGGGCCAGCTTATGCGCGGCTAGGCGTGGTGGATTCGAGCGATGTAACTCACCGCGGCGTGACAACGAATCCCCCTCAAACTCTCATTGTTCGTCGCCTAGCTGGATGGAAGTATAGGGTGCGATGGAGTCGGTTGGGTCGTGCTTCGGATGTACAGGGTGGAACCGGTCGAACCGTGCGGCACATTTCGTTTCTATTGTTTTTCGAATGAGAACGGTCCGTGGGAATGTTGCGGTGAAGATATTTGGAATTCGTGCGAATGTGTGTGGAGAAACGTGGAGTGTCGAAGAGTGGATAAGAATAGCGAGTTTTTTCATTTAAACGTGGGAAATAAATCATTTAGGAAATTTATTAAGTTTTGTAAAATTTAGCGAAATTTGGATTATCGTATAACGAGGAGTAAATAACAATTTCCAATAACTCTGCAGGATTCATCACACGTGTAAACTTTGCGTCGTCATTTTCTTTATGCAAGAGGGTATAAACCTCCATGTTTAATATTATCTGAACATTTATTAGAAATTTTGTAACAGTGACTGCATTTTCCAGTCGCTATTACTCTTCCACTTTTGCTGTTAGAACAAAAAAAAAAGCAGAGAGAAAAGGGAAACAAGCAGCCAGTTCCAAAACCTCCTACACATTCCGTAGCATCCTGAGGTACGGTGAGAACAGAAACACGTCCCGAAGGAAGGGAAACGAAGTTCCACTGACTCACTAACACGCAATCGCATCGCAGACGCATTTATCTAGTCGAGCACATCCAGTTGGAAGATAGATCTGTCTCTCGCAATCCTTTCTTCCATCCAGTCGCGTATCCTACGTGGTTATTACAAGCGAAACACGTACGGCACGGCAAACGTTTCCTTCGAACGAAACCATTTCTGCAAGCTTTCACGCAGACTGGATAGCAATTGAAAATGTTTTATTCCCCGATGTACACTCAGAGTACTTCATACGAAATATATTGGATTGCTAGAATATTGGACTGATTGGAAAGAAAATTATAAAATGGCCTTAATCATGAATTATTAATATTACAACCAACCACAAATTAATACGAATCCTAAATACAATATTAAAAGAAATCAAATTACTTTAAGAAAATAGTACAAATTTGTAATTTTTTAAGAGGTTACCCCTACTTCAGCCATATGTAAGAATTATTAAATAGCAGAGTGCGTGAGCGATCGAAGATGGCCATATACATTTCCTCCCTGCATCGCCCTCGCTCTGAGACCTTTCCCTTGTGGTAAAAACAACTCGTGTAAAACATTTTAGCAGCACGCCTACGTGTCCAGATTACTCAGCCATTAATCCTATTACGATCATTTTTGCAATTTCTTACGCATACCTTCGTAAACTCGATCCTGAAATTAACCGTATGCGTTCGATTACTTTTTCGGTCCGGCGAAATAGCAACTCGTGATGATTTTGCGCATATCTGACGAGGGTCTTACAGGTACAGTAAAAACGATTTTATATACAAATTAATTTCCAAGAACGTTACATTTTAGTATTTCATCTACTTCATTTTATTCCTATTTTACAAATTAATCTTCTACACATTAATCTTCAGGTATTGCAAACACTGACACCTCGATAGTAGCGTAAACTGATTATTCAAATGAGAGTAGAGCGAGTTACCCTGACATAGCGCGCAGTTCTAGCCGTGGAAACTTAAAATCGATGATACGAAATATCAATTTTATCATACGCATACCGTGCCACGATTCACGAAGCATCTGTTTTAAAGGAACAAAATACGTAGACTATAAAGAATCGACTAGCAGAAAATAAACACACGATATTATCCTCCGGAGGTGTCCTCTCGAGCGCGAGGGGTTAAATCTAGCCCACGATCTACTACCCTCGACAATAACCCGCGAGAGCCAGGTGTGTAAAGATATAAGCGAGCGTTTCCCGCAGGTACGCGAGGCGAAATGTGTCGCGCTCCCGATGCATAAATCGAAATGAACCCGTGTGTATTAGCGATACCGTGGCCCGTTGCCAGATGAACGTAGCCGATAGCCAGAGCCCCGCCAAGAGATTCCGTACGCGGCGGTATATCTGTGTTCCCGGTCGCGAAACCGAGCCGAGGGGGAGCATCGCGATCCACCGCGAGGAAAGTCGACGATCGCAGATAAAGCGGATACGTTTCGAAACAGCCTCCCGAAGGACGCCGTCGCTGAGAGCGATAATTTGTTGAATAATATCCTGAGCGGCGTGAAAGCGGGTCGCCGAGGAATTTCCTGAAACGAATCGGAAAGCCACGGCGTCGGTTTCAAGGCGACGAACAGGTTCATTGTTGCGGGGGCGAGGTGAAATTCAGAGACCAGTGTTCGAACGAGTTTTGGCCTGTCGACTGACGGTCGTGGGTGTTCATTTTTTTTTTTTTTTTTCATTGTTTACATTTGGTTAATTGCGATTTTGAGCGAAGTTGTCGGATGGATCTTGTTTGTCAACGGTGGATTTGTGGTTGAGCGTGGAATGGAAGGTTGTTCGAGTTACGAGTGACAGATTTAGTGAGTTGGAAAGTATAAGGAGTATGTATGTAGATAATAAATGATATCGAGTTTTTTATTATTCGATAATAATTTAGTAGAAAAATAATGATTATGGTCTGTGAAAATGTTCATTCCAATCGAATTCAAAGTGACACGTAACAGCTAAAAAATTACAAGCAATTTGATAACAATATCATTACTCCTGAATGAATTATGATTCGAAATAGTAACAACTTGGACCCAAACGATAAGTTTGCAATTAAACGGAATAAATGTTTTCAATTCTTTCCGTAAATCAATCTCGAAATACATCTTCCAAATAGTATCCTAAAAATTGGTTACTCTTTGCTAAGTAAAAACTGAACTCAACTTAATCAAGCCCCTGAATAAAGTTAATAACAATAAAGGTAGCAATTTAATTCGTTACATCAGATAAGAACGTAATTCACCATAAAATAAGTAACTACAACGATCGCCTATAAAAACGAAAGAAACGAACGAAAAATTTCCCATTTTCCCGAGTCGATGCACAAAACCGAAACGTGTCACGAATGTATAATCTCAAACTTCCGTTTAGCCTCTTACGTGTAATTTCACACGCCATTGATTTCGTTAAACGAAGAAGTCGAATCTTCCCAAAGGAGCTCGTAAACTCTGCGTCCACGAGAAAGGGGTGTTGTAACATTCGCGTCTATCGAAGCTCGAGAGCTGTCGGTTCTCCGTCTGGCGCGTTCTACGTTTCCCCGGCTAGATTTCGAAACGTTCGCAAAAAGATGATTCGAGTGATCGACAGATCGATCGCGGTGTTGGTCGAAGAAAAAGACGAAGATGATGGTAAAAAACAAAAAAAAACAAAAAAAAAGAGGAGGGAAAAATGAGTATCGCGGCATAGACGTATCGACACGTTCTACGCAACGAGTCTCGAGGCTAATAGCCGACGAGTACTTTCAGCGTCGATCGGCGTCGAATTACAGGGTGTGCTTTAATTGAACGATCGTAATCAGATAATGACGGGGAATTAATAAGGAAAAAGGCAGGTATGACGAAGGGAAGACCGATCGGCTGCAACTAATTTCCAAGGGATAAATATGTAGAGAAGTTACCCCGACGAATCATGCACACGCATCGATCATCAACGAGTCTAAGAGTTAGCGACAGTTAGACGTTCCCGTGGGAATTCGCATTCGTGGTAACGCATCGCGTTATCTTGTCACATTGGAAGATCGCTAACGTGGAAATCGCCATAATTATATATGGAACGTTAAATAATCGTTGAACAGTCCCGCGGTCGGAAACCACTAGCCGTCTGTCTGATCATGACTGTGTGAAACTACTTGACACGCTCAGAAGGGAGCATACTTTCTGTGATTCTGTTACGAGATAAATTCGTGATCGAACAAATTTTTATCTCTGTTAAGATCTTGTATAAGTATGCAATTTCTACATTACTAGATTATTATTAATTCTAATATGAACTGACTCTATGTATTTCTAAAAGTAACGTTAACCATACAGCTATTTAGCAAGTGTATTAAAATTAGTATTTTTTTCGTCAAATATTTGACAATTTGCTTACGAAACGTGAAAACTATATCGCAACTACTTTACTTTACTTATCACACGTACAGTAACACTCGCAATTGAAACAATCTTCACCTCGTTCGTTTCCTTCTTTAATCGTTCATCTTTACTCCTCGTTGCCAATTACAATTCCGCATAACCACCTTAAAATCTAAACTACCGAGGCAATACTCGTCACAATCAGCGAGCGTAATCTACAACGGACACCTCTGAACACGTGTAACCCAACGAGCAGCATCGTGCTCGAGCAGACGTGTCAGGCAGCACCGTTGAAACGATCGCGAGTACCTTTCGACGTGGCATCGGAAAGTAATTCACACGCCAAGAAAAGGACTGGGAGCGACGCTAGAATCGGGCGATTTTTAGCGATCGCAAGCAGCCACAGGGGTGAGGTCAGGCGAGGGGCATTTAACGCGTCGCGCGACGAGCCATTTATAACCGTAATCGCGACATTACACGTTAATCTGAGAGAGATCTACGACGCGGCGGACCGATCGGGTACGTCGGTGGGAATGATCAACGACGTCCCCCTCGGTTATTTCCTTTTGTCAGGATCGTTTAAGGATGATCCATGCGCGCGGCTCGCGCACGCGCGTCCTTCCTCCTATTTGCGTACGTAGCCACGTTACCATACGGTGGATCATTAAGATCGATCGATGAGCATTTCTGCGTATATCTCGTGTCCGAGCCACGCGGGGCTGGGGGATGGGGGCACGACGATACCGGTGACAGTCGCGGCGAACGCGATACACGCGACGCGTTCTCGCGCCGTGACACGTATACGCCGCGCGTACGTCAACTTGCCACGACGGATCGGGGTATTACATGGGAGCCGCGAGATACCCGGGCAAAAACAGAGAAAACGGACCGCGGACGTGCGTGTACACGCGAGACTACGCCTGGTGAGTCATCGCGGCGGTCCCGTGCGAACGCGTTCGAAAATCGTCTCGATGTTGCGGTGAAAAAGTAGCGATTCGTTTGGAAACTTTCTCTGCGTTCCTCTCTGTTCTTCGCAGTTCTTCGAACTTCGCGAAATTTCGAAGCTTGTACCACGTTTACACGATATGCGAAGTATATACTAGTAGTACGGGTCAATGGATGTGGTTTCGAGACATTCGACTTGAGGAATTTTCGAGATTTTTTAATGGGATGTTTGTAATCGTTGCGCTTTTTCTTTGAGCTCGAAATGTAATGTTGCGTATGACAGGCATGTGAAAGAGAAGGTTTGAAAATTAATGATAGTGCAAGGCTGTGCGAATGTTATCAGTTCTCATTTTGGAAATTTAAACTGGAATGCACGACAAACTCGTAACAGTTGCGGTATACGTTACATAAGAACTATAATATTGATTAGAAATTGTAAAGAATTCACTTACGTCAAATGCACGTGAAGTATTAAAACTCATACATATGCATAGATTTAAAAAAAAATTCATGAATCATAAAAATAATTTATAGAAAATTCTAGAACTTCACACATTTGGTTTCAATACGTACGTGTGTCTAACATACGCGTATCGATCGTCTGAGCAGAACAGAACTTCATTTATTGGAACCGAACTCTTGTCTGACTCTTCTTACCTATTCTACTGTCAATCACCATTTGGGCACGGAGGATCGCGTGGGAATCGATGAACTCGTATCATACGAACGACCTACTTCCACGATCATGCGAACAGCACCTCCCTAGCAAGTACAAACAATATCCAAAGATCGTAAAAAATCTAATTAAATAATTGCGTTAATTTCAATTTACGTCGCCCGCCAAACTTTCGATTTCAACGGCCTCGGTTGTAATCGCGAGCGCATCTCGCGAGCCCGCACCAAGGTAGCCGCGACTTTCTCATGCCTCCCACAATTCAGCAGACAATTGCTCGTACAGCTCCTCTCGAGTTCTGGCCCGGAATAATGCCCATCGAATCGAACCGTAAGATCTCTGCCCGCTTTCTTTCTCCGAGCAGCCAACCAACAACAACCGTGGAGGCACGCAGTTCCAGTTACGGATCAATCTCGGATCGTTGGTGCAGCGCGACCCAGATGCGAAAGCCGCAGGAAGAAGAAAAAGAGAGAGAGAGGAGAGAAGAAAAAAACGAGGTGGGAAGTGGAATAAAGGAAGGGAAAGAGAGAGCTGACGCAAACGAAGGGGAATCGGCTGGGATAACGCGTACGTGCAGGTAGTCGAAGCGTTGGGGAGAAACGGCTCTCACTTTCACGGAGTCACCGTGACCGAGATAAAGATGGTCGCTTCACCATCGCCATGCACACGCTGGACTGACCGCTAACGTCTCTGCGCCATATATGGCTACCGTGCTGTGCGGACGTTGCTGGTCCTCGTGCAAGCGTAATCGAACAATGCTTACGCGCGCTGTCATTCAAGAGTTGGGAGACGATCGAGTCAAAAGTGGGGACGAACCGCGTCACTGGTTAATGGTGTGCACGTCTTTTAATTGAAACGAGTTTAATGCGCGTACAGGCCACGGCTGTCCCATATGTCGACAGATTCGAAAGGGGATCTATAGATCAGTCGTTTAATTACGGCTTCGCGATTCGTTAGTTGGCTCAAGTTCGCTAGATCCGATCTACGCCGACGGTGTCCTATCGGTATGCGTGCCACGTCGAACGTGCCGACTATTTTCGATGTTAATCAAGCCTGTGTCACTTGTCAGGATCGATACCGCGATTGCATCGGATTATATCGTGTCTTTCGCCTGCGCCTGCCTGGTCTAATTGAAAATCCTTTTTACCACCGACCGATCGATCGCGTCGATAGTTATCAGAGACTACCGCGGTTGCGTATCGAATATTTCGAGATCGATTGTTTGCGTATTCTTTTAGCTGCCTTTTATCCGCGGTTAATGGCAGTTTGCTTAGACGCCATGGGTGGTAAACGGACGTTACACGTTGGGAACGAGTTACTAGCGGATCGTTTCGATCACGAACGATGATTACGAAGCAGGCGTCGAGTCGAAATTCATTCAATCTTCTAAGGCATACTCGTAACCCATTTGAACACAGTTATCCACGTGTATAGTAATGCTTAACGTTTCCAAAATGGTGGTGCGCGTATTCTGTCGTAAAATCGTCGCAGGATAAATGAACTTTTACCATTTATAGAAATAGGATAAGTAAAATAAATGTGACGAAAATTGCGTTACGATAATGCCAACAACGATTCGAGTAAAATAATTGCAACCAGTACGTAGAACCGCGATTTTTGCAGTCTGCCGTAGCCATCGGTCACATTCCGCACGGTTGGCGGACAGAAACCGTGAAAGTCTTAAAACTTCCTTCCTACGAGGAGAATGAAAAATTGTACATTGAAACGCACGTGCGGATACACTCGAAGCGATTCAACACGGTTGCCCACGCAACTTTTCGCGGGTAGACCACGCGTCCCTTTTTTGGGATACGAACCGGAGACAGAGCAGCGCGAGCGACTCGTGTTAAAAGGGAGAACGTGAAACGAAACGCGGGCGAAAGAGGAAATATGATTCCTGCCGCAGCGCGATAAAGAATGTGGAATTTCGCAATGCATCGAGAAAGGCGTATCGTTGCACGCGCTCGGAGGTCTCAGCTGCACGCGAGTGTAGGAATATGGAAATCGAGAGTGAATTCTTAACAGGTGATAGTTAGTGGAGCTACGATACGAACGGTGAATCGGATCAATTTTCATTACAATTTATACATAATTATAATTTTTTCGTTTTATCCATTTGGTCGATGAAATTGAGCTTGAAACGCCACAGTGTTTCTACCATGGTATTTATTATTTAAATCGCGGTACAACTTTAGAAGTTTGAATTTGTAGCGACACTAAGATCCAGGCTCCATATAATGAAAAGTAGTAAAATCAATTTACCTCAAATAAAATATTTCTTAATTGCCTTCGTATCAAAGCTTTTAAGTAATCAGCATATGTTTCTTCCATCGCTAACTTCATGCTACAATAATAACGAGACGACTTTTAATAACTATAGTTCGAATTGAACATCAACATCTAAAGAACGAATATCTCAAACATTATCCAGACTTGAATCTTAGCGTTGAAGGCACACAGGTGGTAGAAACCGATCAGTTTTCAACCCCCTAGCCGCAGCGCATCGATCATGCGCGTGTACAGCAACCGTGAACGAGAAACAAAGTTGCAGAAAGTGATCGGTACCGTGGCGATATACGAAAAGAATATCTCGATTCTCCTCCTCTGGGGCCGATTTCATTCTCATAGAAACGAAGCGGAAGTCGCGATCGGGTGATTTACGAGTCGGCTTGTCAATTTGCGAGTCCACGCGCGTTCCACGGTATTCCGCTATTTACCTGCCCCGATCGCTGACACGTGCAAGTTTACAGCAATAGATAATACGTTCTATCGCCGGTTGTAATTCACCGGCTCGTTATATCGGCTCGACACGTGTCAACACAAAAACACGCGGCTTAGAGACGGTGGTTCCGCGCGAGCGAGGGATCCACGGTAAGCTACTTAATACAGGATTAAACATTCTACGAGATTGCGCCGGGGCCGTGGACAAGTGACACGGGATTAATTCAGCAACAGGTTGCCGTTTCCGCGCGTCTCTATTTCCCTCTACGTTTCTATCTCGTTCGTCGCGGATTCGCGTTACCGTAATACCCGTCCTTTACATATAATATAATATTGCGCTAGGACCACTGGAGAAGAACGCTATGGCTCGCAGGAGCAAGTAACTGATAGGACCTTTGTTTGGAGCTACGTACGACTCTTTTCGCGCATTCCAACGCGTTAAAATTCTCGACTGCCACATTTTAATAAAGCTTATCGTCGCCTCAGTTCGATGGAATTCTATAATATTGCTTGCGAGATTCATGCACGCATAGTTTGGAAAATGTTTAAAGAGCCATATTGGGTCGAACGATGATGCTTGCAACGTCGAAGCTGCACGTAGTTGTCTACAATAATTTGGTTGAGCTTGGCTGAGGTCAAGAGAGAGCTAAAAAGAAACTGGATTTTCGAATTGGATTTCATACGCGATAACCCAGTGGATGTACCGGGCTAATGAATCGGCAAGCGTCACTGTCGATCGATTAAGCCAGCAGCAGAGAAGTACGATGGATTAATAAGAGAGGAGAGCTAATGGAAGATAGCTCGAGCCTTAACTCGATAGAGAGAACGGATCGTGCAGCATCTGCGAGTGAACCCGAGTAATACACGCGGCAGAGAACGCGATCCAACGCGGACGGACCGTAAAGAAGAAAAATGAGCGTGCGCGATTTCAATTCACCGGGGTTGCCGATAGTTGGTGAAAAATCGACGACACCGAGCGATTATTCATACGGATATGGTAGCGGCTCTAACTTACACCATATTTAGATGTAAATTAATGAAGGTGAATCACGAATGGAGAAGGAACCCCCTGGTTTCACGCGATATACCCGCGCCGCATGAATTTGTTTAAGTAATTAAGTGGCCTGAATAAGATTTCTTACGTAATTTATCGCTCCCGTAACCAATGCATCATCCCTGTCGAAAAATCCCGATGAATTAATTCCATTTAATTAACCGACGCCGCAAGAACAGTGCCGCGCCATCGTTTTTCGCGCCCCACTCTCTCCCTCTCTCTCTCTCTCTCTCTCTCTCTCTCTCTCTCTCTCTCTTCCATTCCCGTTCACCTACATTCCGTGTCGCGGATACGAAATTTTTAGTACATACGCGGTATACATCGAGCAAAGATTACGAAGCAACGAGAGAGGGAGTGCTCGTTCCCTGAATTATGCATGAATGGACGTTACATCTCTCGTTTGCCGCGGATAAACGAATCGAAGCCTTGAGCTTGACGCGGATTTATACGGTGCAAAAAACCGCGCCAATTATTAAGCATTATTTCGCGCGTAATTTATTGCGCACGTAGGCTGACCGGCCAGGGCCCGTCGATAAAACGCGAGGCAGCATTGTGCGAGCCTCCAATCAGCCGAGCGACGTTAGATTATTATTGAGCAACCGTACGCTGCTTATCTTTCCGTCTCTAATTTTACCTTCGCCTAACACCGCGCGCATGCACACGCGGCTATACACACAATATCTATTCATCTGGTTGCACCTGCGGACCAGACTCGTTCGAGATTTTCGTAACCGATCTGCTGCGCGCGGCACGTAGCTACTTACGGCTCTCGCACCCCATGCGAAAAGTCGTTAGCGCGCCCGATCGAGCCGTACCCCGTGGATCACGAATCGAAACCACTTCGACTCGCGCGGGGCCCACCGTTCACACGGTACAAATTCGCCGCAAACAAAACGGGACCTGTACTTTCGATATCTCGCGTACACCCTTTCACCGACGCTGCAACGTCGAGCACCGTTCACCAGCGCCGCGCGCAACCTGTGCTCGACGCGCGCGCGTTTCTAATAATCGTTTTCTTAATGATCGTCGTACACGGTCGAGAAGGGAGGGTGAAACAGCGGGTCGTAAATGTGCAGTAAAACTGTTTATTTCTTCCTTTTTCTTTTCTTCTTTTTTTTTTTTTTCTTTCGCTACGATCACCCAGTTGTGGCGCGAACACGGCGGAACGATTTATATACTGGCGAGTAGAAAGGGATAATTTTAATGCAATGTACACGTTATTATCTAATGGAACAAGTTCTTGTCGAGTTCTACGGTTCAATTTTGTGATATATGGCGCATAAAGTGGTTCGCGTCGTGTATGTTTAATGATTCTTTCTGGTGCCTGTGGGTTTTCGTGATGGAATGTCGATCGACAGTGGATTGGGTCCGCGAGTGGTCCGACCGGACTTCGGTTAATCAGACGCTCGATACTTTTATCTGAGGCAATTTTTGCTATTATTTTACTAGAATAGAAAGTGTTTCTTTTTAAATATCTATATCTATAATCGCTACAAAGATCCTGACGTTCGTTTATTTCATATCTCATCGTGTAATTATCGCGCAAAGTAAGCCAGAAGCACTCGACTCTCTCGTTCGTATTTAAATCGCCACCGAACAACAGATGAAAATGAAACCAGCGATACATCCATCAGCGTAGCCTAGTCTACCACCTAGTCTTTGCAATCAGGGTGATATTTATTATCGATTAGCGAAAGCGGATTAACGCGACCCTTGGGAACAGCCTGGAAATATAGACGCGGGTCCGGGAACGGCATCCGAGCGTTGCGGTTCTAAAAACATAAGATAAACACGTCGGAGATTAACGCGAGCGCGGCTCGTAAATCCGCACCTTCGAGTTACACGCGTAATATAATCATACTTCCAGCACGGGTTACCGTATCATCATCCTCTGTTGCGCGGCGCGGAGGGCAGCGAGACGCGTAACGAACCCCACGGACGCGAAATTAATCGTCGCGCGTAGAAAAGGCGCACACGCGCTTCGCGCGTGTGCGAGCGCGCGCGCTTAGGCACCGACCGCGTCACGCTGGAGAACGAAACCGATATCTCTGCAGGATCCGCGCCGAGGGCCAGAGGTCACCCACGGAGGGAATTGCTTTATTTAATAAGCCGCGGAGGAAGGACGTTAATAAAGCGGCCAGAGATAAATAATATGGAAAGGCGAGCCCAGCGTTCACGTGTCGTTCGTTCCACCACCCTTTCCTTCTGCCTTTGCGCGCGCTACGTCCGCGAGCCATCGAGGTTGAGCAATCCTCGCGTTCGCGGGTGTTCGCCGCGGTGCACCGCCCAGGGAAACGAAACGAGACAGTTTTTTTTCGAAGTACACCTTGTCTGTAGACGCGATTACAGGGAACGTTTGATCCGAGCTGTCGATAATTATCGACTTTGACGGTAATTCCTGCCAGTTTGTACGGTTACGTTTACTTGACGGTACTCGATGGATAATGAGTACCGTGTTCGACGCGTAGCAAACGAGCGGGGTCACGCTGCTATCGCTCAGGATCAGTTTCGCAATCCAGTGACACGCGTTTCGAACTGTGCCGCCAGATTAAACGCGTGAAATATAAGGCTCGCTTATTACCTCGCTAGCTGCGAAACAAGTTTATATTTCGTAAATAATTATGATGTTATCTAGCCTGGCCAATCGATCGGCTTTTCAAATACGATATCTCGCTTGTGAAGGATTTACGTTAAATAAGGAGCGTAAAGTTAGAAGAAAAGAAGAAGACGGATCAAGGAATACAGAAAACGAAGCAATTCAATGAACAATGCACGTAGCCGTACAGTTTTTCTGCGCGTTCAGATACGACTGTTCGCGGACGATTCAACGAAATTCCTTCGTTCCACGACGAAAACACGAGGCTCGTCCCATCAGACAGATGTCCCGCCGCGTAAACATATCCTCCACGTGCTCGTTTTTCCTCTTCAACGGATTGCCCAGTGCCTCGCAAACATTTCGAAGCAACGCAGGTGACAGTCTTTAACCCAGTGAACTCGACTGTGTACGCGTGCGCTCGTGCGGTTTACCAGGCAGGTAGAAATTGCACGCGAGGACTAATAAGAGAAAGATGGCCCCACAAAAGATGGGTTGCGTTTGGACCCACCGATACGCGACGGAACTCGCGATTTACGGAGAGGCGGCCGCACAAAGCGCGAGAGGAGGACACGAGGGGAGAAAGGGAGAGTGGTGCGTGCACTGGATGCACGTCTGCGAGATTGCGATGCACCCAGAGCATCGACGTAACGACCGATCCGCCTACTGCCAGGGAATTTGTCGCTCGTAGTTGAACCGGTGCACGGGTGATAGCCGCGCGCGATTGTACCCGTGTCTGGGGTTAGTTGCACGATCTCCGATGGAATTCTTCGTCGGCGTACCGGCTGGGTCTTCTGCTAAACATCGCTCGATGCGAACAATCGTTATTATTCTTGCACTCCCTGCGATGCGTTTCTTTCTGCATACCTTTATCCCATTACAATGGTTCGTTATCTAAAAAGGTTGCGCGAGTAGAATGAACTTGTTCGTTCGCTGGATCGTACATCGAACGACTACATTCGAGCTGAATAAAAAGATGGACGAGAAGGATGGCGAAGTATGTCGAGGAACAATTTATGGAATAGTATGGACGTTGAGTTTATCGTAAGGTATTCGTTAATTAAAGACGATCGCAGGGTGTTCATGGATCGATGGATAGTCCTTTACTCGATCGTTCCGCGCACTCGCTCGCATTCTAAGATATTTCACAAGTAACATTTGAAACTTGAATTGTCGATTAACTAATAAAGACAACTTCGTTGTCCCTCGGTATTTAATTTCGATTCGAAAGTTACCTTTATTTCGATCGAAATCAAGTGTTACGATATTATTTAGAAAAGTGTCCTCTACGCGCGAAAGAGAACAGTCCGTTTGAGACTACAAACCAGCCTAATTGTTCGGAGGAAGATTTAAAAAGATTTAAATGATTGAAGCAAGGTGGAGGTGAAACGGAAAGTGCGCGAGGAAAAATGTACTGTGCGGTAACATTTAATCAAGTTACCGTGCACGCGAGTACAGATTGTACATGGCAGGCTCGGTTGCATGGCAATTAGAAGACAGGTTCTGCATGACTGTTGGCTTTAGCAAAGAATGCCGTTCCCGAGACGGTTTATAAATTGAGCTTATATCCGTGCCTTTCGGTTTCGTACAAGACCACCTTTATCTCGCATCGAGCGTTGTATGGACCGAACGACCTACCACGACCTCGCCCAACTCAACAGTATTGCGTCTCAACGGTCGAGAGAGACTCGTCTCGGTTATACACCCACGTGATATGTTTCCCGCAAGGTTGTCCTGTTTGGAATGAAAAGAACGTTACACCTTCGTCCGTACCTTCTCCGTGGTTTACGAAATATTCATCCTTGAACTATGGCTCACATTTTTGCTATCCGAATCGCTTACGAAAAGACGCTCAAAGGATTGCGTCCTCGTTTCAGTAATCAAGGTTCAATTTAAGTTCCCAGAACTTTAGTTTACAATTGAGAATTTGAATATCTAAAATTGTTCTAACGATATCGTCAGTTCTATCTCTTAGTCGCTAAATTGAAGCCACGTACAGTACAATAATTATCTTCCATCGCTTAGACGATGCTCGATTGAACGTTCACCAAGAGTAACATTTCCTTCGACCACGCCACGACTCTTTCATTCCTGCACAGAAGTAACAGAATGCGAGACGACGTCAAAACACTTCCAGTTTAATATTCTCCGCGCGAATGATTCGGTTCAAAGCGATCGCTATCGTTGGACTAGCCGCCCAAGGGTTGAATTCTTTCCCGGTAGCGGAAGTAATTCGAGCATTCCCCCGTGCGAATTTTAATTCTCGAGCGACATGCAACCTGGTAAAACGTAGGTAAACCGTATTTCATCGATTTCTCCGCGCAATTTCAGGCCTGCCGATAATGCGGCGCATTCTTTCATCCTGGTTGCAATATCAAAATCAGCCTCGTGTCGCTTCGAGGCGAATGTTCACCGTGTCACGACACCGACTTTCTATTATTATCTACAGCTGTCTCCAGTGTCGGGATTTAAAACAGGATAATAACTGCCTCGCCATTGTCTATCACGCGTGTACCTGTGTGCAAGATACACATATACACGCGTGCATATGCATCGTGCAACAATAAAGGTCTATCTTCGTTCGACCAATTCGAAATATCTTCATCTAGTCTCAAACATAGAAGAAGTTCCTTGGTACATCGATACAATATTACACTTTGTATAAAATTATTGCGATCTTCGAAAGTTGTATTTTAAATTCTTCTCCTGTCGGTCGTTTAATTTCTCGAAAATATTAAATAAGAATACGTGCCCGTTGGAAAGTGAAACGATCGCGAGTTACCGTCGAGAGCTTTTGCCAATACAGATACACGTGCAGGGTGTAGCATGCACAACCATCTATAAGCAGGTACCAAGCGATAACAAGTTCGAAAAGGTGGAAAAAGTTCGCGTGGACGTTCGAATGTTAACCGTGCACCGTTCTGGTATTATTCGAGATCTGGTTGCGTATAAATTTTGCCCGTTAATCCGGTAACGGTGCGCGGAATAAGCAGCACCTGTTAAAATTCTTGGACAGACTCCGGTTGGGAACGCTATTATATCGCTGCGCGTTGCATTAGGAGACACTCTGTATCAGCGATACAGGAATACGGAAGTAGGGAACAACAAGTTCACGTTCAACGCCGAGCGTTCGTTCCTGGTTTCTGTTGAGAGGCACAAAAGAAAGGATGGAAGGATAGGGAGAGAGAGAGAGAGAGAGAGAAGGGAGATCGTTCCCTCTTTGGAAAGCGAAGCGTTCGCCTTATCTCACCGCTGACGCTGGCAAAGGATTTTCTATCGGTTTATCTAGCGTCCCTAATCGTTACGGGATAATAAAGTTTGCTGCTCATTAAAGGAACGGATAATCCAGCCGGCCGTTGGAGCCCTTTCTGCCGCTCGTGATTCAAACGTCAAAGCATTTTCAATCAGCCGGCCATCGGAGATTAATGGGGATCCGCGTAGAGGAGTGGTTTCTTTTTAAACTCTAAATACCATCGCGAATATAGATTTATGGATAGCGATCGTTCAATCGCCGGATTCAGCGGCACGGCTCAAGATAAATCGCGTAACCGGCGAAAAAAGGTCATCCGCGTGTTCGATCCAGTTTAACCGCGGCCGTTTCGCGGCCAGATTTTGCCACGGACGCCACGCCATCGAGATAACGCGATTTGTAGACGCCCGTTAAGTGGAAATGTTAGGCCCCTGTAAGCTGTTGCTACATTGCCCGGTTGCTCTGAGTTATTGCGGGAAGAGAAGAAAATTGTTGCATACAATCGAGCCGGCTTATCTCCGTTCGATTTTAACATCGATAAGTTTTTCTTTCCGCTTGCTCGTGAAATACGCGCTGACTTGGGTTAGAAACGCGTACGTACGCGTGGAATCTGATAGCCGAACGAATCGTTTCGCCAACGAAAGTTCATTATCGGAAGTACAGTTAACGTTGATGTTAAAAACCCCGCTGGCATCGATAACGTATCCAAACTAACGAGTTCTGAAATAATGATGCACTCGTTACGGTAAGCATCTAGAATTTTAGTGCGGCTCCATCGATCCTAATTATACAGCTGGAAAGGTGGATGCAACATTGTTGCGAAAAGCTCATACATACAAATTGCATAATAAAGTTATAATAGCGGTCGATCTAGTTTAATCCCAGTGGAAAGTGAACAGGAAAGTCGCATGTTGGCGAGCATTAAATTAAAATTACTCGGTTGCGTACGCAGAGGAGGGAGAAGATGGAGGCGAAAAGGAGCGTGGGTCTTGGCGTTCGCTTTAAATCACCGCGGAGAGAACGATGCAACGATATACGCACTAATTATGGCGCAAACGCGCATTTACTTATCGGCGTTTCGTCATTCGGACAGCACTTTACGTTGGACTGGCGAATAATGGTTTAATTAAACACCACGTGTACAACCGCAGCCGCCTTGTAAAGGGCCCGTCGATTGATTTACAGTGGCAATACACACCGTGGCCAGCCATCGGACGTGTACGCTGTGAAATAGCCCTCCGGAGAGTCCATTCTAGTAGGAACGCATATATTAGTCCGCGTACTCGCAATTAACCGTTGACATTTACTCCACTTCACCGCGCTACTCTTTTTCCACGGCACGAGTCCTTCGATTCTTCTTTATCCACCCTTGCCTCTCGCACATTCTCCTACGTTCCACGCGTCCGCTACTAATCTTTTCACTTTTTTGCCTCTCCTTACGATCTTAGTCTCCGTTCTATTTTTACTACAACCTTGCGCTTCTATTTCTTTCCTTTCTTCTCTTCTTCTCACGCTCTTTCTGGATACCTCTCAACTCTGTGGGTATCGTAGCTCGTTCATTTTATAGTGACTGGTTTGCGTTAATTCGAATCGGTTTCTTATGTTTTGTTTTTAATACATCTACAATCTGATGTCTACTTTATAGACTAAGTGAATCTTTATAGATTAGATGAGAAGGTTTGTGTCAGTAATTGAGATCATATTTTACGGCAACTTTATTGCCATATCGATATCAAAGAAGAACTTGGTTCGAGGTCTTGCGTATTTGCTATATTGTTAAAGAAAAGGAACAATATTTATATTTATAGTACACAGAAGAAACTCGTAAAAAATAGTTTCAATATAGAAGAAACTCGAATGAATCCTTCGAATCGAAACAGTTATTCCAGTTACGAATGGTAGTCCACACCGACGAGTCTGGTCAGACACAAACTCCTACATAGAACCAGCTATTTATTACCTACGACTAGTTTCTATAACAATGAATGCTATTGTCAGCATTTCTAAATGCCAGTGGGCCACTAAATTTTCGTGAAACCAGCGAAATTTACAATCACATCTATTCGTATTCTTCGAACGGCGAAAGAGCTAGGGCAGCAGACTCGCGCGCCTCTAAACGCGTCACGTATAGATAGAGAAACGCGATTCGAAACCCTCGCTCGCAGCCGCCTCCCACGTTCTATCCGCGTCCTTCAATTTCCGCCCCTGTTTCACTTCTGGCGAGTATGTCAGCCGCAGAAGGCCGTCGCCAGTCGCGAAGACAGGTCAGAAGGAACGAGTTCGCGTGGTCAGACACGAATTACCTGTTCCACGCAGTCACCGGAGCTCCTTGAGAAGTTCACTCTCGGCTATTTCATTTATCTTTCTTTTCTTTGTGTTTTTTCTTCTTCTTTTTTCTCTTCTTTTCCTTTTTTGCCTTCCCCTCGCTTTTTATTTTCCATCCGCGGGGCCGCGTAACGCTTCGCACGTCAGCCGGAACGGTCGATTCGACCCGGACAACTTTTCCTTTCGGTCCGGCCGCGTCTGTTTATCGCCGCGGAAAATCACGCTCGCGTTCCCGCGTCGCGTCGCGCCGCGCCGCGCGCAAAAAGCCGCCACGTCCGCGCCGCGATTTATTCGCGTCTCCACCGGCGGGTAACGCGCGTTTCAGCCAAACTAACGAATAACGAGGGGAGTTCGATAAGGGAAGGGGATAACTGACGCGAACGCGACGCTGAGTTACGGCTACACCGGCCGCGACACAGTAATTCATACCGGGGGCCCTCGAGTACCCACCGCCGCGATTAATCGCCACGATTAACGGTAATTAATTGCGCTGCCACGCGGCAAGGGCGAGCAAAAATCCGCTCCTCGCCTCTCTGATTCACTGGCGCGGTCAATTTACTTTTTAAATTGCTCGCCGGACGAATTAACGCGCTGTTGCAGAGGGGTGGCAGATGGGAGGGTTAATTGCCCTGATACGGAGTTTGCATTCTTCGCGCACGTGTCCCAGCTATTCGCGCGTTCTTCGCGAATATTCGAATGCCACGCTTTTGTGGATAATCTCGTGTTCTTTCGATCTGTAATTCAGTTCCATTCGGATGGCACCTTTTATTTTGAAATGGAACAGCGGTATCGGGATTTCTTGATACCGCCAAGTATTTCTGATTTTAGAAACTCGCGTTGCTCACGTATTAATACGTCGATTAACGTGGAAAGTATTTTATGCGGTTCAGCCACGGAACGGGACTGTGTTTCTCTTATTGGATTTAACGCGCTGACGTAAAGCTTTAATGCGCGTTGCAATTAATTCGCTTTGGGCACGGAACTATGAAAGGATAGATCAGCTCGCGCGCGATTACGGACGCATGGTTCGTATCGTAGATGGGATCTCAACAAATTGAACGCTCTTGAAGCGGTCTCATTATGTCAGGCTATGATTCGCCAACTTAACGATAGGCGCGGCTTAATTTAATTAAGCGACGTAATTTCCACCGATCTTATTACGGCGTTTGTTGCTATAATGGTCTACTGTAAATTATTCCAGTTATCGTGTGCATAAATTATACGTTCTCCAAGGCGGATTTGCATTGCTGCAAAGGCGACCCGCGCGAGTTGATTAGGACGTCAACATCTGTCCGGTTTAAAAATCAAAAGATTTATTGGCGGGGACGCTGATTAAGATCAAAGCTTACTAACGACTAGCGCATGAGATCTTAAATGATATTGCTTTCGTCATAAGTGTTAGTCCATTCGTTCTTATTTGTTTTATCTTTAATTTTGTAAACATCGTTTATATTTCTGATATCGATTTTATTTTGTAATCTCAATTTCTCACAGAGCTATCGCTGTTTTTTCCATCTTTTGTAAAAAAAATATATAAAAACAAATAAAATATATAAAAATATTATTGATATATAAAATATAAAAATAAATAAAAATAGTATATACCAAGTGTAAGTGGTGTTGCAACTTACACGCATCCTTCGACAGTTTCTCGCGATACAACCTACTCTCTGATTACTGCAATGGGACCATTCTCTAGCGACTTCCTGTTATTCTGCCTACTCTTCGAATAATAGTTCTCCGACTACTTTCTGTAGTAAACTACCTACTCTCTGATCGATTTCTGCAATTCTAATTTGCTTCTCCATTTTCTCCTTTCTCGTAATGGTTATTTATAACTTCATTTCGTAGCCTTTGGTAATTACGACCAATCTGGTTCCACGGTTTCGAGTAGACGTAAATGGTGGATTATTAAATGCCTCTAGATCCATAAAATTAGATCTCCAAGTAATCTTGTATGAATGTAGTATTGGTTGGAAATTTATTTATTCACATCTATATACTTAATTCTAATAAGATTACCTAACTTCTAATAAGATTACCTAACTATCTTAGATTTTTACATTTTAATCGTTACATGTTTTTACTTTTCGATCACTCTATTCTTCAATTATCTCTTTGTTCATCAGAATTGATATCAATCGATTTTATTGTTTACAAATTTTGTTTAAAATTTCCCGATCATTTCGTAACAATAATCTCCAGAGAACCATAAGTTATAATGGCTCTAGAATAATTATTACTGCGCGCGATCATATCAAAGTCTAAGTCGCAAATCCTCGAGCCAATTCCACTTCGCACATTCAATCAAGATCGCGTTTGTAATTATCATGCTTATCTTAATGTCGACTATTTCTTACTTGATTAAACAAGACGCCTTCTACGCGACGAGGACAGCGCCGATTCTTATCGTAAAATCCGATGTCGTTTCCGCGATCGTAGCTCGACGTGAAAAGAAGAAAAAAAAGACTGGCGAAAAAGAAACGGAAAGGAACGTGGAAACGTTCGATTTCCCGTTTACGGGGCTTACAGAAAAATAGAACGCGACTCGCCTTGGTGACGCTTATGGAAATCGGACGGGTTCGTTACGTCACCGTAGGCGCAATGATCTGAGAATAACCAGCAGTTATTAGAAGTGTCCAGCGTTGCGTTAAACGGCACGAAACGAGTGAAATAATTGCGTCGCTTTTCTCGCTTTTCCACTGGACGTTCGTTTTGAAACGTCCACCGCTATCGCGGTCGGAATTAAATCGGCGATCGTGGCGCAAACATGATCGCTGATCAGAAATATTAACCGGTAGGATTAATAACTTATAACGCGCGAGCACTGTTAGGCAAAAAGTGAAACTCGCCGGATTTTTTGATACATAGTCATGGAACGTCACTGATTCATGGATTTTATCGGTTCGCGTTATTGCGGAGTTTCCTTCTTGTTGCTCGCAGCTGTGAAAGTTTCACTCGCTTCATCGAAACAGGTAGCTCGGCGTTCGTCCGCTCGCGTGCGAAATACTTTAAACATTTCAAGCCAGACGAACTTTATGATTGGCACTAAAATTATTTCAATCGACGATCGTAAAGTTTAGTCGTTGATACGAATTACTAAATTACTTGCGATACTTAAACTGATTACATTGAACAAATTTGTATTTCACGTATTCACGATGCGATACAAAAACCATCGTTTTAATTTCTGTACGCGCGCATGTAAAGTGCATAAGCATTCTTTAACGTTATCAGAGACGTCCTGAAATTCTGCAGCAAGATACAAAATAATAATCATACTATATATAAAAAGATTCAATTACTTATCACGGTGGAACAAGTATCCAAACACTTTCAAACGGGGATGCACATAAGCCAACGAAAGCAGTAAAAAATCCGACCGAAAAGGGAACATCAGGTACACTGCATATTGCACCACTTAGCAGACTGAAACAACAAGTACAAGTATCGAAACGAACGACAAGTATTGCGAACGTCTGTTAATGTCCCCAAGTAACTCGAGAGCTCGTAAAGAGGAATCCTCGTTAAAACACTGCCACCCTAATTCGAGCGCCGCATTTCCATGCGCGAGATCCTCCTATCTGCGAAACGGGCGAACACCCCTTTTAATTAGCCTACTTCGCGATGGAATTTCGACGGCGGTGAGGCAGCTCGCGATTTTCCAATCGGTCGACGCAGTTACGATGAGAGAGAGAGAGAGAAAGAGAGAGAGCCCGTCGATTTCATACCCGTCCACCAACGGCACTACTTAATTACCCGCTGGAACGAAGCGGATTAATCAATAAACGGTATCACGTGGCAACGACGGCGCACGACCAGGCAGATTGCAATTAACGGAGATATCGGCCTCGCCTCGCCATTTTTATTCCCCTTTTTCTCGCTCCCCATTGGAAAACTAATTATTGGCTCCAATAATCTCGCTGTTTCCCACCGTTACGCGTACGGCATCGGTACCAGTGTTATAATTTGTTGAATCTGTTTAACCTGCGGGCTAATCGCACCAAGAAATTATTGTTACAGATTATTAGCGGGAAACGTGGACATTAAGTAGCACAGTTGCGAAGGTGCCATTTCGATTCGAATAATTCCAAGTTAATATTACTCGTCGATATCCTCTGTAATTATCCAGCGAGTAAAGTATCGAATAAAAGTACTTTCGATTGAATTTTTGCTGCTATATGTATGGCATTTTATCATGGTTCCTTTTTTCCATTTTCACTATTCGTTTAACACTTTGAGATCGGTTATCGGAGAACACATATCACGGTAATACCTATCATGTGTTGTACATTTATTAATCCTACGTGGATTACGCTTACATTGATTAAAAGTGTTTTTGTACAACGTGTTCGTCTATTTTTAAGGAAAGGTTTAGGGGGCCATTTTAAAAGTCCTGATGTAAAACAGAAACGAAGTACAAAAAAGTTTCTGGCAAAGTCTTACTTTACGTTACGCGTCCCACTACACATAGAAATACAGAAAAATTTCGTCTTGATATCGTTACTAATTAAGTATCGATGCTATAAAAATTGAAGACACAAGTACACTTTTATCTTTCATAATAGGAATTTTTAAAAATTGAAGAAACATGTTAGGTTATAATGTAAATTCTGAATATAGCCAAATTACCACAAAGAGGGTTAATATGTTATTCATGATTTATAAAATATCTGAAATATTAATCCATCCAAAATTGTGAATCAAGATAGAATGGAAGGAAATGTTCGTGCGCGTGCTATGTTATGCAGAAAGCAAGAAAACAAGAAAGCGATTAATAAATCGGTATTTATCGTTCTTACGTGAGAAGACGATCGAAAAGGTCTGTTCACATTTATCCGGTTAATCCAGTACTGAAACGCCGCGTAGCTCGGCGTTTGCTGGATAATTCATACTTCCGCGGCTAATAGCGAGATTTTATTGCGACTATGACTTCGATGAGGCATAATTGCGGTTCGTATACCGTAATTAATGCTGCGTAAGACAGAGAAGCTGCACGGTTGAACGAGCCGCCGCAACTATTCTCCCGTATGAATGAACTGAGCCTCTTGATAAATCCATCGAATTAAGAGAAATAATGGAAGTCCTTAATAAACGGTCATTTGAATTTCGTAGGTTCGTTTATTGGTGAATGTTTCATTTTCCGAGGAATTCTTTCTACATTATTAATGTAGAATTAAAATATATACCTTGTTGAATTTTCTCTAATTCTTTTTATTTAACTGTCCATGGAAGTAACTAAGAATTAATTTTTCAAGAATTTTCAAAGTGTTTTATCAGTGTACAATAACCAACAGTTTCAACTGATATTTCTTTTTTTGTATATTGATTAACTCAAGGAAAAAATATTATGTAAATTAGCCAAGTAGTATTCAAGTCATATATTACTAATCATTCATAATTATCAAATTAGAATCCGATCTGAACCTGATCTGAACGCAATTTTTCTACACCTGTAATTACGGGAATAAATTTTAATATACATTAGATATAATCCCTGATATAGTTTCGAATTAGATTGCAGACATGGTAGACAAATTTCCATAGAATATTAACATATTCTCTTCATTTTGCGCTACGTAATTTCCATCGTATCACAGGAAGGGTAGCTGCCCTACGCAGGCAACATTTCACGAAATCCGAAAAGAGTCGATGCAACAGTCCTCGTGCACAACATTCTAACGCAACGATCTCCTAACGAGGAACACTCGATCGAGAATGAGCAGTGCGTACGCAGATACACTCGCTCGTAATTCAACCTGGCCTGGTTCGTTCGTGACTCGTCCCTTCACCCTGCGCCCGTGCCCCCGTCCGCGTAAACTCTCGTAATTACAGCCTGCAGAAATTCGCCAAGTAATTCACGTGCCGGATAGACGATCCCGACGTCCTCTGTAAATAACCAATAACGATTACCACGCTCGCGGTGCGTGCACGCAACGTCTCACCCGTCCCCGTATATGTGTCACGGTACGCTTTCTGCAGGCGCGCGCATAATTTCTCATTATGCAAATCGGTCCCGCGAGGACTTTCCGCGGCCAGCCGCGCCGCGTATCTGTCGATACAGCGTCTCCACGGTGTCCTCGCGCACCTATCATCCCCTTGCTTCCTCACGCGTTATAGTGCGACGGATGCCACGGAGTGGGCGCCGATTTTCTGCTCGTCGCATCACCTCTTTCGATCGCACGATCCTTGACGCGGAGGAAGAAGCGATCTCGAGCAATTTTTTCACGAAGACCACGCTTTGATTTTTGAGCGAAGGTTGTTGGTCCTTTTGATATTTAGATATGTTTCAGTTTCTGAATTTTTGGAAATTTTTGGTTCTTAGTTTCTTATACGTTGTATTGAGGGTGATGTTTCATTTTTGTTGGTGTGGGGTCTGTTTTAGGGGTTGTTTAAAGCTTGACGATTGTTATCTTGTTTTCTGTAGTCGCGATGATACGTTGACGTTCTACCATTTCACTTGCAACTGTTTCGAAGAACTTCGTGATGACTGATCGAAACGAATTCTAGCTCGTGGTCGTCGAGCAACTTTGCATCGGCCATAAATGATTAATGGAGGTCTGTACTATCCAGAGCGGTGATGTAAACTCGAGTACGCTACTTGGCATGACACACAAATCGATTCGCGAGAATCAACATCGATTTTCCTTTTCCCGGATCACTTGCAAACCTTCTCTCGCAGATTACCTTTCACTGGAAGCGCGCGTTTACGGTCCACGTAAATCAAGCCTGGCTGCTCATATTTTACCGGCGCTAAACTAGATCCAGCATCGGCGTACGTATTCATCATTCCTGAATCACTGGTCCCCCACTTTCGCCGGCAACCTCGTCCCCCTTTTCTCCAATTCCCACGTAATTTACAAGTTATCCAATAGCAGTTATAAATACGGACGGTCGCGGACAGTACCAGCATCCAAACATGAAACTTCGTACGATATATCAAAACCCGTTCTATATTTAACCGAGCGTACAAGCACCGGCGCTTCGAAAGCTCATCCAGCCTAATCCATTAATCATCGACGGGGGTAAAAGTCTGGCGATTTCAACGGGTTGGCATAGGGGAGCGCAGGAGAGGGGAGCTGCTCGCGTGCAGACTCCTCATTGTACACGCGTCCGCAATAATTTTGGCGAGTCGTACGTGCGCGAAACGCACAATGCGATTAATTGGCATGTCCGTTCCTCGATAACTCACCGAACGAGCCCGCGCTGCCCACAGATCGGGTAGAACGCGAACCTCTTCGCTGCATAACGCGATGGCATCGCATTGTGCTAACTAGAAAACACGAACAATGCGAACATTTTCGAAAAATGACCATCCTTCCTCCTTGTTCGCTTTTGTTCGACACCACCCCGCGCAACCACCCCTTTATTTGCCTGGCGAATGAATCACGACGCTTCCGCGGCTTTGTAACGGCGCGCACGCGAACCGTGCGTCGGTCATTAACGATGACTGACGCGCAAAGTGCGTATACATGGTACCATCGTCCGTTCCAATGGATTTCATAAGCGAAGGAGATAATTCGCGGTGGAAAACCGTACGCGCGCTGGATAAGCGTATTGTACTGGTGGTACTTTCTAAAGAAAGTCGAGGTGCAAGTAAAGGTAAGCGCGTTTCACCGGGTACCAAGCGTTTTGTATGCTGGTACGTGGTTTCCGGCACTCTGGCTGTTTCTGTGACATGCAAATCGGTGCGACCAATGTTGGAAAACGGATGTCCTCGATTCGGATGGATTTCGTTCTTTTTTCGTGACTTTGACGTGTGAAGAATTGCTTTCCTTCATTTCGATGGGTAATAGGTGATTGTACGTTTTTCTTGGGGAAATTTGTTGGTACGATTTAGTTGAGGATTAAAATATTGTGTGGAGAGAGTTGAATTGTAGTTTCTTTTGTGTTAAATAATTTTCTAATTGATGGAATTGGGATAGTAACAAGGTAGAGCGAAACGTATCGAATATGATTGACTTATACTACTGAAAAGTAAGAGGAAGTCAGTAGTGGTAGCAGAAAAAGGAGATTCGGATAGTCTGTCTGCAGACGTGCTTTTTAATTAATATGACAGGGTATATATTCATTTATAGGTGTACCTGTTCGTACTCAGTTGTTTGAAAATTAATAACAAAGTGGCTTGTCAATGGGATTTTGAATGAAGTCTGAAAAATAGTATGTAAGAGAATTAATACAGAAAACTATTTTAGTTAATTTTTTAAATAAGTATACAAACAATTTCTGTATTGCAGATCAATTGTTAACTTTTATACAAAATATAGTATAATAATTAATAGTTCATTAAAAATAAACAAAGAAGTAAAGAACAGTAGAATCATTTAAAGACAAATTGAAGCGCTTAAAAGCTCCGATTAATTTCTTGAACAAATTCAATTCAATCGATTTTAAAACTAAAATCAATTAAATTTAGAACAGAAAGCAATTTTAAGATTGGACAATTACAAAATTATTATCATGAGAATAGTATTTTCTGTAAGATGCAATCATCGACTCGGAAAGAACCACTAAAGTCTTCTGCATCCAAGTAAATCTCCTTTCCTGGAATCGTCTTCACACGCCTCGATAATATACCTGATTTAATGGAAATCCATGGAACTGTTCGAATGACACACAATGAGAAATCCGCGTTGGCTCTTCGCGTCCCTGTAGCTCGGAGGTTCCATCACGTAACAGCGATTACGCGAGAACCGGAAACCAAGGAGACACGTAACAACCGATGTGACGTGAAATCCAATAAATAACAGAGCGCACAATAGTTTAATAATTATCCGGTTTCTTTCGCCGTGGACACTTGGACGCAAACTACACTTTCCAAATCGTTCAGCAGGATTTATTGATAAAAGTACGTTTCTCTTTCTGTTGCAGGTGAGTGAGAAACCATTGTGGATTTATACTTTGTGAACACCAATGCCGTCACGGTAAGTGGAAACGCAGAGTCTATTTTCATCGACGATAGAATTTTTTAAGTGTATCTGTTGGAGCTTTGGTATTTTTCCATATATTTTGCCGCGATAAAAGTTCCAATCACCCCAATAATTATTGCCATTTCATTACTTTAGAGTCGCCATAGATTGTATTAGATTATTAAAAAAAAAAAAAAAAGAACTTTTCTATTACAATCGACCATCTAGATTTTGATCTCTGAAAAATCCGCCTTGAACTTATCTCGTTAAACTAATTCTACAATTAAATGTGTTCGCAGCTACAGCTGATATGAAATTAGTACAATAAATAAATTGAATAAAACTGCCACTATTTTATTCAATTTATATTTGTTGATCTTTTACGATACAATTCACAGCTTTTTTGAAGTGCAAAGTTAATTAAGGAATGCAAACATTTTAAAAGATGCGACCCTCTGCTAATTTCCGCTTCCACAAAATGGCCCCCGAATCAAAACATTGTCCACCCCATCTTAACTAGTAGAAGATTAACAGTAGTGGTCTTGCTGAAAAATAAACACTAGACAGCAGATTCAAATCAGTGACTGAATAGTTTTTTTCAGTTCTCATATCAGTATAGATCAGTTAACGAAAAGAAATTTGTAAAGTCTATGATCAGTCGATACATTTTGAACATCATACGTACAAATAGTATCTTCACGATATATAATAATACTATATTTAATAAATCTGAAGTTTACGGATATGAGCATTTTAGCATAAATTTGACTGCTAATTTTATATATTTATAAACACAACTATGTATCTGCTACACAACGTGTGTATCTGCCTTACTTTAGATACTTTGAATAGCTTTGCATTCTAATTGCATTCTATTCTATTTTGCACGTACCACTTTCGCATAAATGCATAAATATCAGCAGAGTGTGTACAGCAACTTGGAAACCTGTTTAAGTACGTTTCTGTCCTACAAGAGACATTTAGCATGTGAAAGACTTCGATTTTTATGAAACTTTACAGATTGGTTTAGAAGACCAATTTGCTCCAATATTTGTTTACTTCTTAACGAGTCAAACATTAGTTGAATCACTGATACACGTTCAATTTTCCGTTAAGATTTCACAATAATAAAAAGAATTGCGCGTAATTATTCTTATGGTTTCGTAGATGCAAGAGAATCTTAATCCAATAACTTTATTGTCTTATGAAAAAAAGATTCTCTGCTTCGAAATACTTGTAAAATATTCTATGCAAGGTGTCTTAAACAGAATCTAGTGCTCACTTTCAACAGGGAATACAAAACTAGCGCCAATCGAGTACCACAAAATTCGATTATTTAGAATGAAATTGGTTTCATCGCCGTGGCGAATTTCACCGAAAGTTCTTCGCCAGTGAAACAGAAAAGCCAAACGATCGCAGCACTCCTCGGCTAGTTTCGATTTCTGGCGTTTGACAGTTGTTCCTGCATTCGCCTCGTGTAATACGTGGGCATCAACTTGTCCGTTGGCTGACCGGGCCCCCATGTTGAAAGGAATGCCGTCCGCGCGAGCTCGCGTGGGCCCACGAAATATATATCGGCAGTATATATGCTTTTGCTTGCCCACGCTCCAACTGCTGGCCACGGGAGCCTTTAATGTTAAACGTGTTGCGAAATCGCGGCTGATTGGTTGCGCAACCGTGCGTGCCCCTCGTTTACCAAAAACGAGGACCGGCCAGGCCCGATCGCGGGGCCCGTTCTCGAACCGCCAACCTGTTTCGCGACAGCCTTGATCTCGCGCGCGAAAAGAAATCGTTCGATATTCCGTAAGCGTCTCGAGGGCCGCTCTCTTTTTCTGCTCCAAGCTTGGCAATTTTTTTCTCTCATTTTGCAAGCTTACAATTGCAATTCATGTTGGTTTACGCTAGCGTAGGATGTTCGTTAATTAAAAACAATTACAAGAAATTTCCAAGTCGATAGTGCTTTCTCAACTGAGGTGTTATATTGAAGACGGTTGATGAATAATTTACGCGATGTTTTGAAACATTCACGCGAAAAACTAACGTTCGTTGCACGGATTCATCCTCGCCCTCGATTCAAAATATTCTGCATATAACGTATAAGATGTAAATTATTGATTAACGATAAAAGAATAATTTCGTTAACCTTCCTTAGTTTATTTTTATTTTCTGAGACTGCACAGTGTTTTTAAACACATTCGTATATAGGAAATTGTAAATTCTAATTAATTATAAAATAGCTCGAGTCACGTGTGGAATGAAGTAAAATTTATCAAACAATTTCTACGATATTTTTAATCAAAATTACTGAAAAGGTTGATAATTTATTCTACGAAATAGACATTGCATAGAAAATATTGTTTATCCACGCAACAGAAAAATTTCGCAATTTTCCAGGTATCTAATAAATTTTCAAACCTTGCATTCTGTTTTCATCGAACACGAACGAGGCCTGGCATCCTCGTCCGTGAAAAATAAACGTGATAAAATGTATAAAACGAGTGATTACGTCAGCTCGCAACAGCTAGACGTCTTAGAGTGGACTTTGATGGTGTTCAGATATAACATTCGATGCCTGCTATATTTGGAGACGAATAATTTTCCTCCACAACTTGTTTCTCGTATCATTCCTGTTCGAAGGAAGTAGCAGAGCTACTAGAGATCTTAGAAGCGACGATACTCCAGATAAAAAGAGAAACAGATCTCGAACGAAGTCATTTCTGATTTTCATTGCTCTTTCCGTTAGCGTTGCCTCTCGTAACTACTCCTGCAGTTACACAACAATTTATATAAAACTTGCGCAGATAATTATAAAATTAGCAAGTGCGCTAGTAACGTTGTTCAACATTAATATTTACAGAGCATATAAAACAATCTCCGTAACATAAAAACGAGACAGCAAAACCATCCCATTATTGGAACACGTGTCACAAATGGTACACAGAATGAAAATTCAATCTCTCGCGAACAGGTATACCCCGTATCGTTGTTGGAATGCTTTGTTCGACGATGCTCTCGAGATATTCGCTTCCTCGACTGGCAAACACGTATGCAGGTAGAGGTTCGATGGCACGGTCACGAGAACGCGTAGGAACGGCGCTAGAGGAGCATTAAACAAGGCATGGCCGACATAAATTCACATCTGGATTGGGATGGAAGGCGCCTTGGCCGCGGGACCCATCCGGATAATTAGGGATCGTTAGAGACGTTGCCCGGTGCGCTCGTCATTCATGGCTCGCCGCGATTACCAGGGCAAATTGCGTAACCTATTGATTATGCAACGATCGATCATTATTATTGCCACGGAGCCGGGCATTACGGCCGTGGCGTATCCCACAAAGCGGCCCGCGGAGATTTTCCATGCGCGCGTCCTGGTTAGTAGCTCTCCGATTTCGCCATTTTCTTTATTGCTTTAAATTACACCGTTCCCCCTTTTCATGCGCCGCCGCGAACATTGTTCGCTAAATAAATCAATCGACGCGACCGATGGCCCCCTCGTCGATCGGTTCCTTCCTTTCGATCCTCCGCAGGAGGACCCTTTAACCTGTTCGCTATGCGATGCCCGCGAAAGATCTTCTAGACGTTCAGATTTGTATAGTTTGTTACTGCTTCGAGTGCGAGAGCTGTTCTCGAGAGAGAGTTCGTGTTGTATTTGACTACGTTTTTTTTTTAATATCGCTGTCTGTTTTGTGTGGAACGTTTCTCGTGTGTTGTTTAGGTACTCGTTGCTTAAAGGGACTTGGAGGTTCCTGTCTGATCACAAGTGGCATTTTATTTGTATGTGTGATTGCTTTGTTCTTTGTAAATGTCAACAAATTTTGAAATTCCCAAGGAAATATAGAGTGTATATTTTATTACATGAGAGATTAATATTTCGTTCTACATATGTGTTCTCAGAATATACATGGAATATTGGAAAGGGTGAATATTCTTGTATATTATCTCTTACTAATAATTTGGAAAATCATGCTGTAAGAAAAGCACAATTTAATTATGCAAATACTTGTATGCTTTTTTAGTTTCCCATTTTTCATTCTTATCATAGTTTACACATTTCTGATCACCAACGCACTTGTATAAAACTACATACAGATTATCTTTTTCATATTAAAAGTTCGTCTAATTCTGTCGTCAAGAGAAGAATCACTTTTACCATTAATTAACAAACTATAAAAGGAGATTTGACACGATAAAACTGGAGAATAGTTCTAAACTTTTTGCCCACTGTGTTCAATCTTTTGTTACGTTCGACTTTTGATTAAAAAGTGGCCTCGACCTACATCGAAATTTCGTTCGAGAGATGTACAGGCGTAAAATTGAAACGGAGAACAAAAAGCAGCGGGTCGTGTCCCTTTTTGGGAGCATTGAAAATGAGAGCCGTTCAGCTGGCCCAGCTGGGCCAGGCTGACAGGTGAGAAGACTCGCCTCGAGGCGTTCGCAAGTGAGAGTGAATTCGAAAGGAACGGTGAGAGCCCCGGTGCATTTTATTGCTTCTCTGTCAATAAATAATGTGTACAGTTATAACGACAGTTTCCAGAAGAGTTCGAAGATCACGAACCGGGAAGTCAGCGATGCAATAAAACGGAAAGTGACAAAAGAACGGCTCTGTGTCAAATCGTAAATTACGATGCACAGTTTCTGCGAAGACGTAAAATTATATATGATGAGAGTGACTGTGCCGTTTAATTGTCTAAAGTTCCAGACGGATTTGAATTTTTCTATAAAATAGGAAAATAGGAGTAAAAGCCATAAATCACAAAGAATATACATTTTTAAATAATTGAATATGAATGAACCATATTTGGTTTTAACGTGGAACGAAAAATAATTCCACCTGTTCCTTTTTTACAAAGGATAGAAATATAGATTGTTATTTAGCGATTTGTTTTTGAAATAGCTATACTAAGATTTAAGAGTTCTAGATTGCACACACATATTTTTTACCCGAATCCTTGCTCCAAATTCAGATATTAAAATAGCTGTCAGCTTAGGGAACGTCATCTGTAAGGATTAGTGAAAAAATCGAAAGCAGAATCTCTGTAATCCATCTAGACACTGACAGATTAATCTTCTTTTTCGTAGTATTTTGTCCAATCAATCACGGTCTTATCTAAAAACTTCCAATTTATACACAAATTCGTGATTTTTACTGAATTAAACATTCTAAGAAATGATAAATTTTATAAAATTGTAATCATTACAATATTTTATAAAATAGTAAAATCAGAGACTTTTGTATTATGGAAATCATTAACAATTGAAATAAAGTTCTCTAATATTAAAAAAATTCAAAATACTTTAATATTAAATATTATATTGACGAATACATTTTTTTATTTACATCACAATATTCTTCAACTTGATATTTAATATTAAAGTGCCCATATAAGACATAAAATCAGTATTCACTAAAACTGTATCGATATTAACATTGATGTGCTATTGATGTAACGATAATCTGTTTAAAATGATGTAGCACTACACCATTTCCCCTGTAGTTTATTTTACATATTAGTATCCACCACACGTGCCCGCGATTAAGTCTATGGTGTGAATCATGGCTTAACTGTACCTGATTCTCGACCTACGACGACTACCTGATGTACGATCTTTTTTCCTTTTTCGCGGTAGGTACACGCTTGACGTGTGCTCGGGGTCCAAGACCCTTGAGATAGGTCACGACTGGTACCAACAAGGAAGATACAGGTATCTGATACACCAGTTACTTTGAAGACTCATTCTTCTTCTGTATTTTATTCTCTACGACAGTTTATGTTTTAAAAGCACTGTTAAGAAGAACAATTTTTTCGCAGAGATCAATGAAAAAAAGGAACAAATTATATAATATGCTTTTATTACGAGCAGGTCTGTCTCAGAAACATGATCCCTTCTAACGAAAAATGCCGAATTTAATTTCAAAACCAAATAAATTCGCAACAAAATAGGAATATAGAAGCCTCAAGAGAGTCACATAAAAAAGTCTCCATCCCCAAACCAGACATACATTCAATAAAAATAAAAAAAAAATACAAAAATTCTAATAAACTCCACGATCACTTTGGTTCACCCTACCGATACTATTCAAAAGGCAGAAAGCTACGTTCAGGAAGGGTGAAAAACTAAAAGCTAAAGATAAGAAATGAATCGTGCGTTTTATCCCATTAGTATATCCGTCCATATGGCAAGCTACAGGTCCAAATAGTTCGCGTGTGTGATATTATTATTGGCGAGGTTGGCCTGTCCCGGCTTCCTGCAGCTCGTCGCGCGTTCAAGCATGCCGCCGATCCACCCCGGAGAACGTGTATACACGGTTGCGTACACGCGCGGACCCAGCCATCGGCGGCCGACGATTGCTAGCTTGTTATTAATCTTAATTGCCATCTAGAGGCTGCCAATTAACAACGCCTGTCACTTGTTTTTCCACGGCAGGCACTATCTCACCGGAGGAGGGTCCCTCGCTTCCTTCCTCACCCTCTACGCGCACCCTTTCGACCCGTGATATCCCCTCGCGGCCGCCATCATCGCGTTACTTTTTCACCCGCCGTCTCGGTTACCCGTCATCGAGCCGGTATTCGGTGTAATTATCGCCGCCTATAGAAAATATAATTATTCGAGATTATTCCAGCGACGGGGTGGTCACGTTGGGGGTACGCATTATCGTCGCTCAGTAATAAGCGAACCGCGCTTTAATGGTATCGATTACCCGCGATCGAGGCTTCCGTGGAAAAAAAGCTACGTCTCTACCGAGCGAGAGCCGCGGTTTCGCTTCTTTCTCGATTTTGCACGTATCGCGCGATGGGAGGGTGCGCAAGAAATGGGCGCTAATGGAAATTCGTTTTTTGGCTCGACCTTGGGCCTCTCGAGCGTTGCAGCCGTCGCGCCGGCGTCTCGAGGGGGTTGCTGGGACTTGAACATTTTCTCACACGCTTGTCGTGCGAAAGATATTTCTTAAGATAATTTTTTTATCAAATTCAATAGCAAATAGTATCAAACGTTGACGTGGTATTTGGTTTCATTAGTATGTACTTTTGCAGATGCTTGCCCTTTTCGTTTTACTTTCACGATATTCAGTTGCAAGATATATTCCAGCAAAATTTGCAATTAGTCGGAACGAATATTCTATTACAGATATCTCAAGCATTAGAAGTAGTGGAGTTAATGTTATGCGATGGTTAACCACTTATGTTAGTATGACGTACCACGAATATCGTAACGTTGGTAGGCAATTGTCCTTCGCGATGGAAGAGTGACAAAATTATTTTATAATAAATAAAAATATGGAAGACTCAAGAGAATCGCAAACCAGACGTACATTCGATAACAAGTTCCTTGTCAATTGATATCGTTTGTGGAAGAATACATACTTAATTAAAAAGAGAATAAACAAAATTCGTATTCACAACTGTGTGAAATTCTTTTTGTAAAACTCTTCTCGTTCCAAGTGATGCCTCACGACGAGTTACAATGGAGCATTTTGGTACATGCATCTCTGAATAAATCAGTTACCAGCACAAGTATTTAATACTGGATGAAGGGGAGCGAAATCAGAGTTCAAGAGTAAATAACAATTAAGAAAACAATTTCTTAATCTTATTGGATTCGACCAAAAAAACTGAATATCAACGTAGCTGCATAAGAGTGAATTATACATTACACGTTATTACATAAAACAAAGAAAAACTCGCCAATTTCGCGCAGGTACATCGAGGAAACGTATGCCTCGAATTGCCACACACAGATTTATCCGCATACCAAACAGATGTACTCGCGATATCGCTTATTATTCGCGTCGACGTTTATTTAGCCGCCAACCGACACTCGCGTCCAAGTACCAACAGGAAACTGGTATAAGAAGAAACCGAGGGACCCGAGACAGATTTCCTGTACGGAGCATACCACGCGCGGATCATCGGCGTCTAGTTTTTCTAACATCCCGAAACGCTCGAGCAGCTAGACTAGAAAAAAAACAGACGAGAACAAGCATCGATGCGCTGATAATCATCGATCGAACGAGTTAACTTAATTAATGACGGAAAACAGAGCAAAAGTATTCGCGAACGGTCGGATTCTGCTGCGCCCAATGCGCCCATTAACTCTACTGGATCGCGCAGCAACCTTGTTAACGGTATTCAACAATTTCGCGCAACAATATTGCCAACCCGTGGCTGTGTGGCTACACGAAAAATTACTGTAATCTACGGAATTAATAAGGAAGGTACAGACGGCAGTTACGATGTGCAGCCAGGTTGAACCGATATCGAGTTGCAATCAATTGTACGTACACGCTGTATGCCCGCACGCTGCCAGACGAAAATGGTTCTCGTCGAGCATTGTGAATCCAGGGTTGGGGAACGTTCGTTCGTCGGACCTGTTTCAATTCCCCGCCAGATATTATTGCGCGGGGATAACAGGTTCGTGACTAATCCCACGTGACATAATAATTTAGCCGCTTTTTCTTCCGCAGTTGCGAACGGAACGCGACTGCTTCGCCGTGTGTTACGTTCACGTAACAATTGATACACGTTCCGAAATACGCGGCTGTTTAGCAGCCCGGGGTAGTAACCGCAAGAAGGTAATTTGAATGGCACAAGTGGTCCGGATCCGATCCGGTGCAACCTCGTTCCGCCCAATATTTTTCGTAGGAACTCGTTTCCTTTATGGTTGGTTATGACGTAACGAATAGGCGGCGTTTCATGTTCGCCCCGCAAGAATGCAGCTGTTATTGCAGTCGCTGTCATGTGAAACGAAAAACGGGCTGCAGAATTTATCTGCACTATTTTACCGCACGTGTGTTACCGGATCGAAGATATTTACGCGATTTTTCATCTCTCGACCCGTGCGCTGAGTTTTCTGCAGGCTACCGCTATTACACAACGGGCTGCGAGCAATTAAACTGCGCGCGCGGCAATAATCTCGAATGTTAAGCAGAAAAAACAAACGCGAGACCGTGTTATAAATTGGGAAGACACTGGTATCGTTTGAATGCAGTTGCAGTCGTGGTCGTACGTATAATTTGCCTGCAACTTGTTTGCAATTTTCTATGCGTTTGCGTACACTCTCTCGAAACGATTTTCTATCCTACACAAATTTATAATCTAATGGTTTGCGAGAAAGAGAAAATTACGCAACTATAAATTCAGAGACCGACTAAACTAATCAGAGTATCATTACCGTGTAACTACCGCGTGTTTTAAACAAAATAAGAAGAATCGAATAAAATCTGTACTATTATAATAGAATGTTTCAACTGAATACGAGCATTTGGCATTATATTTATTTAGATCTCTCCTCCGCCAGATATTTCGTATCGATACTCCTTTCGATCACGGTGTCGTGTCGAAACGAAACGCCTGGCAAAGTTGCTCGTCGTTCGTATCGAAGTTCGCCGGGGGAACGAATCGGCAGTTTCCACCATAATACGTAGTTCGATCTGCGAAGACAGCCCGGGGCCGGGCATTGGGCGTGATTAAGAGCGTCACGGTTGGCCAAACTGCGGAGCACTGCCGATAAACGATCGTCGAGGCCATTAATCGTTAATACGAGCGAAATGAGCGAGATTTAGCCGCGGTGAAATTTAAGGCCCGGTGTGGAACTCGGTGCAGGGCGTGCGCGATCCTGCGGAGACGGTGGTAACCAGTCCGCGGCGAACGGGCAAGGCCGTTTTGCGATCGCTCGTGCGCGTCGGCCGCCGCGCTCGCGCTCCGCCGCCAATGGAAATTCACCGGGTCGCGACGTCACGTTCGAATCGTCGAGAGTGAATTCCCCTAGTAAAATCGAGAGTGCCGCGTACCGGTGACCGTAATGCCTAGTCCACATTAGCCGAGTGAACGCGGCCCAGTGAACTCGCCACGAGCGCCCGGGGTCAGCTTTCGCCGGCCATTACGAATCACTCGAGAGAGGCACGCGTAATTAACGACTGTTAACAAGCGTAATGCACACTCGCCGCCTATCCTCGTGACACGGTTGCGCGTCCATGTGGACTGCAACTGTTGCATCGTCGCGTGTCATTTGGGTATACCTGCGTATCCTCGTATCGTGTCACCGTTGCGTATCGTTCTTCTCACAGCCGTGAAACGCGTTTTGATGGGTAACGATGCGACATAAAGTGATTTCTTTTTACGAATCTTATTGGATATCGTAGAATTATTAGACAATGGGTAACATAAAGGTTTTATAGGAAATGTGTGATTGACTCTGTAAGAGATATGGTTAAGAATGGTTTGTAACAAGGGTTGTACGCTACTCTGTAGCGAAATCTTGAGAATCAGAAATGCGTATGCGTGTAAACGGAATAACAAGGATGATAAACCGTGGACGTACGTTAAGTAACGCAGTATCGATGAAGTAATTGGCGATTGGTTAAGTAACGGAACCCAGCAACCTACATTCCGCTTCTTTATCTGTTACCATCAAATTCCCGCGCATACCGATTACATAACTAGAATTCCACCCTAACCAAGGCCAACGAAAACTCGCAACACCTCGTAACCACTTAATCCCTTCGAATACCATCGCATCTCGCGGTGCGCTTCATCGCCGTCCGCGGATCGCCTAGGGGGATGTTGCAACGCGGCGAGGTAACGAAAAGAAAGGAAAGCATCGAGAATTTTTGCTCAGTCGAGAGAAGTATGAAAGACGGTTCCGTTAGGAAATAATCGGAGCTTGTACAGGCCAAACGCGGGTGACGTGGCCAAAGAAACTGTGTGGACGGGCATCGAAATAGAAGAAACGGAGGGGAGGGGAAAAGAAACAAAAAAAAGGAGGCAAGTAACTGGATAAGTTAGAGGATGCTAGGGCGAGGTAAGAACCGAGCCGGGTAAAAGGAAGGCGTGGATCGTTACGGAACGCGCGGCCGGTGCCGCAAGCGTCGTAATTACAAATGCAGGGAAAAAAGGGTAGCTGTAAAGGCCCGATTACCGCGGTGCGCGAGCGAACGTGGATTCTAATTGACCACCTGCGATTGCACGGTGCCAGCCGCGCTGCATTGCTCACGTCTTCATTCTACGGACGGTGCCGCGGTGCTCGTACGCGCCTTCGATCAAAACCCGCGCCGCTTGTACAGGGTGCGTCACAATGCGTGGGTGTTGCTCGACCGTTGGACTCCGTCGGTAGAAATAATAGAAGAGGTTCGTATACAAAACCGTTCAGTGGTAACTGGCCTTCGTTTCGCGGCTGCTTTTCCCGTTGCCAATCCCTGGAGAAGCCGACTCTGCTCTGTGCGGTCCTGCGGAAACATCTGCTCGCGATCTCTAAGATATTTGAAGCTGTGCCGGCCGCAGAAAGCGATTCCAGAAATCTAACGTGTAAACGTGCGCGAGTATAGTATCGAATGGAATGTACGTAGTGCTAAATTGATAGCGGCTAATCAACTTGCCACAAAGATTCCTAAGCGTAATTCTTGCACTCACGTTTCTGTTCGCGAGGGTGCCCAAGTATTCGCTTAATGGAGCAACGAAATTAGCAAATTCTGCGTTAATGGCACGATCAACCCCTTTACTCGACAACACGCTTCATTTGGATTACGTATTGAACGGTTTTTTCAGTAGCTTCGAATAATATTTGGCAAATTGGGACCAGTTCATATGTTTGTATGCGCGTTGATGATGGTGCGAGCAATTTTTCCGAAGACAATCGCTGGATACAGCAGGAAACATTAATTCCACCATACCAAGACAAACACGCGGCGGTTAGCCATCCAATGGAAAGTGGTTCTATCTGGTAGCATAATTTCTCATTGGTCAACCGTAGCACTCGTTTATGTTAATGGAGCCAGAATCGTTGCTCCCGTTCTTACGACTGGAAACATTCATTCCGCCATAGGAACGCGAACCTGTGGCGGCAACGGACCAACGGGGTGTAGCTCTATCTCTATGGCGTGGATAAAACCACTCCTTATTCGATAGATGTTACTGCGCGTTTCTGTTAACACGGATGCGATAAAAACCGTTAATGACACAATACAGGAACGGCTACAACCTGGAAAGCGAACGAAACCGCGCGTGGCGAACGACCGTGCGCGGGTACGTGTCTCATTGATTTTAAGAAACCGGTGCGGCGTTCGGATTTCGCCTGGAAATTATGGTGGAGCCTGTACACGCGTGCGTGCGGAGGAAAGGTGGAGAACGACGACAAGATGGAGGCCGAGGATGAATAGCGGTGGAAAGCCGCGGGGTGAGCTGATCGCGAATCAGGCTTCAGATTCTGCGGATACCACACGTCATTTAACACTCTAAGGACTCTAAAGGCTGATCTATTCGCCGATAAATTCAGCCCGCGGCACTCTGTTATGTATCTTGGGAAGATGTCAGCGGACGATCGGATCGCCGCGCCTAATCGCTCGATCGAGACGCGCCGCCGCTGAATAAATGGATGACCTTGAAATTGGAGGAGTACCGCGGTGACTGCCGCGTGACTAGTAGTTTCGACTGTGGGAATTAAGAGTTGGAGGGTAGAAGCGATCTGCTATTCGCGTCATTCGTTTGTTTAGTATGTTAACGTACATACGCGGCTCGCGTGAACCAATATAGTTACTAATAACTCCTGCAAGTTGATGCACCCTTAAATAACACCCCTGGTTAAAGCACTCGAGTCTGCTTAATCAATTAGAAGTAATGCAAATCAGAGAGTTCCATGTTACATACATCGAAACGAACGTTCCGCGATGGTGTGTTCAATACGTGTTACAAGATTGGATTCGACAGTATTGTTCGATGTACTTATAAAGAGTTCGAGCACATATCTCATCAAAGTTCACGAACGTTTCAATACCATCCGGCCAGATTCGAATCCACTAGCGATATTACCCGATCCCATTGCCAGCTGACGTGCGCTACCACGTTGATAGCAAAAATGGAAGTCCATTAAAATCGACAAAGTAGAGGACGGTACAATTGAAGGATGGTGCAGCTAAAAACGAATGGTTACACGCGTTAGCTCTGTATCAAGCGACAAGTGGCAATAAGGCGGTTGAATACATACGTAATTTCACGTGATACATAATTTCACGTCACGCGAACAACTTGTCCAACTCTATCATGGGCCGGGGCAACAATTCAGCCGCGCGAAACAAAAGTAATCTTTTGCGTTATCTCCTACATCAAACATCGATTAACACCCAGGTACAAAGTAAGTTACGCGATGCAATTAAAGTCGGCCATCGCTTCAATCACCGGCGTCGATGCCAGCGAAAAGGAAGCACAAGGCGTTCTCCGCCAAGGCCGATATCATCTCAACAGGGATACGTGTAAATTTCACGGTAACGAGATACCTGGCGTCGAAATTAACCGACGAGAACCATTTAAACGGTTCTCGTAACCGTTCGAAGACGCGTTTCTCGATTAGGGTACAACTATGCCGTTATATTGCCGCAATAAAATGGCGGAATGCCACACGAATTACGAGCTCGCCTTCGTACGCGAATAATTACGTTGATCGAGGGTGTACGCGCGCTTGATTATCCATAGTTTCGCTCGTGTACATTCTAACAAGAAAGGTTCGATCACGCATCCATATTAGTTCAGATACGCCATGGCGTTCCTCTGCGTCCGAGAACTAAACTACCCCTGTCCGTTTTTCTTTTAAATCGAGTTACGCTTAGTTTATTTTATTGCTTTATTTGATAAGACAGAGCGTGTAACTAAGTTGCGCAGGACTTGTACAACTTGGTTTAGTTTCTTATATTTTTATAAATAAACCGAGCCATGACAGGACTGTTTTATGACAGTGAAAAAAACTTGTCCGCTCTACCGAAGAGTAACAAAAATGCGGTTGCGTTAGATTGACTCTCAGATAGACTTGTCAACGCGAATGATTTCCGTTCGCTCTGTATCCGAATCAAATATTCAGAAGCGAGTGTACGCCTCGAAGGCAAATTTATTCAACATCTCTTACACGTATGTCACGCGTACAGGAAACTGATCGAAAAGATACAGGGTACGTTCGCCAATGCCTTCTATTATACTATCGCCTCGATCTCGTTGTCAGCAAGACGCGAAATAACGTAGATATCGAATGAATTTCATTTCTGCAAGGTGTACACGTTCGCTTTTGACTTTCCGCTGTATTGGTAGCAAATCTTCGAACAATCACGGCTAACTGCATTCCTTTTTTTTTTATATAGTGCAACGCCGATGTGGACGTGTACTAGTTAAAGAGTTAACGAGAAACGATGGCGAGCAAACATTTTCCAGGCGCCAGCCGCCGCGTCTATGCGCGTACGCGGTTTATGTAATCACGCCTGGACGAGATGCGTGCTTGGGAAACTTCCGGTTCCAAGAATCGCTCGACGCCCGGCCGTTTTTTGCACGGTTTCACTCGTCGAGTGCCGACTCGCTGGCTTCGACGAGGAAAACCACTGGAGTTGCGCTGGAATTTACGCGTTTTATAAGATCAGTACCCAACGAGACTAATTGAGAGGGCGAATTATCGGGGAATAAAATTATATCGGTCTCGTGTTCCGAAGCGTACCAGGCTTATTAGTTGTTCTGCGCGAGGATCGTTAAATGTGGGACGATTATTGGAAATCGCGCGAATCTTGCTGCAATAACGACTCTGAGGAGTTCGAGGTTCCCTTCGAGTTGTTAGATAATGAACAATTGAACGTGCAGTGACAAAAAACGTGCACAGGGTGATCCTACGATCTTTCGAACCAATAACGTCGCGTTGAAATGGTTGTTTTTCTGATAATTTTTACATGTTCAAAACTTGAGATTCTCCTTTTGTTTCCTTCTCAATATAGATTGCAGGATACCTTCGAATCGTGAAATGAAATACTAAAAAATTAAGCTTATTATAAGCTTGCGACTATAAGAAATAGATCATAGACATATCGTCAGTTGTTAACCATCACCGATATGAGGCAAGAACGTTTATTACTCGCAGAAACTAAAAAATTCCTAGTATCTAGTTCAATTTCATAACATAAAAAAACTTTCGTTTACCTCTCAATTACACAAAAATGTAATCGACAAACGCATCGCGAAGAACGTACCGATTTCCATTAATGAAAACAGAACGACGAAACAGTCTACTTTTACTGACCGCGCAAACGAGCACGAAACGCCCAATAATCGTACCGGAAACCCAAGCCGACCAGCAGTGAACCATTCGAAAGCGAGAGAACGAAAAACACTCGACTCGAAGGAAAACCATGGAGCGTAGTTGCCGTATCCGCAGAAAAAAAAAGAATTAGCATGCAAAAGAACAAACCCTGACCAGCGTGAAATGAATATAAGCAATCAGTGATAGATAAATCTCGTGAAAGTGGCTGTATCCCGTGACCATCGCGCCTCTTTCGCGAGTCCATTTCTATCGTTGATTCATTAGCCCGAAAGGAGCCCCGTTCGAGGCTGAGTGGGATTTCACGAGGCAACGAGCGGCCAATGAAATCATTGAAATTTCCTGCAGCGACGCGGACATCGTTCAGCAGGAAATTAGCTCGGTTCCCGGGGATGATAGATTCGCGAGAGCGGAGGCGAACGGGCACGCGATGCCGCGGATTCCAGAGAAACTGATCGTTTCCGGTCGGATCGCGTTGCGCGCCGTCCGCCATTTCCTTCGATCCTAGCGCCGCCGGTCCGGTTAATAACACGCCAATCGAAAAGAGATCAAAGATTTTGTTGCGGAAAGGAAGCGGCGCCGTAATTTCCTGAAATTGAGTTACAGGTAACATTGTAAAAATAGTAAATAGCGTTCTCGAAGGATGTCGATCGAGGATAATTCAGTTCCAAGCGGCGGGGGGAGGCGTTTTGAGGGTATCTCATGATTTAGTAATCACATTTAAGTAGGTTGTGGATAATACATCGACCGATAAGTCCCAAGACTAACCAATAAATGGGGCCACTAATAATAAATCCATACCATTCTCAATTAGTTCCAACCTTCGGACGTTATGGATCTAAATTTAATTACATTCCGACGTTCTGTCATTGATAACTTGCAAAGTGTTATCCAGGATCTCCACCGTCGAAAATAATTATTTGTCGGTGGTATACTGATTTCAAATGTGGTCAGAACATTTGGTGATGAAAGAGCTTTTTTTGGAATGGGTGCCGTGTTTCTTTTCATCAGTACAATGCATCATGTATGTAACAAGTCGATAGTAACGATGGCCAAATTGCATGATTTGAAATTCGAATTGCATCTGCACCCATTATATTCTCCTGATTTGGCCTCCAGCGACTATTGGCCGTTCTCAGATCTAAAAAAATCCTATAGGCGAAGAGATTTGACTCCAATGATTGCCGAAACTAACGCCTATTTTTAAAGCAAACACGAATCATTTTACACATGTTGATGATTAAAGAAGAATTTCGGCAAACAAATGTTTTAGCAGTTAGTCATATCACATACGAAGTATGAAAAAAATTTGTATTTATCTTACAAAATAGAAGGTTCAAAATGTTTTCTACAGCGTTCAGTTCACTAAAAAAATGTTGTTTTACATCTTCAGCAGTTTCCAAATGTTATCCCCCTTTCGTACAAAACAGGAAGTAATCGCTACGAGCCATGTCGGATAAGCATTACCGTATTTTTACCGTTTTGCTTCGGTGCGTCGTTTAGAACAATCCTTTAATTTAATCTGAGCTTTCAGAAATTGTCGTTATCAAGGGTTAATATATTTCGAGCAATCCCCTTCTCTGTTTCTTGCGAAATCTTCAATTACTCGGTAGAAAGGCAACACGCACTTCGAGAGGGATACGCCTCGGCCTCCGCTGTTCCTCCGCGTCGCTACACGCGATTCAGATTAATAACGTCGCTCGAGCCAGGGAGGGCCCCCTGTTAGGGCAACAGGAAGTGGACGATAAAACGAGCCGCGTTTTCATAGGCAATTTGCCGCGCAGTTGGCGAATCAGATACGGGGCTCCGTATCGGGAGGAGCAGACGCCTGTTGATGAGAAATCGAAAGGGTGAGAATGGGGCGTGTATGTTGCAGCCACTTGTGCCGTTCGGTCCAGAGGGAAGCCGATGTGCGAGTTCGATGAGAACAGAGTTAATTTAGATTCGTTTATGGGATAACTGTTTTATATAAGTGGAGATTCGAGCGGGAAAGTGATGACGTTGGACAAGAGAGAGAGAGAGAGAGAGAGAGAGAGAGAGAGAGAGAGAGAGAGAGAGTGAAAGGTAGCGGATCGATTAAAGTTTCAATAAGTTTCAAGTGTTATTGCTGGACAAATTATTAGTAGCTTGCCTGGAAACGTAGTAACGATGCTGCGTGCAATAAAAAGTGCATAAATGTAGAGATTTTGTCTCGAGGCCAGCGCAGCGCAATTGAAACCCATGAAATGAAGAAACGACCAAACTGGAGCAAATCGTTCGACATATTACGACCAGTACGTATATCAGAATTTAATGGAGCCGAGAAATCCTCAGACTTACGCTCCCCTCCCGTCCTCGAACCGTTTAATTCGCTCCTTCCATCCGTGTCCATCGTTCCCTTTGTCTCGCTCGATTCTCTCACCCTCGATCCGCCCAGCAATCGCGTAATTCACCGGGCTGGAAAAGAGAGCGGGCCCGTAATATCGGCTTAAGTCGAGCACGGAGCCGAAGATGGTTTATTATAGGCACGGTGCCGTGGCAATGTACAGTGTGCCGGGTATATGTACGACGCGGATGAGGGGGCACCGTAATGGGGGGGAGGAGGGATTCACCCGACAACCAAAGGGGACACAACCGTGCGGAGGGGAAAAACAAAGAGGAGAACTGGCGAGATTAGCAGCTGATGAAAAGGTGGAGCCTCGCGGGATGACGTTTTAAGTGCCGATGAAATTGTACGGCGATAAGTGCGGCCTCCAATGTACCGGCGCGCAGCGCCTAGCAGCAGGGTTGCGTAGAGTAGTCCTGCGGTCCGTACAAGGACTGCACGCACACGCGGTGTGTCCTGTCCTCGTCCTTTTGCCGACGAGTCTGCCTACCTTCTACGCGCGGATACGCTGCCCTGCTCTGCTCTAGGATACGCGTAGTGCCGCTCTGTGCCCGTTGGCTACGGGCATGAGAACCGATTCGCCGTGGGGTATCGATCGGTCGGATGGTAGCGCTCGGTCGCGTGCGTGCAACTAAAAGGACCTGGACGCGATCAATAATATCGAGGATATTTGTCGATACTGATCATTTTATCCGTCGTGTGCGGTCGGTTGAGGTTTCAGATGATCGGTTTGTAGTATATGTTGGGACTCGAGCTTCACTGCTGGTGTGGTATATTATGAAATATTGATAACAGTTTCGATTATTGATATTAAATTAGCTTTGTCTCTAGGATATATTTCTATACCTACTGATTACTTCCAATTCCATTTGTAACCCCCACAGAGTTCATTAAGCATAGAACTTACACGCGATGAACTATTTTTTATTCTACTATGCTTTTCATTACTTGGTTTCCGTTTAACTATGACACCATTCCTCGAACACGCGCATCTCTCATCCGTATACCTACAAATTGCACGTTGCATCGCGCACTATACTCGTCCAAATGCGTTCCAACATAATCAAGTAACAGAAGCCGTCGAATGAGAAATAGTGACGCCAGAAAAATCGCTTCCGTGCGCGCAACTGCGCCACGCGATTGTATCGATAAGACCGATCGAAGGGGCACTATATTTCCACAATTTTTACGGAAAAGTCAGAGAATAAAATCGCGCGCGTTCTCAGCTGATTGGTAGCGAACGGTCACGTGAATACACGCCCTAATAGAAGGGACTCGCGTCGACGGGGGTTCCAGGGCGAGAGGCGAGTAGATGGCGCTGCTCGCGGCTAGAGGAAACCCCCGAAGGAATGGATCTCCCTGCAGGTTTTATATAGGCCCTTTACGTGGATTTATCGCCGCACAGTGGACGCCGTTGGCGCGGAGGAAGAAGGATAGAGCGGCGGAAAGGGATGGAGGCTGGCTCCGGGGAGAAAAAAGACGGCAGACACGCGCGTTGTACTCTCTACGTGGGATAAGATACTTCACGGGACGTTAACGTAGCGCTGCCGCGGAGTGATCAAGGTGAAAAGGGTTCGGGGCAATTGTCGACTGTTACTCCGTCGTAATAGACATTCACCGAAAGCTTTTATTCCATCGAATAGGCTCGCGCGCTCTTTTGTCACCTGTATCGGGGCACGCGTAAATCAGCCGCGGCTCCTCTCTCTTTTAATGGCCTTCGAACTGGGGGCCCAACGTGATTGATGCCTCTTTCCTGGTGAAAGCTCGTCGCTTCGTCAACCCTTTCGCTGTGAACGCTCGTGGATACAATTAATCCGATGATTTAAGGGCGCCTCGGCGCGTAGGCTGGCTCGATGGCTTGGTCTAAAACGGTGTTTTTAGAGTTTGCGCGTTGAGAAAGTTAGAGAGTTTCGATTCTCTCGATGTTGTTATACTATTAATTTGATTTATTGCATCGTTGCGTGGTGCGCGCGTGTACTTCAACTGGCTTTATTTCATCCTGTACATTCTTTCGGACAATACTTTTCGAATTTGGTAAAAGTGAAATTTGAAACAATCCGAGGAAGCAGCCTGCATTTTTACTTGCCAATTTAACTAAACAATTTGCATTGATACAATTGAATCGCAAATTTTCACTTAAATTTCGGGCAAACATTATGACAAATGTTTTCAAATAATCTACGAAACAGATGTTTAGTAACGACGTTTACTAAAATTCGCGATTGTTGTCCTAACTTTTCCCAAGTTTTCAACACTTTCGCAGGGAGGTATACCTACGATAAGTCAGACGAATATTTCTCCCAAAGTGTTAGCGACTTTGCGACCGGTTACAACATCGACGGTCACAAATTAAATTGCAAGGCAATGGATTAAGTATTACATGGTATTACATCGATCACACCATGGCCCACGTTAACACACTTCTCAGTCAACCATAATTCGTCCTATTTCGCGCAAGCACCACCTGCTAAATTTATTCGATGAACCTCCGCTTTAATATCAGTTTATACCATTTCATCCAGCCTACTACCGGCGATCTATCGTCCCATTTAGATCGCGCCTTCTATCCGTTTACCTTCCGAGTACTCTCGTTTGTAACTCCGTCGCGGACCTAAATAACGGTTGAACTTTTCGAAACGTCGCGTTAAACGTTCCTCGAAAGTCGTCGCTTATCTCCGGAGCGGGCCTGAAGGCAGCCGGGCTGTAAAGTTGCTCGATAAAGCGCAGGGTACGCGACGAGACGCGACCCCTGAAGAAGTGTGAGCGCGCGATAAGTAATCCTTGTATCTTAAATGCGTCCCGCCAGGTATGTCGCGCGAAACTTTGTCAACCAGGTATAATGGATAGGTGGCGCGTTGTACGTTTGAAAGGGCTTCGGTAGTTTAAACGCCGCGGTATGAATGACGATTACGCGGTGGGATTTAAGTTATTCTAGGAGAAGCATAGAGCTGAGGAATAGAATCGAGTCAGATAACTATAAATACTAGAGATAAACGCGTTATTGCGGTAATATGTCTGCGTAGCCGCGAATGGAAACGAAACGCATATTTTCTGCGGGGACGCGTTTGTGTTATTCAAATGAAGCGAATGTGGAACTATTTAGCGAACCCGTGTCAAATGATTCTCCCTCTACTTATACGACGTTGTGCTAAATATTACCAACGTTTTACGAATTATTTTGCGACGCGATTCGTACGCGTGAATCAGAAAACTTATGTTATCCTTGAAGGACAATAAAATAATAGATGCAGTTCTCTTTCAGATTTGAACAATTCTAAAATGAAAATGTCCTCGAGTTTGAGTTACGGCAGAATCGCGTGTTCCTTCCTTTTTAGCGAATTATACTTTCATAAACATCATAAAATCTTACACCGCTTTATTATTCCAAACGTCTCGGAGCCCTCTAATTTATGACATTTGCAGATCATAAGGTTAGGGTTTCCAAAAAAAAGGAAAGGTGAAGGCTAAACTAAATCATAAAATTAAAATATCCACGGCTCAACAACAGTTTTTCCAAGTCATATTTTCGTAAATATGTCTTTGTTAAATTTTTGTTAGAGTAAAATTATTTTTAAACAGCAAGTGTCGAATGAATGCGATCGATATTTATGAACGTACTGATTTTATGTAGATCGATATGTTCACAGTGATAGTATTTTAAACAATAATTATTAGAAAGTAATTATCTTCGCTCTACACTATCTCCTAAACAACAAATACTTCCAATTAAGAATTAAAGCTAATTTTCAAAGAAATATGCTCCACTTAACTTTCAATTTTAAACTTTATTAAAAAATTGTATTTCCTCTGACTTTTCTTTTTCCATTATATATGTTTGTACTTCTTTCCTCATATATTTCTTGAAAATTGCCATTACTTGCTACCACTGAACTTACGTTCGCTCGTTTCTACGTATTTTCTCCTTACGTCTTATCGCATTACAATTATCGTTAAAAATATATGCTAAGATTAAGATAAGCCAGTAACCATCGTTTCTTCATCCATTTAATCAGCGACGAATCAGGAGAAAAGAACGGATACGAAGCGAACGCGTCTGAGAGGTCCAAAATATATATCCACGAGCGCCCCATCAGGAATATTCCAAGCTCAGATCTGAAAAGCCCGACAACAGTAAATCTCCCAGGCCGCGTGGCATCTTGAATTTCAGAGGTGCACGAAATTTCCAGGGCACGTTCGCCATGAATCATACTCGTATCTGCGGCCGGCTTAGTCCTTAGCGCGAAAGGATTCCCAAGATTTTCGAAACGATCCGCCTTTAAACTCCATCCTTGTAAACGTTCTCAAATTCTTGTCCAGCAGGAGGCGACCAAACGAAATGGCCGCCATGCCTCCCTTAAACCAGAGACCCTATGCGCTTCGATCCTCCGAGGACACCTCTGCTGTTTTTATTTCTTCTCGTTCATATCTCATCATCTGCCATTTTTAATTAATTAAGTACGAAGATAATAGAATCAATGGAGCTGAAGTAACAAATATATCGAACGTGTTACTTTCAAATAGTAGAATTGAGTAATTTATCATTCAATGACGTAAGTATGTCATTAGCTTTGTTCTTTATATTAACTATGCGTTACAAGTGAAATGTTTCTCATGTGACTGGTTAATGATCCAGTTCATTGCGCGAGCCTCGATACAAGATACCATTTGCAACGAGTTATTGCTTAAAAGCGAATATCTGTACAAAACTAATATCATACTTTCACTTTTCCCTTTCAATTAAGAAACGTAAGCAATATATTATTCAAACTAATCATAATATTCCATCTCCCCCTTAAATGTCGCGATTTTTCATTCGAAAGATACGCGCGAGGTCCCTGGGCAAAGCGATTCCAGGCACCTGCGGGACGACGCTGGAAGAGCGGCAAAGTAGATAAATACGCGGGAGAGCGCCAAGGCAGGGCTTACAGGGCGTAGACTCGCGTCAGTAACGACGGCAGATATAAAGGTGCCGCCACCATATGGCCTGTAGAGGCCGACGCGAGGCCGTTGCATAATCTTTCTACTCTCTGTTAGCGCGCAGCGGCGAATCCATGGTCGCGAGACCGATAGCCGGACAGCCGTGTCACGCATCTGTCCGTCCTCGCGTTCGCCGCGGACCGCGCGGCGGACACGGTTTATGGAGAACGCGCGTGCATACCCTGCGTCCCCAGTCGGAGACACCTTATTATCGCGGGTCCGTGCGCGTACAGTTTCATCGGAAGCCTGAGCGCGAAGCGTTTGCTCTTTGCTTTTTCTTCGAGTTTTCAAAATTGAACCGTGCGAAAAAGATAAAGGAACTGTTACAAAAGGTGTCTGAGATGTTACATATGTACCAGTGGCACGCATGCCACTCGAGAGAAATCCAGAGCGAAGGTTTTTCGATCGCTCGAAACAGTCATCGAGCTTATGCCAATCCAGCACGGTCCATATACGCAGAACTTGAAGTCTTGATGACATTTAGACATATAACAGGGACAAGCGAATGAGCGTACACGCGGGAATTCAGGGCTGAACGTCGCCGCCGCGGAATTAGGGTAAGGTCATTACCGCTGACCCCTGCGCGACCTCGATCGTCCAAGAACGTCCTCCGCGGCTCCCGATATGGAGTCGCGTTGCCCCAGTTGCGATTCAACGTTATCCTTCGCGTCAACCTTACAAGGAGTGGCTGTCGTGTTCGCGTCCCCGCGCTATTTATAAAGCGTGATGAATAAGACCGCGAAGAAATGTGCCGGAACACCTTGAGGTATCCGCGTGTGACTCTCGAAAAGTTCTGCTCTCCGTCGTCGCGGCCGAGTTTCTTCCCTGTTCTCTATACCTTCCATGGTTTGCGTAATGATTCTGTTTCATGGCCTTCCTTCGTACTGAGTTAGTCTATTGTTGGAATAATAATTAATTTCACGAAATGTACAGTTTACTGCAGACTAGAAGGACTACAGTGGTAAGAAATACCTTTTCTATTTATTCATTTCAAGTACTTATTGCTAATTGTTATATAGCGAAAGCGCAACCGTAATAAATTGATAATAGTCCACATTAATTAGAAACATTGATCTCTCATATGAAGATGCAATTAACACATACAGCAATCGTGAAACATTTTCTACTACAACATTTTCTAAATACCTTCTCCAGTACCATTACAACCTGCGCTTCTTTCTAGACCAATCAGATCCACCAGCATCCTTAATCGAAACCGTATTCTTCATTAAGGAATCATTATTCCACTCGTGTTCCAATAAAATATATTCTTCTAATCAATCGCTCGCTCAGCCTACATACTTAAACACTGAGTCGACGGTACAGCATGAATAAACAACTTCTGACACACGGCGCGAACTCAAAAAGGAGAAACGACTTCGAAAAGGTGACGGCGATGGCTCACGCGCTCCTCATCAATCAGTATCAAGTTGTTCGTGTCACCGTCGTAAACGTAACTGGCCAGATGGCGACATGTACGCCCCAACAGGGTACAAGTCCCTAGCGACGGACCGAAAGGGCGAGGTTGTACGCAATTAGGCTTGTTTCTAAATGCTGAAGGTGCAAACGCTTCGCCGTGGGACCAGGTACGCGGCATTCCACGGCTGTGCATAAACGGCCGGCATCGTCCGCCGCTGCCCTCTCAAGAGGAGCAGTAAATTATCACCATAATAACCCCATGGAAGCGGATTGGATTTCTCACACAGTCTCCCCTCGGCACTCGCGCTCTACCCGTCCCTCTGGTTTCACCCTGCGCTCGCGAGGAGCCTCGCGTCGACCCTCTCTCACCGCCACCGTTCGCGCTATCCACGGTGTTTACACGCGGCGGCCGTTTTATGGGAATGTTAATGGGTGACATTCCACCCTCCGGACGGAGACGGCGAAATCCACCTAGCTCGTCGTCCCCCGATGCTCGTCATTTCATGGCGGGTTTATTTCACGACCGTTGCCCGATTATGGCGCGTATCATCATTCCGAATGATCGTACGCTTTTCCCTAGGAATGGCTACTTTTTCCGGTTATGGCTTAGCGGTGTCATTTTTGGCCGTCGATCTTCCCTCCGATGTGACTACTTCTTCTTAAGAGTGTACAGATGTGGAGACTTCTTTCCGTGCGAACAAATCTGTAGCTTTTAATAACTTTGTAGGGAATAAAATATTGCATTGTTTAACGAGAAAAGGGTAATTATCTGGTAGTAAATGTTGCATTCAAGATGGAGATACTGCTGGGTCATTGGAAGCGACTCGTTAATGGCTACCATTTAAATAATCGTTTACACGTTACAATATTTCTTGTGGTAATCAACAGGATTCAACAATGTTCAAAGTGGAGATGCTCGGTGTTTTATGTAACCATCCGTATGAATGGTCGTAATATACGTTAAGTGCAGTTTCAGCGTAAGTATCCAAAGCACTTTCCATTTCATTGTACATCTTTGCGTGGCAAAACTACTTGCACATTCGTTGCATACATGTACACTCGCCAATACCAATTGTATTTTTGAATCTCTTCAAAGTAACCCGAAATCAATTGTGCTGCGAACCGGTTGGTAACGATCTCAACTTTGCACGTTGTATCGAACCAGCCCATAAAAATTCCAACTCCAGCTATTCACGGTAATTCCGATTTCGCTAAGAGCCTGTTCGAGGCGATTCTAATTCCATTGCTAAATCTATGTCGCGCCTCGACCCAGCCATTATCGCTCCCCCCCGCGGGATAACTCTAACATTGTCGCGAGGCTCCTCGTATCAATTCCAATTTCGCTTGCAACAATCCGAAGCATCGCTGGCTCTCGAATTCCCGGCGAATCCATCGCCACAAATCGCCGCCGGTTGATCGTGAATTAGCGTCGCGCGGCCGTGCAGCCGATAAACTTCAATTAGACGTTGGCAACACACCGCGTCCACCATTTCCCTCGCCGTGGCGATCCGTATCGACGCCGAGGTCCGCGCGCGTAGAAACGCCTGCTCGCGGATGCAGAACGGATTTAAGGGGCGTTCGCGGTCGGGGATCGAGCCTATCAAGCAATTATACGCTTCTACGAATTCTGCGCGCGATTGTCAACGGCCTCGTAACTCCTCGTCCGGGCACGGCCTCCCTAGTGGCGCGAAACGCTTTCTCCCCGTTTCCTTCGCGACGCTCCACCTTGTAGAATATTGCTCGCGAGGCAAATTCAATTTAACCGTTGAATCTTCCAGAGGGGGAGAATTTAATTTCTCCTGCGCCTGGATTCGTACGCGGGGCTCGTTAAGTAACGAGGACTGACGGGGGCAGTTTACGGGTTGGGAAATGGAGTCGCGGTGGAAAAATTGTGCAACTGTGAAAGATTGGCCGAGGTGATTTTTGAGGTCGCTGAATTATTGCGGTAGTTTAATGTTCGGTACACTGCGAGGTTAATTGGGAAGCTCGGGATATATATGTTCTGATGTATATATAGGGATAAGAGTACAGCAACGGTAATTGCTGTGTAATTACTGTGACAGTTTGATAACGATTTTTACAGCTCGAAATAGATTGAACTTGATAAAATGATTTACGTTGATCACGTTGCTGTGCTTCCACATAAATAATATAAATATTTTAGTCACAACAAATACCGAACAAAGCAGTATTCCAACGCAATTCACCAGCTAATGTATTTTCATGCTTCGATCCAAGAAAGGCGGATCCTCGACTCTCTTGTCCGCTCGACAAATATTCGAAGAATCTCAAGTTGCCAGCAAGTCACACGCGGACCCAGGGTATTCAAGGATCCCAGCGTCTCCCAGTTTTTGACTAATTTTCCGACTCCTCCCCAGAAAGACGGCTTCGCCTCGGAAACCGCGGGTCGCGCGTAGATCCTCGCCGCGGAGCGTCTGTTAGCGGCGACGTCGTATCTCGTCCCATCTCGTTTCTTCCGTCGTTGTAATTGCGAGTTCTCGCGGCCCTCTCGGTGCCCGTGCCGCAGATGAGTTATACCGCCGTCGCGCGGACTCGCACGGTGGGCCCCGCTGATGGGGCCCGGCACCGAGGCGAGACTGTTCACCGGTCCTGACACCTGACGGCCAGCGGCCAGAAAAGGGATCGGAGCTCCTCTCGGTGCACCTTATGCGGGAATAGGGGTTCCCACCACCGCTATATTTACGCGGGCGATTTATTTCCGGCGAACCTGGTGTTCGCTTGCCTTTTTCCACGCGCGCCCTTAATCCTCTCGGTACGACCGCGGTGGAGGTAACGGTTGCCGACGCTGTCACCGAAGAATTGTTTTGCATCTGCGAGAGGACTTTCGCGGAATGCTCACTTCGCACACAGACTTAATGGCGAGTGAATAATCGAAGATCGGATGCTGATGGATGGATTAGTGTAACCGAGTTTCTAATAGTTTCTAAACGGCAAGGTGATGTTGGATTCAGCGTTGAATGGAGTCGAAGGAATCGAGTAATATTTAGAGTGTATACTCTAAATATTGTATATTAGAAATGGGTGTGTGAAATAAAAGTTTCTTTGTATACTTCAAAGCAAATTGACGTTCGACATTCAATATGATTAAACTAACGGCTCCTTCGCAATTATTATCGCCATGTATCAAAGTCTATTTTAAAACTTGTTAAAGTGAACTGTAATGAAACAGGCTACGTGTTACTTCTAAAATCCTGTTGAAAAATGTTTACAAATCCATGCACATTATACGACGTATCAAGTAGATGGTTAATTAGGTAGCAGGCGTCGTTGAGATGTTACGTGAAAGTTGGTCTACTTGTGCAGTTTAATTAAGAGCGACTTGGAGAACAGAGCTCCAAGAACCGCATTGTGCACTGCCGTATATATACCATAACAGTATTATATAAATGTTTATATAACTGCATTGAAAATTTACTCCAAAAAGAGCTTCCGTTTTTCTATTTGCGAGAAGAAATGAAACAGTTGAAATCCATCGCCGTGAAATTATATTTGCACAAAGTTTACATAACAAGTGATTATACCTAAACAAGAAAATGGGTTTTGTAAAGAACGTTGGAATGATTCCTCTATTCTAAGGACGAACATGGAACCTTGGATTAAGGTTCAATTAGTCAACCCTATTTCATCAGTACTCCTATTACCTTTTAAATTCCAACATCGTTGTCTCTATTTTATTTTTAGTAGTTTATATACTAGAACAGTAACGTTCTAAACTAGTTTGCCATCGTCCTTCGAAACATACTACCACGAACATACCAATCAAATGATCTCATTGCTGTCCTTTATTTCCCACGAGGTTAACGTAAAAAATCGTCCTCGTCCTTCGTCACAACCGCTTATAATATCCTCCATGCTTACTTTCCTCCGTGGCATTGCATCGCATCGTTGATTTCTGATCAGGAAAAAGAAGCCACTGTCGGCGCGTGAAGATTTTCCTTTCAACGAAGAAATGGACGCATCGTTCTATAACGATCGACAGACAATCATTGGTTGAAAAGCCCTCCGGACGTCTTTCTCTCTTTCTCTCTCTCTCTCTCTCTCTCTCTTTCTCGTCTTTATTACGAACAATGGACCCGCGAGAGGTTTATTATCCCTCTCGTTTGACGCGGGGCTGCGCGCGCGGGCACAAGGGACGCGTACTCTCAATGATTACTTTCGCTGAAAGTCGAGATAAGCAAATCAAGAGCAACAAAAGGAGAAACCCCGAGCCGGATCGATAATCATTCGATTTCAATGCGGCGAGATACGCCTTTATGCGGAGACCGCTATCATCGCTCAGTACGCACACTTCTCAGCGTAACAACCAGAACAAAGAGCGACGTGTACGTACGCTCAGGGACGAATTGTTGCTCGTATCGATGCACTCGACATGTCTTAGGTAAAACACTCTGGAGACAACTCGATACGAAGAAACCTGATGAAACAACTTTGTTAAGGAAATTCATTTCCAGTAAAGGGACGAGAGGCATTGAAATTGCTTGTAGTGTTCGTAACGCGAAGATTTTACTCTAATCAATCACTCGAGAAAATATTCGAAGCAATATAACGGAGAGATAAGTGAAATCCTTACGTCTTTGCATCATGAAGCAAAGTGTTACAAGTATTTTACCCGGTATACCTTTAAAATGTTGGTCAAGTAGTCTAGGAGCTTCGAGACGTAATGACCTACCAAGTCCACTCAGGGCTCGTCGAGTTGTTTTCCGCGCTGCACCTCCCTCGGACGGAATATATAAATATTCATATTCCTCTTACGCCTCAAGGATCATCGTTCCACAAGGTCGCGAGAACGAGTGAAAAACGGAGATCGTCAAAGTGCGACAGATTCGCTTTCTGTTCGCTCGTTATGAAAACTTAACGCGTAGAACAACAATCGAATGATACTCTTTTTTTAATCCTTCAATCATCTTCAATTATATACTTTGATTCGTCAAAGTCTCGCACTAACGAAAAGAGTTTTAAATCACTCACTCGTTGCTCATAGACGAGGAGTAACAGAACTTATAAGATCAATATCGTCGGTAAAGAAGGTCCCGTAAAGTATCGGGAACCAGCGTGGAACGTTAATTACGGCTATCACCAAAAGCCGTGGGTACCAATTAATCCTTCCTAGGTGGAATGTAGACGCGCAAGAACGGGCTACATATCATCTGATTTATAATGCCGCGTAGTAAAAGGCCCTAGGAACTCGCCCTAGGAAGCGCGTTCTAATTGGAGGGTATGTTTTTTCCGATCGGGGTCGCCGATGTATCGTGCCGTCGCGCGTGCGTCTACGCGCACCGGAATTTATGCCCGGTTATGTCATGCGTTTTAAGGGATCGTCGCTCGAGCGTAATAATTTACGAGCGCGAAACCGGAAAGGATGCGATAACGCGCGTGTAACGCCGATGTCAGCGTCACTCCAAGTCCCCTATCCCTGATTAACTGGGCCGCTGAACCTCGTTCGCTGCCGCCTAAAGCGAAAGCGCGCGCGTTTTGTCGTCTGCCAAAAACCCGTTCAATTATAGAGGGACATTACCGACTTGTTTCTGTTCGGCGGAAGAAATGTCGGTTCCTGAATAGAATTTCAATAAATCGATGATGTAACGGTCGACAAACGGTTCTCTGGGTTTAATGAACTCTCGCGTATACTCTCTGCAAGTCTAAACAAATTCCTAATATAAAAATATACAATTCTTCACATGGATTGTAGTATACAAAGCAGCGCGCGAAGTACACCAAAAGCAGAGTAAGACCTACATCAAGTATGGCGGAATAAGTTAGTTGCCAGTACAATTGTTCCAAGAGCAACGCGAAAAGAGTTTTCGGTACTCTGCCGAACAGTGCCGTGTTGGCAGGCCTTTTTTTCGCTTGCTTGGAGAACGATCGATCTGGTCAAGTCGATCCAGTTACCATTTTCAATCGAGGTGGAATTCGATCCCTGGTTATAAATAGGAGCCAGAGTAAAGGCACCACAGCCAGGCAAGTATAGGCGGCAGGCCAGGTATACGCACTTTGCCGACCTGCAGGATAGCCGATACAACTCGCACGCAGCGGTTTAACAACCGGGTCAGTGTTTTTCGCTCTAGTTGTGTTGATATGTATAATCTTAGTAATTATATACCACCGTCGCGAGAGGATTTACCCGACGTCGAGCGGAGAGAGGCCGCGGCGTGATGGAACAGAGACGGTGTAAAGGGTGTATCCACATTTTATTCCGCGCACCAATCACAGCTGATTGGCACCGACTGTTATTTGTCGGAGCTTGAAAAAAAAAAGGAAGAAAGAAAGGAAAAGAAAAATTCCCATTCGATAGTTTTACTCCTACGTGTCCGCGGACCGACCATATATTGTTAAGAGCGAAAATTACAGGTGTTCGTGGCTCTACCGAAATAATTATTCGGCCAATTGGGATCGATTATTGTACACGTTAACCGGCTGGTAAGTATCATTACCGAAATTATCTTCCATCCGGAGTGCATTACTAAATCGCGATCGTTGATGATTTCGCGGTAAATAATTTCCAACAATCGTACTGACAGACGTGTGCAATCGATCCTGGAAGCTCCGAGGGTGGCCATTTTTATTTCCGTTCGAGCGTAAATGATTCCGTTTTCTGAGGTAATATATAATAACGGAATCGTGCGAGCGTGCTGTTGATTCGTGATGCAAAATTTCTAGAATTCTATATTTTCTGCAGGTGTGATCGATAAAAATATCGAAGTTGAATTTAAATTTGAAGCGATTTATACTTCCATTTAATTCAACAGTGCACATGGGCGCACGTTCCAAAGTCGAGAATGATGACACACATGCAAATAGGTTACAATCAAAAGGAGAGAATCTCCCGAAGCGAATGCAGAATGATGTTATATAACGTGCGCGTATGCTCGTTAGATCTGATTTTATACGACCGGTACTGTAAGTGAAAGTCGAACGGGTCGAAGAACTGAGGTAAAAAAAGGAGCGATTTCGCGACAGACAAAAATCTTAGGTACCTGTACAGCCATTACAAAATCTGCTAGTCGATGATAAAATGAAAAACTTGGTTTCAATTTTATGTCACATAAATTACATAAAAAAGCGTGCAACGACACATAGCCTGTCTTTAAACAATTTTAAACACTGGAAAGCAGCAGTTTTTAGTTTCCTAAGCCTCTCAGCACAATGGAGGACATCTTTAACTCCACTAAACTCGAAGGTGTGCCCAATTAACATTTCTATGCAAATATTTGACTATATAATTCCAACTACGCATCAGTCCTCATTTTCCAAAACGTTTCAACATCATCGATGACATCCCTCGACCGCTTTCAGTTCCAAGGCGTGCCCATATTGTAGACATAATCGAGAAACTCCCGGATGCGACCGTGAAGAGAACGCAAAAGGACGGCGGGATGAATCGAAACGGTGTCGGTAATGCGACAAGGAAGGCTCAGAGGTATCAGGGTTTTGTTGGCCATGAGAAATCGCTGATTTTCCCACGAAACAGTGGTGTGCGCGCGGGCGCACGCGCTACCGGTGACCGCAACCGGTCGCTTTTACGAAAGCGCCTTCAGGCTGTGCACTCGCCCCTTCTATCGGAAATATCGGTTCATCAATTTATTATTTACTACTGGATTTATATTTTTTCCACAAAATTCTAAAAGTAGATAAAAATAGAATGGATGACTATAAACAATTCACATACATATTCGCATGTTGTATTTCACTTGCATTCTATCTGGAAAGCATTCGTGCAAGAATGCCTTTTTGGGCTGTTCGTATTAGCCTCGAGGATACCCCTAACTCCATGGTCCATCCAAATGTTTAGGGAAGGCTTCAGAAAAAAAAATGTTCCTCTTTGATCGCTCATGCACCCTGTTACTTGATATTTCTTACATTTTTATTACCAATAAATGGCGTTTGTAAAAAGCGAAGTACTTTTATTTCTTTTCTTTCTCTTTGCATTCTATTATAAATTTTTTCTATGAATTACATTTTTAATTCCTCGTGTTGCACGTGTTACATGTGGTATAGGTGTCAGTATTAACGTGAGTGTTGGGTGTATATAGTGGCTGGACACTGTATGTGTTACATCTGGTTTGAGTATTAACGTGAGTGTTGGGTGTACATGGTGGATGAATACTGTTTGGTGGTACGGACAGCTGCCTTTTACCACGCAAACATCGATGCACCTCCTCCGCGCCCCTGGACAAAAGATAAGTTTGAAACAACTTACCCTGCATCCACGCCAAGGGCGGTTTCTATCGGAAGTATAATTGGTGCTTTGTAAATCCATTAACCGGCCACATGTGGCAGGTTGCGTTGCCGTATTACCGCCGTTGGGCTTCCACGCTAGTAATTCATAGTTTCATGCTTTCCACTGGTTAAAGACTTAATGGAGGCCGTGCACGCACGCGTTCCATCGCGAGACGCGCGCGTACCCGACGTCTGTTACGCGTCCCGCAGAAAAACGGCCCGCGCTTCCGTTCGCCAGGGACACAGAAACTGTTACAACGTCCGCGCGCCGACGAGGACCGCGGCTCGTCGAGATAATCTGTTCCCGCTTGAGCGCGGAGTTTGTTTTAAGGGACACGTGCCCGCTAAACGCTGTTACAACCACCCTCGGGAGCTGAACGGGGGGAACGAGTGGGCGATGATTTATGAAGTTTGCTCACCGCTTTGTGACGGCCGTAGAAAAAGGTGTTAAATAGAAGGCCTCGATGGAAGATTCGAGTACTGGTTAGCTGTTCGAAGCTTCGGAAACGAGCGATGATTATAGACATGCCAATGCGCGTAATTTGAACGAGAGGATGGTGCTTATGTTAATTTTCGTTTACTACTAGAAGACCTGTACGAGAAATTGATGATGCAACACTGTTTCCATTTTCTTGAAGGAGCGTCGAGCTTTAATAATGTTGCTTAAACATAGTGATGCGGAGTATAATGTATTGAAGAATTCTAATAACTTGTGAATTAATGTACGGCTATTGAATATAAGGAAATTGGATTATTAATATTTCATGAGATTAATCATCTCAATGGTAATTTATTTCTTATAAAGTTAGATGCTATTGAAGAAAATGAGGGATATGGGTTATAAGTTTAAGTCATAAACTTAAAGAGAGTGAAGATGGGCATTGAACAGCCCAAATGTGTGTCACAGTTATAATAATTATTCAAATTGGAAGTAACAGAGTTCTCGCTATCTAAATATGCAAATATCTTGTTCTCTTACATCGAACACATGACAGGAAGAAATTGTTTAAATCCAGATAGAACATCAGAATTCATTCACAATTGAAACTGTAATAAAGTTTAGGCGTGTCCATAAAAATGGCGCGCGTAAGACGGCGTGCAGAACAGCACAGGGATCGGTTCGTCTGCGACGCGATGTAAAGCCATGGGTTAGGTTGGATAGAAGATGCATTTGAAGCTACCATTAAGCCCGTGATTGATAATGCCCGCAGACCCGTTCTGCGCCATCGCGTCCATTCGATCAAGGTCTCCCTGAGTATACCGATCGCGCAAAAAACGAAAAGCGCGTGGCGGTTGTGGCGCGCAACAACGCGAAATCGCTGCAAAAAGCGAAAGAAGTGACATCGGGTACTACGCTCTCACCGACAATCCTCTTACAACTCTATATCGATCAGAAGCGATGATCAATGACGAAATTTCGTGCGATACTCGAAAGGAAACTATTTCGTTTTAGTTCCAATAATTGTGGGAAAAGAGAGGAGAAGTCCTTTGGTCGAACAGCCAAAAGGAAGAGCAAACAGTCGAATTGGAGTGCGTGGAAAGCAGCGAAAGTGCTTAGTGTGGTTTCTTTATTATATAATCTATCTGTGTTTAATAAATAACATTTTTATTCCCATTTTTATTCGCATATTTTCTACTGGATTGTTTAATGCCAATAGATGGCACTCATGCTTTTCTCATCGTATATTCATTTCGTGCATTTTCTTTATACATATTTTGCGTGTAATATCTCCGCATACACTATTCTTTTTCTTAACTAAAATTCGTTACTCTTTTCTGCATCTTCGTTAACCCTTTCTTCTCCCTTTTAGTCGCCTCTTACGACAAGCAGGGAATACTGTGGGTGTATTCTGATCCCCACCGCACAGGGATATATGAATAAGTATATTACTGAAGTTGAATGTAAGAACACGTATTGAAATAAAAAATGGACGTCAAAATAATTCCCAATATATGAAAATGGCAACAAATGCGTTGAAGTACAAATAGAATAACCCCCAAGAATGTAATACAAATCGTTATATTATATGGAATCATGGGAGAAAAAGAAGTGTGCAGGATAAAATATAAAAAATAAAAGAAAATTCCTTAGGACATTACACTTCCGTGTTAAATGTCTAAGAATTAAGAACACGATCACGCAAAAACGATACAACGCGTAAAAAGCGTAAAATAATTCGATCTACTAAATACTCGGAGAGAAACAATGGAATGTGTCGAAACAGTACGTGGTGTGTCGAAGGATGCAAAGAAAAAGAAGCTGATAATAGCCATCGTTGAAGCAACAGCCTTTTCACCAGCGACGACAATGACAGTGCAGGTATTAACTAGCGGAGTGGCATTATTTATCCAACCTTGACGATGAAAGGGAAGAGGATAACTATAGCTCGGACTAAAATCTAGAAAACACGATGGACAAAAGAAGACGCGGAGAAACGACAATGACTGGGCGTACGCTCTATGAGAACCATTTTACGTCGGCGAAGATCAGAGCGTCCCGTGCTGCCTGATACGCTGCCGAGAAAAACACTAAACGAAGTATTTGTACGATGACTCGGCGGATCTTGCACGCTCGATTCACCCTCCATCTTTTTTGCTTCGAAAAACTTATTAACGCGATAAGCCGCGTCAAGTACTTACCCTATTTCGTGAAACGAGTACAACGGGAAGGAGGGCATTAATTTTATTAATATTCTAATACGATCTAATATTGTACGCGCGTGCTTTATAAACAATGGATAAATTATGAATATTTATCAAGGCTTGAATATTTATGCAAGGTTCATATTTCAGGGTTGAGCAACCTTTTTTTACAACGCGCCAGCTACGAACTTAAAAAATATTGCGAATTTAAAAACGTATTAATTCAACTGTCATTTTTCCATGACACCAACTCGACGTGACGGAAGTGATGTCTGTTCTCACAAATCTGGTCACCGTCCCATTTGACATGGCTGTCGACCATGCGGTCTCTAAACCCCTAAATCCTTATTTTTCGTCTATACATTATTGTACAATTTATTTTATGAAAAATATAGAAATTCATATTTATCGACTAATCTTACGTCTCGAACGACGACATCGTGAAAGAGTTGGTTGTACAGTTAGAGCAATGATTATTCGCGCGAAGGGTACCACGTAAAAGTCGCAGGCCAGAATGGCCGAAGGAATTTTATTCACGGATTCCATCGTAACCGGTAAACGCATACACGTACAACTACCCCCGAGAATAAGCCATCAGAAACTGCACGAGGAGCATTATGACCGGTGCCAAGTTTCGTGTGGCACGCGAGAGATTACTTTCTAGAGCTGACCGGCATACCTTCTAGTTGGAAGGTTTCCTTCGGCTCTAGGAAACGTCCGGATATGATAATAAGCGATGCTCGCGCCAACGTTATACGTCGAGCACGATTCGAACCCTCGGGGCTACGTACCGGGTTCGCATCAACAGCTCGCGGAGAGCCGATCCTCTTCCCTGAAGTCGCTGTCACGACCACCGGGAACGTCTCTGTTCAACGGGTCCCTCTTTTAAAACCCTATCCAACGGTCACGCCTCTCAGGTTCGTTTCGTCTGCTTTACTCCAACGTCCACCACGTTGCCAAGTTTTCCGTGAAAACGTTCAAACAACATGCGTCTTGCAACCAAACTTCCATTTCTTCTATCTTGTTCCAACAACCACCATTTTGTCGGGTTCCTCTGCGAAATAACTGGACTGCGAATTTTCCAAGTACTTTCTAATGAAAGTACCATTTTTGTGAGGCAACTCTTTCCTTCGTTTTGTCTACTTTGTTCCTAGATCGGTCATTTTATCATATTTTTCTGCTAAATATATGGACTAATAAGAATCTGGTAATAAAAGTATCCGCCATTTTGTCACGTTAACCAAAATGGCAGCGTGTTGTGATGTAATATCTATTACTTTGGTAACAGTTCATTTTGTGTATTTTAATCTAAGATGAGGAATTCTGTCATCTTTTTTGAAAAGTAGAAAGTAGCTGGTAATGGAACATTCATTTTCATGAAATAACAATTTTCTTTATCTGCTTCATTCTAATACATATGATGTTTCTCGTAAAATACCAACTATCTTACATAATGGAACTTTTATTTTAGCTGAGCAACATCGTCGATGTTAGCTTGTTTTCCGTAAAATAACAGCTCCCAGTGATGCAACAACTATTTTATCAAAATTACGATTTGTCTCGCTTGTTTTACTCTAATGTCCATAATGCTACGTCTTCCGCGAAATGGCAACCATCCAGTAATGAAACTTCGGCCTCGGCGAAATAACAGTTCGTTTAATATCTATGATGTGCTTTCCATGAAATGACAATTTCTTAGGATAATATTTCCATTTTAACGAGATAACAGTAATAACTTTCTGGGCCGCAATAAAGATTTTTATTGATATTTAATAAGTTTTGCTCTTCAATATTTCTTTTGGAATCGTTATACCAATTTAAGATCATGAAGATCACGTTAGACTACCCTAATGTATCTACAAAGTGTTAATAATACAGCTTTAAAATCACTTAAATTCTATTTAATTATTTTTCTTATCTTCAATAGTAGCGGAAATAATTTAAATGTTCAATTTAATATCTGAAGGAAAACATCCAGCACGTATCCCATATTTTTTTCTTAAACATTAAATTGTACTTCCTTGTGAGACTGAAAAAAGTTGTTGCCTCCAGCCACCGTTATCACAAATCAACTTTCTAATTACAACAAAAAGTTCTTGTATAACACCGTGTGTCTCTAAGCTATGAAGAAACGGCGCGCGAGAACTTGTTCAGCTTCCCCCGAAAAAAGAAAACACTTCGCTTTTTCACAATTACTCCGACTCTTCGATCGTTTCTAAGTGTACTCGTATACCGCGACGCGTAACACTCAGGAGAGCGTAAATAGTGGATTTATGGCACGCTTGCAAACGGCACGTCAATGGAGGACCGAAGAGATCGCGTGGCCGCGTAATTAAATAAAGCAAAACGGAGGGGCCGATGGGACGCGGATGGGTCGCGAGCGCATCTTCACGTAGCGGACTCTTCAATTGCGCAAATATCTCGGAGCCTCGATGGAAGGAATTAGCATAATGCCGGGAAGCATTAGGCTCGCGAGCGCAAATTGTGCGGCGGGCAACGGCTCAAAGAAGCGCACGAGCGAGTAGGAATGGAAAGACGACAGGTCCGTGCAAAAGGGTGAAACGTGGGGTGAGAAAAACGAGAGACAAGGCCCAGAGACGAGAAGGAAACGGGGGACCCGTGAGCGTACGGTTCATTTTTATGCGCCGTGAAAAATCCTCGGCGCGGCTGGTCGCTTGAAATGTGAACGGGACTTGGGCCGCGAGTATTAAAGAATACGGCGAGCGAACTGCCGGTAATTGTTGCTGTTCGTGCGTGAAATGCATCGTTTTCGCTTCTGATTTTCGTATCCCCCGTGTCTTTCCTAGTTTCACTGATGAATTCGAGTTTTTTAAATAATATTTATGATCAGATTGAAGACGCTTATTGATATTTTTAGAAAGTAGTGTTCAGATTGTTTCACATACTTTAGATATTATAAACTGTTCTTTACTTGAGATATTTTATACAGTAGTGGCCATAGTATATAGTATGTTAAATTAATTTAATATATCTACAAAGTCTGCGATATATCTATGTACATATTCGATAGACTGATTTTAAGGAACGATGCAATTTTATTCGCCAGTACTACATACTTTTATGCCTACTATTTGCGTAATTTATATTCTTTCGAATGTGTAAACTTTCTATATAAATGCATGAATATCCACAGTGTTGTAACGAAATCAGTTACTGAAAAAAATACACCACTGTAGTTCTTTTATTAAAATAAAGAGAAGGAACTACATAGCTCCGCCATTAACAAAGTAAAGAGACCTGCCATTTTGTTGGAATGCGAGAAAGTAGAGTAAATGGCGCGTGACCATTGAAATGAAAAGTCGCCAAGTCAGATTGCATTCTAATTTGTCTTTAAACTGAAATGCTCGAAATGAAACAAAATACATAATTTCTATTTATATAACCAATAATATATATATATACAAATCTTAACATAAAATATAATAAATTTAAATGAAAAATTGTTTAATAACGCAGCTGTACGCCTTTCGTAGAGAATGAAAGGGTCGAATAACGTCGAATCCTTTTTTCGCCGCAACAATAATTCGCCAGGGATTAAGAAAGATCCAGATTCCGTCAGAAAACGCAACGCCAGACGAAGAACGACTCCTCTCATCTTAATAATGATACCCGATCGACGATAGGACGGTGGGATAGGAATAGGAGATCCGTTTGCTCTCCGTGGTAACCGAGCTCGTTACGCGATGACGACACATCGGTGGATCCATCGAAAGTCCATCCCGTGCCGAACGTGAAAGTGTTGCAAGAAAAGCAGGTTATTACTGGTAGTTACAGGTGGTTACAGGTAGTTGGAGTATACCGGCGTCTCTCGTTCGCACTTCCTAAAGGCCGTTCCCCGGCCTACAAGCACGATCTCTCGGTATCTCGTCTGGTCCTTCCTTTCCCGTGACGCAATATATCGTGTCTTTCGAAGCAATTCCTGCGGTCCGAACGAGCGCGCCAATATCAACGGCCGTGGCACGCACGCGGCGAAAGGGAAAGAACGCGGCGGGAAGGTGGTGGGTATACGTTTTCGTGCGGTGTAACTGACCTGTCCCGAAGAAACATTAGTTGCGCCGCCGCCGCGCGGCGACCGCAGACCCGTCCGTTTCGTTCTTTTTTCCCCTTTCTTTTATCGTTTCGTTGCCCTTTGCAATCGGAATGCCACAGCCCGGCCAGCTGCAACCAAAGTAAATGCGCCGGGGAAGACATTGAATTAGCACGATATATCGTGCACGGTTTATCTCCTCCCCGTTGCTTCCCTGACCGTCGGACAAATTCTTTGATGGACTGCGCGCGCGGCTGCCCGTCCGCGCGATTCAAATTACCACGTTCCCCGGCTTTACGACCGCGCGCAATTAAAAACTCGCCTTTTCGCTTGTTACTCGTTTTTCCGTTTCTCTTTTTTTTTCTTTTTTTTCTTTTCCTCCTGGCCGTGTCTCCGCGCAGATTGGATTCGTGTCACAGATTTCGCGGGATGGTGCTATCTGCGTGGTAACGTTTATTGCGCGAAATTACGTTCTACGGGTATTTGTCAATTTTTATAGATTTAACATTTTTAGGGTCGTATATATTTTCATTATGGAAACAGCTTGTGGTGAAGAGAATACAAGAAGTTATTATATCTAAAAATGTGTGAAAAAATTCTGAAACTTTTGTATGTGACCATTGATCCACACAGATACAAAAGTACACCACAAATGATTCACCAACTAATTAACACCTAAGTCATTATAAAACAGTATGCTACCAGGTAAATTCAGTCTGGTTCGATCCAACGTCGTTCACATACAGCACAGTCATCAATTACCACCCCAAAAAGCAGGGCAACATCCGAAAGTCCGCGCAAGCGCGTCCAGCATCGCCTGATCCTTCCAAGGATTCGTTACCCGTCCGATATCCCCGGAATTAATTACGCGACGGCCTCGTTAATCATTACGCCGGTGATAACGCAGCGAGGAAAAGTGTTTTCGAAGGGAAGGAGCCCGCGGTGCTGGCAACCTGTCCCCTCTCGTCGACGGGAAACACTTTCTCCCACGGCGAAAAGGAGCGCGAGACGTAAATCCTGCCGCTATCCTCGAGCGTCGATCTCTGCCGCGCGTGCAGAACGAGCGAACGTAACGCGATCCATCCGCGTGTGGAATAATCACCGTCACGCCTGTTACGGGGACGCAGTATTGCCTCTTTAAATGTCCGCGGCTCATCCTCCCGTTCGATCGGCCGTAATTAGACCGCGAACGCTCGTGGGAATAATGCGATACATTTCTATGGAGAACAGATGGAGAACAATTGGAGAACGGAAACAGCAATTAAAATTTCTCTCGCGCTTTTGGAAAGATTGTTAATTGCGTGTGTTTGGGATTTTTCTTTATTGCGTACGAAGAAGTACCATCACGGATAAAACAGTACTACTAGATTTTACAGAAGATTGTTAACTTTCAAAGGCATTCCACAAAGTGTGTTAAAAATTGCAATTAGAACACGCGGATAATAACACATACGTGTCATGTCTAGCTGTAAAGTTTATTAGGAATACGATTAATAACAATGAAATGGTGGAAGATGCGTATGTTGGTCCAACGCAGAGGGTAAATTAATCCACTACCTTTTAGCGAGCCAAGCATAGACCAGGCCACTTCTGAGCGGTCTGGCATTTATGTTGAGATACGTGATCATCTCTCCCGAGATTCTTTACATACAACGTTAAGGGATATATGCGCATATATATGCAAATACAGTGTTAAATTTGTTTTACTATTTATCTCGCGTGCACAGGTATCCCTGGTATCTCACCGAGTCGTTTAAAATCAGCGCAACAGTTCGCGTAACCGCAACAGCGCCAGCTGGTTCAAAATCTGGCCATAAATCTGAATCTCGTTGAACGATCGTTGCTCAACGAGGACGCGGGACGGAGAGGGTCAATTATGGAACCATGAATATTTATGGAAACCCGTGCACCGTGTAATCTTTATGAGAGCGAACGGTCGCGAGACATCGGCCGTGATGCCTCGACGCGGTTTACTTTGTCGGCGTGCACTCGCCGAACTCAATTACCCCGGCTTGAAAACGGGGTAACACGGGAATAAAGGGGTGGACGGGGCGGAGGGCAGAAGAGAACGTCCGCGGCGGAGATGCGCGGTCGAAGGAGCGATCGATCGTACGGTTAAGTGGCTACCAACGGGGATACCCTCGATATCCCCAAGTGCTGTCAAAAGGGCGCGCGATCTACACACAGTCGGGGAAATACGATCTACCCGCCGCGACGTCCGAACGGAGGCGCGTGGCTTTTTACGATAATTAACGTGAACCGAGATCGCCGTGGATCGTGCAAGATGCCGCCGGTTACTGGTGCCCCGGGACCGCTGGAACGTGCCCGTTCAATGAAAATTGAGATGTCAATGGGCTCGCACGGCTTTTCTTTTTTATTCCCTCCTTTCGACGAGGCGCGGTGGAATTTTAGGTTTTTCAAGCGAGAAACTACATCCGCGCGGGGCAGATTTATGGTTTTGCCGTATAGAGTTGGAGGCACGAATTAAGGGGTTTGGGTACCCGTGGGTGAGCCAGCTGTAACTTTCAGTGCTGGGATTTCTATTAACATCTTCGTGAAGCCATTAACCAGCAACGTTCTTTCGTCGAGAGCTCTGACAATTGATTTTTCAAAGAATACATGGTTTAATTATGAATATCGAATAAAATTGTTTGCAAGATAGTTTATAGTAAATGTCAATGTCTCAAGTGTCATGGCTGAAATTTCACCCGCGTTAGGATTCCAGAGGTAATGCGGTTTTGCACGTGCGGAATTAATTCTCAGATTAAGATCTAATTGTAAAGAGAGCTGATAGTGGAGCAATCGATTTCTCGTGAAATTTAGAATCCTGAAGATAATTTTATTTTCTTTGCTGTTTTGTATGCGCGCGCAAAATGCAACTTTATTCAGGAAGAATAATTTCTATATCTTTTCCAAAATGATCGATATGGTAATTGGTTAAAAATAGTTGTATAAAGCCAGTTTCAATATTCATTTACCACAAACGTGTACAAATATTTTACTAATTCGACTGGAGGCACGGGAACAAAAAAATTTTATTTGCTCTGTTCGAGAGTCTCGAGTAGGCTGACTAATATTTAACCTTTACCACTTTTAGAATCGACTAACGCGAGTCAAAACGCAAATATTTGTCCCATGTCTGTTTTCAAAGCTACTTAGGATTCCAACTCGAACTCAAAAATAAGCTACTTTTATTATATGCGATATTTAGAACCTTTTCTTATAAATAAAAGTGATCATTTATGGTCATTCAAGTGATGTTTCACGGAAACGAATCTACGGAAAGGGCAATGTCCGTCTCGTTATTATCCTAAGGAAACGTGGTAACGTAATATCACTTTTCCTAGGCAAATAAACTGTTGCACATTATTGTTAACTGTAACGCAGTTGGACATGCTTCTCAATTACTTAGCATACCACGATCGCGATGCTATTGTTACGTTTGCTTATGCGCTAATTGGCACAGACGTTACATGATTCGTTTCGCTAATTAGCGGATTGGTTGGAAGCCCGATCCTCCACTCGGAATTCCATTCAGTTTAAGTTAAGGAAATATGAAAATTAACCCTAAATATAATAACTTTGATCGTTTTATTCATACTTTGGTATTTTTATAGAAAATTGTTGCAAACGATAGCTAAAGCCGTTCAATTTTCAACGATACGTAGACGAATTATAGCCGTCCTGTGTACTTTCATTAAACTTCTGACTGCTGTAACCATCTTCTGTTTATGGTAACAATTTTTGAACTCGTAAAACAAATACCGGATATAACCTTTGCGATTTTATTTACACAAGTATATTTTATTAATTGGTTGTATTTAAATTTTCTGATCAATGTCAAACGACGAAGTGAGAATGAGAAAATGAAGCCTAAAGCAGAAATACCAGTACTCAAACGTCCATTACCTCGATATCACTACCCTAACTCACTCTCATCGCTACCCCTCTTACGCCATCGGTCATATTTGCAATTTTCTTATACGATAGCTTCCTTTAAATTCTATCCAAATTCATTATACTGCAAATTATTTTTGAAGTCATTCCACTCTAACATTGCAATTATTTGCTAGTGTTTCTAATCTAACAACTACGTCTAGGCTAACCCAGAGATTATTCAACGTCAACGTATCCATTTCCACTATATTTCCATATTCATGAAATTGTAACACTAGCTCCTCGTAAAAGCCACTAAGCTCACTTCTGGTCGCGATAAAAGTCACCAGGTCCCGGGTCTCCATTAAATTACCGCTCTCTATAGAGTCACTATATAAATCTCGGCGCCCGTTCGTATCAAGTAGATCCCGGTCAGTCGTAAAAAGTGAACTCGTTCCTTGAGACCGCGAACGACCTAGCAATTATGCATATACGTATGCGGTGCTCACGCCATGGTTAAGTAACAACTTGCATTTTACTGGTCAGTAGTTTAATCCCTTTTGGTCAATATTTTACTGATCAGTACTTTAATGCCTTTTGGTCAGTATTTAAATGTGAAGGATCTGTATTTAAATATGCAGGGTGAGTATCCTATTGAAACATCCACTGGCAGCTAAACGAGTACCAATTGATCAGAAACGTAATTATTTTTCAACTTACACGGAGTCTATAATGGAATCGCTGCTTTATATCTGTTTTATATTGTCCGTTTAGTAATTTAACTAGCTAATTTAACCTAAACTGACCGTTTAATATTTTTATACTAATCTTTTTTCTAATAAAGTACTGACCAAAAGTTGATTTAAATACTGGCCAAAAATAGATTTAAATACTGGCTATTTAATTTTGAGTGCTTGTGTGGCTCGCATGCACGCGTTTCTACCCATTTTTCAGGGGGATCTCGGTTCCTTGGTGAATATCCGCGATACCAAAGTGTGCATTATGAAATTGTTTCCTGGAAATCTTCCTCCACGACACGGCGCGTGTTCGACTTTAATACGCGTATCGTATAAGTGAACGCTCCTCCTCGTAAAGTAAACTAGGACAACGGCTTACCTGCGGTTACCGCGTGCACGTGTTTGCTGGATGTTAAAGACGTATGAAAGGCATTATTGCGAGCGCACGTCCACGGACGTCGAGCGTCCGCCCGTTCTTTCTCATTTTCTCGCTCGAGGAATAGGTTCTAACGGTGTTTCGCAGATTCATTGCTCAGAAAACCTTGAATAAATGAAGAGAACCATAAACGCACCATTTTTACCAATTATCGATATACAGTTTTACTTTTAAGTATAGTAGCATGGTACAATACAACTGTGAATGGAAATAGAAAGCATTCTGTGTCATAAATGTTACGTGGCAAATGATTACTTCATTCATGAAAACGCATATACACATGTACTTATATCCTCCTAGTAAAAGAATTAAGGATATCGATATATTATTAGAAACATACAAACGTATGAGTAAACAGGAATAAAGGAGACATTATCAATCAAACTCTAATTAAATAATAATTTCTATCTTCATAATATCTAAGATAATAGAATTATAATCCATATAATTGCAACACTTTTATCCAAAGTTCCAAATGTAAGTTCGAATAGTTTCCAACGAGCCACTGCAGAACGCACAAACCAATCTCGCGACGCTATACAATACAAATGCCGTGTCAACGAGAGCTCGCCAGCAAGCGGAGGCCATTATCGATTAGACGCGAATGATAATTCCGAATTATCCCTCTTTCGTTCGCGTTTGAGGAACGCGTACCTCGCACCTATCATCTCTCGTGGCGGGTCCGCACGCCTCTTCTCAGACGGGAGAACCCGCGCGCTATAAGTTAAACCGTGCATTGTTCCCATGCATCGCATGCCGGCCGAGTATCGATACGGCGTACGCTTCACAGCCAATTATTATTGCCATTTAGATAAGGAACGCAGTTAGTTAAGCCTGGAGACCCTCTAACGATCATCGCACGGTGCCTGCGTCTCTATCGTTGGCACTGTGCGCCAATGCAAAACGGATCCGGCGATTCGTTCTTTCTTTCGACGCTCGAGTGTTCGAGTGCTCAAGACAGAGGTCACGCTAAACTAAGAGAAGTGTTCGTATCAAAATGTACGCGCAGATTGTGGGAGATTTATGAGGTACTGATTAAAGAGAGGTATTTAAGAGGCACTTTGTTGATCATCATTGTATCAGTTGGAAATCGGCTACGGAAAATCAGCTGCGAGATTTATTAATTCATTCTCACCGGTGGAAAGTTTTTTAAGAATTCTTTGCTGATCGCAGATAATGAAACTTTTCAACACAGTTGCAGACGAGAACTGATAAAGTAGTGTAATGGTATGTATGATGTATTAAACTGCGTGATTCATTAAACTAATAATACATATATAAAGGAAAAGTAAGGTATAAGATACTTTAACGAACGAAAACTGGTGTCCTATCGGTGGCCAGTGACCGCAGCCTCGAGGATCTACGATGGCGGATGCAAATGGGCCGCGCGCGAGCAAGCACGGCGAACTCAGGAATCGCCGCTCTTCGAATTCTTAATAGGAATTCAGTTTCTGGTTCTCGTTGATTACGGGATTAACCAAGAGGAATCCTCGATGCGCCGGGCACGGAGGAAAGTTTAGCGGTTTCTCACAGTTACCCGGCTGGAAACCGTGATCCGAAAGCGCACGAGGCAATTCAGCCGCGCAACCTAATTCAATCTAATCGCGCCGACACCTCGTAGACCGGATTGCGCCATCGGAAACACCGGTTCGAATGATGAGTACATTCGCCACCGAAGCGGAGAGAATCCCTTGACGAGTACGTGTAATCAGACGCTGGGAATCGTTACGCGATTTGCACGGTTACGTAAACCGGCGAGCGAGTACTATCCCGGGAGAGCTGTGCGTCTCTTTAATGGCCCGAACGCCTTTCGATCTTACCCGGTGTAACTTGCGAAAAAATACCGCGTTGCGGTCGGTGTATAGGGTAGCCGTGTGCAATTGAAACGTCCTGTTGGGCAACTAAGTTAGTCGCGGAGTCGTACGGTGGGTTTGAATCGGACGATTGACTTGTCTTTAATTACGTTTTGTCACAAGTTTAATTGGAAACCTGCGAGCTGTTACAAATGCTGGCCACTTTCGTTGTAATTAACGCGGGACACTTAGTTACGCGTATCGAGATTAGTAAGAACTCGCGCGTGAGACGCGTGGTCCGTAACGGACGCATTAACTTTATAGATTTATCAAACCGAAGTTGGAAGTCCTCACTCCCGAGAGGAATCTATCCGTGGAAGGGAACGGTCGAATCAGGAACGATGCGATCCACCGTGGCGAAAAATGGCCGATGCAATCTCTCGGAGTGACGAGAGAGCAAGCCTGGGAAAAATGTCGCATCCGTTCCGCGGCCGTTTAATCTTTTTCCAGTTGTCACAAACACGTGACGCTATCTGGGATCGGCGGGATGGCCGTTGGGACTATGATGTATCGACGATCCTAAGGGAGCCAAATGAACATACTCGAACGACACTCCGGATCACCCAGGCAGCATGAATGAAGCTGCACCGCGCAGATATCATCTTAACGATTCGTATCCATCAGAGTCGTTGCCAATTCTGGAACCACGGCTACCGTCGTCGATTTCAACCGGCGGCGGGGAAAAATCGCAGTTTAAAATAAGCCTGCAGCGGAGCGGAGATAGGTGCCCCGCCGGCCGCGGCAAACCGGCGGCGAGACCACTTTCTCGATTGGACGACAACTGTACCGAGCCGGTCTGGGTCGCCCGGTGTGCTCCGGCACGAGAGTGCTCGATTTGCTCGAGTTCACCGGCCCATAAGCATTTCAATCGGCCGGCTGCATCTCGTCCGCGGAAGCCAGCCACGCATATACGCGGAAAGTCAATTAAGGGAACACGAGGGGAGGTCGAGATGGGAGCGGGATCGAAATGGACCACCTGCTCGCTAAAGGAGATCTCGCGATACGGAATGTGGGTACGACTTGACGGTGGAAAAACGAGGTTTCTCGGAAGATCGAAAAGTAGGGAATCAAAGGGATCGCGAAGCGCCTCGATCTTACCCTACGGTAAGATACCTTCCCAATTTGTAATCTCATTTGTACTCTCTCATATCGATCCGAACTTTTGCACGGCGACTGTGTATACGTGCATACCTCCGAGACCCGTGTAGACAATCGCGGTACGCGCAGGTACCACGGGCACACGTGTATACGTACGGTACGTACTTACGTACGGTCGAACATCGAAGCCAGCTCGCGTACGTCGCTATCTCGATAATAGAATGATCTATCTGCAACGAGCGGCAACAATAAGCGAGCAAAGATATTATTCCGGTACACCGGGACGGGGCTGTATCTCGGACATGCGGGTACTTGATCTGGGAGCAACCAGTACCTAACCCAACAAATAACAATACGGTATTGCCCTCACGTAGAATAGAGGGCCTAGGATCACAGCGCCATTATGCGCCGGCAGCGAGAGTGGTCCCTCGCCTGGTGTCTTCTTTTGCTCCGGTACCATACGTACAACACCCTTGGGACAACAACGGACAGACGTAGATCCTTCCGATCCTTTTTGTTCCCCCGAGTTCGCTTGACTATTCTCTGGTCCCCTGCCATTTTGCCCCCTGGCCTAGCCGCCTCACCGGATCCAGCACGTTTTCAATACTTAATGCATCACGGATGAAGCCCCGTTCAATTACTCGCAACACGATACCACGGTTATTTATTGTGGTCTGCCGAACGATCGGGACGTCTCAGTCTCGCTTACCGTCCTCTCGCGTTTCTTTCTTCCGTCTGATCGTCGCCTCCTCGTGTTTCTTCTGCCAGCCTCTTCCTGTGTCTACGTACCGTCGATTTCCACTGTGCCATTCTTCTTTCGCCTCGCCCATCGACGCGCAGAAACCATCTCGCCCATTGTCCTTCCTCGGGTAAGTGGAATTACGCCACGCTTTCTTCGTGTCTTTGAATCAATTTCACGGTGACTCGTCGGAAGTTCGAGGCTTTTTTAGACCGTTGGGAACAAGGGGCAACAGGTTTTAAGGTTGCAAACTAATTGACTTCGGTTTGTAATCGTTTTTTCCCAATTTAGCTGACGCTGACAGGTTAGACGGCATCGTAGAGCTTTAGTACATATGTATAGTCTTCAGTACATCGACAAATAAGCAATAATTTCAATTCAATACTATGTAACATGTTTATTTAGAGAAGAATTCTCCTTTGTAATTTTAAAGAATTCTCCTTTTGCTAACTTTTTCCAAACCAAGGCGTCCTCTATTATCTTCGACCACTTCCGGTACAAGTCGCAGCACGGACCGTTTTGCTACGATTTCTCCTGGGTACATCGCGTTTAGAGATGATATTCCATGAATTTCCGGAGCAGAGGAGAGAAACTTCTTCATTGCGAAGAGATTACCGAGGGCAGATACCGAGGAAGCCTGTTCAGGGGACCATCTCTCCGCAACAGCGGAACGACGCGCACCATGGCGAACGTAATGGACGATCGTTCACGGATGGCTTTCACACGATAAACAATCGATACCTTGCGTCCTGTTGTTAATCCAGAATTATCGTCTCGAGGCAGGGTGGAGGCTGTTATCTAACGACCAGGAAGCAATTGGCAGCTCTTTTCTCGCGAGAAGCTATTCCTGACGCGGATCGCTATCGCCTCGTAAACGATCTTTCATTTGCTGACGATCGCTGTCTTTTATTTCTCCTAAAAACTATCGCATTAAACACCTCGTAAAAAAAGGAGGTAACGTTCCTCCTTAGAATTCAAGAGTCTCCAAATGAAGGATTTTGTGAACGCGTGCATTTGCATTCTCCTTCGTAGTTTGCGAATCGTTGCCAACGATTGTTTAGTCGAGATTTCCTTCTAATGCTTGGATTGTTTAAGAAACCCGCGGCTGTGAATATAAACGAGTCTACCGTTCGGTAAATAAACGATTTCGTTCCGCGTGATCGCTGAGGTGTCTCGTGGCCACTGACGGTAACATCTATTCCGACGAGCGACCGCGACTCACGCCACTCTGTCTCAGCGGACATAGTAACGATCGCATCTAGATCCCCGCCTAGGGTTACTGCTGCTCCATGCCAGAGAGCTGGACGTTTCCACTCGATTGGTAGAGAAGAGCTACTCGAATAAACGGAACGAACGGAATCGCTTCTTTTCCCCTCGATTGCATTTTTCTTGCCTCGGGTACCATAAAAGACCGCGCTCCTATTTTAGACTTCGAATCTTTCCTGTACAAGCTTGTAATTAACTCGATTGGCAATCGCATCGATCGTATTCTCTGCAGACCTGTTAGACGTAGAAGAATTACGAGGGGTAGTTCGATACGTCGGCCGTCATGTTGACTGCATCCAGTTTGAATTATTCTGTTCCTTTTTTTGTCGTCTGATTGATATATTCCAGGTAGTTTGGTCAGTTTCACAGCTAATTTTTTACAGTGAACATGTATTTTATTCCGTTTCTTAAAAATCAATTTCCAAAGAAACGCAGTCCGCTAATATTTACTCACGTCATAATATTCTAATTTCCTCGGTGTTTATCAGTAACATCAAAAATAACTCGTTCCCTCGTTATTCTGTTAACTCGATAACTATTAACTCAAGTGACACTTATGGACGCTCGTATAAACTTAATTTTATGCCAGGATACCAAATACGTAGATATAACCGTGTGCAATTCGCTAGGCCTCTCCTTAATTACGGATACATCCATCGATAGCTCTGGAAGGCTCAGCGAACGTCCGAACGATGCGAACCGACCGGCCCAATTGGAAATAGAAGACCGCGAAAGGCGGGGTCGAGCGGGAAAATTCAACGAGCACGATAAGGAAGGGACCTTCCGGTGGGTGGGATCGAAACGAATGCAGATTAAAAGCGAAAGGACGAAGAGGACGCGGTCGAGGCAGTGCGTGCCTCCTGGGGGCAGACGTCTCTCCCGACGTCTTTTTCCCAGCTGAGACCAGCGGAGGAGAAAGATGCGCCGCGGTGAACGGTGATCCACGCTGTCCTCTTCTTTCTCTCATTTGCGCGGTCCGCGGCACGATGATGATTTCTCACAATCTGTTACACGGACGGGGCCGCCGGAGTATCGTTTATACACCAAGGGCCGACCGCAATAACAATAACAACGAACCGCAACGGTGCAAGAAGCTCCAGCCGCGTTAAACTTCTGAACCGGCCGGGAGAGCTTCAACCGGGAACAGCTCGAGGTTAGGCGAGATAGATAAGGGGTTAAAAGGTTCAACCGTGAGATCGCGAGATTCTCGAAATAGTTGTACTATTAGCGGATCCTCGCACGCCCCGTAGCTTACCCCGTGCGAAACCGTGCCCGTTCATTTCTTACCTACTTCGCGGTGATTATTCGTGCGAGCTTTGCAATTAGTCCACTTATGGATTCGTCGTAATTACACGCTTTATGCTCTGTACTGCGAGAAAGGTTTATTCGCGGTGCCATGAAATACTCATCGGGATCGGGTTCTACGTTATGACACAGGTTTGACAGGTGATTATTCGAAATGCAAATATTTGCCAAGGAAAAATTGAATGAAATACTCGAGTAGGCTAACAAGTATGTAATGGCGGCATGATTCCTGAAGAAAATCCGGGCAAAAGTGGCACACGAACAATCGCTGTATATAGAAAATTATTCCCTGGCGGTCGTCGTAAATTCCGACGATACTCGTTTCGCTTGGAGAAAAAAAAATCCAATCACCGTTGTCTTTGCATCGCTGGCTCGCGTCCGCTCGTAAGTTACGAATAATAGCTGGTTGTTTTGGTGAAAACCCGTTACAATTTATAGTCCGAGCGAGACGCTCGCGCCACCAGCAACGTGTACGAACTGACCCAACTTCATCCGGCAGCCTCGCCCAGATCGGCTCGGCCCACGCGTGTAGGAAACCGGAGGAAGAAGAAGACGAGGAGAAGAAGGTATCAATGAGAATACCGGGCTGCGATTCCCGGAACGATCGGTGGCCGATAACTCTTTAGCCCCGGAGACCTAAACAATGCCGGATATTCGTATCACTTGTACCACTGTAGATAACCTCTCCGTCCTCGTCGTGCTCCGTTTTCAGGATCGTTCCCCGTCCTTCTCAGCGGCACTTTCCTGTTGCCAGAGGGAGTTGCCGACAAGGCGGTCGTCGATTGCAATTTGCCGATACGATTCTACCTGCCGCACTGCGCGGCCGTGCTTCCTCCCTTTTTCTCTTTCTTCTTCTGCTCCTCTTCTTGTCCCCCTCGTAGGGTACGCTATCTTTCACCTCCTCTCGTCCACCTCTGCTATCCGTTTATCTGTATCTTCTGCTGCTCTACGTTCGAGTTCGGTCGACTTAAAATCCGTGTGTCGAGACCAGTCCGTTTGCACACCGGGGTGATAGATCATTCCTCGCGGTAACTATACCCATAGAGAGCATCTAAGCGACGAGTCGGCTGGTCAATACGTATCGCGGTGCTTGCTGGACTCGGTGCCCGTAACCCGTTCTCTTGGCCACGAGTCAGCCGAGATACCAAACAGATACAGTCCTCCTCTCGACTAACTGTGACTCTATTACCTATTCGAGCTCTGCGTAACCGACTGATCTCTATATGTAGACAGGGCACGGCATGGGGTTTTCTAAGTGTAAGAAGCATCTCTGGTAATATAGAGAACCGTCGGAGTCACGACGTGTAGCCGTATCGAGCAAAAAATTACACCGCTGCAGGGACTTAGGATTTAGAAACGAGGGACGCAAGGATTTATTAGATATCTTGGTGTGTCGATCGAAGAGTTGCTGTATGAAACTGTAGAAAAGCAACCAAAAGTGCTATGCGACTTTGTGGAACGATGGCAGTCATGTCAGCTTTTTTCATAGTTTTCAGTTGTACAATTTAAAAATACACATCGTGAAATCATTTTCTAAAAATATGTCAAACTGGTCACAAACAGAATGGAAAGTGGATTTCCTTGAGATCTTCTGTTCACATACCGTTTCAAATTGTTTCCGTTAACATGTAGCTCGCTAGTACATACACAGCTTCAGAAATGTTACGAAAAACGGTATTCTCGTCTATGACACGACGTTCCCTGACACTGGTGACCACATTCGAACGAATCTATTACCGATAAGCCAGTCCCACGTGTAAGTCTTTATGATCTATGCCATGGACTCTCGTGTCATAGGTGGGAACACCGTTTTTCACGACGTTTCTTAGGAGGCAAGAGAGGAGTGGACAAGTATTATGTCCAACGATATACCGTATGTCAACAAAGCTTTCTTTCACCGAGGAAAATAATATCCGACACTTTTCTCGGCTCGACGATATATCAACTGTAGATTAGGATTGTCATTGCGGGAATCACGCGGCGTGACGGTTCACAATGGATCGTTTTCTTGCGCCAGTGCAGAGCCCGATCGGGACTCGCTGTAACGACGTAGAGTGACGAAGGAACTTGACTCGATGTCTTAACAATTGAACCGTTTATGTGCACAGTTTACTCGTGCATTTTAGGGACAGTCGCCGATTTTGACCGCGTATGTGACCATAATAAAAACGCAGACCAGCGGCCATCCGGTTGAATGTACTATCGTCTAGTGGCATCGTTCTTCATTGGTCAGCCATATTTCGTAGAGTGTTAGATAGAAGGTTAGAATCGATACAAATGTCTACCTAATATAATTAGATATATTTAACGTAAAAATAATATATTCTGTGAGGTGCCTTTGGTACCAACTAAGATGCCGAACGAAGATGTATGTGGTACGTTAAACGCATGCTCGTTCGTTCTTACTACAAGTATTTCCATAGCCATCTTTTACATTTTTCTCATGTAACGATACAAGACATTTCTTACATGCCGTTCTCGATTTTTATATCTCCTCTGCATCTCGTTCCTTGCCTCTTAAAAAGATAACATCGCACGCGTTACCTTATTTTGTATTCGAAAGCTTAATGCCGGCGTACAGATATTTCCCCTACAAAGTGCGTTCAAAACCACTCACGAAACGGTCCATTTAACAGGGCGCGTACAAAAGAATGCGGACAAACGGGCGAATATCGTTTTGCCCTTTTTCGCAGCCCAGCTCGTTATCCAACTTTGTTGCACGACACATAACTAAACACCTCAACCGGGCTCGGCCGTTATCACGGTTCTCGATCGAGCCCACCCCACCTTTCCTCGACGTAACCACCCTTTTTCTCTCTATTTTGCATTCGGATGGCAAGCTCTCATCGATCAGATCGATCGCAATGGCCGCCCGTTTTCCTAGGCCGGTGTCATTTCATCAATTACAAGCGTCGATGGAGATACAAGTACGAGTGCGCGAGGGGGAGGCCGGGGTGCGTATGCACGCGAGCCGCGCGGATGGGAAACACGCACGGGCCGGCCAGGGTGCCAACCTATCCGTGGGCGGTTGCGGCCGATCCGCTCGAATAGTCTCGAAACGATCGCGAGAGAGAACTCGAGCGGTTTCCCATGGCGCGTAGCTGTTGCCCCTATTGACAAGCGGGCAAGTGTATCAACGGGAGGATCCACTCACCGAGTATTGTTATTCCAAAGAAAGTAAACCGCACCACCACCACCGACATCGCGGCGAACCCTCCCCGTCCGGCGACGCGGACCTTCGATTATTAATGGCAGCGGTGGTGGTCGCTCGTCCGTGCAACACGGGCGCAAAAGTGTGCATCCGGTTTTCTACTGCCGCGCAACAGCTCGTTCTTCTCCTCTAGCCTCCTAGAAGCTGTTGTTGCCACCACGACGCTGCGCCAGCCGGCCTTGCGTTGCCCGTAAGAACAAGAACCTTTGTAAGCGCGCATCATGCTTCGAGGGATCGATCCACACTCTCTTTTCATCCGTCGATCTTTCTCCTTTTCTTCCAGCTGTTTTTCACCCGCTGAGAAGAGCTGCACTTTGAACGACCAGCTGCGAAATTAGGGCCAGATGAGTGCGGATAAGATGTGCGCGATTCGTGAAAGTTATGTAGGTTTCGGGAGCAAGGAAGACTCGCGGGTGTTCTGGGTGGTTTTACGAAGTGATGATATACGATGGGGTAATAAACGTGACGACACACTTGAATAGAAAATTTTAAATATTTTCCTTTTGTTAACTTTGAAAGGAGTATATCTTTGCGTATGAAGATGTTAAGATTGCAGTACAATAAACTGCAGTTAAAATGAAATATTACGCTAGCACAAAAGTCGATCCGATCGGCTAAAGCGATGACAGTTGGTTGAACATAACAATTGCCTGAACGAAGAGTCGTCGTTCGACGGAAGTTTCGAAAGTGCATCCATAATCCGAGCGTGTGCCGTCCTTTGCCTGCGGGATATCTACGATCGACGCTTCTTGCGTCGCGTCGCGCGGCTTTTTCCCGGCGGTTCTTTCGGTTTTCGCGCTCGGCTCCCTCGTCGCCGCGTATCCCACACTTGTTGCTCTGTTTTCGCGAGCCCAGCCGGCGCCCTTTCTCTCCCTTGCGCGGGGAACGTAACACGCATACGCGGCAGCTGATGGCGCGCCACAGGGGAGACAACAGAGCCGATGCCTCATTACGGTCGCTTCGTTTATTTTGCGGCTTTGCACGTTACAGATCTTCCTGTAATATCCCTTTGTACTTACAGCGGCGGGATTCCCTCTTATTACACTTTTTCTCACGCCGGCATTATACGGTGCACACTTTATTTTTCTCGCTATCACTCGCCGTTCCTGTTTGCTGCGTCTCGTTTCAGGCCCCGTTCTCGCTTCTCGTTCTGGTGTCACAGTCTGTGCCTCGATTCTCACTTCTACTCACGTTCAATCCACTTGGATTCTTCATCAGTACCCATACTATGCTTGGATAAGCGTCGCGTTTGCACTGTTAGATCCGACGCATGTTTGGTACTAAGGATGCACGAGTATTCGAAGTCAGAAATTTGGGTTGCTTCAATTTGCAGTGGCAATTGGACGAGAACGATCGAAATTACGAATGCTTGTTACATGTGCTTAAATACTGGCCTGCTTGTCGCATTTTTTCGAATCGTATCGCTGATTGCTTATCATTTAATGATACGATACAACGTGTATAAACAAAATATCGATGAAAACATCAGCAGACATGCTAAAATAAACACTCGTAACTTTTTGTTAGAATCTTTGTCAGCATTGACGGGTCGTGCAAACAGTGACTCATCGCTGCGTCGCAGTTGCAAAATAACCGAGTCTTCTAGTCTACGACGCAGTATCTAGAAACGTCAATTTATGATACTTTCCAATATCCATTGTTTTCCTGTTCTGAATGATGGCTTGAACATTCGAAGGTTTGCGATTTCTTATGCTGCGAATTCATATGCGTAATACTCGCCATTACGTACAGATAATATATGTACATCTACTTGAAATCCTTAACTCTAAATAACTGAACATTCGTTTAATACAGGGGTTCTTAAACTTATATAATCCGAGGACCCTCTTTATACAATATTTCACAATATTTCTCTTTTTTTGCGAACCTCATCCCAACCTTAAGCTTAATAACTAATTAAGTAACAAGTAACATAAAAAGTCTTGACTATATAAGACTTTTATTGAATACGTTATTTGAATAAAAGCGAAAAGTTGGGGGATTTAAAGTTAATGTCACAATTATTTCGTAACTCAGTAGTTCGCGGACCACAATTTTAAAAACCGCTATCGACCCCTGCCAGTTTTGCGAATTCGAGATGTTCCCACATCACTCACTAAACTTTTCAAACTTACAGAATGAAATTATTTTCCTAAAAATTGGTGGGCGTTTACAATCCCAAGCATGATACGTCTATAGACGGCACTTATGTCAACGTGTTAACCAGTAGTCTGCGAGTCGAATGATTAGTTGCAAAGTAACTTTGATTTAAGTTTAGTTATCTGAAATTAAGTAGACTCATTGGTATCATTTTTTAGAACCGTACATCCGTATCAAACAGATGATGTAACTTGTTTCTATGTACAAGACAAGACATCGATTTCTTCCGCGGCTGTCAGCAACGAATTTGCGTTTGCAATTTGTAGCAGCCTCGTGTCTACTGCATTCCGCTCTGGCGAATAAAAATCCGAGTATTAACCGCGTGCTGTATCATTCTTTCGATGTGAATGATCGATCGATTTGTTATATATCTTTGTATCAAATCTTGATACGCGTCAATTGCCTGTTCACGACGATACACAGTGACGATAAAAGGTACATCATAAAGATGTATGAACGACGATGTAATAACGATAACGACGTTAATAGTATCCATCTTCAACGTCGTGTCATCCTTCACCGCCTGTAGCAGTCTTTGAAATCGCTAATTATCGACGGAGTAGAAGAGACGAGTTAAAACATAACTCGTTTCGCATTAGTGACGAATATATATCTGTATAAACTTCCAATTGCATGGTGATCAATAAATGTCGCTATTATTTCGAAACGTGTCATTACGCGCGATTCATGAAACGAGGCCGTTCCATTCGAAGACGCGTCTTATTCCAGCCGAAAAGGGGCGAAAAATCCGCGAGGTTAAAAGGGGCGCCGGTTGACGTCGTAAATTGCTTTGCCGCCGGATTTATGTGTAATCTACGCTGACCCACGGCAGACGGTTTAATGTTGCAGAGTTATGTGTTGAGGATGAATAAGCCTCGCACGCTCCCACTTGTAACACTGTTACAACGCACACCTTCCATAGGAATACCGACCCAAATGTATAGAACACCGAACAAAAGAGGATAACTTCGTACGCATGCATACGCGTGCAGATTCTGTCGCCAGAGACACGCAGATGTGTACACGCGCATGCATAATCTACGCGCGGTCTCTTTTTAAAAAGCGAAACGTTTCTTTCTCTTTAAATAAGAGAGGGTAATAAAACTACGCGCGGAGAGTTATTTATGGTCATAATAATCAACCGTAACATTTCAAAGTCACCGCTACAACATGGCTTCTAATAACTTCGGATGTCTTCAAAAATTTTATTCGGCAACAAATTAAATGGTCAGCATTTAGTTAGTTAATTTTCATTCTTAATGTCAAATAAAAAATACTAAATAACTTCTGATTTAACCTAGCTTGACACCTCGTGACTCTTTCGACAATAGTCACCGCAGACTTCTATCAGTGCTACAATTTAAGTCTGATTACAAGCAAGTCGTGCATAACTTTCGTAACTGTTAGTTCATTCTTCGCACATAAAGAATAAGTTCCTTTCCACGCTACAAAACCGAAAATATTTTCTCGTCAACCCAATAAACACCTAAGCAGTAGACGGGAAGGGTGCAAGGAATACCCGCGCGGGTCGCGAAGCGTCGGTGCGTGGATCGCGGGTAGAACGCGTGGATGACGCGTCGCGGTACAGCCGCGCAACCCAGACCTAGCCCAATCTCGAGCGACCCACGCCAGAGTACGAGGGAGTAGCCGGGCATAACGCATTCTCCGATGAAGCTGGAGAGCAGGTTGAGAGAAAAGAAGAATGAACAGAGCGGCCGGGTAAAAGCGGGAGTGGAGGGAGAGGAGGGCGCGCGATGCTGTAAGAGTTAGCAGGGCGGTGCGTGGGTCACAATGGCCGCAGGGCAGAGAGAACCCCCCTGCTCTTTTCCTCTTCCTCCTTTTTCGCCGTCTGCCTCGTTCTCTTCTGGTCGTCGTCGCCGTCGCCGTCCTCAGGCTCGTCGTCGTCGTTGGTGCCGCGACTCGTTATGGAAAGCGCGCGGGGATATTGTTGCTCGTATATACGGAGGGCACGAGGGAAGCGCGCCGTGCTTGTACTATGCAGATGATTCCGCGATATGGGCTATTCATTGTGAGTCATTTAAGAGTTTATGCGGTGGGTATGGGGCCGCGGCCGCGTACGCGTGATATGTTATTATACATTGCGTATCGAAAGGTCCGCTGATATAACGCATGCACCGCATGGATGATCGTAGCTCGCGGTCCTTCGCGCCATACGCGACTCGAACGCACCGCAAGGCGCCCCTCTATGCCTGGAATATGTAGAACCAGTGCAGGTGGTGTTGTTGGAATGTTCTTCGAAAGGGATTTCGTCCTTTGCTGCTTTCATGTATTGTACAATGAACGGATAAGCTCCTTTCTTGAATACTCGCAGTGGAAAAATAAGGCTATCTTGAAGGTTTGGACCTTTTTTCACGTTAACTCTCGAGAAGAGCTATGTACTGAAAACTGTGTACTAGTGGATACCGTGGACGTATTCTGATCCCACCGATCACAGAATTACTATTCACAGCAGATTAAAAGGTTTTCATTCAATAATAGACACTTGGGTTAAAATTGGGTAAAATAGTTGAAATAAATGATGAAATATCTAGCTGAATTCTAAAATATCAAAGCACAATACCATTCAAAGTGTCTATAAAAGTCACACAAAATAACTAAAATGATAACGTTAGAACGAAAGTAATAGAGGGTCGACTTGAAATGAAAATCGGACACGATTGGTCAAAGCTGAAAGGGCAGGCCCGAGAGCCGCAACATATTTCACCTCGTTGGAAATTACGCTTCTCGGCGGAGAGTAAAATTTCCTTAGAACAGGAACGACGGACAGAGTACGGCTAGGCGCTCTTATACCATACCGTGGTGGCTCTTTTACAGAGTATCGATGAATAAACAGGCAGAGTTGCGATAAAACGCCCGGAGCTGTCCTTAGCCGGCGCGTTATGCATGCAAGACAGCAAGGGTAAATGACGGAGGTGGCAGCGTTGATGATGGTGGTGATGCAAAACATGATAATAATAATGACGACGTAGACGTCGCCGGGAATGAAACGGACACGCGTCTACCCGCGTTTCTGCGAGTTTTATACCCGAGCCTTGAATACCAACCAGCGAAATGAAACGTCGCTGAAACTCGATTACCGGTAATTGATGGTGCCGTTTTTTTTCACCCTTCGTTCAGATGATACCTTTTACATTTCAATTTAATTCAGGCAACGAATTAAATGCTCAGTATTTCAATCTACTTCCAGTCAGTATTTGAATAAACTTTTTGGTTCCTTTTCCCTCAATTTCTTACTCTGACTGATCATATTCGTTATCTTACAACACTTTACTTTCTTTAGACTAAGCGATTTCTATTGATTCTACGCTATTTTGAATATTTTCGTATCAAATTGGTATTTCAGATATCACGAATTATCGATAGTTTACATACTAAAAAATTTTTTATGATCCGTAATTAAAACAGTGGTCACACTTGGCCTGCTCGACAGCAATTCCCTATTTTCTATGAACGATTTAATTTTACATAAGTACAGATTTAAATGCCAACTCTCCAACAGTGGTTCCAACTTTCTTTAAATGCGATACAGTGTATCGATGATAAAGTGGAAAGAAAAGAATGTAACGCGTTTCACGCACATGGAATTGCAAACATAGCAACCCCCTGGACACGTTAAAAGACACGCGAATTCACGGACCGCGGTTGCACGAAAGTATATTTTTCGTTCTTCTTTGCAGGAGGAGTACAGCCAACGCAGACGCCTATCCACTCCCAGCGGCAGTCCTAGTCCGCCTAGGTCGACAAGGCTGTCAAGATCTACGGGTACACTCACCAGAGAAGAGGAATCCTTTTGCGAGTCGAGCAACACCCTTACCAGGGAGAATCAGGGACAGGAAGCTGAGAGGAAGGGCTGGTTCAAGTCTTTGTCCAGGAAGAACAAGTCGAACATCAAAGTAAGTTTCATTTCTAATCGTATATGTAATAAAAAAATAATCATTTAGCTTGTTATTATAACAATCTATTATTTATATGACTGACAATGGTACCATACGTTTTTTAATATAAGTAAAAGAAATAGTTCTATGTAATATAATATTTGTGATTATATATGGTAAAACATTTAATTTAATTTAATTTAATGGTATAAGCGTTTTCATTGTTTTCAGGATAAAATTTTATAAATTTGGGAAAGATTAATCATTTCTCAGTCACTCTATGAATTCGCTGTATAATTAAACTTTTATAATTAGAAATGAAGTACTAAAGAATAATGGTAATTAAGTTGGAGAAAGGTAGCGCATAAAGGTTAAAAATTAGAAATTGACAAGCGATCGCAGAGTATGTTATAAATTATTTTGGTTCGTGACATCATGTGGTTCTCCAAAGTAATCAAAGTCCGCGAATGCATCTATGGAGCTCGCTCTAAAATTGGTAACAAGTGGGCGAGGTTTTTGTAGAGAACGGCATGTCGACTTTGCAACTATGTTATATGTATAATATAATACCGGGATAAACGCCTCCACGGTGACGCGATACCTTTGCAAGAAAATTAAAAAGTTCCTAACTAGCTAGTGGCATCCGCGACCTTAAAAGGTCCTTCTTTCACCTTTACCTCCATCGAATTTAATATTTTTATAATTCATCGACACATTTGCGATGTTCTTTAAAGGCACGTTAAATTATTCGAATAGTTCTGACTCACTGTACAAATTTATTACAGAAATAAGTAACCTTAATTAAACATGGCTATTATAAAATTGCAGTTTAAAAAGTATATCAAAATTCTATTGTGAAATATTTAATATTAGCATCTTTTCAAATCTGAAACTTTCGCGAAGTGAAATTTCACGAAAACTGAGTTGTTATCCGAATTTTAAATTTCCTTCCAATTCCAATACCTATCTACTGTCAATTGCTCCAGCTAATATACCTCTAAGCTTTACAAATTAAAACAATCTACAATTTGCAAACTATATACACGATTATAAGTTACAAAATCAGCTGAAGAGATAGAAAAAGCACGAAAGAATTTTCATCTGCATAATTATTAAAAGATAAAAATCCCGTCTTTTATTTTTCAGTTGTGATAGATTGTCTTTTTCACTAATTTGCTGCTTTAAATTACTTTTCTCCTAATCTATACGACGCTCTAACGTTGTGGCAAAGCCGATGGTCCGATGGTGGAAATGAATCCTATAGCATCCACATCCGTGAACGTGTTAATGAATACTTTCGAAACCAACAAAATGACGACTTAAACCACCTCTATTCTCGCGCGAACTACAATACGATCCAATTTGGAGAAAAATCCCAGATATCGGGTAAAAGAAAATAACGCATTCGTTGGCAAAAATCTCGTACACATTCCCACGCAACGATAGAAGGGTTCGGACCCCTCTCGGACGTCCCAGAAGAGGTCCCAATCGTTCCTCCGTAGGGAGAAACTCTCCGTACGGCGAGGTGTATGATTTTTGCGAGTTACATCCGATAACGAGCAGACGGATCGTGGGTTCGGTTATCGGGTTCGCTGGCGAGCCGCGAGTGAGCCGGGCCCCGGTGCATTCATCAGTCAGCAAAGGTCGCTACGGAGCGGAGCCATTAGGCCTGTACAACCTCCAATTACCAGTTTGATTAAATGCTTAACTAACTCCGCGCTCTGTGGTTTAATTTAATCGCGAGATTAAGTGCCGATCTGGGGGCTGCTTAGCTTTAACCATCGTCCGCGGAATAATCTCTGTGTCAGGGCACTGATTTCGATCCACTCTGCTCGCTTCGATAGGCTTGACTTTAGCAAGCTGCCCTCTCTCTCTCTCTCTCTCTCTCTCTCTCTCTCTCTCTCTCTCTTTCTTTCTCTCTCCTTTTCTCTCTGTCTATCGAGCTTTAACCACGACTAGGGCCGTTCGAGATGATTGCGTGCGCGTGAATCTCTTGGCGTTGGACGATGATCTATCGGGGATGAGTCGATAGGCCGGTGAACGAGAGAGGATCATGACTCATGAAGGCGCCACGGATGGAAACGAGCGAGAAGCCACGGATTTTTCTCATCCCCGCGCGAAGAATACACCTTTGTGCTCGGCTTTATTGTATTTCGTATTGTGCGTCGCGGCGCATACCGTCCTTATCGGATTTTTCGCGGGGGACGAGATCATACTTTATTACAGTTTTGTGTACACTCTTGTTCAAAAGTATTGGAACATTCGATCATTCTTAATAAACACATAAGTGCAAAGTATTATACTACTCATTATAAACTAACGTTAAAATTTCGGTGCAACTTCTCTTACAATCCTGTACCCCAAAAAATTAATAGAGGAAGTTTGAAAATTGAATTGGTCATCTTCCTTTAATACTCTAAACGATTAAAGAAGTTTAAAAAGTATGAAAGCATTAATCATTTGATTGTTTCAAGAATTTAAGTAATTAAATAACACTAACTAACAATTCTAAAATACATTAGACCAGTGCTCCGCAATAGCTAATCTTGGGTATACACGCTTTTCACAAGAGTAATTAAATTTTTTAACCACCGCATTAGTTAGAAATTTCTCATATCAAAGTTCTTCTTTCAATAAACATTTTCGACACTGGTTCGAATTAAAAATGACAAATGATCATGTTTAAAAAGTTTTGACCATAAACTTCGGTTAGCTTTCTAATATAGAGGCAAACATGAAACTTCTACTTGTTGTGTGCTGCGGAATTGTTTAAAAAACCTTCGTGTGCCTTGGAAGATAAAAGATTGCAAAGTACTACATTAGTCATAATACATATGTACAAGTACACATTGATACTTTTGGACAAGAATATACAAGCAGCCGTTTAACACTGCTTACAATAAACAAATAGCTAAAACTGCAATTCTCTTTTCTTCTAATTTCCTTTTCTTTCATTTTCTCTCCTCAATTCCTGTCGTCTTTTAAACTGCGTCCATCATTGCTCTTTGTAGTTCAATCCTATATTCGTTCGACGACTCCATTTTCATGTTTCTTGCTTTCTTTCAGTGGCCTGCATTACATTTACCGCATTACAATTGCTTGTATCGATTCCATTGTTTTAGGCAGTAGACAAGAAGCCCAGGATACCGGAAAGCGAGATCCTGACCACCGGAACTGAGGACGAAGAAGCGTCGTCTGCACCTGAACGAGTCTCCGTGCAGAAGAACTTGCGTTTCTTCGGGGACACGGATCAAGAGTCCGTCTCATCCAATAGAGATCGCAGGTAAGATGAAAATACCTGTATTACTCTTTAACTCGTTCGCTACCAGTCGTCATATACGCGTGACACATTAGTTTGTTATCAGAACCCATCGACACTTGTGACAGACATTTTTAGTTAATTTATGAAGACACGTTGAAACGCGTTGTGCCTTGAACACAATCCAATTCAACAATAGTACAATTATAACAGATATTATTGTAACTATTTTCGTTAAAATAAAAAAAATTGATCAATCGTTTTTATGTGCATATAATCGTTTGCCTTTCATAGAAACAAACGAGACGACCATGCCTGCTCAGGGCGTGATGTTACGAATTCCAGCCGCCACAATTTGGGCATTCTATCGCCACCCCGGAAACCACCGAGGCTCGCCGAGAGCGCGTTGTCTTCCGGTGAGAGCACAACTGGAGACAGCAGTCAGCAGAGTCAGAATTCTCAAAGATCGCAGAGATCTGTTGTATATCTTCATGCTGCTACGGGTAATTTGCGATTTTTTTATCCTTTATTATAACTCTGCATTTGGTGGCATTTTAACCCTCAATTTATTCACTTCCACTACTTTTCGTACAAACCCTGTGATATACCAGGATTTTCTCATGTGCAACTAAATCGTTCCAGTGGGCGAAATACCTGGACCTAACGAGAGACGTAGGGCGGCGAGCAGGGAGGAGTTAAATCGACCCCTTCAGTCGCACACGAAAACAGTGTCGAGGAGCGTAAGCGTCCTCGCACCTTGGAAGCCGAGACACTACAGGGAACCGTTCGAAATAAATTACGATCAACAACTACACACGAAGCCACTGTCGACGATGAGGCGCAGACAGAGGAGTCGCGAGACACTCAGTCGTCGAGGAAAAGACGCGCGACGAAGCAAGGACAATCTATCGAAAACCGGTAACTAATTAAAGAAAGAAATCGTGCCTACGAATTTCGCGGTAGATTCAACTTCCAAGCGATTTGTATGTACAATGATCGTTCTTGCAGGCACGATCAATCGCAGCACGTTGAAATCGAAGGACAAGCAGAAAGTGGACAGAACCGTTTCCACGGAATCGTTGGCCACCAAGTCACGGAGTGTCAACTCGAAACCAGAGCTAAGCAGGTCTACGTCGGTTCCACGCGATCCGAACAAGAGCGCGGGATGGTTCAAGCTGAAAAGCAAGAAATCCCGAGCTTGAGGGGGAGGCCATTGATCAATGCTAGTCTTGAGTTTCATAAGTAATTTCGTAATCGTAAGGGGCCAACGTGACGACGCGCGCGCGCGTTGACACACCGCCATGCCCGCGGTGAGAATATGTATTAATTGTAAACGAGTTATTATCCTTACCAGTTTTATCTTCAGTTTCGTTTCTAATGTACAACGAAATACTGTCTCTGGCCGCGAATCAATTAATAATTAATGAAATAATTTTTATTAACCGAATAGAGGGGGCGGAAAAAGAAGGAGCTGACGAGTTTCTTTTTTCTTATTTTAACGCATAATCATTGTAACTACGATTAATTTAATTACGATTGTCAATTTGTGAACCACACTGCGCTTGTAACAGTTTATGTAAAACAAATTATACAACCGCATGCAGAATTCGTGACGAGATGTAAAATTTATCTGAAATATGTACACAACACGTTCTTAAAACACTACTCTTTAGTTGTTTCATTCCTTTGCACACACACACACACACTATCCTTTTGTTAAAAATTAATCCCTTGAGCACCAAAGAATTATTCGCGAAACTGACACGTCTGGACAGTATCTTTAGACCACGGGGCTGCACTTCGTGGCTCAATTCGATGATGTTATACAAATTTGACGCAACCAGAACGGTAATCATTATAATAGGTGCTCGAAGGATTGATAATTTGCCTTATATTGTTAATGAACATGTTAAAAAATAATGTTCAACGTAACACGACGAGAAATCTACAGATCAGCTAATTATTTAACACTTGTCGACACATAACAGCAATGAGCTGAGATTAAAATAGGACATCAAAAGAAACGAACGATCGTCATCCGTATGACGCCACTGCATTGTGATGATGAATCGTGATAGCGCTAACAAACGAGTTTAAACTAGCAACGGAAGAGTTTAAACCATCATTGAAGAAAGTACAATCGGAGTATACAAATTTATATAAAATGTCAACCTGTGCATATGTAAAATAACAACCACCTTTAACGGAAACTTCGAAGACGTATCCTCCACCGTAACACCTTTCTCTCTACCAAATTTAATCAATTAAATTTGTCGTGTCAGATGAGAATGCATCCAAAGCTAACAGCACATTACTACTCTTTTCTTTCTCTCGTAACAGCTACTCGTCGTGCAGTGAATTCATCATTTTATTCGTACGTAAACAAAAGAGAATTGTTAGAAATGTGTTCCAGTAATCGAAATGAATTCAAAGCGCGTGGTTTATTAAAGAAAAAAAAGAAAAAAAGAAAAAAAAACGGAAGAAACTAACATCGCTTTTCACCGTGAATCCGAGTGCCATTTCCGTTTTCCTAAGTACGTGTACACATTGTTCCGAGTGAAATCAAAATTTCTGAACGTGCAGGATATTTTTAATCTATTGTCTTTAACAAGGTAACAATTGTTTTAAGATAAGCGATAGCGTAAACAGCGTGAAAAAGTATATAGAACTGTGTTGAATTGTGTGTTACAACGGTCATCACCCTCATCGTGTTGTACAAGAGGATAATTAGCAGTAACGTGTATAATTTCTAAATGTTTATTGTGCATAGATCAATTCGATCTTACTTACATACGCTAATTGTAAATATTTGTAATAATAATCTTTATTTCTAACTACATCTTCACATTTGCTTTATTCTGTGTCCACTTAATTTTTTTCTTCGACTATCGATTACTGCGGACTACTACTTTTTCAAAGTAACCATCCGATATATTTGTTGCTAACAATAAAGAAAAACGGACAGTTCCGAAGAGATAAATAGAGTTCGACCCGTTTTGCTGCAGTACACTACTACTATACCCCTACATCATCTACGCGATTATATCTTTGAAAAGAATATTTCTTTTTTTTGTTATATTTTTAATATAAACTTCGTACAACGATGTAAATTAAATAGTTCTCATCCACGTTTCTCATTCCTATCTGGTGCTCTTTATGTTACGTGTATATATGGACGATTTATGGTTCGTATGTAAATATCACGGATATTATCTACAGTGTATTGTTTTATCGATAAATTTATACATGTTATCTATTACCATAGTTATATTTTTTAACTTCTACATAAATGTAAGGAAAAAAAATGTTAAATGTCAAATGATCGAAGCCTCAGAATTAATTATATTTTGTAATGCAGTTATTAATTTGAAATAAATAAATGAGCATAATACCAAATATTTTCAGTACTAATAAAAATGCACAGCATCACGTGTGTACGTTTCGTGTAACTCGTAACAGCATGCAAAATTAACAATTAACAGTGAATAAAAAATATATTTTTTATCTATACATATATAAGTAATGTAATTACATTATAATATAGTTCAAATATATAGTTTAAAAAAAAGTATGATATCCTGAAGTAAAAGGACTATCACGATACTATATATTCCCAATAATACTTAAGTGCTAAATAGATTTAAAGATATACATTATTCTCCATTTTATCCCAACAGCAAAGAACTGTACCAACCAAAATGAATATCATCCCAATATACGTATCTGGAAATTAAAGTAGCTCACATAAGCTGTGCAATATCTTTGGAAAGATTAGGAAATAACAAAACGTATGCCAACTTCGATGAATTTTTTCTTCACCCAAAATCCAACCCGTTACTGCAGTTACCACGAAGGTAAGGGAATTAGTAACTGGAACAGCTAAAGATATATCCACGCTACCCAAAGTTAAAAAGTATAATAATGATCCACCTTGGTTGATGATAAATGGTATAAGGTACTAGATATATAAAAAATAGTTAATAGAATCCTAATATAATTAAAGATCACAAGAGAAAAACATTATATGTCCATTTTCATAGACTTTCTTTCCTTTTGCTGTAAAAGTATAAAATATGATAATGTTCTCAACTTATGTCTACAATATGTACTAACAATATAGTACCAAAAATATAGAATTCATTTAAACTATTTAAAATTTTAAAGCTGCTATTCCGTAGCATGAAAACCGACAGGAAATGAAACATGTTTTTTCTCTTGTGCTTTATGTTATGCTCTTATACATATAAAATATCACGTTATGCTCTTATACGTATAAAATATCAAAGCTCTCCAAGAAAACCTTTAAATTTGTAAGTAGAAATGCAAGCTCTTGGAAAAACTGACCGAACCTAGAAGAAGCTTTAACGTTCTCTAAACCTTTAGCCCCTTTTTTAATAAATGGATTAGTTGCACCCCACAATAGTGCCACGAGAGTAAGAGCTCCAATTGAGTCTACAAAACAAATAAAATTGAAACGTTAATACCCTTGAATTCTGCTCTAAGTTGAAAATATATTTAAATAATAACATTATCCTAGTAATAAATTAACCTAAAAATTGTCTAATAATATTTTCCTACCTAATGATACTGACATTTTTTTGATTTAATATATACAATGCAATACAATATTACAAAAGTTACTGAATATTCTTAATATTCTTTATTACACTCCAGGTAAAGCACAACGTAACAAATAACAATTTTTGTACTACTTAGCTACTATACAGAAGACAGGTATTTAAATGTCATGAATGCGCGGAGTGCTATGTACGAATCGGTAATATGCGTCGCGATATTACCCCATGTGATAAGAATGAATAAAGGAATTTCCCACAAGCACTAACAACACGATGGTATTTTCGTCTCAAATGTATCTACCTAGACAACATACGGCAAGATTGTATCTATGAATGGCACTGTAGAGGAGTGTCAGCAGATCCGTAGCCATCTATGACCGAATTCGTTAGCTAAAATGCCGGTACACGTTACCAGCTTGTTCTACACAACAGCGTAACACGTGTGAATAAATCACAAAGGACTTATCAAAAAATAAATGTAAAAATAATTCTACTATAAAGTAATAATAATATTACTTAAAATTTTCTATCATTCTACTGCCTATATAATTACCTCTAAAAATTTCTATTTTAGATCAATTTAAACCAAACAAACCTATGGCAGCCATTGGCTTCTAAGTATTTACAATATAATTTTTAATTATATCTTATCACTGTATAATGCAATTAGTAATTATATATTAAATAAATAGAACCCGGGTCTCACCACGTGGAGGTTGCTGCGAATGGAGACCCACCCTAACCACGTCCCATCCACCCTCCTTTTATACAAGATATCAAATAAAACCTCCTTTTAATGTACATTTGCAACAAGTTCGACATTTGATCCCTATGCAAACGCACAATGAAAGGAGTTTCATGAAGAATTTTCGCGAGAAAGAATTGTTCCCAATGAAAGGAAACATAAATACGTTGCCTAGCCAATATTTGCTTTAATCTCAAACCAATCAACCTAACTCTGAAATATATATCAACTTAGAAGAAGTGATTCCTACCTATCAATAGGTCTGAAAATGTTTCACCCTACATATGCAAAAATCTAGGAGAACACAGTACATGAAGTACTTTGTATTCATGAACTGGAAGTGTTTGCAGAAGCAAACAATAGAAAAGAAGCTCTAAAGTAACAAAGGAAGAATACAATAGAAAATTTTGCACAGATGAACAGAGGCGATCGAATTTGCAAGATACGAGACATAATATGAATGACAACGAAAGACGAAAGAATTGAAAGCATTGGAACACCTGAAACAGCATTGGAAACACTGGTTCACCTAAAATGAAACTGGAAACGCTGCAATATCTAGAACAGAGATGTACAACATGTGAGATCATAATACAGGTTAATAGATTACACAAAAATATATCCAAGAAGAAATACACATATACATACACATATAAAACCAGAAAATATCTATTCGTATAAAATAACTATATTACTCTGTAATATTTCATGACAAACGCTCGATCAACATTACTATCGTTATTCTATATCGTAAATGAAGTATTCTTTCTTTTCCGTGTCATGAATTTATTATAACGTCAAACAAAGAATACTTCAAAATTAATCGCGATCAATTATTCAACATAGTTGCAATAATAATTTATGAATAATTATTAATAATACTGTGGCGCTCTTCATAATTCGCAATACTAATGATTAAATATCAACTGAAGAATATCAATATTTATTTAAATAAAAATTAGCAAAATTAATCGCGCCAACAGCCATAGTGTGGCACTCTTTATAATTCGCAACACTAATTCACGGGGTGTGTCAGAAAAAAGCAATGCGCGAGCAGCCACTTCAGGGCGCTTACTTTAATTCGCAACACTGATTTATACACCCATAATTTAATTACGTAACACTAATAAAAGAGATTTTTAGACAGCGATCCGCATAGGTGCAATGTCACCACGGTGCAATGTAGCCCTTCGGCTACTGTGGTGACTCTATGCATCATCACATTTCCACAGCGCAAGTGGAACAATTTGTAGATGCAATGTTAGCACCCTGTAATGTAGCTCCTTTTGCTACGGTGGTGATTATGATTCCACGATATCAGTGGAAGATTTGGGCTTCGTTAGTCGCAACACTATCGTGAAAAACGCGTCACTCATTATCGCAACACTAAATGGAATTAAAGACTAAACAATTGAAAAAATATCAAATACAATTTAATCTTAAAAATATCAAATACAAATTAATCATATTCGCGAAGCAAATATTAACAAGCAATAATTATAAATTCAGCAAACAATCGCGATCTCATGATTCGCAACACTAAAAGAGCAATCACGATTATCATTTTCATATATTAATTAATACGCAACTCTAATAAAAATCGCGACCTCGGGTTAATCACAACTCTAATAACAATCGCGATCTGGAGATAATCGCAACTCTAATAACAATCGCGATCTAGAATTAATCACAACACTAATACAAATCGCGATTTGGATTTATTCGCAACTCTAATTGGAACCGTAATTAATTATTCGCAACACTACAATTGAAACCGCGATTCGCCCAGCATTTGGTGGGCCAGCATTCTGCTGGCTAGAATATATTACACTATACATATACGAGCATAATGACAAAGTAGTAACAAGCAATGACTTTGCATCGAGAGGGTTGCCTGCCTCTGAATGCATAGTCATTAGTAGTTGCCCTCTTCTCCGGGCCTCTTCGGCATATAGCCTCTTCTTTCTTCGGGCATGAAGCCCAGGACCCTGAAACTTATATCTAAGCTCGAGATTCCCTAATCACAAACCAACAAATGACTCAAAAAATGAATCAAAATATGAAACGAGACATCTAAACACACGCAAGACGAGCAACGATTTAAGAAATCGTTGTCCGTGCAAGCGTGCTAAATCTCGAGCAGAAAACGTTCGTTTCGTGCAAATCGCGACCGCGACCGCGGGGCGATTCGAAAAATCGATCGAGTAAAGCCAGTGGCAAATGGCATACCCCATTCGCGCCAGCTAAACTGTCGATCATTCAAATCTAATTTCCTGAAACAGGTTGAACCACGCGAGAAACGCGCCTGCCCGATCGGTGACTGTGGTCAACCTGCCCGGCCCTACCTACTTATTACTAGCAAACAAACATACCAGAAGTAAACTACCTACCTACCTAACTCTCCTATATTTAAAAATGGCAAAAGATTCACACCAACACATTCATTCACCCCCGGAAATTCTCACTCAAACGCCCGGGCGCAATAATCCTACACTAGAGAGAACGTCCCGGGACGCCTCCGACACCCGAGCTTGGCATACAACCTCGCACACTCTAAGGGTACGTACCAGTGCTATAATCGACTGACGAAACTAGTGACCATTGCATACAACGCCAGTAAAGCGTTTTTATCTACATTTAAAAGTCTAATATGAAATTTGAAACACTGAAAAAATCTGTATTTTTCACAAAACACAGAAGTTATATTAGCAGTTATATCAGAGGATGTTATTGGAATTGGTACCATTATTGTGATTAATAATAAATTCGGTACCATTTGTAGGCAACAGTAAATTGTTTCTACGGAAACGACGCAATTCCACGGCCTAACCACACACACACACAACGTGGAAAATACATCGTGCACGATACACTAGCACGTCAGTCGCGAAAAAACACACATCATTAGTTATTATACAATCATCGTGCCCATCGCCTTTTCCCTACCCAAGTAGCACCTGGGCACGTGGATGGGGTCATGGCAATGAACACGGAAGGGGTTAAACCTAAAAATCCTGATCTAAATATGATGATTAATGATTTCTACTAATATTTGAATCAAATTGAAAAGTTATTTATTGATAGTCATTACACTGCATAGAGGAGTAAAGAATTCTACTTTTAATCCTACCTCAAACATGATCTGTACATGATCTTAGAAATGATCAAGTCAAAAATACACGAGATTGCCGCTACAGCCACCAGCGTGGTTGATGCATTTTCGCATCCGCGAAAATGGTTAACGTGACCAGAATGTCATCGAGTAACATTCCAGACACGGCCTCCCTTGAGGCTGGAATTGAGATACGCTCAATTAGCGCGCCACGAACCCCTAAGCGAGATCCGCAGCTACCAATACCCTTGGTGAGGGTGGCGGGCTCCCCCGTCTGCCCTTCGGAATAGCCGAGGGCCTTACGGACGGGGCAGGGCGCCCGTACTGGGACGCGATATCGGCAACGATAAACTACTTTAAATCTATGCAGTGTAAAATTAACTACCAATTATTAAATATTTTATCGAGACATGAAAGAGGAGCTTCACAATTCATTTTAATATTATAACGTACAGAATAAAGTAAAAAAACGCGGCGCGACGCGAACAAAGTGAGTGATAAACTGTCGACATCCTTTGGGATGTAACCCTTCCTTCGAAACGGACCCTCCCCCCGTGTGATCTTAAAAAACAGGCAAAGCAAACGCATAAGAGATTACTACTACAGCCACCAGTACCAGTTGACGTATTTTCACGTCCGCGAAATGTTTAACGTGACCAGGTGCCTACGGTGACACCCAGGCACGACCTCTCCTTGAGGCAGGGATTGGGATACGCCCAATCAGCCGGCAGTGAACCCAGTGCAGTAATCTAAGTACGCAGTCCACCACTACCGATGCCCTCGGTGGGGGTGGCGGACTACCCCGTCTGCCCGTCGGAATAACCGGGGGCCTTACGCAACGGGATAGAGGCCAATACTGGGACGCTATAGTGGTAACACCATGCTACTCGACATTGAACTCAAGTTCATTTATTTATTGACAAGAATAATTAAATTTAAATTCAAAGTTATATTTCAAATTATAGTTAAATTTTAAATTAAAAGTAAATTTAAAGTTAAAGGTAAACTTTAAATTACAATTAAATTTAAAATCAAAGTTAAATTCGAAATTAAAATTAAATTTAAAATCAATTACTTTACATTCCGTACATTATAATGATAGAAGGAAATGGAAAGTGCCTCTCTCATTGTCTCGATGAGTATTTAATTTAGTATATGTTTAATATACAATATTTATATATATAATTATAAATGTACTAATTGCGAGCGATCTCGTCATCAAAGCAATCATTCTAAGATATGAAAATAATAGTCAAGCTCGATGCTTTGATTTCAAAATCTGCTCGATGCAAAATGTTTTCTTGCACGTGTAATATAACATAGTTTCGGTAATCAAGCAAATGGACTTTAATTATAACAAAAGCTATATTATAAAGTTACAATATATTTCATATATATGATATTTGTCATATATATTTATCATATATTTCATGTGTTCAATTTTCAATAAATATAAATTCGGTTAAATGACTAAAGCGTTTGATACACTCTATCAACATCGTGGTACAATAATTATAATTATCACAGAAACGAAGTCGGGGGGTATCCGACTTCACCACTACGCATTGTTACAACAAGGCAGTTGTAATATGTATTACTTATTTATTCACTAAAATATATTATATCCATATATACATATGTATATGTAATTATTAATATTCATAATATTTAATTCTCATATATATTCACCTTTAAAATATTACTTTCAGTTAAAACTTTCCAAATATTCATACTATGTGTATCAAATATTATAATACCCGTATTTACTTATTTAATGATTATCAATATTACTATTATTATACTATGACATTTAAAAACGCGAAGTGCAAGAAAACCTATCCTGAACTAATAAACAGTACACAAAATAAATGTTAGTACTCATGGATATAGTAGTATATCCACGGTCATTATGCTCGTAAAAGAAATTCTACGTAATTACAACTAGTCACCCGTGCCGATTTGGACTTTTCGTCCTACGACATGATTGAGTGACCAGAGGAACTTAAAGGCATGCGACTCACCGACCGTAGATCGATGATGCTGCTGACGTCTGGAGGAACTGCTGCTGCTGCTGCTGCTGCTGCTGCTGCTGCTGCCGCTGCTGCTGCCTCAGAGAAGTCGTCGATGATATGGTAAATGCCTGAAGAAAGTCAAATTATGAATTAAAATTCATGTTACAACACAATGAATCAATTAAGAATAAATGTTAAGAAATGTTGCTTACTTCCAGGAGGACTTCATGAACGCTGTCGTCAGAATAGAAGTGGTAGGATGAATCCATTGTAAAAATAGCTGAAAACTTAAACAGAAACCATATTATTATAATTTGGCTTTTTAAAGTTCTTGTTAATATTTTCAATTATTAATTTAACTCATTGTGATTAATTTTGTGATTGCTTACAATAAATTAACCACAATTATATTATTTTAATAATTAAAAAGATTAAAAGTTTAACAAATTTAGAATTGTAAATAAAGTACGAAAGATACTTACATTTTTTGCTTTTGAAGTACAGCTAGTTCCTTTAGGTAAGCAGCAATTTGATTCTAATACCGAGGCAGCAGATATTAAAAAAAAATTAAGAATAAAAAAATATATAAATAAAGGACTACAATGCTATTGCCATTTACGAAACAAACACTGACTCTACTCTTTCGCGTATGAATATTATAAAAAAAAATGTAATTAAAATTAGAGCAGCTGTGCTCTAAGAAATACTAAAATTATTTATCGCAACAAACACTGACTCTACCGACCGCATTGCGCGCGGTCATTAAAATTTTCTGAAAGAAAAACATTGTTAAAGAGGGAACAAGGGGTAAATAAACACAACACACAATTTACTTTCGTATTATTCTTCATCTTTTCCTGATCGAGCGTTTGTCAAAAAAAATATTACTTTCTATTTAAATGAACGAACTATGCAAAAATATGCATATCAAATGTTTCCAAGTGATTAATAAAAAGGTAATATAAATTTATACCATACGTTGGGCGTTCTAATAGTCTTTGCGATACATCTCTTTCAATAATATTACCATCTCTCCATGGAGGATATCCTTTGCCATTGATCAATTATTAATTATGGTGTTTGGTACTTATTATGTCCATCGCTTGAAAGATAACTGATTAAAAACCTGTGACATAATGAAACAAAACAATTAGAACAAATGTACAAAGGTATAATTAGTTATACTAAGATTTTATAATAAACAAGTTGAATAACTATGAACAATGAAACGGATAATAAAATGAAAAAAAAATTTAAAGATATATTCATATTTATAATGATAATGTTTAATAAATAATTAATCAAGTCAATGATTAAATAAAATTAGTAATAGAACAAAAGTATAATAGAATCATAATTGAGAATACTACGCAGTTGATAAGCAAGCATGTGTACGTACCTCGAAAGGACGTACTAAGGACAACTATGAACAATGAAACGCATAATAAAAGGAAAAGCAGAAAGAAAATTCAAAGATATATTCATACTTATGATGATAATGTTCAATAAATAGTTAATCAAGTATGCAATGATCAAGGAAAGTTAGTAACAAAACAAGAGCATAATAGAAGAGTAATTGAGAATACTACAGTCGATAAATAAGCGTATGAACGTACCTTGAAAGCACAAACGTGCCTCGAAAAGTTTTATCGATAGCACAGGACAACACGTCTCGCCACCAGTAGAGGACGACACGAAATGACAGCCGGTGCCACTCTCCGCATGCCCCGGAGATAGCCGAGCGAGCTCGAAAGCGTCCGAGCGAGGCCGAAAGCGCTCGAACGTAATTTTCCAACTACGCTGCTACGTTTCACTTCTTGGCCTTGATATTTCGCTATTTACTTCAACTGTAAACAAATCAGCTAATTGAAAATCTACTACGAAAGACACATCCCATAAATACGACTTCCAAGAAAATTGTTGTGCCTATTTTTCTCAGAAAAGTACGCACTGTTGTATTATGATATACATTCTCCTAGATAATTTGCACAAAGATATTTGTATTATACCGATATATATATACGTGTAGAATATGTATAACATATATAATACTTCACTCTACATATTATTTTACTCTTTATTCAATGTTAATTGCGAATATTGCAGTGCATTATGTACTGAAATACTCGAATTCTTGTCGTAAAAAGGAATTTATTGTAATAAATCTCTTTCGAGGCAAAATTCAACTATTGAAGAGAAGAAATATTATCTATATGATGTTAATTGCGAGTATTTCAGTATATAATGTACTGAAATACTCGAATTCTTGTCGTAGAAAGGAATTTATTGCAATAAATCTCTTTGTTTCGAGGCGAAAGACAACTAGTCGGAAAGAAGGAATATTTCAACTTACATTTCTCCGTATATCGATGGAAATTTGTATCACAAACTATCACGAATCGTTCTCGAAGTTATATTTTCACATTTTTTTAACAATTTAGCTACTCGAACACGTTTTATCTAACTCAAAAATGTCAAAACTGAAGAGCGACAAAAAGAGACGCTATCACCACGAAAGCTTGGACTAGTCTACAAGAGCTTTGAAAGCTCGAACGTGATTGGTCGAAAATGTCTGATCCATTATGGCTACCATAAGGACTATTGCAAATTAACGAAATAAAATTATTTTTCTTCGGAGAAGAAAAATAATCGATTATATATAAAAATATACCATGAATAGATCAAAATGTAATAACATAGCAAGATTCTAATAATTTTAGCCATTAAAAATGAAATATTACATACTATAGAATGTATAATTTATATTAGTGTATATATATATATATATATATATATATATATATATATATATATATATATATATATATATATATATGTATGTATATATATATATATGTGTATATGTACGTACAATTTTTACTTTCGTACTTTTCGAAAAGAAATGTTAAATATTTGCGGAAAAAATTATGAATTCAGGAAGCGTTCAAGCTTTCCTTTCGCACTTTAACATTTACGACATTTGAAACACAAAAGTTATTATTCACCGATATACAGAAGATGCTTTCGCAACGAAATCCCAGGAAAAAAGAAAGAATGAACCGAATTCTTTTCGCTTAACGTAAATAGGGGATTCTAACAACTATATTTTTACTTTTCGTTCACATTTTAACTGCGCAAACATTGTTTAATTAACTTAAAAATACAAATTTAGAGCTAGGACGAAAAGTAACGTCATCGCTATGACGCTTTAAAATGTTGAATTATTTGCCTGAATAAGTATAAAATCATGTTTTTTACGTACCTTATTTCTTTTCTTAATGTTTGAAATGCAAAATTGACGTTAAATACGTAAAGTAACTTAATATTTCGTAAAATGAAATGAGCTTCGTGACAGAGGATGCACTCGCGAAGAAGGTCCGAGGAGAAAGAAGAAGTCGACGGAAATCTGTCCGCGCATCGCAAATCAGCGTTCGTGATTGGTTAATTCTTATTGCAATTATTTGGAGGGAAATTCAACAATCATATTTGTCTAAATCATTTTACGAATTGATAATAAGTGAAAGAAAAAGACGATTGAAATTGTAATAAAATAATAATTATTCTACTGGGAAGTGTTTATAAAAAAGGAAAATAAATGCAATTGTAATTAGAGCAGGTGTGCTTTACGAAATACTAAAACTAGTGGTGCTATTTCTACAAAGAGTGCTCAAATTAATTGTATATCGTTATTGATTTCGAAGCAAATCAGAAATGGTACTGCTGGTCAATCGGTAATTTTTTTAATTTTCAATTCATTAGATGCGAATAAAGTACCAATAGATACCAAGGAAATATCAAATAAAGAGGGTTGTCTGTAGTGATGAATTATACAATTTCTTTCATTAATATATGCATTTACGTATGTACTTTTAATTATCACACATTTACACATATGTGCACTATGTATAAAAACTATAATAAATTGTATGCATCTTACCTCTTATGTCATCTCACTTTAATAACCTACACAAGTATTTGAAATACAATATTAAATACTAGAAACAGAAGAAAGAAAGGATATGTTTACATCCTTTAACTTTATACGCTTCGATGATTGAACTTATCCACATATTTCGATGATTGTAGGTGTTTTCATTTTATCATTTACTAGGATATAATATTATTTCCAAGAATTGATCATTCAAGCAATTTTTTATATTATTCTATTAAGTCGAAATTGATTCATAAATTCCTTACCACTTTATCAACTTCAGTGATTACACTCTAAAGTCTCCGCTCTAAATCGTAGATGGCACAGTAAAACCTTTAGTTTTTTGCACGATCGGTACTTCAGAGCTTCGAACACAAAGTCTCGTAAGATGATTGGTCTATCCTATATCTCATCGGTGGCTTTATTTATTTACTATCGGAAGTAAACTTTTCTGTAATATAATTATCAGTGAAAAAGGCATATAATATTTTTCTCAAACAATAATCATTGGTTCTGTTGTAAAAGGTAAGAGCAGGTGAAAGTTTTATCTTGTTAATTCGTGTACCAATTAAAATTTCTAAAATGTGTCATGTAAAATGTTAGAGAATTTAATGAAAGTTTATTCAATGTTTTATTACGATAAGAATGAAAATATATGCTATTATATACTTTTTCTCGATAAACTTTCAATATCATAGAATTGCCAATATTTCAACAACTATGAAATTAAATGCACCTTGAAGAGTAGAATTCTTAAAATCCGATTCTAAGATTCTAAGAATCTGAAATTTAGTTATAATTCATAGTTTATTTTAATAATTCTACTATCATTAATGCATTTGTACTATTTGAGTAATACTCAAAAATTATATAATTTAAATAGAGTAACATAATATCAAATACATTACTGACAAAGTTAATTACATCTGTTGATAAAACAAATATAATACTTTATAGCTATGTCTAATGAAGAGCGTTTGAGGAAGTTGCTATCTGACTTAGGGAAAGCTACATTGCGTGGAGTTCGCAAGTGTCCAAAATGTGGTACTTATAACGGATCTCGCGGGTTGTGTTGTAAAAACAAATATTGCGATGCGGTATTCAAAGAACCTGGAGAGAAAAGAAAATTATCAACAGAAGCATGTAAACTTATTACGGGTACGACTGCTCAAGTCTTCTCTGTTCGTGTACGTGACAGAGGTCCAGATTACCGTGGATTTGTACAATTACCATTGATAAATGCAACAATTTCTAATGAAATGACAACCCTTATCTCACAGTCCACAGCGTTATGTTTTGTGGACAGTTGTGAAAGAAGTTTTGATACTAGTGTTCTTAAATGTCATGTAAGTTTTATAAATGAAACTATGCGTTGCTTTATGCTTCAATACATTTAATGAAATAGAATGGTATGAGTGAAATTGAATCAAATTTGAATGCTACTAGAACACAATATTATATATGTAGAATATTACAGTGCATACAGCATGCTACATTTCTATGACAACTAGGACTTCTATAAATAAATATCCAGATGAATATCAATATATCTATAACAAAATATACAGGTTATTCCAAGTTTCTTAATAAACAGTGTTATTATGTTGTACTAGTAAATGTAAGAGAAAAGTATCATACAAAGGATCATTTTATTATTATTTTGCATCTTTTGAGTAAAATTTATTAAGCAAAGGCTTGTCAAACACTTTTTTTGCTTTTAATCATAGTTAATATAATCTGGTAGAAAAATCTAGAACACTCTATATATAACACTGGATTAATGTAAATATTAACAATTCTTTTCTATGTTAAAAAACTTCTCACATCCTTTTCTTGTTACAGGAGAAAAATTCGTCCAATGTGCCTGTCTCTACATGCCAACATATACAGGCAGCCTTAAGATGTTACGCAGAAGCACAGCCGTTAACTTTAAGGAATTCTATTCTATCATCTTTAAATGTAAATAATGAATTGAAACAAGAAATTTGGTTACTGGCTACGGAAACGTCCGGCCCTTTGGTACAACGCGTATCTAAAAATATAATGGCAGTGAAATGCAAAGCTTCACCAAAACATCCATTAGGTTACTTACACTTTTCTTTTTTTGTTACAAAATTGAAAGATAGAATTGAACATCGTTATTGTTGCTCCTGTTATACATTTAAAGTAAGTAAAGGAAGCAAAAGTTAAATTTACGTTGTGCGTATAACGGAGATATTGATAGTATTAAAAATGAATCTAGGGTGTAACAAAAACGATAGGAGATAAACCAGATATGACACAAACCTCCCAGAACAAACGTTGTGTACATTTTTATGCTTGTATTTGTGCATTTGCTAGTGATGTGAAACTGTCTGAAGAATTTAGTTATTACATAAATTTAGATCAAACTGATTTAAATATACCAAAACCGCTAACGACAATGTTACAGAATAATGAACAGGATAAAATAATAGGCATTGGTAAGGAGATTTGTGCCACTTACATTTCGAATTGAGTATGACAAAGTATTAATTCTACATAAAAATTATAGATCTTGATGGTTTAACTACGGATGATACGGACACGCATCTTTTAATATTTCGAGATGATACTTTAACAGTCCAAAGTTTAGATGGAAACAGGATAGATTTGGATTCAATGAATTTAGATTCTACAATTTTACAAGTAGAATGTGATCGTAACTTGTTAGAGGATAATAATATGATATCACAGGTAAGAATTTGTGATGTATTTATGGATATAAACAAAACCTCATTTGCGAAAACTGAAGTATTATTGTTTACAATTTTTTGAACTTAGGTGAGCAATTTAGAAGTAGTTGATCAAAGCGGCGTACCAATTGGTGATAATACTGTTAAAATAATGGATGATCAAACGAGCATAGATTCTAAATATAATGTGCTTAACAATAGTCAGTATATACTAAATGATAATAATATAAAGATATTAAACACTGGAACATTAAAAGTTCTAGATACAAATAGTATTTTAGATGTGAATAACATGAAATTGATTGATACAAATAGTGTATCGAATACAAGCAGTGTAAAAATAATAGATAAAAATACGTTAGCACAATATGATACTGGAAGTATATCTAATATCGAAAGCAGTAATATACAACTGCCGATTTCAGCAAAACGAAAGAGGGATGAGAAACCGACAAGCACAAATACTACAAGTCTGAATAATTTAAGTTCGATAGAACCAAGGAAAGCTAAAACTAAGCTACAAATCGTGAAAAAATATCAAAATCCTTGCGAGGATTTGAATGAAGCCAACATAAATTTACCGTTTATTAAGTGGCTTGCGTCGATAACGGAAAGAATAAACCAGACTATGCATTTTCAATTCGACGGTAAACCAGATCCTTTAGTATTTCATGTACCACAAATATTTTTCGATTGTTTGCGGGAAAGAATATCGTGTGGTGGTAAAAAAAAACGTCTGCCGAATTCGACAACGGCATTCGTTCGAAAAGATGGTGTACCGTTGGGTACTTTTACCAAATATACATGGCAAATTACTAACATTCTACATGTAAAAAGTATTTTCGAAACGCCTCTCATACCTTTAGAAATTACACGAAGTTTCGTTCAAAACGCAGACGGTACATACGAATTGTACAAAAGAGAAGAAACGGAAATAGATCGATACAAAAAAACTAATAACAATGCGTTAATTAAGCCTTTAGAATTGAAAACATACTTGAAAGTTGGTAAGGACTACAAAAAGTGTACCTTGCTAATTAGTAGGTACTTAATTAAAAAAAAATATTCATTTACAGACGTTATAAGTACCTCATTTTACATTACAGGAAATACTTCTCCAAATCAAATAGAACCAACACCATTTTTAATAGAATGGATACCAGATATTTTACCAATATCGAAAATTGGTGAGCTAAGAATTAGATTTGAATTTGGTCATGTAAAAAATGAGACAAACCATAGATGGAGAAAAATAGCGCTATTAAAAAATTATTAAATTTTTTATTCTAATTCTCATATTACCAAATTTTTTACTTTCTTATTATTACTGATTAAATAAGGCATAGCATGTTTTGAGAAAAATTCATCATTGGAAAGAAGCAAACTGAACGTTATTTCACAATGTGCTGTATTCTAAATATCAGATCATTATATATATTTTTTTTTATTTAAAAAAGATAATAGAAGGAAGAACTACAAATGATGTTCTTTTAATGAGAATAGTGTCTAAAATGTTCTCCTTTTATGAAGTTAAAATTCAAAGAAATGGTAATTTCTCATACATGAAATTATTTATATTTTCACGATATTGACGTTCATGTTATGTTGTAAATTATATTGCAAGATCAGTATCTTTTGTTTATTAAAAATGAACTTATTTTGTAATAATTATATTATGTGTGTACAATATATTTGTTAATTAATTTATTAAAAGTAAATGCGCGTATCGAAAGTTAAGTTAGTATTATCATCAACAGTGTGCTAAATTATTATTGTATAAGAATGTGATATATTGTAAATACATACTTTAGATTGAATGCTGTTATGTAAGGACTAAAATCTCATTCACACTATTTAATAAAATTTCATTCGCTTCATGAAATTAAAAATAAATTCTACATCTAAAGTATTTGTAGTTAGAACTTTTTCAGTCTTTCACATAATTATAGTTTTTACAATGAGTAATGCAATTATATAATTTTATGAAAATGTGTAATTTTTATATTTTTAATGCTACACATATTTTCTTACTTTTCGAAAATAATATGTACATTTTTAGAAATTGTTTGTATTTTAATACGGACATATATTAAATATTTTTCACATAGCTTACCATTAAAGTAGAAATTAGTTTAATAACTACTTCAATGATAAACAAAATTCCAATTGCATACAAATGAATACGAACATACAAATATCATAATTAACTACATTTCCATCCGTTTCTGTTTGCATACACGAACAATTAGATTTGAAAATAAAAAACAACATAGCATCAAATATAATTAGAATTGTAAATTTTGAACTTTGTATTCGCGCTTTGCTTTCCAAGAAAATTTGATTGATTTCCGTCTAATGCAAACAATTTTTCGTTATTACATTTATTCGATGGCTTGCTTCTACTGGGTTGTATAATCATTTCAAATTTCACAATACAAACAATTTCAAATTCTATTATAAGATCATATGAAGTTTTTTTTTCTCACGAGTCTCATGCTGCAACATGATGGTTTCCATAACCTCAGTGCTCAGGTGAACTGTTGTACCGAACAGTGATTTCTGAATTAAATGAATTTCCGCGATCGAGTAAAATGTTTTGCAAGAAATTCCGAATTATGGAATCAACACGCGTTTGTTTTATGGACAAACAATACGATCGAACAATTAATCGGTGCACTATTTTGAGCTGACCCGAACGGAAGTGGTGCCCGCCGGAAACTGTCTCTGACGTAGAGAGCTAAAGAAGCGTACACTTCCATTTTCTCGACCCTTTCGGCGAACAGAGAGCACGTGTTTGCTCGCCGGTCGCGTTTAGCTCGTTTTTCCGTGTAAAACTCCGCGTCAGACTTGCACCTCGTGCAAGTTTATTGGCCAAGAATCGAAAGATTCTGATCGTTGTACAGACAGGTTAACATGAATCCGGAAAAGTTGAAGAAGCTCCAAGCTCAAGTACGAATCGGCGGTAAGGGAACACCCCGACGCAAGAAGAAGGTACGCAGGTTTATTTCGAAAATTAACACAGGTTCAGAGGGTTCTTGGGATTATTTGCGCGTTTTGAATTTAACGTTTACGAATGTGTACACTTCAGGTGTCAGTCGAGCGATCTACGATTTATTCGCCTCGAAAATGTATCGCTTGGTTCACGACCACCGATTAAATGATAATAATTCTTCGATAGCTTCGTAACTCCTGCAGGACACGTTTTAATTACCGATTACATTGTTTTTACATGTTTTATGTTTACAACGCTACGCGTGTACGAATGTGTATTCTGGTTTTTCTTTCTGATTTTTGCTGTGTCAAGCGATAGTCAGGTTTTCTGCCTTTTTCATAAATAAAGTTCGAGTTTATTTTCGCATTTGATTTCACGAGTTGTCAACGAGAACTCACAGGCACGTGAAAATTAATGTTTCATATTTTGAGAGTATCAGATATCAAGACATGAGAATCTGTAAAATTATGCCTGTATTATGTGCAAATAGTTAGATCTATTTATATGTGTACAATATATTATCATTCAATATATTTATAGGTTGTACATGCGACTGCAGCTACAGATGATAAGAAATTACAAAGTTGTTTAAAGAAATTGTCCGTGAACACAATTCCTGGTATAGAAGAGGTTAATATGATTAAAGATGACGGTACTGTCATACACTTTAATAATCCGAAAGCTCAGGCTAGCTTGTCAGCTAACACATTTGCCATTACCGGTCATGGCGAGAACAAACAAATAACTGATATGCTACCGGGAATTATAAGTCAATTGGGACCTGAAGGTGTTACACAGTTAAAGCGGCTAGCAAGTACAGTTTCTGGTAGCACGGTTGGGAAAGCAACATTGGAGGAAGATGACGAGGTGCCAGAGTTAGTGGAGAACTTTGATGAAGCTAGTAAAGAAGAGGTAATACAGTCTGAATAAAGCTAATCGTTATATATATTTGATACTTTAAAATTTATGTACATTGTATAATAAAAACTATTGGAAGTATGTTTAAACATCACAGTTGGTTTTGCTAACTCGGTTTATCGGAAAAACAAATTGTTTTTCTCCTAGTATTTTGAATACCAATGATTTAATTGATATCGTTATCCATATGTATTTTTCTTACTCTCAATGTCTTATGTCTGATGCATTGATTGAAAAAAATAGTATTTCAAATTTGGCGTGTTAGCATAGATTTAGTGGATAGGTACAAGCAAAAGAAAACTTTGAATTAGGATAATTGTGTAACACATATATAATTACTAGCGTAGTGATGTTTTTAAAGGTTGATGTAATGTATGTATTAAATATGAAATATATGAAATGTATAAAATATAAAATATATGAAACATATATTTATTAAAACAATTGCTTATTATCTTGGAATAAATGCTTACTTTGGGTTTACATTTTTAGAATTAATATGTTTAAAATATATATCTTAAATGTTTTGTCATTTTTTAAGGTTTAATTTTATCATATTAATTTATAAACCATAATGAAGTTTCATTTGCATGTAAAAATTTAATATTATCTAAAATTTCTTGAAAAAACATATATATAAAACTAATAAAAATTACAGAAGTTTATATCGTTTCACTATGTTATTTGTAAGATCATTTTAGCTAACAAAATTTGCAAAGTTATTTATTGCTATGGCATTTGTGTACCAATTGTTGATTGTACGTATAATACATTTAAGGTTGCTCCGAAAAAGGAAGCAGATGAAAATGATAAAGCAGCTGGTGATAAAAAAGAAGTTGTTACGATCTATGAAAAGAAAGAAGCCCCCTTAGCTACACCAGAGGCTTAAAGTGTTCAGTAACAAGGTAATTATCTAGGGTGATTCTATGTGATTTTTTAAATTGTTTAGTGATAGAGAAACAAAATTACTTCTTTTCCCTCTCTTTTACAGCTATTTCGTACAACAAACAGTTGTAATTGACAAGTCGTGGAATGCAAGTTGCGAAAGCAACGCGTAAACGAAGTATCACTATACATACGTTATAAATATTTGATATAACCTATGATAATGCTATATGAGTAACAGTTATCGAGAAATAAAAAAGAAAAAACGGACAAGGCTGTTACAGAAATCAAAAGTTTCTACGAAAAATGTTCTTTACTTTGTTGCATTTGCCGAAAAGTAGACTTTGCTTTGAGCAAGCTAAAATGATCTTACTCCTGAATTCACATTTTGTAACGTGAAACGCATGCCGGGTGGAGCGTTTTTATTTTAAATAATATAATTTGAATGTTCATTCACGTGAGACGCGGTGTGAACTTGCAATATTAATTACAATCTAATTCATATGTACTTTTTTTTCTATTGTGTTCACATATGGTTTTACTTCTCAAGGATAAACTCAATGAATTTATATAGATATACAATTAGTGAAGTGAAATAAAATTTCTGGCAAGGGATAATAGTAGCTTTCTACCTATTCACTGCGTTAGGGGAAAGAAATTTATATGCAGTATAGAAAAGGGAGATAAAAGAAATGCGCGAAATACTAGGACACCTCTATTTTAATCAAGAAGTTGATAAACGGATAAGAGTAGTTTTTCGTAACAGCGTTCCAGCGTGAAAAAAAATGAGGTGTAATATTTTGTAATGCAATCTATGGAATAAATTCATTTGCTGGGAATGCGGTTTTCTACTTAAAGATTCATGTTCTCTAAATAATATTAGTCGTACTTTGCCGTTATTTATATCTTCACCCATAGAATAGATCTGTAATAACAGTGTAATTATGAAAATATAAGTAATCTCTGTATAGTAGCATTCGTTCTTAAAAATCATTCATTTATAATTTTTGTCTTCATACTCGATTATATACGTGGCTACAATTACGTTCATATTTTTCGGAGAAACATTATTTTAGGGAATTTTGTATATTTTTCAATAACAAATAGCCCTGTAAACATGTAAGCAATAACGTTAATTATCTTCACACAATTTTTTTCTTTACATTGTTTTAGTAAAAGTACCACTTGGTAATGTATATTTTTTAATAAGTACAGTGACTATTATGAAACAAATAAATATATATAGTATAAATTTATTCTAATTATTAATTTATTTATTGGTCGACGTATAAAATTCGGTATTTTTTACATATATGAAGTTATTCTAGACAATAAATCTCCAATCTAACACGCGATAACAATTATGAAATAACCGACCAGTAATTGGTCTAACCAAGTGATGTCTTTATCCACTTGAACCTATTTAGGTGGCGGATACAATTATTAATCAGTTTTAGACCAGATAAAATTTCTTCTAGCTTTACTTTCCGACTTTTTGCAATAGTTGACCTTATTTTAACAAGCTTACGATTTTTTTTATCGTATATTATACACGGATATTATATAGATTCGTGCTAATAAGATCCGCATCGTAAATATTGTTGACACACGAATAATGAATTACTTTGTATATAAATTTTGCATCGGTATTCATTATTTTTATGGGAATTGTTATACTTTTTATGTAAATATACCTTAGACTATTTAATTCCATCGATAGATCGAGGAAATATTATATAATACCTGTTTGTATTATATAAAACTTTAGTTTCATTGTAATTTATTGTATAGTTCATTAGTTTTATTTTAATTTCTTGTACAGTTTACCAATTTTAGTGTAGTTTCTCGTATATTTTATTATATGTTTTATTGTAATTTCTTGTATATTTTACTAGTTTTATTGTATTTTATTGTACATTTTACTAGTTTTATTGTAATTTATTGTATATTTCATTAGTTTTAGTGTAATATGTCACTGGTTTTATTATCATTTTTTGTATATTTCCCGCTTTAGAGGTAAAAGAGAGGGAGATATATAAGAAAGTTATAAGAAAGAGTGAGACAAACGATACCGACCTTACTTAGGAACCCCTGGCGCCATCTTTGTGGAAATTAATGAGACGATCGCCTAATTAGTTTCAGCCTTTCTGCAAGAGATGGCTCTAGCAGTTTTTTAGTAGTTTACTTTGCTGTCGATAATTGTGTGCCACCAGTTTGAGCACTTTTTATAGAGATAGCGCCAGGGGTTCGACAGTAGGGTCGGCAAAATCTGTCTCACTCTTTCTTATAACTTTCTTATATATCTTTCTTTCTCTTACCTCTAAAGCGGGAAATATATAAAAATTTGCAATAAAACTAATGAGATATTACATTAAAACTAATGAAATATATTGTAAATTACAAATAAACTTAAATTTTATATAATACAAATAGTTATAACATAATATTTCCTTTATTTCCTTTTCCTTTATATTATTTCGCATTCCAAATATTATAATTTCAACACTTAGAACTTTGCTATCATTAATTTCAAGTACCTTAAGATGGTTTACTTATTTTTATAAAATTAATTCGGCGTTGAACTATACTGGATTTAAATGGATGGGATTAGGGTTTTAGAGATGGGTCCTTGCGTAGTCACCTCCTCGTCGGTGGACCTGGGTACTTGGTAACGTTTTCGAGAGATTAATTAATTTCTCGAAAACGATATCATGCTAAGGACTACGTATTACATTTAATTTATTTACGATTCACTCAATATTTCCTAAACTTTTGTAGGACTCTGAAACTTTACGTAGGGTACGAATAATGATTACTGTCTACGTAACACCCATATTTTTCTCTCTCTCTAAATTGTAGAGAGCACAACAATACCTGTAGATTTTGCACGATTAATATTTCTGAGGATACGATATGAAGTTCCATAAGATAAGCACAGACGAGATATAAGATAAACCAATTATCTAATTTATCTATGTATCCCAAAAGTACAAGAGCTCTATCTATTCATCACATCTTTTTAGCGTTACTTATATACTATAGAATAGTTATAACTAAAACTAAACGTAGTTTTGCTAGCCTCTTAAGCGCTATGAACGCATATATGGGTTCTCACACAACCATTAAATCTGTACTGTGGACGCATATATGCCCACATGGTTAACGTCGCACAAGCATAACTCAGCGTCCAAAGGGTTAAAGGCGAGCTCCTTCCTCTTCCTCTGAAAATTATTATTGATTTGTACTTTAATTACATTCCATTGAAGATGAAGGGCCTTATGTGCGTCGACATACAGGGGTATCAGGCGCCATTTTAGCTACTGGATTAATGCCACTGACCTGTCAGTAAGGCACAAGTAAACGTGAAGAAAGAAACTTTACATTTATAGAACAGATGAAACAAGAAAAGGATGCATTTTAACCCACAAAGGGTTAATTTCATTTTTAACATTGATCTCTTATTTAGGTAATTCAATTCACTAAGCTTTCTGATGATATAATCAGCTTTTTTATTCCGCTACACGGAAGCAAAGAAATTTTGTGTGAAATGGTAAAAACTGCAGGTGAATTGTATATGCGTTCATAGTACTCAAAGGGCTCATAGAAAATTTCTAATAACCAATTCTGCTACCTTAAGTGTTGACCATTTTGTCGCATAAAAAAGTTAGGGGATTAACTTTTCTTTTCCTTGGAGATAGATTCTGAATAGAATACGACGAAAATTATTTGACTTTCGCCTTAGCGTATTCTATTTTCCTTCTGGATAAGGAGAATGCTGTTTGAACTTTGAGGCCGCGTTGCACCGACGTCTCGTTACCGGATATTTTTCGTTTACAAACTTTGCAAAGCTTACATCTCGTCGAAGTAGAAACTTCTGACGGTTTCCCTCGGCTTTTCGATGGCATTCTCTCGAACTACTTTTTCCTCCTCTACCTGCTGCAGCCCCTCTCCTGTTCGCAATAATAAAAAATACGAGGGCCCGATAAGAGGCGGGAAAAGAACGTTTGCGAACGGTGCTTCGTATCAGCTGATTATTCGCGTAGCTTGTTTTATCCTCGACGCCGGTTCTTCGCTTTATGAAGACGTCTCTCGAGATGTAGGTACCTCTCAAAGAGCATTGTTTTTACTACGTGCATCGCATTAAACCGGAGCTCCTTTGTGGCAGAGCGTGCTGGCTTCCGCCGGATAAGAAGCTTTAATACGATTTATGAATTTCGTTAAAACGTTGCTCGTCGGAGTCAATTAACGGCTTTGTGTTAATTTTTGTTTTAGTCGTCTCGTGTTATAGTGAAATTACAGTTGATAATGAGAATAACTGCTGAAAGATTAATTCCGTTTGCAACCGGATATTTCCTTGCTCGTATGGTTACTTGCAATTTTTTATTTCATCGAGAAAATTGGGAATTAATAATTATAATATACAATGTTTGACAAAGTAATAGGATACTGCAATGCTATTGTAAGTAACTGGAATAGTTTCGCGTCATGTATTATTTAATGACTTTATAGTTATCTCGAATCTGAACGCGAAAGTTTTTAATAAAGGAATAAAAATTGCAGCATTTTATCGGCGGTATGACTTTTTGATATGCATAAATTTTTCGTCAGAGCGTTGCATAAAATTTTCGTCAGTAGCCTTGATCGATAGCTATTATAGTAGAAGGGAATTTTCGTTTTATTCGGTATTCTGGTATCGGCTATTTCACTTTATGAGCGGAATTTTTATAGAACCTATCGTATCGTACCGTGTTCTCTTTTTTACCCTTCGAAATTACAAGACTGTATTGATCTAAATTGCGATACGATTGAAATATTCAGATCGCGATTCTCATTTGAATTCTGTCGCGTCGTGATACGAATTGTTTATCCAATTTTTCTTTGCTTTATTAAGCGATAGATGCTGACAGAAATTTTTAATCAATTTCTGGTAACGTGCACAGTATTTAAAGTGTAATTATAAATGTTTTTAAACAAAAATTCCACTGATATTGCATTAAAGATTCTCTGAAACTTTTTAACTTTAGTCTGTCGGTTTAATTTTTTACTAACAGTTTTTGATACAATATCCAATGTATAAGTTTTATGCTTTATAAGAATGTTGGAAACAAGATGTTATGGTCATTTGTTATTTTAGCGTTGTTTCAATGGCTTCAATGTGATTTATGAAACACATTCGAAGCTAAGAATATAGTTACAGCAAGTCCTTTCAATTATACGTGTCCTTTTGTTAAGGCGGATTTATATCTTAGCGTCCTCTGCGTCCATTTTTAATCCTTTCGCTTTTGGTGAATAGGTTCAGAGTGACGGCAGAGAATTAATCATATTTCTTAACGTTGTACATAATGTAACGTATCTCGCGAAGCTTTCTGCCCTGTTCCAAGCAACGACGAGAATAATTTATTTTTGATAAACCTTTTGCTAAAATGTTGTCTTCCATCAACGTTCCGTTCAATCTTGTCAATAATTTTTCATTGCGAATCCTCAACGCTCTTAGAAATGTGTAGCATCCACAGATAGTAAAATAGTGTACCGGAAAACTATTACTAAAGCATATCCTGCCATTGCCTCGTTGTTCTATAATTTCTCAACGTTATACGTTTCACGTTTCGTTAAACGCTCCTGACAAGTGATATCGAGTTGTACGGAAAATAAAAGATTAGAAGCAGAAAAAGGGTTCATGACAGGAAATAATTGTTCGCAGAAAAGATACAGTTGACGTCCATCAATCAAACGCTCGACATATTCAGTCTGCATTTCAGCTTGCCTCGGAATCGATTTGCAAATTTTCATACCTCCTATCGCATTACTTGGAAAAAAGAGAAAATGTTAAACAGGTTAAACGATCTTATCACAGTCTCATTCCGATTTCATTTTCCCTCGCATATTTCGCATCGAATGTATCCTGTCGTTTTTACCATAATTACGCAAAATTCTTTAGTGCGATACTGGAAAACCTGAACACCTTACCCGTTCTCGCTCCACAAATTGTTTGTCCGAAAAAGCTCCGTCGGATTATTAGAACGCGAGGAAACGAAGGAGGAACCCAGGGACAAAAAACGTTCCTCTGTTCTAATTCATTTTTTGCCATTTCTAGTGAATAAGAGAAATGGCACGTACTGTCGCAGCCTTTTGACGCATAATCACGCCATTGTCGCCGACTAGATTAAAAACGAGAATTCAATAACATCTTTATCACGGGAAGCCACTCTTCCGTAGAAAGAGAAGTCGTCGCGAGGCGGGCTTCTTCCTTCTCTTCCTCTCTTTTAAACCATCGTTTGCATCTCTTCGCTCAGATCGACACGATATTAAAAATCGCGCAAAATGCTGCCGTGCCTCGATTTTTGTTCGCCTCTCTGCGCCTCTGTTTCATATCCTTTCCGTTCCTTTCGTTGGACAGAGCGTTTTAAAATACTGCACGAAATTCTCTTCGCTATAATCGTCTCCGATTTATGGCGTTTTATGAAGACACGTGTTTAGCGAAATGAAGATTACGCGTTGGTTTCCTTGACCTAAAAATATCGAGTCCAAGCGGCAAAATACCGGAAAAAATAACTTCAACAGTTACTGACGGAATAGCTTATCAAATTTTACGCGATTGTATTGTTTGAAGAAAAATGTACCTCGATAACTCACCACAATAATTATATATTACATATTATGTATTAATAATACAGCAATAATTCGTAAGTTTTAAGCGCTCCTTATAAATAAAATCGTTTATAATTTTTTGTATAATAAATAATAGAAATTTTATGTAATTCACGCATTTGTGGCTTTTATAAAATCGTCAATTAATAATCATCTATGTTAGAAATTATAGGCGACAGTAGAATAATGTCCACGTTAAGAATTTACATTGCAGCAGATATTTTTAAAAAGGCTCGATAAAAATGAGTAAATAAGGCGAACGTGGTAACACGGACGTGATGCTGGTTTCGGGACACCAGTATTTTTCTGACCAAATATCAACAGACTAGCAGCTCGTTTAAATCACAGCCAGCAATTTGTCGTTCGCAGTTCCCCGCAGTACCGCGTTTGCCCTCCAAGTATCCACCACCGAAAGCACCCTTTTCATACATTACAACAGCCCATATTTACAACCGTTGCTGCGTTTCGTTCCGCCGTCCATTATGAGCGGCAAAAATGTATTCCTCGTGACTTTTAATCGATGGCATCGGAATATAATACTGTTAACGCATAAACTAGCAATTTGCCAATTCGGGTGTAAACAAAATCAGTCGAAAGATCTAAACCCGATACTGTGCATGGCAATAACAATATTTCAACTAATGTCGATAAATAAAACACCGGAACACAGCATACGCGTGTTTTACTCGCTACACGTGACCGTTTTACTGCAACTGCTTCGATTTTATTTATTCAATCGGTATCTTGTCTGTAACAAGTAAATTGAAAATCATGTAAATTTTAGACGCGTTGATACCTTCAGACTTGAAAACGATGTCACAACATTTTCTAATATCGTCTTTTCGCAGGAAAGAAGATGAAGGAAGATATCCAAAGAAATGGCGAAATTAGTTACAGAAATCTTGGCAAAATTAATCAGAGCAATGTTAAATGTTTTTGTGAAAAATTTTTGTTTTAAATATCGTCCTTTTTTCTTTTAATTTCATTTAAGTTTATTGGGTAATCTCTTCTAAACGATTACCGAATGGAAACTTCCGAGGTTGCCTTTACAAAGCGATTTAAGTGGCAGCCTTCGAGTGAAACTTGAGATAATAAAAGCGAGGTGTAAGCTCGAAATATTGAAAGGGTGTACCTTGGTGAACTTGAAAGTTAAATGTATCGTTACTAATTACTCTTGAACGATGACGGGGGGGAGGGATAGAAGTACACACGAACGTACTAAAGGGCCTCGAGTAGCCATTGTTCACGTTATCGATGAAACGTCAGGTACAATGTCGTAATTCGTTCAGTTCTTTTTTTTTTCGCGATCGCGATCTCGCAGCTGCACTATTTTCACGCTACATTAGGTTGAAAATATAACGAAATTTATTAAGCTGTCGCCTGTTACGTCAAGTCCAAAGTGACGGTGAAAAAATATTTGTTAAATATACGTGCTCCACTTAACGATGTTGTCAGATGCAACAATTTCGTTTCGCCGAATCTTGAAATTTTCAATAATTTGCATACACTGCGACGCTGCCATCTCTGAGTGACGCAAATGTCATCGCGTAAATATTTGCTGAAATTTTTTGAAACAGTTTTCACAGTACACGTACAAGCTAATTAGTAGAAATATTATTATTACAATTAAATGAGATTTAATTAAAAACGGTGAAAGATAATAAGAAGACATTTTTAATAGAATGTGTGTAGTAATTGTACTAAAAATATAACATAGATCCCTTAAAATTTTATTGGAAAACTGTAATAAAAATACGAAAGAATAATATATGAGGAATGGTAACGATTATTGTTATATGAGCAAGAAGTTGGCCAGCGATGTCACGGAAGTCTATTTTAAAAACCCTATAAATGTTCAGCTAATAAATTTATACGTTCTTTCGGAAAGAATGCTTTTTACGTTTGAATGTTTCATACCTCGAACCCGCATCGTCTAATAATTTTTTCACCAGCGATAGAGGAAAAAGGTACTCGAGCGAATCGATGCCCACGTGAATGTTTAAAAAGGCTTTCCAGTGAAAGTTTTCGCTCTCGTAAACTGTTTTCTTTCCTTAAAATAAGTATCTTTATTTTGTCAGGGTCTACGTTGCTTGTTGGATGTTTTTACATAAACGATGAAATATTATTTCGAAGCTTTGACTGTTTTCTTATATCTTAACAAAATGGAATGTATTCCCTTAAGGGGGAAAGAGCGAGTTTTTCTATTAAATAATTGTGGTTAATGTATACTGTTTCGTCAAACTTTGCCATTCACGATGATTCACAGATTCAGCCAGACGCGTTTTCCTCACATCGCCCAGTAGATTTAAAAAACAGTGATCAGACAGCGCTGGATCTACTTACAACGCTCGTGCACCTCGTTGCAAGCATTATCCAATCAGATCCGTATCGTGCGTAGCTTTCAATTTAACAAAGGTTTAACAAAGACTAAGTAAAAGAAAATTAAAAAAAATGTATGCTATTTAAAAGCATACCAGTTGCAAATCTAAAAGTTGCAAATCTACTCTGGAAAAGACGCAAGATACATGGCGCAGATAAATGAACACAGTCAGTCACGTTGAAGAAGAAGAAGAAGAGGGAGAGGACAGGCTGACAAAATAATCGATCAGTCATCACAATATTTATTTTAGAATATTCGTAGTCCCCCGCACAGTCGGTTCGCTCTACGAGTCGCTCCGGCTCGAGCCACGGGGTCGTACATAAAAAGTTCTGGCGCTCTATTCTTTTTTTTTTTCCTTTCTGTACATAGAGAACAATCCGCGTTGCGTGCCTGTGAGTTACGTCCGCGTAAGGAACACCCCCGGCCACCAGCGTGCGAAAAAGTGATCGGTTCGGTATGTTTCGCGCGACGTACGCGTCCATCCCCTGGATTAACGTATCCCCGTTTCTGTTTTCTGGCGAACATCGGAAAAAAGTGAAAACCGCGGCGACGTCCATCCGCGGTTTCCGCGTGCGAACGCAACAACGAAGGTTATCGGATTGTAGTATCAAAAATACGCGGTGGGCAAAATTATACCTTTGTGCCTTTTCTATTGTGCCGCCTTCGCCAGCGAGAGTGGCGAAGGGCGCGTCGGGGCGAGACTTCCTGGCTGCCTTTCTTGCCGACGAAAGTATCGTCGTAGTGCCACGGTCTGTTATTTCGAAATTCGGGTCACGGGGCTTTAAATGCATCGGATCGTCGTCCCAGTGAATCACGACGTAACCCTTGAACCAGAGTATCTGTATCTATTCCGTTTCGTATCGACGGACGCGTATCCGCCTTCTATGTATTTCCGTATGCGGGTGCCGTTCCATAATTAATCCCCTCGCTATATACGATTGCGCTTTATTCCTCGTCCTTCTGACGTGTTTGTTTTATTGATTCAACTGGAACAAGTCTCCCGACGTGCTATTCTTTTCTAGATTTTGTTAACGCAGATACACATACGGGAAGTTACAATTTTTAGTAACCTTTTTAATGTTAGCACGATAGTAGGAATCGACGACAAGATTTTCGGTGAAAAGAAGTACAATTTATATGTTTATATTGAGTAAATCTGTAAGAAATTGTATTTGAACTTTTACAGAATGCACTAATATTTCATTTGAAAGCGCATTAATCGAAAACATATGTACATAAACGATAACTTAATTACTTATGTTGCTAGTTGATCTTAATGTTAAATTAAATATAGTTCGCGTTTACCTTCAACCAATCTCAAAATCCTTTAATCAAAAGGCGTCCTTACTTATTTTATCGTTCGTGAATTGTTCACTGGTGCATCAATTAATATCTCGATACTATACCAATTGGACTAATATCGACAATTATAAATTAGAAAGATACGTATAGTTTTTAACAGAGAGGAAATATCGTACGCACGGTACTCTGATTGAAGAGTCGTCATCGATCTGTTCTCCACGCGACACGATGTCGTTCGACTGTCCAGAGAATTTCGCCCGACGCAACCAGCGACGCGATGTAATGTAAAATGGCATAATGCAAACTGTTCGTGAAATGATCATACATACAGCGCAACGTGGGTCCATTTTATACCTCGTCGGCTAATCTTCACGCGTACGCACGAAAGCGGAGATCCAATAGAGAGTTAATGTCCGAGTTCCTAGGGAGACGGTGTCCTAAATTGTTTACGCGTTATCCTCTATTCTTTTATTCCCTAAGACATTACTTTATTTTATTTTATTTTTTTTTTAACTAGAACGACATCGATGACGTATGTATCTCGTTTTATCGCACGAATACAGTGCGAATTCATGCTTTTCGCTTACTGTTTTTTTTTTTTCTTTTTTTTGCTTATTCTTATTTTATCTCGATTTCTGCTAATTGGATAACGAATTCGAGGAAGAAAGTCAAATGTTTCACGATCAGACTCTCGCTGAAAATTTCGCACGAAATATGCACGTGTGCAGTTTCTAGATACGTTGGAACGAAAGAAATCGAAATTAAACAGTGATTGAAAGAGATACGTCAATGATGATATTTCTTCTCGAGGTACAACGATATCTTCTAGGATAGGAATTTCTACGGTCGAAACGAGAACGTTGTTTCAAAGAATTTAATACAAACGACCTATATTTCTGTAGCTCGCAGACGGCTTAAAGGAATTATGGGATATCAACCTTTAAAGTACGGTTCTTTTTAAGCTTTCTCTGCACTTTGAAGATGCTTGCTTTTCATTACCTTTTGCTTATTACGCTATTATCCTGCGATGCCGCTTTGTTCGTGCCACTTTCTTTTGTCATCTGCGATTCGAAAGAGGAGTACCTTATCTCGTTTCTTTTTTTATTATCCCCGTTATAAGCGAAAATATTATGCAATTCTCAAATTCTCTCTGTCAATTCTTTCTTACGTACCGTCAGATATAAAGTAACGAATTTTCCTATTATCATTTTTTGAATTTTGCTAATTTTCCAATATTAATCTCGTAGTATGACAATAAAATACAATCGCGTTCTAACGTAAATCGTTAACGTAGCCTGATCCTATTTTATTCTCGTCGTTTCGATATTCAATACAATATCCTTTTACCATCGAGTACACATTTACTCGAATGTTACATATTCAGTTAGATAAGAAGATTCCGCATTTATTTAGCATTTGTACTTTAAAGACTGTATCCGGTTGTCCGCAATTTCAAGGAACAGATTCGACCACGTGAACCAAAGCGCTCGCTCGCCTCCTCGTCTAGATCCTTATACTCGATTTAACACACATTTAATACAGCGATTTCCAAGCGTACATGCTCCACCTATTATATTCTCCTCTTTCTCTCTCTCTCTCTTTCTCTCTCTCTCTCTCTCTCTCTTTCTATCGATTTTTAAAACTCTCATAAATATTATCTGTTTTCTTGAGCTTTTTGGAAATCTCTGCGAACAACGAGTCGATCCCCCCCGCACCTGAGACGGAGATCGCATCCTTCGTCGCACGATCGATTTTCACCGACGAACACACCATCCTAATATACTTTTGATTTACGGTCACATACAAACAGGTCGCATAAGAAACGCCTAGGATTGTCTAGCTAGTGATACGTTTTCCATCCCTTGCTCGAAACAGTGCAATCTCGCCTGGCGATCGAACCAATTATCGGCTCGACGATGTTGCGTTTCTAGCGGCGCTGTTTAACCCTTCGTCTCGCTCGACTGATAACTACTCTTCATTTGCGTTTTACAAATTTCTTGCTAGTTTTTGGTCTCTCCGTCGATTGTATAATTTTACTTTGTTTAAAATTTGTTTTGATCGAAATTCGAATTGATCGAATAATAATTAATACTTAACCAACTGCTATGACGAACCAACTTCGCGTATTTTTCGTAATTAATGCTTACTAGTATATAGAATTATATATTAGAATTATATATTATTTATACAAATCATGAAATGAAAAATATGTAATAATTACTTTTTGTCGCTTCTGCAGAAAATGTAAGTAATAGATGTAGAGAATTAATATTGAAGATAATATAGTGATATAAGTCAAGAATGATTGATAATAACAAAAGGAAGTAAGCATAGTGGCGGTCATCCAGCGACTGTCGTTAAATTGAGGAGTTCTTGTCATTCAACTTTTTAATTTAGAGTATTGGAGAATGAAAAGATGAGGGTGATGTGAATTCTGAAGTATATGGCTGTAAGCTTGTTTTCATGAGAAGAGAGAAAACAAATAGTTGGCTCGAACGCGTTAAAAACTTATCTTCTCCCGAATTTAGCACATTTTGAAATAATTAACGACGAAGCGAAGGAAGAAGTTTAGGTTAAAGAAAGTTTAAACTGCTATTATGAGGTACTTCTAATTCGTAAAAAAAGAGTAATTATGGAGAGAGGACTTTAATTACAGAAAGTTAAAGTGGTATTAAATTTCGCTAATTTAAGATAATTTGAAGTGGAGAAGAAGGTTCAGATTTAATTTCAAGAATATTAGTCTCCACTTGCACTTTGCGAGGAGCACAGGCGTGAAATTAAAGGAAATTAAACTACAATGAAATCTTGTCGATCTATCACACCTGAGAATATAAAGTAAGGTGGTAAGTTTAAATTGGAGACTGTTGAAGTATAATACACGAGCTCGATAGCTTAGAGCAACTCAGGTGAACGAGTTATTAATTACAAAAATGCAAAACTGCAATCGAACAATTAAAATTGTAACAGTAGCTCGAGGCGAGAATGAGGACAAATTGAAGTTGTTGCTAATTTTAAAATAGTTGAAAACGTTTGAATCGACGACGGTAAGAGTAAAAGAAAGTTCGTTAATATAACGAAAGATTGGGAAGAGAATTTCATTTAAAGCAACTTCAATTACAGTAAATTCCGGCTGATGCAAAGTAGCTTGAAGATGCGAGGAGATTCGAATTAAAGAAAATTAAGAACACATTAAACTCTGACTAATCCGCAGGAGCTGTAAAAGATGGCGCGGTGAGTGGTCTAAATTGAATTGAAAAAATAAAGTGCACAGTTAGTTGAGGACGATAATCAAAAGTAAATTACGGTATAATTTAATTTCCCGAAAAAGTTCTCTCTCTGAACGCGAACGAATAAGATCGCTTTAAACAACGCAGAAAAATCTGAACCTCTATTACGTCCATCCTTCTCCATTAAAAATTTATTATTACTCGCAAAGGATACATTAGCATCACGTATATTCTCACTAACGAACCAAATATTCTAAAATTTGTTATTCCATTATTTATTTCATCAATTAACAAGTTTCAAGCGTAAGACGAATATCGTTCGACATTTTTAAAACAATTTCTAAAGAACGTAACACTCGATCGCGTTTGTTAAGTCGCATACCTTTAATTGCGACAGAGTCGTTGACAAAAAAAAATGGTGGAGAGAAAAATATACAATTTGCTGTGGCGCGAAATTTCTGTTGCGATTAAGCTGCTCCTAGTAAACGAAGGGTTAAACGGGCAGCTGAACACGGCAATTATCACGGTAATTCGTGACAAATTAGCCGGCGCCTAGCGGCAGCATTCATTACGGCCTATTCAACCGATGAATTTACCTTGTTCCTTCGCGGGGTGCCGTTTTGAAGGTCCCAGGTAACGCGCCTGGGAATTACCGTGTTAATTTATGCCACCGCTTTATTTTCCATCGGGTCGCAACTTCAGAGAAACTTTGTCGGTGTTTTGGACGATGATATTACGCCATTTTCCATCGTGGGCGCGACAAACCTCGTAAGCGTCCTCGCGAACACGAGGATTGCTCCTCGAGCCAGTTCCGTCAAGTACCAATCACACGTGAACCGAGTACCATTAACCATTAAACCGTTCGAAATTTATAACAAGTAATAATATCGTCGAGCAACGCGTTCTCTCAACGATTCGTTTAAATAGCGGACAGTTCTCTCAGTTTCAAATTCTTTTTCTCCCTTCATTTGATTTTATTCCCCTTAAAACATTTCAATTTTGTTTCTTCTTCATTGATTTTTTACTTAAATCGAATGTCAAGCGGATCTTTGTTTTGTGTATTTAAAATTATTTAGATTGTTCCATAATCACTCGATCTGTAGGTACTTACCAGCAAGCGTTTGCAATCATGAGCTGTGATTAGAGCCTTTGGCTGTGTTAAAGGTACACGACAGGTGTAAGCAAGTTTCTGTGATTATTAGTGATCGCTGTTAGCGGATGAAAAGTTGTACTCATCGTTTTGAAATCGTTAATAGCTGTCAGGTTTTTAATCCATAACCACAAACGAATAATAGTAATCGATGGTAATTATGAGTATTTTCTAGTAATTATTTGCTGTTTTGCTATGTTAACCATTAAGTCTCAGCATTTGATTTCACTTACACAGTGAGTATAAACATTTGACTCGAGGAAAAATAATTATTATGTACAGAATAAATAAATAAGAATACGATCGATTTACAGTAGGGTGCTTGCAAGCCTAGTTGAAACAATTCAACTGTGATTGTGTACATTACAGTAACATAATTGGATTTTCTAATAATCGTGCAATTTTCTATAAACGTAACGCACATGTTAGAGTCCTCGCTATTGTTATACTACGTACGCAATAAATATAATAACACTAGGAAATTACAATGAAATGCTTTGGTATAGAGTAGGATACCCAGTGGTAACGTAACAACGTACGATCGTGTACAAAAATATCGTTTGGTAATACTGTCAGACATTATTTCTACAAAGTTTCGACCCGATCCGAAGTACTCGCGGTTCTACGATTCAGACTCACTCTTCTTCACACGAGATTTATCGCCGTTTATTTGGAATGATTCTCCACGTTAGCACCATGCACCTACATACTTAATTATGTAATATTCATATATGTATTTGTTAGTGGCACGAGTCTACCAGTGACGGAACATTAATGACAACGATTCGCGTAAATCTTTGGTATCGCACACAATATATCACGTGCACTCGAGTCTCTCGCATTCTGTTCTCTTTTTTTTCCATTTGTTTTTCTTTCTTGTAATATCAAAATTTCTAAATAATTACAGGAGACTAAAAAGATGTCGAATGAGCGAGAATTTAAGGTTCAAGGTTTGTTCGCAATTTTTTTTCAACGCGCGACAGAGATGGCGGAGTCGCAACGTGATGTACACGGGTTTTTGTCAAATTCTCTAAAAATGGAATAGACGTGTCCGGCATAAAATTCTAGCGTTATCGAAGCCCATTAAATTACAGTATTTCTATGTTGGTACACCATGCGAGAGGAAACAATTTTTTTAAATCGTTCACGTTGGTGCTGATCTTTTCGGAGTTAATTGAGCATTAATTGTTGCATTTTAGCAAGGATTTACCAGGAATTTTAAAGAGATTCTCAAAGTTCAGTTAAGATTCATTTTACTGTGAATAATTTAATAGAGAATTAATATTTTAGAAAGTAAATATAAGAAGGGCAAATCGTTTTATAACTCCTTAAACAGCCGCCATAGTTTGCTGTATATAAGAAGACAGCACGAATACTGATTTAGAAAAGAAGGAAAATAGTTTAAAATAAGTTTTGAGAAGATATAATCGAATTTATATGAATTCAATAAGAAATAATTACAAAAATTTGAGGCATTTCTCTAAAATCATTAAAATATTAAGTCCAATGAATTTTGATAATACAATCTGTGTACCAGATATATTAAAAGATGAAAAAAGTTTCTGAAATTAATTTTCATATATTAGAAACATTGGGTCAACAAATAACAATATAAAAAGTCTTGCATTCGTCTTATAGATTTCACTTTACACGCAAGTAATTTCTTTACTATAGAAAAATGTGAAAAATTGCTCGAGATAAGACCTTTCAACGTTTACAAAAGAAAGGAAGGAAAGAAAAATATTATATCTCGTTTTAAACAAACAATTAACGCGAAACTTATACGTGAACTCGTATCGCGTCTCGTGGATCGGTCATGCTTCTTCTGTTTCGCATGCAGACATTATAAGTACTTATATCGGTCTGCTTTTCAAGCTTGCGACATTTTTATGGCCGCACAGCACGATTTCATTAATCGTCTGTCCGCAAGCATTCCACTTTTTTCCTGGCCTCGCCTTGAAAAAATTTAGGTTGCGATACTGGCGCGTTCGGTTGGTTTTTCTTGCCACGTTCCGAATTCGCGTCTGATCAATTGAATTTCACGTCTTTATTACATAACTCGTGCTTAGTTTTTATCGTATTTCCAATAGGAAATCTGTGCTTTAAACGCACTTAAATTGTATTTAAGAACAGAAAAGAGGGACATTGGAAGCCGTTGTCCGAATAAAATTCAATAGGTCGAGGACTTCGAATTTTCTTCCCTTGAAATTCGTATTAATTTCGAATGAAAAAATGTTGAAACAATTTCAGAATCATTTTTGCAGGGTTTGTAGGATTTTTTAGAAAATTTTTAGATTGTTATTGCATCGAGTTATTAATTTGCAAGAAAATTGTACAGTTTAGGAAAAGTTTCTTTTGATATTAGAAGAATGAAACTTAAAGAAGACGAGAAGAAGATAGGAAATTGCGTTGATATCAACATTGCTGTCAAGATCAAGGTTCGATAGATTAAGCGAAGCCCTCTTCTACTTTTATCTATACATTTGCTTCGTCGTAATAGCTACGATCAACAAACTTAAGACACGTTTCGTCATGATTGCAAAATTCAAACACTGTTTCTATCAAAACCAACAACTATATTATATAACGTTAAATGATGTTTACGTAAATTTTATCCACTCTCATAAAACTCGAGTTGTAAAATAATGAGTTTAAAAATATTTTATATGAAGCTTACGACATTAGAGGCTTTTTAGAATAAAATACATTTTCTTTTTTAGAACGCATAACAGCTGATTCCACGAGTTAAAATTTCAAATGGCTGCTCACTCCGTCTCTCGTTTAATTTATTATTAACGAGCGTGCATTTATTTGGGTTGAATCTTTCGCGCGGTAATTAATTCTCGTTTCGTAAACATAAATTTCCAGGGGAAACTTGCATTCGCGAAGGTTATCTGAAAATGTTACAGGCTCTTTTTACGTTATCGCGTAGTTTATGCCGTTACTTATCTGTTGTGCCGTACCGTGTGTATAATGAATTCAAAGTAGCGAACGTGTCTCGAAATAGTGTACCCACGGCACTTTAAACTTCTTTACGATCCTTAAAAACGTGAACCTCCCTTTAGTGCAGCCCGTAAAATGTTGCTGCCAATAGCTCGCGGGACTCGCGGCTGCCAATGTCTAAAATCCTCGTCCCTAAACTTAGCAGCTCTTTCACGAGCTACGCAAACGTTCGTAGAGTTCAAACTTGCGATTAATTATACGCAACGTTAATTAAACGGTGTACCTTTACATCTTCGCCAACAGTTTCGCTCACGAGAAACTATCGAACATACCCTGCCAGAATTTTACATCTCACTTTGCTCAGCAACTTGGTAATTTCAAAAAATCAATACAAATCCCTTCGTTTCTTGATATCAAACTGCTCCGACGAAACACACTGCAAACAACTCGAAATCGAGTTTATCAGCATCGTTGTGGTTTAAGCCAGGCAAGTTTGTTTTCAGATTACGACCCAAGGAAGTACTGACAGTCTTAAGTGTTCTCTGTTGATTTTGTTTCAAGATACGTGGAGATGTAAAAGAAATGAGAATTGCAAAGGTCGTAGCACGATTAATTAAGAAAGAAGACGTTCCAACTCGGAACGGCAGAGAAACGGAGAAATTCCAATATCCTCGAAGCCCTCTAATGGTGTACGAAGCGTTCCTTTCTAGCTTCATGGCGCGGATGATCGATCGAACAATCGGGACGAAATTTTTCGTATGATCGCAGAGTTTAATCGGACAGTAATTCAGCCTTGTCTGAATCAGCGAAATGGTAATCACCGTCCCGTTATCCAACAGCTTAAGGGAACCATTATCGCTTGGCCGCGTATCTTTCGATCGAGCCACCGATTATCGCGAACAGTTTCGCGTGCGCCACGCTCGTGAACCGAACGATCATCGACCGCAAACCGAGATTTCGGTTTGGGTTCTCGCCGCTCTCTGTTCGCCCTCGATCGAAATTAAACCGAGCCTAACTGCTTCTTAATGTCTCGCGAATTTCGTTGCCGCCATTGCGTTGCACGCCACTGCTCGACTATCGTTCAATTCCTCTGGGAATCGATCGGTAATTTTCGATTAACGAAATCTCATCGAGAGAAGTCTCCTTCTTCAGTTTTCCTGTATCTCGATCGCATTTTCTTCGTCTCTGATTGCATTTCACTTCGTGTTTTGGAAATATCTTTCTTTAGACGTAGTTCAATCGAGATCCTCGTTATCTTGCGTCCTTCATTTTTATTTTCAGAGAACTTCGTTACATGTACGATATGTTTTTTATCGTTTTGTAAAAATGAGAAAGGTACCGCTATTTTTCTAAGAATATAAAATGCAGGGAGCTGTATCATATGGTGAAAGTTCAGAAATTGTGGATTCTGTTTTTTTCTTCCTCTTTTCAAGGAAATTGTTCTCCCTTGTTTTTCGCATTTAGTTTCGTTCTGTACGTAGCGAATAAGTGTAGGTTGATTTTCCTGGTCTGAATTGGTTACAGTTTAGGTTTTGCTTGTGGACGTACCGTTGTCGACGTGAATTGACTCCAGTTTTATCCTTTTATTTCCGTCGATTTCTACCAACCGTAGTTACGGTCCTTTAATTTTTGCTCTAGCGAATTTTAATTTGTTTTTCCTGATATGCTTCCTCCGCGCATTAATATCCATAATTTTTCATTTTTATTCTGGTATTTAATGCATTATTACAATTTTATATATTCGATAAAATTCTCTTTTTTAAAGTTTCGTTAGAACGAACAACAACATGTATAATTTGTCTCTACCTTTCTCTGTATTCACATTTTTTAGAAAACTTTATAATATACCTATCTTCTTTTATCAGATCTAATTATACTCTTAATTAAAGGAAAATTTATCAGTAATTTTGCGTCCCTTTATGTACTTTTTTATTTTACACATTCTTTTATTCGCTTTTTTCTCAATTCTTGTTTTTCAAAAACAAACGTGCATCGTTGCTCTTCGAAGAGAATAATTTTTATCATCGCCAGGTTCCGGTTACTCTTTTAATTAATGTTGCTTGTCTGCTTGCAAAATGATACATCGATGAGCGTGCGGCAGAAATGGAATTTTTCATCTCGATCACGTACAAATTTCAAGTTCTTCGATACACCCGCGTTGATTTTCTGGCAATGTCGAGAATTGAATTCTATCAGCTTTCCGATCGATTACGGTATCCGGTTCGACAGGTACAGCCCAAATTCCTCGACATATCGACACGCTTTTTCTTGTTTGTTTTTAATATACCAATAAATCATCAATTTCATTTAAATAGTGTATTAATAAGTTCCTTAGTAAATAATTTAAACTTGGCGTTCCTCTGTTGAATTTGTAGAGAAATGGCGTATCTTGTAATTGATCACAAATTTCTTCTTAATTTACACATTTCACCTGTAATATTCACCGTTTGACATACAAAAATCGAGAAAAAGTGGCCAGATATTTGTTTCATTGGGTCAGCTGATTATTCCCTCGACTATCTTGCCATTTGTAAGAATTTGTTCAAGGTATTAATGTCAAGGATGGTTAACGATTCAAATCGAGAAGTGCATTCTATGTAATCGCACTCGAGAGATGCAGGAAATCATGGCTCTCGATGGTTTTACTGCTCTTGCGTGTCACGAGTTATTTTCCGACCGACGATTCGATTTTCCAATCGACATTTCCCACTGGCACGCGCTATACGTTCGTCTTTCCTTCTCCATCGGTTGAAATTTCCTCCCTTCGCGAGAGTTACATATTTCTCTCTGGAATTCCATTAAAAAAATTGTTTCCCGGCGTGTGCGGTATTAAATTTGTTATCGCGACCCCTTTCAATTTCCCGCATTTCCCCGTTTCCTATTATTTACAATTTAGTCGATAAATTCCCCGCGATGCGTTTCAAATAATAGAAAGCGTATATAGATAGCGGAAATGAAACATCTACGCTGCGATGAACGGCACGTGAGAAATTAGCGAAAGATATCCAACTTCGATGACAAACTTTGATGCCTCTTTGATTTTATTTATAAGTCGTATTAAGCCAAGATCCCTTTCACGCTGAACACCACTAATCGTTAAATTTTTACCCTCAAATTTACATTCTTAAGTATTAATATATCTCGTTACAATCGATAAATACTCTCTCTATTCTCCGTAAACAATATCAGAAACCGAATGCAACACTTTCCCCCGCCGTAAATTACTCTTACACCCCGCACAATGTCTCGTTTACTTTCTATCCGACGAACGACTGCACAGATACGTTCCCACGCGCGGCGAAGAGGCCGCGATTGCGTCGATCCGCTCGTCGATAGGGTCCTACCCTTTCAAGGGTGTCGTCGAGCGACGCGTACGTCGATTCACCCTCGCGTGGATTCGACGTCCGTCAGGATGCACTGGTAGACACGTCTCGTACATTTAGATTGGAAGAGTCCCTAGTTTCAAGACACATCTCGTTTCGCTAGTTACACACCGTTCAAGATTATCGACGCGACACTACACAAAATTTATACCTTAATCGTATCTTCTGTACAATAGATTAGAGACCATTATTCCACGCGTGATATACGCGCAAGTCCAAAACGGGCAGGCGCAACCCCAAAGAAACGTGCCACGATCGTTTCGTACGCGCTACCCCCGCTTTACGCTCGAGGTAATCGCATTTAAACCCCGCGAGAGTTTCTTTGTCGACTCCTGTTCTCCATTGTAGTCGACACCGTGTGTATGCTCAGGCGATCGCTGTTTAGTTGAGGGAAGCTTCTGTGCTGGAACGCCGGTTCTTACCACCGTCCCGCAGAGACAACGTTGGCGGCCATTTCTTCGCTTGTCACGAACCGGAAAGGATTCCACGGGGTCACCTGCCACGTGACACGTTCGGTCGACGTGGCTGAAAATTGCGGCACGTGTCGGGAATTGGCTGTTTAGATTCTTCGATCCGTTTCGAACGATCCGCCGCGGATAATCGATCACGCGTAGTCACAAACAACCCCGCTTGAAGGTACTGCCGCAGCGGAGGATGGAGTAAAGAAACGTGGCGAACACTTTCGACGGGGAAGAGTAGACAGTTAGAATGTAATACTGTGAAAAAGTACAGCACCACCCGTGTGTCATTGACTTTGCTGCGGTAATTAACGATACTTCGACTCTGGATGTCCCATTTGAATTTTGACTCGTCATATGAAACCTTAAAGGGAAGGATCTTTCGTGTATTTCAACTTTTTCTTTTATATTTATCTTAGAAAGAATTGTAAGATAGTCTCTCATAAAATTTGAATTTATCGTATTTCGTAAAAAAGATAGCAAATATTCATCGATGATATTTATTTTTACTAGTATCTACTAATGCATAATAAAAAAATGTTGGGAAGTAGCACAAGTGCTTGCACGTTCGATGCTAGTCAGGTACTCGAAATCGTTTTTAGGCGTTCGATTTGTATCTAGTTGACAATTTTTGACGTATCTCCGTCTCGTATTACTTGCAGATTTCGGTAAAATTCGAATAACCAAAGTGAACGTAAAATAACGGATTACGTGCTCTACAGGTGGAGCAAGACTTTTCCACGATATTACATAACACGGATTTTCATGAAAACAAAATAACGTTCCTTCACGCCATTCAACGATTACTCCGTTCCCCCAGTTCAGCAACGCGAACACGCGACAATTACCTTCAAACTCCCAGACTGGTGTGTGTGTGTGCGTGTGCATGTGTGTGTGTGTGCATCGATCAAGATACACGATTACGATGATCGAGATTACAGATTTCCAGTATATCTCCGGGATCTCAGGGTAAGCTTCTCTCAGGGATTAGGTCTCGAACTGGTCACGGTTAACTCCGAGTGGCTCCGTATCCCAATTTCTCTCGACATCCGTCGAATACCCGAATCCTGGAATGGGAATCGAAAGCATCCGCGTTCTACCAGTCCGCGAATAGCCCAGGATCGGTATCGTTCGCGAGATCGGATGATCGATGAACCGTCCGCGCGGCAGTCGTTCCTCGACGACAAACCGAGTGATCGATCACGGACTGGTCCAGGTCCGTTTCGAGGGTGCCACGGTCGACGGGAGGATCCGCGCGACCCGCCGATCACAGGAAGCTCTCGTTAGGCGCGTTCGCGGCCACGTCGATCGCCTCGATCCCCTGATTGTTCAGCCGTTCCGCGTCGTCCATCTCGCCAGCCTTGATCTCGCAGTTGTTTATGGGATCGCCGTACTGGCTCTGATAGAACTCCTCCCTCATCATGTGGTTCAGATTGCTGCAGCGGAAGTAGAGGATCTCGCGGAACGGCTTGCGGAAGTCCCTGTTCAGGGTCGCGTAGATGATGGGGTTCAGCAGGCTGTTGCAGTAGCCGAGCCAGAGGAACAGGCTGGACAGAAACGCGGGGATCGTGTCCGGGTCCTTCAGGAACGGTTTCACCAGGGTCAACACGAAAAACGGCAGCCAGCAGACGATGAACGCGCTCATTATGATGCCCAACGTGGTGCTGGCCTTCCTCTCCTTCGCCAGGTGGAACCTCAGCTTCTTCTGGTGCGGTGAATTCGTGACGCTGCAGGTGCTGTTCAGGTGGTTCCTAACGATCGACGACTTGGTCGACGCCATCGGCGGTGTGGTCGTCGTGGACGAGGAGAGGATGGGCTTCTCGAGTTTCTGCAGCATCGGGCATTGGGACTCGTTGCTTTTCCGGGGACCGGTGAAACATCGGACTGCGTGGCCGCTGCACTGTAACAGAAAGTTAACGAAGCTCGTTGTACTTTTCTCTTCTCTGATTTCAGCGACTGTCGTTCAGTCGTTTTCATCGTGCGCTGGTATGGGTGTTAGCGTACGGAGCTTTTTCACGAGGAATGCTGAATGTGGGGTTTCTTTTTACCGGCGTCGTCGCGGCGCTGGACTTATTAGTATGCGCGTTGCCTAGGGCTGGCTGTGAGCTTGGACTGGGATGCGTGCACGGAGAATGGTAGATACTTTTTCAGTGGAGAGTATTATGATATATTGTTCTATAATGATGTACTTGTTTGATGTTTAGGAAATGAGTAGGAAGATATCTTGTTTTATTTTAAGTGTAAATTATTTTTAAATGTAATGTAACGTTGATTTGCAGTGGGTGACGATATATATTAGGCTATTACACTTCTAAGAAGTTGTAAATAATTTTGCAGCCTCCTAAATCATACATTTTGGGATACGTCAGACTTGAATATTCACAAAGTGTAAAGAAATATAAATCAGAGAAACTTTTTCATGTAAAGCATTTTACTACTGACTACAGAAAGCTATAACTACATATCTATATAACTATTTTCAAGGTTATTTCGCGTTATCATTCGCTAACATAAAATATCTATTTGGTTTCGGATAAGCGTGTATAGCTCTAAGAGTTCGCAAATTACAAACAAAAATTAAATGTCAACACTTAACCCATCCACGCGTGAAAAATATAAAAGATATTCTATATGATTTTAAATAATTTATAATTGATATTTTTCAGAGAGCCGATCATTACAATTGGTAGAGTGATTATACGCGTATTTATTTCGATAAATGGAAAATGTAATTAATTAGATACATAATCGTCGAGATGATTTACACGTTACGAGGCGCGTAGTTAAATTAAACTCGCAATTTGTGGATACGATAACAATACTGCTGCGGTTTTCCATCCTTCCGGTGAAACGAATCTCTCGTAAATACCGTTGTAACTAGCCGCTGATAAGCAGTAAATACGGAACTCTCTATTTCGATAAATTTACGGTACAGTTACGAAAATTGTAAATATGTAACTCGAACGAAAATTATATCTCCAGTTTATTTAATTTCAGTATGAGCAAATATTGTTGAATTTATTTTCTATTCCGTTAAAGTCGTTTGATTTTAGGGTCTAACAATAACATATTGGTAGAATCGATACGTACTTTAATTTACTGCTCTTGGATCCTTTTATTTCTATAATTAAAATCGATATTTTTCTTTCTTTCTCAAATTTCTGCAATCGTTTTCTAATAATTTGTCACCTTATATTTGATATTTTCTAATTAATAATTTTGGATTTATTTTATTTTATATATATTAATAAATCTGGATTTGTTTTAGTTTAATATTTTCTCATTTCTGTGTTTAGTACATATGTAGGATAGTTGAATAAATGCACATTTCATATACTGAAACAAAGAAGGAAGTTTTGTTGAGTCAAAAATCTCCACGAGTATTCTTCTGTCGCTTTTTCCCAATTTCATCACTGTAGCTTATAACGTGAATTTTAATTAAATCCAAACAATTCCTTTCTGTCCAAGGGAGTCGCTTAAAATTCATAGTGCGTACCCCGCATAGATGTAAAATCCGCAGAAATTATATATCTGCAAAATATTGTCGAATATCAGCCAAATATGTATGAGTTTTAATTAAACGTGGCAGTAAAAGTAAGGAATGATTATGAACGATGCTTTTTTGCTAACTTTAATGCGTGTGTAGTAGCAGCAAAAATTATATACTTCCTTTTCCTTATTATTTAACTCATGAATGTATGATTTGAAATCAAAGTATTCGAATTTTGATTTTACCCAATGAACCTAATTTACCTCTAATTTACCAAGCTAATCGTATAATGATTCATCGAGATTCCTCGATGATTCGAGAGTAATATCGTAGTAATCCTTTCCTTTGCCAGATATGTACAGAGATACGAACTCTGTAGGGACCGACCTACGTTTTGGCTTCCGTTGGCTATCCATTTCGACAAAGCATTAGAATAATCGGATTGAACGCGATTTCGACAGCAAGTCATTATGCATGCACGTTGTTCGATCCACTGAATCGCCTTCGACCATTAAGAAAATTGTATAAACCTCCTTCTTTGCAGTTCAATAAATTTTGTGTCTAAAACTCGAGTGTCCCTAACAGACAAGGGCGCTGACAATAAGTTACCGCTAAATCTCCAATGCTCGAACAGTTTGCAACAGGATTGCAATTAATTAAAATATTTGCAAACATGAAACGGACAATCGATCGCATTAAAAGGATATCGAAATGTTTTCGAACGTTTTGAAGAATTCTGTTTCGTAAATGTTTAAGCTTTCATCGCGATACGTGATTCAATCTTCATGACAAACATCCTAACGAGGAAGTAGACTTCGTGTCAAGATCTATAGCTTAAGTTCTACGACTGACCATTCGAGGAGTGCGGGTTTTCGGCCGGTTCGAGGTCGGTTGGTTCGTTGACCTGAAAACGTAACTAACTGAATCGCGATCCGCACGAACGGCCAGGGCTTCTATGTCGCTTTGGTGGTGGATAAACAGATTACTCCATTGAAACTCCGACCAGACTGATTACAAGGTCACCCCGCCGTCTGCTTGGCAATTAGCCAACGAAAACCATTAGATTATGATTTAATTGAACGCTACGCCTCGTTTAATCATTTTCCGTATCGTCGAACATGAATTTTGTTACGATTCCCGGGGTTGATTTCACTGTTTCCGCCTTCTTCAGCGAGTGGAACACGATTTAGAAATAATATTGGTAGCAGAACCTTGAATCTTTATTGCTGCTTTCAATTTTCCTTTTCAAATAATTCGGAGGATATTGGACAATCTCTGGGACAATTTTTAAGGGATGATTCTAATGTCATTCCTTTTTAAGGGATGCAAATTATCAAACTCGTTGTTCTTAACAGCGAAGTCCTAATCACAATTTGGCTACTCTCCATTTTCAATTTATTTTATTCCAATTATTTCTTCTCCACTCGCACGTCCCATTTTAGTCTACTCGCAGTCGAGCACCCCTTCCTTCCTATTCGAAGTAAATCATTAAACAAAACGAATTGCTATCCGCTAATAACTTTCTCGCTCGCCTTCCTGTTCCTCTCGCGAGTTCCACAGTCATAAGAGGCAGCGAACTAATTGTCTTACGCGACACAGTACATTTTTCTTCCCGTTGAATAACTTCGTTTCCGGTATGCGCGAGGGGGTGCATAGACCCTGATGGAAACGTGGACCGGTAGACACCGCAGCCACTCTCTCTCTCTCTCTTCTCTCGAAAACTGTCGGCGGGCAAACGAACCGAAATGCAGATGAGCGTAACCTGCGCCCTCAGGAATGCAGATGACATTCGGGATAATTAAGAGGAGCGAGAACGCCCGCGGCTGGTTTAAGGCGTCCGTGCGCCGCCCGGAAACACCGAGAGACAGAGAAATCCGGCGGGTTTACGAGCTTAGAGCTATACCCGTGGCCCAGCCACGAGAATTACCTTCTTCTCGTCTGATCATTTTTATCGCCGCGGCGGACCCCTTTTTTACGCCCTAATTTCGCGCCAGATTATAATCTCGCGGCCGTTCCAATCTGGGCCACCTAGTTTCCAGCGGACCCCGTTCATCCCTCTCTTCTTACGCGAATTACAGTTACGACGACGAGATGCGGTTGCACACCTTCTCTCTGCCGCTTGGCGTTTTTCTTTTTTCTCTTCCTATTTAAGGGGTTACTTTGTTGACTATCTTTTGTTGCTTTCTTTTTGTGATTGCGAACGATTAAGAGTTGATTGTGTGTGATATTGAGTGCAATTATGATTTGATAGGAGGTACTAAATTTTTGTTTAATATACGAGCTTTTGTACTACTTTTATTTTCTTCAGCTGTTCTTTTTATTTAATTCCATGTCTATATTTTCAAAATTGACTATATTACTATGAGCTATTAATAATTCACGTTTAACATATCAATGTCCTTTATATTTACTACTTATAAATTAATTGAAAATTCTACTAAAAATTCTTAATAATTGTCATAATTTCTTAGGTACGTGCAAGATACACTTAAAAAACTTTTACATATTCAATTTTACTATATAATATTTATTACTACGATCGAATTTGTCGTCAAATGATGGCATTTGTTCCACGCCAGCGATATATTTAAACTCCTTCTATCAACAGGTGCGTAAGTCGCGAAATGGACAGATGCAAGTGATGCCTTTTAAACGCCGGGTACTCTAATGAAATGGATCAACAGTCGACGGGTTTCCATCGCGTTATTTCGAAGGACTGGTGTTTACGGCCAGTTTCATAATCGCCTTACAGTCGCTTTCGGAGTTTCGCGAACGGAAGCGCCAACGGGCACGGCCGAAGTTGCGCCCGGATAAAAGGATTGCCATTATGAAACCGGCTGTAATAAATCTCGCTCGGATGCGGAAGCAGGGCGCAAAGGGATCGTGCGTTTACAGCCGAACATTTAACATCGCCGTGACCGGCGTTATTTGCGCGACGTAAACATTATTTATTCGGGATAAATCCAACTTGCCGATCTTTCGTTTGCGTTGCTTTCATTTACACGGTGTTTGCTTGACTTTTAATCGCTCTGAAGGGTAATCGACGCGAATTCGTAGCGCACCTCCGATCGGACGAGTGTCTTCCCGGCGATAGAAATCATATTTAAATTTTTCATCGAGATGTAACTGTCGTAATTAAAACTTTTAGTTCCGATCGTTGGCATTTGCTGAAGCTTATCGATACGCGTTGGTGTATGTATTTTCAATTATAGAAAAAATATTTTTATTTCACAAATCGTGTCTTGTCGATTTTTATAATAACGAAAAAATCTCGTTTCTGCGAATTTTCGTGTAAAATCGTAAACTTGAGTGGAAAGAGGATAACATTTCGCAACATGGATAAAAATGAGACAGGCGTATCTACTGTGCGTATTCGAGGAAATATGGACAGGCTGGGCAAAAACTTTATATGAACTACCATCTAAATGAGATATTGCTATACAAAAACACAAGCGATTACTTATGATCCACCCAATAATACATAAAGCCATATAAAAACATAATTAACTAGCTGCGATATTAATAATAAAAGGGTCTAAGTATCTTTAACGCCTTGGAATGTTATCCCGTCTCCACTCAGCCAGATAACTCATCCCTTTGCACCTCTATCTCTAACGAGAGGCTGTTTTGAAGGAAGCAGCAGTTTAAAAAGTAAGGTAGATCATCTAACGATCGAGCTAGCGAATGAATGATTGGTAGATTGATATTTAAGGGTTCTCTTACCGCTTTCATATTATCCTGCGTATCGCCACGAGGGTTCGATCGTATCTACAACAAACACGTTTTACGAACACTTTCAGAGTTATAACCATGTCAGGGTGTGATACGTCGTGCGCTACAGGATGCGAGTTCGCAGCGGAGGACGGAACGTAAATTAGATGGCATGATGTAAATTCGTGGACGGTTCAAGGGGTGTAGCTCGTCATCAACGAGACCAGTCGTCTCGTTAAGCGTGAAAAACTACAAATCAAAGTAGATATACTTTGCATCTACGCGACAAGAATTTCTGAGCGCGAGCGTTTAACGAGGAAGTTAAATGAAATGGTCGAAGGACGAGGATGAAGAGGAAGCGTGACGAGTTCAGGCGGATCGCTCGATCTATGTCGCGTGTCCCTCTGGTGCTGCGATCGAGGAACAGGCGCGCCATCCTCCTCTACGCTCGGATGATCGATGCGTAAGCCACTAATCTCGCAACGGGTAGCCCCGAAAGCTTGCGTAGATTAAATTGGCTACCCGGCACGAAATTAGGACAACTCCGTTTGCTCGATGCGCGTTGGCTATCGTGCACGACGATCTCGTCCTCGATAATCGTTCGGATACGCGACAACCGATTAATGCCGCGTCCAACTTTTCGGCTCGCAAACGAGTCGAAAAGGAACAGTCGCGATACGTCGCCGAGGTCGACGAGGTTTCCTCCGTTATCGCGGCAATTTACTATACGCCACCGGAAATGGATTTGGTTCGATAATGGGAAACGTTGCGTTCCTGAGAAACGACCGGTCGTATCGCGAGCCTTTGCTACCGGGTTCCTGCAAGTTTATCGCCTGTCGCTGAAATTTTACTCTTTCACTCTTTTCCTCGTGGTTCAGCGGAGCTATGTACGCGTATGTATTGAAATTGAACGATCAGTGAATTGATTAGCCAATTTTCTTCCATTTCTGGCTTTTGCCGTGGGTTTTCGTTATTTTATACGTTACTTATCGTATTTTTGTGTTTAGTATATTTTTTTAGAATTTAATTCTGAGTTAAATAATTTAAGTATAAATCGAAATACGTTTCATTCCGAATTTTCTTAAAGGATACGAGCACAATTGGAGAACCATGAAACTAATTAAAATCGTATAAATGGATTTCAGTAAGGAGCGACGTTTCCACCTTCTCCGCATTTGAAAAAGAAATTCTCTCACCTGTGGCAAACAAAAAACGCAAGAGCAATGGGAACAAAAAATAGAACGAAAAAGTAAGGTCAATCGAAAACCCGTATAGAATTCCCGGGACGATCAACCAGCCTCGTAGGAAGCACTCATAAAAGAGAGCTCTCTCGTTACACGCGAAACCCATTTGCCGACGAAAATCGAAAATCAGAATGGATTGTTCGAAAGTAACCCCCTACGAGCCGCGTCATCAACGAGCTAGAATTGTTATTATTGTGCCTCTTCGTGTGTACGATCTTTTTTCCGTATAATCAATTATTCTACGCGAGTAAAATAATAATTTGAAAATGTCTGTGTTGACCAATCACATTGTTATTCGCTACACTTAAATGCTTTGCAGACTAATCACTGTTACTGCAATCGTTACGATTTTTCAAAGTTCGTATTCACCTCTTTAATTTTCCATTCAGTCGTGTTTATATAAAAATATGAATTACGTAAACGTTCGTAATTCACTAATAAATATATCTATGTACTGTCCCTTTAAAACTTCGTCTGTGATGTGATAAAAAGCGTGACTGTTGGATTGAAATTTTTTAAATTCATTGTCAGAAACTACAGATTGGGTGGTACTAGAGTAGAAACGTTTATTTGTCCGTTTACACGAGCATCTAAATATTTTAGTTCGCGCGAGAGACGAGGAAGTCGTGCACGATAACAGGACTATTCTATTTCTCATTTCTACCTGGCGCGATATCGGACTCCGCTTTCGGCCGGAGGACGTCATTACCTCATGAATTGTTGCGAGAAATTGAATTCGCGGACATGACGTGTCCACGTGCAAGAACTCGTAGCTGGGTCACCGGAAGATTTCAACCGGAAATCCTCCTGAGACCACGCGTCGTGTCAACGTCGTGACTCGTGATGGATAACGCGCCGGAGACTGTCTTGAATCTCGATGGGAGATTCGTTGCATCGCGGGATTTTCGAACGCGTTGCAATTATAATGGAATCGTGGAAAACTCGATGGCGAAATTTCTGGTTCCTGTGTACAATTGCGTTGTAACGTGTCAAACGAAAGTTCAGATGAGGAATGGCAATTACGTGGCACGTGTGCCAAGCTTGGCACGTCGGGAAATTTTTCTGGCACCCCAGTAAACTTGAAAGATTAAAAATAAATGATATATAAATTAAAGGTTACTCTTGTGAAAGTCTTTTTTCTGTACTAAATCATGTACTGTCAAAGGCTAGGCAACAAATTGACAGAGGAAGCATATATTACCTTGCAATCGACAACATACCAGCCTGATATTAAAAATCTTGCAAGTAACATGAAGCAAAACACTACTAACAAATCACAAGAATAGTTAATTTCAATTATAATTATTATTAAAATTAAAAGGTACTTTATTATTTAAAAAATTACTCTGTCTCTATGTTTTGTTTATTATTTATTACATCTTATTTATATAGATACTACGTATGAAAACATCAGATACCGTCATTCGAAAAAGTTTGCATTTCACTTTACTTTAATTCTGACTCTTTCATAAAATTCAGTTTGCCATTCCTGCTTTAAATTATTTCTACGTGTAGACTTAGGGTGTCCTGTCATTTTGCGGGATATGACGACGCCGTTTTGCATTAGTTTTAATGACCCTCGTGAGAAAAGAGAAGAGGAAGTCCTAGCTGAAGAGCCGGAAGGAAGAGCGAATAGTCGAAGATTGGTGTCTGCTGAGAGAAGTTAGAGCGATTCAAATACGTGTGTCATGTCGACTAACAAATTACACCACTATTAATCCAGTTTTAATACAGAATATGGAACTTCTAAATTTGATGAAGACTTAGAAGAGTCACGTTTGTTACTGATTTCAGTCAGAAATAGAAATAACTTTGCTATCTTTACAAATTTCTAATTTTATTATCCTATAATTTGACGCCTCGGTCGATGGACGACACCCTCGTCTCTTCAATCTAATTGCAATTCGTGGTCATCCTTTCCGTCGGTGGTCGGGAAGTTCGCAGGTGACACGGAAGACGGAATAAATGAATACGGCAGACGTAGATGTGGAACTCTTTCAAGTTCTATGAAAAGTGCGATTCATTTTTTACCATGAATTAACCCGACGCGAATCTGGAATTAAACGAGCTCGGAGTTAAAGTTCACGCGGGGCTATTAAAACTTCTGATCCCATTTTTAAAGATGTTTTACAAGTCTGCAGTGGAATCAGCACGAGGGACAACAAATAAAACAATTACCATTATGATTCAGTTAAAGGGATTACTGTGCTATACATTCTAGCACGCGACGATGCATAAACTTAATCTCGTATTTGTTAAGATTTATTTCAATGCAATCTAAGATTGGAAACAAATGAAATCATTTACTAAATTAATAAATAATTATTAAACGTTATTGTTATACGTTTAGAGCAGCTTTTGTTTGCAAGTATTTATTTAGAAAATTATAAATAACATATATATGCATTCGTGTCTCGACTTTTCGATTCAAATTTCCTAAACCGTAGATATATGTATCCCTTAGGAGAAAGTCGAAGCTACGAGCCCGTTTAATTACGTTTCACTGCACGTATCATTATTCGACAACGCGCATCACCGCGTGAATACACCGTATACGCAATAATGGAAGCCTGACAACTGAGACTAATTAAACATTCTCGATTGTCTTTCAATCAACGGTTCGCGTGTGCACCATAGAAGAGTAAACACTGTGTACATTTGATATAATCGCTTAACGATTAGCGCGACAATAAAAATTTACCTCAGTCAATAAACTGTTTGTAAAATCGTAAAAATGAAACGTACAATACAAACTCCATGAGTATGCTAATAAAATATTTTACCCTGAATAAAAAAAAAAGATAAAGTACGCTTGATGACAAAAATGATTCAATGCCACGCGAATAATTAATTTTAAAACGTATTCGCGATGAATCGAAAAGAATTCTGAAGATTAAAAACTTACATTTCGCTTTCCATTACACGTTAAACATTGTACGTAATAGGTAACCCAATATCGGCCTCGTTTTAACGTTTGCACAAAGATAAAAAAGAAACGTTTACCGTGCAATTACGCCCTGATAGATATTCGTTTACATTCAATTATAGGTGGTCGGACCTTCCTATTACAGCCGGATTATGCAAAAATTCTTGGGCGAAACGACGTTGTCGTTATGCCAGGGCCGTGATTGTGCTCTGAAACCATCCGATTCGGAGTCGGATGGAAGAACGATGGTGTTGTTCCGCGGGAAATTGATGGAAATCGATGGTTTCGTTAGAGCTTGATGCATAGAATACGGATTACGTTTGATTCACCGCAGTTCCTCCTCTGTTTTCATTCCCGTGTTACGCTGGAGGATCTTTCATTTCGGTCGCTCTGATATATGCGCGTCTCGAATAAATTCGAACCGCTTTTTTTCTTTTGTATTTTACCGTCTCTCTCTCTCTCTCTCTGTTTTTTTTATTTTACCGTATTGAGCGAACCTGTTCTCGGACGCGAAACAGAAAATATCGTCGAAACCGGGTTGTAAAATGGAGTAATGTTTCACCGGTGGTCGGATAACTGGAATAACCGCACCGTGAAACGCGTTTAATCCCATCGATGCATTAGTCATCCGGTGAAAATTTCGCGGCTCTTTTTTATTCTCTCCTCTCGACAAGTTTTAAGAGTTATTCAACGGTTGGAAATTGCCATTTTTTATATCCTTCTCATATTCTTACTATTGTTCCTTTGAAGGGTGCACGTGGTGGGATAAAAATCATTCCTTACTTTAAGAACGCTACATTCTTTTAAGCATTCGCAAAATAGGAAGAAATGTTCAGCTCACTATTGTGTATAGGCAGCGTCACATGTATGAAAAGTACGAATATTCTTGTTAGAATTTAACAGAAATATTGTCCAAGAAGTTTATTCGCGTTTTGTTAAACTTGGGACCTGGTAGACTTTCGCTTTTTAATTGCTCGTCTCAGAAAATGGTAAAATACAGCTTTCGTTATTAACAGTACAACTATAGTCGTAAGTTACGCAGCTTTAAAAATTCAGGATGGCTGAAACTTTTATTTATATTACTACCATGACCACAAAGCACAAATACAAGACAAAATTGAAGTCAATTAAAATTCTCCTTAAAAATCCACTGAACAAAGCCGGACAAAAATTGATTACTTAGATACGCGTATCAATAACGCAACCTCGCGTGCATCAATTCCGAATTCTAATTAATCCCGCCAGTTTTTCTGCTTCACGTTTTGCGTGAGAATTCAAGTTCTTTGGAGCTGGTCGAACGCGTTACGCGACCAACCCGCAGCGCAAACAGGTAACCGGCCGCGGAGCGCGTCGTTTAATCCTGATTCGCAATCGTTAAGTGTGTAATTAACAGAAGCCCGTCGGTTACGCGGTTACCCTTTGCCCAACAAACGTAATTTGTCCTGCGAAACGTTGGACCACGCGGAAGGGAAGAGGCGGCGGGCCGTGAAACGCTGGTCAAAACAAGGGATCGACACGACGGGGCTGTTTGCTCGTTGTCCACCCCGCTGCTCGAATCGCGCGATCGAGATGAGTTGTAGCTAGGCTTGGGGTTGGTTGAAGAATGGAAAATGGCAACATATGGATTCGATCTTTTCATAAATGCAATGACGTATTGTGAGATGAGTGCACTCGTATCGCGATATTTTGTATTAGACTCGTACATTCGAGCGCTCGTGCGTTTCTCTCTCACATAGATGTTTCTCTCTCGCTGTTAGGTTACTTTTATAGAAATTTAACTATTTAATGGATGATATCAGTGTCGATGGTTCGAATTATTATATAAATGCTTTGTTACCGTCATTTATGGTTCTCAACGACAAGATACGTTCACGAAATGGAATCGTCGCCCAGCTTTCACCAAAAAAATTGATCACTCATCTGCAAATGCACAGGACTGCAAATAGCGTAGGTCGCTCGACCGTTCCGACTTTCGGGCTTTCACAGACGGTCTACAAAACGGGGACTTTGTCTTTCGACACAAAAGACACCGCTCCCTTATCGCAGGTAGCCTTTCAGAACAGCTGTGCGAGCAACAGTGCAGGTCGCCGCGGCGACCCGGCGAACCAGAAGCCAGTCGAAAGGGGGTGGCCAAAAGGGAAAGTGCAAAGGATTGTCGCGAATCGACGTGACACGTTTCGAGCGGAATCGCGGTCGGTTTGAAAGGTTACGGGGTGAGACACATCCGGCGTAAAGGGCTGGCTGCTGGCCATGGGAACGTACGTTCGCGGCTCTCGTGAAAAGAACCGCGTGGATCAATGAAAAATACGCGTTCGTACACGGAACTCGGCGTTCTAATGGATACAGAGCTTCCACGTTCCCGTGGAATACGAGGATCGATCGATGAAGCGCGATCGCCCCGTACGAGACTCATTCCTCGGCTGGCCTTTGCCTAAGGGCGTCGTTTGATGGACGCACGGCGCTGGTGCAGGAATTTCCGTTGGAAAATGCTGGAATTCGCGCGACCCCGCCAAGGGAAATTCTGGCCACGATACAATTTTAATCGGTCGATAATGAACAACGGCGGTGGCTATTGATTCCGTCGAATAATTAATGCTGGGGTCGAGGCGGTGTCGTCTGGTTCGGTTAATTATTTCTCAATCGGTTCGAGGGTTTTCGATCGGGTTGTTTTATGTAGATTTTTGTCTCGTTGCTTCGCGATTAGTTCGTTTTTCTTTTTATAATTTATAGAAGCTCCTTTCTTTTGTTTTATTTAAACAAATTTTAAGTAATCGTTAGTAATCGACGAGGGGTGGTCTATTGATTTGTGATTTATTGAGATAAAAGAAAAAGAAAGTATAGTTGTAAAAAGTAGAAATAAGAAATTAAGATATTCCTCCTGTTTTTGTAAAATAGATTTCTAAGATTATATATCTCGATTTATTTTGAAATTATTATGAAACATCTTTCATGTTGAGATATAATTGACGTTTATATAATATTTATGGGTGGAGTATGCTTCTGTGAATAAATATATTGTTACGTCTCGTTTTATTTCGAAGACAACAGCGACGGTACGTAACGAAAGATAAATGTTAATTATACTTCAAAGGAACGTTAGAATTTCAACCATTTGCGCGGAAATTCTAAGGCGTACGCGATCAATGGCGCGAGCGATCGCAGCTCAAAGACTGCATTTAATAAAAGTTCGTGGAATTTCGCTGTTTTTTCGAGCGTAAATTCTGTGATTGATCCCTCGCAAACTCTTTCCTCGGCTTTTGTACCTTTTATGTTTCATTCTCGTTAACAACATCAAAGAGCGAGATAATTTATGTACCGTAAATGCTGGAACGCTCTCGCAAAGAAATTATTCCATTTTCCATTTTTAATTGTAATAAACAATCGAAAGCAGTAATAATTTCAACCATGAATTTCAGCAAATGCATTCTGTTTCGTATACTATCAGCGAACGCGAATGATTAAAAAACGATTCTCCAGCGACATAAAAAATGTCTCTTATATCAGACGCTCGATATTAAATCCCAAATGTGCGCGCAAGAGATTCAAAAACAGGTTACACGGAGCCATCAGAGTTATTGTAATGGCGCAGGTACACATGTACATTTGAATTTGGAACGTCGAGGCGCAATCATAAACTTTTTAGACGAATCTGTTGATGTTCAGCAATATTTATCAGGAGAAAGTAAGCTGCACATCTATTTCTTTATTTGTTCCAAATCTTTACGATAACTTTATGGATTCTAACTCCGTCGTCTCGAAATTATCAGCGAAAAGTTTTGCATATTTTTCAATATTATGAATTACAGTGACAGAGATTTTCGTTTACTATAATAGATTCGGTGGGGGTTGTAAAAGCTGGGGGTTAAAGTATGTATTTCACGTTGCTTCGTATAGAGCTGTGTACGCGTGCGAGAAGGAAGAGAAGGAAAAGAGGAGGAAGAACGTTTTATCCTGGGCCTGCTAGTGAACTTATCCATAAGACTACCTAAAAGCGTACTTTTAGGAAACTGTATTGCATGTGTGTTAAGGCTGTTGTCCCTTTAGTGGCGAGTGTTGGAGGATAGCCACAATTATATGAGCCATTTACTTTGACAATAGTCTAAGTCCATTTGTGTCCAAATCGAGATATTTAAGAAGAGAGATATTTTGCGTTTTAACCAATTTAAAAATATTGGTAACCAATAAAATGGTAGTATAATATTTTTGTGTCTCTAAGATTGTATTATTTATCAATTCAATTAGCCATTTTTCAAATTAATGGAATAACTTTTTCAATTCTTAAAAAGGCACATAATGTATTCAAATTGAAAGGATAACGTAGAAATGTAAATATTAATATAGCTAGCTTGGTTTTCTCAAAAAGGCAATTAGACTTTCGAAACAAACGTTCACTTGTCTCAGCAAACAAAAAATATAGATTGACATTATCACGTTGAACAAAAGTATTCGCTACAGCCATCAATGACCACAGGATTGCACTCGTTGTTACTATCCAAAATTAGTCCACATATACATTATCCTGGAGTAGCTGAAATCAACGGTTACTATTCGCTACGATTATTCCGCCTCAGTGGCGCCTGTTGAAGAATGTCAAAGAGTTACATCCCACGTTCCCAATGATAAAAGTCTTCCGTGCGTTTCTTTGTCAAATCGGATTGCACGATCGATGGCCGTTCGACAAGCGCGATTAATCCCTGTCAGCCTTTTCAGAAGACGTCCTGGTAAATGTACGTCAACTCGGACGCTCGATTTTTGTCCAGGCGAAAAAATCAATCAATTTGCTCGGCATTTGTGTAGAGCCGTGTACGAATAATCGAGAACGTGCCTTTCCGGTACATTGTTCGCTCTTGAAATGACAAAATATCATCGTGTCCTCTGATTTGTGTCTATAAATGATTTACAATTACCGTGATTCGAGAATTTATGTAAAGAATCCTGTTATCTACAGTACTTTTTGCGAAGTTCGCGTAAGCGTGATCACAGTGCGTTGCAAGACTTCCGATTGGTGTCTGCGAAGTGCAAATTTATAGCAATCGAAATTAATTTAATAAATAATTAAAATTTATTAAATATTGACTGCCATTTTTGGGTAAGTGGATTCACACTTATCCAAACTCAATGAAGAATTAAAACGTATACCATTTCTCTGTTGCAATTTCTCTATTGATTAGACATTCATAGTAATATAATATCATACAATAATTAACAAGGATTCTCATCAATTTCTTTCCATCCACAGAATTTTTTATCGAAAAACTCGAGCCTCCAAAAATTCTTACACTCCCCATAAAACGTAACGACTTCGTACTCGCAGCCTGCAGTTGAACTAAGCGCACGCAACATAACGAACGTCGAATTACCTTAGAAATTTCTGCCTTTGAAAGCGAGATACGCTTAAAAGCCCATAAAAAAAAAAGCAGGGAGATTCTAAGCAACGGGCTTACCGTAACAACGCCTACGCCAGGGAACACCGTTCGCGGCGATGGCGCGCTCGCCCAATAATTCTCCCGGAACGTTTAAGGGTGAAATCTCAAGTGCTATAAAGCGCGGTTCGTTCTATAAATAATCTTTTTAGAAGCAACGGGACCGCCGCGGTGGAAGTTTTGAATTACGAGAATCGCGGGCTGCCGCGAACACCGCCTCGAAATAACCCTGCTGGATAACGATCCGCGTTCTCTGGACGACGCGGAATACACGGGAATACGGAATTCCACGGGCGATACAGCCGCGGATATCTCGCGTACAATAGGTTACTTCTTCGTGGCAAGGCCAGGATCGCGTTAGGTAGAGCTCGCCAGTTCGTGGGTGACAATTTTCAATGCGTCGCATGATATACGGGCTGCACCCCATCCGTTCGTGGAACGTTCAACATTGGAACCGCTAAAGACGCGAGAATTGCTGGTTCAACTTGTTTTTTGAGATAATACAATTCTATGGATATTCATTTTTGGCTTATGTTCGTGATATTTTCTTTTGGTAGCTACTAATCTCTTTTCTTTGAGACAAATTGGTTTGTTTCAATAGTGTTGATGGTTCTAATGTTGAGGAATTATTGTGTGGAAATTCTTCAGCACTCGTCACTAGAAAGATAGCAACCTTATCGTATACAATATAGTTTTCAGAAAATACTAATTTTCACCTCTGTTTGCATATAACAGAACTACTGATCTGTTTCTAACATCCCCATGTGGTAGCCTTACTGATAAGTCCATTAGTAGGTCCAGGACGAAACGTTCTTCCTTCTCTTTTGAAAGCGTTGTTGAAATTTCCCAGTTTTTTGTATTGGTCTGCACGGAACATCTGCACGAGTCGCGATATTTTGCGATTCTTGCACAAGACAGTAGTCGATATTTTCAGTTACAGGATAACGTAGGATTTGAAAGGATTTTCAGTCTGTCGACTTCTGAGAAGGTTTCTGACTGGCGACATATTGCGAATCGAGTGCGAACGACTGTGAAAGTCTCTGAAACAATGTTGTCTCAGAAGATAAGGTGATACTGTGAATGGTTAGAAAAGAATAGTTATGGCGTTTTCAAGTGGAACAAGCGATAGCCAAAATTAAAAGAAAAATTGTTCAGACAACCTCAATTGATGATCAAATATATTTTTATAACATTTCACACTTTTCTTGTCCAAAATGATTATTTACAAACATACTAGAATCTTAGATGATAGCAAATCTCCTAATGAATTTAGTCTCATCATTTATTCTTTACTTCAAAGTATGGTTTTTGGGGAACGCAACATCGTAAGTAGAATAAGTCAACCGTTCACGCGACATAGCCTTCTGACGCCAATACCAAGCATCCAAAACCAATGAGATCAATATCGAATAACAACGAGGAAAGTTGAATAATAAAAGTAAAACGACGGGCTGTAATAAAGAAGTAAACTTCCATAAATATTCGTTTCAACGGCAACGATCTTTTATCAGTTTTTTAACCACCTGGCCCATAACGAATTCAATTTATCAGCTGTAATTACATTTCTTTTTTTCGTGTTATAGATGCAGACCGTTCGTGCCGACATTTTCTCCTACATTTTGGACAAGAAAGCCGTAAAAACTTATAGCCGCTGGTAGAAAATAAACTACAAGGTCGATAAGGGAATAATACGCGCGCAGATTATTATTTTCATCTAGCTTTGAATAATTTTAATATTGATTGCATATTGTTTGCATATTTTTTACAACTTTTAACGATATAGGAATCCTGTCCTCGAACTTGTTTACGATTGTTTGTTAAGCCCCAGGCGAATTAAAATAAACGATATAGATTGTTTATTAACGATGACCGATTACACTCATCGATACACGGCTCTACACAGACGCTAAGCAAATTTATTTCTACGAGTGTCGATCAGATAAGAAAATGGCGTGTTGGCTTTACAAAAGACTTCCACATTAACGTAGTTTATCTATATAGCATAGACGGTAGCGTCTAAATCAGATATTTTCCTCCAGCGACGCGCAAAAGCAGTTTACGATGGCGAATCACGCCAACATTGGGTCTCACTCGAATATTTCTTATCATTTATTTATTCTCGAACATCAGCAAACTTTACTCCCGAATGACTATTAACATTTATTTATCTGTAATTTCACGAATATTTAAATCGAACAAGTATATTTACGAAAAGTGAACTGTTCGCGTGTCCATCCGAGTTGCTCTTTTCCACCCCCTCAACAAATCCAAGGATTTCGACCAGGCAAACCAGCCAGCGTCTCGACTCCGTTTCTCGAAAATCATCCACTCGCACCCCAGCTCATAAATCTCGATGCTTCGACAAAACCAGCGCGATACGAATCGCATTTTTCATTCCAAGTATCAGCCGCAGACTCGCGGCACAAAGCGTCCGCTCGATTCTCCTTAGGAACGCCACTCGCAACCGCGTTGCCCTTCGAAGAACCGGTGGAGCGTGGTAAATCATCGGCCCTGAAACACGATTTCGACGAGCCTCGATCGAGATCGCCACCCACCGGTCGGTTGGATCATCGTCGAAGGCATTAATCCTGATATTAGAGGGGCCGTTACGCGAAAAACGTCGACCGTTCCCAGCCTGGGGTTAATATCCGAGTACGTATCGCGTCGTCGCCGGCGAGGAATGGCGGCGAACGGAAAGGCAACTGGAAGGCGAGCCAGCGGCGGCGCGTTTAATTTAATATTTCATCCCCTGCCAGCCCAGCCCGTTCGATTCCCTCCATCGTGCCCGCTATTAACTAGACGCCACTCCTGAGTCTCTCCATTAGCTATTCCCTCTCTTTATCCCCTTCGCTCTCCGCCAAGCTTCCGCGTTCCGCTTTCATCCCCCGCGTTCGAGCACTGCCGCTCGTTCTTTCTCATTATTATTATTATCCATCGCAGCGAAACGACGCTCTGTTTTCTATTAATAACCCTGACGGGCTTTCCTCGCCGTTCGATGGCATCTGGCTGCCGGCGAAACGGAGGAGATCGTTCATCCGGTGGAGCGCGCCAAGGTCACCGAGTTATACTCCCACGACGTCTCATCATTCTCGCGTGACGGGTCGAGGGTCGGATCGAAGCGGAATGGCGCCTGCGAAAGGGCCAGCGATCATTTTTAGATACATTCCGTCGATTTCGTAATGGACTCTCTGCGATGCGATTAGGTGTTACTCTGGTTCCGTAATTGGGGGATGAAAAGGAGGTTCTTTTCTGTACCGATTACTCGTCTCTTGTTAAGCATTAGGGTTTTTTTTAGCGAAAGGGCCAGCCATCATTTTTATATACATTCCGTCGACTTGGTAATGGACTCTTGGTGATGCGATTAGGTGTTACTCTGGTTGCGTAATTGGGGGATGAAAAGGAGGTTCTTTTCTGTACAGATTATTCGTCTCTTGTTTAAGTATTAGAGTTTTTTTTTTAGCGATTCTTTTTAGCGAAAGGGCCAGCCATCATTTTTAGATACATTCCGTCGATTTCGTAATGAACTCTTGGTGATGCGATTAGGTGTTACTCTGGTTGCGTAATTGGGGGATGAAAAGGAGGTTTTTTTCTGTACCGATTACTCGTCTCTTGTTAAGTATTAGGGTTTTTTCTAGCGATTCTTTTCTTTGATGCGATACTTGTTACGTGGAATGTACTCCTTTATATATTGGAGGATTTTAGCGTAGTGGCTTGTAAGGGAAGTCGTCCGTGGCCAGAAGTAGGATACCGCCATCAGCGTCTTAACCTGACGGCCTACAAACCCATCTTTCACCGACCCCAGTGCCGGTGGAATGAGAATTTCCAGATGAACGGGTGCTGACGGGAATTGGAGAGTTAGATTGGCGGTCGACTGACTTGTTGGTGGTGATTGCTTTGCTTTCGCGCACGATTGGTTTACGCGTTATGTTATCAATTATAATATGCTGTAATTAATCTTCATCTCAAATTCACTTTAAAGGAATTATAACTTCTGAACAGAGAAAGAAACGAGCCTATCAAGCAGCTTTGTAATTATATTCCATTCAAATGGTGGGAAAGCTTATATTTTCACGAATAAAATAAAGTATCCCTTTGTGCGGAGTGTAACGACGCTCCTCGTGGGAGGACAAAACAGTTGATTATAAAGTCGAAAACACGCGAAAAAATGAATTATAGTACAATGACGCGATACACGAGGATTGCTGGAAATCGGTTTAACATTTCGCATTAATTTTCGCAACCAGCACGTGTAACCATTGCCGTTTTTTCGTTTCCATTTAGAACCGTGTTTGGCATTGCGCAAAGTAATTGCAAAACCACCTACTCGCGAAGAAAGGGGTATCAAATGTTTTGTTCACTTAAACAAACTTTGCAACTGAATAACATGTTTCGCATTTCAAACGCTACAGTATCGCACAACCGAATCAGAATTAATTCCCGGGAATCGTGGAAGAGCGAGACATCCTTTTCAAACGAAATTAGAATTACCACGCGAGGGAAATCGTTATTAATTATTTAACATTCTCCATCGAGTTCACCCCTTTTATTTACGCGATATGTTCCATTTAACAAACAATCAATCAAACGTGTAATCTTCCAATCACGATAACCAGCGTTCCCATCCCTAAGCGTGTATTCATCATCATCCTTATAACTGGCTCGCACACCTCTGTCCGTGCTGAAACCATTGTCGTTCCCTCGCGATCGCCCCTCGCGTGATTACGCCCAACCCCATCTGCGACCAGCCTACTCTTTCGAACGCACCCTGCGTGTTACGCAAATATTAACAGCGCTGTTTAACCCCCTTCCGGTCCGCGGCTGAGTCCTGAGATTAATATCGCCCTTCATCGATCGAACCACGCGATATCGGCCATTCACAACCGATGGAACGAGGCGTTTTTCGGGGCTCGTAGGGCCGGGGGTGACAATAAAACGCGGGCTACGAGACCAAGAATGGCCAATGTGTTTTCGATCCGCGCGATAAAACGCGACCCCTTGCTACCTGGTGTTCATAAACCATCGAGCTTGGTATTGGGATCGTACAGGCTTCCAGAGCAGGAGTTACGATCGTTTTCTTCACTTTTGAAAAGAATGGTACCGATTTTTCGAAGAAGAAAAGAAACGTCGAATGATCGAATAGTATTCTTCGGAAGATTTTGTTTGCTGACAACATTTTTGAGTATCATGTGCATTTTATACTGTTTCTACGTGTTTTAATTTTATGGGAAGGTATAAACGATATATTAAAAAGCAAGGAATTAAAAAAATTATTTTTTAATCATCACTCTAACGTGCCTGATGTATTCTATTGTATACTTTTCGCGAATTATTCAAAAAATTCCATTACTGGGTGGTTGTAAAACAGTAAAAGCGCGCCTCATACATTTTTAATGCGATACCAGACTCCACATTTACGCATATTTAGTTTATTGCTGGGTAAGTAATGGCGATAAATAAAAATAAATGAATATACATGGTAGACTAACCATAAGCATGTTACAGCATGCATAAAATCGTATTTTTAATACAATTTTTACCGCTAAAATATTCATACAAACGTTCTACATCGTCCCTTATTTTCAATTCCAGCTAATTTTTACTCCGCGCTACGTAAATTAGCGACCACGATAAACAACGAGACATTTCAAGCTTGCCATTTTAATTTCAACGTACCGCTAAATATTCTCTTAACCTTCGCGACTATCATTACACTGATTAATGCAGAGTAGTCTCTCCTATTATATTTCCATGGTTTCCGTGACGAATGTAAATTAGGCGGTCACCAATTGGATTTGCATGTAATCTTTATTGAATAACTGCTTTTAAACGAGCAACCGCTTTTAACGAACATGTACGCGAAATTCTTACGTAGAACAAGTTGTAACGTACCAAACGATGGTTTGTCGGCAAAACTTCATGACTGTTACACGAAACACGCATATGCTGATAACACGGACTGCAAAGGTCAGGTGCATTACAGTTTCGAAGGTTTTAATGAAACATTTATGAGGCTCTACGTTCGAGTTATTTTTAATTTCACGTGGCATTGCGTTACGTGTTACTGCATTTCCTGGAAATCCTTATTAAATAGATATCATAAATCTGGTTTTGTTTCGTTTGTACAGAACGTTTTACATAAAAGAAACCAACAGTATTCAGTCCACAGTTAATTAAGTAACAGCAGAAATGATATTGTTTCTTTTATAGATACAAATAACAGTGGCGTGCAGTCCATGGAAGCTGTGGAAGCATCCTTTCTATTTTCTAAAGCATAAATAATAACTACGTATCGTGCGATTAGTTTTGGCCAGGGTATTTATTCTGTTACTGTTGTTAAATTGGTTATTTTTAGTATTTATTCTAATTTTTAAACGTTTCCCTATCATCGCACGTCATTGACAAACATTGATAAGTATAATAGCCTTTATGTTACACTCTTTGTATCGTCTCGCAAATAGCTCGATTAGAGCGCAAAGGACGACTTGATGATTAAAGGTAATTCGAATAAATAAAGTCTACCTGTTGCTCTTTGGTATAGTATATAATTGTCACTCTAATCGACGCTGATCTTGTTCCCAAATTTCTACGTTCACACAAAGTAGCGAGGCCTATCAGCTTGCTACCTGGGATTTAGAATAGTCGTGGTTACTACCCTATCGTTGGGGTAGAGCCACACGAAAACTCATCGAGAGAAAACGACCGAGCAGATGGTAACCAAGTAGCTTTTTTTTATGATACGTCAATAACTATTGAGTTAAGGCATTAACCCATTCACTGTCAACTATGAAATATCTTATGGCAAATATCCGTACCAAAACTGCCTACTATGAGATTTGCCACGGAACAAGTATTAAAATAAAATCTTGGCGTCCAGGGAAAAACACTTTAAATTTGCTTAGCAGTGAAAGGATTAAAAATGCGAATTACTAGAAATTCTAAAATAATCTTTTAGACCTTAATCTCTGCGTCCTTTATTATGATCCTAATCATGCAAAAGGTACCTAATAATTGGCAATTCCCAGAAATAGTTAATTATCAGAGTCCACGTAACAAGCTTAGTTTTAACTACAATATATTAGCTTCTAACGATATGAGATACTTTTAATTAGTAACGAAATACTTTTAATAATTATCAGTCCTCAAAGATAGTTAATTATCAGTGTCCATGTTAGAAGCTTGGTTTTAACTACAATATATTAGCTTCTAACGATATGAGATACTTTTAATTAGTAACGAAATACTTTTAATAATTATCAGTTTTCAAAGATAGTTAATTATCAGTGTCCACGTTAGAAGCTTGGTTTTAACTACAATATATTAGCTTCTAACGATCACGAGATACTTTAAATTTCCAGAAACTTTTGTCAGACCGCTAGAACACCCTATGTATCAATAGATTTGTGTAAAACAGGCGAACGGTATGGGGACGTTGAATGCGAGTCCCAATGAAACATTGAAGTGCCTCGTAAAAGTTCGAATTCACGCGAACCGGTATCGGGAAACACACGGATTTACTAGGATCGACAATTTTCCACGGGGCTCCACCGCACTAATTACAAGTTGCGGCGGTTTCCGTTATCGTCTTCAGCATCGTTTACGGAAGTTGCGCACACCCTCGCGGGCAAGCAACAGCGTTCGCATACCTCCGCGCGGTTCCGACCATTGCAACGACGCAACTATTACACGAGTTTGACCAGCCACGTGCAAATTGAAGTCCAACAGTCGTTGCGCGCGCTTAATTAAATTCCCCCTTAACCGTGGGTTGGTCATTGTCGCCGTTCGGGACGAGACAACCTGAGATTTCCAGGCTCTTGCGAATTGAAAAGTTCCGCGTGGTGGCGCGCTGGATGGCCGCGTTGAATAATCTCGCAAGGGGGATGAAAGAAGGAGAACGATTGCTGAGATTTTAATTAACGTCGATGGAACGAGAGATGTTACGAGAGGGGGGATGGGACGAGTGTAACGAAGGAACTTTAATCTGTGTTACTGTCTTCGAGTTTAACTTTACTTTCACTCTCATAGCAATTTCGATTTTTTTAAGTTTCCTTGCGCGAACATGTGTTTATCCAATTTCGAACAATTTTTATTACATTTTACTTTTTATTCGGCTGCCTTTTCATAGGAAGTTTTTGTTATTCATTCGACCAGCACGTATTTCTTTGTTTATTTTCACATTCATCTATCGCTGCTCTATTTCCTTGCCGCGCAATGTTTGCAATTTGTTCTTTTCCGTTTTCGAGTTACAAAACACGAGTGGCTATTCCACCTTTATTTTTGATACTGCCAGTTTTGGAAATACGACAATTCTATTTTGCTAGTGTTATTTCTTTTTTTTTTTCTTGTAGCGCGTACGCAACTTTAGAATAAACATTCTGTTTACGAAAAACAAGTCTGTGTAGAAAGGACAGTTTGTAAAATATCAGATTGGTACAAAGGCTGTTAAATCGTGCGATGCAATTTTCTAATTGTGCAGGGAACTGCGAGTTCGTACTACTTTTGTTTCTCTTTATTGTACCGTTAGAGACGTGTACGAACGATTGATACAATTATCGACAATAAAAAGAAAGCAAAACAGAGTGAAAATAAATTTCTATATAGAGAAAAATTGCTTTGTAATAGTCATACATTTTTAAATACGTTTAAGAAATTTAATACAACATTCTTAAATTACTTAAAGTACAATCTGGATTGTAAATTATAAAAAAATACAGAACATTTTAAATTTTCATTTGAAACGTTGTGCAAATTGATAATGAAACAAATAATAGGAATAGCAGTTTGCAAAGACGTTTAAAGGCTTACAAATTTCGTCGCTCCGCGATATTACACCCCTTAATTCAAAAAGACTCGCCATCAATCTGCATTCGTCAATTTTTTCGCGATTCAAAAAACCGATCCTGTCTAAGCTGGAACGCTGCAAGGATCATACATCATTCAACGTTCCCTATTTTTCTTAGGCCTTCTTTCTATCATTCTTCTTCCTCTGTTTCACGTCTCTGTGTGCGGTTCCATAAGCGTATCGATCTCGCCGCGAAGGTTTGTCATTTTCTCGTGAACCATTATCGCGTCGTACAACTTGTACCTATGGCGTGTTCGCTGTTTGCGATCCCCGTGAGTTCTCAGTCGTTTGCCAGAGTGTGATAGAGGAGCGTTATCGAGAGATAACCAACGTTCGAGGAACAATTTTTAAATGGCACAGCCCACATTTTTACAAATGAGTATTTATATGTAACGAGTATTAAATGGATACTCATTGAAATACTGGAATGAAAGTTTAGTGCAGTCATTATCTATCCTGTTATGAAAGGTGTGAATTATTGATCGTTACTACTGAAATGAACGTTCAATCGCAGTGTATCGGGCTGGAGAGAAAGTATTTTCGGTTTCTAGATTTTAGGCATTTCTGTTTGTAAGCCTACGTGATTGTGACCATTTTTCGACGATCGGTCGTAGGAAAACCCATAATACACGAATGTAGTAGACGAGAAAAAGGTTAACAGTTCGGCTGGATCCTCTGAGAACTTCAAACGGAAGTAATAATAGTACATCCTGACACGTTAAATATTTCTTCTGTATAGTTTAATTTTATCTCAGATACCGCCATCCTTTCGAAATGTTCGTTTTTGTACTCCATGCTAAAATTGACCCCAAACTAACAACTACAAACTGACTTGTACAGAACTTGTTTGTAACCGAACTTAAATGTGGTTGGTATCAAATGTCAAAAGGGGAAAATCATGCCATTTCTATCATGCTGATAGAAATCAGTTTCAAAACAACCAACTGAAAATACTTTCTTGCCAACCCAATACATTTGACCCTTATGAAGTGATACGTGCAGAAATCAGTAGTACGGGTCAACGATTTCCACTACAATACAATTTTTAATTTTACCACCTTAATAAATATCCATTTTGGACTTGCTGCGTACTTTACTATTTATTTACCTAGTTTTAAATGTTTTCTGAATAGTTTTCCACGAAGAAATATAGGGTGTTCCATTTAAAAAAGTCAAAGTGGTCATGAATTTACCGCGAAGCGTAAATTTATTTTATATTTTTATTAAAATTTTGCGTTATCTTCATTTAATATAAAGTAGAGGAGGGTTATGTGCATTTCTTCGTTGCATTGCCCCTTTCTGGGGCCTTCCTTTAAACATTTCGATGGGCCATGATATTAAGGGTGTGCTCGAGGCTCAAAAAGGCATTATTGTACGAACTTTCGGGTTGAGAACAAGTCGAATAAAGTATTCCAACACGTCTGCGTATCGCTTAGCCATCAATTGTATTTAATCATTTTGCAATTTCTTGCAGAAAGAGTTAAAAATTGTGACAACAGTTAGGGCGAGTACCTTATACGTGCGAAGCCAATCGAGTTCAGATCGCGTTAAGATAGCTGTTATGTATTACGCCCTATAGCGACACGTCAAACCATCCCTCTTGCTATAGCTGAAAGAATTTTTTCAAAGATAATCTCTTGCATTCGACGATTGCATCACGATGAAAAGATCTGAACAACGATGTATGCAATTTATTACGACTTTTTTTAAACGCCATCAAGCTGAGTGCATCTGGTTGGTCGAGGAAGGGTTGTACGAACAGTTAGAAAGTTCGAAGTGTTCAATTGATATTCTATATTCCGCGCGCAGCCATGAATTATGCAAAAAATGCGTGCCTCATTTGCGTTCAGTTGTTCGGCTTCGTCAGCGAAGTTCACTGCACAAAACGATCGCAGAGAATGCGCCTTGATTTATTCCTTTGCACAGATGCGCGCGTCAGCTTTCTTCCGGGTTTGTCCTTCCCCTTCACTCGAAAGCCACGAAGGACAGAATCGAAATCGTTCGAGAAGAGTCTTTCTTCTGCAAAGTTCAAACGCGAATGCGAAAAAACAGAACTGCTTGCAATTGTTCGAACGAGAAATATTTTATATCGTTCTGCGACAGTATACATTTTCTTATTTAACAAAAAATCTGTTTTTTAACGTAAAAGTTTAGTAAAAAAAAATAAAGAATATATTGTTGCGTCTTGTGCGTGTCGAGTGGTATACAATGTCTGCAATTTTATATTCTGCGTTTATTTAATTGCCAATTGCCAAATTTTGTATTTGAATTCGACTCCTTCGAATCCTTTGTTTCTCTCAGAGATTTGCAAATTTCAAATTTGTTTCGTTTGAAAAACGAACGGACACTCGCGAGCTGAAGAACATTCGATGGGAAACAGTGTTCGCGATACTCGATTCTAGGAATCGCCGTCCTCAAACACGGAAAACACCGATTTCATCGACGTGTCGCGTGCAACGACGTCGAACGTTGGACGTCGATGACGGATCATCGAGCTGGAAAAATGAAATTCACTTTGACACGTGCCGCGACATCAGATTTTGTCCAGCCGATTGGCAGAATTGCCGTTTGATTCTATTCTGTCTGTGCAATTCTCTAAATCTGTTAAATTTTCGCGAACGTCCATTAATTACACGTTAAATTTATGCGACAACAACGTCGCAATAAATTATAATCGCATACGTACAACGAAGCTGGCATTAAATGTAATAGTTGGTATCTGATGACAATAATAAATCGTACGAATTTAATTTCGAATCTAAATAATTCCAAATAATTATGTAGTTTAGCATATATAACGAACTTGGTAAAATTGTTTAGTGTAACCAGCAGAATTCGCAGATATAGTGTATGTAAATATGCATAGTTGCATTCTCGAGAAACAGCTGAAATGAATTCCGCACGATAAATGTAGAGAAGGGGCAGACTTAATTAACAAGGAAATTCTAAATTAAAATGAACCTCGTAGACTGTGCACTTGTTGTTGGTCCACATTTTGCTCACATACCACTTAGTGTATTTTTTTTCTAAATATTATTATTTATAACATTAAAGAAACCAAAAGTTAAACATTTATCATTCCCTTTGGAATAACAAATAACAAAAGTTAATACCTTTTTGTGCATGGTATGCTCGAAAATATTTATCAATGTAAATGGAAACTTTACAGCTTCATACATTTTCGATAAATGGTAAATTTAAGGCAACATTTCCGAGGAAAAGTTAACCGATGACTCATATTCGCGTCTTCTGCGCTCAAGTGAAGAATTTAACCCTTTAACTGCGGTCACTTTTAGCACATTCGATCGCTCTAAACGCAAAAATTTTATTCTAATTTTTATTTTACCAGTTCTACTATTTAAATATTAGAAAAATATACAATACTCGTCTCTGGCTAGAATTTTAGTACATGGTTTACAAACCACACTCACAGTTAAAGGTTTACGCGTGATTCATCTCCAATGCGTCAAGATACACACCCCTTCGACTTTCTATCGCAAAAACTTCCCCCGCGCAGGGATGCAAAATGCTTGGCAGCGGAGCATCGAAAGATCGGAGCAGCTGATAAAAATTTCTATACGCGTTTGAACGAAACAGATCGGCCGTAGTCTTCCGGTGCTCGTTTCCCACGTGACCCGGGTGAATCACGGGTATCTTCCTTCCGGAAGGCCAGTGGTACCATGCATGGGACCGTGTGTACTCGCAGCTGCTCGTGTTTCGCCTGATACCATCGTGGGACGTCCGTGGCCGGAGAGCAACGCGTGCCTACGTCTTGATGCAACCTCATTACGAAGACATGAAATTGCGATGTTAACGATGCATCGCACGAGTCCGCCACGACAGCTAGGAAAATTCGAATGAATACTGCGTGACGCGTGTTCGTGCGATTAATCGGTCGGGGAATCGAAGTGCGCGTGGTTTTAGAAACGCGTTTGTCGTTCAAGAGCGTCCAAGCACTTATTTTGGGTAAAGCGACTTGACAGAATATTCTGAATTTTAGGTTTAATGTAATTTTTTTAAACTTGTCATGCATTTGTTCATGAGAGAGTAATTGGTATCAGTCGTGACAGAGTGCTTCTTCCAGTGCTTTCATGAACCTTGTTTGAAATAAGTAACATATTTTATGAAAGTGATAACGAAAGTATTAATGAAAGAGCTGACTGAAAAAGTTCTGAATTTATTTATTTTCTTTTTATTTCTTGTATAAATTTGTATTTATTTTGCAATTCTAATTACTATGGATTCTCACACAAAATCTACTGCCTTTATTCCACATAAATAAATCAGTACTCAAAGGGTTAATATTGTTCACAAATTATACATCTTAATATATGGAAACATTAATTAAGTTTCAATATTATTTTAAATTAAAAAGAATTAAAGAAGAATACAAACATTTTGTTATAGTGTAATTGTGGGTTAATGATAATTTAGCTCCCTCCACGAGAGAATAGGTTGGGGAAAAAGAATTAATTGACTAAAATAATTTAGAAAATTAAAAAAGTATTAAATTTTGAATGTATTTGATGCAATTTTAGTATCTCAGGAAGAAGTAACAGAAAATAATAGTAAGAATATATTTCATTTACTAAATTTTGCTCTACTTTTTCATTTGTTAATACAAATTTACAGAAAAATTTTGATTAACGAGTTGTTCATCGCTTCAAATAGAATCCAATTTCGGTTGTTTTTCATTCCTCGAAAATTTCCAAATAAATTCACATCCAAGATATAAACCTGTTCTCTTAAAATGAAACAGTCATACGATAAATTCACGCTATTTGCAATGAAACTTTATTACAAACTCGAAGCTGATGCGTCCCCGTACAATCGAATCGTTCTCATCGATTTGTTGTTAATAATGTGATAACCGTTTCCCATTTTTACGATTTTCCATTGTAAAGGCGATTTAAATACGAGTCACAAATCGAAACGTGACCACTTCAGCCGAGTATCGTCGGATACGTTGAACTTTGCTCAACATTGATAACAATTATACCAATAACAAACTCTTATTCCCCTTATTCTCTAATTGACTTTTCTCTAACTGACTCCAGATTGTTCTCTTCGTATTATTCATAGCATTTCACTTTATCTCTGTCCACTAACAATTATTTCATACGAAAAACATAGTCGATATCAAGTATACAAAACAGGCATTCTCGAAATTATAATTTGGCGTATGGTTTGTGGTTTCGTCTACTCATCTTAGAGTGACATAGACCAAACTCAAGGCAGGAAACGCGAGCAAAGGAAACTTCCTCAAGAGGGCCACGCTTAACCGTGTCTTCAAAGGCAGTCAACATCCGGTTTCAGAAGAAGCAACGTTAGCGCTTAGAAACAAATGAAGAGTAAAGATATCGCAATAAAATTAAAATGATTTGTAAATTACTGTAATCCCAAATAAGTGAAAAATTCAAGATCAAACTAAAATCGACGAAATTGTATTTCATGCTCTGAACACTCGTCGTTCTTAAAGAAATGTTTTCGAAAGCAGTTTCGATAGCCGTTTGCAGCGATACGGTCCTTTGTAATTGTAACGCGTTACTTGCGCAAAACAGCTTCGGTGTTCAAGACCGCGTAAAGGTGTAAATACCTCGCGAATATGCGAATCCGTTAATGGGGCGTCGTTGAAACTTCGTTTGGGGATTTAAAGTTCCTTTACCGAACGACTTGAAAATTCGAAAGGGCGCTCAGAGCTAGAAAGTTGCGAGCCAGTGTACAGGGGTTGGTTCGCGCAATTAACGGCGATAACTTTCCGCTGCTTTTAATCGCAACCGTGCAATTCGGAAGCAGTACTACCTTCGTACAATGTCACACTGTATACTGGTCTACGAAAATATTTATCAATGCCATTTATCCGTGTCGAGCCTCATTTTGTCGAAATTATATCAAACGTATCGCAATTGTCGGTGCAGAGAATGTAATTTAAATAATGAGAAGTAGCTTGTTAATTCGATAATAGAAAGGATTGAGCGACTGGTTTGAAATATTACAGAAATTCTATCGAATCGGGTCGTCAATACGAAAACAATTGTCCGACGATCAATCTAAGGAGATAATGAAAAGAAATTGCCACGTTATTAGGGTGAAATAAGAAATTCAATACGGCTGAATAGCTTGGGAGGAATTACCTAACGAAATGAGTCGGTCGAGACTGGGACCGAAATTACTCGAGACAATTTTCTGCAATTTCTTCGTGGACATTTCCGGGCGAAAATTGTAATTTCTTTGCGGGGCCTCCCCCGCGAACTTTGATCGGGACGGCGCTGAAATTACAACGCGACGAGAGGCGGGGATAATTTCATTTGACTGAGAAAACCTGAGCTAAACCTTTTTATTCTCAGGGACGAAATTTTCATTCGAAACAATCCCTGCCTTATACGTAAATACCGCGAGCGTAGAAACTGCTTATTAAATGGAATGCCTCGCAGAATTTGTCCCGACTTAAAAACGTGAGAATAGAGGAAAAATATATTTTACAAAATTTTAATTAAAACCATGACATTAGTTAACGGTATTAACACGAAATAGATAATTTAGTAATTTTTCTTTAACCCACTTAATCTCGTTTCTGTAAATGTAAAATATCTATAAAGTACTACGCTTTTATAAAATTCGCAATTAAAGGTTGAAACGAAATGATAGAGAGATACATAGAAAATTTTTTAATTGGAATTTTCGAAATGTAATTTATGTATAATTTCAAGGGATGAAGAACATGGAATGTAAAATGCAATTTTAATTAAGGGAGATAACGTCGATAATTATATTAATAGTAATTTCTGTAAATATAAAATATTCGTTAACAATGCACTAGAACCACGATTGATTACAATATAATTAGCTGTGCACTGAAAACAATTGAACGACTATTTCTAACACGTGGACGAACGTCTTTCGCTATAAAATTTTATAGCAATTTTAGGGAACTACGAAGTAAAGTAGAAAACTTTTGTTTCACTTCCGAATGGGACGTTGTTCCACTCTCCTAGATTCAATTAAACGAATGGTAAAATCATTTCGATAGAAAAGTTTTGATGCATTACCACCAGCCAGACCTCACTGCACGTCGAACAATCCACTTGCAACGTTATCGAATGCTCCAATCAATTCGTAATCGTTTTTTCATGACTTTTATCTCGCTGCAACGGCGCTTCTATCAATTCATTCCTATTTGGAGGGCAGCCCTCGACTTTTTGTCAATTTATTGGGTACTCCAATTATTTCTCGTTTAATCTTCGACGATAATAGTTTGGCGATTTGCAAGCCCGATAGAGAACTGTGAAAATTGATGTGGCATTTGCATTATGGAATATACGTAGATCGTAGATATCGCAATATCATTAAAACGATTTATAAACTACTGTAACGCAAAATAAGTGAAATGAAATACAATTTAGCTACCGTCAATCTTCTGACGATGCTAGTTTTTATTATGGATAATGACATACCTTATGATAAACGTTTATTTGATTGATTAATGTTATTCTTTTATTTAATATGCGATTGTATCATAATATAGCATTTTTGAACGTAATATAATTGTTGCATTTACAATTAAAAGGCAATTTGAACGCGTGTTAAATTTCTTATAAATTTCCTCAAATATTCAGCCATAAATAATAAATATGCACAGCTACTATAATTTATATTGCATCCATAATTATTGTAATCATCAGTAGTATCTAGTTACTATGTCTAAGAACGTTTAATCCACGTACAAATTACAATAATCTGATATATTAGCGAGTTTTCGATAAATACATTCGTAAAGGGATGATTTGGCGTCCGTATTAGCCAGCAATGTTTAATTTCCTCTTTCATCGAGCACTTCGACGCGTGACAGACCAAATATCAACTGTGCAGCATTACGCGAGACATTACGGATATACAGTTACCCTATTGATTTATGAACACCCCCGTGTTTCAGCACCCAACGGTCGTTTTCACGCGTATTAAAGCGAATAAAAGGAAAGATCGAAGGCAGGGATTCTGGCGTAATAAAAAGAGTAAAAACTTGAGAACGTTTTTTACCTCGCCAGCACGTGTACTGAAAGTTTCGAGTCCTGTACAGCGTACGAAAGAATCGAGAAGTGGGCGAGGATGAAGATGATAAATGGAAGAGGGGGATGAAAATACAAAGTACCCACACAGGGCAATGAGAAAGTTTCGAATTACATACACAAAAAGAATAGACAAATACTTATGTCAAGCAAACGTACGAGTATCGAATAGCCGAGAGTAGAAAAAGGAACAAGAATCCAACGTGTGACGAAACGAGAAAGGGGGTGCAAGGAGAAGAAACAGACGAACGAAAGCAACTATAAAATAACTATCAGAGGCAATGGGAAAATTGGAATAAACGAGGGTGAAAATGACAAACAATGGAGTCAAGGAAGAGTGAAGCAAAGGGAAGAAGCGAGTGGCGAAGCGTGTCGTCTAAAGGACGACAGAGGGTGAGCGAGAGTGACCCCGCGTCGAGTGAAACCGGAAGGTGAAGAAGGGGACGTGAGCTGGCGGCCTCTCGTCGAGCAAGACTTCGCATGAGAGGCAATAAAAGGAAGTTCATCGCGTTCGTTTTCCTTGGCCGATCGTTTCCACTTAATAACCTTTTGCTTTATCCACAATGGCGGCTGCTCGATTAACTTTCAAGACACTATCCCCTGGCGGACAGCGCAGGACGATTTTTGCTCGTCTTTCGGCCGAGTGCATCACGTACAGCGGATATCTGCCGGACGTGCGCTACGTTGCCGTTATTAAACAGAAAAGTAATATGAACATGTCGCGAGCAGGCAGCCGAAACGAACTTCTTTTAGTCTCAGTGGACGTGGATCCTCTGAAACGCGCGGTTCAGAAAATAATAACCACTACAGCGTGTCCGTAACTCGCTCATAAACCGTGTTTCAGGTGTTTACCTCTCGATATTGAATCCAAAGAAATTTCTACGATTTTCCTATTTCATTGCGAATGATACGGGAATGAAAATCGAGGAGGATAACAGTTAATATTACGTTCCTTGATGCGAAATAAATTTGATCGCCAATTGGCTTAATTAATTGGAACCAGCAAAAAGTCGTCCAACCGAGCGACCATAATTACTCCGCGACGGAGTAATCGGATCGCCATCAGCGGCAGATGTATAATACCATTCACACCGAGCCGCGTTAATAATCACATTATAATTACTTGGCGAACGGGCTACATTTATTCGCGCGCGAAATATTTTATTAGCTTAATCGCACGGGATAGATCGTTCAATTATGCGCCGTAATTTCCACTACAATAGCTCGTCGCACCGCTTCGACCGCGCATCCGATCAAACTTTCATCGATTCGCCGCCGTTCAAGTCCCGCGCCGATCTATTTTCTTGTAAGCACAATTTACGCGCGACGTGCAATTAACACGCGGTAAGGTTACTCAATTCTAAGGTGTCCGTCGTTCTTCTCATGCGTGTCAGGTGTCTATTTTTGTCCAACTTGAAAGCATCTCGCGTTTTATTTTTTTTTAAACCAAAGGTTCGCTCTTGGAAAATGTGCAGACGCAGTCTGGCTTTCGGATGCAGAGTAATTAAACGCGCTGGGAATTTTCTTGTCATATGCACGCGCAAAGCAAAACGAAAAATGTACAAAATTCCAGTTACAAGAGAATAACGATTAACGTTGATTTATTTATGAATTAAATTTGGATTAATTTGAGTTAGATTTTTGTTCGCATTCGTTTGTATCATTTAAGAGAGGAACAGATTTTTAACCCTTGCGCAGCGCACAGTATTGCTTCTGAAAAGACTGCTAAAGATTCCTCCTCTGTCTGTCTTCAATCAACCGCGTCAATTTTATCGTTCAAGCTCACGTTTAACCGAAGTTGTCACCAAAAATGTATCTCCCCTTCGGCTCCATAAATCCGTACGCAATGATTTCAGTTTCGGCTCACGTTCGCATAATTTTTCGTCGCGTCGCGTCCTTGTCCGAGGGACTTTCTCGCGCTGAAAGGTGCGCCGCCGGATATCGTTTCCTGTACGAACGTAAATCGAGAGAAAGAATTTCACTAGACTAGTGGAGAATTTCGACAGAATTTCGTGGGGATTTAAACGCCGCCAGTAACATAGAAAAAGTTTATGATTATTAAACGTCGTAACATTTCTCGCCCCCGCCATCATTTTCACCCCTTAACTGCTTCCGCTAGCAATCTTTGGGAAACGCATCTCAGCTAACATTTCGAGAATTATTAGAAATCGAGTGATTACGTAAATTAATGAATTTGTATTTTTTATTCTTCGAAATAAGTAGATTCTCGCAAACCTTTTTATGCGGTCGTATTCGTAATTTCAAATAATTATATTTTATATTTTTTATATTTTTCACAAAATTGTATCTAAAATTAGGAAATGTAAAAAAGGTAATAATTTTTAATACACTCGTTTTGTTATTTCCTCACAAATTCAAAGCTCGAGTAAATTAAACTGCATTGTAGTTCGTTGGAGGTTGAAAAAAAAATAGCAGTTCTTAACGTTCGCTCGCGTTTCACGAGTTGGATCGTAAGCCGGTTATCTCGTTCGGGATATCCGGGTGGCTGGCGCCCATAGATGGAAGAACTTTTATTCTCGACTGTCCCTTTCACACGGAAGCGGCGTTCGTGTTCATCAGCAGCTCCGCGCGCTTCGAACGTAATTAAAATCGCCTCGCGTCGCACGCGTCTACCGATAGGTGTAATCAATTTTTCGATATCTCGCGGGCGAGCGTTCGCGGCCGCGTCGCGGCGACAAATCGATTCGGCCGTTTAATTATTCGCGCCATTTCAATGGATATCGGCGGGGATGCCGCGAGAAATCGCGTGGAAGCTGCGACCATTCGACCCCGCCTTCTGTCTCAAATTAATCGTCGATGATCAAACGACTGACTTCAAAAATATGAAATATGTCTGTGCAGAATTTTGCGATACGCTTCCTCTTTTTTTTTTTTATTATCGCTTTACTATCGCTTTCTGTTCTTGTCACGTTGTATTTGGATCAAAATAGTCCGTCTCTAGCGATTATAGACGAGTGAAGGTATCAAAGAAATGCTGGTTTAAAAATGTTTATTTGCAAGCAAAATCTGTTTCTATACATATTTGTTTTTCTGATTTCTTTTTTCTAGTTATCTATGTAGCTTGAATTTTTGTACGTATTTACCCTCTTTCTTTGCGCAACAGTATAACTCTTTTATCTTTTATAAGCGGAATTTTATCCTCTTCTAATTCATAAATCACACGATAATTAGAGATTCTCTTTTGATTATGAGATCCTCTCTTCTCGTCCTAATCTACACATACGTTCATATTACGCACTTAATTCCTTAATCATCTCATAAGCTGATAATGTTAATCTCAATTAAAATTCTCGATTAATTACAGCAGTATGTGACCAGACAGTGTAACCAGATTCTAGTCTGACGAAGTTCAGGATAATTAATTTAATTTAATTAACGCGCATATCGTTACAGTAGATACAAAAAATTCGAAGAGACAGAGAGAGAGAGAGAGAGTTTCGTGAACGTAACACACCTCTCTCACCACGCTACGTTCAGCTGATTAATTTTGTTTGCCTCGAGATGGCCGATTACGGAATTACATTCCAGCAGCCTAATTCCATTGGCCGCGGTCGCGAGGTGGTAACAAATTAATTACGATCGCGTTGAAACCGCGACAAGCATCGCGGCTGCCCGATAAAGCACGCTGAAAACTAGCGTGCCGTGGGCTAACCGGGAGCAACGGAGAACGGAAGGCGGAAAAAAGCGGAAAAGAGATGTTTGCTGGAATCGCGGCGCGGCCCGTAATCTCTTTAATGGCCTCACGATTCGTTGGTACCGTGGAACAGAAATTTATCGCAATAAATCATGCCCTGCCACGATGGGAAATGGCAAATAAAAACTGCCCCTGTATAATAGAATTTTGTTTATCGTACGAAAAATATTCCTCCTAAGTATTCACCAATTTCGCGGTACTATTTGTTGACACCGTTTGATGTTATGGTATTTCATGTCGATATTTATTGAATTATAGGTAAAAATAGAATTCTTTGTAGTCTTTAACTTTATTCTTAAGCTTTGAAGGCACTTCCGCACGTTTTGAAAGCTCTACTAATTGCGAGGACTCCGCATAGAAATTTGGGGTCCTCCGTCTTAAAGAAATTGACGACGCAAAGTCTACACGTACTTTTTCTTTCAGTCCTTTAGGTATGAACAATTGGAGGTTCACTCGAGTCAATAGATTTCTTTCAATCTTAATATATCCAAGATTCAATTTCTTGACACAAGATTCATTTTTCTGTCTACGTTGACATGTCCAAATAATCCAAACGCAGTGCTGCTAATCCATCCTTCACCCTCTTCGAGACGCAAAAAGAAAAGAAAAAGCAAAGGAACAGTTCGACCTTTCGCCAGAAACGATTCATCCCGCAATCAGATCTCATTAATTATTTTTAGCTAATCGTTCGGTTAATTAGGATGGAGATAAAAACGATAGATCGTTTCGATACGCCTTAATGGAAGTTGTCACGCGACGTTCCTTCGAACGCACCGCCGGAAGCGTGCATGCAACCGATTCCATTTCACCAACCGCCCGCTCGTACGCCTGTCGAACGATCACTAAAAAGGCAACGCACCCGTGGAACGTTTCGAATCGTCCCTCGTGTTTCGAAATAAATCCCGTTCTGTTGCATAAAACGCCAGCGTATTTTCGTGAAGTCGAATCGACACGCGGTTGTTTAGGTTTAAATGCGCGAAAGGGGTGGAAACGGGGCGAGGCGCGTCGGACAGTTTGCCATACGCGCGGGAAAAACACGTAAACGCTTTAGCATTTTCATGGTCCTTTGTTTTCTGTATTTTGTAATTTTTACTGTGCATTTTCTCAGTCTTTAGACTCGAAGCATTCGATATATTATCGATATTGTTATCTCTATTTTTATATCGTTCACATTTTTTCTAGCTTGCAGAGATTTCATTTTTTATGTTGTTGTTTTATTTCATGCATTTTAATTTGCTTCAGTTTATAATAAAGTAAAGAATAAAAAGAGTTTTATCATACCCTTGTTTACTTAAATTTTTAGTACTTTATATCTTGCTAGTTTTCTGTAACTGGAATATTCTAATTAATTAAGAAATACAGTTATTCTTAAATAAGAATTCTTCATATTATATACGGCTAGAATGTTAAACAAATAATTCGCCTTCTTAAAAACCTACAATAGTTTCTCTTATTTTCTATTTACAATTTTCATATCAGTATAAAATGAAAAATATCTTTGATTACGAAACTCTATCCTTCTGTCGTAAAGAATTCAGGAAAAATATTTCCCAAGTACAATTACAATCGACACTCACGGTATCATTCTTATAATTAATAACTTAAAAATATATGTTCTTTGACAAGTCATGAAATTCGCCATTAGTCGACGAATGGTTTGGCAATTAGGCGGAATCATTTAACATAGAATCGTTTATTATTAATGATCCTATAAGTTCACGAACGTTAAGGAGGATCAATAATAGATTCTTCTTGGCTCGATCAGCAGTTGACTGCGTTAGCTAAAACGGAGAATGTTTCATTAACGAATGAGATATGTGAGGAGAATTATCGTACCCTCTCACGGTGCAACTGAAACATTAAAAAGCTCCTGATAGAAGCGACTCGACTATCTATCCAACTGAATTTTTTATCGAATTCTGGTTTTTCAGCCTGGACGTTGATGGATTTAAATTCTTTCTTCATATTGGGAGTCGAATGAGAACGTTGAATACTGGTTTTTTATTTTTAATCTTCTTTTGGGCTATCTAGCTTTCCTTAACAATTTAACTTTTAGTAGTAATATTATTATTTACTGAGAATCATAAAATGCACGAAGATATTAATGTTTACTGAAGATTATATATATTTAATTTCAAGCTTTTAGAAAATCTGATTTTCAATTCTGCATATTATAATTTTATTAAAATTAAAAATGTGAGACAAATATATAATACTGATTTCGCTTTGAATGTGAAATTAAAATATAAAATTAATAAGTAGAATTTACGTTGTTTCAATGTTCGAATTATAAATTAACGTAGTACGCTCGCGTAAATTTATTTTCTTCCGGCAATCTGTTATAAAACATTTTTGTTCGTATATAATACACAAAAGAGGCTCCATGCAACTGTTTTAAATATTTTTTACCAACTCTTCTCTTCTCTTTAAATAAATTTACTTGGACGGATTTCTTCGTGGACTTCGCGTTGGAAATTAAACTAAATATTTGCACACCTGGTTTCCACGTTACTATCGATCTATCAAAGTCTTCCCTTGTGTGCTTTACGTTAAGAAACTCCTTTGTTTTCGGCATTTCATGCTATAACTGCGAAAAAGGGTCACTGTTCTTTGTTTGGAGAGGCAATTCACGATTGAAAGTACAAACTAAAGGCAACCAGCTTCGTACACACTGTTGTACAATACAATTTTCAATATCTATTTGCATTTCCTGATTCGATACATTTTAATTCTGTTTCCTCCGCTTCTTCTTTTTCCCTTAATGAAATATGCAAACATATACAGGTTATTCTGTTCATAAATTATGAAATTTCAAGCTTTATATTCGAAAAATGGCCGGTGAAAACATTTTGCCAGCGAAAAGGAAACGTGAAAACGCTTGGAATTAGAATGCGTACAAAAGAATGAAAAAGGGGGCGACTGCGATAAAAAATTGCAAGTCAATTGTTATTTCGTATCAGGTTTACAAAGAGTTAACTGCATTTTACGCATGGTGGTTTACAATCTGCCAATAAAAAAAGAAAAAAAAGGCAATGAAACCATCGCACACTGAACGAATATCCTCAGTCGACTCAATTTCAGTTTGTATCACTGTCGCATTGGGACCCTCTATTATATTACAATATATTCCGAAACGGACTAACTCGATTACCAAGCCCTGATTGCACCGTAAACCAATTTGAGTGAATTTATTTTCTGCACGTCACTGCGAACATTTAATTACGTTAATGGACCGATGGTTTCCTGTCTTTTCTCCGATTCACCGCCTTTTTCTGCGTTTATGCATCCGCATTGTGCAGTGGCAACCAATTCATTACGCCGCGATCCTCCCTTCAGCTTGGATTACTGTGTGTGTAATCGATTGAAAAATACCAGAGTGATTGCGCGTGCCAATTCAATCGTTTGCCAATACTTCATATATATTTGAGCATAATGATGTAATAAAACATTCAAAAATCATAAATTGACAGACATAATTTTGAAATCTGTATATTTTATGCGTGCGTAATAAAAATGTCTATTTTTATTGATGCACATCGCTACGTATTATATTATTAACACTTTGCGTTCGAGAGGCGACTCTCGGTAGTTACGATGTTTCACGCGACAACTCGAACTTTTTCCCGACCAATTTTAAGTTTTGAAACCCTACATGAATCGATCTCAGAACTGAACTCAGCTCGAACGAAGGTGAATTTGATTTTGAACTGTTGAGAAACGAAATCGATTGTATTCATAAAGAAAATAATGACAGAGAAAATGAAAGCAGCGATGGGATCAGAGACATAGTATTAAATGTGAGAAATACGAAACTTAGACAGTGATGCCTCGCAAGACTGTAATAATTCAGAATGGACACTGCGATGAATCTAACGAAATACCATCAAGACTAAAATTTGTATTTGGTGAAATAAAAATAAGACAATTTGTACCTAAAATTATGTTATATTATCTAGAAGACGCTCGTCGCATACGCGTCGAAAAAGTCGTCGAGCGTGAAGGAGTGAATACAGAAAAACTGGAATAAGAGAAATTCAAAACAAAATGCAGTTACCATTGAAGTAGTTCTGAAATATCGTCTGCCAGCAAGCTGTCTGACTTGCCTCGCGGCTGTTCCACTAGCAAAGACCGCGGTTACACCGAACTCGCGACCCTTCCGCTAGCAATTACCTAGTCGCGTCGCATCGTTCATCTGTTGGAACCGTGGATCCCCCTTGGGAGGTCATAAAACTTCGCGAAACAGACTGCACAGTTGATTATTGCTGATTAATGGACGACTATGAACGTCGCGCGACATCGCGGCTGGCGGCGGAGGCGGCGAAGAATCGCTGGAGAAGAAGGTGTTGCGTTTCGTCCGAATGATTTATTGCTTCGCGCTGTTTAAAGCAGTGACCGGTATTTTTGTCGCGCCCGGTACGAATTGCTTTCAGATTTGTCGCGATGAATATTAATCGGCTGGATTTTCATTAGAAAATTTTCGTCGCGCCTTGGGCGACGTTGTTTTTGTAGGCTCCAAGATTATGGAGATCCGTCCTGGTCGCGAGAGACGACGACGGGTGTTTGCAATTTAAATAAAACGGATTCATTCATCGAGCTGCAGGCAGAAGTGTTCCAATTTATGCTACGATAGAGCTGCTCCGTGTATACGAGCTATTAAATGGAGAGACATAGATGCGAGAGAGCAGAGATAATCCAAGCGCTGTTGATCGACCGCCATTTTGTGAATGCAAGTAGCCAGAGGCGCGGAGGCGCCATTGGTTTCACTCTTTAAATATTTCTCTTCCCTTTCTCTCACTCGCTACATATAACAGCATCATAATTACACTATTATGTATTAAAGATTTCTGATAGAAAATTAATGTTCGAATTTATCCCAAAATTAAGGATATCATTTCTTTTCGAAGCGCGTAACTTTCGAGAAAGCGATGATGCAGTGATTTTCTATCAGAAATGTTTAATTTACGATACACACTTCTTTCTAAATTGTTTTAATATTTATCAAACTTGAATACAGATACTTTTAATTTATTATTAATAATAATATCAAATTATTATTAATACATTTAGGAAGAAGCGTGTACCGTAAATTGAACATTTCTGGCAAAAGATCACTGCATCACCGCTTCCTCGAAATTTACACTGTTCGAACAGAAATGATATCCGTTAATTGAAAGTAACCGTGGCCACCAAACGCCTGAACAGCCTAAGTAAACAGCACTTCGTTCGGGTAACACCCAGCCGGTTTCATTTCCGTGAAAAATGCGACAACGTCGTCGGAAGTGGCAGTCGAGAATCGATCGATTTGTAATTTGCAGGTGCACTCTGCATTGTCCACGCTGCAACCTGTCATTCTCCTCACCCCCTTCGATTCTTGTTTCCAGCCGCGGCTGGCCTACGTTCAAACAGTCGCAGAAGTTCGTAGCACCGATCGAAGTTGGTGCTCGCTCGCGATCTCGCGAACGTCGAACGTCCGCGCAACATTCCGCCGATTATTTTCAATCGACCGATGTAAATTATTTCGTGACATTATCGCGGAAACGATCGCTCGTTACGTCGTTCACATTCCATAATACGTTTATCGCGTTTATCTCCGTTTGGCCGCTTCCATTTATCATTGCCTGGCGATTAGCGCGCGCGCGGCCGATTTTCGATTCCCATTTTCGCCGATGAAGCGGCCGGAACGCGATTAACGAAATCGAGAGGTTATGCTTTATGAATTGCGACAAACTGGCGGAAATGTTCGCATTTCGGAAGTGAAAAGCTGCTCGTGATAATGCCAACGATTTCTGTTGAAACACTCGCGGTTCGCGTTTTGTTATTAACATGTTTTATCCGCATTCCAGATCACTGTAATACTTCTATTCAGTTTATTATTATTGTAATAGAAGAGTCACGTTTCGCATTAAAATTTGGGAACAACAAGAGTTCTATTTTAATGTAACAGAGTTGTTCGAAACTCCGTCTGACTCCATCAGAGTTATCAAGGATCAATGTTAGAAACACAGAAAATAAAAGTTTTACCAACTATTGCAAGAAAACCAAAACTTCATTACTTATTTATTAAATTAATAATTATTTTTCTTGCGCACACGCTTACTTTTCTTTTCGAAATCCTTCAAATGGGACTCTTATTTTCGAACAGAGGCTAGTAATTCCTAGAAACAAGTTTTTCCATAATTCAAAGAATCTCTCTGTAGAAGGTATCTCTCACAATACTCTACACTCTTCATAATTTATATTTGATCGCAGTTCCCCCGACGGAATTTATTCTAAAACCGTCGAGTCCTCAATATTAGGGTTTGAGGGACATTAAAAGCAAATATAATAAAAGTTTTACCAACTATTACAAACAAACCAAAACTTCATTACTTATTTATTAAATTAATAATTTTTTTCTTGCGCATACGCTTACTTTTCCTTTCGAAATCCTCCAAATGGGACTCTTACTTTCAGACAGAGGCTAGTAATTCCTAGAAACAAGTTTTTCCATAATTCAAAGAATCTCTCTGTAGAAGGTATCTCTCACAATACTCTACACTCTTCATAATTTATATTTGATCGCAGTTCCCTCGACGGAATTCATTCTAAAACCGTCGAGTCCGTCACGCATAGATCATCAGAGTGCAACTAGGGTGCCCTTCCGGCTGACTCCATCAATTCCGGAAAACGAGTGACACCAGCGCCAAGGCGCGCTCTGCTCGCCTCGCACGTATTCCATTCCAGCCAGGAGGAAACGAAATAGCCCCAGGTGCGCGGTGATTTTGAAAATTTGCGACACGGCAGCCAAGGCAGGCGGGGATCGATCAGCCGTTCCACGAACGAACTTTACAACCGCCGCCATTCTCGCGTACAATCAGCCGCCGTATCACCATTCTCGGCTTGTTCTAATCGCGGCGTCCAATTCGAATCGTGATCCCAGCGAAAATACGGAAGAGGCGCACCCATCGAAATCCATGCGACGGTTATTGGAGACGAGCCAAAGGTTAACGGCGTCGTAGAACGGAATTCCAACGAGATTGAATAAACAAATAGCCGGGGTGGTCCGCGGCTGGACCCCGTCGTCCGTTAAGTGCGGCTCGGTGAAAATGATCGAACCGTTTGGTAGATTGGTGGAATTAATGGGGCCTGCGGCCTGGTCGAATGGAAACTTTATGGAACGGGGCCGTTTAAGAGTCGTAACTCAGAACGGATTACAGGGAATATCGGCTGGTATTAGGTTCTTTACGCGAGGCGCCTGGGATGATTCCGCAGCCATCCAGTGTGCAAAGTTTGGCGGTTTAATGGAATGTTCGAGGCACGTATGATCGATCCGCAGCCTCTCGGGAGTTGGATTAGGATCGCTCGTATATCTTTTTTACAACAGCAGTCTCGATTCTCACTCCACTTTACACTTCCAGTAAAAATGAAAGGTCTGAATGTAACTGAGTAAGAAATTTTGTCAACTATTAAAATAGTTAAATTAATTCTAGGATTTAAGTTGGATGAGTGATAATAAATAATGTAGAATGTTCTTTAATTTATTATTATATGGTATATGTGTAATGCGTATTTTAGTTGTCAATAAAATTTGAGGTATTTTTATTAATCGAAACACGTATCGCGGGTATAAATTCATTCGAGGCTCTGGTTCCACTTCACTTCCAGTAAAAATGAAGCGTCTGAATGTAATTCAATAAGAAATTTTGTTAACTATTAAAATAGTTAAATTAGTTCCAGGATTTAAGTTGAAAGAGTAATAATAAATAATGTAGAATTTAATTTAATTTATTATTATATGGTATATGTGTAATGCGTATTTTAGTTGTTAATAAAATTTGAGGCGCTTGCATTTTTATTAATCGAAACACGTATCCGCGGGTATAAATTCACTCGAGGCTCTGGTTCCACTTCACTTTACGACCCGATTGATATTTCGATTTTATTTGTTTATTGATTTCACCGCTTAATGGTCCTCGCGTTCTAAAATATCGATACCAGTTGCATAGAGGGCGGCTCGTTGAATTATGTATCTTGCTGGACGGGCAGCAGTGCTTTAACAATGCATGTCGTTGAAGCATTTCTACCGTTACAACTTGTCAGCCGTATTTTTAGCCCCTTCCTGAAATTGAAACGGTCGAATAACTCTGCTGTTTATATTTGACAGTCCTGCCGTGCATTTTATGCTCCCGCGTGGCATACGTTTTCTTTTTCAGTACTTGTTGTTTCTAATATATTTTCCAACTCTAAACATCGTCGAATAAAATTCTTCAAGCGAGATCGACCAACCCCCAGAAACTCAACATCGCTGAACTCTAATTTATTATGCTCCATATCAACGAACAACTTTCCTTTTTGCGAACAAAATGTTCACAAATCTTACGTTACAATCTGAAATTTTCTTTGAGAAAAGCCAATAGCGCAAAGATTGGCAAGAATAATATTTACGTTACAACTTAATCCTGTCGTTGATACAACCGCACCCTCGCAATTAATGTGAAATATACGACGCGGAGCAGGTCAGAGCTTACTTTGCTCTTTTGTCGTGTTACGGACGCTATAGTGGACCGCGTGACAGGCCTCTGTGCCCGTTTGATTAATTTAGAGGGCAAGGGAAGCCCAAGTGTACACTATCAGGAGATTCTCATAGCGCCCCTCTTCACAGTGCCTCATAGCGTCTCTAGACGCCACTAGATTGCTCCTACCATGGAATGCACGGACATGTCACTTCACTTTGGTGTGCCTCTGTATGTGCTGGAGAACCGAGAGCAAAGTGCTCGCGATGCGTAGAGCTGAAAAATGCTGTTGAGAGCAACGCGAGTGTGCTCGATTGTAGCTCCTTTGGATCCATCCTCTCTTGGCGCAGTCGAAGCGTTTTCACGCTAACGATTTTTTTTTGTCGATCGTTGCAGACGCGAGTAGCGATCTCGTCCAGTCGAACGCGATTGCGTTTTCTAAGGTGAAAAGCTTGCTCCTCGTCGGAAAGTCCATCGACTGTATGGAGCCGATGCTATCGTTTGAAAATCGTCAGCGTGATACTGCTCTTGCACTGTCAGGTTATACGTATTTTCATTATCGGCAACGAATCGAATTCCGTAGCACCATTCACGCGATAAACTCGAATGCAATCTGGCAATATCTGGAAACGTCACTGGTGGACGGAACTTTTTCAGTTTTGTATAAGCTGGGCTATATCTGATGCGGGGCTGTACGTTCGCGAGTTACGCGTTAAATAGAGATGGAAATTCAGAATTAGAATGTATATTGGTTACGCGGTAAGAAAAGCTCGATTTATTGAGATTAAAAGATGTGTATGCGTTCACAATGAATTATGTATGAGAGCACAACTCTTCTGACAACGTAACGACGCGCATTCGACGTTCACCTTCGACTCTCCATTCAACACTGCCCTTCGACAGGGAGAAACCCTTGGAGCTAAAAAAGGTTCTCCCGCCATACTCTTTTAAACAGGGGTAGCCAAATCGTGGCGCATTGCATTCTTACGCCAAACTATTCTTTCGAAGCAGGCGTCGTAACTGAATCCATCTTCATATTTCCAACACTTGACTATTCTCCGTTCGTACAATCATTTTAACAATTCACAATTGTAGGATACGAACAGTGTGTACGTACGAGAGTGAGAGTAACTCCCTTTATTCCCTTAAGCGAAGCAGATGCTACTCCTACCCCTATTTTCCAACCCCAACCGTGAACGTAAGAAGATAAGAAAGGTGCTTGAGTTGCATGGCGCGTCTGAACTCATCCGTGAAAAAAACTGGCGTATCTTGTGCAAAAGGTTGACCATCTCTGCCTCAAAACATTGATTATGCATCCAACAGCTACCCCCTGGTTGCGTCTGACTTTCGTCCGTCGTCGGTTTCCCTTTCATTACCTTCCTCCTGCTCTTTAAACTGCGTACAATTTACTTCTTTTGCATTTAAGCTGTTCTAAAACTGCGATACCAGAGCAATGATATTAATTATGAAATGCATTAGATTGCAGAGAGTAGTTCTAACTAGCAACGTTCTCCGATACGAGTTTCACCGCTTCAGGGGTTAAGTCCTCCGCAGCCGTTAGATCTCCTATTCCCAAAGGACTCGACGTATTAAAATTCGTCCCAGCGTGAACGAAATCGTGTTCGTTTCGCGGAGCACTCAAATCGAGTATCGATTCACCGCAAGCTTTTCGTATTCACCAGCGCTCGCAGGACCTACCCTTCTTCGCCGTCGTCCCGAAGACCTCGCCGACTGTCGCGTTTTGATATATGACACCGAACAGATGGGCTTCCGAGCTGGAAGGAATTTCGACTCACGTTCGGGGAGTTTCCATGTTAACGTTTCACCCCTTGCGATTCGTGGCCCAGTTTCCTCTCTACGTGCCCTCACCCTCTTTATGGTTAAATAATTAGGTTTTTAGTAACGCGTGTAATTAGAGCGCCGTGAATTTAACGAGATATATCCCCGCGCGTTTCACGTGCCAAAGGATTAATTGCTGCTCCAAAAGGTTCTCGGAAATAAAGCTTTAACGTATCGCGTTTATTTACTTTATCTTCCATAATATAAATTTTAGTTAGCGCTGGAGTATGCTCGAGCTCTCCTTGGTCCTACAAATCCTTTGTCCAAATACAACTCGTTGTCCACGGAGAATTTTGAATACCAGAAGCCTCCCACATTTGGCGAATGGCTCTGTGATTTGCTTTGCAGGTCGCTAAATGCGTTCTTCACGAATTATCCTTGCGGTCAAGGTTCGCGGTGCGTCAAACAGTAACAGGTTGCCCATCACTCCTCGAAAGGGCAAACAATTCTGCAACCAGAAACGTCAGCCTTTTTCCTCGATGTCCTCGAAACTAAAGGAACCACCCCTCCCTCTTCGCGTTCATTCAGTCACGCGCGAATCCCCGTTCTCTCGAGCTTCGTCCGCAAGAAGGCTTTATCACAAGGAGCGACGCTGACCCAACTGGTTCTCAAAGCTGTGAGAATTCCCCGAGTTCGATGATTCGTCCAGAGAGTACGAAGTTCCTGGGGTCGTTCGACCCGCAGGACTTCCGTCCCATCTCGAGGTTTTGTGCCAAGCGCGAGCAAGTCCCGCGACCACGACTTCGGTTATTAACCCTCGTCGTCCCTGCGCAAGGGTCCTGCGACGGCTCTCTTCGCTATTTCACTTTTGCAGAGCGCAGTTCGAGCTGAATCCTTGAATAAAAGATCTCGACTCCTTTGATTCCGTGAGCGGAAAAGATACTCCTATCGCGCGCTCGCTTGTCGGTAATTACTGGAATTCGATTTCCAATCTCTCGCGGGGGTGGATTTCAACGAGCTCGCAGGGATTTGCGTACGCAGAGTATTCGATTCGCGGAGAAAGATTCGTGCGTTTCGTTTCAATCGTGTTTCCTTAATTATTTTTCATTGAATTTGTGCAATTTGCGTATGGTGTTTTTGAAATTTTACTTTGACAAATATCGAAGTGTCAGATGTACTTTAATATACCACAGCTTTGGTTATTGTATTTTTAGTTATCTTTTAACAGCATTCGTAGGGGTGGTTTGGAAAGTTTGTGACTCAAACGACAATTTCTTTTCTATTACAGATTTTTCAATATGTATGATCGATTCCTCTTCTTAAAAAATTACCCTTTCTATGTTTTCAATTTTAAGCTATTTATCTGTCTGTGTTTGATTATTTTCACATACCAAGGGAGAAACAAAAGTGAATCTTGTGTTAGGAAATAAAATTCAGTATATAAACTGTGAAATAATTCTATCAGTTCGAGGAGGGTTCTCGACTGTTTATACTTAGAGGCCTGCAAGAGAAACAAGTGCAGACTTCGCGTCGTCAATTTTCTTTAAGAGAGAGGACCCCAAATTTCTATACGGTGTCCTCGCAATTAGTCTTCAAGCGAGTCTTTAAAGCGCATGGACGTTTTATTCAAGCCTTGAAACAGCAAAGTAGTATAAAGAACATTGGACAGTTTTTCGTTTATTATTACCCATTTCCAAAAGCCTGCGTTGTAACCCAAGTAAATGAAGCGAACCTCGAATAATTATAATAATTTTCATCGCTAAGAAGTCGCTTCCCTTTGACTTTTCCCGGCTGATTATCTCGAGAGGTATCTATTGTCACCGTAAATCGCTTTTATCGAGTAAAAAACACCATCGTGCGTTAACGATGGGCACGATGTTAACGCTTTAACGACGGTAAACACCAGCGTGCACTTTCAGCGCGGAGTAAGAGTAAAGTCGTAAAGTCAACAGATGCAGCGATTCGTTCCGGAAGATTACTTCCCCCTTCTCTTCCTTTTTCTCCTTTTTACTCTGCTCGTTATATCGCGTGGGCGTTCCGTTCATTTAAAAACTTTTGATTGCACGCAGGTTTCGATGCGCGACATATCGTCGATTCGCAAGCGGTCATTTTCTACAGAGTACAAAGAGAGAAATTTAACCCTTTGCGCTGGATGACTTTTTCGGTTGGGCGGCGCTGCAACTCGAGACGATGTCGCGTGTAAATGAATTTATACAAAAATTAACATATGGAAGTTAGTTACATTTTGATATATTATCTGTGTTTATATTTTGAAAAACATAATTATCGAAGTTTAAGTTCCGTAGTTGCGTTTGGTTATTTTACAACACGCTTACCAAGGCATTCTGAATTGACAGAATCTTGTGGGTCATCGTCGCTATTTTCTGATTCACTGTCTATTACTGTAACTTTTCTGTTTCTCACACTCGATACTCATCACTGTCTACATTTGCTCTACCACCAATTTCATCATGGATAGATAAGTTTCTGATCAATTCAAAATCAAACTCGCCTTAACATTTTAAAACGAGTGGTGCAAAAATTCGCGATACGTTTGCTTGCTATGATTGTCGAAACTGTACTAACGCTAGACACATCGTATTCAGAATTACAGTCGTAGAGGAATTTTATCTTAATCCTTATTTTACGTCATGCAATGTCACTTTCCAACAGAAGACATAAACAGCCTGAGGAACCTATTCTTGTGGACCAATATTTCGCTTCTATCAACTGAAGATAATGAAATTCAGCATAAACAAAGTTGCCACACCAAACATCGTGGCGAGTGAGAGCACAAAAGGTTAAGGATTACAAGAATTCATTTTTAACTGTCACTAGTTACGAATGATGAATGTTGAATTACCTGAGAATCGTGATAAATAAATGTTTCGTGCATGCGTTATTGTTCAAAAGGGAGTATTAACGGTTTGAGATTGATGCACGAAAATATTCGTGTACGGCTTTTCGTGCGCGACTAGATTTAAACCAATTTACTCGCGCAATTAGCGTCTGGAAATTAGAGGGTCCTTCAATTCTATTGCTTCGCCCACCCGTTTGAGCTACCTTAATTTCACATTAATTGCAAGACGCGAATTCAATCATTCTTAACGATCGTTTTACTTTTCTTTCGAATTCTGAGCTTTAAATATTTATTGCGTTATTTATATTATATTAATAGTATTACACAGACAAATATTATTTTGCGATCTTTCATTTAATGGTAAAGAAGAGATTATTATCATGACTAAAGCAAGGTATAAGTACGACTCATTTTATTGAAAGGAGTTAAAGATTAATTCGAACGATAAAAATACAGAAGAAGATCTAATATGAACATTTTCTACAATGAAGTAGATTGTTATGAACGACTTCTGCCAATACTATAATTTCTTCCTTTCGACATTCGATATCAGTTACATTTAGATTTGGTTCTCCTCGAGCAAAATAGGAAATATATAATTAATTAAAGTTTATTCATTATATATAAAAAATGAGTTTCATGTCGCACTAAAAAACCAAAGACACTTCCATGCTAACCCAATAAATATAACAACACATGTATAAAACAAATAAATAATAAAGAGAAGAACCTACCTAACCATTCTCATATCTTTCGACTGCGAAATATTACATTCCCCGGAGACAAAGATGAGTTTCTACAAAACGCCGGAGGAATTCACACCAGCCTGCAGTTCCCCCGGAGTTACACCAAGTGCCTTCAACTTTTAAGATCGAGAGCGTCTAACTTGCACGCGAGCAGCGAAACGTACGTTTCCATACGCGAGCAGAAATATATTTTCGAAAGTTCATCCTCCATCGTTACGATAGTCTCGATTCCTCTGCACGCGCGTGTGCAGGCTCTGCTCTTGGAGAAATTGCACAGAAACGGGCAGCGAGAAGCGAGGGGGTTGCTCGACGCGTAAGAAGACGGCGATCTTTGGAACGTCGAGGGTGCATTTTCCGATGGCACGCCTACCACCTTCGTTCTTCCCCACGGTTTTTCCTCCGCTCTGATTTTTGTTTCGCGATGAAAATGTACACTGATGAGCGTGTTCAGTTGCGATGCCTCGACTGGAGGCGGATCGTATCGAGTTTCCGGCTCGTTAAACGGGCAAGTAGCGCGCTGGTTAAAAGCGTTTTGCACGGTGATGCGATTAGAAAGTAGACGGAATTAAGGGGAATTAAACGAGGTACGATAAATTCCAGGGAATTTTAATTGAAAACGATGCTCGTGGAGTTTGGATACTTTATTGTGTATCTAGGATTATAATTTTTTTATATAGTTGTTGAGTTTCGAGTTGAACAGAGTCGAAGGGATTAAGTACACGTTTTAAATCCCAAGGAAAGGTTTTATTCAAAAGGCTTGAATTCTGAACATTGAATGATGCTCTGGTTTTTTGGATATGGTATTTAAGAAACCTGCAATGAGCTAGTAAGGGATAATTTCACAGATTCGAAGATGTAATTAAAGATAAGATATAGATTAGAAGTGAGATAGGGGGTGAGTAATATTTAGAGCATATGACTGTTTAAAATAAATCGGTATTTACGAAAAAAAGATAATGATAACTATAGCTCATTAGATAGGGAGTTGGATATCAACACAGTATATTGTAGTATCGTTTTCGAAAAGCTCAGTTGTAAAAAAAATAGATACAAGAACGTAAATTGTATGTGAACTTAAGAGCAGGAAGAAGATACTCAAAATCCGATGCATAGTCGTTTTAAAAAGTATGGTCGAACTGAAGGAGGAAAAAATAGAAAAAGAGAGTCAAATGTGTGACGTTGGGTTGACAAGAGTCGTTAGAATCGAGCTTTCACACACAGTTTATCGTTAGCTCGTATATTTATCTTTTAACCTTATTAGATTAAACTTCTACCATCGAGTACAGCGCTTTATTCGACAAATGCTCTTACAGATAATAAATATAAGAAGCAAGTGCGAAGTGAGGTACGTTAAACGAGAATGTACGTGGTTGCGACGCACGTAAATAATCTTGTATATCCTGAGAAATATCAAATATGAAATCGGATTACATGTCCTAAATAAATACGGGGCGGTAAGCAGGATTCGAATATAGCTTTGAATGATAAATAGGATTCCATATCCGTCGTAAATATAACATAGCATTATATTCAATAAGATTGTAATATATGTAACAGCAGATATTTATGGAAATATTCTGCATATTTTAAAGAGGATTTCATATTCATGTAAACGTGACGATATTTAAATAAAGTTCCGCGGATCCGAACGCGAAAATATCTTATGTCAAATGGAATGTCACTCAAAACATTTCTATTTTCTTCTACTGATATAAAGTGCACTTATTATTTAAGTACAGCCGAAGTCGATCATTGTTGTGAAACTATTTGACTATTAACAGATCGTATGGTAATCGCTAGGCAATTTAAAAATTCTATAAGTTCAGAAATAAAGTGAAATTTAAGAGTAATACAATTTCAAGCAGAACAATTTAAAGAATTCATTTAGCCATCGACAGATTTTCGAAGCAAAGTTCCACGTCGAGAAAATCTTAAACGCTATTTTATTATTCTTAATTTTCTTTGTAAGAATGAATGGACGGTTTCTGTGACGATAGAAACTCCTTAACATCTCAATACTTCTTATGCATATACGCCATGCTCAACTTTCCGTTCAAGCCATTGAAAATTCTCATTGTAAAACGAAGAATGGAAGCAAACTTGTAACGTAAACTCCTTTGCACTCTTCTATTGATAATTATAATTTTTATGTTATTGTAAAAATTATAAAGTATATGCCACAAGTAAAACTATTTAATTGTAAAGTGAAAAACTCAGTTAAAACTTATTATGTCTCAAATAACTTAATCATAGTTCCTAAATTCCAACTCCTCTAACCTCCTATATGCGTTCTCTCACCATATCTTCTGCTCTGTACAGCTCGTCCACCTTCAATCATATAAAAACCCAACGTTTTCGCCATAAGCTCAGATTACTGTCATTAGAAATAGCATGCGTAATCTGTGTCAGAATAAAAACTTCCAAAGTCTTTTAATGCTTGTTGCTTAAAAATTCTTAAAACCTCGAAATTCAATAATTACTTCGCGAAGTTTCTGTCGTAATCGCTATCCAAAATGTCCGCTTGTGCATAGATGTCTTCGTGACAGAAGGAAAACGTAAAATTCGAAGAAAATAAACGAGTTCACGGCTGAGTGACCCCTGGAAACTTCTTCATGCGGATTATAATATCAGAATTGATACGCGCGTTATATTCGAGTCCGCCTCGGAGGATCGTATACTTCACCAGGCAGTTCCTCCTAGCAAACGAAGCCACCGAGTTCCTAGCTCCTTGCGGAGTTATCCAGTTACCTCTGACACACTGTGTCCAATTTTATATCGGAAAGTGAGGTGTAAAAGGCGAGAAAGAGAGCAGATTGGATCGTACGGCGACCTGAAAATTTCATGAATATCTGAATACCAAGCGTCTACTCGCGGCGGCGGCGAATGCTGTCTGCCAATGAAGAGTTTCATCTTACGCTTGAATTTTATTTAATAAGTTAGCGCTCAACAAGCTGAGGTGTGACATAGATGGTGCAAAGAACGGGTCTCGTTGAGCCACTTGAATCACGTGTAATTATTTATCGAGTGTTAAATTAAGCAATCACGTGATAACAGTCCCGTATCTGCATAATAAATTGCTTTCGAGTACAATGTTTTGGCAAAGCAGTCAGATTTAGTATATTTCAAACCTATGATTGTGTTTCAAAGAAACAAATGCCCAACAATATGAAATGGTACAGTAGAAGATTCAGGAGTATATTGGGTACCATTTTCCTTGTCCACGGACAATACTTCATGCTTCTTTTATGAGGACATTTTTCTTTATCACTGGAAACAATCCAAATAAACTTATGTTTCTTGAAAAACTCACTCTTTAAAATATCATAATTCGTAATCACTATTTTTCAGAGAAATCCCATTGCAAAGATCGAAGCACGGTATCCATCATAGCATCAATTTTCGTATTTCTATCGCACAGCAGCATCCTGCGCTAAATCACGATACATCTCTGTCATTGCTCGCGAGTTTCTACAGAATGTAAGTCGAACTTACAGCTTATCCCACATATACTGATTATACCCATATCCCATCGCATCCGTCGAACGATCTCGCGTCTTTATCGTCCGTTCGAACGATCCTTTAACGACGCGTCGCAAAACCGGATGAACGATCGTTCGTAAAGCGTGCGAACGATCCGCAGCCACGGAAATAACAAGACTCGACCGCCACGCGATGAACACCGCGTTCCTCCATAATTCAAGCAAGTTAACGGGCGCCCTTTTAAAAACGTTGCGGCCTGTTACACATCCCGCTCCATCATCCCGCGGCTCGCAAATTGGATATCGATTTTCAATCTCTCGCGAGGCCCTGCGCCGTTTGCCAGCCTGTCTGGCTGTCCCGCGCGCGCATAAATTCCGCGGGAAACGCGCGTAACCAACGACGACGATTCCTCTCGAATCGCGCCAGTCGCGAAATCGCGCTCGACCCGGCGGCGAAATAATTTACGAACTATAATTTCGAGCGCGCCCCGTGACTCGCGATCGACCGTCGGATCCGATCGTAAAACCTGCGCCGCCATGTCGGATCGGGTGTAAAAGGAAATTACGTTGAGCTCGTCGAACGATTCGACGCGCGATTCGATGCGAAGTAACTTCCGGGGATCAGATTTTAAGTCTGTTTTATACAACGTAAGGAAAATGAAGAAGATGAAAGTTGGTTGGAGTTGTTCTGTTTCGACCTCGAAACGTGTATTCGAACCTAGTTTATGCTACGATCGCTTCTAATCAGTTATTTTTGAAGAGTCCCAATTTCTGTTTATTACTGTACGATAATGAAATTATCTTAATTTGAAAAATCAATCAATAATTCAAGTTTCAAATGTTGTGTGCGTGGAATAGTCGAGAATGCGAGCGAGGGCGAATGTGCATTAGCAGTCTTTCGAGCAATATCTCAATTTAAAAGAACTATCTAATCATCTTGTAATTGTCATTAAGTAATAAATTTCCTACATTACTTTTTCTGGTTAACTTCTTAACCGGGATTAAGGCATTAAAAGATTGCTAGAAAACTTAGTCTATCTCTTAATGTTTTACTTCAATAGCTATTGACGTATCATAAATCCAAAAAATACCCAATCACGGGTCCTGTTAGGTCGAATAGCCTCGAATCGGTTACCCTAACGGTTGTGCTTCGTGGCCCTACCCCTACTTGAAGGTAGCGACCACCACCATCTCAGAATCAAGCAGCTCGCGGATTGGCTCACTGCTGAACTCCAAAATTGTATGTAAGTGTATATTTTGTAAATTAAGGCAGTACTAAATTATACCAAGGCCAACTAAGGTGTGGCCACCACCGTAGTCGCCTTTGCACCCCGTGGCGCAGGGCGGAAGAGAATACTTAACCAGTTAACTGTGGAATTTAGTTTTAGAAATCGTCTACAAAGCGCGTAATTAAAATCAAGCAATAACGAGAATACGCGTCAGGAGCAGGGGAATCCTCCTATTATACATTTCACGAGGAAAGTAAAACGAGGAAGGCTTTTACATTTTTATTTGACAAGAATTATACTCGTGAATCGCAACAAAATAAAGTTTTGGTTCGACGTGTATACACGTCGAACGCAGTTAACTGGTTAACCCTCGAAGCGAAGAGTCTGGAGGCATTAAACATATGCTTGACTCCAAACTTTCTCTTCGTCTTCGAGGGATAAGGGCGTTTTCTGCGAACGTGCCCCCTTCTTTTCGACACCGAAATGAGGAGGTGAAAAAGAGGGAAAGGAACCCTCAAGAGTTAGTTAGTTAGTTAGTAGTTGCGTACTGAGCAGCCATGGCATCGATACTCTGATTTGTTATTTATTTCTTGTTAAAATAAATTATTTGTTACGCATTTCCGAACGAACATCATTCTACCTCACTCGCGTAGCTTTCCCAAGAAGGCAACCAAACATATCGAGTTGGATTTATTGAAAACTGCTCCTTTTCTGGGCACTCATCAACCAGCAGTAGTAGTCAAAATTCTACCAGCAAAAAATGAGCAAAAAGCAAGCAAGGAGAAATGAACGACGCAACGTGTTCTTTCACGAGAGCGCGCATCGCGGGCGTTCAAAAGCGAATTCGCTCGAAGCGTGCGTCGACGCTGTAGGAACCGATCTTCGCGTCTGTCTCAGAGTATGTATCCGCTGATCACTTGGCATGATTAAAGCAGCGCGGGAAATGAGTATCCCAGAGGACGTAGAAACGATCAAAGAGCGCCTTGCGTCGAAACTATGAGCGCTTGCCAATACTCGTTCCAGCCGCCAGTGGGAATTATAAAAAACGCGACTCAATTAACTTAAAAGCCGAACTTTCGATAAAAATTACGCGCCGCGGCCATTAAGAGAAGTAATTCGCAAAGTGCACCTGTCCGTTCCACCCGAAAAATCACCTAAAATCGCGCGGCGATAAAACGCGATCACCCGCGAAACGCCTGCATCGTTTCATCCCCCTCGCAGTCGCCTCTGAAACTGTCTCAGGCTCGACTCCGTGTCCTCGTTTTCGTCCCGCGAACTCGCGACCACCGCACGAGCTGCGTGACAACCGGAACACGAGCGGCAGAAAAAGTGTAACGATATGGAAACGTTCCCCAGCGTTCATAGATCATCCGTCTCGCGACGCGCGAGACGTCCATTTTGATGGATTCGTAGCTTGTTTACTTCTCCGCTCTACCGTGAACGGATATCGATTTTCGCTACGCCCGCCTCGACATCGACAACGCCTGGCCACGTCGGATTTTCTAGCTTCATTTCACCCGAAACACCCTTAAATCTCGTCGACGCCTCTCTGCTTATTTCGATGGACGCGGTGCCGTCCCAGCTGGATCCAACGCTCCCATCGTCGAGGATACTGTTACCAAAAGACCGTACGTACGAGGAGGAAGAGTAAACTCTCTCTCGTTGGAGGTAATAGAATCTTCGAACTCGATATCGAAGACAAAGCTCGAGGAGCTGGTGGATATGGAAGGGCAACCTTCCTTGGCGGTCGTCATTGCGATGTAACGGGGGTGTCGAGTGGGTTGGCTGGGCTTGGCCGCGGTCGTGATTGCGCTCTGGTAACTAGGCGACTCGAAGATGGATTATTTTAAAGGGTTTCTGGTGTTTTTAGGCAGCGAGAAGGGTAATAAAGGATTGGGCGGGTAAAGAACTGCTGCGTCGTCGAGAATTCTTGGAATAAGAGACGTCTGGTAAATTGTTTTTGGTGGATTAAGGTGGATTACATTTGAGTTTATTAAATTTTGTCTGCTTATCTATCTAATCTTATTATACGAGCAAAAATATATGTACATATGTGTATTTTTCTAGTTCGAAAATGACGCTAAGTATTTTTCTTTAAGTTCGCGTATTTGGGGAGATTTGGGCTGGCAAATCGATCTGTCGAAGCTTCATCTTTGGGAAAGCTCATTATTACAAGTTTTTCTTAATTAAAGTAATTGGTCAATGGGTATGTCGATAAATATTCACAGATCTAATATTATTATAGAATCAAAAAATGTATGTTTAATGTTTGTATAAGTATATTTGTATATTTTCTTTATCCTGAAATGAGGTCGAGATATTTTTACATCATATCATATTCAGGTCGAGACTTTGATCTGGCAAGCCTTCTACTTTTAGAAAACTTATTTAAGAATTGCAATGATGAATTAAAAGAATTGTAATGAATAAAAAGTATGAAAAAGAATATATATATAAAAATAATATATGTATAAAATTATTAAAATTTTGCTTCAAATAATCAAAAGAGAACTAACAGTAGCAAATCGAACGGTGAGAAAGTAACTAAAAATATTTCGCGCCCGTTTTTGCAAGCTCGAGGACTGAAATTACCCTGAAACTTCAAAGTTCAAGACCAGGAGGACAGTTTCTCGAAACTTGAAGCGGATACTTCAGGTTCCCGGCGTATTTAAAATTGGAACGACCAACGTAGCGCCGTTTCTTCTGTAACAAAAGCTTCCACTTCGCTCTTATATTTTTAGCATTCCGAATTCGGATCGAAGAGAGCATCTCCCATCGAACTCGCGATCCATCGTAAATCATATTACGAATTTAGGGCCGCTTAGAGAACCTTTTTGCGACGGTCTGTTCTTTTTTTGGGAACGCCGGAGGGTTCTCGCGGGAATGGAAACCGGATCGCGCATATGCGATCTCGAATCGGGGAAGGATAGTTTCTTGAATCTAACATGAACGTGGCTTTCTTCGATACAAAGAAATTGCTCTCGATAGTATTCTCCGCTATCGACACTGAATATTTTATTTTGAATAGGCCAATTTTAAAGACGGATCGAGCGTATAATTGTCACGACGAAATAACGTATTTATTTATTTTTTTCAATATTAGATCTGCCTCGCGTCGTTTCGTTCTCCGTTCTGTTCGCAGCCATTTTCTACCGATATCTGTCTGAATCTTGCATCACGTTCATCTTTGTAATATTCCTTTTTATTAGATCCCGGTTTCTCAATAGATTCCGCTTTTATGGTGTCATGAAAGTATGGGGACAGCAGAAATGATATCGAACAAAATTTATATCACCAGCCATGGCTTAATATCAGAGCTTTTATCCATGAACGGGATTGGCATGCTTTTTATGCGATGGACGGAATCAACTGGAATATTTTTCGTATTTCACCATATTTTTTGCATTTCAACATTCAGCGATAAAAGAGTATTTTACCATTTTATTTATTATATGTGCTTGATTCTGTTCTGATGTTTAATAGATATCTTCCACAAAATTAATGTTTAATATTATAATCAATTTAGTTTTCTTTACGTTCGATTAATAACTTCTAAGATTAATTGCACGAATTGTATACTTGGTGCTTAAAAAATATGAAGTAGAACGAATGATGGACGTAAAATTTGTTCGTTTAAAAGTTAATTTCACAGTAAAACAGCTGTACCAATAACTGTTATAGCGTAACAACCAGTGAACGAACCCCTGATGTCCTTTATACAAAAATGAAAGCGTACAGAATATATTATAAATCACTCTCTTGAAAAGAAATTACACTTTAGAAAATACCAGTTACTCGTTCGAACAAGACTCCTTCCATATCACACGCATATTCACTATTATTATTGTTATAATAAGTTAAGTTATCTTCATTCAAAGTTCGATACTCGATTAAAAATCTGTTCGATTCACTGGACGACAAAATTTGCAAGAAACTACACGTGTCTCCCCCTTCGTTCCCTTTAACCAGGTCGCCGCGTTTCTGGTCAGAGTAATTCCGGTAACAAAATTCGCGGAAAACCTCGAACAAGAATGGCCAAGTCCAGATTAAAGTTGGAAACGCGTTTCTATCGTCGCTGGAGGTTCCTCCTCTGGCTACGGATGGAACGAAGTAGCAAAAAGTGACGCATAAATCTCTTTTGTGTGTCAGAAACGCAGCCAGACGGCAGGATGTGGCATTTTCACGGATAAGAGATATATAGATTCCATCTTTGGACCTTCGCCGGATTTTCTGGCACGTGTATACGTCGATAAAGTAGGGGACGGCTGGATCAGTGAAGTATTACGCTCGGGACACTGGGCTATCCCGACATCGAGTTAAATCCTATTACTTGCTTAATAGATAAATGGTCCGTATTCTTACAGTGGAGTAGATTCTTTTATACACCATACAAATATCGAATGGTTTTTTCCCTCATCGCCCTATATATATATATTATAGTATAAGCCTCGCATGCTAATACAAGCGGCAGAATAACGCGCTACCACCACGAACCGTAGTGGGATTTGACGCGCGGATTCACGCGTTCAACCAGCACACGCGACACCCTATAAATCCCGTAATGCGCATAACGCACACCCCATTTCCATCCTAATGGACCTCCTCTTTTTCCTTTCATCCCTCGACTCTTTACCCGGCTCGATATCGCGGCCAGATCTCGAGAGTCCCTTCGCCGTCGAATCCCACGTGTCATCGAATGCCCTATGGGCTGCGTTTCCGTGGATCCATCACGCTGACGACGCGACGGGGTGAATGCTGGGTTCTCCATCGATCTTTCGCCGGGTGGTTGACAAATGGAATTCAGTTGACGCGGGTACATCGAACGTTAGGCTTGATTGGTATTATGTTTGCAAACTGGTGGCATTCTGTCTGAGATCATCCTGCCTCGATGGTTGAAAGCACAGTGAACTAGTTTTTTTTTATACATAAAATTGCCTCTATGGTCGAAAGCATTTTTGTACGCGACAATGGATTAGTTTTTTTTTACATAAAATAAAGAGGAATTTTTTGAAGTAATATTTATACACGGATGACACGTGTAATAATTAATTAACTTTATGCACTCGAGGGCTCTGGAATGGAGCTATTTAAAATTTGTCTTCAAACTGGAGAGCTATTACATGGAGACCAACGCCATGATCCATTCGAATGTCTAGATAAGACCCCAGAGAGGGATGATGTAGTAAGAAAATGCACTCTTCGGCTGCTCAGCCACTCTACTATCCAATATTTCTCTCAATAATTTTATGTACGCGTAATAAAAAATTCTAATTGACGTCACGGACAATCCATACAAAATTAGCGTGATTCTCAATGTATCGAGTAAGAATGATTCCTTTGAAGCCAGAACAAACGTTTCGACATGTCAAATGTGCGGTGCATCGAGTATAAAGTGCTTTCAACTCGCTGAAGTTCATACGAGCCGACGTTAAGTAATCGAATTAATTTCTGAGAGGCGAGGGGGACGTGGCCGATGTAATTTTCACGTGATACCGCGAGTAACGCCGCTGGGCAGGGCGTAACACCGAATTGATCGTGAACAAAAAGCAATATCCGGACGATCGTAAATGGGATGGCCGCAAGTAGCGCCGGTGCCAGGTTTTCTAGGAGCGCGAGGATGACGTTGTAATATATTCATGAAGTGTCACCGTATCAAATTGAAACCGTAATAAAGGAAACCGATATTGGTTTTCCACTGTCGAACACGATCAATTTCCTCGTCTATTTGGAAGATCAAGGCAGGCGTATTAACGCGGTGATTACCACGTGAAATTGCGCGCCTTTTATCGCGAACTCGTCCATTAATCCAATCGTTCCCTCGTATTTTATTTAAAACATCGGAAATGCGCGCCACGGTGATTAATTAATACGCGACTCCGCGAAACATCGATGTTCAGTTTTTAGATGAACTCGATCGTTACTCTGCTTGCATATTCATAATGTTATCGATGATAGAACATAGATTATAATGTAGATCGATAGCGTAACTAATGCAACTCGAAGAATGTAAGTTTTCAAAGAGAGACGTCTTATGAAATTTGTATTTTTGAAAAAAAGTACTAAATATATAGAGCCAGAGTTTTTAGTTATGCGGCTATATATGGGATAAATTGAGTTAATTTTTTATCCGGATCTCTGAAAATATGAACGTTTCGACGAATCGTATAGATTCTGGGAAATGAACGCGGAAGGTCGTTCGAACACTTGATTGGAAAAAAAGAAACGGGAAGAAACGTTTTTGTTGCAATGCCAGATGCAGCGTGTAAAACTTTCGCGTGCGTTTTTGTGTCAATTTAAATTTCTAAATATTCTGCAGCTGTCCCGGCCAAACAAGTTCCTCGTTGGAAGTTTAATTGACGATTTTAAAGGAAGAAACGTTGCGCGCTCGAAGCATAAATGGCGCATAGTTTTATACGCCGTTTCACGGTGAAAAAATCTAACCTGTTTCATACATCAATAAAAGAAAAAGAATTTGGGTCAGAGCTGTCAAGTTTTTCTAATTTTACAGCGCAGTAATTTAAAAATTTGCTCCGCTATCCGAAATCATGGAGAGCTCGACCCATCATAAATTGCTAGCTCGCCGTGTTTTTCTAAATTGCCTGGCAGAAATATCGTGTTTTGACGCCTCGGTTGTGTCAACTCCTAAATTTCATCTCGACGCGTGCAGAAAAATACGTGTCGCGTTTCTAACGAGAATCGAACGGATTACATTTTATCGTCCAACCAGAGAACAGAGTGTACATAATTCAGTCGCCATTTACGCGTCTACGAATGCAAATTTTATCCGCAGAAAGTAGCCAAATTGGAGCTCCAAGTGCAATTCTTCGAACAACTTTAACAAGCACTTATATGTAACTTATACGCGTTGTCTGTAACAGCCAGAACAAACTACTTCCTGGTTCTTTTACAGGCGTTTGTGCTCCTCTTTACACGCTGACAAAGTGCTACCATCAAGCTGGGTACCATAATTGCCTCTGTTGCTACCTGCAATTGCCTTTCTTCTTCTTCTTTTCTTTATTCTCTTCTTACATCCGCCATCCCTTTCCGTCCACACCATTTCTTCCTTCATATCTTTTTGCCTTGCCATCGTTTTCTTCCGTCTTCTCCCTTGGTCCTTGAAACTTCTTTCCTTCCTCTTCCTAGCTCTCTTTTTCTGCAGCTCGTCCTCTTTCCACGTTCTCTTTTATTTCTATTTTATCATTTTACCATTTTTTTTTCTGCTTGTATTTTGCTTTACTCTCTTTTATGCTTATTTCCTTCTTATGCATGCTTGCAAATTCTCTTCTCACTCTTCGTTCTTTATTTGCATTTACGTGTACATGTTATGCTGTTGTATCATGTTACGATTCACAAATTTTCTCTGCACTGTCTTATCTTTACTTTCATTTATGTTCCATTTGTAATCTCGACCGAAGAACATACTCTTGTTTCGTGCGATTTTGAATTTAAACTAAAGTTTGCTCTTGGATTTTTCAAGCACTCATCATTTTTTGCATATCAGCAATAATGATTGACACATTGAATACCAGGCCAATTTTGTATAGATTGCGTCTAGTGCCCTTTTTTATTATGTGATACTATAGTGTATACTTTATGTAGAAATAAAATTGTATTTTTATATGATTTACTCTGCATTAATTTCTTCGCACGACTGTAGTAACGATTGAATAAGACTATGCGACGCTCAATTGTAACGAAAACATTGGGTACAATTAAGGAACAACGATTTTTAGGGGTGGACTTAGAACTTAAGATAGCGCTCGAACCTGATGGTCAAGTGTGGACGTACATCAATCAAACCCTCAAAGGACCATAGCAATCTATTATACGAATCAGGAGAAATTGTAAGGGACTCAAAAGCCATAAATAACTGCATAGCTGCAGAATCGTAGCTGCCACATTAGTATTTAACAGCTAAAAAGTCGTCGTGTCCATTGGAGTTCACTCGAAAAACTTCACCAAACCCAGTTAACAGATTAAACAGTCAGACTCAGTAGTTAAACACGAGAAGTCGCAGAGAGATCGTAAGACAGTGTAAACATTAAAACTCCAGAGACTGTATCTTCCATTTTAAATATCTACTTCCAAATCCTCCGAGCACTTAAATCTTTAATCATCCCTAAAAACGCTAATCACTTCGTCGAAAGAGTTGCCTCGATTCGAACAGTCCTCCTAACGCTGTACAAAATCGTTCATGCGATTCTATCCACGACCTCTGCTACGCTATAAATCAATCAAATGGATGATTAATACTATTCTTATCGACGCTGATGTTATTATCGCGTATCAATTCCATGGTCATTAAATCTGCATCAGGACTGTAAATATGGAAAGCAGTATCGTTATTAATCGGGAACAGGGGATGGAATATTCATTATATCAATCGAAATGGTAGTTGCTCTCGTGAACAGCCATAAAACGAGGGGGGTTGATAAATATCGCGAGGCGAATATAGCGGAGGGATTGAAACATCGTCGAAAGAATTTCGATGCAATCGGGCGCAGGCAGATACACGCGCCATGTTGAAATACTCGCTGTCAGCCACCCCTCGCGCGCGAACTGAGTGTATCTCGTTTTCATCCGCCAAATTGTGTTCTTCCTCTCGTCTTCGTAGCCTGCCTCGTTGTTTCTCGACTGTTATATCGCCTCGTCCGTCTCGTAGCTATTCTGACGCGAGCGAATATTCAGGAGGTGCTCTTCTCGCCTCTCGATCGTTCCTAACTTTTCCCTGGTGTCGTTCGAACGTCTCGAACTTTCAATTTAACACCCCGTTACCTTCTCTACGACTTCAGAATCGCGCACCTGGATCCTTTATATCTCCTACCTTCAGTCGGTTCCGTTGTAATTCTGTTCTATTTTATTCGTGTGCGTCTGCAATGGAGTAAAGCGTGAGAATTGTAATCGATCATTGTTTCGTGTATCGTCGTACACAATTCGAATTGCGATCGATGATGATTTGCTCTGAAACGGTCGAGTAGAGTAGCGTTTATTTTTTATTAATATAGGTTGTGCGATATTGGGATTAAAATTATTTCTTAGTGCACTTCTGTGTCGTTTCTTTCGTTTGTAGTATAGGAATAGTAGAGTTAAGGGATATTAATATTAATAGTAATTCAAATGTTAAAGCATTTTTAATAGAAGACAGTTGTAAATAGATTCTATTTTAATAGAAGAGAGTTGAAATTTTTAATTTAATCATTTAAATGTTACAGTATTTTTGTAAAAGAAATTTCTAAAATTAAACTGCTTTTATATTCTATATGAATACTTAATTTACATGTGGATTGACCATTATATGATTAAAAGAATAGATAAATACGACTTCGTTGTTATAAAACATCGACAATTATTCCCGGTGACGCATGTTGCACAGTTTCGTCGCTGTAATTTGTAAACGTCGATCCCGTTAATTTTATTAATCTGATTTGTAAGTCATTGGAAATCGTGTGAGTACGTTAATGAATTCATTATTGGATTTTATGTAATTAGTTTACGAGTTTAAAGCTGGCGATAAACCGGAATTTGGCGTATTAAAATGATTATGCCCGACGATGCGTTGGATATTTACGAATAAATCGTATAATGCGATGCTTTATGGAAAAGTTGACCAACGGCGTGATATCGAATTCTCTTCAGAACTGTTTATCCCTAATTACAATCACGGTGAGACAATATTTACAATCGAAGAGACACAGAATTTTTACCATAATCTCAAACGTTTCATCAGTTTCGAACGCGTTACGCGATTTTAATCGATGTCTCTTTCGAGAGTGGTTAATAGAGAGACTTATCTTCAGCGCAAGCTCGCAAGAAGAATCATGGACTCTTATCGCTTCTTCTCGATCGTTTATTGGCTCGCGCGATTCCTTATTGCGACATCCTCTCGATTCGACTCGCAGCAAGATTATTGGGATCAGATTAAAGAAATCGAGCCAATATTCTGCCTCAATCGTCATTATCTTATTTATTTCTTCGTTGTATGCCCTTCTGCTTTCCACTTTGCGAACACGCCACATTTTATGCTTCATTTCACCAAACATTCGATCTCGTAACTTCATCAAAAATTCAATTAAACCGAGAATCAATTTATTTCCATCGAATAGAAATTTATCACTGACACACAAGAATTAAAATCGTGCGAGAAGAAGGAAGCGAATCTGTTATTTAGTTTATAACTATTATTAAGAAGTTTGCAAGCAGTTTGTGTGTTAACCAAGGTAAATATTTGCTGATTGCAGCATACTTCAATCAAATGGTAGTCCCCCAAGTTCTAGCGGGTATGCAAACTATGCGCAAACTTATCAAGATTCACAGAAGCTTTGAACTTAACCGCAAACAGCTACAGCTGCATCCTGCTCGTTATTGTTGTTCTTCCTGGTATCAAAGAATGTAAATCTTACTTGCTGTTTGCATACGGACTATCTTCGTTTCGTTCCTCTAATTATAAATATTCAATCAGGTTCATGGTGAACTTGAGCTACCGTAAGAGAAACCCTACACGGATAAAACAAAAAAGTGATACAATTTCAAGTAGCTATGATTTATTTTAAGTAGATTTCAGTAGAGTCGAGAAGATATTGTTATTAATGTTGTGATTTAACACGTTCGTACAGAAATAAAAAATTTCTATTAGATGCAAAAATAGGCAGACGAATTCATCAATTGGTCATTGTTTTAAAGTGTACAATAATTATAAAAAATTAAGGTTACATAAAATAATTGACTTTAAAATTTGAATGCTAGAGCATTCGTGTCACTCTGCATCGCAATGAAGCTGAATGTTAATATTAAATGAAGCAGAAGTTGTTGTACAGGTCTTTTCCTTTCTCTAGCCAACGCAAAAATTGTTCTTTTTGAAAAATACCCTCTTTTATTGTCAAGAAAAATATCCGTCAGCCCTTGGGTCTGAATTTCGTCTTTTATGGCTCTCTTATAAAAATCTTCTAAAAGATTAATGAAATTATATTTAAAATACTAATTCTTTAGACAAATCAGATGATTTCTTTATAGTTCGACACTAGAAAACTAATAAGAAAAAAGACAAATAATTCTTTTCAAAAATAGCTATAATAGTTACACGCGTCAGTGCCACAAATTTGGTTTCAGTAATTCAAATTGCAAGCAACAAAACAGAAATACCAAATAATAAAAAATACAAATCGAATGCGTACGAATCCTTTGAAACACAATTACATTTTACCACCACTTCGACACGCGATTCACAAGCAGAAATTCGATTAAACCAGATTCGCGAGAAATATTGCGTTAAGCTCGATTCACGTTTGCACGGTTAAGCATCCGCGAGAAGGAAGAAATCCAAATGGAGGAGAAAGTGGAGGCAGAGACGTCTGCAACGGATCGCCAGAGGGTAGGTGGTCCCTTCGACAGGGGATAAAACGTTCCATCGTTTCCGCGTGTCCGTAATACTTGCTCGTCTGTATCTCTCCGCGAGACAGCTAGAGGGTTCGATTCATTTAACTCGACTGGACGAGGGAAGAAAAGGGAGGATACCCGCCGCTTACTTCCATTCAGATTCCAACGTGTTTAATATCGACGTTCACTGGACTTCTGAACGTAGGCGGTCTATTCATTTATGAAACTTCGCTCGAAACATTCACTGAAGGTAGACTCGAGACTTTAGAACGTCGAAGGAATTACATAAGAATTGTTGTCTCGTAATGCTTGTTATTTTCGCGATTATGTTTTCGTATTATTTGAAGCAGACACTTGTTGACATCGTTGAATAATTTCAACGTGTCGAAGTAGAGGCAAAAATAAATCTTGCGATAATAAGTAGGACTCTAGCTGTTTCATTCTTCGAGGCTCGAAAGAAAAACACGTGCAGACTTTACGTTGTTATTTTCTTAAGCGAGAGGACCTCAGATTTCCCGTCGAGGTTCCTCACTGTTCGAATAGCTTTCATAACGTTTAAACGTCCTTGCAAGTCCAAGTAACAAAGTCGTTCGTTTCTAAAATAAAACCGTGGAAGCTCTATTTCACAAATCCGTTTCTAATACACATAATAATTTGAACTGACATTTTATAGTCTAATCCTATATTCATCTACGAATTTAACATATATACTGAGAGGTTGTATAAAAAGAAAAATGACACTCGTATCCTGAAAACAGCAAAAAGCGATAACAAATATTTTAGAGAGTCGAAGAATTCTCTTCAGAGAACGGGAGGCTTCACGATCTTCCAATTAGTTGTAGAGAACTGTATTTTATACAATACCGCTTATCTTACTATCCATGCAGAAACAATAATCCATTATTTCACCGTGGGAAAATACGCGGTTGATTTACACGCGAGCCACACAGGCTGCATAACCGGAGTTTCTCGAATACCAGCGGACAAGCTTCTCGGATATCAAGCGATCCAAGGAATATCGCCACGGCGATGTACACTTGGCAATAACAACGCGCGATGGCGGTGTACAAGGACCTATAATATGAATTGTTCGTGCGGACAGCTCACTTTCTCTCTCGCCCTCATCCCCCTTTTCAGCGGCGTCACCCGTTCGCCGGCCGATTCTACAAAGCTTTGCAGCCATTTCCGGTGCAACTGCTACCCCCTATCGCGGAGGGACACTTTTCCCTTTGTTCCCGTTTCGCGCTGCGCTCGTCGATATCGAATATCTTCCAGGCACACCCGTATCTCCGCTGCCACGCTATTACCCCAGCCGTCGACGTTCTCCACAGTTACCCCGCTCGAATTTTGAATGCGCGCTTCCGCAGTCCGTCGACTGTCCGTGAATGCTCTCGAGGAGTGATCCCCAGTTCTTTTCAGTTTCACTCGTTTTTATTGACTGCTTCTATTGACTGCTCAATTGTGCATATCGTTGCTTGATTTATCATTTATTTCTTTATTTCTTTGCGTGGTTCAAATCTTTGAAGAATGTCCTGATGCTACGAGTATCCGTGAATGCTCTCGAGGAGTGATCCCCAGTTCTTTTCAGTTTCACTCGTTTCTATTGACTGCTTCTATTGACTGCTCAATTGTGCATATCGTTGCTTGATTTATCATTTATTTTTTTATTTCTTTGCGTGGTTCAAATCTTTGAAGAATGTCCTGATGCTACGAGTCTCCTTGAATGCTCTCGAGGAGTGATCCCCAGTTCTTTTCAGTTTCACTCTTTTCTATTGACTGTTGATTCAATTCTGCATATTGTTGCTTGATTTATCATTTATTTCTTTATTTCTTTGCGTGGTTCAAATCTTTGAAGAATGTCCTGACGCTACGACTGGTCCGTGAATGCTCTCGAGGAGTGATCCCCAGTTCTTTCGAGTTTCACTCTTTTCTATTGACTGCTGACTCAATTGTGCATATTGTTGCTTGATTTATCATTTAGTTCTTTATTTCTTTGCGTGGTTCAAATCTTCGAAGAATGTCTTAACGTTACGAGAGCTGCACGAAGAGCGAAGATACTCGATAGAAAATCTGGACCCCTCTCAGTGAAGAAAAATGACGACGCAAAGTCTGCGCGTGTTTTTCTTTCTGGTGCTTGGGTATAAGTAGCTGGAAGTCTGCTCGAATCGATAGGTTTCTTTCGCTGTTTGTATCCAGAATTCTGTTTCCCAAGACGAGTTTCATTTTTGTTTCTACGAAAACTTTTGGAAACCCAAGGTACGAACAGGGATCGATGAATTGATTAAATAAAAGTGTAAAGTGTGTGGAATTTATAAGGAAATATTTACGTATTTTGTTCAAATAGATTTCCAAATATTCTACAAATATTCATAGAACAGTATATTAATTGTTCTTAGTATCTATTATTTTTTATATTAAAGTTACGCTCCCTGATGTGAACCAAATGGTTTTCAATCCTTTTCAAGTCGAAGAACACTAAACTTTGATATTTTGTCTCGTGGAACACTTGCGATACGTCCTGAGCTTCATAAAGTGATGCATTAACACAGTTTTTAATTGAATACTTAATTTTCTTAGCATTAGTGTTCCATGGTCCACAGATCGAGGACCATTGGCGTTTACTTAACATTCACTCGAATTCTGTTTCACCAAATAGAGTTCTATCGTAATAAAATTTTATTTCCAAATTTTTCCGTGGAAACGATAGAAAAATCCTGGTAAAGTTTAAATAATGAATAATAACAAAAAATCGAATATCTAGTTTATACTCTTGTTTACGAAACGAATGTATACTTCAATCTCGACGTAGAAATTTTGTTTATTGATCCGCAAACAATAATGCGATTTTATATGCCACGGGAGATAGGATATTCTGTTTCCCCCGGGAGAATTCACAGAAGGCAATAGAAAATTCAATTCACTCGAAGTTTTCTCCATATTCCAAGGAATTTAACGTGGATTTAACACAAGTTTTTCGGTTGATACAATAAAGCGATCCTCGGTGCAGGAACATCCCGCAGCATGCTTTGAAGAGTGGAAAGAATGCCAACGTGTTTTGTGGCTTCATTCATGGATCATAAAACCCATTAAATACTTTCTCGAATGGTTTGATCTTCTTCTTCGTGGAAGATAAAAATCGACTGAACGGTTAAGTGGAAAAATAACATTCCATATATCCTACATTCTATAAAAATACAAAAAGATTTATAAAAAAATAACAATTAGTATTTGTAGATAAGACACGACATTTGAAATTAAAATTATTTTTCGACTCTTTTGCTTGAAAAATCCGTACAACTTTACAGAGGACGAGAGTAAAATGTGAATAACATCCGCCGTATCATTACAAAGCGTACAACTCTAGAGCAACTCTGTCAAGAGTAAGCTCACGAATGAAGTACAAACAAAAGTCCCCTGAAACGACTGCGACTCGCATACAAAATGGATCCAATTCGGTCATAAAACAGAAATTTTCCGCGTATTCTCACTCTCGTTCTTTGCACGTCCTCTTTGCTCTTCGACGCTGTCTTTCGAGGTGAAGGGACGTTAACGATCCCGCGTTAAGCCATGCAAAAGAAGGCAAAGGTTGACCCAGCCGGATTGCGGAAACGTCATAAGGGTGATTACGATGCCACTCGCACCCCATTTACACGCGGAGCACCTCTTCCGTCTTCCCTGCTTTGCATCCAGTGTGTACTCGCTCGACACCCGATTTCTTCCTCTTTCCAACACTTCCATCCGATTTATGTATTCCAAAGTCCTTTACTGCACTTTTCACTAATTACGCAGCGTCAATTCGATTATCGTGTCGAACATCCTTGAGTTTTTATACATTAACACCCCTCCAAGATGAACGTACAATGATTCATAGAAAGCCTGCAATCCCCAACTTCTTTCTCAGGCAATAATTTCGCGAAAACTCGACAGGTTCCCTCGAATCCTTTCAATTTCCACGGCTTGACGCCAGCCTTTTACCACCGATTCGATTCTTTCCCGCGTCGTTCATCACGACCTCGCCGCATCTGCAGCGAACTATCGTAGCCCGTAAAGCGCGATTACTCGCAGGGTGGTCCTCGAGCGGAGGAGCCAACCCCTCGCGTCGAGTGGCTGTCGTCCCCCGTCGCTCGTCGGCTTCTTTGATCTCTAATTGAATTTCTCAGTCATATCAAACGGCGAAGACGCGCGAGCCACCTCGTCTCGAGGCGACACCGGTCTGAACGGGGTCGCTTTCAACGCGCGCGCGATACGACGATTCATCTTCCTCGAGGAGACGTCTGGCAACGGGCTGGAGAGAAAAATCGGGTCGCTGGCGAAACCCGTTCACGGCCATTGTCGACACGCGGAATCGAATGACGGAGGGATCGACCATTGAAACGAGAGGCGAAAGTGGAGCCAACCCTTTTGGTCTACGTGGATGAGTACTTTGTTGTGTGTGTTTTCGTCTCGCTTGATTGTTCTTGCGAATGTACGAGGTTGTGTGTTTTTTTTTATAAAAATCAGTGATTGTGAAACAAGGTCGTGGTTCTTCGTCTTTGTCACGTGAAATTTGTCGCAGGTTAATTTATGGAAATGGAGCAAGATTTCTTTTTTTCTTTTATGTTGGGTGAGTTTAAGGGTGCTTCTTGGATTAGTCTTCAAATAGTAAATTTTAGCTTCAGGTTTTTATATTAATATATATATTATGAAACGAGAGGTGAGAAAGTGAAAACGTCCTTTTGGTCCACGTGGATGAGTATTTTGTTGTATGTGTTTTCGTCTCGCTTGATTGTTCTTGCGAATGTACGAGGTTTTGGTTTTTTCTTATAAAAATCAGTGATTGTGGAACAAGGTCGTGGTTCTTCGTCTTTGCTGCGTGAAATTTGGTGCAGGCTGATTTATGGAAATGGAGCAAGGTTTCTTTTTTTCTTTTATGTTGGATGAGTTTAAGAGTGCTGCTTGGATTAATCGTCAAATTATAAATTTTAGCTTCAGGTTTTTATACGAGAGTTACTTATACATTAAATATTGTTATACAAGAAAAATTTTAGATTTATGACTGAACGCCTCATCTTTGCCTCTTCCTTAAATTTCAGAAAAATCAATCAATATTAGATAAAACGACAGATTCCAGACACTAATTCAACCATTTTACAATGTTGACTCGATTATTGAGATTATTTAAACTAAATCAAAGTTAAATTTTCTAAAAATCAATCACGTCTAATCCCAAATTACATCCCTCACTTCTTTCATCCATTGACAAGACAATCAATTTCCTCGAACACTTTAATGCAGAGCCTCTAATAATCAGTAATTCGATGAACGCATAAATAAAAAGAGGGGAACCATTCATCTTAAACGCGATGATCCTTCGAGTTCTTTTGAAATCCTACAGCATTGCGGGTCGCGCAACCCCCGAGGTTGGGTTACGATTATTGGTTGATCTTACGCGAGGGTGGCACCCGCTGTCATCTCGGAAGTGATAGTGAATTGGGAGATAACGCAGGGGCGTTCTGCGATCATCGTGTATTCGCATGAGAAACAGGGGTGCTGATATAACGCAGATGCTCCATGAGGTAATGCTTTCTTTATGGATTCATAGACGATATTTCAGTGGCATCATAATGTATGGATGATGGTATAAATTGCTGAGGTCGTTTTACAAGTAATACGAGAAGACTATAATATTTATATTATGTATAATGACTGTTATGAGGGCTTTCTAACGCTCGTCACTAAGGCGATAACAGCCTCGATACATGCAACACAGTTTTCCGTAAGTAACTCACTTGCGCTTCCGTTTTCATATAATAAGATTTTCTCGACCTATCTCAGACACGATCGTGTCTAAGACGCGACTCCGCCATTTTGGTAGCTTTACTTGCGAGCCCACTATCAGGTTCAGAACTAAATATTCTTGCCCATATACGGCTACATAAAGTAACGCACTTCACTCGATATAAATATTTTGATAGTTTATTGTTCTATGATTCTAAAGTATGATTTATAGTGAAAAAATAAACGAATAATAAAAACGAATACGATCCTTGAATTAAGAGACTAGTGGGTGACATTAATGAGCGACGTATAAATGTTTAGTAAATTAATCGGTGCAGAAAGCAAAGAGTAAAACGAAAAATTTTGCTGCTATAACGTACTGATATACCAAAGAGTATAATATAATTATTGTGACAGGAATAGAGCGTTGCGCAAAGTGGAAAAATGGAATAAACGGGCTGCGGGCGGCGGGGAAAATAAAGAATGTGGAAAATAAATTGTGCAGGCGGCAAGGATTAAAAAATCAAAGAGATCAACGTCGTTTGACGTCAATCAAAATAAGCGGAGTTTAAATATGAAGCAACGAGGAAATGAATAATAAAATTAAATGATATAAAGAGTATAAAATGCAAATATAAATATAATGCATTTATATGTGGCATTTAACGACTTGAGCTTTTTAAATATATGTCAATTATATTTCTATGTGTCGATGGAAACTGGATAGATAAGTCATCATTTATTGGTGCTATCGTTTTGTAATCAACAGCTACAATATCGACTTTTTCACGCAAAGATGGCTTTTGTAGACCTAAATATGACACAGACGTTCGATTTCTAATTGAACACAACGTGGATTTGTTATCTTTGCGCTCATTAGACTCTTCGTCAATAATTCAACGTATATTTGCCCTTCAAACAATTTGTTTTACTGTGAAAGCAATAATGGTTCCACGAAAAAGATTCATCTCACACTGTTGAGTGAGTTTTACTGAATTAAAATTAGTAACTGCTCTGACGTACGATTTGCCAAATTGCTGCAAACTTTCTGCCTGAAAGCTGTCAACTGTAGCTCACCAGCAGCGCGAAACTGTTGCAATGCTGATGAAATACAGAGATAACTATCCTTCTGAACGGAGCTTACACGCGAAAGCACCAAAACTCTCTAAAAGCTACAATGCTAACTCTGATAGAACAAATTGCGGTCTACGTAATCGTTTCTTCTTGAAACTACCCTTGCAACTACGACTCGATCAACTCTTTGGAAGCATTAGCTTTATAGCCAGCGAGAAATCAAACGAATTCTAAATCCATTGTTAGAAAAGATTAATTGTCTTAAATACATTTAATTTGTTCAATCAACTCTTGTCTGAACGAATCTGTCATAAACCCTGTCGACGAAATTTTCTCTCTTTCTCTCAAACGCTCTACGGTGGAATACACAGAATGCACTCAGAGTGCTGCGAGGGGTGCTTCTGAAAGCTGACCAAATCCTATAGAACGCAGCAAGTAGTTTCTTTTCGACCATTCAGTTGGTACTAATGGTGTATTCTCAAAGATGGCAATTTTACTCCGTATTGGCACAGATGGTCCCTACGCTTATAAATCCCACGCTGTATGCAGCGTATGAGAAAGTGTATGGCGAACTCTACACGTGTACTTGCCAATTTTCGCAGTTTATTTTAGCTAGATAATTGAGTTATGCTTGAGTTCAATTGATTCATCGAATTATATTATGTAAAAATGTTACACGAAAGCGAAGTAAACGGTGTAAATTGTCATTTAGGCAATGTGATTAGCGACAATATGTTCTCAGTGACGTAATTTGACAAAATTATTCACTAAGTGGTTAAAAAAAGTTTGTAGAATTTCTAATTTTGTTCTGCATCAACAAATAAATATAATTCATTTAGAGTGAACTTTATAATAAACTGTTATTAACTCTTCGTTGTACAAAAAAATTTTCTTTCGTAACGTTCGAGTGTAAATCTGGTCAGAAAATTCTTAGAGAATTACTTGCACCGTCTCATGGAACTGAACAGTGCAAATTCGTGTTGATCGAAAATTTTTCGTTCGATCTCACTGCATCACGATCAGAAACCAGGATCCCAACGGTATCGAAAAGTAACGTCCCAAATCCGTGCTATTTCAGTACCCGTCCGGCATCCTTTGGTTTATGAATTTCAAATGTCGCGACGCGGGAACACTCTGGAAGTACTCCAGGAATTTTTACGCGTCTCAGACGTTCAAACGGTGGAAATCAACCGGCGAACGAAAGTCTTTGATACCGTCCCGCTGATCGTTTGCTCTTGAACTTGCTTATCGCGAGCAGAAGCCTGACTCGTTGCCAACCGTGAAGTTATCGTTTCAAGAGTCGCCTTCGAGATTCGAGAAACTCGTATTTCGAGCAATTTCGTCTCGATTACAACCTTTCTGCGTTAAATTTCTACAGCGTTCCTCGAATTCCTCGACGAACGAAAGGGGTTTCATTTGAAAGGGAAATTGGCCTGCAAATTTTCTCTGACTCCTCGACTAATTGTTTTGTATCGTTTTACTCTTCGTTGGACCTTGTTACGTTTGTGGGGAGGAAATTTTGGCGCGACATCGCAGACAAGCTATCTCTGGAATTATTAATACAACGTGGAAACTCCTGTGTACTAGAAAAATACGTAACTCTATTTTGGTCACGTATTTCCTTCAGTTAATGATGAGCTTGAGAATTTTCTTCGAATATTTTTAAACCCATTCGTGTTTTAGGTGATCCTGATTAATTAATGTAGGATCAGATTTAGAATTTTGATACTACGTTTTTGTTTAACTGCTATGTCGTATTACTTGTCTTAAACTACTATTGACGCGTTTACATGTTTTCCATATAATTACACTTAGCACAATCCTCGCATCGATTTTTCACTTATCTTTACATCAATGTGCAATATGTAATTAACTTCTAATCGGATCGTGAAGTCTTTAATTAAGCCTGTAATTTTTAATTACTTCTTCCGTTAAAGGCATGTGTCATTTGGAATGAGAGAAATTTATTATATACACTCGAAGCATCCATTCACGCATATAAAATATGAATCCTAACTTTTTGATTAATCGATGAAAGGATAATTTCACTACCCTTCAATTAAGAAGGAACTGAATTTCGTTTTTCTCTACGAAAGCAACGTCTTAAACACACAATTCATCATTCTCATCTACTTTAAACGTCTAAAACATAATTTTCTAAATCTTCAATGACCAAAGCAACTTGTGCAACGAAGAAACTGAATGTTTCACAATCGCTCGTCCACGTAATCTGCAACCGCTACAAGCCCCAAGCGTCCCAGACCTGCGCGCGTTCCACCCCCATTCGTCATGCTACTTTTCGCTCGACTAGCCTTGGCGGCAACTTATCCGGCGAGAAATTCGTGAATTAAGAACGCTTTCCGAATGGAACGTGTTCGAATTTGAATGTTGCATCCGTTCCACGGGAACGTGCGCGTTGAATCATAAATAAGACACGCTCAAGTTGCTCGAAATGGCCAGGGCGAGCGCTCGTTCCGGAATGACCGCGGAGAACACTGTTCTCCACGATCCGTGGTTCCGTTCTCCTCTTTCTTTCAATAAAATTGCCACGAGCCAGATCTCTAGGCTTGAATGGAGGTCAATCCTGTCGGGAGGATAGGAAGGGCTTTGGTAGCGCGACTCTTCGGCGGAGAACGAGCGCAAGGCGGAGGATGGAGAACGCTTCCGGTATCTCTCGCTTCGATAAACATCTTGTTTAATTGAGGAGAAAACTGGGAACTCTTTGGATCACCATGATTCTGGCAATCTGTTTGATTTTCATTGGCTTTTTTTAGGTATCATTCGCGAGTATAGTGGAATTGCTAGTTGTACTCCATTTGTCCACACGTTTTATGTTATATTTATTAAATTAAATGCATTCCTTCTTTGTGACTTTGTAAAGTCGACTGTACTCGTAATTAGTGATTTATTTTTGTTATTTGTTTTAATGTCAGCTGTTTGAAGAGTTAAAGTACTTTGCGCTCTATGTTTGTCACATAAATTGTTTTTGCGAACAGTACCGCAGACATGTAATTCGAATAATACGGAAGCTACGAAAAACTTGTATATTTAAATATAATATCGTGAAAATGAATATGTGATAATATTTTTTATTTCGTATTTTCGCATATAGAATAATAAATTGATAGAAAAATTAAAAATAAGTTCGAAATATATTATATAATTTCTTAAATATTTTAAACTATATATTTATCGAAACAAATAACATTATAACTTGTTTCGAGTCGTCCATGCGACCTTAAAATTTTTTAACACTTTCCATGGTGCAATTTTAGCGAGAAGAAAATTCTTACAAATTGTTTTAGTTCCTCGGACCGCATTCAATGTTGGGGACGATACTGCGGCCGCCATTATGGAAAAGTCTCACGTGCTATACTAATCCTTGGAAAATTATAAAATTAAAACTGTTCCCGCCGTCATCCCACAGCTTAATTCCGGCGGAACGAGCAAGTTTACGTTTCCACGAAATTGTAGTTAAATTTAATTACCTAAAGTTTCACTGAGAAAAAGTTACGCGCATCGGTAATCAAGTCAGGAGGGGAAACTTGATATTGTCTTCTGAACTTTCGAAGACAAATTTAAAAATTTCCTTCCATTGGAAGCGGTAAACATTTTATGTTATCTTCAACATAATGCGTAATGTTAAATTAACTAGTTTACATTACTATATATATAAATTAGTGGTGCCAGTCAAAATTAGAAATGTTAATGTTATCCCTCTCGCGTTCAATATTGCAGAAATTGTAAAAAATACTTTACTATTACAATGCTAGAAGATTTTAAATACAAAATATCATGAAAAATGATGCAATAAACAACATTTTCCCTAGAAAATGGAACTTCGGTTGTAACTTAATGTTCCTCAATTTTTTATTTATCCTGGATCCTAAAATTACGCTTTAAAATTTTTTGCACCAATTATTATTCCAAATACAAATTTTACCATAAGCTTCTTTGGATATTTATCATTAATTTATTTTGCAATTAGAAAAGAAAGAAGATTGAACAGGAAGGGATTAAACAATTCCACGTGCAGACAAAACGTTAATATTTCTACTACGACTGTAGTAATATCGAAGTTAAATTCCCACACGAATTTGCACATCTCCGTACAATCTACCAATCGTAATGGCACGTAAACGACGCTTCCACACATCGATTAACGAGCATCGATCACCCGCCATCACTCCTTGTCACTCCTATTCTTCCCTCTATTTTCGTGTCCACGATTTTTGCGATCCCCTTTTTTTTTTTTTTGTTCCCTCCGTGTCAGCGCGCGGAGAAAACGCTCGTTGTCCCAGCGTGCATTGTGCCCGAGGCACCTTCGTTTCTTTTCACAGCGACCTTTCAACGATCATGACAACGCTGATTATGTCGGACACGTCCCCTCGCGAAGCGACGCGGCGACGCGCTTTAATTGCCTCCGTGGCTGCGGATTAATGGAAACAAATGTCGTTTCGATTAATCCGCTCGTAAATAAAAGTACTCCCCGTCGCGTGGGTCAGGATTTATGGGGCATAGCCAGGCCGTAACGTGGATCGACACCCGGCGAGCATTTCGATGATTTACGAGGTGACACGAGCGTAAGAGCAGGTACGTCCTTAGAGGGGCGTCGTAATCGATCGAATGGTGGTAATGATACGATTTAATTGAAATTTGTGGCTGAATCCTGACGACTGCGCGCTAAGGGTTATCCGATTATCGGTACAGTATTGGTGCTTTGAGTTTACCCTTTTTCTGCGAATTAAATTCGCCCTTTTGCAAATCACAGTCACCCCCTTGCGAGTCGCATTCGTTCTTTTGTAAATCAGATCCACTCTTTTGTGAATGAGGTGCTTGCTTACTTAAATATTCTTAATCCAATGACTTAAATATCCTGTTTTAGAAAGCACTGAATACACATTAGGTAGCAGAAAATAAAAAATTTAATACTCAAAAGTGTCGATGTTTATTTTGAAAGTAATCACCCATTCGTTAAAATCAGTGCATACTACGTAATTTATAATTGAATTATATGCGTGCATAGATTAGCAGATGTAAATTAGATTTACACATAATTTTCATATATACAAACTATTGATTATGTAATTATAAATTACGTAACATTGGTAATTACTTTTACCTAATTTCCATTTAGTGTTTTCGTAAATAAAATACTTAAGTAGAAGCAGTTGATTTGCAAAAGGGTGAATTTTATTTGCAAACAGATAAATTTTATTTGTAAAAGAGTGAATTTAAAATACCAACACCGTAAATTATGTTGTCTGGTTTTATTGGATTAATTTAGTGGAAGAAACATGTGGATAGCTTGTGAGATTGTATGTAGAGGTGTTTGGGGTTAAATTTGCTATGATAATGCCCTTGATTTATCTTCTTTGATTTCCTGTTTGCGTCTCTTGCAATTATATCAATCCAAGCAATAATGGCGTAAACTTCACTCATCCTTCATCACATTTTTCGCACACACCAAGCATCTGCAATCGCTTGCTCGAAGTTCAGATCTCAGAAGTATCTCTTATCCTTATTTAAAATATAAAAAAAAATATCCAAACAAAACTAATCGTCACAAAATTATTCGATTTTCATTGAGAATAGTCTTCTAAACGACGTAAACGGTTTTGCTCTGCAGGACGCAAACGACTCTAATCGCCACGCTTCTATTCTCGTCCACCTTTTCAGTTTGGACAGGAACTTGTTAAACGGTTTGGTTTAAATTCAAACGCGATCACTGCGAACCATTCGGATTAATTAAACCGCGCAACATGCTTCGATGAATTTCCATAATAACGCGGAGCGTCACGGCAGATAGCGCAAGAAATTTCATTTCCTCTTCACCCCGCTCGTGATTTCGATTACCTTCGATTTTCAATGTTTCCACCATTTTGTCTATCTAAATAGACATCGCTGTTTCTTCGATGCTCGCGACCGTCGATCGTTTACGCGCGTTTAAATAGAGAAAAGGTTGGTTTATTCCTGTTTCACGTTTATTTTTAATTGCTGCAGAGTTTCTATTTAAATTCTGTTAACAATATACTCTTTATTTATACTTCCTCGAATTATTAGCAATTAATATCCCACTCCAACGAACCTGCTATTTCTGTCCGCGCGAGATTGGCCGTGGCGAAGAATCGAACTCATTACTCCGCGAAGTTTCTATTGATTTTGTTTCATCCCAACGAATGAATTATTCATTCTTCATATCAGTTCATCGCGCGTATTAATTCTTGTTCCACGCTCCTCTTTTTTTCGTACAAAGTTCCTAGCGCGAATGAAAGTTCGCGATATTCCCACTTTGTGTTATTAAAGTAGCGGACTCTCGTAATTGCAGGTCCATTACTGTTCAAGTACATTCCTGTACGTTCGCATAATTAAGTTAGTGGGATTAAGGAGCGCCACAAGCATACAATTTTGCACTTTATTAACAAAAATTATATGTTTCATCGCGAACGATCCTTAATTCGATTGACTTCTTAGAATTGACATCCGGTTCTATTATTCAGACTAATTAATTTGTTGCCTTTAACTAATTTGATAATGCCATTTATTTATACAAATCTTTTTTACACTTATCATGTAGTGTATTAATTATTTCTGAGAGTTAGACTAAGGTTTAGATTATTTCTAGGTGTAAATTTAGATTTAGAAAAGAGAGTCTCAAAGTCTCTTTAGCTGGAAAGTCCAAAATTGGTGTGCGTTAAAAGAATATGTGATTATTTTATTATATAAAATATTCATTTATAATAAATAACGTTTAGATTCCTATGAAAAGCTGCAATATTTGTTTGCAACGAGTCAAAGCGTCGAAATAAAAATTATTTATAAAAGCGCAAGGACAATTGCGCGAAGGGAATTGTATTTATATTAGGTCGTTCGTTAAAAATTGTAGACGCAAAGAGTATTCGAGCGCGTATCGCGAAAGGAACCGTGGATCGAAGACCTGCAACGATTATTATCTGCGGGCCAATTCGATGGAGCAGTTGCAACCTGGAGTAAACTCCACGGGAATCCTTAGATGATATCGGAACGCTGAATTCCCGCGGATAAGAAAGAGAAGTTCCCACGGACGTGGATCGAAAGAATAAACGATTCGTGCGCTCTCTCCCCGGGGCGAATCGAAATTTCGTTGAAAAAGATATTTTCTGGGCGCGGAACGAAAGTTCCTCGAACGACCTACGTGCAACGCTTCGAACTCCTGCGACGGTTCGATATTCTCGATTCGAGATGCCGTCGCGTTCGAGTTTAGACGCATTCAGATTCGGAAAATGATATTTCGCTGAGAACTTCCCGCGCGATTTTTCGACCGATTGAATGGCTACGAAATTGTTAAAAAGAACGCGAGCGAGGAGCAGAAATTCTATCAGTTGCACTCGCTGACAGAATACAAGAATATCGAGAGATGAGTGTTTCATTAAAAAAAAAAAAAAAATGAAAAAAGAACAGTAGCTGCGAGCTTAGAATAATTGGTAGAAAATAAAGTCTTAGTAGATTATTTTAGCGCGCGACATTAATACTCCGTCTTCGTTGAAGATGGAAATGGACAGTTTAAAAAACTTTCACTCTCCAATCGATCGTTAAACGGATTAAGAAGAATCTCGTCGTGAACGGATATCAGAAATTTTTAATATCCGCGATGAAATAAATGTAGCTGTGCTCTGGTGTATTGGAAGGTAAATCCCAATAGGTTTCAAGTACATTTCCGCGCAGAGATTACTTAACAGAGACATCCACTTGTTAGATTACTTAAAAAAAAAAAATCAAATCACGATTTCATTTAAAATTCCTTCCTTCAATACGAACATTATTATCTCGTCTTTGTTCAGAGTGATAAAAGATGCAATTTAAAAATTATTTCCGCTTTCTAACCGTATCTCATCGAAAACAAGTAATATAAAAATAAACACACTCATACGAGGAACCTTAAAAATTCATTTTCCAAACAAACAAAATTGTATCCAATAAGTCCATTAATTTTCAAAACATAAGATACCTGTTTTCCCAATCGCGCCACGAATTACCCTCAATTTTTTTACCCAGAGAAGCGATAATGAGCTTGGAACCAGCGTGAATTTCAGCCAGCCTGAACGGCGCTCATTTCCCGCCACCGGAAGTCGCTTTCATTTCGCACCGCGTCGGCGAGAATCATAAAACAAGAATGCCCTCGGTTTTATACGCGGCATCGCGGCTCTATCGAGCCTGTCGAGCTCGATTTTCGAAACGAACGCGTTGCTTTTATTCCTCTCCGTTCCCCCTCCGGTCCTTTCTTTTTTTCATCGCAATTTCCGAGTCATCCCTCGCGCGTTACGTCTCCGCTGGCACGGGTTTACGACGAGATCGTACAGGGCTGCTGGCTAGTTCTCGGTTCACGATTTTCGTTTATTGCTCGCGGTTATCACGGCGTACGCCTCGACGAAGGACGCTGGAATTGTTTTACTTCGAGCGCCTCTGAAACTCGAAGACGCGTCGTAAATCAGGAGTTCTCGAAGGGGTGCATCTGTTCGCAATAGCCCAACGATCGAACGAGCGTCCAAGATATTTCGTACCGCTGGCAAATTTCGTAGTTCGCCGTACACAACGTACGAGGCGAGGCGGCTGTGTATTGTGTTTTCAATGAGTACGTGCACCAAGGAACTATGTATAGCTAGTATCGCATGATCTAAGGGTAGGCTGCCATCTTTAGACCAGTCTCACGGAGGCATTACGGTGAGAAATGGTGGGCAGACTTTGAGGTCAATTATCGTAAATATAGTTGTACTTAAAGTGTCGAGAACAGGAGTTTCTTATGCGTAATTATGATATATTTTGGGAATAAGAGGGATGGACAGGATACTACTGTATCTGTGCTTGCCCTTTATTGTTACGAATAACAGTGTTATTCGTTTCAGTTAATAATCTTTTAATTATCGTTGCGAAAATATGTCGTAATATCATGTAAAGGAGAACAATTGTTACGTTAATTTTTAGGAATATAGAAATATGTTATTTAATTTTTTAGTTCACTTATGGTTGGTGTTATTTCTGATGTAAGTAATTCTAGAGAGAATAAGACGTAGCAATGAAATGGAATTAAAGCGAGCGTGTAATACCTTGGCAGCGTTAGTATCGAGGGACGTATAAATGAAAACGCGTTTAATATTCGAGCGATACAATAAATATTTCGAGTACTCGTACAAACACCGACGATAATTCTAGTCGTAATAGCCTCGCAAATACAAACGCGTGGCAACGGCAGCCCAGGGAGAAGTAATAGCGCTATCTATAACCACCGCTATGTAAATTCGAGAGTGATGCAATAAATATTTCCAACACTGTACACGAAAGTATGCGCACAAACGATAAAACTTTCCAACCGTAGCCAGCCAGCAAGGAGTCCCTAATGCGAGTCCAACTTCAACCCCTTAAAGTTCGTCCGTTTGCGCCGATGCGACGAGAAAAAAATGAAGCGAACTTTTTTCGATCTGAATGTATCCCGTTTAATTCTCGCCATTTGTAACGATGCCACGTTATTACACTACATTGCTATTCATATACTTAGCTCCTGTCACGGGGAAAATGGTAGCCGTATTAATGACCTTCGTTTTCTCGATAGTGTTTCCTTTAATTACAGAACTCTATTTAGCTTCAATACATGGAAATTTAGTTATTGATATTTGGAAGCTTAACTTTTAATACAAATATCCATAAATATTTGTTTAATAGAACCTGATTGGATAGTGACGACTGTTTCTTTATTCGATTTCACCCTTTTTGTATTAGAAAAATTGAGGTGAAAGGGATACAATCAACTAATATGTCACGATTGCTCTCGTTAAAAGAAAGGTGTCACTCTCGTTGATAATAAGTAAAATATAAGACGTTTAACATTCTCTAACAATCCAAATTTAAAATTCATCATATTCAATTACCAAATTGATCGACGAAAGATTGTCGTTCGTCGTCGCAGTACGCTTCGAAGAATCCTGTAAATGGCGCAGTTTCCATAACGCTCCCGCTTTTCTATCGAAGGAAACTTTTGTAAAATTCACGAGACGATTCCGTCGCGACTGGCGCGATCACGTCTACCATCGTCGCGATCGATTTTCGTTCATCGACGCGTTACGAAAATGTCGCCGTTCGAAGATTGAATTAATTAACGTGCAACGCGTATCAAAGCTGGCGCGCCAGTTATGCAACTATTTGGTTCGATACGAGAAGAGTATCCTCGTTAACGGAGACGAGGAAAACGCGGACGGAGAGCGTCGAAAGCGATCGTTAGGAAATTGCTGGCATATCTGTTTAAGATTACTGAAGATCTTTCACGCCACCCATCTACATTTTTATACAGCTTCTTTTTTTTCATAGCAGAATATCCTTTAAACATCAAGGTAACACCTTCTGGAACAAATTTTATTAAATCAAAGAACTTTGTTGCGTCGTTAATTTCTCCTCGCTTGGTTGCTCAGGTGGAACCAAGGAAGGAATATCTTGGAAGACAATTTGCTGGTAGATTTTTGACTACTTTATTTTGCAAAATGTACACTTGTGAGCCAATCCGCGAGCTGCTTTGATGATTGGCTATTTTATGGGTTTATGATACGTCAATAGCTGTTAAAGTAAAACATTAACAGGTAGACTAAGTTCTCTAGCAACCTTTTAATGCCTTAATCTCGGTTAACCAGCTAAGTGCGTTCGACGTGTATACTCGTCGTGTGAAATAAAAAATTACCATTCACTATAAAAACTCAAAATCTCAGTAAAATGTATTAAGAATATTATTTGGTGGTATGTTACCCTGTATATTACCAATACGTAAACTATTTTCTTATTTCTCTTGTTTATTCTTGCTGTCTTCAATTTTTCTTGTCTATGTATTATCTTTCGACAATTCTCAAGATTCTAGTAAGAATAACGTATTCAGAAACGAATCGTTAGCTTCTTTGACGAATAAAAACGTAACCCCTCGTATTTCGTAAAATGTATAGCAGTACCATTTGCCCTGCGTTCGACGTGTATACACGTCGTTGCTTGTTGTTAATTCCGCATCCTGTGCTGATCTCTTCAAACTAAATTCCACAGTCAACTGGTTAAGAAGTTAATTAGAAGAGGTAATAAACAGAAATTGGGACTCTTCAAAAATAACTAATTTTAAACGATCGTAGCATAAACTTGCTTCGACTACACGTTTCGAGGACGGAACAAACTGACAGAGATTCATCGTGTTCCCGTATCGCTTCCGCTATCGCAAGATTACGTCGTACGTATTACTGCAACAAAAGCAAGTCGTTTAAAAACGATATCCCGTAGCTGATGGAGAGAACACGGTTCTACAACAGGAAGGGATCACGAACGGAGTGGCAACAATTCGAAGGTATCGCGACATTTTCGGGTGAAAATATCGCAGGCTGGCGCAATATTGAAGGTCGCCAGTGCTAAGCCCTCGGAATATCCTCCCTTCGGCGCGCTCTCGAAAACTTCTCCGCTCCATTCGTTATTCCCTCGAACTTCAATCTCGCCGCGCGTTACCTGTCTTCAACAACGCGCCCATCCCCAGGGCAGATGCGCGACCGTACACACTGTCAGCTGTCGCTCAGTTAGCTCGACGCGCATTCCGACTCCTCGGATTCTAACTCCCTCGAATAATCCAGCGTAGTGCTTACCTATCGAAAAATTCGTCCCTTTCCCTGCCCCTGTGTTACGTGTCGAACGATATCCAGCGCCCCAGGCAGGATTTACGCGTGCACCGCGCGCTTACTTTAACGGTCCATCGGGTTTTCCAACGTCACGCGTTTCTAACGGTTCGATACGGCGTTGACCAAAAAGTCACTCGCTTTTTGCTCTTTCAGATATTAGTATCGTGGAGTGCGAAGGATTTTGAGTGTGTGCGAATGGATATGCTTAATGTGACTGCGTGCGAATGGGTTCGAGAGACTGAGGTGCGAAAGAAGAGTGTTTGGAGCCAAGCGACAGGACCTGAGGATAACACGGAATTTTAATTACACGAAGTCTCGAGTGTTATTATTTTATTTCTATTGATAAGAATCCTCTACCTGTTCTAGGAGAAATAAATCAATTCTTTGAGAGCGACAGCGATTGAATGTACGTAATTAAAAAATTGTTACATTTAGCAAATTTTATCTCTTACATTTTTAAGTTTTAGTTTCTGAATTGAAGGAATTTTATGTTATGTTTGTTTTAATTTTTCGCGTGACTACTCTTGTTCGACTATAGTTTACGATATAATTTGAATATGTCTTTCGCGATTGTCCCACATTCCATTATAAAACGTCTGGTCACTTTAATCATGGTGTTTCGTTTCGAGTAACATCGAAGGTTTGAAAGATAAATAAAGAAACTAGAAATCATCCAATTACTTGCACTTTGGTGTAAAAGATTAGATAGAACCAGCTTCCTGGTATAAAGTAAATTAAGGTTAAAGTTTTGGTAGGCTGAACAAAGTGGGGCTGAATAAACGAAAGAGGTAAATAATGTGGGAAGGTGGTTGGATTCAGGAAAAATTGATGGCACGAGATCTAGCCGAAGTAGAGGCTTGCGGCGGTGCAAAAAGTTAGATAAAGGAGATCTGCGTTTGAAGGATGTAAATTAAGGGAGAAATTCGGGTAGAACCGGCGGTTGGATAAAGCGGGGTTGGATAAACAGAACGGGTAAATAGTGTGGAAAAGTGGTCAGATTAAAAGAAAATTTATGGAAAGCGCAGATTTAGTTGAAGTAGAAGCTTAGACACAGCGAAAAGTTAGATCAGGGCCATGCTCGTGTGAGGCATAAATTAAGGTGGAAGTTCCGGTTGAATGGAAACTGGATACACTGCGGTTTGGTAAACGATGAAAAAGTAAATGGTACGGAAAAGCGGTTCAGAGAAAATTCGTAGAAAACAGAAATCTACTTGTGCATACACGCACAAACATTGAGAAACTTAAATGAAATAAAACTTTGAGGATCAAAATTTGGTAGTACAACGAAGCACAGGATGGAGAACAGTCGAAGAGCGATGAGAAGCAAGCTTGGCAAGGGGGTGCGGACGAAGGAGCCAGTCAGCGTCCAGCATCGAAAGAGAATAGCAAATTTATTTAACCATTCGTTAAATATATTGTTAATGTTTTCTATCATCTTGTTCTTATTTCAATGTCGACAAGTAGCTAAAATTAGTGAGGATATTGCACAGTTCCATACAAATATTTTTATACCTTTCTCATAAGCTGAAAGATGACTACTGACATCAAGCTTAAGGATTATATACATTGTAGAAGTATTAAGAAAGAATTAAAGAAAGGAAGGCTTATTACATTAAATGTTATCTATAATATCAAACGAAAATAGGGTGGTACTGTAGTTCCACAGTGCCATACGAGTCGCCACTGTCTCATTCTATTAAGGTTTCTTGTTTCTGAGGTACAGGCGAAGAAATGGTCCCAAATACATATCTTTTATCTAACAGTTATAAAAGCTTGCAGATACATTTTCTATGCTTCGATTATTCCAAAATTTAATGGTGTAAATTCTAATCTTTCCATTTCCATCGATATTTTTATCTTAATTTACATCCCCTATCCAACCTTCTACTCCATTTCGACGTGCGCAACAGCAAATCACCTGAACTTAAGCAGCATCCCAGCCCCGTATATCGAAATGGTTTGTTCTCGCGCGCTAAATAACCAGGAGTGCGAGTACGGTAAATAAAGCAGGAGCTAAACCAGGTGTAATTAGCGCGGATCAATTCCGGATCCGGTCGATTTGGCAACGCCACGGCGGAGGGTCGCGTCCGCGAGTTTACGAGCGGGCATCAATCCTTTGGAGAACGGCAGTTTAATACAGCGGGGTCTGCGTGTTTCTTGCGTGGAGGGAAGTATCGTTACGATGGCCACTCGGCTGGCTGAATTGCGACGGCTTCATTTAAGGAGTAGACAACTTTGATTAACACGTTGCACTGTTTGAATTATGACGCGTCTAGTTGCTTCGAGGAATTTCTTTATTAATCCTTTGGATATCGAGTCGTTTGAAGAGGTTTTTGCGTTTCGAACAGATTTAATTGGCCACACCAATTACGATACCACGCAAAATTTAGCTACTCGTAGATTAAGATTTGTCAAGACAATTTTAATGAATGTTTCTATAATATTGTATTAATTTTTTTTACTTTTTATCAACTTTGTGTAACATAATCGTGAAAATTATCGTAATTTGTTCTGATTTTGTAAAATAAAAAATAGGTAAAATTGGTGTGTAATAGATTGTACGTGAACAATGTGTTTTCGAGGATAATACAAGTAAAAGGAGAACAAGCGTTCGATGTTTCATACGTTACGAGCCAATATACTTGTACCAGTGTGCAAACTAATCTGTTTATTGTTTACCGATATTCAAATTCTGTACATTGCTTCGTAGCTATAGTTTCACGGACATATCGATTAAATCAGATACATATTCATCGTGGTACTAATGCAATGATGAACTAGCCACCGACTAGATTGTCTCATATTAAAGGCGTACATCTGACTGTTCAATACAATTAATTCGAATGAACGTAGAAATTCTAGACTAACAACAAACTATTCTAATATCATTTCTCGTAACTATATTGCACGCATACTTTTGGATAAAACGGAAAAATATAAATCCAGAGGCTCTCTTGTGAGCCGAGGGAAACAGAATCGCAAATTTATTCTTATGACAGAGAACGCGAGGTATTTCGTTTCCTTTCGCGAGTTCTCAACGAATACGAGGAAAAAGCAAGTTGCATTTTCGACTATCAAATCGATATCTGTTAAAGCTTGCGCTGGTACTGGTTCAAAGGGAACCAATCGTTCTTGAGAAACGGCGCGCAGTTTCACAATCGCTCGGTTTAAGGATGTCGATAACAAGTCGACGGGGGAAATTAGATTTCTTTCTCGATAACAATGGTGCCATAAATCAATGGCCTTCGAGGAGTGAATCAAGGTGACGGGGCATTGGCAGTCTGGCGTTGGCGTGCAAGCCGAAGAAATCTCGCGCCATTGCCAAAACTTCGCTTCGAGGACGAATTACATGCTCCACTTGAGTGGATGTAGCAATTCGAATGCATACATATGTCTCGCGCAGTTGAACTTCTTATCTTTCCATAAAAGAACATATGTATGCTCTACGTGTACGATGTTCAATAATAGTACATCAATTATTATAAGCATTAATGATATTATTTTAATATATTTTTCGCTGAATTAGAAATTCAATTAAATGGATCAATTGAATCACACCTGTTTGTTACACCAATTTTATATCGTCTTTGGAAAATTCAAAATCAATCAATCATTTTATATATTTTCAATATTTAAAGCGCATTTGTTTATGCAAATCCATGGTTTTATAAATACCACTACAGTAGTGGATATGTATTCTACCCTTTTTCAAATGTAACACATTCTTTATTTAAAATATTTTACGTGTATGTTCTCAAGCGTTATATACACTTCATATCTTTTTTAATATTTAGGGTTCCCATAAATACTTTTCTCTCTTATCATGAAATCAACATTGCAAATATGGATGGACGGTTTTTGAAATCTATTTATTAAGCTATACGAAGAAAGTATTTAATGTGTAATGATGCGATGGTCAATCAATAGTGCGTACAGAACTACTTTCGTTTGGAATTTAGAAATAAAATGCTTATAAAATAAGAAATATTTTGTACTGTATAATTACTAGTCACGGTGCTTTCCTGCTATTTCATTAGAAATTTCCATTAATGTACGTACCATATATGGTATCGCATGGTACCACACATGGATCTAATATTTTTGAAAATGATATTTCTTCTCGATGCAAAATGAAACAATTCAGTCGCAAATTCGACACCAGTAACGGCATAATAGGCAACATATCAGTTGCTCGCGTCCGCTGCGCAAAGTCGATATCAATCCCGAAAATTCCCGTCGATGGCAGATATGCACGTTCTAGTCGCGTTCGATCGCAAAGTTGATAATTGATAGCCATGATAATGAGAAGCCCGGCGATGCTTGTTAGCGTCAGATTTGGCTTCGATTTCCGGGACTGATTTATCCCCGATATTGAATAACTGTGCCTACTGGCGAGCCCGTGCGACGCGTCGTTCAGGGATTTCCAAATAAATCGCTGATATTCACAAGCCAGAGAGCCAAGCATCGACCATTTCACTGGACGAACCAATTTGTTGTAGATATTAAATTTCGAGCGCACACAAATCATTCTTGGATCGCCTTCTTTCGAAGCTTCCGCTGCGTCTTTCGACGCCACTTTCCTCAGCTCGAGTGGTCCAAGGAGAAACTCGATCGTACGCATGTCACAGCAATTTATTCGACCATTTCTCTTGGTCTCGTGACGATCGACGACTGACGACGACGATCGTTTCCCTAAAAAACCATTTGTAACCATCGTCCGCTCGGCAATGGTAGCTCGTGAGTTTTCCGATCGTGTCCGTCAGCAAGCGTCGATGTACAATTCCGTACGTTTTATTGGGGAGTAGCGTAGAAATGGGGTGGCTCGTGCGAGATCAGCTTCTACTATCTTCGCACGACGATTTAATTTTTTTTTTATGTAGAATATGTACAAGTCTTGGGTTATTATCGATTAAAATATGGCGAAGTTGGTTTGAATAAAGAATTTTTAAGCTTTCGACACTGAGAGCGTCTTTTAATTTATAAGGAAAATGTTAGGTGCGTTACGATTTGGCAATTATAGAGGATACAATAATTGGTAGATAGCTGATGAAATACTGCGAGCTTTGCACGTTTCTTTTTGTCGAAAACAAGAACGCGAAAGATGGCTTCAGAAAATTAGAAATTCGAAAGGAATTGTTAGAAATGTAAATCCTTGGGAAGATTATAAAGAAACTAGTATTTTCTACGTAGAAGAGGATTAGTTAAAAAGTTAAAGATTTAAGGAATTTGTATTTAAATCAAGAGAATTCCGTTTGAAGAACTTTTGTGCAAGACGAACTTTTTCAGGATGTACATTAATTCATCTTGCAAATAGATTCACGAATGTTTGTCAAAAGTTTCCTTCGACTGTTCTTGATGGTCCTCAGAAATTCAAATTTTCTTCTGCATTCGATTTATTCTGTAGAATACGTATATTTTTCGCAACAAAGTAAAGAGAAGTCAGACGAATTGCTGACAAAATCTTTCAAATAACAATTAAAATTTTATTTAAATATTTTGTAACAATCTTTAGCTTATAATTTTACGATACGAGTGAAGACCAAACTGAAAAATTGCTTTTAAAATAATAGAAACAGAATAGTGGTTGTATAACAATGCGTATGCACCAGAAAAAGTGTACCATTTTCTTAGTTCCATTTTATATTTCAAAAAGAAACGTGCAAATCTCGTTTCTCAGCGTTTTATCGATTGTATTTTAATTATTGTGTCCCAAATAATTGCAAAGTCCAAAAAAAGCAATTTTGAAATTTTTCTATAAATTAAAAATGATCCATCACTGCAAATTTCTGCGTGCAATTACAGTCACCCACGACCTATCGCACAGTGGATTCTCTTCTATCCTCGCAGCCATTATTCCAGCCCTCTAATATCCGAACATTCTATTATAGTATCCTATCTAGTTCAAATAACATTTTGTTGTTTGAACAAAGTGCTCCCTAGTCGCGTATATATTCACCCCTTGCAAATACATCGGGTGCTCCACTTTATTCGATCCATAATATCAACTCACGAATTAATTGTTATTTAAAAGGAACGTCTCGAACGAAAATTATTCTATTTTGATGGGAACAATTCTCTATTTTAAGACATTTTAATTTCAATAAATATTATTTAAATAATAGAAGATGTACACATCTTCTTCTTCGATATTTTTGCAAATAAATTTTAACTAGATCTTGTCATTTGCGTCGAACAATCGTTCGATAGTTGAGCGCGTTCGCGCGTACTAACGCGATCGGTTATCTCGATTAACCGATCACCCTTTTTGGCCACCGACGCGCTACCACCGCGTGGAATTTTTTCACATTGTGCTATTACAGGCGGATGGAAGTTTGGCAATCGCGTGGGATTTCCGCTGGGCAAGCATTCCTTGGCTTCCGACGACAACGAATTCGAGGTACTGCGCCTCGTTAGCCGTGACTCAGCCTTTAGAAACTTTCGGTTTATGGCACCTCTGCTATCGAGGGCAAAAGGCGCGGGGCGAACTATAGAACTTCATTTCTTGCGTCATGGCGTTCTGAATATCTGCAAAAAGCGGTAGAACCGTGGCCTGCGGATTACCCACCCTTCGCGGGACCAGCAAATTCCCTTGAGCTGCGTCATAAACTTCGTTTATGTTTACGCGAACGAGTAGCTTATTGCGATCTACCGATACGAGGATGAAATTAGTTGAAGAATCCAATTCGTCGAACGAGACTCCCTCTGGATTCTTCAAAATGCACTTACTTGAATTAATGATCATTTTCGTACAAATATCTTAATGTAGTCAATTTTCTTCTAATAGAAGATTCGTTTTACATGAAAGTCGTGACATGAGAACATTTGCAGAATAACGTGTTTCATACTTTTGCAAATCTATATTTGTGGTCGACGTTGCACGTCTTAGCTGGTTTTCTAAATTGGCAGTTAATGAAGCCATGATGAACTCTTTGTAAATTTCACCTTCAACCCCAAAACTGTTTTACAAACATATGTGGATCCAAAAGCACTTACGACTCGCTGTGCAAAATATCTTAAGTTAAAACATCTCTTCGATGCAATATAAGTATTATAAAAATTAATTTTTTACATGAATGCAAACATTTGTTTCGTTTCATTGTTTCGCTGTAACTCAATTACTCCATTTGCAGAGTTACAGAAAATCGTCATGAAAATATTACGCCCAGTTACCCTTTCGAAATCGTCGTGTATCGACAAATGGATGAAGGATTAGCGTAACGAAAATTCCCACGCAACGTATTGTATCCCAGCGTGAAAAAACCGCGGATACCCAGGCAATCGTCGAACCCGTCCATTTCATTCAGCGATAAATTACCGGCTTCCGGTGGAGCCGTTAATGGAAACGCGACGAACGCGACGGAGATTATTACGCGTTTATAGCCATCGGCCAAACAGAGCTCGTTGATTCTCCGTTCTGAAATTTGCTTTTCGAGCCCGTTCGGATCGGAATACAAACGTCCAGTTTGGACGCGGGACCACGCTTCCACCGGAAGCCATCCGTGACACGCGCTCAGATACTGGAGAACGGCCGTCCAAAGCCGGTTGGTCAGCTATTTCCCAGCGGATGCCTTTATGGCTACGATTTGGCAGAGAAGAAAGAGTGTAACAGTAAGAGAGTAACAGATACAACTACCAGATGTGATTCTACATTTTAAACGAGTCTAGGAAGGAAAAAATATGGCTGTTAAATATGTACACAGTCGACTCTCCTGTAGAAACTATGCTACAAGAAATTTAGAAGTAAATAAAATATAAATTATATTTTTCATTCACCAAAGGCAAGATATAATTTAGTACTTATGTACCCAGTATGGTTTAATATATTTTTGAAGTATATTAAATGCATTTATTTACCTGATCTAATCATAATCTGTATAAAGATCACAAAGTGTCACCAAACGTTTGCTACAAATATTTCCAAGTACTTTTTAATACTTTATATAAACCAGTACACCAATAATCAAGGAAAACTAAACCATTGAACAGACTTAACAGTCTCTGCTTGCTACTTTATCCAGCTCCAAAAGTGTGCATCCAGTAGCCGCAGCGTAAAGTCAAACATCAGTTACCAAACGATCGGTACGCTGAAAAGTCGAAGCAACGAGTCGGAAATTAATTACAATGGGAAGTTCCGGGAAGAGTTGTACGGTGAAATATATTTTCTTTTTCTGCGGCGATGCTGCTGGACCGTCCAAGTAAAGTTGTGAATAATTCCTGGGCAAGTATCGCCGGAGACTTTCGAGAGTATTGATCTGACTAAAGGTATGAGCTCCATAACTTTCTTCCTAAGCTATTTTAAACTCTCCTTTAATTAGTTATTTCGCCAGTGTTGCGTGAAGCTTCAAATTTTAACGGCTACATAATCCGCCGCTCCACGATAAGGAATTCGACGACTAAATAGCGCAGGGGTGGATCGATTTGCATACTAAAGATCCGCGAAGATTGCGACTTAAATATTCAAGAAAGGATCCTCTCGATGTACGAGAATGTCAGCCACGCGTGACTTATGCGCGAGAAAGAATGGAGGGGTGCAATTTTTCTCTGTGAAAGGGAACGCGTTATAAAATTGAGCTTTCAGTGTTACTTAAGGCCCAACTGAATTCTGAGGGACCTCTCGTCGCAGAGGGAGCCTTTTTCGCGAGACAAATATTCAATGTGCTTCGAAAATAGAGAAAATGATCATCTTTTTTTTGTGAAATTAACGTGAAATTAAAACGTTTCGAGCATCGATTGGATTTGTAGCTAAATAATGTACGCTTGAAATTTCTTGATTTATTAATAACTCGAGATCAATAATGACCTAATTCAGAATTTTAAGTAAGTGGATGTTTGAGATTAATCAATCTCGGATATTTATAATATATTAATAATATCCACACGAATTTTAAATAATTACATTTAATAAAAAATCTTATTTCTATTTATCTCGAAATAAAAATGAAAGAGAAATATTTTCAAGTATTATCATAATTTTCGTGAAACCCAATCTCTAAGCAAATGTCATCGATTCAGCTGTTTATAACCTTCGCGGTTGAATAATATTTCTAAATTATTATATACACATTTTAGTTATTTTTTAAATATAAAATTAACTTTTCATATTCCCTGCAAAACGATTCAACATCGTTCATCAAAATCGTTCGACGTTTCGCTGTTACACGATGCACGCGAATTCGAAAGTTCTTGGATCCTTTAGGACCATTAAATGTCAAAGAACTCGTAATTGCGTTCGAGTAAAAACTTCGAATCGTGAACGAAATCATCCGACAGAATAGCTTTGAGAATTTCATCGAGGATTCTGCAAGCGTATCGATTACAATGAGTCGGTGAGAACGCACGAAAGCTCGACCGTTTCTCAAGCTCCCTGTTGCAAGGAGCGAAACGGATTTTTACGATTACATCAGAAGATGGATACGCTGGAGCAAACGTAATAACGAGTAGAGAGGATGTATAAAAAAAAAAGATACGACGAGAGATGTAACAGAATTCTGTCTTAAAGTTTGACTGTGCTGCACATCTGGCATTTTATTAACGACGAGCTGCTGATATTTTCAGCAGAAAAAAGGAATTTTGTAATTTGAATTAAGATCAAGCATAAAACAGAAAGATAATTCGTTAATTATGCTTTATATTGTACTTTAATTTAAATTACACGTTTTTGAATATCATATTTTATAATTTATATTTTTTTTTTTATTCCCTTTGAATGTTCTCAAATTCAAAGTGTCGATATTTAACGTGAAGAGAAAATATAATAAAAAAGTCAGGTTACAAAATGCTTTTTGTATTCCACATGTGCAAAGAGTAGAGGGTTTTCATGAAACTGGAAAACAGCTAGCACGGTTTCTGTTTAAAATATCACTGTCACTTTGATATTTCATCCCCGCGTAAAAGTTGAGGATTGTTCGTTTGCTGGAAATATTGTTTACCGATTGCCATTTGCGCGTTGTCAATAAAAAGAGTTACGATCGCCGCGCGATTCATCCTCCGCAAATTGCAGGCATTTTTTTCGAATTTTTTTTCGATCCCAAGCGAAAGGAAGTTATTAAACAAGTCTGCTCAGACATCGAATACATCTTTCGCGTGATATTTCATTGCTTCGAGCGTTTCTCAGTCGATTATTATAGCGGCTCGTTACTTTTTTAGTAAATGCACATACAGACAATTTCCTGGAGCATTTCAGCGATGAGCAAATGGAATCGCGCCTGTTTACAGCTTGGTTCGCAACGAAACACGTTTTAAGTCGAAAGACACACGCTCGAAAGGCAACATCAAGGAAAACAAGCCACCGTTTCATTCGAAGGCATCCGGCTGAGCCAGCTGTTCCCTGTTGCCCGTTCATCTCGCTGATAAACAACATGCAATTACAACGAACCGTTCCGCGATGCTACCAGCCTGGCTATCGTCAATAAAAGTAAACGAGCCAGCCGGGAATAAACCAATTAGAGCCGGATGCATCCGTCTGAACCGGTGTAAGAACTAACAATTGGGCCAGGGTCGAGCTATTTGCTCGTTCGACTGGCAAGATGCTGACCGATTTCGATCCTCGAATATACGAGCCGCTTTTCCTTCAAAATGGTACAAAAGTCCACTTTTCAGAAAAATTAGTTAACGGTAGTTTCAGTGAAATATGGATCTCCTTTTTTTTATTTTTATCAAATTAATCAAAAGAATTTTAGCTGTAAGATATTAACGCGAAAATGTTATTTTTAAGATAGAATAAATCCATTTTTAATTTCAGTGAAATATGGATCTTCTTTTTTTATTTTTATCAAATTAATCAGAAGAATTTTAGCTGTAAAATATTAACGGGGAAATGTTACTTTTAAAATGGAATAAATCCATTAGTGATGCAGAATTGTTGAAAAAAGAAAGAAAAATAGATTCCTTTTGTGTGTAATGAAACTAAATCTTTAGAAGAGGCAATATAGAATATGCTGCATAGAGTTTAAAAGAGTTGAGTCGCGCAAAATTGTAAGACTTAAAAATTTCAATAAAATTATATATTACTCCTATAAAATTTCATGATCTGTAACAAGAAAAAAATATGGTCACATGATGAGTTCACTGCCTTATATATATCTCTAATTTACCATGAATGCTTCACTAAACTAAATGTAAAGTAGGGTTCTCAATTTAACTTATTTCAAAATCCTTTCCATTTCCATAAGAAATTGTAAAATAATTTTGTTCAACCAAATACACGATAACCACCCTTGTTTGGTACCAAAACGAACGATTTTTCTAAACAGATTACGAATTTGTAGAGGCAGATATAAAAAGACCAGTATTCACTCTACGATTTCGTTTTCTTCTGTCTGCTTTTAATGTGGCTGGTTAATACGCGCAATTACAGAGTGGAATAAAAATTTCGTGCAACCGCTACTGTTCTCCAGAGCCCCGGAAGACAATTTGGTTGCGCTCAAATGCGAGAGAAAATTTACGTTACGCCGCATACACACCTGAACACTTTATCTGCCACTTTACTCTGTCTGTTTCTTTGCACTGAATTACGTTAAACGTGTGTCTCGAGCGAGGATCGTTAGATTTCTTCGCGAATCGAGGCATCGTCGTTGATTGCAGAGGTTAGGGCGCGCAGAGAGATGCATGGCCTCCGCCAGTGACGAAGTGGGCTTGGCAAGTAGACTGATTGCGCGTCAACAGACAGTTGCACTAAATCTGACCGCTCGTATAACATTAACAGAAACGTGGTCGACAAATGAAAGATGATACCATTAGATAGAGCCATCTCTCATTGGAGGGTTCGCGTTTAAATTAGTGTCACACGATCGAACGGGATCGATGCGACGGTCCGTTTCGCGTTATGGGTTTGCAGAGCGTAGATTGCTGTTAAACGCGAAGGAGCAAGACTCTGTGAACAATTACCAGAGATTCGAGGGATCATTGTTGATCTTCTGAGAACATAATTTATCGTATTAATTAGTAATTAGGATAAATGTTATTAAAAAAGTAGAAGTGTAATTTCATCGAAATATTAATACTTTTTTTTATAGAAAATGTAGTTTTCAATTAATGGAAACTTTTGATGTGATAATCTGTTTAGCTTGCTTCTGAATAGTAACTGCGATATTTGTACTGCAAAAGGGGAGGTGCTGCAGACGATGGTTACGTCAAGGAATTCATAGATTCTATACGAGATGCATCGCTGCATCTGTCTTCCGTTTCCATATGTAACTGGGAATACGGTTTATAGAAACTCTGCATATGTGGTCTGGAATAACAAGAGGGATATCCAGCGTTCGAAAACAAATTTTTGGGAAACAACTGTTTACAGTTTACGTCAGTTTCTTTCTGTATACTATATATTGTAAATGGAATATCCTTTTCCACTTCTCATCGCTAGATCACATACAGAAAATTAGTATAAAGAGAACAAGGAATAAACCATAGACGTTTCTCTACTTTTTATAATAGAATAGTTATGGTACAAAAGCTTCTATTGCCATTTATGGTTATGCGAATTTACTCTATCCATCGATACTCGTTTAAAAAAATCAAGAAACTGGCTCCTTAATTAAATTTCGAAAATCGCAGCAGGGTTAAGCGATAAAATAATTTTTTCTCTAAAGAAAGAAAATTCTTTTCGACACGTTTCGCGACTTATCAACGACACCTAGTTATGCAAATTCAGTCTATCCATCGATACTTGTCTGAGAAAATTAAGAGACTGTCTCCTTAATTAAATTTCGAAAATCGCAGCAGGGTTAAGCGATAAAATAATTTTTTCTCTAAAGAAAGAAAATTCTTTTCGACACGTTTCGCGACTTATCAACGACACATAGACGACATGGCTCGCGTCGAATGAAGAGGTACGAATGCAGTCCGACAAAGAAAGTATGGAGTGCATACGACACGTATCGAATCGACTCCGATACGTTTCCCAGGGCCTGGTGTGAAATACAGCCGGTTCTTGCGGCGTATCACCAAGAACAATTTTCCTTGTAACAATGCTGCGGTGTAGAGGAAAATTCGCGACACGAGGCGACTGTTATAGAGCGTATTTTTCTTTACATTACGTCGCGACAGCTCTATATTTCACGCGGCAGAAATACATCTACTCGATACCCGGCCACAAGTCGCGATATTTCTTACTGTTAGCTTCGTATGCTCTTCGCATTCCGTTGTATCACTGATACGTTATCGTTGAGGCACTAGAGCAAACAGACATGGCGTCCAGTGGGCTTTTGACGAACAATTAAGTGAAAATTTCCATTCGTAAAATTCATTTGAATGTCATTTGAATGTTGGTAACTCTTTGACGTTCTCGCTTAATGGAATTGTTGTATGGAACTAATCAGAGCTAACTGGTTTAGTATTATTATTTATAACATTATACAGGGTTAAATAATTTGTTTTTAATATCTAAGAATTGTTGCGAATAAAGTTGAAGAGGAACATAATCTGATTCGAGTATTTCTGCTCCCTTCAATAATTTCAATTTATTATATTTACATTTATTATCACTAGTGACGTTATTATTAATTACTATTATTTCCTATTGTAGGATAATGAAATTATCTTAATTTAAAAAATGAATCGATAATTCAAGTTTCAAATGTTACGTGCGTGGAATAGTCTACGAGCGAGAGCGAATGTGCGGAGTAAATGAGTTTTTCCTGTGAATGTTTTAAAACGATCAGTTAGTTGTTCATTAGCAGTCTTTCAAGTAATATCTCAATTTAAAAGAACTATCTAATAATCTTGTAATTGTCATTAATTAATAAATTTCCTACACTACAGTCTCGAACGCCAGTAAACCCGTTGTTTCTTTCACAGATTCCCCGAAGAAACAAACTAAGAAGAGAATAAGCTACCATTAAGCGTTACGCAACCGAACAGCTTGATACTCCACCCGAGGAGGCACCAGCTGTTTCCAGAAAACACCTCACATAAATAACTGGACCGCTGAAGCAAAGGCAAACGCCAGGCCACAGGAGAAGAAACGAACGCGAAAGATCAACCGTACACGGGTGAACCTCGATGCAGATAAGTAGAAACGGTAGGTGATAAATCAGGCAGCAGTAAGACAAGAAAGGGGAGGACTCGAGAAGCCAGTTCGTTAGTTGAAACGTTCTCGTCGACAGCTGAGAAACGTCTGGTCGTCGAATTCTTTGATAAATCGCGATTTTATACGAGCCAGAGTGCGCGAAGAAACCGTGGACACCTACGCGTCTGTTCCATCGAACACGGATCCCCAACAAGTTCAGATTCTCCTATCCTTCCGCACCTTGTCATTGGCTCCTCGTTTCTTGCCTCGTTTCCTCTTCGCACGTTTATTCTGCCAACGTTTAACACCCTCGTGCGAGAGCGACGCGACGTCCTCGAGTTCGATGCGGTCGCTGCGTCTCGAGCGGTATAGTGGAGCCACTTCCGGTTCGAGGAGATCTCGAAATCGTTTCGAGGGACGAGATCCTCGCGAGAAACAGAATTATGGGACGCTCGCAGTGGTGATAAACCAACCGAAGGATCTCGATCCACGGGCGTGCGCGAACGATACTGCTCGCGGTCGTTAAGCTTGGAATTTTTGTTAGAATACGGGAGATTTATTGTTCCAGCGGTAAGAAAGAAATTTATCTTGAGGATGGGACGTTGTTTTCCTTCGGCTTCTACGGTTATCTATAGCTTTCTTTATCTTTCAGTTAAACTGGATGGAAGAGCGAAGAAAAATATTTCAGATTAAGGGTGCGCGTTCAGAGTTTCGCGGTTACAGCGTTACTCGTCTTTCCTTTTAATTTATGGGGAGGATTTTAATTGGTCTTACAATTTGGTCAATTTGGTCTATTATTGATACATTCGAATTACAAGATTTTGACGTAAGACGAAATTTTGGAACCAAAAGAGATATTCAGAATAAGTATTAATTAAATTAAATTTGATATGATTTCGATTAACTTTTTATAGTCAATTAATAGTTATTATATAACATGGTTTTGGAAATTAACGTTAATGTTTTCTGCTACATCATTCTTAGGTATTATTTGTAAATTAGTAACTAGTAATACGTATTAATTATCGAGAGCAATGCTTCAGAACTTGAATCAGTAGAAACAGTAAAAATAAGTCAGGCATACTAAGAACGTCTAGGAAATAAATGGTGAACTCAATAATTAGAGTCTATATTACAATTAGAAAATATCGCAAAGAAGAACAGTAAACCATCAAAAATAAAACGAACATAATATTGCAACCAACAAAGTAACATTTGTTTTAATCATTATATTTACTGGAAACAAATAATTTCTGCAATATAAATATATCAAGCATAATTTTAATTGATTACAGATATAATATTACTGTAATAATTTTAAGAAATGAATAATTCAACGTAGCGATCGATCGTAATTGTTAGACGCGATCGAATAAATTGCATAAATACTGTTCGAAGATACAAAATTCGCAGTAAACGAATTCTCCGCAGTTCGTTCTTTTTCGCGCGCGACACGCGAAAAGGGAGAAGTCCTCGTGAGCAATTAAAAAAATCCGAATTTCGGACGCGACTGCCTGCGTGTGCACACCGAAGCGAGACTTTTATTTTCCAAACGGTTTTGTCGACGAGAGCGTGCGACAGTGTCGCAGCTGTTCCAACATCTCCGCGTGAATATTCCGCGTTTTTCTACGGGCCTGGGAAAGTGAATTTATGGTGTGTTCCATTGGCGAACGAAGAATCCAACGGTAACGAGGCTGCGGGAACTTTTTGTTACCATCCGGCTTTCTCTCTATTCCCGTTCGCTAATTTCCCTTTCGACAAATACATCAACGAATCCTCGCCAGATATTGTGCGAACTCTACGAATTGTTGGGCAAACTCTTCGAGAATTGGAACTTAATTCTCTTGCTCGTCGATTATTTTCATGAAAAATTTTGAGGGAATTAAACTAAGATTTAGTTTACTGTAGTTTACTGTCGACCAACGCGATACGACGAGTAGATATCGCCTTATTTTGATATTAATAATTGTTGTGAGAAAAGAGGGGACGAAGTTCTTTGATAAAGTGAACAGTCGAAGATTTGCGAATGTGATTACTTTGTTATATCAATTATTTATCTTTAATAAATAACGTTCAGATTCTATTACTCTACTTATTATTTTCTAAGTTCACGAGAAACAATATGTTTTTTTTTATCAAGAATCGAAGAAAACTTCACTGAAAGATGAACTGAAAGCTCAGAGTATAAACGTTTTCACAAGTTCGAAGAAGACATTTTATTTGCATCATTTGTGCAAAAAATAGAAAAATATGAGTCAAAGAATTTTAACTTCATTTGCAGAAAAGAGTTTGCAAGTATTACTAATCAAGATTTGAAGATGTCACTATGAAATAGAAGATCATTGTATCATGTGGACATTTTGTACGCCATGTTATGGCCCGTGCTTCCCCATATTTCGGGATTTCGTTTCCATTTACGCGAGGAAGGATCGAAGAAATCGACGCTCGTATTCCCGATAGCAACCCAGGGATCGCACGTGTCGAGCAATAACAATGAAGTTTCCATTACGAATCGTGAAATGGTATTTTATTTTTGATTCGTATCGTGGCGTGCCAACAGCCGAATGGAGCATGCGGAGGTTCTCGAAGAGATAATCGAAAATGTGACGAGACACGACGATCTCTGGTTTCGTGTCGAAATGAAACTGTCAAGTAAAATCAGTATTACTGTTCATTCGATATTTTTTCAACTAACTAGAACTCATAAATTAAAAGCGATCTCTACATTAAATTCTCTATTGTGTACATATTTAGTTACGTATAAGCCTTTCGAAAAATGATTCAAAATGGTGACTGAGGATTGTCTTTCGACTACAAATAGTTAATGATAATAGTGATTTAATAAAAATGAAATTTTAAGAAGAAGACAACGCAAAATAATATTTTTAAAGAGATCTGAATCTGTCATAACTTACAATGCTTATGATTTTTCACGTTCACGTTCACGAATTGTTTTCATTCTATATTTTAGAAGCAGTATAATTATGTAATTTTCATTGAAAAATTTCTCGAGAAACTTGTTGCAACGATTACGTTTAACAAAATATTATAAACGCTGTTATTTGCGATGATGATTTACGATATTAATCACCCCATGAATGGTGTAGATATTCGGTGGTTCGTGTCGCCATTGTTTGGAGGCGTTTAGGACTGTATCGTATAAACGTTCGGTTGATATAACTTTATGGTGAAGCAGTTACACTTTATCTATAATACACTGAGAGTTCTATGCGCGACACGTTCGCAAGTAAGTTCAAATGTAATTTATAACACTCACCCATTGTTGAATTTTAATCGCCCTGGACTTTGGTATTAGTTTCGCGAAACTCTTCGCATGATTAGATTAGGTACATGAATAACCTATGAAATTCATTAATTTCCAGCGCCAAGATGAATGTCATTACGTATAGAGAATATTTAATTTAAATTGACAAATTTATTGAGATATATAGTAAGAAAATATTTTCGGCTTGGTTGCGTGAAATAAAAATCATTTTTTATGCACAAAGAATTAACTTTAATCGATGATATATTTTCCACTGTGCTCAATTATTTTGTGACTGATATTAAATATTAGAAGGAAAAAATTAGTCAAAACAATTAAAGGACTATCTATAAGTGAACACCAGAAATACTGTCTTGACAAGCCAATAAATAGATCGTACAGATATTTTCGATTCTATCATTGATCGATAGAAATAGAAATAACGTAAGTATCTTTTCTTTTTCAAAGAGAATAAATGATCGATTTATTCCCAATATTAAACAATTAAGCCATTCTTCTCTTTTATTAGTGATTTTCTGTTCACTGACGAATTCTCTTTTTCTTCCGCCACATTTTCGAATGTTAACGTGAAAGCTATAAAGCCATAGAGTCGAAGCAGCCACAGAGGGATACACACAGATTGTGGATATACGACTAGAAATCCTAATGTAACCAATCCCTGCGACTAGGGAGGATTAAATAAGGAACTTTTCCAGGAATTCTACAAATTAAAGTTCGATAACTTCTCAAATTAGTTTATGGCACGTGCGAGGGTGATAAGTTAGAAAACTATTTTGGTAATGGCTTTCATAAAACCCCAGAGTGCTATCAGATTCCCAGCGACCATTGTACAACTGTTGCATAAATCTGTATTGCAAGTAGATACGAAGACGTGTTATTTAGTAAATTATTAGTAAACTATTTCGCGAGCTGCTTTCCAAAAAGTTATGCTCAGCAATAATTTATGATAATGTGATATCATAATTTTAGAAAAGTTTGGATTTTTTGAAAAGCTCGTAAAAGAAATAAGTATAAAAACGTAAATTATCGTAGCCTTAAGAGGAGGAAGAAGGCAATAAAAATTCGATGCACAGCCGATGTTTGAAAATGTGTTGCAAGAGGGTAAAAACTTTCCTGCTAAGAGGGCTCTTCTCTGCCAAACGGCAGTGTAAAAAAGAATCGAACGCGTGTCGTTGGGCTGTTAAAAAACTATCCAAAAAATCTCACTTTTATACACAGTTCATTGTTAGTTTACATACACATTTAAATCATAATAAACTAAACTTTTTACCATATAACGCTACAAAAGACTCAGAAAATATTAGAAACAATTAATCGTGATCGACAACACCCTGTTTCGCAAGCAAAGATTTTATTTTCTGTCTGTAAAAAACCTTTCACTCGCTAAATTAACCACTAGTAGAAATGGTAACTTATTACGACATATTCTGCACGCTCACGTACTTTTGTAAGCAGCATCAGGGGTTGATTGCTTACTACTCTAAAACTCACCCCTTCAATAGTAATCACAAAGATGTAACGACTTACTCATTCGAGATTTGAATGTACGTAAAAAAGAAATATAAACAACACATCTACCAATGTCATAATTTACAATGCTTACGATTTTTCACGTTCACAATTGCATTGAATAATAATAATAAGAAATTTCTCAACGATCTTCAAGCAGAACCCCCGTCGTTCACCATCCTCTAAATAATCACTCAGATACAACGACTTATTCGTTCGAAATAAGAAGCTTTCCACCAGTTTTCAAGTTGAACCTCTGTCGTTCACCATCCTCTAAGTAATCACAAAGATACAACGACTTATTCGTTCGAAATAAGAAATTTGCTACTGATCTTCAAGCTGAACCCTGGTCGTTCGCCATCCTCTGTCTATTTAACCGCGAAACGAATGTCAAACACTCCCCCAAAGGCTCGCGTTAGCGGCGCGCGCTAATTCGACAGTTGCGAGATCGGACTCGCTAAACAGCTTCGTCGCGGCGCGGTTTATCCGCGGTACGTTTTGCTTGCCAGCGTGTAACGCGCGGAAAGTTTGCTTTGCTAATTTGCGGCCGACGATCACGAGATTGTCGCTCATTAAAACGCGCGCGCGAGCTTTTGTTCCGCGACGCGCGCGATTATCCCGCCCTACCGGGTGAAATTGCGCGCGTTCTCCACCGGTTATTCCGTGCGCGTGCGTTCCCATCAACGCGTAATTATGCCAACGAAAACCTCAACCAACGACCGTTCCTTCTGTTTCGTTCGGAATAACGAACCCTCGCGACGTAATCAGCCGTGCGAGACGGCTGATTTGACGTCATTACTTTTGGGGTTGATCGGAGTTTTCTTGTTTTGTCCGCAGCTTTTTTTTGAGCCACCTTGGTATTGTGTGTGTGAAATGTGACTGACTCGTTTGATAGCGATTAATTGTAATTTTTAAGAACATTTTACATTCACGTAATTATATTTTTAACCTGTTGCACTCGTATTTATGCTTTGAAAAGACTAACGATCAACTTGGAATTATTTTCTACGTTCGAACAAGATGAAAATATTTTTCTGGGAAGACATCACGTCTCAATTTGCTGGTTTAGTAGAAAAATTTTAATAACACATAATATGTGTATATTAGTCTTGATTTCTCAGAATTTTTTAAATGATGGATAAAGGTATCTTCTAAATTAGAAGGATCATATGGGATACACAGGAATAATAAAGGCTAAAATAATGTTGTACTACATAGAATATGAGACTTTAGTAAGGTATGAAATATAGTTCTGGTTCCAGAAATGCGGTCTAATATTCCCCTCGAAAACACATTCTTGTACTATAATACTGATAAGATATATATATATAAAGAAAAAACAACTGTGAAAGAGCAAAAAAGTAAAAATGATACATGTAATGTTGAGGAAATTACATTTTATAGCTTTGCATTGGATAATATCGTTCAAAACAGTCCCCAATGTGTACTATTGATTTACGAGTGTTTACATTTAAGCAGAAACTAAAAGAATACATTGCAACAAGAGTCGCTAGAATGTAATACTAATGTAAATATATATGTAATAATAAAATGTAGGATGGCGAATACATGGTGACATATGAGTGCAATTGGTTAATAATATTGTTCAAAATGTGTGCATAGAATTGTGATTGGTGTATTACAGTCCACCAAACTGATATTCCTTTAGCTCGTTATGTTTCTACGATTCTCAGTCAATTACCCTCGCAAATACAAATAAATGAACAGTGGCGATCGTTCAGTGAAAAGTGACAAAGTAGATCGAGCCACTTCCAGTTGGACGGCCACGCTAATGCATTTAGTGCACTTGTGTCTGTCAGTACACAAATTATCCGCCACGAATAGAGATTTAGAATCATACTATATCGATGGTTGTATCGTAGAGTACTCTGTGCCAGGTTGAACTAGCAAAGAAATTTGGATATTTAACTTTTTACGAGTGTTTTACTATTTTTTTGTAGAAATATGGAAATAAGTTGTGTACAGTGATCGTAGATCTAAAAAGTGACGTAGAAATGCGATTAAAAGAATGAACGATATTGTCTGTAAACTGGAATTGTGTAGTGTTTTAATAAAGGCATTAAGGTTAAACAGATTTTGATTAAAAGTTCTTATTTGGGTCAAACAGGATCAAACGAATTAGTTTTTCTTGCTATTTGGGATTTTCGTTAAAACTGAAACACGATCACGGCTCGTATATGCGGGTGTATACGTTGAAATAGGAGGAGTCCTTCAATTATTTGAAAAACACGTAGGCCATTTTTTCCACTGATATTCATTAAAACTGCGTTCGCAAGTGAACATTTACCTCCGAAGTAAAAACACGAACCTCGCGTATTTTCAGTTTAATACCAGAGGATTGTTGTTTAACTAATCTTTTGTTTTATTTGCAAAAAGAATAACTTCGCTGCGGAACAGTGTAAAAAAAAAACATTTCTATTTTTATATTCCCAGGCGAAACATCGAAAAAACTAGAAAAATCGGTCGTTTCTCGCCGCTCGATTCAACAGTTTATTTTATCAGCAATGTTACTTGTTTTCTTTTTACGTCTTCGTACATATCTAACCTTTTGTCTATATAATCGTTATAAAAAAAAATACAAAAGAGAAGAAACAAAGTTTGCATCTCAAAAAAGAAAAACATTTTCTCTATATTGCAAGTCTTATTGCAGTGCAGATGCGATATACGTATTCTAAAAAGGGTATGCCATTTTTCCCTCGGAATTTGGCAGTTTCCACCCCTTTCCCATCATGAACGTAACGCCTACAATTTTCTCGAACGTGTCTAAAAATTGGACGGGTTCCACATGCATCCTTATCGAGATAGAAACCCTCGCGATGTCCTGATTCAGTCCTTCTCTCTCTGATTATCTACAGTCCCTACTATAACCCTTGTCAAACCGTGTCACAGGGTCATACGAATCCATTCATTTTTACAATCCCCTCTCTGTTTATCGTTCAACGAAAACCATGTCCCTCAGCCCCAAAACACACTTCCCAAATCGAGGACATTTCTGAAAAAAACGGTACCACAAACCTACAGCCCCGATTTTACTGAATCTTTTTTCAATTCCAATTCACTGATTGCGTCAAACGCATTCGATGCGTTTCAAAATTGAAAACCAAAACCTCTGTAGCATCGATTGGATGGATATGAAACTTCGTTTTTAAACGCTCGATCGTTTTACGCGAGACATAGCAATTCGACAATTACACGGAAAGACACTCAAGAAGGAATTCTTTGCACCGAACAAAATTTTCTCTCCCTCACTTCAAACCATATACCACACACTTGACACGAATTACCAGCTCCAAGTGTCATTTCTTTCGCAAACATCCCCAATTTGTCACCCTCGTATGCAATCCTCTTGTACAGGACGACCGTGCGGACGAAGTGAAAAAATGGGATGGAAAAGCGAGGCGATGGGAACGATCTTCGCCCATTGATACGTATCGCTGCGACCACGGTTGGCGAACGTGGCGAACAGAAGGGTGGCAGGAGGGTGCCCCGTGTCGGTCAGAAAATCAATTCGTCTACTCACCGTTGTCGACGCGCTCGAACTTCGGTGTTGCTTCGCGTGCGGGCTACCGTGGCTGGTTTGCTCGTCGGAATTTAATTGACGGTTGGTAGCGGCTGGCTGATGCTGCTGCACCGCCGGCTCGATGTCCAGGTAGCAATGCGCCTCCAAATGGCTCTGCGCCCTCCTCTCCTCGAGGACTATCCTGCGCGCTGCGCAGAATATCTTGTAGTACACCTGCGGAGAAATACGGGCGAACTGTTCACGTTTTCTGCGATGCTGCCGTGTGAATAATGCAGCCGTGCACCGCGATGGAAGGCAGGGTGCGAGAACTTATGGCTCGAGATCTGGATTTTTAAGTTTCCGCGGGCTGGGGCTGTCTGACACTTCTGAACGCGCGGTGAATACGAAAATTACACGTTATGTATATCTTCCTCTTCTTCTAACTAATTAATCAGGTTTTGCATTTCAAACTGTAGGGTGCTTAAGCTTTTTGATGTATACTAAGAGCTGTTGTAGTCGTTTTCTGTTGAATTACCTCCTACGGTTACTTTTGTTAAATACACTATTCTGTTGCTTTTTTTTTAAATACCCTCGCGCTTCGCTAAAAAGATATTTCGCTAGAGAATATAAGTGTAAACTATAAATAAAAGCTCGGAAAAACTTTCAGTATTACTTCCTGTCGTATTTCATCGAATCCAAATGGTTTCCAGATTGATGCACTCAAGTTACCCCGAATTATCCGCAAGCAGGGTCGTCCTAGCGTATTAAAGTACCCAAACGCTCCTCCGCAGCGATGAAATATTCCCGCACGAAGTTACCTGGCGACTGCGAGATAAATTCTACGCCAACGACAAGTCACGAGCATACGTGTGCACCGCGAACGAGCAACGGCGGTTAATTCCGCTAAAAACGGACATTACTCGCCGCGCGAATTCGCTGTCCTCGCGGCGCGCACCCTTTTTCGAGCGGCGTCAACCCCCGCGCGACGCGTCGTTCGAACCGCGAGGAACGCGTCGCGACGGCGTATTTTCTCGGATTAATTAATGCGATGCCTGGCTAGAAAACACTATCCATCGCGTTGCACGCGGTCGCGGCAATTATTTAACCGTTATTATGTCAATTCGCGTGGACGCCTCGCGCGAACGGCGGCCACGGGGCCGCGGTCGTTTATTTTCCGCGCTCGTTACCGACTCGCCGTCAATTATATCCACGAGTTTGTTAGCCGCGAAACGTCCAATCAATTCCGCGCTACGCGACGTCGAAAGTCGATTCCATCGAGCGAATCCACCGGCGAGTTTCGCGTTGTTAACCGCCCACCCCCGCGTTCGAATGGACGCGCGGACGGTTACATTGCCTGTTTGATCGTGCAATAATGTTTGAACGCGGTGTTTATTCGAGTAAGTTAGGCGACGTGTTAAATGCCGAACGAAACGGATGGGGAATGCACGGTTCTGTTGTGTGCGGAGCTATTGTCTGCCTGGGAATTTCATTAGCGAAAGTTCTACCATTTCCTGTTTTCTTTTAACCCTCTCGGTTGTGTAATTTTGTTGATTGTGGTCGGCAAATATCGTTTGAACTTTGTTTTATGGACGTTATAATATTGTCTCTAGTTATTTTTGTATTCTATATTGTTGTAGCAATTGTGTAATTGTGAAATAGAAATTAATGAAGCGTGATTTACAGATGGATTGTCAAATATTGTGGCGAGATACTCGCCTCGCTGTTGCTCATTTCGCGTTGACAGCGATTTTATTTCAGCTATTTTATTCGGTGCATATAGAGAAGTGGATTTAGAAGGAAAGCTTCTTATTGGAAATTGAATACTGCACGGTGGAATTCGCCAAGGAGAACGTCGACGTGCACGATTTTCAGTAAATAATAGTAGTCGATAAATAATAGTCACTGTCTGTTAAGTCAATTTCATAGATTGTCTTGGAAGTGATTTAAGGATAGATTATTAGCATACCTTTCATACCTTTGCGTGTTATACAATTACTATCGACCGTAGAAAATTATTCAACTAATCAGAAAATAATGTAGTTCCACTAATATTATTAATTTACTCGCAAATAAGAAAATTTAATTTCGAAATAAAAATAGTTCCACTTAAAGCAGAACAAATTTTTCTTGCATCTTTCATTGCCAAAAATTAAATCAACATGTGTAACAATGAATTCAATTTTTCTGGCAATTAAATTTCGTTATTCTTGGAAACTTTATGAATAAACTTTGCACAAGTCTACTAATAATTTGTATGAAAATTTTGCAGGTATTTAACAGGTTATAATTAAGAAAATAGTAAACTAATAAGAAGCAAGAAATGGAGAAGACTATTTCAATTTTAATATTTCATTCAGTCCATCGATCTAATATTATTATTCTATTACATGCTTTTATCCGACCAAGGAAATCAATACGCTCAACCTTTAGCATCTGTTTACCAATTAACCAAACAAAAAGTGTAATTAAGAGAGAGAGAGAGAGAGAGTAATTTTAATCTAAATAATTATAAAATCGATCCAATTATGAATGAACGTTAAATACACAGTACCGTTACGTCCATGGCAATTAGATTTAGTTTAACAAAAGGTAGTCGTTACGACCGACAGACAAAAGCCTGAGAAAGCTGGACGGGACCAATAAATTTGCAAATAATTACATAATTCACGCTATAATGGAAAGTAGTTTAGGAAACTTGCTTAAAGTAAATTAATGAGAACGAAACGAAGGCCAATTTTCATATTTCATTCAAACGAACGTTGTTCTTTATCGTGTTGATGTTTTAAACAATTTTTATCTTCCCCTCGCAATTACTTTCTATCAGATTTGAATCCGAAGCGATTTGACGTGACGTTCAAATTTGGTTAAATTAAATATAGTTCAGTCGGATTGATGCGGCACTGAATTGTTAAACTCGCAACGAAAAATTGAATATCGATTTAATGCCAATCTGGCCAGTCGAACGTATTTTGGTATAACAAGCAACACGGAACTGGGAGAAACTAGTTTTATCGCTACATCGATCCTAAGCGATTTTTTAAATAATTAAACATTTTCGACTAAACTCGTATATACATTTTTTTGCAAGATATCGTTTAATAATCGTCTTCAATCTTCATTTGAAGCAATCTGAAGAGAATTCTATTAAAAATTCAACGTGCTCATAAATTTGCATGTATACAAATTTTGTTGCAAGATATTTTTTAATAATCATCTCTGATTTCCATTAAAAATAATCTGAAAGGCGACATTCAAGACGCTTTAAATGAAATAGAAATCAAAGACGATCAGAGTTTATCAAGTTTATACCGTAGGGGTGGGAACGGTTGATTTATGAGCAGCTCAGTCAATCTAGAGTTAGTGCAAGTTGGAAATTATAATCATCACTCTAGCTGCTCCACAGACGATCCACCTGATAGCACAAGACACCTTCTAACGCATTAATCAGACTTCATTAGGCGAAGGTAACTAACTTCGTTGTCAGCCAGGGTGTCATTAATGTCCAATGACACTTTAATCATTATACACCGCATGAACGTCGATATCTCAATTAATTCAACGCGCAGTTTAACAACTAGTTGGATATAACGACTCGAGGTGGAAAATACCATCGAGTCTAAAACGAATAATTAAACAACTACGCTTGAGAACTGTTATCAACCCCTCAAATATTTATCGTTCCTCGTAATAAAGCGTGATAAGAGCGACCAGTTTCTTAGAGTCGCAGAAATCTTCGAACACTTTCGTATAACGCTCTCCAACTAAGTCTGAAATTATTATATCAAACTGCGTTACCATTAGGGAGTTTCTTAAAGTTGGAATAATTCGGGAATAAAACGGGATAACGTCGGCTAACTTATATTATTTAACGAATTAATTATTCTCTTAATATCCGGAAACTTTCAGCCCACTCGAGACTTCGATATTGGAATCGGTGCTCCGTTCAGTTCGGAATTAGGCCAATTTTAAACGCGAGCTTAAAATCCATCCTTAAGTTACGCTCAGAAGTGAAAACGACAGAGACAAATTTAGAAGATATTTCGTATTCGTGGCGAGCAGCTCGTTTCCTGCATTGTCCACTGCGAGAACAGCCAGACAATTGCGAAGTCATTGTTACCACTCGATGTTTCTGGATGCAACCCGTATCCACCAGGAACCATACCCTTGGTAACGGTTATCGCTGTATCGCTTGACTCTTGAGAAAGTTGGGTTCATGCGATGCTGTCGGGACATAATTCCTAATGGACACGGTTTACACGTGGAAGCCTCGAGTAACTGCGCCAACTGTGCAGACTCGAGTCACGGGAACCTAAAATCCTTAACCGTGTACGATCACGAGTCTGCTCGCTCGTTCGAGGAAACTTGTAACTGTCATTTTTTCAAATTAACTAGAAAATTCCAACAAAAATATAACAACCAAGCGCATGCGGTAGTCTAATCGTAATGAAATTAATCAAAACACTAATATGAAAGTTATAAATAAATTAAATATCTATTAAATTTACTATCTATGATATTTAAACTCTCAAAATTATTTAGAAATTGTTACGTTGTTCCTTAAAGAGTTGGAAAATTTCTCAAGAATATATTGGTAATTATCACTCTAATAACACTTTAATGTTATTTTTACTAAAAGGGTGCTCTATAATAATAGCAAACATATAAGCTACATAGCTATTCATATAAAAGCAACAATTTTGATATAAAAGCTCTTCTTTACTAAAAATGAATGAAAAACAATTTTGTCCACGCAATGTGAATAACTTTGAAAAATTCTGAAGAATAGAAAGATGGAATGAACCGTGCGAACTAGAATACGCGGAATGTGTCCTTGCAAATCGTACCTGAATCATGACGAAGAGGGGTATGTAGAAGCTGCCCAGGGTGGCGTAGATCTGATAGAAGAAATTCTGGCAGACGTAGCAATGGGACGGGCCTGTCTCCGAGTAAGTGTGCTCGTTGCCCATAATAAGCAGCGGCGGCAGACTGATGCACGCCGCCCCTAACCAAACGAGGCTGACGTAGATGATCATCCGCCGCGGCGTCCTCTTCACCCCGTATTTCAGTGGTTTCGTGATGGCGCAGAATCTGCGACAGCAACGTGGGTCGCACGGTTCACACGCGTCGCCTCGTCGACGGTTAACAAAAACAGCGGGACGCTATCCGATTAAATGAAACGACGCGGCCCACCCCCTTCGTTCCCGACGCGAGCGTCTACGTTCTCGTTCCCCTCCCCGTCGTTCGTTCACCTCGACTGGTTCGCATCGGGACCAGCACCCTCGTCGCGAGGTCCGTCAACTTGCGCGACGCGTAAAGAAAATATACCTGCTCAGGGGTTGCTGAATCATCCAGTCACCCTCGATCGACGCGTGTCCACGTTCCAGTTCCATTTCTGCATCGAGCTACTGTGAATCACCCTCGCGTGTCTCTTTGCTTTCGTACTTCTGAATTTTTTCAGATTTTCGTCGTTATTATCGAGGAGCTTTGTGGATGAGGGATTGCGTTTGACATGTGTGATTCTCTTGTTGACGAATGAAATTTTTGTACTGTGTATTTTATGAAAAAACGATATTAGTAGACATAAGTCGAAAGGTGAATCATTTGTCTCAATGCAATTCTCAATGCAATTAATTTATTTTATCGCTTCATTTCTGTCGTCCTTCTTCCAGAACGCTCGATAATTATATCGCACGATCCACTAATCTCCTCGACTGGTTTTGCGAACAATTTTGTTCGTCGATCGCGCGGTACAGGTAACTCGGTTTCAGAGGACGTAACTATCCGGGGAACTCGATTTACCGTGAAATTTTCGGTGGTCTCGAGTCTACTCACCTATCCACGGAGATCATGCAGAGGTTCAGGATACTCGCCGTGCAACTGAGCACGTCGAAGCTGACCCAAACGTCGCACATAATTGCGCCGAAGGACCAATTACCGGATATCTCGTAGAGCAACGCCATCGGCATTACCAGGAGGGCGACGCAGAGATCGCTAACCGCCAGGCTAACCAGCAGATAGTTGCACGGCCGTCGCAGCTTCCTAACGAGGAACACGGCGACGCAGACCAGAATGTTCCCGATCACGGTCCCGACGATGATGCTGCCAAGCACCAAGGCGATAAGTATTGCCTGCGGAAAATCAAATCGATGGGTCTCTTTAATTCTTCGTGTGTTTAGTTTTCCTCCACTGTGTTTAGATCACAAGAGTGCTACAAGTTTACAACGCGAACGACACATTTACAATTTTTCAGGATTTAGATTTAGATAAGTAGAGCTACGCTGGAATTTTGATTAGTATTTTAAGCTAGGAACCAAGGCGATAAGTATTGCCTGCGAAAAATCAAATCGATGGGTCTCTTTAATTCTTCGTGTATTTAGTTTTCCTCTACTATGTTTATATCACACAAGAGTGCTCCAAGTTTACAACGCGAACGACACATTTACAATTTTTCAGGGTTTAGATTTGTGTAAGTAGGGCTACGCTGGAATTTTAATTAGCATTTTAAGCTCTAGGCGTTTACTGTTCAATAGCAAACGACGTGTCGTAAATTTGTTACTTAACACACTGCTGACCAGCAAATTTTCTGAAAATTTACCTCATTAACCTTTGCTCGGCTATTGTTTTGGCTCGGCTATTATTCAAGTCTTAATATTTCTTTTTCGTATGATAAAAAGTATAACAATCACCTACGTGTAATGGTACACCATAAGTTTTGCAAATATATCGGGTCTTATAAGCAAGACACAACTCGAGATATGCAGAGCAAGTAATTACACTACAAAATTTCCAACAGTGCGCCGTGAAAACAATAAAGATGCGGAAAAAAGCTTATTACGAGTTCACTCGTGGATGGTCACCAACGCTTGGCCACGAAAATACGAGTTAACTCGTGACTGGTCAGCAATGTGTTAACAAGAACCCAAAGAACTCCACGAAACCTATTTTCTTTCATATATTTGTATTTAATTATTTGCTTCACTATATTTGTTTCACATGTACTTTTTTCATTTAACACACAGTTGAACAGTAAATCTGGTGCAACCTTAAGTTCTTTTATGAGGTATCAACCGTTCTCTGACAGTCAGAGCGCACTGGCAAGTACGCTCTGGCAAGCGTAGCGAAAATTTCCCGACGACGACTCCCTTTCAAAAACAGGGCTGCATTCTGCAGCGGACGCGTTCCGCTACGATGCACAAAGTAAAAAAAAAAAAAAAAAACAGAGAAGAATGACCACGTGTTTCGACGGAAGTCTGGCTCTCCGCTGGCGGAGATTTGAATTCACTAGATTACAAATTGCGGTCGGAGTTAGGGGATGAAGCGTGGTGAATTTCTCATAGAAATTTGGGGAACGCGGACGAGAGCCTTGGCAAAAACCAGAAACCATCCGCTCGCGGCCTTTTGGAAAGGCAGAACACTCTGTTAATGTCGATGCACCTCTGTGCACTGACATATGCAAGTGTAAATGGGCGACAGATGTGTACGCGCCCTTCAGTGACTCTTGGCACCCCTTATTGTAATCAGACATCAATAAAAACCGTGTTTGCTGTAATGGTTCATCAAACGCACCGTTTACAATTTTTTATCAAAGTTAAATAGTTATTATTTCGCAGGAGGTCGTTGAATATTTTTCCTTCTCACGTGTATTCATTTTTTCATCGTTTACGAATACTAAATACATTTGCAACAAAAAGCACTCAACGTTCTATAATTGACAGTCGATATCATATAATATAGCAAACGTATTAAAGAAGAGCGCTGAAGCACAGAAATTAATAACACAGATAACAGTGTATCGATAAAGTAAATGGCGATCAGCCCTTACAGTGAACGAGCGCCAGCTACGAACCGCGGTTTTTCTGATTCGCGCGAACAGCGGGATATTAACGAGCCGCTGCAAATATACTGAGCCGCGATGCGACCATTCGAAACGATGTTGGGACGGTAATTAAACTGCGCGGACCGTTCCGTTTAATTTAAGATAATCTTAACGCACTGGGACGCGATACACAGCGACGTCAGCTGTATTCGCGCGGTATTTATCACGGGCTCGCGCGTGTTTTGATCGGGAAAAATGACGACGTTATTACAGCGGCCGCGTGCACACATGCATCATCGAGGCTTCAGCGTTACTGCTCGCGAGTAACGGGGAATCGCGCGATTATTCCGCGTCGCGGGAGTTGGCCAGCGCGGAAACGTATCCGCGCGATTTGCATCAGCGCGGCGGACCGAGAGCGAAATCGACAAACAAACGGCACCCGGAAGAGGACGGGCGCCCGCGGTGGGCGGTGGAAGAGACCGGTTCTCCGTTGGCAAAGGCGATTAAATCGCATCGTGATTTGATTAAAATGAAAATCGCCTGCTCCCTGGCGAGTGGTCGTTTTTGGCGCGTCGCGCTCATTTTGCGTTTATAATCGCTCGAGTTTCCGCTCGCAATTTCATTTATTTCAATGGAATTTTCTCAAAGGCTCGTTCTGTGATTAGCCAAGTTACTCGCATTCGAGCTTGCATTTCCCACCGTGCGTTCAAGTTATAATAATTGGGATAATCTGGTTTTACGTAGTACGAGTCTAAAATGTTTCCGACTTTCACTGTTTCTAGTCTGATTTATAGAAGATCATGTGTAATGTATGCTATTAGAAACGTTTTTCGTGACACAAATTGAGAATGTTTTAAATGAAGTAAGATAGTAAGTTGTTGTTATTATTAAGTAGTGAAAAATGTTTTATTAGACATATCAAAGGATCCTCACTCTGAATCATAAATTGCCGTTTCATTCATTCTAGTTTAATAATTCTAATTCATTTGGAAAAACAACCTATGGATGTAATGCTCGAATAAAATAAGTGCTTCTTTAGTGACTTAATACCTGAACATGTATCATTGGAGACCAACGTTTCTAGAAGGTTTAAGGAGATCTACCAGTACTTCTTGTTGGATTGTTTAATGTTTCTTTCGATATACGACACTTATCCAATTCACATTTCCAACTTTTCTAGATTATATAACTAATGTGCTTCAGTAGGAAGATTACTATTTTTTCTGGATTTTTAGTGTGCACATTCATCGAAGTTAAGTAAGCATGGCATATCATTGATTAAGAAATAAGAAAAAAAAAAGAAAGCGAATGGTGATCAAATTTTGTGTCGAAAAAACTTGATCGAAACTACATTTACAAATTACATCTAAAGCAAACGAAAGTTGATTGTGTAGCGAACAAAAATGGACAGTAGAAAGCATTAACCCTTTGCGGTCGATGACTTTTCGCGTGTAAATGAATTTATATAGAAATTAACATACGCAAGTGTTACATTTTGATATATTATCTATGTTTACAGTTTGAAAAACACAATTATCGAAGTTCAAGTTCTGTAGTTGCGTTTCGTGTGATATTTTACATAAACACTTACCAAGATATTCTGAATTGAGTCATCGCTGCTACTTCCAGATTCACTGATATCTATTACTCTAATTTTTCTATTTCTCGTACACGATACTACACCACACGAACATACGTACAATTCAAAATCAAACTCGCGTTGGAACTTTCAAAACGAGTAGTGGAAAACCTCGCGACACGTGCGCTTGCTACGATCGTCGAAACTGTACTGAAGCTAGACACATCGTATTCAAGACTACAGTCGTAGAGGAATTTTACGTCACAGTGTCACTTTCCAACGAAAAACATAAACCTATTCTCGAACCAATACCTCGCATCTATCAATTACAGATAACGAAATTCAGTATAAACAGAGACTGTTGATTCTCGCTCGTCACTCGAGCTGCCACGCGAAACATCGTGGCGAGTGAGAGTCGCCATTCGAGCGCAAAAGCTCAATAACCTTCGATCAAGTCAAATTCTTTTATCACTAATAAATTGTAACCTCCAAAACATTTGACTAAATGCCTCTCCCTCCGTTATTCAAAGGGCTACGAAAAAGTTACACTGTGAACTGATGACTCGTGTACAAATTTTGGTACTCCAATAGGGTTCTCTAGATACATAAATTTACTTAGCTCTCGTCCTTCGACAACTTGAGACAAACAACCTTTCCCTGCACCGATTTCTTCCAACGTAATTTCGAAATTGCACGTCTATGTAAAGTGATCCAATGTAATCTTCATCGTCATGGATTAGCAGAACATTCTCACCCCCGCCAGATCCCCTCGTTTCCCTGGAAGCGACTGGTACAACAGCTGATCGTCATCGATCGACGCAGACCCGACTGATTCCCTATCTCGTCTGCTCCCACAGTGATAACAACACCCCCTAACCTTGTCTTAATGTCAGTTCTCGATCGCGAATGTGTTGCGCTACTGCTGGTCTAACGCTAGAGCTGCCTTAGAGCGGTAAAAGTCGAGAGTCCTTGCGCGCTTGTTTCCGCGAGCCTGGCTGCGAACTCGAACTTAACGCTCCACTCCGCGTGCACCATAATGGCGGTCGACGACGCTGGGAATACGTTCTGCGAGGTGCTGGGAAGTTAGAAGCGTTGCAAGTTTGATTGGCTATGAACTCTGCGCGCGTGTGTGTGTACAGGTGGAACTATCTTTTCTCGGATAATTCTGTAGTTAAGAATCGGTCCAACGCGTGTCCATTTTCGTTTCGTTTGATATTAAAATATATTCAGATGAACGATATTGAATCTCTTTATTAGTAGAAAAAATTGAAAACTTTATATTTTATTTTTATACAGGATTTCTATGATTTAAGATCTTTGTAGATTTAAAAAAATTGATTTGAATTAGCTTAGTTCTCAGGTATAGAATTGTACGGAGGAGTCGCCTGTATTTTTATTTTTTTATTTTTGAATGGAATAACGCACTTAAGGACGAGTTTTAAATAGTATCTTAGGGAGCAGTAGGCGAAATTATGCAAGCTGATATATCTCTTGTTAGTGTACCACCCCGTGAAGGCAACTTTTCATCTTTGCACAGCACGACGAACGATGATAAGGAAGACGATCTCTGCCTTCTAGGAAGCAAGTTTTGACTCTGTGTTACAGTAATCTGGGCCAATAATTCTTCGACTCTTATTTTACTTTCGTATCAGCGAAGTATCACCAATCTTCTTAACGTTTCTTAATGGGTTCTTGCTCTGTTTGTACTACTTAGTGACATTTTTTGCAACAACTCAGCTTTGTTAACTACGCGTACCTTCCCTTAATTACTATCGACTTTTATTCAAACTTATTATCAGTAGCTCTATGTAATACCTGAACGGGTATAACTTTTAAATTAATAGCTTTGAAAAAAGTGAAGAACTTTCATAATGATTCTGATGGAATTAAGTGACTGCAATCAAGACACGTGTGAAGATACTTTTTATTATTTCGAACAGCTCTACCAGTGTTTCTCAAGCTTTTCTCATTGCGAAACACTCTTGAAGTTCAAAAATTGTTTAGCAACGCTAGAGTGAATTTGAGTTTTTAGTTATAGCAAATGATAACACGGATATATGAAATAAACAAAGTAAAAATTTATTTCAATTCTTAAAGAAAGCAAACAGTGTTTCTTTCAGAATTTTTCTTGAAACACTAACTGATCGTTCGCGCGCTCGAAACACCAATGCTTCGCGGAACACAATTTGGAAAATCACGAGTTATACTAATGACGTAGTTAATGCAAATACTTGGACCACAGCGTTACTAAATAGTCTCCTCGAATGCAAATGTTTCACGAAAATATCCAATTATTTGTTTAACGAAGATCTACGAATACTAAATCCGAGCAAGCATAATACGCTTCTAATCTACTTTCTTCATACGTGATTCAGACAAACGTTCGCGTGTGCTATATTCTCCGCAATGAAAGTGCGATTATACGATGCAACATGATAATTGAGCTACAGATGTCTGTACAAACTTATTTCTATATAAATACATCTAAAAGAGCAATTAAAAAAATTGAAATTTCTTGGTCCTCTAATGAATAATTTTTACATAATTTTGGATATCATGTTCGTACTGTACTTTCTTCAGATTGAAATTTTCCATAAATGCATAAACAGTGGCAGAAAAATAAAAATTTGAATAATAAATAGAAGAATCGATTTATTTCTGACCATGATAGAATTGCTGATTATCCATTAAATTTACACAGTTCTTTGCGCTTGGTTTCATGAGTGACGAAACAACAGGCAAGAAACAACGAGAGAAATTGAAACTACAAAATGGAATCATCGGTTTCGACGACGACAAAAGGGAAGCTCGCGAGATTTTCGAACACGTTCGTATTCAGCGGAAGTTTCAGCGTAAATTCTCACGTGATGGAATATTTCATCGAAATGAAGAGGATGCTTTTGTGTACGCGTTCCAGTAATTTATCCTCGAATTCGAGAGAGCTTCAGGAAAAAATTGGATATACGCGCGGCGCGGTATCGATTCGGTAATTTCTATTCAATTTTTCAACGTTCTCCACCCTTGGCTGCACTTCGAAGTTAAACATCGTCCATGTAAACGTCCGAAGCGTTGTGTATGTAATATATAGATGTTAAACATTTTTCATACAGCTCCCATTTTTTCAATTAACGCCACGGAATTTCATCTTGAAAAGGAATCTTATATTTTATTTTCCATCCCTCTATGGCTGTGCTACACATTTTAATTTCTAGAAATAACTTTAACTAATAAATTTAGTGAAAATTCTGGAAATATTTTTAACACGCGTAAACCTTCACCTTAGCGATCATATAACGCGAAAATGTTATGTGACTGTATGTAAGCATCAGCACCGTACTACCCCCTTAAAGTTCACCATTTTCTTGGAATTACAGAATGTCAAATGTTACTTCGAGTAAGAACGAAACTTCAAACCTTCCAGCTAAGGGAAGTTGAAATTCGAAGTCTTCTTGTAAAATGGACATCTGTGGAGGGTGAAACTGAAGAGTAAGATGTTACACGTGTACGACAGATAGCAAATGAAAACTAAAACGGAAAGAAGATTAACATTAATAATAGCTGTAAAAAATTCAATTGTTCCTGATTTTTACAGTTTCAAGAAATTGTTTCGAAAAACAAAAGTCAAAACGTAAGGTGATCTCGCGAGATTATAATGTAGGTTGAGAACAGAATTTTATATATTTTTGCTTCGACTCAGTTCCTTCTCTTAACTTTAGTTTAACTTCATTTCGTTTTCATTCGTATCAAGATTCTTATCAATTTTTCTTATAACAGAATATAGAATGTCGTATCGTATTCCTTCTTGCAAAGCACTTTAATTTTTCTAAAGTGTTAGTGCAGTCATTTTAAAATTTCACTTCTGATAAGATAATGGCATTTCTCGTTACTCTTTTCCTAAAGTCCATACTGCAATTTGTAAAGTTTTTAGAAAATGTATTATGGATTCTGTTCGTTTGAAATCCACAAAGTATCACCTCTCAGTTTGTGGACCTGGGCCCTTGGTAACGTTTTAAAAGAGATTGCAGTCTCCAAAATGATATCAAGCTATGGACTACGTGCTTAGACTTAAATTATTTGTATGATTATTCTATAATTAATTAAACCTTAGTATTTGTTAAGCTTAAGTATGTAATTATTGTAATGTTATTTATTTAACAATTTTGTAATTAAATTATTTGTATGATTATTGTATAATTAATTAACCCTTAGTATATGTTAAGTTCAAGTATGTAATTCCTCTAACCCTCTATTCTCCTTTGTAATAAAATTGTAAATGAACACATTTTCCAATCCAAAGTGAGAAATAGCCATTTTTATAATTCGTTATCGCTGATTTATAGAAAATATAACACAAACGAGTCTATTTTCGATCAAAATTCCGACTTTGACAATCCGACACACTGTGCGTCGACTCGCGTGCCGCGATCTAAGCTGGCGCGTGGTTTCCCTCAGCGAATTCCTACGAAGAGACAGAGAAACGGAAACGTCGTTTAAGGTGAATCGAAGGAGATCTGCAATCCCGATGCGCCGCCTATAAAACGGCTAAAGAGAGCTTGGAAGTCTGGCTTTTAAGATTCTTTTCGAGTCCGAGGGGGAAATCCTTCATGTTTTACGTGCCTCGGGCTTGCCTCGCCGGAATGCAAAAACGGGTGAACTTGTTTATGGGATATTCAATAGATCGAGCACACTCGACGTGCGCATTAAGGATCGCTGCGATTCCTCGAAACCACTGGGAAACGTAACGAGATATTTCGCGACGCAACCTCCACTTTGCGTCCTGCTACCTGAAATATCCGCAGCGTGTCGTAAAAACCGAGCGATCCAACCGAACAGGACGAACATCTCGTGAATTAATCAATTTTCGTTTCGCATTTTTACGCAGACGACGCGCGTTACTTTAGAATAAAAACCACGTCTCAAAGAACGCTGGAATATTTTTCATTAGCCAACGTTTGAAACCACCCCCTCCGCAATTCCCGCGAGACATTGTCTCGTCGAAGGGGTAGTTAACCGAGCCACTTTACCCAGCCTTTTATCAAATCTCTTCGAAACGGGACAGGAATTATTTATCCAGTTATCCGCGAGTTTATCCAGACTCGCTAATTAGAGGGCCCCACGGCCTCTGCCCACCTCCAGCCTCGACTAAACTAATTATATACTTATCGTTAACTGCGCAGCTCTCGAACTTCCGACCGCAAGAACTTCGCCAAGCGACAAGCCTGATTTAAGTATACGCAAACACACAGGGCACGATTATTCATGATCCTCGCGATAATCTTCGTAGCAACGATCTTCGTTCGATATCGGCAGCGTTCGTCGCTGTCAAAAGTTCCTGGGCAACTTTGATGGGTTTCGGTGTAATCCTTTGGGGGCGAGATTGTTCCGCTTGGAAGCCGCGCGGAAGTTCGTTACACGGTGGTGTCGCGGGTTTCAGGTACCACCGACGTTTATCAAAAGGCGAATCTCGACAAAGGAAGCTCTGGTGCGGGGATGACACGGATTCGATCGATTTCACTCCTTGCGTAATCAATAAAATTTAGAACAGAGGGTGAAATCGGAAATGAGGCTGGATGTTTAGAGAGTAATCGCGCAATATGTGATACGATGCGTTCTGGTTAATTAATATTCGCTATCTGGCGAGTTTCTCTACTTTCTGCTTTTACTTTGTTGGATTATTTTAATGTAGAAATAGGATCCTGGTTATAAACGGTGAAAGGAATCTACTAGTTTGAGTGGGCCTTTAACTATTTGTACTTAGGAGCCAGAAAGAGAAACACGTGCAGACTTTTAATTATCATTTAAATAACCAATGGTCATTATTTTATACGCATGACAAGTATACTCGTCACTGCCACTTCGCCATAACAAGTATACTCGTCAAGCACAGTTAACTGGTTAATTAAGCAAGAGGATTCTAGATTTTCTATCAAGTGTCTTCATTGTTCGTATAACTCTCGTAACACGTTTAGACATCCTTCCAAGTCTAAGAATAAAGAACTTCATTTTGAAGAATTCAAAGAAACTTTTATTTCACCCATTTCCAACATCGCTATTATCTCTTTCACTTTTTAATTTAATACTTGATTTAAATTGAAGACAAATAAAATGTTAAATAATGAAAAGTGGAAATTCTACAACCGAAGGAAATCGAATATGACGATTGTCAACGCAAACGATTTTTAAAGACGAGTGATCGATCGACTCGAAAGGTGTCGCTGAGGCGATGCCACTTTTTACAATTTCCCCATGTTTTACCCTAACCGCACAAATGCGTCGATAGAACAGCCACATAACAGCCTGTCTGAATGGTTACGGCTGGCCGTATGACACTAACGCGAATGCAGATCCGTAACCTATTGAGTGGGGAATTCGCAGGCCACTTGCCAACTGAATGAGGACCGCGTTTGTATTAATATCGCGAGAGGCGCTAGAATTGTCGAGAGCGGCGTTACAACTGTGCGTCCCTGTTGTCCGCGTCTCCTGTTAGAGCAATCCAGGTTCGAATTTCATCTCCTTATTCTAAACTCTACCCGTTTGCACGCGAACTTTGACAATAGAAACTATTGCTAAAACAGCAATTTTTAGTTTCTAAATTTTCTCCTAATTCTTAATTTTTATAGTTTCCATTGCTGATCCAGCAATAGAAAATTTCCATTTGAACAAAAAACTTGAGAGAAACACGGATTTCTCGAAAAGCTGCAGCGGAATAAGTTTAACTCCCGTAATTACTAATCAATACCGATGTCCCCTCAGAGGGGATAACTCAGAGGAGCGCAAAATGCTATACATTGAATGCACCCCTGCGAGTAGAGGGGCAGCCATCTCGGTGAACAAACTGCTATTTAGTACACGCGTTAAACTCAGACGCGCGTAATCAACTCATTGACATGTTACATCGTTAACCCTTTCGCCTGCAATATCGCGTGAGAGACGTGATAAGCTGATTGCGCTACACGCGACGAACGCTTGCTAATACTCTTGGCCGCGTTCGGACGTGTAGACACATCTTCTTGAAAAATATCAGAAAGGTCTTCGAAAGGAATATTAACCCTTTGACTAAGACAGTCTTTGAGACGCATCAATTGTGCCATACAGTAGAAATTAATTCGCGACGTAAACTTTTCGCTAAGCGTGCATTTTAAAAAAAGTATAGTCAAATATTCGAAACATTGAAACAATATCATTAATTTTCTTGTAGTCTGCATCGTTGCATTGCAATTTTTTTAAGCACCTTTTAGGAGTTTACTCCAAGCGCCTCTAGGCCCAAAGGTAATAAAAGGGTTAAACACAAAATGGCTCGACGCGTGACCAACCTTTTCTTCTCACACCACGCGATAACAGAACTCAAATCGTAAGACATTAAAACAAAGCGTTCAAATATTCGAAACACTGAAACAAAATCATTCATTTCTTCGTACTCTGCATCGTTGCATTGCAATTTTCCTAAGCACTTTTAGGAGCTTACTCCAAGCGCCTCTAGGCCCAAAGGTAACAAAAGGGTTAAACACAAAATGGCTCGATGCGTGACCAACCTTTTCTCCTCACACCACGCGATAACAGAAATCAAATCGTGAAACGTTAAAAAAGAAAGCATCCCAAACATCCACAACAAGGACAATCGAGTCTACCATACCTGCGTGGCCGTGTAGGGGGAATTTTTCCCTGGGAATCCTCGGAGAAAGTCGTTGGCGTCTCGCGTGGCGACAGTGGTCAGGTTGAGAAGCAGGGTGCCTTCCGTGGTGTTTGCGTTCTTCCCCTCCATACGAGCCTAGTCGCCAGTCCGGAGCATCCGAAGCGCTCCCTTCGTCGACGGCTACGTCATGCTCCTTCTCTCCTCTCGACCGTGGGATTCCAGGGAGGCGAGGGCCGTGCATGGGAATCCTTCACTCGATTCCACGGACCGCGACCAAGCTCAGCCGTTCGTCGTTACCGCTGGCACGTTCCGGCCCTCGCGGCTCTGAAATCATGCAGTGATCGGATAGAGATCGCTTCGATGGGGTGGCGAGGAGGGCGGTTGGTTCGCCGTCTACGTCAACTATGAGCGTATGAAGATGGCTGTTCTGTTCTTGGGTGAAATGGATAATTAGAGTCGGATTGCCGCTGGGATCGCAATCCCGCGTGGGTCTGCGCTGCGGCTCGGTAGGGGCGGTTTTGGTACTTTCCTGGGAGAATCGAGGGTGGCGTGGAAGTGGTGACGTCAGCGGAGGAATCTTCTGGAGGATGATACGTAAAATTTATGGTATCGCAGACTAATACAGTGTAACGTATAGAGTGTCATAATATGAGGAATCAGTGTTTAATATCGTGCATCAAATTGTGTTGTGAGCATCGAGTATGTTGAAGCATGGTTATTTAGTAGTGGTCAAGAAATAGTTATCCGTGTGTTTAATTTTTTTTTAAATAGCCACGGAACGGATCAGATTCGCGACGATGTAATTAAAAATACAGATAAACTTCGAACATCATTATATAGAAATACAATATTAAACGGATTTTAAATTTGAACAATCGCTCGAGGAAAATATAGTTGGCGTAAATTATTCTCTTTTGGCCACGGTTGAGCGAAAACAGCCGGGGAACGCGAGACGAGGCTGGCGATCGGAGCGTAATTAATTCTGGGCCGAAGGTAATTAAGAGCCAAAATGGCTTTATCACTGCTGTCATTAAGGCGCGCGGGAGCTGGGAGTTCGTAGTACGAATTAAAATATAAATTAAGCGAAAAGGCGGGAGTAATAAATCATACGGGCGTATTGAGTGCGGCGGTGGCTTTGCTGTTCGAATTACTCGGATTCCTAGAATTATCCGATATTACGCGCTGTCGTTTACGGCGAGGACGCGGAATGCTCGACTGCTCGCCAGGGAAAGCATCCGACGGCCGTTTCGCGGTAAAAAAAATATTCGATGTAGGAGTGCCTTCGATGGACCACGTGACACTGAAATGGCGAGGTAAAAATGCGAATTATTCCAATAGAATAAAATATGCGACTCGATGGGATTCCTGAGATTTAATTCAAGGGGAAGCTCTTTAAACGAGCCCTCATACGAGTCTATTGGCAAAAATTGTTTCTCTGACAAAATTCTCATGCACTACTATTATTTTTAACGAAGAGAAACGTACGTCCTTTCAAGTATTTTCTTTCAAATATTTCTTAACGAGCCTCCAAGTGCTCCTCGAATTGTAATAACTTACGAATACAAGGAGCACAATATTGCTGGTCCCAGTGGTAAGGTTAACAATGGATGAAAATATTGCATTTTCGATGGTTCTTTCCCCTGTTATTTCGGTTGTTTGTTTCTTCGATATTTTAATCAGCTACGTCGGCAACAGCGTAAGTACCGGCTAGCATTTGTTCCGGAATGCTTCCGGGGCAGCAGTTGTCAACGACGCTCATCAACAAGTGCAACAGGCGGAACAAATTGCGAGCGCAATTGTCACAGTGCGCCGAGCAACGAAGGAGAAGCTCGGCTACGTAGACGATAATTGTTGTGCAAAGTGGCTGGCTGCAAGCTGCGCTCTGTCAACTGACTGCAGCGTTAAATTTCTCTTCCCGATCGTTTAACATTCCACTTAAAAGAGCGGACGATTACCTTATCAAACCTTATAAGTTGCTCGACGAGACGATGGGCTGATCGAGCCCTCGCAGACTTTGCAACGAAATTTTCAAGAGCATACAAACAATTCTCCAACAACCAGAAAGCTGAAGAGCAGATACTATCATAAACTTATAAAAAAAATAGAAATACATAAAAGATATAATTATAATTATACCTACAACCTAAATTGCAATATATAAAACTAAAAAATACGCATACAAAACTGCACGATTCAATTCTGAGAACACTGACTATCGACGCAACTCGTCACAACTACCATCAAATGCACAAAAATGTTTGCGACACCCAAAGCTAAACCTAACACGCCAATCTCCCTCCAGAAACGTCGAGTAGCCACCAAAACTTAAGCTCTTCGTAACTCGTTATCCATTACGTCGAAGCAGGACGCGGTTCGACTTGGTTCCGCCGCTTAATCGGACCCTAAGTCGGCCAGCAGCCCCAGCGGATCCTCTCCAGCGAATCGCTGGTGTTACGCCACATTGGTCTCATTAATTCCGGAACATCCGGATAGCCGAGTTCGATCGAGCCACGCTCGACTTTAAATTTATCCCCAATTTAAAGCGTGGCCCTTGCTGGGGCCTGGTAACGTGGCTGCGGGCTCCATTTTCGCCAGACGTGGGATACGTGCCCCGGAAACCGGACGTCGACGAAGCCAACGGCAAAACAGGAACACACGACGGACCGTCCGTTTCACCCTGGACGCTGATTAGGCTGCCTAATGCGTCCCTTTTCGTGGGCAGGTTGAACGAGATAATTTTCTGAACCATTCTTTTTCTGCTGGCAGAGATCGCGATGGTTGAATATTTGGACCCAGTAAAAGCAATTTGTTCGTTTAACGAGGTGGAGGATAGGAAATTGTAGAGGTTGAGGTGTCTGTTTGTGTTTTATGTCTCGTTTAACACTTTGTAGTTTGTTCTGTTTTATTCTGTTGTATGCTGAGATCTTCCAGATTTTTCTTACAATCTTTTTATTTACGAATTGTATATTTAATTATTATTAGCTCTTATGGTCTAGTTTGGTATAAGCAAAATTTTGCTTTGAAATTTCTGTGTCTCTCGCGTTGATATTTTTGTATGGAAAATTGTTTATTTGATTGGAGGAAGAGTTGAATGACATAACGATCAATGTTTTACAGTGCTTCGCGAAGCTTGTGCAAAACGTTGCGGTGTTATTTGTACGAGTGGATATTGCGTTATTATACCGACTTACACTTGAAATTAATATTTCATTCACCAAACACTCTGGTATCTCTTGACTTAAACCCCTGTTCCATTCAACTTTGTAATTATTCGCAATTATCCCGACCTTTGAATCATTTACATTTCTCTCTTCCAGCGTAATAATCCAACAGGATTACATAGAACGATCTTCTTTCCACCGAATATTAATTTCTATCAAAGATATTCTTATTCTCTGTACGCGATCCTTCGATCGATTCCATTACAAAATTTCAATTTACGTAATTGCTCGAGTAGACTGATCTGTAACGAGCGTCAGCACGCGAAGGTAACGCGAGGTACTAATGAAAATATTCGCGATGTATTTACATCGTAAAATCATTACGTTACAATTTTCTAATGCTACAGAGAAACGATCGATGTATGAATATTTATATGAGAATGTCATTTTCAAGAACTCTCATGAATACAAAATTTATTTGTCGCTTCTGTTTGGTCACGGAAGAATTAACCTGGAATTATGATGCGAACGCTTCGAAACGTGAATTGTTAATCCGATTCGATGACAAATTAAGCATGGGCATTGAAATTTGTAAAGCGGTGAGTGTTGTTAATTAATTATGCAATATAAAAGCCATTGAAAATGTTTTTGCCAATTCATATCATTTTTTCTTCACTGGTTTCTTATTTCTACCAACATAATTTGCAACTGTTATTATTTTTTGCAGTAGATTTTCGTTAGAATATACTTTTACAGGTAGTTCCTTCGGTATGAAAAATTTCGCTCTTGTCATCGTGTTTTCGCGGAGCTTTCTGTTATAATTTCAACAGTGCGACGTTGCAACTATGCAAGCACGGCAGATGAAACTTTGACTGAAGTTTGCTCGTTTGTAAATATCAAAAAGAACTTGAGAACCGACAGTAATGATATATATAGCTCCTTAGAAGCATTTTAATTTTAAATTTTTACGAAGACTTTGAGGAAGAGTTTAAGTTACTCATTGTTCAAGAGTAAAACTTAAACGCGGAAGCAAAACATTTACGATATTTCTTCATACACCCTCGATATTATTCTCAGCTTAAAATGCGCAAGAAAGTAATTTAATCATCATAAATAATATGTACTTGTACAAAATTAACTTTTTTAATTACGTGTATTTGAATTTCTGATGCTATTCTATTTAAATAATACCTCTAAAAATAATTTTAATACGTCTGACTATAAAATTTTGTCTGAAGAACATTTCAAAGTCTCGAAAATCGAGAAATATAAATTTCAATAACTCATCTCACATTCTCCACAAAAAAAGAAGAATATAAATCGCAAAATCACAGGGGTAATTCGATAATTAGTTCTACTTAACCCCAAATCCCAGGACGGAGCGCTCCCAATTCCGAGTCGTTCTCGCGTGAATCTGGTATTAACATTGGCGCGCGCGAGATCAGCTGGCAATGTATCAAATCAAATTTTCCCGCATATCAAACACCGGTTCTATCATTATTCTGCTGGCGAGAATGCTCCATCCTATATCGCGCCCTTCGTTATCAGTGAAACGCACGAATCGCGTATTCAATGCTACCACTGGCGAATCATCCCCCTTTGCACTTTGCACGCTCTGCGGCACGTCAGTGTTTTTCTTTGAACAAAGTTCAAATTTTTTAAAAGACGAAACTGTTATTTTTCGACGTTTGCTTTAACAGTGGTGTGGTTAACGAATTAAATTTTTGCAAGAACGACCCTCAACCACTCGTATTTATCATATAGTTGCGTTCGATAAGTTTCTTCTAGGTCTGCGTCTTGCGATATTTTTCTTAGAACTGAGTCGAATGTCGGTGGAGACTTTGAGCAAAAAATATCCAGTTGAAAAAGTCGAAGTACTTTTCTAAACATAGTTTCTGTAAAATGTATGTGGGCAGTAAAACAAGTAAAATGAGTGCGATAATATTAGTATGTGACGTAGAGACTAACAGCTTATGTGAAGACAATCGAAAAGCAAGCAAGAAGGGAGTCAGTCAGCGTACAGTTTCAAAAGAGAATAATGTGATCTATTTTTTAAATTGATAGTGTTTCCAGCAATCAAAATTCCTTGTCCCCAAAATATCCTTTAAAAACACGACATGATATGATCAGTCTTAAATCTTCCAAAACATTTTACTGTCTCTTGAATGAAAAGATTTGTATAGAAATCTTTTCTAGAATTCTACTACAATTAAATGTATTCGTTTATCAAATATTCTACTCGTCAGTGTCTTCGGTAACATTTTAAAGAGCCATCGATCTGACCGTACTTTTTCCACGCAGAGACGAGTCGAAACGCAACGAAGGCGCGAACTTGGTGAAATTCAGCCGCCTGTTACATTCATTACAACCTAAGCCGGCAAATTGCGAAACTCATTTCGAATTCATATCGAATACGAGCAAATATCAAACGAGCTCCCGGCTTAAGTTACTGCAAACTAACGGGCGCAAGAACATCCCCGGATGAGCGGTGGCTGTTAGCCGTTGCAGTCTAACGTGTATGATTAAAGTTGAAGCGAACTTGCAACGCGATAGGGTACAAGTTACCCGGTGTCAGTGGAGGCGACCCACCCTCCCCAACTTCGTGGAAAAATCGTTTACGTCCCCGGCTAACGCATTAATCCTTTGAAACCTTTGATACCTCTTTCGAACTTGCGACATCCGAAATTAACCGTAATCGTAGACTGGTGTCGCGTGACAAAGTAACCGAATTTGTTAACAAACCAAGCATCCGCTCTTTTGTGCACGAATATTCGCCTCGAGCGTTCGTTAATCGATTAACGAATTTCTTCCTATCCAGGTAATTAAAATACAAATTAATTTGGCGTTCTCGGATATTCGTAAATGATAAATTCAGTTTATTTTCAGTGTCTCTTGTAATTATTTATGGCTGAAAGGACGCATGAATTTGTTGCATTATTATCGTACGCCGGGTGAGATTTACAACCACGTATTTTCGTAACCAAGATAGCACTGAGGTAAGGAATAGCAAATTCATATCGTAACTTGGTGCGGGGTTGTATACGACTTTAATTCGCGAAACCACTTGGGTTCCTTTCGAAATTTGGAACTGAGAGATTGCTACATGGTTGTGATAGTAAACTTGATGCAATTGCTTTTGTTCGAGAGAATACATATTTCTGCACAATTATTGCAAGACTAGAATTATAACAATAAAAAAATCAAATATTCTAAAATTTATTTAACTGTAGCGTTTCTTAAACTGTAGTCCACGGATCATTAGGGGTCCGTGTAGCCATTGTCATGAGTTGGCGAAACAATTTTGACATTATTTCCGATTTTATTCAAATAACTCATTTAATAAAAATCCTACATGCTCGAAACTTCTTGAATTTGATGTTATTTAACTAGTTGTTTGGCTTAGAGTTTCGATGGGGTCCACAAAAAGATGAAGTAATGCACTACTTAAAAAATTCTAATTCATCTACATCACAATTCTAGAAAAATTATAAAAATCTCAAAGAAATAGAAATCGAAAATAATCGTATAACACAATTATTTTAATTCATATTTTCATCATTCCACCCCTTAAGGAATCATGCGAAATTTCCAAGAAGATGAAAGATGAAGGTACTCGAACCCAGTCTTTCTCAATATTTGAAAAAAAGCATATCACAGTATCCAGAAAAATAAAAAGTCTTTGGATAGAATATTTTAATTAACAAGCGCGAATCAACGAAACATAGTAACAGTTTCACACAAGCAACGACCAAAATGGCGCGCAGAGAAACACCGTCGTAGATGAAGAAATTCAGAGCTTCGAAGGTGGGAAACGTACGGAAAGGCGCGAACGGAGAAGCCACTCGAAGAGCTCTCGGTTGTGTTTCGTTCCTTTGTTTCCTGCGCTCGGTAGATTACTCCAGCGATATTCTGTGGACGATCGATGGGGGTGCACGCGAGGGCTGCATTACGTGCCACCATTGAAATAAGAGGAACTCGCGTTACGGCGACACGCTAAGCAGTTCTAACTAACGTTCAACCTTTCCAGCGGCTCCGCGTGTCCGCGAAACGAACGAAAACAAATGAAATTTCGGTGGATACGGAAAATTAGCTTCGCGTCCGACAACGTTTCATAGAATAACACGTGCGAGCCACCCCCTTTTACGCTCGGTCGGCTGACGAGTTACCGCGATACGCGCTTTTCGAGAGTAGATTTCATGTTTTTCGATAACTACGTGCGGTCGAGAATGGCGAAAGTTGGATTTCGAGGTTTATTAGAGAATTGAAGGGGTCCACCCTTCTTTATATGATTTTATGATGGACGTTTATGTGTAGAAACTTTGATCAAATGCAGCTAGATTCAGATATAGTTGGAAAAATCGTATTGAATACTTTATGTACCTTTATGTATATATAATTTATCATTTTAAATATTGTATACCCTTCATGTATATCTCTTTGCGTATATGAATTTACAAATATTCTCATTTTAATTATGAATTTTTCAACAGTTTCCTGATCGTTCCCTTATTAATATATTATTGTGAGCACTGAATATATAAAAACAAGGCCAATTGGTGTTCTTGAGAAAACATTGATGATAACGAAAATTGATCAGATCGTAATCGTGTGTCCAATCGCTACGATATTTGTATAATGATAATAGTGATTTCTTCTAAATGGCCAAGAAACAGCGGATTCGAAATATTACCAAATATTTACAGGCACGTTGTACAAACTTGCCAGTCAAATCCATAATATTGCGCTATTAATGCACGTCCAGATTTTGGATGCATGAAATGTTTTTCAGATGGTACCACGCGCAAGAAGTTCACAATTTCACGACAAGTGCCAGAAACACGATGCCGTGCGTCTGTCTGGCTTTAGAGCCGACCGTATCTCGACTCGACGACAAGATTAATTATTTTTACATTTCTTCGTCCCGTTCGTTTTATTTTCTATCGTTTTGTACGCCCGTATATTTTCATCATACCGCGGCCCCCTGTAAAATATCGCTTTACAGTGGGCCGCGGCAGGAAAGAGTAATGGCTGTTCGTGCTTATTCATTTTCGTGCACCGTGTAACAGCGACGCTTGTCCTCGGTTAAACGCTCAAATAAATATACCATATTTTCTAATTTACTAAACGTCGCGTGTTTAAACCTCGCGTATATTTTAAATCCTACGACTGCTCGTAACGACGCACGTGTGTTGAACTATCCCGCGGAGAAAGTAACAACAAAAAGTGGTAACCCTGTTCTTCATGTATTCTGGCTAACGCTACGCGATTGTATTTCTATAGAAAATGTTCATTTCAAATAAAATAATGTAGTGAAGAAGAAAAAAGAATATATAGCATCACAGATATACGTATATCGATAACGTGAAATTTTCTGTAATCAAGCTTCTGTTATTATTTTAATACTTTCATAATTTCATCTAATTGTCTTTCTCAAAAAATCAGGTGTTAAGAGGTTAACATACAAAGCTTGGAAATTTATTATTTTAATTAAAAATGATTATATTTCCGTTTTCCACGACACTTTGCTCGTTAGAACGGTATTTCTCGCTCACCCCTACCCCTTTTTCTATCAATCACGAATCCATTTCAATCGCAAAAGAAATACTACCCACGATCCATAAGCGTACAGTAATATAAAACGCAATTTCCATCAACAACGACGACAGCAAACCCTCGACAACCGACTCGATGCCACCCCTTTACGCGCCACGCACCCCTCCTTCTCTGGGTGCGCCAAAAAACGAACAAGCGTGAATGACACCCACGGCTCGAAGACGTAAAGGGTGGCGTTTGATAAATAGCCAACCGCGAACTTTCGTTCCGGCTAGTGTTTACGATCTACTTGGCCGCTGTAGATTCGCCACGCGAGTGGGTCATCCACCACGCGCGATGATAGAACGCTCGAGAACGCTTCGCTTCCTCCGAGGGCCATAAAGAACGCTTTATGAGCTGCCAAAATGAACAACCCGAGTTTAACTGGACGGCCAGTTCCTCTGGCCGATCCGTACGGAACGTGAGTTCCCGTGGAAACCAGTTTTTGAACGCGTACCACCCGCCAGAACGACTGGCACGTACATTACCAGTTGATAAGTATCCCAGCGGCGGATAGTAAATTTGTCAATTTGGCGAACGCGCAGCCAGAGGCTGCACGGATGGTAGAGTGTGCACCAAAATGTCTGAATTAACGAAACTATTTGCTGGAAGTAATATATTCGTGTTGGTCATTTGCTCAAGTGATTATTTCTGCCAAATGAAAGATAGAGAAGCATATGCTTTGATACGGAAATAAATTATCTAATTTTAATAAACGATTGAACTTCGAGAAACTTGTTAAGTGGAAATTTGATCTTCTTAAATCAATAAAGTGTATACTGAAATTAATAAACAAATTTATATTTCAATTTAGATACTATCAATCTAGAACCACCATTGAGTCTAAATTTTGCACCCCTTTCGTTCGATCTGTATAACTTAAAAATTACACAACTTAAAGATCTTCATTCTAGCATACTATACTTATTCTCAAACATACACAGTACTCTGTAGTACAGATTTTTGCATATTTACAATCGAAGAATGATTAGCTACGATTGTCTCTCTTTTAACTCGAAACTGTCACGTTCAACAGTCACCACGGACAACAAATTGTTCCTCAAACAATTAAAATGCGCAACTCTACGACTTGTAACGACAATTCACGACTACCAACAGAATGGCTGGTAGAAATGGTCGGGTAACGGAATTATGCGTGCATTAGAGTTAGTCAAAAATAGAGAAATGTTCGAGTGCTCGCTGGGGGTAGTTTACGAGCCGGTTGCATCGACCGTGCGATCTCTCGCGTCCAGGGAGCACTTAGCTCTTAATGTATGTGCGGTTGGTAGACGCGCTGTTTGGAGAATTCTAGTTAGCAATATGTTCCCTCCGCACGGTAAACAGGGGAAGAGGGAAGCTTTTAAGGGACACGGGACTTCGAGAGGATCACAAGGGGATAAGATGACACGAATTCGCGCGAAGGCCACGTTTTCGAGTGGTCTGTTCCTAGGCTAAACTCGGTAGACACCGAGTGAATCGCGTCTGAATGATGAAATTTAACATCCAACATCGCTCATCCTACCAGACGACATGCCATCCAAGTCTATTAATATTTAACAGCTTGCACGTAATTCAAAAATTGTCTAATTTCTCATCGATTTTTTGCTAGAAATATTTTGATGAAAAGTAATCTTCTGAAATAGAAATAAATGAGAATATTGCGCTGGAAAATCTATGCTGTACGCGAGTACTAATGCGCTGCACGTGTCGAAATCCTATGGGGTAGCGCGCAGTCACCCTTGCTTTATTGGCTTACGGGCTTTTGCCATTAATGCACGTGTTCGCGAAGGATTTTTAAAGTTGTTCCACTAGAAAATAAATCTCACTATTCTTTACCATTCCATTTCGTCACTCTTCACGAATCAACCCTTATAACTTCTTCTAAGGGTTGTTCGTCACTCTAAGCTATTTAAAATATCGAAATGTCTGCTTCATAAATAAAATACCTCCATTACAATTTTTAATACTATTCTGAGCGACATCATAGATATTTCTACACGTTTCATGTTAAATATTTTGCACAGCTTCGTTTACAATGCCCAATATATCCCAAAAATCTCTTCATCCACACCTTACGTATAAATACAGAATATACTTAGACCCTATCACGTAAAACGAAGGAGACAAATAAATTCCAAGGGACTTAAAAGAAAAAGAGACACAGTTTCACGCAAACGTAACAATCACGCGAATCGAGTCGTCTCGAAAGAGAAAAAGCAGCAAAGTTTCAGGGGAAGGGGGTAGGTATGGCGAAAGAATAATCGATCGAAGCTTTATTCCGCATGCACTCGGTCGTTTCCACGAATGGAATCGTGACGATCGCGCGCGGGTCAGTCCCAGGTGTCGTACGAAGTTTATGCGAGCCACCCGGGCAGCGATTCCAGCGAAGCTCGAACTTAAGGGTAGTAAAGCGCTAATTAACGTCGTCGAGTCACGGAAGGCTCGATCGTGACCACGAACCGCGCACACGTGACCGCGTACACGTACAGTGGCTGCAAAAAGTGTCGGCGCACCGCGTCCTATTTGCTTTCGCGTTCTCGTTCAATTAGCGGTTAATTAGCCTGGTCGAACGTTGAATTTCTTATAGTTTAATGGAGAGCTCGCGTTCGAGATGAGAACGATTTGGTATCGCTGAATATGCGAGAGCAATGCGCGATTTTATTGAGAAGATGTATCTCTCTTTGGGAATTATGAAGGTAAGGTAGCCGATACTTTTCGTTGCCACTTGTGTGTACGCATGCAAAATAATCGCGCAGGCATTTTATTCGTCGCCAATCGCGATTTTATCATAACGAGGGAACACACGTCGACCTAATTGCCGTTAAAATTCTTCGAATCGCGGTTCGAGCGCTCATTTTCAGCTCTGCAAGTTGCTGCACGTAGCTCTGTTTCTGGATCTAGAAACGTTTCCTTCGTTTGCATTCTCTTGAACCGCGGTATTTCGGGACAAATGGAAATTGTGATGATTTGAAAGTATATGCTTGTACGAAGATTTAAAAGACGTAATATTTACATGAAGTTCCAAGTGTAGTTTTCAGGATTTAGTTTGTTCGTGAAATTTTTATTTTTATTGCAAAGCGATTTAAAGATTTCATTAAAATATCATTTTTATAGTGAATTAGGGACTGTAATAAGGGTTTGAGGTTTTTTTCAGATTTTTACAAAGCTTAGAACTATAAGAAATTAGGCCAGGGAATGAAAGATCCATAACGTCGACTACGTTACTGAGAAACCATATTGCTGACAGGAAATTTAAAAATATTATGGCATATTACAGTACTTGTAATCTCGATATAATAATTGCTGTTAAAATACTGCTAAAAATATCTGGAATAGATATAAATTTCGATAGTTTTGTTCGATAGAAAGTAATAACACGTAATTCTTGAAGGTTTCAGTAGTACAAGTCAATGAATGCGGTCTCAACACAGAGTTTCAGAGAAATTATTGGAAAAATAAATATCGAATATCATAAATTGTAAATACAATTCTTTAATTCAAGTTTAGAATATACTTTTTTATGTGATTTAGTGATAGTAAAGATTATGATTAGGAAAAGAGCAATTGACGGTACTTGAAATAAATCATATCAGATCACGAATAGCTAATCGTAAATTGATAATGAAATTTATAGAATTTTCTTAACAGATGTGACTTATTATGTTCAATGTGTCAATAAAAAAAGTATACTATACATTTTAATTAAAGAATTATGCGTGTACTTAATATTGCTCCATGTCTGATACACATTCATTGACCTGTACTACTAGTCCCTTTAAAAATTAGAAATCGTTAACTCATATCGAACATACGTCTCAAAATTTACATTTATATCATACTTTCAGTAGATTACACACCAATTGTTATACAAATATTAATAGTATTGCAATATTCCACAATATTTTTAATATAATTCATGAATATACGATTCACGTTGTACTTCAATTAAAAACATAGAAACCAGTAAACATTTCCTTTACAAATACAACTTCATATATTAAATACAATATAATTATCCTACCATTTTATAATACCAATAAAATTGATCGAAAATTTCAATCATCCTGCAAATAAATAAAATATGTAAATGCAATGAATGACCAGCACAGATTTACTTCGCAATCAATTCTTCAAACTCATTCTCCCCCAATCAAATCCGTACCACCCCGTCCGAACAAAGCAACAAAATTACGCAACAAACCAAATAACAAATTTCCCTTCAAACAAACTCTCCACAGCGTACAGAAAACGACAAGAATACATAGAACCGAACGTTGCTCGTTCGATTCACGTCTAAACTTCCATCCGTGTTATACTAGCCAGCCAAGCGACACGCTATAAATAAACAGCCTAAGGATCCCATCGAGCCAGCCTTCTCCTTCGTGGCGAACGAAAGAAGCTACGAGCGGTACCAGTTACGTGACTGGCTGCTGTCTGAACGCATTTCGCCGCCACCGATCTCGCGCATCGTTCTCCAACTTACCCGTAACTCGTGACAGCCGATTGACATTTTCCGCGTGCGTCCCGCGGCGTCGTCGAGCCACCCCTGCGAGGATCCCGCATCTAATCGATCGTGCCCGCTCGTTCCTCCTCCATGATAAGGGCCAATCGCGCGGAACGGCTCTCCTCCTTTTCAGCTCGTCGAGCCTGAACCGAAATTTACATGCCCGTTCCTCGTTTTACATGATAATAGAGCCCTCGATCGATCCCCATGAATATCGCGTGAGCATCGATCCCCTGCGCTCGCGCGTGCTTCCACCCCCTGTGGACGTTCGCCGCCACGGATACTACCAAACAATAATTTCGCAGGAGAAATCGTCGACTCCAACGGGATCTCACGCGACACAGGAACGACGGTTGTTTTCCACCGTTTCAGCGTCTCGATTTCGATGGTTTTCACTTGGGGTCCAGCAGGTCCTTCGAGATGGACGCGAGGATCGCCTCGAATCGCCTTTCGAGCAGCTCGACCAGGCCAGGGGGTTAGTCGAGCGTTATCGGCTGTTGCGTTTGGCGTTCGAGGGACGACGCTCTCTTCTCGTGTTTAATTTAGGGGAAGATTTCTTGTCGCCTCGTCGGGTGGCTTTTTTTTCTCGTCGACTGCGCGATGGCCTGGGAACATCTGAAAATAGAAAGGACGTTGTTCTGTAACGATTACGGGTTCCTGTTTCCCTGCTAGCATTTATTACTCAAGTAAAGAGATAGTTCGGTAGCTCCTGTCGAGAGTTATCGCTTGGGGCGTATGTGTATTTGAAGTTTACGATGGGAATTTTCGTGCTACATTTGCCTTTCGAATGGACTAAAGAAGTTTAAGAAGACGATGCAACAGACAGCAATACAGACTTACAATAGACTTTGCAATAGACGTCAGAAATCGCTGACAGTGCGAATAGAATTATAAAACGCAAGATATGACAGTTTCAACATTAAACTAGATACTTCTCTGCTGTCAAGACTACAGCACACTTCTGTTTCAACAAGAGCAGGAGTTTATTATTTTTTAAAGAAGATTCTCTGCAAATGTCTGCTTCAGAATAGATATTAAAATGAGTGCACATTTAATAGTGTTGAAGATATTCGAAGTTTGCATACAAGTTTTATGTTTATTACTGATGTGGCGACCACCGTAGTCGCCTTTGCACCCCGTGGCGCAGGGCGGAAGAAAATACTTAACCCTCGAAGCGAAGAGACTGGAGACACCAAACATATGCTTGACTCCAAACTTTCTTTTCGTCTTCGAGGGTTAAGGACGTTTTCTGCGAACGTGCCCCATCCTTTTCGACACCGAAATGAGGGAGCGAAAAAGAGACATAATGTGAGGGAAAGGAGCCCTCAGGAGTTAGTTAGTTAGTAGTTGCGTTACGAGCAGCATAGCGTCGATACTTTGATTTATATAAAATTTGTTATTTATTACTTGTTAAAATAAATTATTTTGTCATGTATTTTCGAACGAACATCACTCTACCTCACCCACGTAGGTTTCCCAAACTGATTTTGTCTGATTTGAATGTATTATTAATCTTTTTCTAATGTAAACGTCGACTTTTAAGGCCCCAATGTGGACATGTGCTTTTTCTTGAGACATTCGAATTATTTAATTACATTTTCAGCGGAAAAATAAGGGAATCGCGATTCATTTCTAATTAGTTAAAACAAAATAAAAATTAATAAAATCACAGAATTAGAAGAATAGAGAACATTGCTCGCCGTATAACCCGGCTTCCGCCAATCGAACGAAGTCGAAAAGTTAATTCAATCAAATTTCAACTCCGCGGAACGAAATTCGAAATTAAAACGCGGCGGAAAAGTTTCGCAAATCGGCTGATGGAAAATTCCTGGAATACCTCGACGTTAACACGGCTGGCGGATGTAACTCGGGAACTCGTTGCCCGCGAGACATAATCGCAGGCCAATAATCGCATCGAGCGGGGGCGTTTCACGTTGGTCAAAGTTCGCTTTGACGCAGAGACAAATCGAATTTCGCCGCCAGCTCGTGACTCCCGATTAAATCTTCATTAAGAGCGGTGCGTCGACTGCTTTTCTGTTTTTTTTTTTCTTCCTCTCTTTCGCGTTTAATTAGGCGCGACGCGCCAAAGTCCTCCTCGCGCTGTTTCCAGGGCGTTACGCGCGCGTTCGATTCTCGCGCGTATAAATTCGCGTCACCGCCGTTTTCGATTTATTGGCCGGATATTTTTCGCCGGATTTCTATGGACCGTTGAAAACAGGAGCCGCTTTCGGGTCGGTTCATTCGTCATTCGGCTGCGCGATTAATTTCCGCGGAAATCAGCTGCCCTTTTCGATGCAATTTTTCAACGTACGCGTGAAATAGTGTTCCGTGTTTCGATACGGGGCCAGGTCCTCGAATTCGTTTCCGTTCTTCGAATAAATATCGCCAAACTGTTCGTTGTGACAGTGCGATCCTGCAAAATGATACAGACTCGCTGCAATGTCTCGTGTTTAAATAGTTATTGAATCAACCTTCTTTCAGTTATCTACGAATGAGAAAAGGCGTTGTTGAAAAAAAATGTTTAATGCGATCGTGGACAAAACAAAAGAATTGCACGCCAACTCGTTCCATTAAATTTTGATCGTGTCCCGCGTAAACGCGAAGATTAATTAAACAAACTGGATACCATTAGCCGTCCATACGTGGCGATGCATTATTCACGGAAATTACTAACGACAAGCATTGTTTCCACGGTACACAAGTATACGTTGCAGAATGTAATGAAAATGAGTGAAATACGGACGTTTCTAAAGCGGAATTGTTCGAGATTTCAATCATTTAAAACTTGCAAGTTTCTCGATCGTAATTGGAATCTTAAAAATATTTCAAACGTGAACTATTGTGGGCGTTCTAAATAGCCACTTAGAATATATATATTTTTTCATACAAAAGATCTCCAGAGAATTGTTAGGGTCCTCATATTTTATGAAAAACCCCGTGACTGTACAAAATTCAATAATTAAGTTTTAATATGCAGCTGAACTGGTTCAGATGAGGCTGCTTTGAACATTCAAAGGTGGCATGGATGATGGTACGTATAATGGTACCATTTACAGTCAACTCTCTTCAAAATCAACCCTTATAATTTTATACATGGACTAAATTATATTTTACCTTTAGTATTTATTAAATTTGATTTCATAACCGTATGCATTACGACTAGTTGCTTTAATATTGCAATTTTCATATAACGCAGAACGAATCAAACTGATTTGTATCTTACTTACTTCTCAGTTTCTTATAGCACGATTTTCATAATAATTTAAATTAATTTAGAACGCGATTAATTCGCGTTATACGAGGGTTGACAGTGTACCTTGAGTAGATACAAATGGGAAAGTTTGCTATGCCCAAGTTTGATTCGAGTTATTATCTCTTACTGTCATCGATTGAACCACGGATTGATTTCTAGATCGAAGTTTTCCATAGATGTGTGCAGCACGCTTGACTTCGTATACTTTCCGCGTTAAATTTCAAAATTGCTTCAATAAAGTCCCTTTCTGTTTCTCTTATTCTTCTATCAATCTTTATTAATGTTATTCGCGCGAAAGGAATCACGTGACAATTATTATCACACAAAAGCGATATCTTTTGTCAAATTCACGATTCTCGAAAAATCGTCTCAGTTTATATCGAGAGCGACAAACCTGGCAACGACTGTGATTAATGGACGGCAATTAAAAGTAAACAGGCGTATAATCGTTTCAGCGAAACGACGCAAGGAGTTCAGGGAAAAATGTCGCCCGGTATTGGCCGGCTCGCTGAATGGAAACGCGTATATGTCGCGCGTAAATAAATTTCGCGTGCGCTGTTTGAACGTGAAATGAATTTCATGCCGCGCAGAAGCGACGAATTAATTAAAAACGCTCGACACCGTTGTCGAACAGGATACGGCGCGATAACATCTCTCCGGGCCGCAGGAATTTTCGTGTAAATTTAACTTGCATTTTTTCTCAGCCGTCACCTCCCTTACCGACCGAGCAGCAGCCAGGGCGGCGAGCGCGTAAACGGAAGTTAAAAACGGATAAACGCTCGAGAGTTAATGTTAAACGAATTAAACCGGTTTCATTAAGCCGTCCTTTTTGCTTCGTTTCTGGGAGAACGTTTTGCAGCTACGGCGGAAGTGGCGCGCGAAACCCCACTTTATTCCGAATAAAATGAATTTTTTATATCTTTTCTTTTATCTCTCGCGCACGAGCTCGACGATTTATACTGTGCTGCATAAATTAATAGGCGATTATAATTATTTATGATATCGATATCGGTTTATCGGTTTTTCGATCGCCGTTGAATATTTATGTATACCGATTTTTATGATTACGACGCGAAGATTCTTATTAATAATGCATATTTAGTGGTTCGAGTAAGGTTCTTTTCATTGCTCTTATCTTCTGGTTTGCTTCTCACGATTCACGTATGTGGATGGAGAAAATGATATGAAAAGCTTGATCTGTCGAAGTGATTCGCGATGGTAATTTTTGTGCGCAACGTTTCATAATTGAAATTAACGTGTCCGAAATTGAAACGCGAAATTACACAGTCGTAATATGGTAATGAATCATAAATTGTGCGAGCAGCCATAAATCAATTACCCCGGGATTAAACAAGCTCGTATTACCATCGACCCATTAAAACCTTACAGAAGATGCGGTAAAACATCAATTTAGTCTCTGAAATTATACATCGTGCTACTTAAACGTGTCCATTCTTTTAATTAGCCTTTGATCTCCTTCAGCCGTTCATATTCATTATCCAATATGAAAAATTCTTCGATAAAAAATTACAAAGAACCTCCACAGACGCGTCGCAATAATTCATGAGGTACATACGAGAAATTGTAAATTGACCTTTCGAACCCTTCGCGCCAGCGTTAAAGGCGATTTTCACCGTTTTGATACACAAACGATTACAAATGAAAGAAGAAATACGATTAATGTCCCATGGCGAGCATAATACCCTGCGACAAACTTTCATCGAAGCCACAGAATCCCATTTCGAGAGCGTAAACGCGTGCACAGCGCGCGTTTTTTTGAAAGCATTGTTGCACTGCAATTTTTCTAAGAAGCTTTAAGTGCCTACAGTATCACAAGCGCAAGGTTTCCTTCCATATTTATGTTGTCATCCAGTCAAATTCATGATTAACTCGACGCTTGAGTGAAGAAAATTGAAGAAACAACTTCGTATCGATTAAGTGATTTAATGTGACTTGAATTCAAGGGAGTCGAACACGAGTACCTTGATTAATTCGAACGAGGCTATATGAAAGCGTGTTGGTTCAGCTGGCGCCGCATAATTGATGCAACTAACTACTGCGCCGGCTCATTAAAGAGCAACTGTACCCTTTAACGCTATCAAATTGGCGTGATCAATCATTTTTATAGAAACGCAGAAACCAGACTTCTTATAAAAGAAAATATAAAACCCAGGCTGTATAAATTTTCAATAGCCAAGTCCATTGATTATTAAACGTTCTACAGGAAACAGAAGGGCCAATAAAGAATGTAATTAGCTCAATTGGAGAGAATAATTATGAATGAATCATGAATAATGACGAGAGATTATTTCTAACTTTTTCTAATCACTAATTGTAGTTTTATGCGAATTAACGTTGATTTTATTTGAAAAAGAATTGTTTATTAATATCGTTATTATCATTTTGGATAAGATGTTGGTGAAAGGGATGAAGCAGAACGAAACAAGTAGCCGGATAGGAGTTTACTTCGGCTATTAGCATCTAACGATCGATCACACGTTGCGGGCGAGAATAACACGAACGCCCCTAACGCAAAGTATTCCAATAAACGCGACAAAGTTGCAAACTATCCGACTGATGCGCGATCCGACAAACAATGCATCACGCATTCCAAACTTTCGAACGATACCGTGCGAATTTTCACAGGGCAATTCCGGTTCCGCAGCGGAAAATCGAACGAGCCGTTGAATAAAATTCCGCTAGATTAAACAGAGACGTCGTAGCTCTTGATTAGAAACAAACGAAACGGACCATTAACCGTGTCGGGTGGCTCCCATTGTCCCGCGACTCGATCCTGCAGCCTGCGTTCTCCAACTTGCACAATTCACTACGGGAAATTTGGAGTCGCAGTCTTGAGAGAGCGTAATTCTTAAGAGTAATCATCAACGACCCTGTTCGCGTCCCTCGCGAGTAATTCGTTCGCGTTGTGTAACTCATGGACAGCGCGTGAAAAGTGTAGCGTTGGTGCTCGTTCAAAGGAAAGCTTCGAGATCTATCGAAAGCTGAACGATCGTATTGAGAACACTGTGGACTGTGAATGGCTATGTGACGCGCGATTGGGTATTTTTGAGAGCTTAGAATGAGAGGATGTTGGGAGAGAATGAGCAAATTGCGGTCGAGGTCGTGAAACTGAGCTGTGAAAGAAGAGTGTTTGGAGTCAAACGACAGGATCGTGGGACTGAGAATGATAAGGGTAGTGTGAATGTGAGTATGAAGATCAGGTGAATAAAATGCGTGAGGAGTTTATGGAGAACAGGGTGAGTTTTTGGGGAGAATGGGTCAGTTGAGAGTAAGCAGCGAGAGATTTGAATGTGAGCAACGAGAAAGCGAAGAGCAGAGCGAGAATTAAAAAGCGATAGCGTTTAATCAAGTGCGTGTGTATAGTGTTGCATGATTATATGAGTGATTTAGAAATGCACGACGAGCGTAGGAAAAGAAAAATGAGAGAGTTGTTATCAGTCAGCATTTAAAGTCGAATTTCATTTTAAAAATATATTTTGCGAGAAAAATAATTAATTCATCTAAGCCACGATTCCTATATTATTGTGCGTGAGAAATTATCTTAATTCTTTTAATAAATATTCCCTAAAATATTTAAATATGATTTTTGAGTCAGCTTCATTGAAGAAAATTGAAACACCAAGAAAAGAGAAGTATTTGAAATATTTATAAAATATTTTGCGAGAATTGCTCGTTCGTGCTTATCAATGATACGTTAAAAAATATTTATAAACAATTTCTTGCATTCGAACAATCCCAGAATCATCCTCTGGAATGCCAATTTTTCGTGCACGCATACGAGCAACAGATTTTGCTAACGCAGCAAATTTCAGATTTCACATTTTAATGGGTCAATGGCGCACGCTTTTCCCTCGCCATGCTGTAAAACGTATACGAAATTGCTTTCTCCGCTTCTCTCGCCCGTGTTATAATCATGCATCATTTCTCTGCAGATTAATTTTCCGCAAGAGCACCGGCGCGCTGCAGAAGATTCTTACAACGCGGCGTTCCTGGCAACACAGAGTTACACGACTGGAACAAAACGGATATTTATGCGCGCACTGTTCGAGGCATCGAGAACTTGCTCGTGAAACACATTAATTACTAAGCAGCGAAAAACATCAATCTCTCCCAATACAATTCTTCTTCCGCCCTTCCCTTTATTGAAAAATATTACCATGAAATTGCAATTTATGTAATATCCAAACTCCAGGCAGAGAACCTGCCTTTCGCGTCTCGCGACGACTTCTCGAGACGCTACAAAGCATTCCAGCATTGTTAACAGAACATTCAGAACCTACTCGAAAGCAACAATTAAAAGAATGCGTTCCTTTGTATCGCGGCGTCTCGCGAAAGGCATGACCCGGTTCCGTTCCAGCAGCCCAGCAAATATTCCTTCCAAGCCAACCGTGCCCTCAACGTTTCGTTTTAATCTGCCGCGAACACGATTCCTCGGAATTCCTAACTCGTGGCTTCTCCAGGTGGAATCGACGGCGATCCAACGCGAGTGTCACGTAAAATGCTGCGAGCTGATTTAAAAAAATGCTCACTCGACTCTTTATTTAACATTTGAAATGCAAAGTACAATGTCGCGACGACTCTTACGCAGAGTTTTAACAGTACAGACCGAAGGGTTAATCGAGACTAAAGACTGGACAATTCCCAGGTCTTCTCATACTATGTAGTTTTAGGGTGGTGGGGCAAGGACTTCAATCTTATTTCTTGGGAATCAGGATGCCAGTAGGATGATAACTCTAGTCTTATTAATTGGGAATATTTTTTGGGGAAAAAATAGTTTTGAAAATGTATTTGACATCACACGAGCGTGAAAAGGGGTGCGTCTGCGAGAGGGTGGGAACAGTGACTGTCGCGAGAGGCTCGTTCCAAGGGTGTCGTTAAAGTTCACGACACGTTGGACCGCCGTGCATCGCGGAGAACCGGCTTTTTAAGCAGCTCTGCTCTCGTAATTGGAATGATGCGTCTTCCAGCGAATGGGATGGGGTTGTTGAGTGGCGAGTGGAGGGTGGAAGTTACGTGGCGGTTCGAGGTTTAAGTGTTGCTTCAGGGAGAGCATTCTGTAACCCTTTCTCACTGTTGAGGCAATTGAGACTCTCGAGGTAAAACTCTCGACATCTTCCAGATGTCTGGTATTTTTAAGTAGCTACGTGTCGTTCTTGGATTTTTCATTGTCAACGTAGCTTTGAATGAAACGCTGTGACTGTCGAGGGCAGAGCTCGGTTGTAATTTGTCAGACGAGGAGAGACGAGCGTGATCGCTTCATAAAATACATAGTGAACGATTAATTATTGATCGAAGTGTTGTTGTTACGTCTTTATTCTTAATTTTCCTTTTCCAAGAGAAAATATCAGAAGTAGAAGGGTTGAGAGGCTTTTAACTTGTTTTTTGTGATAAGGGAGCGTGATATCTTGAGTGATCATGGTATTTGAGCTTGCTTACGATCGTTGGTGCTTTAAAATATGTAAAAGTGATGTTTGAAACTTGAAAACACGTCTTGCAGAGGACAAATTTTTCTATCGCCTAATAGAATTAACCAACTTATGTTTCAAGCATTTCTCAATATCTCAAGAATTGAAAGAGTCATTTAGGTGATTCGTCCCTGACGATTACTTCAATTTTTCCAATTTTTCACCAAGCTAATCACATTATATTATGAATATAAGCTATGAACGTCTAAATGAATCGTTCGCGATCTAAAATTTTAGAATAAAGTCAAATGCAATAATTACTATTCTACTTCCACGATTTACAATAATCACACTGATCATCAATTCAATACGAATGTCGTATCGTCAACTAGTCGACGAAAAAGCGTTTCGTTTCCGGTTGGAATTGCACCCTCGCCACGCGATGCAGACACGAAACAAACTGCGATATACTCCCGCCACTTGGCAACCTATAAACTCGTCCAACAGGAAATTGCACGGCTCCTCTCCGTCATTGTTAAAATGCAAATCCCAGCTAAGTAATGCTTCCGATTTCTCGACTCGATCGATGCAACTTCGACTGCTCCTCGGATCGCTCGATCCGCGAGTAAATAAAAAGCAAATGGCGCCGGCTGGCGAGGATACTCTCAGCTGGCGAGGTGGACTCCAACTTCTCTGCCCTTCGTGCTCCTCTTCCCAAAGACATTGCGAGGAATTCGCGTTTTATGAGTAATTTGGAAGTGTAAATAGCAACGTCGCAACTTCGGTGCTGCCTCGTGCAAATAACGCGAGCGTTAACGAAGCAGAATCAAAAGGCAAACTTTGGGATCGGTAAGGTCGAGGAACCATCTTTCTGTTCTACTCTCGCGTTCGTCATTTTTGAATAAAAATATAAGTGGCACAGGGTGTAATAAACATTTCGTTCCTTTACGTATTCATACGTTACGCTGTTTCTCGAATATTAGAATAAAAATGGAAGAGAAATGCATTCTCATATTCCTTTATGCCTTCTCATTCTGACGTTTCGTAAACACCAGTCAGAAAAGGAGAATGAAAATTTCTATTTCGCGGAAAGGTCCACCTGTTTGCCTGGCGATTTCTCTGGTTTAATAATACGTTTTTTTTTTTTTTTTAACCATAGCCTGGATGAAATATAGAGAGAGGGTGTATCATTAAGGTCACAATGTGTCAAAGGTAATTTTAAAAACCCGAGTCAGGAGATTTCGTTTAGATAGCGCGAGCACGGTGTTGTGCACGGTCGAAGGCGATAAACGAGGCTCTGCAGTAATACGCACTTGCCATAAATCATTGCATCACTATTGCTACCAGCTGAGAGAGAGAGAGAGAGAGAGAGAGAGTAACGGAAATGATATTTATCGATTAAACAATTTAATTTCCGCAGGAGTTGCGTGGCGCAGCTGTACTTCCAATAAGACAGAAAACGCGCGAACGTCGACCAAAATAATAATAATAAATATTTCACGTGGACGTAATAAATACGCGCGAGGTGCTTCGTCTTCCGTTGGCTACGCGTGCGAGCAACGATTTATCAGCAGATTAATTAACCACTTGCGCCGGATTACCGCGCTGAATTGACGCACGCTCGCGATTACTTGTCTGAAAAGTGGAAATTACGTGCGTGGCTGCTCAGCAAACAGAAAAGCGAACGGACGCCAGCAGTCGCAGCTTCGTTCAGAGACAAATGTGCTTGTTCTACAATTCTCTTCATCTTCTGCGCGTAAATCACTCGAATTGTGTCTCAATCCAAATAATAAAATAACAGGAAGCGACTAGTTCGCATTTTTGCAAGAAAAACAAAAAGGACGTTTTATTATACGAATTTCTAAATGTCAAATGAATATTTGATGATATAATTGCAATACTTACGATTCGATTGAAATTATTACAGATCTGAAGCAGAATATTGTTGTAACTTGTTTGTCGAATTAACGATGATATGATTTATTTTAATTAGTAGAGAATGAATATACAATATAGAAGGCGAGATACACGTTTGATAGCCTATGGGAATTCTACGTTCGTTAAAATCTCCAATCAGTGTAACATGGTAGTTTCAATTACACATATGAATGCATTTTGAAGTAAGTCTATACGTTTGCAATGCGATGCCTGGTTCTGCTTCAATGCATCTGGATTGAAGCAGATTTTGGAGTAGCACATAGAACAAGGTAATTAAGGATCGACGTTTCGCAAAGATAAATCATAATTACTTTAAAATATATAAGTGTGATACATATTTTAAAGTAGTCACGATTGATTTTTAAAAAATATAAATATAACGTAGTATCATGGTTCTAGAAAACTTTAGTTGTGAAGAAAGTAGATATAACAATGTAAACTCACTAATTTCATTATTTAAAGAAATTTGAAAATTAAACTTGGTATTTCGTCACTAAAACATTTTTGAATTGATAATCTGAGTGTTTAATAAGATGTGAAATAATCCTTTAGTGTAATCTGAGATGAAGAAGGGAGTTGGATTTTTGAGATTCGAACGATTTTCAGATAATCGAAAGACAGAATTATTTCATACATCCAAGAATCTCGGATGCTTACGCTGATTTTAATTGGTTCTTTAATCCGCGTGCAAGACAATATAACGTCATGAAAAATTCAATTACAGCGTAATCCTCTGGGGAGGATAAAGCAACAGGAAGCAATAGTGTAACAAAGGATTATGCTGTTTGCGAACGAAAAACTTGATTGGTTTTTTAATTCAGTAGACGTCGTATAAATTTTGTATACATCGTTTCTGTTTAATGCTCGTTTGGATCAGTCACAAGATCTCTCTCTCTCTCTGAACTAATTCTCTAACAATTCTTGCACCCTTCGAGGGCACCGTCAACCCTCCTTGGAGAGAGTGTGGCTCCAAAACATCAAGGAAAAGTGAGAAGTAACGTACAAAAGGACGTTCGCTTATACGAAGTTCACTAAACTCTTTTTCTTTAATTTAAAATACGCTTCGAACAGTGAAAACTGTATTATGCGACACAATAAGTACGAAGTGTTGATCATTTGCAGATTTTGGGCTAAGGTTTAAGTTATTTCTAAGCGTAAAAGTAAATTCAAGGTTTTCTGTCGACCGTGCGGGGTACGACGACATTTTGTTTTACTATTAACCTGTTAACTGGTGAATTAATTTTTGTTCGATGGCAAAAATCGTAAAAGAACGTGACTCAACAATAATATGTTAGCATACGACCATGTTAGAATTTAACAATTGCAAAATGCGATTCACATATTACGTTAAAAAATTTCTATGACGATAAAAGTCGTCATACCCAATGGAATTGTCTTTCTGATATGAGGAACAAATTTGTCATACACAGTTAACAGGTTAATAGTCGTGAAAAAAGAGAGGGCGAAGTACTTTGACTAAAGAGCTGAAAGAAAGCGAATAATCGAAGATGGCCTGTGTTGAGAGAAGTTAGAATCTATTAATTTATAATAATAGAAATATTCAAACTCCATTAACCCACATGAATGTTATATACAAAATCAACGAGGTCGCAGTCACAAAAACTACCTAAAAATTGATACCATTCTAAAAGTACGTCCGTCATTAAAAAATAAGTAATTCAACATACATTAACTAGTATACATTCAAACTTCTAGTCAAGCTACTTAAATCCTTTGAATAAACGTGACTCGAGGAAGTTCAACGGGGTCTTACACCAGAAATTCCTGCAGTACTCTTACAGGCGACCAGTGTAATGTATTATACAAAGCATAGTCCATAAAAGGGGACGAGAAATACAGCGTGGAAGTTTGAACGCGACAAGCAAAGGTGTTGAAGTTCGAGACTTGGTATCGAGCCATTACTGTCCTCGTAAAGAAAGCTGAACGTGTGACCGGAGTTACTAACTTCTTGTAATTTTTTACATCCCCCGTTCACGTAATTCCTGCCTTAAAACACCTACGTCATCTCGTTCGCTAAGCTTCTCCGCTTCGCCTTAACCCCTTGCCTTACGATTCAAGTTCCAATAGCGCGTGCCATAAAAATCGCGATTGGTCACGCGTCGAGCCATTTCGCTGTCTGCTTGAGCATTCGAGAATCTGTGCAAATTGCGCGTGTCATTTCATGTATAAACGCATGTCTGAGATACAACTGACTTTATTTCTTCGTTCGTTAGCTATTCCTTTGCAAATTCATACCTGATTGTTGATGATTATCGTGGTCCTCATCGTCAGCATCCCCTTCAACAACAAGTGGCGTCGAACGTCCTCGTGCAGGAAGTAAAATGTCACTATTGTCACTGTTACTGTTTAAAATATCTATCGAATCACTGTCTGCGACGTTCGCAAAATTATCAACGATTAAATATGCCTTTTCAGGATATTTTTAAGAATAACTTTCTAATACTTTTCAAGAGAGTATCTGCACACGCGACTGCTCTACGACGCGTCTAACTCGAACGACGTACCACGCCTTACTACTTACACGTAGTATTTATATTTCGCCTGAATGGCGTACCAGGAATCTTACGCATGTTGTTTACATTCCTTCTGATCGACGTACTACGCTTCTTACAAGATATTGTAGCTGAAGGAGTTTCGAGAGCGACGCAAATTGTTAGAGCGCAATATCTATTTGTATTTGAGTAGTATATAATTGGTATTATAGGAGAAGTTTCGAATGAATAATTTAGTGGTGATTGTTAATCAGGTTGCGTGAATCTTGCATCTCTGATATTAAATGTAACTCGAGAGTTATGCAGATATGTAGTGTTTGAATGTGAACAATTTGATTGTAAAGAAGTCTTTCTTGTATGTCATCATTGCTTCGTATGTTAACGTTAATGACGAGCAAATAGTCAAGTGCTGAATGTAGGTATAACACAACGGTTGAGAACGAAAAATAAACTTTATTCAATGTTAAATGATGTCTTAGATAGTGTGGATGTATTGTCTTAGAAAAAATTATGAGAATTTGGTGTGTCTGTTTCGAGCATACACTTGTAATAGTTTTCATAGGGCGTATATAAAAAATAATACGTACGGATTGTTAATAAGTTAACTTGAATTTTAGAGCTTGTTAGTAAACTTATCAGTAAGACTATGAAAATGGTGGAGTCGCGCCTTGGACGCGAGAATTCAATTATATGGGAATAGAGGCGAAAGTAAACGTTTGCGAGAAACTGTGTTGTATATCTAAAGATACCTTTTTTCAATTGAAAAATTTTCTAAAATTCTAACTCTAATAATTCAATATTTTATACACTATTTCTTCCTAATCTTATTATTATATGAAGATTCCTTTTTCCAGTTGAAAAATTTCTCTACAATTCTATCTCTAATAATTCAATATTGTTATCATATACACTATTTCTCCCTAATCTCATTATTATATTACATCACTAACTTCCACGATCCATATAAGATACCAAAAACCACATATTCCACTATGGAATACATCTCGAAAGAGGCCACATAAATCAGCCCCAAATTCCATCTCCTCTCGACTCGAATAAAAAACAAAAGGCACGCTCGCAGCGGCTGCTATAGATGGCTCCATGAAGCGGACAATCAGCGCCGTGATTTACGAGTTCCTCGGGAATTTTTTGCGCGTCCAAGTCGCCTCGCATAATCTTCTTCCTCGAGCTTGGCGCCGTCATCGTCGAGCGTGCGCGCGTACTTTCGACGAACTTTCGGCAAACTTCCCTGGCGGAAGTAACGTTCCATTGTGCCCGTCGCACGGCTCTCGTCCTGGCGAACGGAGAACTCGCGGGGCACTCGCGCGGATCAACAAGACGCTCCAGTTTCGCGGATTCGATTCCGCCGCCAGAGAAATGGCCGTGCTAGGATCATCCGTTGGTGGCCGTGTCTCTCAGCGTGAAAAATTCGCCACGCTGAATCGGAACGGAGATGAAACGCGGTTGGATCTTGGATAACGCCCCGGATGGAGATATTACACAGGTTGCTCGCGTTTTAGAGGGCTCGCGGAGGGACTTCCGGAGAACGAGCTTCGAGGATAGAAACGGAGTATTCGATGGCTTAAGATAACGTTGCGGATTGGAGGGAGAGTAATGCTTGCGATTTTACGTCGCTTCTGTGGAATACAAAGTAATTTAATGAGAGAGAGAGATGATAATATTGCTTTGTTTTGTTTTGTTTTAGCTGGAGAGTGTTGCTTTTCCGTGTTCACGCCATTTTCTAGTTCGTAATTATCCGGAAATTTACTTGATTTATAGTCTGAAGTGAATTTTTTAGTTGGATACTCTTTATGTGTTTGCTTTGGAGCTTGAGAATCGCTTGAGATTATTTTATGTGATCAAATACAGCGTTTCTAAGCGAAAATTTCAAAATTCCAAGTGAAATAAACTCGTTCACAATGGCGTCGCACTTCCCAAGAAAAGTGGACATTTTTTTAAATAAACAAGAGAGAATAAAGAAGCAGTGGCCATTGCTCAATCTACTTCGTTAATCCTATCCTCCAACAAGTATCTACGAATATTCGTATCTAGAGATAAGCTTTCAAATATAAACAACTTAAGTCCCTTTTATCGAAGCTAAATCCTCTAATTAACGAAAACACTTCCGAGAAAGTAATGTGTATCAGTCATTAACAAGACTATCATCTCCTCCGTGTCATCTGAACGCCTGCAGTAGATTGCAGCAAGTTTAGTCAGACGCAAGCTACTTATTGCTTAAGTCTAAGCTACTCGTATCTTCTAATTAATTTCTCGTAATAATTAACGATGGACCATTATGTTCGTCGTCATGAAAGTAACGAGTAGATTATCTACGAAAGATATCGAGTACTTTCACCTATCACATGTTAAATTGCAACCTCGAATAAATATTCGAGAAGTGTTACGAAAGGATCGATTATTACCATTTTGATCCTTCAGTCAGATCAACGATGAACTTGAAATTTAGCGTTTAACAGCTTTCAGACTAAGCTATTCGTTTCTTCTAATTAATTTCTCATAATAATTAACGATGAACCATTATGTTCGTCGTCACGAAAGTAACGAGTACATCCTCTATGAAAGATATCGAGTATTTTTGCTTATCACATATTAAATTGCAACCACGAATAAATATTCGAAAAGAACCACGAAAGGATCGATTATTACCGTTTTGATCCTTCAGCCAGATCAACGATGCACTTGAAATTTAGCGTTTAACGGCTTCCCTATCAAAGCCCTTTTCGCGATATTACGTCCTCACGTAGCAGTGTTTGGCACACGGTTGTACCCACAGACGCACCTGCGCGTTGTAACACGAGGTCCTATTACGTGCATCATGCGAATTGATTATAATGCCGGATGATGAGCATGTGCATGCGCCGTTCAGGCATAATTGCGCTCTGGTATTCCTTCTTAACGACGAAACTGGTCTTTACGCGAATAATGCTTCGAACCTTCTGAATGAAGACGGTTAACCGACGAACATCTCTCAAGGGATTATGTCTTCGTATGAAATTACACCGTGCAACGAATTGATACTCTTGATTTCGTTCAATTTGGCGATCAAAATTCGTTCACGGTTAAGTTTGGAATTTTTTTAGAACACAAAAGTGTTTGCACGTATATGCTTTACTGTTCTTGAACGTACGTGGTTTGTTTCTAACTGTTTCAATGAAAGTTTGTTATATTGTATGGAAAGTTACGCCTTTCGAACGTGCGAGTCAATGAATTCAGAGGTAGACGAAAGAAATATGCGAGTAATTGGAAGATCGTATTGCCAGATTCGGAAATGTTTGAAAGAAAACGTGTGTGCGTGTGGAAAAAGAAAGAAACAGAGACTGAAGAGTGTCGAGATCATTTAAATACAAGTATCATTTTTATTCATCTTAGGCAATCATTAATTAGCTCGAGTTGAACAAAGTTTTGACTGAATAATTATACCTAGGATTGCAGTCTCTGTTTTATTAATTCTTGCTTCATCGAATACCACTGATACTACATTAAGCAAGCATTCACGAATACCTAAAATTCCATATCCATATACATTCCATATACCTGGAATTTCCAGATGAAATTTAATATATAAAACGGAATTTAATATGCATATATCCGTGGGATAATGGAATCTAAACTTCCGTTCCCTCTTTCTCGAAAATAAATACAGCTATTTATTAACACTATGACGTAAATGACGTCTATAGCCGTCAGATTCTTTGCGATATGTACGCGAATGACGGTTATAGCCGTCGTGCATGTTTTAATCAATAAAAAAAGAACAGCGTTAGTACGAAGTGTACTAACACATACACTCGTTAAATTATTGAGTAACACATCTAGAAAAAAAGTGATAGCATGCCAGACAGCATATTAGTTGTTCTTTTTTCGCTTCGAAACATTTGAGTATCCAGAGACAAATGACTGCTATAACAGTCGATCACGCAGTCGTACCAAAAAGTTTAATCCATTTCAGTTCACGCAGTCGAAAGATGATTCTGTGAAGATGAACCATTTATTCTGTAAGTATTATTTTCCATGAATTAAGTCATTTGCTTCGAGAATAGAAAAATGATATGCTGAGCAAATGACGATTATAGCCGTCGAAAGTTTTTTGGCAAAAACTGTGGCAATATGTGATAATTTTCACTTCGAAACATACAACTTACACCCCATTTCATCTGGCAGTCAAACAATCGAAAAGAAAAATGTGTTTCTGAGAGCGATCGTATGGTGAGAAATGTTCGTCAAAGTGTTAAAGATAAAAGCACCATACAACAAGATTGCGCACCCTTAAGTAAAGGGTGGCGTCAACGTGTCGAGGAACAACGCAATCCTGCTCCCCACGCTGTAATAAATAACATTTAAGATCAGAAAGCACAATTGGAAATACCCCAACGCTGTACTGTCAAACTTATCGTTCTTTAAACTTACATTTCACTTCTAATTTACAATACACACAAGTATCTTAGGATTAAAATGATGCGTGGTTTGAAATGCGTTGTAGAATGATTTTCAGTACGAAGATCTGTTTGATTGTATAGAATCGATTGGAGTCGTCGGGGGTGGTTGGACTGGTGGAAGTGGAAGTTGTGGATCGGTAATTGGTAAGGCCCTTGGCGCGAGGGTGTGTCAAGATGATGCGTTGGATGGACGGAAAAGTAGAGAGCGGAAAAAAAAAGTGGGAAGATGCTAAAAAGCGCGGGAAGGTACAGAAACAGGAGAGGTAGAGGCGAGTGAAAGTCCGTCAGAGAACTATTGGAGATGACCATGTGGTCGCAGTCTGAGTGATCTCGAGGGTTGTCGAAAGTAAGAGGATTTACGACACGGTGCATGCTATTGAGCCAATTAATAGTCAGGAATTGCGAAGTATGCGTAAAGTCACGTAACACCTGAATTTGGCATCCAGATGGCAGAAAAAAATTAAACTACTCTCAAAAATAGCAGTCATCCTAAACGTGGCATAAATCTCGTAATGAAATATGGGATGAAATCTTTAAAATCTATGGTTTTTGAGAACCGAACAAACGCCATCCTACGTCACTATCCTAGGTCCTGCAAAAATAAAGGACGCGCAGGAACAAGAGCCAGTCGAATCGCGAGCATTCCTCGCGGGAGCACCGAACGATTCGTTTTTTTCAATCAACCAGCTCGAACGGGTTTCTCATCCCGGCTGCACGACTTCCGCTGCGATTCGTCTCGCTCGTCGGATCTCGCGGAGCGGTTAAACAGGGATCGATTAGCTTCGTCGACCGCGATACATTTTACTTGGCTGCCTGGTACGTGGGTGTCCTCGTAACGCGGAGTCTGTGCCAGGGCGAATCGAATCGATCTGATTAAACTGTCGCGCGATCGACTTAAACGTTGCGCGTCGCTCGTTGGACTTTTCAATCTCGTTAATTCGGGGGGAGAACCAATCTGTTAAGGAACCAAATGGATCCGCGGGCATTTCAACTTTGGCGACGCCTTCGACGTCGGTCAGATTCTAATCCCGCGCGATCGCTTCGCGTCTCGTTCTCCATGGATTGCCAGCATCTTGGTAAAATCGATGTTTGGTTCGTAAATACGAATGGAAATGAAATGGATCGCCATTTTTTTTTCTTTCTATTAATAAATGAGAATTAGATGCTTGTATCGTTGATTTTGTGTAAGTGGCGGAGGTTAGGATAGTTGGAAAATAATATTTTCAATCTACTTTCTAACACTGTAGTGTTTTAAATATAACGAAGTTAGTACGTCAGAATCAAGTTTAATGTTCGTTAAATTTTTTATAAAAGTCCTTGGTTGTGTTCGTGTTCATTATTCTTATAAATAAATCCTTAATATCCTAATCATTACGTGCTTGTGTACTAAAAGTGCGCGCAGGGGTGTGTCTTAGTCTTGGCAATAAGGAAGTGACTGGTCCAATGGTGATATTTGCAATGATACGTATTAAACTATATGATTCATTGAAACTAAAAATATACATAGAAAGAATAGAGAACAACATGCGTGTTACCAATTAACTTAGTATCGAATGCCAACACCTCAAACAGTCATATCCCAAATCATTCCTTGTATCATTTCCGACCAATGTCTCAACCTTAACCCTAGGCTACTCCCTTCAGCCTATAAAGCTACCCTTTTCCAAGTTCCTCAGAAATTCCTTGCTAAATACCAGACTCGAAAAGTCAGAGCAGCTTTCAATTTATAATCCATAGAGTTCAACGCATTCTACTGACTCAGAGAGAAAGAGAGAGAAACCACTAAAAAAGAATGAAACCAAAATTCTCCACCACAATTGCGTCGCCTGTACAATTTCCACGGTTTATCCAAAATTTACACGTCTCACTCCCGTCTCACAGTATAATTCCCGTTCGTAGACGTCGTTAACCACCCGCGTCGCGTTTTAAGTTCCACCGTTCGGCATCGTCGAACCGTCTAAACAGGAATGCGTTACAGCGGACGAGCAAGCCGGATGAAGCTCGAACCGAGCGAAACCGTCTGGCTCGGCTAGCGTGGGGACCGCAATCTGGGAACAGAGGACCGCTTAGCACCCCGAAACTTCCGTTTCCACGCGTTGCGCGACGGTTCGAGGGGGCGAGAGTGCAACGCGACGCTCGTGGAACGATTATGCCTCGGAGGATCTCGTCGCGAGAGAGCCGGAGAATTGCGTTTACTTACGATCCCCACCGTGGAGATCGTAGCCGTGCACGAGGACGAAACCGTTGCAGCTAGACCTGCAGTCGCACTTGTAGACAACGACGATCGTCTTGTCTTAAATAATGGCGGGATTGCAGTGGATTCTGCGAGCTGCCCCGGGCACCAGCGTGGCTAGGAAATTATGGCGTAATGAAAAGTCTGCGGGGAACAAGTTATTACCGTGTAACCTTGCTTCTTTCCGCGGTTTTAGGGAGAACGCTCTTCTGTTACACGTGTGCGTGCAAGCAGGTGTATTAAATGGGATTTTTTGAAGTTTATATAGTTTTATAGAACGCTGGAATTGTACACGGTGGTAGAGAATTGTAGAATATTATTTTTCGTGGATTTTTTTTATATGTTCGTGTAGAAGTAAGTATGAATCTTGTGTCGAGGAATAGATTTCTGAATATAAACGGTGAATGGAACATATTCGAGCTAAGGGGTTGAAAGAGGACCACGTGCAGACTTTGCGTCGTTTTCGAAGTTTATAGAACGCTGGAATTGTGCAACGGTGATAGAGAATTGTAGAATATTATTTTTCGTGGATTTTTTTTATATGTTCGTGTAGAAGTAAGTATGAATCTTGTGTCGAGGAATAGATTTCTGGATATAAACAGTGAATGGAATATATTCGAGCTGGTCTTCGACTGTTTTTATCTAAGGGGTTGAAAGACAACCACGTGCAGACTTTGCGACATCGTTTTTCTTAGACGAGAGGACCCCAAATTTTCTGCAGAGTGTCCTCACTGTTCGTACAGCTTTCGTAGACACCCTTTCGAGTCTAAGAATAAAGAATTTTGCTTTCAAGTATTCTAAGAAAATTTTGTTTCACGCATCCATCTGCAACAATTCTTGATACTTTAAGATTGTAACGTATTAAATGAGAGACTGTGTTTTAACAGAGCAGAATTATTTATTTTAATAATAAGGTTTAACAAAATAAATAGTTTTCAAACAATTCTTTCATCGTTAGCGTCAGCTCCAGATTCAGTGACCAAAAGCAGAGAAGAATTTCCAATTCGGTTTTGATCCTCGAAGTCGAAGAGAAAGTTTGGAGTACGACTTATTTCACTACTTATTTCAAGGATTCATTTTTATTTGTACGTTAATGCATTGAAATGATAAAAAATTTATTATAATGCACTGTAGAGATAACTCTGTTCAGAAATACGCCTGATCATTGCGACGGCTCGAAAGATATACATGATACGATCAAAAGCATCAGAAACTAATTAAGAAACCGAAGCAGCTTGAAACGTGACACGCGAGAACGAAATAATGATCAATTATCGCACTTGTGTACCGTCCTCCGGCACTTCTCAAGCAAATAGTCGACGATTATCGAGGGTAACCTCCCTCGTAGGCGTGCAGCTGCGCCGATCAATCATCTGCCAATCGAAACAGGCAATTCACACGTCCCGTGTTCAATCGTGTTTCATATAATACGACTAATTTACAGCGCGGACGATTTCCCGGGGAACGTGTTGCCGATTAATCCACGGACGCGTTTGCAACTCATTGTTTAGAACGTCGCGTCACTATTTGAAACCGCTAGAACGAACTTTAATCAATGGAATTGTCGACAAACCATTTTTCTATCTCACGCTTATATCTAATACATTCCTTTTTTTTAATTGAAACGATCAATATTTACCTCAATTTTAAGAAAACAATTTTTTTCATTAAATAATCTCATTTTTCAAATTAATACAATAGTGCGTTTAGACTATGCGAAACGGCTAGAACGAACTTTAATCAATAGAATTGTCGAGAAACCATTTTTCTATCTCATGCTCATATCCATTACATTCTTTTTTTTTTTAATTAGAACGATCAATATTTACCTTAATTTTAAAAAGCAATTTTTCTTCTTAAATAATCTCGTTTTTCAAATTAATACAATAGTGCGTTCAGATAGTATTAAATTAAATAAAACTCCTACAGCTTTGTTGGAAGAAGCAGAAAAATTAAAATTTAATTCAATCGTTTTTGAATTGTAATATACTATTAAATATGTTTATTAATTCGTAAAAATAAAACACCTGGAAGAGGGATGATTGCGATGTAATTATAATCAATAACGATATTAAAAGATGGAAATATCAATTAATTACGGTCACCCATTTAGCAATCACGCATTGATCTGAATAGGTGGTGCGCGAGCCACGCAACAATAATTACACATTACCGATGTAATAATGACAATAATCATTTCCGATACGCGGCGTCGCTCGAATAAACCACAAGTGTCCACTTTTACATGGACGTAATCATTAAGTACACCGATAATGCGCAATCGTTATCCTCCAACCGCTGTTGGTGACTTTACATCGCGAAGCTAGCATTTTACCACGGATATTCGTATCGAGTAGGTCTTTAATGAAGATTTATGCACGGTTTTAACGACGTATCGTTAGAACGAATGTAACAATCGTCGTTGGCTATCAAGACGAGTCGCGTAGCAGAAATTGTTCACAGGCGACACTGCCATGTTCCGATGTTCTCAGTAAATGGATTGTGGTTGAAATTTTTGCTCGTAATCGAAGATTTAAGACATTTGTATAGTCGAGAATCTTAAATTTATTATTGTTGTATGGAAATATGAAATTAAGGAGACGATCGTTTCACGTCTTCGTCTTATTTAGTCATCTAATTCTTAAATTTTGTAATTTGTAAAATTCTAGACTTGGAATTTTTGAATTTTCATACGTTTAGTTTCGAAATTCTAATAGAAATTAGCTTTGCTATGTTCTTATTTGTAAATGTGAATTTTTGTTTTTTAATTTTATAATCGTACGTGCATCTATGCCAAAGAATGAGCAAATTAATGATCGAAGTCGAAATAAAGCTTCTTTTTTTTCTATATAAGTTTCTATGCCCTGATAAACCAGCGAATTATACCGTGGAAAGATGCTGTCTTATCTTGGTCAAAGTTTCATACGCTAATGAAGATTGATCGTAATAAATGCGGTGCATTTGCCAGCCGCAAAAACCTAAATCGAATTAGCTTCTTTCAGAAAGTGAAAACAAATGATTGCTCCTAACGATGTTTAAATGATTCCTAACGAGATTATAATTTCGGAACTCTGTTATGAATGTTGCAAATTTCCTCAATAATACAGACTAATAATAATTGCACTAAGCAAAACGTTTCTTATATGCACTTAACTTCTTTTCTTTAATTTCTTTTTATTTTTCTAATCTTAATTGAAATTCTTATTATTAATAATTAAAATGTCTTCTTCCAAATGAAAATTTTCTATACAATAAAAATATTTACTATTATTTCTAATTTATATTTAATTTATATATTTACAGTTTCTACTTAATTAGAAATTATAACATTTCCAATTTCTAATTTATATATTCATTGAATTAATTTCGATAAGAACAATTCGATGGAAGGAAATATTCAATATCGAATACTCAATAATATTACGCGTGATATTACACTAATGAAATACTTCTGAAACAATTTGCATTCCTTCAGCTATGCACCGTATTCCTTCAACCAATAATCCTTGGAGCGTACTGCAACTAATAATCTCAATATCCTACACTCTCAACGCTACTATTACCATCACATAATAATAACAGAAATACGAATAACATATTTAAAAAATTTCCAATATAAAATACACAAAACAAAATATTTTTTATTAAAAAAAAAATGCTGTTTTCGACTTCCCTTCACTGAAAACTTTTAGTCGAGCATTACGATAGCCTACATTTCCACTACGAAAAATTCCAAACACCGAGTCCTTCGCTTATCGCGTTCAAATCTTCACGGAATGGAAAAAAGTGCTTCATTCTAGGGTTGTTTGAACAGAGACGGCGTTGTTTGCGCACGCAGTGATCGTTGTTGGAACAGAATCTGATAATGGCAACGGGCATGGCGGGAAAAAATATTTGTCCAAATATTTGCTCGTGCCAACTCCGACACGGATGAACAAGGAGAAACAACGGCCACGAGATATGTAAAGTTTCAAGCCGCGTCCAATTGTTCGAGCGAGTTTCATTTACAGTCGACGCGTTACAGTGTTAGAATATTCATTGCAATTCATCGCGTTCGAATATTAAACGCGTTATCATTTTTTTTTTTACATTTCTCACCAACGCGTCCAGATATCCGCCATTTTTTACACGATCGTAAAGCAAAACGATCTACTTTCGAGTGCAAAATTCTCGTCTATTGTGCTTCAAATAAAATATTTTCAAACGAGCACGTCTTCTGATCGAAATGTTTGTTCGATTGGAACAAATACTCGAGCAAAGTTATGACGTCAACCATGAATTAAGCCATTCGTTATAAACCTGGAGCGAGTCTAGTTTCTTTTTCGACTCGTGGTAAAGTGAAAGCTCGTGTTCTCAATAAAATCCAAAATAAGATAGAGATCCTTTTCTTTTCAGATATGAGGTTCCATCCACTTTCGTGAGAAGCTGTGCAATTCTGTTAAACGCTATTGACTCTGTACTGTACATTCTATAACATGCTGGAGTTATACTTCTGTAAATGTCTTATCAATATTATTAAATATTTTTCATAAATTATTGGGTACTATTCTAGCATTTTTTTGTTATTTTTTTTTCTCCTCTAGACTTATGCAAACATGAGTGCAAATCAGAATAAGAATGAGACTATTCTAAAGTAACAATAAAATTACTTCATCATTTTATGAAAAAATTAGTATTGTTTTATAATCACATTATCAGAATACTACATATATAATAAAATATTAGTATTATCAACACATCTACTAATTAAAAGACTTCAGAAGGTACATCACCACCTTCTTCAACCATTCTCACTCACAAGCACCCCAATTTCCACCCATTTTTGAACCCCCATATATCTCGAAACCTCCAGAGGAGCATGAGAAACGAACGAGCACGTAACTTTCCATTTATATCACCACTGCGAAGGCAGACTTAATTCGTATCCACGCTACGAAACAATGTTCCATTCATTCCTCCAATATCCCCATCGTTTACTCGCGAGGCGCAACCCTCTCAGACGTCGCTCGCAGAGACACTCCTTCGTTCGAAACGCGAGCACGCGCGCGATCGCCGCGAGATGGAACGGAGAAAAAAAGAGGATTAAACCAAGTTCTCAGCCGTCGAAGCGCCTGCCAAGTGATTTCACGTTGTATTAAACAATCGAATCGACGGATCGAAGTTCCGACGCGTGCGCGCGTTCCTCGCGGCTCTTTCAACATTTGCCACGGCCAGGGTGATTCCGTCGACCCCCGGATATCGTCTGGTAATTGCGTTTCCTGGTCGCGACTGGTCGTCCTCGATTTTTCCTTCGCTCGAACCGTCGCCTACCCCCGCTTCCTGTTACTCGTCTTCCTCGCGCCTTTCCATCCCCTTCTCACGCTTTCATTTCGACGGCCAGTAATTATCGGACTAATTGCAATTTCTCGCGCATCCATCGCGTTACTGCGCGATCGAGGGGTTCACAGCGGACAGCGCTGAAGAGACGCATCGGATCGGTGAAATACGAAGTAGATTCGAAGTGGTTGGAAAAATTGATATGCTCGAAGAGCTGTTGGTCGATATAGGATTTTTTGTGTTTGTGTTTGTGATAACGAATGATCGCTATGGGGGGTGGAAAGTATCATAGATACTAGAGAAAAGTAGCTGGCTCTTGTAAGGATATGATAAACTTCAATGTTGCGTGGATTATAAAATTGCAAAAGGTGAATTTGAGCGAGCGAGCTGAGTTTTTAATGGATTATAAACGAGGAGCGGGAAAATGAAAAGTGGATCCTTAAAACTACCACTGAGCCCATTTGTCTGTCAAGCTAGCTGAACTTTGAATACTACGGATGTTAACGAAATGGATGAGTGGAAGGTTGATTGCTTTTAAGGCTGAGTTTGAGTGTCTAATTGCTTTTGGTTCTAAGTGATTCCTTGTGACGTCAGATTATTCACTGTTAAACGTGGCATAAGGGTAGAGGATTTTGGTCATACGAGGTCGATTCGCTGACATGGATACATACGCCACTCTGTATGTTGTTCTTCTTCACCTTGCTTCTTCGACTTTCCACTTTTATATTCACTCACTCTTTCTCTCTCTTTATTTCACTTTTTATCTACAAGCTTCTCTTATCTGGCTTTTGTAAAATTTTATAGCAATTAGTAAGATAGTAGCTTGTGTTCCATCGCTGTTAATGAAAATTTTAACCCACGATATTAGAAAAACGAAATAAAATAAAAGTGATTGATGCAATTATGTTTAAAGCTTCGTTTTCGAAGAATACGTATTTTATAGGTTTTTTTACATTTCATATAGTTTTTAATTTTGATAATTTTAACATGCATTTTATATAACATTTTTCTGTCATATATCATCGATAGATCATGGAATCGATCTACACGAAAAAGAAAATATTCGAATGACGAGTCGATATCTTCTAGAACAACATGATATTATATACTTTTCGCGAAGTATATGCAGACGATAAACCTGGCTGTTCGACAGTGGCTGGTTTCCGGTTCGCATAATTCGATTTATAAATGGGACTGACTGCGGACGAATCAATGGCCGTAAGATTAATTGGAATCCAATAGGAGAGGAAAATAGGATCGCATGCCTGGCTCTAATTCCACCTCCATTCTATTATCGCAAACCTACCAAATAATCGAATCACCACATTTTCGCAAATGCAATTACCTGTGCCACGATCGTTCAAATAACTCTCGATCTAATTTGCATAAGATCACTCAGCAAGGTTATACGTAAAATGAAACAAATCTGGCAAACGACTCGCATCTGAAAAACAATCGCAAAACATTTCGTTTGCGAACATCGATCTCGTTCGTATCGATTTATTGTCGATGTACGCGTCGAACTTACGAGATCGTTATTACTTATCAACACTTCTCAGCGCCGTCCAGAAAGAAAGATGGAGAAGCGTCCTTCGGAAATCCACCCTCCACCCTTTCTTTCTTCACGGGTCGTCTAACGGAATTATTTTCTTGTCGGATCGCGGGATAATTAATTTTTGTTTCGCCGTGGAGAACTGCGAGCAGTGGCAGTTCGATAATTAATAGAAGTTTTCACGAAAAGTCGACGGGCGAGAAGGGCTTTTCTACGCTAAATTATCCGACAATCTTCGTCGATTGCTTGGGACGTAACAAACGATCCAGTTTAGAAGTCGTTTTCTTAGTATGAAGCTTAGAGTAGAAAAGAGTATCCAATGAATACCTGAACGGATACCTTCTCGAATTATTTTTAAGGTTCCAACGAGCTGATCTGAGGAACCCTTTAAAAAATTACTGTTTATTGTAATACTACACTGTGAATAAGAGTGTTCTTAGTGAATTCACCCTCTCAATATGTGTCTGAGCAAGATAATGTCCTATTTGCCTTTTGACACCATCCCATGTCCTAGGATATTCTTTCTGAGCCTGAGAACCATCGAAGAAGAGTAATGAAGCGTCTACAGTTCAGTTCGACTAGAATTTCAATAAATCTTAAATATAATTTCCTAATCGACATTCTCAATGTAAATGATATTTAATCTACTTGACTCGAGAATAATTTTCTTAATCCAAGTAATTTTTAATTGTACATATACCTGCATAAGTTGAACACTTTTCATCTGACAGATCTATATTAACTGAAATCGTAGAGATTGTTTTCAAGTCCAATAAGAAAATAATTTATTTCAATTGAGAAACAATAGAATTTAGTGAGAAATGATGTTCGAACGATTTGCACGTATACGAGAATCGTATAGAGTATCTGAATTAAAACGGGACGCAGTAACAATAACCGTGTCGCTGCTAATGACAGGTTAAAACAGTTTGAACGGTTTTCTCTGATAAAACAATCAGTCAAGTTTATGGGGCGGCGGAAACGGGGGCGGAATCGAGGGCGTCGGAGGCCCGAAATCCGTAGAAAAGCGGTGGAACTGAGAAAAACGAAGCCAACGAACTGGACGGCACCGGGCGTGATTCTAATTAGAATTTCAAAATAGACCAGTACACGCCTCCCTCTGGCCACGAACAATAAATCGCTGCCTCGAACCGACACGGGGCTGTTTTCATTTTTCTCATCGCGCCTACGCGAGTTGGACCGCGCCAAGTGTTACAAGCTGTTTCGTACGAAGCCCGCCTGGACATCGACGTCCATTTTTTTACATTAGTCCTTTCGCTTTTGAAACGTCGAAACACGAGCTTCGGTTCTTTAATTTTTTTTACTCCCTCGTAGTATGCGAATCGTTGGAGCGTCGACGTAAAAGTCTGAACGAGGTTTATTCTTATCAAATAAATAATTCCAAAGGAAATAACCAAAATAGTCCACTCATGCGACAATGTCTTAAAATTTCTAGAAGAGATAAATGTACTATATTTAATCAAACTAGCCGTCCACGATAAAAAAAATAATAAACACAAATTTATGCTCATAATTAACCCATCTGGAAATTTCAAAGTAGCTGCTAATGACCCAATTGGATTGACGCAACTTTAAAAATACAAAATAGGAAAAGTGTTGCTTCTACAGGGCGCAGCAGAAATCAGTAGCAGTGAGCATCGGTTTATGGACAAGAAAAAGTCAGGGCACTGTATCTATATAGTCTAACGTTCATAATAAACTGTTTCACCTGTTTCTTTTCACATTCTAACACGAATTAACCCTTTGCGGTCGAATGTTTATACACATTGTACTTAGATATCAAGTTGATCAGAGTTAAGTTTCATTTAACGACCAGTAATATATAATATGCGAGATTATTAAGGAAAAACAAAATTTCTCAATTGTTTTTTAAACCTTAGAGACAGAATGCTCGTCGAATAAAGTTGTGAAGTTATAAAGAAATGCAGGAACACGACAAAGTTCATAGAAATACAGATAATGCTCTCATCGATCGCTTCTTAGAATATGTCACATGAAATGTGACACAGGCGTCTTGTTCCCTTTCAACTGACACCTTATATAAGATGCAGCTATTGATTGCGAGTGCTTCTAATCCGCAGAAAAACATTTTTCTCCACAATTTACACGATTTTCTCATAGATCAATATGAACTTACACATTGGTCTGATAGATGATAGATCAGATCGGTATGGTTCTTTGCTGTGGTGGCTGAGACCAGACATACAACTGAACAAAAATGGTAAAAAAGCTTTAGTGACGGAGAGTAGACATACGAGTTGACATTCGATCACAAAGGGTTAATTAAGTTTTTTCTGAAATTGCTTCAGATTAATTGACACATCTGCGTGAAGATTTCAAGCTATACTGTGCTTAACCAGAATTGCTAATGATTACATTCGTCGTCTCAATAGTTCATAGAGTGCAATAAGACAATTTTCTAAGAATCCTTAGACAGACCTTTAAAACATGGAAGAACATAAACTCCATTGGGTTTGATGTTAAGTGCGAACAGTTGTTCTCTCTGTTTGATTTTGGCACAAGACTCCTTACAATACTATTTCAAAGATTTCCGCAAGATTTACATTGTTCGCTGCAAGCTCCTGGTGTTTTAAGCAATTTGCGGTAGGCGCATGAATAGAGCATGATTCTTGGCAATCGAACGTGGCAATTTGTTAATAAATAGATCCTTAATACAGCTGTCTAAACCTACAAACGTAAAGATCGTATAATCAAGTAAAATCTGTTTCACTTAAATACAATCTGATATAAAAATAGCATCAGCGTGCAACTTAGTTTGTGTAATTAATTATTTCCGTGTAACAAACATTTTTTGGAAGCTTTCCAGAGAGCTAGTAGTACACATAATTGAAAAGTGAGTGGAAAATAGCTCGAAGACCATAGAGCAAACCATGGCCAAGTGTAATCATCGTGGTCGAGATATCGATTGACCGTCAGATTTATTCAGAACCGATCGATCAGGATCGTAAAAGTTTAATTAACCGCGTGCCACGAACGTGTGCACGTTTACGCGTGGAACGTCGGTGGATCGCTTTAAACCGGCCAAAAGCAATAGCCTCTGAGTACGTTTGAAAATGATCAAAGTGCGTTCCGTAGTACCGGGTTCGGCTCTCGCGTTTGGCCATTCGATTCGTGCTTGCTCTTTGCTAGTTCGTCGGAATGTCAGGACCTGACGTGGCTCTATTTCAGGTCCGCTAAAATGTTAATACGAGCGTTATTTTCTTGGCCGCGATCCTCGACAATTTCGCTGTACTTCCTTTTACGTCATGTAAAAATATTTGGTAACAAAATAACGTAACTAAATTAACTTAAACACACGATTTTCGAGTGGCTTTCGATCATTTAAAGTCGTCGAATTTTTAGCAAAATTATTACAGCACAATTTCTTATAGAGAAATTAAGCAAAAAGTTTACGTAATTGTTCGATTCAAAATTTGATAGCATGTGCGTAGTTCCCAGTGAAAATTAATGCTAGAATCTGGTAATTTCGACGTTTCTAGCGCGAAAGTTTGCGCGAGGGAAGCTGAAACTTGACCAACGGCTATGTATTAATCAAATTTAGTCGTCTCGTCTGAAGCACCCTCTGAGAATTACGGCTGATAACGCGGTCCGTGAAAAAGACTGGGAGCATATTTTCCAACGCTGTTTTGAATTTACGAAGATAAGGTATAAAGGAACGGCCTGGCGCCTGTCTTTGGTATGAAAAATCGACCGGTACCATTATACTTTCTGCTCGACATCTGACGTTCTCTTGGCGTTGGAAAAATGTCAGACGCCGAGGAACTTAACATTCTACTAGGTTTAATGTCGTCATTTCCAATTCCTTTGTCTACGAGCAACGAAGCTGAAAAAAAAATTCAAGGGTCCGCTTACAAAACCTTTATGGACAAGGATTTAGTCGATATCCTTTTTATTTTTAAATAATTCACGTTGAGATTTTCTCTTTGCAGAAAAGGATACTTAAGAAAGTGATAAACGTCTAACAGGAAGCTTTATTCAACAAATTCTAAAGATTGTCCTCATCGTTGCGAATATCTAGATTAGTTAATGAGAGGAAGCCCCAAAAAAAGTACTTAAAAATATCAGACATGTAGAGGACTGTAGAGATTTACCTCGAAAAACTCGATTGCTTCAATAGTTAACCCCTTGCGCTTGTCCGTTGCCATATAGCCGCCATCCTACATTTTATTATTACATGTACATATATATTTACATTAGAATTACATTCTAGGGACCCTTGTTACAACGTATTCTCTTAATTTCTGCTTAAATGTACTGTACATGTACTCATAAACTAAGATTGCATATTGGAGACTGTATCAAACGATTTTTTCAACATCACTTGTATCACTTTTACTTTTTTGCTCTTTCACAGTTGTCCTTTTTGTCTTCCAATTTGGAAGCTAGTTTTATTTATTTTTAATAAATTTTGAAGAACAAAAATATCTATGTTATTTCTAAAATTTGTGCATTTTCCTAATTTCTTTTACTAAAACAACGATTTAACACGAGTGCAAAGTGTTAAATTATAAAAGAGAACATACACACACGGAAGGTATACCTTTATCAATTAATAACGAATAAAATCATTGTTCATCTCAGCACGAATAGCGAATGAAATCATTTCTCTTTCGTATTTCATTCGATCGTTTAGCGAGAAAGGCGTTCGTGCAATTAAAATAAAGAACCTTGAAAAAAACATTTTCGACGTATCAGGAGCGTGCAACGTGGAAGGAGAACATTTTTTTTTTTTTTTTTTTTTGAGCACGCCACGCAATTCGAGTCGACAGTTTCATTGCTCGCCTCGCGCTTCGATATTGAATGAACCGGATTCCAATTTCCGTGGCACAATATCGGCGCGAAAATTGCTCGATCGAAATGTTTACACGCGTATTTAATAAACATTGTCAAACAGAATCGTTGCGTAACTGTTGAATGAATAGATATAAATGTCAATAGAGACGAGAGCGTCTATATCCGACGTCCTGGCAACCGTATAGTATCGATCTGCCTCGCAGGCTACGTCGCTATTACAAAAGGTCATTAACGAACAGCAGTGTTTTAATAAGGAGACGGAGATGTATCTTTCCACGATCATTTTTTAACGAATGAGAAGAACTTTTGTTTGTGAGAAAATATTTTGTGAGTACTTTTGAAGATTGCTAGCAAAAAAAAGAAATTAATTGAAGTATAGATTCTCGCAGGATTAACAATTGTTTCACATTCCTGAGTAAAGAATAAATTTACCAAAAGATACTTGTTGTAGACTTTTCAAAAGTTTTTTATTTGAATGGTAAACTCGATGGTCAACGAATTTGTTCTGTTACGCTTTATAAGATCCTTCTGTGTAAACTGATGTAATGATAATTACCTTGGAAATGAATAATTACTACAATAATTATCTTGGCAATTGATAATAATAATTACCATAATTATATTGTATGCCTAGTAAATTTCGAAATTGTTGATCAACGCAATGGAATGCAAATTAACTAATTATAAGTTAGAGACCGTATTGAATACATCTGCCACAGGAATTTTAAGTGTTAAAGCACGAGATACAATTCATGTATCGGGTATGTAATTTATTAAACGTTACTTTTTCTTTAGCTGCTTTCACTAACCTACCTTACATTTACATGTATACAATTCCTCGACATCCACAATACAAATTTTTGTTTAATTTCTACTAAAATCTCCACTAAAGAAAAAAGATATCGAAATATAATTCTCTGATGTAAAATGAAAAGAAAATTTTGCTCTTGAAGTAGTTCAATCGTAAAAATTAAAGTTTGTTCACTTCTTAACTGGACAAGTATTTCTCTAACGTTTACTTCATTTAGTTGTCCACACACGCGTACGACTTCTTTATGTAAACCATATCTGTGGTTGCAACGGAGAGGAAAAAGTGGCGAGCAAACTCGTTGGATTCGCAAACTTTGGATAACCCTGCTGCGGATGACACGACATCGGAAACATTTCGTACAGAGAGTAGATCTGCAGGGAGAAATAAATATCCGGTGGAAGGGAAGAACAAAAATAGGATCCTCGATAGTGTACAAGCGTAATATATCCGGCAACGAGTTCGCCCTGTGCGAAATCGATGGTCGAAAGCTTCTGACCAAAAGTAATCGATCAATCGTACCAATAATTATTTATGAATATAAATTAAAGATGTAATTTAAACATTTGAATTTGTTGAATCTGTCATTCAGTTTATGCTCAGTTCAATTATAATTGATGAAAATTGCTATATTTGTGTGCAGTATCTTTTACTTATTTCATGTTAATACTTTTTAAATATTTCAAATAATTTTCTGAAATAATACGGCAATTATGAGCTGAAGATTGACAAGAAATTGCATCTAGATTCGCGTTTTAATTATATTATTAATATAAATTTCTGACTTAAACAATTATTTGTGCTCATATACATCAATGATAGCCAAAATATTATTTTTTTTCTTTACGCAATTTGTAATTGTTATTATCTATTATTTCAGATATTCATTAATTTTAAAAGTAATTTATTGGAAGCAAAATTAAATAAATTTATAATATAATAATTATTAATAGTGTGGACGGAATATTTTTAGTGGCCTGACTCTTCACTAAAAATACGCCACAATTTCTTTACACATTTCCCAATCGATTTGAACTACGTAAATTTCATAGCTCTCCCTCCACTTTAATCCATCGAAGAACTCTCTGTCGAGCCGTTCCTCGAACTAATTTCAAATCTAGATATCCCCAGTGAATTTCTTTCGTTCCCAGAAACAGCCATTAAACGTCGAACCTTTGATGGACAGTGTACACGATCGAATACGAGGTACGCAGGGGACGTCAGCCACGCTGATTGAAACGTTTAAAATCGTCAAGTGGAACTGTCACTTTTGATCAACGAAATGCATTAACCGGCGATCGGGCGAAAGGCGGAAACGACTGTTTGTTTCGACTCGATAAACGTTTCGTAAACATTTAGCGCGCGTCGATCGCGTAATCGCGAGGGGACGTGTCCACGGGGGACGTCGAATTTCCGAATGGAATTAATTCCTCCGCGATGGGGGTGGCGCGCGTTTCGATGACGCTCGACTGAGGACGCGTGGCATGCTCCTCGAGCGAGCGGAAAAATTGATGCGCTCGTTTGCGCCCCGTTCACCAAGGGACGCTGTAATTCCTCGCGTTTCACCTTCGTTACGGGACGACAAAGGGCTCGTCGTGTTCAACACGCGTCAGCCTCGCCGCGTGTTCTTCCATTTTTCATCCCTTCGCGCGGCTCGTTAAAATGCTGGTAACGCGACAAATGCTAACGTAACACAACAAACTGTAACGTTTCGATCGTGAAATAGCTGCTTGAAATTATGTGAATTGAATTGTCAATGTTGTTTATTTACGACAAATCGATTAGATGACGAAGTGTGAGAAATATCGAGTAACAGGAAGTGTGAGTACCTTAAGAGGACCATCTGCATTTGATCATTGCATCGCATCCCTCTCTGGGAATTTGTTTAACATTCTGATGTGGTTACAAATATTATTTTCAAGCAATCTTAGCTTGTCACCATCACTCATTAGTCACCGTACTTTAAAATTCGTTTTTTCGTGCTGGACTCCTTACTTTTCTACTCTCTTCTCAACCCTTCTGCACTGTCATCGCTCAAAGTTCGTTTCACCTTGTTAGAAAGTACGATAACCAAAGTTTTGACACAGTCGCGAGAAAGGGTTATTTTTAAGACAGTAGAACTTTAGTAACACCATCTGCATAGCAATTCTAAGTGGTACGTGACTCTTTCTTGTTTTCCACTTAAGTAAGTTTTTTAATTCTCAATAGTAATTACCCTGTCGTCAAGTTAAAAAGTGTTCGGGACCAGCAAGTGGTCGCTGCGCAACAGTTGATTGGACAGTTACGACCACCCTTAGAATTAAGACGTCGACGTCGAAAAATTGTTAACCTTGCGTGGGTCACTGCTCTGAACTAATCACACTGTGATGCTTTCACTCTAACTGCTTCAACGCACACCGATTTTCAACTGTTCGTTCTTTCTTTTATTCTCTCTTTACTCACGATTATTAAAACTGAAACGAAACAGCGTTATCGTATCCCATTGATCGATAGAAAACACTAAATCTACATTCACATACTGAAATAATCTAAACTAAAGTGCAACACACCACAGAATCGATTAGCGGAAGTACAACTGAGAGGATGATGCGTGAAACGGGATCTGTAATATATTTATCATAGTCTGAGTGTGAAATACGAAGCTAAGATAAAAGGAAACGCTGTGCCTGTCTTTGAGATGAAACATCGACCCACCTATATTCTTTCCGGTTGACATCTGACGTTCTCTCGAGTCCACGCGGCAGACGCCATTATGGAGCTTCAAGTCCTTGGAATTATTCAATCGAAATTCTCCGTTTTCTGTTTATAAGTATTCTAGTTCAACTGGTAACTTTGCATGTACCTTTAAACATGGCACAATTGATCAGAATATTACAAATTGAATTGTGTTAGTGAATTTCTTGATCTCTCTTCTTCTATTTCAAATTAATCGAAGTGAAGAAGAGACATACATGTATAAAAAGTATAATATATACTCTTTTCTGAACAATAGAATCTAAGTTAACTTCTAAAAAGAATCGTTAGTCATCTTCTCGCGTAATAATTAAATGATTTACAACAAAACCTTCTACGCTATAATTTTGCAAAATAATTTTTCCAACAGAAAGATAATTTTCTCAAGAAAAACTATGACGAACCGTTCCGTTAGACGAACCTAAAGTTTGAAGGTCGACAGCAGAGTTTACTATATTTACATCTCATCTGCGTTAATTACTCGGAATTACGTTGATTAATCGACGTCTAGAGCGTAGAGGCTAGCGCAGACCGCGCAGCGTGTTTCGCAAATGCCAAAGCGTTCGAACGTGCCTCGCTCGTTAATGAATAATGAAACGTGTAAGAATGCTCGAGTAATTCATTCCGGGAAATAATAATAGCACGCTTTCAGGTAAGAAAAGGAGGAAAGTTGAGAAATGAAATATCCTCTTTAGGCGTACGCTCGGTTCTATTTGTATCCGTTGAATATTTTAAATAGAACCTGGCTGTGTACACGTAGGCGTTTATATAGCGGCGTTCACGTTTGAATGAGCGGCCAGTGATTCGATTCAGTTGTTGGCGAAAGTTTGATATTAACGCGCAGTTACGCTTGTGGGAATTCCGTTAAATGTTTATCACTTCGGTACATTTAAATTCCTTTCATCGCAGGAGCTGGTGCAAGCTTCCTTTCAACATATTGTTACAATTTAACAGAAATTCTTCGGTTACTTTCAATTTCAATTTCACTTATAATTAGTAATTTATATTAATTATCAGATTTTTACGCAAATGCAATCCTTTAATTTATTTCAAAAGTATCGAATTTTGTTTTTATTTCTTACTCATACAAGATGCAGCCATTTAACTCTTCGACTGTGAAATGTAGACACGTATAATTATCAAAAAATGCTTAGAATGCAAAGAGTTAACAAATATCTAATTTATTAGAGAAATTGTAAATCATTTTAACTAAGATACAAGAACTCGATGACACGTATTTTTACACCATCGATCACCGTACACGGTATCGATCGTAACAATCATCAATATCAGTCAATTACAGCAGTCGCGAAACAAACGTTGCACAGTTTGACAGACTGCGACGAACTAGAAATCCCAATCGAACTAATATGGCGACGATAACATCCATCATGCTCAGTCGCTACAAACACCACCACGATGAAACTAATGTATCAAGTTTACCTACACAAAACTGTTCGTATAAAAAACCCACGATCGTCCGCATAAGAAAGCGTCCATCGAAAGTGTCCATTAAACCACTGAACGTTATCACGAATTAATTGAACAATTTAAATTCCTCTGTTCTGGAACAACTGTGACCAACAGAAAAAAGAAGAAAGCTGTTCGCGCTCAGCCAATAACTGAAGCGAAAGAATAGCAAACGTGTCGCAAGAGGAACTGGCAAAGGCTGCAGCTTACATTTAGAGGAGAGGAAGCAACTCGTTCCACCGATTGCCGCGGTTCTTATTAAATAATCAACGCGGTGGCGCGTAATTTAGTAAGCGCCGATGCCTCGCGGCGCGACGCGGAAAAGCGGCGCACGACGGTCGCGGCTTGACCCGACTTAACGTCACCAGCATCCACCCAGCAAAGGAAGGGCGCTAATTTCACCGTCGAATATACATGCAGCCGGTGCTAAAACGTTCGAAGGGCCTAACGTGGAGTTGGTTGCGAGAGCCGCAAACTAACAGCGTTCCCGCAGCTGTTCGCGCGTCTAAGCGGCGTGTACGCGCCGTAATTATAATCCTCGAGTCTGAAAGTTCGAGGATTCCGTGACGTGTAAGCAGTTATCGGCGAATTGGTAATGCGATGGTGCTTTATTGGATAGCCAGAGGCAATGGAGGCTCGAGTACAGGCATCGTTCAACTGCTACACCCCCTATTTCCAGTTGATGTTATTCATGGCATTTGATATAATGAGTCCTTTTTTTATAAATACTTGTATGATATGTAATCCTTAAGCTTAATGTCAGTAGCTTGATCCTTCAGTTTATGAATCTTTGTATGGAACTGTGCAGCACTTCTGTATCTCACTAATTTTAACCACGAGCTGCCACTAATTAGAAGAATGTAAAAGATAGAGAATATTCGTATAATGATTGTGCATCTTGAATAACAATAATTACTTGAGCGATCATTGCTAAATGTCATTTATTAGATTAGATGTTGGAGAATAAATTTATAAAACACCGTGGCGGCCATTTTAATTGTGTTAAAGCCTGTGATGCAGTGCACCAAGTAGCAAGGTGCAAAAAGTAACAGATAATAAGCACTTCTCTTTCTCTTCATCTTCGAGAATCATGTCAGATGCTTTGGGAATTTCTTAATCTTTTTCATTACCAAATTTAGGGGATGTGACGTTAACAACGGGAAGAAGAAAAACGACAGTCTTTGCATTCGCAACTGTACCTTAGTTAGTTCTTGTTTTGTTATATCTCATTGTTAAATATATTGTTATTCGTTATTAAACGACTGTCCTTATTACGACACATTTAGAAAACACCAATCGAGCACAGTGAGACTCTTCCATTTAACTAGCAGCTAAAATTGTTACATTGAATCTAAAATTTTTATTCAATTTCTCTGTCTTCGTCTGTGGCACTTTACCGTCGATGCAGTAAAAATTTGCATGCGTAGACTTCAAGGACTTCGAAAGCCTGAATTTTCAGGAACCATCCATTCCCGCGATCCCAGTAATTATTAAAACAGGTCACGTAATAAAAGTAGCAGCTGAGGACACTCGACACGGTAAAGATCCACGCAAGAAGATTGTACGGGAACCTCGAAACCTGGGTTTCTCGAGGCACCAGAATCCCGGAGATCCCACGAATTTCGAGATACTAATGTAGAACCGTCGAAAAGAGGCGAAAGTTGGGAGCCCCGACGCTTATTCTTCCAGGCTTCAGCGCAGAACTTCTGGGCACGGTAGAGACCTCGAGAGAAATAGGCAAAATGCGAGATCTCATCGCGCCTTTCTGGAAGTTGGTGATCAAGGATTTTTGAGATCGCTGACGCGGACCTCGAGATAAGCAGGATTGAATCGAGCGAGCGAGCATCGAGTCTGATTGTGAGTGACAAGAATCCACGACTGAGACTGACCATGCGTGACTGCGATTAAAAGGCAAGAGGATGCTACGAAAGGAATCAGTCGAAACGAATGAACGTCGAAGAGTAATCGCCATGGAAGGAAAATCTTTGCAAACTCAGAAGCAGACATCAGTACGATACTCAACGATTATTCTCACGCTGATAAAACGAATCTGAGAGCGAAAATTTCCAAGTCACCACACGACGAAGCTCAAGATGGACGATGTCGAGAATAAAGACAAACGATAGTAGAGACGACTTTCACCTTCCGTACGGGAACTTTGGGTAGCTTTAAACTACAGTGTCGAAGACGCCAGTGTCCTTCCACACGGTCCACTTTGAAGTTCACCTGTTTAAAGATGGTTCTTCAAGGCCACCTTCCACCTGTCCGATTCTCGTTCAGTGGCTCGATACAGTGAACTCCATAACAAGTTTCTGGATCCTAAACACAGTGCAACGATCTCTGGATCCGTTTTGGGGATAATTAATTAACCCACAGGTTCTCTGAACTAGATACTACAAAGACCTGATCCCTTTAAATGGGATTCGGTGAATCTGGGATCACTTTGAACCAAGTTTCGCGAGTATGGAATCCCTTGGAATAAGGTCCCATGATTACGACGTGCCCTGAAGAAGGTTTCGCGAACTCCACCATAAAGTCCAGCGGCATTTTAAATTAATCGTTGTCGTATAAAAGTGGAGATGTGTTCCTAATTCCTAATTTTAATTTTTCTGGATCTCTTAAAACGCAATCCATGTGTCATATTTCTTTTTCAATTTTCCATTTTCCATTTTTTCATCACTTGCATCATTTTTACTTTTTGCTGTTTCACAGTTGCCTTTTTGTCTTCCACTTTAGAAGTTAGTTTTATTTATTTTTAATCAATTTTGAAGAACAAAGACAAGGGGGTGAGATGCAGATATTTGTGTATTTTCCTAATTATTTTAAAATGCAATCCATGTGTCATATTTTTTTTTCAATTTTCCACTTGCAAGAAGAATGAAGTATCGATGTTCACGTGTGTCTATATAAATAAAAATTCAAAATTATGCTAAATAACTGTAGCCTTTTTACGTGTACAGAAAAAATTTCGAGGACTCCGACAGCGTTGAGCGTTCCGATAGCAGTGGATTTCCATGAGAAGCGATATTCCACGATTTCGATTCGAATGTTAAGAACGTCTGCTCGAAGACATTCCACGGCTCGAGATCGAGGTGTGTCAAGGTAAATCGTAATGGTTTTGTCGGAAATTCAAATATTATCGAGCGGGCATCCGCTTTCGTCGCTTCATGCATAAAATATCTGCGAGGACGTCGCTGCCGCGATAGATCAAAGTCGAAGGCCTATCGGTTTAAACGGATTAACCTCGCCTCTGCTCTTACTTCGATAAATAAATTAAACGTCGTGAGTCGACGAATCCGACGGATTTACGTGTGAAACAGAGCCCGGTCCTCGATCAATTGTCTTTGATGCTTGTCTGCTCTTATATCCCTGTTTTCTTCGTTGTTTACCACCCCAATAACGCCTATCCATTTCCTTGCATTGTGTATAACAACGATTTCGAGAAAAATTTGCGAATAATTTCCAATATACTTTAGTATAAATCATTAACTAAGATTTGAAGGTTCGAATGAAAGATAAATTTGTATCACTACCCTTGTATACCAATAAAAAGAATTTTATTTGATACAAATTTTAAGTTAAGTTCCAAAGTATATTTATTTAAAACAGCTGCGATCTTTATTAAATTTTCATCTCACTTAATTGCAATTTGCGATTGGGTTGCCAACTTCGTGCTAGAAAATTTGTGCGAGCGAACATTTAGAAATAAAAAGCGCACGTTTGAAACACCTATCTATTTCCTTACATTGTATATAACAACGATTTCCAGAAAAATTTGCGAATAATTTCCAATATACTTTAGTATAAATCATTAACGAAGATTTGAAGGTTCGAATGAACGATAAATTTGCATCATTACCCCTGTATACCTACCACTACCCCAATTAAAAGAATTTTATTTGATACAAATTGTAAGTTAAGTTCCAAGGTACATTCATTTAAACCAGCTGCGATCTTTATTAAATGTTCATCTCACTTAATTGCAATTTACGATTGGATTGCGAACTTCGTACCAGAAAGTATATACTCGCGAACGTTTCGAGATAAAAAAAAAACGTCCGTTTGATACGAACCGCGCAGACGAACGGATAATAAGATTGAAACGTCGCCAGGAAAGCGGTGGAATTTATTTCGCATTCGCATATACACGGTAGCTAGAAGAGCGAGCCTCAGTGAAACGGAGTATCCGAAGATGCTGAATTATTGCGGCTGGGGAACTTTCCTGGAAGTTCATCGCGGTAGGAAACAATTTGAAAAGTAACGCGGACCATTACAGCGAATTCATTTCCCGTTTCCAGGGGGCGGCGGATCCCAACCGCGGGGATGATCGTCTCTTTCCCGCGACCCTTTGCGACGGTCACGGACGGCCATCGAGGGGAAGTTTAAAAAGTCCACTCCGCGATGCGCGCCAACAGATGTTGACACGGAACGCAGGGGTGGTCGAGGGTGGATATTGCAGCTGCACGGCAGAAAAAGGAGAGACAGCAGGCGAATCCTTTGAGACTTTTTTCATTCGGCTGGCGGCATCTAACTTTTATATCCGCGTCGTAACTTACCGGCCCGATAAGAATGAAAACGTCCCGCTGGACGCTGTTCATTCCATCCGGCGTAATGATAATATATCGGGCTTGGGAAACCAAGATTTCTCCTATCTTCGTGCCTTTCGGACTCTGTTTCGGGTAACAGAATGGAACAGCCTTGCTCTCGTGCAACCAGATAAACATTACTTCTGTTTTCGAATGGTATCGAGCATCGTTTCTTATATTGGCGAACAGACACAGAAGACTTTTGAATTGTTCAAGAAAGTATGGTAAATGAAGTGAATTTAGTTATTGGTAATTCTCTTTAATTGATCAGTGTTTGGATGGTTGAGATTTTACTATAGCTTTAATCTTCGTGCCTTCCAGACTCTGTTTCGGGTAACAGAATGGAACAGCCTTGCTCTCGTGCAACCAGATAAACATTATTTCTGTTTTCGAATGGTATCGAGCATCGTTTCTTACATTGGCGAACAGACACAGAAGACTTTTGAATTGTTCAAGAAAGTATGGTAAATGAAGTGAATTTAGTTATTGGTAATTCTTTTTAATTGATCAGCGTTTGGATGGTTGAGATTTCACTATAGTTTTTTGTATTTTATGATGATTTCGATCCACTATTTCATGAGCCATAGCTAATATCATTGTCCTTGATAAGTAGCGATTCATGTCAAACAGTCATGCACTCTAAATACTACTCATCGCTTGTGCCATTTCAAATTTATGTCTCTTGACCTTTGGCTACTCCCTTTAACCTATGAAGCTACTCCTTCCTAAGCTCCTTACAAAATTGCTTAAATACCAGGCCCAAAAAGCCACAGAAGCTTCCATATTCGTAACTCAGAATTCAATGCTTCACGCTGGGCTACGTGCTTGTTGAATAAAATCCTTCTCTGAAATTTAAAAAGTATTGCACTCGATTCCTTCGATTTTGTTCAACCAAGAATCTAACAAATTCATAATACTTTACATCTAAAATTAAAATCAACACTTCTCGCTATACTTTCACGCGTGACAATCATAGAAACTTAGTCTTCGCAAAATAAATGTCTCAAATTCGTCCATTTTAACCACTTCCCGTGCCATTTAGCTCGACGAAAATCAGGCCCAAGAGACCAGACTGATATATTCAATTTATCAACTTATTTATTACAATACAAATGTGATATATTCGATTTCACGCGATACTGCTGTTGTGAAAGTAAATTATAATCCTTTTTTCTTTTATAGATATATGCTGGCTCGTAATATTCATGTTTGAATTATTTTCATCACGAGTAAAACTCGTTAAAGTACGGAAAGGGGTTAACACCCTCAGTCAAAAACCAATACACGTATTCCATATCCAACCCAATCATAATTATTCATAATTATCTCCAAGCTAATAAAAAAGAATAACAAAGATGACAAGACTTTACAAAACATCGTCTCAGGTCGAATGGTATGGTCATCTTCATTCCTCCAAGAGCCACTCAGTTAACGACCGCATCCGGCGCGATCCACCCCAGCACTTTATCCGCGAGACACACCAGCGTTAAAGTAATTGCAGCTCGATGCATTACCGCAATTATTCCTCCGCGATGCGCTTTAATGCTCTTTAATAGTCCGTTCGACGTAAGACGGGGGTGGTCTGAACGAAAGCGTTATTTAGAGAGGCGAGTGCGAGGGGGTGGCTAAGCGGCGACCACCGACTACGTTTCGCCGCGCGTTCGCGAAGGGTTGAGCGTTCTTAAGAGCAAACAGTGCGTGGTCGCAGAGAGTCCAACTTCGGAAGGGATGAAGTGCAGTTAGAGAGTTCTGGAGGGCGCCAAGAGAATTCGAGCCTCTCGCGCGGGGCGTGTCGGGGACAGAGTTAACTGGATCCGTGTTTGCTTTGCTGTCAGGGCTCGGAGCTGGCGTGTTTTACTTTGCAAGCTGTTTCTAGGTGTCATTTCACCTCGCAACGGCATCGAAGGCGTCGAGTTCCCACGCGTATTTTTGCGAATTCGTTAATTGAGCGCAGAGAGCCGTTTGAGTAACGCGAGGGATCATTGCGCGCTGCACTTCGATTGACATTTAACTTTTCTCTCAATTCTTTTAGAAATGAAGTGTTTGTCTGTAAATTGCATAAAACGCGCGAGAGTAGAATTTTGATGCAGTGGATTTGATTTAGAACTTTTGCCTTTCGATGGAATTGCTTGGAGCACAGATTGCGTGCACAGGTAATTTTTAAATTGGACGCGTCGAAAACCGTGCAACTTTGGATGTTTACCGGCGATAGAAAATATCAGCGCAATGAATATTCAAACTTCGTCGACTTTTTACGCGCACGCAATTTCCATATTATACTTAAATTTTGTTTCCATCGATGATGGGATTTGTGGAACTTTAAATTACTGGCGGCACAAAATCTCGAAACGCGATAAATATTTAAATGTTATCAACTTTCTATAGATACAGTGTTTCCATATTTTTCAATTTCACGTTTACCACCGACTTTTTCTAATTCTGATCACTCTCAATCATAAATTCATACATTTTACTTTAGTGCTTGTGCAGTTTCGAATTAAGCTAACCCCTTTTAAGAGACAGAGGCAATTTTCATTAAATGTCCGTATCGCAGCTTTGTAATTATTCTAATTCACCATTATCCTGCTTCGTCGCTACCCTCTCTGTCACTCGTTATTTTTTCTCGTTTGAAAGCGTAATAGATGGACAGTTTCAGTCGTCACCATGGCGGAAACGTCCACGAGCTGCGACAGCTTTTCAGCAGAATGTGTTTGCACAGCTCTTCGTTCAAACTGTGCTCTGTTATACAGTGTGACTCGTAAATCATACCGTAACCACTAAAGAAGTGACTGATTACGGAAATTAATAATAAAAAAAAAGTTAAAATAAAATTATATAGAGTGAGATAATGGAATTTAAATGTTATTTATTAAAGACAAGGGATTATATAATAAAGTAATGGCACTATGCACTTTCTAATTTCTTTTAACACACGTGACACCTCTTTTCTCCCAACGATTATTAAAACTAAAACAAAAAGACAATGACGACGAGTCGTATCGTGCGGATCGACAGAGAACCATAAATCTAAATTTATAACTAAAAACAATCCAAACCTTAATCCAAACTCTAACAACGATTAACACACCACAAATATAATTTCTTAACGAACCAACTTCTTCGATGCAATATACGATTTCTTCGATAAAAACAATTTGTTGCATACTCTTAAGAAATAAGGTGCGTGGAATATCATCCCTTTCCTGGCCAGCCGTTCGTTTATGTTAGAAGAGTTGTTCAATATGTTCGCCGAGTAGAGGTTAGCTACAGATAGGAATGATTGATGTTTTTTTTATCTTAAAGTGCAACTCGTTGCAGCTGTAGACACGGAAATCTATCCGAAGTATAAAACACCCCCTGGTGAAGACAGAAATTCGACTACATCGACTACCATAATTGAAGAAAATGGCAGCAGCCCAGCAAAACTTGCTGCGATTAATAATAAATAAAAAATTTTTAAATATATGTTGCAATATTTTAAATTATAAATAACTTTTAAGTAATTTCATTATTCTTCGTTAGTATTTTATTAACAATATATACTTCATAATTTATGTACAGAATATTCTGTCTTATTTGTCTTCAGTATAACATCACAGTCGTAAAATACTATCTATCAATTATTAATCTATCCACTTTTCTCGTCTTTAATTACTAAACAATCTACACTAATGTAACATCTGCAACAAACACATCAGTCTACAATTCTCGTACAATTACAATATGGCGATCACCGTAGTCAGCTTTGCACCCCATGGCGCAGGATGAAAGAGAATACTTGACCCTCGAAGCGAAGAGACTGGAGACATTAAACATATATTTGCCTCCAAACTTTCTCTTCGTCTTCGAGGATTGAGAACGTTTTCCACGAACGTGCCCCCTCTTTTCGACACCAAAACAAGGAGGCGAGAACAGATATAATACGAGGAGAAGGAGCCCTCAAGAATCAGTTAAGATTTGAGCGACACAGCGTCCATACACAGAACAAGTATAAAGTTTGTCACCTGTTAAAATAAATTATCTGTTTTGTTATTCCAAACAGAGCGAGTATAAAGTTTGTTATTTGTTTTGTAATTGCAAATAATTATTATTCAACCCCACCCACGTAGGTTTTACAGAACGATATTGCTGTTACTTGAAACTGAGAAAAATTCGTAAGATCGCGCGCCATTGGGCTTATTCCAATATCGAAAGATTCGCGAATGCAAGGCCAGCGTTCGATGGAATCCGTCGATGTATCTAAACGACGTGCACGACACGTACACACGCGGAACGCAACCGGTTGCGTCGCGACGCCGAGGTGAAACAAATCGGGGCCTCTGAGGAGACGGAGAATTTATCGAGCTTTAATGGCGGCTCTGGCTGTGATACCCCGCGGGGCGGAGGGTTGGCATCCATCGTTTCCCCATAAAAGTGCGAACTATTCGGCTGGGGAACGAAAGGCGAGCCCCGAACGATGATCGAGCACAACGAGAGATGTCAACCGCTCGGAATGATCAATGAATATTTTAAAACGCCGCGGGCGTGAAATCGAATTTACGCGAATGGCGGGATAACGCTCTTTCGAAAAACAACGCTTCTTTCGATGAATAATTATTTTTCCTCCTATTGCTGTGTGTTTTTTTTTTTTTTTTTCATTTCTCTTTGGACAGTTATTAGCGCGAGAGTCTGGCATCGCTGCGGTTCTGTCATCGAACGGTGAAATATTGGTAATTTTACCATTTGATAGTCAATGTCACGTTTATTTCTCTTTAGAACTGTAAAATATACTTCTCTATAGTGTTCTACTTTTTTTATTTGTATCCTATATTGTAATTTGTATGAAAGTATATACAATTATTTGAAATCAAATATATTCTGTGATATTTGATATAAATTATATAAAACAGCTTTCAGTTTTTCAACTGTATTTGTAAGTATTTAAATTTACACAAACTTTAGCGACCAATTGTTAGAGATTTGAAAAACTGTTCAAAGAACGAATCAGTAATAATATGTAACTCGTATGTTAACAGAGAACTTGAATTAACAAAAAAAATTCTGAATCGGTAATTCATTCGTTCCACAGCTTACATTACGCTAGAGAAATTATCCGAGGGGAAGGAATTAATGAAGATCGCCTACGAGGAGGTAGAAAACTTTTTCCTCCGCCAGTGAAAACCACATTTCCCACCCCCAGTTCCAACGTCGAACATTTGAATATTCATTAATATTCGAGAAATAATTCAACAGCGCAGACTACGATCAGTCGAAGGATTTCAAAGTGAGAAACGAAATCCCTCCATTAGACTCTGCTCCGATCCGCCGTTTCATTTTTACAATCGGATATTGGATTTCGCTGCCGACCACCCTCCTACACCCGCGCCCCTTTATGCGCATCAACATACGCCATCGCAAAAATTATGAAAATTCTACGAATCCATCGTCGACTTATCCCTGGCCTGGATATCGAACTACTTCATACCCGTTCGTCTATAATACAAGAAACGTATTGCACCCTCTCGATTTAATTCCATTCTCCATTAAATCCGCAATTGACGAAGAAATTATATTAAAGCCTTCATGAAAGTCTTTGAATATTGCGTTGCTTTGGAATAGTTGTTTAAATGTAAAAAAAAAGGATGGGAGGAAATCTTCTTCTTGGGCCTGTTAGCGAAGACTCAGCAAGGTTACCAAAATGGCGGAGTCGCGACATAGATACGAAGATATTAAGAACAAATCAGGAAAGTAGAAATGAAGAATACTTGCGAAAAACTGTGTTGGGAAATTTTGTTAATTGTTGTTATCGTCTGTAGTTACCATAGAAATCGTAATATAAAAATTGATATATGGACTGTGGCGGCTTTCGAACAGCATCCATTAGATGGACAGCAACTTACACACGACTTCCGTGGTAAAAACAGAAGATACCACGAGTAATAGCAATAATAAAAAAAAATCATTCTGGACAGATTTGAGTCTCTCTTCATTTTCACGCTGAAAAAATTGTTTTGTGGATCGTGTTTGCCTCAGAACCAGATAATTTATCGTTACGAGATATCTCGCGCCCAACAACTCGAGGCTCTTTGAATCGCGGCGGGGCGCCGCTCTTCGGCTTTTCGTCACGGGTTATCTGCGGAATCGCGATCTGCGAGATTCAAGCAACCCTTCTAATGCGCCATCGATCCCGATAATGGACGGAGGAAGCGGTTAAACGGTGCAAATAGTGAGTAAACGGGATGCGAAGGGTGCTCCGCGTCCTTAACAAAGCCACCCACACCTCTGCTTGCGTTCCTTTCTCCAGTGGTATCTACGTGACGCCACGGCTCCAATGGAATCCTCTGACTGCATCCTTCGTCCGTATAATGGAATATTTTAAGTAAAACGTACTTTCAGCGCTTTTCAAGTAAGCTACATTGTGTTGATTTAACCCTTTGCTATCGTATAGACTAGTGTTGGTATGGAAATCATTTCTTGTCGAACATAATAACTATGTAATTCTATTATTAATTTAATGATGACAATTGTATGTTTGAACAGAATTGTTCGCTGCATCCTTCCTCGATATAATGGAATATTTTAGGTAAAACATACTTTCAGCGCTTTTCAAGTAAGCTACGCTGTGTTGATTTAACCCTTTGCTATCGTATAGACTACTAATTAGTATGGAAATCATTTCTTGACGAACATAGTGACTGTGTAATTCTGTTATCGATTTAATGATAATTGTATGTTTGAACGCAGTTGTTCGATAATTTTGGCATGGCAGAATAAAAGGGAAATGGAGATTAATAAGTAAGAGTACATAGGATTGCACCTGAAGGATTTTGTCAGAAGGAACATGCGCTGTTCTATGAATTTTTACCATTATTGCGTTTGCATTCGATGCATTTCCAAGGTATTCCTCCAGAAAATGAAGTCTGAAATGCAATTTTGCGTTTGTGAACTAAACGCGTTTGAGCCTCGAAATGATGCATTTCAAGCGATCTCGTTGTAGTACGAATTTTATATACTTACAGAGATAAAACTTTCCATGGTACATAATATAATATTATTTAGAAAGTTTTGCAATTTTTCATAATATAAATTTCAAAACAATTCACGCTATTTATTTAGAATCATTGCAGAGGTTCCAAAATTGTTGCTGCGATCAATTACTTCAAACTGAGCACAAAAGTGATGGTTGAAGAAAGGAGTGCGAACATGGAGAAAGGATCCAAATTGCAATCAGCGGAAAATGTAATTATTTAAATTTTCTTCAATTCTTCTCGCTCCCCGAGCAACTAATTAAATCTGCAATTTTAGCGCGCTGCAAAAAGAAGGTTAGTCACACCAGACCTGGACCAAAAATTAAAAGCCATGTAGTTAGAAGACGAGAGGTGTTACATTACATTCCTTTTTTTCAATTCAGTTACTGTAATAACCGAAATTTACGTGCTATACTCTTTAGCAAAGCACGTTGTCCTGTCATTGAATAAGAAAACACGGAACAGGTAAAAGAGTGGCGTTAAATACAGTTCAACTTCAAACTTAAATTTATTCGAAGCTTCGTATTTGTAATGTTTAAGTGACTGATTCTACTTCACAATTTTTTTTAATGTTCTACCAATGTAAGCGCATCGTTTTTTTATTTTTTAAAATAATTTTATACATTTTCCGTGCTCTCTTTGCAGAATGAAATTATCTGCACGAACGAACAATCCTCGAAATGCGACTGTAGTGACTCTCGCGTAACGTTGCACCCTTAAAAATCCATCCCTAATCTAGCTCCTTGCCTCGTTGCATTCGCCTCGAAAGGAAGAGCTCGCGAAAAGAGTCCACTTGACCAGGAACTGGTGTGCAAGTCGTTAAAATCGCTGGTATGTAATTAACATGTTGCCGGTGCAATCGTTAATTAGAGTGAGCGGGACGCGCGCGAGGGGTGGGAAAGCAGCGAAACCCGGGACGCGGCGGGCGGAACAGACGGCCTCGCAAATTGCCGGGCTTGATTGAAATTTAATGTCATTGATATGCGCTCGTGTGCAAATCGACGTGTCGCACACTTGACAACTAATCCAGCAGAGCAAACGGATTTTGGATGGACCCAGCACGGGCCAAGACGGATCGATCGACGTTTCCGGTTGCGACTCCGCTTTGATCCTCTGTTGCGTTACGCGAACTTGGGAATTACACGCGTGCACGTCGCCCTTTTGTCGAGTTTTATTCTACCAAACCAACTTAGCGGATTATCAACGAACAGCGACGCGATATCGATCGAAACTGGACTATTTGATAGCAATTACTGGAGGAATGAAACTGTGGATTGGGATGAAAGTTTGAAGGACTGTTTCGTGGTTGGGATAAGAAACTAATCGATTATAATTGCTTCTATTTTAAGCGAATGAAAGTCTGGTTATGGAAGGTCGAATTAATTACCACTTATCGCGTGAAGTATTGCAACGCCAGGCTTGTGGCAATCGATTTTCTATTAAGAGCACTAATTGGGATTCAGATATTAAGTCACGACTCTGGCAAAGCTATTCTTAAGCTATTGAAACGAAAATTAATCGTCTAAATCGATTCGTTTAAATTACTATTTCTGACTCACTCGATTTGGGAATCATTTTGCACGAATATTCCTGACAATAGACAAATAAACTCATGTAAGCTCGAAATTTGTATATTCACGTGTGCGAAGCACATTCTTGCAAATTGAAATTCCAAATTGTAACAAACTACGAATAAAACTTGCAGTGATCGCTTCTCCAAAGGAATAACTTACTATAGCTCACTGAAAACGCGCTTATGCACAGTGGATGCGATGCAGATACCCCTGAAGAAGTGCAAAAAGGGGAGAAACAAAAGTTCGATTCGCTGTGGCACCGGAAGAGTCCCTTGAAAAAGAAAAATCGATACCACCATATCAAGAGTATCTCCGGTGCGGGATGAATTCGAAGCGAAGAGAGGGCCAGCGTCGAGGAAACAGAGAAAAACGAAACAATGTCGGTCGGATCCAGCGGAAAGTGCTCTCGATACAAAGCGGGCCCCGAAATTCGAAGGTCTTCCCTCTTGAAATCCTTCGAGAATATGATGGCGCGCGGCAGCTCGAGCGCGGTGAAATTTTAAAAGGTTCAGTGAATCATGAATACCTGGAGGGACTTTAAAAGACCCGATGCTCGCCTCGCGATCATATAATTTCCTGCGCGAAGAAACGAACGATCGAAATCGCTGCTGCACTTTCCGATTCCTCGATCAAACGGAAGAAGGTTCTACAATTTCAGCACGACTTCGCTTTTAATATCGATCATACTCTGGCTATTAAATTTCGCAAGATTCATCGCAATTTTCATCTCGATACTACATCTTTTAAATTATGAAAAACATCAATGAGTTTAAAGGATCGTAGACTGAATTGTTACATTTTTAAATAGTCGACCATATTTAAACCATTAAATTTAATCGTAATTTTCATTTGGATACTACATCTTTTAAATTATGAAAAACATCAATGAGTTTAAAGGATCGTAGGCTGAATTGTTACATTTTTAAATAGTCGACCATATTTAAACCATTAAATTTAATCGTAATTTTCATTTCGATACTACATCTTTTAAATTATGAAAAACATCAATGAGTTTAAAGGATCGTAGGCTGAATTGTTACATTTTTAAATGACTTGAGAATGCAAAGGGTTTTCTGGTACAGTTGTAAGTCTGAAAAAATGCGAAAGCTGCGAGAAAGTCGTCCCATGTATCGCCAGATCCAATCACAGACGAGATCCTTCGCGAGAACGGATGACAATAGAGAGGCTATTCTGTTTACTTCCTGTTTAATCTCGCCCCTTCGGGGATCTCTAATTGCACTGTGCAAAATCGCGTGTGTTCAAACCAGTTTCTATTCTATCCACGTATACGGGAGGATCTATAATAGGTTTCGTGGTAATTTAATTTTCGTGCTTCCAAAATGGAGGCTTCTATTTTAACCAAGAGACGTTGATTGATACACTTGGAAATCGTTGAAGCAGTCACTATTTTTGAACGGCTCGTCAAACAAAGTCGCGTAAAACGAATCATCGTATTATATTCAAGGTGGAATGGCTGGAACTACCTCGAACTCGTTCACCGTAAATATTGTTGGTAATTAAAAAGGGATTTTTATGTTTAATTAAATCTTCTCAAGTTAAATTTCACTTAACCAACCGTTTATGGCCTTCGTATTATTACGTAGCTCTCGTGCACGGCTTTCGTTTCAAACGAAGTTTCACGCCAGTGACTAATTCGAAATAATTGCATAAAGTCGTTTAATTGTTTCAATCGTTCCTCTTGCGGATCGTGTTATTAACACTCCAGGAACCGTTCCGAAACTGGCCGCTCGTCGTTCTTCGTAATAGGCCAGTAACAATAATAATCTCCTCGTGATATAATTACACATCGTCGCACAGCATCGTTACGCGATGAATAATAAATTTGCTGAGCAATATCGCAGCTGTGCTTACGAGAATAAATAACGTGGCGTTAATAACGCGTATCCTTTCGTCTGCGTGATTAATCTCAATTAAACGATTAATCGAATATTATCTATTCTTCGATTGATCCATACAGATCTATCATATCTTAAATAAATCGAAAACCAGATTGTGCAGTCAGATTACGTTTCTTTTCTGCTAGAAAAATGTTCATCCATAAATTCCTTTTTTTTTTTGTTATAAAATTCCTGAAGCGCTTGTAAATCGTTCAATCGATTCGTTTTTTATTCCAGAGTCCATTTTCCCATCTTTATCATTTTTCAAACAGTCAGTATGGTGTTTGAGAGTGCAGAAAAGGACCATTCTATCCCATCCGAGTGACCTACATTTTAACAATGTAAACTGAGTAAACGACATCAGCTTGGAATGGAAATCCGTCTGCTCTACGGCAAAAATATTTCTATCTTCCTGCAGGAAAATTAATGTCGCTTAAAAAACAAGTCGAACTCGTGCGAATCCACTGTACGAAATTCTAATTACGATAGTCCAAGCAATTTTAAAACGCATCGACTCGAACAGGTAGGCACTTAAGTACAAACGCGAGCAGTAATTCCGACTCTACTCGCCTCGCTATTAGCGTGGACGTCCTATTAGCGGCGACTCTATCTGCTGCGTGGCTGACCAATTGAAAGTGGTCGTATCTGGTGCCATCGCTTCTTATTGGAGCCGTTGCGTCCACTGTTATTACGTGTTCGCGTTACTGAACCAGAGTAGAGGAACCAGAATCGCTGCTCTCGTCTGTACATTGAAGACTGCAAACAATTTTATGGAAATAAATCGAATTCAACGAGCAAAAACGTCGTTTAGAATTACACGGATCATGTTAATTGGATAACATTCGTGTAAATAAGAAAGGGGAAGGTACGAGATATGCACCGAAGTGAAGAGACGCTTAATTCGATCGTCTTACGCAGAGGCAGTATGCAATGACAAGAGAGTTGTCAAATTGCGTTCAAGACTTGCAAGATGACTTCGAAGAACCGTTATCAATTTATCTAGGGACACATGCCCTTGTCTTAGCACAAAACAAGCAACCAGCATTTCTAATTACCGCCGCCCACGTCTTCTCGATGCGCCCTTAATACGCCCACGCGAATTCTCGATGCACAATAATGTAAAAGCAAGGACAGATGAAATTCTGAAGCTACGATAATTATTTCTTCTAACAAATCTACTGTAATTTTAAAATTAAGATAGATTATTTATTTTATTAACGTACGAGGAAGAGTCCTGCGTTCTCTTAACTAGAGTCACGAATGAGAATCCAAGTATGTGTTCGACAGCCCTTGAATGTATCTATAAAAGGTAATTTATAGGCAATCACCTCTTCGACAATCGCGATCAAATATAACGGTGGGTAAAATGAAATTGCCTAAAATAGGAGAAGAAATATCGATTCCCTCGAGGGTGCAAAAAATGCTCTGCTTTCCTCCGTGCTCCTAATGGCACCGTTTCAAACTAGATACCATCAAGTAACTGTTCTGTAAAAATTAGCCGCAACTTCTTGCAACCTTGGCTATTATCGACGAAGTACGGTTTCTTGTAACTGTGCCCAACTTTCTGAAGGACACCGTCGAGTGAATCACACGATGAAATATTACTATATTACTCTACTTTCCAACGGTTTCGCCAATTTTTCCAACACTCTTGTCCCGTTACGATCGCATTTCTGAACGTTATCGAGGTCCATCTGTTCGGTCAGTTTATGCAATTGCGATTCGGATGGACTGTCACGACCAGATGGACAGTGTACAGTCCTTCGCAACGATTCTGACCGTCTGCGCGGCACTAAAGTCAATGCTGCACGTGGCATCGTTCCTTGCTCGATTTGCTTCCGATTCGATCGATTTTCACGCTGTCTGCTCCTCTGCATCGAACTCTGCGCGAAAATCTTCCAAACGCGCAATTGTGCACGTGAAATTTTTATTTTTCGTTGAATGGTAAGACTTGGGGTCGTTCCAAGTAGTTTTTCGTGTATATGGTCAGACTAATGTGCAATAACGTTCATTTTTCTACGTGATTGTTACGTTCTGGTGAATGGATAAGTTTCGATTAATTTATTAATTTAAACTATAATTTATACACGATTTTGTCATTTGAAATATGGTAAAATACGCTGAACAGTAAAATATAGCTACCTCTGTGTTTGGAAATTGAATGAAAGTTAAATAGATGTTGGCAATAATTATTTAAAATATATTATACTTTAAATTATTTGCGTTGTACGAAAGAAATTTTACATCAACACTTCTGAATAATTCTCGTCATTATTCACATAATTAATTTCAAATAGCAAATAATCTCAATTTATAGTCGCTTTTTTACAATACTACCATCGAAACTCAGCCGATCTCAGCTATTTCTCACTAATAATTCGTTAACCGAACCGAAATAATCATTTTAAAGAAAAAAAGATCGATAGAAATTAAAAATACCCCAAGAATCAACCCTCGAATACCATCTTCAGAGTATTAAGACATCCGATATATGTTCTCATACCACGCGATTGAACGATTTCACGGACGCGAAATTCATGCGTGCCGGCCATCCAAACTCCATACGATGGACTCTTCAGTGTACATGATAAGGTGCATAACGGAGTGTAGGAAATCAGGCAGGGAATTCTGGCCAGTGCGACGCGGGCTTTACACAAACGCATACCCCATCCAGTTAGCCGTAGCTCCAAGCATAACCCCGTGCAATCGGCTGCGGTCTTGCATTTGCGTTAATGTCGCACAAGGCGTCAGAATCGGCTGCACATTCGGCGATATTCATTTTCGCGTCTCGAATCAACTTTGAATATTTATATCTCGACGATAATTCGTATAAACGAGGCAGATAAGCCTAAGGTTTTGACATATTTTGATCGCAAGGATGACCAATAGAAATATTAAGAGGATCGAGAGATGGAAACTTCTTTTGGGTATTTGTGGTAAACAATATTGTTTAAAAGTAATATGCGTCGTGAAAGAAAGAAATTTATTTCAAGTTATTTTAAAATATCGATAAATGGAGATGCATTGTACGTATGTTATTACGTGACTTCTAGAATGAAGGTATGGAACGTTTGGAAAGTCAAAATTAAAATGAAGCAGTCGAGATTTAGCAACTTCACGAAATCTTCTCTTGCTTCGTTTTATGATCATTCAAAATTCGTGGTTCGTACGAAAAATGTTCAGCTCGTCGTGCGTGATACGAAGACTTCCCAGCGAACCAAGCGAACAACTTTGTCGACAATTAGATCGCGCGCTGAGACGCGCTGCGTAAATCGTGAACGACAATTGCAAACTTAAAACTAGCCATCGATCCACGCATAAACGTTGCCAACGAGAAGCATACAAATAATTGCATCGAAAAGAGCCTCGTAACTGTGCGCGACCCCCGGTTAAGTGATAAAACGACGTGGCTTCACGTGACCAGCGCGAAACGCGTTAACCAGTGGCATTATTTTTAACTTATTACGCATTGACACGCGAAAATACACCCGTTGGACGCGGACAGGCGCCGATGAAACTTTCTGATAAAGGCCCCCGTAAATTTTCGACGCTCGTAAATCTCGATCGCCCCGTGGATGCGCGGGCGAGAAACTTCCGCCGCATTTTATCCGCGATTTTTGGCACATTCGTCGCGCACCGCCGCGATGGATATTCCGGGGGTGTTTTCTTCTCGTATCGGCCAACAAACACGGGGTTCGTCGTCGATACATTTCGCTGATACGTCTCCAGCGATTTACCAACTAATTGCACGTATACGACATATATGATTCGAATTTTTTTATGCTTTAACACAAGGATTCTTAATTTTGGCTCACGGATACATGTACGTCCTCGATAAAGTGTTGAAATTAACGAAGTCGACGTATTTGTTATATTAGTAATATTAGTTGCCATCGTGTGCTGTTGTTTTAATTCAATTGCGACCACTGCTATTTTTTGCAATCTCGAATACGTCCAGGTTATAAAAAGGGTTGAGAACCCTTGTCTTAACGCGATAGTTAGTCAAGTATCATTAAATATAAAACCACTTAGGTATCATTCGTTGGTCGCTTGACAGTGAGACGTTCTTCTCTTGGTGGGTTTTTTTCGTGGTTCCACCCTCTTGACGGGGTGGCGACCACCACTCTAAATATCAGGCAGCAAGGTACTGCTACGCTACTTTGTATATAAATGTAGAAATTTCGAAATAGAATCAGTGTCGATTAGTTGTGTCGATTTTACGTTATATCAAAGAACAACTGATAGATTTTGCTTACTCGAAGACTTTTTTATTTCGACACTCCGTTAAATCTAAATCATTAAATCGTCTTTTATACTCTGATCAGGCTAATTGCAAGGTGACGATCATTTTATAAAAAAATTTCACCTAATATAAGACGAATTATTTAAAATACACACTTGAAACAACTATTGCTGTACCAAATTATATTTTCTATAATTTTTATCTATTTTTTTTTAACATTTTATTATATATACGAAGCGTTTTATGGTATTGTTGGGAGTTTGCCGTAAATACCAAACGTGAAATCGTATTCTTACCTTGAACACACACGGCAACGAGATAAAAAAATCTTTTGTGCCCTTCGAGAGGGGAATACAGCGGAATCGGTTTAACTTTGATGCACTTGACGATCAAACGACTTTACTCCTGGTTGATTAAAGAGATCTTCGACAAGAAATTGGCATTTACGAGGCGCGCTCCTCTTTTTCCTTGCTGGGGAGATTGCTATTGGATTTCTTGTTGTTCCCGCCGTTTCGTATCAGATTAAATCGAATGGTACAGCTCGCGATATAATTGAAGTGAATCCAATCGCGTTGCGTACGATTTATTGCGGTCTACGTAAAATCGTATGATTGCGTTTTAGAAAATATGCACGCATTGATAACATTGTGCTACGAAGAGGAAGCAATCTTGCAATTAATTGTTTTCATTGTCTACAAAAAAAGATATAAATACTTGTAAGACTGATTACAGCAGGTATATATAAAAAATGATTTATTGAATAATTAGAAGAATTTAAGATATTACAGGACGTGGCGAGGGATGAAACTTCGTTAGCCAGAGCGATGTAATCTCGAAGTGGAATATAGAGGATTTCGAAACGCCATGTCACCGGTTAATGGAGAGTTAATAAAGCTTCTAGTGAAGTTTATAATGGAATCAAATTCCATTTCTAAAGCCCCTGGTTCATCGCGTGCGCGATATTTTGCAAAATTCTTCGAGAAAGTGGCGCATCTATAATTCTAAATTAATTGTACTCGAAGTATAATCGAATTCAATTATTGTTAACGATGTTAAAACATTTCTCAAACAAATTCCATTAATCTCTCACTCTACTTTTTCAATATCACCATTTACATCGCCAGTAGTCGCAAACTCTTAGAATCATAACAAAATAAACGTCAAATTCAAAAAAAAAAAATACTCGAACTCAAGTACTTCGACTGATCCCACCAAAACTTAAATCGCATTAATCAGACGCATCGCGCCACGGAAACCAATCAAATTCAACGCTAGCAAGTATCATAGATCCAGCTAAGACCCTCCAATATAATTGTCCACAGATCCTCTCAGCGACAGCTCTACCACCTGACCCGATCAGAAATTAGACGAGGACCAACGCAGACTTCAAAGGACGCCGCGTGAAAGAGGGTGAATTTCTCTCGTAACCTCTCGCAAGTTAATTACGAGCGTTTCGAGTCGACTCGGACGTCGAAGATGGCGCGATGGGTGCTCGCGTTTCTTCGCGAGTTCGATCCGCGTCCAGCGACCTCGTTTCGCGTCTTTTGTCATCCGCGCTCGGCTCTAGGTGCCTCTGTCATTTAGATTTACTAGGCTTCATCCTGCCCGCGGATATATGCGCGTGGAAGCACGAACGACTCGAACGACTCGAAGTCTGACCCACTTCGAGCAGGGTCCGACCGGGTCTAACGCGCGAGCCAACTTCGAATCGCGTCGTTTCTTACGAGGGCGAAGTTCGATACGGTCTGGCTAGCTGGGAGGAAACGCGGCTACCCTGGATAGCAAGTTCCCGTGGTTTTTACGAGCCTAGTTAGTTAACTTCTCGAGGGCGTTCCATCGAGAGTGTTCCCGTAAAAATTCCGCAACGCGATGGATTCAACGTTTATTACAACGGTCTATTACTATTTTGCCTTGCAGAAACTGCGGTTATTCGTGTTGTTTCCCAAGAATTTAAGTATGCGGACCTCGTCGAGGGATCTTCCAACTTTTAATCAAATTTGTATCGAGAAAGGTCTTGGCTTTTGAAATTCCAACAGCGTTTATTGTTGGCGATTGTTTGCAGCTACTGTTTGGCAACGAAGGAGGGAAATTGGGTAGCAAAAATCGTACTTTTAATCAAATTTGTATCGAGAAAAGTCTTGGCTTTTGAAATTCCAACAGCGTTTATTGTTGGCGATTGTTTGTAGCTACCGTTGGTAGCGAAGGAGTGAAATTGGGTGGCAAAAATCGCGCGCAAGGGGGTGGCAAGAGTTAGTCGTGAACATGCGAAGAAAGTTTCAATGAATTCGTACAGGATGAATTCGTGGAATAATTCAATGATACAATCTGGCAAATTTTCAGCGTTTAAGACTTTTGGCTCGGTTCTGGGGATATGTTGTTACACTACACTTGGCGATTTATGAATCGTGATTAAATCGATGCACTGGAATACAGTAAATGCATGAAAGAAACTCGCTTTTTGGCAGCCTCTTACAATTTCAAGTCATGTAATAAACTATGAATCCTGCGAATCTACTTTAAAGATACAAAAAGTATTTTGAACAATAAAAACTAAAGTACGTGACACATAATTTCTAAAATTTCTATTACATTAAGATGAATCTACCAATAGTAACTCGATAATTGCACGAAGCAGGATCAAGGATGTCCCAACGCGTCCACAATCGTCAACAACGAACAAAGCAACACAAAATTCACTCTTCACATTCTATTAATTAACTCGTTACTGTACAACCATACGCGACACGCGTTGACAGCGTGCAGCAGAGTACCAGGTAGCAGCTATCGAGTTTCAACCGTGATTAAAGCGGTACGTAGCGTTCAGGAACGATGTCCAGCGAAATCCAAGCGCCAGAAGCCTGTCCTCGAAGATCCAGAGAAATTTCAGGAGGCAAAACACGAACGCACCCGAGTGGACCCTAATTTAATCCAAGTTTTCACGGCAGCCCAGCCGCGCGCGTTAAGGTAACGGGCCGCTTTTGAATTTCGAACAACGGCTCGGGGCTCCGGAGAATGCTTGGACAGTCGAGATAGGAGTGTATCGCGTAATCCACGGATTACGCGATCCTGGATTAAGGTTACGGTGGCGACAGTAATTAATGTCTTGACTCGAAAGCGAGGTGCACCAGGCGGGGCAATACGCCGCGTGTCGAATATCGCTGATCGCGTTAGGGGTTGACGCCGCGCGATCAAACGCGGATCCGTGTTGTGCAATTATGTCGCGTCCGCGACTTTGATCCGTCGGTGCTCGAGCGCGTGCTAACAGTTTTCGAACTGAATTGTTACTAACTGCAGCGTTACCTTGCAATTTTTTTTTTTTTTTTTGGCACACGTAGACATGTCTCGTGTGCGAATTATAATTGCTTGCGAAATTTTCTATTTCGAAACTAATGGCTGTTATTATTATCATTGAAGAGTTACTCATTTTTCTCTGTCGTTGACATAGTGAAAATTGTTTTTTAGCATTGATTGTTCGTGTTTTCAAACGTGGATGCAACTTACACTCGGCAAGTAATATTATAATATAATGTACATAACATTTATAATATATTTCAATAGAAAATAACGAGCAATTAATCTAATAAAACTTGAAACCGTATCAAGCGATATCACGTTAACAGTGCGCATAAAACGTTCAACGATTCACGCGTGCAGACTCGCGACTGAACGTCTGATCATTTGGCCGTTAATTCATTTCACCAAGTTAAAGAAACGCCGGCAAAGGGAGAAGGTAAACCGTCTGCGATCTAATTAATTGCACGGCTACGGACGAGACGCGGTGCGGAATGCAAAGAGGGTGAAATCGCTACGAAACTGGCCAGCTCGAGTACTCCGCGTTGGGAATCCTTCGAGCGCTCTTGATTAAAGTTGCGTTACTGCGGAACAACGCGCTTTTTCCGCTATCCGTGGCCAGAAGCTCTATCCACATATATTTATTCTCCATTGGAACTCGTAATTGCGAGAACTCTTCCCAACCGTGGTGCGTCTCGTTTCGAATAAAATTCAGAGATGTCCTCGAGCATTTCAAAAAAAAACTCTGAACTCGTACAAACGGGAGAAAGTAACAACTGATATGATAAAAATAATGAGAGAGCACGGTAGAAAACGTAGAAACTGTAGGAAAACAGGAACACAAATGAGAGAGATGTAAAGAACGCACGTATGAGAGAAGAGGAGATGTTGGATGGCGATGCAAAGGGAATGGAAGACGCGATGGAGGTCAAAACAATGGAAGCGGAATAAATTAGCGTGGTGTGCCAGTTAAAATATCGCGTTACTGTTAAAATAACGACAAACACGACGAGACGTTCGTAGAATCAATTCAGAGGCAAACAGATTGGATCCCCAGTGTCCATATTCTCGTGGAACAAAGTCCGCGGACGGAGGTATAGCCGGATTAACGTCATCTTCTCCGTTCTAAGCCGCAGCGAGATGACGCTCGCTTCTGGATTCCATTAAAGGCCATAGAAAATGAAGTAAATTATGACGAACGCGTGGCCGTTCTGCGCGATACAAAGCAATTACGCCAGAGACGAGAGCTCGAACGAAAGGCAACACAGCGAAGCCTACGTAATTGGCGCACACGATTAATACTCGAAGCACCAAACGAAACGTTCTCGAGTAAATCTCTGTCATCCCTGTCTGTTCTCGAAATCTATACAAAATGATCGCGCGCGTGCATATTGAAATGAAAAAGAAAAAAAGAATAGATTTCGCGAGATATGAAACGTGGGAAATGGGAAACGTAGGAAGCCGCCTCGACGCGGAGATCCGTCTGTTATTTTTCGCGAGGAGAACATATCCCTTTCTCGAAGGAACGCGCTCGAATTCTGCGGACGTACAATCGGAGAAAGCGGTGGAAAAAAGTCGAAAACAGGTTGGCATCGTGCAGGAAATTGGTTTGCGGGGCTGAAAGGTTCTAAAGGAAAGTCGTTAGCGGTGGAAATGCGTTCCGATCTAACCGGAGAACATCCCTTTCTCCCGCCCACCCCTTTGATGTGCTCGCGTCGAACGTACGATCGTGAAAATGTTGACTTCCCTTCTTACGTTTCGTTCGTCCTGACGCCCGTCTCCTTTGTACGTCGAGCATTCTTTAATCGTCGTACCAGATTCGTGGCTCGCGATCGACGACACGTCTTCGATGTTCAACGATCGATCCTTTCACCCAACTCTCGCAGACTAATTTTTCTAAGCTTATTCTGGACGAAAATTGTGCTTCGTTGTGATACTTTATGGTAACGATAGTTAGTGAAGGCGAGACTTGCAATTAAACGAATTTAAACGAATGTAAACGAAATGTAACATTCCAGCTACATGATGGCTTATTACTGTCAATAAGGTCCATAGATTCTTCTACACAATTTCCTTTCATCCTTCTAAAATTTCTACAGATTGCGTTAGGATATTTGATTGCTTATCGAAAAATTCTATAATTCTCTCATCTGATACACAAAATATAACACTTTAGTCAAAGATAAATCGGAATTTAATCTCGCCAATCATTTATCAAGATTAAGTCTCCGATGAGGTAACATTGATCGACAGTCACCCTTTCGCTGCGATCATCCCTCTCGAGAAATATTCGCGTAAAGCGTGCAGCTATTGCAATAAAAATGATTATACACCACAAAATCCAGTCTAAATTTTTTATTTCCAATTCGAGGCGTACCACAAATTTTTCTCTTTAAAAATATTTAAGACACTCATTTTTATTGAAATTCACCCTGCACATTGTAGTATCTAATTAATATTCTTTCTTTTTCTTCCCTTATGGAACTTAAATGCATCGACTACCATCACGATTGATAATATCCGGTGGTCGCGAAAACCATAGTCGTCTATGGTATACGGAAGTTGGTTCGTGGCGGGCAACCAGACTCGGCTGTAATAGCGAAAGGGTTAAGGATGAATTCGTACCGGAACGGGTTCGACAGGGGATGGTTCGCTCGTGTAATGGAATTATTCGCCCAATCCCGCGGCAAAGTGAGCGATTCTGCTCGATTTACCACCCGCGTGAAAGCATCTTTGAAAGCGAGTCGGTGATTTAATTAAAAGTGAACGCGATGCCTCTCTGGCGAGGAGAGCGGCGTGCACGAACGCGCGGGATTAATTTTCGGCTGATGGTTCGAACATTGTTATTAACATAATACAGCGGCCGCGCGACGATTCTAATTTAACCATTTTAATTTTAACTCCCGCTATACGCGCGGTGATACGAAATAAATTTTGATACTCTTAATGAAAATAACGCTTTAATAACGCTGGCCTGCTAATTTTTGTTTTAACATCCGATTTTAATCTTGCGTTAATGGAAGATCGTACTACGAAGATTCACAAAGTGTTATGGTAATACGATTATAATCGTTGTTTATAATTATTTCTCGTAGCAACGTTAATGCTTCGTTTGAAATAATATTTGATTTTTATTATTTACTATACTTACTCTTTTTCTTTTAGATTATGATAGACTAATTTATTTGTTAAGAAACGCATAGGATTTCCTTGAGAAATTGCGATTTTTATTATTTACTTTTCTTACTCTTTTTTTTTTAGATGATGATAAATTAATTTATTTGTCAAGAAACGCATAGGGTTTCTTCGAGAAATTTCATAATACTCGCGTTCAAACAAAAGGGATTTTCACTGGGACAAATGAATTGTTCCTCGCTGTGTGCTGATCCACCCAGTTAAGGTGGTCTATAAACACTTGTTTAACCTGTTACGGAAGCTACGATATATCTTCCGCGTCGCTTTAAACACACTATTCAAGTGACAACACGCGTCACACACGCACGTTGTTGGATAGTGAATTACGCGGTGATGAAATGCAACGATGTATTATTAAATTGAATGATTTGTCCGTGTGTACGCGTATCTGTGTGTACACAACGGTGCACTCGAGGCGAATCGTGTAATCGATACTTTCAACTAAATAAAACATCGAGTGATTACAAATTCATCTAATTTTAATATTAACGGTAACACAAATCCATAATTTATCGTTCGTCGAAATATTATACGTTTCGATTAAAATTTATAGAGAACACTCTGAAAATACATTTCTGTTGAAATATAAAAAACCGTCGATTTATGTAGCAAGGGAAAGTAGTTTCATGGAAAATGACAATTGAAAAATGTACAACAGAATTTAATCGCTTGAAAAATCCGATTGTAAAATTTATATCTCATGTGATTCTATCATACTCCTACTAGATAATTTATGACATGTCTGGTCTATATTTATGCATGCTGCATTTTTTATTGACGATTGAAAGGGAAACAAACTGTTTGCTTTTAAATTCATAATTTAAATCGACGAGTAGAAATAATCAGATTTTCATTTTCTCTTTCGTCGATTACATTCTTTCTAATTCCAATGCTATTATTATTATTATTATTATATTCAAATGTGAATATAATTACTAGCGTTTCATTATCTGTAGTGCAATTTTTAATCATCTTTGCATAAAGAAAAGTACAAAATTCTAACGAACTCTGAATCTATTTTCAATTCGAACAGTATCACGTAGAAGTGAGAAATTCTAGCGGAACCCATTGTCATGTTCTTGCCGCGCGATGTTCAATTGATTCCACTCGAAACAGCGTCGCGTGTGACACGTGCTATCTCGATTCCTCTAAATTTAGTAGCACAGAACGGAGGTGAGCAAGTTTTGTCGTGCGATTTTCTGCGTTTCTAAGCGCGCTCGATAATTCCCGGAGCGTTCGAAACGAATCGAAAACCGGATGCGACGCGGTCACTGGGGTTCTCCGGATTAACGCAGCAGGTCTTCGATGAAACTTGAAACACCCTCGAACAAAGAAATCCGCAGCATTGAGTCGCGAAGAGCGCGGAACGAACAGTTCATTTAAATGCTCGCTTTGATGGGAAAACGTTGAAAGACGTTAACTGGGGAAGGAAACGTTTGCGAAGCCACATTCCTATTCAACGTTTCTTCGCGATGCTGGTTCGAGTGTAACACGTTTGTAACGTCGCGCTACGGAGTCAGACAATGGTTTTTAACGCGATTCTCCGCTTTTCTACGCTAAAATACTAGGTAAATTCAGTGAACGAGGTTGTTGTTTAGATTAAAGTACAGGAAGACTGCATTGAACGAATGAAATAACTGTTGGTGCAGCTGTTAATTCTTCTGTGAGGCTATATTGATTAAAATTGGGTTAGAAGAACATTCGTTTATAGAAATAGCTTTGCATAGAATTTTTCATTTTCATATAAGACTGTTCGTACAGAAAATAGACATCGATCTTCGATTCTAACTCTAAAATTTTCTACCAGAAATATCTACTTTTACGAACTCCTGCATATCATTTTTTTTCAATTTCACACATTACTAGTATTTGACTCTTCTAATCAAAAAACAATTCTATTTTCAAGTTTCTTTCAATAACCACAACCTAGTCCACAGATTTCACTCGAAAAATTGGCAGATGCAATTACTGCTACTTGAATCTCCTAATCCAAAAATAATTCTGTTTTCAAGTTTCTTTCAACAACCACAACCTAGTCCACAGATTTCACTCGAAAAATTGGCGGATGCAATTACTACTACTTGAATCTCCTAATCCAAAAATAATTCTATTTTCAAGTTTCTTTCAACAACCACAACCTAGCCCACACATTTCACTTCAAAAATCACCGCATACAATAAAACAACCACTCAACATACATCAATGACATCATAATACAATTCGTGAAAGACCATTTCACCGATTTCACGCGTCGCTGACATCGAAATTCATTCGAAACGAACAACATCTCGCAGCTGAACGAACGCAAACTCCTTACAGAGCTCGAGGAAACGCTCTCGAGCTTTGCGCGGCATTAACGAGCATTAACCCCCTGGCAGCTGCGTAATTGCCGAACAAACAGGTCCGAGCAGCGAGTAACGAACGGCTGCTTATCCGTGATCGATTCTGAAAGAATAATGAAACCTATCGTCCGGCGGACGGGCCAATAATCAGCGTGGACGTGTACCCAACGTTCGTGGTGGGGCAATTAATAAGTAAATAAGACGCAGGAGGCGATACTTCTCGCCAATGTGCATCCGCGTCTCCGTGCACCCTCGCCCACGCTGCAGCTTTACGCGTGGCCTCGTTAAAGAGGATACGTTCGACGCTTACGTTCCTTTAAAGCGGATACGTCGAATTTATTTCCGGCCACAGCAGCACGGAATTTATGGAGGAGACACGAGCCGTGACTGGTGGCTGATCGTGGACGTAAAAGCTGCTGAGCAACACGTCCAGCGTGTGTAAGGGTGGGATAAAGTGTCGCACATGTCTGCTGGTGGTTTTGAAATTTTTATATTAAGAAACGACGACGGTCTCAGTGGAATGGATGCTTGGATGGATTTGTTTTACAGTCGTGTTTGATCAGGATCGATGAGATTGTGCAGATAAGTAATTTCATGTCTAATTGACTGCGTTTCGTGTAGATTGACTTTATGGAAGAGACACGAGCCGTGACTGGTGGGTGATTGTGGACGTAAAAGCTGCTGAGCAACACGTCCAGCGTGTGTAAGGGTGGGATAAAGTGTCGCACATGTCTGCTGGTGGTTTTGAAATTTTTATATTAAGGAACGATGATCGTTGTTAACGACGACTGTTTCAGTGAAATGGATGCTTGGATGGATTTGTTTTATAGTCATGTTTGATCGGAATTGATGAGATTGTGCAGATAGGTAGGAAGAATTTAATGCCTAATTGATTGTGTTTCGTGTTGGTGGACTAGAAATTATTTTGATTCGCTTGACTTCGTTTTAAGAGAGTAGTTATGATTTAAATATGATTTACTTCCAGTTTCAATCAAATTGATAGTGATTGATGCTTCTTTAATGAAACGGCGTTAATTATTACTCTTTGAGTGTGATTCTAATCTATTTGAAATCGTGGAATAATCGAATCAATCTTGATTATCGAAATTTAAATGAATATTCTGAATGAAGTAAAGTAACAAGTTCTGATTTGTAAAGCTGTTTTAATAGAAGCTACTCGTCTTTTCGTAGATTGCGAGAGTATTAAAAAATTCTTTTGAATTACATTTTATCTTGTCAACTTCGACGCAAAATTCTGATAAAAAAAAGTGGAAGATTTGATGGCATTGCACAGATTGTCAGCTGAAAGGCATTACAAAAGAAGACTTCACAAACACGCCAGTTGCGCAACGCCTGATATGCACAGCAGTGCGTCCAGAGAAACTATTTCAAACAAGGAACTGATGGAAATAATGTTGCCATGAAATTTAAACAAATCCCTTCCCAGAACTTTCGAGCCGCACCGAGTTGCACGCAGATTCGGGACTTCGTGATCAAAGCGAACGATATGAACAACAGCCAATTCTCTGCTCAAGAATTCGCCTCTGTTTTCCGTCTTCCGCGAGCCGCAGCGAAGATTTGGGAATCGCAACGAGTGGACGTGATTTATGAAACGATACAAACGAGATGGTTCATTTTAAATTCGATAGAGGTTGACGCGTGTCTTCCACGAGTCGATCGCGTGGTTGCAACAAATTTCAATTCCCTGGCATTTTTATAAAACGCGCGATGATTCGAACGAAACGTAACACGGTTCTTGAGACCGTTCCAAATGCCCGATGGATCGATGGTAGAAGTCCTGATGGATTCCCAATAAAATTGGACGGTTCAGAGGAGCGGATACCAATCGAAAGCCTACGTCTAAGATCAAAGGTGACTGTTGTAAATTTCTTAACGATTGATTTATGGAGCTCGTCCACTCCATGGACTTCAAATTTCACGTTTAAGATTGCAAAAGGGCAGAAAGAGACATCGTAAATGTTATTTTCTCTGCAATCTTTGCAATTTATACAATCTAACGTTATTTGAAGAAACGAAAATCTGTTAATTGAAAATTAAAAGAATTGATTTTATTATGAAAAAGGAATTTTAGTGAAAACTGTGAAAGATATCGTTATCTTCATTAAATAACACAAGTATTATATTTTTACATAGAGATAATATTTCTCTGCAAGATATTTCAATTATTTTTTCAATCTTCTGTTTATCTCAGTATTCGCGTGTTAACGCTCATTTAAATGGCAAAATTTCAAGTTGGCGAAAACTTTGTTTACGTCTGGCGAGTCCGCGCTGAATGAGAGCAATATGTAAAATTAAATGAATTAGCGATTCATGATGGAGAACTGGGAACGCTTTTGAAAGATGCAAAATTGTATGTTTGCGCGCTAGGAAAAATAAATTCACCGGGGTTCTTTGAAATTTACCCGCAGACACGTTTCGGTCCCGACGAAACGCAAGTTCGTCGAGGAATCATGCACTAAATTAATATTGCAGAACAACTTTCCGTGGAAGTTAGTTCATTTGGAGCAAGGAAAATATCAATAAAAATATTCACGTAATTTGATTCTCTATGAAAATATAAATCGTTATGTCTGATGTTTCTACACGAATGTGTACATTAAAATTGAACTGTATTTTGTACTATGCAATCGCACTTATGCACGTTATCATTCCACTATAACTTTACGTTACGATACGTCGTAGACGTGTAACAGTACGAAACGCGGATAACTCCAGAGACAAATTTACCAGACAAGAATGATAATAAAAAGTTCATGGGAGCATTTATCTTGTATAACCTTGTTTCATGGTTACAACCGTGCCATTTTCCACGTTGCGTCAGTTAGTAAAACAATTCTCGTGAAAAATGAAGGTTCCCTTGAAATACCTCAAACAGTGAATAAACTTCAATTTTTTTTTTACACAAAATCGCTACCTTATATTAACACTTTGACGTAAATGACGTCTATAGCCGTCAGATCCTTGGCAATATGTACGCAAATGACGGTTATAACCGTCGAAAGTTTTTTGGGGAAAAACTATGGTCAAATGTGATAATTTTCACTTCGAAACATACAACTTACACCCGATTTCATCTGGCAGTTATAAGCAATAAAAAAAAAATGTGTTTCTGAGGGCGATCGTAAAGTCAAAAATGTGCATCAAAGTGTTAATTAAACCAAAAGGCATCTTTCGAATTGAAAGTATCGAGCAGCAAAGTTTGCATAAATCACATATGTGAATGTGGAATTGTAAGTAATTCAAGAAACACAATTAGAGACCTGAGAATCTTAATTATCGTAAAACCAAACAACTTCTGCGATGAGTACGAGTCTCACAGGAAGCGTACGAGATCAATGCGAGATCGTAAGACCTCCGACTCTACCAGCATCGTAGAACCTCGAACCTCGCGATCTGGGAAACCTTAGGACTTGCCTAAGACTAGCTTTAAACAGTAAGACTTGGAACGTAGCGATCGTAGAGTCGGCTAAAGCCTGCGGCGCAGCTTTCACGCTGCGGAATCTCGAGCTGCACGATCTTGGGATCGTCGAACACGTTCCACGCTGCCGCAAAACGTGCAATCTCGATTGTCATAAGTCGAAACCGTAGGCAAGATTCGCGTCGTGTTACTTTCAGAGTGCGCGAGTTACATCGAGCTCTAATTAAATACCGCATACCTCGCTACTTGGGTCTTAATGAATACTCAGTTCTGAACAACTGCGTAACTATGCACCTTTTTCATTTCTACTCGCATATATTATTGTTTGTTATGAATTTCTAAAAAAATAATCGTAAATAATTTAGCAACTGTTTTTGATTAACTGTTTCACTTCAGCGATGGAATATATGATTAGCACGAGTGTATACGGATGAACGAACCTAATTAGCAATCTAAATTCTAAGTATTCTAAGTCTGGAAGCACGTGCTTGTCGAAAACTCGAGAGCAAGCGTGCAGTCTATTGTGGAAAGTTATGAAAATTGAACAGAGTCTCGTATATTTCGTGATCTCTGCTCCGCAGGATCCTCAGGGCGTCACGTTTCGTCCAAGTCGCAGCACGAACGTCTATGCTCGCACTGGATGCGTCTGCAAACCTGCACGATCGCCAGAACACGGAAGAAGTCGTGCTCAGGGAACTCATCGGTCAGATTAGCTTGCGCGTAGCTCTCAGACGCGAGGATAATGGAGTCAGCTCGAAATCTTATTACGCGGGAACTAGATGATTTAGTAGGGACTTGTGGCAAAATTGTTGCGCTGTCATCCATCTAGAAGCAACCGCAGAGACGACGTCACGTGCTAATTAAGTTCTGCCAACGTTCACCCGGTTGTAAAAACTTGATAACACGCTAAAATTGAGGCATTAATCCTCGAAAATGGCAAATGGCCGCGCGGTAAATGCGGTCTGGGCTTATTAGACCCTGCGATCTTTTAATTCGACTCGCCACTCGGTTAATCCACTCTTTGTTCGACGATATTAACAGCCAGGAATTCGCGGTCACGGTATTACCATCGCTATTCGCGAACTTGCCCCGGACAAGTTTTTGAGACTTGAAAATTCCGCGGCTACGGGGTCGCGAGACGCCCCAGGAACTATTTCAAGATCGCGAGCGAGACCACGTACTTCGAAACTTTCAAATCGTACACCACGCGCGCGATACGATTCTCGAAAGTTTTTACGTCGGTCGCGGGCGTTTAAAATTCCTCGCGCCCCGACTGGCTCTCTTTTATTAAAACATTAAGCCGTTTCCTGACGTTTCCTCGTCGCGCCACGGTGTTTTCTGCGCGCAGCGCGGAACAAAATGGCCGCGCGACGACCTTGCGCGGCAGCGCGAAGACGCGCGGACGGGAATAAAGAGTCGAAACGAAGGCAGAGCGACTGGGAATGAGATATAACGGGAAACGGTGGAGAGGAAACGGGTCGAACGGGTGGAAACCCGGGGAAACATCTATAATTGTATTACATTTTCCAGCGGTTGTGCGAGGAACAAAATCCAGAAGGGTTGCAACGCCTGCGGATACTCGGCCAGAAGAGAGTCATAAATAATGCGCATCTCGTTTGAATCGAAGAGCAGCAGCATGGTGAACGGATTAAAATGCGGAATTATACAAGACGATGAAACATGGCGGGGCTGTGTTTGTATCTTCCACGTCTGGAGAACGTAAGGTATTCTTAATCAACGTCGAGTCGATATTAACTTCATTAGGATTTATAGAATGCGTTGATTAAGCCAATATTGCTCGTGTCATATATGTTTCAGACTATCGATATATATTTAAAACCCCGAAAATATATATCAAAGTTACCTTTTGCCTTCGTACGTTCGTTTCCATAGTCGAATCGTAGAATAAATGTTTGTATCTTCCACGTCTGGAGAACGCAAGGAATTCTTAATCAACGTCTAGTCGATATTAACTTCATTAGGATTTATAGAATGCGTTGATTAAGCCAATATTGCTCGCATCATATATCATTCAGACTATCGATATATATTTAAAACCCCCAAAATACGTATCAAAGTCATCTTTCGCCTTCGTACGTTCGTTTCCATAGTCGAATCGTAGAATAAATGTTTGTATCTTCCACGTCTGGAGAACGCAAGGAATTCTTAATCAACGTCGAGTCGATATTAACTTCATTAGGATTTATAGAATGCGTTGATTAAGCCAATATTACTCGTGTCATATATCATTCAGACTATCGATATATATTTGAAACCCCCAAAATACGTATCAAAGTCATCTTTCGTCTTCGTACGTTCGTTTCCATAGTCGAATAGTGAAATAAATCTACCCCCATCGCTCCTCACTAAAATTCCAATCTGATCGCGAAGTGAACATTAGGTACATCGGATGGAGACGCTTGTACAGCAGAATACGATGGAAATATTCTCGAGTAGGCTTCGAAAGCAGGTCATCGTCGCGATCTCGCGGGGGACCCGACAGAGAGAGAAAGAGAAAGAGAAAAAGAGAGAACCCGTGAAATATAAAGCCAAAGGGAATTCCTCTCGCGCGGAAAAACGGGGGTTGGTCGCGATAATGCCGAGAAAATAGTTTCCCGCGGCCTGTAACGATAATGTCGTGGAGGAACGAATTCCCAGATAGAATCCTCGGACTGCGCCGCGATAACGTTTTAAAAAATAACCGAGCGGCTGGTCGAGTGCCACCGTGGCAATCAAATGTTTGCTTAAAACGTGCCGCGGCCACGTGAATAATAGACGGACGTTATAATCGTCCGCGCGCGCGGCGACGAGGAAATATCGCTCGCGCGGCGATTTGGGAAACGAGATAGGGGCGAATGGTGAAAAATATTCCGGCAAAAATATTGTCCGACGGTCCGCGTCCATTGGAGGGTGAAACTCGAGGAACGTGTTGCTTGAAAGGACACGATAATAGGAGGGACAGGGTGGAATTTCAAATAGAACGCAACTGGCGAACCGGGTGGGGGGTGGCGGAAGATGTCGGCTGCGAGAATTCGTAATAAACGAATGTTTCAGACATTTTTGAGGTGGACGAGGGGAAGCTTTCGATGTAAGCAAAGAGCTGGTCGCAATAAAATGTAATACGTTGCTTTGCTCAAAAGAAGATCTTATATTGCCGCCATTTCGACGGGGAGATTAAAATTGTTTAGCAATATAACTGTTCTGAGACACGAGAGACTTTTTTAGTAATAAGAACAGTTTTGCGACGATATATACGAACTGTCTAGTCTTATTTTTTTTTTACTTTCTGACTTATGAATTGTCCGCAATAATTAAAGTAACCTTTAGATTAATATTAGATTTTATTAATGAAAAATTTTAGTATGTAGAGTATTTAAAGAGAGATTCGAAAGTGGGTTACGAGTTGAAACGGAGGATAGAAGACTAACGATTCTAAATCGAATTCCTATTTCAGCTTTTTATAAAGCATTTTACACATATTTACCTTCGTTCTGTATATTTTGAAATAGCGTTAAGCGCACAGGAATATTGACACGGTGTGTAAATATTACAGATCAAACTGCACCTCGTGACGTTTCGCGATACTGTGTACTACTGGATTATGCACATAATGCGAGCACGCTGTGCTTCTATCGGAATTTATTTTCCTTCGCTCGCCTCTATGCGATTCACTTCAATTATAATAAGATTCTCGACATCTGCATCGCGTCGCGCAAAATTGCAATACATCACATAACGTAAGTAATTTTACATAATATCGACAATCATATAAATCGACAAAAATTTGCAAAATAAGAATATTCTTCGTCCTTTCCATACCAACATCGAGCTACGAGCAATCAACGTTACTCCAAGGTAGATACATAATGGAACGAAATTCAATATCGCGAGGGTCACATTGTGTAATAATAATAACGAATAACAGTTAATATTCAAGTTAATGAATAATGAATAGAACTAACGGGGAATAACAATCGAGAACCGTGAATTCTATACGTGCCACGATTATCATTCATTTATTAATTCTGATATATGCAACTTGAACATATATGCGTAACATTTGAATTCCTGATGCTGCAATTTAAACAAACCTTGCAATTTGAACGAGAACAGCTGGATAAAAACACGTGTAAGCTTTGTAACGAAACGTATGAAAAAAAGGAGAAACGTTTCGTTCTGAGCTTACTACCCTCTTCAGTAAACTTACCAAGTAGCCTCGTGCATCTTACAGAGGGGTAGTATCGTCAACTCAAAAAGTCATTGCAAGATCCTTCTCTGCAATTCTTCTAATCACGAGTACAAGAATCGTCAGATACACTAAATGAATGTTTCGACGAGGAACACGAAAAGCAAACGAAAAAACAGTTCGTCGCAGCTTCGAAATCGATTCGCGCTAAGTCGCAGGCCTAACGAAAGCGTCTCGAGGGATTGGAAGAAAAAAGTGGAGCGATATGTCTCGATGAAGAACAGAAATCAACCATCAGTGCAAAGGCTGCTTCTGCTGTTTCATGTATCGATGCTGTGGCAAAAGAGACGTGGAAACAATGCGAGCCGTGCGTTTTCCAGCGACCAAACAGGGGGTGGTAGGCATCGAGGCTCGCGGAATGGGGTTTCAACGCGCACAAAGTATCGCTGTCGATAGATACTTGCAGCGATGACATTTTTCAACATCCACGTGTAATTCGATCAACTGTAGCTCTGGTATAATATCGTACGCCATGTTCGCGATTTTACATGCACGCGTCGCTTGTTGGTATTGGTAATTGATTGCAGACGTACTCCCTGCATTCGAAGGAAGTGGATTGTTAAGAAACGAACGTAACGCTGGAGTACAAGCATAAATTGGTTACGTTCTTAGCGTTCTTTGAACAGAGAAGGGTTCAGAATTATATTGATCTGTTACACAGATTTTCTATTGAGAGAGATAATGCTTGTCTACCCTTTAAATTGGCTATTCACTTTAAGGGTTGTTACGATAGGTTGCACAGATACTTTTGCAAGGAAATATCAAGCGATTCTTCATTCAAATAAATACAATGTTCGAGTGTCAAAGAATACGATATTTACTTGGTAATAAACTTTGTTACCTCATCGTTTCGTCAATTAACTACCTATTAATTTAATAATTTTTCAAAATATATAATTACTGGTACGTGTACTATTGAAACGTTATAACTGCAAATACGTTACGCGATATTCACGTGAATCTTGATTAGTCCGAAATATCAATTAGCCCAAAATCGTCTAATAAAACAATCACTACGTGCACAACAACATCAAACACTATTAACTTAACAGAGATATGCAGAACGAAAGCAGGTGCTTGTTTCCGTGAGTCGAAACGCGTTCTTCCCTGGTGGGGGGGATGCTCTTTGAGCGCAGTCTTTTAACCGACGTTCCGTCTTGTTTTAAACAAAAGTACATTGTTTCGAAGAGAGAAAAGCCCGGGGTTGGTTTGTTGCGCCGCGAGCCGGCACGCGAGTATCGCTTTCAGCCAGGGAATCCGCGCAATTTCCCCGGGTAAACATATAAAACGTGGCTGCGAGTACCTAAGGCGTATCAAATTTATACCGGCTGTATAAATTCGCGTTTCAAATGTGGAGCGGGTGGAAACAGTTGCACCAGGCGGGGGAGGGCGAGAAAAAGCGGGAGAAACAACGCACGGACCGGACCAGGGAAACAAACGAAACGAGCTAGGAGATTACGGAGATTCGGACCGAGGGAAGAAGTTATTTTTCCCCCCGCTCTGCGACCAGAGAGTCGCAGATAAGTGATATTTAAAGAGAGAAAGCGAGAGCACCGTCGATAAGGGAAAACAGAGCCAGCGGAATACGGAAAGCTCGGACGGGGTTGCAGGTTCAAATATTATCTCTCCAAATACGCGACGGAGGACGCTCTTCCATATTCGCGGACGTAATTACGGGAAATCGAATCGCGGGATGTGTTAAAATCGTATCGGTCTGTTTATAGGCTTTTTTATCGATTCGCGGACCATTATGTCGGCGAAAATGAGGAGAATGCGATCGTTTATGGAAATTAACGCTTGCTTTCTAATGCACGCGTACATCGTTTTGTAGGGGTGCAGACAGTGGGTATTATATAACGTAAAACTTGGAGATAGTTAAATAAAACTAGCTTGAAATCTATGTCTTCTTTTAATCGTCTATATAGTTGACAAAAACGGGAGATACAAGAAGAAGAATTAAAAAAAAGAATGTTGAACTACAATATAAAGCAAGGATAACATATTGTAAATAAAGATGTGATACCAAGCTTTTAATCTATGACTGCTAGAAATCTATGTCTTCCTTTAATGGTGTATGTAGTTAAAAAAAAAAAACGAGAGATACAAGAAGAAGTATTAAAAAGAGGATAATGTTGAACTACAATATAAAGTAAGGATAACATGTTATAGGTGAAAATGTGGTCCCAAGCTCTCAATCTATAATTGCTTGAAATCTATATCTTCCCTTTAATTGTTTATGTAGTTGACAAAAATGGGAGATACAAGAAAAAGAATTAAAAGAAAGATAATGTTAAACTACAATATAAGGTGAGGACAACATATTATAAATAAATATGTGATATCAAGCTTTTAACCAATGACTGCTTGAAATCTATGTCTTCCTTTAATCGTCTGTGTAGTTGATAAAAACGCAAGATGCAAGAAGAAAAATAAAAAAAATACAAGATAACGTTGAACTACAATATAAAGCAAGGATAACATATTATAGATGAAGATGTGATCCAAAGCTCTCGACGTTACACTTCGTCGAGGTAAAAGACACGAACTGGCTCGAGGAGGGATAAAAATGAGGCTAATCTCCGATAAATTCGAGGGCGTGTTCCTCTTTAAAAAATTCTCACGATAAGTTCAGCACGGAAAGAGTGAAAAAGAAAGAGAGAGAGAGAGAGAGATTCTGGACACTTTATACCATTACCGTTTCGCGTTTGCCCAAAGAAAAAGAAGGAGTCAGCTGAATCATTGAGCACCTCGAGCGGCAAAGAAATCCCAGACATGTAATTAAAAAAGCTCCGCGACGCAGCATAACTCTACGTCTGGTACCGGAAACGCGCAGGGACACGGTACGAGAGAGAAGCTAGAAGAAGCCAGAGTGCCTTGAGAAGTTCGATATTACGATTCGAAAAGGAAAAAGGGAACGATCGCTTTAATTTCACCCGATGCCTTTCATTCTTTCACCAAGATAATCCCGTATCGCGCATAAAATCTTGTTAATCCGAGTCCCGCGGGTGAAGTCGCCCTCGGTTTCTCCCTCTGTTTCGAATCAGTGCCCCGGTCAATTGTCGCTCCTCGTCGTGATTGCTGAATTATTCAGGTTCGCAACTTTTTACGAACTTCTTCGAAAGATACGCGGCATCGACGCGACGTTACCCCCGCGAAACCTTCGCTTACAGTGGTTTCGAAGCTCTGATTTCATTGAAGAATGTTTTTTATAATCTACAGGTGTTACCGTTTTGATCATTCGTTTCTTTTATTCATAGATCGAGGTGTATCCTTGAGTTTCGTTTGTGTTTCGAATTGTAAGGCTTTCGCTTCGCGAGTAATTGCAGAATAATCCCTTGACCAAGAGGGTTGTTTCGTTGAGCAAAATTTCTGGTGCAATATATATAGATTTATATAAATTATCTCTTTAAAACTATTTTAAGTTAGATATTGTACATTTATGAATATTTTAACGCGTTCACTGTAAGTCGAGTGTTTCTGTTGCGTTTTCAACCCTTACGTTCGACATGTATCGATTTCGAGACTGTGAACGTTTAGTGTGCAAAAATACATGCCTACACATAAGTACAATTTATATAATAATGTTTAAAAGATAAGACGAATGCTTATTCAAATTCTGTTTTTCTAATTTGATTATCTGCAGTCAACTCGTATGTGTATCCATACACAGTGAGCAGTAAATCGTGGCACAAATAGCAGTGGCAATGTTTTGTCGTACAAAGCTTTACCCCCTAGAAAAATTAGTTTGACAATTAATATAGAATATGGGAACACGTCAATCACTTTTTTGAATACATTGCGAGACCTTTAACGTTTAAAGGAAAAGACATTGTCTGAATATCGCATCCTTAGCCGTATTTCAACTAAACACTTGTGTTGTCTGGGCAGAAAAACAGTCTTAGCGGCAGTTTCTAGCGAAGGTCGTCACGCGAAGTGTCTATAAGATGTACGCCTGGTCTATTGATTTCCAAAGTCATTTTTCTGAGAAACGGAGTCTCGTGCTGTAAAACATTATTCCACTGTTTCGTCTTACATTCACTTATGGAATCTCCATTGCAGTGTTCGTATTATTCATTACGTTCCATTCTTGAGATTTTTGACATTTTAATTATCTATTTCAAGTCTACGTTTAAAATTTTCGTAAGAGAATTCATTTTTCATCGATCATCGTTGAGAAGATTGAAAAAATCGATGCTTTTAGGTTTCGAAAAAAGAAAACGAGATAAAGATCAGTGGATTTCATTGATCCAAGCATTTCATTAACCCAACGATAAGTTTATTATTATTCGACGAGAGAAAAAGCAAAGGACAACCAACAAATTGGAGGCGACCATTATATTCAGAGATCTAAAAGGCATCGCGTGCGTTTTGTAATGACGGCGTGATTAATAATGAAGCATTACCATGATATTTCCATTTGTTTCAAAGCTCTCCTGTGCATAGAAAAGGTCTGAAGCCCGTTCTTTCGCATGATTAAATCGCTCATCTAAATTCAATCTTTCGCTGACGATATTTCGCCCGTACGCCACCCCTAATGTACACCCCGACCCAAAGTGTCCAGACATTTCCATATTTTCAAACGATGTAATTTCATTATAAAATTGCATCGCATGCAGCGATCTGACTCTTCTTCGTTATCATAGCTAACGTGGCTGGTTGCCAATTTTTCATTTAATTGATTCACACTTTTCAATAACGCAGGTTCGCGCAAAATCGAGATGGCGTCTGGATATTTGTACTATGTGCATCGCGAACATAATTTATCTTTCAATAATATCGAGAACCCTCGCGAAGTGGATCGATCGTCGTTTTTCCTCCGGCGAAGTTCGATTTAATTGAGTTTCGAAACTTCCCTCAGCGGCACTCGGTAATGTTTGAAGTTGAAAAATCAATTGGAACATGTTGCATATTCGAAACGTTACGTTCCTTTATTCGAGTGAACACGTTCCATATCCGCGTAGATATTAATTTCCGTGCACGGTTCGAAACTCGAATACTTCCTAATTTTTAATAGAGGATAATTAGAACCGACGAAACACGCGGGCGAATGCTCTAACAGGGATCAAACGGAAACGTGATAGCTTCATTCTACGATTTAACGATAATACAGAGTTTGTAACGATTTTGCAAACAAAGCTTCGCTGACATATTAACTATTAAATATTCATTAACTTTGCGAGAGTTACTAAATTTCTTGTCAGCAGCGCACTAGTGAATTTTTTCGATAACCACTTCCATTCTAATTTATTATACGTTAAAACTGAAAGTAATTAAAAATTTAATATTAGTTTGTAATTAGCTGGAAAATTTGCCTACGTTTTCAGAGATAAAGTCGAGTTACGAGCGTGTTCGCGTTTTTCGTCTAATTAATAATATACGCTCATCGGGTACTTCAATCATGATTAAGATATAATTGTTATTTACGCGGTTATGTATCGAGGTTTTTCATGTGTAATGGTGATCAAAATACACCCGCAGAAGCATCTGCTTGTTGTAAAAAGCGACTAAAAGGGTTAACCAAAGTGTGGTATGAAATACTTTGGGTAAACAAAAATAATAAGAAAGAGAAGCAGTAATATTATGACTGTTTTCGATTCACAGAATAGGAGCAGCTAGCTACAGAAAACGCAATCTTCTATTATCAATCTAGAAGAAAAGCTAAAACCTTCTACTATCTTAGAATAATCAAACTTTTTACTATTATTACTACTTTAAAATCATCGCATAGTATATAATTTAATTTCGTCATCTACAGCTATCGTTAATAGAAACAGAAGTTTCAAAATTTCGTTTCATTTCTTATCTGCTCCAATTCCAACCGAACAGACGATACAGATTTAATTCAACACCACATTCGAAGTTAGCGTCGAGAACTCTCCAAGCCTCGAGACGTCTAAAGAATCATCATAGAAACAGTAAACTCCGTCTATACAACGTACACACGCGACACCGACCCACCTATACGCGAAACGCTACCAAATCATCATTTAAAAAAAGTTCATCCCCGATCCGCAGCGACTCCGTCGACCTTTTCTCAGCATGCACCATGTGCGCCCATCGACGAGTTACGAGAGGTCGATACGAACCAATTTCCTTTTCACCGTTCCAGCTAACACGCTCTTAGAACCTCCCATCCCTCTGCCAGCGCTCCCTGAAGGCTGGACGATAACCCCAGCATGGAACATTAGGGTTAAGAGTGGCGAAAATTCACGTACCTGTTCGAGCCGCGACACGCGATGCTGCTGTAGAAGGGAGCCAATCACAGGTACGCCAGTCTTCGTTCTGATCGATCATCGATCCCTCGATGGCTTGATCGTCACCCTCGATGAAACTTCGTCGAGCATCGCACAAGAACCGTGTGTTCACATCACTCGAATGTAATTACCGTTTCGACGACACTCTCCAAGAACTGAGACAACAACTGCTCTCGTAGGGCTTAAACAGAACAGGTGCGTCGACCTCTGTCCGTCTCGCGTCCCTTCCGTCACTCTTTCCTCGCCTCGCACTCGCGACAGGACCAAGAACGAGGCGAACTCCGCGTGTCCTCCACCAGCTCCCTCGTCGATATTTGAACAAGAAGGTAAACGAAAGGAGAGAACGGCGCAATCTTTTCTTATTGTTACTCGAGCTTTCCTCCTTGGCTACCCCAAAGTCGACTCTCTCTCCGTGTTTACCAGTTGTTCGCGTCACGCTCCCGGCCGACAGACGCAAACATTTCCTCGAGATAAGAAGGTTGACGTTACACAGAACCACGGTGTTTATCTACCGTGTTACCTCGCAATTCACATTGTCCCGACGCGATCCTCGCTCAATTAACACTTCGAACGGTCTACTTCACTCTGTCCGACAATCTCGCGATATTTATCGTCCCGCCGCTCGATCATTCGAATCGATACAGTCTTCGATTACGCAATCGTTAGATCGACACTTGTCACTGAACTCTCGTTCCCTCTCCCTCTAGATCGATGATTGGCGACAGTCCCACGACGATCGCGCCGCTGGTGGGGAGGAAAGTGTACGCGCTACGAGTTCGTACGGTCGTGTCTGGCTCGAGCTTCGTCCTGTTGCTTCGCCTCCTCTGTGCAGCTCGCCGGAAGGGCGATGTAGAGGGGGGAACGGATGTACTCGCGAGCTTGCGGAGCGCCGCGGCACCGACAAGCCGGTTGGACGTTCGTCGTACGACTAGACCGGGTTCTTACCGTTGACCTGGACCCGCCTTGCGGCGCTTGCGCCGAGCCGCCAAATTACTGCCCTATCCGGAAAACCGTGCGATGCATGACGCAGCGCGTCGTAACGCCCAACGCGGTGCTCTTCCTTCGTCCGCGTGCGTCCCGTTCGCGTTCGTCTGGACGCATTTTTCGCGCCACAACAACAACTGCCGCCGTAAATTCCGGGCGAACTTTTTCGCGACCGCGACGATCGCGATCCGTTCGAGTGAAGATCGCGGATCGAAGTGACGCGGACGCGGTGGGAAGGCGCGGACGACGGCGCGCGAGTAAACGTTCCTCTGTTTCCGGTGGAACTTTCCGCGGTTCGTGTTTCACGCGCAAATTTATTGAACTCGGTTTACAGGCCTGTGCTCGACTTTGGTGCTCGCTTCGTGTGCGATTGTGAACGCTGTTTGGAGAAACGGACGCTGCAGCGGTTGTGCGCTCAAGAAACTCGATGCTGGATAAAGAGGTTAGTGGCTGTAGGAATGTTCGTTTGAAAATGGCGGTGCGGTTTGGTCGCTCGCACGCTACGAATTTGAGTTTCGTTATAGTCGTGGAATTAATGTTGGTTTGGGAATTGTCTTTTTGATTATTCGTGTTTTGTTTTAAGTATTTCTGATACGTTATTAAGGATTCTTTGTGCGATAATGAACCGCGAAATTTGAATAATTTAAGAGCATCATCTTAATTTCTGTATTGTTGAAATTGGATGAGATAAATGTTATGGTACGCACTGTACAAGGCAGCAATTAGGAAAGGTACTCGTTAATTTCATGTCGAACGAAAGCAATGCTCGTCGCGGGAATTGTTTTCTTTGTACATAAATACAGAGCTTTCGAGCGTTTCGCATCGATCGCGCGCTTTTCTGACGTGCGGTTGACGGCCCCTTCGTGTTTTTACAACGGAAGTGAATTTTCGGGATAATAACATAAGAGAGTAGGAGAGAGAGAAGATAATGGACTCGAGGGAGCCAGCGGTCAACCTGATAAAGGAATACTTTGACGAAAAAGGGAAAAAATTTGGTAACACAGAGCTCGGAGATTATGTTACTCCGACCTAATTCCCCTTTCTGTGTAAATAACAGAGAATTTCGCCAATAATACTCTCTGTGTTTCACGTAAAAATTCGCGACGTGCTTTCCTTATCCACCGATCGACATTGATTTTCTTACTCTCAGCTGTAAAAGGGAATAATAATATAAGAAAATACCAAATGTTAATGCACAGATTACAATGAGAGGTATAGAAAGCAAAATTATATAAATTCTCTCGATTTTAATCACAAGATGACGGTCCCATTCTCGTTGAAATGAATTTCTTTAAAACGGAATATTATTTTTCCAGCTCTACAATTATTTGAGGAGCACACGTTTTTCTAGAACAATACTTTCATACATCCGCCGCATGAATTTCCGAGCTCTGATTTTCCTGCAGCGCGTACAAAGCACAAGAATCTAATTAACGTTGCACTGGAAACCAAAAGTGGTATCGAATTAAATTTGTTCCGTACGTATTGTCGGACGATTTACATTTAGAGGAGAACACGATTAAAAAGTGATATTGAAAAAACGCAGAGGAAGTACCCGTGCGTGTTCCATAAAACTTATAACCAGCTCTAGCTTTCCGTACCCGAGGTCCAACACGATAATGCTTTCGAGTAAACGCCTGGGGCGGAAAATAGTGTCATTCCGTGGCAGTTGCCGAAGAAAAATTTAAGAAAATCACAAGGACAACAGTTTGAATCCTGAACACATTCCATTATATCGATAATAAAAATATCTTTCGCATACACTGACGTATACACTAATTTCAACTACAAAAGAAGAGAGACGAGTTCATTTATAACATTTTAATTTTCGAAATGCAAGTAATGTTATAGTATATAGCGATTTTATTTTACGAAACAATGCGACAAATAGATTTATGACACGAAGCGACCTACAAAGCTTTCCCTCGAGTGTAAATGATGCTTTGAGACTATCAGTGAATATCAGGTGGAGGTAATGGAAAAGATATTTAATGCGAGAAACTTGCGCTCAGGAACGGATTCCCCTAACTCAACGAATCGTGACCGGACTTATCGAGGGTTCGTTTCGGTTCTCGTAATTTTTAGACAAGTTCGATCCCTTGCCGCCTGCAAACCGCACACGTGAGGGATGGCACGAATTTGTACAAGTGGTAAAATGCAAATATCTGATCGACGTTGACAAATTTTCGATCGCTACCATCTATTTGTTTAACGTTACACGTGTTCCTGGAAACGTGAGAGAAGTTTTCAGTTTCGTTGATGCCATAAAATTCGTATCGCCTATATTTTATAAAAGCTGCACGTAAAGCTAGATTAAACAACAATCGCCAAACAAAATTCGCCAATCAATTTTTTCATAGCAACAAAATTATTTGAGAAGAAAAAATGTATCGCTTTGAGGTTTTGTAATTTGAAGAATTTGAAAACGTTACCGTTCAATCGCGTATATTTAAACTCAACTTTGAAACGCGCACGGATTGCATTCCCGAACATTTTCGTTTACCTGAAGCAAACGCGAACTTTCAAGAACTCGTTTCTGCTAAATATTTTCCATGAAATATAAAATTTTACTTTAAAATCTCCGTACACGTACCACAGGTAGTATCATTTTTATAACAACCGAAATTTGATCTTATATTCATAATAAAACCTCTCTCCTATCCATCAGCAGGGTAACATCAAAAATAGACGCGTACACGAATAACATTTTAACGTCATTACAACCGCGAGATAAACTGTAACGAGAGAAGACAAAATTCCGGATATCATGCGTTTACGCTTAAACTAGTTTCAGCCGGTAGTAAATAAAAAAAAATACGCGACGCTGTTACTTCTCCTGGAGAAAAAGCCATTCCTTTGCGCCCTTCTCGCGTCGGTTATGACAGGCGGGTCCGTCCGGAAATCAGGCTTCAAATTGCCGGCAACAAATTCGAGCGCCTCGTGGCGTACGCGAGAGGATGGCCGCGACGGGCTAGCTTTTCTGGAAACGCTCGCAATTTAAACGAATAGCCCGAGGCACGACCCAAGTAATTTCAGCGTGAAAGTAATTCAAGAGAGAGGGTCCGACGCTGTTACGTTTGAAAGAACGTCGGCTCGCGAGCCGTGTCGAAAGCTTTCGGGAATCTCATAAGACGCGTCGGGGGTAGTTCTCGGGGCTGGTAAGTGGCCCACACTGTGCCGCGAAGCTTCCGACAGATTGCTTCGAGCACAATTAAACACGTGGCAGAGCTGGCTGTGCGATGGTTAACGCGTTTGTAGTCGCGTCTACGGGTCTCGTTGGTGGTAGTTTTTATTGTATGAGGAATTTGATCGAAGAGGAGTAAGAGAAGGGTAGTTTTTTTTCCTTATTCTATACAAGATGACAGAGGAGGACGATGGACTGTGTTAAAGTGTAGATATTTGCGACTTGTTAATTAGTTAATAATGTGTTTGAATCCACATAGTCTTCTGTAATGATTTCTCAAATTTATTTACGGAATTACATTCATTGCTGTGAAATGCAAAATTTCACACACAATTTCTAGTCCTCTTCAAAATATCAGGCAAATGTTTTCCCTTAATTGTAAGAAAAATTTTAGTCTTCTATAATGATTTTTCAGATTTATTCACGTAGTTACATTCATTGCTGTGAAATGCAAAATTTCACGCACAGTCTGTAATGCTTTTCGAAATATTAGGCAACTGTTTTCTCTTAATTTTAAGAAGAATTTTAGCCTTCTACAATGATTTTTCAGATTTATTCACGAAGTTACATTCATTGCAGTGAAATACAAAATTTCAGGCACAGTCTGTAGTGCTTTTCGAAATATCAAACAAATGTTTTCCCACAATTTTAAGAACCCCCCTCACTTCTCGATAAACCATATTATTATCTTTTAAACTGAGCCACTCAGAATTAATCAATGAACATTACATTATCAAACTGTATACGATGAAATACAATAATATAATATATTTTCAAGCATGCCTTGCAAAAGATTCGATCAAACATCAACATTTCGCAACGATCTTTCGATCACATTTACCGTAACACAAGGACAAGCATCAGTTACAATTCATAGCCTGCGCACAAGGTATTGAAACTGAACCAGCGTTAACACCCTCGTGCATCATACGAAATCAAACGAAGACGTGAAGGGGTGAATGCAACGAGCAGCCATACCTTATCGACAGCCTCCTTTTCGAATCGAATCGGTGGCAATTTTTCGGCTCGATTTAGCTGGAATTCTCAGCAACAAGTGTTGGTTACTGTGCGAGTAACTGGCCGCGTGGGCCGCGACTATTATTCGCGAATCAGTTTTTCTCCCTTCGCCGTCCGCTCTGTCGTCCCACTGTGGTCTCCATAGTCTCTGATTGTGCCAGTTGAATCCGGCTATCATTGCGAGGCAGGAGTCCACCGTGAGGCACCGCGTGCACGATCGTTAATCCGATCTCGGCTGCGCGACCCGTGCACACGCGTTTCGCCGAGCACAGAGTGCACTCTGCCCTATACAGCGCACGCTAATAATGTCAGATGCAACGGGACGCTCCCGTGAAGTGCATCGATATGCCGGCGGCAGTGACGCATCGACGTAAAGTTCCCCAGGATGTATGGAGCACAATTCAGAGGTGAAGTCGATGGATCCGTCGAATCAGTGACTCCTTGTCGCTCGACGAACGCCAACGCGAAGACGTCTAGTGCCTCGCAGAAAAATGAGAATCGATTGGGGGGCTTTGGAGGTTTGAACGACCTCTGGGAGAATAGCGCGAGGCATAAATCCGATCGGTTTTTCTATGGTCTATGAAAATGTGGGATGCGTGTAAATAGGTATATTCTCGATGGAGCTGTTTATTGTACTAGATATGGATACGGAGATATTTCTCAGTTAGAACAGCTACGGTTCATTGAAATTTAAGAACTGTTTCGAACGCAAGCTGAAACATTTCGAATGATTCGCTTGTGACGCAAGTTCCAGCGCTATTGAATTATAAAAAGGGAAGAACAGGAGGAAGCTGGTTAATTTGAGGGCGATATTTCGTAGCAGAGGAACGCGCGTAACCTGGGTCCGTGTCAGCGCGCAAATTGTGCAATCGATAGTTAACAAATAGAATTAGAGAGTTAACGGAACCGCGCATTTGGAACAGCCGTAAATTTGCAGTCAGCGAGGCGGGGGTCACGAAATCCACGCCCGCCCCCGACGCCAGTGGATATCAGAGTTGTTAATTTGAACGTGGATGGGGTTCATGATAGATTGTGGAGGGCTGAGTCGAACCTTTCAAAGGGTGAAGCACGAACGACGTTACTCGGTGCTTCTTTTGTATCTCTCGCCTTTTATTTGAACCGTGAATTGATCTGAAATTTTTAGAACACCACTCTTCTCGTTACACTTGCTGAATTTGTACATCCCAGTACTTTTTCGTCGTAAATTTGTGTATATTTTGTATTTAAAATAATTGCTGAAGAACCTTTAGATGAAATATTTTTTTTTTTTTGCTATACATAGCGAGAAAGATGACAGTCTCGTGTGATATCAAATATAAAAAAATGATTCGCGTAAGTCGACGCATGGTACGATTAATACAAAAATATTTTTTCTTCTTGGTAAAAATGGAATCACGGACAATCTAATTTAAATGTCGATACCGTGTAATTCAATGAACTTTATGCTTCGAGTCCCTTCGACTCCGCTCAAAGTGAATGCTAATGCACGAAAATCCATGGTAAGCGCACCGAAACTATAATTTAACAAGGCGTTTCAGTAACATCACACGTACACCGAAATTCTGAGCTTCTAATGCCCGCCGTCCCAACAGAGTTAGGCACCTGCATAAAGCTACAGAATTATTGACGCGATATGTTAGCAATATTGTCACCGCAACTGTTGGCCCTTCGTTACACGAAACTTCTTTCTAAACTATTAAAAAGTTATATTCGTACGTGACAAAATTTTGTTACAAAAATCGCGTGAAACGAGTCAAAGCATTACACGTAACGTTTAGTATGATTCTTCTAATAAAAAGCTTGTCAAACCAGAGAACAAGGAAGATACAAAATGAGAGGAGAATTTCGCGTTCATTAAATCAGTGGCGTGTATCTTATTTATATTACAACGCGTCTCTCTAATTGAACTAATCCGACTTATCTCGAAACGGTAAGTTTATGCCGTTTACGGTGCTCGCACGCGCTCGAGTACGTTCTGATAATCATCTGAATGCACCCCAAAGTGCCTCGAACCTGGCCAAATTGCTGCATCGATGTTCTTGCCGCGAACGTCCCTTGTCTAATTATAATTTAATTTCCGAATACCACTGCAGTTTACATAAATGGATAACGCGTGTTGCATTTAATAACCGCCATGTAGAATGGGATTCGCTTAGCATAATTTCGATACCCTTATCGAGTGTCTCGTCAGTGAATGTTCCCGGCAGATGCTCTTTATTTCCATTTCGAATTCTTCGGTAGAAAGTAATGTTAAAATGATAAATATAGTACATAGAATCCTGCGATTTGATGAAGGGGGTATGGAAAACACCCCAAATCTTCCATATACAATAAATATTAATATTAAAATAATAATAAAAGAAATTTTTCACTGCATTGCATATTTTTGTATTTGGAAATATTTCTTTCATTAAGATACAGTAATATAAAATGATAAACATAGTACATAGAATCCTGCGATCTGATGAAGGAGGGATGGAAAACACCCCAAATCTCCAGTATACAATAAATATTAATATTAACCCTTTGCGCTCGAATGGCGACTCTCACTCGCCACGATGTTTCACATGGCGACTCGAGCAGCTGTATTTACGCTGAATTTCGTTATCTCCAGTTGATAGATGCGAAGTATTGGTTCGTGGATAGGTTCCTTAGGCTGTTTATATTTTCCGTTGGAAAGTGACATTGTGACGTCAAATTCTTCTACGACTGTAGTCCTGAATACGATGTTTCTAGCGTTAGTACAGTTTCGACGATCGTAGCGAGCACACGTATCGCCAAATTTTGCACCACTCGTTTTAAAGTTTCAAGGCGAGTTTGATTTTCAATCAATCACGATTAAATTGGTGGCAGAGCGAGTGTAAACAGTAATGACGTGTCGAGTGTGAGAGATAGAAAAATTAGTGCGATAGACAGTGAATCCGGAAGTAGCAGCGGTGACCCCCAAAATCCTGGCAATTCAGAATACCTTGGTAAGTATTTTATACAATACCAAACACCACTACAGAACTTGAACTTCGATAATTATCTATTTCAAAATGTAAACATAGATAATATATCAAAATATAACACTTTCGTATGTTAATTCTTGTATAAATTAATTTACGTGCGAAATTGTCTCGAGTTGCAGGACCGCCTGACCAAAAAAGTCGTCGAGCGCAAAGGGTTAAAATAATAGTAAAAGAAATTTTTCACTGCATTGCATATTCTTGAATTTGGAAACATTTCTTTCATTAAGACAAAGTAATATAAAATGATAAACATAGTACATAGAATCCTGCGATCTGATGAAGGAGGGATGGAACACACCCCAAATCTTCAGTGTACAATAAATATTAGTATTTAAATAATAATAGAAGAAATTTTTCACTGCATTGCATATGTTTGTGTTTGGAAATATTTCTTTCGTTAAGACAAAGTAATATAACATTCGATTAAACATAGTCTTAGTTTAAAAATGTATAATTATTATAATCGTAAATGGAAGGAACTTCGCGTTTATACCTTTTTATGACACTCAGAGTAACTATTAATCGGAAAACAAAGAGTTATCGACGAGCCTACGTATGCACAGGGTTGAAACTACATCAACTACCCCTGAAGGATACACACGCGGTTCGCGGACGTATTACTAGCATTTGTACAGGCTGAATTCACTTTGTATTGTACTTCGAAGCGTATGGATGCATCGATCCTCCAGCGACCATCGGAAAACGAACATTTCTGAACACGGATCCTACAGCTGGTGTCGTTCGCACACGAATTTCAAGAAATTCCCCTCGTCCTGGCAGAATCGAAATTACGAATCGCGCGACACGTTCGTTCCTCGCACAATAATTATGAGGACGTTAATTGACAACTCGAGTATCCAATATTTCACATTAATCCGTTGGAACTGTCGCCATATTTTTCTACGAGATTAATTTATACCGTTGGGAATTTCACTTGAAAATTCGATGTGTGCGCAACGCCCGTGACAGTGAAGTTTTAATGGATTTATTACGTATCGGTAACGGACGCGCACGGTTCTTGCTTTTAATTTTTGACGTTATCATTAACGCGCGTGACTCTCTTCGTGATTATCAAATATTTATACGTTTGATTTTGAATAGGGATTTTTCAGTAATTTGAAATGTTTCATCCTCGCGGAATGGATTTATGCGAAATATCTCTACGCTGACGCCATTACCGTGACGCCATTTTCCGTGTTCTAACGTAAATTCCAATCTCCTTCGTCCAACTCCATTGCATTTATACCTTTCATCGGGTTCGAATCGTTCAAAATTATTGAATGCCCGCTCGAATGGATCGCGGCGGAAATATCGTTGGAAGTGCATATCGTTAATTGAATTTAATAATAGAATAGCGTCTGAAAAATACGGGACACGGGATTAATCCCGGGTATTTTTATTAAATGGGTTAGACCATTGGGCACGATGGACTCCCTCGCCAAGAGGGGGTGGTCGTCCAGGCACGCTGGATCGGCTTTTACGTGGGCGGACAATTTCCATCGAGTGATCTAAATTGTTGTTTATCGATCCACGGCACCTGATTCTTGCCATCGACATTAACTCAGATAGAATTTGAGGACTGCCTTTCCATTTAAATACGTGAATGTTTATTCTCACAGAAAACATGGAATTTTTATTGTTTCCCAAAGATTCTCGTGTTATACGTAACGAATGAAATTACAAAGCAATCCTTATTCAACAAAGGAGTTAGGTACTGTATAATTGAAAATAATGTACAAAGAATTCTGCTACTTTTACATCGAGATGAGAGAAATTGTTACAAAGCAGTAAAAGAGTACAAGGCAGTGCTACGATGAGGAAATTCTAGTCGTTGTTACTACAAATGTACACTTTTCAAGCATGTTCTACACGCAGTCAAAGCTCGAGACGCCCCTCAATTTTGTCACCCTTAATTTTCGTCTTGTTACCCAATAGAATCCTCGTTCCTTTCATCGAATTTACATTAAAATCAGTATTAATTCAAAATTGTAGAAAAGTGCGTATACAGATAGAAAATTGAGAATAATTTCAAATTCTTTAATTTGTATCGTCAATCGTGTATATCCACAGTTTGCTTCGTCTCGATAGGAAAAGCTGAGGCCTGAATTTGTTCTACACAGAACGGATACCTGCGTCGATTCGTAATGCCGCGGATCAGCGAGCAAGAAAGCAATTTCTCTCTAGTTAGCTACATCCACGAAAAATCCATTGGCCAGCCATGCGTAACAATAAGTACAAATATACGATTCGCTGGGGAGACGTTGGAATTGGTACACTTGTGCTATTCCACTATACCAATCTGGTGCAGTTTTAACGTCAGTATTTCTTCTGATACATTAGTTATATAGTTCGAGCTGTTAAAATGAATAATTAAAATGGTAAAGTTGAAAATCTTTTGAAAAAGGGCTGAAGAAAGTTTTCGAACATATCGATACTCGTGTCAACTAAAAATATAATAATAACAGTATCTATATCTACATATAGGGGATAAATATTTCTTCTGAGATATTAGTTACACAACTCGAGCTGATAAAATGAATAATTGAAATGGTAAAGTTGAAAATCTTCTGAAAATAGTTTTCAAACATATTGAGACGTGTGTCAACTAAAAATATAATAATAACAATACCTATATCTACATACAGGCGATAAATATTTCTTCTGATATGTTAGTTATATAATACGAGCTGGTAAAATGAATAATTGAAATGGTAAAGTTGAAAAACTTCTGAAAAAAGGGCTGAAGAAAGTTCTCGAACATATTGAGACGCGTGTAGAAATGCATATAGAAACCTTTAGCAGTGGCACAACTCGAAGCATAAATTTCCGTCGATGCGTTGCCCCGTTCCAATGTTTTGCTGGAAGTTAGATCTGCGCCGGTGTTGAAACCGCAACTCTTGCATTCGTCCTTAGAGCGGTAAAACTTTGTCCATCATTCATTTCCCTGTCCCGTCTCGCGCATCCCTTCGTATAGTTTCCTCGTCCGATAGAGGCTCGTATATCATTGATTCGTATTCGCAAAAATTTTACCAAGCGGCTAACCGCGTAACCACCATGAATTTATCGTCTTCAAATTCTCCACGTGGAAGGATCGCAATGTGAAACGTGTCAAAAATCAACGAACGTCCTAGCTGTTAGTAGCATCAAGGAAAATATTGCATCAGAGGCTCGCAAACGTTTCATTCGTCGAATTGAGACGGACTTGGGATCGATTAAGGATGTGGCTAATTTAAAATCGCGGAACGACGAAGTCGTGTCATATATTAATCTATATCTCGGTTGATTCCAATCCTGAGAGAACGTCTAATTCCCGTCAAGACGGCATTTACTTAGTTACCACTTGTCGCACGGTCCCTGTATTCACGGAAACTTGAATTTACAGTAACTCTGTAACGAACTCAACGGCAGAAACAATTACACGAGGTACACGGTATCCGCGCGGAGTGATCCAGGGAATTTGACGCGTTACACGCAGTCATAGTAGTCTTGTTACCAAGCGTAATTGGCTTACGACCCAGAAATACTTAACGGAAATGTACGGCAGCGCGCCACGGTGCGCTGGACGCGGAATACTTTATTGATCGAAAGAAACGTTTCATGGTGGAAATCGGGATTTACACCGTTGACGGTCACCTGTCCATGTAAATCCGACGTTCGCAGGCTTTTACTCGTGTCCAGTGATCGTTCGTTGCTCGTCACAATGCGCGTTCATTTTGTTACGCGTACATCAGCATTCTGTGCGGTTCAGAGACGTCAAATTTAATAGTAAAATTAATTTGATCAACATTCATAACCGTTGTGCTTCTAATATTAATTTTTCTATCGCTTAGAAATTCTTTGATTCCCTTTTTTAAAGCGAACGCATTTTGCGTCTGTAAGATTGGAAGTTTTATTTTACTGTTATTACATTATGGATTGCAGTAGCGTTCTTTTCTCTAAACTGGAGCTTTTGAACATTCTTGATGCTTTTCTCTGGATTTCCATGCATTCTTTTGATTTTCTAGACACTCACATAACACCAACCATAGAATTACACCTTAGGTTTCCACATGCACCCAGTCGCATGCATTAAAATCATTCACAATCTACACATCTGCTACAAATTTCTACCAGTTTATGCATTTCAGATACAATATGTTACCATAGGATTTAACGTTTCAACAGTTAAAATTCGCGGTTTCTGCTTTAGTTCGTCCTCCACTAACAGCGTCATCGTTAAATTCGCATTAATACGAACGTCATCGCGATAATAAATCGAGAATCATCTGATTGTAACTTTGTGCCAACGTTGCTTCCATCTGTGCTTGTGCTATTTAGAAGAAGAATGCTTTATACCATTTATTAAGAAAAATATACGGGGAACGTTCCCTTTCGATTATTTGCGGTATTCCTACTTTATGGTCCCTCCTCGAGGATAGACGTCTATTAGAAAATGTAGCCGTTGCATTAAAGTAATGAGGCCAGATTAAAGTAAGGATAGCCAGTATTAAAGTAACTTCGTGGAATGCCAAGAAAAGTAGATTAACGTTTTATGGGAGCCGTATAACTAAAAGTCATCGGTTATGCCAGACTATATTATTAATTACCGTCGTTTTTCCCAGTTGAATACCACGGAGGCAAGTTAGAATCGAAAAACATCGAAGTTGTAGCTATTTATTATTCTTCTTTTTATAAAAAAATTTAAATATCTATATACAAATTCTTCTCATTTTTATAAAGTGTCTCTGATTCTATTGTAACAGTATGTGACTATAGAATGTGATGCTACTATCGTGAACGTGATTTAAAAATGTTTGACGAACGCGAGATTGAATTTTCGTCATTTCCACGGCGGAAGATTTATCGATCGCCTTGTTTTCTTCGAACTTTGCCACGAACGATCTTGATAAAATAGCAATCGAGGGGCGGAACGCGGGATGCTCGCTCGAGGAGGGTGGAAGGATACAAGTCCCTGCCGCCTAGGAGACACGCATAAAATTTAATTAACGAACGACACGATGGTACAGCGTGCAACGACAAGTTCAATCTGTATAATCACGAAATTCTAATCCTCGTGACAGCACTGAGCGAAGCAGAAACTGAACTTTGCACGTTCGAGCTGGTAACGAAAATTGACAGAGTGTGAGCGACAAGCCATTGTCGCGGCAACGCCGTTGACGCACGATCGACCGTTTATCGATCAAAATATTTCGATAGTCGCCAAGATACTACGTTTCTACTCGATAAAACGACTGATCGTAATTCCATTTCTCTGCGCCTTCTCTCTTCTGCTTCGTTCAGGCATCGCGAGCGATTTATAAAAGCGTAACGTGTATATGAAACGATCGTCGCGATGTTTACCGTTTGGGTTTTGCCTCGAACGCGTTATACTTGAAAATAATTGCTCGACTGCAGTACATTTTACTAAAAATTCGATATCAATTCGTCGCGTATTTTGTTCCATGCGCTTTCAGCTTGGAACGATATCGAGGATTCTCCGATGATATTTTTGGTTTTCTGATTTCCGTTTTGTTTCTGCTCGCATTCGTCCCCTGTATTGGTTATTAGCGACGTAAACGGAAGAAAACATTCTCTCTAAATATAAATTAAGCATCTCTTAAAGCATCTCTAACCCAAATAAAAATTCCAAGAAAATATTCTGCGATTTGGTGAAATTTCTGGAGCTCGAAATTTGGTTGAAATCGATGGAAATATATCAGTTAAGAAACACAGATGTCTCATACGTGGCAATCGAATACGTTCTTCTTCATTTTTAATTTTTTTTATTTTTTGGAACCTAATCCAGCTTCGTTGAACAGTAGAAACGCTCGGAGAGATTGCAAATTATACTGCCTGACCGTTCTGGGTCAGTAGTTTTAGTCGAGGCGATAAAACATGTCGGGGTTCCAGGTACAAGACAGAATCCAACTTCTTTCGTTCGCGAGGGAGCTCGAGAGAGGATTTAATTTTTTGATTCGACGAGGAAACCGCGGTGTGTGCGCGCCAGTTCTCTTCCAGTCCCCGTAGAAAAGGAGCTTCGATTTCCTACAGTCAATAAAACGAGCTAATGCGATTTTCTTTCGTTTTCACCGGTAATCTATCGCCAGGAAATCTCAAGACGGCATCTCGGCTGCTCTGATTGGCAAACATGAACTATTCGAGAAATTATCTGGTTAAATTGTTGCAAAAAAAAAAATTATTATAAAAATGATCACGACTAATTTCGATGAAGAATAATTCATGCACTGTTCCTGTGAAGCGATATTATCATAGTCATTTTATTATTATTTAAAATTTGGTGGTATTTTTAGTTGAAACGGGATGTGAATGGATTTCTAAAAATATCAGCTAACCGTAAGATTCATTCGTGCATCAGATTCGGTCTGATTAAAGCGGAGGCAATTTTTCCTGATCGCCCACGTCAATCTACCCGCCCACGCAAACTCTAAAGTCTCGAGACTGACTACTTGCAGGTTCCCCAGGAATTTATTTCGAGACGATCGAGTTAGGTTTGTAATTAGGGCGAACGCAGTGTCGCGCGATTATCTGATCCATTTTTTATTCAACGCACGCTGAACTCGACGATTTTTCAATATCCAAGATCTCAGATCATTTAATCGATCGCAGATCCAAGATCTCAGATCATTTAATCGATCTTCTTCGCAGTTTTCGTTTATGATACGATCGAATGTCCTTGGTTGCAGAAATTTAGAGATCCAATCGTGCATAAACTGTCGTCACGAATCTTCACCAACTTCTTCTTCGCAGTTTTCGTTTACGATGGATCGAATGCCTTTGGTTGCAGAAATTTCGAGATCCAAACGTGCATACACTGTCGTCGCGAACTTTCATCAACTCGCGACAAGTGAATTAATTGTAATTCGATTTCTTTCTTAATTACCCTCGAAATTCAAATTTATCTGCGTAACGAGCTTCGTCAAGGAACACTGTGCTCCTCTTGCAAACCGTGGAATTCCGAGATGCCGCGCTGCTACATCCACTTTACGAAATTGCATGAATCTATAAACAGTTCTCCAACTTCTGCAAACTGGAAAGAAGGGGGATGGCGATGACCGCGGGTAGCGTCTGCAGGATATGCAACGCGATTCTTGAACAAATGTCTGGACTATCGTATCATTTACACCGCGCAGCTTATCGATGGCTTTCGTTCGTTTAAAATATCTTTAGCCATGTTTCTATATTTTTTTCTGAGTCGTTCAATAAATCAGCATCACTTCGCGAATGTTCAAAACGTGGAAAAAATATTGAATTTTAAGTTCGCGTTGAGTTTTAAGCTCTAATTGTAATTTTTGCTCAAGTTTTGGTCAATCTTTTATTTTACTATGTACAGGATACCAAATTCGTAGATATAAAAATTGTCTGATAGCTTTTGTTATACCATGTCGAAATATATGTACTTGTCTTTTGTGTCGAAGACTTCATTACAGAGTAATGATTTGATAATGCTCTGCGTGCCTTGATATTGACATTTGGATAGCTCTGACGTGCCACGTTTTCAGTTGATTACAATATGAACAGCCATCAATAAAGATCAGTTTGAAGGGTTGATTGTAAAGCATTTCTATCGAACAATCCACGAGTTAATATAAAATAATTACACTTAGTTCAATAAGTAAACTCTTTTCTCCTTGAATTTCGAAAGATCTAAGACAGAACAATTTACGAACTTACATAAGATGCCTTTTGTTATAGTAAAAAATGCTCGATGATCTCGAAATAAGTCTCGAAACGTGGATTTTTCAAAATCGTACCAAAACGATCAACCAATCAGTTTCTTCTTTGCAACACGTCTCTCCACTTCTCTGTTTCCGATTTCTCTCGCTCCCTTCTCTCTACCTGTTCGCAACGGTTGCATAAATTTCCAGGTTTAACTGGGATCCATTTTTCGAGCGGCGGACAATCAAATCACGGTGGCAATTAGCGAAGTGAAGCTGACGGTGGCTGCGGGGGGGTATTCGTGTAAACGTGTAATCGCGCGATTCAATTTCAGTTTTAAATCGACGGATTTATTACACAATGGCCGTGCACGCAAGTAAATTCAATACACGCCCGCAGGCGATTTGTTCCGCTTGGTAACGAAGGAACAAGCCGCGCGTACGCGAACGGGCCGTTTAATCTTTCAAATCATACCAATTCATTGGTATTTATTTAAGAATGTCTAAGTGCGCGGGATTGCGTGGGTGAAATTCATTTTCAATCCTGTTTTCTTCCATACACGTACTCTTATAGCAGTTTAAATGAAAAAAGAAAAATAACGAAGTATTCTTATTATTAGCATAGGCTAATTGTTTAACATCTGCATTCCCACATGCACGAGTAATTTTCTAATTGAATGATAAAAGTAAGAGATATAATGAAATATAAAAGATTCAACTCAAACGGACAGAATTTATTTTGAGTTCTTTAGTTTGGTGTCGCTGTCTTTAATTGTGGTCTTTCGTTATTGTAATTAGTAGACACAAAAATATATAAAAGTACAAAAAGTTTCTCATATATAGTCAACCCTTTGCTATTATAAATGTTTGACTTTCACATGCTCAAGCTTTTTTTGATTTTATAGCATTATTCTTTATCCATTAACCACCCTTAGAGTTTAAATTTGTATTGTTAATACGAACGATTAATTGTGATTGATAAATTGATTGTCAATGGCTTGAATCGTTCATCGTTTTGATATGAATAGTTAAAACAATTTATGCTACTGCATACTGCAAATCGTATAACAAACATTTCCAACATATAAATTGATGAGAGAATATACCATGGAATAATGAGAATTGCAAATAGAAATATAAAATGTAATAATAAATGTTACAGTACGTTGGAAAAATGAAAATGGCGACTGACTAGAAAAATAAAATAAAAATTGAGAAAAACTGATGTACGTTGATCAGAAAATAGAACAACAGCGAAATCAATTGTTCTCGTGAAACATTCCATTTTACAAGTTCAATTGTTCAAGTTACGATTTAATTTACTTGTGTGCATTATCTGTCTTCTGACGTGATTGAAAATCATCAGGGTTTGCTGTCTTTCTTTACATCGGTGCAGCTTTCGTTGCAGCCATACTGCCAATATTTTCCAATTGCAACCAAGTTCGATTGTAATCGAATTTAAAATACAAACAGTAAAAGTAACAGTACTTCCATCGTTCTCGATTTAATAACGTGTGCGAATGTCATTTTGACATTATATTCCATCGAGACAAATTCTGATCCTTCTTGTCGCAGATTAAAATTAATTCTGCAGCTTTTAATCGATACAAATGAAGTTACCTTCCTCTGCTTTCGCCTCATTCCAATCAACTTGCTAGAATATACGTTTGAGGTTTGTATTCTATGTAAACTTACGCGTTGAAAATCATTTCGGTAGTTATTCGATGCCCATTGGTCTAGAAATTTGCTTCCAATAATATACGCAAATACAGCTCGATTACGCGCAGAGATTAAATCTGCTCGAGCTCAAAGGAAAATTACGCGATTTCATTCTGTTTCGTTCATGCAGCTACATCAGACGATTCAGAAGTATGCAAACACGTGGGTGGATCTTTGTGTTGCAACCACATTGAATTATCATAAAATTAGTAATTGCACGTACAAGAGATTTAAAAGGCGTGACGGATATTCATCGTGAAAAATTGAAAATAATACAAGAATTGCAAGTCATTTAATTTTACATTTAACACTTTGACGCAAATGATGGCTATAGCTGTCGTTCATATTTTAATCAATAAAAAAGGAACAGCGTTAGTACGAACTGTAATTAATTATATTATATTAACATACACTTGTTGATTATTGAGTAACACATCTAGAAAAAAAGTGATAGCATGCCAGACAGTGTAACCGTCGAAAGTTTTTTGGGAAAAACTATGGTCAAATATGATAATTTTCACTTCGAAACGTGCAACTTACACCCGATTTCATCTGGCAGTCATAAACAATCGAAAGAAAAGTGTTTCCGAGGGCGATCGTGATGTCAAAAATGTGCGTCAACGTGTTAATTTAACGTCAATTGCAAAAATATCGCTATTGGATATCACAAGTTCTTCTAACTCTCAACGAGAATCGCTCGAATCTCATTTCTATACTTTAAGGTTGCAATATATGTAAAAATCATCCCTTCTCAATGTTCCACGTACAAATTCAAGTCATAGTCCAAGTACAGAAGCAAATTTTCGAATCGCACGTTCGTTCTCGTGTCGTCGAAAAAATATTGCAAAAATCAGTCGAGGGTCGAAGAAAATCGTCGAGGGTGGAAAGAAAATCCATCGATCGCTCGCGATAAACGGGCGTCGTTCTCGCGATAGCGTTTGCTGGCCAAGTAATTGTTCGACGCGACCAGGAAATCGCTTTACTGGTGTGTTGTACTTCGCCACGGTAAATCGAGGAAACCACTTCAGATTGCTGGGCTCGATTCGCGTTTTTCTCGAGGCGTTCGTCTAGGAAAGCCGATGCTTTAATACCCGCCACTGCACTCCCGTCCCACCTGGAATTCATTTTTCGCCAAGGCGATTGAATCACCGGTATAATTAGCGGGCTACAACTTCGAACGTCCTCTTACTTCGTGTCTCGCCGCCATTTTTTTCTCTGTCGAGAATTTCGTTCCATTAAACGCACGTTTATTAACAGTAATAGCAAGAATGTTAAATAGATATTGCGTACTTTCGAAGGAAAAGGTATATTTGGAATCTATTTAATTAATTCATGAAAAATAAATTTTAAAAATAATTAAGCAATCTATATAATGGTATACGAATTTTAATAGAAACGCTACTCTATTAAATGAAAAAATATATTTATTTCTTTAATTATACTCCACACTTCTATAATATAATAATTGCATTTCCTCAGTTTGTACGTACGCAGACTTTATAATTCTTCATCTGCTTTCACAGAATATCGCAGTGTATCCCAAATTTGTCTCATCACAAATAAATTTGAGTTTCTAGTTATAATAAACAATAACGCAGATATGTTAGATAATCAGAATAAAGGTTTATTTCAATTCTTCCTGGCACACATATGAAAGAAACGTTTTGCAATTTTTAATAACAAAGCAGACAGTGTTTGATTATTTTCTACGTTGCCTTCGGAGTTTCCCGTAGAACGTTCAGCGATTATTCGCGGAGCACAGTTTAGGAACACTGTGTAATATCGTAATTACAAAATTGAATAGACACGCGCACACAAGTCGACTTTATCTGAGAAAGTAAAACGAGAGAGGGGCGAGTAGGTATTTAACAGATGCACGTGCACTTACACAATTCGTTTAATATTCCCTGTGTGCCTGTCCGCGGCATTAATTGCCGGCAATTTCGAGTTGACTCGAGCATTAACCCGTTCTAATTTACGAGAGCGTACTTTTCTACCTGGATAGCTCGAGCAAGATGGCAATTAATGAGCCGCGGTTACAAGGGACGATAGTAATTCATCGTCGTATCGAGGGTCGCGACATTTGCTACCCTTTTATCCGTCTATTCCTATATCTCTATATCTCTATACCCTATATCTCTATTCCTCACTTTTTCAAGCAACGAAAGTTCAACAATCGTGTTTCGTTGTCCCGTTTATTCTCTCACTTCTGATCGTGCAGCGAGAATCGCGAAACGAGCTTGCGTATTTTGACGTGGCGGAATTTCATTGCATTCTGTGGTTCAACCCTTTTAGAACTGAGTAGAACAAAAGTATTTATGTACTTATAGGTATTTAAATATACAGGAGTATTCTAAATGCACGTCACGTGGGGATATATCAGTGGTATATCAGTTGTGATATACTTTTTTATTCATTATCATTGCTATTGATAAATGCACATATTGAATTATAGGTAAAAATAAATGAAAAGCTGTCCAGAGTTCTTTATAGTCTTCAACTTTATTCTTAAGGGTTGAAGGCACGTCCGCACGTTTTGAAAGCTCTACTAATTGCGATGTCTCCGCATAGAAAAGGACCCTATTCAAAAACCATATGTTTTCGCCACCAACCGATTTTGTTTAAACTTTGCATATTTGTAGACCTGTATGTGTCTCATCGATTGCCAGAGTCTCTATCTGTCTGGCCTTTTAATAAGACGGGGGAGGGGGTCAAAGTACACATTTGACGAAATCTTAAGGAGGCTATAACCTTTGACTGAAAAAAGATGTCGACTTGAATTTTGCGTCAAAAAAATCGCAAGAAAATTAAGCTTTCGAATGCTATATAATTTTCTCTTTTTTCTATTTCCTAACTCAAGATTCACCTTTGTTTCTCCGTTGACATGTGAAATAGTCCAACATTATATAATATAGAAGAAAGTATCAAAAGTACAAATTATAATATACATATGCATTTTTTAATATATTACTCTTATGTTTCATTCGCAACTCTAATATCAGATTCTAATATTTGAAATTATTTTGCTATAAACGATTGATTTATCGAATTCGTCAGCAGTGAACGTTTGATTGCAAAGTTTGATTCACTGTATTCATATCAGTTGCATTAATAGTAGGCATTTTAACGTTCATGCACGTTGCTTCAGAGAAATACGCGACAGCGACTTAACGGAGTAGCAATTATATTTTAATCTTTCGTACATCCTGGAAACGATGGTGTAATTATTCGTCAGAAGGATAAAACTGGTACTTTCACGAGAAGGTTGTTAAAGATATCAAGCATCGTTACCTAAGTACATAAAAATTGATATTCCAGACGAAAGCGGGGTTTTATTCATAATGTAACTCGTACAATATGTGCGTTTATGTCCAAGCAATTAACGAAGGTTTATACGAGGAATATTTGGAAAAAGTTACGAGCAAATTTGTTCTACGACGAAAGAGATATTAAACTCCCTTGACAGAATTCTTGTTAACACTTCGTGGTTCGCATAAATTTGCACGCGACTTCAACCAGTGGCTGACTTTTAGTTAAAAATCTAGATTCCGTTAGCTTTGCTCTTAATCTACAAATTTGCACCGTATTTTCAGTTCACGTAGACGCACTGGCGTCATCGGACAAACGGAAGTCTTGAACGAATAACATTTATTATTTCTAATAATTATTTCGAAAAGAAAGAAATATATTTCTTGCATAGAAATTTGTCACACAAAATTTCTACGATAAGTATTTAATAATCTTTAATATTTTGCATTTTTAACCTACTCATTTATTGTTTCATGGTTATGTTCTTTACCAATTGCATTGCAAATTTTATATTCATTAATTAACAAATGAAAGCACATAAAATTGCATGATACTATAACATTAAAATATATATATACTTAAACACAAATAAAAGATTGCTTAGCATCGTAACTATAGTAGTCAGAGAGTATAATCTGGCAGACTATCTAATTACACATTGAATCACAAGATGTTGTATTAATCCAAATTAACACGTTGACGCAAATGACGTCTATAGCCGTCCGAGCCTTGGCGATATGTAGGCAAATGACGGCTATAGCCGTCGTGCATGTTTTAATCAATAAAAAGAAAACAGCGTTAGTGCCAAATAAAATTAATTATATTATATTAACATACACTTGTTAATTATTGAGTAACACATCTAGAAAAAACAGTGATTGTATGTCAGACAGCATATTAGCTGTTTGTTTGAGCAAATGACGATTACAGCCGCCGAAAGTTTGATGAAATTAAAATTCATTAAAGTTCATCAAATGAATCGATTCTCTGTCGATCGTCCGAAACTTGATCTATAATTTGATCTGAATGAACGACGCGACTTAAAAGCGTTAATTAACATCGTGACCGATAGACAATCGCATTCGTCATAGTTTGCTGGACAATCTTCCCGCGGGATCGAGGGAAAATTGAAACTCGCGTGCAACGAAATTAATAGATTAACCGTCCTCGTTCCATTAATCTCGCAATAATAAGTTTCTCTTAACGTGGCACTCGCTGCAATATTGACTTTCATGGATATTAACTCTATGATACCGTGTAGAACGCGGCCAGATAATCGGTATTCGATAATCGATAACCTGCCGCGGATAAAATACTAGCGGGAATATTTAGGAAAATTTTCCACGAACCCCTGCGCGCATCGCAAGAATATGGAAAATAGAAATTCATGAACAACGAATAATAAGAAAAACACCAAGGCAGGGCAGTTTTTCGTATAAATATGGGAAACGAGGATGTGAAATCACAAAAGACGTTCCCTTTTTTAATTCTGAATGAGAAGACTTAAGGTCTCTCGTATTTGTACAAATTTCTTTCGTGTTATTCGCATTATTGTAATATTGCGTGTCTGTGTTAAATTTGAAACTATGTGCGATTTCGAACCATTAAATTTAACGAACAATATTAAACTTGTGGTATTCGCAATCGATTGCTAATTGTACGTTCGATTTGTTTCGATCTGCGTTTAAATACTTAGAATAAATTTGCACAGCTGAAAGCTGATAATGAACCATCACAAAACGATGCAAACGATCTCTAGAACTCTTTGGAGCACACGTAATACGTTCTAATTCATTAATAATTAAATACCCATTGCAAGAAATCTTTCTATCGCAATTTAATCGACACGAATCAACTTCCATCAAAGTTGAAGCGTTCGAAAGTTCCTCCCTCGAACTCGCATCGAAAGATTACCCATGCGTCCGAATTTTCCAGTGTAACGACCCCTTAAAAAGGGGGACAAGCCGTTGAATGTTTTATCTCGCTGTCAGAAGCAAATTTCACTGTTCTGTTCGTCGAATTGGCAGAACGAACGTGCCAAGTAAAGTGTCTCGCTTGCGCCATGCTTCTCTCGGTCCAGAGGCATTCTGAGAGAAGCCGATTTCTTCTTAAACCGATTGGCAGTCAACCTTGATCCGCTCCTCGTCGCGAGAGGGCCATCAAATCGAATTACCAGTAAAATTAAGTTTCTCCTTAGCGACGGTTCCTTTATCAGCTCAACTGCTCGCCTTTAATCTCCATCTTGCCTGTCGAATAGTTTCATCGCTCGTTTCGATACCTCGATTTCAATGGCGTACGTTTTTTTATCGATCAGACGTGTTTACTTCGGTGTGAACGTGCTTCAGTTTCTTCTGTTGGAATCTAACAACTTAGTTTCAAATACTTTCCTCGTACACTTGAGTTTCCTTATATTTATTCCAATTTGGACTTTACGTATTAATTACTATTACGTAGTTATTATACTTAACAAATGTGCACACTTGCTAGACTTATCAAGCTAATTTGGACTTAATCTACTAAATTTTGCATTTATTTTATAGCCTTGACATCCCAAACATCTCACTGAACTTTCTTTTTCTTACAATTCTTACATCATACACATCAGTTTTCAAAATATAAATTTACTTCTTACTTTTCACATATTTTTTACGACAATTCCACGGTATTTGAATATATTAATTATCGCACGATCGAAAGATACGATCCACGATAATACGATCAACGGCCGCCATCGCAAACGCGACAATTTCCATCGCAAGCTCTCGCACGATCTCTAAACCGTTCCTTAATCGCTGTTATCTCGCTTAATTGCTATTCGATAGCGCGTTAAATAGCGTAAAACGCGAATAAGAGTTCAACGCGAGCTATCAGCGATCGGTTTTCGCGGGAAAAAGGCGCGCGGAACCTGGTTCCTGGAATTGCTTCAATCTTGAGACGAGGATGGCACGTTTCTTCGTGACCCGTATCTACGAGAATACGTGCAACGTTTTTAAGCGCCGTTGTACGGCCGTTTTATGAGTATCGTAATTTTTTACGACCGTTTGAGAAGTTCGAGGAGTTCGATCCCGTTGTTTAGCTGCGAAACGAAGGGATGATAAATGGAGGAGGAATATGGCTGAGTCTCGCGAAGCAGCTGAAGTTGCTTGTAACGCGAGAAAGAAATATTCGTGACTCGAAATTAATTTTATTCCAACTTTGATATATTATTAAAATATTTGATAAACAGTATAATACTGAAATCTTCGATTCTTTATTTAAGTAAGTAAACGATAACGTTTTGAAAGTTATTCGAGGGGATTGTCTCTTTCATCGTCAGCAATGTAAATTGTAAAATACTGCACGCAACGAGATATTAATGAATGAGAATCATAAATAGAACGAGTGGAATACGAGTCGAAGTTATACGATGTACATTTTATTCACGCAGTTTATCCAATAATTACAATTATTATATCTTCGTTTCGCAGAAGCATTTTCCAATGTCATTCAAGTCTAAAGACACACGAAACGAATGTGATTAATTGCGACTGATGTTTCACTTTAGATACAGCGTGTCCTAAAAGCTTATGATGTATTTTAGATTCAGTGAAAAACAAAAACGTAACATCTTTCTCGTCACAATCAAATAGTAATTATAATTAGTTTTTTTTTACATCAAATCGTGACTCGATATTGCTTAATATTTTAAAGTGTTTTGTTGAAGAGAAACCAGATCGACTAGTTTAGAATCGACGAAAGCATTTCTCGATAGAAGATTCGAAACAGTGACGCGGTTCGAGGACGTAAGTCCAACGAGATCTAGAAAGAGTGAAAAAATCCCCGTAGGGATAATAAAATCTACACGCAACGAGTGCAACAGTAACTCGCCCTCTGTACGCGCAACTTTCTCAATCTACTCACTGCACCGAAATGAAAAACTATAAATCGGCTCGCGCGGCCCTTTTGCCTAACGAAAAGCGCGGTATTTCTTTCTTTCGCCTCCTTTATTCCGCAGTTACGTATATTAAAACGGGAACGGACTTTCAGAGAAATTTCCGTCCCATCGAACCATTCGAGAAATTTCATTAAACGACATCAAAATGCGAGCGGATATCCTTCGCAAGTATTGAGGTGTCAGAAACGGATGAAAAAAGATAGTATTTCTTGAGAAAATATGTATTAATACATTTTTCACCTGTTATGAGTTAACTCGTGCTTAAATTTGAGTTATATGTTTCAATTTATGAAAACCAGAGCAATATACAATATTGCAAAAGATTTGTTCATCGTGTTTAACTCTGTCCGCTAGTACAAAAGTTTCAACCACGAAGAAAACGTGGCGATGAGGAAATGTTCAATTAATTAAATACGCGAATGCTTTATCTGAATGTTCAAATGATCTCCAATAAATTGCAATTAATTCAGAAAATAATAACGAAAAATACAAACAGCAAAAACAAATATAATAGAATTCAATAACGAAAGTGATATTGAAGAAGCTTGAATTGACATCAACGATTTATCATACCAAAAAAGAATGTTAAAAATCATATAAAAGATGCGTTCACAGTTTCGTTTTAATTCGTTATGCATAAACAAACTTTATTAAAGTTCATTTAGATTATTTTACATCCACATTCAATCAGAAAATAATAGCTGATAACATGAGATAGCTTCCGTGTAAAATGTATTTTCCAACAGTGTGTTAATAGAAAATAAATATTGCCAATTATTTACATTAAATGAACAATACATTCTCGACTGGCAGTATTTTTCTAATTTGATCGAAAAGCGATTTCGTTGGTCGTCTACGCGTTTGCAGATCGAATAGAATCGCGAAAATTTCAAGTCGATGATGGCGCTGCGTCGATTCGTGACCTCGTGCTCGAATAAAATGGCTGCCACGTTCGCGATCTGACAGATTAAATGGCGTTTTTAAAATGTATCTCCACCATAAAGGGAGGCGTCGCCTGATATATATTCATCAAACGGTATCTCGTAAATATTGCACCAACAAACTGACAATTTTCTGACAATTTCGAATAACCATCCGCCATACGCGTCCTCTGAACTTCGCGTATCGCAGGGTTGCGAAACGCGAACGGCTAGCTGTCGCCCTCTCTTTCTCTCGTTCCTTTCAATTTCCATTTTTATTTTCAAATTTCCAACGCGAATTTCTTTCGCCTCCTCGAACGAATTTTAGCTGTCGCTTGGCGACACGCGCGCCTATGCATACGAACTAGTTGAAATTGCAAATTGCACGAAAGAAAACGCGTGTTAAATGTAGGCACGCAATGTGAAAGGATTTTTGTTGCCCTTTTTGGCGATCTACGAGGTGTTTGAATATTGTAATAACATCTTTCAGCTGTGATAATCGTAAGACACCCTTATAACACCCCTTGCATGTAAGAAATTTATTTTTATTTCTATGGTATTTTATTTGGATAGCATTTCGTTTCTCTTTTTACAAAAAGATTTTTGAAGAAGAATATGCTTTGCGTTTAAAATTTTTCTCTCAATCTTTTACACGTGTATAACTTAAGATTCGCAAATTTTAAAATCAAGCTTGACTGCTCGAATCTAGAATTTGAATGTTCGCATGAGCCGTGCAAGCTTTAACGAACGAATTTTACATAATTCTTAAAGAGGAACGTTGTGCAAGCGTAAAGAGAGTTAAAATATGCAAACGCGTTCCTCGCTTAGTGCGCTTTCACGCCAACCACCCTCGATAATTACCAACAGACACGTTCTCCGGCGATTGAATCGAAAGCGGCGTTCCAAAGTTCCATCGCATCGAATCGCATCGAATCGATTGGCGGGTCTGTACAAACGACGGCCACTTTTCGGCCAACTTGGAACCGTCGTCGTCGAGCTTCGAGGAAGTTCGCGCGTCGTGAACGTCCAAGGGAATCGACGCGTTCAACTCGCGAGGGGTTGTAGCCGCTACGTAGCCGGATAATGGACCAACAACGAGCGGAGGCTGCAACTTTTCAAAATATTGCGCCGGGACGCGTTCCACTCGCGATGGCAGCGAAGTCAATTTCAAGTTTCGACGCGAGAAGGTGCGACGGTAAATAACAGCGAGCGCGGAAGTTCTCGCGCGGAAGTCGTTACGTTAAAAAACTACCGTTTGCGGGGGGGACAGGATGGTTCCCTGTCAACTACCGAATAGGTGGAAATTTCTGCGAGCAACTTGTTCGAAACTCGCGATACTATATATGATAGTAAAATTTCGTTTGCTTGTTTAGCTGTAAATACTCGACCCATGTCCTGTGATAATATTTTGGGTATTTTTTGAGAGACAGTTCTCTATAGAAAAATAGAAATTCGAAAGGAGGAAGTGAATAGAAAGAAAAAACAAGAGATGAGAGAATTTTTTGTAATAGTTTCTCTAATGCATCTATCAATAACACTTTGTGGCGGCCTTCCAACACTCGCCACTAGAGGAACAGCACTGCTTACAGTTTCCTGAAAGTACTCGATGATCTATCCGTTCCAATATATATCAGTTCTGACCTGTCCCTAATATCAAAGCGTCTAAGGCAGGGCCTGCTTGGTAGCCTTACTGATGAGTCCACTAGAAGGCCCAGGACGAAGCGTTCTTCCCCTCTCTTTTCCTTCCTTCTTTCCTCTTCCATTTCTATAGCACACTGAAGCATCGTCGCTTCAGCTTCTTCAATTATGCTACGCTATTTTAATAATATTAACAATCATAATTGTGTAAAAATCTCAAATCTCTGATGCCAATACAGAGCAATAAAGTGTGCTGTACCACAACCAGACAAGCATAAAGAAACATTTTAAAATAACAATATATATATATACAATACACGATCGTTTCTATGTCATAACTTTAATATACATAATTCTGCAAGCTACCATATATGCTAAAAATATTTTCAAATAACTACAGTAGACGATCGCTTCCGTCATGATTTCAATCTACACCCACATAATTCCGCAAGCAACCATATAAAAAAGTTCGAAACAACCATCAATAATATTTAAGCGAGAAGGAAACAGAGAGAGAGAGAGAAAGAGAGAGAAACAGAGAAAGATTAATCGAGCAGACAGTAACAGCGTTGGGTGTGAAATGAAACGGATTAGCGAGTCGTTTCCGGATCGAAAACACGGGCTGCGTCGGAACGGCTGTCCAAATGGCGAACAATACGTAGGAAGATGGTGGCGAACGCGCGATGGGGGTTGGAAAGCGACGTCCGTCCGGGCGATACGAAATTTCGGTTCCGCTCGGTGGAACAATGCATGCAAATTCCCCGAATAATCCGACAGCGAACGGTTGCCCGCGGTTTCCCGGCCACGTTTTGCGGTCGCGTTCCGCATCGGCGCCCTTTGTTCGACCCGCGCCAAACCAGAGAAAACCAGCCGACCTACAAAGGATTCTTGCGTAATAACAGCCAGCCGTAATGGACGACCGTCCGTGTCATCAACAGGTCTATCAACAGGTGAAAATGCCGATACGAACGCGGTCACAAAGGGTGACGAAAAGTCTGGCCTCAGTCGCGGTCGTTTCCACGCGCGGAAGAGCTCGTTTCGAGTTCCTCTGGTTTGGCTCGAACGGATTTAAACGGGGGTTGATCCGTGGTGCGAGCTTACTGCATTATTACTGTATAGTGTTCTGTCGTTGTTTCTATAATCGCTTCGATTTAAGTAACTTGGAACTACTCGACTGAGAATAAATCTGAAGCGTGTTGTTTTGGTTCTGCTAGGGATGAAAGAGGAGGGATGGAAGGAGATGAGTACTGGGCCTGCTAGTGGACTCATCAGGCTCTGCCTTGTTTCGATTTAAGTAATTTCAAGCTACTCGACTGAGATGAATCTGAAGCGTTTTTAGAAGTTGCTTTAGTGTTGCTAAAGATGAAAGAGGAGGGATGGAAGGAGATGAGTACTGGGCCTGCTAGTGGACTCATCAGGCTCTGCCTTGTTTCGATTTAAGTAATTCCAAGCTACTCGACTGAGATGAATCTGAAGCGTTTTTAGAAGTTGCTTTAGTTTTGCTAAAGATGAAAGAGAAAGGATGGAAGGAGAAGAGTTCTGGGCCTGCTAGTGGACTCATTAATAAGGCTATTTAGCAGACTCTGTCTTAGACGCGTGGATGTTAGGAACAGGTGAAGAAGTTGTATAGATGGAAACAGATGGAAACTTGTATGCTTTCAGAAAGCAGGACAGAAGTCGTAGGACCGCCAAAAATCTATTTTGTTAACAATTTGACTAATATATACGATATTAACCGTCTGTGGGCCCGTGTAACTTTCACGTCACATTTTACAAAATAATTTAAATTTTATAGGCCAATGTGACTTGAAAATCACAAAGTGAATATATCGCAATGAGATTTTATAATTTCTGGTTTTTCGCTCTCACAATTTTTTAGGATTTAAAACACAAATTCAGCCTATAGAGGGTTAAAAAACATGTACGTGTACACGTTATAATCGTATATTTCACCCTTAACAGCAGCTGTACTCTTCAGTAGAAACGCATCCCTATTTTCAGTATCTTGAAAGTAAATATCTTGCAACTACTTGATCAATGCGAAGCACTTATTTGCTTGACAAAAAATTCTTTCAAGTTTTCTCTAGAGAAGGAATCTCGGTTAATAAAGTTACTTGAATTGCCTTACTTTGTTAGTTAAAACCATCGTGAATCGTTCATTTCCCCGAGAACATAAAAATTTAGCAGCACGCGTGGTACGGTTAGAAAGTGCATCGTTCTTTCGCGTAGCGGGGTGGAAGAAAAAAGGGTCGCAGCAGGTTGTTTGAATAATCGCGCAAAGAATTGGCGGTCTCGAACAAAAAGATGGCAGCCGGTGCTCCGGCTGGGCAAAAAGTCGCGCAAGAAGCCGGTACGTTCCTCTATTAAAAGAGGAACCCGCTGCGAAACCCGTGGCGAAGTAAAACCGGAGCCACCGACACCCGGAGAACAAAGGGGAATTTACGAGAGTCGTCCTTAAAAAAAACACACGGTGGACAAATAACGAAGCTTTGTCGGAAAGCTCTATGTCTGTCCCTTTCTTGCTTCGTTTTCTCCTTCTCTTCACTTTACTCGCGCTCTTTTCAGCCGGTTCTTTCAAAATCCGCTCGATTTGAGACCGTTTGAAGATCGAGAGATCGCCAGAGGAGAAAGAAGAAGGTTCTTATCGAACAAAATTAAACTAAGAAGCCTAAAAAACGAAGATTAGAAGCTGTCGTTGCGAACTGTTGTGTCCCACTGTTCCACGTTTTGCGAGGAGATGAAGTGTAAACGCGACTACTTTTTCAGCTCGCTCTTGGAAATCCTGTGTAAGAGGGTTTAAAGCAAGACTACTCGCGACAGCCATCTGCAGTAGCGTCAAAGCAAACGAGGCAAAACGGTTTCGAGACAAACTTGTCCGCACCGTTTTGTCCGGCGTCAAGGGTACACTGGAAAGTTTTAGGCAAGCTTACCCACGGTGCGCACTATCACTCGCGATAACATCAAAGCAAACAGGACGAAGCTATTTGCAGACAAACTCTATCGTACTGTTTTGTACCTGCGACTAGGATACACCGCTAACTGGCCGTCTAGTTAATTTATTTAACCCACAAGTGCAAGGATATATTCTCCAGACAAAATTTGATCAATTATCAGGTTACATGACAACGTCAATCTAGCACGAATCCCAAGAGCAGACATAAAAAAATCATCCTCAACAACCATACATAATTCACGAAAAAATCATCCATGTCTATAAACGATTTACATTACCACGTCTACCAACTATTTTGTACCTGCGACTAGGATACACCGCTAACTAGCCTTCTAGTTAATTTATTTAACCCACAAGTGCAAGGATATATTCTCCAGACAAAATTTGATCAATTACCAGGTTACATGACAACATCAATCTACCACAAATCCCAAAAGCACACATAAAAAGATGATCTTCAACAACCGTACATAATTCACGAAAGAATCATCCAAGAACTGCCTTGAAAATTTGCGAAACAACCGCGTTTCTGTTTATACATCGATCACGTCTATAAACGATTTACATTACCACATCGACCAACTGTTTTGTACCTGCAACTAGGATACACCGCTAACTAGCCTTCTAGTTAATTTATTTAACCCACAAGTGCAAGGATATATTCTCCAGACAAAATTTGATCAATTATCAGGTTACATGCAACGTCAATCTACCACAAATCCCAAAAGCATACATCAAAAAAATCATCCTCAACAACCGTACATAATTCACGAAAGAATCATCCAAGAGCTGCCTCGAAAATTTGCGAAACAACCGCGTTTCTGTTTATACATCGATCACATCCGGAAATGATTTACATTACCACGTGGACCAATGTCAGAGTCGATCCGCGAGTCAATCCTTGCGCTCGGATTCTCGCGTTATTTCCGAAAATCGACGAGGCCGTCGCGCATCGTTCCGGAAGAATTGAATCGATCCGCGAGGCTTTCGCCAGGAAACAGAAGCACCGCGGATATTGGATTTTCTTGCGAGCACAGCCAGAGCGCTCGCCCGAAAAATCCTCGTTCCCCACTGCGTATCAGCCTCCCCTGTTTAATTGAGTTCGCTCGAGCCGGTGTGTACTCTAACTGTTCAACACGTGGCTTTTTTCTTCCCGTGCGAGAATGATTGAACTTAACGTCGAGGAAAAGAGAAGTTCGGTTCGAGCGATCGATCGTGTTGTGTTCTCTTAGCCGTTTCAATCGTGCTAAAGATATTCCTCATTTATCTGTTATATGCTTGCTTGAGATTGTAATTCTTCTCGAGGGTTTCTGATATGACGATAACACCTTTGCAACCGATTTTGCTAAAGATATTCCTCGTTTGTCTGTTATATACTTGCTTGAGATTGTAATTCTTCTCGAGAGTCTTTGGTACGACAATAACACCTTTACAACCGATTTTGCTAAAGATATTCCTCGTTTGTCTGCTATATACTTGCTTGAGATTGTAATTCTTCTCGAGAGTCTTTGGTACGACAATAACACCTTTACAACCGATTTTGCTAAAGATATTCCTCGTTCATCTGCTATATACTTGCTTCAGATTGTAATTCTTCTCGAGAGTCTTTGGTACGACAATAACACCTTTACAATCGATTTTGCTAAAGATATTCCTCGTTCATCTGCTATATACTTGCTTGAGATTGTAATTCTTCTCGAGGGTCTTTGGTATCACGATATAACACCTTTACAACCGATTTTGGTTGCAATAAAGTCATTTGAGCAAGTTTCTAAATTAATTGTCTTAGATATCGTTCCGTATGAAATAAATTATTTTCAGTTCTCGAATAATATTCGCTCGTCATTAATATGAACGTGTATACCTGAAAGACTTCTTTCATATTTGTAAGACAAATTTCACAATCTTGGATGAACTCTCAAAGTTGTAGGAAAATCTCAAATCCGGGTGTTCAGAGGAGAAATGAATCTTCGCTGGTGTTAATAAATAAATATTGAAGCACGTTGCTTTGGTTTCCTACGAATTGAAGAGGAGAGATGGAAGGAGAAGAGAGGAAAGAACGCTTCGTCCTGGGACGCGAGGATGTTAAGGACAGTTCAGGAAGTTATATATATTTAAACGGTAGGTAAGTGTGTGCCTTCGAGAAACTATGAATGTCGACGTCGCTCTAGTGGCGAGTGTCGAAGGGCTGCCACACTATGTACTTTATTAACTAACAGACTTAGTTACCTGACCCTCTGTACTTCCTACTCTAACTCGCTCGCTGTTCGCTAAATACTCCTTGACCTTTCCTCTATTGCTACTTGTTAAACATTCTCTGATCTTTACGCTGTTGCTGCTCGCTAAACACTGATTCTTTCTCTCCTCAAATTCACGCTGGTCCTCATCCATTCGTTAGCTTTTCGCGATCACGCGATCCACGCCACCCTTATTGTTCTTAGACGAACCTGTCGCCAGGTTCTGTTGTTCAACTCTAAACACTCTTCTCTCGCTTCTTGGTCTCTCACAACCAGTTGCACGCAGTCACTATATTTATTTCGTTCTAAACATCCTGTCGTCCACACATATCCATTCGCATCCACTTAAAATCGTTCACATTCTACATGATAAACATTAATTTACTCACATTTGAACACATACTCTAAATACACAATGGACTACGAAACTCACAATTAACGTAATCATTGCTTTCGAACAAGTGTCCAAATACTTGTTGAAACGAATCTGCAGCTGGCAAATGAAATCATTTCTGGCCAGGGGGGTTGCAACCAAGTGCAGAGCAGGTTAAAACGGGGCGCGAGTCCGATATCTGATTTAAGCCTCGCTGTTTTTTCGAACGTGCTCGAAAAAGGTGGCTACACACGTGAATCGATTAACAGGTGGACAGTCGATGACGCGCCTGGCAATTCTGACAATTGTCCCCGTCTGTTGCTTGAGCTCGCGGATTACGCGACTCTCGACCGTGTTAATGGAAAGCTGAGTTATGCAAACAACCCGTGATCGTGCATCAATCGAGCATTCATGACAGAGACTCGATCGATGCACGCGATGTTTCCGATATATCGTCGTACAGGACAATTTACATTATCGAACGTGACAAATGGGGATTAGCGTCGTCGCTAATCTCTCTGTGCAACGTGTTTTGTCTTTATTAATTAAACAGCAGAACCGAGTGCCTCCGCTTTGTCTCGTCAAATATAGATAGAGGGAATAATTTATTACGGGACAGCACGGAAGACGGTGATCCGATTCGAAAATTATTAATTGATAATTTATTTGTATTTCACGGGACAAAGTGGAGGCACTTGCTTGTTATCCAAGCGTCTCCACTTTGTCTTCTCAAATATAGGTAAAGAGAATAGTTTATTATAAGACAGCTCAGAAGATGACGATCTGAAGACGTATTTCAACCCTTTCTGATCCATTTTACATTTGCCATCGTTATTTCTTATCAGTATCCAAGTGTTTCTATTAGATTATTTTTTATTCAACTCTTTCTGATCCATTTTACATTTGCCATCGTTATCTTGTATCAGTATGCAAGTGTTTCTATTAGATTATTTTTTATTCAACTCTTTCTGATCCATTTTACATTTGCCATCGTTATCTTATATCAGTATTCAAGTGTTTCTATTAGATTATTTCTTAACAAATAACAAAAGTATATAATTAATAACAGTCAATCTAGCGTGAATTTTCGCAGTCATAAAATCTCTTCAGCGATCCTTCATAATCCCAGCGTCAGCGAACCACCCAATTTTGAATTTTAGCGATTCGCGACGCGTGAAAGGGAAGTTTCGATGGCTGTTGTTTGGCTAAATGTTTCAAACGTCCGCTCTAGGTATGTTCGCCGTGTTAACCGCGGACGATTAAACTTTTCACTTAGCACTTAGCCCCGCGCGCATTTTGGAGCGCTGTTGAATTTAAATTTCCGCTCGATTGCCAGTAATTACAGTCGAAAAAGAAATTACAGCTCGCGTGGCTCGCATCGCGAAAGCAAACACGTGGAGCGATTGAAAATAAGGAGAAGTATCATACGACAAGTAAAATTCGAACGCGTTCGATTCTCGCCCACTTATGCTTTCTGTAAAGCGCTCGAAGCGTTGGGTTTACGGTAATCGTGAACGCAATCGCAATTTCAGCTGTCACGGGTAACTGGAGCTGGTTCGCGCGGGAATTACAATAATTAACACCGCCGTCACTGAAATGGAACAATAGGTATTTCGTTGCGAACGAATTATGCGACGTTCCAATGTACAAAGCCTCCAACTACCGTAACGGAATTAATCAACCGTGAATAATATCGCCAATCCTCTCGTTAACAATTCTCGGTTACAGTTTTTATTGATCTACCCCCGGCGTTATCCGTAGCGTCGTCATTTGCGGTAATTTCAATCGGATGGCTCGAATAAATTTTCATATTTTACAACGTGGTGCGAACATCAGTGATTTCGCAAAGAACTGGCTCTCGTTTTTACTTAATCAAACTCATTATATATTGTACATGAATTTCTTAGACTTCGTAGATATTATAATGAAAATATATTCCAATTGGAAGTGAATCGATGCTCGATATGAATTTTTCAATCTTCTCAAACGTAACGCAGGGGGTATCGCTCAATCTCGATCGAGGATCCACTTTCTTCTTCTATTTGTTACGAATATTACTCTCATTTCCTACGAGAATTGCGCTACACTCGTTTTCAGCTTAAGCTTAAAGTCGCAGACTGCATTCAGCCTCGGGAACAACCTATTTTCCCTCTTCGAATTTAGCGTGCGCATTATTGTTCACTTCATTACGCGTTTAATCCTGCAGTCGTTACTTTCGCAAAACGCTAGTAGGTCAGAAATGAAAAGTGAATTTTGTACGTATTATCGGAGTTTGGCATGCGAAGCAGGATGTGTTTTTGTAAGAGGATCATGAAAGGGAAAGTTTGATGAAAGCCAGGCGAGTGCTTTTCCGAGTAATTTGTTAGCGAGAATGACGAGTGCGTGGTAGTGGGTGTAGAATATAGGTGAGATCATTTTTAAACAGGCAACAAATTAAATGGTCTGTACTTAAATCTATTTTCAGTCAGTATTTAAATCTACTTTTAGTCATCATTTAACTCTACACTTAAATCAACTTTTGGTCAGTATTCTCTTATTAAATAGGTCAGTGTAAAAATATTAAACAGTCAGTATCTAAATAACGAATGATCAGTATGAAATTACTTACTAATTACAATACCATTACAATCAGTATGGAATTCGTTAATTAATATAAAGCAAAAGAAACACAGTATTATACCCACTCCGTTGCAGACTCGTACTAAGTCCAGAGCAGATTACATTAAAGAGTGTCTTTATACATAAAACAAATATATATAGTTTTATTTTTTATGTATTTAATCGAATTATGGCTAGTACTGGTTAGGTTAGATTGTTTCTCATATCCAACATTTAATACATAACAACAAAAATGTATATGTAATGTTTAACTTTATAGTGTAATACTGACCATTCATATTTAAATACTGACAGAAAGGGATTTAAATAGTGATCAATAAAATGCAAGACTGTTCGAAAAGAACAGATTTGCGTTTTCTAGAGAAAGGAAAAAACCTGTACAGTTAGACTGCTCGTTTGCAGTCGAATTACTTCTGTTTTATTTAATGTTAATCTTTATATTTTCTTTAAATAAATCATACTCACTTTAAACTAAACACCACATACGCGTTAAATTAAATAATTGTATCTATATTCATACAACCTTAAATTTTTTAAATCGTTAATACTCGAAATTGAATTCCTTCTGCTTCTCACATAAAAGTCACAGACATTCCTTTTCCAAAATGCAAGCTTAACTATCCATAATCCGTTTTCATTTTTACCACTGATTATTATACTCATCAAACACTGTCTACTACGCGTCAACGTTTGTCGTTCCATTATTTCCCTACATTATTATTATTATTAATCCTGCGCCACTACAGAACATCCCCTAATTCACCCTTTCTCCCGTTTCCGCGTGACATCTAATCTTCTCACCCCAGATACCTTCCAATTAGACTCCAACCTTCAATTAGTCCAATTATCAGCCAGATTTCTCTGTTTTCGGTTCCCAGTGAGATCGATTTACATCTCGGCTACGATTTAAAACGCCTGCCACGCTGGCCAAGGGTTGATAATTGGGCAACAAGAATCGAGCCGCGAAAACCAACTATTCCGCCCGATTCTCCTCGCGATGGGCCCCTGTAATTTCCATCCGAATCCTAAAGCCCGCAACAACCATCGATCACTTACCACGGTCGCATTCGCGCAAAACCCCGGTGTATCCGCAAACATTACAATTTGCCACGTCGCGCATAAATCAGCGCGGTCCGTTTTCCCGAAATTTCGTCTCACGGACCGTTTGCGGGTCCCTCCCAATTATCGTAAGAATTATTTCACGCGTGCACGCCCGCTGGGACCCCCCGCGAACGTTTGGGGAGCTCGATAAATTTTCATACCGCGATAAAAAGTGGCTGATAAGGGGCGGGAGCGGGGGCGAGGGCAGTTCTCGCTCGCGAAGCAACCATTCTGACTCGCGATAAATTATTAAAGAGCCTGCTTCGAAGGTGTGCGGGTATCTGTGGATGGTTAGACGGGAAAGAGAGAGAGAAAGGGGTAGAAAGGTAGGAAGGTTTCGTTCTGAATCGATTGGTTAACTCCATGACTTTCAAACTGAAGGATCATGGAAGTAAGAGCAACAGTCGAGTGTTGAACTTTAAGCTAGATTATTGTTGGATGTGATGTAGATTTAAGGTCTTCTGACGCGAGAACGGATACCACGATAGTTTCAAGTTCTTATTTGATGTTTTGAAGCCCTACAAAAATCGATTTCAGAAGTGGAATCAGTTATTGGTGTGAAGATGAATTTAATTTTGAACTGTTGAGAAACGAGATCGAGTGCATTCGTGAAAAAATTAGGGATAGATAAATGAAAACAGCAATGGAGATAATGACACAGCAAGAGATTGCAAACTTGGAAAAATAACCAGCAAATCCAATAGATAGTAATACTCTACACGACTCTAATGATTCGAGATGGATATCTTCTGTATGAATCTAGCGAACACATACGTAACATTATCTCGAGTTGCTAGTTCACCCAATTGAAAGAGTCATCAAACCCAAAGGGTGAAAGTTCAGAATCACAGGAAAAATCTTTTCGACCGAAAAGGCGAACAATTGAAGAACAGCGTGCATGGAGAGCAACTAGAGCGACAATGCGTTTCGTGAAACCTTTGTTACACATCCATTTTACATTTAATAAACATTTTCGTTCCAATTATCCCACGTTTACAAGAAGCTGTACGTGTTACTCTTCGACTAACGACGAGCATCGAATGGCGGCCACGTTATCGTCCCTGCGAGCGAGAGACGGATTCGCATGAATCCTCAGCTTCCGGCGGATCCTCCGGAGCGCCCTTAAGGATGTACGCGCGGGCATATCCAATCGACGCGGCGCCGCAACTTCCGGAATGATATTTCACCCTGTCGCGTCGAGACGCCAGCCCCCAGGGCAATTTATGCTTCCGCGTATTACGTTTCCCTGTCGATAAACGCGGGGCTGAACAGGTGGGTTCGCCATTTGCTGGAGGCGCCATGATCGAGGCGCCACTGATTGATTCGGATCAATTGCTGAGGAGGAGAAGCAGGAAACCTAAGGTCCTGGCGAAGTGAATACCTTTGCGAGCTGAGAATTGTGTCGTTGGTCAGGGATTTGGAATTTTTTTGGGTTCGCGATCTACGAAAGAATGGTGGTTCAAGTTATTTCTGCTTTAAATCGATATGGTGGCACGTTTTCGAATTGCTTCTTAAGGGTTTTGCGTTTCATGGTCTGACGTTGTGTCTAGTGAAATTGTTCTTTGATTTTTGTTGTGGATTAGGCGAAAACACTTTAGTACGAACGATAAGTTCGTATTAGACAGTATTATTTCATACATACACATAGAGTATTGTTTCCCAGTTGAGCATGATCATATGTGTAATAACGAGTTGTTAATATATTTAATTATATGCTTGCAAATTAATTGGATCTTTCACTATTATGAATACGTATGGACTTTATTAGGTATCTGAATTTCATTGGGAAATGAGCGATACATTAATTTGCATCAGGAATACAAGAGATATAGTTCAGTGGACGAGAGGCTAGTTTAATTCTTTGGCTTTGATGAAATATTCGTCTACTGCACCATTAATAACCTTCCTGGGAGTCCCAAAAAGACCTATCCAAGTTCATTAACGAGGAGAAGCTCGTAAAAACAGATGCGATCACAATTAAACTAGTTGTAAGTTTGAATACTGGCGCTCTGATTCCATCAATTTTGGAGATTCCTGGAAATGACGTCATTTTCTTAGAAATGGCAAAATAAGAATACCTTTTCGTGGTCTCGACTGAAGAATCCCGAAAAACTGCCATTTCCTGGAAAATTACGTCACTTCCAAGAATTGACGAAATTCGCGGAAATGACGTAATTCCCGAGAATTACTAGAGTTGCTTGAATTCTTGGAAGTGACGTCATTTTCCAAGAAATGGCACATTATGATTACCTCCTCGCTTATCATGTTCTCCTGATACAAAGTCGAAAATTGGGATCTCAATTGAAAAATCCTGAAAACTGCCAATTCCTGGAAAATGACGTCACTTCCAGCAATCGCAAAAATTGTAGGAATTCTCGATGACGTCATTCTCTAGAAAATGGCACGTTTGGATACCTCCTCCTCTGTCATATTTTCCTGGTACAAAATCGAAAAATTAGGATTGTAAATGAAAAATTGGACTTCTCGAAATTAATTAAGAAATGTGTTATTATTTTTCGTGAATGATCTTTGCGTTAAACAAAGAGCGAAAGGATATTAATAAATTTAAGAGAGAAACGGAACGTTACCCTGCCGTTTTCCCCGATGAGATTCCTCGTTGTCAATTAGCGGCGATTGTAATTAATTTGGTGTCCGTTTGAATGGCAATCGATTCACGCGTCAATGAACCCTCGATGCGCATTCGTCCGCGGCCGTGCAATTACTTTAGCCATTACTTTACTCGTACTGTGAACCACAAATTGGATTGGAGGTCAGGGAGACCTATGGGACAACCTTTAAAATTGTTCTGAAGATAATATGATAAACGAGCACGATGCCTCATGTATATCATATAATTATTAGAAATAGTATAACAAATTAAAATAAAAGAAAATAGGCTCAACTTCTACCAAATATACAAAATCACCAATTAATAACTAATGTGCATTAAAGAATTAATTATGAAACGTGCAAAATCATAAATTGTCCTGGTACAAATAAATAATAATTTAGGCATCAATTAATATAATATATCGAACGATTATGAATATCGCAACAATTCAATTTTGAATCATTTGATACGAAGTTAAAATTATACTCGTTACAAAAAATTTGTACTAATGATCAACCATTGTGCAGCGATCGCTTATTGGTCCCCAATATTTGATGATCAGAAGCTCACTGAGCACTTCTTTAATTTACGACGAAATAATTACTATTAAGAATCGAGAAACGACTAAACCCACTAAATTAAAAACAGAAGGAAGTCACGTATCACTTAAGAATGCTACGCATATGGTAGAACTAAAATTCTACTTTCTCAAAAACAGCATTCATCTGCAACCCTGTCATATCATAGTTGTCACGATCTCTAACACTATCAATTCCTTAATCCATAAAAAAAGTAAGTCTCATCGCTGAATATTAAACGACGACAATAGGAAGAGCAAGTCTCCAACTTCTTCTGGGGCGCATCCACCCTTTGCATAATTCTTCCGCGCCCTTCTTCAGACCATCAGCAAACTAAAAGGACAATCGAGTTACCATCTCGTTCTTCTTTCGCCAAGAATCTTTCGTCTTCGCTGCTGGTCACAAATATAAACAGACAACTCAAGCAAAAATTGAGTGAAAACGGTCGAACCAGTGGTCCTTGGAAAAATATAGAAATACACAATCGTGTATGGAAAAATCGTAGAAAGTGCATCGATATATTTTCGTTACACAGTCTCAGTATCGCCAATGCGAACAAGCTGCACGTTCACTAAGTTATTCGAGCTTATCTGCAAGCAGAGTCGACAACGAAGCAATTTCTTGGCGTGGGGGTCACCATGCTGAAGCCACCCCCGCAGAATCTCTTCTGACCCCGATTCACAACAGGCAGAACGGGCTCGGATAGAGATTTCGGCTTGGATTCGTTCGATTTGTCGAGCTTCTTCTTCTGCATGTAATATTTCCTCTTCAACTCAGTCATCTCGATGTTCATTCGATCCATGCCGATCTTGCACTCGCCCACCTCGACCTGGCACACGCTCAACTCCGCGAGCAAACACTGAAACGCAAGATGTGAATTCGTTTGAGCTCGCGTGTAATGCATTCGAGGCATTCGTGCCCTTCGTGGGGCATGAGATTCGAAATCGACGCTGTTGGAATACGAGGATAAACGTTTCGTTCGTTGGTTGATGTTTGAGAGCGAACGATTTAATATTTCGAATCTGTTATATCTTGTTGGATTCTAATTTAGAGCTGTGCTATTCAGAACGAGAGAAAAGGGGATGAGAAAAATATGCTCGCCCACCTTCATTTTCTGTCCTCTCTGGCGCAACGCCTTCTGTGTTTTGCTGAGAGAAATCGCCACCTGAGGTCCTGGATGCTTCGACAGGATTTCACGTAAATTCATGTACAGTCTCTCGGTGTCCTTTATTTTCTTCTCCTTGTCGATCATGCAGACGGCCATTTTGATCACGCGTTTTTGGAGAATTTGAATTTTCTTTAGCAGTTCGTAGGTAGTCGGATCGGAACCCTATCGAAGTATACAAAAAATCTGTTGAGAAATAAATTATCCAACCTCAAATTTATTTGTTTCTTAACTGATTCTAAAAATACTTGATTATCTATGCAACAGAAATTATTTACATATCTGCACTTCGACGTTCAGCATCAGAAATGCGATAAGCTTCGTCGACAAGCAAATAATTTAATACTCTTGGTTACCATAAAATAAATTATATTTCGTAGAGTTCAACCCCTATCGAACATCCGATATCAAAATGAATTCGAGAAAACAATTCCAGCGATCGTCGAGCAACAGCAAATCGCAATCTTACCTCGAGCTTCCTCCATCTATGAATATTCAATGGCGTCTGCACCTCCTCCTCCAACGCCATCACCTTCAGCCTTTCCTTCGTCAAGTCGCGATTCAAATGAAACACTTCCTGCCGCAGATCGGTCATGTTCGCAATATTCTTCGTCAACAGCGTCTTCTCCGTCCTCAATTTCTTCACCTCGAGCTTCAACAGCCTAATATCCTCCAACCTCTGATTGTACTCAGCCTCCCCTCTCTGAAGCGTCCCTTGCAACACCTTTATCCTGTTGTACTGAAGACTGAGCTCGTCGTTCCTGCGGACCAACTGCGTGCCCAGTATGTCCCTCTCGTTCATGACGTTGTCGATGTCCTTCCTGTGTCGGCTGATGTCCGTTTCCGCTCGTTGGATCACTTGTCTCAAGCTCTTCTCCTCTTGTCTCATCGACTCCATATCGCGTTTCAGCTCGGACGCTTCCTTGCGGCTCGATTGCAGTTCCACCTTCAACCCTTCCCTCTCTTTCTCTACCTTGCTGCGAACTGGGGAGTTAATGACCGCGTTAGAAGCTGTTCCTCGCGAGGTGCCACTGATATTTGTTGCGCGTAATAATTACTTATGTTTTCAGAATCTATGTTAACGTGTCAATCGGATGTTTGGATAGTTTCTGTTCAGATTGCGCGGGGTGTATGCGATCCACGCTTGTGCAATTAAATAAACTTGCGTCTCACGTTCGCCTTGCAATTTTTCGATAACACAAGATGATAATTAGCAAGAAGAGTCGTGAACTTTAAGTCGTAGTGATAAATTGTCTAGCATGGGACGAGGAGAAAAGCTCTACGGTCTCAAAAATGGCGGAGTACGCTGCCCTTATCGCAAAACCACTAAACTTCTACCATCCTAAACGCACATCTTTGATCTACAAACGTCATTCAATCGCAGCTCAGCTGAGATCGCTCGATCGTTCACGGTATTCGCTGAAATCCAAACGCGAGAGACATTCGACGAATCATCCAAAAAGCCATCCGAGCACGCTCGAGCAATCTAAACTTATTGAAAGACGCGGCCACGCGCGCCATCCGCGACCAACCAAGCGCGACAAGTCTAACCGAACCGCGCCCTCGAAACCGAAGAAGCCGGTCAAACGAACGTGGAGCCGAGGAAACTCGATTAACAAATTATTGCGGACGCGTGTCAGAGGCGCGCGTTTTCGTCTCGAAAGCGAGAACTCTCCGCTTACGGAACTCCTCTTTGATCAATTGGCCCTCCTTCGTCACGATGTCCTCTTTCAGCTGCTCTATCTGGTGGGTGAGCACCTTCAGTTTGTTCTTCAGCTCCTGTATCTCGTCCTGCGCCTCCGCCAGGCTCTTGCCGCACGTGTTCCTCTCGGCGCGGACCGCCTCGAACAGGTTCTGCTGTTGACGGTACCTCGCATCCGCCTCCGCCAGCCGTTTCTTGTAATTCGAGATCTCCACTTGCCTCAGCTTCGACTGGCTTAGGTAGTCCTCCACCTATCAACGACAGCACGTTACACGGCTTGATTCGAGACGCGTACGCGATCGTCGTTGTTGATCGAGGCGTGAAAATTAGAGACTCTGACGGTTTCATATGGTCAAATATGGCTAACGCTATTGCTTGATCGATATTTAAGCTCGAGTAAGCGACACTCGTATTCGTTTTATCATGATTTCAAGTTGCTGACTTCTTAATTGATGAGAAATCTTACTTGTTTGTGAATGTAATTCGACGACGGTTTTGTATTAATAAGAGTATATTATAAACTGAAAATTATTTGCATTGTCATCGTATCGAGGCCCTCCAAGTTTGAAGACAAATTTTTTAGGGCTCTGTAGCCCTCGAGTGCAAAGGGTTAATTATTTACCACGAAACGGCTGTCGTAAAATAGAAGCCAATTGAAATGTTTCTAATAACACTAGGATAAATTCAAATTATAATCTGACAATAATTTAGAAGAGGAGTGAAAGTATTAACCTGGAGTCTCGATATTGCCAAACGCAATCGCCGTTTAAAGGGCAATTGGATGAAATTCTACAACCCCGTAGCTCCCAGTGGCAGTTACTCGCACTAATCTAGTATTAATTAGAATTTCATGTACAATCACGAAATGAGCCGGCTACATGCGTCCGATAATGTCCAACCACGTACACGTGTATGATGTGGTTACACGCGTTGTATTCACCTGGAACCACTGCACAGACGATATTTCCTACAAGCATGGTAAATACAGTCCAGCCAAACATGTATACTTGTAAAGCTCACAGTGTAGGGTATAACAACACTGGGCTTGCTTAAATTTCACTGTGTAACTCAATTAAATTGTTAATTATCTGATAGTGGAAATTAAGAGGAACAATTTGAAATATTTCTCGAGAAAGGAAAACAGAAATAAATATTCCTGAAAATGTCTAATTTTTATGGTGATCGATAGGTTTTGTGCCATTATTAGTTGAATGCTCTGATTGGTTTAATTAATCTCGATGAAACTGAAGGAACTAAATTCTCAAGTCTCGATGAATTCTTATTCTCCTCCCACGAATTATATCGTATAACTGCTTAGTCGATAACTCTTGTATGCAATTGACGAACACCTTCGAAAGGCACGAAACGAAATGACAAAAGCGACGTTAAACTCCTTTTTCGATATCCGTAATAACTTCAGCTTCCTTTATCCCGTGGACGCGACTTCAATGAACTACAATTTGCTGATCGCTCGGCGACTGCTGTAAGTCGAAGATAAAACTAAAACGGTGGATTACATTTCTCCCGATGATACTTTTCTTCGAACTCCAAAGAAGATTAGCAGTTTATAAGCTTAGCCCTTGAATAAGTTTACTCGCAGCTTTCTGCAATTTAAACCCGTCGCTCTGTTAATCATTTTAGAAGAACTGAAATTTTAAGCCCACAAGACATTCCTCCTTCTATCACAACACTTTTGTTACAAGTAAATTATTAAATATTAAATAATTTCGAAGTATCCATACAATAGAAGAAACACATTTCTGTGCAGAAACCTTTCATTGCGTGATCTACTCCTAATAAAAATCCATTTCACACGAATACCCGCGATGTAAAAATAAAAAAATCGAATTCTACGCAAAGTATACTTAATCAGTTAACTGTGGAATTTAGTTTGAAAAGATCAGCACAGGGTGTGGAATTAAAAACAAGCAACGACGTGTATACACGTCGAACGCAGGGCAAATGGTACTATTATACATTTTACGAAAAACGAGGAAGGATTACATTTTTATTCGTCAAAAAGAAAAACTAACAATTCGTTTCTGAATACGTTATTCTCACTAAAAGCTTGAAAATTATTAAGAAATAATAAAATAATAAACAAGAGAAATTGAGGATAGCAAGAATAAACAAGAGAAATAAGAAAATAATTCAAGTATTGGTAATATAAAGGCAACGTACCACAAAATAATATTCTTATTACGTTTTACTGAGATTTCGAGTTTTTATAGTGAATGGTAATTTTTTATTTTACACGACGAGTATACACGTTAAACGCGTCGCAGTAGAGACTTCGTCTGACGAGTATACACGTCGAACGCACTTAGCTGGTTAAATTGCAATGAAAAACCTTCGTTCAAATAAGCATTACAAGCTATGCAAATCTACAAAAGATGCAAATCTACAAAAGATTCCCCAAGACATCTCCAATAATTCCACGCACCCCCAATTCAACCACGACCAATGAAAATCTACACGAAAGGGACACGCGACAAGAATTCTGTCCAGCTGGAAACATTGCACATAATTCGCAGGCTCAGAGGTAGAATCCATACGCGGTATCACGGTCGCAAATCTTCGAAAAGCACGATGGGCAACGCGTCCAACACGCTGCGAGGTCGAAACGAACGGCCCAGCTACGTCTACCTTTACCACCTGCTGGTCTGCGAAACCGTATATCCGTCAGCGTAATTCGCTCGATGTCTGTGCACACACTGTGCACACGTCCACCATAGAGCCTGGCTGACAGCTCACGCTATATCAACACCTATTATTAGATAGATGTTTAACAGCGTCTACTCCTGCTGCTTCCTGGACGTCCGATTACGCAACGCACACCCCCGCGACGCCACTCGTCTACGTGTAGAAATCGTGGCCATTCTTAAACGCGCTCGATCCTGGTCGCCCGTTGCGAACGAGATTTCATCGTATTTACGCGGACTCGTGGATATGTCCAAGTAGAAATTGCGGTGATTCGAGGAGACGAGTGTTTTTTAATCGAGGAACTTTCGAAAGATTTTTTTTTCGTTGATACGATGATTCTATCTTTTGGACTGATTTGGTAATTGAGTATTTGGTATTCTATGTTTTCGTGATACTCTGTACTTTTGATTTTAGTAGTATCAGAAGTGCATTGCTTTTAAGCTTATTTCAGGATTTTTATTTTTCATGTAAGTATCCAAGTGTTTGTTTAATTCTGTTTCAAGTGCCTTAGTGAAATAGCCACTAAGTCGATTAATAGCGTTTCTGATTAACTAATGCAAGTAAGGAAACGGTAAAATTTGACACCACTAATTTTAAAACACAAGAATAATCTTCATTTGGTTAAATATTAAGAACAGTATTCAAGTGTTTGTTTAATTCTGTTTCAAGTGCCTTAGTGAAATAGCCACTAAGTCGATTAATAGTATTTCTGATATTAAGTAACTCGAGTGGAAAACAGTAAAATTTGACACGACTGATGTTAAAACGCAAGGGTATAAAATGAAAATGAAAATTTCCCAGTATTAAACATTCACGCTCGTGTTCGTGGTTTATTAGATAATTGTTCTATTTACGAAGCAATCTGAATGAACGCCGCGCACGGTCGAGCTGTCGGCTGGAAAATGAATCTTCCATACGCGCTCGCTCGGGAAATTATGAGCGAACAAACAGCGTATTAGATTGCTCGGTGTAATTCTGTTCTACTTGCCGGAATAAATACGGCACGATATCACTCGCGGAACCCGCGCATCGTGCCATTCCACCTCGCTTAGGCGTGGTTCTACTCCGCTTATCTGACCGCACGCTGACTTATACTACTTGCGCGGAGTTGCGTACAGAGCTAGATAAATCCTAGCTGTTCCTCCCACGTTCCACCCAGTTCCATTTCCTGTCCGCGTTTTTCATTCGTTTCGTTTATTAATTTCATAGAAATTCGTACGAATTTTCGTGCAAACGTCTGACGTATTATTGAGTTGCTCTACTAAATACAGTACGTTATCTTATTAATTATTACTCGAGTATTCGTTATTTAATTATACATATTCAATTGCTTCGTTTCCTGTCCGCGTTTTTCATTCGTTTCGTTTATTAATTTCATAGAAATTCGTACGAATTTTCGTGCAAACGTCTAACGTGTTATTGAGTTGCTCTACTGAACAGAGTGTATTATCTTATTAATTATTACGTGAATATTCATTATTTAATTATTCATATTCAGTTGCTTTATTTCCTGTCCGCGTTTTTCATTCGTTTCGTTTATTAATTTTATAGAAATTCATAGGAATTTTCGTGTAAACATCTAACGTATTATTGAGTTGCTCTACTGAATAAAGTACGTTATCTTATTAATTATTACGTGAGTATCCGTTATTTAACTACATGTATTTAATTGTTTCAAAAAAACATAGTTTCGTCAGGAATTATTTAAAAATTATAATAGTTTGAGGACATTTAAGGCAATCTATTGTACGCAGCTAGTAGTACAGTGTAATGAATAGTCAGACTAGTGAATAGTATATCGTAATTTTTGATGCAGAGAACATTGAAAATATTTCAGAATTAGAACAATACTCCTATCAATGGTATTATTGCTTGTAAAACGTTAATAACAAGATTACGTTAAAGCTCTCTACCACTTTGATTTGATACTTCGTTTAGCAATTTTATAGCGAAAAATATCTCGTATAATGAATCGACTATTTCCTGTGTTAATCAAGAAACAAATACCCAGTGTATTTCAACGACATTCCCAATTCTCTTTAATCATCGTACCTAAATAAGATCCTTTAATAAGCACACACGGTTGAATCAAACGCATCCAATTTCGTTCGCGCAAAAGGAGTATTCCCTTTGAATTCACGCTTAACCATTTACACAGCGTCTAATCGTTCTCCATTAGTATCGTTACATAATTACACAATCTCGATTTCGATATTTCCTCACCAAACACCTATCCAAATTATATGAAACAACGTTTAACCCTCTTTTCATATTTTACCAATATGACGGCTTACCTGGTGCGCCAGTTGCTGGGCGGTGAAATTATGCTTGTCCCTCTCCTTCTCCGTCGCGTCCAATTGCTTCTGAAGCTCTATAACGTCCTGCATCGAGCTGTCCAATTCGTATTCGATCTTCTTCCTGCTGTACTCGCAGACCACCATCTCGTGGTTCAGCCTCTTGATCTGGTCGCCAAGGGTCTCCTTGCTCCGCGCCAGGACGTTCTTCTCGCGCAGCGTGATCTCCATTTCCTGTTGCTTGTCCATCAGCTGCTTCTGGTGCATCGTGCTCTGGTGTTCAGCGTTCTGAGCCCTGGCCATCGTGTTCTTCAACTGTTGCTCCAAGGACGACCGTTCGTTCTCGATCTTCTGCAATCGCTTCGCCATGTGGTCCCTGTCGGTCATTGCTCGCGACGCGTTGTTCTTCAACCTGAGACACAGCAAAGTTTGGAAACGATTTCGTAGAAATGTTAGAAAATTTAGATTTTTTTTTTGTTAGTCGTGTGGAGCTCTGGATTGTTTCTTTGTAAGCGTAAATTTGAATTTAGGACTTTGCGTCAATCAGTGGGACGCAACGACTTTGTATTTTTTTAGTTTTAATAATCGTGAGAAAAGAGGCGGCAAAGTACTTTAGCTGAACTGAAAAAAGCGAATAGTCGAAGATCAGTTAAATAATAATTAAAAGAGCAGTTAAATAACATTTAGATTCCCATTATCCCACAATGGTGGCATTTGTAGCTTTGCCTGCTTCGTTCTTGTTTGACAAAGGTAGAAACTCACTTATACGTGAATAAGATATTATTTGGCGATAATTTTGCATTAATAATAATGTACGAATCTTCTTATTATATATCAAAATGTGTAAAATATTCATATACAATCAAACTACTTTCAAATCCATTTTTGTTTAAAGTCCAGCGCAGAATAGAAATATAAATTTCAAACAATTTTTTGAAGGTATCTTATAATTTTATTTCAAGTAAAGACACAATCCTTAAACGTTAATATACTTTTCGCATCGTTAATGCGGTTCCTCGATCGAGACTAGAGAATTGAAACGATAAAGGGACTCGATCGCGCGCGTAAAACTCATAAAGTACTTCTGAAATAGCAAACAGCATTAAATAACGGTGGATATCGTATTATAGATCGATACTATTAATTCGAGGCAGAATCTCCCACATACATCGTATAATTCAATACAGTATTATGTGCTTCGATGACCATAAATATCAGATCATTATCTGCACTGTTCCAATATGAATGTAACAAGTAAATGTAGATTTGTTGTTTGCCTCTGAATTGATACCACAGCTTCGTTGTATATTACCAACCGTACATCGTAACCACTTGGACTATTTTTATTAACATCTCAATAGAATTGTCATCGATTTATCAATTTATTTGTCACAATCGTAAATTAATTTTCACCCTGTTGATACATCACTACGATATATCATCATTACTCGCATCGTACAGGCAATTCTAAATTCTACAATTAATTCTCGCGATCTTGCTCATTGAATAAAACAATGTATCATCCACCCCACATTTGAAGCACAAATTTCTCTCTTAAAAACGTTCGTTTACAACACGTATTCCCACATTATCAATAAACCAGAAGGCATTAAAATCTCGCGTTTCGAACAGAAAAACGCGAATAGAAACGAAATAAGGGCAGAACGTGGAAAATATGCCTGGAACATACGAGAAAGATTGTTCGTCGCGATGCTCAAAAATACCAGGTCGAATGACGCATTTTTCATTCAGTTTCCGCGCGGACGGCGACGGACGCGCTCGTCCCGTCAACAGGACTCGCATTTCCGGCCGCGGGTCTCCCCGGAGAAATATGTGATAATTTGCATAGCAATTATACCAAGGGTTCGCAGGTATCGGATGGGCGTTGTAATGGAAAATTTAATGGAAAATAAATTTCGTACCGCAACGCCCTCCGCGTCCGATATCGAGCCACGCGGTGGCTATAATTTCGCGAACGGCACGGCGAATAATGCTTCTCGCGTTAGCCACCGCGTCGCGATCAATTACATTCCGCTCGCGTCCGATATTTCGTTACTGGGAACAGGAATCATGCGAATCGATCTGTTCGAAGTGAGAAGGAACGAGGAGGAACGGTGAGGGTTAGGGTTGGAGTCTGTAGGATTTAGGTTTCATTCGTTTGTCGGTTCGAAAGTAGTCGCGGAGGATTCTGTCGATGGAAATGGCAAATGGTCGCTTCGAGATCAAAATCGAGGCGCTGGTTAAAAGTATTATGCAGAAATATTGGAGTATTCGTCGTTTTGAATTTAATTGTTATTGGTAAACAGTATTTAAAAATTTAATCTCGATAAATGTTTGCAGGGGTGTAAAAAGTAGGGGTGCGAGGTGTTGATATTGTGTTGTAGAAGAGATATACTTTGAACGTTTAATCAGAAATTAATATATGGTATTTGTTGTTCTTTTAAATACTTTTAGCAATGAGAATTTATTTTATTCGTTATTTCAATTCAGTTGAAAAGAAAAGATAAACTATTTTGAAGCACAGCATCTACTATACCAGTGATAACGAATGAAACTTAACTTTGCTTTTCTAAATTATTATTGTTAATGATTATGGTGCACATGTATAAAATGCATACGAGTATACATACGAGATATTTTTTCTCATACATGAATATTTTTTTTATGTCTTGTACATACATTTGGCACCATTACCTGTGGGCACTCAGCCTAAGTTCTTTCAGCTGCTTGTCCTTTTCCGCGATTTCCTTGTCCAAATTGTCTATCTGAGCGTTCGCATTCTCGACGTCCGTTTCGAGATTCAACTTTTTTACTGACAATTTGTTCAACTCCCTCTGCATTTTTTCTGAAGCCGCCCTCTGCTCTTTCAGCAACCCTTCTAGCCTCGTCACGTTTGCAGTTGCCGCTTGAATCGTCGCGTTCGCTGTCTAATGATACACGTGAACCATTATTAAACAAATATTAACAGATAAACATATAGTACGAAGCAAATAATAATTCGCACTAATTTTCTAAATAAAATCTATTCGATTTCGAAGTAGACAGTAATTGGTACACTTTAAATTCTATCAACCCCCTTATTTCTTCTCTCATTTCTTCAAAAATGATTCCAAATAAAATAACTAAACGGTAATACCTTAAGAATACTAATTAATACATTTAATATGTATTTCCAAAGCTATATAAAAATCAAATTCAATTATGATCCCTTTCCAAGAGAAATGAAACTCTACTCATCGATTCTTCTAATTCCAATAAACAATTTTAAGGCTTCAAAGAAATTGTGACTATCGTGCGTCTCTACAAAGCTGTCCACCGAAATTCTCGACAAAATTCCATCATCTATCGCTCGAAATCGCGAATGAATTACTACCGCATCGCGATTATCCCGCGAAGATGAACTTCGCCCCCGAAAGTGGCATCGACCGCTCCGGAAACTTGTCTCAGCGACCGCGCGGCGTTGTCCCGCGTCCCCGTCGACGACCGTGGGAACTTGTTGAACTTCCCCGCGCGTTTCGACGGCAAAAAGCTTTCGCGGTCCAGGAAAAGGCGATCCGTTTGATTTTCGCCGATGGCCAGAGGGGAAAAAGTTGAAAGAGGACGCGAACTTTTTAAGCGCGGATCGCGCTACTTTTTCCTCGAAGTTTCAACGCGGAATGGCGATCGAGGAGAAAGTTAAATGAAACCATCGAGTGTACTGTGCTAAAATAACTGTGCGATGAAACGTGTGTTTAAATATTATTAAAAACGCGTAGGCAAAACGAGTTACTTTGTTGGTTCTAATTAAAATATGAAGTTTTTATAATCCTTATTCCTACCAGTAGCTAAATGTCATTTTAAAAATTCATTTAAAAATATTACGAGATACAGGACATATAAAAACACTAGCCAAAGCGTTTTTTAATTTCACATTCCGTTTCTGATTAGCTAGTATCCACGAAAATTACTTCAATTACTATTGTCTATCATGGCGTTTGCAGAAATAACGTTTCGCCTAATCCACGCAAGCAATCCAATGCTTTATCGATTTAAACCACCGTCTGTGAGAAGTAAAAGTGAAGATCTCTCACCTCGAGATCGGCGGTCTTAACGAGGAGCTCCTCTTGCAGCTGATGCGCCTCCTCCTCCGCCCTCTGTCTGCCCCGTCGTTCCCTCGAGATCTCGCTAAGCTGCACATCCAGATTCTCTTTCATCTCGTCGATCTGTTGGCCAGCGGCGTTGTTCCTCTGCTCGAGCTCCTCCGTGTACAACGACATGTTCTTCAGCCGTTGCCTCAACGTGTCCACCTCGCCTGCGAGCTTCTCCTTCTCTTGTATCAGGCTCTCCTTTTGTTTGGTCATGCTCGTGCTGCGAACAGATTGCCATTGGTCTCAATCGGGTCGCCATGGACGTTTGCTGCTTTGGATCGAATACTCGCGTGGAGTTTGGCGAAAGTGGGTGCTCGAAGATACATTGGGGTACGCTACTGACTTTGGTTTAGAAATGTATACTTGTTCAGTGTTTTTTTTTTTTTTTTTTTTGGAGCGATTAATGTTTAAGTCTTATGGGGAAGGTTGGACCAAGCATGGATCAGTCAAATTTAAGCGTTTATTTAAAGTGAATATGTTAAAATTATGAAGGATAGGGTTGTAAATATTAATCAGCTGTGAGAAAAATAGCAAGGATTACTGAATAAAGAGAATTCAATGGACCGTTTTGAAAATTGAACTGTCGCCTCTCTTTAGAAAGGCGTCGACGCGTTTTTGTTGAGGACAATTCATGGCGACAATTGCACAAAATAAAGGTAAACGAGAAGATTTAAAGTTGTAAGGACGAAAAACGTAAAGACGAGAAGGTCCTATTGGAAATATCGTTGCATTACACCTTCTCCTCAACTGAAAAATACAAAGACTTCAATTATACATTAACACATCCAATACCAAGCAAGTTAATTCCCACCTACCCAAAGAACCATCAACAAGTCTACATTACAATCCACAAGTCTACCATCCATTCAACTTCGTAATCAACCAAACAAACAACGTGCACAGTTGATTCTCAAAGATGATAATCTCCTATGGCGGACCAGGACGAAGCTTTCTTCCTATCCTTTCTCTCTTACACATTTCTATCAACCAAAACAACGCACTTCACTTCAATTGCTAACATCGTACGCCCATAAGCCTCGCATTCAACCTTTCATCCATCGCACACCCTCAACACAGTGGACGTACGCGTCGCACCCACAACTGTCCACAGCGAAAACTACCCCTAAATATAAAACCAACGATCGCCTGTGCAAAACAATCGCAAAAAGCCATCATCGATCAATCGAGAGAGTTCAGAAATCGAAGAAGCAACCCTTCTCTGCAAGACCACCCATCGCCTATGCAAAACAATCGCGAATCCATTATCGATCAATCGATAGAGTTCAGAAATCGAAGAAGCAACCCTTCTGTGCAGAAAAACTTTTTATCCTAAAACTCGCGTAGGAAACGAACCGCGACATCTTTACGAACCACCACCGCGCGAGTAACGCTCCCATTGGAGCGGAATTGCATTTTGAACGCGTTGACTGAAGGTAGCTAGGTCGTTGGAGAACGGATTGGGGAACGTCTCCTCGGGGATCGTAGTCCTGCGAGGTTCCTCGCGACTTCAACGCGATCATCCTCCATGGGATGTAGAAAGATTATACGTCACGGTCTGCGCGCGAATTATTTAGATCACCCTCACTCTGCACCCGCTTTGAGACTCTGTCTCTCAGAGGGTGGATCAATGAATGCGCGATAAAGGGATGTATAACGTGTATATAGCTCGAGTCGTGGAAGTTGGCGAACAACGGGGTTGTTTGCGCGTGGTTTAGCCAAAAGTTGTGTATTACATCATTTTCTAATTACTTTCTCGTGCCTCTCAAAGTAATATATTGTCTACGTTGAACTGAAACAGTCGTTCAAAAGCAGTTAACGGAAGTGGTAAATCACCCTTGTCTTCTCTATAAAGACGATGACACGCGAATCGATAGAACTGTCACGGTACACGGGTTAGAGTGTCAGAGAGCATCGAGAAGGAAACTCACTCCTCGCCAGCGGCCAGCTGTCGGTTTTTCTGGGCGATTTCTTGACCCAGTTGCTGCACGTTCAATCGCAGATTCTCGATCGTGTCCTGGGCGTTCTGCTCGCGCGTATGAGCCGCGTCCGCCCGCTTCATCGCGTTTATCACCTCGTACTTCAGCCGCTCGATCTCGTCGTTTCTGCTCTGGAGCGTCCGCGTCAGTTCCGACACTTTCCGTCCGCTCTCGAAGATCTCCTCCTGTTATTGCGAAATTGCGTGCGATTTTATTTCGTTTCGATCTAAGGCGATCTAACGATCTAATTTACTCGTGTGCACGTGCGATCGTACGTTTTTAGGGTATTTTTGAAACGAAAGAGGGAATCGTGAATTAGGATTTCGCGATTATTAGTTGTTTAAATGATAAAATGTTTAATGCCACGTTAATTGTATACGTATTGTCCGTGATTTCGACTCGAATTCTTTAATATGCGATACATGGTGTATTTTATGTAGAAATAGTATTATTTTATTTTAACGTATATTATTTGTAGTGACAATAGTAGTTTTGACTGAATAGTTTATTCTGAAAGTGACCAAAGTCCATTTATGTTTCAATTCAGATATTCAAGACTGTAAAAATTATTTAAATGGACAACTATATTTTGTGATTACGATCTTGAATTATGTACTATTTATACAAAACATGAAATCAAGAGAATTAGAAAAATTAATTACATTAAAGATAACTGATGATAACTAACGTTAAAAATAAGTGAAGGTAAATAACTAAAATGTGAGTAACTCTAAGGTACAAAATGGAGGATCTTTCCGGTCAGTCATTCAGCGACTATCTTTGAAAATTAAGAAATAGAATTTTAATCGTGCTTCATTACAAATACAGAAATAACATTTTCTAATTACCGCTGGAAATATGACAAAATGAGAAGATAGAAGAGAACAACACAGAGGATATAAATTAGAAGCAGATTAAAAGTAACGAGAACGAGCTGATAAAAGGAAATGCATACACGTGTTTAAAATCCTCGTTGCGCAAAGATGCCAAGACGAATGTAAGTAATTAGAAGCTACTAGAGACGCGTACGTTTCAATCGCGAAGGCTGAACGCACGCGTTAATTATACCTGTAATGAATTCCTCTTCTCGACCAGCTCTTTTTCCCTTTTATAGGCCGTGTACAAAGCCTCGAAGAGCTTCGTGTATTCGAGCATGAAAGGAGCCAGCGCCTCGTTGCTTTTCATTTCCTTCAATACCTAAAGAACGAAACAACTGCCGTGGGGGTGGTCTCGAACGCCCACTCCCACGATATCGATAATTAGTTGATGAAACTGAATGCCACGACTCGTTTATTAACGTCCCTTTAATTTCCACTGTTGTTCCGCGAAAATAACGTACAAACACAAAATAATTCAATTTTTTATCACACAGTATTACTATATACGAGATGTAACAATTAAAGTTTCAAAATGAACGCGTATCGTTACCTGCGCACGAATTTCTAATTCTATTTCAAATATACATTTAATAAACCACAAAAAGAAATGAAAATTAAAGAATGCAAGCAATCGTGTAATGTAAACTCTAAAAAATTAACTTAATTGCTTTCTTACATTACGCATCTCAAACTCTACACCCTTTACTAAATAATCATTCTCCGTATACTATCGCAAGGATCGTAAAGTACGCGTGGTTCAGCAAGATTGAACTAGAACCACAGAGACGACAGACGAAACTAGTAACAACAACAAAATAGAAATTCCATCAGGCGACGGGAGCCTGACACGCGAGTAATTAAGGGTTAATCCTCGTTCCCGTGGAAACATCCGAGCAACCCTTCGCGACATTTCGCCAGCAGCCCCTGCACCTCCTAATGAAATCGTCCTCCCGATCAGAGGCGGACAAAAACTGGCTCACCTTCGCGTAATCCTTCTCGAGGTCGCAGAACGTGCTGCTCGCCGAGCTACCCTCCGACAGGGTTTCGCTGCTCTCGCTACCCTCGTCCTGAAACGTGTCATCCCAGGACATCCGTCACGTCTCTCGTGAATCTTTCTTTTTTTTTCTCTTTCTCTCTCTCACTCTCTCACTCTCTCTCTTTCACTCTCTCTCTCTCATGATCATCGTCACCTAGCCGCGCGATGTTAGTAGTCACGAGCCGATAAGGGTTCGCGAAATTTACGACCCCTGTTTTTTTCATTCTTCTTTTTTTCTGCCACGCTACGCCTCGACGCGAGATGGAGGGTGGTAAGGGATGACGTTAATCAATCGTGAACGATCGAAACGAGCGCGAGGTCGCGGATTTCGCTGGGAATTACTTGAATATCTCTGAGCGATCTCGTTATCGACGATTGATTCTACGCGCGACTTATTGACGCGATGACTGAGACTTCGCGTTTATTGCCCTGTTTCCGGTTCTGGCGGAGAGTTTTAGTGATGTTGTCGCGGGGGCGCGGAGGATTGTTTTGGTATCGTTAGATTAGGCGAGGAAGGTGGCTTCGAAGGTGTTGGATATGGACATTGGAAATTAGTAATAGCAGAATTTTGATTTGTTACAGTTTTGATTTCTTTTGATTGTACTGAAGAAATATTGACTTGTTAAATCAAGAAGGTATCAGAATTCATTAATAATATTGGTTCACTTAAATTGAGTGTTTGCTTAATTTTGAGAATTATTTATAAATAAATAAAATATATCATACATTAATATAAAGTATTTATAGATCTTATAAATCTCATTTTATATGAAATGATTTTCAGAATATTATATTTTTCTTTTTCTTCCTGAAGTCCTCGATTTAAACAACTAAAAATTAATTTAAGCAACAATACGATTTGTACCAACAATAATGGCAATTCACGCAGCAGTCTCAGTAGAATCGCCAGCTTAAAAGTATTTTTAAAAATAACGAAACTACGCAATAAAGGACTGAAATGAACAAGTTTTCCTTGCTGAGCTCCTTTTTTCTGATATCTCTTACCGTAAACAGTCGCGCGGTTAGGTTGCCGATACTTGAAACAATTCAATTTTAATAACAACATCGGCTGGCTTTTCCGTCGCGTTGCTTTTCTCAGGCTTGTCGTCGTCCATTATTCCTTACGACTCGTCAAACGACTTATCACTCTACTTAAATGTTAATCGCGAGATGGTAACGGACGATTTAATCAACTACAATGTAAAAGTGGACAAAGATAGGACTCCACGAGAGTTCAGAGTGAACTGTTTAATTAATCCATTCGAGATCTCGATTGCACTCGATTTATAGTGTTTAACAAAATAGGAGGTCATTGAACAAATTAAGATAAATTCGCGTATATAGATATTATAGCACTCATTTTCATTGTAATACAAAATGATAAGATGTTATGGCATTCAAATTTTAAAGGCAATTATTATTTATTTCATTTTATATAACCTTAATTTCTTTGCGATTATTGTGCATTTAAAAGTAGTGGGCGATTTATGAATCGCCTGACTATTTTTACAGTTCACAGAAATTTTTTAAAGATGCGAAAGAAAATGTTATATTCTTTAAAACGAGTGCGCTTACACTGTTCATTTTATTTTATTTCTTGTGAAATTATAGCGATTCAAATTTTGTAGAAGCAGTCTATTAAAAAATTTGTTTGCACGTATTTACTAGCTTCAAAGATTTTTGAATGCAAATGTATACTTACTCCCAAGCCAGCGTTCATCTCCATGTCCATCATGATGACGATTTAAAATATTCACAGACCCACGAATACTAAACAAGATTAATTCCCAGACTATTACACCAATAAATTACATTTCAAACAATAACATTCTCAAAATGCATAAAGCTGTACACCAGAAAATGACTATTTACTACTATATTGCAAAAATACTAGCAATAAATAAAGAATGATACGATATTTATAAAAAGTAAATGTGTACAAATTTTTCTCACGTCACGGCACACTGTATTATTAATTATTTACAAAAAATCTCAGCAAAGAAACCGTCTTAGACCTCCGAGAAAGAAAATAGAGCCGCGTCTGACTTATGATTGACACGTACTACTCGAATGCTCCTAAAAATTCTACCGGGTAATAGTAAAGAATGCTACTCGTTGGAGTCTTCCAGCGAATGGAAAATCCAGTATCGCGATTCACGTTGTTTACTGGTCTCCATGGAAGCCTTTGGTAATTCCCTAATTCCATCACAGACCGTAGAAAATCAATATTCGCGTTGCTGTTGGGGGCTGTCGAAAGTCTCTAAAAAAATATTTAGTTGAACGTGAAGTAACATAATAAAAAAGAAACGAATATGTGCGATAAAAGTACAAGCTCATCGACAACCCTTTGGGCATTGAAATTTAGTGAAAATTTGGTTGAACGATGTCAATGATTTAGTTAATGATAATATAATGTTTCTTTTTTTTAAATGCAATAGAAAAGAAGATTTTAAATTTATTCTTTTCTGTGATTAATTACTTTGAACTGTTAAAATATTATCCTCGCACGATTTACTGATTCACCATCGTACTGAATTTTAAACGCTGGATTAGAGAATTTATCATTAACGAATGTTGTGTAATAAAGTTAATCGGTAATACAAAACAGCATTCGAATAATAGAGTTTTTTAAACGATAGAATAATCTCGCATCAAAAGCAGATCGTTTAAAACAATGATTCTGGGAACATTGAAATACTCGAGCACTGCTGATGGAAGTATCGCAAATTAAAAATGGATGCTCGTGGTCAGCGTCAGTTTCGTCGCTAAAGAACCGCGAGACGATGGGATCTTTGGCGCAACATCCTGCTGTTCATGTATTTATTCTTCTCATGCCACATATACATATCTATATTTATAATCTTCGCGATGATCGCCACTTGTTCCCCCCTGGCTCGACGTTTCGTAAGCTTGAACTGTTCCTGAAGCTATCTTCCTAGCGAACTGAACGTTGCTCCGTAGCGGTCTTAATAAGTTCTTAAATTACACACGCAAGTGTCTCGAGTACCGAGAAGAATTTCAATCGTTCGAGCAGTCCTCGAACGCTCCTCCGTCCGTGACAATAATTTCGTTTGTTACCCTTAACACTAATTGATCCTTCGTCTTTGTCTCACGGCGCTCAAGGGATTTTACAAGAACTCAGCACAACTAGATTTGCTAAATAGAAAAACGCGTTGAACGAAAATATCGTTATGTTAATAAAATTACCATTGTTCATATATATATATGTATAATATATATATTAACATTTTACATCGTAACACTTATCCGTATCTAAGTTTATACATACGCATATATATATATATGTATATTAGTTCTCCCACTAAATTGTCTTAAGCTCTATCTTACGATGTAATATCTAGAGTCGTTTTTTTTCTTTTTTTTTAATTACGAAGAAAAAGAGGCCTGTGCATTCGGCATTGAACAGCAACGCCTCTTAAAACACTCTCTGAATAACAAACTGTATTTACATTCACGTCCTCATCGGCGCGTTCATCATCGAAACGACGATACACGCCCGAATATTGGCGACACACACGCACTCGATCGGTACCAATATGGCGGATACGCTTCTCTCTTGTCATCCACAATTCGCAAGCACACCAACTGCGATCTTCGTGGCCACGTTCGACGCCTCTTGGATGCTTTCTTGATTACCAATTCTTCTCGACGATCCTTTCGTTTGTTGCAATTAGATTCAACAATCGAAAGTACTTTCAGTCGTCCTTCGAGAAATGAAGTAGCGTATAAGAATATCCATTGCATTCCTTCGTTGCTTATAATGAGTGTGAGAGACGAAATGATCGTTGCGTGCAACTTATCCTGACCGTACGATTAAATGAAAAATCGTCCAATGAATTTCTAGTACTAACAGCAACGCTCGACTTCTATCGTTAAGTCGTGTGACATGCTTGTACAATTTTATTGCACGAAATCATTAGTTTAAAAGGAATCGCCAAAGACTTAAATCTAGAGAAGAACGACACGCGATGCTCGTAAATTAGTGTTAACAGCTAGGAAACTTTTGTAGACGACAAAAAATATTCGTTTGGCAGTAGAAACTCGAGGCTCGAGGGATGCAATAAATATGTGGAGCACTTTCGAAGGATCCTGTCGGGAAGAATCGGTCTCGCAGAGATCCAAGCTGCGAACGCGCGCCATCGACGATACATGCACACACGTACGCTTGGGCAAATAATACAAAAATAATTCCGAGGTTTCTCTTCTCTCCTCGTATTCGAAATTTCCTAACTAATCAGTGGATCACGTTCGTCGCGACGCTCCTCGACGAACGCGAACCCCGTGACGACGACGCATTCGTTTCGCTCGTGGTCGCCATGGCGTCGTTTTACTCGTTCACGTCGAATCCTCAATTATTATACACCTTGTCTCGTGCTCTTTTATAGTCTTTCTTGTGGCGTCTCTTTCGTTCGTTTCTCAGTGTAGAAGGTAAAAGGCAACTGAGAGGATTGCAGCGAACGTGTCACGGCTAGGATCGACCCTTCGCACGTGAAACGTTCCTCGTTTCTATTATCAATCGTCCTAAAAGTAATCGTCTGATTCAGAGAAAACGAGAAAAGTGTGTTTATGGAATTTAAATTGCCATGAGCTCTATAAGTATACCAGATGAAGATTTAGAAGCATAGAAATTGTCTGTGTCTATTGGAGGGACCATCGTTTCGAACGAGTGAACTACTAGCGCCACTGGAACGGTGAATAAGTTCTAGTAAACGCTAGACAAGATGTGGCCAGCTTTAACTCGCGTTACGCGACTCGATATCGACTTGTTGCTTGTTTCTGTATTCCATTGTCGTTGCGTGTTAATGTGGAGGCGTTGCATCGTTGCGTGTCATCGAGTAATGCATTCGAATGTATCTTGCAATGCAACAATGCAACGTTTGTCTTTCGCGTTGACTCAGAATGGCGATGCGATACGAGAACGCGCAACAGGTTGATATTTAGCTTCAGATTTGAGGATATTGTTGGATAGAGTTAAATTAGATTGTCGATACAGAGGAATCGAATCGTTAAGATTTCTTTTAATGATGAATGTATAGAGTGGAGGAGAGTTTTCTATAATCTTTAGCATCTTTGTCCTAGAATTCGACTAAGTAAGGAAATTATATCTATTCGAGGTTAAAAATTAATACATTTTTTATCTGTTCGCTTGATGCAATGACAGACAGATGTAATATTTTCTTAGCGTTGAATCTAGGTCAAATGGACCAATTAGGAAGCAAAGAACTATGCGGGCTAGAATCGATCAGGGCGTTTGAACTGATAACGTGTTTTATTGTGTTTTTTTTGGAGCAGTAAAAATTGGTCAATTTCTCTCCTCTTCGATCTCTGAATCAACACTTTCCCTGTTGCACTCTTTTAGATTTATTTGCTAACAATTCTGCGGAAAATACGAGCATTCTCTTTCAATATACTCAGTCCTTCTTGTTTTGCAATCGTTCTTCTAAAATTCCTATTTTTCTCTGAACAGATACTACTTTTAGGATGTCCAAATATATTTTTTAGGTCCTCGCAACGTTCTGATTGGTGGATCGATCTATTATGGGTTGAAAGATCATTTCAGATTCGTTCAATTCTCGATTTTTCGATATTTATCCCTCCTTTATTGACTTATATTAATCACTACTGTACTCGTACCAGTAACTTCGCGCGTCGATATCGCGAAATCTCCTCAATTTGTAGCCAGTAATCAGAATATTGAAACACGAAATACAACAGCCACGAAAATTTGTTATTTTCTCTGTCAATCGACGCTGATCGACTTCCTGGCCATTCGACTGCAACTGTCGAGTCGTGCAAAATTGAACGAAACGTTTAACAACATTAAACCTGGAACTGGTGCTTCGACGATTTACAAGAGAGTTTCCAAGATGTAGCGATTAAAACTTCATTAAAACGATTAGAATCGGTCGTTACATCGCTCGCTTCGAAGGAAAATCACTTGCAATTCGAATCTCTTCTCTCTCTTCTTGTACAAGCTCCTCTCCATCGCGACATCCACTATACATCACGATCGCATTGATCATACATTTTATAGTTCGCGTGCGACTTAATCCTAAGAGGATTACCTCTCGTTTTACGATTCCTCTTACTTTCACTGTTGGAGAACCTCGTCGTTTACACGGACAATCGTGTCGAAATCACTTAGCAAGGCATCGATTACGCATAAAAAATAACCACTGTTTTGAGCGCTCCTCGTCGTCGCGAGGCTCGTCTTAACCCATTAACTGCGGCATTTAATTGAAGAAATCGCTCACGAGGCACGTAATTAAACGAAGCAACGACGAGTGTACACGACGAACGCTTGTATTATATATTTCGCGAAATATATAAAGCAAAATGGAAAGCATTACGTTTTTGTAAATCTTCGATGAAGGATTGACAATTATACCCGATGATCGCATTGAAATGAAGCTTTTCATCGACGCGTACATTCGTCGAACGCAGTTAACTGGTCAGACGAACACGCGAGACTTTTCACGTTTCCAAGCTAACAGAAAGCATTTCTCCGTAGAACTCTATCTCTCTGGCAATTTATATGTGTAACAACCAACGTTGAGAAATGAGAAACAGCGATTTCATCCTCGAAATTCGATTGATGATCGAGTAATTAAAAATATAGGATTATTATTCGAGAATACACTGGCAAATTTGAGCTTGTATCGTGGAGACTCGAAGCACGTATATAGACTAGCGAGATTGAGGACACAGTTTGTTCTACGGAAAATTTGGCGGGAAAGAGGACTCGATCGATCAGACATTTGAACGACTTTGCAAGTGTCTGACACGATTTATAATTGTCATCAATTGGTTCGCTTCGCAGACGTTATTCGTAGAAACGTTGGTTATCGTGCACGCTTTAAAATATAGAGACTTCGTTCAATTAATTCGTGTTCATTAGACAGATCGATTCAACGGCAACGTTCGAAATTCAACATGGCGAGGCGACGCTGCGCGGTCTCGCCTCGTCCCCCATCAAACAGGCACATTTCTTCCGCTTCGTCGTTTCAATTTTCGTCGCGCATCGCCGCGCGTAACATTAACAATACATTGAAAACGACTAACTCGTAATTTACTCTAAATTATCGTCTGGAACTTCTGACCAAACTTTCATCCTATCCGTTTCATCGTGAGCCGCCTCGAGAGTCAGTCATTTCAATTGGTTCGATAGAAACGTGACCAATGCTCGCTCGTATCGTTCGCAGTTTGCAATTTGTGCAAACCAAGAATCGTACGCAATTTTAATTTACTCTTGCTTCGCTTCAGATGACATTCTTTTTTTTAAAGCGTCACTCTTTTAACCCCTTCGATAAATTCATACACTCTCGTTCACAAGTATTTTCTCACTCAATATATTAATAATAAATGAACAAAAAAAATTAGTATTTGCAATAAAAACCTGTAGAAACAAATCTAATATTTTCTTATAAAATAATCGTTTCACATTGATGCGTTAATTCATAATACATACACTCGATGCACGAATAATAATAATTTTAGCAAATACTTGTGCATTTATTAGAAATTTAAATTTGCAAAACAATTTCATCAAAATAGACACGTTACGCAAAAGCAAGAAAAATATAAAAAACAAGATAGTACGGTAGATTAGATTATTTAAAGAGTGCGAAACAAATTTCTATCTTCTTCGTTTATCCACGTCCATAAACGTACGAGTTTCTATACAAATATTTAAAGTCTGCTAATCACTGTCGACTTTTTTCTAACAAAAATATAATTCTCAACGATATCGAGACGTTATTTAAGGCTCATCGAGTCCCACTATTTAAATCACGCAACCAATCCATGAGAAAACGCCACGTTTCTATCGTCACCCTCGTACAAGAATCGTTCCATAATTATAATTACAGTTGTAATAATTACAGTTGTGTTGTAGTACAGTGGTGAAAGCTCGGTTTGAAAATGGTGTCGATCGGTTGGTACGAAGCTGGATAATCGTCGAATTCAGTTCTAACTATGGTGTAATTGTCGTTGTTCGAAAATCATATTACATCCCCTAATTTTGTACTCTATTCAAATTGTACACTCTATCTGGGAGATTCTAGATTTAATTGAAACTTTTAATTGAATCTTGCGTCAGTTGATAACGTTCTTAGCTAAATTGAAAAATATCAAAGTTTCGTTTATAATATTTCAAACACCTCATAAGATACACATATATTCGTACAGTAATAGAATTAAAGAATATTCGTATATTCTAATTAAACATAATTGCCGCAAGTTGCACGTTCTCTAATCATTTGAATTTTCAAAGTCTGATTAAAAAAAAATATCTTCGAACTGCTACGTCTGAGATCCTACTCTATCAAGCCTTAATTAATCTAGAGTAGACGATTTGTCAATTGTTCGGAGCGATTTATTACCATAAATTGAATGCGGTTCAAACAGCCTAAATGTAATATTTAAAAATTCGTTATTTGGCCAAGTTTTTGGGAATCACACAGATGGAATTTCTCGAAACGTGAATAACTTTGAACCGTTCTATCGATTACGTACGTTCGAACGCTAGTCGACACTAACAGCTAAAGAAATTTATACATGTATATATATATATATATATATATGTAACATTGTACGCCTAACTAATTTGACTGGTAAACGTTGGCAGTAGTCGCTTTACGTCACGCGAATAGAAACTGATTCGAATTCGACGATCACCCCAAATAATTGTTACCTTCGTTGCATCACGTTACACCTTAATACTCCTTAAATAATTCTACGCGATCGAATAAGCTCAGCCATGTCGTTTCCGTAGAAAGACCGCTCGCGAAGAGATACTTAACGCTTACTATTAAAAACGGAAGAGAAGTATCGCGAATGAAATGACAGAAAAATAAAATTAAATGCGAAAAATTCCGCCAGTAACAAACTGCCGTTACAAGATATCTCGAGAGCAGATAATTATCGCATACAATTAAAACAAAACATAATTTTATGTCTTTGTAGAAAAAAAAAATTTTTCAGAGCAATTTAAATATAAACAAAAAAGTGTTACAATTGTTTCTGCATCCCAATTATTTCTATTCTGTTGTATGTAATTTCCTCAGGTTCAGCTCGGTTTTTCTACTACACTATCAAGTGTCTCGTGCAAGGCACCACCCTTGTTCGTTGATACGCTCAAGTATCGACGGTTTGTACGTAAAGGTAACGCGTTATCGTTCGAATAATCGCGACAACGACGGATAAACGTTCGCTACGCCTGTACTTTAAATCAATTTCAAGTGTGATTAATAATCGCGTGGGTAATTGAATTTGCGACACGTGTCTTCGAAGCATCTTCTGTCGCGCGAAGGAATTGACACGGAGCTGGCCGTCGTCGTTTCGACGAACAATATGTAAATCAGTCGGAGCATCGATGGTGTCAGTCGTCAACTAATAACAAGAACGTAACGTTCGACGTTTATCCTAGAAACGTAATGTGTAAATTAAACGTGGACATTTTTTTCAAATGAAATCAAGAAAATGGTACTGGATAACTGAAGCATATAAAATAAATTTCATGATTCGAACAGATCGTTTTTACAGCTTCTCGATCAATCGTTCGATCGAAAGATAATTTTTAATTTTGCAATTACTTTTGAAGAAATTAATGAGATATAGTAGCCAACCCTTACGCAGATGTTAACCCTTTACACTCCTTGCCAACAACTTCCAACTATTTGAAATTCATTTCCCTGACTGCTACTTTTAAATAACTTTGTTTGCTAATTATATTAAATATAGCTTTCAAACTTTATTGCAATTTATATTTATGAAACTTATATTTGTTTCTTTTTTTACTCGCTGACGTGAGTCATGCTCGATGAAGAAGTGTAAAGGGTTGAAAGCATCGAACGCATTTACACGATGCCTGAACGGCCTACAATCGAAACCAGTCTTTTAAATCGAACTGCACACGAATGGCGGCGGCTGTCTCGAAGAAGTGTTTGGAACCATTGATTCCTTCACGAATCCTTTCGATGTGAAATTATTCGTTTGAATACACACGTGCGTACAATCAGAGAACTACCCTTTAATCCATTCGAGACGAGTAACACACCGTGGCTGTGTGGGTTTTGAAATTAAATTTGAGCTATCAGTCATTACTAAAAAAATAGTTGCGAAGATAAGATCATTTTTACAGAATCAAAGACTAAAGGTGTGTAAAGCTTAAAATTTTTATTGAATTTAAGTTAAACCTTGAAATGGATAGCCCATAGCCAGGACCATCAAGGATGCAAATTAATAGCGACGAAAAAAAGTTTTCGCTTCTGAAAATGGTCTCCAAAAATATACTTCGTCTCGAATGAGTTACAGTGGAGATAAGAACAATTTTTCTGTTGAAGAAAGACAATTTTTTATGACTGCTGATTGATTATTTAACCCCTTGACGGTGGATTGTTTTACTTGTGCAGATTACTTACGCACACTAACACTGGGTACTGATTTGCCATTATTAATAGAGTAGCAATTTCATTTTTACAGTAACTGTCTAGTTACAATTACGTAATTACACGTATGCTAGTTGGCAATTGAATTGGCGAATCAGTACCTGGTTTAATACGAATTATTTGTATAATTTGCTTTTAAAACCAATGAAACATCGATACATTTGTAATCATCGTCGAAGCACTGTCGAACAGAATGTTTTTAGCCTATGCGTCATCATGGTACACTCATTGGGTATGGCATCAAAGATAATAACGTCGATAATTACGTGTGTACATATTCACGGCTTAAATTATCAATAAATGACACACAGCTATGGCTTTCAAGTAGCGAATCCACGTATCGTATCACGTTGATACGCGGCGATGCAACTCTCGTCCACATTGATACGTGACAATGATACGATACGTTGATATACGCGTTTACAAACTTTTCAGCGACGACGATTGCGTTAAGTTATTACTTCTGTGTCTGTCAAACAAAATTGTTGCCACGAAACTATCCAGCGTCAAGAGGTGAATCAACTTCGCGTATTTCGACTCGCTCCACAGTCTTCTGTCGCGATTTCTCTATTACTCTGCTACACGATACCAGCATCGAATTCACCATTCACATCGAAAGGATCCCACGCAACGATTCCATTCCTTTCACCAGATTAATCTGCCTCGATTCTCTGATATTGGTATCCACGCGTTCAACGAGAGGGAAACTTATTGTCACAGTAAATTTGGCACAGAAGCTAGCGACGTGCCGCTGCGCGTGTATGCTTCGAAGAGTCATTAGATCGTAGGACACCCAGTGTGTTGCTATTAAACATCGACTGCTGTAAGCTCCTGTCGACATTCGAACGAGCGATTATACATATATATATCACGATTCGCCAGCTTAAATGCTTCGAGTGTCGGTGGAAAAACGGAAATTTCACTCTCCCCTTCGCTTGGCCATGATACATCGTTCCACACGGTCTCGTTCGTCGCTTGCTCGCTAATTTTCACGCTATTTACAACAAGCAGTCCTCGGTTCAGACGCGCGAGTACATTTATACTCGATGTCTTTGCTTTTTTCAAATAAAAGTACAGGAAGGAGAGGGAGTAACTGTTCGAAGGATATATTCTTGACGAAAGACACGTTTCAATAAAATGGTAAATTCGATCAGTTATCGCAATTTTTATCGATACGTTTCTTCCGTCAAGAACACGGTTGAATGCAAACGTGTCTTTTCTCGAAACGAAAGAACGTCCTTCGCGATAGCGAGTCTAACAGGATCGTGGTCCAGCTTAACGCGAGTCCTGTCGTCGTTGGTGTGTTATTAGAAAATTTAAAAATCGCTATTTGACCACTAATACCGAGCGAACATTTAGTGTAACGCAGAATCAAACGCGACACGCAAAGATATTTTTCCATTTTTCTATTTTTCTATTTTTTTTTTTTTCTCTCTTTTTTTCTTTTATTCTCATCGTCAGTTTACGGTGTATATATATTATCCTCTTTTTTTTTTTGTTTTCATCACTGGAATTCCGTAGAGTCACTTCTCAACGTCTTCACCTATTCTTATCTAACAATCTTACGTTTTCACCTAAAAAGAGTATATTCCAAAATTAAATATATGTGTATATATGTACGTATATATAAATACAAATATCTCTATTTTACAACGCAATTTACCGATATATTCTGTAGCTTTCGTAACTATAGCGATTGCGGCGACGTTCTTAATTGGGGCAAGAAACGAAACGTGTTTTTACAGTGTAAAAACGATGCGCAATTTTGAAATAAACTTTTGGTTCTGATAAGAAACATTGCGAGATCTCTGTGTGAAACGCGTTACTATTTTTTTTTTTTTTTTTTTTTTTTGAACAGTGAATTGAAATAATACAACAGCAAAAGTGGAACAATTAAATAAGATTATGCAAATTAACGATTGTAAGTGTCGTATCGTAAATTGGAATTAAATTTATACGAGCAACTCGAGTTACATCAGTATCAATGGTTCTTCTCTGTATTCGTCACACTTATAGATTTTAAATAAAATGGACACTCCATGTCTCATAACAAAGTTTATTTCAAAATTTCAACAAATTCTTACACTATGAATCGTACTGTTCTCGCTCGTATCGCGAAAACTCGCCGCATCCGATATAGTTCTCACGCGACACCGGCGATTATTCTCTCCTGTTTTACAAAGCGACTCAAGATCCGACCTCAGTCGAGAGAGTACACGGCTGTGCTAACGATTAGACAAGATCCGCCGTAAAATGTAGACATAACTTCACGAGAGAATTTTAAATACAAAAATAACGATACAATGATTAACAGTAATGAAGAGAAAATTTAATGCACGTAGATTCGTCCCTCGATTCGCTGCAGTACCATTTTCACGGTTGAAAGTCGAGTCAATTAGTATTTACTGATACAAAAACAACTATAACGAAAAGAACTTGAATATATTTCACAGACACGAATGATAATTTCTTATAAAATTAAAAAAACAAATTAGAATCGCGACCGTTATCGCTAATCATTAACAGACACAAGTTGTTTCGAAATAAATGATGAAGAAATATACGAATCAACGAATATTGCACAGTAATATCGATAAATATTACTAAAGAATAATTCTTCAACCGCGCGAGATAAGACTGCTTGTAAAAACTACCACAGACTGAACACAGGGATTACTTACCACGTTAAAAAAAAAAAACAAATCGAGGGATGAGTACATGCTCATTTTATTACAAGAAATATTAATAATTTGTACTTACAGAATATTTATAAACTATTATTAGACGATTAATATCGTTGTACGTCAGAGGATTCGCGAGAAAAATATTGGTGCGACTGGATTAAAACGTCAAGCGAAAATGTTTCCGTATAATAACTTCACACATTTTCTTTGTCGCATTTCGTTCGAAGTTACATCTGACATTTTGCAACTAGCTCTCCGATGAAAAACAGAAATGGAAAACGAACGATCCTCGTGCGAATAAAACATGACGGCGACGTGGATGAGAAGCTCGACCTTGTACGCATGATACTCCCTACGTTATTAAACGAACAGTCCTGACGGAAGAAGATAAAAGTACGAACGGAACGTGGACGAAGAAAAAACCGAAATAAGAAAAAATTGGGGACAGAGACGGATGCACAAGGGATTGATCTGTACAAATATAATCGCGCGTGTTCAAAGTGAAAAGCCAACGGTCTTGCGAATATTTGTTCTTCTCTTCGTTTCCCCTCGTTCGTCTCTCAACGCCTTATCGCCTATGCGCGCAAGTAAGATTAAATTATGGTACAACAGCTTTTGGAAATTAGCTCCATTTAAAAACGTTCGATCACGACGTGTAAAAATATTAGCGATCGGCGCCGATATATATATATATATACTCTAACTTTTACGATCTTTAAGTGCACGTAAGTATACAAATAACGCAAAGAACGATTCGGTAGCGTCGGTGTTCCTTCCATTTTTCGTCGACTCCATCGAGGAACGCTCGTTCGAGGTGAAACTGTGAGTTCGCGTCGTTCGAAAATCCCACTGTACGATCATTGAAAATTAAATCCACTTTTGACCATCCACAGAAACTAATAAGAGAATTCAAAGCCCTATCTAATCTTCGTACAATACCATTTGAAGTACAAGAAACCTTAAAACATTTCAAAAAACCACCAACATTTCCAAACATATGTTATACCACAAATTAAATATCGTTTTTACGATCGAAAAAAATTCCATCGGATACTCGTACAATCTTCAAAACCGCAGTTTCACCAACACCCATTATCGAGCAGCTCGCAGGACGCTCGGAACCCATAGAAAATCGAAAGAACACACCGCTACCAAGGAAACATCTGTTTACATACTCTTCCTCTGCACGCGTGCGTACGTATATATATATGTATGCTCGTGTCTGCAACGTTTACCCTAAGAGACAACGAACCTCGAAAAGAAAAGGAACCGCTTACGGTCGCTATTTATAGTTAGAAGAAAAAGAAACGTTCCGCGGGCGAGCGAACGCGGCCTCCTGGTTCGCGGGAACGTGGCGAACGGTCGAACGAAGGTGAAAGGGACATCCCGTCCCTTAGAGACTCTCCCGTCGTGTAACTCCACGCCCGGGCAAAGTTCAGCTCGCCTGCGTCACTTGGGACACCGTGAACGGCGTCACCTGATAGAGGAAACACCTGTTGCAGACCCTGACCGGCTTCGTGTGCCCGTAGCGGGGCAAGGGGACGTTGTTGCTGCTGCAACGACCGCAGAACACCTTGCCGCAGTTCCTGCAATGGTGTCTGCGCCTCACCACCGTGAACCCTGCTTGACACGCCATGCAACGGGGCGCGTCGTTGTCCGGCACCCAGGCTGGCGCCCTCTCTACACATTCCTCGCCACGCTCGGTTACTGGGGACGCTGCAACGTGCAATCGTTGTGTTAGAAAAATACTGTATCGTAGTTGAGCTTTTGTGAAAAATTGTACATTTGTTTTTGCAAAAATTAATTCAAAAAAAATTGCTATAGCAGGTTTTGATATAAACTAGGTATTAAGGTGAATGGAGAAAATTGTGATCGAGTGTATCAGTTTGCTATAAATGTTGAACGTTGTGCAAGGTAGGATAACTTTTTAAGTTAAGAAATAATATTTATGATTCAATACGCGAGAGACGATAAAGTAAATATAACAAGATATTATTGGTCTACTTAAAATTTGTCGATATTACGCCACGCACGTGTATCTACATTCTATAAATAATTGATTAAAAAATTAAAAATATAAAGAAATATACATACTCGTATTGTGATCGGCCGCTACAGTAGTCTCTTCTAAGTCATCCTCGTACTCTTGCAACGAATCTTGTCGGTCGTGGTTGGTGACTGTGTCGTTTACAAGATCCACAGGATTCTCTACCGCTGCATTCTCATCCTTCGTTTCTGTATCTTCCACAGTTTGACTACTGTTCATCAGGAACACGCATTTCAAAATATTGCGCAGATCCGACGCGAAATTCGTCTGCAATTGATCCGCCACACCCGCTATACAGACGAACAAACGGTGGACGAGATCCTCAGAAGATCTAAAACAAAAATTTAGGAAAACGAATTTAGACTTACAATTAAATAAAAATGTTTTACGAATTTTTATCTCATTAAAATCAATTTAATTTTAATTGCATACGAGCCTGTACTTCAATTAAATAATATAAAGATGGAAATCCTAACAAATGTAGTTACTGAAAAAAATAATTATAAATCATGAGATGAAGATCTCCAAAATTTACCGAAATTTCGCTCGAATTTGATTTCGATTCGCGATCTCGGCAGCCTGCATCGCCAACGCAATCTCCTCGTCGTCCTGGCAGTCGCTCTGGAACTCGCTGGTCTCCGAGCTGGAGTCGCAGCAGCTCGAGCAGCTCGAGCTGGAGCCAGCGTCCGCTTTCTGGGCCAGCGAGTGATCCGAGCTGAACGACTGGGCCGCTTGAACCGTGGACGCCTTCACCAGTCGTCCGGCTCGGGTGCCCCTCTGCGAATTATTGTCCTTCTGCGTCCCGTACGACACCCCTTGCGTGGCAACCGGCGAGGCAGGCTCGTTCGCCAGTCCGCTCTTGTCCGTCCTTGGTCCCAAACCGTCGTTCATCAACTCGTTGGGACTTCTACTGCCCAATTTCCGTTTCGTCTGCTCCGATCTGTGGCTAGCTCGCTCGTACTTATCCCTCTTATCGAAGTCCCTCCTCTTCATCCTGCTGATCTGTTCAGACCTGGACCGTCTGTGATCCAGAAGCTTTCTATTCTGCGGCGACAGGTTCCTCTGAGCTCTGGAGGCGATGCTGCAGGTCCTCTGACCGGACCCAGGCGTGCTACGTGTCTCAAAGTGCTGCAGCCTTGGGCTAGCGTGAGGACTGTGGCTCCCAAAGTTGGGCATCTGTCTGGTGTTCTGACTGGGATGCAGGCTGGCCCCGTAGCTGACCAATCTAGGGTTCAAACAACGATCCGTCGAGTTCGATCTGGAGCTCTCTGTGCTCGCTGAGGAGCGCATATTTGGAAAGCTCTGCAGCCTGTTCTCTTGCACCGGCTGATGCAACTTCTGCGTGGTTCTCTCGTGCTTACGCTGGTGTCGCCGCTTCTGCTTCTCGTCCCTGACCTTCCTCGACGTCGCGATTTTGTCCTGCGCGTACTGCTCGATCTTCGTCCCGATCTTCTCGATGCTCTGCGACGTGGACGGGCAGTTCTCGCACTTCAGATCGCTCCAGAACTCCTTCCTCGACGTGGACGCGTCGATGCTCAGATTCAGATTCTCCCAGTTCTCGGAATAGTTGATCTGAAAGCTGGACTGGTTCGAATCGCACACAGAGATCTGCCCGTTACCATACGCGACCCCAACGAACTCCTCGTTCGTCCCGTCGAAGTTCGACGATATCCGTGGAATGTTCTTCGCCGCGTCCGTGCTGGCCGCGTGCAGATTGTGCACCTCGATCGAGTGGTCCAACGACGCGACCGTCTTCACGCTCCTCAGGCTGCACACGCAAGAGTTCTCCGATATCGTCGAGCTCTTCCTCTTAGGCGAGTTCAGATTCGAGCACGAATAACTGGTATTCTCCTGCGTGTCCTCATCGTCCATTACCTGCTCGTCCTGCTGTATCTCATTAGCGAACGTTTTCTTCTCCTCAGGACTCTTGTCGTACAAACTAGTGTTCTCCGACGAGATCACCGTGCAGATCCCCGAGTCCGTCTGCTCAGAGATCTCGTTCTGACACTCCCCATCCAACAACAAGTTCGACAGCGTTTTGTTCGCCTCAGAGATTAGCTTCTTCGAGTCCAAGTCAGGCAGAGAGTTCTGTATGTGGACTGTCTCACCAGTCACGTTGTTCTCGTGCGAGACCTGGTTCAACAGATACTGCGTCTGCGGGATCTCGATGTTGTTCGTGCTGCCCAGGATTTCAGTGATGTCCGTAGTGATGAACTCGTCTTGCTGTGACACGTGCAGCTGCTCGTTCACCGTGCCTGAGACACTGCCATCAGGGACCACCTGTTCAGCCACGCAGTCCGCCGCGGAAAGAGGACTCGCGTTCCGCTCCGTTCTCCTCGAGCAAGGGCTGTCCTCGCGCGACAACCCCCTGCCGGTGTTCGAAGCACTGGCCAACTTTTTCACGCGGAACTGCACCTCCCCACTGACACTCTCGCGTTCACTGGATGTCCTGGCGGCACCGTTGCACCTCACAGCCTCGTCGTAACCGTTCGCGGATACGTCCAATCGAGCGGGCCCGATCCCCGCGATCGTCTCGCGCGGCCCATCCGCGCGACACGCGTCCCCGTCGTCGAGCAGACGGCTCTCCTGCTCCAACGTCTCGACGACGTCGTTCGCGATCTCGTCCATGTTGTTCCCCGTGTTTCTGGTCACTGTGTAAAAATCTACGATGAAGTCTTTGCAGTTCGGGTAACCGGTATAAAAATTGTGAACGAACTCCTCGAGGTCGGGGATCTCCTGGCACGCGGACGACTTCGAGGACTGCGTGATGGGCCCGGATGGCTCCTCGTTAGAGCACAGAAGCTTCTCGAGCATGTAGAGCTCGCGGTTGTTCAGCGTCCACAGGAGGTCCCGTATCTTTTGGAGGAGCGTCTGCAACGCGAAAGGAACAGAAGGTGGTTAGCGTTGCGATGAGGGTTTTAATAAAGAACAAATTTATTTTTCAATACAAATTTTCAGTCACCACATAGTAACGTTGTTGTAATCACGATAATAACAGAAATTTGATTAAATTGTGACGGAGTAAACGTATATCTTGTGCTACTATCGATAATATAAAAAAAGAGGATGAATTTAATTTTAATAACATTCCTTTGTTGTCGAGAAATACGAATTTAAGAGTTTGACGATTATACATGAAAAAAACAAGGGATTAATGTGCGTTAAAAAAAATAACTCGGAAGCGTGAAGTAGCGTCCTCTTTTTATACGAAATTTTATTTCTGAACAAATATCTCGGATCGATTAAACAAATAAATTCAATCTCGGACGTCGGTTTATCCTGAAACAAAATTTCGTATGGACAAAACATTCTACATTTTCGACCTACTTTCTGGCACAAAATAAATTTCTGTCGATTGTGTCACCTGCAATCATTCACAGTTTTGCTGTACCTGTATTCATCAAATTTTCAAACTCGATTTTCTCCGTAGCGACGTCTAAAATGATAAACATTATTTTATATTTTTGTGGTATTTTTTCATAAGAATTTAATCCTTTCCAGATTGTACCATAGACTCAAATACACCCTATGTATTAATTCAAATTAACGAATTACTGTTTTATGCACATATATACGTTAATATATTTTCTCATTGTAATTTATTCGTAAGATACCAATAATTTAACACGTGTATCTGTATAGAAGACACCAAGGCCATGTTGCTGGAAGAAATCAGAGTCTTTCGTTTACCATGAAAGTTCCTTCAACTTCCCAGTTATACAACACGCACGATGTTCGTATTTTAGGACCCTTAGGATTTACGACTTTATATTTAACGCGGTATCTCTTTTTCCGTCAAATTGCCATTTAAACCTGTTACTAAATCAAACGTTATCCAGAACCTGAAATTATTCTATCCATCAGATCTCTAAAACCAGAATTTTAAGATTTATGACACGAAGGAATTTTTACTCGTCTTTTTCCAGCCCAATAACGACGATAATTCCAACGTATCCCATTAATTCTGTTAACCAATAATCAAAGAACATAATTGCAGTCGGTTGTAATTAAAAATTGAGCAAACAAAGTTTTACACAATATCAATTTTGCCTGATATTCTTATTCAGTGCCCTATTAGAAGCCAAACTAAAACGAGTTCCGCGTAATCAGGAACCAAACACTATCTCTCGCGGCGGATTTTCAATAAAAACGAATAATTCGAGAAAAGAACCGAAAACCAGCAAACGAAACTCAACATTTTGCTAGCGATACTTTAAAGCCTCGATAAAAACCCGATTCGGAGCCACAAATAAACGATCGAAATCCACGCTACATTGTTACCTCTCTCGAAGCCTCTCGAATCGGTAAAGAAGAGAAGCAAAACTCTTAAAAATCACGAAAAATCTTCATTCCAACAAACCAGAAATAATTCGATTACAGGACGACGCGTTGATCTCTCGAATTTAAAAAAAAAAAACACTCTGTCTTCGAATCGAATTGAATTCCGCTCGATATAACGAGGAACCTGAGGCAGCTTCCGTTCGCCACTGCGCTTACCCTGAAAGGTCTGAACATTTCGCTGATGTTGTCTGGCGAGTTGAGGCAAAGAGGGCCGCCAGGCGGTGCCAAGAGGCCGGAGACAATCGCCAAACGAGGAATAGTAAACATCAACGCCGGCTCGTAATTATCCACGTCTGCCTGGCTGAGCAACCCGCGTTCGAGTGCCCTCTGCAGCGTCTCCGAGAATAGAACGCACACGAGCTCCTGCTGCTCGTACTCCTTCGTCGATTTCACCGGCACCATCGCGCCCACGTAGCACAGCTCGAAGTCGGCGAACAGGCGGTCGAAGATCTTCAGCGACTCGATCAGCTTCTCCAGGGACGGGTCCAGCGGGTTCTGCGTCTGGAAAAGGTACTAATAAACGGAACGGTTAGGTGTCGAGTAACGATACGATGGGAAATTGTGTCTGTCTTCGTCTCGTATGAAATGCATCGCCATTGCGCCAGACGATATTCTGGTAAAATGTGTGAAAATGTGTGAAAATGTATAAATGGCATATAAATGTATAATATGCATGGATATAGAAATGTAATGTGCGAAAATATATAAATGGCATATAAATGTATAATATGCATGGATATAAAGAATATAATGTGTTAAATTATATAAATGTATAAATTTTATTTTACTTATGAAAAATGGATATTTGCTTTTTGCCGTTCGAATGAATTTAATCGTTGTAATCTTAAAAGGTGGTTAAATTAATAAATGTGAATATTTATTTAATCCTCTGTTGCATGAATTTTTGTACATTGAAAAATATATATATTGCTGGTCTACTTAAAAACGATCGTGGTCATGAAATATATAATAAAAATTTATTAGAAAATGCTATCGCATTTTATAACTGTTCCTGCATGGGAATGCATCTGCTCGGAGTCTTTAATATTGTTTACTTAATTTACTATAGAACATTAGAAATTTAAATCCCCAATTAGGAGCGGAATGCACTAGAGAGAAGTAAAAAGATTATTTTTATATATGAATCATAAATATCTAATTAGGGAAATTTTTGTTTAACGTGCTCTTGCGTGGAATGTTTCTACGACGTTTGATTGAAATTACTTAATTGTCTCCATTATGGGAGACAGCAATATATTTTTATATTTCTCAGGGACAGGGAGTAGAGTGTACATCTTCAGTTTGAAAGTGCACTCTGTTTAATGAAACAGTGTGCCTTCTGTAGAACAAAATTACGACGACCTCCTTTAACGATCTGTTACTATGAATCTAACACCCAATAATTATAGAAAATATATGTACATATCGTGAAGTTGAAATCTACAAGCAAAATTCCACGTTTCAATATCTGTACCATATAACAAAGTATACTTGTATTCCACTAAAATATTATATTCCTAAAATACAAACTTAAATATTATTAATCTTTTTATCATATTTCAAAGAAAAAACTGTTTACATAAATATCGAAACTAGAAGCTGTTTTATATTTGTATACAAAGTAGATAATATTAAATAATTATATTTATTTGAATATACAATCGATTGAATAATTATGTCTGACAAAAGCTGAACGAAATAGAATATAGTAAAAAAAAAAACTCTTCTTCGAAGATCGTTAAAATTTGAATATACGAAGGCTCTGAAAATGGCAGCCTCGATTACCCTTTTGTCTTGCTGGAAAGATTCCATATTCTCATAAGTTTAAGTGACCCGATATATCTTTTTTATCGATTCGCTGGTTTCCTACGTAGCCTCGAAAGGCTTGTACTCGCGCAGCCAAAGGCAACGTTACTCGATTTAATCGTGTCCGTTTATTAAACACCGATTTGTCATTCGAGCACGCGCGTGCGTCCACGTCGAAAATAAACGAAGGATTCGTCAAAATTGCAGCTACGTAGAAAAACGATTGTACGTGAATTACAGAGTACGTGCACGGCGAAAAAGTAGTGACACTCGAGTATAATTGCTACGTCCTCGAAAGACTATCGCGCGAAAGAGAAAGTTGCGCGCACTTAGCAATGCAGAGTATGCGTTTGAAAAGCAAGCTCTCCGAGCGTACTTCTCGCATAACAAATTTCTACAGAAAGTACAGGTCCTGTCTGCGTAGAAACGTATTTCCATAATTGAAATATCCCACGGAAGAGGCGTTCTTCGCGAGCAATCTAGAAAACTCGACGTCCAACGCGCGAAATTTATTGCGCACACCCACGCACGAACGAGAGATTTGGTACAAACGAAATCTGGTGTAAAGAAAAAGAAATTAGAATCGAAAGTATATTCGAAACGAATTCAAAATTTATTTTAAAGATCGAGAACCGCGTTAACTCGTTTGCAACCATCGATGTCGAGCTTCGACGAACTTTTACCAGCTTCTTCATTGCTGCGAATTAATTGTTTTCTACGCATTTCTCGACGTGAACAATTCGACTTGAATTTAAATTGAAATTCGGCTGCGAGATTCAGTGTCGCGTGCAGCTTAGCATGATCGTTTCATGACCGAATACCGCGAGATCCAAAGACGCGCGATCAAGCCCGGAAGTCCAGCCTAATAGTCCGCGTTCTTCCGGGTAACCTAAATATTTCATGGTTCAACGTTTGCTCCAAATGCGTTTACGAGATCCTCGAGACAGCATGGTAGAAAGGGAAGAAACGTGGAAATGGGTCGCGTCACGCCACCGAAATAGAACATTTTAACCCTTTCCTTCTCGACGGGACGAAAAACTGGGGTCGCGGGACGTCCTCGACGTAAATGATATTAAACTGGATTCCGTAGGCGAGAGGGAGAGAATTTTATATGCGCCTCAACATAAAACTTGTGCTTCTTCTACGTCACAGTAAAAGAAGACCTTTTTTCTTTCTGTAATAGCTATGGGGTTGCACCAGTAATTTACTGAGGAACCGCAAAGTACCGTGATGTAATACAAGTATCCCTCGAGTAACACTGTTAATTAGTTCCGTGCTACTCAAAACTGTGCAATTCGAGACTCGAAATTTATATAAATTTGTAACGTTTTGCAATGCTTCTTATATCACGATTATCACATAATCGCATTACAGGAGAGTTAACTATACTACCTTGTTCATTGAAATTTCATAGAGAAATCTAAATTTCAATACATTTGCCAATTAAAAATTTCATAACCAAAACCACAAAGCAGTGGGGGTGCAGTCCATGAAAGCAATGGAAGCGTCGATTTCCTTGTATTTTCTGAGATATAAATAATAAATACATATTATGCGACCACTTTTGTAAAAATATTTATCTTGTATCTACTTTAGAATCAAAGTAAATAAGCTATCCATTCTCGTCATTTTTAGTATTTGTTCAGAATTTTTATGAGGACACAGCTTTCCCATGAGCAAATGTCACCGCACCTCCACTGCCACAAGAGAACCAAATGGCGACCTGTTCGCTTTGTTGTCTCTCGTGGTGAAACGCCAGAATAAATAAAGAAACGAAGAAGAAAATAGATTAAGAGAAGTCGACTAAGTTAAAGTCCAAGTAGAATCAGTTGAAAAAGACCAAGTAAATACTACGGACAGAGTACACGAAATAGAATAAAATATGCTATTGTGATAAACAAACCAAAATAAAATAAGCAAACAAATACAATTAGGGGAAATTAAACAGATTCCCCTCTTTCAGGTACAATAAATAGTATAAATAATGAAATAAAAATAGAAATAAGAATTAAAGGAAACTCAAGAATCATTGTCAACAACTAATATCAACCGCTACCCAAAACATTCACCATTTTTTCCACACTCAGACTTAATATCCAGCACCCGGAAGTGACCAACGTAGCCAGTCTTGAAACAGGAAAAAGGACCGCCCAAAAGACGAAGACCCTCGTCCGGTTGCCCTTTCGCAACTTTCACTTTCGTCATTTTTCAAGGCTGCCAGCTTTCGCTGACTCGTAAAACCGCGCGCGCTCGTTGAAGCCCGTCGCGACCAATCAAAAGCCAGGACTCCACCGTGAAAAGGATTCAGACGATTAATTAGAGTTGAACAGAACGCTAAATACCTTGAGGTTCATGTGACCTTTCAACGCGTGCTCCCTGAGCAGATTCCTGACGATGTCCAACGACTTGGTCAGAGCCTTCGCCAACGGCCTCATCGCAGAGCTCTCAGCCTCTCTGTTCATGATGGAGGAACCAGCTGCGAGGCACTCAGCGCCGAACCAGAGCTGGCCAGCAAGGTTCTCCTGCATCACGTCGTCCGGGAACTTCACCCTGAAGTCGCGATTCGCGCGACTGTCCGGGATCAGGTCGTCCATTATCTGGCTGCAGATCGTCAACACCTTGTCCTGACAGTGGCGCAGCTGATTGACGAGGGTGGTGCATCGCTCCGGCTCCTGGCGACCGTCGAACGAGTCCAACTCGCAGGCGACCGCGTTCAGCGACTCGTCCGCGTAGAAGAACTGGGCGAGCAGGCTCGTGTCGTCTCTCTGTCAAGTGGAATTGATCATTTTAGTTAAACGCGTGTAGATTGCGGCGAGTTCCTCGCGATTTTGTTTGATCTGTATCGTTCCATCCAGTTCGAAACGAAAATTCATTTAAACTTATAGCTAGTTATTCTTTTAAGAGTAACAATTGTATTTATCGTTTTTTCTAATTAAGTTCTTAATTCGAGTTATCGAAATTGGGGTACTAAAGGTTGCTGTAGAATTTAATCCATCTTTAATAACTTGCTCCAATAGCTATTGACGTCTAATAAACCGGTTAATAAATTTTTCCGTGAATTGGCTCCCTGCTGCTTTACAAATTGGTATATAAGTATACCTTTTTTGTAAATAAGAGTCAATGTCGAATTGTACAAAGAGCAACTATGGTCAATTAAATAGATTGAACATATTGTTTAAAAATTTAGAGTTGAATTTATTGAAAAGTCTTCTTCATTCAACGCTCGACCATCTTAATAGTATCAGCAAAAGAGTTGTCCTCGTTATTCCATCGAAACAAGGAGAAATCAAGGATACAATAAATATTCAATTGCATCAGGGTGTGCTATGTCTTATTGTGATTTCATATTTAATTCACCAGTTTTTGGAAGTGTAAACGAAAGCTGTTTAGAAATAGAATAGAAATTGAGTTTGTCAGGAATTAGTTGTGCTACACGTAACGCGTAGTTAAGGACCAGGTAGTGATTGGAAAAAGTTTACAAATTGTTCGTGGATACAATTTGTGTGCAACAAGCGAAAAGTTTGTTAGAGTAGACGCAGATGAAATTAGCGGAAAAGCAATTGGAAATGTTTCGCGGTAGAAAGTACGATAAGGTGCTTTTAAAAGCCGAAATGAAACGAAAACTAGGAGCGATAAAATTACATTTAAGGCTTGGTTTACAAGAGAAACGAGTTTAAAAGTTCGCCACGTTCGCGCGCGCTAATAGTAGGTCGCCATTATGGATGCACCGCGAGCGTCCACGTGTAGCCTCGCACGAGATCTTCAAAATCGTTTCTCTTCGAAACGAGATCTCGAACGTCATTTTTTCGTTCTTCATTTCCCCCTTAATTTACTCCACAGAGTTTCCTCGAAAATTCTCTGCCAACTGTAGCAACTTGTTATCAACGAAAAGCTTAAAATACCGTACACGTGTCGACAGACGTTCTTCCCTTCCTACGAGAAGCGAATTAGAAGGAGAAGACGACTCGTCAAAATATTTTCTCGCGAAGTAGATTATTCTTTCGATGAGTTGACGGAAAAATTTCCAAGACATGGTTGTTGCAACCGAGCGTGACCATGGAGAGATGAATTGCCAACGGGAGATAAACGCGGACGATAGCGGAGGAACAGTTCGGTTCATAGTTTACATGTCTCCCGCATTATCAGCCGCTTCGTTTAATTAAGTCTCGCATGTATTCGCGGGGTCACGGTTGCCATACGACTAGCCAATCTCTATCGTACAGAAAAATTCGATTAACGCCTAATATCGCACATAAGCTTCTGCTCTAGCGCGTTCACAGTGACGTATCTATGTAATTCCTCTCGTGACGCCTCGTATGTGTTTTTATTTACATGACGGAGTATTTTGGTTATTAATAACTGTTGCATCTGGCGTGACGCAGCTGAACGATTAGATCTAGAGTATTCCAAGAGAAATAAACTGCAGTTATCTTGAAAATATTTAATTAAAAGTAGTAAAAATTGTAATTAATCGAGCTTCTCTCTGGTGCAACTCGCATTCGATGTTTAATCTTTTTTTTTTTGTATAGAAAAGATTGTGCTAGAACGATGTTAATTGGAACTATTAACGTGTCGATCGTTCTTCCATCAAATTCTCTAGGCCAAATCACGCTGATGCGATTTCTACTCGAAAAAACAGAATCGTTACAGCATATATAATATCGCCAGTTTCGCTTCTAATCATTTAGGTTATCATTTACATAGTACATATGTATATCGTATTCAGGCGTTCAGTTTCATCGAAATGAAGGTCGTGTCTGTAGAACAGATTCACCTTTTGCTGAATACTGTTAAGTATAGTATCTTTAAATATTTTTAAAGACAGTGCAAAAGCAAAGTAATTACTGAATAGAAAAATTCTAGAAACTCGATAAAAGATATTTAAAAACCAGTTTAAATTACTTTAGAACTAAATTAGTGATTAATGGTCGTGTAATTAATAACCAGTCACTGTTGCCATTAATTTCCATTACGATTCCATTATGCTTCCTAATCGTACGGAAATGCAAAGTATTTATACCAAGAAACTTGAGTAAACGGTTGCAAACCGATTCGAACCGTGATTTAATAAAAAATATCGCCTGTGAACGTGTCGGTTCGCGTGAAAATCGAAACAGAATTCGCAACGAGCCATTAATACATGTATGTCGTTTCATGTTCCCAACGTTCATTAATATTTACAGCGTTTACCGTGAAACAGGCCGAAAACACGTTTTAAAATCCCACTTGTTCATCCACGAGCGGATATCAATCATCGACACGTTCGTATCGTTAAAGCAAAAAAAGAGGAGCATCGATCATCCGGCTCTTTATATAGGACAGCGTACATAATTAAACTAACGAGTCAAGTTTGCGGCAATGAACAATGAGTCTGCTCGCAATTATTCCACGCTGTAAAACGTAACAAGGGGAGGGAAAAAAAAAAAGAGAGAAAAACGAAGAAGAGCGACGCGCGCGTACGCGTTTCGCGTCTCTCAGCCACCCTGCCGCGATTTTTTACCCGTCAAAATTAATCAAATTAATTAGACGCTTCCCTTCCGAGCGAGACGATTAGTAATTTTCCGTGTAACGTTCGCGAGAGAAAAAGGAGAAGAACGGATGAAAATCGTAACTCTTTCTCTCGCCAGAGGAACAGAGAGATATTTATAAATTGATAGAAACCAGCGGCTCCTCGGTACAATGACTCCAATTATACCTACGCGTTGTAATTAAAAGGGGAGAAGCCAGCGCGCGCGACACTTTATGCCCCGTAAACAAGTGATCTTCAATGGAGAAGGGTACGTACACCGATTCGCCGGTAATTACGTAAAGCAGCGTCGGTTCGATGATCAACGGCGACACCATTTTTCTTTCCGTTCCTTTCATCCCCTTCTGTTCTACCCTCGCGCGACGCGACTCTCGAGGAAACGATCGTTCTGGGTGGGTGCAGGCGCGAAACGATGATCGATTCGTTCCTCTTCAGCGATACCGTATTGTCAGCACTGGCAAGGTAAACATAATGAAATAAATGGAGACGGAAACATACGGGGCTGGCGGATCGTCTCACTGATTTTCTGTCAACGGAACGTGTCCATCGTTCTGCACACTGTCGTCCATGAGTGCAAACGCAGATGCGAGTTCGATGTTTTTCGTCAATTTTTATCGTACCATATTGATCGTTATTGTTTAAGTGACATTTATTGTTCGATGTGTACGTTTAATGTACTTCGAAGAAAATTGTAGAACAGTTTTATTATTGTAGTGTTTATCGCGTAATATCAATTTAATTAAATACTTTAGACGATCAAAAGGACTGATGGTTCGTTTGTCACTTTATGAAGCTGGGTTAAATTAAATTTGTTTTAACAATGTATGAAACAAATGTTGTTTGGTATCCAGCAATGTAACAAGTAGTTTGAGAGTTTCTTTTGTACGACAATTAGATAACGAGTTAAATTTGGATGGTACAATTAATTGACTCAGCCTGTATAAATGATATATTCTTGTACGATGCATAATATTTATATATGACAGTTGTACTACTGTATGTCTTACAATGTGCAATCATAATTTGTCACAAAAAGATGACGACGTCCTAAATAATAGAAAATGAATCCTAAACAACAAAGAATACCAAAAAAAGCCCTCACAAATCTATTAACAGAAATTAAATAAAATCACTAACATTCACAGAGGAATTCTTCATTACTTTAGGTTGAAGGTATAAAATATTAAATGCAAATTATGAAAATTGCTTAATCGTAACCTTGATAATAAATAATACCTGTACACGAATCATTTCAACGTTTGTTCGTTCAAGAGCCTCCTCTTTTTCACAGCAACGCTTTTCAAGGAAAAATTCTCTCCTTTTTAAACGTCGTTAAATGCAACTGTAACACGGAATATGGCTCGTAAACGTGCACGCTGACTCACTGTATTTATTATTGTGTAATTATGTACTTGGTACATGGTAAGATAATGAGAATGCAACGAGTCAGCGATAACCTACAAAGATGCGCGTGACCTCAGATTTCGATTGGAAAAGAAGAAAAGGAAGCGACTTTTCGAACTCTTCGCAACCGTTCACATTTGCAATCCTTATCGTCTATCGTTACTTTTTTATCCACAATTTTCGTGTCTGTAATTATTTAGAAAAACACAATTTTTCCTAGCACGAACGATAAAGTTCGTTGTTTAAGGAAACAATTAACTGACGTCGTTACAAAACCGAGAAAACACTGCGCGTAAAGCTCTGTATCCATGTGCCTGTTATCGGCTTATCAATTTACGAATTGACGATAGTTTTATACATGTTTTTATCGCTAATGTAAAGTCTCTCTCTCGTTCTTGTTTTTATCAAAATTGCCTCTCAAGGTGTGCGTCTCGCACTCATTTTTCTCGAATAACAAAACGACAGAGTATATTAATTTCTGTCATCTAACAGTACCTTCAAGCATTCTCGTTCTTCAACTAATCCAAGCATCGTTTACATAATTTATTTTATCACTCGATTAAAAAAAGAAAAATAAGTAAAAGAAAAATCATATCAACTGGCAAAATAAAAGAGTTCCTCGAATTGAAACGCTTTAAATGAAATTACATTCATGTAATTAATAAAGTAATAATTAATAAAGGTAGCTGCAATTTTTCCATGCGTCGAACGATTATGAATCGGTGTGATAAACACCGTCAGTAATCAAGCAGGATTTTACACGTTTGCTTAACAGTTAATAAATACACCGAACATAATATTAACACAGCAAACATAATAATCAAACGGTACACACGTATCGTTTGTCAAACGCAGAACGCAGAAGACAAGACGCAAAAATCAACACCGAAAACGAATCTAGAAAGCGTGACGAGAGGTTTTCACCGGTTAAAACTTCAGCTAATTATTGCAGGCAGACTTCCGAAATTTCAAGGGAAAAATCGCGCGACAAGTGTACTATAGTATTCGCGACAATATAATTTTCCATGTTGTATAATGTAATTAAAAAAAAATATTTCTAGACACGTGTCGATCGAAGTGTCATTCAATTATGATCAAACGTTTCACTTTCTTCCCTGTTAAAGGAAGAAAAAATCCAATTTGGAAAAAGGATCGATGTACACAAGCTGACAAACAAATATGATATTTTTTACACTGGTATCCAGCTCCAATTTTTCAAAAAAAAAGCAGCTGTCGTTGACGTTGAAAAAAGGCAAGAAATAAATTGTTCGAAACGCTGGATTTTGAACCAGCTCGTTCGAAAAATGGACGAGTAGGAAGTTGCTCGATTGAAAATGAAAAAAAAAGCGAAAGGGAGAGAAACTTTCAAGCTTTCCAGCTTCAACTTGTTCGAAAACTTGATTTGAAAATTTTACGAAACATTAATTTCGTTTGTGCGATAACAGCAATTTTAATTCCAAACAGATTTTCCTGACTGAATTTAATTTCATTCGTAATTTATCGATTACATTATACAGAAAGTAACTCAATTTTAATTATTTCGAGCTTGCAGGCATCGCATAGCGCCTTGCATAATTTTCTAGTGTCCTGTGAGCGTCACACGATGTCCTTTAATAAACCTCTGTAAGTAATTCAGATTTCACATCTCGTCTAAAATAAAAAAATCTTGAAACTTCATTACAAGAAACAAACGAGTTACGATTTTTAAAGAACGTGTTGAAATCCTTTAGGACATCGTACTTGGCTGTATCAACCCTTTGCACTCCGCTGTCCCCTCTCAGGGGACATCGTAATTGTAGCATTAATTCTAGAATTAACTTATTCCAGCACAACTTTTTGATAAATGCATGTTTTTCTGAAATAATGAAGAACGTCAAACTTACTATTGTCAAACATGCAGAAATCAGCCTGCAGTGCATATTGGGGAGTGTTTTAAACGTTATCATACTTTACAAAATTATAAAAAATAGACAAATTATGGTTAACCCTTTGCACTCTTTTGTCGAATGTGACTCGACATCAGTGAATAAAACAAAAAGAAATTTAAGCTCCATGAATATAAATTATAACAAAGTTTCAGAGTTATATTTAATACAATTGGTAAACATAATTGTTTACAAGTAGTAATTGAAAAACTATTCTTTAAAGTAAATTTTAAATAAAACACTTGGAATAGTAAGGAGTTGTTGGTAACGAAATTAAAAAATAATTCGAAGTGCAGAGGGTTAATCCTTGTTATGCGATGTTAGTAAAATTGAGTGATTAGTAAACTTTCCTCCTCAAAAACAGCTGTGAAACGCAGCAATGAAATATGTTTTGAAAAACAAGAGGTGTCGGTATCAAAAAGTACGTAACCAGCGATTCTACTGTCGCACGAAGCGCACCTGAGGTTTCGTGTTGCCTGAACCTTCGAGGCAGTCTCATTTTACGAGTCGCGAGACACTCGAAACACTTCGACTCACCTTGATACCGCTGATTCTCCCATCTGGATCAGTTACTTTCGAAAATTCACGCGATACGAGTAGGTTTTAATTGATGCTCTTTGTACGTATAAAAATACCCGATGATATTCAAATTAGGATGCGGAACGGTACGCGATTACGGTTGCGTAACGGCATGTCGATGCACTTCGCATCGATACCGCCGATTCGCGTCGAACGAGTTTTTATTTATTGCTCGTTTGAATAATTTCCGTTTGCAAAGGACGAAGAGAAGCGAAGCGCGGCTTTGCGACTTTGAATGCGTCTCGAATGACAGCGTTGGAACGCTCGTGGAAAGGAGAACTTCATGAATATGAAGTATGATTTATGAGGTTGCTCGAGATACCTTGGTGTTTGTTTCACTAAGTTTTAGGTGGCTCGCTCTCGTTGATTCTTACTTGCTGTTTATGTATCAATCGTACAACAATAGACAGTCCTTGATTCCGCTTGATTCTCTACTCGAAATGAAAAGTACTTAATTCGAAGTTTGATACTTTCAGATCTGAGATAATTCGAGATACGTAGTTCGCGCTGTGTGCGATTGGAAACGTGTTTTGGAGTTTGAGAAACGAACACGAAATTCGAGGGTTCCAGTTTCGAGCGCTGGAAATAAAAGATTTAGGTGTCGAGTAGTTTCAGACGTGTATTTTAACGTTCGAATCGAACTGGAAAACGCAAAACGAGAAGTTTGAGGGTTCGATCCTTTAGCTATTATGCTATACTGTGAATGGTTTCACGCTTTCAGAACTAAAGTATATAATCTCGAAACTGAAATTGGAATTTGACTGATGAGAAGTGAAAAGCACGACACTTGACATTTACAGAGTGAAAATAAAAATATAAGATCTATAGAAGTTCCAAAGAACTGGAAATCCGAACAACTTACGATCTAAAGCTCGCACTTCGACCTCGAAAAGTCTAAAGCATATGAAAGTAGAAACAAAAAATTCGAGATTACTACACGTATCATAATAAATGAGAAGAGCTCGTATTTATCGTTCGCTTCAACAATTTCCATCGCAAAAAAAAGAGACCAAGAAAAGCAGACGATAACGTTCCAACCTTGAATCGCTAATTAACACTCGCCAGGAAGCCGTTCGAGCAAGTGCGGAGAAAGTCAGAGGCGCAAAAAAGATTCAAATTTACGCGAACGTTCGTTTCAGACACGAGCGAACATTTCGAAACGTTTCGTTCGCTATTATTCGCGATCTATGAATTGCAAAGTTGTTAACCTACCGCGCAATACTACATTTAGGATGATAACGGACGTGGACAGCAAATCGCGCCACTGCGTATTAAATCCTTCGTCACGTCCATCCTTGATGCATGTTTCCATCTTAACTGCTCCGAATTGCAACGCTTCTAATCGCTCTAAACAACGTGTATTGATTCATACCGCGAGTTCAAGGACGAAGATGTATCAAATTCAAAACGTCTCGGGATAATAAAAAATTAATCGCAATTCAGATTATTTCTAACAGCATTCCAGTGCTAATTAATATTACAGAGTGTTACCACGAAACAAATACACGGAGTTATGAATCTAACGGAAGAATAAATTAATGAACATTTTTATAATTGAAACAGTCCAATAACTAGAAGCTTCATACGAAGTTTCATACTATTTCCTGGTTAGTTCCAAAGTGAAAGTGATGCTTCTGAGTAATTAAAAGCTAATACAGAATTGAAGAGAAATTTTCGTGATCGAGGAATGTATAAAGATTGATGATGGAGGCTGGAAGAAATCGAAACCGAGCGAAACCAGGGACAATTCGTCGGCTCGAGTGCCACGATGCTAAGTACCGTACCAAGAGGTTGTTCCCTTGAACCGTGCGTACGGAATACTAAACACCCGTTGCGTCCAGCTCGCTTTTTCCACGACGGCATGTATGCATGCACATATGCGCAAAGGTGAAGAGAGTCCTCATGCGACGCACGTGACAGTTTTTTCCACTCTGAATACCCGTTAACCATCCTCCGTTTGCGTCAATTGATCTAACAAGCGGATCGAAATTGACCGTCCCACGATAAACAGGCGAACAGTCGCCTAACGATCGCGGCGATCCACGCTCGCACGTCCCATAAATCATTTTTAAACGTTCGACGCTCGATCCCGACTGATCGCGGTTCAATAAACCGCTCGCGAAACGAGTAAACCTTGCCGCTTCCGCTTCGAGCGCGCTGGCGCGGCTACCGCGGAGGGAACGGGACCAAAATGGCGGCCAACGGCTGGACGCGGCGTTGGGAACAGTTCGAATGCTTTCCAAACTCGCGCTACGTGCCCGTTGGAAACAGAAACGAACGCATTTCCCTTCAGCTGCGTTCGATCGCGTTTTCGTTAGCGAGCAACGCGTGTTATTCGAGATTATGAAAAATGATAAATGCGGCCACGGTCGTCGGGTCATTTTCTAACCCGATCGCGTTCTCGTTTTATCTCAAAAGTAGAAAAACTTTCTACTTTCGAGGTGAACACACAGAAATGACTGTGTATCTGTTCGCGTAAGTATGCAAATTAATCTGTACGATGACCGTGAGTTTTCTTCAAATTCTGAGAGGATTTCTGAAGAGACAGATGGAAGAAAGCGTATTAATGAGTGAGAAGAGGAAGATATTAATTTTACAAGTGAATTACTTTCTTTTCGATATTTCTGGAAACCAAATTTGGAATATATTGCAAACGAAACGACTTAATTCAGCTAATTACAGGACACTTTGGTTATCATTAGATATTTGAGCTTAGACTCTGTTTATTTTAAACTGAAAATGCAACGTATAATAATAACTCGATTAGGTCATCTCATAAATAATCGATTTCCGTCCTGGCTCGATGAAACGTCTAGAAAAACACTTTTCATCGTTACATATCTGATTAACGAAACCGCAATCAACATTCTTGCAAGGAAAAAGCGTTCCTCCTCGGACCACGCAAGGTGACTGTCTAGAAATCACGCTCGCCAAGGTCAGAATTGATAAAAAGAACCGTTCTCTCTTAATACCGATGATTCAACGATTTTTTCGAGTGTCTTCCTTGCACAAGAGTCGTTAGCAACTCTGAAACCGCAAATCACGCGTTCAGGTATATTTTAAAAAACGGAACAATCGTATCGGGTATAATCAGTTCGTTCTTATCGTAGGTCAACACGAAGGACGAATCAGTACGCCAAATAAGTGTTCTTAAATTCCGCTTCGTTTCTTTTTTCCAGACGATATCAATAAAATCGTATTGGTGCAATAAAGCATCGTGTAAATATGCAATGCGTCCTTGACACGCTTCAGTTTTGCGATTAACCCTTTGCACTTCGAATTGTTTTTCAATTTTGTTAACAACTCTCCACTGTTTGAAATGTTTTATTTGAAATTTACTTCAAAGGGCAACTCCTCGAATGTTACTTGTGAACAATTTCGTCCAATGGAGTGTTGTGTAAATATGTTAACGCATCCTTGACACGTTTTAGTTTTCACGATCGACCCTCTGCACTCGGAATTATTTTTCAATTTTATCGCCGGCAACTATTTTAGTTGTTTTATTTGAAATTTACTTCAAAGGGACAGTTCCTTGACCGCTAGTTGCAAACAATTTTGATTATTGGTTACATTAAATATAGCTCTCGAACTTTGTTATAATTTATATTTATAGAACTCATATTTATTTATTTTTTTCTCTACCCTTTTTTATCTACGTCGAGTCACTCGAGAAAGGAGCGCAAAGGATTAAAAGTAGGGAATATGAAAAATTTCGATTGCTGTACAAGAAGAACCTCTCGTTGTTGGAACGTGAAAAGGCTAAGGTGCGAACAAATTTGTTCCTTTCTAAACGATGAGATCATAAAAGGAAGAAAAAATAAGGCTCGTTTCGATGATCGATGAGGTTTACACGAGGCATAACGTGAATCATTCGTAGCAGACAATCGTAAACACGCATATATTAGATAAAGTAATTTCATACTTCAATACCCTGTATCGTTTCATTGCGAGTATTTATAGATTATCGTAAGTTATACATCATCGCGTCATTTTTCCACAACCAACATTTGCGAAATAAACGAACAAAAGAAATTGCACGTAACTTCAAGCGTAATCGAAACATCCTGGATCCCGATACAAAGTTCCACTTTCGCGTTTGCAAATCCAATGCTCTCTGTCTCTGGTGACTCATCCGGTTAATTAAAAATACGCGTTCAGGACTTCTAGATGTTAAGAAACTGTTTTCATGAACCGTATCCTCAACTCTGACCAAACTGACGCCATTTTCCGTTGGTAATTACGCTGCAACGCGTTGCTTAACGCAATATGGATCAGGTGATTTCTCTAGTTTGAAAAATCGAACGTAAGGAGAGCTCTCTCAGCTCTCTTGCTTAACTAGACGTAGGTATCCTTTGAAATTGTGTATCTTAGAACCGAGTACGCGTCGATGCTTGTACACGGACCGAGTAACCTTCGTCAAACTAATACAATGGGCTATCGATACTTCATTAGTAATTAGTAAACGTCGAATGTTTCCAATACACGTCGTAATACGTCCAAGAAAGTTTGAAAAGTTCATCGAAGCTTCTAGCGTTGAAAACGAGCACAGTATGGCTCAAGTTTTTCGTTCGACTTTATAATTTCAAGGATTTTTTAAATCGTTGAATGTAAAGACTATAGTGACTTTTAAAATATCATAAATGCTTTCGATATAGACTGGTCTATTTAATATCGAATGTATAATCTAGAAATTTACAAATATGGGATATTATTAAATTATTCAGTCACGTCAGAACGTCGATGATTCAGAAAGGAACCACGTATCTATCTCAATCCTCTCGTCGTCATCAGTCAATCATGCTCTTAATATTTTTGCAAATAAAATTTGTTCGCGCTTTACTTTCGAAGACCTCAATTCTTGTAAAAAAATAAATGAGAACCCTTCTTAACTTCAGTAATATGAAACTACCCTGAAAATGATACAATTATTATTTGTATTTTGTTTCACAGACGTGGAAAATGGCTACGGTTCCCAAATTCAACGACTCAATCAACCCCCAACATAACAAACTTGGGCCAAAAGATATCGAGCGAGCGATACTGCAGTCATTGCGTTTCTAGCAAACAGAAATCAACTGCACTGAGCAGAAAAACAGATACGCAAATGTAGAATGACTATGTCGAATTTTATTCGATTCCATCCACAGCTGACAAACTAAAGGAGGTGCTCGACAAACAATGGCAAAAAAAAATTCAAGAAACGATTCTGCGCTTCGAAATAGGATAAGGGTCAGGAATAGCAAAGTTGTACAGACTTTGTTTTCAAGGAAAACGACTTCGAAGATCCGGCAAGCGTGTGTGCATTAATGGTAAGAGAGTTGGCGGATTTTCAAAGTCGAGTTTCTCGAAAACAGAACCTCGAGAACGCAATTTTGCCGGTCCTCCGCTTTGGTCTTATTGTGTAATCAGTCTGTGAAGTTTTTACTGTACGACAACTCTCGAATAGCTTGCATATACCTCATCGATATTTTGTCGAAATCCAGCCGTACGGAAAGAATGAGACAACGCGATCCAAATGCCCAAAGACAGAACTGGTGTTTCAAGATCACGTTGGTACCAAGCGTACCAAAGAACCCCGAAGGGCCCATGAATAGCATGAATTTAAGAATTGCACGATATCGAAGAGATCTCGATGTTTCATTAGTATCGAGTGTACCAGAGGACTCCAAAGGTCCCATGGAAGCTATAATAGAATATCCCATCTAAATCGATCTATACATATCTTGAGAAACTCTCGTGCAACATATTCCAATAACTGTTTTTTATACCATCCTACTTATTGCATTATGTATATAATCATTACTCGAGTCGAATACATTAAATTTGCTATATCCATACAGTGGAATCTCTCATAACGAGTATTAATAAGTAAATTGTGAAAAAATGGCTCCCTTAACGTGCGATATTTCGCATGAGTGACGCGGAAAGAAGTGCCCTTTTGCGTCATTCAACTTCTAGTAAAAAAAATTACGTATGCGTCATAAATTCATAAACTACATAATGAAATCGATATCACATTCCAGGTTTGCTAGCTTGGTGTAAAAGAAAAGATAAGGATGATTTCACTACTCAACAATTTGTAATAAGCAATGTTCTTTAAATAAACGTTACGTGTACAAAATTTTGAATATTTTTTTTCCGTGGAACGCTTTATCGTATTTTACATTAATTTATACGAGAAAAAAATTGTTTCCTTTTACTTCCACTGTATTTCATTTAATAATACTTTCAAGTGACTACGAAATTTTCTCGATCGTATTCTACACTTTAACAAATTATTTCAACCCCTGTGCCGTCATTTATATTACGTTTCAGCCGTGAAAAATCGTTTCTGTCCTATTTAACTGAATTATGGCCATCATTCGTGCAGTTCGAGACGTTCGTACAGAGTTCTATAAATCCTAGGTGTATTAAGTTCTGCGATATACCATTCGAATCGAGGTCCGCACGCGGTGGATCGTGTTCGCTCGGTGTCTCGGGTCCAGTATCGTCTGCGTTTAATACCACATTACCAGAATGACGTGGTGTAATATGTTCGGCTAATCTCGCACCTCAATTCCGTAGAACTGTTAAGCTCCGAGTAATCGACGATTAAACAATTCCATGAACAACGACTCGACGTCTACCCCGCGACGCGATCTTGGCTCGTTTTTCCTCGCATCTGACCTACATCGGGCGATAAACGAAATTCCAATAAACGATCTTCCACGCGACGTTTTGCAAATATTGCTCCTCGTCGAGGGAGGTTTCACTTCGAGAGAGCGAGATGTTGCACGGTTAACAGATCATTTTCTATCGAAATAAAAATTTATTTACGACCGAAGCAACGCGTATTATGTCTCGCGAAGTGCTGTATACGTTTCGATCGTAACGAGATACGCCAGCCATTTTTTACATTGCTCTGTAAGTAATACAAGTATGCTTCTTTTATTTTTCGAGGTCTTCTAATGGACGCGTATTTATGATATTAAAATATTATTTCAGAGACAGTATTTTTACCACTTTTACTCGCATTCTATTTTTTATTTTGGAATATTTATGGACTTGAATTAACTGGGATTAGTTGGAGCTAACCCCAGGGATTAACTGGGTCTAGCAAGGATTAAAGTACATCGATTTACTCCAAAAAAAAAACTAAAAATAATTGATGTAATTTAACAAAATACAACGTGACTGTAGCAAACATTCTTCTTATGTACACACTTTCTACAAATTAGAAGAATTATAAAAAAAAAACTCTACGTAACGACTGTCTAGAAAATTACAGAAAAGTTGCAAACCAATAATTTTAAGCCTGCTACGGTTTTTCTTCTCGATTGTGTTCTCGTTTCTCGCAGACACTTCCTACTTTCGAGACGAGCATACAGAACTTACCATTACTATCCGTAATTACCCAAATTATACAATCGATTTGATATCTCACTTTTCGGAAAAGAAAGAAAATCGTTCCATTTTTATTCCAACGCTAATATCGACTAACTCTCTACTAACCAAGTAGCACAGAAAACTATTGACCACGATCGTTGCTGTAAAGTCACCAGAGCTCGCCCCAGAATTACCAGCGTCAGCGCGTTAACTTGCAACTTTTTTCAGAACTGGCCTTACATCACTGCGAACGGCGAAACATCTGTTGACCCGTAAACCAGGCATGTCCTCCGAGCGAAAGATATCGAAAAACGAGCAGAGATTCGTCGTATCAGCAAATTATGCTCGTTCCTCGAGAGTCGCAGCTCCTCGATCGGCTCAGGAAAACGGGACACGTGCGGGTTTTTTCAACGACGTTTTATCAGCAGTCATGATTCGAGTTCGAACCGCGGAAGCACGTGAAATGGTAGCACACGCAGCAGCGATTACGAACGCTGCACACGAACGTTCCACCGAATTGCACTCCGGATGATTCATCTGCGCGCAAGGTGCGCGCGTTCCTGATCGCGCTCCAAGTTACGAACTTTCGACGGAGTTCGAACCACGTTGCTCACAGCAAATTTCGAATGTTTGTACACCGTTTTTCGTGAAACTTTGAAGAGACTGAACTCGTACGTGAATGTTAAAATTTCTAATTTAATTTTTGTATTTTTCTCTGTGACTGAAATAACGTTATTCATGTTTTTCCACAGTGATAATCATTTCAATTTGTAAAAAGCCAACAAGTCAGTATCTTTGAAAGATTCGACTAAGCGACACGCGTATTTACAATCGAACGTTGACAAAAATCGATATCAAGTTCGAAATTTGAAAATACGGACATTCACGATAAATTTGCAAGCTGTCGCATCAAGTTTCAAAGCCTGCGCGCGTCCGTCTATCGAATTCGAAAATTTGCACGTTCGTTCGAAACTCGTACAGATGGCCGAGTGAAAAACTTGAAATTCGCCCGTTCGTAATCGAGTTCGCCAGTTTGTACGCTGATAATCAAACTTTCGAGATGATTCGGTTACGCGAGCCCCGCGATCCTGTCGGAACTAAAAGTTTTCGAAAATCTGCATCAGGCTCGAGAGAGCTCGTGTCATGCATATAATTCGCAAAGTTGGAACGCGTTGCCGCGTCGAGCACGAAAAATTTCGAAGTTCGCGCGCGGCAAATTTAAAAGTTCCGCCGCCTCCGCGAATCGAATCTCAAAGTTTCAGTGTTCGAAGCGTGAAAATTTCTATGGACGTACAATTCGAAAGTCCGCGCGCACACGCGCGTGTGTTAAATACTGAACGCGTAATGTTGGTCGACTACGAAACGAAAAAATTTGCATGCTCACAGAACCAACATAGCGATTGAGGGTATCAGCGTACACTCACGGACTTCAGTCGCAATTTTAGATGAATTGACACTTCAGCTTAATCCTTCTCCAGCGATCATAATAATGATACAGCTTCAATCATACCTGTCTATCTCTCCTCGAAAATAAAAACGATAAAAAATATCTTGAAACGTCAATAACTTCATTCGCTGTTATCGCGAAAACGAGCTATCGAGGATTTAATTAATACAATGCTGATAGTCAAACCGATTATAGGGAATTTTTCAACTAATTTTCAACTCTTTACAATCGCCTGCAAAATATCATAAAATCTAACAGCAAGATTAAAAGATTAAATGTTTCGAAGCATCGTCATCTCAATCACTAGTTAAATTAATAAATTTACCAGCTCGTCATTCTCGAACGAATCAGACTCGAACGTTTTACAAAAAATAAGATTGCTGATCAATCGTTCGAAAAGTTTGAATAGAATAGAGCAGCAATGTCTGCTTCGTCGTATAAACGTCGCGTCCATGGCCAATCGAATGCATCGCTGGATGCATCCATTCAGGAGCAGATCCAACGCGAACGCTTCTAGAATCAGGGGTAGCTTCCAAACTACCCTCTCCGCGACAAATAGAAGCGCGCTCCAACATTTTTCTCTCGATTAGAAGGTGTCGATGGAGAGCAAACAATGGCGATTGGAAATGATAATGGCAAGTACGAGGCTCTGGGACACCATTAAAGTGCAATCTCCGTACCCTCTTGTTAATTGTTATCCTTTCCCCGATGTTTTCGTTGCCTCTCTTTTCGCATTCACTCGATCCAGTAATGGAACAGTCGTTCGTATACGCCATCCGCTTGACAGGCTTTCGATCAAATATATCCTCCCAACGTCCTGGATAATACCCCAAGGCGCTTTTAATCGTTGTGCGCTTATACGAATTAGATTCTGACTAATTAAATTGACATCTATTTTTGCGACGATGCATCGGATAACGATATCATAATGTACGTACAATGATCGACAGATACGGACGATAACGTTGGGGATTCTCGTATTTTTATCTGATTAAATTATAAGTATAATGTAAGCGAGATAGCCGACAAAGAAAACGAGAATAATTTGACGCAAATGAGAATAATTTGTCGCAAAATTCTGCTGCAAGCTACCAATAGAATTTTCGAGTTCTCTTCGTTCTAAGATGTTTCATCGTAAAGATGAATTCGATCGTGTTCTTCGTCCAGTGACAGCGATTCCCTTCGATGCAAACGAAGAATGCGTGACGCCTCGTTTAAATGAGCCATAAACGCAATGAGTCACGTGTGCGCCGAAACTTCGATCGATCAACCACCATGCGCGTCCCTAACTTCTAAACGTGATGTCATCCGTGCGCTTCGAACGTCCATCCGCTGTTGTTCGACCAGCGAGAAGTTGCGCGAACGGCTGCCCACTTCGATGCTACGACGAAACCGCAGCTTAGGATAATGACACACTTTCCGGAAACGTTTTGCGTCACGTGCCGGTGTTTATAAATAACGTTCAGTGGGACAATATAATTCATCGCGCGAATACGCACGGCAGCCAGGGATTCATTTTCTGACTATGCAAGATTACGTCTTCCTCCACGGTTTGCAGTTATGTAGGTCGGTGACAGTCATCGTTACAGGGGATCTGTCTGCGTCGTGGCGATCGTTATCGCGATATACCTCGAACACAGCTACGAAATCCCCCATTAGACGCATTTCTCGAAACACTTGTACCCAAACGTGTATTTGCACTGTTGTACAAACTACCAGCGATCACGATATAGCTTATTTATTACAAAGGCATGAAAATTAAAGGTGTACGAAAATTGCAGTGCAAAGTGGAAGGATAAATTTATGAAATTGTGCATCGACGTGGTATCCTATTTTAAATATATTTTGTTCTAATGAGTAAGCTTTCTTGTTTCCAATGCAACACTTCTAAGACCTTAGAACTACTGTCGAAAGCAAAGCTACACGGTTTAAATTAATGTCAAAGTGACTGACATGATACCTCGAACACAGCTACGAAATTCCACATTAGACGCATTTCTCGAAACACTTGTACCCAAACGTGTATTTGCACTGTTGTACAAACTAGCAACGATCACGATATAGCTTATTTGTTACAAAAGTATGAAAATTAAAGGTGTACGAAAATTGCAGTGCAAAGTGGAAGGATAAATTTATGAAATTGTGCATCGACGTGGTATCCTATTTTAAATATATTCTATTCTAGTGAGTAAGCTTTCTTGTTTCTAGTGTAACACTTGTAAAACCTTAGACCTACTGTCGAAAGCAAAAATTACATGGTTTAAATTAATGTCAAAGTGACTGACATGAATTGCAATTCAGTCGAGCTCTTTTATAATATGGCAATTCGTATCTTGCTTATTTTGCCTTCAATTTTGTTCGACTAACCATATGGAGCAATTAAACTGAACGCTATACCAATATAAAAATATACTGCTCTCTATCATACATTAGGGAACAACTTTCATTAAATATATAATAAAAATAAGAGCGAACTGAAATACTTTGTCGACTTGTTTATCACTCAGCAACGTGAAATGAAAATTTTCAATAACGTCGTGCACTGACAAGTTAATTCTCCGCTCGATTCGTGAAATGTCCACGAGGGACCTACTCAAACGTTTCCCATTGAACGTACAAACGGCGTTTACGACCTGTCGAGAGTGTCGAGAAATTTATCGGTCGATTAAAATTTCTAAGTGAGAAACGATCGTGACCGCGATAAGGAGAGAGTCATATAAAAAAAAAAAAGAAGAAAACCATGAAAAACATATTTTCATCGAAAATAATTGTATCGCATAAATGAAAAAATCGAACACAAAAAAAAAGAAATAAACATAGTTTAACATCAGTAATTCGTAGCATACGATAAACGGTTAATAAAACGGCTGTGCAGCCGCGCAACGATACTTTTGAACAAGGGTGTACGCCCGCAGATGCGTCCTTATCGCAATCGATACACGGTAACGCGTACACTTGGCTGTTATCGCTACGAAACACGACTGAAACCGTCGGAGGCGCGTCCCAACGGCTCGTACCAGAAAATCGCTATAAGCGATCGGTCGACGCTATTTTTGCGATTAAACAGCGCGGGTGCACGACGGCGGATGTTATTTCCGAGTGACGAGCCGGCCAGGCAGCTACGTGGACAACGACACGCGACCATTTTCTAAATCGAACGTGTTCAATCCCGTCGCATAGTGGCTCTCGATGGAATCGTTTCACTTCCTGGTAAAAAAAAAAAGAAGAAGAAGAGTAGCTGCGTCGCGGCAGGTGCTGCTCCCTTCGACGAAATCGGTTGCAAATCTTGCTGGAATCGAGGCGTACACGCGCTCCTCCGCCTTATCGCGAACAAGGCAATTTCCATTTTCGTCGTTAACGAACCGTTCGCGACGAAATGTCACCGGTTGTTGTGCAACTGCCCACGGAACGGACACGCCGCGACGGCTTCGGTTTCCCTCGTTTAAAAATGAAACGGAGAGAACCGTCGAGCGTGGAGTGCGTATTATTTTTAGTGGCGATGTTTAGATCGGAGATCGTCAATAATGAGGCACGCAGTATCGTTTGGGATGTCGTACGAATGTTATATACAAATTTGTAGCCGTACGAACGCGATACTTTTTAGTGGATTATACATACATGAAAATATTGATAGATTTCGATAATTATCGATACGTTTCGCGTACCATTTTCCATTTGGTACTGATTATATTCGTCTGAGCCACTCGATACCGTTCTTCGACGATCGCTCGATTTTCTGGCAACAGAGGACGAGTTTACGCGAGGCAACGCTTTAAAGGTGGTTGCGAAACGGGTTTATACTTGTTATCAGCCAACTAATTCTGAATAGCTAAAGTAGCCGCGCGTAATGCAAACAACAGCCAGTTGCATTAGTTGTAGGCATCGCAGTGTTACAACATCCGATACGGGCGTGTAGAAGAAACGAGGAAAACCGTTGAAAAATGTGTCCGCCTCTCGCGAACGATCCTACAATAAATCTCGTCTATAAATCGGAGCAGGGCCCTACTGTTAATATTTATCACGGTCTATTATCATTATTGTTATCATTGGACGGTGACTCTTTCAAGGCATTCTTACGTAATATCGCGATTTACCGCAGTACTCAGTTTCAGTGGATTTTAGTTGACCCCCGTTAACGTGTCAACTTCTCGACAAACACTGTACCAAAATACATCAGCGGTATTTTTAATTGTTCCGACGTGCTCCTTTTATCGATCGAGATTCGCGCGCATTAATATCTTCGCGCTGAGCGTCTTCGTTTTAGATCGCGTCGTCTCGAGATCAACGGGGCGAATCTAAAAATTCCTCGACTGCATCCGCGAAACGTTTCGCTGGAACTGATAAAACTTGATTAGAAGCGACGTTGACATCGCTGAACGTCGCATAAATCACGATACGTTCACGTTGCATTTCGTTACATCGCGCATACCGTTTCGTGATTGAAGTAGGTGCGATTCGGTTCAGTTGGGACGTCTCGAGAAAAGAATCGCATCGTTTTATCGGCGTGATGCACGTTTCAACAGCCATCATAAAAATCTGCATTCGAAACGTTACGTTAAACAGTGTTAAGAGCGTTAAGAGAAATCTCAAATATCCCCTCCATCTTCATCAACGTGTATCATGGTAATTATCGTAAATTCATGTTAAAGGTTTCAGCATTTTTTTTCTACCATCGAGCTAATGCAACAAACAACACAACTCGAGCGTAACAATTATCTTCGTTAAACATTCGTCTGGAAAACAATATGTTTACCGAAAGTAATTACAACGTTGCCTTAGCGTACAATTTCATTATTAGATAAAGACGTAACAGGGTAAATTGCTCTGTCGGAAGAGATATTACGATGTAACGTCGGTCATTAAAAATGACATGATCGAACAAAACACCAATACTAAATTATTAAATCTTACGAAGTCCTAAAAAGAAGTACAAGTAGAGCTGCATCAGCTGATCCATAACATAATATATGGTTCCATTTAGAAAAATGGAGCGTGACCTCGGAAACTTCTCCAATTACAAAAAGTTATTACTGCCATATTATAAACTCCTCCATAATCCACTGAACAACTTTTACTAATAAAGTTTCCTGGTATCTCCAAAAGCAACAAAGATATATGAATACCAATTCTTCTTGAACAACCCTCTGTAATTCCATATAGTAAAAAGACTCCATTGTTTTGAAATCAGTCTTATCTTGCAAAAAATTTATAGAAAGTATATAAAGCAAAATTTACAGAACCACAAAATACAAAACCTGCGATAATAATTCAACGATATTACAATAAGTCTGCCTAATTTTAATAATTCCTAAATATAAAGAAATGACATTCACGAAACACCAGAGCACCCAAAACACACGTGTATTCAAATTACTATAATATACAGTAAAGCATCGAAAATTTCCAGCGATTTTCTTCAAACTCGTCAAATTCGAACGCCAAACAAATTCCACCCTCTACCCTCGCAGCACGGTTGTTCGCTTTACGAGCGAACCAAGTCCCATCGCGAGTGCCATCGGGCAGATGTGTACGTAACGTTATCACGAGATGGTTATGCAAAGCGCGAGGGGGGAAGAATCACGGGGAAAAACAAAGCGGCGTCGACCGTCGACGGCATGTAAAAATAATGCGCCAGGGACTGAACAATGATTTCGCGTGGTACGTGCGAATCGTGCCATCGCAGCCGCCGTTCGCAGAACCGTGAACGCTTCTCGTCGATTCACAGAATCTTGCACAATGAGATGCCTCTGACAGACCAGCGGACCCCAGACTCGCGGGCTCGTTCCCTTACGCGATCGTCCGCGTTATTCAGAAAACACACGCGCGCGTACGTGTGCGACTGTGTCACAATCGAGGAACGAAGTATCCTTTCGGCGAAAAAATTGTTATCGCTGAGGAAGCGGTTCGAATTAAAATCGTATCGCTGGTCTGAGTCACGCTGCTTTTCTGCAGAAAATTTCTTTTTATTCTGACTTAAAAAATCGCGCACAACGAAATTTACACCTTCCTTTAAATTATTATTAGAGAATTAATTTTGGTTCGAATGATGTAAGATAAAATGGACGTTTCTTCTGGCAAAGGAATAAAATAAATATATTGGTGGTATAAATTAATCTTGATTAGTTGAGCGAGGGGATATATTGATCAGCAGAATGCAATGTATGCGATCTTATTTTTGTAGAGTGTTGACCAAGTTTCATAGAATCAGGAAACGTGTGTATATATTATGTAATGGTTTCTCAGGTCGAATATTATTTTATTTTATTTGTGTGACTGAAACGAATATAGAAAACGAGCACTGTGTAAGTTTCTAGGGAAAAATAAGACGACCTATCGACTTATTCAACCCTTTCGTCGACCTTTGTTTTAATAACGTCTAAAAATAAAAGGAAATTCCATTGCAAGCCTCATCGAACACAATAACCAGTGAAAAACACACTTTAATATGCAATGGAAAAGAAGAAATAACCAGCTCCTAACACTGTAGTTCAATATCAACAAAATGGAACGTCGAATTCATTTAAGCCCGCATTAGAAGCAAGAGTTTTCAGTGGACTCGACTTTTTAAAATTCAAATGAAGGTGCCAGACAATTGTATGCTAACTGAACGTGTCAACCAGCGGATGAAAACATTTAGTTTCCTCATTTTCGTTGATCATTTCGGTCAAAATGTTTCAAAAAACATTTTCTATCTAATAAGAAGCAAAATGTACGAAAACTAGTTCTAACAAAATATATAAGTTAAAAGTATCAAAAAATCTGCTCTTAAATGGAAGGAAATTTATGTAATAATAATAGACATTTTAATTTAAAAGAATGACGAGAAGCTAAAATAAAATGCTTTCGAATATCCTCAATTTCATACGAAATCCCCTAAAAAAGCATGTCACCTATAAATATGTAAAATATCCAGAAAAGTTCAGTTACGCAACAAAACAGAGAGGGAACCGTGAAACGACAAAAATCGCGTGTTGGATCGCATATAAACAGATTTTCAACGCGCAGGAACGGACTGCTCGAACGTTTCGCGAAACAATGTTCTTGAGACGTGTCGCGCAAGGTTTCCCATCTAATTAAAGAGAAAAAGGGCAAACGACAGATGGGGATACCGAAGGAAGTGAATTAGAAAAATCTCTTTCATCTCAGACGAACCTTATTTATCCGCGCAGCCTCCTATAAAAGCCAGCGGCGAGGGAAAAACCGGCGGCTGCAACATTCCCCGTTTTATCACGTCCAATTCAACCTTCGCGTGGAACGCGTTTCAGAACTTTCAACGCTGATCACTGTAATACGCTTCACGGTGGACTAACCACAAATTGACTTCCTGACATGCTCCGGGAAGGACTCGATCGCGACATTGTTCCGCTAATTTCGACCGGCTCTACCCGGAACGCGAACTGTTGCGTCAAATTTCCTCGTCCATCGTCCCTCGGACTGAGATAATCAGCGACACCAACGATAAGAGTCCACGTCTTTCGTCGCGATGGATTTTTCGACGAATACTCCACCTTTTTCGTGAATATCAACATTCCTTTCGCTTTTTAAATCGCACATTTCGCATTCCTTGACGAATAGTCACCTTTTTCGTAAATATCGAAATCTCTTTCGCTTTTTAAATCGCACATTTTGCATTCCTCAACGAATATTTACATTTTCCGTGGATATTGAAATTCTACTCGCTCCTTAAATCACACATCGCCTATTCCTTAACAAATATCTGCAGTTTTCGTGAATAGCTAAATTCTTGGCCGTTTTTAAAGTAAGAAACTTTATAAATTTATTCAATAATCTATTTCAGTTAGACTTCTCGTTATTTTTAAGCCTACAGTGCGCATTAAACGAATATTGTCAAAGTGATAATTCGAATTGGTGAATTGCAAAACGAAAGGAAGTTTGTTTTCCATACTTCTCAACTCATTTCTCAACTTCTCTCTTAACACATTTCCCTCGTGTTAAGAGAAAAAAACTGTTTCGCTTAATGTCTTATTACAAAACTTTATGCTCGATGGGAAAACTGTGGAACTTTCAATTCCAATGATTAATTAATGAATAGCATCTATGTTAAATTTTTCATACATTTTTCCTTGGTACCTAAACAATATTTTCATTTACAGCAAAATTAATGAAAGCATTTCTTCTATACATGATCAACGATATGATTTCTAATCGTAGAACTCACAAATCTCTGAAAATTCTGCCTTTCACCCCTAGTTTGAAACAAACGTACGTGGAACCCAATGTAGAACCCGGTTCTGCGCGTTATTACTTAATTTAAAAAAAAAAATCAGACTGAGGAAAGAAAGAGGGAAAAAGGTCACTGAATTCAGCAGATGGAGGGGAAAGCACGCGCGAAAGAGTAATACGTGGACATAAAGGAAAGGGGGCCAAGCGTGAAAGGGTTAAGAACAACTGATGTAGATCGATGATTGAGAATGAGACGAGAGGAACAGACTTCCATCTTGCCTCCGTTCCGATCGGCCTCCTTTTTATTTCCAATGGCGGCAGCATTATTAGAGATGACTTAATAACGTTACTCACCGTTATAAACACGACGTCGCACCGCTGCGAGAGACAATTTTATTTTCCAGTTTTAATGCAAACCCATGATTCATCGGGGGACTCTGTTTTGCGGGATTTCCTTGTTCTGCAGGTCACGTAACTGTTCTTTCGCGTAGTCGTTCGCGATGGTCTACTTTAGGGAATGCATATGCGTTTCTTACCGACTCAAGTGTTGCCAAATGGTATCGATTTCTTCGATTTTTCTGAGTTTACAACAGTACGAACTCGAGCGTCTGCTCTGCGCTAACTCGAATTTAAATTTAACATTTCTCTCAGCACTGAACCAAGTATAAATTTCCAACGTTCTTTACAGCATTTTCTTCAATTGGGAAAAAAAGATCATTTTTTGCGAGCTCATTTTTCCGTAGATCGTAAATAACCCTTTGAACTTTCATTAAGCATAGAGCGCAGTTGCGAAACCCAATGGTACAAGACAAATTACACAAAACGTAACGTTATGTGACTGCTCTTTACATACGATATTGCACAGTTCGAATCAAACATTGCGACACAGTCTACCATGCCTCTCTACGCATAGAATGGCGTTGCAACTCAATTTCTCGAAAAATCGACACCACTTGTTCCGCAGATTTACTTATCGTACGCAGTGGATGTAAACAATACTGGTAAACCGTGAACCTTCAAATTTCCCTAATGATATCATCGCCTGTAGAACACCGGGATAAAACCTTGTCGCATTTGGAATTCTTGATCCAAAAAAAAAGCTGATTTCTTCTAAATTATTCTGTCGGTATCCGAGAGCCAGACTGAACCAACTCCATTTTCGTTACTTTCCAATAACATAAGCTTCAACTATTACGTACACTTCGTTCATAAAAATCGATTTACTTTATAATTAAAAACTTGTACATTATCAAAATTCTATTCTTTTGTAATAAAAAATAATGCGTTTTAACAGGGTGTTACTTAAGAGAACGACGTTCACTCGGGTCTAAACGGCCAGAGTTCGTGGCCTAATCGACGAAAATACGTACGCAACACGGTTCATCCATATTTCAGGTTCGTCGTCGATCTGTGGCGCAGACAAAACGCGGTGGCGCGTCGCGCCGCCGGAATAAAACATAAGAAACCCGCCTTGTAACTGTGTCGACGCGTCAAGGAGGAAAGAATTTAACATGCAAATCGACGCGATGAATTAAAGCGGATGGATGTTTTTCGCGGCGTTCCGCGCCGCTGGTATCACCGCGTAGAGGCGAGAGATTGCACGGTTCGGTTTGGTTGAGCAACATGGTTCGACTCGCGGAAACAAAGTCGAAAGGGAACGAGATGGCGGCGTGGATTACAGCTCGGTTGAAACGACACGATCGATCGACCAAGTCGCGAGAGTCCGGTTGTCCGCTTCGCTTCCGTCGAGGCGATCGAAGCGGACCGTGGTTGATTCGGCTTAACGAAGAAGAATACGAGAAATGACTCATTCGAGTGCGACGCGCGACCCTCTTCCTCGCTGGCCCATCCCTTAAAACGTCGACTCCCGCGTTTTCGGGGCCACCCTCCACTGGTCACGCAGCCCCACGCAGCTCTTCCGTGCGTTACGCGTACGCACACGTGAATGCATCGTTTCACGCGCGAGTAATCTCATGGCGGTCGTCACGCAGCAGTTTCCTGCTCGAGTGCGACGCCCTATTTTAACCCTTTGCACTCGAGGCCTTTTTCGCTCGCGCGAACCAGCAACTCGAGGCGATTTCGGCCAAACTGGGCGAACACATTACAAGTAATTGAAAAACATTTATAAGCAAACAAACGTATATAAATAATAAAATTTCACTAGTTTATTCATTTATATGTCGAAAACAAGAAATTTTAGTAAGTATTACAAAATTTTAATGAATATTACACTCTGTAATTAGTTTTGGTGTGATATTTTGTGAAACAATATCCAAGATGCATCCTAGGTTTGTCAGGACACGTATCACAGTAATACGGAGTTTCCCGCCTACCTCCAGGCGTGTTGCGGTCAGAAAAAACCTTACAGTCCCTTTTTGGCTCTTTTAGTATTACGTGGAGCTTCCCGTTTAATCAGATTTCATCGAAATGCGACGTAGACGCTTGCTCTCGTTGCTGGCGATACGACCCTCTTAGTTGTTCGACAAGTGTTTTCAAAAATCGTAGATGGCTCAGTGGCTTTTCCCCTTTTTTGTTTTTTTCTAGTTTATACAAAATATATGAATTCCGTCGTCTTACACCTCTTACTATATCACTATCTTCACCACTGGATTCTTTCGCTTCGCGGCGTAATCCGCCGGAAGTCGATGTAAGTTCACCATCCCAAGCGGCAAAATCGAATTCGTCCGAACTCCAGTTGATCTGATCATCCTCCATATTTGTAGGGTTCAAATACTTTTTAGATACTATATTTACTGCCAAGACTGTTTCAAACGAATGCTACGCTGAGACTAACTAAATTGAGCTAAGATTAGGCTACAATGTAAGCAGAGCCTAGTCCACGAAAGTACTTCCGAGAAAACCATCTTATCGCATATTGTAAATAAGGAAATCCAGTTACAAAAGACCATAGCGTCGTAGCAGCGTAGTCCGATTTAAAGTTTAAAAAACACTCGGGCGCCGCAGCAGCGTGGCTCGAGTTTTCACTTCGAATCGGCCGGGCGCCGTATCGGCGCCGCTCGAGTTGCCACCTCGAAACGGTCGGGCGCCGTATCGGCGCCGCTCGAGTGCAAAGGGTTAAGGACGAAATTTCTATCGCCAGCTGTTTTCTTTTCTCTTCCATCGAATGCTCTTTTTATTCTGTACACCCGGAAACACTGCGTCAAACGCTAAGCGGTTAGTTTGATGCTTTCAAAGGTCCGCAAATTGCATTTCATTTATTGTGCGAGCGGTTAGCTTGATGAGTAGCTAAAAGTATGATTAAAAAGAGGTGTCTCATCGTCGTAAATTGTTGTTTTATAATAATCATTTCATTACTTCCGACTGTACCAATTTATAATCTGTTTTTCTTTATTAATCGTTGTTCCTCTGTAAGGAATGGTTCTAAAGAACAAGATAAATCGTTAACTCTGCCCAACAGAAGGTTTCTTTTATATGGAGATTCGTGTATCGTACGAGATACGCGTTCGTAGATAAAATACAGAAAGATACAACTTTCCTCGATAACAGTGCAGCTGATTATCGGACATTAATTCGTTCTCTGGGAATATTCCCTTCTTTCTTCGAGCGCACGTTCACGTTGAAGAAAGAATCGTGGACGAGTTTGAAATATTATTTGTCCTAAAAAAGAAAGCTTTTTCACGTATCTGTTATTTAAAAAATTGCAAAGTGATCTAGAAATAAATCCATTGATTACTTTCGAATGTTGGTACCTCTGATAACGATACTATCGCGAAAAGCGAGCCGAGAAATACCGCAGCTCCTGTGCGAATGACGCAATCTGCTTTTATATCACGTCTGCTGACTCCATACGAAAACCGTCGCCCATTGCTGAAGTATCCAAGTACTTAGGATACGCGAATATGATGTCGCGATACTGTGTCTCGCGGAAATTGCCATATGAATGCTCGTACTGTCGCATCCAGCGTATGTACATCTCGAGACACGTATTTGCGCGTAAAAGAAACTTAACAGTCCCATTCGGATCCCGAGTTTCGCGCATTAAATCAAGATTTACCGTGGCAACGTTCTAGGTCGTAGTAAACAAACATAAAACTTGCTAAATATGTAAATGGAATCATGTTTTAAACGATAGCAACGCTTTCAAATGTATCTTGTGAAAAACACTACCTGCACTCTTGTGAAAAAATTATTTTCTCCTTAGAAAAATAAGCATAGCATCCCAATATTAATCTTTCACAACATAGTAAATAGATAATGTCTGCCATTAACTAAAAATATTTATCTTTACTAATTTCACTAACATTCCAATTCAAGAAATTGTTTCGTTAAAGTTCCGTGCACAGCAATAGCGCTTGTTAAATCCAGCGGTACCTTTAATATGAGAATACAGAACGAAGACTACCCCTATACGTAAGAGAGAACTTCCAAATAAGCAAATCCCTTTTCCACTTTAGTATCACAATTTCTTGCAGCGCGCGCATAGGCACAGCGAGTGTCCTCTGACAGCGAGGCGAATTCAAATTTCGCGGCGCTCGAGCGCATCGCTTATTGGCGGTCGGGGCGGCGCGGATCCCTTCAGCAACGATTATCACCCCGTACTCCTATCAAAATGCAGCACGGCGCTCTAATTAGGGCACGCGCGATATCTCATCGCGCGGAACGGTACGGCGCTGGTTTAAATGAAAGTGTGTATCTCGTTAAACGCAGCGCTGATGTTAAATGCATAGACGGTATGCACCGGTTGCGATCAAACGGAACCCACCATTGGCGCGCGATCGCGCCCCACCGATTCGCGAACGGTTAATTATTACTTTCTGGAGATATTGGCCGTCACTCCCGTGGTCGTTAATATTCTGTCTGGCGTGGGATTAATTCGGTGGCGTGCCATCCAGGATATCCGAATTCGAGCGTCCCGGTAACCGTGTTCGAAAATATCCGACGCGACACCATCGTGGAAACGGTAGCGTTTCAATTATAATGCGGGGCTCTGTTCGAAACGATAGCGACCTGAATGGTCCGTTGATTGATGGACCGTTTCGAAGTACTTGTTTCCGCGAATATTGATCTTCGTGAAAGGAGGAAATATCGCATCTGCGCGTAAAGCGATGTTGTTCCTTGATAACGGAACTGTATCTTCTGTTCTTAGAGATAAAGTAGAAATTAAATGAACGACTGACTAAGCGTGAACATTGTTTTTCTTTTATTGTTTATTCATTAGCACACGTACTATTATCTTTCGTTATTCCTCGATGTATCTAAAAGACGATTATTATGTTATTGTTGGGAATTTATTTTTGTATTTATCACAATGAAGCTGAATTTCCACGATAACGTTTATCTTCGAGGCCTTCGATTTAAGATAAGAGTACGAGAGATACGTCCACCAAACTCAAAGGAACCGATCGCCGCCATTCGTTCATTTCGTTCGAAACAATTTGAACTTTCCTGGAGAGTACGTTCATTTTTCTGTCTAATGAAGAGGACGAGGGAACTTCTCGCACGCGTCACGTACAAAAGCGTACTTGTAACGGAAAAAGTATCGGGAACTCTTTTCAAGGATACATGTAATATCCATCGAAGCAAGAAAGGAAGTTCTTAATAAGCACAGGTTCTTAAAACCTATTCTTATCGAGATACGAACGGTTCCCTTTGTTACCTTTACGACAGACGTTCCGTATGATATCCTTTCACCTCAACACGAACTCGAACCTCTACGACTCGGAGAAATATGTAGGTCCCCTTAAAAACCCTATTTTCGTTCGCGACCCGCGACAAGTATCGCGAAAGTCCTCTTTTCACCGCGACTCGTAACGGATCGTGCAAAATCGAAACGTTAAGGAGGTGCGCGCGGGGCAGAAAAGTGGACTTCCTCCTTCCACCTTGGCGCCACTCAACGGTACACCGAATATACGATGCGATAGATACCTGTTTACGAGTGGGAATCCACGTACGTTCTATGCGACTGCGAGGAATCGTTTTCATTGAGCAATTTTTTTAATTACTCACGCTCGCAAAATATCCGTTAGAAAATACGAAGAAAACCGTGCAACGCGTTCAAGCAGGATGTTTTTTACGCAACGAGAACTTGAAATCTACGCACCCAGGTGAAATGAAGTCGCAGAAACGTGTATCTCCTTTCCGCTACGTTAATCTCGTGGACGACGCCTGCGATAAAGGTCGCCTGATGCTCGTTTTGATAACGTTCGTGGTGCCGCGGTTTCGTGTACGCAGAAAACCCCGATTTCACTGACACATTCAACTACGACCGTGGAATGAAACTGTCGTTAAGGCGATGGATAATTAATTTTATGCGCGGCTTTCACAACGTAAAGCGTAAATGAGTCGCAGAAATGCGGTGAACGATCGCCACGGGAGACAAAACCAGCATTCATAAAACTGAATAATAGACAGGAATTTTTCCAGCTGGAACGTTGTAAGTTACTGGCCAATTGCAATTCAAGTGAAACGCGAAATATTGAAATAGATAAAAAACTGTGGAATTGCATTTAAATGGTAACGTATGAACGAAACGAAGCAGAGCACCGTTTCACGTACGAAGGAATGGTTGATCGGCGAAAAAACGATCGGTTCTCGACGCAATGGCCGCGGGGGGATAGAATCGTGTCGCGCAAACACAGAAACCCGAAGGAAAGTTAATACCTATCGGACTTGAGGCTCGTGGAGTCGCGACTGGCGAGGGAGCAGCTCCGTTCTGGCAAGTCTCTTTCACTCGGAGAGCAATAAGTCGGAACGTTAATCGAGTTTAACTCGAGTCGACGAGCAAACGAGAGAACGTTTACTCGAGCTGCCCGGCAGCCGCAAGAAAGTAGAGGAGAAGCGAGCAGAAGAGGGCAGAAATGAAAAGGAAAAAAGGAAAACAGCTCGCCGAACGTGTTTGTGTCCGATTGGAAGGAGTACGAGATAACTCTCGAATAAATTTTTCGCGAATGCGTTTCGAGAACGCGTTGAACCTGATCCAACCATGGTCAAGGCACCGTAAACTTAACTGAAGTCTTTACTTTCCCGCCGCGGTGTTAACTCGAAAAGTGTGCTAACGCAGCTCGCCTGCGTGCCGCTACCAACGTTAAAATGCACAGCTGAAACGGTTACAAAATACGTTGTCGCGCGATTATATTTATTTTACGACTCACAGAACCACTAAGTGTACAAATCAAAAAAATCATAAGAATTCAATATCGTAGAAGAAAAATGGAGAAGCTAATAAGGCAAGCATCGTTATCGAAAATTAATATCGACAATTTTTCATTTCAGAATTTACCTTTAAGTAAAATATTTTACCGAACGAATTATCATAATAGCTATTACTTTGTATATTACAACTGCAGGTGTATGGATATCGAAAACGAATTAAGCTGAAACGTTCGTTTATCCAATATTGCGGGTTAATCCCTCTATTCCACAGGGAATAGAGGCTTAATTATATGCGAAAATTGAACGTCAGACCTCTCTCAGACATATCGCGCGTGTTCGTCTACGCATGGCATGCAACGAACGATCGCCACGGCTTCGATTGAGCGAGCTACAAATTTTCCAACTGCACGGATGTTACGTGCGCTCGTGTCCGTGTGAAATTATTAAGCGTCTACGTGTAGAATATTTCGCTGACATTAATAGAAGTGTCAGCAATGTCCATCCTACTAATAATTCTACAAAGCCTTGCGAAAATCGAAGTAGGTCACTTCACATGTCCTTCCCTCGTGGGTTTATCCAGCGCTGCTCGCCCTGCGTTCGGTTCAATGTATGCTTAGAATAATCCACGAGTAACCGGTACGATTTAGTCGGCGCGGGATTAAACCATCGGTTCTAGTTCATGAGCCAAACTGGATAAAGACACGTTAAGTACGACCGGAGTTAACATGCGATTAAACTATTCAGAAATATATACGTATACGCAATACGTATGACAGAAGTTTCGTTTAAATTAATAATCGTGAATTTGTAAGATTATTGAATTTGTAACGTTAGACACGCACGATATGCGAAGTTAAATCTTATGTTATTGGTAAACATTTATTTGCATGTGCAGTTGTTTGAGACTTAACACATTTTGCGCCGCCCACGTCTGTCACGTATTATCAGTTGATCGTCAGCCGTGTAAACTTACGCCTTTACATGTAGTGTCGGCGTATCTTAAAAGCACTTAAGATGCTTTACTCTATAAACATATTGCACTCTCAAAACAATTATCCTGTTAGTTATAACAAACTGTTGTGTTCGATGTACACACTCTGCACGGTATTGAAGGCCGGATATTCGTGAAAATATTGTAAGAGTTATTACATCGATGTCTGGTATTAATATTCTGTTAAAGTGGATTAAAAATGAACGTAATTTTAAATAAATACAAATTGAAATGACGAATGTGATTATCATGTTACAAATATTTTTTAGAAGATCGTCTTCAAGTTATAACAAACTGTTGTGTTCGATGTACACACTCTGCAGAGTATTGAAGGCCGGATATTCGTGAAAATATTGTAAGAGTTATTACATCGATGTCTGGTATTAATATTCTGTTAAAGTGGATTAAAAATGAACGTAATTTTAGATAGATACAAATTGAAATGACGAATATGATTATCGTGTTACAAATATTTTTTAGAAGATCGTCTTCAAGATTGAAAACAAAATTGAAGAACCATCATCTACTCACGGAGTGTTTTCTCAGAAAAAAACGTACAGAGGTAGTGTAGAATACAAAACAACTGATTAAGTTAATAGAAAAACTTAGTATCGTGCCATCAACGTACCCTGAACGACACATATGAAAACCAACGCAATTGGAGCTATTTCTCTGAACGTAAATAATTACCAATATCTACGACTATTGTTATTAGCAGTTAGAACAAAAAAGAGAGAATTCAAGAAATCGATTGGAAATGGAGAGACAGAGAATGTGTACACTTGCAATAATAAAATCCTTCTTTTTTCTTAAGCAGAATCTTTCCTAAAAAAAGATGAAAACTACTGCGAATTATCACGGTACTATCAAATGATTCATAAAAATTCTAATAACACTGTCACGCAACGCCGTTATGCAATCAAAAATGCATTTACCAATTTAACAATTAAGTGTACAAATCACAATTTCCGACGTGATCTCTGATACAATGATAACCTTTAATTCGATACCCGCTTAATTAAACTCGAAAAGAAAAAAGACACGTAAACATATTTTCCAAGTAGAACAAGTAAAAACACGACTGCACGCCGCATGAAAAACATAGCATTCGTAAAAAAAAAAACTCAGGACGACAAGAAAGTTCACTTTAAACTTGCAATAGAATACGTTTCACATAAAAATGCATCACCCTATACCATGGCTTGGCTCGCAGAGAATTACGTTTAATTACATTAGCAAGTAAACTAGTCCTCGAACGAATCTAGCGATTCATCGAACGCAACGAGTAACTCGGAATTCCGCGAAAAATTAATTGCAAATTAATACGAAAACATGTCGCTCGTTTCATGACAGCTCGTTCAACGTGGTCACGTGACCACGTATATGTCGAACAATCTACGAACTATGTATAGTCGACGGAACAAGACGTGCCCATTAGATACATGCTATTTAATCGCCGGGAATCGTTTCGGTGGGTAGAAGCTGAACGACTCGTTTCGTCGTTGCTGCGATCATTTCCCAGCTGGTAAAGTAACGATCGAAGCAATGAGGAAGCATCGTCGAAAGAGACGATACACGTCCTCCGTGTCGCTGTGGCATTTTCACGTGCGCGACGACGACGACGACGACGACGATGGTACGCCTTCGAAAGCTTCGCGACAAACGCACCGACCGACAAGGACAGAAAATCTTTTCCTGATACGTGCGAGGCATCGTCTACAACGACGACGAATATCTCGCTTCGATGAAAACGCGCGATGCATTCGATTAAGGGACTACACATACGTGTTTCCAAACATATTGCGCGATGTACCTTCCGCGAAGGACGAGCGAGCGATCGTCGAAAGATCGTCCAGCGTGTACCAACAATTCGAGATATTGAGGTTAAGCGCGACGGATGCTAGATTCCTCTTGATTTCAGATGTAGGTTATTGGTAAGGAAAGAGAAAGTAACAGCGAACAAGACAGAAACTAACACACGAATTATACATCTACATGGCCGTTAGGAATGTCGATGGGGTAAGGCGAACGACGACGCGTGTTTATTCGCCTCTGCTGTGTTAAAATATTATTCGCGAGTCGAGTAAACTTATCCGTGTTCCTTCGAACGGCTTCTAGATTAAGTAAAAATTCTGACTGCGGCCTGATCATCGAGGTCACACTCTGCGATAGGTTAAAAAACAATGGGTCCAAGTTACGTATCAGCTGATCAAGCCACGTTCCGTGGTCGTTACTTGCATTTTCGACTGGAAGAGACACCTCTGTATATGGAAATCACGTTAATTCCCGAAGAAGGGAAACGTCGAGCGGTAAACAAGGACACGACCGGGCAGCCGTGTGCGTATCAATGAAGTACGTGCACGTATATCACGCAGGTGTAACACGTCGCCCGAAGGCAGCTCGGGATGTCGTGCGAATTTTCACGAAACAGGTGGCAACAGCGCGCAGGTCTAACGCACAGGGACAAGAGGCGAACAAAAAACGAACGAACACACGCGTTTTGATCAACTTGCTGGGTAACGAGAAGAAACGTACGAGGATGACGAAAGATAGCCGAGGATACGCGACATACTCGAGGAGAACGAGGCGAGACCGAGAGGAGCGCCGCGAGAGGAACGAAGGGACTCACCTTAGGTCTGTAGAACCATTTTCTGATCGACTCCATCGCAGGGCTGTCGAGGATGTCGGCAGGCTCACGGGCGAGTCGTCACTGCGCCTCTTGCGACCAAAGCACTTGCGACATAACGAAACGTGCCACCACGACCTTACCAGAAAGCGTCACACCACGGGACACCAATCGACCGCATACGAGATTCAGTTCTTTCGTCAAGTATCACCGTTAAACGTACAACCATCGACGACTACCGTCCGTTTACGCATCCGAAACTGCGCGTCAAACGCGAATCACGCGTCCGTAAGACTGACTAACGAGCACAGACTGCAAAGGCGCAGCTCACCGCCACGCATGCGCACGCCCAGCCATCATGGCCGACGTGACGTTCCAGTTTTCAGCGGGCCGCGCCACCTACGGTGTTTTCAAATTCGTCGCGTCGTCGTTCTTCAACAGTTCTCTTACAATTAAAACGGATTATCGCGTGTACTGTCGTAATGTGTCTCACCGTGTTTTACATTTCTTTAAGTTTCTTTACGTTTATACGCAAATTTTTATTTACATCGTTAGTGAATCGCTTAATTTGTATTCTAAAAATCATCTGAATCGTGTAAGAGTTTGTGAAGAGTTCCTTCGAATGATCTGAACTTAAGAGGTACGAAATATATATAATAAAATTTGTATACATTATAGATTTAGAAACTTTAATGATTTAGAAATTATTTTATACTTCAGGAAGAAGAAAATCTGTAGTTGGAGCATACGCGAATAATTCGGGAACGACACATGTAAGTACTTTATATATACACGGGGTTGTTAAATAAAATTACCAACGATACACAGAAGGAATTTAATAATATTATCTTGAAATTTAACACATTTTGATCTACGTGACTAGATTATAAGAAAAGCAATTAAAAACGTATGACTTTAACAATGTTAAATATTGTGGATCACAAATTATGCACATATACATACGTAAGTTAGACATTTTAAGTATACATTTGGATTTTAAAGTTATAAAATAGGTTCCAACAAATTTACTTAAAATTAAGAAAACTGTCTAAGCCTCGATCTAATTAAGACAATAAGAATAACGCAATGAATTCTAACTATACAAGTACATGGATCGCATAAAATCTATACCTTAAAACGAATTGCAATATAATGTTATAGAAATTCCTTCGATTATATTAACAAATTAATGTCTTAAATGCAAAGAAAAAGGAAATAATAGAAACTTATGCTAACTTTTTTACTTCTTGAGATTCATATACACATTTATAAAGAAGTGGAATGTATATTTCTACTATAATGAGCAATGAAACTCCTTAAACACCTAAAGTAAAATTCGAATATACGTAGATCTGAAACACCTCGAAAGAAACACTTTTCCCAACAAATTGCTAGCCTTAAACCTTAATAGAGTAGAAATAGAACACACCTTGTGCTTGTACTCTCAAGAAGTAACATGTATATAGTGTTAATTTAGTTACTTTGCTTAAAACTTTTTGAAAATAATTAATTGAGGATATTTAACACTATATTCCCTACATCCTATAATAACTATGTTGCTAACTAGTTTTAAAGGTTTTATTTCCAAACATTTTATAATAGGATTTATTAACCAAGATGCGAGTTCATTTTACAACTAACAAAAATATATTACGAATTCTTTTTTTTTTCTTTTTTTTGTTATAAGGCAAGAATTTTAATTTTTTTTTTTTTTGAGAATGAAAACTTTTTGGTAATATTAAATACCATTAAACACCATTAATATACAATATACTAAACAGTGTTTGGCTCAAAAAGTTATAAGCAAAATGCTTCTCGTAAGCATACACATTTTATGCTCAGTTTTTGTGCAACAACACTTTGCTTAAGGCTCAGAAACCTTGCCCTCCGAATCTCGATTATATCTCCTTTATAATAATTTTCTCAAAAACTGTAAATGTTACAGTAAATACTGGTTACGTAACTACGGAAACATCTAATATTTGATAGAAGCGTCATTTTACATCTGCTTAAAAAAATGCAAGGTGTTACTACACGGGTAGTAATATCAACTCTTTTTTTCTCTGTTTTAAATGCAATGAACTACCACATTTCACTTACAAATCTATGCAAACTCACTACTTATCTAAGACATCTATATCACTTGAAATGAGAGTAGTTGAGTAACTTCTTGTCATATTATATTACACGAATTTCTCCTTCCATCATTGTTACTTTATGTTAAAGTACTTGAATCACTTAATTAACAATTTTCGTCCATTAGAAACACTCAAAGTCAATATATTTTAATATATTTTTAATTGATTGCCACACAGTAGTTATAAAGTATTTCAAACAGTAGAATCTAAAATGTATTACCTAAAAATAAGAAACATTAAAGTGAATTATCAATATTATTGCACAGTGAAATATATCAGGAAATATTTTAAGCAATAAAGGAATAATAAGTTTTTCTTATCAATTACGGGTTTTCATAATTATATATTATCGTGTATTATTTTAGAGATTGTATTTAATTAAAATCTTCTAAAATATAAGATACTGATTTTCTCGTTTCTTTCTGTAATACTCTTAAACGATAATATTAGATTTTATAAAATACGCAGGCTTTAATCGAAAATTTTGTTAACAAAATATTGAACATATTTTTAGAGATATATTAAACGATCGGAATAAATTTTTTTATTAAAATAACTTTTCTCAAGGTTTTCATATATATATAGGCACAAAGAAGACACTTATAATAAATAAAATACCGAGTGTACAATAAAACGTTTCGGTACTTGATTCTTAATCAAATCTTCTAATTAAAATTTTTCAAACGACTTTCAAAAGTCAGATTAATTATATCATACAAACAAGAGATAAATTTTATAATTCAAATTACGATTCTCAAAAGATACACAAATTTTCAAACAGGTTACATTCAAAATGATTTTCTAACGATCAAACGTAAATTCATATAACAATACTTACTGGATATGAAAACATCAACATGAGAATTTCATTAAATTCCTTACACAAATTCCATTAGGGCGAAAAGTTACGCAGAGAAAAATTCTTCAAAATTCAGTAAATCACATACTGCTTCTTTTTGTACCACCAATATTATTTCTACAATAAAGTTCAGCGTAGACTAATATAATTATCTCGGGACCAGCGAAAACATTAATAAGATTGGATTGGTACTACGTTAATAATAATTCTACTGAAAACACAGCAAGTATTCTCTGCACTGTAAGATAAGAGCTTTACTTTTTCCTACTCAATCGTTTCAATTCCTACTCAATCAGAAATATCGAACCATATCTTCAGTTGGCATTCGACATCAAATTATCCGTCAAACGATAGTTGTTAATCATTGCTTGTAATGTGTGGCGTGAAGAATGAAAGTGTGATAAAACAAGTGTAATGGAACTAATAGAAATCCCTATTAGTCATAAACATCTCCGCAAGAAAAGTTACAACGGTGAAATTTGGTAACGACTAATGTACGACTTAATTTTAAAGAAAAACATTATAATAAACTTCATACGCTTTTTATACATAACTTCCTTTACCAATAACCCACAAAACTGTGGCGAACATGTGTAGAACAGTTGATCCGTGCGATCATAACTTCGTTGCAAATTTAATAAACCTAACATACGACGATAAACTGATTCGCTAAAAACGAAACTGTTCAAACAAGCGAAAAGCTAGATATAACTGCACATACGAGAATAATCGACAACTTCTACGGAGTCTACGATGTATGTACAAATTTCGAGGCAAACGTATCAAAAAAAAAAAAAAGAACGGTCCGTCACGCTGAAGGATTTCAATGACGATTGAAGAAACACAACACAAATGCACAACACCGTTATGCGTATCGATGGCACATATATGCTTGGAAAACAAAGGAAAGTTATAAATAAAGATGCTACTCGCTGCAGCATTAGTAACTTAAAAAAGCAGGAAAAGGAAAATGATTTGTTTACGCTCGTGGGTATTACCCAGCGAAATTCAAGAAGCAAACATGATTTCTGCGATGCGTGAAGAGACAAATCGTTGGCAAGATAAAAGACTTTACTTTCGTTGACTTGAATGCGTGTTGGTCTAGCCGCTGATTTGCAATGTTCAGCTGTAAAACAGTTTAATTGTCCGTGCGCGTACGAACGCAACGTACAAACGCGCACGTAGCCAGTCGCTAGGATTGCTGAACCGCCTCGACAATTAAACTGCTGCGTGACTAATAATTACAAATCGGCCTCGTGGACACTGAAGAATCGATTGTCCTCGTCCGTAACTCGTTGCTTAACTAAACCCAAACTGCACTTTCCGGCACTGGCAGAGCCATTTAATTATTCGTGCGTTACGCTCCACGATACTGGGTGAAGCGGTAACCCTTTGATTGGCGTCGTCGTTGCCCATACCGACACTGCAGTCGTTGTTCTGCCATTGACTATTCTGATTCGTTTGGTTGTTCCCAGCCCAAGAATAGAGACCTAACGCCGAATCGACCGAGCTAACGCTATCGAAAAATACAGGGGACGACGACTTCGAGTCGGGCTTCGTAATACGCTGATAATTGTCCGAATCGAGACCCAAGCAATCGAAAAAGTTCTCGAGCTGAGTGATTGACCGTGGAGGTCGTGCAGGTACTTTGTTGGTTCTACCATTATCCTGGCGCCAGTAGCGGTCGCTAATATCCGACTTAGATCGCAAAATTGGTCGTCCACGACCCTCTTTCCAACCATCGGAAAACCTAATCGAAGAAATCAGATTTATATATAATTATTGATGAAAATTAATACAAGTAGTATTTGTATTTTAATTGGCAACGCGCAAAAAGCAAACCGTTTGTGGGAATATTTAGAAAACATCAATCAAAATTTTAATAACTTCGTTGCAATGCAACTAGGTAAAAAAACTAAATTTTAACAAAATTTCTTAATATTTCCTTGCGTATAATCACTTAAATATTATATATAGATAATTATACTTGACTGTATCTATTCAATAAATTCGTAATAAAATTATTCTCTTATACAAACAGAAATTTCGGTGGCATTTTATTTGCACAATAAAATTTAAATGCTCTTCGATTATATCTCGAGTTTTACCAAACTCTTAACCGCGTACCTTGAGTTGCACGTCGGACTATAATCCGTCTGACTATTGCTGCTCTCAGAATCAGGACTGTAGCGCCTTACAACAGATGGTGGGGTACCGTTAGCGTAACTACCTTTTCTCGAACGATCTTTCTCCGTTGAGTGTTGAGTAGATGCACCGCTGTCACGGCGTATGTGACTCCAGCAATCCTGAAAAATATATTCAACGGATAGCTACTTTCGAATCGATGCTTCCAGATAACTCGTGCTCTCCTTAGCTAAAATATCCCAGCTACTAGGTTTCTATTTACTAAATAACTTGAGAACATTTCAAGCATAATTAACACGCGTTATACGCTCAATAAAATTCTAAAGGCAATCTAATTTATTCGTTTTATCTATATCAAGGTTCCATGAGTAATATTACTAGAATTTTCTCAAATGTTCGGTCCAATTCTGGTAAGGAGAGCATCTCTTAACGTTTCAAGTACCTGTATTATTGGCGGTGGTTCACTACGAGGTGTACAATGTCCAGACGATCCACCGGAATCTCTTGGAGTCGCGCCGTGGCTCAATTTGCTGGAACCTGACGATTTTTGCGTTCGACCACCAGCGGATAACACGCTGCTGGCGTCGCCGCCACCTGACCCTAACGAACGTCGAATGTGTCTGGAACTGGAATTGAAACAATTTACATGAAAATAGCCATTTTTTGCGTTACTACTATAAAAGATAACTGTTTTGAATATATCAGAAAGTAGCATTGCAGAAAGTAGTATCGATCGATAGACATTTCAGAGAGAACAATTTGTGGCAAATTCCAGATCATTGTTATTATTAAGACAGTTATATAAATTTAGATTGATATATGATTTTCAGTTTATGCTCGATTTCTTTCACACGAGAAATAAAACAGTAAAAGTGAAGCAACAGTTCATCATCTTTACCACGTTACCAAATGTGAAGTCTAAGATTACAAATTTTCAACGCCTGTAACATCATCAGAGTTGAATTAAAATCGATTTAAGACATACACATACCATACAACAGCTCTCAAACTTTTATCGGCACCCTTGTTAGGCTAAAATCCACTGGAATCTTTTTTTTACGACAACAATCTGGTACCACTCGAAACAAATGACGTGCAACCATAAAAATAGCCGACAAGTGGCAGATGAAGTATAGACAAGAAGATACAAAGGTAGTACCATGTTATAAAAATGGATTCTACTGCTAAATTGCTAAATCTTGGTGAAAATTGAGTATTATTGTCACGGTACTCAGTTTGAGAACTCCTGCCGTGCGATATATAATAATACCAGAATCTAAAAATTTTATTAAAATAACCAGGTCACACCAATAGCCCTCAGCACCCTTTAGATTATAAATAACCGTGTCCGTTTGGGATACCGTTGCACCTACAGCGCCCAACGCTGACGAGAAACATCACAAATCCCTCCCAGAAACACTCTGTCCGCTCCTGATAATCCCAGAAAACATCGTGCGGATAATTTTAAGTCACAAAAGTCTCGAGCATCGTAAACAGCCACTGTTCCTCGTACCTACAGCTGTAACGGGCGTGTAAAAGTGTTTTGAATACCTGCGATAACAGACCGCGTCCCGCTTGAAACTGTGCTCCGAATAGTCCGAGCTTGTCTCGCAATCCGGACAGTTGCTCGTGGATTGATGATGCCCGGATGGCTTGGATGACTTGGTCGATGCACGTGGCGAAAGGGACGCCCGGCGTCGCGTGCTGGTGTGGAGGTCGGGCAAAGATTTGTGACAGACGGTGTTCTCCACCGACTGCGAGCTCGTCGATTTCCTCCCGGATCTACCGGACGTGTGCGAGTGCGAGTTGCTGCGCCCGAACTTGAAGCGGACATCTTGAGTACAGTGCTGCAGAATCGACAGAAATATTGTATAAGATCTGAACTGTATTCGTGTATTTATTGTAGCATCATTATTTGGACGACAATAAATATATAATTATAGTGTATCATACAGAGTTGTTACTATTATGTATATTGGACTGGTGCACAAGAAACGCCATTTTTCTTGCAGTTAGCCAGGTCAATTATTAGACGACGCATTACAAATTAATTTAAGCTTCGTTTTATCATCGATATTGGAATTACAAATCGTTCTAAGTGACCAGGATATTTACGTAAATTTATGTAGGCAATGTGGGTTTAAATTTGGAGAAAAGGTTCCGAACGTTACTGGAGACATAAATTTACCACTTGGTGGTGATTATGTAAATATCAAGGCAATTCGGCGTTGATTCGTGAGATTCAAGGTCGGTGATCTTTCGTTACGAAATAAATCAAGAGGAAGGCCAGAAATTGCCGTCAATAATGCTTTAGGAGACGTTAAATTCGTGAAGGAGATTTGAATACTGAAATGGTCAATACGTGTTTCGTGCATGCTTCATCGTCCATGCTGTGCACGCGTTTAATAAAACACTGCTGGAATATGTCTTCCGTGTTAAACTCGCGAACACGTGTATGTACAGCTTCCGGTTCCTAACACCGTTTCCTGCCTCTGGCACTTCGACAATTACAATTCACCGCCAGGAAACGTGCATACGTACTCGCGGATGAAACGCGTATTAGGACAATATAACTACGTATTAACAGTGAATTAAGATGCACCGGGTTAAATTACATCATCTGTTTTCTGCTAACAGGAAAAGGAATAATTGTGCATTATGAATATTCACATCGTTGTCGAGAGGTTCTGATTAAATTAAAAAGTGCAGACACTTTGCGCTAACGTTATTGCACGCATTTTTAAATTTTGAGTTTTGTATATATATTATATTTGATTACATTTTTCGATGATTATGTACACACGGTAAATGTAGTGTAAAGGAACGCGATAAAACTGTTTAAACTGTTGCAAAGAAATACAAATAAACCACGAGGAAATGTCGCTAAAAGTAAACATCCAACGTTATTTCCAATTACGACTCACATAAATCTCCCTTCGATAATGAATCACACAACACCAAGCCTAGAAAACACACAGAAGTTTTAGCATACCCCAGAAATCATCAACTTTACCCTTAAAGAAAGTGAAAATAGTAAATAAAAGTTTAGAATCATAAATTATAGGAATGAAACGTCGAACCATTTCATGATTTATATTGCGTGATGATCTCTTAAAAATTGTATATATTTTTTGTAAAAATAGTGATGTTTCGTGTATGCAACTATATACTCAAAATGAACGAGTTAAAACGGGGTGGCTCTACTTTATTATAGGTAAATTTAGAGTGGCTGAAATATCTTGAACGTAAACTACCACTCGGAAGTTTAGGTACACGTGTTAATCACAAAAATATTCTTAAGCTTTTTTTACACGCGTAAAAATAATATATCTCTCGAAACAACTTGCAATATGTTAAGAAAAAAAAAGAATCGCTGAAAAAAACACATTGTTAAACGCATTTCATTATAGACTCGTAAGTCGAAATATAATTACGTTCAATTCAAAGGATACTGATCCTTCACATTTAAATACCGACCACTAAAATACTCTACATTTTAAAACACGACAAAATATTTAATCCTGCGTGTTGCATTTGCGTAGAAAATGCAAGTGCAGTAGAAATATCCCGAAACACTCGTGCGTTCAGAAACTACCAGTACCAATTTCCCAAAAGCGTCTACATTCGAAACCACCCGTTCGTCGCCCCCTGCAAATGAAATTCTCGCATCGACATTAATTTCGTTAGATCTGGTGACGTAAAAAGTTTCACCTTTCCACGATCGTCGTCGCGAAAATTCGGCGAGAGGCTCCCGGGCGAGTAGCGGAATTTCTCCTCCTGCGGGATACCGTTCGTGTGGACGACCGTCTGCGTCGGGCTGTCGGGGAAAAATACGTTCTCCTTGCTGTCGGTGTTTAGCAGACGGCGTAATTTCGCCTGCAGCTGATCCCCGCCGGTGCTGCTTGGCGGCCCTGAAATCGTGCGCCGCTGCGGAACAGGAACCAGACGCGGGCTCTTCGGTGGCAGTGCGGGTGGCAGTGTTTGTTGAGGACTCAGTATCCCGTCTGCTATTGAACATAGACGAGAACGCGAGGCTTAGAAACAGTCGGCTGATCTTTTAATCCTTTCGACTACGACTTTTCATAGAAACATTTCGACGTCGTGTCCCCCTTTCTTCTCTATTTCTCACTAGAACGAATTCAAATGTCCACGTCGCTAGGAATTATGGTTACGAATAGACGAAAAATAGGAGACGTCGGGTTAGGATGAATAAAGCCCCTTTTCTTTCTCTCGCAATACGGTGTTTGCACTGCGATATGACTAACGCGAAATGCCAATAACATCTGTGGGATACACGGAAAGTTTGAGACGTTTCGAAATTAGTCATTCGAAGGGAAAAGCGTAAATTTGAAAAGCACACAGAGGGACTGCAATTATACCGAATAGTTTCGCTGATTTAGCTTTCATTGTCTGAATTATTGCTGCTGCCGCAGCGTGAAAAATCTTGAGTAATGTGGGAGGATGAATTCCTCTGATATGACTGATTCCTTCTATACAATATACGTACGAACCGCTTGTTCTCAATGCTCTGAAAGTAGCTTAGTTTTCCTCGAACGTGAAGCAACAATCACATTTAATTGTTCGCTTAATCTCCTCGCCAATTAACTTTACAAGTGTCAAAATATTAACTCAAGTGGCGTGTGTAGACTATTACAAACACAATACCATACTTAATATATTCACCACTATCTAGTTGGCAAAAGATAACGGTTATGGATATATTCGTTAATAGCTCGATAAACTTTTCCTTGCTTGCGGATATATGCGTTAATAACTTGCGGAGGGTTAATATACTCTACGACCACGGGAGAGTGGACTTTCTACCACGGTTCAAAATTCAAGAGGAAAAGTTAGAGAACGCTGCACTTAATTAAAGAAGAATACCATTTTTAAGGAGACTTTCGACACTTTAATGTCCGCTCGAATCTACGATACTTGATAAGTTCCAGCGAGCAGCATACGTAGGTATTGTACGTACCGACCGAGCATTTTAGTCTCGTCGACGGAATCATCGCACCATCCACGATCCACGGATTACTCGACGTGTTAATACGATATTCGGTGCAACGTTCGTCACGTGGAAGTAATTTGCATGGGAATGCGTGGTCTTTTTTTCTGCGTGGTTTAGCAATGAAATACGCTACCTGGACGTGGTCGATCTTTCGGAAGTAACGGGTTTAGGCGTGAGAATATCGTATGTCGCGTTGAAAATAGTTTACAAAAGGGTCATCGTATAACGATGCGATGTGGAGTCCGTGAATTTGGCAACGAGAAATTGTAAAGAAATATTCTGTTGCATAGGAGTAGCGTGTTTAAGATTTTTAATGCTAAAACAGTTACTCCCACCATCCATCAACTAAGTTTAAGTTGAAAAGTTTGAGATCTAAAATATGGATGATCCTGTAACTCGGTAAACTATGTTAATCCTTCCGCTACGAAGAGCCATTTGAATATCTTAACGCTATCGATCACTACGTAAATAGGTGTACTCGCGTTTAGTCTGCCGCCATATCGCAAGTAAAACTCCTCTATATACACTGCCGCGAGAAGACAAACTTTACCGCGTTTAAATATTTTACGAGCCACATCCACGTTCTTTTCTACCTTTATAGAATCTAGCAAGCCACGAGGAAAGTATAGGGAAATAATTTTGTCAGCGATAAATATAAAAGAAATGATTTCGCGTGCCATTATTTCGATCGTTCTCCGTGCAAAACAGAAAAAAACTTTTCTATTGTGTTGGAGAGGCAAGAATAGAGTAAATACGTGATTTAACACGTTCGCGAAAGGCTACTGCCGTGCGCAGTATTTTCGTTTTGTCCTACTGGCTCAGCATTGCATATGCAGTAGGTTGTATACAATTTTATTATTTACAATTGCAATGGCTGGCTCTGTCAATGGTAAAAACGAGGAGTACGAGACATCTATCAAATATTGAAATTGCATTTACAACGGGTGCTCGTATGTAAATTTACACCATCCACGAGAACGTATCGTGAGAACGAAGAGCAGTGATTAATAAATGTGTTGCATTGTGCGATCAAAATGAAAAATAAGAAACAAAGTAAAATCGTTTTCAACAGGGAAAATGAAAAAAGGATTAAACCGTTCGCCAGAGTCACAGGAGTATTCCATAAATCCTAAATCCAAACTGGCCGATTCCCGTTCAACTCCATCCACGCATATACACAGGGAATCACGGAAGCTTTCGAAAGTGCTCAGACAGCCGCTTGCAGCTATTTCATCGATGGCAAGTTGCCCGCCGATGGAACGAGGAAGCGCCTACAATGTACGCCACACACGATCAAGCAACAGTTAACACATTTCACGACAATCACGTCGTATTACCTCCAAATTGCCTCTGCTCAACCAGAGAACTGTCAAACGAAAGATAAAAAGAAAATAAATCATTTCTTATAATCAACCAACGTTCAATTAATTTCCCATCTTCACGAAGATCACAAAAAGAAGAAAATGAGATTGCTACCATATTACCACTCCGTGTTCTATTCAAATCCATAGCTGAATTTTCGAAAAGTTTCCTTAGCCGATTTTCCTCAGCAGAAGGTCAGTCGTGCTGTTTGGAAGTTTGAGATGTAGAAATTGAGAAGCGCCATCGCGCTCCATAGCGCTTTTCGATTGGATTTCTCCAAAAGTCCGTGGTACTCAAACGGGTTAAAGGACACAACATCAACGTTGCAACGGTCAAGAGAATTAGAACTTACACCTAACTTACAATATTGCGAAATTCATAAAAGAACAATGAGAAGTTAAACAAGTCTCGAGATAAGACTGGGATATTTTTGGGCTGGTTGGAAACAAACATATCCACAGAAATGTTCAGATTTCCATATCCATCCGTATCCATATATCTTTGTTAATAACTTTCGAGTGAACAATACTCAACAACTTAAGCCCATCGAATATTCCTCAAAAAGGATATCCCTGCTAACATACGTCAAAGTGAAGAAAGAAGAAAATCAGCTGTGGAGTCTCTACGAAAGTTAATCCGACTCGAGAAACGACAGAGACTAAAAAGGAAAGCAAGATCGTACTAATAGACTTACGTCTGTCCTGCTCGTGGCACGACGCCCAACAGCAGGGTGGCGTCATCGTGGCAGGTGGCATCTGCGACGGCGACGTCGGCTGCATCGAACAGGTCGGCGTGTTCCCGCATTTCCTGAGCAGCCTGGGCGGCGCGCTCGGCGCGCTCAGCTGCGACACCTGAAGATGACCGCTGTTCTTCAGCTCCTGCTTCCGGTCCAGCACGGTCTCGCTCTTCACGTAGAACGCCTTCGTCTCCTGGAGCAGCTCCACCGCGCTCTTCCGCTTCCCTGCGGCACATCACCAGCAAACCGGACGGCTGTAAGCGACACTCGAGTAAAAACGTTAAATAGCCCGCTTCCTGTAAACGGACACCGCCGTGCCAGACGTACCCACCGCGGGGAGAGGGTTAAAGCCACGTGCGCCGGCACGAGCCCTCCTCTCAGACCGGGTCTACCACAGCCATTGTCGCTCGCGAGGCGCCTGTTCGTTGTTTGGGGGCGAGTGGATGGGTAACCAACAGCCAACGTCGTTCCGCAACGGGCTATTTCCATTAGGAAAGTGGAGAATCCAACCCCCTTGGCTTTGCGCGGTTCTTATGCGCGTTTCAATGCCGGATATTGGATTTTCAGGGTGTCGCTAAGAACACGACGCGTGGTACCGAGAAGAGGGTTGTTTCGAGATTACCAGAAGACAATATACCTTCGTTTTGGATCTGGTTTTCGAGAATGTTTTGAAAATGAATTGAGACGACTGGTAAATAAATATAGTGGAGACGAGACTTTATTTCTGAACGATTCGATACTGGAAATTTATTGTAATCGATTCGAATTGATTTTGGTGGATACGAAGACTCGTATTGGAGAATGTCTACGCTTTTGCCTTCTTTTTAAATGTGGAAAGACCTGACTAATTTTCCGGTTACATTACGTTCACTTTGCCAATTAGCCAAATGTACTTTTGCAATTATCGAACTCGATTCTATCGAAATTAGAGTCTGAAATGAGAGAACGTTATTCCGTGTTACCATGTTATCTTTTCCAGCGTAATTGAAAGAAGGCCCTATATTTTAGTCCGTGAAAATATTGCTCGCGATTGGACTCTGGATATTCATGCAAATTGATATATATCTCTGGAAACACAATTAAAGAAATGAAATCTAAATAGAAATTCGCTCGCCTCGTGTATTTTATTCTTCGACAATTTATGCAAACACCGTGTTTATTTTATACGCGGTTTCTTGCAAATGTCAATAACGATCGGTGTCGAAAATACGTTTCATTTGCACCCGTTCCAAGGCAACATCGAACACGATAAATGTAGCGAATATTTAAGCGTTCGCTTTCAAATGACGCATTCAAGTGTTTACTTTCAGATTCCAGGCGCATTGGTAAAGCTGCTTGTATACCTGCTCGCGTTTCGTGCACTGCAAACATTGCGTGTACACCGAAAAAAAAAAACAAAGTGTATCGAAACTATTTTTTTTTTGGCGTGGCCAATAATGAGTTCGCGGACTCGAATCGCGAAAACACGTTCGATCTATCCGCTGATTTTCATCTTGAATATTTTTAACGAACATGTACATTCGTATTTTTTGTCTCGTCGTTTTCCAATCTCGCGATAAATGATTGAAATCGAACCCCAGGGGGGAACTCGTGACACATACTTTATAAGGTAATCAGTTTAATCTGGGTCGTTTCTTAATCAGAAAATTCTCCAGCCGCTGAATTGGAAATTGGCCGGGAATAAATTTTCATTGGATTAGTCGGAGTTTGGCAAACGCGTACTCTAAGCACAAAGTAGAGCGATCGAATCATTCGAGATTAAAAATGGAATTGAAAGAATACAAGATCGCTAAATAAATAAATAATTACATCTAAAATGCTGGTAACGCGAATAATCAATTATTTACCTTTTTATTTAGCTTGACAGCTAATTATAGGGTCTTACAGAATCTCGAATAAAAATTCTCCCAGCAGTCTATTCATTGTCACGACTGAAAACCAATTTCGGTAACAAAAATTCATTTCCTGTCGCGTAAAAAAATGTCTGCCGGACGTTCTGCAATTTCGAAAGTAGCCACATAATTTTTCCTCGTCCTTCTTTTTATGTTTCGCGAATTTATGTCGCAAAAAGAGCCATTAGCAATAAAGGAGATGGCTCGAGTAATGGTTGGTAGTGATGCATGTAATCCTTGGTAAGTTGCCAGTTTTCTGATATAATCGTTGTTAAAACAGCACTTTGATTCTTCTCGCTGCAGTAAATCAATCTAACCCTGCTTATCTCGATATCGTTTCGATTAAGAATTGTTTAAAATTTAAAATATTGCGTAATATATTATATCTGACACTACAATAAACAGCAGAGCTTCCTTAACAATTTAATAATTAGATTCTGCGCTTGAAATGATCATTGCTCTATTTACTGTGTTTCATTTAACGAAGCAATTATTGTTTTATTTAACGAGACGCTTCCCACCGATTGAACTTTGCCGGCGACATTATGCTTCGAAGCTTATTACCCCGTTAAATAATGAATTATTTGTAATAGCTGAGTAAATTCAGTAATAGCCAGTTATAACGTTCTGTTTGCTCTTTCTTGGCCCGCTTTCGCGAATGTTCGCGTTGAAAATGGCTCTTGAACAAAGTCCGGGGACTACACGTAATTCCAGTTTAATTAGTCAGTTTTAGTGGCAATTTATTGTAAGAAGAGCGCCATTACCGAGAGTAACAGGGACAGAATCCACCCAAGTATAAAACCACCCGGCATTAGAATCGCGATCCTAAAATATTTCTACCCGAGGTCGCTATCCCTTACAAATTTGAAAATCTCCAACGAATAATCAACACATATTTTCATATCCCATATTTTTCAGTCAAACTAATTAAAAGGATAAAGAATTCTAACGGTGAAACAATAGAGTGATTAGAAATATGCTAAACGCGTTTTTTTTTGAGAAATGAAATGAATGTAAAATACCCTTATTCTGCACAAAAGGTGTTTTTCAAGTGTTGTAACATAAACTCGATTGAAACATAAATAGAATTAAGTTACTTTTAAAATAGGCAACTTAAAGTATCGACAAACACTTAGCGTATTTTCTATTCGAATTCGAAAATAGTCTTTAAAAATGGTACCTTTATTTCATGCTTGGCAGAACTTTGTGCCTAACTAGCAGCGTTTCACGTGAAATCTGACAAGCGCGTAGTCATAATTTAGCACCATTCATGGTACATCGGTGCAAATAGCGTTAAACTGTGCGCGCAAGAAAATTCAATTCACATAGTTGGCTCAGAAAAATGTCAATGCGTTCGTAAAAAAAAGTTCATACACGCGTGTCGTAATTTCTTCGCAGAACGAAGATGTGCCTGGAAAAATCGAATTAAAAACGATCACGATTAAATACAGCAAAGGTGAGGTGTATTTCTCGTGCATTTTTCTCAAGGTTCCCCAGGAACGTGAAACATTCATGGAAGCTACCAGTAACTTGACATTCTCCAGTTTTTCACCTGCAACGCGATATTCCAAGCATTTTTCGGCACTTGCGTGTATTCTCGAAGGCACGTCGCAGCCGCGTAAAAAAGAAGAATTACCATTTCGAATGAAACGTTGACAGAGTGCATTAGCATCCGTTCTAACAACATCCTTGAGCGTTATGCAATTGCAAATACGAAGAACGAAGTACCTTGAGAAAATCGAAACCATTTAAACCTATAAACCTCATCTTAATTTGAAATCTTTTTTTACTACGAAAATAATATCGTGGATAATCGTTAGAACACTATGTATACCACTTTTTCCTTCCATTACAGTTTATAGAAAATACTGAGAATGAGCTGATATGAGTTATGCAATTTCAAGTATGAAAAATGTAGTACCTTAAAGAAATAGGAACAATTGCAAACTATAAATCTGATCTAAATTTGAAATTAATCTTCTACTATGAAAATAATATTTAAATCACTGTATATTGGTTTTTCTTACTGTACGGCTTGTACAGAATACTGGAAACAAACGACGATACTGGTAATAAAGTGAGCACGATGCAACGTTAATTATTAAAGCTAACTTTATGACGCAATATGCAAATGAGCATCGCAAATGCGACTTGCTAGAAACTCCAGCTGAAACCACGTCCGAGAGGAAACGTTTCGCCTGTGAATCGAAGTGTAGTACCTATTTCGAAAGCCGCGCAAAATATTACGAATAAAGGTGGCCCCCGTCAATGGTTTCACTTTAAACATAATTTCCGGGTAGCCGCAAGCGCATCCTGTTGTGCAGCGAATCGCCGGAAACGGCCAACAGAAAATAGAATTCCGTCGGTCGTTCGGGGAACGATACGAATAAAAATCGTTGAACCTGTCCGCGTAATTCGACGACAATGACACGAGAAAAGCCCAGGAGAAAACAGTTTAACTGGTCGTAAGCAACGTGCAAAGTGTTGCAACTTGGAGAAATGTTTCCTTACGACGAATCACATCGCCTTCGCATTTCTCGAATCAAATTCACAGCATAGAAATTTGTTTTAATTTCAGATTTCAGATACGAGTTTTACTATATCTTAAAGGTGTTTTAAAATTTGTAGTTAATTTTTAAGGAATTATTTGATCGATTAATATATCGATTGCTTCGGATTTCTGAATTAGATATATATATGAAAACAATATTAACGAATATTATTACATTTATTCATATACGAGCCATTTATTTTGAAAGTGGTCAAAGTCCATTTAAAAAAACTCAAGCAAGCTATTTTAATTTTTACATTTCTACATTATCATTTGATTTTGAAGCAAATTGCAAATTATATATTTAAAATCAATAATTTTTAAAATAGTTTAATTCATATTCAGCCATCGAAAACATATCATAGTTTAAACAACGTTAATAACAATAATTGGGTCGACAAATTACACACCTTTAGAAACACAAAATACGTTATACTATCATTTCACTAGTTACCAATATTTATAAATCTATTCAAACCCAACCCTCAAATATCGATTTGAACATATATAGTATAAACAGCCCTAAACCACTTTCAAATGAAATCAGCTGACGTACAAGCAAGTAGCATCTACTCTGGAATGGTTTAAAGCCATCGAAAACATATTACTATTTAAACGGCGTTAATAACAATAATTGTGTCGACAAATTACACACCTTTAGAAACACAAACTACATTATACTATCATTTCACTAGTTACCAATATTTCCAAATCTATTCAAACGCGAACCCTCAAATATCTCAATTTGAACCTATATACAAACAGCCTTAAGCCACTTTCAAATGAAATCAGCTGACGTACAAGCAAGTACAACAGAATCTACTCGAGAATGACTGAAAATTGCTCAGAGACGATTACCAGCGACGTCCTCGTTCGAAGGAGAGCAGTAAATCAAAACGAAGGGGCGGGTGACAACGGTGATGGGATGGAAAGCGGTGAATGGGCGAGATCGGGGTGAGAGCGCGCGTTTTCACCCCAAGCATGGGCGACGGTTTCGAGCGAGACACCGTCGCGCTGATAAACGATGGCAACGCGCGGCCAGAACGGAAGTCCCGATAGGCGCGGATGCTTTCATGCTGATTACCGATATTTTCCTCGAGGCGAGGGTAACCGTGCAGCCATTGGTAGAAGTGTCGCGACGCCGGCGAACGGGTGTAACGAGATTAGTTAGTCGCCGGGAATGAACGAAGGACGAACCGCGCGGCTAAGTACCCTCGTCTCGTCGAAGACGCCATCGCCGTGCTATACCAGCTGCCGCTGAATAATTCATGCCAACACTTTAATTATGTTGCCAACTTTTATCGACGCGAATCAATTCTTCACGCCGCCTCGTTGAGCATCGCGGTCGCTAATCTCGCTGCGAGCGTCGTTCGAGATTCTATGCTGCTGGGAACCACGCGGTTACGATTGCGCGTAGTTACATTAGGAATTTGAATAATTTTTATTTCTGTTTCGAGTAAATGGGAGAAGAGAATGTTACGTTGCATGAAATAAAATTGATGAAAATTAATAGTAAAGAAGAATCGAAGGATCGTCAAGAGTGGCAATCATCGTGTGTCACTCGTGATGAATTATTTCTAAGTTAACCAGTTAATTGTGGAATCGAGGTTTAAAAATACCTCACGAAGCGTCTAATTAAATCAGACAATGACACGTATACACGTCGAACGCAAACAAAAAACTTCCATTCTGAATTTTACGAGAAACATAGATTAAACGAGGAAATAATTACGTTTCTTCTCGACGAAGATGAACAATTATATCCGTCTATCGCGTTGAAATAAAGTTTCAGATTTACGTGTATAAACCGTGTGCAAACTTCTATCTACGTAAAAGATACTTTTAACCGATTAAAAGATTAACTCCGCAAAAGAAATGAAACGAAAAAGGAATAGAATCAGCCAGCTTGGTCCACGGCCAGCTTGTTATCATCTGCAATACGATGCAATGAAATATCATTATTCCTCTCACGCGTGTGTACAAAATACAGGGCGCAGAAATGAAAATTTATACCAGCGTCGCGCAACCCCTAATTCGCGTTAAGAGTACACGCGTATCTCACTCGTTAGCAGCTACTCGTTCCGTTTTTCACTCTGTCCTCAGGATTACGAAACAGCTCGAAATCGCGTCCGTCACGCGTCAATTTGGCCGATCGATTCCTCGTTGGGCCTCGCAATCGGCGTCGATCGTTTCGTGGCGAGGGTGCACCGGCTCCCCGAGGCGTGTCGGACGCGCGTCATCAATCATCGACGTGCGTGGCACGCGAAAACGGGAGAAGCCGCAGATGTCCGACTACTCGTCGTTAACGCGGGGGACTCGCCCTCCTCGGTCCTCTCCGATAAGACACTTTAACCCGGGCACGCGTGTAAAGTGCGTACACGTGCACCGCTGTCGTCGCGACGCGGCTGCTTAACAGAACGCCTCGAACGGGCCACCAGAGCGGATTCTCTCTTCGACTTTTTTTTCTTTCGACGCTTCGTTCAACCCCTTCGTCCTTTTATAGTTGCATCGCGACCATCATCTCGCCCCTGACATTTATGTAAGAAATTTATTTTTAATAACTGTGGGTAAACTGTGAGGTTGCATATTTTTTTTTTTTAATTAATGTATTTTTAGTCTTCCGCTCTGGATCTTTTCTTAATTCTCTACATTTACTACTTTTCTTTCGATCATTTCTGTAGCGGAAATATGATTTGAACGATGTTCAGCCAGCAGTTGACTTATTGCAGGCTTGTGGGGTAATAATTTTCAAGCAATTGTGCATTTTGAGTGAGAAGTCAGATCTTGGGTATTATCGTAGGTGATTGAATTCTTGAAAAATACAACACGCGTGCTATTCTTCGCAGAAGGAAACGAAGCGTGATATTTGGAATCGGTTTGAAGAGAAATGTGTGCATCTTCGCGAGAGGAACTGCTTCTTCTCTTAACGCACGCTGAATTAACTTCTTCCAGGACATTGATGCACAATCTTATTTCAATGACATATTCGTAAAATGTCCTCGTATTTATGTGACGCCAGAATTATTCTTTAGAACAGATATAAATGTCCAATGAAAACTTATTGCGTATGAGAATAACTTTCAATCGTTTTGTTTTATGTAAAAAACTATTCCCAGCGTACGTGGGCGTTTTCCAATAGTGGATCGATCTACATCCAATGGTTGCAGACAATTCTGCAAGTATATGACATAGATCAAACTCAAGCCATTTCTCAAGTTTCTCATTTTGGAACTTTTGCATTGCACCATTGTATTCTTTGTCGTTGACATCGAATCATCACTTTTGAAGCATTGAAACCAATGTCTGCAAGTTAATTTTGCTGAAACGTGGTCGCTGTAATATCCACAAGCAAACATCAGTTTTCTTCAGCGCTTTTCTTCAAAAGATAGTATACTTATTGTTCACACTCGAATCAAAGTCTCGTACCGCGTTCAACAACTCATATATACACGTTTCAAATCTATGTTAATTAAGAAAGGATGCAAACGCTACTATTAATCCCACCAAAAGGAAAACTACTAAAACGACTAACTCCCATATCGAATACTCTGAGACTGAACGAAAGTTAACAGAATTTGACGATCTTATTACAGTCACAGGGGCTGCACGGTTAAACTACAGACGTAAAGCGATGTAGAAAACGACGAGAGTCTCGATAAATGTTTGCATACGAGGCAGAATTCTTGCACGTATAAAAATCGATACGGTGGTCGATTTAATTTCAAGTACTCGCGTGCAGAGCGTAGCTTGGGCGGAATTAAAAATGACCAGGGCGCTGGGCAACCGCGGACGCGACCGCATAATCTATCCGCGAGGGGTAAAAACCACTCCGCCTGTGGAACCCTCTGAACCGCGTTCCCATGCAAACCGCGCGGCGACGGCCGCGCAAAACACTCGACGAAATCGTGCACGCCATTTAAGACGGGAATGGCGTTTTCGCATGCTCGAATACGTGACTTCCATGCGTGGTCCCACCAACAGACCGTTTCCCCCGTTCCGATTCGCTTCTTCTTATTTCATTATCTTAACGTTCCTCCGCATTTTACGTACGCGCGATCGATCTTATCGCGTCCGCTTCCCGATTGTCACTTTTTTTTTCAAACCGCGCGCGCGCGCGCGCCATTTCGAATGGCGATTTCATTGGTAAACGCGGGATACGTGACGAATATGCCCTCCTGTTCGCTGCCAACGACTGCCACCATCGTTCATTTGTACGTAATGACGGCCAATTCCCGTTTTTACGCCGCGCAACGACGGTCTGTCGGCCCGTTTCGACGCGCGACGACAATTCAGCGGCACTTCGAGCGAGCACCGGACAATTTCGATCGAAATCGCGTTTCTACGCGTCCATCGTAAAATATACGCGCGTTGCCACGCTTTTAACAATGCGTTCCAAATGCATAGTTACTCGTGACGAGATTTTATTTACTCTAGCGGATAGTAGTAGTAGATTTTATTTGCCAAGCCCTCGAATTTTTTTTTTATTAAAATCGCTTTTTCTAGTGAACGAAATGTGTACAAAAAGTATCGATTTAAATCCTCAAATGTAGTTGAGTCTAATAGAAACGAATCTAATAGAAATAAGTTGTAACGTACTCAGTTTTATCAGGACGGATCTCCATCGTTTTTCTGTATGCAACCGATAATCCAGTTACATGAAACGTATCATTAAAAAAGGAATCGTGAATACGTTATTAAGGCGTTCTCTTTTAAATAACACTGGTAGTTACAGGCATAAATCCGCTATGTAGGTACGATATTCCTCTGTCCTCCTTTTCTTCATCGTACTACTACGTGGCATTTTTCATTTAAACGCAATATAAAAAAATGAAACACTGCGAAAGTAGCGATAATCCTCTTAGAACAAAATTTCCATATGCAATAACTTCCTAAACTGAACTGATAACTCTCGTTAACAATATAGAAGAGTTTACTGCACATCTAAAAATGGAATGTCTCTAAAAGAAGAATACTAATTATCGATAACTTCTAAATTCTCAACACTCGAACCATTCTACCAAGAACACGATATCACAATTAAGTAAAATGATCGACAACCGACCATAGTTTCCCCTCAACCTCAGTCGAGTCATTAATCCCCATCGAAACTAAAATTGACGTGGACTCTCCACAGTGAATGCTACATGTGTTAGTCAAATCCACGTTCGTTTCACGAATCATCCACGTCGGTCACGGTAGCCGATGACACGTGTTCGACGCACTCTTAACGGACTTTTCGTTGGAAACAGCCACAGGCTACGATAATAGCGAGCCACGACAGCAGATAAGAAAAGGGATGAGCGGACAGAAACTCGAAGCCCGCCACGGATCGACACGAAAGCGTGTCGAACTGCAAGGTGCGTCGAACGAACGTCACGGGACAGTATATGATTCGTGCAATTTTCCGGGGCGAGTAAAAATCGTCGCGGAACAAAAATGAGAAAAGTTTCGCGGACCAATTCGCCGCTGCGAAGTTACGCTTTTTTTTTTTTTTTGCCTTCTCTGAATACCTCGCGAGCGTTTCCTACCTTTCGCATCGCTGCTACAATTTTCATGGCGCTCGCTGGGAAATATTAGCAGAAAATTGCAATAACAGGATGGAATGCAATAAAAACGCATAGAACTACGCGCGTCGACCAGGCGAAAATACCAATTGAAACTCGAGTATTGAGATATCGCGGTAATCAAGTTTCGTGGGACCATGTGCTCGGGGGTAAACGAGCGGAAAATTAGAAAAACCGTGGGAGACGTTTCGAACAATGAAGTGGAAACGTAAGAGCGATGGAAACGGTCGCAATTTAGGAGATGCTTCGCGAGAAAGAACTTTTAAAGTGCATTGCATTAAGCGCAAGATCTCTGCTTTTCTCGTTTTCTAAGTACCAACTCGGTTAAACACTTTTACACTTTGATGGTCGGGTACGAAGAAAACAGTTAAACCTTTAAATCGTTTCTATATAAGACATTAACAATTAAAATTAATTACTATGCATTTATATTTGAAGATGTACCAATTACAGGCTTATGGTATGTCAGCTTATAAAATGATGAAATACTTGCTTGTAGATGCAGATATCGATTCAAATCCAAGTACTATAAACTCTATTCTGTTAAAATATAGTTTACTTCAATCATGCGTGTCAAAATGATGTTAAACATTGATTCATCTTCGCTACAGTCAATCCTCGACTTACACGATTTAAAGAAAAAAAGAAAAATTCGATTTCAGTTGTTTAATTCACAGAAATTATTAACCTAATTTTGGAAATAGTACAACGTTTCTAAATCTATTCAATATATTGGCGATGCCTTGAATCAAATTACAATATCTACCATGAATATGGAATAAACTCATCCCCTAAGTGGTTGAGAAGAGTATTACACCAACTGAAGAAGTTGTAATTATTCAAGATCTTGTTGAAATAACCGAAGAACTAAATTTAAATCTGGAGGAAGAGGATTTCTATAATTTGATTGACAGTCACTCAACAGAAATGAGCAACAATGTATGAATGGAACTTGAGGACCGCCGAAAAGAAGATCCTTTCTCAGAAGAAGAGAAATTAATTAAACAACTGAAACAATTTAAAACTGCGAAGATGGGTGAATATTTAAGTATCATCTGAGATTAATTAGCTTAGCAAAAAATGCTAAATTCCGTGCTTTCCTCGACTTACCCAAAAACCTTCGAAACCAATCAATCGCATTTTATAACTAAGTAATAATAAATACCCCTCAAGTATTTATAAAACAACAATTTGTACTTCTAAAAGAGCACAATACATAGTTCGAAGAAGCCCAGAGAAACAGATGCAACAGACCAAGCTCGGTACTTGATCATCTCCTAAACAATTCGACTGTCCATCTCGAAAACGATGAAATCCTCGCGAAACTCTCCAACCGCGCTCCTTCCGCTGGCGCTTTGGTTAATAAATAATTCATGCCCGTGAACGGAACAGTTGCATTACTCGAAAGACGAGCGTGGCAACTTTCGAGAGCCACCCGAAGAGCATGATAGATTCCATCGCCAAATACAGAGAACGCGCATTGTGACGATGTCTGCGCGCGCCTGGCAGGTTGTTAAAGATCGGCGCGAAGGGGAAGAAAAAAAGGACGAGCAACGAGCCGCGCGAGAGCGTCGTAAAAAAAGGATAATTAATGACGATAACGGTGAAGGGCGATGATAGAACGGTCCGATCGATAGGTGGCTTCGTTCAAGGATAAAACGTTGCCCCGCTCGAAGGTTGCGCGGCGTAAATGACGAGGAGCTATTACGAATCGCGGGAGTCCGTGGCCGTGTCCCCCGTCGATTTCCGGTTAAGTAACTTTTAATTAAAACGCGGCTCTCCCGCGCAGCGATCTCGATCTCGCGTTACTCGCGACCTCGATCCACGGATTCGAGCGACGACCCGCGGGAAAGTAACTGTCGCGGAACAACCAGCTCGGTAATGACGATCGCAATTGCATTTCGTTGCTCCCGATTCGAAGTTAGAAGCCGCTGCAACGATTTAACGAGCGATGGGCCAACGTCGCGCCGACGCGTCGCTTCGCTCGCGATCCTTTTCTCGGTTAATTGAACGCACCGCCGGAAATCGACTGGAAAAAAGCTCGCGGACGAGATGTCGCGTTAACGCGACGTTAATCCTTAACGGTTAAGTCCGTTGCCGGGTAGGAGCGCGAATTTGTTCGACGTCGTTCGTTCAATGAATGCTGAATATGCATGTGTTCTGACAAAAGAATTTCATGTTTAATTTTATAATAGATACTTGGTAATTAAATGTGATATTGAGCTGATTTTTTAGAGCAACTCTATGTCCTTTTTTCTTTTCAGAATGGATTTTGCAGACAATTTGATTGTGGATATGAGAAGCTATAATTCAAAGTCAATATTTGTTATGATTCGTATCTCGATATATATAAAGTAAACTACGTTTTAATACAATAGCATTTATCGTGTCTTAGCAAATGAGTTAAATAAAATTTGAAGTACTTGGATTCGACTTGATATTTGCATTGACAAGCAGATAATAGATACATTTTAAAACATAAATAGTAACTAATTTCAATCGTTAATATCCTGTATGTAATTAGAAATACGATCATTTTATTCCCACCGATCATAAAAGTACAAAAACGTTTAACCAAATGGTACTCATAAAACATTACGATGCGAATAATAAATCGACATACGATCCACCCTTTTGCACCCAGTCGCTATCGTACAATCGATAACACACTATCAAAATTCATATCACTAAATACCAATTTCCATTCGCACTTGCCACCCGTTTAATACCAAGTACCACTCTCCTGGAACACCCTCAAAGGCAGCTTCTCTTCCGCCGCTCCTTTCATCGAACCGGATGCTCGCCAAGGAAAAATCGTACTTGATATAAATACCTTGCTCCTCGATCAAAGCGTCTTTTTATAAATCGCGTTACCTCCAGGTTCTCAGGGAAAGAGCAGACCGCGGTTCAAAAGGGCGGAAGGGAGACGGAAAGGGTTGAAAAGTGGTCACACCTCGGCCTTCACCTTCAGTTCGCGCGACACGTGGCGAAAGAGGGGTTGTTGCGAGCGTTTAATAATAAGCTCGAGCTTACCAGTGTGATCAGTGTGTCGTTGATGGTTCCTGACGTAAGGGGGTGCCGGATGCCTGGTCTGCATATTCCAATAGCTGTTCCGGCTGTTCCCGAAATTATTTACCCGCGGCTGCTGCGAGGGCGAAGTCTGCTTGCAAGGCAACCTGGCCATGGCAGTCATCATTTTCTTACCAAACCCCGAAAACAACAGCCGATTCGATCAGTTCATCGGTGTCCCGGTTTGTTCCGCCGCCGTTTCAACCCCATTTTCGAGCGATCGTCTGCTCCCTGAAAGAAACAGCTACGGTTAATGTCGATACGGATGATTGATGATTGAGTTGTTGTTTTTGAAACTGATGCAAGTCCATTTCTTCTTCTATCGAGATAATTAAGGGATTGCGTTTGAATCGATTTAAAAATATTGGCGAACGTTCATCGATTCGATGGACGTTTTCAACGTTTAAACTTGTTTAATTTTATTATGCGATGATAATTGATAATAGTGTTGAAGAAGGAAACGATCTTCTTAGCTGCGAATTGACTTATATCACTTTCGATAATAGTAAATTAGAAACAATTGAGCAAATTTAAGTCCATATTTTTATAGAAGTTGGCTTCCCTCAAATGGACTTTTTAATGTGAGAAAATAATCGTTAAAATAAGTTTATTAAGAATTAATTTCAGTTATATTATAGGAGAAGATATAAATCATTTTTATATGTTTTATACTGCATTCATTTCTTCAGATCATTATGGTAACGATAGTACTTTGGAGTTTCTATTTATGTGTACTAATGTATACTAATTAATTGTTTCTATTAATATTGACATATCGATTGTCGATGGCCTATGGCATTTAACGTGTTAATAGCTTATGAATATTATAATCTTATTCACACGTTCACATCGACAAGCTAACAAGAATCCTCATATTTTATATATCACCACACATCACCAATTTTCATCCTAAAAAACGATACTACTAATACTATTTATCCACAATACCCGAAAATATCAGGCAAGAGTGAAATTATGCGTTCATCGTGCATCGAAATTAACGGAAATTGAACGTATAGCGCAAAGTTGACTAAACGCGAGGGTCTAATTGGGGATGATCCAACGATCGCGTCGGATGAAGTGCATCCCTCCGAGAGTTACGTTCGCCATAAGCACATTGGTTACCGTAATCCGTACCAACTATGTCACGTAATAACGGCCACTGTCGCACACGTGTCACGATTAATTACGATCAACCGATATTACGTAACGGCGGTACTAAAATCATGGGACTTGTTTATCTGTACTTAACATTTCGTAGAGCAGAATCGTAATTGGCCGCGCGTTGCAACTGTGCAGACGTGTCGAACGCGTTGAATTTCGAAACGCGGGCCAGCACCACCTGCCAGCCGTGATTAAACCGCTGGTTCGCTGTTAATTCGTTGAATTATGCAGTTTCCACAGGCACTCGCGAGGCGAAAGACAATTCTGACGATATCGAGGAGCGTCGTCGCGACTCGTCGCGCCTCGATTACAATGCTCAAGCGGTCCCGACTCGCGACACTGTTAAAATGTCCTCCGCTTCTCGTTTACACCGACACGGTCCGCCCCGAATCCAATTACGATCGCGTCGAATATTGTTATTTCAATCGCGGCCTGTTCAGACCGCAATTGAATCACCGATGTAAATGAAACGCGGCAAAAGGAGTAGGAATTATTGGACCCGACGCTCGAACGGATCCCACGCTTTCGATAAACTTTTATGGCTTTACCAAGAAATTCCGTGCAATGATATTATTCTTGTTTAGTGATTGGCGATCTGCTCGTTCAGCGAGTGTCGTAAACGAGTATTAATACTCGTCTATCGCGGAAAGAGGGGAAAAACGTTCATTTAAATTCGTTTTGTCAACTTGCTGTTGGCGCTTACCATTATGAAATACTCTTACGAGACTATCAATTATTCTTTTATTAATATATATAAAATTGTATAGGATATTTATTAATGTAAGACAATTGCAAGATATTTGAAAGATCGATAGGTCTTTTAAGCTGAGATGTTATTCTAAGGACGAATGATGAACAGCTGACTCGTTGGTTCGCACACATTCGCTCTTGCTCACGTTCTAGAATATTCTAAATTATTGATTAACTAACAAAAAGATAATTTCATTGTCCCTCGATATTATTAAGTAAAGAAGCGAACAACTTTCCGCGCAACGAACAACGCGTTACTTAATACGTTTCATGCTTCGAAATCTTGAAAATTACAAAAGTGAACGCAGCACGAATAACTTCAATATCCGTTTACGATCATATACGACAGTGCAATTTCAGAACGTTAAAAACAACCGACTATCGATCCTTTTTTTACTCTGCTACCAGAAAGCTCTTCTGGATTTGAAATACCGTGGCTGTTGTTAGCAATATTGGTCTCGACGTATTCATCTCTTCCATAGAGAAAAATAGAATATTATTCGAAACACGTGGCATCGATATCCACGTTTTACCAAATTTTCAACGATAGTGATGATAAATTCTAAAAAAAAAAAAAGAAGAGACTCTTCCACTGAAAACTGAAAAGGCAAATAATTTAAATGAACATTAATTTCTGTAGATCGAATAATTTTTCAAGCGTATCGATCAGTTGGCAACAAGCAGCGTTTCTAGCGACGCTCGAAACGAGATCGAGCCGCGCGTCGCGAAAGATGTTGGCGCAATTAAAATGGCCGGCATAAATCAAGTCGAACGGCGAGAACAGTGAAAGCCCTCGACCCGAGCATCTTCGTAACAGATTACCAGCCGCGTAACTGTTCTAGGAAAACACGGGACACGTGGTGAAAGCGATCGAGCGGACGTTCCAAAAGTAAACGAAAACTGTAACGTCAGATGTCGACGGGAAAAATGAAACGGCCGACAAGCTGACTTTCCTCCGAAAGCTCTTAAGTGCTTCCCGCGATGAAAGTTGCCCCCTTTCAATATCGCGGTTTCGCGAATCGATCAATGGCGCCGCGTTACGGTGCACACCGGGTGATACTGGTAAACGAAACGAACCCTAACTCTGCGACGATGGAAATTGAAAAAGGGCATTTCATTAAGTGAAATTGAATGGCGACTAACGCGAAGACGCGCGATGGTTCCGTTGACTAAGAAGATGGAGGCGTTTCGAGTATCTTAAGCTCGTTTTCTCTTTTTAACAATCGCATGTAATTATTTAAATATTTAATATATTTAATATATTTTATTCTTTGTAAACAGTAACCAGTTTATATAAAAAAGTATTTTAATTCCATTATGACAATTAAGATATGGCTATATTTAAATTATTTCCAACGATATGTAAAGTTTTTTTTGTAAAAAAAAAAAAAACGTGTATAGTATAGAGGTAACGAGATAAAGTCGTGTACAACTTTGTGTCACGTGCAAGCCAATATTACGCGATGCCACACGAGACACAATTTAATTTAGTCTAATGTAATGAAACTTTTTCCATCATCCACTATTTTCATCGGGTTATAGCCTCTAGCCCAGTTACCAGAATCACCTTGTACGAGGATATCGAGCGAGTAGGACGAGTAACAAAATTTTCCTAATCAAGCGAGACAAAATTGACGAAGGATATACTGGCGATAGGGGACATTTAATTAGGACTTTGTTTCTCACAAAGTAGCGCGCGTATATTCTTTTCTTCTAAATGTTAATAATTAATGTCACTTTCTAGCGTCGCTTAAAACAAAAAGAAATGAATAGAGATTAGAATCTGCGTTAATGACACGGTTGGCGCAATGAAAGAGCGCAATTTTATCGTTCGTTTTCCCTTCTTACGTTCGACGCGATATTATGCGATCTTTTTTTCTATAATAATCGATATCTGCGCCTGCAGCGAGTGTCGCGAAGAACGTTAAAACAAAGATATCGAGGGGAGCAAATATATGCTGTGCGAGATGTGGAAGGCAAGAGCAATCGACCGATTAGATCGACGAGACAGGACTCGAAGACGGATCTATCGCTTCTCAGGTGACTGCGTTATCGATCAAACACGTCGGATGTACGTGCGCAGATGATCGACAAGTGTCGACACTTGAACGCACACCTCGAATGCGCATTAACCGAGGGCACTCGAAATGTTCATTAACAAAATTGAAGTCGAGGAGTCCTCTGTCAATTGGTAATCTAATAACGGGAGTCTGTGCCCGCCGCCCGAGGCAACAGAAAGCAAATGGCGTTCGGTTCCATTTGTTGCAGGCAAATAGAGTAAAATGAGTGACGCAAGACTGAAACTTTTAAGCTTAAGTCACTTTTTCTAGAGAATTAAGGTGAACGGTACCGTTGCTCGCAACTTTAACGATATTTCATGACTTTATCTCAACACAATCCTTGGGAAAATCTGTTTGAAGAAAAAAGACAAGGAACGTAGACCAACGCCAAGTTAATTGGCTAAAAGTTCAATGGATAACATTTTACCGTGATATTACCCTCCAAAATGTTTTGTGAACTAACTTTAAGTCAACTTCTAACTTTGAAATGGTCATTGAAAAGAAGAAGATCAAAATGATCTTCGCAAATAGAAACAGATCCTTTATACGCTGGTACTTGTTCTGTTACAACAGCGAAATATAAAGATATGATGGATTTGTATCATTATATACTTCCAATATACTAGCTATTTTAAAAATTTCGAACGAAATACGATTTTTGAGGACTCGATCACTCCTATTAACGACGACAAGAACGATCAAATTGAACTGATCCACTTTTACATGAAATATATTATAATTATGAATTACTTATACTTATCTATGTTTCAAAATGTTGAATTAAAAAATTCTTGAACAAATCTTTGTATGAAATACATGACATAAATTACTATTATTATATGTGTAATTTATTCGTCAATTTTCTTAAATCATTCTCCTCTCAAACATCAATTCAGTAAACTACATCAGACAAAATTAACACAAGTCAGCAATTTTTCTAAGCTACTCATTCCGAAAGCGGCATACATCACTTAATCCTAATGAAACACGACGATTTTCCAATGACTCCACGAAAATTACTTATACTATAGAAAATATAAATATCCTCAAAAGTTGGCATCAACCTTTCAAAACATATTAAAATGCAAACCTTTAAATATACACATAGCTTAAAAAAAAAAAAAAACAAAGACGACTTGCGCCACTTTCAGAATAACCAGCTCGTATCACGATCGCACCAGAATAAAACGATACATGACTTTGCACCCGCGAAATTAGGAACGCGACGAGAACGGATTTGAATTCGACACGCGAGGATCGCGCACGACGGATCTCGATCCATCACAGCTGGCAAAACGCGCAGAAACCGAACAAATTTGTTTGACAGCCGGCAATTCTTTCATGCCGTCTCGCGGCGCGAGTGGCTTGTTGCTCGTCTCGCCAGAAATCCTCTTCGTAACGCGCAAAAATTCCATCGCGATGATCATTACCGAGTTGTTCTTCCGCGTTGCTCCGCCGCGCTGTTACACTCGGGATGATCCCTGGAACGATGATTCCCCGTGCAATCTCGTAAATGACACGGACGAACGAACGAACGGATGGTTGGGTCGTACGTAACGAATCAAAGTCGAACGACTCGGTTACGATAGGGCGGGCTTGGTTATCGCCGAACGAGCAACGATATCATTCCGCTGGGAAGCCTGTTATTTCGATGATTACATTAACGAGCGACGCGAGAGCAACGAACGTGTTGGTTCCAGTTGGTTTCGAATATGTTTTTTAGAAAATGGGAGAAACGGTGCATTTAAAATGTCAGGGAAATTGTGTTTGGAAGTCGTAAGATATTTGTATTTGAACTTAGCAGGCGATGTAGAAGTGATTAGGGGTTGCTTGTGTTTTTTAATAATAGTTGGAACTAAAGAGAAATAAGATTTAGTTTGAACACGAATGAAGGTCCTCGATTTTACTTTTGATGAGTTACTCTAGATATGGTATCCATTTTCGTTTCAATGGAAGAGTTTAAATCGATTATTAGTAAAGTCGATCATGGATAGAGATCTAAAGAAGATTGATATATCCTAAAAATGATTCTCATAAGCGTTTGTTATTTTTATTCTCAAATATAGAGTCTACCTTGATGTAGAAAATTACATAAATGTCGACTTAAATGAAGAATAAGTACTTCGAATGCTTTTTATTACTTTCTGATCGACTTCCACGCCTCGTTTTTACAATATCAAAATTTTATGTTAATCAAGAACTTATTACTATATGCAAAAGCGATAGGAAATCTACTACACGTGTGGTTGCAGTCACCTGATATACCATCGCTTCGAATAATTGCACGGTTTCATCTCTAATTAATGAATTCGTTTCATATCTGTTGTATTATTAAAAAGCAGATTTAATGAATATCCTCGTAATTAAAATTCCAATATTATACGTACTGTACAAATTCCAAGTGTATTACGTGGATATAAAGGGAACGAAATGGAAGTACGTATGATCGATGCCTGGGATACTGATGAAACTTCATTCGGTTATACTATAGGGTGAACATAGACTACCCTTATTATCTTCCTTTCTCGTGAACCCTCGTCTCGGAGAAAAATGACAGAGGACTGCCAAATACGATGTAGAGGTATTCAATGATGTATAACTCTTTGACTATGACAGACTTTGAGACGCGCCAGTTGTACCATACGATAAGAATTCATTCGTAATGTACACTGTTAAGCTTTTCGTTAATTTTAATTTCGATTAAACGATTAAAACAAAAATTAACCACAATCCTAATCCATACCTTCGTAAACAAACGAAACTCCCCCTTACGATAAATCGATGATAAATAACAGAACGAAAACTGAAGCAGCTGATCGTGGAACTAGAAGTATTCAATCATGTATAACTCTTTGAATACGACAGACTTTGAGACGCGCCAGTTGTACCATACGATAAGAATTCATTCGTGATGTACACTGTTGTTAAGCTATTCATTAATTTTAATTACGATTGAAGAATTAAAACAAACATTAACCACAACCCTAATCTGTACCTTCGTGAATAAACAAAACTCGCGTTACATTAATTTTATGACAGATTACAAAACGAAATGAAACAGCTGATCGTGAAACTAGAAGTATTCAATCATGTACAACTCTTCGACTACGACAGACTTTGAGACGCGCCAGTTGTACCATACGATAAAAATTCATTCGTGATGTACGCTGTTAAGCTATTCATTAATTTTAATTACGATTGAAGAATTAAAACAAACATTAACCACAACCCTAATCTGTACCTTCGTGAATAAACAAAACTCGCGTTACATTAATTTTATGACAGATTACAAAACGAAATGAAACAGCTGATCGTGAAACTAGAAGTATTCAATCATGTACAACTCTTCGACTACGACAGACTTTGAGACGCGCCAGTTGTACCATACGATAAGAATTCATTCGTGATGTACACTGTTGTTAAGCTATTCATTAATTTTAATCGCGATTGAAGAATTAAAACAAATATTAACCACAACCCTAATCATGACAAATAACAGAACGAAAAATGAGACAGCTGATCGTGCAACGATCGCGACGGAGCGCGCGAACTCGAATTTCGCGAGCGAAGCCACCGTGGTCGATCCACCCTTATTGGATTGGGACGCCATCGCGCGTCGAGGGTAAAAACAGCGTCGACAGAACGGCTCTATCTTCACGCGCTGGCAGAGGAAAGAGAGACACGCAGTCTAGGACAAAAGCTGCGCGATAAACACCGTCCCTCGAGATGAATCACGCTCTCGCGACCAGTGCCGTTCTACGAAATCACGTATCGACCAAGAAGGGGTTACACGCGCTGTTAACAGAGGCGAATATTATCACTGGCTGAGAAACGCCCCGCGTTGGACGTGAACGGGGATGTGTGGCCACGTCCAACCACCGTTTGACACGCGTCCGCACGAGAACACCGATTTATCAGACGCTCAGCGTCTCTCGTCTTATCTGTCAGCTGCAACGAACGAGACGCTGCGATAGGGGTGCCGGAATTGTCTTCGATCAACTTTCGATCGGATAAGAGTCTCGTCCGTGAAAGGAGTCTGGCTTTGCTCGGTGGTTTTCAGTCTAGTCGCCTCGAGGACCGTCGAGTTCAGTTTTAATGGACAAATGAAGATTCCTGTGTTTGGAGGGGTGTAATTTACTCGAATACGTTAGGAAGAAATATAAAATTATTTTATCTTGTAAAATTGTACTGCGTAATGTACTCTATACTCGTTTGAAAGTCTTAAAATGGTGCTTGAATCGGTTTTAGAGTAAGAATTTTTATTATTCTATTAAGTATTCTAATTTCCGTTTTGCTAAATCTCAGTGATTTCAAATGTATTACTTACAATTTGCTTCAAAATCAAAGGATAACTTAAAGATGTAATTTTTATTATTCTATTAACTATTCTAATTTCCGTTTTGCTGAATCTCAGTGATTTGAAATGTATTGCTTACAATTTGCTTTAAAATGAAAGGATAATGTAGAGATGTAACTATTAAAATAGCTAGCCTGAATTCTCGAAAATGAACTTGGACCACTTTCAAAATAAATAGGTCATACACGCGTGCCTATGGAAATTAAACAATCATTTGTTAAGAATCTCTTAAAGTAAAAGTTATTTTTTATAATGAAAAATCAGTTCAAGAATCGTAGCGTCCTATCGTTGAAGAGTATCTATTAAAGTTCAGTATAATTTTGCTATAAAATAAAACTTATGACTTCGATCGTGTATTTGCTGAATAATTAAGTTGATACACCAAATCCACAATTGTAATGTTAATTTTGAATATTGACTAAAACCGTATCAATTTGTGTGCCAAGAACACTTTTAGTCTCCAGAGCACCATTGCAAAAAAGATTAAGGGGGCGTACAAAAGGATTCTGATGCATACTGGTGCGTCATTATTTTTAACTGGAACGAAACGAAATTTCGAGATCCGCGAAGAGCACAAAGGAAGATAACTCGAATGAATATTTGAAAACTCGTCCGAATGAAGGAACCAAATTAAAAATAAAAAGATTAAGACTCTTTGAATCGAGCATGCTCAACGGAGTATTTGAATTTCGCTTAAGTAATTCAAAGAGAGGGTAAACTCATGCGAAGTCTTTTTTAATATTCCGTTTCTATAAAAGCACAGCCCAAATAATAAATCTCGAAACTGAGAAACTAACAGTGACAATATTACTCGCAAGGTCTTCGATAATCGTGGTATTAGTATATTTTTAGACGCGAATGCAAATTAACGTGTCGCCGCTGCAAAACCAGTTTTTCGAGTTAAATACGCTCAAAACTACGAAATCGAGTCATTCGATTACAGTTACTCTTCGTCGTTTCCAAAAAAAAAAGGAAATTAAGCTTTCGCATTTATTTACATTTCAACTTTAACATTTTAACAAGATGTACGCGATAAAAAAAAGTTATATTTAACACCATATAAGCGAATAATAATACAACTTCTGTACAATTTCTGAAAATACCAGTAAAATATATTAATTACGAAAGAAATTATTGCACTTTTACCACACATACGTTAAAGTATCTTTGAATAAACAAAAACCCAAATATACATAAAAAACTTATGAAAAACAGTCCTCTGCGAACGTGTTAATATTCCACAGGAGCAAAACTCTTGCCTGGAGTTCAAGTGTCTGGATTTCATAATTTACACATACGTGGACGATACACGTTGGATGGGCCAAGTGATTAATAGGTCATTATTCATAATGTCCGGCCATTATGAATAACGGCCGAAACGGTCGAGCAGCCTGATAAGTATTGATTAATTTATTAAATTGCCCGGAGACATCGTGGACGAAGCTAAAACCCTTCACGAGCGGATTCGAGTCGAGCCAACTCGCGTGCACGCGCGCGAAGAAAGCTGCAGGAGATGAACACACACGGTCGATGAAATTTTCCAGCGTACATTTTCTGTTAAATTGACATTTTAAACGTGCAGCGAGCGCACGCTCCACCCGGTTACACACGCGAATACGAGCATCGCTAATTCCGTCCCTCAAAGGCCTCCGTCCTGCTCTTCTTGCGTCGCGCGAGCTTCTCCTTTGACTGCGACGCGATGGCCGGGGCCTTCGTCCACAGCCGTAAACTCTATTTTACCCGTGGACGTGAGAAAAAAACGTTCGTTTACGCTCGCGATATTCTTCTACCGAGGAATCGCCGTGGGCAAAGGTGAAAAGGCAGCGTGGAAAAATGGAAAAGCGATACAAAGTGGACGCGTGCGCGCGCGTGCGGTAACAAATGCGTTTGACAAGTGAAACGTGTCGGGCCTTTCGGATAATCGTGTATATCGAGAGAAAATTCCTTTGGTAAATTCGTACGAACCAGCTTTTATTCGAATGGAACGAACGATTGATATATTACTCCCTTAATGCAATCTGACAATGGATTTAAAACGGTCGACGTCGTTCTTTTGCTGAGATGTTAGTTTCAAATGGGGTTGAGTATTTTCTGATGTACGAGATGTTCGCGAGATGAAACGGGGTAATTATGGAGAACGAAATAAAACGAAAACCACGAGCGATGTAATCATGCTGAAGGTTCTAAGAAAATTCTTTGCGTACGCTAGAATAGTAAGAGTCCATAATCCAGTGGCGACGTGGTACAAGTTCCACGTACAGCCACATAGCAATTCGCCACGCGTTAGATCGCCTTATAGACCTTTACTATACGCAATTTTTCGAATCGTTTCCTACGAGTACAAAGCTTCAATCGTAATTTTGTTATTCACCATTCTCACTTAATTTTGCTCTCTAAACTGTTCTCTTTCTCTCTGTCCCCTCGCTTGTAACAAAACGCCTCAAAGAAGACCAAACGTTAATTTCAAGATAAATTAAATACAAAACAAAGATTACTTCTTCTCGTGTATAAATTTAAACGCAGAGAAGTCGAGGAAATAAAAGAAAGGTATGAGTTACGCGAAATGCAACGCTATCTCAGACATCGGTTTCATTGCTTTACTGAAAATGCATCGTACGCTAACGGCAAGGCACGCCGCGAGCAGCTGTTCCGTTCCTGAACCGTGAATTTCTTTTCATTGGAAAATTAGCTCGTTCGATTCGACGAAGCGAAAAAGGTTGCGAAACGGCTCGCGCGAGCATACACGTCGTGCAACAGGAACTAACGAGCACTCCGGTTCCCCAGACACGCGTCGAAACACTTAACGCTCGCTACGATCGTTCCATCGTTTGAAGAACAGCCGAAATTTCCCAAACTTTCACTGAAACCTCGGTTCACGCGATAAACGACAAACCTTCGTGACTGAGAATGATTCTCAACGAGGTGGAAACAATCAAACTCGTGGACGGACGCTTTAACGAAAATCGAGGGATGAAATCGAGAAGGGGTGAAATCTGTTAGGTGTGACTGAAAGTCGAATGAAAATTGATTACGGTCCTTCGTTGCGTGGGTGGATATTTATCGAAGTTTGTTAATTCGCTGGATAATTAAACGGCAAATTTGCTTACGAAAATATGGACCGATATCAAATGGAGTGGAAGGTCATCGAATGGGGTGGAATGTATAGTTGAAATTTGAACGAGTAAATTTCCGCGCGTTATCGAATCGTTTAATTGCATTATTCTCTGTTTGCCTCTCTTTAATCTCGAAACACCAAAACTACAGTATTTAACGTGCTCAGCGTTAATTAATATTTATTACGTTACTCTATTATATCACTGATACGTACTTGGAAATATTGGTTTACTGCTCATTTGTTTCAGATTTCATTTCGTGCTTTAATTATTCCTGTATCTTTGGTCTTGTAAACAATAATGTCTCGACTAATTAAATTTCTAAAAACCAAATAACTTTTCATGAAACGTAATCCATGCATGTTTCTATCGCGACGCTGCAAATAATATTTATTTATCCTAATTAAAGAAAACAAACATGTTTATATAACAGTAGAATTAGCGCCAGGAAAAGGGTAATAAGCAATTAAAAGCTGTGGGCGTTTCACGAAATCCTAGCGTCATAAATCATATCCTTTCTCCGCACGTGCGAATGCACCGCATTACCTTTAGAAAATACAGACTATTTCGTTCCACTAAAAAAAAAAAAAAAAAAAAAAAAATGGAACAAAAAGGCAGGTTCTATTTCACCGCAACTGGGCCTGCACTTATGCTAGTTCATCTTTCAGACACAGCATCCTCTAATTATTTTGAGCAGCAGAGCCCACTGAGTGGCCCTCACGAGCGAGCAGTCGCGAGAAACTCCAATAATGTCACGTTTGCACGCCAGCTCATTGGCTCGCGTTGTTCAGAAAGAAATGAGGAAGTTGAAAAACGTTAAATACGACCGTCACTGAATTCTGTACGCTATGATATAATATATAGTGATAATAAAGAAATTAATGAATCCCCGTGGAAAGTGGATACCTTTTAATTATATCGAATGGCAAAGTGTTTCAATTCGAGACGTCTGCTTTCTTACTGTGCAGAAGAGGAACCGACACACAAAGGTTTCGCACAGCTGAATGAGTCGTAGAGTATCGACGGACTCAATAGCGAGGCAGACTCTGAAATTATACGACGACGAAGATGTTGTTATGCGTTATTCATGAAAAATAACTACTGCTTTCCATTACTGTCCCGGGAAATAATTGCGAACACGAAACTGCTTTAACCTACTTTAAACATCTTTATTATACAGGCAAACATTGTGTATCTGAAACTACATCAAAACTCGTGGAAAAAGTACAATGAAAAATCGTATAAAATCCAAAAGAGCCAGGTATGACATTTAATTATCCAAAAGGACCGGGTCCCAATCGAATATTCATTTTTCAAACGAACTTTTTAGCGAAATTGAGGAATAATATGAATTAAATGGCTTTTGTACAGTGTCCACGTGAATCGATAAATTTGAATATCGTTCTGTACGATCTGATTTCCGTATGGACCGATTGCTTCGAATAACAAACGCGCGTCCTGCTTTCTTTCGACGATTTCGATCTACGAACCAGCCGGAAAATCAGAAAACGGGCCATTCAGAATCGGTCAGAGGTTCACCACGGTGGCCTTTTCCCGGTCGTTCCATCGGATTTCCGGTTATTTTAACCGATACGAGGTACACGAACGAGATAAAAACGGTCGAGCCCCAACGGATGACTCATTGTCGGCTCGTACCTTCCTTCCGTCTTCGAAAACGGTGTTTCTAGCGCGGAAAACGGGGAAACCGATGACGAGAGCTGCCTCGTTATCTGTCGGCGAGGGCGGCCCATTACCAAAGATATATATCCGCTTCTGTCGTAGGTTTTGTTGCCGGCACATCGAGGGCATTGTGGCGAAACTAAGGCGTGCTATCACGTTTGACTAATCAGGATTTATCTGCGGCGACAGCAGGATTTATCTTCGCCCGTGCAAGAAGAATTATGGTATTGGCCGAAATGGCCGCCCGTTACAATTGGCGCTGGTTTGTGAATGACAGAGGAGTATAGACGTAGTATGCTACCGCAAATATAGTCGTCAAACTTCTTTTGAATGTCGCTTTTCTGAGATAATTCTCTCTTGTGACTATTCAAATTTATGTTGTATATTGTAATGAAAGATAGCAAAAAATTTAGAACGTAAGATATAGTCGTCAAACTTATTTAGAATGTCGCTTTTCTGAGATCATTCTCTTTCGCAACTATTCAAGTTTATATTGTATATAACAACGAAAGACAGCAAAAAATTTTAATACGTAAGATATAGTTGTCAAACTTATTTAGAATGTCACATTTCTGAGATAATTCTCTCTTACAACTATTCAAATTTACGTTGTATATAGCAACAAAAGATAGCAACAAATTTTAAAACATAAAATGCTTTAGAAACCAGTGATTACTAAAACGAAATATTAGATACATTCTTTTAATCCGTTGATAGATATATACAACGTTGAAAAATACAGTTAATTAAAAATAAGAGCAAATTTCCGTTCGATCAATGCGATCTACAATTAATTTCAAATTGCCCAGACGATTCGATCCTATAATGAGGTACTTCGGCCTTCAGAGTCTACTTTCAGAGGCAATTTTCACCCTTGAAATAAATTCGTATCCGAGAATTCCCTTGAATTTTTTAATCGTAACTTTTTCATTCAGCCTAATTTCAATTTTATGGCAGGACAATGTACGCACTTAATTATCAACGGTATCCTCAACCTGGCGAGCAAAAAGTTTCTCTGTCCGTGCACAGGCAGAGGCTCGTTCGCGCCGCTCGAGTAAAATGGTCGGTCATGGTTTATCCAGCGACGCGTAATAAGCAGTACGCGTAAACGCATACAGATTCGCAAGAAAGCAGTATAAAGTCTCATTTAGAACGCTAACTACCGTCCTGGCTACCCTTAAACCGTATGCACCTGCTTCTGCCATCAAATTCGAAACAGAACTGAACGATTCAGACGAACAGATATCGATAATAATCAGCTCAAAAAATTGCGTGCTTTAAACACAAGAACGATGTTAAACACCACTAGCCAAAGATTTAAAAACAACTTTCCAAGTTTTTTACATTTTTCAAATATTTAATTGTATACACAGCAACTTCTTTCCATCGAAAATCAGTTCGAACTCTGCATTCTCGAAATAACTGCGGTGACTGGAAACCTTCAGAAGATAGTGCACGTTTCTAGTTTAATCTCGCGTCGATTAGCAGAAGGTGTGCACGAGAAAACTAGTGAAACTGGTCGAAAGAAAAATTGCCAGCAGGATCGAGGGCGGATCCGCGAGCGCGTGGACGCGGGTGTCCGTTTCATCGCGGATGTAACGAGTTTCCTCGGGAGCGATCGTTTAAAAATCGCCTGGGAAAAAAGGCGCGCGATGTGAGACGGGCTTAAGGAGGCGATAATATCGGCAAATACGTGTCCGTATATTTTCTCGGATGCAGCCGACGAACGGGATCCCGGGTTGTATATGACCGACTCCTGTGCATAGGCACGAGAGATGTCCTAAGTGTACTTATATGCATGTCTGCGTGGTGGATATGCATCGGTGACGACGGTGTATACGGGGTGCCACGAATGCATTCGTCGAATACCGTGCGCCCTATCTATTTTGATAACTAATTACAAGAATTTCGTCGACCTTTCGGATAATTTGCCTTCCCGTCGCGATAAAGTATTGAAACGTCAATCAAGATCCGGAAACTTGTCTCGAAACTTGAGCAACTTAGTAGCCGATGGGATCGATTTAATTTCTGACTCGCTTCGAGGGTGTCTTAGAACTTGATTGCATCGCGGATTGGGAATTTTTATTCTCGCGCGAGTAGTAAGTAAATAAAGTAAAAAATTGTAAGAAAGTGCCTGGTACTAAAGTACCTTATCGATTATCGGTCTACGAATGATTGATTTCGAATAATAAATGCGCAGCTGCGATATGGAGAGGCGCAAAACACGAGAAAACTTCGAGGCGAGACGGAAATTCCGGTTCCTCTTGCGTTCAGCATCGACGCTTCCGCGAATGATCCGATGCGCGAATGCTCGATGGTGATTAATCTTATCTGCTAAGATGAATCATTCTAAGCGAAAGGGAACGAAATGAAGAAGTCTAATGGTATGAGAAGGTTGTTCAGGCTTTTTATCTGGAGCGTGCAACAGTATGTAACGTTAAACATTTTCTCTACCCTGAAAAGAATGCCAGATCAAAACATATGTTCCATTGTGATACTTATCGAACAGAGAATTGAATCACGAAAGCAGAGAGGAGTAACGAGCGAACGAAATCACCGATTGTACAGTCTAATTTTTTAGGTCGACAGTATAATGTGTTAGCACGCGTTCAAAATACACTCTGTATTTTTCCCTTGAACTCTGTTTTAAGCAATCGAAAATAAAACCGAATGAAACATCAGCATTCTCGCGAGGGCTTCGCGAGGTAAAGGAAATTAAAACAGCAGATAGAATATTAGACGTAGAAGAATCTTTGTCAAACACTTCGTCACGTAGCATGCATTAGTAATCAGAAAATTCGCTAAGCAAACAAATAAAACAAACCTTTCATAAATCATCCCCTCGTTATTCATCGTCCGCGTTATTAATCAATGCTACCGAACGGGGGAATAAAAAGAGACGTTTGATGCATCGCACGTATCCCGAAAGGGTAATCGCGACAAAGAGAACAAAAAAGGATGAAACTCCGTCCTCGCCTTATCCCATGGACATTCATAACAGTTATTTCATGCTCCCTCGCGAAAGATAAGTTATCACGTGTGGAACGCGCCGCGAATGCTCGATCGGTCCACCGCGTCGATCTAACGCGCGGCGTCGGTCTGATTCAGAATTCACGACTCTGCTCGCCCAGTGGCCGCCCCTCGAGGAGGGTTTACGTCGAAAAGCAAAAATATTTTTACAGCACGGCATATCTCATCGAGCGACACTCGTACCACGATCCTCGAGAGTGTACATCAAGACAGAGGAATGTAGAAACTTGTATCACTTCGCCGTATGACGTTATTACGACCGTATGAACGGTGCGCGTAGAAGCGTATTTTGCATGGGAATGTTTAACGAAGGATTCGATTAAATTTGGTATTCGAAGGAATCTTAACTTGGGATGGAGATCATGGTTGGAGTAATTGGTTCATGTTTGAAAGTAGAGACTATAAAGAGATCTTGAAATTTAAATATTGTAGGAAATCGACGCGTGAAAGATACATTTGAATGGAAATAATTTTGCTAATATCAGTCCCCTGTGTAGAGAAACATTATTTTTCTCACACGTTCAAGGAAGAGTATGCGCGTAGCAATATATTTTGCATGGGAATGTTTAACGAAGGATTCGATTAAATTTGGTATCCGAAGGAATCTTGACTCGGGATGGAGATCATGGTTGGAGTAATTGGTTCATGTTTGAAAGTAGAGACTATAAAGAGGTCTTGAAATTTAAATATTGTAGGAAATCGACGTGTGAAAGACAGATATTTCGAACGAAATTGCGGAGGAATACATTTGAATGAAAATAATTTTGCTAATATCAGTTCTCTGTGTAGAGAAACATTATTTTTCTCACACGTTCAAGGAGGAGTACGTGCATAGCAAAATCGAATATCCTAAACTAAAAGTAACGAAGCGAGTATCTGAACTGGTCTACGCTTCTGTACACCGTTTAACTCATGCAGAACCCATTTGTCAATTTTTTTTTTTTCCGCCTTCCTACCTGAACCAGGTGACAAGTAATGGGCTTGCCTTCACTCGAAACGCCGTTTCTGTTGCCGCTTGTCGTGGATTATTTTCAGCGACGCCTCTTAAAACATCATTATCAACGACATTCCCTAGCTCTCGTATCGGTCCGTTTCCAAAACATTTCGCGAGTCAACATTTACACGACCTTCTTCAAACAGTGAATTTGCATTCCCACCGACGCTAAAATTAAACTCGCGTGAAAAAACCTTGCAAATACTTTAATTACCCATCACGTGTCACAACGAACTTCTAATATTTCTAACAAATCGATAAAAATTCAAGACCAAGCAAAATTTACTAAATCACAACGTTACACCTTCCAACTTTCCACATTTCTAGACGTTAAAAACATTAATAAATTATCACACGTACCCCAATTAGAAACCACCTTCGCCAATTATCTTTTCCACAGATACCTTGCCTACATACTTTTATCTGGTTTTTCTAAAGAAAACTCACATTCTCCAGCGATTTTTAGACGTATCGATAGACGAATTCGAGTCGAAATCTGACGGATGAACGTTCGCGACACCCGGTACGCTTGTAAACGAGCGTGCAGCCGAGAATGTGGTGCACCAAGACCGTTCCAGGACCGCGGCGCTTTCACGTACACGCTCGCCGGCTTTGCACACGGTTTCACGGGTTATTTGCATAGTCTGCTCGACTGTCTGGCGGACGGAAGCTGACTACGAATTCCTGCTAGGGCAGCCGCCTGTGTCAAGTGCAGCTAATTCATTCCGCCGGCTGCGCCAGGACACCGCAGACTCGATCGCCCCGTTCTCCACGGAATATTAGGAACGGAACCGGCGAGACCTTATGACATCGCGGACCTATGACACCGCGAGCGGTTTCCGCGCGATTCCCGCGGCCCCGATACGTTTATCGATATGTCGCGGCCCGTCGACGTTTAGAAACCACTTCGAAACTACGCGCGAGCGACCAGCGTGCTCGGTTCTAACACTTTCACGCACATTTTTCGCTTTACGATCGCCCTCAGAAACACATTTTTTTTTTTTTTCGATCGTTCACGAGTGCCAGATGAAATCGAGTGTAAGTTGTACGTTTGGATGTGAAAAGTATCACATTTTGTCACAGTTTTTCCCCAAAAAGCGTGTCATTTTTTCTGTTTCTGAAGCAAATGACGTCTATAACCGTCGTGACGACTATACGGCATTTGGTTTACTAATTCATTGTATTTACTTGACCAGTTAACTGCAGAATTCAGTTTCAGAAATCGACTACAAAGCACGTAATTAAAATCAAGCAATGACGGGAATACGCGTCAAGCGCAGGGGAATACTCCTATTATACATTTCACGAGGAAAGTAAAACGAGGAAGGCTTTTATATTTTTATTTGACAAGAATTATACTCACCAATCGCAACAAAATAAAGTTTTGGTTCGACGTGTATACACGTCGAACGCAGTTAACTGGTTAATTCGTGAACAAATACTGAATAAATGGTTCGTCTTCACGGAATCATCTTTCGACTGTCGTAGCAGTCATTTGTCTCTGGATACTCAAATGTTCCGAAGCGAAAAAGAAACAACTAATACGCTGTCTGGCATGATATCACTTCTTTTCTAGATGTGTTACTCGATAATTTAACAAGTGTACGTGTTAGTACACTTCGTACTAACGCTGTTCTTTTTTTATTCATTAAAACATTCACGACGGCTATAACCGTCATTTGCGTGCATATCGCCAAAGATCTGACGGCTATAGACGTCATTTGCGTCAAAGTGTTAAACTAAATCTGTCGATCGAGGTTCCCTTGCATCCTCGTTTTATATACGAACTGAAGATTCTTCTACGCAGCTGAGACTCTTTTTTTTGTTATATAGAAATTTGCAATTCTATCTGCTTCCAGATAGAAGTAATTATCAATATCGACAGTTTCTTATTTTGATACGGAAAAGTGGAAATTAATAAATGTTCGCGAAAAAGAAAGACTACTCGATTTCATTACAGATAGTACAGTAGCGAAGTTATGTAAGCAAATAGAATGTGATGAATTAAAAGATAGGTATGCTCGGGCATGTGTAACTTTTAAATTGCGTGGTCATTAGAGGGGATTAAATGTGTCGGGGAATGATTCCACGCAAACAGAGTATTTTATAGTCTGGATGGGAATGGGTGGCGCGTATAATTTTTTACGGGGTATGTAATTTCCCTCTTTTCTACTGCTGTTGGAAATGAATGTTTTTACTGAATAGTTGCGCGTTTATTCGCGTGCAGTATTTTAAAGGGAATGATAGGTGTAATCGTTTCGCGTGTACGAAAGTATGTTTTTGCGCTGTTGGATGAGACAAATCACCGATAACTCGCCATTAAGAAAATGATATTAGTTCATTGCTGCTTGGACCTTTGATAAACCGAACGATTCTTAAAAAAAAAAAAAAAACAGAACTGGTAAATTAATAGCTTCAACTCGACGATTGCGACTAAATTCATTTAAGAATACGACGACATCGCGTTTCTCTTCTTAATCGACTCCGCTCGTCCTGACACGAGGCGACTCCCTTAATCTCGCAACGACGATCGCAAAAGGTAAAACCTGCTTACCCATCGACTCAGAACGAAATCCAAAGCCACTCGAACTCATCGACGGCGATTCCGTCGAATCAGGTGATTTTAATCCAATAAGGGCGCCTCGTAATCGCGGACGGCAGACATTGCCAAATGTCGCGTCGTCAGCGATTCTGCCCATCGAGCGATACGAAATAGAAGGCGAGAAAGTGTACGAGACTCTCTGTTCGAACACTGTGTTATCTATGAAAAAGTATCGAGAGCGCGGTGAACAGTGTAAACTATAATTCACGTGCAATGGTCCGCGATAAATTATAATTAAAGGCTTCTAGTAACGAAGCTATTGGTTACAAACATAAAGTTTCGCTCTTGAACGAGAATTGACATAGTTAGCTTCGTACCCGCCATATTGTTTTATTTAGTACTGGCATAAAGAAAACAGAGGTGATTTATGAAAGAATACCTGGTGCAATAATAAATTTTTCAAAAAAAGCTTTTCTTTATGGTATTAAGGAAGATAATATTTTATATTTATGCATTCGAGGAAGCTGTACATTTAAAATAACTCCCTTTATACCCTTTATGTTGTTCTATGGCGTAATAGCATAAAGAAAAATGAGGTGCTTTATGAAAGAATACCTCGTACCGTAATAGATTTCTCAAAAAAGAATTTCCTTTGCAAGATTAATGACGATAATCTTTTACATTTACGCATACAAGGAACCTATACATTTCTACCCCTTTCAGCAAAATCAAAAAGTAACATCCACACTTTGAGAAACAAAATTTCCAATTACTCGATATATTACTCTCTCCAGTACAAACCAATCCGCAAAACGGGCTTTTTCCAATGGAAAAACCTGCTGCCCTACTTCGTACCAACTCCGATCGTAACGATAGTCGAGCCAAAGAAAAAACGCCTGTTACGCAACCCCATCGTTCCCCATTAGCCCTCCAATTTGCACTGTTCGCCGATCTCCTCGAACGAACGGAACCATTGTTCAACCGAGCCGAACCGCGCGCGCGCGCGCTCTCTCCTAAACCGAAAACACGAGGAACAGCGTTCTTTCATCGCGATGTGTCGGAAGCGTGAAATGAATTCGCCTGGTGGACGGTTTATGGCACACGCGTCAATTGACCTACATTGTTGTGTCACAGGAAGAGATGCCTGGAACTGAATTACCGGAACCACGGGCGGGGGCAACGTACGCGCGTGAGGGTGACTTAATTAGCCAATTATTGTCATCGTGAATGGAACAGAGGGGAACCAGGGGTGGTCAGAGAAGAGACCTGAGCCACCTATAGAGATTCACCTCTAACGACCACCCGTCGTTGCGCCAGGTCTCGCCAAATTCAGGACGAAGCAGCGCGTCCACGTACGCCATGTCCTTCGACCGCTACCAACCGTTCGGATTCCCAGCAGGGTGAAATCGTTCGACGGTTAAACGACCAACTGACCACGACCCTCGCATCGCGTTGCGCGACGAATTTCATAAGCTTGTGCAGAGGCAGGTTCACGAATCGTTCGTACGCGAGAAAACTCGGGGCGAGCATACTGTACCGGGTTGGAAGTATGCGGGATAGCCAAGAAAGTTCGAGGAAACCCGATGTCCTTCGAGATCCTTGTTAGGCACCGATATTGACACACGTGGTCGTTCGCGAGACCCTAACTGCGAGACTAATGTCGAGCTGGAAGTTGGATATTAGTTAAATAACTTGTCCTTTCAGTCCCTCTGACTCGTATCCACCGTTCGGGTCAATTCGAGTTAGGAAAATTTCGTGTATCCTAGTTTCTTGTAAAACAATTCGATGCGTTCGATTATGAAATTTGTTGGTACTTTTCTTGCATTATTCTATATCTTATTACTCGATTAGCTTATTCAAAGCTGCAAGTACTTTTTTTACTGTATAAAACACTGTTTATCTCATTGTGTATCCCGATAGGTGTTCCCCAAGATAATTATCGATTCGGTTGGCTACATCAACCGCAAGACTTCAGATATACACGATATATACGAGGTATTATTCAAGAATAATGCGTATACCATTTTTGAAAGAAAATGCATAGGAATGAAAAGCAACTCGCAAACGATGAGATACTAGGAACGATATCGTTACTTAACATCCGTGTGTTTCTTGTTACCGTCAGCGTAAATAAAATTTTATCGAGATCCGTGTCGAATCGAATCCGGGTATCGCGGCACGCTAATGACTGTCATATTCCGTGGGACAGCGGGAGGTGAATTATAAGCTGCGACGACGATCCGCTGGGAAATTACGTTTTTCCCGAGCGCGAGATCGCGCTTTGTGCGAGGAGCGACGGGGCACGCTCCGGTGGACAGACCTCTTATTACACTTGATTTCCTTTCAGGAAGACTCTATAAATAAACAAGACGCGTTCCACCTGTGCGTTAAGTAACGCAGCTCGTTTCTAATGAGGATTTAGGTTTCCACGGATGGCAGAGAGCGGTGTGGTGTAACGCCACCGTTAATCCTGCTTCGCAGGCACATATCGACGTTTTATTGTTGCGCGGCCAGGGGTACTCGCTTGGTTAAGAATAGAACGGTTAATTATTATTCCGTTCGCCAAGGCGAGGGCGAAATAGCGTTCGGGATACAAATTGAATGAATTCACAAGATAAATGGGACGTGAAAATAGAGCTGCGCTCCCGGGCTCGCGTTAAGGATCTTTCTTTCGAGATGATCAGGGTAATTTGAATATCTGTTCGAGGTGGTCAGGTGGATTTCTCTGGAAAGTCGCTCGCATTTCTCACTGCATGCAGCTTAATCGCGTACGTATGTGTCTGTGTTTTATAAAGAAATCGGGAGAAAATATCATTAATTAGTATCTCAGACTACGAAAGTATACAGACAACTCGTTGAAAAGTGGTTATTGCATAATTTTGTTTCTTTTTTTGTTCGCAATTAACGGTGCTGCAAAAACTTTTTTTCAATTTTCAATTGTGAATCGAAGTGAAAGACAAAGTAAGAAATGCTATACTTCTAAAAATGATTATAGTTACAATTAATTTTTTTGTAATATCCTTTTTATAGCACTGAAAAGAGTCTACTCGTAATAACGTTGAAGCCATTTACTGGCAAAATAGCGAGCAGAATAAGCGATGGATGGAAGCAGGCGAAAAGAAAAATTCGAGTACGATTAAAGAATTATGCTAATCCGTAGAGAACTAATTTCGAAAGTACGGCAACAAATAAGGCAAGTGCAGAGGATCCCTTTAACGAGCAACGTGCCAGCCTTTTTTCTACCTACGTGTACTTCCTTCTGTGAATTCTGAGACTCATTGTATTCACTCGGGCTGACCTATTTTCGTTCGCATCACCTAGCAGGCGAAGATACTTTTCTATTGTAATCTCGTTTCGCGCGCACGAGAAACGAGAGGGAAACCCGAAGATATTCGCATTCGTGGAACGATAGGAGCGAATAACAGGCATTCTATTGTATTAACCGACATCAACAGACATTCTATTCCGCTAAATGGCCCTCCGCTATTATAATCGCCTTTCGCACGAAACGGACACTTGTATTTTACGAGTGGCTTATCGATTCGATACGTTTGCAAGGTACACGCAAATACGCGATCTATGCGTAAATATATGTGCAAGTCGTTGATTGGACGACAAAAATAATTCAAATTACGATACATCTCGTAATAAGTGATTTTTTTCTCCACTTATTAATACTTTTAAAAAATCCATTCTCAAAGTCGACTTAGATCCTGAAGAAATAAATTACTTTCCTCATTGGTCCTGATTACCCAATCAAATTGTTTGATTATTCTTCGCACAGTCTTCTTAGTATAATTATTTCATACAAATCACACAATAACGCTATACAACTACATAATCAAATTATAAACGAAAAATGTACAACATCGAGTAAGGGAAACCGGGGGTGGTTGTCACGGTTATCGAATTATACTAATTCGTAACAGAATGCCATGTCGAGCTACGATAGCTGGAAGATCGTTCAGATATTCTCGTAACTCTACATAAATATTTTTTTCTTGCTTTTTGTACTGATATCATTAAACAAGGAAGCTCGTGAATATTTGCTAGCACTCAAACTGAAACTACTTTGAACCTTAATATATATTTTGCTTTCCACGTAACAATTTGGAGCAGATTATCTCAAACAGGTTGAAGTCGATCGTTACATATAATAACTAAACCCAGTAACATTTCCCATAAGTTAGTTTTCCTTTTTTAGATTATATAAAAGTGGTTCGCACTTTCCACAAAATAGATTAAAAAAAAAAATTGTCTACTACCAGATATTACAGTCAGAATAATGAAAAAGGCAACAAAATAAAAGGCGCACTGGGTTGATTACCCGTAATCAACTCTTTAAAACAGCGATCCAATCAACGTACGACGACTGAGTACAATTTGAAGAATTTTTATAACATGCCGCATAAAAAAAAGATCCCGTTATTATTCTCTACGTCTCCATTTAGTGCACGCGAACAACCAACTGCCTCGTTTGAGATAACCAAGTCCAGATCGGAGCAGTCTGTCCCCAATACGGGCTTTCATATAAAAATCGATAAAAAATCGCGCTGAGCCGCAACCTCGTTCGCAGTTGCGTAAAAATGCTACAAACATGGAGACCCCGCAAGAATGATCACCATATAAAAGCAGAGCAGTGCGCGAAAAAAAAAAAAGAAACAAAAATAAAAATTCAATTCCTCGGACAACCACTCCCGCTGCGACCCTTCCATTGAAAGCAACAGAGTTCTATCGCACGAGCTAACATTCGTACCTGCGTCAAGTTGCCAATTAGCTTTCCCTGCGATCTGAAATGAAAAGCAGACAAAGCGCATTTAGAATCGTTCTCCTCGTGCGATATCGGTCACGGCGAAACGGCGGTGCACGTTGAAACGAGAAGTTTCTCCGATACACCACCCCCGATACTGTTGCCGCGTCGACGCTAGCAATGACCTTGGACGATGAAGAGGAGTCGAGAGGAGGCGGTCGGGCGAAAGGACGCGGATGACGTTCGACGTATCGGTTTTGCTGTCGCCGATTTCCGGTTGCGCGCGACGAGATGTTCCGTCGACGGGGCACGGCCGCCGTTTGATGTACACGAAACGGTCCCCATTCATCGGGAACGCGTTCGTACCACTCTCTCCGGCGTTTCTCTCATCCTACGCGGCCAGATTTATCTGCGGTGCCCGCGCCTTTCTCGATCTTTGTTGCTTCACCGTTATTGATCGCCAGCCGTCCCGCGATTTCTGTTACGTGTACCATAACGTGTTGATATAATAACGACACGCGCTGCGCTTTAAATATTTGCTAAGCCCCGATGATCGTGTGCATAATACGTGGAAACGTTTATAGTTGCATGGGCACAATGTTGTCGATATTCATTCGACACGTGTCTTACGGTTTATTATTGTATTAGAGAGAGAGAGAGAGGAACGATTAGCTTGAGTATCTTTAGAATTGTAGGTGTAAAAGGAGAAAGTGTTATTAACAAATTTTTGTTTCTTTTAAGTTTTTACTTTTGAGATATTAACGGTGCTAATTGTTGTCGATCGGTTTCGTATACGAGTTGAGAAGAATCGTGTATGTATTTGTAAAAAGACTGACGATGTTCTATTACGGAATCTATTAGCATTTTAAATATTTAATGTTTAATACGAATAAATTTGAATTTAATTACATTCCTACTGTATTAGTCGTTAAACTCCCGCGAAAGTCTTTCCGGCGCAGCGGAGAACACGCCGTCTGAAGTACACCGATGGCTGTTCCATTTTAAATTCATCGATCAATTCACTAGACGCGTACTTAAATAGAAAAGGAAAAAAAGGAAACAGAACGACCCGTGCAAGAATGGATCTGCGTTCTCAATCTAGTTCATAACCAAGTATAATAGCGACTGGTTGCAACATAGTGGAAAGCGGTACAAACGGAAATTTCTAAGACGATCCACGTCGATTCGAGGACGCTCGATCGACAAAAGGGGGGAAACGTAAATTCGAGATTCGCGTCTCGAAACGACGTTTCGCATCTCCGCGCGGGATTGTTCCTATTCAGACAAAGGATGAAATACAGGAATTCTTTAGGGGGATATAAAACATTGAGAAACCTCTCTGCCAAAGAAAACAATGCGTTCTTGCCTTCTTTCTTCCCTTTTCTCTGCCTCCTTTTTTTTTCGAGAAGGGTAGAGGAGGTGGGAACAATTGAAATTTACTCTGACGCTCTTCTTGGACACTCTGTTCTTTTTAGCTAGATTAAATACAAATGACCTAAAGTAATCGAGACCTTGACACAGATAGCGACGACACGTGCAGAAATATTCCCCCGACGAGGAAAAATTTATGAGATACTCGGTGGTTGCCGCGCAAGAAATATTTCAGCGCCAATTGTATTCATTTTAGTATCCACGTGCTGATTAATCGGGTGTAAAAATCTTCAATTTCCTTACACGCGTAACCGTAAATGCTTGATGCAACCATTACGGAGCGTGGAATATTTAAGTTTGTAATGAATAATTTGATGTGATTTAAAATTATGTCGTGAGAAAAATTATAGTGCGTTCGTTGACGTAGTCATCTCTGCGCTCGAAACACCTACACTAAATGCAGTAATTAAAATAAGTACAAGAGGAACATGCTTTGCCTGTAATTTTCAAGCGATGAAAAAGCTTGGCTTCCTCCAATTACTTGGTTATTAGTGCGTAATTTTACTAAAAACCTACTTCCCTTCGAAGTATCGGATATCTACTTTGAATAGGTCTCATAAAATCGCATTATCTACGGGTCACAGAATTGTTCTCGTTTCCAGGTCTAACGGTTATCAGTTAATCATGAAAAGATATACTGCCTCCGCCACGGTGCTTTTCGTACAATCCACCGAAAAATAGAACAATATGAAAAGGCTTTTCGAAGGTTGCGTAACATTTTCGTGAAAATCGGTTTTCCTCTTTTATTTTTAGCGAATAAAAATGGTAGTTTTATGGCACGAAATATAAATTGCACATTATGATATTTAAATAACAAAACAAAACGCTATCTAAGTTCCACTTCTCTATCTAAATATATAAAAATATAAATTCGCGTTGATATTCAGTCCTACGACAAAAATTGAACTTCATCAGAAAAGAAGAAGTTCCAAAAGAAATAAATTCCCGAAAAGAACATTAATCCAACAAACTAAAGAATAATTACACCACTGGAGAAATAAAAAAAAAAATACGATCCAATTGTTCCAAACAAAGTTTACGTCATATATCACACATACCTCCATCCTCGTCTACCTATTCCTTTCTACACCCCTCTATTCGCCCTTGAAACTTTTCATTCGCCCCCAAAGAAGAAGTAACTCACGATTGTTCGTCGTTTCTCATTTCTCTTTCACAAATTTCCATCCCACGGGAACGCGCGAGCCTGCTCGTCCATCCTGGTAAACGAACACGAAAAATGTGCTAACGGGGGAGCATCTAGCACGAAGGATCAACATTTCGTTTCCGTTTGCACGCGCACAAGCGACCACGGTTAAAAAGCCGCGGATCGATACTCAGGCACTTTCTCAGCCAGCTCGGACAACCCGCCATTTCCATCTCCCTTCTGACATTGAATTCGCGTCGTGTGCCGTGCCGAACAAAAGATAAGACCGGTATCGCCGGTGCCGGAACAGGAAGCCGCGCGTATTCGTACGCGACGAGGGGTTCGTCCAACCAAACGGAGCGCCTCGACTTTTTCCCCTATTTACTTTTCATCGTTACCACCGCGAACATTCTCGCAATTAATGGAGAATTTCAACACGCGACGCTTTGATCGCTGTTTAATCCCAGAAATAACAAGACCGTGAGCCACCACGTGACGATTGAAGGGTGGCGCTTCCGTTCAAATATTCGAATATTTCTTCTGTTCGAATATTTTCATAGAAAGCAAAGAAAATTTTATTCGAACGTTAAATTATGATTATAGATAGAAAAATGTTGCTGTTTATACTGATTCATCGAACATCTTAATGGGGATTTTGTAAAGTGATATTGATAGTTTCTATGGTATAAAAAGTTGTATTTATGGTCTTCTAAATGGGACGTGATTTTTTTTTGTACGAGATAATAGATGTTACGTGTAACTTCTCTTTATGTCTGATATTAATAACAACTGATGGCTGCGATATATGCCATACGAAAGTTCAAAGCAATCTGATTTCCTCGTGTCATAAATTCTGCAATAAAATCGCTTCCATAAATTGGCCAGATAATATAGAATATAGACGAAACGTAAAATTGAATGCAATTAAAAGACTCTGCAATCATAAATTACGATTTTATTAAATTCTGTACTCCCAATTTTTCTAACGTATTGCTACAAATAAGAGGATATGTCGAGTTTATACTTTATCCACAGATATTCTCATAAATTATAAATTTCAAAGGAACATTAAGAAATATCTGTATTAATATTTTACACATTTAAAGTGTCGGATATGTAGATTATCCAGAGACGTAAAAAAGAAGAAATTTTCGACGACAACTGAAGGTCTCGAGTGCTCTTAGGGGAGGCTGTTGTAAAATGTATTAGCAAAGAAACGGAACACGGGAGGGACAGCCATTTGAATGCAATTGAACGAACCTCAAGATAGTCTGAACAGTCTAGACATAGGGAAAAAAAGAGTTCTAAAAAGCGTATAAAACCGGAAGATTAACTACGAAGATGCAGACGCTTCGATTCGAGAAGTTTAAAAGATTGTCACGTTGCTGTGTTATTGCAGATAGCCGGCACGATAACGAATCGTTACAACCTTCAATTACACCGCGTTATTATTTGCTATCTTGTGACATAATATAAACCAGTAACTTACAAGCGCTGTTTAACATTACGAACCAACAAACGTTTTTATTATTGCACAACACGTGTTCCACACAGTTCCCACGTAATATCGTTAGTAAAAAACGGTTGCCAAAAAGGAGTTAAACAGTTTACGTATTTTGCGTAACAAAAAACGTGGCAATTGTGTACATTGGCAAGAGTTTAATTACCACCATATGGTACGCCATATGGGAGCACATGGATTGTAAACCTAATAAGTCGTCACATCCTTCCTTTTGTTTCTCTCATCGAGCCTAAATTAGTCCCCATTTCCTATCGCGATTTACATAAGTGTACACTTTCCCCTCTTTTTTCCGTCCGCTACCTACCTCCATCTTTAATTTTCTCTGCTATCTTTTTAACCTTACATACATAGCAATCGCTGGAGTAAAATACAGTAATAATTTTATCAAGTGTATTTCGTTAAAAAAGCTTTAAAGTGCTAATCATAAATACAAATGTTATTATTATTATTGCATTATAAAATATAATCTACGTATCTAACCTTACGTACATAGCAAATCGCTACATATATAGCATTACATATATAGCATATTGCTGTAATAAAATGCAATAATAATTTTATCAAGTGTATTTCGTTAAAAAAGCTTTAAAGTGTTAATCAAAAATACAAATATTATTATTATTTTATTATGAAATATAATTTATAAAGGGATGTTGGTTAGATTATCTGCCTTAAGGGTAGCTGTTACTGAAATCGTATCCTTTCTGCAAGTGGAACGAGGTGTAGAGAGTTTTTAACGCGAAATACGACGATGGTCAAAGCAAGTTCTCGCAGTAGGAAGAAAAGTGAAATCTAGTTTCGGTTTTCCAATCGTTCCGCGTTGTTAAAATGCTGCCTCGACCTACACTGGTCTGTCCACCCATATCTCCTCTCTTTTTCGAAACGACCGGGGCTGGTTATAAAAGGCTGGACAGGAAAACAAGCACGGAAAATGTCACGGCCTTGTCTTCCAGCTACGAGCAGCCGCAGCGTGTATATAAATACGCGGAGTTAAACGATTTTCCTGTCATTCGCTTCGAAATTCGAGCGTAAAATCGCTTTTCACCCTCCACACCGGCACGGATATCGAATTTTCACCGCGATTCACGAACGTCTCCACCTTTTTCACGGCTCTTCAGGCCAGACTCGAGTAACGATCGGATATCCTCGCATCTGACTTGTGTAGTGGCTCTTTTGAAGCAATAAAACGTGATTATAGTAACTGCTCGAGCACCAAGATAAGTTTAACCAGAAAATCGATTACAATTTGTGTATCAGTTTTATCGTAATACAAACTATTTTTAATTATCCTATAAAAATTTGAATGTACTTTTCACTCCTAACAGTGTTATATAATAATATAACGTCCCATTAGTAAGAAAGTTTCCTACTTCCACTATTTTCGTTTCTACTTCTCGCTTCTGTCCAGATAGAAATATTTTTGAGATCCAAAAGTGTTAATGCCTCCTACATACATACATGTATACCATCGACATACGCGTTTATTTATTCATCGGCGTCGTTTCACAACCTCGATCATTTCTACTTCCCATTATCGGACAAATTTATCTGAGGAACTTATCTTATTAACATTAAATATCGTAGTGCCTTTTTATCTTCGCCGTGATCGCTCGAAATATCAAAGCTACGCGTCAGCCACTTGACCATCAGATCGTCCAATTGTATTTACCCGTGAAACACTTCAACGCGCAGGGTTAACTAATAAAAATGATCGGCTCGAGTACGTCTGGAAGTAATAAAAAAAAAAATCTTCGTCATAAAAATTGACGCGACGTAAAGAGGGTTGTTACACAGACGTTTCTTTGTGCCCATTTCTTCTACAACGGAAGGGTTGCTTCGAAACATTTCTTGCTTGCTACCGTATCTTTAGAAACAGCAATAATTCCTATCAGTTTGTTTAATGCAACAATCATTTACCTAAAGGAAATAATAAATGCGTTTAACCAGTTAACTGTGGAATTTAGTTTGAAAAGATCAGCACAGGGTGCGGAATTAAAAACAAGAAACGACGTGTGTACACGTCAAACGCAGGGCAAATGGTACTATTATACATTTTACGAATGTATTTAGTTAGGCTACGTATATAATTAGTTTTGATACCGTATTGGTAATATAAAGGGAACATATTACCAAATAATATTCTTATTACATTTTATTGAGATCTCGAATTTCTATAGTGAATGGTAATTTTTTATTTTACACGACGAGTATACACGTGAAACACACTTAACTGGTTAAATCGTTCTTAGTACTATTGAAAATATCATTCATCCATCGCGCATCGTACCTCCGCGAGTTTACACGTGAATGAACATATTATTTACACGTCGAACGATATCAGAGAACGAACGACAGCGGGTTTAAAAACTAGTGAATCTCCTTTATCAAACACCAATCTTAATCTCTATCTGTTCGCGAGCCTTTATCACGCTCTATACACCGTACCTTCCGTACAGTTCATCAAACCTACCCTTATCGCGCGTATCCAAACAGCCGGCGAACGCCGCATTTCTCTTACCGTCCAGCGAAATAAATCACCGCCGTTTAACCCTATCTTTACCATTCTGACCGGCGCAATCGCGAACGAATAAATAAGTCATTTATCAAATTGGAGCTGAATAGTGAAGGAAAAGGAGGAATAAAAAAAAGAAACGAGTGAAAAGAGGACAGAGGAGCGCGAGGCGAGGAAACAAGGGGGTAAAAAGTGTAAGAAACAGCAGCACGAATGCTACTAAGCGTTATATCATTCCGTTATCGCTCCTTCTGTAAGATAAACGACACGAGAGGAGAGTGATAACGCGGTTCAACCGGCAGAAAAGAAATAATTTTTTTTTTTTATCTACTACGCGTACGACGAGGCTATCGTCTGAAATAGGGGCGCGGCGGGGGTGGGTTCGGTTCCTGTGTGTGCTTAGCTCGAAAGTAAATGCACTTTCTGCCGCGTTTAACCGCTCGCACGGGGCCCACGATAAGCGAAAGAATTTTCTGCACGCGACCACGCGACAGTATTGATTAAAACGAAACTCGAGGTTCGCGGCACCCCGTTGTTGCGCCCGTTCCTCCGCCGTCGAAACCCGAGGAAAAGTAAAGCCGCGACGCCCCCGTTGTCCAACAGCCGTTCACCGGCTCCGATATTGAACCGTCCGTGAGGAACGGCTTGTTACTGCGAATGGACGTCCGCGACGTACGCGTGCATTTGTATTTTTTAAACCTTCCATCCCATTTGCTGTCGAATACGTGGCGCGCGAAACACCTGTACTTTCGGTGCAATACATTTTGTTGTTCGCCAGCGGTGTGCGAAGAGACTCGATCCTCAGAGCTGAGGGAAAATGGATGTTTCGAAAATTGCTTTCGCAAATAAATAGAAACATTTCTGTTTCGCTAGCGCCAGGATATCGAAAATGAAATCGTTTCTCAGATAATTATTTTGATATGATTTTATACTGATTTGATGTAGCTATTTTATCTATGAATCCAACTACAATAAATGCTAGTTCGAACAGGTAACATTACTTCATATTAGAGAAATAGCGCCTACTTGACCTACTGGTGAAATAGAGAGGGTAAAAGATAGATGGTGAGGAACAACGAATGGGAAAGAATGATCGCCCTAATAAAGAAGAAAAGAATAGCTTGTCGTGTAGAGAATGAGTAAGAGTAATATAGTAAGATATATATCAATTTCCATCTACCCTGTATTTGTAGCACCGCTTCGAAAGTAGAACGCTATTAGTTAAACTAAATGAAAGATATTTATTATCCATGTAGAAAGATTACGCGACTTGAAGAATATTTCAACGAAAAATCAGTAGAAAATGTTCTTTGATTTTATCAAGACCAAAACTTTATGAAATTTGATAAGACCAGAATTGAAGTTACTGCAATTTGATAAAAATATGACGAGAAAAGTAACATACATTTCGATTGATAAGGAAGCATAAATTAGGAACGAGAGTGTGTTCGTATCGGCCACAGAAAATTGAAATCATCAATTTCGTGATCTAATACATCATTAATATTGATATCCCGCGTTCTACTGACAGAAACGAATTTATTTATAGCTATTATTAGTTCCCAGATTTCTGATCAAAGGAGAACCGTAATTAATCATAATCCCCAATTTTCGTAAGCAAACATAATTTTGATTCTGGAGGGTGGCACGACCGTTCATATTTGCTCTGCGTTCGCGTTATTTCAGAATAGACGTGAAATAATCTTTGAAAATATCCGAAAAGCAATATTTTTACGTATTTTAATGCGGATGAAGATTAAACGGGAAAAGTCTGTTTATTCTTTTCAACGCTCGATTTTGATAATGAATTTCATTTTCAAGCGGACGTTAATATTCTATTATTACTCGAAAATTCACGTATCGAAAATTCATTCTTTACAAGTGCACGTCGAACTTGCGTTGACAAATTCTGTCTATTCATTACTTCGGCATTTAATTAATTTTATTTGTCGACATTTCGTGCGAAATTAATAACGATCGTAAAATAAATAATATTGCGGGACAAAAAGGCAGGAACAACAAAAGCCTTTTTTATCGGCACATTTTAAAGCCGCTGCAATTTTGAAAAATTCTCTATAAAATGTAGATATTTATTCGTAATCCAAAAAAAACCAGAAATGAAAAAAATTTAATAATTATTTTTTCCTTTCGCGTAAATTGAAAAATGTTGCGCACAAAGGACTTTTAAATTACAGTTACGTGATTGATCATTTGATTAACCGTCAACTACATCAAAGAAATATTAATATATACAATTTAATTTTAAAATAACTGCTTTGAAAAACGTACGATTGAAATTTAAAAAGCCTGTTGTGCATTGACAAAGTCCAGAATGCTAGCAACATGCCTTTAGCTATCTTATTAGATCATTGTCTCCTATTCAGAGACATCTATGCGTTGGCTTTACATAGTCTACAGTTCCATAAAAATTCTCTGGCATCGGAAGCGAAAACTTTTTCCAAACGATGTAATTCCGCTCCAAGTTTCAAAGTCTTCTATAAGAACTTTTCTATCTCGTTTACGACCACTTGCGAACTTCATTCCCCAACAAAGAAAAAGGATAAACAAAACCTCTAATAATTCATACTTATATATCTATGCATACTCTATACGCAAAACGTTGAAATTTTGTTCAACAGCTTTTTATACTCGTTTAATACGAGTTAAACCTGACTGTCTTCCTGCTGAAACAGAGTCATCCGATCATCGAACGTATTCAATTATTCTGCTAGCAAGTGCCGCGTTTAATTAGGATAATCGAAGCTCCACTGTATCTCCAAAGAGGCCATGTACGTCGAAGAACGTAAAATCGTGTCTAACACCCTCTTCAAACACTCTACTTTGATACCGATCGCTTCCGTTCAAGTACCCACCAACCCGTTTGAGCATGCGATCTTCTAATTACACGAGACCGCATCTCCAAGCTGGCCCAGAATCTACAGTCGTCCTCGGACGGTGCTTTCAAGGGCTTCCAAGTTAGTCTAACCCATACCTCTCTCGGTTTTCCTAGCCAACCACCAACTCCTAACCTTTCCCTGGGCTTTTGTTCCGTCCCCTCGAAACGATCCTTCACGGTTATTTAGGTTTTTCTGAAAGATACCAGAAAATTCGATATTCTCCTGCGACACGTACGTACCGTTTATTTTACAAATTATATACGATCAGTTTCCGTAGAATCGATGGGATTAAAACGATCGAAATGTTAATGCTATTGGTTCTTGCAAAATATACAGTTCAATTTCAATCTCGATTTTAAACTAAGAATTCGATTTTCTAGAAAACAGCTTATCATCTTCGTTAATGAATATCAATTTTTTCGATTTAGAAAGAAGCACGTGCTCGCGACGTGTTAAAAATATGGCATCCGTATCCCCAAGTGCTCCCGTTTCGCGGCTGTTGAAGAGTCGTCACGGTCGCGGTCCCGGAAACCGCCACGCGAGCATCGAGACGCGAATCGTTTTTAATCGCGACGGAGAGAAGAAGAGGGGAACAAAGAACGGAAAGCGGAAAGAGAGAGAGAGAGACAGAGATAGGGAGAACGAGGAGGTGGCAAAAAAAAAAAAAGAGTGGAAAAAAAACGGCGAGAAAAAGAGACGAAAGGGAGGAGGAACGGTTGTTCGCGCGCAGGCTGCTCGTCATCTGTTGAACAACTGATATACGAGCAACACTTCTCCGCTTGCGATGGCATGGTGGCCGTCGTTGCGCGTCTCGAGTGATCGATCTCACGTGGAAGCGGACTACCATCATGTCGGCATCGGCAGCGAGGCTGACCGACGCCGCGCGGCAACCAGCCCGGCCAAGAGGACGAAAACATCCCACAGCCGATCAATTAACCCGAGAGGCCGACTCGAAGCGGCCTACGGACGCTCTCGAACGAGAAAACCGACGATGATACCACGGGCAGCGGTTCGTTTTCACGCACCGAACAGCCTGGACGACATAACGCGCGACCGTGCCGTTGCTCCTCTTCTTCTTCTTCTTCTCCTTCTTGTTCTTGTTCTTCTTCTTCGTCTTCTTCTTCTTCTCCTTCTTCTTCTTCTTCGCTCGTCCTCCTCCTACTTCTCGCTCTTTTTCTCTTTTTCAACCGACCGTCCGTACACGCGCACCGGCAATCGAACGCTCGACTTTATAACCCTAGATTAACTAAACTAGCTTGTGACTTACATTACTATTAAAGATGGAGAAGCATAGGCGGCCTCTGATGAGAGCTGTCGATGCTTTTTCTGTGACTATCGATGTGTACACGTCGTTTGTAATATATATTTTGCTTCATTAAAAGTAGCAGCGAAAAATTAGACATATCGCGTGTGTAATTCTTAATACAGAGAGGATCGCGATGGACTTAACGGAATAACTTATATACGATTGTTTCAGTATTACGTGGAAATTGTGTAAAACTACTTCTAAAGGAAGGAGTCTTTTGTGTAACAGATTAAGATACGAAGGTATTAATCGAGCAACGTAAACATATGATAACGAAATCGAGAAAGTAACGTGCCAATTACTGAGGATCGTTATTTTAATGGGTTAGAAGACGGAAGAGCTTCCCTTGGTAGGCGAGCACGTTGGCGTCCGTTTGACCGATCGCGTTCAAGCATTCTTTAGGCAAACCGTTTCGCTGTCTCACCTTGCGAAGAATGGAATCGAATGGACAAAGTCGATGAACGACCGGTCGAAAGGTCGAAGAAGGAATGCTTGCTTGTTAAAAACCTACTGTTATAGTAAAGTCAGATCGATGTAATGAAAAATCGCACTGAATACTGTTTTCTGGCCATCTCTGGTATACCTTCATGTGCCAGATCAAATAACGATTACTAATGATTTATTGTTGCTAATTTAGTGTATGTCATTGTAAAATATGACAAAGAGTTGTATGGTAAATCAACCCATGTAGAAATCTCAAAAGATCTCAAAAGATTTGCAATATTTGCAATTACGTAAATGTACTAAATATTAAATTATAAGACACGATTAAAAAGACAAGTGTAATGTATTTAAGAGCCACATATTAATGTATATATGGGTAGTATAACTCAAGTGTAGCGACGCATTATACTACAGCAAGAACTATGGTATGGTAAAAGTGCAAATCTATTAACTTTTTATTGCCACCTATGGTTCACTCTAGCTACTCCCAGTGACTGGTAACGCGACAAGCAATGCGATACTATGCTTAAGTCTGAAATATTAAACAGTTTCTTGAAAATACAGGCGACATCGATCGGTACTTATTTCGTTAAGCGATTGGAGAAGTTAAAGAGTTTCATCGAACGTTCTTGCACTCGTGTTCTGATTTCTCTGTTGATAATATCGCAAGATTTGTGTTCCCACGCGAGATATTGCACGGAGGCGAGAGATTAAAAAATTAGTAAAACTTTTTAAAAACTTTTCACCGTTTAAAACGTTCGTGAAAATTTTATTCACGTTACAGAATTCTAAAGACGGATATGCGAGGTGTACACGTGAAGAATTTAACGGTTTTCACAATAAAAAGAGTAATAAAAATGTTGCGCGGTGAACAAACACCTGAATGAAACATCGCGAATCCAAATCTTGCACAAGTAATAATATACGTAAACAACGCAATCTTTTCTAACATTCCTGTAAATTACCAACTAAATAACAGCGGAGAATGTATTTGCCAATCATGCGCCTCTACGCGAATACCTGTTTTAACCGTTTGAACCAATCTAATATAAAACGTAAACTTTGCAACAATATCGACAAGGTTATCGCATTCTGCGTTTTATCGCTTCGAGTTTCAATTGTAATGCGAAATAACCTTCCGAAAGAATCCAGTCGGGAAACGTTGGTTTTAAAAAAAAAAAAAAAAAAAACAACAAACCTCGAGCAGTAGCGGTAAAAAGAAACACGAGGATACTAAAAATCACCGGGTGCTAAGTTTCGCAGGAACAACGCGCGGACACAGTGCCAAAACGGTATCCTCGGTTTTCGGTTTTACTTTCGCCGAATCTGGTTACACGACACGCGTATTTTTGCCCGATGGGAAAAAGATACACGTATCCCGCTGTTTTATGACAGTGAACTGGCGGCAGACGCACGTATCGCGATTGTCAATTGATAGGAGGCTCGAGTAACGTGACAGACGGCTACTTACAGTTGATGTTGCCGGGTCAGCATGATTTTTTCGATGAAATAAATACAGATGCGCGCATTTGTACCAAGGGGACAATGCGAATGCACACGTCCGTGTGCACGATCATTCAAAGTTAGCACTTGATCCGACGGGAGTCGATCGGAGTGCCGAAAGATGAATTAGATCGGCACCACACTCGAGTCGTATACGAGCGCGCACTTCGCGATACTTTCGTACACGAGCACGGCGAATCCCCGATAATCGTTCACGTTCGTAACACCACTCCGTTTGACATAATTTATCTGGTGACCCCACGGCTGGTTACCCGTCGGCCGACGCAAAGCAACGCAGAGCTGCTTACTGAGTGGTGGGGACGTATGCCAGGGATAACGTAAATACATAGATGTCCTTGCAGTCCGTCGGTTTAGAAGTGAAACGGGCCCGTTGATTGGCTCGATGTCTCTCCCCTCTGTTTACGCGGTTCATGTATTCAACGAAGTTCCCTGCTATGCACGCGTTTAATTCCAACTGCGAACGTTCACCAGATCAATTTAATACCTGATTCGAATCGCTTTCTCGTTACGAGAAACGCTGTTTCTCTACTTACTTAGATTAAACTACACCGTTCTTTTAATTTAACGTTTGTTTTATGGAAATACGTAATCTCGTTTCGCGAAGAATAAATTTAAAAGTCGAAACGTCATATATCGAAATTATCGAATATGGTAATGAACAGGTATTTAATACATTTGATTGTTTTCTTTGATTGGCTATTATATAGGTATAATGATAATGAGTTTTCAGTTAATTTAGCGCGTTTTATATTTGATAATGAGATATAATAAGAATAAATTGATGCTGGTTTTGTAACGTTGTTGTAACTATTTGCCTCTTTACCTACTTCCAGTGCCCTCTAGTTTATGCTCATTTTGAATTACTTTGCGTGTGCACGTATGGTACTTACGTGCTATATACTTTCGTGTCACTATTACACGTTGTTTTGACAGATCATATGGTTATGTTACGAATGTGTTATAAATACAGAAGTTTCCTGTTGATGTAGAATCGAAACTGCATAAAAAATGGAGAATGACAGCCCTGTAATCTATGGCCTCGAGTTTCAAGTTCGTAATCAATTACGAAATGTTTTACTTATAAATTTTTACAATTACCTTACTAAAAAGTACAGAATATTAGTGTTACTTTTGTATGGTAAAATTTATCCTTATAAAAATATAACGTTTTAGTAATATTAAGAACTGCGTTTACCATCGTCATTGTAATAATAAATCATTTTTCCTGCAACATTCCAGACAAGGGCATTATCAGCGCAGACAGCAGAAACTGATATCGTCAGATTTCTAGTGGGGACACAATCGTTGAAGTTTAACAACAACCAAGTTCACCTAGTCGAGCTTAATGAAGAAACAGGTGGTTTGAAGACACAAGTATTTAATCACCCCGTTGGAGAAATTTGGTCTTTACAAGCTTCTCCTACAGAACCTAGTTTATTTATTACATGTTACAATAGTTTAAATGGTAATTATAAATGAAAGCATTATTTTTTACAAGTTAGTTGGAAGAATAAATTTTAATTGTACTTGTAAAAGAATAAATGATATATTTTTACTTAGACGATGGTTCTTGTCAAATGAAGGGAGCTCTTTGGAAATTACCAGAATTAAAGGAGTATACGAATGATATAGAAAATCTTGAAAAGTTAACAGACATTGATACCACTCCGTATGGTACAGATCTTAAAACAATTGCTTATCATCCTATGGATTCTACAAAAGTTGTTTCAGTTGTGGACAATAACTTTATATTATGGAACCTAGCTGATAATGGGCCACAGGTAATGATAGATTAGAATTGCCATGTTTTTCAAGAAAAAATGAAGTATTTTGTAACCCCAAGATTTTAAGTGTATTAAATTTTTAAGTTACCCATTGTTGACTCATTTGAAAAACTATTTATTTATATATATAATTTATTTTTAGTAGAAATATAGCATATTGCTATAAATTTTGTAAGATCAGTGGTCAATGTACCACAGATTTCTAAGTTGTTTAGTAACAGATATGTTTCCTGCTTGTTATTTTATACAGGTTTCTACAATTGGTACTTTAGCTAGTAAAGGTCAACCACGTTTCACAAATGGAAAATGGAATCCTCACAATGGTTGCAATCAGTTTGTCACATTAAATGAAAATAATGTGCGTGGATGGGACTTCAGAAATCCTTCTGAGGCTGCTTGGACAATCCTATCTGCTCATTCCCAAATAATCAGGTACTAAATAAAATATATTTCTTTATTTTTATTCATTCATATTGCAATTAATTCTAAAACAATAAACGATTTAATGTGATACTATTTTTACATTTAGAGATTTAGATTTCAACGCGAATCGTCAGTATATTTTATCTACGTGTGGAGACGACGGGTATATGAAATTTTGGGATATTCGATCACCTACAGAACCTGTATTATCCCGCATGGAACATTCGCACTGGGTGTGGAATATAAGAATAAATCGTTTTCACGATCAATTAGTTTTAACTTCTAGTAGCGACTCTAGAGTAATATTGTGCAGTATAGCATCAATTTCTTCTGAACCATTTGGACACATAGTATCACCTGAAGATGATAGTACACAAAACGACTATAACAGTAAAAAGAACAAGTAATGTCTGACTATTCTAATAGACTACAAAGCCCAAATTCTTGATATAGTACATAAAATAAAAGTAATATCGTTTTTAGGCTAGAAGATGGAGTTGTAGGCAGATACGAAGAACACGAAGATAGTGTTTATGCAGTTGAATGGTCATCTGCCGATCCTTGGACATTTGCATCATTAAGTTATGATGGTAGATTAGTCCTTAATAAAGTGCCCAGGAAGTACAAATATCAAATACTTCTTTAAGTGATATTGTACATATATACAATTTTTCAATCTATACATATATATATAAATTCCATTTTTATTTCAAAACTCAGATTTAATATATATCTTATGGATACCTTAAATAATCTTCATCACTTGTATTCAATACGAATTTTTAGTGCGTATTTCATAATCGTTCAGAAACTCTACTGGCTACATTTCTCAGTTGCCCGTAAACCTTTGATGGAGGGCTACCCAAAATTAAATTGCATATAGCTCTTCTAGCTAATTGTATGTTTTGAAAAGAACCTAATATGTGAATTTTACTATCAGCTAATACAATTCTAGTCTTTGTTACATTCTCTATAGTATACTTCGTCCTTCCACCTTTACCAGCTAATCTCCCAATTGCCCTAGAAAGATGATCACCCTTTAAAGGTTTTACATCTTGAATTTCAAACGTTTCTACAAACAAATCATCTAAACGTAACAAAGCTAAGGCATCTTCAACTTCGAAACCATAAATAAATGCTTTAACAAAATCAGCTCCTTTCTGTAAATTGGCAATGTCAGGAGTTTCCGGAGCTGTCCGCAATTCGACATTTCGTGTTTTCAAATTAAACCTTATTTGTAACTGTAAGTGTTCAACGACAGGAGTAAATATTTTCATCCAGTTTTCTTTTAAAGGGGTATACCTGTGCGCAGGTACAGATATCTGGAACATATTTTGTCTCATTTTAATAACCACGAATAAATTTTAGTAAATTACTAATAACGTTAAATTAAACTTTCGTTAAGTATCTTACTTTTCTTTGCTCGCCATTTTCTATAATTCTAGGTTTCTTCGAGGTTACATGCGGCTTCGTTTTTCCTTCTATACCATTGATTACTTCAACCTACGTAAACATATGGTAATAAGCGAGAATATATTATATGAAAACGAATGAAATATAATTTTTACAAACAATATGTGATAAACTTGTATTTCTCTAATTTCACATAACCTAACTACTTACTTCCATACGATTTTCGCTTGCATGACGCTTCTTTTTTCCTTTGGGTTTAACGAAGTTAGTTGGTTCCGAGTTACTCTTCGTTTCTTCCTTGTCTGCATTCATTTTCAGGAATTACTTATTAAAATACAAAATACTTAATTTTTAGTTCAGTATAGACCAGCACAAAAATGTACACTCCATCTATGCCATGTGCTCAATCGGTGTATTTATGGTCTCCCACTTTTTTATGTACAGGGTAATTCACTACTCTGTGACAAATTACAGCTGATACTACATCTCAAAAACAACAAACAAGTTCATATAAACCTAGGTCCAATTTGCAAAAATGGCAGAGAAAATTGGGATTTTTGTTTTTTACAGAGAAACAGCAGTTTCACTCATATTATAGAATGCGTTTTCCAAATCGTAAGTCCTACAAGAAACGGATACAAAATAGATATATATAATATATCTATTGCCTCTCTCACTTCGTCTCTACTTCTCTTTCCTTCTGTCTGTTTCTTCCACACATTTTAATTACAGAATTTTAGAGTACTGCTGATTAAAGTTTCATTCAATCGAAAGAGTAGGATAATTCATATCTCCAGCTTTAGAGGTAAGAGAGAGAAAGATATATAAGAAAGTCATAAGAAAGAGTGAGACAGATGCTACTACCCTCCACTAGGACCCCTATCGCCATCTCTGTAAAAAGTGCTCAAACTGGTCGCACACAATTATCGACAGTGAAGTAAACTACTGAAAACTACTAGCGCCATCTCTGATGAAAGTAGTGAAACTAATGCCCCCAACAGCTTCAGTACTCCTCCAAAAGATGGCGATAGTAGTTCTTGAGTAGTTCACTTCACTGTCGATAATTGTGTGCGACCAGTTTGAGCACTTTTTACAGAGATGGCGACAGCGGTCCTAGTGGAGGGTCCGCATCATCTGTCTCACTCTTTCATATTGTTTTCTTATATAGCTTTCTCTCTCTTACCTCTAAAGCGGGAAACACACAGAAAATTGCAATAAAACTAATGAAATGCACAATAAATTACAGTAAAACTATTAAAGTATGCAATAAATTACAATAATACTATTAAAATGTACAAGAAATGACAATAAAACTATTAAAATGCATATTAAATTACAATAGAACTTAAGTTTTATATAACGCAAATAGTTATAATATAATATGTCTTCTATCTATCGACGCAATTAAATTGTCTGATGTATATTTACATAAAAAATACAATTCCTCTTTAAATAATGAATACCGATAAAAATTTAATATATGTATATATGTAAATTTAATAATACGATATATAAGAGAATATTACTTAGCGATTTACAGAAGATGCATCCGTGACAAGATCCCAAAGATGAAACCCCAACTGGACAATATAATAGTAAAATGCATGTGAAAACTAAATATCCTTATGTATCAAGCCATGTTTTAATATACATATACTTATCTCGATGTTAAATGAATTAAAAATATTCGGTATTTACTTATTTTAACAATAATTAACACAAACAGTAAATTTACGCTTAAAAAAGCTCGATAATTACTACTAATTCGATCGTTTTCGACGAATAATTGTGTTATAAGAGCGTACATATACATTTAATTTAAATAAAAATTATGTATAATCTTATGTACTCTAAGGTATATAGCTGAACGCATTTATTAACTCCATAAATGCAGAAATTGACTGATGACAGAGGACCATTCACAGTATCTTAACGATAGAGCATGCGTATATGTAATAAAAGGTGGATGGGATTAAGATTCTAGAGATGAGTATTAATTAGAATATTATTTGGAATAGTATATATGTAATTTCAATATATGTAAAATATATAAGTAGTTGTATATAGCATATATACTACCCCAGTAAATTGCTAAGAGCATAAATTTAAAAGAAATATATCAAAATTAATAAATTATGAACTATTGTAGCATAATAATGTGATTGCGTTAACGAATGAAGGGTGGGAGGCACAGAGTGGGAGGCACAGGTTGGGAGGGGGTATAAAAGGCCGTGCAGTCCCCAGCACAAGCTCTTTGCGTGCCCGAACGTCAAGGCAGAAGGGTCTATGGTTGGGTGGGGGTGGTCTATAACTAAACGTGAAGGAGTTATTGGTGGAGGTGCTTCTGGTGGACAAGCCAAGGGTGGAGGCGCTTCTGGTGGAGGTGCTTCTGGTAGACAAGTCAAGGGTGGAGGCGCTTCTGTAGGATGAACTAAGGGTGGAGGCGCTACTGATGGACAAGCCAAAGGTGGAGGCGATTCTGGTGGAGGTGCTTCTGGTGGACAAGTCAAGGGTGGAGGCGCTGCTGAGGGACAAGTCAAGGGTGGAGGCGCTACTGATGGACAAGCCAAGGGTGGAGGCGCTTCTGATGGATGAAACAAGGGTGGAGGAGCACATGGTGGAGGCACTTCTGGTGGACAAGCCAAGGGTGGAGGCGATTCTGGTGGAGGTGCTTCTGGTGGACAAGTCAAGGATGGAGGCGCTACTGATGGACAAGTCAAGGGTGGAGGCGCTACTGATGGACAAGCCAAGGGTGGAGGCGCTTCTGGTGGAGGTGCTTCTGGTAGACAAGTCAAAGGTGGAGGCGCTTCTGTAGGATAAACTAAGGGTGGAGGCGTTACTGATAGACAAGCCAAAGGTGGAGGCGATTCTGATGGAGGTGCTTCTGGTGGACAAGTCAAGGGTGGAGGCGCTACTGATGGACAAGTCAAGGGTGGAGGCGCTACTGATGGACACGCCAAGGGTGGAGGCGCTTCTGATGGACGAAACAAGGGTGGAGGCGATTCTGGTGGAGGTGCTTCTGGTGGACAAGTCAAGGGTGGAGGCGCTACTGATGGACACGCCAAGGGTGGAGGCGCTTCTGATGGACAAGCCAAGGGTGGAGGCGCTTCTGGTGGACAAGCTAAGGGTGGTGGCGCTTCTGGAGCGGTGGGACTGGTGGAGGGTGAGTGAACATTTTGAGATTTAATTAGTTTGTGGTGGGTGTAATTATAATTCTAAGAGATGAATGACGTGGGGACTATTATACCTACCAATTCACAATAAATTTTAATTATTTCAAATTCTAAATATTATAATTTCAACACTTAAAACTTTGCTATCATTAATCACAAGTATATCTTATTCTAAATACATAGTTACCTTAAAAGGTTTATTCAATTTTATAAAATTAATTCGGTGTTGAATTATATTGGAATTGAAGTTTGATTATTGGGTCCCTGCGTAGTCACCTCCACGGGGTGGGCCTGGGCCCTTGGTAACGTTTTCGAAAGACCGGTCTCTCGAAAACGGTATCAAGCTAAGGACTACGTGCGTAGATTTAAGATATTTGCAATTCAGCCGAAACTTTCCAAGTCCTTTTCAGGACTTTGAAACTTTCGATTGGATTGTAAATTGTATAATTAGTTAAGGTATAGTTTAAGTTAAGTTAAGTTAAGTTAAGTTAAGTTAAGTTAAGTTTCTCTTAGTTTTAATTACTTTTATATGTTATTCACCTTTATAATAAAATTGTAAAGGAATCCATTTCCTTATCCGAAGTGAGAAACAGCCACTTGCCCAACCCATTACCGCACGTCTATCAAAATAGAACAAATTGTTCTCTCACAAATCGGTTCGCGTTTAATCACTACCAATGAAAATGCATTACACACTCTCTTGAGCATTCTTATTATCCACTGCGTAAAATCACTTCACTTAGTTTTTCTTTTTCTCTTTATTCGCTCGTAATTCCATCTTCCATCGTCACGCAGTGAGACAGTCGGGACTCAATCAAACTGATGCGGTTTTCGGAGCCCATCGAGATTTCGCAGCTCTGGTCGAATACGCCCGGGGTACTCGATCAGGGTATGGGCTTAGCACAGTGGACGTACCTCTTGATGAAGTCGCGACGTTGTATTCCTACCCCGTGCCGCTGGGGCTTCGGCCTGCTGTAAGTCGGTGCGGATGGTCTACTCGGTTTGTTCTTCATCGAGAGCAATACGTCCACTTGCTAAGCCTTGCTAAGATCTCGATGGTATCCGAATATACCATCAGGGAGAGCGTGGTTTCGATCGTCTCATCGTAAGACGTGGCCAGAACTTGTTCGCGATTCGCGTCGGGTATGGTTCGCCTTGTAGTTAGTGCTGAACCATCGAGGTAGAATGCTCTCGTGAGATTGTAATGCAGGTTCATTGGTACTTGTTCGTTTCGGTCGCGTCGCGAATTTTATCTATTTTTGCTTCCACTTAGTTTCTTTCTTAACTTTTGTTACTTTAATTCTGTTTTCATTTTTATTAAAATTCTTATCTACTTTTCTAATAATAGAATAATAAAATTTAGTATATCGTATCGTATTCCCTTTTGCGAAACACTTAAATTTTTCTAAAGTGTTAGTAGAGTCATTTTAAAAGTTTCACTTCTGGTAAGCTAGTGGCATTCCTCGTCATCCCTTTCGTAAAGTCCATACTGCAGTCTCTAAAATCTATGTTTGGTTTTGGAGAATGTATTATGGATTCCGGTTCTTTGAAATTTACAAGTAGAGTCAGTCCTCGGTACCTTCTGTACCGAGAACACATAGATGTAATGGAGGGTGGATGGGATTAGGGAAATTAGGGATGGGTCCCTGCGTAGTCACCTCCACGAGGTGGGCCTGGACCCTTGGTAACGTTTTCAAGAGATTGCGCTCTCGAAAACGATATCAAGCTAAGGACTACGCACGTAGACATAAGTATAATTGTAAACTTGATACCAAAAGTACGAGAATCAGTTAAAAGATTACGATTTATAACTTCTGTCTTGCATAAAGATTTCATAGATTTACTTTCATTATTTCATTTACTTATTTCATTATCCAACTATTATTTCATTAATTTTACAGTAGATTAGAATAATTTAATCACTGGTACTTTTAGTATCGAGTATTTTGCAGTACAATTTAAATCTCTCAAGTCCTTTTCAGGACTTTGAAAGTTTAAGTTGGATTGCAAATAGTCTAAGTTAAGTTTAATGAACATATCTGTACATTCACAAAATGTAATTTTGTAACTGTGTAATCTGAATCCCTTCTATCCTGATTTCCCTAATTTATCCCAATCGAGCCTAATTATGGTCGACGTTAACCAGTTCATTGGGTATTAATCTCATTATTTTTTTTTCTAAACACCGTTAATTGGAATTGGGGAGGTTTAAGACAATCCTGTGTAATCTGTAATAATTTCTATCTCTCTACGGTGTTTGTTCTCGAGGGAGGATTGTTTGATGATTGGAAGTCCACTTAATCTCCTCTTTATTTTAATTACTGCACTTCTAAGTTTCTGTATGGGCAAGAACTCGCTTGAAATCATCGTGGGGGTTGATCAATAATTTTATATTCATCGATTCTGTCATTGTAAAGCAGTCTCACTATTCTCTTTGTATTTGGAAATGAGAAAATGTTAGTTGTGGTGAATACCCCGTTGGAGTTCCACCTTTTCCAAGATTTCCACCTTTTGAATCTTTCTTTCCTACTTTCCAACAAATTCCAATGGTTTCACGTAAACAGATTGTCTCGACTTATAATCAAGGAAAGCTATCAAGAGAATCTTAATACTTACGTTGTTCTCGTCATTCGATGGTTGGAAATTTCGTTCCTTCTTCACTTCAATTTCTACGTTCGCCGCTGAATCACAGCTTGATCACCGTTGGATCGCCGAGGGATTTTAGTTATAGATACTTTTACTTATTATATATATGTAATTATATGTATATAATTCTCCACTTCCCTTATCCACTTTTGTAACAAAATTGTAAAGAAATACATTTCCTTATCCAAAGTGAGAAAGAGCCACTATTACTATTCGTCATCACTCGTTCATTAAAATATAACACAATAGCTCTCGCGTTTAATCGTACTGGTAAACCATTGCGTTACATAGACGCTCGAGCATTCTAATCCTATGCTTTGTAAGTTCGCTTCACGTCGTTTCTTTATTCGCGCGTCGAATTCGCCTTTTATTGCTACGCCGTGAGACAGTTGGGACTCAATCAAACTGATGTGGTTTTCGGTGCCCATTGAGATTTTGCAACCCTTGTCGATTGGTACGCCCGTTGGGTACTCGACCTGGGTATAGGTTTAGCACAGTGGACGCGCTCATCGCGGGTTCGTTCCGAGTAGCTCCTACCCCGTGTCGCTGGGGTCTTTGGACCTGCTGTAAGACGATTTGGGGCGGTCTGCGAAGTTCGTTCTCGTCGTTGGGCAATGCGTCCTAATGCTAAGCCTCGCTGAGATCTCGATGGTACCCGCATTCACCATTGGGGAGAGCGTGGTTTCGGCTGTTTTGACGTAAGACGTGGGGTATTTGTTCGCGATTCGCGTCGGGTACGGTACGCTAGGTGGTTAGCGCTGAAGCATCGGGTTGGAATGCACCAGCGAATGTGTAACGCAGGATTATCGGTACTCGTTCGTTAAGATCGCGTTGCGAATTGTATTTCAATTCTTACTTCAACTTTGCTTCTTTTCTGAATTTTAGTTTAACTTAACTTGAATTATTCCAAAGTGTCAGTAGAGTCACTTTACAAGTTTCACTTTGAATAAGAAAATGGAATTTCTTCTCATCCCTTTCGTAAAGTCCATACTGCAGTCTCTAAAATCTATGTTTGGTTTTGGAGAATGTATTATGGATTCCGGTTCTTTGAAATTTACAAGTAGAGTCAGTCCTCGGTACCTTCTGTACCGAGAACACACAGATGCAATGGAGGGTGGATGGGATTAGGGAAATAGGGATGGGTCCCTGCGTAGTCACCTCCTCGTTGGTGGACCTGGGCCCTTGGTAACGTTTTCGAGAGATTGCGCTCTCGAAAACGATATCAAGCTAAGGACTACGCACGTAGATATAAGTATAATTGTAAACTCGATACTAAAAGTATCAGAATCAGTTAAAAGATTACGATTTATAATTTCTGTCTTGTGTAAAGAGTTCATAGATTTACTTTCATTATTTCATTTATTTATTTCATTATCCAACTATTATTTCATTAATTTTGCAGTAGATTAGAATAATTTAATCACTGGTACTTTTAGTATCGAGTATTTTGCAGTACAATTTAAATCTCTCAAGTCCTTTTCAGGACTTTGAAAGTTTAAGTTGGATTGCAGATAGTTTAAGTTAATATTAAGTTTATAACTGTGTAATCTGAATCCCTTCTATCCTGATTTCCCTAATTTATCTCAATCGAGCATAATTATAGTCGTCGTTAATCAGTTCATTGGGTATCATTTTCATTATTTTTCTCTCTATGGTGTTTGTTCTCGACGGAGGGTTGTTCTGTAAAGCAGTTTCACTATTCTTTTTTCATTCAGAAATGAGAAAATAGTATTTCTGGTGAATACGGCGTTTTAATTTCACCTTTTCCAAGATTCTTTTCAACTGTTTCACGTGAATGTTATGTTTTTCTCGTCATTTGATGGTTTGATATCCATTTCGTTCCTTCTTCGTGCCAATTTCTACGTTCGACGCTGGATCACCGTGGGATGCGTGCGTCCTTAGTTATAAGCACTTAGATTTAAGTAATTTAATTGTAACTGAATTGTAACAAAATTGTAAAGGAATCCATTTTCTTACCCAAAGTGAGAAACAGCCATTTTTAAAATCGCGTGTAGTCAGTACCGATAAACATGCGTTACATACCTCCTTGAGCATTCTAAGTTTGCACTACGTGAAATCGCTTCACGTAGCGTTTCTTTTCTTTTCTACTCGCTCGAGATTTCGTTTTTTATCGTCACGCAGCGAGATAGTCGATACTCAATCAAACTGATGTGGTTTTCGGTGCCCATCGAGATTTCGCAGCCCTGGTCGATTGGTACGCCCGTTGGGTACTCGATCAGGGTATAGGTTTAGCACAGTGGACGCGCTCATCGCGGTTCGTTCCGAGTAGCTCCTACCCCGTGTCGCTGGGGTCTTTGGACCTGCTGTAAGACGACTTGGGGCGGTCTGCGAAGTTCGTTCTCGTCGTTGGGCAATGCGTCCTAATGCTAAGCCTCGCTGAGATCTCGATGGTACCCGCATTCACCATTGGGGAGAGCGTGGTATCGACTGTTTCGACGTAAGACGTGGCATAACTTGTTCGCGATTCGCGTCGGGTATGGTTCACCTAGTGATTTAGTGCTGAACCATCGGGGTAGAATGCTCTCGCGAGAATCTAACGCAGGTTTATTGGTACTTGTTCGTTTTGGTCGCGTCGCGAGTTTTATCTCCATTCTTACTTGAAATTAGTTTCCTTTCTTAAGTTTAAATTAACTTAATTTTATTTCCATTTTTACTAAGAGTTATCGTTTTAAATATCGTACCGCAGAACACTTTAATTATTCCAAAGTGTCAGTAGAGTCACTTTACAGATTTCACTTTGGGTAAGAAAATGGCATTTCTTACTATCCCTTTCGTAATGTCCATAATGCAATCTCTAAAATCTATGTTAGATTTTGGAGAATGTATTATGGATTCTGATCGTTTGAAATTCACAAGTAGAGTCAGTTCTCGGTACCTTCTGTACCGAGAACACACAGATGTAATGGAGGGTGGATGGGATTAGGGAAATTAGGGATGGGTCCCTGCGTAGTCACCTCCCCGTTGGTGGACCTGGGTCCTTGGTAACGTTTTCGAGAGAACGGTCTCTCGAAAACGGTATCAAGCTAAGGACTACGTGCGTAGATTTAAGTTATTTGCAATTCAGTCGAAACTTTCCAAGTCCTGAAAAGGACTTGGAAACTTTACATAGGGTACAAATAATGTCATCTCTTGCAGGAGCGCTGAAACTGTTCGGGCATTAGTTTCATTACTTCCTGCAGAGATGGGGCTAGTAGTTTTCAGTAGTTTACTTCGCTGTCGATAATTGTGTGCGACCAGTTTGAGCACTTTTCACAAAGATAGCACCAGGGGTCCTAATGGAGGATCAGCAGCATCTGTCTCACTCTTTCCCATAGCTTTCTCATATATCTTTCTCTCCCTTATCTCCAAAGCGGGAAATATACAAAAAATTGCAATAAAGCTAGTGAGATATACAATAAATTACAGCAAAATTGCTGAAATATTCAAAAAATTGCAGTAAAACTAGTAAAATGTACAAGAAATGGCAGTAAAACTATTAAAATGTACCATAAATTACAATAAAACTATTGAAATATATACAATAAAGAACCATAAAGCTATTGAAATATGTAATCAAAAATAAATAAAATTCTGATGCATGAAAGCAGAAGCTAATCTGTGGGTGCTTGCACCATTCGTAATTGTCAATGTGAGACATAAGGTCTCATAAGATGAACGATCTATCCATAAATCTCCTTTAATTCCCGAATCAATCAACGTCTGTGACACAACCTGTCGGTCATTGAAATGGAATTTATGTCCCTTTTAATAAATGATTGGTCATGGTCTATCAGAAATCGTACAGTATTTGAACAAGTGTTCCTTTTCATATTCCTAAAATCGATGAACATCGGACTATTTAAATGTTTCCCAAAAAATTATTCAACATTGCTCCGCAATTACCTGCGGGAACTTTCTTGGAATTTTTCACTTTAAAGTTCTAAATTCGATATCTTTATATGTACATCAAGTTTTAATTAGAAACCACAGATAGGTAACGATAAACGTTAATAATTATATTACATTTTGTATTGCTTTCTATTCTTCTAAAATACTTAAGATAAAAAGTGCAAAAAATTATTTGTTAAAATACACGTTAAGTTCTTTTTCATTTTCAATGAAATACTTCTTTTCAACATCAACTGTAACATTATCATTACTTTTTCCAATATTACAGCTATCACAAGAGATCGCAGTGTACCTTTGCAATGTTCAACGCAATGTATCTCCTAATTTATCTTTTTATAGCTGTATTGCCGCTAGCTCATTCATTTTTGGTAAAGTATAACACTAAACTATCTTTAATTTCCAATCGCAGCTGTTCCAAAAAGATATATAATTTATAAAGAAAGCAAATTCGATGCTTCCTTGAAAATAAGTACTACGATAAAATTTATATTTCAAATCATTATTATCTATATTCATTTATATACATATATATATTAAATATCATGTTACTATTTATAAAGAAAGCTACTATACATCATGATGTGGCTATCATTCCTAACAATTACTTCATGTGTAGAAAATTCACCACTTAATGACGCCTGATGAGGTAATGGGTATATTCCACACAACTCACGATGCTGGTATGTAAATTATATAAAACTGTACAATGTGTAAATACACGTGAAAAATTCGTGTTTAAACGATAAAACTGCAAATCAAGAGACGACTGTATAACTAACTATAAAACGTTTTATTTGTTTCGATCGCAGTGCCATATTATGAACTCGTGCCTATATTGTACTCGATGAGCGTGATAAACGACAGTAGCACTGCAAAGTTACGTCTTAAAGCTTTCGAACAAAGTTTCGAATTAAACTTAAACAGTACTGATGGATATCTTGCTAGCGAGGACACTCCTGTATGGACTGTGACGACTAATCAAGGATTACCTAATGGTCTTCAGTATGATTTATTACCCAATGTAATCTCAATTCAGAGCTAAGACCAGGTGTGATAAGGGGCTATGCACTCTGCATGCGAAATAATACTGCCAGCTATAATTTATACGCGCTCTTCCTTTCTTGAAAATTATAAGAACTATGTATGGTTTTCAAATACTCAAGTGTTACCTATCATTTTCTATTACTTCAGTTCCCTTTCTCTCGTGCAATCAGCGGTTTGCATTCACCTTTATTACATCTCACTGTCGCCTTGAATTATTTATTGAATTATAAACAATGAAGCTTCTGTTATTTTTATGTAACGAGCAAATTTGATGGTGTAAAATTGTATTGGTAGGCATTGAAAGGTATTGGTACACCGATGCACGATGAAAATTTAGGAGCTGCGATTTTAGTTAAACAACGAAACCATAAACTTCACATTTTTGTAAGTACTGTAGTATCCTTTTCTTAATCATCTAATTTATTAGCAAACACTTAATTTATCGTAACCTTGTAAATACAATATTTTATAGAAATTGCACATTAACGTTACGAAATTTTAGGATGGCATTCTTCCTTCTAACTTTGTCATACGTTCTTTACCGGAGCGTATTATTAAAGATATTTTATACGGAGAAAATGGGCTGTTTAAAGGTCACTTCACTGAAAAAATCCCAATCGACGATTTAATCTACACGTATCATCACATCATTTATAAAAAAATTCCGAAGAAAAGTCACAAAAATTTCAGTAAGCAGAAATTAATTAAACATAAACTTTTCTCAACGAATCGATAACGCATATTGTTCCTTGTTATCTTTCAGATATAATAAATCCACTAACTCGCATGTACAAAATTCCGGACATAGTATATCCAGAAGTATTAATTGTTGTCGATTACAATTTATATGAGTAAGCAATAATTTCGAATGACTAAATTTGAGATACCAATTAAGACAATGCCACTTACAGTTTCATTTTGTATTTCTGTTGCAGAATGTTGGGTAAAAATGTGGATCAAGCTATGCAATACGTCGTTGCATTTTGGAACGGGGTAGATTTAAGGTATCGCGTTTTAACGAATCCAAAAATACGATTGAATATCGCAGGCATAGTCGTTGCTATGGTAAGTTGCACAAATAATTACTCTACCCACTATGAAACATATTTTTATGTAATGTATCTAATTAAAGGACAAAAATGCAGTTCCTTACATAGAGGACAGTCTTGTAGATCCGACGTTAGTCGATGCTGATCAAATTTTGCATGGCATGGGTAATTATTTCTACAAAGAGAACAGGTTTCCATGGAAAATATACGATTTTGTTATGAGTAACACGAAGTAAGCTTGAAACACTTTGTAATTGTGAAAAATGAATATATTAATTAGTAATTGGATATAATGATATTCATTTTTGTTAGATTGAATTTGTGTATCAAGATAGATGAACAACTGTGTGATCCTGCGACATTAGGTATGCAAATTTTTAAAATAGAAGTACAGAAACATACTTTTCTGTATAATACGATACGTAAATGCAAACCAAATGTAAGAATAGTTTTCATAGATTGATGAACGGGAAAATAAACAGAAGATAAATTAAAAAATTAATGATTGTAGGATACGCTTACGTTGCGGGAGCATGTAACAGAAATCGTACGACGAAGTTTTCAGAAGCTGTTGGTGTAGCTGAAGACGATGGTGGTTTCAGTGGCGTCTTACCTACAGCACACGAATTAGGACATTTGTATGAGATGTTTTTTTATATTATTTTTTTAGTTACCCTTGTACAAAATATTAAATTAGAAATGAAAATATCTTTCTTACAATATATTAAACAATCTCTAAGAAAAATAATGTCATGAAATTTTAGATTAGGAGCCCACCACGATGGTACTTCAAAAGATGCCGCAAATTGTTCAGCTGATAATAATAACATTATGAGCGATACACTTGTATTTAGCGTGAATGAATTCCAGTGGTCCAATTGCAGTGCGAATTCATTTCATAAATTCCTTAGGTACGTCTTTCCTTTTATAGGTATAAATTAAAAAGTATAAACTTTTAATAATCGATTTACATAGACAATTAAACATTCACCTATTAATTACTGTCTTCCGTTGAACATGTAAATTATTTTGCGACACAGAAGGAAATTAAATATTCTTTCTTTTTTAAGAAAAGTTCTCTTCTCAGAATTATAGCGTAAACAGTTCTGTTCAAAAAAGGATTATATCCATTATAAATTTATTATATTTTTACGAGAGAAAATATAAGAATTATATGCGGAATATTTAAAAATAGAATCGAGAAATTAAAATGATTATAGTACTCTCCAAGGGAAGCAAGAAATTGGATCGATATAGATCCTACAAACAATCGTTTTATAATTTATACTCTAATAATACTATTTAATATAAAACATTTTTCTTAGTGGTAAATCTATTCTATCCATGTACCTGTGCTATACAATAAGAGAAATGCAGAATACCGCTATGCGGAAGCACGGGAACTGCACGCGTCATTTCGCAAACAAACCACCTTAACAATCGCGGATTGATCCATTATCTCTTTACAACTCATTCTGTTGTCTCTTAACAATCTCGAATTGATCTATTATCTCTTAACGGCCAATTCTGCTATCTCTTCAGCTATATTCACGTAGAAATTAATTTCGTCAAGTTTCTGTTCGACACGTGTATCAATATATACTATACAGATACATGTTTAATTTCATACAAACATATCTTTAATCATCGGTACATCGCAAATATTTGTTGAAACAACAAATTATTCTTTATACAAATTAGTGAAATCTGTTCCAGCGAGGACAGAGCAAAATGTCTTTACAATGAACCACCAAAAGCCACGGCAATAAGACGTATTTTACCGGGAAAATTAATGTCCCTCGATGATCAATGCAGAAAATCTTACGGCGGTGAAGCGTGTAACGTAAGTCTGTAGGAAACATCAAATTATTAATTCGAAACTAATTTTGCGATGACTTTGCAGAAAAATTCGTCAGCTATATGCTATGAATTAGACTGTGTAGTGCCCGGAACAAATGGTTTATGCGTGCCAATTGCGGCAGCTGCCGATGGTTCTTTTTGTGGGAATGGTCTTGTAAGTCACTATTTGCATTAAAATCAATTGCAACTTTTAGGAGTTCTTTAACTTACTTCTTTTCATATTATAGATATGTCTTGATGGAGCATGTGTACTAGAGGGAGCTGAAGTAATGACAGAAAAAATGTCTATATAATTAACGACAAAAATAAAAGTTCAACAAACAATGATACATAGTGATATTTTTTTCTTCTTCTTATTATTATTAACCCTAGTAATAAACGAATAATTTTATGGTTCTTGGAATACCGTAATGATAAATAAATTATAAAGATTATACAAGAGAACTTAATAATAGAATAATAAAAATATTATCGATCAAATTATATAAATAACACAAAAATTGAATTAAGTAATGTTAAGTATAAGTTACTCTATATCAGATTTGAAAAGGATAGTGATATTATTGAACAACTTTAGGTTCTATTCCTATATCTTCGTATAATTCAGCTTTAGTTCCAGAATAATTATCCAAGATACAGTCCAAAATATCAGTACATAACCGTTTCCGTTTTATATATTCACGTGAATACTCGTTTAACGCCTTTTCAGCTTTCCTCTTGGTTTCAGTTAAATCTTCGGTACCAGTTGCTTCCATTAAGTTATCTAATTTATCCGTCAATACTTTAATATTTTCTTCGAGTGCAGCTTTCTGTCTCTTTGCTTCCTCAACTGTGATACTAGACTTTATAGATACCAACAAAGCTTCCTGCACCTTAATTTCATTCTCAAGCTCCCGACACTTGCTTTCAACCTCATTGGCATGCACCTGTAATTCCTTGTCTATTCGCATTAACTCTTCGGTAGAGTGACTTGTATCTTGAACCGGACAGTACACCTTTTGTTTCCCATAAACCTAATGAAAGAAGTTTTCGATTACAGCAGATATCTTCTTTCTGCATATAAAATAATAAGTATCTTACTTTCTCAAATATCTTCCCTTCAGCCACCAACTTATCTATAGCCTTTTGTACAGAAGCTTTACCATATTCATTGTGAAGATTTAAAACTATATCATTAATGCTATAAGGCCTATTCTGTACTTTCATATATTTGTACACAGTGTCTGCCATTGCTGCTATCAATCGCTTTGATTTCTTTCTTACTATATAGTATGCAGTGATTTATTTACATGGATTCCCTAAAGCCTATTTAATTAGTTATTAACGTGAATAAGCATAGTAGTGATTACAGTACTTTATTTAAAATTTCAACATATCATTGACAACTGTTTACATTATAGGTTATTTACTGTTAGAATTAGATTGCTACATGTTACAATAATATATTACTTACTTTGTATAATAATATAATTTTTCATAATTCATCAATCTTCACTAAAGATGTGACATTAACCAGCAATAATGCTGTCAGTTTATGGCATGAAAAATATACCAGTCAGGTTTAAATAGTGTCACTTGTTACCGTTCTAGAAATCTAATACCAGTTGCTATAGCGAAACGCAGGAAAATATAATTACAAACGATCTACTTGTGTCTCTTAATTTCTATTCACATATATTTTAATGGCATTGTTGTAACTTTGAAAATTAAATTACACAATGCATTCGCAACAAGTGCGATCTCACGTGACATACTTAAGCGAAATCATTCGTGAATACTGAAAGCGCGGCAGATTTAATTGAATACCGCCATAAATCAATAGCATACAAGGGAGATATATATTGAGAAAATATTGATGGAAATTGGACAACCGTTCTAACATTACTTATCTTATTTTGTAAGAAATTATTACATATTCTGTACATTGCACGACAATGATACAACCGTCCACCTTTAAGTTTGATCAATATTATAATATACTTAGTCTAAGATCGATTCAGTTGACGTTATAATAAATATGTATGCACAACAGAAAAACTGTTACTTTACATTTTCGTATTCTCATAAAAGTAATTGCACAACTGATTCGAGTACGTATTATAATATGCAATACGCCACGATATACATGTTTCTTTAACTAACAAAGTATCCTAATTACTGTTATAACGGTTAACACATTTAACGGAATTAGCGTGATATTCGATATCCCTATTACCCGTAGGGTAAACAGAAAAGTGAACGTGCGAGTTTTGTTGATACGAACCGAAATAACTGCGGCGAATCAATTTCTCGAAGCAAAATGTAGAATATATAGAAGAGTAACCTATAGGAATCTAATGTGCACACCTATACTGTAGAGAAGATCGGCGTGTATAGAAATTGCGCGTTAAAGACGTAACTGAGCGAGTTATCTTTGGAGAACGTGTGCGAGGAGTATCATCGAAGGAACGTTCTGCTCTACGTTCAGAATGGGTAAATTAATTATTGTTTAGATACATTGGATCGTTTGACGTATATACTATGACACACGATTTACCACAGTCGCATTAAACGTGTTACGTCTGAATAATATTAGCATTTGCAGCTCTTTGCTTGAATATTTCCTTTACGTTCAGCGTACGAGTACATTCAGGTATCTCAAGAATGAGAACGTTTTTCATTGAACAAATTACTTATTAGGCTTTTATTATATCATTTCTTCACACGCGTAACGATGTATATTTGTGGAATGATATCAGATTGTATTACAATAACTTGCAAAAGTCTACGTTACTGTAAAAGCTGCACTGCATTCAAATGTAGTTGCTTCAAACACTATGAACACAAAATACATTTGTCAATTTCAAAACTACACCGTAAAATATTGCTTCGAAGGATTGTAGAACGTGTTGCGAGGATTTTGTAAATTTTAAGTTTCTAGAACTACGAAATATCGGCACTCGGCACAGAATTTGAAAGCCGAGCGCATGGATTAATTAAATTAAAGAAACGCAATCAGGGTTGAGAGTGACCTCTGTATCTTTGCGTATAAAGATCAAATGTCCCGAGTTTGAAAGTGTCGCTAGCCACGGTCAGTTGCTTACGGGAGTTCATTGAGAGTACAATAAAACTAGCTCGTTTGTTTAGTGACAGAAACAACCTGTGCACAATTCAATAAAATCCTGTAAATGTTAGTACGCACATGTTAGTACAGTTTTTAAATTCAGAATAAAATTTTTCCTCCCGAGACACGAACACACGCTAGATGAAACTAGAAAGTAATCTATTGCGACAGTTTTTCGACCAAGTTATCGTACAGTCGCCATGATTCACAAAGTAGAAACACTGTCATCAACCTTTCTCTTTTCTCGTTACGTAGATTTCTTAATAAATAACCGCTAGAAGAACAATTAATATTTTATCTTTGTACGCGATCATCGATTTATTACTTGAGATAATCCATTAGTAGTAACGGAGATTAATATAAATATTTATATTTGCATATTTTCTTTCCTTGAATGATACTTGATATTTTCACTGCCAAATTATTTCCAATAATCAAATACGTACATATAAACAAATCAATGACCATTTTTACGTGACGAAATTTTTAATTCACCATACGACACAGCTTCGCCTGGAAGCTCGTTCGCCATCGAATTTTAAAATTACCAAACGATCCGTACAACTTACACTTGGCGTTACACAATTTACATAATTCATGAGATTTGCAATCCACCGCCGAAACATTTAGCACGTTATTTATCTAATAATACTATCTCTTACTTCTTATCTCTTTAATCAACACTGATCGTCTGGCTATAAAATAAACACGCAGAACCTCACTTTCCACTGCCTGTGTACATACTGTCTGAGGAGCAACAATCCTGGATTAACAAGGCAAACGATATTACGCGCGATTACATCGATTAAATCGAACACGTTCGAACGAAGAATTAGATACATCCGTCGTGTCTTAGTTAACATTTATAAACACCGCTAAATTAAAGCCCTCGTTAGTAGCCGCGAACTAACTATCGCTGGACCTATTCCAGGCAGCCTAGCTAAGTACTGTACTGGGAAGATGATGTACGTGAACGTCGCGGTGTGTTTGTCAGTGTTTCTACTGGTAATTGGCCTGTCTATAGGACTAAGCATCAACAGTTTCAAAGGAAGCAACGCTCTAGACTCGGCACCACTTATCGACGGGTAAGTGACCTTTGATAATTATGATCGTATCGAAGGATTTGTGAAACTGTAATACACACATGACATGGGATTTTATTCGAAAGCTACGAATTCTGACTAAATCGATGCTGAAGATTCAATTCATTTTCATAAAATATTCTAAATATTTCATAAAATTCTCTACGTCGCTTTCAGAATTTTTCATGGAACACTTAGCGATCGTTTGCGGGATACAGTTTGGGAAATTGTAATTTAATCGATTTTTTACATACGAGGATTTATTTTTTAGCGTAGAATAATCTTTTTAAATATGACGACGTTATTCTCTGCTTCCTATTAACCCATTCGCTACCAGCTACGGGATATCTCATAACTTGCGGTATAAGTTTAGATTAATTACAATTGGTCAGGAGATAAGTTTACAACTGTTTGGATTAGGAATTATTAGAAAAAGTGGCCTGTAAATACCATTTCAGTAATAAATATGTAAGTTAATGTTAATAGATTTTGTGAAATTTCATGTTTCCTTTAAAATAAAACCTTGACACCCAGGGCAAGACGCTTTAAATTCGCCTGTAGCAGTGAATGGGTTAATGCTATTTGAAACATTTATGAATCACAGGTGGACAATAAGTAAGATAAGTAACAGAGCATATTATTGTTTATGCCTGTAAATAAGCACAAATGCCAGTAAAACCAGAAGTCTGGAAACTCAAAATATGCAAAAACTTTATTCTACACTTTCGAATCATTTTTAACACGAAGACCTCATTTCTTGCCGATTATACCAATGCACCCTCTAAAATTATAACTACTCTAGTAACCAATTTTAAAATATAACAAAAGTGTAGATATTCTTTTAAATATATTGCTAACAAAGTACAATAGAAGGTTTTAAGGCTTAGTCGTACAGTCGTTGAAAGATGCCTACTCGTCATGTGGATAAAACCTCTGCATTTCAGTCACAATGATTTAGCCTACAATTTGTACGCGTTGTTAAATAATAACTTGGACAAATTTGATCTGACGAAAAACTTGAGTGATGACAAAATATGGGGCAAGAATGCGTGCGACTCGTGTTACACAGACCTTCCTCGGCTAAGGAAAGGAAAAGTCGGCGCACAAGTGAGTAAAACGTTCGTCAATGGAAAGAACAAATAATTTACAAAAATTCTGCTGTATTATTTGCGTTGGGGATCATTTAACGGACTGTTATCACATTGTGGTTTTATATCGGCGTACGCTTTATCGTAACGCCCCGAAATCTGACGTAAATTTCATTTGTTTGCGTTATATCAACAGAAATAAACTACCCGTTAAATTTTCTAGTTTTTAATACCTTTTCGTACAGAATTTATTTGAAATTAACATGGAATAATAATATGGAAAATGTCAATACCATTTAAGACTTATATAATTGATATTATGACGAATACGATGAATATAAAATGTATCTATTTTTTACTTAATTTAAATTTTGATAACAAAATATATAAATCGCAAAAGTATTGTAATAACTATAAGTACAGAAATTCTATATAAGTTTCTACAATAAAGTATCACGTCTGATAAAATGTTACATTTCATTGCGGTTTATATTATTAATATCTTTTCAATCATCCCCAACATTAATTTTAATCTTTCACGCTCGATACAATACCAAATTTTAATCATTGTAATCCTGATAATTGTATTTAAAATTTGTTACTTTTCTTTAATTTGATCAATAATATAAAACGAGCATTAACTTTAGTTCTGGGCCGCGTACGTTGGCTGTGATTCGCAATATAAAGATGCAGTGCAGCTGACAATGAGACAAATTGACGTTATCAAAAGATTAGTGAACAAGTATCCGAATGATTTACAATTCGTAACGGAAGCCGATAGTATCGAAGAAGCATGGAAGAACGGGAAGATTGGCTCAATGATCGGTGTCGAAGGTGGCCACTCCATGGACTCCAGTTTGGCAGTGCTCAGGCTCTACTACGAGCTGGGTGTACGTTACATGACATTGACCCATATGTGTAACACGCCATGGTACGTTAAATCTCTTTAAAAAAGTGTTTTAAAAAGTGGCGAATATGTGTTTTTTTCGTAGGGCTGATTCATCTCTGGTAAACGATAGCGCTGTTCACAACCTTACAGAGTTCGGAGCAGTACGTTGAACTTTTTTCTTTTTTATTAATTTGTTCCACGTATCCCACTTCTAGAAAGACAAATTACAAATCTACTATTTTTTTGTAGACTGTTATTTATGAAATGAATCGATTAGGAATGTTGATCGATCTGTCGCACGTGTCTCACAACGTTATGAGGCACGTGCTTTTAAGGACAAAGGCCCCCATTATGTTTTCTCATTCATCTGCGTTCAGCGTGTGCCCTAACTACCGTAATGTCCCTGACGATGTTCTGCACATGGTTGTAAGTAATTTTTCATTAATAGATTCTACATTTCTCGAACGTGACATCATACATCTGTCATGATCAATATTTTCAAACGTAAGCTGCGACTTTTTAAAGAATTATTCGAATGTTTCGCAAGCATCGCAGACAATTTCGTCGAAGATCGAATGATACATTGATAAAATATCAGCTTTTATCAGCGTTTCGTTCGTCCTCCAATAAAACAAAAGATGCGCGAAATTGCGACTGTATAAAATATATAACGCAAACGATAAGTTCGACTATCGAAATGATAACGGTTGTGCAACTATTTTAATGCAATTTCTCACGATACTTCGGCTCCGTTTATAAAAGTAAATCAGACATAATTTTAAACACATTTTCAGAAAAGGAATAACGGTGTGGTAATGGTGAACTTCTACTCGGGCTTTGTAAATTGTAACTCTTCGAGGAATGCGACTATCCAAGACGTTGTAGGTATGATATGCAAATCTATAGTTTAAATACATCTCGTATAATTCAATTGCACTTGGAAAACAAGTTTTTGCTTGATCTCCTTTAAACAATAACTTTTACATAACATTTTACTAATCAGTACATCAACTATAGCGATCATTAATTGATTTCACTTTGATTGAATTCCCTTTTTACAGTGGTAATCTGGGGTAATTTTATGTATAAGTCCTAGAAGTAGATATTAAGATAACGCTCGGATTATGATACTTATTGCAAATAACTATCGCTCTTCTTTGCAGATCATATCAATTATATCCGCAACCTTATCGGAGCGGACTACGTTGGAATTGGTGCCGACTACGACGGTGTATCATCGTAAGTGTTGCATCAACATTACAATTTATAGAATTTAATATGTTTAATGCGAGGTCGATGTATGCATTGAGAAAGTGCTTTTGATTGACGAAGATATATCGATTATATACCACTGGCTACTGCTTCTACTGTGCTGATCATAGGAAAAGCTCGATTATAACATCTATACAATGTATTATACAGAGTGATTCACTACTCGTGTGAAAAATTTTTACAGCTGGCACTACACCTCAAAAGCAACAAAAAACTGATTATATCATCGTACAGCTTAACGAATAAAAAAGTTTTTGTAAAATTTACTGCCCTCCACGTTTGAAAATAACTAGTTAAATGCAAGATCAGAGTTTTCGGAATTTACAAATTTTGTTTCCTGAGATAAGTTTAGACTTTTATTACTCAACTTGTTTTCGAGTTTCAGGGTAAAATAAGGAGTATTATAATAGCAACTTTATTGCTCTCTTCCATGTTGTTTGTCATTTTCTTGTAGGACTAACAGTTTGGAAGATACAATCAATAATATGAGTGAAACTACTGTTTCTCTGAAAAAATAAAAATCCTAATTTTCATTTTTGCAAATCAGACCTAAATTAATATGAGCTTTTTTGTTGGTTTTGAGAGGTAGCATCAGCTGTAAAAATTTTTCACACGAGTAGTGAATCACCTTGTGTATGTCTTTAGGATTGGAATTGTAATATTCCATCCATATTGAACATATTAATATAAGCAAACGTTAATAAAATCCTAAAGAGCCTAATAATCCAAAGTACCGGTAGTGAACATACCAGAAATGCAGTTCGTGATCTACTTAACGAGAGAAAAATGTTACACGCGAGCTTCACGCGAATATGCCCACCAGTTTATCAGGTAAACTATTACGTGACATGTATTTCAGAATGCCAGAAGGCTTAGAAGACGTTTCTAAGTACCCGGACTTATTCGACCGGCTCTACGAGAGTAATGTTAATCCACGATGGACTAAAGAGGAACTCGAGAAATTAGCAGGCAGGAATTTGATCCGCGTATTCAAAGCTGTTGAAGAAGTATGTTGAGAAGCATATAATTTTAAGTGAATTATTCGTATCAATTCCAAGGAAGATAAAAATAAATACAATTGTTTCTTGTCCTATATTTTAACAGGTGAGAAATTCATTGGCGAAATCTGAACATCCACGGCAAGATATCATAAATGCAAGAGATATTTATAACGCTGAAGTCGATGATAACATTAAACCGGGTTTATGCTATACTGGGAAAGAGTAAGTGTATTGATTTGAACAAACTTTTCTATCTCTGTTAATATTTAAATTTTATATATTCATGTATAATTTCGTTTATGCAGATGGCATGGTCTTAACGAGACGACCAATTGAACAAAATTTATCCGAAATAACAGAATGTGAAAATCGGTTTACGCAGAACAAATTGACTTCAAATGCGATTCAACGTGTAAGATTGAACTGTAATTAATAAAGATCAAAAAATCATATTATATACGTTTGTATAGTAAGTTCAACAGAGTAAATCATTTGATATATTACAAATCGCATCTTAAAAAATAATTTTTACAAGGAATATATCGCTCAAATTAATGAAATAATAAATGAAACATAATTTCATAACGCTACGAATAAACGAATTTGATACGTTTAGATCAGAAAAAAATAGAATAATTAGTAGTTACGGATTTTGCGCGTTGAGTACGATATACTAGCAGCGTGATGGTACTCAAGCAATCAGTGTTAATCTTGAATGCACTCATTTGCCACCCCATTATCTCATAAAATAGATTCCTTTGACTTTCGTATTTTGTTCACGTAAGCTAAAAATTGTTTCCTGAAAATGCACAGCCCATATAAGAAGAATAGGATCGTATACCAAATCTTTTTTCATTATATCTAATTTTGGATAAGCCAACCAATATATTTGTACCGACCAGTGACTCTTTTTAATAAACGGCTGGACTTTAGGTGGTGAAAAACCATTGAACGAACAACTGAGACTTATGGTGTACGCTCCCATGCCTCTCCAGATCAACCACTCGCCAGGGTGAAATTCTGGCAATAATACATTCTCCAAGATGCAATCGATAGAGTCACAGGTTGGACCCCAAATGTACGAAATAAATTTCTCGTCGCTCGCCGGCTAAAATAGAATTGTTACTTTTCATAGTAAGAATTAAGTAAAATGTACTAGTCATCGATTCAATCTCCTAGATAGAAATACGGAAGAATGATTGGTATCTCTACCTTGCTTAATGATACCGGTAGTCTCGTCTGTAGCTTCAGCATTTCCTCTATGAAAGAATTGTACACTCCGCAAGTCATATAATACATTCTAGTCATTTTCTCGTCCTTGGCAATTATTTTCTTGGTGTGTATGAGCGACACCAGCGTAAATGCGGACGTCGCGTAATATCGTCCCGGTTCGCTGATTATTGTAATACTCGGATCGATATTTTGGATAGCATCGTTGATAATACTGGCTACCTAAAATCGACGATTACGTATTTGTAATATTAACGATAGAAAAAAATACAATTTGAAATGATAACATAAATATTTCTAGCGTTATGAAACAAGCGTAAGCGATTTAACTTTGTCGATGGAGTGTCGTTTCTCCCCGGGAAATCCGCCACCGATATCGATTAACTGAGCCTCCTTGCATCCTATTGATCGAGCAACATCGATCAATCTCTTGCACATCCTGATTCCTCTGCCATAAGCGTTCAATTCACCGCACAGACAGCCAACGTGAAAACTGAAGCCCCACAACTTTAGGCCAAGACTTTTCGTCAAGTGTATCAATTGAATCGCTTCATCGTCGGGGTCGCAGCCAAATTTTGCTCCCAACGATATCATGGAGTTCTCAGCATCGCAACGGATACGGATCACTATTCTGTGGAAGCAAAATTTTATTGGGCAAATTTTAGAAACATCGTTTCGAAAGCTTCTCGAATTTATCAACATCCAAACAGAGCAGAGTGAATGGACAAATTCGAAACCGATATCTCGCGTCGTTTGGTTACTTCTGAGCACGATTTACTTATGAATAATAGTTTCATTTTATGCAGTCATTATAGAAGCAAGAAATCTCGCAGGTGCGTTCATACACAAACAATTGCACGTTTTACACACTCTAACACATTTGACAAATAACTTTCTATTCTTACAACTAGGTTACATTTACTTTGCGTCTGGAAAGTAATTGCTGATCTTGATAATTTCCATTTCGCTGTCAACGGTCATCATCTGAACGTTCATCTTCTTGGCAAATTTTATATGAGCGGACCACTTGGTTGGATTCGCGAAGATGATTTTATCTGCAGGTACTCCATGCTCCATTACCGTCTGAATTTCTGACTACAGAAAACGAAAGAAAGGAGAAAGTACCGTATTTATTAAAGAAGAAAACTCTGTAAATATTATTAAATAAAACTGAAGAAGATTCATTAAAGTGAAAACACGTACCACGGAGGCACAATCAAAACCAACGTTCATAGCTGCCAGGGTCTTAATAAGTACTAGATCTGGATTACACTTAACGGCTGTGAGGTGATTAAAAAGATCGTAAACGAGAATTTTTAGCAAGACATGTAACATAGAGCAAGATAGCATGTATTTTACCATAATGTGGAATAACTCTTGGCATTTTCGCAATCCATTCCTGATGCTTTCGTACTATTTCGGCAACGTCCAGAATGTAGAACGATTCCTCTGTCGTCTTGTACTCGGTATTAATGAAATGTCTAATTACGTCTGTTTCGGTGTCCGTGTCCTCGAACAGTTTCACCTCGTCAAAGTTCAAACGAGACATTTTGATTGATTCAAGCACTTGAAGATCAAGATGTACCGATGAAGATAGTTCACTTTGACTCGAGTCTAAGTAAACTAAGAAGAGGCGATAATAAGATCTTCTTGTTCTAAGTATAGTAATAGAAAATTGTTTTCAATATATTTGTTCAATGGTAAGACACGTTAGATTCTACGAGGTACAATAACGCGCATTTTATGATGCCGCTTCGAGATTCATAGAGATGTACGATTTACTTAAAGAGTATGTGATGCCAGAAAAGTATACGATTGCATCAAAAAAAGAAAACAAACAAAGTAAACCTAACTAAATTATCGAGGCACTTGTTGCCTCGTACAAAATAAAATTACGACTGTGCAAAATATATAGCGCAGACGACAACTTTGACTATCGAAATGATAACGATTGTGCAACTATTTTAATGTCTTATTTTTTGCGCCTTTGCAAATCAAGAAATAACTTCAATTTATCTAATTAATAATTTTTCTCATCCACATCGATAAATTTGAATAATAATCATATATTTTTAATTCTCAGATAATCATACGTTCATTCATATTGAAGCCTTCTGATTACACTACGACAGTGTTTAATCGTTATACATAATATGTTTAATAAACATAGTTTTTTAGCTATCTCTATAAATTATACATGTGTATATACGCTGCTATTCAATAATACGAGAACTTGTTTAATTGTACTAAATGTTTAAAAAGCGTTATAAGATTATTAGAAAACTTCGTCATATAATTACAATTTAAGATCACTGATATCATCATAAAGATGAAACTGTACTAGAAGAAATTATTTGTAGTAAATTATGATCACACAATGATACGCTCTTCCTTCCTAATTTTGTTTTAGAGTATTTATAAAATAGAACGCAACAATTAATTAAGTGTAAAATAGTAAGATATACATGTGTAGATAAATGAATGGGTGATACACAAATAACGATGACTTTATATTTTCAAGGATGTAGATGCGACAAGAAAATGCTTATTCAACTGATGCGATTTATAATCTGTTGTGCGTGATAAAATACATTACTTAATATTTCTGAGTTTGATGAAATTTCGTAAGAATTATTGTGATTTTCAGCTATTAGAAGTAATTAAAGATAATGGTCTTCCAAAGGTAATTGCTATAATGATATTGCTACAATATAATTTTTTAATATGTATTTTATATTAAATAAAACAAATACGAATAAGAAATATTAGGAACATTAATTAGAAGGTAATTCTGAACTTAATAGTCTTCTTGATCGAGAATGAAGTTAATATTAACAATATTATTGTATAGTCCATCGCGTCGTGTAATGACAATTGCAATATTGCAATAAGTGATTAACATAAATGAAATTTGATACAATATTCCATAAACTATATCACCGTGCAACATAAAAATATATATGTACAAAAATGATTAGACATTATCATCGATTATTTTAACTTGTTTTTGGTAATTATAAAATAGAACGCGGAAACGTGAGCGCGTAAATAATTGCGAGCGACAATTAAAGTATTCGACGCGCCGAATATCGAACGAGAAAAATTTCGTCGTCTCGTTCGAAAAAAAAAAAAGCGAAACGTCGCGAGCGCAAAGTAGTTATCATCGATTAATTAAATACAGTTCAAGGGGCGCTTTAAATTACAATCAAACATATGTATAGGAGCGAAGGAATTTTACATGTGCCGCTGGTTCGCTGTAATAGTAATAACCATCAGATGGCGCAGTAATTTAAACACCGCTTGAATACACGGGAGTTTCCGAGCTGTGGTGTGTGATCGGCAGCAAAATGGCAGCGAGCGACTCTACCACGGACGACAGCCTTTATCCGATCGCTGTTTTAATCGACGAACTGAAAAACGAAGATGTACAGGTAATTCTAAGAGCGCAGAAAATTGATGGTTCACGATTGGAAATCGGCTCGACTTGTCGGTACTGCTCGCAGTCATCGGGGAAAACAAAGTGTCAAGGCGGCTACGGCGGTAGCGTACGATTCAATGGAACGTTCATTTCATCTCGTATCGTTACACCCTGAACGTTTCGCGTCCAAATGTCGAATCAGCTCGATAGCATGAACCGCAGACGTCCGAAGCATTCGACACGCGAAACTTGGATCCAAGCGGACGTGTCTTGATGTTGCTTGGGGGAAAAAAAAGGAGGAAGCATTTAGGAAGCTAATGAATGAATTACAGAGGGGCATGCATGCTCACAGGACCTCTTCTGTTACAGTTGCGGCTGAACTCAATAAAAAAATTATCTACGATTGCTCTCGCCTTGGGCATCGAACGAACGCGTAGCGAATTGATACCATTTCTAACTGAGTCCATGTACGATGAGGATGAAGTTCTACTAGCATTGGCGGAACAGCTCGGGCAATTTACTCCTCTTGTGGGAGGTCCGGAATATGTACATTGTTTATTGGTATATATTGTTATATATTATTTCGTTTAAGCGCTATGCTAATCGTAATATTTGTAACAGCCTTCAATCGGGCAAAATCTGTTGTTCAATTCCTATAATTAGTTTGCAATTGTATAAGGAATTGTTTCTTTGTCATGATAGAACAAACTGATTGCAAAGTTATGACTCATGCTTGATCGAAGATAATTAACTCCAAATATTACCAGCATAAAATTATTTTTACCATTATAGATATAAAATAGACTAGCTAGATTATAAATAAGATAGTACATATCTTATCTATCAATTTCTCTAAATATGCTATGTATTTCTGTGAATTGAAAACATAGGCTTAGTGTTATTAACTAAATTGTGAGGTTGTTTTAATAACTAATTTAAATGAAAATTTATTTTATTTTAGAAACCATTAGAAAGCTTGGCAACAGTTGAAGAAACTGTAGTTCGAGACAAAGCAGTAGAGTCTTTGAGAACAATTGCTGCTCAACACAGTTCGACGGACTTGGAGGAGCAGTTTGTTCCTTTGATATATCGCTTAGCGACGGGTGATTGGTTTACATCAAGAACATCAGCATGCGGTTTATTCAGTGTTTGCTATCCGCGCGTCAATCCAACGGTCAAAGGTTAAGGGAAAATAATTTAATAAAGTTAGAAGAATGTTAAAAATTGCATCTGTTGTTCTTAAATGCAAATTGTTTTAATCTTTGTAGCGGGCTTGAGAAACCATTTTCGCAACTTATGCCAAGATGACACTCCCATGGCACGTCGATCTGCTGCTTCACATTTAGGTGAATTTGCAAAGGTTATGGAAATTGAATATGTAAAGGCAGATTTAATTCCAATGTTTGTCATTTTGGCTCAAGATGAACAAGTAAGTTAATGTGAAAAACCGTTGAAAACACACTCTCATGGCTCTTGCCTGTGATTCTTTATATAAAAATTGTTCCTGTTAATAGAGATATTAGAACATTTAATAATATCTGGAATTTTTGTAGGATTCAGTACGTCTTTTGGCAATTGAAGCTTGTGTTAGCATTGCAGCTCTATTACCACAAGAAGACGTAGAGCAGTTAGTTATGCCCACACTTAGACAATGTGCAAGTGATCAGTCATGGCGTGTACGTTATATGGTTGCAGATAAATTTACTGATGTGAGTTTTTATATATGTATTCATTTTTTAAATTAGATATTTAATATTTATATAGCTCTTCCCACATTGGATGTACGGTTAACATACATGCCTAATTTAAACATATCAAATTAATATATATCTATTGAAAGTTTAATTTTTAATATCAATTAATAATTGAATGTAATTTCTACTTGTCTCTAGCTTCAAAAAGCTGTAGGTCCAGAAATTACAAAGACAGATCTTGTACCAGCTTTTCAAGTATTACTAAAAGATATAGAAGCTGAAGTGCGGGCCGCAGCAGCAGATAAAGTTCGTGATTTTTGTCAGAATCTCGACAAATTTAATCAAGAATCTATCATTATGACAAATATATTACCAATAGTTAAAGAACTGGTATCAGATCCAAATCAGCATGTAAAATCAGCTTTAGCAAGCGTCATAATGGGTCTTAGTCCAATACTTGGCAAACATAAGTGAGTAAATACATATACAAACATACACACATATATTATATTTAAAATTAGAAAATACTAATAAATTCCTCAAATTTATAGTACAATTGAACATCTGTTGCCACTATTTTTGTCACAACTCAGAGATGAATGTTCAGAAGTTCGACTAAATATTATCAGCAATTTAGAATGTGTCAACGAAGTTATTGGAATACAACAACTTTCACAATCTCTTTTACCAGCTATCGTAGAATTAGCTGAAGATTCAAAATGGCGCGTACGATATGCCATCATAGAGTAAGTACCTCTCATAATTTATCAAATAAAATTATGTATTAAACTAATATTAAAAAATATTACTTTAAAAATGATTCAAGTGTTTTACTTTTAATGTGAACGTATACATTTTAGATACATGCCACTACTGGCTGGACAGCTTGGCGTTGAATTCTTCGATGAGAAATTGAATTCTTTGTGCATGACTTGGTTAGTGGATCATGTTTACGCTATTAGAGAAGCAGCGACACTAAATTTGAAAAAACTGGTAGAAAAGTTTGGACCTGAATGGGCACAAAATACCGTAATACCTAAGGTTCTGGCAATGTCAAGGGATCAAAACTATCTTCACAGAATGACATGCCTATTTTCTATCAATGTGAGTCAGATTACTTTATTATTTACGTAGTAATTTATATTAGTCTACATTTTTATCCTAATTCTCTTACTTTTACAGGTATTGGCAGAAGTATGTGGCCCAGAAATAACAACAAGAGTAATGCTCCCAACTGTTCTAGGGATGGCTACCGATATTGTAGCTAATGTACGATTTAACGTTGCTAAAACCCTCCAAAAAATTGGACCTTACCTTGAGCCTTCTGCGGTACAAGTTCAAGTAAAACCTGTACTTGATAAACTGAACACCGACAGTGATGTGGACGTCAAATATTTTGCTTCGGAAGCAATTGCAGGCATCGCAGGTAAACAATTTATTTTGCTTGAAAAATATATTAAATTGTAACGCATAAGATATATCTGGTTAAACATTCTCCGAAGAACGTTCTTAGTGCACTTTATTTAGAATTAAAATGAAACGAAGTTAACGATTAGATATAAAAAGAGTGTTATACGAGGATAGTAATTAACGTGTAATACGAAAGAAAAAATTAAGTGCACCGAGCCCCAACAATTCTGGCACAACGCGCAACACTGACAAATTCGCATCGGTTATTGACTGGGCAAGAAAACTACAAACGAAGTATCCGCATCTCACACGCGTCCCTCGTTAACTAAGGTCATGGCTTGAATACATGTGAGCGTCGCACGTCGCGCCAGAATTGTTGACGCTTGGTGTACACATAATACAAATACAGAACAAGAATTGCACGTATTAAATACAACTAAATTATTTTTCTTTAATTAATGTGAGAAGTGTGTTTATTCAATTTATTAATTATCCGCTAATCGCATTTGTGTATTTGAGTTAAATGATTAGCAAGTGAAAGAAAATTTATACCAACTTACTATAGATACAAGTAGATCTTTATTTGCAATGCGTTCAAAAATTGTTATAACGAGATTAAAATTTTAATCTTCTCGTAAATATATGACGAATCAAATGATATGCATTTTCATTAATAAAATTAATTCTAATTAATTTCAATTATAGGAAACGGACTTCTCACACATTACAATTTAATAATTTAAACAAAATTATCGCAAAATAAAATGAAAACGTTGTTACATTTCTTACAGAATGTGTATTATGTTTCAGCATAGGTTGAGCAAGAAAGCAACTGCATTTAAAATTTATCCACCAATATACAGAACCTCAATTTCAAGAAATAACCTGGTGCAAACATTTACATTTACACATGGCAACAGGTAATATTATTACACAGTCAGAGCAGATCTAATGTCGAGAAAATATAAATGTCAAATTAGTAGTTCATATTAAACAATATTTTAAGTTTTGTTGTATCTGTATACTTATAATTATATTACTTATTAAATATTCGATTTAATTGGTAAAATGTATTTCTTATACGTACCTAAATAGTTATCTAAAAGAAAATAATAATATAGTAATAAAGTAAAAAGTACTCAGAGTCATTCCTAAAAAATCAGACACCTCATTATAATCTGCTCTTCCACATTTCACTGATCAAAAATTTACTTTGACTTTTAATAATCAGTATTTTAGTTTGGTATGTAACATTGTTAAGAGTATCATCTTTGTAAACATAACAATAAAATTAACAATGAATAATATATTTATGTTGCGATTTTTTTATTTAATAGTCTTGAACATCGCACAACCTTTTTGATCATTATACTTATTGCTTTTTTTCTATGCAAACATGTTTACAGCTGTTAATAGATATTTGTATCTTTTCATATTTTTACAAAGATACATTTTAATTAATTATGTAAAGTTATCTATTAATAAACAGTATATTTTTAAGTTTCACTCGCAGACTAATAGAAATAATAGTAACGAATATCGTAGAATCGAATTTTGAAATTTCGAAAAGTTGTTTAAATTAAACCAAAACATATTTTTAACATAAATTGTCATGCATATTTGTGGAAACGAGTAATTTATGCTTTAAAAATATAAGTATTTTACAATCACTTATAGAAAAAAGAGATATGTTAGTAAAAATAATATTTTTCTACTTCGTTATTTTATGTTATATCAAATAAGTATTTGGTTTCAGTTAGTATCGCTTAGTAAGGGATGGTTAATTATTAACACCGGTGTAGTCTATATAAACATATCGTTTAATAGTCGTTAATAGAACCACTATATAAATGATAGTTTTATAGTAATAAGTTATTAAAGCTAGGAAGTTTCTATAAAAAATGCAACACAAAAAATATATGTTAGTACTACAGTATTACATAACATATTTCCTTTCAAGAAAGGGAAATACTTATAACTTTTTACTTATAATACTATGTACAGGTTCTATAAAACTAAGAGGCATACGAAATATGAGTATTTTTAAATATAAAATTTATGTACCATAGAAAGAATCTAATTCTCAATCTCTCTAATTGAAAATGTTACATGTCAGTTTCTAACATGTACTGCCAATCAGAATATATGATTTTATAAAATCATAGATGTAGTACGAATTTTACATATGCACAGTTACGTAATGGGAACTAACTCTTATAATTGTTCTTTGAGAGATATTCTATTATCGTCTATTTTTTTCTTATATTACTGCATAACAACACATAGAACTATTATGTACATTTAATATTATGATTATGCTAAAATAAAAGTGTTTTTTTTTTGTTTTCACACCTAAAACAACATGATAGTCTCAAAAATCATATAAAACTATGTACTTATGTTTAAGTTTGAAATATTTAATTTCTTTTCATTCTTTTTATTTGCACTATTTTTAACTCTCACCATTTTTTAAATCGCTCGATCAACAAATTTTAGTTTCAAAGTTGCATATTTGCGACTTAAGTAATGCATGCGAAATAATAAATTCATTTTCATAAAAACTTCATTCTTGTTTTATACAATAGTCCAATAAATGTATCAATACTAAGTTTATAAAACTTTAAAATAATTTTCTAAATATTATCACATTATTGATATTAATGAAATCACTAAAAGTATTCCATAGCATAAATTTATATACTACCAACTTTTTATCACATTTCTTTTGAGAAATGAAAATGTCATATTTCTTATCAGAGATAAAAATATTAAACAAGATCTTTTTAAGTTCATGGTAGGTAACGTATTACCTGTCTAGTCAAAAAAAAAACAAACAAAGAAAGCTTGATAATCAATTGGTAAAATACTAGTAAATTATTGAATATAACGGGGAAAATTTGTCTCGGTTATTATAAAACGTTAACTTTAAACGTTACATAATAAATCGTAGAAAAATGCAGTTTTACATATTATTTACATCTACGTAATTTAGAGGACATTTTTTAAATTTTCTTTACTGCATTTTCCCGAAAATAAAGAAGAAAATAAACCTTGTATCATCGAAAAGGACTGGTTATATCGTGGCTGTTTCACTTTTTGCTAAGTCTACACAAACTGTGTGACTAATAGTAGAAACATGTGCATTTCCATTACTGTCAGAACTAATAATATTTAAAGATGAAATTTTGGCACGTTGATATGCTACCACTGTGTTTAAACTTAAAAACCTAAAAATAAATTTTATAATAAATTTGTATACATAACGATCGTATGTATATTGGATGTAAAAAAGAAAACAACATCAATTCTTAATGACTTACCTTATGCAAACATACATTACCAACAATGCAGTACCAGCTGCGAGCATTCTAATAATTGGGCCTTCTACCAATTGAATGAGCGTCCAAGCAGCAGCTGATGATCCACACATCGTTGTAACAATGGCAATAGTTTGCAAACAATGACGCGAAGTTATACTGTTTTGCCAGTCCAATCTATTTGCATGTTCAACATTGTACGGAGTACCACATACTTTGCAAGCAAGGCTATCAGCGTTTACAGAACTCTGAAATGTATATGTTACATTGTATAACGTGATAAATGCATATCATGATGTTCGTAAAAAATAAAAATAGCTTTTTTACCTCGACCAACCATCGACGCAAACAGTTATGATGAACCGCACTCACGTCACCCCTACATTGACAAGGTTGTATTAAGGGACCAGCATCTTGTCTTTCGCTATCGTAACAAATCCAGCAATCTTTGCTGCTGATTGATGTCCCATCCGAGAAAAGAGCAGCATCTTGTTCCCCGCTTTTATCTTGTAATTCAATTTCTTTCATATATTTAGAATGATCTAATCTCTTTAAAAGGCGCTTCGGATTTAAAATCCATAATTGTTCTGGACTGAAATTATATTGGTGTATCGGCAACAGTAACAACAATGAATTTATAATACATCTATGAAGCTCTATATTAACAAAAGACAAACCTAAAGCAATTCCATAATACACATGGAAACCATAATATTACACCTGCTTCAATAATGCGGAAAACAACATCGTGCCAATTTCTGCTGTACAAAGGAACCCTGCAATGGAAAACACGTGTAATTAACAATTACATATACATAATACACAATTACTTGGGATTTACATATACACAATTACTTGAGACGTTATTGTTAAACTTACTTTGTTTTCCAAAATTCACTAAGCATTTCACTGCACAAAAATCCAACAATAATAAAGAGCATAAAAGCCTGTGATAATAAACCTACACGAGACTGATGCAATTGAGAAACATTTATTTGTTCTTGCACTTCAGATAATTGTGATGTACATGGAATGGGATCAAATAATTTTGCAGTCACTTGTTCTTCGGCATTAGCTTTTAATTCTGAAACTGTGCGCTTATTTAAAATAGTACTAGTTTCATAATCATTTAAGAAGCCACCTCGAATCTAAAAAGATATTACTTTATACATATATTATTTTCTAAATATTATTCTACACATGTAAAGCTCGCTTATTATGTATGCTAAAAATTTTTTACGTTACCTATAATTTACATGAATATAGTATTTTTATATTAACTTACCTTAAAATATACTTCAACCCCATAAATTAAGAAAAATACTACAACAATAAATAAAAGAACTGCATAACATCCATTAAAAACATGAGTGTAGAAGCTCTGAAAAATAGCAGATTTATTTATATTAATTAAATAAGACTCATTGAGATAATATAATGTATTATAGTTTGGAAACCATAAACATTCACCAATTGCACAGACAGAACTTTTTTTAATTTACCTGATCTTCCTCTGAATAGATTTGAGCTGTAATCAATTCTGCCAGAAGCAGAGAATATGTTAACACATTGAACACAGCAAAACCTATAAATGATTTTGAAAGAAACTGTGGTTTATCCCAAGACATATCTCTTAAATGAAACACTTCAGCCCAGAAACAGACAATCAATGAGGATCCACTTAAAACAAGCGGATAATATGCAGATAACAAACTTCTGGACCATCCTTCTTTAAACGCAGTCTGATGAATGAACAGATTAACATTTCGCTTTATTTAAATAAGAATTATGAACACAAATAATTATTATATACACAGTACTTACTGGAGATGTAAAATATGCTCCTCTTATCAGTGATGCAAGAAACACAATAAAATATAAAACTTTTTGTGTTGTAACTCTGCAGGCTCTAAGAAAGGATGGTGCTTTCATTTTCTGCCATTCCGCAATAATACACATAACAAGCTGTATTAGGCATATGAATGCCAGCATAAAGAATATCGTTGCAAATGCAATGTAGTAACTTGAATTTGGTACATGGCATTCTAATCCATCAAACTGGATCTATAAAGAAAAGTATAGAAACTGTTAAAATTACTTAACCCTTTTAAATGGATAGAAAAACAAACTTTTCGCATTCCAAAATTCAAGAGACTTTTCATCTTTAAATGATTATATAGATTAAAATATTAATTGATCACTTCATAGAACATATGTTTCATATGGCTTTCTCAAAAACATTAGAACTTTTAACAAACATTACCTCACATAAGCATGTACCATTATGACATTCCCCGTGTCCAGAACAATTCTCATTGCCGCAAGTGTCATTCCAGGCCATCATTCCGAACTTTACTAATAAAGTCAATGGATTTTGCTTACTTAAAGCAATCATTTGTTCCATGATCGCTATGTGTAAGACCGACTGTTTTTACACAGCCGTCACTGATTTCTGTTAAATGATAATAAATTAATGTATCTCCGAAAGATTAAGAAGACAATGAACACGACAATAATAGAATACAAAGAATGTCTATGCACGGACATTAATAATGAGATAAGATATAAAACAATGTATCATACATGCAGTCATAAATATTAATGTACAATATATAATTCTGAATAGTGAAATAAAATTTCAAAAAAATTTTTTAATTTTAAAAAGAGAAAAAATAGTTGTCCTGTAAATAATACAAATGTAAACAGAAAAAGTATCATGGCAACAATTGCAAGTAACGTGATTGTAAGAAATAATCATTAAGCAAGTAATTATAAATTAACCCATAAATGGTATTTATAAACATTTCTAGAGACCTAATTGGAACACAACGAAAAGCACGATACATTTAAATAAACTAACAATCTACTTCGATACAGGTCGAACTTACTGATAAATTATAATGAATCACCGTCGACACTTTTGTACACTATTTTTGTTCATGCAAATCTAATGAGAAAGCCCAAGTGCAGCTGTACCTATCTACGCAACAACTTGATCCTTCATCAGCTGTCACTATGAGTGCATTTTTAATAAACAGCGGTATCGAAGAAACCACGAGCTACGTGTACTAACATGCCTAACATTTCGAGGTGAAAAGAACAGATAGTACTTAAGAGTAACGCGTCACCCAATTACGCGTTTAATTACTCTAATATTCGTTCTCAATGCTGGAAATGAACGTTCTTTCCGATTCCCACAAATCCACCACTGATAATAATAGTACAAGCATGGACAAGATACAACATAGATGCATCTTCGTGTCAGATAGTTTGGTGAACTCGTGAACTCCTTTTATCGCTTTCCTGTCTTGTCCAGCATTATCGATTCAACATAGAATTGTGATTGATGTCATATATGTTTACAAAATATGAGAGTGTTGACTACTTTGTACGTATAATTTCTTTCCATTATTTATAAAAAATATGCTAAAATTCTTTCTCTCTCCTCCCCCCCCCCCTCTTCTTCTTTATACCTTTATTCTTCTTATATATATGTTTCAATACACATGTATCAAGAAATAGAAAAAAATTATCTACTGAACTTCTTTTAATGGCTTATACGTAAATATTTTAAAAATACTAATTAAGTCTTAATTTTTTTACAATTTTAAAAATTACAAAAATGTATTTATTATAATAATACATCTAAAACAATCTTAATGCAAATTATGATAACACTATATAACGTTTCGTGTAGATGTAACGCTTATTTTAACTTCATTTCTAAATCAAGTTCTTCGTTTTGTATAAAAAGGATTTCATCTGAAGAAAATTGGAGTACTTTAAGAACACACAAATTTCTAGAAGAAGGGTTACGGAACACATCCATAATCTAGTGGCAGATAGTTTGTAAGTTTACGAATGGTTTCCAGCAGGTTCTGGGTGATGTGATATCGACGTTAGTTCAATACGAGTACGGGATACATAGTTTGAAGTTGACTGAAGTACCGTGTTATTTAATTTACAAAAGTATGTCAATAATATTCGCTTTAATGACGTTTCAGTAATTTTACAATTAAGACAGTCCATTTATCTTTATTAAAAAAAATTAATGTTACGTAATATCTGCTTCAAGTTTACATAAATTTGTTTTTGAGATATGGATCTTTAACCTGTTATTATATGTATATATAATATAGTGTATAAAGTATTGAGGAACATTACCAAAATCGATTATTTAAAGTTGTATTATTGTTTAAATGTTGCCTATTAGAATAACAACATAATATAATATTAGCTAACATTATTACTTACATCATTATTCAGGAGTAATACGAATATTAATTTGTTAATAATGCTTTGTAAAAACATTTACAAAGGATGAAATCTGTCACAAAATTATTCACTTAAAAATAATGTTTACATTTTATATATAAGTGATATATGACATAGTATATATAAGTGATATATGAAATAAATATACTTATTATTTCTAAATAAAACACAAAATTCATTTTTAGATGGCAGAAGGTAGATTACCCAAACCTCAACTTCGTAATCTTCATCTTAACGGAGTTAAAAGGAATTTAGTAGTGTCACTAGTGGTTACTGCTATTAGTGGTATTGCTTACAAGTTACTTGTTAACGACCCATATGAACGGAAAGTTGAAGAATTTTACAAGTAATTTGAAATTTTACGAAATATTGTAATTATTTTAATTTTCTTAGTTTTGTCTGTAATCTAAATGTTTCATTTTATTCTAGAAATTATGATCCAATGGCAGCATTGAAGGTAATGAATGAAGCTGGGCTTATGCAATCCGCTCCCCAAGATTAAACATTATGTATAAATAAATGTTAGCTGTACTTTTAGTTTTGTTTAAGGAACTATGTCTACTACTGTGAACTATTTAATAAATAAATATTATAGAAAATAGTTATACCTTAAACATATAATTAATTGCATATAAAATTCTCGTATATTAACTTTGTATAATTGGAAATTTTCTCCCTTCTGAGTAAATAAAATAGAAAATTTGTACAAATAGATACTTAATTGTTAAGTTATACAAGGTTATGAACAGTTAAATAGATTTAAGGTTTGTTACATAAAACATATTCATTTCAGTTACAGTATTATTTGTAGTGTACATATATAATCGTCTCAGCATTTTTGCAATTGCTCCATTTGTTCCATTTAATAAAATACAAATTAAATATTTCAATGTTCTTTTTAAGTATAGAACAATTTTAAATGATTAAAGTGCAATTATAGATAAGATATCTAGAAAAGTATCGCTTTTACTTCGAGAACAAATTAATTTTACATATAAAAACAATCATTGTTTTGTATAAGATAAAAATTTATAATAGACAATCTATATAAGATGTATTAAATCTACAGAGGTATCGAATGAAATATCTAATTTATAAATGCGGTAATAAGTATTTAATTCGATGAATTTAAACTGTAAAAGGTTAGGAAATTTCAATGTTAAAATGATTGGCAAGATGGCGCCTCTCAAATACCCAGTATGCCCCGCGCGATTGATTTGCGCATGTCAGTTGTACGCATTGCAAATGGCGGCTCCTTGTTATTGTTCATGGCGTTTTATGACTTGTCCCTTTATATTACCGATTATGTCGAGTTTTTTCGTGATTCCTACCGCGCGCTGTGTGCAGAAAGTGAAGTAAGACTTGCGCGGCATATTTTAGATTAAAATTAGTGCTCTTGTGGTGTGGCTCCGTGCATTTTGAACGCGAGAAATCCCGCACGAAGTTGGAAAGAAATGGGGTAACGTTAAAATCTTCTTGTGTTCATACGGTATGAAATCGTTCTGTGCAAAGACTGAAGTGAGGCTCGTTGGTTACCATGCCATTCATTGTTGAATTTTAACTTTATTTTGGTAAGCATACGTAATTACGAAGTATAGAGAGAAGCTGCAAAATAAAAATGTTCAGACTTTTGACGGTCTATCTTGAGCATGCTTGAGCCCACTTCACGTACACCTCCCCCGACGGACAAAATGGTGGCCCCCCGATATCTAGTGCTCTGGATGCCTTATTTTGTCAAAAATCATTATGGAAGTTGTCAGAACCAGCTATTTTCTCATCAGAATACTAAATTCCGATTAGCGCGACAGTTCACGTTTTATGTCTGGTTGAAAAAAATATTCTATAACCTATTTTCTTCCACATAGAAGTTATGTGCCCCTGTCTTATGGCTCAAAAGATTTTAATTGCAGTTCGTGAATGGTAAGACTTGGTCCAAAATCGTTTATCCTATGTATGTCTTTCAATTTGGTAAATATTGATAATGCTATTGATGTTAACTGTACATTTACCTCAGTAATCGCTATTATTTCGTAAAAATCGCGATCAAATTATAACCTAGTAATGCTCATTGGCCTCACTTTTTGTTTATGCACTATGTTTTCGTTTGTGTTTTGTTTCCCGATTACAGTTGTCAATTTGATAGTCATATTTTTCTTGTTTTTTTGTTATCGTACTCAAATTTCGCGCTGTTATTTCCGTCCATCTAGTCAATAATCATTCGATTTACTGGTTTTCAAATATTTTTGTGTTCAAATATTTCCACAATTTTTTTATTTTTGTTATAATATTATATTTATGTACATATATAAATACACGTGATATATGTATCTATAATTCATTGACATGGCGAAAAATGAAATAAAATATTCCATTATAATATGTAAATTATGCAAATTTATGAATTTCCTTTTTATTTTCTTCTTACTGTTTATGCATTAATATTATATAGTATTTTAGCTTTACCTTATATTTTAGAAGCTTGAAGATGGTCTTTCAATTGTTTGAAATTAATTTTTATAATTGGAAATTATTACATATGAATTTAAGTAAATTATAATTATAAATAATTTATTCAAACTAGTCAGAAATATAAATATTCTGCTACCATAATACAGTTAATTTTTTTATCTCTTTCTATTTCTTGCAGATTGTAATTGGTAACTTTGTATTCTACATATTGTATGTAAAAGAAGTCCATTATAGCAGATTTGTAAAGTATACATGTTATATGTATAGATAATAATAATAAATTTTGTATAAAAAGCTAATTGCATACATATTTTGCATTTTAAGAATTTATGTAGTTTCTCATATAAATTACATAAATATATTAAAGTGTAGAATCTCTGTATATCGCGTATGGCTATCATACATGATGTTTAATATGATAATCAATTTTAGTTTTGTCAGCAAACTTACATTAAATTTATTTTTATTGTAGCCATAATTCCTTAATTATTTGGACACAATTATATTACAAATCAAGTTAAATATAGCTCTAATCCTTTAGCATATGTAATTTTTTCTTAATGAAAATGTGTTATTTTGTTCTATAGAAACAATAAGCATATTTATTAGTGCTGGAGTGGTCTGGAGTTGTCGGTTTGAAACCGACAGTTAAACATCTTATCACCACTATTGTAGTGATACCCTGAGGCGTTTGTAACCTCTCTGGGTAGTTATGTGATTTGTGGTTGGTAAGTATACAAAGTAGTAGTTGAATATTATTTTAATAATATTTATCCAATTAAATGTAATTTTATTGATATTCGACTAATATTATGTATTAATGTTTACAATAAATTAATTAAACAAATATTGTTAAATTATAGCAATAAACTTATGCATTTATGAATATATGTAAATAGAGTATCAATTTATTGTTCATTATAGTCATGGCGGCTGATAGTGATGGTGATGTAATTCAAACAGTTGTAACGTGTGAAGGTAACCTAGAAGATCCAGAGTTTCCACACAAATTTAAAGTGATTGTTGATCGTCTTAAATCTTTGCTTTGCAAAGGTAATTTTTGTACATTATATTGAGTTTAAGTTATTTATTTAAAAATAATGTTAATATTAATTAATATCACACACAGTGCAAAACAGTATTGTATATGATGTTTGTGATTTACAGAGAAAGGTGATGGTTTAAGAGTGAATAAGGTAGAGCCATGGAATTCTGTTCGAGTCACATTTTCAATACCCAGAGAAGCTGCATTACGTCTTCGAGAATTAGCAGCGCAGGGTTCTCCAACACTTACACAACTTGGAATTCTTTCGGTGCAGGTTGAAGGAGATCAGGTAATATGTTCCTTAATATATTAAAATAAGATAAAGTTAAAATAAATGAAAGAACTATGATAAATACACAAATGTTGTTGATTTTGGTAGGTAATATCATTGAGAATAGCCAACCGCTTTAGTGGAGAGGCGCAGGAAATTGTATTACGTTCAGGACCTTCGCAAGATAGCGGTGCCAAATCTCAAAATGAATCCACTAGCAATACAACTAATGCAGACAATGAACCTTCAACAGCTTTACCTGGTCCAAGTAATAATACATCCAGCATTTCTTCAGCGTTACGTAATGTGGCTCAGATAATTGCAGCTGGTATGACTTTATATATTTCACGAAGTGGGAGAAATATTTGTGGTATATGATATTTAAACTGTTTTAATATTTGTTACATTAGGTACATCATCGGAAAAAGCACCACAGTTTCGTTCTCCAAATGTAGTCGCACCCACAGACTGTGATCCAATCCCACCATTTCTTGCAAAATCTGTACAGTTAGCATCAGGCAATAACAATGTTGGCGCTTCTGGAAGTCAACCAGTAACTAATCCCAGTGCTTCGCCTAGGAATAATTATAATGGTCCATTCCCATTTGCCAGTATGACACATGCTGCCCAAGCGATACACAGTCGCGAGTCACAGGCGACAACAATTAAATTTAAACATCATGTACAACCACCCCCGCCGTATCCTGCTCAAGAAAATTTGGCGACAGTAACAACGTTAACTACTGGTCACACTACTACACCATCTGTTGCGTCGGTTGGTCAGTTGACGAATCAGTATAAGCCTTCGATTACCACTACATCTAGTCTGTCACCAAACAATAATAATCTGGCAGGGAATTCGAATGGTAATGGAAATCAAGTTGCTTTGTCCAGTCCGCTCCTTGTAAATCTTTTGCAAAACGATGCTGGCACACATCCGAACAATGTGATACCTGGTCAAAAAATGTTACCGCCATCTGTTATCGATAGTTCTGGACTTACCAGTCGTATGAGACCTACTAAAAAGTCAACCGTTAGAAGAAAAGATTTATCTTCGCCTAGCGAGTCGCCACCGAATTTAGATTCTCTTAGAACGGAGGACCTTATCGGTGGGACGACAGTAATTCCTGACTTGTCTCAATCTTCTACTTCTGCATTTGCAACTGTTAATGCTAATCAACCTTCAACTATTCCTCAACAACATACAGTTAACGTGATTGGTGGCCCTACACAAAATGTAACGCAACAAGCGGTACACCAAGCCTCTGCTACTGGGCAAATACAACAACCTGTGTCATCGTTGCATGCTCAAGTACAAATACAGCAAAAGTTTCCCATTAGGCAAGAACTGGCTTATAGGCCTTCACAAGTACAATTACAGGGTCAAATTCCGATTAGACATCCAGTAAATGGCCAGCAAATTCGTACACCGTTGCAACAACGACAGTTATTACTTCAACAACAACAGCAACACCAAGTATTAGCTCAACAACAGCAACAGTTGAATCAACAACAAAACATGAATACCCCGCATTTGCTTCCCCAGCAGATTTCTAACCAACAACAATCTTTGGTGCAACAGCAGAATGTAAATGCATCGTTACAACCTTCACCTATCTCTAATCAACCACTTTTACAACAACAACAACAGCAGCAGCAGCAGCAACAACAGCAACAACAACAACAACAGCAATTGATGCAACATTCGACGGTGGGCATGAGTGTTCCACAACAACGGCTAAGTTACTTAAACAATCAACGCCAACAAACTCCTCCCCCTTATTCGCGTCAACCAGTTCCACCACAGTCCCATTTAGGCCAGCAAAATCAAGCGATAAACGTACAACAACAGTTACATCATAATCAGTTAAAAAATATGAACGTAAATACAAATGCCACGACCGATTTCCGTTATGGGCAAAGTCAAAATATTTTAAGCAGAAATTATCAGGCTACAACTAGTAACGCTAATGGGACCACGTGGAACGCACAAAACAATTCTATTCCACAGGGTGCTCAGGTTAACACTACCCGTTTACCAACTACAAATCAGGTCTCAGGTGCCTTTTCTCAATGCGGATCTCATGCTAATCACGTTTCTAACAGCAATGTCTCATCGTCCGTTACCAAGGTCGAAGCTTCAGAATCTCCCAAACCTAAAGAAGAAACGCCCGAACCGGAGTACACGTCGACCGGTAAGATACGACAATTTCTCATAAACCCTTTAACCGGACATTTGGAACCGATGCCCAGCGAGAGTTCCGACTCGGAACCTGAGAGCGCAGTAGACAACCCAGATGATTTCTTTTCCTTTCCATCGCCATCGAACGACCGATCAAATTCCATATTCTCCGACGACGATGCGGACAGTAATTTTTCACGAAGAAATACAGACCAGTCCGATTCTGAAACCACCGTGAAATCTACTGCCAGTGAAGGAAGCTTGAAACACAGTAGAATAAAATCGAACAGAGATACAGCGCAGAGTCCAATGCCTGGAGAGAAAATCAAACTAAGGCTGAAGTTAGAGAAATCTGAGCCCGTCACATCAGCTTACAAAGTTGACGTGTCATTCGTGAACACACCACCGATTAGAAAAGCCGATAAATCGGTAAATAAAATGTTTACCACCGGTATTCCGAATTCAGGAACTGGTGACGAGCCAAGAGTGCCTCCCTTACACATTTCCTTAAGAGGACGTAATGCTTCGGTAGTACAAATCAGAAAAAAGGAAAAGAAATCGTTAAAAGACAGTGATTCTGATCCGACCAGTATAAAAAGACGGGGGAAGCTGAAAAAGATGAAAGAGTGCATCGACGGGAACAAGTTGTTGCAAAAAAAGTCCTCCCTGAGCATGATTATAGGTTCGTCGTCCGCATCCAAATTACCTTTAGCAAATTCCACGCTGATCAATAGCACCAATTCTATCAGCAAAGTAAACAATATACTTCAAACAGTCGTGTCGAAGCCCAATGCCTTAAAACAAGAATTACCAATGGACGTTGTGCGCGTTCAAACTGGTGTTACGAAACCGAGTTCCAGTAAAAGCAGTGATGTCGATGATATACCACTGAACAGCCGAATACCATCTCCGTCGAAGCACAAGTCTACTGTTTTAAATCAATCGTTGAACACGCAACAGTCTTTAACGAAAAATCAAGTTGAACTAGACGTTCAAAATCATATGCAAGAACATAAAATAGGAGGAGGTAAGATATATATAATTTTTTCAGAATAACTTTTTTTTACAGAATATATACAACACTCGTGTATTATTAACAAAATTAACAACAATAAGATAATATTGTTTTCGGGAAGTATTTTTCTCACGGCGCTTTCGTTTTCACAGGAAAAACCAAAAGAAGAGATTCTAAAAAGAAATCAGAATCTGGAGATGGGCTACATCGTGAACAAAATTTGTTGTCAGGTGGTAGAATTTTGGATAATCAAGCGAAATGGAGGAAACTTAATTACAAAGGTGATACAAGCCAGTCTGTGAGGAAAGCCGATGCACTTTTGGCCGGTAACGATTTCAATACTGTGAAGAAAGTAGGGGAAATCAGAAGGACAAGTGACAGCGATATTACTCGATCTGTCATTGAAAAAAATAATACCTTAAATGCTGTTGCTTCACGATTGGCTGAAGTTAACGGTATAAAAAAGGATTTAATTAGTCAAGAGAAAAGGAGAAGATTAAGCTTAATGGACGAAAAAGATCTGCATTTAGGAGGTAAATATGAAATTGTGAAATGCGAAGTATTTCAACAATTGTGATAGAAACTGGGAAGCAATTGATTCGTATATGTCATATTTTTATTTTAGTTTCTCAACTTATTATTCTTTTCATAAGGAATCGTTCTTCCAGTTGTATGCCAATTGCTCGGATATTATTTCCATATTTATATATTAAATGCTATTCAAAATAACGTGTTAAATATACTCAATTAATGAATTTTTTAAATACGTTACAGAATCTCAGGATGCAGAGACTACACATTTTAATAGTCAGAAGGCCATTTCTGAATGTTCTTCCGCTAGCGCAGTTCCAAATACAAATACAATCACAAATACGAATACAAACATAAGTGCGAATACGAATATAAAATCTACCAGTAATTCATCATTCGAGAATGACGGCTCTGGATTACCTTCTGCTATATCAACACAGAATGATTCCAACCTCTCTGCTACTGTTGAGAGCAAGATACCTGCACACGTAGAAACTGTTGCGAAAAATACGCAGTCTGTAAATAGAATCATCTCTGCGAAAAGTAAAGCAGAAACGGATCATTGTAAAGGAAACTCGAACATCGTGGCGAAAAGCCAAACAATTAGTCAGAAAATAAAGAATCATATGATTACAAAAAGTGACACCAGCGCCATCATTAACAGACATAACAAAGTAGAGCATTTTGGGCATAAGAAGGTAATTCAAAATCATATAAAGCAACCTGACCGACCCACGGCAGAAAGTAAGGTAGATAACGCGCAGAGAATTAGCTTGCTGAAAACGACGCAAAGTTCAGCAATAGGAAACTCAGTGGACCAAGTTCCCAAATCCCAAAGTGTTGATGTACCTTCCAGCAAGCCAACTTTGCCGATAGGAGAGATTAACGTGACGGAAGCGAAGGTGAAACAGAAATTACTTGAAACGACGGTCCCGATCGCGATTGGAGTAGACGCGAACGTGGAAAGGGTCAGCAGTGGAGGAGGTGGTGAAGATTCGGGCATCGAGTCAATGGACGCTCTATCGGAGAAGTCGCCGAATCAAGGGGAGTCTCCTTTGCATAGGCCTGCGACTGAATCGATAACGCAAAGCAGCGCGAAGGCTGCTGTTCAAGGGGAACCTTCCCTGCCAATCACCAATAAGAACGTGCCTTCCTCAACTAGTAGTAGTGATATGTGTTCAAATTCCCATTCGGAACTTCTAAAGTCCAGTGGTCCGCAAAGGTTAAGTCCTGTGTCTGTAGCGAGTTATCTCGAGAACCATTTGAATCGCAATATTTCAAACTCCGGTGAACACGAAACGAAAGATGTATCTAGCGAGACTAACTCGACACCTAGCACGCAGAGAACTGTTGGTCATAGTGACTTGATTGCTAGTTTAGAAGTGACCGATAACGATAAAAGTGTATCAAGCCCTCTAGTGACAGGATCTGTGACTATCGTGACTACTTCTGTAACCAGTACTGTGGATAGTGATAATTTATTGCAATGCGCACAGCAACAGACGAATGACTATTCCGACAAAGACAGTTGTAGCATTAAATTAGAGGATTCTGTCAGTCAGCATGATCAGGGTAAGACGAACGTTAAACACGAAGTGACGAGGGTCCCGGAAAGTGCATCCGAAGACAATGTGAAAACAGTCATAGAAAACAGTAATAGTGCAATTAGATTAAACGATGAACCTCATGGACAAAATAATAACAATGGTGTGCCTGTAATACAAAATCACGTCGCGTATAATAAAGTAAAGACGGAGAAGGTTGATAATACAGTTACAAACGAGACTAACGCGGTGGTAGACAACTCCTGTTCCGGTAGTCAAAGTTTTAGTTCCGAAATCAAAGTAGAGTCTAACATCAGCGAGAAAGTAGACGACACCAGGCAAAACGAACGATCGGATAGTATGAAAAGCATTTCCTTAAGCTCAACGCCCGCTAAGTTAGAACCGTGTTCCGATCAAAACCAAAAATCTAATGTACAAAGCTATCAGCAAATATCTGCTAGAGAGCCTTCTATGAACCTTCAAAAAGTTGCGGACGATTTGGTTAAGAAAATTGTAAACGACGCGAGTGATATGAACATAGGTATTCAGTCGCCTCTTGGTGAGGATCCTCAGCCAATTAGAATTACCCCACCGCTGTATACGTACTCTAACCCGGTAGTTTTACAAAGAGAAGAAACTCCAAGCCCAGCGGCACAAAACCCTGAAGTGGATTCTAGCGATGTTGAACACGTGAAAAGGAAACGTAGGAGGAAACAAGAACTAGAAGGACGGCAGGACGTTATATGTATAGAGGATAACGATGAAGCGCAATTCGTAGAGAGGTTGAACTCTAATAACGCCGATGACTATGTCAAAAGGCCACCGAAATCGTTGCTCGAACAACTTTTAATAGAAATACCGAATGACACCAATGAGAAGAGGTCTTTGAGAACCAGATCCCAGAAATTGAACAGTCCTGATATTGTAAAGACTCCGAAAAGTAGCCCTCACGATCCTAATAAATTAGAGGAAAGACGCAGCATATCGCCGTACGCTAAAGCGAGTCCTAAATTAGGAGTATCCAAATTGTCTCCTAATACGACAATAAAAGTGGGGAAAAGAAAACGGCAAGAAAGCGAAAGTTCTGTAGCATCTAGCACTGCTGATGATCCACAACCAAGACCAGGCAAACGAAAATGTTCCGAGAATGCTGCAGAACTTATTAAAGCCTGTATGGGTGTTGACGAAGCTGCTTTAAAGAAACAAGTACCTGCCAAAGAAGACCAGTCGAAGAAAGGATTCAACATATTGGCCAAGGCTAAAAAAGGTGTTTATCTTATATCGTTATTTAGTAATTTTACAACATTGTTTCCTTTATTGGTACATTATTATATGTAGATTATTTCGTATAACCTTGTCACTTAAAACAATCGCTATTTTTAGAATTATGAAAACATATTTCCTACAAAAGGCGTATAATTTCGTGGGGATTATCATGTGATGCAAAGATTTTCCTTTTAGGTGGTCAAGAACGTACTAAGAACGTATTAAGGTCATCTCCATCTTTTTAAATGGATGTTAATCTTTTTTAATCAATACCTGATAGCAATTTTTAAGTGAGTTCAATGACCTATTCTACAAAGTGTTTTCAAGATATTTTTCGTTTTTTGGGAAGGTGTTCGAAACGGACACAATCGAAAATCAGAGTTCGGCCATTTTGGTGAATGTAAATCCGTTCACTAAATGGGCAATAACCAGGCCTAAGTAAATCTTTAATGTTTTATGAAATGTCGAAAGAATATGCGAATGAAACTTTTAGTAGTAATTATGACTTACGAGAAAAGGGAGCAAATGCGGAAGAATATATAATTTTTAGGATGAAATGAAGACAAAAATGGAGATTACTGGCCCAAATCAACGAATGAATTTGTAAACAAAATTATTCGAACTTTTAATTGTTATTTTTAGTAATCTCGATGCACCTCTTAGATCGTTGAACTCGTTTTAATAGGTGCTCCATATCTGGTCTTATTATCTCAAAAATCTTCGCCCAAAATAGAACAATTTTAGAACAATGTTCAGGATTTAAAAAAACAAAGCAGATATATTAAAATCGTTTTGTACAGTAATCTACGCATTAACAGTATTATTAAATTCATTAATAATACTCAGTATTATTGAATTTATATCGTTAGTTTATAAGTTATTGTTCGAAAAACCCCAGGTGATAAAATTACATACATTATATGTGCGCAAATATTTTGCTAGACATTAAATATGTGTTATATACTTATATTGTTATATAAAATAAGGACTACCAAGAACAGGGTAATGAAAGTATCAATAATGATTAATCGTTCTGAATTTAATTTCTTCGTTAAAAATAGTGTTTTTTTTTGTTTGTTTGCTATTTGCATATAATTCATAAAAGCCAGTTATTTTAACCACGTATACTTGTATTATGTACTCATATTAAGCTCAATTGGACACTTATAATCCAATATTAGATAGCTATCTTTCAATCTCAATTATTATTTCTATACAAGCTACTACTTTTGCATCGTTTGTTAATGTTACATTCAAATTGGACCTGAACATTCTGAAACGAGCATCTTTGTATTTTTAGGTCCCATTGTGGTAGAAGTAGATTCGTCTGATGATGAGCCATTGATTGAATCTGTAGGAAAAGCAAGAATGCGTTTATCAGACGAAACATCCGCTGCATCTCCAAAGTCTAAAGATCAAAAGTAAGCAACACCGGTTCAGCATTCTTTTAGCAGCAGTGCATATCTGAATATGTCAGAGATTTGAGAGCCCCGCTACGTAAATAAATTTTTGTTATTCTAGAACAAATACAAGCACAACTGTTTCTGGCAATCAAATTAATTCCAGTAATATATCAAATTTCAATGCCAGTAATAGAGTGCAAAGAGAGGGTCGTTTATTAACCACCAAACAACCGAGTACAGCCGCGACGGTTACCGCCGGGAAAGAAAGGCTACGTGGTACTTCCGTATCGAATAATGAATCCTTGGGAGAGGTAACAACAAGAAGATCTGTTCGGCAGAACACAGCTTCGCCACTGGCAACACCAGCAAGCAATACAAGGGGTGCGTCTAGATCTACGGAAGATATTACTAGACGGAAAACTCGAAGTGGTGCTGGTATGTAAAGTTTTTTTATATATTCTATAAAAAAAAAACAATTTTAATAGCGGAACAAATAAATATGACTACAATTTTTGTTTTTATACAAGCAAAAATTTAGATTCAAGTATAATACATACAATAGAGTCCCGACTATTCGAACCAATCTTGACACGAGACACTGTTCGAATCGAGTAACTTTGTTCTCACATGAAAGCTAATCGTTTATTTCGTGATACCTTGCTTTTTTTTTATAATAGATGTTTCGATATTCAAATTTTACTTACATTGTTAATCTTCGACCGTTTGGTTGATCGAGATTTTACTACACGTTCCATTTGTTGATATCAATAAGTATTTAACGTGCACTATAGCTTATAAATTATACATTTCACATATAATTTTAATTGAAGACACCTCGTACAGCGGGAACATTGTTTTAGTAACAGCTGAAGCGGCAGAGCAGGCAAAACGGAGGCGAATATCCCGAGAAAACAAATGACCTTCGGGAAGTGACCTTGACAGTGATTAGCTACCGTCGCTCGTCAAGGCCTATCCGACTGATTGTGTATCTGTTATAAATGGTTATGTGATCGCCGTGTGGCTGGACCCCACCTGGTGAAACTGCATGCGTCAATACCGCACAATGCTGCTGTACATATAACAGGGGTATAGTGTTTGGAGTGCTGGATGGTATTTATTAAAATTTTTTTGTTGCAATAGAGTATATCCTACGTTTCATTAAGTTGAGTATATTAGAATTTTATATTTCGTAATACTAACGCGGATATTTCGGAATAAATTTATAAGCATTAAGATTATCGTTTCATTGTTGTGTTATTAAATGTTTAAAGTGGTCGTCAGAAAAAGTAAATAATAAAAATTATTCTGCTATCTTTTTGTTACTGTCTAAGCATTCTCAATTACACTTTACTCCTAAACAGCAAAGTTTAGTTACTCAGAATAATCTGCTCAATGCACTATACTTTAATCTAAGTAACTGAACTGATCCAAAACTGCCGAGTCAATGTGCAACTTTCTTTTGCCAAGCTTTTATGACCCTGTATTTAATTGATAGGAAACGAAATTCCAGATAGACCTTGTTTAATAGTAAATTTATCAAATATGTTACATCGTCAGTATGTATAAAATTTACATATTACACATTTTTTTTTTATCAAATAAATAATATCGCTCTATATTAAATACTAATTCCAATAACCGTTGATAAATTATTTGGTCAAAATCAAAAAACAATTATAAAATAAAAAGAACAACCAATTTCACAAGCTAAAAATATTATTTCTGTTTAGTGTTGTTAATTATACAGGTTAATAGCGGTGAAAGAAAGTCGAAATTTTTAATGCATTAAAATGAAATCTGACTGTACTGCCATAAATAATGTACATTTCTCAAGGACATAAATTTCATTGATTGGTGGGGCGTGAGTCGCTACTCTGACGACTTCACTGATAGACTTTGTTTAAAAATGTTTAGTTCATACGTGTTGTATTTATTCTGTACATTGGATAAATATTTTTACAATACAAATCACTGTACTCTTATGCAAAACAATAATTCCATGTTGATTAAATCCAATTTTTCAGTATCTCACAATTTGAAATATTTATTTAAATTTACATTCATAAAAAAGACTTCTATGGCATGTTTATAGGACAATCGTACTCTTCTATAAATTTATTCAATGATAATCACATTTATTATAAAAAAACTTTATATATGTGTAACTACGTAGTGTATTATGATTTTATAAATTTAACAAAGGCTTATGTCATATGCAATATTACAAGTTTCATCTATTTTCCTCATCTCAGTGAACATGGTCTTTCAGCAGGAAGTTCGTCTTGAGTTATAATATTGCAGAAGGCAGAGGTATAGAGTTATTAAGAAGGATTTATTTTATTTATAAAACATAAACAAAACGTTGGGATAAATCGTGCATAAATATATAAAAATAATAAGAATAATTATAATAGAAGGAACGATTAATACAATGTTAATTTGATAGGTAATATATAAATGAATATATTTTATAAATAATTTCTTGTAAAAATACATAAAAGGCACCCCTCATTGTAAATATAGAAACTGTTTAAATTTTTATTAAATTAGTGGTAATTCAAATTGTGCAACATCGTCATACTATTAATTATTTTTCGTGATTGTGCACTGAGAACACTAGAAGCACTCTTTTTGCATCACTTGAAATATACAGCAACGTGTATGCATACATATATATAAAATATTATATATCTATATATATGTATGTAATGTATATGAACAATTGTTTTTGTGAACAGATATAATCTAGTTTTATATTGTATAAATGTAAATTATATAGTTGAGAGTTGGAATTTATAAATAAACCTGTAATAGCCATCATGGCATTTTTTTTATATCGAGAATCTGCATTTAAGATGTCACACGTATAGCAATGTATATTCATTTTTTTCCGTTATTCTATGTACGTTCCGTTATTTTTGTTAAGTGGAATATGCATCTGCAGGTTAGACTTCAGAAAAATGAAGAAAATATTATGTTTACGGTTACTTAAATTTTTCTCCCATTATATAGAATCTTTTACAAAATTGTATTATATCAATATTTTATAAATATTCAGGAAAACATCCTAATTTGACTTGGAATTATTCGTAGCTTTTAAAGGATAACGAAATTTTTGTACTTCATACTTTAAAGGTATGATGAAGTATCTTAAAAATAAAGTATTTTCTTCATATTCTTTATTAAAGCTTTGGTGGCTATCAGGTGGTATATATTTTAAAGAAATAGTTCTTTCAAATGAATGTTGAGTAACTGAATTCAATAATATTTTAAATAGGAAAACTTTTAACAAATTTATATCCACTGAATGAAATTACATTACTTTGGATAACAATTTCGTTAAATTTTTTTTTCTATTTTTAATATTGAGGTTAAATTATTTAGTTAGAACACTGCTTGTTTAATGAAAATTTATTATAATAGACCTTGAATCACATATATATTGTAAATAGTAGCATGCTTATTTTACATGGTGGGAATTTATGCTGTATATATATATAAAACGTATAAAGAAATGAACATCCAAATTGCGTTTATTAATTTGATTTAGCCCTATATATTGTAATGGAATAATGTATATTGTAAAGTATAGTAATTTAAAACAATACACATTAAGGACAGTGCAGGAAAGGAATAAATTGTAATTTCGATGTAAAATATTCACTTTGGAAACTAGGAAAATAAGTTAAGGATTATTACGTTACAATTTTATCATTGAATATTACATTTATATGATTGTATAGATTATAAACAAAATAAGCTTTGCGTGTAAATATAAATATTTTAAAAATAAGTAAATCTTTTTGCATGTTCACATAATTAAGGAGCTTCTAAAGTTTGTCTGCCATAATAATTGCATATAGTTATGTATGTATTATAATAAAAGTAATACCGATACACCAAAGATCACAAGTTGATTATGTAATATGTAACAATTGTTGATATTCAACACGTTTTTAAAAGATGGTATATTTGTAACGCTCAATAAAGAATTGGTGTTTATAGTGTGCTTCATAAACACATATAACGTACCATCATATTCGTGCAGACTATAATAATTATACCAATTAAAATGTTCACTTTTGTGTCCATTTGTATGTATGTATAATGAATGCATTACAAGCTCCTTAATTTTGTTTGCAATGCCCACGAATATATTCTATCATGTATATGGATGTGCGTTTTAAAATCACCAGCTCCAAGGTGAAACTTGATGACTTTAAAACCTGCTGTATGCAAAACATTTGTATTTTTAGTATTTGGTTAATTGATATAAATAGCAGTAAAAGTAAATGATTGATAATAATCCAACTGGATATATAAATATATAAATATAAATATATATATATATATATAAATAAAAAAATTAGATACAATACTATATTTGTAGAAAAAACGATTGAGCACGTGAAAAGAAAATCGCGCTATGATTATGAAGAAAATATTACAATTATATTATTACCTATTATTACACAAAGTGGATACACAATATAGTAATTTGCTAATTGTACCTTTTAATAATTACTGTAGACAGATTGATGAAGGTTTTTTTCTTGTTATTAATTATTATCATAAACTTAAAAGATAATGAAAAATATGTTATAAAAAAATGCAATTGCTTATTTTGTATCATACCCAGTTTCATGAATTACTTTGATATCATACATACACATTTGTCAAATCAAAATGATTTTATGATCATTTATAATACGGAAATACATTCTGTAGTTATACCAACTTTCTTAGTTTTAATTTTACAATAATTACTTTGTGATAGAAAAGCAAATAATAATTTGCAGATATTTTCTTCAAAAATAAAAAATGTTATGCAAGATTTTACTTAATTTCTTTGCATATTTTTAGAATTACAGTAATATCGTTACATTTTTTTCTCGCTGTTTAAATTGCATATTGTTTAAATATTAATTTTTCTCTCAATACAAGTTCTTTCCCAACAATTTTCATGACAAGTACTGCAATATTAAAAAAAAGGAATAAAAAATATTGTTTGTACATTTGTAGATTTAATATAAGTAATCTTAAATATTTTTTTATAAAGCTACAACCATTTAATTACAAGTTTCCCCTAAAAAGTTTCTACTTTGGTATATCTTCATTTTATTTATTAGATAAAATATCGAATACAATTTGATAAATATACATACTTTTTTAAACAAAACTTAGTACTAATAAAATATAGCAGTTTGTTAATACAGCAATTAGTAATTTTCATAGATTATACAACGTTCTTATGCCAAGAAATTTTTCGTATTTGTGAGTGAGATTAATAAATATTTTTTACAGGGTATAGCACAACTATATTAAAATAAAAGTAATAAAAATAATATATTTATGTTGTCAAATAAAATAATATGGAAAAGTTAAATTTATCTTTCATACGTGAAGAATATTTCATAACTGTAATTCTTCTTTTATTTCTATTATTTAACTTCGTTCAAATTATATTGTATAAAAGATAATTTATATAATTATGAACTTTTACACTTTCTGAGCAGAAAATTTAACATTTGTTCATATATATATTACATGCGTTGAATGTTATATCAACATTATCTTTCATTTCTTTACATTAATTAATTCTGGAAACCTTTATTTCTCAACAGTGTACTTATGTATATATACATATGTATTATTATAATATTTTATATGGACTTGTGATAATTTGACAGTAGTTTTTTTAAATTGGTTCTTAAATACATAACATAAATACATGGGGAACCTGTAGTTTTATCTGAATGGTTGAATTCATTTTCTAATTTTACATTCTGTATTAAGAAATAAATTATGACATACAAGATATAGATGCATAAAAACATAATAATATAAAAGTCGATTAACATTAACAAGTAGATTTACATATGTAGATTATATCCAAATTATGTGTAATTTAACTGTAGTCTTTTCAATATAAAAACGTTCATATGTTACATATGTATTTTACATGCATTATTTGGTGAATGTTTTAAAAGAATTCTTAATAAGAAAGAAGTATAAATTATACGTGATAATTAAAAAAAGTGATATACATGTAAAGTATGTATTTATGTAATATCAAAGTATACATGGTGATTCACTACGTGTGTGACAAATTTTTACAGCTGATGCTACACCACAAAAGCAACAAAAAAGTTCATATAAACTTAAATTGAGATTTTTGTTTTTTTCAAAGAAACAGCAGTTTCACTCATATTATTGCTTGCTTCTACCAAACCGTAAGTCCTACAAGAAAATAACAAACAATATTGAAAACAGCAATAAATTTGCTATTATAATAGTACTTATTTAACCCTGAAACTCGAAAACAGGTGTAGTAATAAAAGTTTAAACTTATCTCAGGAGGCAAAATTGTAAATCACGAAAACATTGATCTCCTATTTAAGTAATTATTTTTAGATGTGGAGGTCAGCAAATTTCACAAAAACTTCTTTATTCGTTTCCGCTTCTTTTTCTATCTCTCTGCATCTCTCTCTCATCCTAATTTCAGACTTTTAGAGTACTGCTGATTAAATAAAAAAATTCCTTAATTTTCATTGAATAGAAAGAGTAAGATATGTTATATCTCCCGCTTTAGAAGTAAGAGAGAGAGAGAAAGATATATAAAAAGCTGTAAGAAAGAGTGAGACAGATGATGCGGACCTTATTCTAGAACCCCTGGCGTCATCTCTGTAAAAAGTGCTCAAACTGGTCGCACACAATTATCGACAGTGAAGTGAACTACTCAAGAACTACTGTCGCCATCTTTTGGAGGAGCACTGAAACTGTTGGGGCATTAGTTTCACTACTTTCCTCAGAGATGGCGCTAGTAGTTTTCAGTAGTTCACTTCGCTGTCGATAATTGTGTGCGACCAGTTTGAGCACTTTTTACAGAGATGGCGATAGGGGTCCTAGTGGAGGGTAGTAGCATCTGTCTCACTCTTTCTTATGACTTTCTTATATATCTTTCTCTCTCTTACCTCTAAGGCGGGAAATATACAATAAATTAGTAATTTAGTTAGTTACTAGAAGGACAAAAACTTTAGACATATGTTGTAGAAGGTATTCCATCATTTTAAATAAGATACATAAGGATACTATTTAGTCGACTATTTTATTAAATTGGCATACAAAAAAAACGAAGAATTTTCTTAAAACTTGTCTTCCGAATATGTACATTTGTATCACAATACATTGTTATACGCAATGAAAGAACGCTATCTACAAAAATATTCATTTATCTTTTTTTCCTAATTTTCATTATCTAAAGACAGTAACATATGTATATATATATATATAAAATATAAGTAGCCTAATACACGACGCTTTGAGAATAGGAAAGGTAATTTTGAATGCATCATCTTTTAAGTTTCAGCAACAATTCCCGTATAAAGCGATTAAACAATTATCCGAGACGATGTAATTCAATTGTTAACGCGACTCAGATCGCAAATCATAAAAGAAGGAAAGTTAAGTTGGTTTTCTCGAACAGCATCATCCTTTCGGTTGTGTCTTCTCTATTCTCAATACCTCGTATTTGCTACCGGAGACGGTTCAAAAGACACTTGAGAACTTCTTCATTAAAATTATCTTATCTCTATGCTCCAATCTGTATATAAGGTTCACAGAAGGGAAACCAACAAAAGGGAACACACGGTACCCGTCGTACGATCACTATTTATTTGTCTTTCACTACAATTCTCGTGATTTTTAGGCGAAGCTCGTTCTCTTGCGTGCACTCGCGCGGCTGTCCGCGCGGCGTATGCTCGCGTACCGGAAGTCCTATCGCGCCGCAAGAGTCTCCTGCGCGCGGTCGCGTGCATCGAATAAATATGCGGTCAATTCTACGCGATATCACCCCTCGATTTATATCACGCATCTAATGCGTATTTTCGCGCGACAAATAATACCTACGTTCGTGTAGCATTTTTTTTATACGCGGTCGGAAACCGATCTTCCTCCGTGGTACCCATCGAAGCTGTTATACAAAAAGGATCGAAAGAGAAATTATCCTCCTGTTCAGATTCGCGTATTTCTAATGCTGCGAATAGGAACTCTGAATCGATCGAAAATAAGAGGCTGGCTGTTTTCGAATACAACGGTGACAGCGACAACGAACGCGCCTAAAATTTCTCCCCCTGAACTTGCAGTGCTATTGCATTTCCACGAATACATGAAATAAATATATTTACAGTACGTATGACAATTATTTTTCCGTGTGCTTTTAACGTGCCTTTTCATGGTGAACTCCATTTTATACGATTCTCGACCGCGTAAAAAGGTACCACATGGAACCGATGCCCCGCGTAAATCGAAGGACGACTGTATGATCCACCGATCGAACGCTTTAGTCGTTCTCGACTTCATGCATTTCTTTCTTGCGTCTGTACAAAGCTCCTGCGGTTCTACCGTAAAAAAAAAAGTAGAAAAACGGAAGAGGAAAGTGAAAGAAGAAGAGAGGAAGAGAAAGAAAGAGAGAGGGAGAGAGAGAGAGAGAGAGAGAGAGAGAGAGAAGGAAGGGATGGAAGAAAAGTTATATTCTGGGCAACAACACAGCGAGATTACGTAGCTACTTAATGAACGGAACTGCACGCTCGTTCTTGGCGCGGTTCACGGCCGCGGCGGCGTTCCAGGATCTATCGCGGGACGTATTTCGGAAATGACGGCGGGCCAACGACACCGTGGATCACACGATCACAGCTGGTTCCCGATCTACCCGATGGAGAATGTCTCTGCTCGGCGAGCTGAACGCGTGCTGAGTGCGCGCTGAGTCGGAGATGTCCTATCCGTGGCGATGTCTGTGCTCGCGTGGCCACGCGAGCTCCCTATACAACCGGAAGTGTACCGTTCCGACGCCGCCCGCGTCAAGCGGCGCAGATCGTCTTCAGGGACGCGCAGCAGCGGCTTTTCACAGATTGTAAATGGCACAGCCATGTTCTCAGCCTGTCAATCAGCTCCGCGCAATCTGACCCCACATCCGTGCACTCATCGCCCTCTGGTTCTGGAAGAAGGCAAAGGAATTAGACGGTCTCCTGAGATTCCTCGGAAGATACGCGTGGAGAATTTTGATTATTCCTGTAGAATTTCTTAGGCGTTTAGATAACAGATGCGTGACACGAAGAGTAGCGAACAGTTTTCTGGAAACACAAGAACTGTCGTGTTTAATTAATTAGTAATGTTAAACATAAGATATTCGATCAACGTTGTCAATCTTTCGTAATTTTTACACTTCACGAACTTCAGGAGTGATTTGTTTTTTTTTTCGTGAAGTTTACGGTGTTATGTACAAGTCAAATTTAAGTTTATATAGCACAATGTAAATGTATATATAGTTGTTATTTGGTACGATAAAATGAAGAGGAATATGTATAAAACATCCACCAAGAAATGATTGTATACTTCAGTAGAGAAGAAGAGAAGGTCACCAAGGATCCAAAATGTGCTTCGACGCTTCGACTTCGAGTACGCGTCATCGCTTGAAGTAATCACAGTAAATGGAATACCCAAAGAGGAGGACTAATTGATGAGGCGCACAGAGAAACAGAGAACATTCACTGTCCTACAAGTGAATTGCACGCGTCAGATTCGCGAGGACCAACAAACGATGAGTAATGCGACGTGTCAGCTTGTCACCGTCCCGATTGCCTCGTAGCGTTTTAACGGCTACTCTCGTTAATAATGATCACGATGAGGAAAGTAGTAGAAAGTATAGAAACGGAAGAACGTCCACCAAAAAATATGTTTCATTATACAGTATCGGTAAACGATGAGAAGAGAAGAGGAGCGGAAGAAGAATTAGACACACAAGATGATGAAGATAACGCCCCAACCGGAAGAGAAGATTCTCGCGACGCGAGAGGGAAATGAGAATGTATCGTTGGCTTTTGACACAGATAATTCTTACCGCGAGCGCCGTTTTGAATCCCGTTTTCATCCCCTTTGGACGTCGTTGGAAACGACGCGGTGCCCACCGTGCTCTTATGTTTGAACGGGCTAATTTTCGGGTAATTCAGGTCGTTCGTGACCCTCGACATCGGGCTAACCGTGCGGTACGCGTAATTCTCGTACCTCTTGGTGGTGGTACCACCGCTGTATCCGTTTTTACTATAACCAGCATCGTTACCGTTACTGTTTACTTTAGCCTTGTGCTTATTGGCGAACGGATAACCAACGGTGGTGTAGGAGTATTTGGTCGTTGGGGCGGTCGTGGACTGTGTGAGGCGTTTGTAAGGATTGCTCGTCGACGAGAAGAGATTCGACGACGGCGAGGAGTATTTGAGTTTCGACTGTGGCGTGCTGTCTGTCGTCGATTCCCACGGATACCTGTGTGACATAGCATTAGAGTGTAATCGATGAAACCCTGGGGGGAGGACCAAGAACTTTTCACGGGCCGTTCTTGGGCTTGGAGATATTTGCTGTTCGATTACGAGTTCAAACAACCCGAGGGAATTGTTTAACGTACGTCAAGTCTTGCAATTTGTTATCTTTGAAAAGCTTACTGTAATTGTAAATATTGGAACAATGATTTGGCGATGCATGACAAGTACCTGAATTACTGCATCGAATAAGTAACGTTTCTCGATTGAGATTAGCATTATTTTCGAACGGCTGGAGAAACATGACATATTATTATTACTTAAACGCTATTATAGTAAAAGACATCAGTGTATGTCGCTCGAAACTATAACTTCTAAAGGTATTTTCGAAAAATCATAACGAAAAGCTTTTTAGTGACAAACACTGGTGTTTTTACCATAACTGCTATAAATTCAGAGTAGATAAATCATACGTATCGTAACAGAACGTAAGATGTTTCGTTCCAAGCGTTACCTGTACTCTGTGTTGTTATATTGGCCGAATAATGGTCGATTGTGAGCTGTGGGACTGAAACTGCCATCCCGGCGCACATACGTTGGAATGTTTTGCGTGTAATCCGGAATGATGTTTTCGTGCTCGGCCACGCACTTTCCGTTTAGGCAGTACTGAAATTATTTGCAACATTATGGTCAGTAATTCTATATAAAATAGTTTCTGGGAGAGAAAATAAAAAATTACGTGCTACATTTTCTGTAACACAGTTTTGGGGATTTAAGGTATATCCCTGTTGGTCTACTGGGAATGGATTACCTGACCGTCTCCACAGGGAGAGCCTTCGGCTGCTGGACGATACGCCACGCAATACCCCGAGCCAGCGTCAAAGCAAAACAGCTGAGCGCAAACTCTGTCGTCTTTCTGGAATGTCAGTCGAACGTTCGATCATAGTTAATAGCTCAATAAATATATTACCAAAAATGATTGAAGGTATAACGCAAGGCTTACGAAACAAGCACTTGTTCCTCGATCTTTCCGACATTGGGCGTCCAGCGAAAGCAATTTCCCAGGCAGAACTCTGGGCAGAGCTTCGTCCTCGTGAGGCGCGTTGTACAAACACGTCGCTGTGTCGCCACTGAAACGAAAAAGTCGAAATTTCATTTATTCAACGATACAATTTTTATATTACGCAATTACAGGCTGTATCGATGGAATATTCATTCCCATTTCGAGGAAACGCGCATCAAATCGATGTTAAAATTCGCATTTCTTCGGTTTACTTCTTTTAAATATTGTAATAATAATTTATAGTTTATTTGATAGCTTTTTTATTTTGAATATTTACGTATGTAAGTACTATACTTTAACACGATGTTAACAATTTTTCTTTCGTTACCGATATTTACTTAAAACGTAAAATCATCGAAATGAAGATTACATTGACGTCTGAATATTAGCATGAATCGTACGCGAGAGTTTAACAAATATTTTAACTGAATATTTCCGCGTTAATCACTCGAGAATTTAATTGGCGTTACGTCATTCCGCGATTGAATTATTTTCATTACTTCTCTTAAATGTCCGTCCGCTACTTTCGATTTGTTATGCAAGAAAGGTCAGAAGATTCTAACGGTAGATAAATTGAACACAGAAGCGTCGAATTAAAATCGATCGTAACCACGAACGAGCGTTTTAATCGATTAGAATGTTTAGTAGCTTTTTTAAGCGGAATCTGAAACGTGTTTGCTGTTTTCTGATTTGGTTCCGAATTAGTTTCGCTTCCAATTCGATGATCGGTTCTGGAAATGGTATTTGAGGTAAAAGTTAGCGGATGACCGTGTGACTCATACTTTAAGAAATGGTGAAACGACGACACGCTACAGTGGGACCATTTGAATCCTTTCTCGGTGTGTCGCAGATCGCTCATAATGTAGCCATCCTCCCAGCGGCATTTCTCGGCTCCTGGTCCTCCAAGGTAGCTAGGCGGTGGCGAGCCATCGTGAACTGCGCCCAGCCTACGATATTTCCATAGAAATTGTAACTCTATCTTTTGTTCGAGCATGTCTTTACCATGAAATAACACTATTATCATGAAATCTCAATTATTACAACCGTGGGTCAATTTAAAATGAATTACAAAAGCAATTAAAAATGAATCGAGTGAACTGTATGTTCCATGGTAAACAGGAACTTAAATTTTGATTCATCTTCCAGGAATGAAAAGCTTCCTGAAAATTGTGCGAAAATGATCGAGATCGATTTTTGTAAATACAGTGGTATGTTTCGACTTATATTAATTAAATTGGACGTATGGCAATCAATATTTGCCATAAGAAATAATGTAAAAATGATTAATCCGTTCTTATGTAAAAGAAAGACTCATTGATATTAATGGGAAAATTAAATGCAACCTAATGATAGATTATAAATTGACAAACCAAATGAAGTAAACTTTATTGTCTCCTATTTTGTGATTATTTCTTGTTATACGATATCCTTGCACGATCAGTCAATTCATAGTACATAAACTCCAAATATAATTGGTTATTAATTGAATGTTTTCTCTCAGATAATTATTTAAAAACAACGAAAAATTCAGATAAAATATTTAGCTCGTATACTGAGTAAAATTTGTCACGTTTAAACAGAACGTATTCCAAAGCAGACGTATACCAAGGTACCACTGTATTTGACAAATTTTTGTGAACCTTTAGGCTAACAATTATTCGTATACAAGCAATATTTGCTGCGAATTGCTACTCTTCGAACGAAAACTTTTAGTCGATAATGCAATTGCATAAATTGATAAATCGTTTGAAGATTATTCGACGCGAGCAAAACGAAGCGAAGAGCAGACTTATGAGAAGAATGACACGAAGAAAGAAACGATCTGAAACGAAAATGACTAAACGTTCGAGGGATGTTGAACTTACAGATGGCCGACTTCGTGGGCTGCGACGATAATCCCGCTAAATCCGCCGGTGTCTTCGATGATAGCGACCGAATTCACTTTCTCGAGGCGCTTGTTCACGACGCAAGCTCCACCCACGTACGCGAATCCTGGATAAAGGTTCACGGTAAATTTCGAACGTTTTTTATCCTCGTTCGTGAGTGTGCAACGGTGTTAATCGAAATGTTAGTCTCTCGTTACTTGATGTTAGTCGACTCGGGCTAATAAACAAAAAGCTGCGGTTGTAGCGAGTTAAATTAACATCGAGGCGACGAAATGCGTATACGAAAAAAGGGGGAAACGTGTCGTTGATTTCGAGAATTTACGAGAGAATTTTTCTTATTTCTTAAACAAATATTCCTGAGATCTTATCTTTTTTTTTTATACAAGTATCATAACTTTACTTCAGTGTCGTTGCTCTTTAAGTGAACTCAATGAAGGAAAAAAATATTTAAATAAGGAGCCAGTCAACGTTGTCGCATTAACTCGTTTGATTACTTTATTGCGGTTGAATTACTTTTGCTTCGTGTAATTGCAATTCATTGTATAATTGCCATTGGGTGGCGTTCAGTCATTTATCTGTCGATTAAATTAATTTTAACTATTTATACGCGCAATTAATATTGAAATTAATCGAAGATTAGATTAAGAAGATATCATGCAAGAAACTAATTGAAGAATTAAAATTTTAGTGCAGAGTAATCGAAAGAAGTTAAATAAGAAGATCGAAGATCCTCAATTCGGATACGAACGCATTGTGCTCTGATATTAAATCCATCGCGATTACTACAGAATTCAAGTGTATCCTGCATTGGTTGCACGAGACAAAATCGATCGCACTTCAAGCTGAGTCATAGCACCGATAATGATCGATTTCCAATAACTGTATAAAATAATGCATCGAACAGGAATCGATAATACAAATCGATCATGAAACTATCACGATTGAATCGAATGCAATGATTGGATTGGTAGCGCAAGATAAACACGATATCCCACGATTGTGTTCTCAATAGCCGTGATTCAGAGTCTGACAATCTAACGCAATGCACGCGCAAAGCTTCCAATAACGCGACCAAAAGCTGTCAGAGAGCACACGTGCCCTGTCGTTATTGAAGTTTGACCGGATTAATGGCACGATATTCAAATGCAGGGTTCGCGATCGAACAGCGATCGTACCGTGAAAGGAAATTCAAATTCGATAGTGAATGCACCGTGACGAAATCGCGATCGAATCGTGATAATTCAAGTTCGTGTAGACCACAACGGAACTATGATACAATCGGTAATTTAACTTCGGTTCGAAAGTACCGCAACTGTGCGCCACCCATTTTGCAGCTGCAACCGTAACTAAACTTGAATTATGGGAATCGTTTCGCTGCACGATCCTCGAATACGTCGAGGGTTTGTCGATTCTCAAAAACAACGACACGTTCTCTGATTAAGTTGTCACCGATATTGTTATTCTGTTAGAGACTCTGGCCGACATTTCGCTGGCGACTGTATTATTCTGTTTAATTAACACGTTGACGCAAATGACGGCTATAGCCATCGTGCATATTTTAATCAATAAAAAAAGAACAGCGTTAGTACGAAGTGTACTAACACATGCACTTGTTAAGTATTGAGTAACACATCTAGAAAAGAAGTGATAGCATGACAGACAGCATATTAGCTGTTTTCTTGAGCAAATGACGATTATAGCCGTCGAAAGTTTTTTGAGAAAAACTATGGCAAAATGTGATAATTTTTACTTCCAAACATACAACTTACACCCGATTTCATCTGGCAGTCATAAACAATCGAAAAAAGTACTTCTGAGGGTGATCGTAAAGTGAAAAATGTGCGTCAACGTGTTAAATACTCGTCTAATTAGAGGAAGCTACGGCGTAAGTAGTTTTAGGTCTTCTCGCAAATATGCTAAAATTTTCCAAAAGTTTCTGAATAAGAATTCATTCATTTACGAGATACGAAGAGAAATGAAATTCAGCCCACATTTTCTGCAGAAATTGGGTCTTACGATTAAAGCAGTTTTGGAAAAGATGTAAGCGTATTTAAGAAAAGACGCAGATCGTTTTAATAGGCCGCATGCATTTGTTAATTTACGTCGATCGATTAACCAAGGCTTTCGAAATATATGTAAATTCCAAACTTCGTCTACCGCGAAGAGACCATTTCCACGAAAATCGTTGTTCTTCGAGTACGAACCGTTGGCGAAAGAAACGCGTTCACTTTTACTGGGTCGTTCGTCTCGATTTATCTTTCAACTTGGAACGCGACCCGATTTTATTAGTCGTTTCGATTCAAATGAACTTACCGACCACGGTCCTCGCGAGTAATGCAGCCAAAAAGAGAGAAGAAGAAGGCGTGAGTGATTCGGAGAAGAAGATAGAGTGGGCAAGGTGGGAAGTGATAAGAACGCGTTCAGATTAATCGTAACCCTTCGAGTGTTGAACTTACTCTCGACTTAAAAGCTTTTTACGATCGACGATATCACCGAGAGCACGATATTCGCTCCAATTATCGTCCGTTCGCGTATAAAATGTTGATTAATCGCAACGATTGCATTCGACTAAGTGAAAATTTAGAAGTTGAGCCGATCAATTGAACGAAAGTCAATTGTTCGACCTCTGGCAAGTAATGCATCAGCCGTACGCGTTGGGATATTAAATTTAAGAAATTGATTAAAAGTCAAGTTGATCGGTATGGCTTTTGAGTGGCTCGTTTAAGCTATTACTCTGACCTTCTATTAATGTAAAATTGGGTACAATAGATAATGGCGCACGCTGATGGCATTTCACTGGAACACGCTCGCAGCACTTAAAGGGTTAAACCAACGAGGTATTATTAGGATCGAAAGAGCAATTTGAAAGAGTTCCGTGGTATACAGTGTATGCGTACGTATATGTATGTATATAGATAGATATATCAAATAATTGCAAACATTCGATTGTATAAATGCCAAGGTCGTGTACTACGATTCGTGTACGCGTGCGTGTGAAACAAACAACAAAGAACACACAGAAACTAGAAAAACCGTAGCCCACTGTGCAGAGAGTGAACGAGCTTGAGGACATTCTTTTGTTTAAACACGGTACTTTCCAACAGGAATTATTGTCGTTGTTACTATCCGTTTTTTTAAAAGGTGAAAAGTGTTAGAACCACTTTCGTTTTCCGCTCGTGTATGCGTGTGTACGTTCACAGTGAGACTCAGGATAGCGAAAGAGAGAGAGAGAGAGAGAGAGAGAGTGTGACAGAGAGTGACAGAGGGAGAGAAAGGCAAACTTGTATATATATGTATATGTCCCAGACTAACAAAGAAAAGTGAGAGATCCAGAAACAAGAAAACACGCGTGGCAAGCCGCGATAGAATGTTTCACGTCGGCTAGAGGGAAGCTTCGACCGCTGTATAATTCGGCCATTTTCTCGCGGACAATCAGGTGAAGAAACACAGAGTGGCAGAGGTTCGTACAAGCTATTAGAGAGGGGAAACGAAAAGAATAAGTGTGCAGATCAAAGCAACGTAAACGGGTTTAGAATGTTTATACTGTTCGAGGTTTTTTGGGTGAGAAACGCCATGGTTAAAGAACAAAATTTCTAACGCCTTTACCCGGGTCAACGTATGGTTGGATTAAAAAGAGAGAGAAAGAGAGACAAATTTCTCTGAATTAAAAAATATAATTGAAGTGTGCTTTCGTCTCGAATTAACTGGAAAAGTAAGAGCGAAAAGAATATGTATGTTCACTTGAATAAAATATATTTCGATAGAAGATCGAGTAAAATTAAATACTGTATAAGAACGAAAGTCGATCTTTAAAAGCAATCCAATATTCAAGTGTCCACAACAAACTAAATTTTCTAAACTATTTCAAATTCTATTTCATTTGATTTTTGCGAGGAAATGAAATCGATCAAAAGGGCGAAGAAAACCGCAGGGTGGAATTCTTCCACAGAGTACGATTTAAAAAAAAGTCTCGAAGAGTATAAATTAGAAAAGAACCCTGATTATGAAAGTCTCGGGGGTGGCTTCCCTCGTTGTATTTTCGAGCATGATTAAACTTTTTGTCGCGGGGTTGCAGCGAGAAAGAGATGTTTTCTTTTTTTTTTTTTTCGTTTTTAGAATGGAGCAATAAAAAACGTTCGCAGAGCAGTGCACACAGATAAGGAGATCGATGAGAATGCTCGGCTCGTCGATCTCGTTTCGTTCGAACGCGAGAAACGTACCTGCGGTTCCTCTATTGCACACGTCATTCGCGTATTGCCTCCTGCACATATCTAATCTGCAACGCAACAACAAAAGTTCCTCTTTATCATTTGGGCTCAGAATCTCTGTTCGCATCGGACCACGTCACGGGACAATCGTTGTTGGGAACGTGCCGCTCGTATGTGTCTAACGAATCCTTTACGCTTTTATGGGCCATCGTACGTTTGTACTTTTGCAAAACATGTACGCTGATTATTAAGGAGAACATTCGGATACTAATGTTGAAATATTTTCTATGTTTATGTTATTTACGCGCAAAATAAGTTCCCTTTCCTCTTTTTCACACGACGAGACATTTATTGATAGATCTTGCGTTATAGTTAATATTATAAATTATAAACACAGCTTCTCTATTATTAGAAAATGTTATCACACAGCACTGCTATGTACTTGTTCTTTAAATCTCCCTATCGATTCATTAAAACTGACATTCTAAATATAGTATATTAGAGTTAATTATACATTAAGTAGAGTCACGTCAGTAGGGTATTGATTAGAATTACCAGTTTCTGTCACGCGAGAATTAAAATACGTTCGTTATCTCATAATAACAACTTTATATAGAAGTATTATAATAAAACGTATATGCATAAAATAAAAGAGAAACGAGCAGATTTTACGCATAAATAATTCAAATACGAAAAGACGACAACGTTCGATACCAAAATGGACGACGACATCGTAAAAGTTGCATCGTTTGAAAATCCTTGCTGTGTACAGTGCGTCTAATAAACGGTGAAATAATTGCACTGGTTCACGTGAACTCGTGACTGGTCAGATAATAAAAGCAAAAACATCGTGAGGCGATATTGCACACCGTGTCCGAGGTCTCCTCCTCGTTCAGCGTCGATGAACGCGGCTTGCGGAAGGTGGCAGCGTGTAATTACGGTAAAGCATACACACTACGAGTAGTACGCGTGTGTAAATAATTGCCAATTAGCGGGTGTCGCATCTCTGTTATCGATAATTAGAGTCGAGTCCATTTTAGCGGGTCCGAGTCGCGACTTCTTTTATCGGGATCGCATGGAATACCATTGGTACTCGACTCGGCTGTTGGGAAGAGAAAACATTATGTATTTACATGGTTGCTCGCCGCTCGGAAGGGCTGTCCTTTCGTTTCAACTGTGTCGGTATTTAAAACGAGGTATGTACAAGTATGAGTCGATTTTTCGATTGAAAAAGATTCGTGTGGAACTTGATCGATGCTATGTACACACATGCGTGTTGAGTTTTCGATTCAGGATGCTCGAACCTAGACTTTCGCCCTCGGACTTTTTCTACGTACAGTGTCGTATTCACAGATGCTGGTTTGTATAATTGATAGTTTTCTATAATTGTAAATAAGTGATGCTCGATCATGAAAAAAAAAGAAAAAAAAACGGGATGAAAGCCCACCTGTTATTGATTATATATTAGTGTACCGCTACCTCTTCGAGTTCAATTCTACTTGATACTTTGTCCCTACAAGATTAATTATGAATGGGTGCAGTGTTTAACTAGTTTCTTCTCTACTTGGGTACCATCGTGTATATCAAATAACAATAAAAGTGTGCATTCGACACCATATTTACAATACAGTAAGATAAAGGCAACAAAAGGACATGCTTTCTCGATATTCTCTCGAAATTTATTTAGCTACTTAGTAAATATTATGTACCATATATTTTTGCAGATAAGAGGATAGTTGAATTATAAAAAAAGAACCCTAAAATCCGGGGTCGTCGAAGTGTATATAAATTGAAACCATTATAAGATAAAACAAGCAAACGAACAAACATTATAAGATTATCTGCGGAAATATACGGCAATTATATCCTTGGCTGTTAATTGTATATTATTATGAACGATTTTAGTATTAATTGCAGCATTTAGTTTCGACGAGAAAGAACGTCACTTTTGAACCATTCACCCCCATAAACGCACCACGCCCGCCTGAAACACGTTGTCGCTGCACCGTCAAAGTACTACGTTCAAGCTGGGTGTAATTACTATACAATGCTAATTTGTATTACGTGGGTGAATACGTAAAATAAAAAAAAAAAAATAAAAAAAAAGGAGAAAGAAATGAGATAAGTAAATATACTGAAAATAAGAAAGCGTGATCGCTATGTAATAAACCATACCGGCAGTTCCCTTAGTGCAGCGGCCGCCTTTCCTACGACGGCACATATCATACCTGTTTTGCGAAATAAAAATCAAACAGTATGAAATCACCAGGCTGCTGTGGTAAAAGAGTAATAGCATAATGTCAGGGGCCATAGAACGTATTCATTTTTCCGTGAAATTCGATTTACCGTGAAATCTCTGTTCTTTAATCTTCACGTGCTTTCAACTCGATCCCGTTACTACGTGTTTCTTACGAGTTTCGCAGTCCTCCGAACCGCCGTTTAAATTCTGTCAACTTGTTGTCAAAACCCTTTCGCTACAACGGACTCCGCACAGGACAGTTCGATAGCCTGTCTGCGCTTCGTCGCGAACAGCGTCGCAATGTGTATAATATTTGACATTTCACCGTGTTACGCAAACTGTTGGCTTTTTAATCGAGTTGCAACATATCGACGAATGACCATACTCACGTTTTGGGGTCACACGAGGCGAACGATTAAACGGGATGTTAGTCGCGGAGGGAATCTCAATGGTCGCCTTTCCGGAGGCCAGATAAAGCGAAAATCGAAAATAAGAAAATTGGTGATATGTACTGTAATTACTAATTACGCGTACTAATGATAATTACGTATATACGTGATACGTATTGAATCACTCTTGATTTTCATTTTATCGTTAATTTTGCTTCTGAAGTCATAACGTTAGAATTTCTCCCGGGGTTGATCCAACATCCTCTGTGCATACGGTCACCTTTAATATACCAACAGTGAGCGGTCGACGTTGAGTGGCTAGATTGCCCTTTTTACTTTAATTGCGCTAACTACAGTCTTCTACGGTTTAGTATGGTGTATTCGAGAAGTTAGATTGAACGAGAAGTCATTCTCGTTCCAAGAGGAGACGCGAGACACGATATTTTTGCTCGTTGACAATCGAATTGTCAAAAATATAGTATGATAATACAGCCATACTTCGCTTTACTATTTAGATATGATCCAGAAAAGTTGGCCATAAATTGAACAACCGTATGATGAATCAATTGTTTGTAAAATGATGATAATGTTATGCCAAATATTTCTCAGATTTCTGCGAGATGGAATGTACCAATACTGTCTAAAGAGATAAGTACAGAATTTTTTTTCATTCACTGGTAACTGTGAAATATCTCGTAGCAAGCGTCCGTAGCGAAACTGTCAACTACGAGACATCTCGTACTTTGCCATGGAATAAGTATAAATTTCAAATAAAATCTTGTCGCCCAGGGCAAAATGCTGTAAAGCCTGGCAGTGAGTGGATTAAGTAAGTTTGAAAAGTTTAGTCATCATCTTGGAACATGTTAGGTGTACAACTTTTTGAATATTGTATTTCTAAATGTAGAAACGATTGTTCCACTTAATTGATCACTTAAAGAAAGAAAAGAAAGATCGTAAAAAGGGCAGTATAATCATCCGTAGTAACGAAAGGGTTAAAGAACAGTTACATCCTGATCGAACCTCGGTTCTCCCGATTTTTAAGGGGTGCGATCGGATTAAAATCGAAAGGTCGAAAAATAAAAGATAAAAGAGGACGCGTACGCCGATCGTGCGACACGGTTACGTGGAAAACAGGCAGGATTTAAAGAAATGAGCACTCTTACTTTGTGACGGCGACGGCGATGTCGTAGACCGGAAGTCGTCGCTCTCGGAAGAGATATTTGCCCATGTCGGTCAGCGCAGCTGCCGAATCGATCGCGTCTCGTCCGACGCGATTTCTTTCCAAATACGGAGTCGCGTCTCTTCCCTGAAAGACGACGTTTAAGAAAAGGAGGAGGAGAAAGTTGTGGGAAGCCGTTGTTTCGCAAAAAATGAAATCCTGTCGCAATAGAAGAAGGATAAGGATAACCGATTGCTAACGATACTTCACCCGTGATATAATGATCCCTGCAATACTGATGCGAATTTTCGGCCCCTTCAGCAGCTTGTACCTCAGGTCAACCCCGTTCCAAAAGGACACGAAGTACCTCTTGATTTGTACGTTGTCGCCGCCGTGTAACCTAAACAATTTTTTTTTACAAAGGCACGTTAAATTTAGAGCAAATTTCTTTTATTATCAAATATTTGTGACACTGTTTTAGTGGCTTTTTTTCTTTTAAATTTGTTTATATGGCATATTGAATTAAATTCAATGTATTAGATGAGGGAGATCATCTACAGTAGAATTCTTCGTCGAAAGACTACAGGATAACGAATAAATGGTTGTAATTATGCAATCCACCGAAGCGTGTCACTGAACGTGTGAAGCGATTCTAATTACTCGTTTCCAACAAATTACTACATCTGTTTGGAAGTAATAAGTAGTATATATGTACATTATGATATTCTGTATTTAGAAGGAAAGTTATCTTTCAGGACGAAACAAAAAGTTTCATCCATTTATATAACATGATAACTATTAAACGTTGCTTACAATACAAAATATCGACTCCATCTAATGTTACTATTCTTTCGAAGCACATTGTGTAAATAATTTAGAAGAAATAGTTGCACTAAATGACATTGCAAATTATTAACTATTTAATTAACATTCATATAATTATTACACGATTATACATTCAGATAGACAATTGTCTCGATGAAAAATTAATTTCGATCATATCTGTTATTAAATTCTCTGAAGCTACTTTTCCTATTCTAAGCTCTACAAAGTGAATTCCGTCTCGCAACTCTATTTGAAACGCGATTATTGAAGAAACAATCGCGAATGACTAGCAAGCAATCTGGTACGCAATTATTTGGACAAACCATTAAGTTACCTGTATCCATCGTAGTCCACGATGCAGAGAATTTCCGGGTAGATGACGTACGGAGCTTCCCTCTTCGTCCTGGTGGTGATCGATCGTTTCGATCTGTACCTCTTGGCCAAGCGATCGGGCTCCATCAGCGCTGAAATCGTTGTTTAATCACGAGAAACCGATCTGGTGGAGGATTTCACCTTCGATGTGGTAACACGTAAAGATCACTCACTGAAATCGCTATACTCGTCGCCGCTCGGCCGACTCACTTTCTTGAACACCACGTGATGGCTCGTGCGCTTCAAGTCTTCTTTACTCCGCGTCACGTTCGGCAGTAATTCCGCTCCGTGCAGATTCGAATTCGTACCAACTATCTCGTGTAATATCCTATCTGGCAGTGGTCGTATCACTAACTCTGAACCAATATTCCCATCCTGCTCGAAATCAAAGAATCATGTGACTGATTAATAATTTTGGGAGACAGTTTGACAATTTGTCGATCACTCTATGCAAAGAGGAAATAATCTCGTTCATACTTTATGTATCCGTGGAGATTTTTAGTTCTGAATTTTCCAAACGTTTTTATACGCCATCTTAATTATAAAAGATCGTTCGAAAATTCTTTTATTTGATTTATATTTTCCATGACTGATATCTTTCGCCAATGAAGAGCAAGAAACATATAGTTTAATGAATTAGAGCGTTGATCAGCGTATCCGGTCTGAATAAAATGTAAACTACTTGTTTTAATTAGTTAACGAAGTATAATCGGTTAATAGCGTAATCGCTATAGACGTTTCTTTCACGTCAATTTTCCATTCGATGGCTAACGACTTCCGTTCAGATCGGGCGTAATTACCACGATGTGCTCGTTGGGCGAACGAAAATGAAAGGTCTGAGGGGTCCATAGACGTTCAGATTTCTATTACGATACGCGAGATATAAGATATTTATCAAAAGCAACGTTTAGGATCGGTCGGCTACCTAAGCTTTTCTGAGTCTTATCGTAATATCAAAACTGAGGAAAAGATTGTATAATTATTTTGAAATCCTATCGACGAAGCCCTCTAACTAATATTTCATAAATGTTATTACACAACTTAAACGAAAATTACCCAACAAAGTGTTATAAATTATCCTAAAATTTCATTGAATGCACTTATTCGCGCTATCAATTCATTAATTAGATCTCTATTTGAAATTTCCACTAAATACAGTATTGACATCTTTTTAACTTAGAGTTGGAGGGAGTTAAATTCTTCAAAAGATCGATTTGTTGGGTTTGTTATTGATATTTGTACACAATTTTCATATATACTTACTTCATACATTAAGTACTTTCAGATAAATATCTGTACCATTTTTTAATGAAATTTTTTATTTCTTACTACTTAGTTTACATTTTGTCTTTTTTTTTTAGTAAAATGTTGTATTAGAAGTATCTGATTCACAAAAGAGTGAATGTGATGTGCAAAATAATGAATCTAATTTGACAAAAGGCGAATTTGAAGTGCCAATGCTGTACTATGTAAAAGTTGCAATATTTAATACAAAACAATCAGCTACGAAGTGAAACTATACGTAAATAATCAAGTGAATAAAAAATGAGCCTTTTATCCCATTTAATTTCTTGTGCCACTGTCGTTCTCGTCGTTCGAACAGACACCCCTGGCGATAACTAGGCTAACACCGGTACCAAAATGGCCGAACGGGCGTTGCAATTTGTCTCGACAGATCTCTCACGTCTCGTTTGTTCTTTCAGCGAATTCCAACGCGCGTGTCCTAAACAAAAGTCGGTCGATTCGTAGGTATCAATGATATTTCCGGTTCGCGTACGATCGACTCATTCCATCTGCAGTTCGAGAGAGGTGCATTGGTCAGATCGATGGAGGGAGAGTGAAAGCGAAAGGTCAGGACACACGGGGTCGCATACATCGAGGAACACTTTTACGGCATTATGTAACGGAGACCTAAGTTATTTATTGTCTCCGGAATTCTATTCCGCGTGGCACTTCTACGATCGTTAACACAAGAGTCATTGCTCATTAATATACAGAGTGTCGATGAGGAAGACGATTTGCTTCAGTAAAATATTGTACAGCACAGATTCTAGGATCACTTTGTATAAGATATAATTTATTTTAACTCTTTAGATATTCTGTGTTCGTTAGTACTAATTGGAATAGCTTATTGCCAAGTAGCAATCCTTAAACCTGAAGGGTTAACTTACGGTCGTGTGTCTTATTAAGAAACAAGGATTTTTTGAGATTAGATGGTCTCATGCTTTCTACACTCGAATCGCTTAAGACTGAGATTACAGACTTCCTCGTCTAATGAATGGCAAAACTTCTAAAAGTAAAGAAAAAAATAATCTGACTGATACAGAGAGCGTACACGTGTTTAATAAACTAAATATGGTTTAAAAAGATAATCAAACACTTCGATACGCGGTATTAATAGAGTGAAGCAATTAACTTTCATAGATACAATCGGATACTAAGAGGAATCAGGGAATTCCATCGTAACTGGAAGTAAAAGTGATACCACAGCAGCAACTCGATAGCTGCACGCGAACGGGACTGAAAATGCACGCGTGTATCGAGATTCATGCAGTAAACGGGGTAACACGAAACTGAGAGTAAGATCGAGATCCACGCGTCTCCTTTTACTCTCACCTTTCATTCTTAAGTTTAACCGTTGCCAAGAAGAGGTGTGCAAGCTACGAGGTTGCGAATAGCGAACTTCTACTGTGTAGATATTTTATTTTTAATAGCTGCAATTTTATTCTCACGCAAATATCACTTTGTGTCATAAAAATGATCAACAAATCTATTTGTTGTATATATATATACATAGTAAAAGTTAGTGTATCAAACTTTCTAGTATCTAATAAATTCGTTGATCATTTTTATGACACAAAGTGATCTCTGTGTGAGAAAAAAATTGCACCTATTAAAAATAGTAATCATAACGGATGATCTTTTTACTATAATTAAATAAGTATTGCCGATATTGTTTCCCTGGTGAGTTCTATGCCATAAAATAAAATTATTATATATTATAATAATTTGTGTTAAGTGTATTCTTTTAATACACTTTATCGAATTAAATGTATCTTTTTGCAAATCGGGTGGGTACTTTTAGTTAAATATTTTACTAAAACAAAAAAAATTCCATTAGTATACGTGCGCCTTATTTTTGCATTATTGTACGATCGATCGAAACGATTTCTTATTTTCAGAATCCATTTGTTGTGTTTAAGTCGGGAAAAATCATTAATCACCTTAGAACGTTCCCATATGCGAGTCTTTTAATTGGATCGCTGGAAGAACGATATTCACAGTCATAAATAGAATCACCGTCAAAGGGCGTTTCTGATTGTTTCCACCGAAGAACATAAATTTACGATAAGGCAATTTGTTTCTTTCACGCCATTATGTAATCGAACGAGCGTTCCGTTATTTACTATTCTGAACTTTTCCGCACGACGATTCCGTTACTAAAAAAATAGCATTTAACGAGCTTTTTATACTTATGCAGTGAATTTACTTTCAATCATCACGGGGATAACTTTATTGGATAGCTGCGAAGCATTTCTAATTACTCGTAATGCAAAGAACCCGGAGAATATGAAGTCATCCATAGTTCGTATCGCGAATGATTTACAGCCCATTACATATGCTCGGTTACTATAATAAAATCTGCAACCGTCCTGGCAATGGTCGTTTCATTAATCATTATGTCGAATTCGGTTCAACTGGCTGAGCAATAAAAGAAAAAAATTGTCGTTTAAAGTTCCATTTAATCCTATAAAAGCGAATAAAATTTTAGACAAGATTTCTGCCTTTGCTTTTGTCTTTCTTTAACTTACCCTTTTTATTAAAATATTGTACATATCTCTAAAATAGATACTGATTATATTAAATATATCTGCTGATACAACACGATGTTATAATGATTTTTTTTTGGCAAAGAATATTTAGTCGTAAACGTACATATTAGCAAGTAGTTTTTGGAAAATAAGTGATATTCACGGAAGAACGATTCCTCGTTTAGCAAGGAAAGATCGAACACCGGTTAGTTTTGATTGTTTTCTTCGATACAAGTCAATTTTCAAATACAAACGTCCTTTCACTCGTCTAATTCATGGTTCTGTCAACGGATTTTGAGAAATTCTATGGATAAGTAGCACCTTTGGCAACAGCTCGGTCCCCGGTTTTCTTTATGACTTCATAGGAGATTGAACTTCCTAACATACAAGTGAAATTGATTCTCGGTTGGTTGAACGCGCAATCATTGAGAACACAGCTCCCTTCTTCTTCGTAATGCTCACTGTTCACCAAGCTGGAACCGATATGGTGAATTTTATGGCTCTTTTTCCTTTGACTCTGCCGGAGCAATATCTTCGCTCTGCGCTTTTTCTGTGAATCGCGAACGAAACGGTGATTGCCGCAGCTCGAAATGGAAATGTCAAAACGATCACCACTTTACGCGACTTTTCCTCGCAAATTTTACACGTTCTCTTGCTTTTCATTTGAACCTAATCGTCTTGTTCATCGCGAATGATTTACTTTTGCAAAAAGGCACTTCAACTTTTTATTTCGTTTACAGAAATGTAGTGATAATTAGAAGGATGAGTATTGATGATTTCTCTGTTCCTTTGTTGAACTTGGATTTCCTTGCCTCCTTGTATCTCGACGAAACAATTGTATAACTTGTTAAAACAGTTCTATCCACTTTGCTGTATTCAAACTTTAAATTCACCCTTTATGCAAATCAAATTCATCATTTTGGAAATCAAGTACTTGTACTTAAATATTTTATTTAAAAATGCATCAAATGTAAATTAGATTTGCGAAAGGATAAATTTGTTTTGCAAAAGGCTGAATTTAAAGTGCGAATACTGTATTTCAGCAAATATTTTTTAAAATTTGGTCGTAGTTATGTTTTATTTTTGGACGAGGATTCTATATCCTTAATTTTCTCCTTCCTAAACTGAGAATTGTTCGAATATCGTTGCAAATATGTTTTATAAGTGCAGGTACGTTGCACTAAAAATCTTCCACGAATACATATATTATATATAAAAATATAAATTTAAAACAAGAGAAATCTTGATAATTACAATCAAGCTTCTCTAAGAATTAAGCGATAAAATGTTTCCCTCCCCCGTTCAACTATAAAGTTGTTCTCCACACAAAACTTTCCAACATTATCTGGTACTCGTCTGTCGCCAACTCGTGGACATCAAATCGATGACTCCGCGTAACAGAAACTTTGCCTTAACTTACTAGTTTACTCGCTAGCTTCGTGTAACACGATTTCACGTGACACAACTTTTTGAAACCTAATCAAAATATTACACTAGCCGTACTTGTATTACAGAACTCTGACGTCGAAACGCATAAGTGAAATCTTATACAGGTAGAGAAATAATCTCGTCAGCTTATAACGCTCAACTTTTCCTACCGTCGTCAGCAGTTTAACCCTCGCGGTTCACGCACCATCTCTCACTGGCTCTATTAACCCGTTACCACTTGCCAGCGATAGAAAATTTCCGTTTCAATAGAAAACTTCAAGGAAACACGCATTTCTGAAAAAGTTGCGATGGAATAAATTCGACTTGCGTAACCACTAATCAATTCTGATGACCTCTCAGAGGGGACATCCGAATAATGCTTGCGATGTCCCTTTAGAGGGGACATTCGAGTGCAGAGGGTACAAATTCTACCTCCAAAAGACGACAAGTTAGCAGAAGTACGTAGAACGAGGAACGGTGACCCTGTTGATCACATCCGACAATGAATCGCGATAATTATAACGGAGACGGTTCCTACTTAAGCGAGTGGTGGCTGTTGGCGAAAGACGAGTCGCAATAACGGCGGGAATGTCGAAAGATAGATTAAGAAAGAATGGCTTCTTACAACGAGCACTTTCCCATTCGCGTCCCGGTGCAGCAGAATGGACGCCATGTTCGTCGTGTCTTGATAGATGTCACCGATATCTGTGTCGGCCTGAAACGGGAAGAACAATTAAAACGGTGGCCGTAGCGTGGCTGGCCATACGTAGACGTTTTTACGTGAATTCGACCATTTAAAGGAATAATGCAAACGCGTCTGTCGGAAGGGAAATCGCGTTCTTACAGTCGCTGTGTCGTGCGAAGCGTCGGAAGGAGTGACGCAAGGGACAGGACGAAATTCGGGATGGCCTTCGAGGGAACAGTGTTCTACGGGAATTAAGAAACGGGAAGCCATAACGCTTGGCCATAAGCTAGAACAGTGAACACTATTTTTCCTGTTCCTTTGTTGAACCTAATGTTCCTTGTTTCTTTGTATTTCAACGAAACAACTTCTTACAATTTCTTATTTTAATAACATAGTTTCGTGGAAACTAACTCGATGCTTGATTTTTGGATAAAATAATTGCTGCGTTCATGGTTGAAGTCTACAATCAGCAGATCTAATTTTTTATCGAAAATTAACACTCTATGACATTGAATTTGAATGAAATAAATATTTCGACAAAGTGCGATAGCTTTCTGTTCCTTTTCTATACAAGTAAACCGCGTTCCAAGAGACGCAAGTTCTTAACCACGCAAAGAAAAGAAGCCACGTGCGAGCAGCAGTTACGCACATCGTGGAACAAGTGGACGAGCATGAACGTACACGACCGGCGCGAACGTAAATGGTAGTAAAAACAGAGAAGTGTTCCCTCGAAAGCGAAGGAAGTAGTAAAAAACGGACGGCATCTTTTATGATCGCCGGTGAGAACTTACATCCGTCACCTTCTCGTAGCGGAGGCCATCAGGTTGCGACGCATTCTTCGTGACAGTCCACATTGGCAAGTGGTTCGCAGTCAGCAACCCCTCTGTGGGCTTCAGCGACAGACTGATGTCCTTCCCGAAGGCCTTCAGGTGTATCTCCGGCTTCTCTGCACTCCTCTTGCGCATCGAGTGCAACACAGGCACAACTTCGTACGTCGGTACTGAAATATAAACGCGATCTGTCTCCTTTACCGATCCTCTAACACTTTAGGAATGACAAACGCGAGTCCAAGACTTTGCAATTGATCGTTCGCCGAGTTGGAGCTCGGAACGGTCGTGTTTCACGTCCTCGTTTTTTATTGTACGGTGAACAGAGTTGGTAAGAGGATTAAACAGTGATCTAGTTGGCTCAACTGTCATAGTATTTCGAAAATTAATAAAAAATGTCTCCTATCTAAATTATAGCAGCACTGTCTCTAGAATTATATTTAGTACGCTTTAATTTTATTTAAAAAGAAATATTTTAAAATATCTAAATGGAAATATTTAAAGATATTTTCAAAAGAAAATCAGTAAACTGAGTTAAAAAAAAAGCGAGAAAGTTTCATCTAATTGATTTGGTTTTATCATAAGATCAACGCGTGTAACGATCGCGAATCGACTTTAAACTGAAAGAGAGGACAACTATTTACAGCTAGCTATTAATTCTTTTTTTACAATAATTACCAGACTCGTGTCCCGTGTGAAACACCGATAACATCTCTTCCCTTGTCATGTGTTCGTGAATCTGGAACAGACAAGAAATTCATCATGAGCGAATGCTTCGTAAATCATGCCCCATCCTGGCCAGATTTTTTTTTCGTACGAGAGGAAAGACGCTCGCGTGACGAAAGGGTAATTAGAGGTTTAATGCTGCTGTTGAGGTGTTTTAATCGTTCGAATTGATTACTTTTTCACGTTTCGAACATTGTAAATGATATAGTACACTTTTTTTTAATACGTATCAATTTTTGGAATATTCTGCGCAAAATAGTATTGGGGTACAATGTGAACAGTGTTAATATTTTGCGAAGTATTTCGAATTATTGTACTTGAAAATTTACTTGAACGGGTAAATACATCAGCTACGAACAGAGATGAAAGATGGCTTGGAACACGTAGTACAAAACCATGGCCACCACACTTTCCGGTTTTAACTTCTCCTGACTTTTTTTTTTAAGGATTACTTCAAGGATAAAGCACATTCGCGTTCATTAGTTTCTGCGTAAAAGACGTGAAAGATCGAATTAAAATTTCACTGAACGTGAAAGGTAACTGTATGTTATTTATGTTACATGGAAAATATAAAAATATAATTTATAAAGCGTTTACTATGTGAAGAACAGTTGCGCATCTTTAATAAAATATATATGGCTTGTATCTTAGTGCCTTTCTGTACAGATTTAGGTAAAACAAAATGTACGACCATGTTCTAAAAATGGACATCGATGCTTTCGTGAAAGAAGTAAAGTCGTAGAAAAATAAGTCTATTTCTAACATTCAACTTTTACATCTACAATTTTTTTCTATCTCTAATCGAACTTGTATAATTCGTTCCAATTCGATAGCTTATGCTGCGCATTTAATTGTAATTAGGAAATGAATATTTAATTAGTAGAAAAATACTATTTAAAAAAAATTTTGCTTAGCAATCAATTTAATATTATTATTATCAATTTTTATGCAGTTCTCGAAATGTCGACCATCACGGACGTCGATTTTGATGTCCTTAGTTTCGCTTTCTTTGCGTCGCTGAGATATTTTCTCGTTTAATATTGTTCCGACCGAGTGCAGTGTGTTGAAATATCGGAGAAAAAGTATCGTGGGAACTATAACGCGTAATAATAACACGAAGAAACAAAAAATCCGTCGCTTTCAATCTTTTATTATAGCCTTTGCAGACCTCCACGTCACTTATTGCAATTACCTTTCCGGCATTTTGTATTTAATTACATTAGCCATATTTCGTTCGACTTAAGCCACGGAACAGTTCGATACAAATTTAAAAAATTTATAATATCAGTTTCCTTAAAGATGCTGTCCATAACTTTTCCATATTTGTTATCGAAACTAAAAGTTTTTACACTATACAAATTCTTAAATATTAAAGATTTGTTTAGACTTCAATATCGAAATTCTTTTAATCACCGGACCCTAAGAGAAGAAAATTAAAAACTTGCTTGCGACACACGAAGGCAATCACGCGCCTCACGTTCAACCCCCATAAATAAAACTTTCCCATAAATCGAACGAAATGCAAAAAAAGAGAACAGTCGCAGCGTAAGTTACGAGTATTAGTAAATTGCATCGAAATCGTTTGATTGCATGTTGGTTGGCCGCTGCCAAGTGCATTGCTAATTGGCAGCGAGGACAATGATCGACGATCGTCGGGGTGCGCGCGCGATGGGAGAGACAATTCGGTCCCTGTACATTTCACAGTTTTCCAATCGCGGCCCAAGGTCTGCCTCTACCATTTAAGAACACCCAGCCACGTACCGTGCCACAGAAATCGAGCCGCAATTAACTATCGCGCCGCCTTACAGCTTCTAAGGTCGATTACTTTCACTCATTACGTTAGGAAATTCAGACGCGCGCGCTTTGTCCCATTTGCGCTCTTTACCAGTCCGGATGCGTCAATTGAATACTTCAAAACGAAGTTCTCTCGTTAGATGCTGAAACGTTTCACTGACACTTGCTACAATGGCTGTTTAAGTAATTTCGTTCGAGTAATTTCATTCGCATACGTGAATCAGCTTTCTAACGAGTCGCGTTGACTCTTCCTCTCCACGAATACTTCCACGTTTCATTCAACAGTGGCATAATGTATGTAACAACTTTAAAATTGTGACGGCATGGCATTTGAAGATTTCAACGTTTCCCACGTCGATGCCAGGAGAGTCGGGACTGAGGCGTCCGCGGTTCTCCAAGATGGCGACGTTTAATTCGCCTCGTCGCAGATTCGCATGATTTTAACGGGATTTTAATGTGTGCGGTCGGAAAATCGCGATCGTCCAGGCAGTTAAAGTTAAAAGAACCGGACCTACTCGGAAAAGATCCGTATCACCGTGTCGTTCTCCTAATTGTATGCGTACTACGAACGAGCAGTACGATTTCTCTGTTGAATGGCGAGCGCACGCTCGATGCTGGGGCGGGTTTGCGTTCGCCACGGCCGATCACCGGATAAACAGTGCGCTCGCCTCTGCGCGCGGAATTTCGCTCGTTTTCTTGCAAAACGTGATTTTGAAAGGCGCGGTCGGCTGAGAAATTTAACGATCGTCCAATATCGGAGCGATTCTGCGGTCGCGTGTTGCAGCGCGCTCGATCAAAAGGGTATTGTTATGGGAAAATGAAACTTGATTAAACGATACGGGGGAAGGGATTTCAAAGTATGTAGATCGAGGGTTCCCGGTAGAAAACCTGACCAGTTCTGTTACTCTTTCTGCGTTTAACACGATGGTTGCGTGGTAACATTTTTTGCCCTTTAGTACGCGCTTTAATTTGCATTTTGAACGAAGCAGGCTACAAACGATGCACACTGTAATGCCAGGCGGTTCATTGATATTGCCGTCGAACGTTACATGGTATTAATGAAAGTACTGCTTTGCTGGGAAAATTGTGCAACGTTTTACTTGGACAGAAGAAAAACAAAATGGAAATGGGCGTTATTCGCATTGGTATACCGACAGTGTGCTGTGCTACTACTTACTCAACTTTTAAGCGTCCACGGTAATTGCTAATTATTTCTAACGAAGAGATTTTCATGAGGCAATCGATTGCCAGTTTCGCTGATCGGGCTCGAGGTGGAAAGCGTGGTCAGTTTGCTAATGAAAACCGCTCGTCGCGGATTACGATGTTCGACCTATCATTAATCGCGATTCTGCCTTTTTTCTCACGTTCCACGCACGCCGATTGATTCATCGCTTGCACGCGAACGCGTTTGCCTAACGGCGTGTAAGCAAATTGTTCCCGCTTAAATAACACCCTTGGATGCAATCCTAATGGTATAACGCGTGGAATTGAATACTAGGATGCAAACAGCCTTCTAACTGAATGCTGCTCATCGTGCTTTGAATCCTGATTATGCACATTTTGCTAGCGATTACCAACAACCGGGAAATGTAAACGAGCGCCGAAGAGTACCTTCAAACTTAGATGGAACGATCAAAATAACGATTTAGTGTACACGGTTCCATTTTTCACGAAGAACAGTTGAAAATCAATAGCTTACAGATATTTTAATAAAGTTAATTCTTCTACAGAGAAAAATGTGTTAGGTTGGCAAGAAAATATTTTCAGTGTCGTAGCGTGAAATAAAACTCATTTTTTTAAATTTCTAGAAACAAAGTTACGCCCTATTTGCTTCTAATCAAAGCTAAATGTGACTGGTATCAAAAGATAAAGGAAAAAGTCGTAACGCTGACAAGAGTCTTTCAAGACAATCACAATGTTACGCGTGAACACCTAAAATCCTCCCATGGAAGAAGATGGCAAAGAAGATCGATTAAACAAGAAAATATAGTGAAAAATGCGAGAGTAGATTTTCGTATTCTCCTAAAATCCTAGATGTGCATCTCTGACGGATATTTTGGGTAATAACTTTCTCTGCAAATTGCTACCAGCCACGACTGGTTCTGCGTATAGATAGAGCATAAGTCTTCAGCCGAGATATTCAAAATGTTATATAAAGCTGTATTCTGCAAATATTAAATCACACGTTACATTCTATTTGTAACGTGGCTGCTTCATCTCGCTCCTTCAAAGGTTAGAATGCATAATCTGTCTTTCGAACGCTTCAATGTTTGCCGCATTTTCAGGATACAGAAACGATCATAATAGCTGTCTGCAGTGAAAGCTGTTGCGTAAGACATCCTTAGTCAGGTTCACGCGTACGCTATTAAAGGTTCTTTTAAAATCATTTTTTATGGAACACAACGTACGACGGATAGTTATTCCGTCGTTTCGTCTCGTTTCGAGCAACAAAAAATCTCGATTCCACTTGCGTTGAGATTGACTGCCCACGCTCTGTACGATACGAGCGTAATCTCCTTCTGCGAAAGTTAAAAATTGTTTTTATACGGAATAAAATTGTTCAAGCGTTTCAATTTGACGGTTGCTATCCTTGAGATACATTGCTTATTAAATTAAAATCTGTCAAATACGTGCACGCGCTCTTATATTTGAGAAGGTGCATTCAAAAGTGAAGTGAAGGAGAATTCACAAGATTGATATTACACAAGTTCTATTCTTGCGAAATACAAAGTTTATGCATAATTCTTGTTAATTATAATCGCGTGAAAAAAAAGACTTAAATTACAGGGGTTTTAATTTTTTAAATGTAATCAGAATTTTTGTCTTTCCTCACCGTTTCCATGTTACATGTAATAAACAAGCGATTATTACCCATGTTAAGACATCGTTCCGTACATAAATATATAATTAGCAACTTGTTTTTAAGTAAACCACGTCTAAACAACTGCTTATGGTATAACCACTGGAAATGATTTTTCCAGGGAAAAGGCTTATGCAAATGTATCGTTGAGGAGAACACGAACAGCACGTCTAGCCGATTGCTTTCGAGCAAATGTTAATGGAACGATAAAGCTTCGTGTAAGTCCCTGATAGAATCAATCTCTATCAAGAGAAGAGAGCGCTATCGTGGAAAGTGCGATCTGCGTGCAAGTAACAGCAGCCTTTCCCTTTCTTCGCGATTTTCATACACCTTGTGCAAAGCCTGTACGTACATCTTCCTGTTACTTTTCCATTTTATCGTGTTTCTATTTCCATTGCATCGAATTTTACGTTGCTCGAATATTTTCACTCGTAAAATCGTAGGAACGTGTAACAATATCACGCAATACATATAAGATAAAATATTTTAATCAAATAAATCAATTTGTTTCATAGAAAAAGTAAAATTATTTTATATATAGTCGAGAATAATGATTGATTTCCGTTACATTATTCGATCTCCGACCTCCAGACAGAAAAATGCATGGTTTGTCGATCAATAGGTCACGATAATCATCACCGGAGCGACACGATGCGCTCGAACGCTATTGAAAACGATGGCGCTCGACGTACCATTTATTCCTTTCTCTTCCCATGTTACTTTCCTGCTGATGTTTTATCGTCACCATTGTCCTTACTATCCTTCAGCTTCCCATCGTATGAAAACGTAAGAGAAGAGCGTAAAGTACGCTCACCCATGTAGTTAATTACTCGACACTTTCGTTTCTGGAATCATCGTTCGAGGGGTGGAAAACCGTGACGCCATTTGTTCGCGAACTGACCTTTGAGGAACGAAGGATTTCACGCTCCATTTCACTGCGAGATTCAAAGCGTTTGCGTGAGTGTTCCACGTTTGTGTCTACGGAACTCTTGCCTCTTTGCATAAGAATTAATTGCTATTCCATCACGGCACGAATGATAGGCAAGTTTCATCGCACGATTGAATTTTCAGTGTCATTCTTCGATCTTTCGCGTCACATTCCGTACTAAAATACTGACTAAAAAGGATTAAATTACTGACCAGTAGAATACAAACAATTTCGAATTAACGATGAAAGATGATTCGTTTCCGTGGGATTATGATAATTATTATACGTAATTCCACGTAGGAATTATAACGAAAGGGAGAAAATGAGGAAAGAAAGCGTTCCTACGCGCGAATCTAGAATTTCCGCGAGAGTAACAAATTGCATTCTTAATTTTTGTTGATAAAGTTATGAAAATCCGATCGGACAGCTCATAAATCTACTCGACGCCCACGGTTACCGTTCTATACCCCCGGCAACGAGGAAGCGATCGTTACCAGCGGAAGTCGGTGTTTACGCAGCGTGAATTTGCCTGGCAATCAGCGGCGAATCCGACAATTAACGTCGTACAATTTCGCGAACATGTTGTCATTTGGAGTCAACGCCACCGGAGGGAACGGGCACGGTTTACACGTGTTCTTTGTCTTGAGGAAGCGCTGTCGGACTAACGGCGTCCTTGCTTCGTTCCTATGGTACTTGACGCGATCTTACCTTGTGGCATCGTACGAGAGGTAGAACGGCCATGCACAGAAGGACAAGGGCACGAATCATTTTGCGTGAAAATATTCCTGGTGGGCTGCGTCACATCGCTGAAACACCAAACGAGAACAGTTCTCATGAATGAATCATCGAATCGTCGAATATCGCGATGGTGTTAATATATGGATATTTTAAAAACTATCTGTAAAAGCAACGAAATTTACTTAAGGATATTCTCCAGTTTAAAGTATTTTTTATTAGTATACTGCAGTCGATGTAACGTGATACCTTTATAATACGATTTTCATATAACGGGGAGCTAAAATTGCGACAGCCACTTAATTTTATATGTGTACTGAACTATATCTTACCTTTTGTATTTATACAATTAAATTTCTTAATCTTATACATCACAACTTGGTGCTCGGAGAATACAATTTTGATATAAGGCAGAACGGATCACTCTGATTTATATTTTATTTACTTTTCAGTTTCTTATAGCGTGGTTTCCATATAACACGATACGAATTAAACGCGTTATGAGAGGGTGGAGTGTATAGAGGTTTGGAATACGCAGCAGAGTGTGTTTTCGTAGGAGAGTCATGCAAGGAAAAGTTTGATGAAAGCCAAGCCTAAGAGTCAGCGAGTATCTCCCTGGGAAATTCCTTAACGAGGATGATGAATGTGCAGTAGGTGTAGAATATGGAAGAGTAACTATTATTTTATTTAATAGCAATCCAATCAAATTAATGTCAAATACGGTTTTAAAATAAATCATAAGTACTTTTTCTATGTATCACGTTAGTGTAACAAATTTGTTCACATTGAAAAGGTGAAGCTCCTCGTCAAACTTGGTACCAATAAAACATGCTCGTATCATTTAATGTTTCGAAAATGATTAAGGTAACGATTAAAAAACTTTGAAAACATCCGGTAGCAACAAACGGACAGAACGCTTATGACTCAGATAGCACGGTTACCCGAAATTATTTAGCCGTTATCGTAAAACCGGCGCGTTTAAAAGTCCGCCTTGAAAATTAGCTCGAGCAAAGTGTTGCCGTGGACAGGTCGGCCATGCAACAATGTCGTTAGAGCGTTCCACTAACGACGGTTAGGCGAGCAGCAACAATTTGCTCGGGTGGCCAGAAACTGATATCTCTCACGGTGGAAATGTAATTACCGTTGAGTCGCGAGCGGTGATGAAGAAATCCGCGCGTCGTTACATAATTTTCACCGCGCCCGCTGCGCAACCCGCTCGAGGAAGAAAGAGGAGAGAAACGGGCAAAAAGCGGGGTGAAACAAAGGACAAAAGGAGGAGGGGAACGAGAGGAAGGAAATAATATGGGGAAGAAGCGGCGAACTAACCTGCACCATGGATTCACGCATGCCTGCGACTAAATCGGCGAGCCAGCCGTGGAGGAGGAGGACTAGTTTGAACGCGGACAGAACTGGCGACGATCCCGGAAGGAAAGTTGTATCGCGTCGAATTAACGCCCACGTCGCGCGTCAAAACGAAGGCTTTCGATCGTTGCATCGTAAAAATTGCTAAACTGCGACAGGATCGCTTTCGAGGGCGAGGGGAGGCGCGTCGTGTCGCTGATGTCGAAAAAAGACGATCTTTTTGGCGGATAGAAAGTACGAATGGAAGAAACGGGGGTTGATCATGAATATTCGGGTGGATGACGAAGAGATTTGATCAACGCGTTGACCTTATTTCGTTGTTCGTTATATTTGACTGAATTTTAATATAATAATTATTTGTATATGTAATGCTACAAGTAACCTACAATCAATTTTGTTTATAAACCGAGTATTTATATTTAGAATAACTAGTTGATAATAAGTGAATTTAAGTGCAGTTTTATTTTCAAAATTTTTAGCATTTGATAAAAATATACTGGGAGTTCTTTCTCGTGTAATTAGATGTATTTTCTTCGAAAGTAAAGCTTCGCGAAGGAAATTTTATACTGTTTCAATCGCATTCTTGGAGGAGCGTAAACACGTATGTCATTAATCTTGGAGTGAAGTGATGCTGTTGCAAATGCTTTGGCATTTTAAAGGAGAGGCAATTAAAATTACAAAGCAGTTAGGTTCTGTGCAATAGCACACTTTACTCACATTCTTCTTAAAAAGATTTAAATTTTAAAAGAAAAACACAGTGTCTCCTTATTCGCGTGCAATTATTCCATAAAAAACATAATTTAATATTCCTGTTTCATCGTGCTTGCCAAATTCTAACTTTAAGTTGCAACCCAACCGATTTTGTGCGTCGTTTTTGAACATTAACTACTTGCAATCAGGAGGCTATAAAACTTTAATTAAATACTGTATATAGCAGCCGATACTTGCAATCCGAATATACGTTGACCTTTATCCCGTTCTAAATAAAACTACAATCTTTAAACGCCGATAGTCGCATGTTTCAACTGTTTAACAGCTGATAAAAAAAGATTGCCAATTACTTTGGCGTTAGTGTACCGAGCAAAATCGTGTCCCCGTATCTGGTGCAATAAAATGGCATGTTTTAAGCTTGTAAATTCGCGGTCGATAACGCCGCCTGAATCACGGCGACTTTCTCGTTGTGAAAAAAAGGATCCCGGCCTCTGCCCGTAACTAATTAAGCCCCGATTATATTTCATGGGGGATCGCTGGAGGGGAGAGGTGGAAGACAGCGCGCGTAATACCGTAAAGTAATCCAAATTAAGCAAGAGTGAGCTTTCTACCGGGATAATGGACGCCGGTAGATAGAAATTCCGACGTGAGTTAACGCGCGCGCGTATCGCGTACCCCCGCGGAACCTCGAATGGTCGAACGGGAAAGAAAGATCGCCGGGTTTCAGCCCGTTTCGGCCCGTTTCGGCCCGTTTCGGGCGTAATAACCGGAAATTCCATTTACATTGAATGGAGCGCACCGGATTGGCCGGGTACCGCGGCGCGAAACTTGTATTTTTCACCGTTCCCCGGGCGTTCGTTCCGTAAAAAGCGAGCCAAGTCGATAATCCGCTCGGTGGATACGGGGGCAACGCGAAACGATTATGGTAATGCAGCGGGGACCTTCCATTTTGCTAGGCGCTCGCTCGTTTTACCGGCGAAAATGATAATGAAGAACGATAGAGCGTTAACTGTGTAGCATTCAGCTTTCTATTTGTTCTTGAGCTGTCTCTTACTCTTACGAGCGTTACGCAACACTCGGCTGTCGTGTTAGTCACAATGACTTGGCCGCCGATCTTTTCCACCGATACGATCGTGCTCTCTGTACCTGCTACACGATACTGCGGATCGATAGTTTGCGTAGATACGAACGGAGGGTTTAAAAAGGATCGCCACTCGTTTTTCTCCACGATGGACAAGCTCCGTTTTGTTATCCAGCGGCGATCTGTCGGCCGGTTTGTAAACGAACGATTAGAAAATCTCTGCGTTACAAATACTACAAATACCCAATCCTAGCCTGTTGCTTAAGATCGATTGAACCGATTGTAGTGCTCGTTAGAACAATTTACGGAACGTCCATAATTATTGAAAACGTGGAAATTAGAAATGAACGAAGGTATTAGCTATCTATCAAGGTGTAGGAAATAAAAAGTAGTGTCAGAACACAGCAGAGAAATAGGTAGCGGTGTAAAAACTGTGTGGATATAAAAAGGTTACTTGTTAAAGCCGCAAGAGTAAAAAATACAGCAAAAGTGCAGCAATGAATGTGAGAGTAAAAAAGCACGAAAGGAAGAAATGGTATAGAAATACGCAAAATCTACAGATTAATACAGGAAATACTGTAACAAAGTAACCACATCGCTCGATACGACGGATAAATGGTACAAAAACCGTACGAACGGCGTAAATGATTGATAAAGAGAGATGGAACAATATAAATAGACGAGCTAAGAAAAAGCGTCAGGAATTTCGATGAAATCAGTTGCAAGCACGTTCTCAGTCAAAAAGTTGACAAGATACAGTGCGCGAGTGAAAGCGTAGCTATTATTTGCCGGCGATTGCGAGGAAAACACCTTTTAATTTGCAGGTCAGCAAGATGAAAGCGTCTCGACGTCCAATCGACCATTTTCAGTCGAGTTTTATTCTCGACATCGATCGTCGACGATGTCGATTTTAGTTGCATCAGTTGGACGATGGCCATTTTCCACGTTTCGAGTGCCTCGTCATTTCTTTAACGATCCAGTTTCCCTTGTGGGCCAAAGTGTTTTTGCGTGGAAGTGAAAATTTCGTCGGTCGGGAGGTGAAATCCATGGGAAGTGACAAAAGTAAAGCGACCATTGTTCTAATAGGAAACTACGTTTCTGTACGCGCTGACGGACTGGTATGGTACGTGCCAGCGGCAGCTAAACTTTGTTACGATAGACACCATTTATGGGGTATCAGAAATAGTCGAGAACGGCATTCTTGCAAAAATGTTACGGGTTCCCTGCGAGAGTCAAATGTGAATGGACTCTGGAGGCACGAAAATTGTTCCGAAACTGTTACAGTTATATAAATTGAAAATTTATAGAAGATCAGAAAAATGTGGATTCTGATTTTTTAGTATAAATATTCTGATATTATAAACTTGAATCATAATAAATATTCGATAACAATTGTCGAATATTTTACATTTCGAATACATTTTACATTTGCTGGAACCAGAAGACAAAATTACATCGACGATCGAATGTTAACGTGAGTAACACTACGTATACGTTCGGCCTTCGCGGAGACAAAAGCTGTCTTTCACGCAGCATTTACAGGAAGGTGCTGACTAAAATTTACACTATGGTGCAAAGATGTTGAATCGCGTGTTTCTTCTGAATCAAGTATGATTTCTATGAGAACAAAATTGTCATGCGTTTAAAATTTATTTCAAAAGGCAGTTCTGCGACTGTTGCAATTTGTAAACAATTTCATTTACTAATTATATTAAATATGGCCCTCAAACTTTGTAGTAATTTATATTTGTTCCTTTTTTTTATTTACCAATGTTAAGTCACACTTGACAAAGGGGTGGAAGGAGTTGATAACAGAATGGTCGATAGTAGAATTTTCTCAATTTTGTCATTTTTCATAATTAAATATATATTATTCTATTCTCATTTCATCTTAGCTTTTGATTGTGCACCGTTCTCGACTCGATACATATATTATTTATACTTACATATCTCCGAAAGTATGTCAGAATCATTAATTTAACGAGAACCCACGTAATTTTGCCCCGTCCTATCATTTTCAAATCATCTTACGCATTCTTAGTGCATCGCGAGCGTGCTTCTGATTAAGGTTTATTGTATCATTAAGAATAACGGTTGTAGTTAATTCCGAAAAAAGAAAACTCGTTTTAATTAATCCTGGATAAGAAGAGACAAGGAACAAATACGTTGCGGCGTAATTAAACGCAACTGGGCCGAGATAACCGAAGCGAGTGCATTTGTAAAAATAATTCAATGAAATTCACGTTGGATTATCCTCTGTACCGTATTTTCATTGTGAAATGTTGTTAGTCAATTCCAGAGTCGAATCTCATTCACATGGTCGATGTTAACGAAGGTTATTGCATGACTCTCCTACCGATGTTATGCAGACGTCTTTCTATTGTTTCTTCTGTGATCATCAAAGCTTCCAGGCATCGATATTAACATAACTTTAACGATGAAGAATACAATTCCGTTTTATCCACTGTAGAAACGTTTTATATGTATTTCTCAAATTTTAGTTTTAATTCGGTGCGATTTCATCGTTACGAAGAAGAAGCTACATTGACAATGGATTTAATTACACAAGATTAGAAGAGAACGCGTAAAAGCTTTTACAGAAAGAAATAAAATTGATTAGAATGGTTTTTTTTTAGAATACCCTGAATATTTAATGTAAAAATCTATGAATATGTCAGTCGTGCAATTACAATTAATTAAAATGTATGGCATTACTAATACCACCAGCTGAGAGTGATTAATTGTTCCGTCGATCGTGGGAATACCACTTTTCCCAACTTCATTGCTTCATTTATTAAAGACACTTCACGAAGTGATGCGCAATGCAGAAGAAGCAAATGGAGTTAAGAAGATGATCCGTAAGACATTCATTAACAACGAACGTGCTAGACAGAAATTATTGCCTTTAAAGATCAAGGTGTGACCTAATAAAAAATCGCATAATTTCTCGGCTTTTTCCTTTTTTCTTGAGATTAACAAAAAACGTTCGTTTCTTTTAACTTGTCTAGTATGAGTAATCATAAAAATGTCTAAGAAGAACATTTCGAATTATTAACAGTTGAAATAGCAATATGAATTGTTACAGTTCTCGCAGACTTGTAACTATAAATTTGTGCACATCTCGTTTATACAATACGAGAAAGCATAAATTAAAAGCTCAATGTATGCAATGAACTCACGTAGTAAAAAATGTATACGTGGCAGCTGGCATTCAACAATTGTTTATTCCACATAACTTGCATATCAACTACAATAAAACTCTGTCCGCATAATAAAATTTCCTCATTGTTGAACGGTATCGTAGCGATCGACAACTCGAGTTGTTACGTGCAAGAATTCGACGACAGCACCCCTGAAGCTTCGAGATCGTCAAGCCACACCTAAATCCACGAACATCGTCTCGTTTCGACCAACATCGTTCTCTGTTCCCCAAAAATCAACGGACGAAAAGGAACGGAACAAGAAGAACGATAAGGAAGATGAGTAGTTTCCAATGAACACTGTAAATTCCAGATACACGCCACCGATTTATATGAACAATCACGAAGTCCGTATATCCTCGGATTGGAAACATCGATGAATCCTCTGTTTAGCATAAATGTCGTCATAAGAATATCGATTCTTTGCCACTTGTGGATTTTTGATTGCCTACTGTCAGGTGAAATGGAACGTTTTTATTGCTTGTCACAGAGGAGGAAGCTAGGCCTTTATTCTCAGGTATTCCCCCTGACTGATCGAATCTGACGCAATTTCTCAAGGATTCGAGCACAGCGTTCAACTATCTCTGATTTTTAAGACGAAAAGGTCATGCTCTCGTGCGGATCCTCGACGAAGATCTGGATCTTCGCGCCAGTGAAAGGATAATTAGGCTAATATTTCGAGTGCTTCGTGGAGCCTCAGAAAAGTAGTATTCCATTGGTGTTATGGTTGTGAAAAGAGTGAATGGTACATTTATGAAATCTGGTCTGTTTGTTTTGTTGAGTCAATTAGTTTTGGTGAAACTAATATTTGATTTATATATCTGCTATTTTCTTTGATTCGAAATATTGTTACGTGACAATTAATTTTTCCTCCCTTCCTTTATACTTTTCATTCCTTTTTCTGCAAACGTTTCACAAAAGTCAATAATAAATGACTTGAAATGAAAATATAATGAAAAAAGGACCATTATATATGACAAAATGCATGATTTTTTTATCGATCGGCTGAATCAATCGGTGTAAATTGTAAAGGAACGTGTGAAATATGAGAACCTTTGGTCTGATCAGATCCAGTTATGTTGATTTCATCACAATTTGGTTAATGATTCTTGGAAATCGCGCGCAGTTGTTGAAATAAACGGCGAATGCTTCCTAAAATTATTGCGAAACGAATTTTTTGCCCGTCTCGCGGGCACTGTTAATTAAAAATACGTAATCATTCATCAGAAAGAAGAATGGTCATTGTCAAACCGATCTTACGATCGGCGATGAAGTGCAAGACATTCTGATAAAAATATAAAAATTCTCCAGCTATAAATAATGCTTTTAGAAATATATAAAATTATAAACAAAGAATATTTCAATAAAATATTTATAGATCTCTAAAAATAGACACTGCGCGTCAAAATTTAACAAAAATATTGCATTCAGCCGGCAAATAAAAAAAGGAATAAAATTTTTTCTTCGTTTAATTATAACTATAAAATTGAGCTAAAGGTTAAGCTACATTCTTGTCATTTCCTCGTGTAGATTCACACCCTCCCCAGTTTCATCAGCAAATTGGAAACACTCCGCATTATTAGCAATAATTGATTCATTTACCACTTCAAGTAGACAGAGATTTCGCGACTTTCCGTTTTCACAATCTCTCTGAAATTCTCGCACGTAACCGTTATCATATCGTTCGTTACAGTTTCACCGAGCAATTTTCCTCTTGGAACCTCCTAAACAACCGCGGAGCGATCGAGCGGCGCGGCGTCGCCGTGATTCCGATTCGCTTTTAAAGTTTCGCCGCGAACGGCGACGCAACAACTTTCCATCGCTTCCTGCTATTCAGGCATATTTTAAGACGAAAAGAAAGTAAACCGAGCGTTTTGCACGCGGCTGAACGATCTTTATTCCATTTGCCAGCACGCGCTGTCCCCGACGCACGGATCGTCGTTCGCGGTCCCGATCGTTCTCCACCGTTTTCAACCGGACGACGCGATGGAACTCGTTGCCCTTTACTTCGATTCGTACCGCGGATTTCTCAATGACTCTGCCTTTGCCGCCAGTCGGCATTTACAACCTGCAATTAGCGTCGCTATGGTTATCGGTGAACTAGAATCTATGAACGGCGTGTCCTTTACGCTATTTATTGCGGGGAAGAAAAATGCCGCATCGAGATGGTTCACGATGGTAAATAGGTTGATTAGATTCGACTGATTTATGTGCAGGATATAATGGTTATGATTCATAACAATGTTTGCTTCGATAGAATTATTTAAAGCGTACAACTGTAGTTTCTTGCTGTCTCTTTTTTTTACATTTGTTGCGAAAAGTAGCATTTCGCGAAGATACTGGGTTGAAAATCCTGGGTTTTTATATAGAAAGAGAAATAGTACATTTAACATGAATTGTTGCTAATATATGCGTATTATATATTTTAGAAATAGAACTGAGAAGCGTTTAGAGAAATTTGCGAAACTTTTATAAATTACACTTCATTTGTCGGCAAATAAATCTAGATTCCGCTGATCGAGAGGAACTATAAAACGGAGGAACTTATTTTCATTAGAAGTAGACCTGTAGATTTATTCGACGGGAAATGGTAAAAAATTTCGAGGTAAAACCGAGTGGTTGCGCGGAGCTTGTCCGATCACTTTCCTTGCCGTTTGATTGCTTGTATCTAGCAGGAAATAGTGAAAAACCGTTCCTTCCGGTTCGAAGACCGGTCAAGACGAATCGACTGGCAGGAAAGATCGCGACTGTGCCTGCAACTTTTCTTAATGCCCGCGTGCATTGCAATTATCGTATCCTTTTTGCGTCCCCGTCAGGAATGATGATTATTAACGGGTATACGACTCGTTTCCGGATTCTGCGCAATTACTCAACGAAACGCGCTTTAAAATTCCATTTGTCATTCGTGATTAACGTTTAAACATTAATGACTTCCTATTTATAGTAAATTCATTAGTCACAATCGAAGTCGCAATAGAATCGGTATAAATTCATTAGTCACGATCGAAGTCACAATAGATCGATATAATTAAATAAATTTATATTACAATCAACTTAATCATTCTCGTATCGTTTCTCACAATTGGAATATTTAAATTTAAATTTGTATTGGTCGTTCACTTTCGAATTGCCTGCCATCGAATCGCGAAACAGCGTATTGGAAAGTTTTGAAACGGGACACCTCGAATCTTTAAATGCTACCCGATCAAATACCGTGGAATTGACAACTTTCGAATCGTACGTTAAATAATTTAATAATTTTCAATGAAATATTGAACGCATACGATGCGATTTTCAGTATTACCTAATGGTAATCGATCGAATCGAAAGTTCCTAACGAGATACCTCTATTTCAATTAGTACACGAAATACTAACAGTGGATATCTGACATAGTTGATCGGACATGGATCTGATTAACTTGATTTCATGCAGATCGAACTATGTCGATCATTTTTTCCACTGATACATAACGCGGATTACTCGAATACTTGAAAACTGTTAATTATGTAAGAAAAAATCCTATAGAGAAAACTATTATGTATTCCGACCACAATTTTTCGATGACTTCGACATATACGCGTATTAAAATAAATTTATTTTTATTTTAAGTAGCCAAGAGGCCAAGAGACCAAGAGAGTATTTATTGAAAGCCAAAGTCAACATAGAGCTCATCGATTATCTTTACTTTTAAAGAATACTGAATATTTATCATAATTTTATTGTCATTAGGTGATATATGTATAGGTGATTTGTCTCTATATCTTCATTATCATAATTGCCATTGTATAGTTTGCGTATATATTTACGATCGAGAGGCACTTGTGCGTTTCCCGTTACAATTGAAATTGTAATTGCATACGAAACGTTGAATCGTCAAACGCAGCAATTTATTAATCTCTCGCACATGAAAGCATTGAATACGTCTATAGCTAAAGTATGGGTAATTATTTAACACGTTTCTATTTTCTGCATCCCGTACAGTCTATATCGGATTCTAATTATTGCTAAATCTATTAGACGTTACGTGTTAAGTAGCAATATTTCTCGAAGAATGTCTCGATCCTATTAATTTTTTCTAGATAGCTATTCCGAAGTATAAACGTAAGAAGAAGTACAAAAAAAAATTTGCGAGTTGCATAAAAGAATACTGGTTGATGAAAATCTGAAGTTTTCGATTAACACGTTGACGCTCGCTCTGAATTCTATGATGGACAACGAAAGAAAATTATTTTAAGTAGTTGATTCTTGAAGAGTTCGAAGAACATTTCAAACTAACAGAATAAAATTGTTATTTTTTTCTAACCAATTTTTCTAAAAATTACCGGACATCTATAGCCATCATCTACGTCTACAATTTTAAGAATTGGACATCTATAGACGGCACTTATGTCAATGTTAATAATTATTTATTTATTTTAACCCTTTTGCTAGAATATATGAATATATTCATTGAATAGGATCTCTTGCAATCTAATTTGTCACGGAGTAAAGTATATCTGTTTACAAAACGCGATTATTGCTTTACAAGTGGCAGGTTGGAGCGACAAGATTACTTTCCAGTGAACTTTCGATTGAACGAGATAAGTTGACTCCTGTCCTTGGTTGTTCATGTTTTCTTTCAGGAGCGTTCGATATCCGCCAGTAACGCTATACACACGCACTCCTTTATTGCGGGGAACGATGTGAAACCGATGGTAATCCATCGAATGCGAGAGACAAAAAATTAATTACCATCAACCTTGAAACGAGCTACATGCTCGTGTACATACAGTCGCTGATAGGGATTATTTTTTTCTTCTTTGGAGATCTCATTGTATAACGGAGGAATTCGGTTAATGGTTCTTAGAGAAATAATTATATGCGTTAAAAAAAAAAAGAGTTGAAAGTATCAAAAATTTGTGAAGCATTGTCAATTGTTTTCGAAGTTTAAATCAAGGTTTATATTATTTTTAAGTGTAGATTTATTGTCGTTTTGTTTTAGTTTTAATAATCATTGTCCTTCTGCCGAGGAGCCAAAAGAAAGAGCGAATAGTCGAAGATCGGTGTACGAGTTCTCTAAATTTTATATCAATTTTATTTGACTACACCCAGACACCATATCCTAATTATTCCTGCTACCTACACACTACTATCAATTTCAAAATTATCAATCCTTCTCATGTATATATTAAGTAATCATGTATACAACGTAGCAAGTGCTAACATTCTCACAAAAATACTTGCATAAAGATCACAAAATAACATCTAAACTCCACCTTTTAATTTCTCGTTCTGCCTTTGCATATTTACTGTTCAAATACTGCTCTCGTTAATTTCTATAGGAGTTTCAGTAGATTAACGGAGGTGTGATTGCGTCGCCACGAGATCGAGTAACGTTCGATTATTCTTTCATAAGATACGACAACCGCAGTAGAATACTGACAGCTGATACACAGCGACCGTATAGAGGAAACGTATTGTTCTTTTTTCACTTTTGTATTTTTTTGTTAATAAACATATTCAATATGTATGTATATCATTATATATTCTCTATACAACGAAGGCTGTGGTCAACGTTGCATAAAAAAATGAATCGGAATTCCGAGGATCAAGTTTCACGGTCCCCTCGTCCTTTGACAAAAGGTTTAATACCATTCTATGAAGAACGAGGTAACAGCAGAAAGAGCGCGTGTTGATTTTTAATGCCATTCGATGGGCTTCACGGGCAGTTAACGCGAACAAGGCGATACGGTTCACTCGATGTTAACGTACTCGACTTTCTCTCGCATGTCAGTCGACACGCGGTCATTCTGGATCCATGGTCATCCTCGAGGACACTTGCACAGTCGATGCACAGTTGCCCCCTGCGCGACGCGACGCGACGATCTGGATCGTTTCGCATTCGTCGATTCCCGATTCAATTTGCGAACCGTCCCATTAAACGACCCATTACCCGTCCCGTGTATGACTTCATCCGCGAGTTATCATTCCAGTTCCCTCCCCCTTCGTTACAAATGCATCCTTTTACTCGTTCGGGAGGCAACACATAGAAATGAAGAAATCGGCATTTAACGGGAGACATAAAACGCGCGATGTGATACAAAATGAATTTCGAGTAGATTTAAGGTGGGACGTTGAATTTAAAGCGTCGTATTTCAGATAATTTCCAGCTAATGCGGTGTTTTTGTTGAAAACCGATTTCCATTTATCTCGTTGACGTTTGTGGCGTTCGAATGCGGCAAGAAAAAACGTGTTTTTACGTACGAATACAAAATTGTTCACCGAATTGCACTTTGAAATTAAGAGATACGCTTTTTTCGATCTACGCGAAGAAATTTACACTTTTTAATAAGAGAATCGCTCGAAAACTACGTTCGTAAAAATTTGATGGCCTTCTGACACGTAAATAACGTTGAAAATGTCTCGAACGAAAAATATATATCAAAACAGCTCTTTGTGCTTTCTAACGATTATTTTGGAACATTTCAACGCAATTGTCCATCTAGCAAAGTCTTATGAAATTCTTAAGAGTAAATCATCTTCATCTAACGAAGTGCAAGACAAGCTATCATTTGCCACAGTATTTTCATTTTTCATTGTACGATTCATTAACAATGTACGTCAAGTCACCTGTAATAATAAGAATATAAATTTGATGCAAGGTCTCCCTTTCTACGCACCGAACAAATTAATTTCCTACCACTTCGATAGCGTTGGAACGAACGTTGAACAAAAAAAATATTACTGGATGATAACGCGCACTGATACACCCATTGAACGTTATTTACGCATACGCCACGTTGGTCAATTATAATTAATTGACATGGTCGAGGTTATAATAATAAATACGCGCAACGTCTTGTTACGCGTATGTAAAACAAATATGTATATGATAAAAGAAAATTAAATCTTTGTTTCATCCTCAATTACACTTGACCATCGGCTGTTCAATCTTCTGTAATCATTTGGAACGCCCCTCATCTTCATTCCGTCTCAGGGACAGCTGCGAAACTATTCAAACCTGCATACCGTGTGCATACAGGTATATATATATACCTTGCACGCACGTGTACGGTTTCCAACGCGTTCGCGCGTGATCATGAGAATTTCATTACCTTGGTACATTTTTCTAGATCGTCCTTTGAGCGACGGCCATGCCTCAAGGAGCGCGGAAATCATTTTTATTGGAATGTTAAACAGCCGTCATTACCACGCGGTAATGCCAGGCTCTGGCAAATGGGAAGACATTTCGGTGTCAATTTATCGAGGATCGCTGTGAAACTGCAGATGAACGCCTTAAATGTCACCTGCCAGCTAATTAAACTCTACACGGTAACATATTTTCTTAGATAGCTGTCGTAGCCTATACTTGAGCCCTATTTGGACTTGTTTCAGACTTAATTTAGGAAGTAATACCTACATTTCTTTCTTTAGCGAGATAATTATTTAATGTAAGTATATAAATATTAATAAAATATAAAATTAAACGTTTAATATAGATACAAAAGAATAATTGCAAAATATTTTAATAAAATTTCACAGTAGTTCACTATTTTGTAGTAAAGAATATTCAATCCATATTTGTTTCATTTACTACGTCGATATTACCCACTTAAGAAAAATGTTTTATCGGTTAATTCTTCTTTCGTTAGAATATTTTAACATATTTAAAGCTCTTCATAGATAAGAGGACAAGCGGAAGTTAAAAGATAGCCACACGAATGAGTAATTAACTTCAAATCTCCAAGATACTGTCGTGGAGTGCGGAGACATCAACGAAAGGGCGTTTCCTTGCGCCGCGTGACCAGAGTGATTTCAACGCGTGGTAAGGAAGGTGCGCGTAACTCTACTTCCAATTCGAAGTAAAAACACCTGTCGCATACATTAACATCAACTTGATTGCTCACGAATTTCAACGTATATTTTTAAACATCATTTTGTTTGTAGATATATGCACATGTTCGAGAATTTACAGTTATTATTTTTGCGTATTTTTGACGTTTCCTACCTGAGTCATATGTGCATGACTAATAATGTATCAGTCAAACACCCGAAAATTTATAGTAGGTATCATCTTAAAATATAAATAGACAACGAGAAATAATAATTTTGCTTCGTTAATTTACTGCTTTTAATTGTGTAGTAATTTACGTATGAAATCACTGTTTAGGAACTTGTGATCCTTTCAGTATATTTAAGCATGTTAAGCATATTAAGTAGGTATATTTACTTACAATCTTTAAAATCGTTAAAATCTACTAAAATATTATCTATCTATATACTCGAAAGTAAATGAAATATTAATTTATTTTATTTTATAGCATGTATCTTTACGTAGTTTAAAATGATATTACGTGGAAATATCCTTTAGAGTATCTTCCTCGTATCGTATTATATAATTTTATTTATAACGAACAGATCTTTTTCTTGCGAATGATATTGAGAAAATTGTGCAAACTGAAATGTCATTTGCATTACTCTACTCGCTGAAATTCTTAACTCCCTTGGTATTTATGGTACATAGAACAGTCGTACATTTATTTATGATGATTAGTAACTACGCAATGTGTACAAATAAATTGCAGCATTTAGTTGATGTATGTACCCAGCTACGTATTTATTTGCTGGATGCTTGTGGTATCTGCCAAAAAAAATGTCAGGGCCGTTTTCTTCTCGGATTTGTTCCACACGTTCAAATGAGTTTCTACGAATCGTGTTTTCGTTCAATGTTTGCAAACACTTTCACCTCCAAATTAATTTTATTAGCATCGCTGGCCGTATAGAAAGTTATACATATACAAATCTAAGATCTTCTTTCAAAATCGATGGTAATGTTTGCTAATTACGTTGCACATAAGTACACACAATAATCCAATTACTTTCTCTTATTTGTAAGAAATAGTAGGCACGTTTAGAATAAGAACGAATGGAATCTTGATAAACGGAATGTTTCACAAATTTTTATGCAATATCGTACCCGTTTCCTATTCGTTAATATTTTCCACCAGTTTCGCAACGAACGTAACAAGTATTCCTATGTATTTTGCTTCCGACTAATTTTATATGCGATAAAGGATTTTCACTTTGATCAGGACATAAACATTGCCTACGTGTTTCATTTTTACGATTGTCTACAACGAAAAACTTTTTAATTCGACATTTCAATGGCAATATCATAAATAATCCCTTGTTACCGCATATCGTTTGAAAATTCATATTTATTCTAATTCTGAATAACCATAGTTTTAAATTACGAGAATTATCATTGGCAAACGTGATTATGCACGACTAAATAAACTCGTGTTTCGACATTGCTATCAAACAGAAATGATTTAGAGGAATCGATAGATTCAACCTGTGTGGTTTCGTCGATCATTCTTCCAGGAGTTCTTCTATTCTCGAAAAGTAAAGACAGCAAGCTTCCCAGCAATCAAAGACGGAGGAATTAATTAGGAAACCTGTTAAACACGCTGAAACATAGAGCTATTTTTTTTATAAATGTTAAGAGATGAAATGTAAGAGATTTAGATGCACGGTAGAAATTTGAGTTTCGCGAAAGATGAATTGAAAATGCTCGCATTTGTAACATAAAACTAAGGATAAGACTATATAATTGTATGATCCACACGATTCTTCTTGTACTCCTATTTTTTAATGTGTTTATTTGCTAAGCAACTGCTAAGCAACCACGTGTTACATATGTTAACGAAATGCAACGAGCAAGGTGTACGTGCAGTTACTGTATCGGAATGGAAACCCGTGTAAGTCGTAGGGGAAGAGATATACTCAGTTAAAAATTGATAAACCTAACTGTTTCGTATAAGCTTTTCTCGCCAACGCTTTGCGGCGAAAGGAAGGAAAAAGGAAGAGACGTTTTAACCTAACCAGGTAGTTTCTGGCAAATATATTCAGATCGAAGTCTCGTAACCTCGATAGTGGACAGACTGCCCAGCGGAATATCGTTTTCGTTCCAAAAAAAGGTGGTTGACATTGGGATACCCGCTGTGTTCCTGGATACTTCAGACCGCGTTCAAGTTTGGTCTAATCTATTTAACCTATTATTCTATCTTCACTCTTCTTTAACCTATTTAATTATAAAAATACGGCTTGTATTTTAGTGATTAGTAAGTATTTTTTGACTTGTAATGAGTCTACAGTGAAATGGATTTAAGAATGCCTTTGTGCTTTGTATTATTCGTTTATTAATTTAGTTATTTAATTTAACCTAAATTGACCGTTTAAAATAACCTAATAAAAATGTCCCCAGATAATACTGGCCAAAAGTCGATTCAAATAATGACCATTTTAATTTGTTGCCTAAAAATACTGGTTTCGCGAAAAGTAACGGTTTTCGATAGGATTAAGTCTTCAATTATTAATCTCCTTTCTTAGATTAAACAATATTCCAAAACAGTAGAAATAAACCCAATCTCAAATTCCACGTTATCCACGCGTAAGGAATATAGTTGTACCTGTACCACAGAACAAGTAACTATATGCTTTACACATAAGCCACTATTTCCCAGTATGTAATTAAACGCCACAGCCGAGACAAATTAACAATCCAACGAAGAACAAGACCAGCGACAGCTCGACCAGAGAAAGCAACGACGTTCGAGGTTATTAAACTCGCTCCTGTTATAATGCTCGCTACTTTATACCTTCTGCGTGAATTATCCTTGGAACAGCTTGGCAAAGGTGTTACGAGCGGTCCATCGACCAGCGCGATCAAAAATTGACCGGGGGAAATATTTATTTATCTGGTTTGATGGGCGACGCGAGGCTCCAGACTGTCTGCCGCGAATTATTATACCACTCGCGGCGATTAATCGTTCCGGTTCTTTTCTTTCTCTGAAATCTTTTCGTGCTCGATGAGCATGGACGTTCGATTGACCACGTCTCGTAGGAATACGCTTGTTGCGAAACCATCGAGTTACTGATAATATACCAGTTAGGCTGCTATCGTCCCAGCCGGTTAAAAATAACGGTGACCGCGTGTGTGCGTCGAAAAACGATCCACATAAAAAAATTATGTAAAATATCAAAGATCGTGACTGAATGACAGCGCTGATGAAATACTGGATGCACAGAGAGCAAGGAGTTGTCGAACTGGAATAAATAATTCCAGCCTCTACGTGGTTTTATAAATATGGAAAGTTGAGGAATTATGGAAATCGATATGTTTCGACGATATTATTTGTCTTTCTCTTTCATTTTTTCTTCTTTTTTTTTAGGATATCATGCCTGTGGCGAAACGTTTCACAGGTGAGATCGGTCAATTTTAACGAATAACCGTCCTCTCGAGAAAATTAAGTCGTTGGAATAAGCGAGGCGAAATTTACGACGGTTCAAGGGTAGCGTGTATCAAACGAACCAAAGCTGGTCTTAATCCCTTTCCTTATGTGAGAATACATCGAAGAGCCTTTTGGATTAAGGCAATACGCATTTGATTATGATTTTATTGTTTACTCCTATGAATATATCTCAATTATTATTCAATTATTAAGAAAATTTTAATTTAAAAAAAAAAGAACACTTTTATTAATTACAATAAATTACTTGAAAAATGCAAATCTTCGAACGAATACATTTCCAGAGGACAGATGGAAAATTGGCAAGCTACAAGGAGGATTAAAACAATAAAATGGAAGTCGCGCGCAGCTGTTCGATCGCGTTCGAGAGCACAATGGCGGGCGTAATGGAAAACGGCGCGAGACGTGGACGGAACTTTCGCGGGCATCGATTCATATTTCACTGGCTCGTAAATCGGCGTCGCGCAATTACAGTTCCTCGGTTGCGTTCGTGGAAGTAACGAGGGCGGCGGAACCGGGCGCGTTACGTTCTCACGCATACATCGGGGAAAGGGTTGGTGGTCACGATCCGGGTTCTTGCGCCGTTTGCACGTAGATACGTGTGCAATTCGGTGTAAATTTCTAGACCGCGCGCCAGTGACTGGCCAGCAGTTCTTGCGACAACGCGTTTACGACTTCCGCGACTCGATATCGCGCATTAATAAGCGCGGCGTTTCTTGCGATAGCCCGAAAGATATATCGCGGGGCCGCGCGCGGCTGTATCGATCGCTGAATCGCCGCTGCCATTGAACGAAGGTATCGATACGACACTTAAAGTACCTCGAACGCGTTTGTCTCGCCAACGGGGATTTCATTTCTTTCCTTTATCGCGAAATCTACTTCGCGGAACTCGCCAAGCGGTTCGCCTTGAATTCAGCCGAAACCATTTTGGTCATAGACCAAATCGTTTGGTGAAATAGTTGAATCGTTAAATAGATTTTAAATGGTAAAGAACCATTCTACCGTGCTGCTTGTGAATTACGTCTCTGTAAGAGTCCGCCGTTTTTTTGCGACTGCTAAATTTTACGACAGACAATTGTAATTTTAATTAAGAGAATTGCTCGAGTAAGAAATTGTTGCAGCAAGATTTTTCAAGAAAATCATGAATTTTTATAGGCTTTTGTATTAGAGAGCGGTGAATGGCGCTTGTTTTTTAGTGATTTATCTGACAGTGAACTGATAATGAATCAGTGTTGTTTTAAATAATGAAGCTAAAAGTGTGTCGTTATGATTATAAATGACTGAAGACTTCCAGTTACTGAATGGCGAGGATTACTTAAATAACCACTAGAAAGAACTGTGACTTTCTTACTCTCTTGAAATAAAAAAGCTGTTATGACAGAGCGTGTACCATTATTCTCCGAGTTAATTTCGCGGGTAGACAGAGCGTCACCATTCTAACGTGTTGGCAGAATTTATTCGTGGACAAAAAGAGAAGTCCTTCTTGTCAGACTTTTTTACTTGACGATCGTGCTTGGAATAAAAAAGACATGTCGGGATCAAGGCAGTGAATACGCGATGTAAATTTGTATTTGTTGTACAAATTGGAAGGGATTTTCCTTTCCCATTTATCACTGAAACCATACTTTGGATTAATCTAAAAACTCGTTCCTCAATGACGCGTCCACTTTCCAAAACATGACCGAAGAAATAAATGATAAAGACTTTAACGATACTATCAATCATTTCGTCTAAGCTGTCTGAATCATCTAACGATGATATTCTAATCAGGTTTATTAAAATTCGATTTGATGAATTCAGTTAAACGTGTTTTAAATTAGTCGCTCGAAGGTAGGATAAAAAAAAAACAAGTCTTTTCAATTTACAAACAGAAAAAAGTTTTCGAATCTTGTACTTCGAAATGATGTCAATTCTTTACAGTTGAATAAGCACACAAGACTGACTGTTGCAACAATAACGAAGACAGTATAATTAGCATAAATATGACGTAAACTGAGACATGATGCAGGCTCGAAAATATTTCGTCATATTACTCCAGTTACCGCCTGGATTACTATGTGACCCCATCGCGTTTGAAAAATCAGTATCTCGCGGACAAGAATTTAATCATGAAACTCTTTTTCTACATATCAAAATGTAATTTCGTTTCCTCCTAGGAATTTTTAAATTTTTGTCTGCCTAGTAATTTTTATACGTAAACATAAAGAATATAAAAACAATTTTAGCTTTTAATTTGATATCCAGTCGAAAAGACGTGATGCATTTCATTCGAGGAATTAAAAATGGAGCGATCAAGATCGATTGCATCTTTCGATTTGCACCAGGCCCCTTAACAAACCCCGATGTTTATGCAAAGAACAGAAATCGACGGTCACGAAGGAACAAGATTTCTCGCAACGATTTCAATCGTATCTCGTGTACCGATAAAGCTTGTGCAAGAGCTGTATCTCGTATCTGGAGCAAAGATTTAAAGGGTGTCAGAGTATTTCTTGCATCGGCATGAAATAAGACCGACGAAAAATTTCATAACCGTGACTTTTCTTCGCGAGAGCGATGCAATGTCCCTATCGACGAATCTGCTTTATAAACGTTTCGCAAGATGACAAAGTAGCACAAATAACAGAAACCTAATGTCTGTCATAAACAAGTGAAAATGACGAATAATACGAATGACAGAGGGAGAGAGAAATTATAAAAAATACTTTTAAACTGTCAATTAGCAAATATCACTAAAAATACGATTCTTATATTTCGATTTGTCAGCATAGTTACATACATCCGATTTTAAGAATAGCTCGAGGCGTCGCGATTAACAAAACGCTGGTTGCCAAGAGATTTTGTTTTCGCGAAGTCACTTCGTAAGAGACCCGGAAAAAGTTGGAGGATGTCCGTCAAAAAAGTCGTCCGTAAATAGAAGGCCGCTATTTTTAAACGCAGAATGCGGAATAGGAACGACGTGAAAGGATCGAAACGGGCGGGTGAACCGCACTGGCCGCAAGGTAACCGACCTTTTCGAGACGACAATCGGAAATGGGGAAAGAAAAGCCGGTTGCGCAAAAGATGTCACCGGTTGATCGTCACCTATGGGAGAGACCGCGTGCGCCCGCAATCGCGTACACCAACCGCGTATTATGCAAGCGGTAACGATGCAAAAATCACTCATGCGGGGCCTATCTACGCAAGGACATTCTCAGAGGCGAACTTTTCAGTGCTGTCGCGGCGGCTGCAATCGCCGTTTCAGCAACGTTAACGACCTCGACAATGGGGACAGATACGCGGCCAATTATCGCGTATTTTCTGCGGCCCCCGGTTTTCGCGATAATTATTTCACGTCCACATGCAACCGGCGTCTCGATCGCGTTCACCCCGGCAATTATATTGTTCCGCGACACGATACCATACGGATAACGTTTCCAGAGCGTTATCCCTTTCACTGGCGATCGACGCTCGGACCGAGACACGCGATGCGTGCGTTCAACGATCCTACCTCTAAAGTTGATCTTCGAACCAATTTATTTCCCCCAAATTTTTCGAAAAATTTTAATCTTCTTTAATTCGTTTCGATTTAGTTGAGATAGAATGTACACGGTGGAATTTAGTAGATATTCGCGTAGCAGCGTTAGATAGCTGCGTCGTCGCTCTGTGTCTGTTATGTGGCGAATCTCGTTTCACGCCATGTGTTTTTTACGACTCAATGGAATGTTTATTAATGTCAATTATGTCATTCGTCATTTGATGTTTTTTTTCGATCTTCGTAAGCAATCGTTATGTCACATGTTGCGCTAACTTGTTTTCAAATTAAAGATATAAGTAATTCGTGATGTACATTTAGTTCGAGTTATTTCAGCAGGAAAATAATTTTTTTTATGGCATACAAGCTTCTAAAAATCAATTTTATTCCAAGAATTAAATCATTGCTCCTTCCTTAGATCTTCTCAAGAATTGGTAGAGACAGGATGTCAAATAAGAATTACTTCCCTATATGCATGACGCATGCAATAAGACGTTCAGAAACTTCCTCGACCTAAGGCAACTATCGCTGAACTCTTGCACTCTCATAAATAGACATCATCTATAAGAGAAAGTTCTATTATGTAGAACACAATGGAGTGCAATAACCTTCTCTCTAAATGCAGTTATCACTATTAATACTATCCGCGTATCATTAATCGACTGAAACTTTCTTGTCAAAAATAAGCACACTAATAACAAGTGTCAGGACACTATACAATGTGATATAACATAATTCCCTATATCTTTTATAAAAGATATTAGTATAGATTTTAAGAAATGTAACAGTTTCATCATTTTCATGGAAAGCAAGAGTAAGAGAATGAGAGAAAGAGAGAGAGCAACTTTGAGTTATGTTAATTAAAATAAAACGTGTACTCGTCACGGTGACCGAGCTCCAACAAGCTGCCTTTGTCTTGTCCCTCGCGAGTGTCGAAAAATCGAGTTTGCGATGACTCGGACCATCGTTACAGCGGTGGGTCTCTTGCAATGCCTCAACCTTGACCCGTATCGAACTAGACCGAACCTTAAGTGGGCTCTTATGCACATTTCGCAATGTTGTTCCCAACACCAATTTCACTTCGACCGTGACTCGAGTCGGAAAGCGACGTGCTCCGGCAAACCGACTATCATCGATCGCCAATATGATCGATGGAAGTGATCCGATATTTTGTTCCACTTTTTCAACAGGAAGCAGAAACCAGAAGTATGCTTTGAAATACTTCTGGTGTATGAAATTTTTTTTATATCGATTGAAACAGGAAGCAGGAATCTGTTTCAAACGCTTCTTATTTATGAAATTTTTTTTATATCGAGTAGGAATTAACGATACGAATTAACGATATGAGTAAGTAAAAAATAAATAAATAAATACGCGCAATTAATATTTGCACGTGTAAATTAGAATTAATAATTCTTACTTAGTTAAATAAAATGATATTGAAATATATTTTTAATGCTTTTTCTTGTAATAGAATCGAGTGATACGAATAAAGGGTAAAGTTAATCGATGTTGCCGATTAAGAAATCAAACGAAAGCGTGACAAACATAAATGCGTTTGATTTAGCAAAAACGCAAAACTAATCATTGTTTTCTGACCCAGTTTTCCGTTTCCATGTTTGGATGGAAATCCGTGTTGCGTATGAGTTTAGAAAATTGTTTGGAAACACCCGCGCGCGTTTAGCAACCCATACCAATTTCAGCCGGAAGCGCGCAGCATAATTGAAAAAAGTGTGCAGAGTCTTCAATTAACATGAAAATGGTATTGTGACAGTCCTGCTGATATAATTGCCGATCTGAAGGTAAATTACAATCAAAATGGAATTGTGAAACCCGCGGCGTGCTTGCGGAATAACTGCTATCGCGAGTTTCTTTTCGTTTGCTGTCCACGAGACAATATGAATGCAAATGATGACATTCTTGATTGTAATGGGAGAGAATGTAATGTCTACCTACAATAACTCGTATGAAACCTGGATCCACGAGTTGCCAACGAAGTATACACTCTTTATCCCAATTATTTAATACACCCGTCAATTTCAAAGCCTAACAAAGCCAAACTTCGCAACCGATCTTGAATTCGTTGGTTCATATTTCTCATGATATTTACACGACTATTTTCATAATATTTTGTATCCTCATTCATTTTATTTGTTTATAAAAAATATAGCGTAGAATCCAGAGAATATTTAAAAATGTACGAACTATATAAGACAAGCGAATAAATTTATAATACAACAATTAAAGGGCGAAACGAATCTTTCACTAGGTTCCATTTTATGTTTCATTTGGGAAAACAAATTTTTATAACCATCCACAAGGTGATCGCATCCCTTCGACTGCTACCTCCAAATAACCCATAAAGTAGCAAGCAATACCCCCGCAACTCGGTATCTCGCGTCTACACCGAGTGTGCAGCGATTTTCAACCTTGACCCGTATTCAGCGTGCGTAAACCCAGGATCCACGGTGAATCGAACAGGTCCGAAACCGAAGGAGCGTGAAAACGACTTTATCTTACGCGGGCGGCCCCATCGCGTTCGTGCCTGGCCGTCGTTCCTCGCCGCGATGGAACGTGAAATGAAACGAAATGAAGGACGTGTTCCGCCGCCGAATTGTGTCGAGGATCCAAGATGGATATCTGTCTGGACGGTAACGTGAACCAAAACGTGAGCTCGCTACGTATGCACGGACGGCCATAACACGGTGGATGAGTTTTATGATGGAAGACGTAGGGAGAGGTGGAGCTAATGATAAATTCAAAAACCGCGTGACGCACTTCCGTGAACCGGTCCCCGAGGTTCTTGCTCCGTCGTACCGTCCAGCAATGAATTTTAACCCTTTGTACTAGATACCATTTTGTAATTGCAGCTATCGTTCGCTTGAGAACAATTTCCCTCTTTTTTTTCTCACACCTTACAAATGCAACGAAATGTAATAAAGGATTTTACAAATGTTTGAATAACGAATACGAATAAAATATTACTGGTGTGTACATGTTTTGAGATTCTATGTAATCGTCGGATATTCTCCAATTCTCCAATCAGAACGGGAGTGAATTTATATTGAAAAACATTGGATAGAGATGTAGGAAAGCTTTTGAGATGTCATTTTTAAAAAATCCACAGAGTGCAGTTGAGTAACGAAGGTAAATCGTGCCTATTTAAACGATAGCTGTCATTTACAAACATTCAATAGATAACTATCTATATTTACCTGTGTACACGGTCCCCTGTTGTCGTAAAGTACACATAACTTCACAAGTTTATCTATCTTTTATTCATACGACCCTTACACTACGAAGCGATTAATAATAGTGACATAATAGTCGCAGAAGAGAGGACGATACGTGAGTGCGATATGCATACAGATGAAGTGGATAGAGTTTATTGACGAATCGGTTTAAAACACCTCTAGACCGATTGATTGCTGATCGACAAGGGCAAATATCATGATTTCTTTTTAATTCCGGCGCTGGTCGACATTTTGTAATAAATCGTAAAATCATTTATATCCTTCTTTAAGATTCATGACAGATTGATGGTTGAGTGCCTCAAATTTTATTGATCTTCTCGCTATTGTGAAATCTCTGTAACATCGCGCGAAACTTTCAGATACGATTCGTTATTCTACTATTATCCATTAAAGTTTTGTTATGTTTCGCTTTTGAAGACGATGGAAAGGCGGCGATAGTAACCTCAATAAATGAAACTGGCAACTTACGTAAAGAGAGTGACATTTAATTAATAAATGTTTCGAAGATTCTGAATTATTTCGACGTTAATATTTTAAATTAGCCTTTGGCTAAATAAATGTTAAGCAGCAAAATTTGGCACGTCGTATACAAAAATGGCTTATAGATAGTAATCAACAACTTTACGAAGACACGTCAAATACTTAACGAGTAGCAAATAAAAATGTCCAAATATTCTTTTATGACATTTCAATATTAATATTCTTGTCATTTATTCCGAGAATTTCGGCAAAAAATTCACGTTTCTATTTAGAGGAACGTGTATGTATGTAAGTACGTGCACGAGTTAACACCATTGACACGTGTCGCTGATGATACATGAATGGCACATAAAAATCCTGTTATTCTTCTCGACGAAATAAAACCTGGTTTAATTGTCTCAACGTCTCCGAATGTTCGGAAAAATGAAATTAAAACAAATAATATCATCTGAACCAAAACCTACTTACTGACCAAAAGACGAAAGTTAATATTAGACAGGAAACACGTTTTTTTCCTCGAGGCAGTTCTGACCGAATAAATTTTTCACGGATTCTTCCATTGGTAGTGGTAATTGGGAGCTGCAGAATGTAAATGTGGAACTTCTGGTCAAGGATAGCGGTTATAGAAGTAACAGTTGTAATAGCTACCTGTTACAACGAACTCCTGTTGTTCGACATTATAACAGTAAATATTAACTTTATTGGAGGGCTTGAAATTACACGTGGATACGATTGTTTTACAAAAACCCCAATTAGAATTCGTGCCTTTTCAACGCGCTGGAGTGCGATTCCAACGAAACACGGTTACGTCCCTTTTCGCGTGTAACGTACATACAATGTAACATATGTAGAAATTGAAGAATCTCCCTGGAATTACTATGATCACGGTGCATCGCGAATAAAGGAACATCGCGTTGAGTATTTCGACTTGCGTCAAATTAATTTGCGTCTTGCTAATTGGCCTCCATTTGTTGGCAAGGTCTGCGCGTATGCACGGTGACAAACCACTTAACGAGACGTTTCTAACGAATTGTGAAGTATCGTCAAGTGCATTCGCGAATCAACCTTGCTATTGGGTGGCTTTTGCAGGAATCGATACGAGACAGTGTCATTTGAAGTTTGTAATTAACGATAGAAATCGTGGATAGAATATGACCTGCTATAGTTTTTCATTTAAGTAACTAAACTTGGAACAGAAGTTTGTAGAGATTAAGTATCTTTTTAAGGTTTGTAAGTCCTTCAAGTCATCATTAATAGACAACACACTAACTTTAACAGTTTAATTATAAGCTGAAACTGTGTTATTTCGAATGTGATAACTAAAAAGCCAAAAATCGTAACAGAGAGTCAAAACGAACATTATCTTGTTCTAAAACATTAGATGATACTACGACAACACCAGCACAGACATTCAAGAGGTTAAACCTAATTTTCATCAACTTCAAACAAGCGCAGCCAAATAAACCATACATGTCTAACCAGCGATCAATCTTAAACATCGATTCCCACGACTTCAACCAGAGACATCGTACCAACGATCGCGCCGAGCATTCCGGAAACAATTCTCGACCATGTGATATCCATCAATTACCAAGCGTTGCAATTAGCGAGGGATTAGAGCGCCATATATAAATCGACCACCAGGAGGTCGGGCCACGATCGGTCACCTTAGCCGCGGATTAAGCAACGTAATCGTAGAAAACCGGAGAGCTCGCCCACCGATTCGGTTCACCGGATGCCCGTCCACCGGAGCTTCGTGTCAAATTTCCAAAGCAATTTCCGCTCGGCTAAATGAACCGAGTTTTTTTACCCCCTGGTGTCGTTCGAGACGGTTCCCGCTCTTTCCCTGGACAGTCGGTCTGGATACGCTCTCTCGGTTAACCGTAGACACCGCGAGCGTGAACGCGTCCAGGTTTTGCCGACACTCACGGGGAGCGAACCGATTTTCACAGTCGAAGTCGCGGAAGAAAACGCTCTGGAAAAAAGAGGGAGGAAAAAATCGATCGGCTTTATGTAACAATAACGGTGCACGGAGCTGTGCCCATCGTGGGCAGATTACGCGGCACTCCATTCGTGCAATTAAAGCAAAGAAATCGAGAGAGATCCTGGCGTTCCTGACGCGAGCAATGACCGCGTTACGTAATCGGCGTAAATAAATAAATCGACGGAGCTTGGACACCGAGCGAGAGACGAAAGGGTCTCGTTACTCCGACCTGACTCCGTTTTCTTGTGTTTTCTTGCTTTGGAGCCCGAACTGTGCGGAGCGCTGGATACTTAGTCGACTCCGAAATCGCTACGTGGGAAACGGTGGTGGTATTTGATAATCGGTGGAATGGAATTGTTCGATGGTATTTGGGTGGCCGTTTGTGAACCATAGGAGAATTTTTAGGATAAGCAGGTGGATTTATCGTGCTGAATTCGTGATGTTCACGAGGTGATTCGTGGGAAATAGGGCGGTATTTAATTGTGCGAAATTGTTCCGGGTTTAGCAAGGTATTGAACAAAAGGGATTGCTTGTACGAAATAAACTATTTTATAGGAAATGATGTCCCAACAGTCTCTGGCTATTGCTTATGCATGTGTTGGTTCTTTTGTAAACGTTTTGGACCATTGTTCTTCTACGTACAATCGTTGCTTTCCATATAGTCCGTAGTACAGAAATCGAGATGTTACGAAAATAAGTAGGAAGAAGGTAGAATTGATATAAATGTAAACCATTGGTGATAGTAGTACCAATCTACCACGAAAGTAAAATAGCTCTTGGAAGCTTCAAAGAACTTGCAATGGCATTTCTCTGCTGCTACTACTCTGCTACCTTGCTGCAATTCTGAACATTGTAAAAACACGTATTGGCAATTAGAAGCGAATCATAAACAAATCATCCCTCGAAGACTTAACGCGCAATAAAATTAGCAAAGTCGATAATTGATCAATTCCGATTCTCTCCGGTTAGGATGTAAACGTAAAAGTAAACGGCCGTTTGGACGGCCTGCGGTGGCGAGATACACGCGGACGGCGTACAGAACGCGTCTTTACCGAAGAGATTGCAGTCTCTGTGGCAGTCTCCGCGTGTCATGGTCACGCACGTTTCCCGACACTGAATATTTAAGATACGCGACTGCCGATCCGGCTGGCCGCCGCACCAATCGCTTGCTGCGATCGATAAATTGTTATTCGACTTTCGAGGGCCAAATTGTTATCTGCGAGTCGCACGGGAAGCGTATCCAGTTGCTTGCTTTATTAACAGATGCGATAATTGCATGGGATACAATGATGTCACGTTACGAGGAACAATATGACGACAATTGACACGATACTTTTCAAGGGTGTCGTGTTGGAGACACAAAATACGTACACAGTAGATCATATGTTGTGTTTTGTAAAGATGGAGCAGACGAGAGTCCAGCTTACTCTGACGTCATTTTGTTACTATTTATGCATATATTTTATACACAGAGCCTGAGTTGTAAACGAGAGGCTTCACTTTTTCATTGATCCAATATAAAATATTATATGCGAGTCCATAACGCAGTGAAGAAATGTAAAAAAATGGAAGAAGAAACAGTTAGTAACTCAAACACTGAAAAATCGTGTTCAATAATAAAATCAATCGCAATGCTACTACTTCTAATGCATACCAGTACACGTGTCGCGCGTACTGTCTCTAAATTTTGCACTTGAGGTCGCTCGAAATATAAGATCCTTCGTTTTATGTTAGCTAAGCAGACTGCAGCAAGACTATCAACGTAACCTGCGTAGGCAAAACTGATCCACCAGACGTGTATATACGAGCATAAGGCAGAAAAGCAGCTAAACAAGCCTTTTTCATGGCAGGATTTATTATACATAAAATACTAGAAGATATAATCTAAGGCCTGCGTATTATATCGCGACATTCGTTCGCGTCGATTTTACGAATCCCTTTCGCACGATGCAGACGAGCCCAATTTACGACAGCCTTTAGCGTCTGCCATTTTCTTTTACCATTGAGTCGTTCCGCGTTTTCGTAGACGAGGAAAGTGCAGGTATAGTTATTTTTTTGTCGTAACATCGAGTCCTCTCCGCGCGTTCACTTTGCACATCAATTCTACTTACGCAGAAGGAGCTATGCGGCTCGACCTGAACGCGCGCTAGAGAAAACTGTGGGAAACCGTGCAATTATTGCCGGTGCAGGAATACGAAAATGTTTAGACCGACAGAACGTCTGTCCTCGCGTTCAACGGAAGACAAATCGGTTTCGCGTTCGACGACTATAATTTTGTTCAAACCGAAGCAAATGGGCTGTGGAAACTTAATATCTGTATGAAACGATGATGAAAAATTGGCAAGATTGTATCATGGTTCGTGCATGAACGAACCAATCGGCAAGCTCCCACTTATGAAATAAAACTGAGAGTGAATCTGTCAATTTTTTCGCGTGGATTCACACCTGTAGCGATTATATCGTAGGATGGAAGACATTTTGTACATTTCCAGGATTCCTGTGTAACGCAGGAATTGTATGGAAAAAAAGAACGTTAATCACGGCGACACACTAAATTTCATTCCAAACAAGAGTAAGCCTACCTAGAATTCTTTTGTCTCCTTTGTTAAACGTGGTAAAACCAGTTTTTAAGCGCAGGAACTTACTATACAGGGAATTGCTATACGTTTCCGACATCTTTGTAACAGTTGCACTTTGAGACGTGATTTACGTCGACGATTCCGTCGCGTTGTAGCTTCGGTGAATGCTGAAGGATCGTCGAAAAAATATTTGAACGAACCGAGACTGGTCTGCTAATGTAAATTAACCACGGCAACGACTTATCAAAATTCTCTGTATGCGAGCTAACTGGACTGTAGATCAAGATCCCGGTCGCTCGGGGAATCCAAAAGTTCCTCGTCGTTTACAAGACATTTCTTTGTCCCAAACGGATACATTGATATATTTCTCCAAGTTTCCATTATATGAATTACATCGTGTTATTAATATACTTTATGTGTTAAATATTGTTCATTTTTTTTCTTAGAAATACTTTGTCATTTTGTTTCTGCTAAATATAATTGAGTAGTAAAAGAAATCGTGAAATTTATCATCTCCTAGAAATCTTTATAGGAAGTTTCTCCAAAAATGAATCGTCGTGATTTAAAAATGAACACTATTATTTCTATAATTAGAGATATTTCATTCTCTAAACGAGGCTTGATATTAACGATCTCAGCAAAACGTGTTCCCTCAACCTAAATAACTCGACACCGAGGCAAGAGCTCCTATCGTGGCCGTGAAACCGAGTTCCCGTATTCTGCGTACGATTCACACGGAATCACATAGAATTACAGAAGTCGCCGAGACACCACCCTGGAGGACACTCGTCGCGTAATACACGGCGTTGCCTTTCACGCAGATTCATATACAATCGCATACGGTTGTTGCTGCTATTATTAACTGAAGAGAGACTATTTGTAGAACCGTGACTGAGAAAATAATTAATTAATTGAATATAAATAGTTGAACGTAACAACGTCATACTTAAGAATTACGATCACACAAGAAATTAATTACAATCAGGAAAACATGTGCTATACGATTAAGACTCTATACTGTAAAAAAATAATCGTAGTTAAGGAAAAAGCCTTACTAAATCATGAAAAATATTTAAGTTTACATAAAATGGCTATTACCAATGGACAATCACGCTATAAGATACAAATTTTCATCAAACATCTTCCCATATTACGAATACATCGTTAAGGTACACTTTTTCTCAACAAATTTCTCTGTACACTTCTTCTATTCCTTGTTTTTTAAACTAACCTCCTTATACATTATCCAAAATTTAAACCGCACAAATAAATTCAAACTTTCTAACAAGAGATCGATATGCTCTCGTCTTATGCACCCTTCCAGCGCGCTAAGTTTGAACTACGTACGCGCGGAAGTATCGCAGGGATTCAACGACGAGCAAGTTGCTATTCCGACGCGTCGCTTTTACGATCAGATGGATTGCAGAGAAGTTCTACCCTCGTACCGAAAAAAGTCCTCCCACGATAGTAACGTGCATCCACGGCTCGATAAAGAGTACCAACGTGGCCGGGGTCCGAGAGACGAGGATCTCGCGGAACGTAGACGCGAGGAAAGAGAAAAATGTGTTCTGGGTGCGCCTACCATTGTGCTGCCGGCACTGGGTTCTCGCATTCGATTACGCGAGACGAGCGGCTTGCTCGAGAGAGGCGAGCGAGCTGGCGAGCGAACGGCTGCACCGGGCAATACCGTGGAATGGAATGGAACGGAACGGAATGGCAGGAGTGTTACAAAATATCAGCTTTCACCGTATCAACGCGCTACGGTTCTACACAGCCAGACTCGGCTTACGAGTTACCGAGGGGCGCGAGTATGCTTCTCCGTCTCCTTCGTCCTCGACGTACATTGTCATCGGCGCCGTCATCATCGCGACGACTGCCCACGGCGATTGTCGCGCTCATTTTTATGCGTCCGATCCACCTATCGACGCCCCATTGTCAACCGTGATCGGAGATCGTTACGATCCTCGACAGGATCGTCCTCGATCGTTCTTTCGTGCCTTCGTTTAAAGATCGAGATAATCGTAAACGGTTTGAACGGTTGTGCCAGGGAATGGGATGAAGTTCAATGGGGGGAGTCAGCGATCTGAGTCAGTTGCAGTATCGAACGTCTCGCTTCGTGGCGTTGGATTAGTGGATACTCGTAATAATACTTGAGTTTGTCTATTTTTATATATATTCTGAGCGATTTGTACACAAGTTTTTTCCATCATGAGTTCAAATAGTTAATATAGAAAATGAGATCAAATAAAAAAGTTAATCATATCACAGAGTAAATTAAATAACTGCAAATTGTACATAGCTATAATCAAAATAATCGATGTTGCTATAGCGAGTTAACTATTGAAGCAGTAACTTGACGAGGACAAACTTGCAACTTCGCAAACTAAATCGCCTTACTTCAACTGGTAAATCAATAAACGATAAGTCGTTAAACATCGTCCATTGAATATGGAAGCCGTGACAAACAATCTCCAATTACTGTCCGAAGCCTTGACGAAAGTAACCGGTCCGACAGAAGCGCGAGTCTAACGTTCCCTTCGACTCAAGCTGGGATACGTCCATTTAGTTAATAGCCTAATAAAGATAGCGTACCAGCAGGTCGAAGCAGTTTCATCTAGCGCTTTATCTGGAGCTACCGATGTCTATGAAAGCACTACCAGAGGAGATTAAACGCGTTACGCAAGGAGCACCGTGCATCAACAAGTCTGTCTTCAGACAATTTTGTCTTGTCTCTTTTAAATATCACGCAATCAATTAAAATACAAGACAGAATTCTCCTAAACTCTGCTGATTTCATGTCTGCATCGTTCATTAACCCTTTGACATCATTAACCCTTCGTGTTACCAGAGCACTCGTCTGACATGAAACTTTTATCTCCACTTTGGATCGAACACGATCTGGCTGACGCGTAACTGTCGTTCCTCAGCAGCGTCTGACTCGCGCGGTCTGAATCCCCTTCGCTAGCAATCGAACGCGGACAAGCGTCTCTTGTTGGATTACACAAGATTAATGATTTTTGAATAATTAAACACGTTTGCGGACGTGAATGCTGTAGCATTCTTTTTCACTGTGAGGCAGAATTACGTGAATCCTACAGCATTCAAATTTTAAAGCCAACTATTATTCGTTTAATTTTATATAATCTTAACTTTTGTAATTATTAAGTATTTTAAAATAATAACCAACCTGATTTATTGGGTACTTTCATGTTATTTTATCTTTTCTCTGTATTTAAAAATTCGATTTTATCTTTTCTCTATGTATTTAAAATCACCTATCTACTTTTGCAGCCCACGTTAAATTGTTACTGCTCGTAAACGCATTAATGTACATTAAAACGACGATGAACAATATGTAAACATCTAGAAATACTTGAAACTTTTCACCGCTAGAATTAAGAAACATTTAAATTTAAAATAAACGAGACAAAACTACCCTAAGAGAAATTTGTTGCAAGCTAAGACCAGCGTAGCAATTGCACTTGTGTTGGATGATGAGTCTTCAGAAAAGCTAATACTTAAATGTTTTATGTGATCTTTAAAAAATTAATATAGTGACATAATCTCTCTTAGTGAAATGAATGGTACATGGAGCACAAAAGATCAATCTGTTATTGTTACGAAAGTAGCATTGAACTGCATGCTACTATTATAATACAGAAGTAGAAAATTAAGAAAGGACGCGTCTTTCTTTATTCGATAAAAAATTAGCACCTTTTCATCTTACAACTCTTCTAATCGCGATACGAACGGTTTCACAGAGCGCAGCATTCGAATGGCCACCTACGTTCACGTGGAGCTCCACGTGAGGGAGAGCTCAATGCTACGCGCGATTGAAAGTAAGCTTTTCTTTTTTTTCTCTCTCTCTCTTCCATCGATCTCAGCATACAGCTGGGACCCGTGTACCTCGTGAACCATCGATTTGCTGTATTTTTAATCGCAACACGCCGTGGAACCGTTATGCCGTATATTTTACGTTACGCGCGTGTCCTCCTCGCGTCATTTTACAGGACACGGGATGATCTGATCGAATCCTCATTGTTAAATGGAAAGGTGGCTGATATTCGTCAACCCGTTGCATCAGCGAGGTAAAAAAAGTACTGCGGAGATGCGATTTCCTTGAGACTTTCTGGATTATTCATGAGCAGATGTTGCGATGATTGCTAGAGGGAAATGGTTACGTGTGGTAACAGAAAGTATCGTTTCGTAGAGCGTTCTGGCATGTATACAGGGTGTACTACGATAAAGATATTCTAGAATCAATATTATGCATTTTTAAGTCAAGAAATTTAACAGTGTCGTGTACCAGTACATTTATGTAGACGTATTGTTGTGTACCATTACTGAGCTATGCATTACAATGTTTCATATCACGAGTTCATTACTCTTATGCTACTGTAAAACTTATGCTACTTGTCAACAGTAAAGTTTTTACTCATTAGAATGAAATTATAGGTATATTTCATAAGCTAGGTCTCTAAAATAATTACAGGCCAGGAAAAATGGCTGAAGACAAAATTAAGTGATATCAATGTTTGCTTTAGTGTTATTTCAATTCTACGTTTGCTTAATTGCATTTTTATCACGCTTTCACTATCGCTACACGCTGCTCGATGGTACACCACGATATTTGTAGTACGAATAGGCTGCTAATATCAACTAGTGCAAGATACCTTGTCATCAAAAAACGTTCAATTCAGTGATGAAAAAGTAGAGCATTTTACGAATAGTGAGAAAGCGGTTATGTTGATCATATTTATTAAACGTGATCGGAATGTTTCTGCTGTCGCAAGACCGCATGAAGAAACGTATTCCGGCTAAAAACCAGCGCGAGCGTACTTTTACAAATTGCGATTTAATTTACACCAGTAAGTCAGATAATTAAGGGAACTTTAAACAACACTTAAACTGACAGATTTATGACGTAGATATGTAAAGAGTTTTTTGTAAAGCATCTACTATCGGCTGCAATTAACTGATCTATGGAGGTCTATTTGGAAAATAAGGACAGTCGCACTTTTCGAATGAATTGGGACATAAAAATACATAAATTTAAAGTTAATTTCGTTTCTTTGCGTTTTTGTCCGTTTCTAATCGTTTCGAATATATAATTTGTCCCAGTTGCACATAACAACTTGCAAATTCTACCTTTTCGCAACTAATCCTAATTTTTAACGTTAACGGACTTACGTATTATCTTCTATAATCATTATTTTGGATAACATAGTACATAAAATAGCTAAGTCAGTTGTACAAACTGCTAGCACAGTGACGAATCAAAATCTAGGAAGACAGCAGAGTAACGAAAAGGAACGACAAGGAATAACATCAGAGCTGCATCAAAAACACGATTAAATTAATTCAATAACCTTAAACCACATTTAATAACGCCCACATTCTTGACCTTACAATAAACGCACAACATCGAGTGACATCACGCGATATTTTTAACCAACCTATAACTAGTTTTCAAGAATTTGCATTTTCCATTCAGCGCCAGAAGATAAGCTTGAATGCTACACGATAATAACCTTACCACGACAAAACATTGTCAAGGATCCAGCGAGAGTCTTGCTATCAATTACCGACACAGAAACGACAAATCACTCTATCAATGCTCTCATACATAAATACGGGAGTCAAACGAGGCAGCGCCAAATTTTCTGGCTCCGCGAAGCGAGATGATGCGAAAATCGTTCAGGAGACTTTAATGCCAGGTCGTCGCCCGTGACATTTCAAATACTTTCAAGTAACCGTACGCTTCTCCTTTCCCCGCGGGGTGCGTCGTCGATTAAACATGGCGAGAGTCGTCGTCGCGATCGTACCACGCGGGAAAGGACTTTCGACGCTGAAGAAAACGCCGATTCACTTTTGCGATCGTCGTCGATGGGCCGCTATCGAGCAGCTGACTCGAGCTGCGAGCAAAGAACAGGGCGTCGCGCATGCGAATCGATTGCAAATTCGTTTTCAATTTCTAACCATGGTTTTCGATCGCCGTGTATATTGGTAACGCGGTTGATTCGTCATTCAGGGTCGACGGGTGTCTGAATAGACTCTCGCTGGAAATTTCTCCGCGGAAATGCGATGTGGAGGATCGGTTCCGATCGACTCGTCGACCCGTCTGTAATCGTGATGGACAGGTGGGTTTCGCGTAGTAGAGGCTGCTCGTTCGGCGAACGGTTCGCCGTAATACTGAGACCGTGACCCGTTCGCGAAGTTCGTTTACCAAGTGTAATAATTCGCTTCCGTGGCTGCCCGCGGTTTCTCTTTTCCGCGCACGGTCGAACGAGATGGGGCGATCGTAATCTGACGAACGAGCATAACGATGCTAGATAACTTAATAAATGCGCTGCCCTCTGTTATATAAATGAATCGCCGCGGATCGAAAGGCCACGCTGTCGTTGCGTGCCGTTTCCGGCTAAAAACAGAGGGATATTCGAGGAAATGGTTTGGGTTCACAAGTTTTGATTGATTGGCTGATGGATACGTTGAACGGAGCTGGACAGGAAGTGATTCGTAAGCGATTCGATGGGTCCTGGATGAAATGGAATAATTAAATAATGCGTGAGCTGTTGAATGTTAAAGTTCTTGCACATATAAAAGTGAATGCAGGCCACGCGAAAATAATTTTTCACGAACAGAATTTAATTCTATTATACCTTGACGAACTAAATATTACAAGGTTCATGGACACGTAATAAAGTTGAATCTAAAATTCGAGCCCCGTATATATTTTCTACCATACTAATTTATTATGTTATTCCTGTAATTCGGGCTTTCCTTCTAATCACGGGAAAATGATCGAGGAAGTCAGTTTATTAATTAAAAGAGAGAGAGAGAGAGAGAGTAATTGATATGTACGTAGATTGAAAATAGATAATCTGAAAATTCTAATCGAATCTAATCAGCTTGAGTGAAACTGTACAGGACTTCGACCGAAAGTGAAGGTAAGGAATGTGGTAATGTTTCTAAGTTCGTAAAAATGGTAAGATACGTCTAACAATGGGTATAAGGTAATAAAAGCAAGATGCGTTGCATAACTAAATCACCAAGTCGAAATGCAATGCGATATCGTGTTACCAATTTCAATTGATTGTTTCGTACATTCTGAATGGAACGAATATTTACTCGGCCATGTTCAACTTCTTCCTTAGAAAGGAAACTACATTAGAAACGTACCGGGATCGGATCTAAGATCGAAAGTGATAGGGAAAGATTTAATAGGTGCTTCGAGTCACGAAATGATGATTCCACTTAATACTAGGTATAAGCTAACGGACAGATGACCTGTTATATAAATGCACTGCCTGCTTGAAACAAACATCGTGATGGTTTTACTTTCCAATGGATGGAGCATCGTTACACTTGATATATTTAATATCAACACGATGGATGTACTTTCCACGGAAATTGCCGAATCGCGTCGCTTCCTCTCCGAAAGGAAAAGAACGCTCAAAGAGAATTTGTCGATTTTCTTTAAAAAAAAATTAGACGTGCTTCTAAGGTGGGAATAAATCGATTGCTTCGATCGATATCTCGCCTTCCTTAAAGCTAACCTGAGAAAGTTTCTTCGAAAAGGAAATGACATTCCATTGAAATCGGTTCAAGATCCGAGGAGCGAATAAAGAATTCGGCGGTATACTTGAAATGATGAGAAGACGATCGAGCACGGCCTACTTCGGGTACGAAACTATTCATCGTGAATACTTATCGAAAGGTTGGTTTTCTCTGGTCGTGAAAGCGCCCTGTAATCACGACGGATCTTTGGCACGAATCAAAAAGGAACACTCCAAGAACGAAGATATATAGGGATCCGATTAATAAAATTCAATGACCGTGACTGGCGATCAGGGAAACCGATCGGAAGGCACACGGAAGGAAACTGGCTGCGAATAGTTCCGCGCAATTAGTAACAACTCTGACCACACGTGAAAGCATGGGGAAATTAAATCGTTCTTTCGAGCAGAAAACCGGAAACAAGCCTTTGGAATATTCTTCGCGGCTGCGCAATACGTATACGATTAGTATTAGTCGCTTCGATACGCTTCAATATGCTTTGACGTAAACAAAAAAATTAGGCAATTCGATTTTACGGTCAAACGGGAATATTTCTAGATCAACTGTGGCACTTTATATAATTCTGTACTCTTATGGCAGCGCGTTTGAAAAAATTCTTGACGGGTACTTGCATAATTATTAAGTATTGTACAAATATTCGTCAAGTTTGTAGAAAAATGATGATTTAGAGTTTCTTTATGTAAGATATCTTAATATCAAGTAGTATAATTATATATTATAACGTCTTTATAACAAATTGAGCAATTATAAACCACTATAATCGAGTCTAAAACAGAGAAAATTACGTAAAAAGGCAAGATATGCTAGAATTTTTCTTAAACTTAACTGTAACAATAACAGAGATCACTCATCATTAAAATAGTTTCTCGATGAAACTTCTATCTGGAGTTGCACCGTGCTGCGTTAGGTAAGATGTTTTTCATGAAATTAAAACGAAGAAATGGCTCGAACTGCATGTTTGATGTTACTCGTTCTTCTGGTTTTCTTTAGCTAAACTCGAGACAGATACACCATTTAGGTTACTCGATTATACTAATTTGTCTTAAATAGCTATCTGAAACTGTCTTCGTTAGACCAAGTGGTTCAACGAGTTCTTCGAACATATGATTCCGTGGATATCTCCCAGCTACGATTTTTTAGTTTTACGATGCCAACTCATTCTGTACAAAATTCTGTCAGAAATCTGCAAGACCTCGATGTGATATGCAAAACATGTACTTAAAATTCGTTCAGTTTGAGTTAAATTTATCTGGCAATAAAAAATTATTCATGGATAAAAGTGTAAACTTTTTTTTTTAAGTATATGTATATTTTTCCATGTATTATAGGATAATTATGTCGACTATATGTTGTTATGATGAATCGTAGAAAAAAAAGGAATAACTCTTGCAGGAAATAAGTTTAGACAATGATATATCACTGTAGAGGAATTTACTTGATTTTCGGACTTGCGGTCATTCACATTTTCATGTACGAAACGTGAACCAACTATCTAACTAGGAACAAGGATAGTATCCTTTGTAACAACCTATTCCGTTACATTTCTTACGCCAACGGAGGAATACGAATTATACGTATTAGCAATTTACTTTTCACCAACATAATCCATCTATTTTCTAATTGTATCCATAATTACAGACTAGACTAAATCGAAAGTAAAAGAAAAAAGAAAATGTTCCATAGCGATAAAGAGCTAAGATCAAACTCAAATTTCTTCAATGTCCCGCGACAGTCGTGAAAATAAAAAAAGGAAGTGAGAAGAAAAATGTTCCATTCGCGTGGAATTACGGAATTTCGCATCCACAAGGAGTTAACGTTGAACTAAAATTTCTTCAATGTCCTGCGACAGCCGCGACGAGCTTCGAGCCGCGTTAATCGCGGCCTTCCAAATCGGATCGTTTAATTAAAGCGGCTGCACTCGCCGGACAGATGCAAAAGCACGTGAACCATATAAGCGATCGACGTTATACAATCGGGCAGGCGAACGATTTGCCCGTTACGGTGCGTGCATACGAGGCAGCCGGAGATATTGAAAACGAGAGTTACCCCCGATCTCTGTGTCCCGCGGCGCGGCCTGTTTCTCTCGCGCCGCGAAGGAAAGTGTAACGGGTTGAGGATCGGTGTGCCGGAGAATAGAGAAATGAAAGTGGCCAGAGGCTGTCAATGGACCCAGCCGCGTTCATGCACGAACACGACATTTAGCGGCAATTAAACCAAGAGCACACGAACGAGCCACCGTTAGGTACAACGGCTGCAATTTGCCGGCCGTTCTTGCTTCCCTATCGGCCATCCGGTTGATTCATCCGCGCCTTCCACTTGCATATAGGTGGTGGCTTTTTAGCAGCCACATTTCTCGCCTCTCCTTCGTCCGTGGTTTTCGAAAGCAATTCACCGTGTCGAGAAACGACAAAAGAACTGTCTTTTGTTCGAAAGGTGGAATTAACACATTGTACGCCACGTGACTCGGTGGTTACGTAATTCTATGTGCTCTGTCCATATTTTGTAGAGCTTGTTTTACTCACTTGTTACTGGACCATTGTGTTTTGCCGGTATCGTTATTGGTATCGTTATTATGACATCAATCCAGCTATTTAGAGCGATCATTAAAGTCGGAGTGAAATAGAGAGCCGTGTTTAATCAGAGGTTTCTTTTGTCCCTGGCAGACAAAATTGTGCTCGCTGGGAATGAGGGTGAAAGTACGCGATTCGATTTGGTCGAACAATGAGACTGATTCAAGGAAATTGAACAGAAAGGGGACAGTGCGAATTGTCATTGAGACGAAGCGTTTGATCGAATTGCTATTTGCTTTATTCCGTGTGCCCTTATTTCGTTGAATCGACCACGTTATTCAAGTAAAGTGAACCACGTTAAGTTTGTTTTTAAGGTAGCCTGCCTTGTTTCCTCATTTAATTTTTCTACTCGTTTAAAATAAAGAACGCTTTGGGTTTATGTAGCATATAATTTTTTTTAATGAAATTAGTTAAACGTATGAAAAATTGCATTATCTAAGATAATTGTACGATATTTTATAGTAATGTTTGCAAAGTGTGCAAAGTGAAAACATATCTTCTTTTCTAACGAGGTATTTTGCATAGTATTCAATCATGGGGAACGGAGTTTAGAAATCCGAATGTATGTTTCACTCTTTGTATAAATTGACGTGAATAGTATTCACTTTCAACAGGAGCGATTCGAGTTGTCGTCGTAAAAGTTTTCCCGTGTAATGACTGTGAGAAGAGACATCCGACCTTGATGGTGAAAAAGAAATCGTCAGCTTAATCAGCTTTATCTAACCAACGTTAAACATTTAACTTTAAACGATTTTCTAAAGAAGAGCGCGTGTCTTTAAATACTAAGAATTGTTCAAATTATGTCCACCTCTGAAGCGATACCTTCGACGCGAAATAATAAAGTAAAGGATTTGCAACGCAATAACTTCATCGTTTCTTCCTACGATCAATGACACCGCTGCTCGCTTTCGAAAAAAGTGAATTGCAATTCAGATGTAACACTTTCGAACTCTTTTACATTTTGTGTAACAATCACAATAAGAACCAAAGTGATTCGCAAACGAGGAAAGAAAACAATTTAACGAAGCGAGTGTGCGTTTCATTTATAACTACTGTTGAAATTTCCATTGCAAAAGAAACGTGTTACGCTACTAGAACGGTATATTTTAATTGTTTTTCCTGCACGGGAATTAAAGTGTGAAATTCAGTAGATATTACGAGCACGTTGAAAGAGCGACACCACTTTTTTCTTTTTTTTTTTTTGGCATGCTAGCACGGAAACTGGCATTTCAGCAGAAATGAATAGCGCTCGTGAAACAACGTTTTAAGTTATACACGCTCGTTATACGCGATGACCGTGGTGCTTACGATTTTCTAACGGAGCTAAATTATTTCCGTAATCAACGGTCAGATACCCGCATCGCTTGGAAAAAAGGATGCATGGGGAATAACACGTTGCCATGTTTTTTTTGTTGGACAAGAGCAACCAAGGTGCCCTTGACTATTTAATCGAACGTAGTCATTGATTAGTACTTTTAAAAATACAGGAGCGAAAGATTTCAATTTTGATTAGAGAGAGATTTTAATCTGTCAATGAAATTTAAATTTTCTTGTATCCAATGTATCCAAAATACTAATTTCGAATTTTAAATTTATCATCCTTTAATGTACTAGAATTTTAAATTAAATTGGAAATACAAAAATTTCCCATTCGAATTGAATTTCTGGTATTAAATTTAAGTTTCAGAATAGTGTGTATGAAACTTTAATTACCTCAATTAATGGTGAAAACTATTATTTCACAATCGAATTTCATATATTTAATAGAAAATTGAAACAAATTAAATTTGGTTTATAAAATTGTAAAATTCTTGTAAAATCGAACCTGATATTAACATTAGAAACAGTTGATCGCGAGTTACGCAATGAAGTACACAACATTTCAACGAAACCCCGAGACAGACTAAGTAGTATCAGATCCAATTAAACGGATTGAAATTTGAACGAACAACTGCGTCCGATACGATTACTCCACGTTGTTTCAACATCCGGGCAACCTCATGCAAGACGGTACACATCCGATCTCTTCGTAAGAGAATGTAAATTCTGCTCTTATTACGCTGGCGCAAAACCGAGCAATGTACGTGCACGCGTCGAACCTAATTAATTAGCTCGTTTTATAGCCACTAAAAACGATGCCCGGTACCAATGAACGCTTCGCGTACTCGCACGATCGTTGCGTGTTTCGTTTTCCACGATACACTTCCACGCTTACGAAACCCGCGGTCTTTGCTTTAAACGAAACGATGAAAAAAAAAAGAAGAAAAAAAGAAAAAAGAATGGGAAAAGAGAATCAGATTCAATCGAGCACTTTCGACTTCGTGCTCACGATACGGGGCTGAGGGCGTGCGTAACTCGCATTTTCGAAACGAATAGTCAAGCGTATCTCGTTGGTAAAGGCTACATGGCAGGCACGTTTTCGTTCATGCCGAAAACAACGGCCGAGTTTCTCGCACGTCTTGTTCGTCGGAAACGAAGCGTGCAATCAAGGAGAAGAAATGATATGAAACTAGGCCGAGGAAGTGGAACTCTGCTATATAGCGAGGGAAAAGTGGCACGAAATTTGAGTCATTCGAAGTTTTCGTATTAATTGTTCCATTTCGATTTCACGGTTTAAATTTGAACGCGGACGGATCGTGTGAACGAATAGTTGAATTCGAAATAGTTGTTGTGTACCCCCCTTAACAGTCATGTAATTCATAAAATAAATTTGAGTCAATGTGAACAATAGTTATTGTATGTGTCGTCAAATTCTTCTTCTTTTATTCTAATATTTAAGATTTACTTTACTGTACAATATGCGACTTCAAAGTTGTAGTAGGACAGTGAGAGGTTCACATGTCGAGGGCTGGGTCGTTTCCAGAAGATATATGTTAGGGTCTACGCATCTGTGTCAAATTTCGAGAGATGCAGCCAAGATATATATTTTTACAAGTTTCATCGAACAAGACAGCTATAAATATAGAAGTTTATTGAATTACTCAGAAATATATTTTCCACGTTGAGTTATTTATGGTATTTAAACGATAACGAACTATTTATTTCAAAACGATTTTTATTATTATGGCAGAAATATGGCTATTATCATTTAAATATGTTCTTTGTATAATTAGCTTTGTATATTAGCTTGTATAATTAGCTATTGTAATATCTATAATGAAATGTAAATGCAAACAAAAGCAAGACTGTGTCAAAGGGAATATGTATGAGCTCGTTTAAGATAAAATTGATATGGTTCGCTATAGTCAAACAACACGATTGGCTCAACAAAATTGAAAGTGAAGTGAACAAAATTCGATCAAACTGTTGAAATTGAATTATATCGTACTCGGTTCACTTTGCTTCCGATTTTCCGGAATCAATCGCGTTGTTCGAGCAAATTTAACCGTGTAATTCCGGCTTTATGAAACGAATTCACAATTTTTCAGACGGCGAACAACATTGCGAAAGAATTAATTTCTAATTCTTTTTCACTAATGATGCCACGCGCAATTATAATACGAAGCAAATGTAAAAACACGAACTTTCCTAATTTATTGCCTAAAATCACTTTCGCAACCAGCGTTACAAATACGCAAAACATTAAATGCTCGCGTGGAACATTATAATTACAATTATGCGTCAACTTTATCGACAACGACGTTGGCTCGACAATTAGGCAGCGTCGTAATCTCAACAGACGCGATTTACTTGTTAATTACTCGAATAGTAATAAAATTCCTAAGTAAACGTTCGTTTGGTATTTATGTAAATGATCGAATTTATGTAATCTTAGATTACTAATCAGTTTACATATTTCTTCGACAAGACTGGCGGAAGTCGTAATCTCGATACGACACGATCATTTGCTAGTCTTTTTCTAATCCATGGAACGCCTTTAAAGCAAATAATCGCTTGGCAACGGTTGTTTACTATAACTCGAAACAACGTGGAAAAGAAGATGAACTAAGATAGTGAACTACTAATCGAAAACAAGTGGACTAAACTAGCTAAACGAACCAATGATAAACTGTACGGATAATTATATATGCATTTAAATGGGATGCGCGAGTAGTTTGCGTTTGTATCTTGAAATGAACTCTGCGTACAGCCCAATTACTCTGCTTAAGGTTTTATACATGCACGTTCACCAGCATAAATTAAAGATTTACGAGCATCTTTCTCAGAAAGAAATTGATCAAATTGCTCCTTGTTTGTAAATCTCTTCATCTGTCAAACTGTCCACTTCGTAAAATGTAATATTTCTACCCTTAAACGATTTTTAATGACTTCTTCGTCCTCGCGTTTAAATTAGAAATGAAGAGCAAAGGAAAAACTAAAATTAAAATTCAGAAGCTGAAAATTCGTGATTGAAAGTTTCGTACAAAATGAAATTAAATTTCGCAATAAAATATCGTCCAAATTTAACATAACGAGGTAAATGTAACAAATACAACAAGATAAATAGTAGTCACCAAAGATTCAACGCAATGAAGACATCTCAAGTAATCATAAAATGGATATATATCGGTGGCCACGCGCGACTATAAAGTTTGATACGATGAAACTAAAAAGTTTCAAGCAAACCAACACAAACTGAACATGCATCCATTACCGTGCACGTATCGCCATAAATCCAACGGAATGAAAATAAAAAAAACGTTCAAATAATCGTGAAAAATTTATCGTAACTTACGTCATTTATGGTCGACAGGATTGGAACTGCGTCGATCGAGTGCACGATCGTTCAGAGTCCTCATGTTTCCATCATCGCGGCTGATGGGAATCCTCAGTGTCGTCACGACGACGAAAGGACGAAGTGTGTTCACCGATGTGATCCACGTATCAACCACGAGGAATCGAATTCTCGATAATACTGATGATAAATTCTGCCTCGATCTTCCCTCCGTTTCCACGCCTCGAATCGAAGGACCTTACTTCCGGTGCGCACCAATTTCGTGATCACTGCACAATCAACACACTGCTGCCTCCTTCGACGCTCGTTTCCTCTTTCTACGTTTCTACGTTTGCGAATGCAATGAGAGAAACAGATTTCATTGGAAAAATGATTTTCTATGTAATATACGAGTACATATATATCATATAAGCAAATATGCCGTGTTTTCCCTTTTCTCTTTGGAATCGATCGATACGAGACAAACTAGTCTTCCCGGTTACGCAAACGTGGACACGGGTCGAAAATAAAAAGTCGCGCGCCGAAAACCGGAGTAAATAACACTTCACGTGTGTCGCGCGCGGAGTATCGCGGCTGACTGCGCTCTTGCGGCTTGTTATGCCCCCTCGATAACAGGTAGCTTGCCAGTGACGATTTAACGAGCATGGGAGGACTTGATAAACAAAACGTGAACAGCCGGAGCGGAGGACGTCGCGTGGTAGAAGATCGTGTAAACTTTGATCTTGTGGCGAAATTTATTGTTGATTTTTAATCGTGACGTCAAAGGATGCGATTATATATGCTCGTTGTTTTTTGTAGATATCATGCGTTAGCTTTTTTTCAATTATATGAAAGTGATATGAAAGGTTACTGGTGTTAGTAATGGAGTTTTTTCAAAGTTAGCGAGGTAGACAATGAATTAATTTTGTTTTATGTTAATTTTACAACGTTCCGAAAGAAAGATTGGGATATTTCAAGAATAACGGGAGGGAGGACCGACAAGAAATAATTTTCTGTACCGTTTTGTGATACTCAAAATTTTAAAATAATTATGTAAAATTATAACAGGGAAGGATCAAATTTGAAAAAGATGAGGAGGTAAAATGAAAAATTTAAATGAAGAGAAATACTTATAGAGTACATAATGGAATATAAATTGAAGATAAATTTAAAATTAATTTTATGATGAAAAATAGAATGAAGTTCGAACTATCTTTCCATGTCATGTTAATTCAAAGTCATAGAAAATTGAATACGTCATTAACATTTTCTAGGGTTCATGTACTGTTGTGACTCATTAGAAATAGAAGATAGAAAACAACGTGTGAAATAGATGAACGATTTCCGGTGTGAACAAATAGAAAGGTCGCGTTCTTCAAATGCCTATTAACTTAACTATTTTTCAAGCGATGCATTTCAACTATGTGTGAACGTTATTATCAAATTAATGTTAAATGATAAACGATCTTGTTCTCTATAATTGACTCTCGAAGAATGATTCCTCTAAACTACAATCAAAACCATCTATTTCTTTGTCTGCTTAAGAAATTGAATGAAACATAAATTATTTTATGTACTTTAAAAGAATTGTTCAACTTCCTCCAATCGTATTTCATTAAAATAAAAATCACTAATAAACCAAACTATCCCAGATAAGAATAATTTTACAAATATTCTTCTCATTCCACAAAACTACAATCCATAAAGCGATTAAATCCTCCAGCGTATCTCTCGAATTACTCTAAATATTAAAATTAACTGTGACAGCTTAATTTGCCATCAAACCAACAATTATACAGGTGAATCCACGAGAAACTGCTAAATGTATCAGCTATTAAAAGTATGCAAAAATCGCTTTCTGCCAGGAAAAGAGTAAACGAATGAGAGAAATGACTGGTGCCTGTCTGATCCTGTTGCGATCGCGATTGACAAGGCGCGCAACATCGGACGTTTAGCAACGGCTGCGAAACAGCCGCTTCCTGACACTTAGGCAAAGCCCGCGTATCCAATAAGGCCGTGAACGCGTTCGCCTTTTAAGCTTCTGATTAGCCGTTTTCACCGACCGGTATCCTCTAACGGTGAACACGAAATCGATTTCCGTGGACGGGGACGGAAAGACGAGCCGACCAGCTGTCTGTCCATCCGACAAACAGTATCGCCGTCGTTTAACACATTCGCTGCGAATGACGCCATTTACCAAGTTTGCTTGCTCAAATCTCCGTGCAACGCGCCAATACCAATTCGATGAATTAGAATTAAAATTAAGCAACTGCGACCCCAAGTACGTACCGTCTATACGACGAATTGAACCTGTTTCATGACTAACAATTAACTATTTCAAGCATGGATCGAAAACTACCCGTTTTTACCTGATACGAAAAAACATAATAATTTTAACTTCGATCTTTTATATTTATGTTAATTAGTCGTCAAAGTTTGGGAAGAATTCAAAAAATTATGTTCGAGATTATCTGAACAACATTCAACGATGGTGTCTAATTTCAACCGGTGATAATCGCGCAAAGTAGTCACGTAAAAGGTTGATATTGCAGCAAATCGATTGAAAAAAAAGGCCAAACATATGCCATCTGCATATGCTGGAGCGTCTTTTTATAGATCCGCGTTGCGAGTGTGTTAAAATAAACGTCCACGTCAACAGAGGGCGGACTTCAAAGACGACAGGTGTAACTTGGCGAAACGCGCGATCCTTTTCTCCGGTTTCTCGGCGTTGATCGCGGGAAACAGGCTCGCGGCTGGCTATCTGGCACAAGTGCACCCGTATACCGTGCACGTACGAAAGACGTGCACTTTCGCTGTCGATCCGATATACCCGACGATATTCTCTCCTCTTTGATCGCCGCGTGCGACAGTGAAGTGTCCTTACGCGATAGGTAATGCGAGAGTATCCTGCGTCGCGATCAGCCTGTCAGCTCCAGCAATCCCGTCGATTTTCTACCTTCTTTCCAGGTAAAGCCGAACTATATCGGAACGGCGACGAACGAGCAGTCGAGGAGAACCGAATGTAACAAGGGGATCGATTTAAAGGGCGCGTGAGGGTTGTACGCGGTGCTCGAATCCACCAGCATCTCTTCCCGCGAGGCAACGGAAGCACCGCGGACGTCTCGCGCGCCTGTGTCTCGAAAGTCGAACGGCCGGGAGCAAGTGGTCAGCCTCTCGAGGGACCGTGGTACGAGCGACCTACGAGACGAAACGTAGTGGAGAACGGCCCGTACGGGAGTGCGCGCACACCGCGGATCGGAAATTAATGCGAATGCGCGAACGGACTCGGTCTAACTGCGGTAGACGGTGCCCGTCGACGTCGGTAGCAAAAGACGGCGAAAGGTGGGGAAAACGGCCCAGGGACTGGGGACTGACTCGCGGTGCCCGTTTCTGATCGTTGGCACACGGCTACGTTCGATACCGTGCACACCGTGTCGTGAGACCAGAAGAGAAGGTTGCTCTCCTCGCCAGGGATCGGGTCGCCACGCTACTGGCCCGACCTGGCTCGTTTCAAAATCGGGAAAGTCGCCGTGGATCCAGGCGGCTGGGGCGGGGGCGAGAGGGGGTTGTCCTTCTCGCACAGCGTACTGCCCCTTTCGACCGCTATCGATATCGCCGGAGACCGGTGGACGTTAACCGGATCATGCCCGATCCGCAGCCGCGCCGTTTCCTGCGGAGTCGATTACGCTTGACGTCTCCTTCGGCTCGCGCGGAGCAGTCCCGCGCGAGCCGATTCCTATCCTTAACGGGCGATTCGTTAGACGAATTCTTGTTGCGGGCTGCGCGGCTAATTTCCTACAATCGATCGCTTCTCGTTCGTTCCGTTGGAATTAATTAAGAGAGAGAGAGAGAGAGAGAGAGAGAAAGAGCAAGAGGGAGATATAAGGAGAGGGGAAACTGTGAGTATATACATACGGAGAAAGTTTCTGTGCGCCTAAGATGGTCGAGGATGGTGGACGTTTTTACGGTCGGTTCGGATCGCCACGGTGTGATTTACGGCTCGTGATCGGAGACGTTTTTTGCGGAGTTTCTTGGAACAATGTTCGTTCGTCTTATTATTCATGGTGTTACGCAAATCCGCGGAATCGATTCCCGATTGGCGAACGGTAGCGAGAAAGGGGACCCGTCGATGGAGTTTCTTTCGATGTTTCGTTCGGAACAATGCGTCATCGCGTGCTAAGATTTCTAGATAATTAGCGTTTACTTGATCGCTTGAAAGAGGAAAGTTGTGCTTTGAAAAATTTCATAGTCAGAGATGCGCGGCACGGAGCTGATGGAGATGGTTCTGATAATTCAGTGGAATGAACTTAGCCGTGTAAATACGGTAGAATTTGAAGAAAAAGATACAAGCTTCAGTGTCCGAATGCTTACAACACACGCGCGGTACTGAGAATTTTTGCAATCGAACTGAGGATGTTCACTCATTTATGCGAAATACGAACAATGTAAATACAAAATGCTAGAAATATAAATTAAATTACATACACAACATTTAAAAGACAAAGACGAGGACTCTACTCTTACGTTCTACTTCCTTTTAATTGTGCCCACAAAAATACAAGCGTGCATAAACACTCGCAGTTTAATTACTACCTATTATCGTAATCTAATTTTTTTGCCAACTGTCGTAACAGTTCCTGCAACACTTCCCTCCGTTTCTACCTTAGTCCATTTCCTCTAAATCTTTCTCCTTCACTACCATACACATAACAATTTACGTCTTTTTATATAATTTTTACGTAACTCAATTATAGTCGATCCGTACACCCGTAAAACAACCGAATTACGAAATAATCATTCCATTCCCACGATATACTTCCGAGCGTCTGGGGATGCTCGTTTGCCAGCGCGAGACACGCCGGACGCCTCTGCGCTCTTCAGTAGGAAACGATCGCAGTGGCAAGATTGCAGGCTTCCCGACCGGAAGCGCGTCTGCACTTCGCGTGACTCGTCCCAAACGGATCTCGAGGCTGAGGTTTACTCTTGACGGGTGTAACGTTTAACTAGCCCATGGCCCCGGACTAGAAAACGTGTCCCGCGTTGAACCGAAGCGAAAAGAATACGGGAGGAAGGAAAAGGAAGGAAAAGGAAGGCGAAACGGGGTGACGGAACGTCCGAGCGTGAGACAAAGAGCAAAAGTAGAAGGGAAACGCCAGGGGCTTTTGATTAGAAGCGATCGTTTTCCGGTTTTCCGTTCGCGAGCCACGGAGCTACTTGCGTTTTCCTTCCTGCTCGCTCTTGCGCCGCTGCGCTGGCTCGCCTCGCGAGAGGGAAAGTATTTTATACCACGCTTGGCTTGGCAAGAGAAAGGGGACACGGTTCGCTCCTAATTTCTGTTTTAACTCGGTGAACCTATATATCGTGACTGAGAGCGTGTAACTCAACGCCAGTTATAGTTCCATACTGTACGTACTTACATTATTTTATATAGTTCTAAGTATATACGAGCTAATACGAGTAACATAACGAACATTTCATTGAAAAGTCCAAACATGCTACTACGATTTAGCACCAAAATGAAACCCCCTTAAAAATAAGACCAGAACGCTTAAAATGAATTTGATCATTTACTAGAGCGTACGCTGTCTCCACTGACAAACAACTTAATGTTGAACATGAAAAATGATTGTTCGATGCTTACGCAATCTTTCCAATTTGTTGTAAGAGCAGCGTATAATATGTATGATTTTATCTTAACGCAGAGTTCGTTGTACAGATTCTTTTCAAAACAAGTACTCTCAAAAATACGTTGCACTATGGTACACGGTGGTCCAACGTGCGTAACAGCATTATTATCGTTCATATCGTCTCATAATGCCTTCGACAGTGAGATACAACATAGGCAGAAGGAAGAAAAGAAAGGAAGGCTCGTGCGCGCGCGATACAACGAGGCGGATAGATAGTATCTCGCTGACGGTCAGACGAGGATGCAGCCTCTCTTGGCTAAAAGTGAAATCGTCTGTACAACGTACTTACTTGTATCATAGCCGTTATTATATGTTATGCCAGGCTCCAGAGGAATACTTGAAGCCACGATTACGGCAGCTGCACACCGGAACCAGGGCGCGTGCGCGACCGGATATCGCGCTTCGACGTTCGTCCATGATGGAGAACACGTTAAAGTACTGGTAAGTCGTAATAGGTATATGAAATATTAGTTTGTGTATTTGTAATCCTTTTGGTTCATTAAAACATATTATTTACTTTCGTTATACATATATTGTACAATCAGACTTATATTTCTCACAGTTTTAATTACAAATAATATTAGACACTCGTCGGCAATTATCTCAAATCTTATCTTCTTATAATGCGTACGTACAATACTTTTTGTAGCCAATTTAGATTTTATACAACTCAGAAACTACACTACTTCACTTAAACTGTAAATTATATAAGTACTCTGGCACTTAGCACACACTTTAGCTATGTAATAAAAATTTCAATCACCTATTACAACTTAATAGCTATCGGTTTGTTCGTTGAACGAAACCTGGACGCAAAAATGGTAATTACTTGCCCGTGAACGGGACTGATTCCATAGGGAAATCCGCATATTGTTTCCAGCCGGTTTGGCGGGTAAACACGAGGCGCGGGTATACCTGCGTTAATTACGAAAGTGAAAGTGTGGGTCATTCACGATACACGCTGGTGGTGTATTTATACATATGAAATAAAAAGAAATCTCGGGGCCTCTTCTTTCTGTTCCTTTTACGTAATTGATCTTGATATTGTTTCTACGCTCTTCGATTATTCACGCACCGAGACCCAGCGCATACTTTGCGTATTGTGTGTCTACGCACTGTGCATGAATGTAATTTTCGAATATCCTTAACTCTGATCAATCGTAGAAAACTTTTTTATATCAATCCGATATTTTGTAACGTTATGTGTGACTATAATATTGGTACTTTAAATTCACTCTTTTGCAAATCAAGTACTTCTATTTAAACATTTTAGGCGATACAGCAGCCTACAGTTATCCCAAATATGTTTTACAACTTTCTTCGAAAATTACTTCAGAAATTGGAGGACCACAATCTGGACAAAGTTTGATCGATCTTGGATACTATAAATGTCCACAAGACTAAGGAATGCCTGATCTTGTTGGCCAGATAAGGCACACTCTACTTTTTCTACCACCATATTCACGCATTTTACTTTCCAAAACAAAATTTCTTGCGAGAAATATGCTAGCTTAAACTTCAAATAGCGAAGATTTGTTAGATATAATTAATAACTCGGTTACTACCGTTACATCAACAAATTGTTATAATTATTATATGAATATGTATGTCAAGTTACTAGCAGCTGTTGCAAGAGAACCATTATAAACTAAGTAATCTAACTAATTAAACGAACTATCTCCGCATTTTTGTATTTTAATTAATTTGTTAATTAGTTTTAAATAAGTATCTGTACCTTTTTGAATGAAATTTTTTACTTCTAACTACCTAATTTACATTTGGTGTTTTTTAAAATAAAGTATTTAAGTAGAAGTACTTGATTTGCAAAAGCATCAATTTAAAGTTCCAATACTGTATCCATATCATTTAAAAAATATAAGCAGATCCATATTCATATGTGATCACGTTAGGCTTGTGTTCTAATGTAAAAACTTGTCAACATGATCTGATAGCAGGTTCTGCCAATACATTCATATTCTGCCAACAGTTTGCTGATTGAGTTTAACACAACCGAATATAATAAATATTGTATGCAATCTAAAGCGACTGCATTTTGTAGCAGACATTCAAGAAATCTTCTCAAGCGGGCTTAGCTGACTGTATCATTATACTAACATCAATCGAGTTACTTATAACAAACATTAATTCCCAGGTTTCTAGTTAAAACAAAAAGCTGTAATCAATTATAATTTTTTCTGTCACGATTCTTGCTACAGGGGGTTGATTTGTTCTTAATGATACGTTGCTGGAGAAAGTGTAATTTACGTGAGAAAAATTAAATTGATACGATTAACTGTTTATGTAACAATAAAAAAAATTAATTGCTTGATGAGAATAGTGGAAACGTATTTGATTGATTATTTAGTTTAAACTGCATCGTAACTTTAGAATTGGTGATCTTGTAACGAAACTGCATATTATCTTGTAAATTTCCGTTTACTTTAAGGTTTAATTTTTTTTATAAAATTAAATATATCTTATATCCATTTCATATTGTGCGATATAAATGCAACCTTCTGTGCCTTCAATAAAATACAATTCTACCCGACGTTTTAGAATTTGTTGGATAACGTCACATCATCTGTGACAGTGTCACGCATCAGCAACTGGATAGAATGAAATCTCATTTTAGTTGCTCGCAAAAAGTTGTTCCACTATTTTGACAACGCTTATCTGTGACGAATTTTTTTGCATATTGTCTCGGTGTCGATGCCAAGCAATTATTTTTTACTGTTATCGTTATGCTCTTCCGTTCAGCTCCAAACTTCTCTCCTCGATCTTGCAAGATTGAAAACTGGTGATTTCATAAAGAATTTCACCTTCCTCGTGGTTACTGCGTGAATCAGAAATCTTGTAATCGCGCGACGTCCAATTCAGTGATTCATCAAAATTTCTTCTTCCTCCTCTTCTTCGTTTCTCCATCGAATTGCGACGCGTGACCAAAGTACCATCGATTCCGGTATTATAAAATCTCTGGCAATCGATTGTATCTCCTGGTCGATTCTTTATATATGTATAAAAGTTGTTCCACTATGTATAAATTGTATCTTTCAGAAACAGTAGCAGTTAGATGTTTAAAATTTAGATAAGAGGATACAAAATTGATGTGATAGATGAATCATGTTGAAATTATTGCAATTAATAAATCCAGCTCTGATTGTGTTCAACTAAAGTTATACGATATGCTGTATTAACACTCGTTATTATAATTAAACAGTGCTAAACTGTATAAAGTTAAACACCAAAGTCAAGAGCTATAATAATTCCAGTATCGATAAAGCAATTTTTTTGCCTACTTTGAAATTAATAAAAATATTAAATGAAAATGTTTAAATATTTGAAGAAACGTGAAGAGTAAACGTAAAGAGTAATTCGCAACATTATACTGATTACGCGAAGTAAAGTGATTTACTCCGTTGTACTTAATGACGGTAAAATATTTGAATGTGGAGGAACTTGTGCTGAAGTTTCAATTAGCTGATATAGTAGATTCATTAAAAGTTCAAGATCTCAATGAAACCACTTTATTCTCTATTCATAGATATGAAACTACGTATTCTTTTACTAGAAACACAAGTAATAGATATGTATCTCGCTGGAAATAACGGATTTCAGATATAAACAATTGCTAATGATTTTAAACAATGCCACACTTTTACCTATTTAATTTCCAACACGTATTGGTTATTTCCACACTTTTATATACTTAACCACACGATAGAGTAATTTCATTAAAACGGTAATCGCCTATGCATATTAAACGTTGTATTTTCATAGAAGATTGTAACACAACACAGCAATATTAGAAAAGCACATACTTAGCATGGAGAAACAATAAATATAAGGCATGGAAAGATTAGCAATTGTTGCGTAACCATCCGGTTAGACGGTGCATTGCTAATAAAACAGCAGTATACCCTTTCACAATGTGCAACGAAGATCGTGACTGCACGAACTGTCCGTGTGAACTCTGTCCAAAAACCTTGACCAATCGAGATCTCAAACTGAGTCTCGATTTACTACGCGTATAAGACATATTTATGTATGTCAAGATGTTTTATTAAACGAGCATAACCATAAGCGATCATATGATAATGGAATATACATACATAGGTATATAAAACTAATATTAAAACCAGCACAATCTTCTGCGAGAAATGCAGTTGAATTGCATGGATCAATGTAATGATGTATGTTGCTAAGTTTCAATTGCACAATCTTGGTAGTTGATTTTATTTCTCTTTCTATTCGATAGCAACAGCACAAATGAAGTATGGAATAAACTAATCACCACAAACGAGAGACAGCGTAGACTTCTCACCTTACAAAATTACGTATTTTATGTTTTATTGTGCTCTGTATAATTTAGAATGGAGAATTTATAAATTACACTATTTAACCGCTGAGACTGATAAAATCACATTAGAGTTTTCATGAGTTTTATGGATTAATTTGAACCAATACTTGATTCAATTTAAAGATGTAGTTATAACATATATTAATATAAATAATATTGTACTTCAGAGTATAATATTTTTTATATTAATGTGTGGAATTATTATCAACTACAAAAACATTTATATGTGCTAAATTTTTTTAGAAGAAATTGGTATCACTTTCCTTCAAAAAGTTGGACCACTTCCGATCTTGTTATTACTATATCTGCGTGAATATTTCCGTACTAATAAATAAAATTGTCTGCTATTTTTTAAGTCTTTTAAATTATATAAAAATTATATAAAAAATAAAATTAATATTTAATAATCATATTATCAAACTTATCGGAATTAAATCATCGGAAATATTTGGATCTGCAAGATTGTGAGTATAATAGAAATGTAACAATTTCTTTGACGACACATACACAAGAATATATAACGTATAAAACAATAAAATATGAATCCGTGATTTGCCAAAATAATGTGGACAAAGCAACGAGCATAGTGACAAATAGTATCAAGAAATGGCTTTGCATCCAGAATCCAGTATTTCCAAATGCAAGAGTCATTTATTGCAGCCCTCTTCTCTGGGCCTCTTCGGCTCACAGCCTCTTCTTTCTTCGAGCGTAATGCTCAGAATCTTCAAACTTAAATCTATGCTCGAGATTCCCTAAGCAACCCAAAAAATGACACAACAAAATTCAAAAACATTAAGCGAGACAGCTAACAACACGCAAGACGAACAACGACTTAAGCAATCGTTGTTCGTGCAAAACGTGCCAAATCTCGAGCAGTAAACGTTCGTTTCGATCAAAACCGCGACCGCGACCGCGAAGAATTCGAAAAATCGATAGGGTAGAGCCAGTGGCGAGCAGCATTCTCCGTTCACGCCAGCCTTACCGTCGATGATTCAAATCAGATTTCCTGAAACAGGTTGAACCACGCGAGAAAAAACGCGCCTGCCCGATCGGTGACTGTGGTCAACCTGCCCGGCCCTACCTACTTAAATCTAGCACACAATCATACAAGAGTAAACTACCTACCTGCCTAACGCTATATTTAAAAAATAGCAACAGACTCGTACCAACACACGGAATTATCACGAACTTGCATACAATCTCACAATTTCTAAACTTTATACGTACCATGTATTGCAATCTGAGGGATGTTACTGAAGAAAATAGAGCAGCTATTAAAATAAATGGAATTTTATACCATTATTGAAATTAAGTTAATGTGCAATAAAAACCGACGTATTCCCACAGTCTAATCACACGTGTGGTAAATACGTCGTACAGTACACTAGGACATCAGATTGCGAAAAAACCTTATAAACTAGTGGGGAATCATCGTGCCCATCACCTTTTCCCCACCCAAGTAGCACATGGGCACGTGAATGGGGTCCTGGCAACAAACACGGAAAAGGAACCTGAAAATCCTGATCTAAATAGCAACAATTAGTACAATAACAACAACACATATCAACTGTTATTTGGTTTATTTTTTATTTTATTTTTATTATTGAGTAGGTAGGATAGGATAGGATAGGGTATATAGGTACACAAAACAATATTCGAGCGATTTCATCATCAAAGCAAATATTCTAAGATATGAAAATATTTAAGTTTAATGCTTTAATTTCGAAATCAACTCATTGAAATAAAATTAAATGTTTTCTTGCACATGTAATTTAACATAGTTCCAATAAGCAAATAGACTTTAACACTTTTAAATCTCTAATTATATTAACAGGATATTAACAGGAATATTAAATGACTGGGATATTTAATATTCTTAATACGTGTAAATAGTGTGTATAATTACACCAATAATGATACACGTCACATCATTAAATAATAATTATAATTGTCACAGATACGAAGTCAGAGGACATCCGACATTACCACTAAATACTGCTTAATTGAGGCAGTTATGATATTTATCATTTATTTCTTTAGATAAGATCTATTAAAGATATTATACTTATACGGAAGACTATAATCAATACTAATAAAAATATTTCATTTGTTTAAATATTCATATACAGTACATTACTTTTATATTTACTAGATATTAATGAATGGACGTGAATAGACTATGAACATTACATTACTCATATTTAATAATTTTATAATTACCAGTACTATTATTATTGTATTATTAACGTTATATTGTAATATTTAAAAACGGGAAATGCAAGAAAACGTAACCTAATCTAATAAATGATACACATAAGATAAGTTGTCACTATGCTCATTAAAGAAATTTTGTATAAATACAACAGTCACTCGTGTCGATTCGAACCTTTCGTCCTACGACATGATGAATGACTAGAGGAACTTGAAAGCATGCGACTCACCGACCGTAGATCGATGATGCTGCTTATGTCTAAAGGAAGTCATCGAAGATGCTGCTGATATCTGGAGGAAGTCATCGGGGATGCTGCTGATGTCTGAAGGAACTGGTCGGAGATGCTGCTGCTGCCTCGGTGAAGTCGTCGAAGATATGAAAAATGCCTGAAGAAAGTTATATTATTAATTAAAATTCATATTACTACACAATGAATCAGTTAAGAAAAAATATTAAGAAATGTTGCTTACCTCTAGGAGGATATCATGAACGTTGTCGTTAGAGTAAAAGTAGTAGATGAATCCATGGCAGAAATAATAGTTGGAAAACTTACAGCACACATGCTAAATGATCAAATAACACAATCAATATCAAAACTTTTATATTGGAAGTTAAATTTTATGCACTACATAATTGCTTAGCAAGCGTAGTAAGTGTAAAATTTCAACTCGGATATTTCTCGAAAAATACTAAATAATTTGTATAAAAAATTATAAATACGCGTACCTCGTGTCATATCTTACTCATTCCGTCGTATTTTAGATATGCAAACACTTTTTAAACAACTTTAAAATGAAAATTTAAAGCAGAAATGGGAAGAGACGCCACCGTCATGACAGCTTCAACTAAACTACAAGGAATTTGAATCTCGGCGCATGCGCATTCAGCATTAAAGCAGAACACTCGAAGCAAACGAATGTATTTGACCAAATGACAAGATTTTGAAAATTGTCGGCATAAGAATTGAAATTTTATGTACTACAGACAATGAATCATAACAAGAACAAATATACAATTGTACTCACGTATTTCTCGAGGTGATGGTTGTTGTGCTGTCAATGGTTTTTCGTAGAACTTCTTGGAGTCAATCCAGTTTAATAAACTATTTCACTCTTCACGTTCTTCATTGCAACAAGTAAAATCCTCTTTTGTATGATTAGAAAACGCCGGTAGATTTGAAAATTTCTTGAAAGAGAGTTTAGTGAATTCGAGTTGCTTCGTTCGACAGTTAGAAGAGCTGGAAGAGCTGGTTGGAAGAAACAACAATAGCGGTAATGAATATTTAAAATGTACGAACCTATATTGAATAATTTACGTTGAAAATGATAAAATCACATTTCATTCATACTTGTGTTTCTTTTTTAGGATTTGAACTTCACGACATTTAATTTAATACTAAGTAGAAAGAAAAGAACTTGAACGAGTCGATAATAAATACTTCAATCGTAAGACGTTGTTGTGTAGAACGTACTGGTAACGCGTGCCGGCATTTTAGCTAACGAATCTGGTCATAGATGGCTACGAATCAGTGCCGTACCATGTAAACAAAGTTTTACGTTATATCTTTCCACGTCAATTTGTTGAGATCGCTTTTAAGAAATATACGTGTATTTCTCTTCTCGTACTTGTATTAAACTTTCATTTAAGTAGAGAGAACTAAAAATGTTTGTACATGATTAAACTGTTAAAAAGTTTGGCATCCAACATATTGCATATAATAAAAAATAAAATTTATTTTGCTTGGAACTGCGGACCTAACCACCTCAAGCCATATCAGGTTGCCAATATTCTGGTGCAACAAGTAGACACTGCTTTGGTAAGTCATAGACGCAAATGTTTTATTTTATAGAAAAAAGCATAAAATGATACACGGAAATGAGTGTAGTATCATTTAAAAATTACGTAAAGAATAGTTATATCAGGCTTGGGTTTGCTTGTCATGTTCCCTTTTTAACACATAGATAAAATATTTCGCTTAAATTTATGCTTATAATAAATATTTTTATTATTAAATATAAAGCAGAATTTAAAAATGTGCATGTAATTTGTACATCTTATGTAACAATAAATGTAATATGTGTTCGATACATGAACAAGAAAGCATTTCGCGATGGTTAGATTTTGATATCGCAGAAAATGTTTACATTTCTGTGCTAGCTTTCTTGTTCAGATTTTATAAACATTTCTCAACAGAGTAGTTATTATTTTATGACTTGCGAGCTTTTCCCCTCATTGAGGAACATTTGTCGTATTATATATCTCTTTGTGACACTAATTCGAATATTTGAGTATATTCTATACTATAATAGTCGTAATAAGTGTTATATAAATGATAAAGCGACATATATAGTCGCGTTGTACATGATAGTATGTACATATATTTAATAAAAATTCAGTTTTATTAAATTAAAACACGTACCCCTTTCCCGCAGAAAATTCCACCAATCATGATCGTCTATTTGCGTTCAGCGAAAAGAATTCGGTTCATTCCCTCTTTTCTCCTGGGATCTCGTCGCGAAAGCATCTTCTGTATATCGGTGAGTAATAATCTTTTATATATCGTATTAAATTTTGTTTCGAATATCGCAAATGTTAAAATAAGAAAGGAAAGCTTGAATGCTACCTGAATTTATAATTTTTTACGCAAATATTCAACATTTCTTTCCGAAAAGTGCGAAAGTAAAAATTGTACGTACATATACATATATATATTCTCTTGCTAAATTATACATTCTATAGTACGTAATATTTCATTTTTAATGACTAAAATTGCTAGAATCTAGCTATATTATTACATTTCGATATATTCATGGTATATTTTTATATATAATCGATTATTTTTCTTCCCCGAAGAAAAATAATTTTATTTCGCTAATTTGCAATAGTCCTTATGGTAGCCATAATGGATCAGACATTTTCGACCAATCACGTTCAAGCTTTCAAAGCTCTCCTAGACTAGTCCAAGCCTCCGTAGCGATAGCGTCTCTTTTTGTCTCTCCTCAGTTTTGACATTTTTGAGTTAGATAAAACGTGTTCGATTAGCTAAATTGTTAAAAAAGTGTGAAAATATAACTTCGAGAACGATTCGTGATTGTTTGTGATACAAATTTCCAACAATATACAGAGAAATGTAAGTTGAAATACTCCTTCTTTCCAGCTAGTTGTCTTTCGCCTCGAAACAAAGAGATTTATTGCAATAAATTCCTTTTTACGACAAAAATTCGAGTATTTCAGTACATAATGTACTGCAATATTCGCAATTAACATTGTATTAATAGTAAAATAATATGTAGAGTGAAATATTATATATGTTATACGCGTTCTACACGTATATATTTATATGGGTACAGGACAAATTTCTTTGTGCAAATTATTTAGGAGAATGTATATCATAACACAGCAGTGCGTACTTTTCTGAGAAAAATACGCACGGGAATTTTCCTGGAACTCCTATTTTTGGGACGTGTCTGTTGTTGTAGATTTCCAATTAGCTGATTTATTTACAGTTGAAGCAGATAGTGAAATACCAAGGCCACGAAATGAAACGTAGCAGCGTAATTGGAAAACTACGTTCGAGCGCCTTCGGTCTCGCTCGGACGCCTTCGAGCTCGCTCGGGTGCTTACGGGGCATACGGTGAGTGGCATCGGCAGTCAGTTCGTGTCGTCCTCTACTGGTAGTAAGACGTGCTGTCCTATGCTGTCGATAAAACTTTTCGAGACACATTTCTGCTTTCAAGGTACGTTCATACGCTTGTTTATCGACTGTAGTATTTTCAATTATTCTTCTATTATATTTTTATTCTGTTACTAACTTCCCTCAATCATTGCATACTTGATTAATTACTTATTGAAAATTATCGTTATAAATATGAATATATCCTTAAATTTTCTTTTTTCTTTACATTTTATTATGCGTTTCATTGTTCATAGTTGTCCATAGACTTTGTTTGAATTTTGAAAATGTGATTTATGAACTTGTTTATTATAAAATCTTAATATAACTAATTATACCTTTGTGTATTTGTTTTAATTGTTTTGTTTCATTCTGTTACAGATTTTTAATCAGTTATCTTTCAAGCGATGGACATAATAAGTACTGAACACCATAATTAATAATTGATCAATGGCAAAGGATATCCTCCATGGAGAGATGGTAATATTATTGAAAGAGATGTATCGCAAAGACTATTAGAACGCCAAACGTATGGTATAAATTTATATTACCTTTTTATTAATCACTTGGAAACATTTGATATGCATATTTTTGCATAGTTCGTTCATTTAAATAGAAAGTAATATTTTTTTTGACAAACGCTCGATCAGGAAAAGATGAAGAATAATACGAAAGTAAATTGTGTGTTGTGTTTATTTACCCCTTGTTCCCTCTTTAACAATGTTTTTCTTTCAGAAAATTTTAATGACCGCGCGCAATGCGGTCGGTAGAGTCAGTGTTTGTTGCGATAAATAATTTTAGTATTTCTTAGAGCACAGCTGCTCTAATTTTAATTACATTTTTTTTTATAATATTCATACGTGAAAGAGTAGAGTCAGTGCTTGTTTCGTAAATGGCAATTATTATATATATTTTTTATTTATATATTTTTTTATTCTTAATTTTTTTTTAATATCTGCTGCCTCGGTATTAGAATCAAATTGCTGCTTACCTAAAGGAACTAGCTGTACTTCAAAAGCAAAAAATGTAAGTATCTTTCGTACTTTATTTACAATTCTAAATTTGTTAAACTTTTAATCTTTTTAATTATTAAAGTAATATAATTGTGGTTAATTTATTGTAAGCAATCACAAAATTAATCACAATGAATTAAATTAATAATTGAAAATATTAACAAGAACTTTAAAAAGCCAAATTATAATAATATGGTTTCTGTTTAAGTTTTCAGCTATTTTTACAATGGATTCATCCTACCACTTCTATTCTGACGACAGCGTTCATGAAGTCCTCCTGGAAGTAAGCAACATTTCTTAACATTTATTCTTAATTGATTCATTGTGTTGTAACATGAATTTTAATTCATAATTTGACTTTCTTCAGGCATTTACCATATCATCGACGACTTTTCTGAGGCAGCAGCAGCGGCAGCAGCAGCGGCAGCAGCAGCAGCAGCAGCAGCAGCAGCAGCAGCAGCAGCAGCAGCAGCAGCAGCAGCAGCAGTTCCTCCAGACGTCAGCAGCATCATCGATCTACGGTCGGTGAGTCGCATGCCTTTAAGTTCCTCTGGTCACTCAATCATGTCGTAGGACGAAAGGTCCAAATCGGCACGGGTGACTGGTTGTAATTACGTAGAATTTCTTTTACGAGCATAATGACCGTGGATATACTACTATATCCATGAGTAGTAACATTTATTTTGTGTACTGTTTATTAGTTCAGGATAGGTTTTCTTGCACTTCGCGTTTTTAAATGTCATAGTATAATAATAGTAATATTGATAATCATTAAATAAGTAAATACGGGTATTATAATATTTGATACACATAGTATGAATATTTGGAAAGTTTTAACTGAAAGTAATATTTTAAAGGTGAATATTAATAATTACATATACATATGTATATATGGATATAATATATTTTCATGAATAAATAAGTAATACGTATTACAACTGCCTTGTTGTAACAATGCGTAGTGGTGAAGTCGGATACCCCCCGACTTCGTTTCTGTGATAATTATAATTATTGTACCACGATGTTGATAGAGTGTATCAAACGCTTTAGTCATTTAACCGAATTTATATTTATTGAAAATTGAACACATGAAATATATGATAAATATATATGACAAATATCATATATATGAAATATATTGTAACTTTATAATATAGCTTTTGTTATAATTAAAGTCCATTTGCTTGATTACCGAAACTATGTTATATTACATATGCAAGAAAACATTTTGCATCGAGCAGATTTTGAAATCAAAGCATCGAGCTTGATTATTATTTTCATATTTTAGAATGATTGCTTCGATGACGAGATCGCTCGCAATTAGTACATTTATAATTATATATATAAATATTGTATATTAAACATAAATTAAATAGTCATCGAGACAATGAGAGAGGCGCTTTCCATTTCCTTCTATCATTATAATGTGCGGAATGTAAAGTAATTGATTTTAAATTTAATTTTAATTTCGAATTTAATTTTGATTTTAAATTTAATTGTAATTTAAAGTTTACCTTTAACTTTAAATTTACTTTTAATTTAAAATTCAACTTGAATTTGAAATATAACTTTGAATTTAAATTTAATTATTCTTGTCAATAAATAAATGAACTTGAGTTCAATGTCGAGTAGCGTGGTGTTACCACTATAGCGTCCCAGTATTGGCCTCTATCCCGTTGCGTAAGGCCCCCGGTTATTCCGACGGGCAGACGGGGTAGTCCGCCACCCCCACCGAGGGCATCGGTAGTGGTGGACTGCGTACTTAGATTACTGCACTGGGTTCACTGCCGGCTGATTGGGCGTATCCCAATCCCTGCCTCAAGGAGAGGTCGTGCCTGGGTGTCACCGTAGGCACCTGGTCACGTTAAACATCTCGCGGACGTGAAAATACGTCAAACGGTACTGGTGGCTGTAGTAGTAACCTATGGGTTTGCTTTGATTATTTTTGAGATCAGATTGAGGGAGGGTTCGCTTCGAAGGAAGGGTTACATCCCGAAGAATGTCGATAGTTTTTCACTCATTTTGTTCGCGTCGCGTCATACTTCTTTACTCTATTCTGTACGTTATAATATTAAAATGAATTGTGAAGCTCCTCTTTCATGTCTCGATAAAATATTTAATAATTGGTAGTTAATTTTACACTGCATAGATTTAAAGTAGTTTATCGTTGCCGATATCGCGTCCCAGTACGGGCGCCCTGCCTCGTCCGTAAGGCCCTCGGCTATTCCGAAGGGCAGACGGGGGAGCCCGCCACCCTCACCAAGGGTATTGGTAGCTGCGGATCTCGCTTAGGGGTTCGTGGTGCGCTAATTGAGCGTATCTCAATTCCTGCCTCATGGGAGGCCGTGTCTGGAATGTTACTCGATGACATTCTGGTCACGTTAACCATTTTCGCGGATGCGAAAATGCATCAACCACGCTGGTGGCTGTAGCGGCAATCTCGTGTATTTTTGTCTTGATCATTTCTAAGATCATGTACGGATCATGTTTGAGTTAGGATTGAAAATAGAAATCTTTACACCTCCATGCAGTGTAATAACTATCAATGAATAACTTTACAATTCAATTCAAATATTAGTAGAAATCATTAATCATCATATTTAGATCAGGATTTTCAGGTTTAACCCCTTCCGTGTTCATTGCCAGAACCCCATCCACGTGCCCAGGTGCTACTTGCGTGGGAAAAAGGCGATGGGCACGATGATTGTATAATAACTAATGATGTGTGTTTTTTCGCGACTGACGTGCTAGTGTATCGTGCACGACGTATTTTCCACGTTGTGTGTGTGTGTGTGGTTAGGCCGTGGAATTGCGTCGTTTCCATAGAATCAATTTACTATTGCCTACAAATGGTACCGAATTTATTATTAATCACAATAATGGTACCAATTCCAATAACATTCTCTAATATAACTGCTAATATAACTTCTGTGTTTTGTGAAAAATACAGATATTTTCAGTGTTTTAAATTTCACATTAGACTTTCAAATGTAGATAAAAACGCTTTACTGGCGTTGTACGCAATGATCACTAGTTTCGTCAGTTGATTATAGCACTGGTACGTACCCTTAGAGTGTGCGAGGTTGTATGCCAAGCTCGGGTGTCGGAGGCGTCCCGGGACGTTCTCTCTAGTGTAGGATTATTGCGCCCGGGTGTTTGAGTGAGCATTTCCGAGGGTGAATGAATGTGTTGGTGTGAATCTTTTGCCATTTTTAAATATAGGACTAGGTAGGTAGGTAGTTTACTTCTGGTATGTTTGTTTGCTAGTAATAAGTAGGTAGGGCCGGGCAGGTTGACCACAGTCACCGATCGGGCAGGCGCGTTTCTCGCGTGGTTCAACCTGTTTCAGGAAATTAGATTTGAATGATCGACAGTTTAGCTGGCGCGAATGGGGTTTGCCATTTGCCACTAGCTTTACTTGATCGATTTTTCGAATCGCCCCGCGGTCGTGGTCGCGATTTGCACGAAACGAACGTTTTCTGCTCGAGATTTAGCACGCTTGCACGGACAGCGATTTCTTAAATCGTTGCTCGTCTTGCGTGTGTTTAGATGTCTCGTTTCATATTTTGATTCATTTTTTGAGTCATTTGTTGGTTTGTAATTAGGGAATCTCGAGCTTAGATATAAGTTTCAGGGTCCTGGGCTTCATGCCCGAAGAAAGAAGAGGCTATATGCCGAAGAGGCCCGGAGAAGAGGGCAACTACTAAATGACTATGCATTCAGAGGCAGGCAACCCTCTCGATGCAAAGTCATTGCTTGTTACTACTTTGTCATTATGCTCGTATATGTGTAGTGTAGTATATTCTAGCCAGCAGAATGCTGGCCCACCAAATGCTGGGCGAATCGCGATTTCAATTGTAGTGTTGCGAATAATTAATTACGGTTCCAATTAGAGTTGCGAATAATTAATTACGGTTCCAATTAGAGTTGCGAATAAATCAAAATCGCGATTTGTATTAGCGTTGCGATTAATTCTAGGTCGCGATTAATTCTAGTTCGCGATTTTTATTCGAGTTGCGATTATCTCCAGATTGTGATTGTTATTAGAGTTGCGATTAACCCTAGGTCGCGATTTTTATTAGAGTTGCGTATTGATTAATATATTGCGCTTTGAATTAGAGTTGCGTAAAAATGATAATCGTGATTGGTCTTTTAGTGTTGCGAATCATGAGATCGCGATTGTTTGCTCAATTCATAATTATTGATTGATTATAAATATTATATTGATTAATATTTGCTCCGCGAATATGATTAATTTATATTTGATATTTTTAAGATTAAATTGTATTTGATATTTCTTCAATTGTTTAGTCCTTAATTCCATTTAGTGTTGCGATAATGAATGACGCGTTTTTCACGGTAGTGTTGCGACTAACGAAGCCCGAATCTTCCACTAATACCGTGGAATCATAATCACCACCGTAGCAAAAGGAGCTACATTACAGGGTGATATTGCATCTACAAATTGTTCCACTTGCGCTGTGGAAATGTGATCATGCATAGAGTCACCACAGTAGCCGAAGGGCTACATTGCACCGTGGTGACATTGCACCTATGCGGATCGCTGTCTAAAAATCTCTTTTATTAGTGTTGCGTAGTTAAATTATGGGTGTATAAATCAGTGTTGCGAATTAAGATAAGCGCCCTGAAGTGGCTGCTCGCGCATTGCTTTTTTCTGACACACCCCGTGAATTAGTGTTGCGAATTATAAAGAGTGCCACACTATGGCTGTTGGCGCGATTAATTTTGCTAATTTTTATTTAAATAAATATTGATATTCTTCAGTTGATATTTAATACATTAGTATTGCGAATTATGAAGAGCGCCACAGTATTATTAATAATTATTCATAAATTATTATTGCAACTATGTTGAATAATTGATCGCGATTAATTTTGAAGTATTCTTTGTTTGACGTTATAATAAATTCATGACACGGAAAAGAAAGAATACTTCATTTACGATATAGAATAACGATAGTAATGTTGATCGAGCGTTTGTCATGAAATATTACAGAGTAATATAGTTATTTTATACGAATAGATATTTTCTGGTTTTATATGTGTACGTATATGTGCATTTCTTCTTGGATATATTTTTTGTGTAATCTATTGACCTGTGTTATGATCTCATATGTAGTACATCTCTGTTCTAGATATTGCAGCGTTTCCAGTTTCATTTTAGGTGTTCCAGTGTTTTCAGTGCTGTTTCAGGTGTTCCAGTGCTTTCAATTCTTTCGTCTTTTATCGTCATTCATACGTTGTCTCACATCTTGCAAATTCGATCGCCTCTGTTCATCTGTGCAAAATCTTCTATTGTATTCTTCCTTTGTTACTTCAGAGCTTTTTTTACATTGTTTGCTTCTGCAGACAATCCCAGTTCATGAATACAAAGTACTTCATGTACTGTGTTCTCTTACATCTTTGCATACGTAGAGTAAAACGTTTTCTGACCTATTGATAAGTAGGAATCACTTCTTCTAAGTTGATATATATCCCAGAGTTAGGTTGATTGGTTTGAGATTAAAGCAAATGTTGGCTAGGCAACGTATTTATGTTTCCTTTCATTTGAAACAATTCTTTCTCGCGAAAATTCTTTATGAAACTCCTTTCATTGTGCGTTTGCATAGGGATCAAATATCGAACTTGTTGCAAATGTACATTGAAAAGAGGTTTTATTTGATATCTTGTATAAAAGGAGGGTGGATGGGACGTGGTTAGGGTGGGTCTCCATTCGCAGCAACCTCCACGTGGTGAGACCCGGGCACTATATATTTGATATATAATTGTTAATTGTATCATATGCTGATATGATGTAATTAAAAATTATGTAGCAAATAATTCGAGCTAATGGCTGCCATAGGTTATTTCATTTAAATAAATTTAGTGTAAATAATTTTCAAAGTTAATTATAATAGATGCTAGAGTTTTTTTTATAATAATGTTTACAATGACAATGTAAGTGTACTTTCGAATTTATTGCATCAATGTATCCTCTGACTCTCAATGAAGCTAACTGCAATATTGGCGAATCGTTGGGAAATTGTTTCTTCTTGGCATTATTTACAACTAAAAGCCATGTTGCTCAATTTATTTTGTCGAGGTTATCAATAAGTGATCTGAATTTGAAAAAATCAGTCACTATGACCGTAATTCCTGTGCGTTTTAGAATCGAACGACCCGTGAGCCAGTACAATGCGGATATCCGTTTACAATTTCATCACACGCCGCGCTGTCTGGTGGACTTTAAACACTGGTGCACGCGTATCTACAATAGATTTTCAAATCTAATTCATTTCGAGTCATCCATCAAAATTCCTTCTACAAACAACCAAATAACACGTACGAACGTTTGTACTTTCATATGTATATGTATGTTTGGATAGGATAAAAGGTAGTTAAATTTATTATTAAACAAACAGACTCAGTCTTTGTGATCGACTATCTTGACCGACCCTCTTATCTGATGTAAATTGTAGGATTAGAACAACGTCGCGTCGTAATATTTATGAAGTGTGGAGGATATACATTTGCAATTTTTATTTATAACCACGAATTAAGAATGATTTACATTTCTCAGAAGTAATCTTGAAACGAGTACGTGAAAAAGCAATGAAACAGATCTTTCTGCTTTATCGCCCCCACCGGCTAAATGAATCAGTGACGATTCTTATCAGTTCGTTAATTAGGAAAATACGCGGTTATATCGTGGTTCTTACCTTTTATTTCCAGATCAGCGTATATCAATCTTTGATAATAGGATTTTTAGTCGCGTTATAAGGTATTTTCATATATTATATATATATATATTTTTTTTAATATATATCCATTTTTAATGAAAATGGAAAAAGTTTAGTTAAGAACAAGTACTTTTTATATTATAATGAAATAAAATTTGTTTCACCAGATATTTATTAATTATAATGTGTTCAATAGACGTACGACATTATCAGTTTATACAATTAATCTTCAAGTATGTATGTACAAATGCACTTCGTTCAGGGTCTTCGTTATTATGTAATATAGATTACTATTAATAGAGATAAAGAATTACGTGACAATCAGCATTCGATTACGACGACTGAGATAATTTACACATATTTCAATTTTACGTTACAGTTACAGCATACATAAAGTAATTTGTACTCTTCTATAGATATTTCTATAGTGATATTAGTTGTAAAATTTTTAATCGTTTATGACTAGTAATACGTTCCAATTCAAGATTGTATGCTTGAAATTTGTAATTTTGATAAGTATCATGATACATTCCACATCATCCGTCATTAGATCTTTTCTTTATCTGTACGACATTCTTAGATATAATCAAGAGGATATTAAACTTATCTTTCAATCACATAGTACATAATAGTAATTCTAGCTCATTAATCAACCGAACATGTCAGAATACGAGTAGTATTATACCTAGATTTCTGCAAACAAAAAATATATAAGGGAGAAATAAAAATTAAAAATTGTTTGATTTGATTTTTTTTTATATTTCATTACATGCATTCGTACATTAATAATAATTAATTAACAATAATAATAGTTGACATATAATACAATAAGAGTAATAATTAATAAGAAACTAATTATCTTTCCTTCCTGTGACAGCTGCCTCAATGCTCTAAAAATCCTAGCATTCCTACAGAGTTTTTTTTTTTTCTTTTCTTGACATTTGACTCGAACTGAAAAAATTCGGGAGATAATAGAAAGGTTTTGTGCTCATCTCATTGTACACACGTTGGATACGTACATCACCCTTCAGTGCTATTGATTACATTTCCCTCGCAATTCTTTTTTTTTATATTTTTTGCATCTTTTGTTAATCACGAATTGAATTATACAATGATTATTTAAATACTTTATAGATATCATTATATAAATGTTTCAACATTTAAGCCCCTTACACAAAATTACTACTTTGTTTTTTTTATACATTTCATATAAATCATGTAAGTAGTATTTGTGTGTGTTTAGCGTTAGAAAACACAAAATTTTGTTTACCATAAGGATCGACATCAGATGGTTCGTACAAATAGCTGCAAAAATTACAGTGACTCAGATTAGTTAGTTTAAACATTTCACTAACTCATACTTATATGATTTATATAAAAATGACTTCAAACGTCTGTCTATATTGAACGTGCAAATCGTAGATATTCATGAAAATGTTTGATAAACACTTCTCTAAATATTATGAAAGTTTACATGTAATATAAGAGAAGCTACGTTTCTAGAAGGATATATGTTCCTATGGAAACATGTCAAAGTGTTATGTAGCAGAATAACATCTACAGCAGCACTGTAATTGTTTTTCAACAATGATTTAAAAGTTCGATTATAATTTATACATTCTAGCTTTCGATTATTTAGTAGCAATTGCATGTATCTGCATTATCTTCTTACTGTCGATAATAATTTGCACGTTTTTAATTTTCAATCAAAGCAAAAAATATAAATAATTTAGCATTTTGAATGATACGATACTAAAATATTAGTAATGCATCAAATATTTAAAATAAAAGCGGAAGATCACAAATACCTTTGATACTACATTTCTCGCTTTTAAGCTAACCAAGATAAATATTATCAAATATATAATCACAAAATTGTCAACCTTAAGATACAAACAAAAATATTTCATTTCAAGCTATGTCATGATATTCTATGTGCGAAATGAAGATATGGTTCCTCATTGCAAATGGCAAGCACTGTTTTTTTTGTATTTTTTTTTTAGCATATTGTGGTCATCGTGATGCATTGCGAATTAATTTAAAGGATCAACTTCAACGTAATCGTAAATGTATGATGACGGTGGGTTAGTAGCGTCGGCTAAAATTTCAGTCGACGTCAATTCAATGTTTGGATTGCGCCATGCATTGGTATCAGTTCCACCGATATCCAGACCAAGTCGTAAATTAGCTGGAGTATTACCGATGACGAAATGCTCTTCAGTCAAGGGCAAAGCATCTTTTAACAGAAGCCTGCAAGACGTAACAATCAAAGGATAAAAATTTGTACATTAGTTTGGAAAAATGACTGCAAATTGAAAGTGCAGATAACAAATAATTGCTATATGAAATGGAATAAATTGTAAAAGAATCGTTTAATGCACTTACCAAATGTTTTCGTCAACAATAGTGTGAACTTTTGGTACAGGGAATCCGTTGAATGGGGAAGCAACTGGTAAGGTGTATGCTCCCATATTTTCGAAAATTATCCAATCACCAAGATCCATTTCGTGTAAGAGAACATTTTCCACAACTTGATCCAAACCATCACAAGTTGGTCCCCAAATACTCGAAGGAACGATCTTTCCATAGCCTTTCTGTTAATGTTAAAATGTTCAGTATTAGAAATAATCCTTTATTGATAAGACGTTACTTATTGTAAAAAATAACAAATAATCTGATATTTCGAAGAGTACAAATTACTTTTAACTTGTCACACCTCTTAGAGTTACACAGTATCTTACATCTCTTGAAAAAATGATTACCTTTAGAGGTATTGGAGTTACGTGCTGATGATCATAAAGCAGACAATTGAAGGAGCCATAAACACCATCATTGATGTAGTACATATTGTGCGTAACAGTATTTGGTGAGTTCTCATCACCGCGCACAGAACGCTTGCTATGAATGCTGGTTGCGAGAGTAAATGCAGAAGCCACGTAAAAACGGCCAGGTTCAGCAATAACATGAACAGAATCAGCTAAAAATTGTTATTATAAGTAAACGAAACATAAAATAAAATAAAATTAGAGTAATATCAGTGCAAATAGATACTACTTACTATTGAAATACTCGTCGAGTGCTTTATTAACGACATCAGCGATTTTATCGATGCTGCTACCTTTATTTCCTGGATAACCACCACCGATGTCTAGTAAATGCGGTTTAAAACCAATATCCATCGCTAAGTCGAATAATGTTTTGCAATGGCGTATAGCACGATGAAACACGGGTGGATCCTGACAACCAGATCCAACATGAAAACTGATACCGATGACATCGAGTCCCAACACACGCGATAGGCGCAAAAGGTTAGGAGCTTCGTATATTGGATCACAACCGAATTTCATGCCCAACTGGCACTGAGCTACTTCTGCGTCACAACGGATTCTGATAACAATCTAATATTTAAGAACGATGAATTAGTTATTGACAGCTTATAATTTAGAAAAAAGAAAAGTGGAAAATAAAATACTCTCTATTACCTTTGCATTTGGATGGAGCTTCTTAATCTTATGTAATTCATTTTCATTATCTACTGTCATTACATCAACTCCAACAGCGGCAGCGTGACGGATGTGAGATGCTGGCTTAGCTGGATTGGCAAAGATGATTCTTGACGGATCTACTCCAAGACTTAATACCTTATTAATCTCCGACTACAAATAACAAGTGAACAATAAATCTCATTTAGATTATTCATCTTAGATATCTCTTAACTAGTGTCAGTGATAGTACTATATGACACTTACTTTGGACGCACAATCAAAACCAGTACCAAGAGCAGCCAATACTTCAATTACACTTAAGTTGTCGTTACACTTTACAGCTAAAAGTTTACAATCAAATTAATGATGAACGTAATTAATAATAAAATAATAATTTTTTTTATTTCGGATTTCAAATAGAATGCAGTGCAGAATATTATTTATTGTCTTACCATAATATGGACTGACACGTGGCATCTTCTCTTTCCATATTTGATGTTTATGCACAATATCTCCAATATCAAGTACATAAAATGCTTCTTCTTGTAATCCACTTAATGCAATATCCTTGATAACGGATGTAACATTTGATGCATCCTCCAAAACATGAATACGTTCGTCCTGATTTGTTACCTTCATATTGACTATTTTATAAGTTTTTGAAAGATACTCTGTAGGCGCTAGGCAGCAAACTGAAAGTTACAAAATTGTTTTATCATAACATTCCACATTTTTTTATTCTTTTCACATATATAATATACTAAATGCTACATACGAGGCAGCTGTCAATGAGAATTGGGTGAGACGTGAGGAAGCGGGTTAAGACAAGATCACTATGGGGGTGCTAGCAAAGCCACGGGGGCTCTGCGTTCAGGGCCAACTTCCAGTTGCCGCAGTTATCTACGCACCCACCAATAGACTGGCCCACCAGCCTATTGCAGACAGAACCCTAGAACAAAAAGTTATTATTTCATATATTTGAATATCAAAATAGCAGAATATCGAAGTACCTTATGGGTGATTCAAGCTTAAATAAAAATACTACAAGTTATATTTTACAAAGAATTTTTAGGTCAACCTAGAAGTATATTAAAGAATAAATCTAATCCTTATCAATACTTTCTAGATTAAAGCCATACTTCACAAAGGTTGTTCTATTAAATATTAATCTCTTCAACTGAAAATAATACTTCAATTAGATTTAGTTACTAATAGTAATAGAATTTACAGTTCTTCTTTATACAGTGAAATTTACATACTGCTTAAGCACTTAAAATTAATTCACTTTCTATAGATCAATACATTTGGTAGCAAGTGTCAAATATTTTCTTATAGTCCCAAAATTATCTTATCAAATTTTATCAGTATTAATTATATGTATTTCTGGCCGGATACCAGACAGAGCATCATATTGAAAAGATTTTACATTGCCTTCTGCTTAAATACTATTTAATACGAGTGTAGTATAAATTTTAATCGAATAAATTTCTTAGGAAACTTAATATTTTTAAACTAAATAAGCGGTAACAAATCAAATGACATATATAGTGACATAACGTATTTTAACAGTACAGTTTTTAAAACTCACCTGGCGTTTAAAAGTAATTCTCGTAGCTTTTATAACACGTTGGATGAATAAAATGATTAAATCAGAGGTTTTAGCGTGCTTGAATTTTTGACAAACTACAATCTTTGCAATAATTTAAAAAAAAAGACACAACGAGTAAAAAACAAATGATTATGAAGTTATTACACTTCGTTTCCCTTGTAATATAACTTAAGATACACTCAGTCAAAGATGCTTAATGGACAATGAAGAGTCCAGAATAATACTGAACCTGAAGTAACTATTTGGGCCACTATTTATACGAGAAAGATAAGTACTATCAGGCAGCCTTTGCGTGGTACTAAGTCTACTTCATGGAACAAAGCTTATCTGACGGCCAAGAAATACATGGTTCAGAGAGATCCAATTGGACGTGGAGGGGTAATGCACACGCCACTCAAAGATCAAGTCTTCATTGGGGGCATGGAAATACCATGTTTAATCTATGCTACACTGTTGAAAGTTATGGATTACTGTCATTCCTTAAAATCAGTTGACAGACAACTGATAAGATTTATTATATTTCCCGGCTAAAATACAGGTGTGTATGAAATTGTCACGCTTATCACTTTTAAGCAACAGTTAAGAGAGGCTTTAACGAACATTTTAGACTGACATCAGATCTTTTAATTCAGAATAGACGTAGAATGCGTGTCAATAGATGTAAAATATAGAAAAGGTATTGCAGAAATTGATGCAACAAAGTATAGCAGAACTATACGTATTTAGTATAATAATATAAAAGCATAATTGTTTTATTTCACGTATGTAGAATAAAATATTTATTTAATGATAAAAAGATATATTTTCTCACACAGCAATACAGTTTACAATTATATTATGTAATTAAGTGATAAAGAAATGATTAAACAATTGGATTTTGTATGCTCTTGGATAATACATATTTATAAAAAAAAAATAAAGCACTGGAATCACTCATTATAAGCAAAAATTAAGGCACAAATACAATATTATTTGAAAACAGCATGATTATTAAAAATGGAAAAAATAAATCGGAAAAAATTAACATATTGACATTCGCATTATCACTGACGGGTAAGAGTTTCTTTATTTAATATACTGAAATTTGAACAAAATCTTCGTATTCCATTGTGACTTTACTGGTTTACACAGGAAATATCAGGCCGAGTTATATAGTAGCAACTGGAAGATAACATAGCATCGAAATACAAACTGCTACGCAAACATGATGTTAGCAAGATGGTAACGATGTTTGCAAATAAGGTATGCCATTGTAGTAATACGTATTGTGTTGAGTGAATAATTTGACGTCGAATCAATTACTCTGTCTTATGAAACAGACGGAAAGAAGATACGAGGAAAATTACGATAGACAAAGCGTGGATTACGAAAGAACCGTGAGGAAATAATAGCGCATATGGAAAATGTTCTATAAGGAAAATGGAGAAAATCCATGATTCATCGATCGAAAAATATTTAACCTAACTTTAAATATATTTTACGTCAAGAAATCTGTACATATCTCGACGGAGCACGTTGTGACTCACTGATAACTAAAAATTTCACGTGACATACGGCTATGCAAGATGCATACCAAGGATAATGCCGAATATTCGTTAAAATACGTACCGTATCAAATGATCGCCACCCTGCGGGTCGGCACTCGGTTTTTGACGGAATGATGGAAGTTTTCGGTGACTGGATCTCAAAAATCAGTCAAATCGGTCGATGAAGATTTAAGCTTCCTTCGTGTTGCGACCAGTGCCTGTCGGATTCTCTCGCGACCGATTTCCCGTTAAAAGTATCGAGAAAGAACATTCGTTTGTCCGATCGTAACCGCTTAAATGGCACGAGCGAACATTGACGTGTCAGTCGATTAACTCGTAAGTCGTATTTAATTTCGTGAAAAGTCGAAGAACCTGGTGAAACCGCAGAACTTCCTCCCACGGACACACCACCGAGCAGGAGCTCCCGGAAAGGTTCGTAAATGCATCCAGCACAGAACGTACTCGATTTCCCAACTCGAACTACGAGCTTTTGACTTTCGATTATCGCGAATAATCGATTACTCGTTTTTAAATATACTGCGAGTGGGAGTTTAAGACACAGGTTGTGTAGTAAAATTGAACCGTTGAAATCATAATCGTTACTCTGTATTACAAAATTAGAAACAGCGAAATTGTTACAAAGATGGTTGAGGTATGCATTTAAAGATATTCTAGTTTCATTTATTTATTTCCAATTTCAACTAAATTCTTTGTTTTATCTGTTAGAGCTGTTCATAACTCGTCCTTCTTTAGAATTTTTATATACATATAATAATGAACCAAATAGTGAAAAAACAAAGTTAGAAGCTAATGATTTTAAATGTTAGAGATGTGAGCATATTGACCTGGTGTATGAAAGTTAGAAATTATGCGCAACATTTATTCAATTGTATTAAAAGGATTGTAGCTAAATAATTCAAAAATATTGACTACTTTATATTTTATTACAAGATACAAAGAATTGAAATAAAAATAACATGTATATTTTCATATAACCTTTTCACCTGGCAATATAACAATAACAATTATATTTTCTTAGTTTGTGAATATAAAATAACATTTAAAGTAGAAGGTATCTCTTTGAGGAAGTATGTTCAAAATATACATATCACTAACAAACATGAAGTATATTGTATAGGATACATACACTGTTTGTATCTCAGAGTTAACCTTTTGACTGCAAGCTGCATAAATGCAAAATGTTTATTGTGTATAATCCTGAAGTGCAATCATGATAATGTATGTACATTATAATGTTTAATTACCATAAATGAAAAGTTCTATATGTAAAAACTAAATACAGATTCATTTTTATTTTCAACACCTAGTGACTGGTTATCACCGGACACCTTTAAATAGTATTAGCACTCAATGATAATCATTATCAAGTACTTAAAGATGTTATTTGCAGTCAAATGGTTAACATATTCTAGCTAATAAAATCAATAACATTAAAAAATTATTAGGAACCTATATCTAATGTGTCTTCATAGGGGTTGCTGTGAAAGATCTGACAACAGTCTTGACTAACATTATAGAACTAAAAAAATTGAATTCCGTTAGTATTTTTAAATCTTATATAGTATAAACATATAGTGTAATTATTAAAAATAGTACCTGAGTATGGCAATCATTCCAGCTGGCATTAATTTACCGGTATTATAATAACGATAACCCATGATTCCACCAAGAACTAAAGTTGCTGCTACGGAGACTCTAATATTTGTGGGATCCTGGGAAGTTTGATAAGCTCCATAACCCAAGACGGATCCAAAGAGAAGTCCGGCACCCAGAGATGGAATTGATTCTTTAAGAAATCGGGTAATTTCAATTTAAGTTATTAAAAGATACTTTCCATTGATTACATTTAAATTAAAAATTAGGTACATGCAAGAAAACATTGAGGATAATTAGTTAGAAATTACAAAATTAAAATTATACCATAAAATTAAGAATACCTGTTTAATTGTTTATTGCAAGAAAAGTAGCAATACTTGAAAGTATACATAAACTTACGTGCTTTTACATAACCAAATACACCTCCAGCTGCTACTGTAGCAGCATATATGTATCCAAGTATATCAACAGTCATATTTTATTATTAAGCAATAGTAATTTTATTAGTTATTTAAATTACTGTGTGACTGTTGTTATGCCCCTCAGTTAAGCATTAGAGACTCATTAAATGCCACACAAACTATACTTATATTTTGCACATCATAACTATCATCATGATATACCAATTTTATAGAGAGATTACTTTTTTATTTCTACGGTATTATAGCCATACAGCATGTTAGCTGTTACTTACTTCATAGCATACATTTTCGCGGCAAGAGTTCAAAATGTTAGCAATTCATAGTTTGTATATTATTCTACTTATTTTTGTTTGCTTATATAATTTTTAAATAAATAACGTCAGTTATTGATGTTGTGCGTTACAAATTGATATTTGTAAACAACAATACGTAGTAATATTAAGAATGATGTGCATTGAATAGTACCACATCATCACGATTGCTGCGCTACCTTTTGCAACCACACATTTTATCGATACTAAGTGTTGATATACCTACCAATGAAATATCATGTCTATGTTTTTAATTTTTTTTGCTTGGTTTAAATCTATTGTTGAACACATTTGATCGATTGTTTCGTAATGAAAATATCGTGATTGAAATTTAAAGCGTTATTTAATCTATTGCGCCAACTGAATTTCAAATGTTCTGTACTTTATATTTAGAAAAGTACCATGCATACAAATTCAATGTCAATGCGTATATAATCATTATATAGTTTTTTTTTATTATTACGCGAAAAGTTACAAATAATGTAAAAATATTTTAGAAAATATAATAAAAATAATAATATCTATTAATATTTACAAAACAAATATATTACTAACATTACTCTTTTAATAAAAGCTTAGTATATATACAATAAATATAAAAAACTCTCAACTGTATATGAAGATAAAAATTGTGTAATCGCACTTAGAAAAGAGTAATAAATTGCAGGTAATCATTGCAATTGCGTAACTTGAAATTGTAGAAAAATAATGACGTAATTACATATAGTATCTATGGAAATAGCTGTGTATATTTTCGCGCAGATAGTCTAAACGTATTTTATATGCTTATTCAACAGTTTGTTATTCAAGGACGAGTCGAATGATAGGAGAAAAAAAAATTTATAGGTTTAAAAGGACAATTGGAGTGTATGTAGATATTCTTCTCAAGCTAGAGTATAATCGATGTTATCTTTGGATTGAAAATTGCCTAGTCAGCTAAGTCATCTATGATTAAGTTCATGGGAAGCAATTGATCGTCGTCGTCAGGATCCATGATATCAGTTTTCATAACGTTTCTAGTTAGTCATCAGCCGCTCGCTTGCTAACATTCTTTACATTTCATTCCGTACTATGTTGTCACAAAATATATTAATTCGAACTGGAAATATACTTTCCTTGCACGAAGCAAAAACGAAAGCAAGTCAAAATCCTACGGACGAGGTCAGTTTTTAAAAGTTTTAAATGAGAATTGTTGTAAATTTGAAAATTTTCCATGAATATTAGCGTAGTCATAATTCTCGAGGTTATGTCTCGTTTAATACTAACTGGAAGATTCTAATTCTGCTGAAGCAAAAAACTTTCTTTTCAGTTAATCGAAACGCTGAAAATTATACTTCGAGATAATGAAGGCAGTGGCGAAAATCCAGTGATTGTATGTTCATTTATTAATTGTCATTTGAAACGTTTTGAGGAATGTCTTATTAAATTGTTGGAAATTTTCAGGTTCAAGGTGTTGAGGATAATGCCTTAAAAGATATCAATAGAGAAGATGTCAAGGTAACTGTAAAAGTGTTTATTTCATCACCTGATGTAAGCTTATTGAGATCAGCTATATATGGAGGTTTGAACTATAATCTAATAACTCTTTCTACAATGTATTGTACACAATATGATATTGATTTATGTATTAAGTATGGTTATATTGTATAACATTTGTTTCAGTTTGTAATGCTTTAAATACAAATACAATCGAGTCTTTAGTAATTGCCTATTCAGGTGCAGAGAATTCAGAAGATTTATTGACATCATTAAAATATCTCTGGTCAGAAATAGAGGAGTATGTCAAGATCGGCAAATTGTCAAGTGTTGGGTTAAGTGATGTCAATACAAATGTGTTTATTGACTTGTTTAAGTGGGCAAATGTAAAATTATTATTACTTAAGTTTTTCCTTGATCTTCATTTTGATTGCGTTTATTTATATTTTTGTATTTACTTTATATTTTTTTTTTCACTCGAACAGGTAAAACCAAACATTGTACAAATTAGTTTAACTACATGTTGTGTTGTGCCACCAGCTTTGCAAGCATTTACTAAGGAAAATGATATACAGTTATTAACACACAATGATCCTGAGCGTAAGTATATTTTTATGTACAATATTAATATAATAAAATAATGTAAAATAAACGTAAGTAGAGCATTTATATAATATACGATATAACAATAACAACAATAGTATTTTGTTCAATTTGTTTGTTTAATACTTCTTTACTTACAGAAATTCTTCCTCAAGAAGATTTGAATAGATTACTCAATGGTAATACAAGTTTATATTGGGTCACAAGATATCAAGTACATCTAAAGTGTCGGGGTATTTTATCCTCAAAGGGTTACCTATTGTTTGTACAAAAACATCGTATTTTTCACAATCTACTGCAGTAGATAAGAAAATTCTTTTTTAATAATTCATAACAAATTGTGATAGTATTTACTACTATTATAGTATTGTTAGTATGTTATATTTAACATAATTATTATAAGATCAGCAATTTAACAGAGGAGTTTCTTTAAGCAGAAATAAATTAACTTTTTTTATGTAGAAGATGGATTTTTTATGTACAATTATGGAAATAAATTTTTAGCGAGTGCAATTGTAAGCAATGTATCTTAAATTATTTTCATTTTCAACTAATTTTCTTGAATTTCAATTATTAATTAAGAATTATTTTCCTTTGTTTTGGCACGTAATAATGCATTATAAAAACATGTTGGGATTTTTAATTTTCGCTATTAGCTGGTGAGTGCAAAAGTAAACATAAAATAAAAAACGCAACGTGGAGATCATGGGTAGTGTTGGGCATGTACGACGCTTGAACAGAGCAACAGATATTCCTTAAATAAGTATGTTAATTGTTCTCTCATTTCAGGGTTGGTTTATTTGCTACGAATAGAGAACATAGAAAGAAGGATTTCCATACTTTTTTATTTATTAGTTATATTTAAGTACTTTTTGGATTTGTTTAATTTAAATATATATATATATATGTATATATAGACGAAATATTTTTGAAAATGGATGAATGTTAAGTAGGAACAATTTTTCAGATTATATAGAAATTAATTTTATTAACATTTTCTGAAATCAAACTATAAATTTTTAATAATTTCGTAATTATATTTCATCTAATGTAATACAAGAATTGTACACTTATTAAAAAGCTAGCTCTTAAATTTTTCCACAGAAAATGTTGTAATTAGTTATGAGAATGTTTAAAATAGAAAAATTTGAGAGCAGATTTTTAATAGGTAGATAAGAATTACACGAGTTCTTTTCGGCTGTTGTGCGTTCAACCGAATTCGTAACCATCGCTAGCGGTAGCCGATCGGGAGTCCGCTAGGCAGCAGGGACACAAGGAATCCTTCGTTTTATGTGTGTGTCCCACCTTCGTCGTCGTAGCCGCCGCCGCCGCCGCCACCGCCGCCGCCGCCGCGATCCTCGTCGTCGTCGTCGTCGTCGTCGCAGGTTGGCTCGATATATGCGGGCCGATTTTTCGTTTTGCCACCGGCTCGCTGCTGCCTTCGGATCTTTCCCTTTCCTGCGCGTTCTGTTACTCCGCTCCCGGTCCGTGGGCCCTTTTGCGTTAAGCCGCACCGCGTGGCACACACGGGGACAACGAAACGAAGGGACGGGACTTCGGGGGACTACGGATAGCGTAAACGTTTCTCTCCGCTCCCTCAGTTCTTTCTCTCGCTCGCCCTTCCTTCTTTACCCTCATCTCTCCCGCGTTCTCTTCCTTGCTCCCTTTCCGCACCACGCACACCTTTCTGTGTTCATCATTCCACCTTCTCTGTCCCACACGCGCTCCATCGGCTCTCTTCGAGCCCGTTCGATGCTCGCTCTTTTCCTCCATCCCGTCCTCTCGTCTTTCTTCTCAGTTCACCAGTTTAAGGATCCGTCTCTTTCCAATGCTTTCCCCCGTTCCTGCTGGTCACTGTAAAGCGGGCGGGGTATGCGAACGCCGCGATACTATGTTATGCCTGCGGACCGCGGGTCTGACATACTTTGTATGTTAATGCCATATAATGTCGGTTTTGTTCCTCTTTTCAGCATTTATTTGTTCGGGCTCTTTCGGAGCTTTAGCAGGGGCGCGCACGACCATAGTTCGTACCGCGCCTCCCGATCGCTCTGCTATTTCGCGGACTGAGTTTACGGCTTGCCTTTTTTCCCGCACGGGAGACCCCTTACGTCATCGTCGCGTGCTTATCGAAATTTATGCGGACATTATGATGCGTCTGATTGACAGACTGACGTATCATCCTGATAACGTTTATTACATCGATATAACGCCCACTTGTGAGTTTCATTTTAGGAGCCGTCTCCTTGATAGCAAATTAAGGAATAAATTTCCGCTATCAGCTGTTGACGCTATCAGTGCTGGATTCGTAATGTTATACTCTCGAGATTTTCCCGCGGAATTACCCGTACACGAAAGTCGTCAAGATACGGTTTACTATACTTTTTTCTGCGCACGAAAACACGTCAATTGCATTCAATTGCGTCGTATTGTACGAACCGGAGAATTAGCGCATCAAAAGATCACCAGTTAGGCCAACGCAACATTTCTTCGTTGCGCAATTATGCAATTTGCGTAAGCAACGAGTTTCAACGAAACTTGACTCTCTGATAACGAATCTCATCAGGGATGATGCAAGTCCGCGAACTTTACCAGCGAACTGACTAGTTTCCATGTCTATATAAGTGTAACGAAAGAGCTTGTAGAAGTTTGGAATCAATTTCGAGGTAGAGTAATTTAATTAGTGGATATACGAAACCGTTTTTAGGTAACGGGATGGTTATAGGGGATGGTTTAAGAAACTAAAATAAGGAAGAAATCAAATGACGAAACCTTACGCGTAATGTTAAAATCGATCTCTTCCTAACACGAATATCATCTTTCTTGATTTCCATGCGATTGTTTAAGTTTTAAAATTATCCCGTACAATTTCTACTAATGGTTATCGAATGCATTGCGTACAGAATAGCGGAGCAATAAGTCAGGATAGTCGTCTGAACGGAAATAGGGGACGTACTAAAGAAATAAAGAGGATATCGATCAAAGTTCTCTAGCGATAAGCGACACGATGCCGCTATTCAACCTATTTTGTGCGCAACACGTTTGTATCAATAAAAAAGGTAACCGTCATAAATTTCTCGAGGGACGAATTAGCCTGTGGTGGTGAGTTCAGTAGCGATTACCGTGAGTAGCCAGCAGCTACATGCCGCGTGTAATATAGACCTGTTGGAACGCGATCCTGCGTTGACAGGTGATGCAGTCGCGGAATTGCCTCTCGCATCGAGTGCATCTCACGGTGTTCGCGAGCAAAGTGCCTCGCCGTTGATGTTTCGCTAGCGTACGGCCGGCCGTGGCCAAGGGGGCGAATGGTACGCGCGCGAGAGAGAAAAGCCAGAGAAACGAAGTATCGGCGGAGCAACACAGAAGCGGCAGAGAGAACGGCAGTAGCAAGTAAACGCAAAAGCGCCCTCGCTCGCTCCCGCGCGATGCAAAGACGGGGTATAAATAAGCGGCTGTCGTTTGCGGAAGCAGAAAACGGGCAAAAGGACAGAAATAAAGAAGAAGTCGCAGAAGAAAGGGAGCCAGTGACAGAGAGAGGAATAAATAAGCCGGGCCTTGGGAGAGCGAGAGGACAGGCAAAAGTAGAAGGAGCCGGAGCAGTAGCAACGGCCAGAAGCAGCCAGCAACGGTTCCACCGTCGTCGACTCCCTCTTGCCGCTTCGACGACCGAACGTGTCCCGATCTACTACTTTTGCGGTGTACGACCGTCCTCGCATTGAAAACTTTCCACCGTGTCCTGCCTTCTCTTCGAACGCGGCAGGTGTACTTCTGTCTCGTTATCCGGAAGGCCTCTTCCTCCAAGACGGCGACGCGTTCGAGTAGAGGTCGTAGATCACTTGGAGGATGTTTCGAATGGATTTTAAAGGACAAGTGATTTTGTCGTGGGAGGAACGGGAGGGTAGACTCCATTTAACGATCTTCGTAACGTTAATGAATGTATCAGCCCGGTAAATGAAACAGTGCCAAGGAGGAAAAGGAGTCGCACGCTAGGCCAGCCTGCAATGGGTTCTCCCCGCGCATGCCTGGAACCGCGTATAAACGCGGTTCCGATTCGGTTAGAGTTTGAAGACGGATCAGTTGGAAACGGATGATCATGCATACGCGTATTCCGCCTCTATTTTCTACCATCTAGGTACACCTATATGTACGTAACAGGGAGAAAGAAACGCTTCTTCCGGTGTTGGTCCGGTTTCTAGAAATCGAGCCGCGGCCGAGAGCTCGGATCTCCCGGTATCGTTGCGGGTTATCCGCGGCCGGATCTAGATACTATTCATGCTAAGCCGCATATCTGCATACGCATCGAGACACTTTTCGAAAGCACGTTACGCAGCCGCGCAGTGGCACCACGTGCACATACGACGAGAGCCAACCTGCATCCGCGTGTGCACACCGGACCAAGCGGCACCCGTGTGCACACGTACGCTCGTACACCGTCCTGGTAGTGTGTACCAACACGTACACGTCCCACCGTGCGCTGGCTGTGAAACAGAACACAACAGAACAGAACAGAACAGAACAGAACAGAACAGAACAGAACGGAACGGTGCAGAGCGGAACCGAATGAAACGGAACAGAAGCGAACGCAGTAGAGAAGCGCAGGCTGACTGCACGGCCGCAGCATGTTTATTGGCGCATCTTGGAGTCTTAAATCTTTATGTTGTCTCCTCGACGGGGTCTGCTATCTCCCTGTCCTATTGGCGGGACGGGAGGAGAAGGGAGAATCGGCACAACCACGGAAGGGGCGAGAGGATACGAGAACAAAGAGGGGAAGAACCGCCGCGGCCGTTTGAAAGCGAGACGGGGCGAACGAGATGAGCAAGGAAAAGAAGAGGGAAAGAGGGACTAGAGAAGAAACGAGAGGGAAGGAAATCGGGAGAGATATATCTCTCGAGTTGCGGTCGCGAAATCGAGTCAAGAGTCGGACAACCAACGACCAAGACGCATCCACTGCATTACGCACACAGAAGCCGCGATCTTAACGTGCCTCTAGAAATGGTCGTTTGCAGTCGTACAGAGAAAACCCACGTGGTAAAGGCACCGGGCTGGAATTATTAATGGCCGTAGGTGTTGTGCGCGCGAAGATTGCCGCTTTTAGCCAGATGTGATAGAAATTGCGTCATATGGAATTGACTCAACCTGCACTCTTAGTCCCAGGGCTCTTGTCGCGCGCTTCAAGCCGACATAATGTAGCCAAGAATAGAAGGAAATCACGTAAACGTCCAACTATACGGAAAAATAGTATTGCCTTATTATTTGCTGTCCGATTCCTTTTAAAGATTATATGTACGGCTACTTAAAAATAATTGCAAGCGATGACATTGTCAAATATGTATCGTCATAATATTACTTCTAAATGGTAATTATTTAAAATTATTTGTACTAATAAGTATTCTCCTTAAAGCTAGGGATGGAGATCGTTAATTGTGGTTTAGGAAGCTATACGGCAGAAAAATGGGTAGTTTCATACAGAAGTGCTCCAAAATATAAATTGTTAAACATTTCGTTCATGGATATCACAGATTAGTTGTTAAAGAATACAGTAAAGTATCTATTTTTTCATATAATTTTAAAATATAAATAAAAGAATGAAATTTAAGAAAACGGTAACTAAATTGTTCGTGGAAATGGAGAAGATTAGAAGGGACGTAAATCAAAATTAAGAGGAAATGCGTAACAGTCGGTTACCTTAATTAACGAAGGGAAGTGAAATGCACCACACGAGTAATAACTCCTTGGCGTTTCATAATGGCGATCGCGGAATTTTGTAAGGTACTGTGAAATCAATACTCGGTTCTTATCTTTATAAATATTATTTTTCGTCACTACCTAGTCGCGCGATAAAATACTTTAAAACATAGATCGATAAACTTGACTCGTTATTCATTTTATAAGCTACGCGTGTATCTATGTGTTCGATTAGGATTAGTTCCGTAATTGAAAATATTAATATAAAATGCAAGATGCGAAATGGAATATCCAAGTTAGTTAACATTCGAATAACACATCTTAATTTTATTAGAAGATAAAGCAGTTACATAATTGTCGTATTAAGTAATACTAGTATGATTTTGATTGCTTTATCTTTTTTTTCTTGTCCTACAAAACATGTGAGAACATGTAAGACCTAAGAATCAAAACGTTTAGTGAATATTTTTAGAATATCTATATCTGAAGTATGTTTTTGATATAGATAGCATTTGTGTTGCGTTAAATATAAGTATTGCTCACTTACGATATTTATATCGCAAGCATACTTTCAAACTTTATCTACACTATATTAAACGCTTCGTGAATATAAATAGTAACAAAATAATATGTACTAAATCCGATGTAATACCTATAATAGGACATCGAATTAACCAATAACTTCTGCGATAACGCACGGTATTTCTCTTCGTAAACGCAACCGCAGTGTCATTGATAAAGGAGATACATGTGGTGAAAAATCATTTTCAATGGGATTTCATTTATCTTACTGTTAAGATAGCGAGATAGATGACTTCATCAGTGGAACAGCTTAATACAGGTAGGTGTGAAGTATTATACGTATTTTATAGTCTATAAGTAGATTAACTACCCTTATCGTCATATCGTATGCATAAGTAAGATTTCAATCTCTTTTTTAGGTATCTCGCGAGCAAAATTGGCAATCGTTTCAAGTGACGATCCGAGAGCCACGTGAAAATAGCTGGCGTACCTTCAACAGATCGTAACAATAAAAAATATGAATTGCGATCAGTACAAAAGGTTTTGAGTTATCGCTGTAAGGAAGACGTCAAAGTCACGAGTTGAAAACCGTTCTTTCGGTAGGGGGTGTTCGTTGCCATCTCTGACAAGAGTTGTACGGCTCATATATACGCACACGTGGACGCACGGGTGTGTATTCGCCTTGTACGCAGTTCCTTTCTTCGGTACATAGGGAAACGTGGGCGTGAAGGTGCTTTCGAGCACGGTTGCTGACATAACAGTGGGTAAGAAACCAGCAACGATAGAGTGTTATCAGCCGCGTCGAAGGCGGTGGTAAGTTTATGGCTGATACGTGCCGTTTATCGGTCTATGCTATGTTTAGTTAATTAAACGGCTCTGCGAACGCCTGTTGCTACCACCAAGGAAGCATACTCGCCACGGTTCAACGCGAAACGATCGTATAATAGAAGCAGAAAAAGGATGTAAAGAAAGAAAAAAATGGTGGCTAACGATTCGTTCGTTGCTGTCGAGCGGGGCTATGAATATATGCGGTTGGATTTCCCTTTAATTTGCAAGAGGTGGCGCCACCGCCAAGGAAATTGTTGCACAGATCGAATTCGACGAATTCGCCTGTCACTCCATTGGAATAATATTAACTTTAACGATTTCAGACTATACAAGTCCAATACGTACGCGTAAATACACTCGACGTATAAGAATGGTAATCTATCCGATCGAAATTGTTATCCGGAAGTCCTCCGTTTACTATTATTACCATGGTAATTAGATTCGAATCGAATGGTATCGAATCGAATCGAATCGAATCGAATCGAATCGAAAAGAATCGACGTCGATTGGTTAAAAAAGAGCGGGCGCAAAAACCACCGAAGCGCTAAACAGAATACTAGTGGCAAGCGTGAAAACTAATGAACGTTTAGTACGCAATTACCACGATAGATCGAGATACAATACAATATTTGGAAATCGCGATTGGCACGGGAAACGCGGAATGGAATAAGGAACGGGGCGAGCGGTAGCGAGTCGTAGCCGGGAAGAAATTCCTGGTATCGGGCCCGTGTGTTGCCGCGGCGGACTTTGACGATCCCTTAAGTGAAATATCATCGACAATCACTCACGTGAGATCTTTATCGTCCGGTAACGTGATCTCTGACCCCACCAAACTCGGGAGCAGTTTTATGCGAGCTCCCGCGGCGCGTGAATATACACCCGGTGGGTGCTGTTGCCGGAGCGCGGGCGAACGGTGGACCCGGCGAGATCGCTGGAAGATCGAAGGAGGAATGTAACGCGGTCCGTGGCTTCGGGGATATGGTTGGAATCAGAGAAAAGTATTCGGTCGGGTTCGCGTGGAAGCCACGGAACGGCGTTCCGCACGCAGGAACGCGACTGCCAATAAATAAGCATCGGCATTTCGCGCGCGATTCGCGCGTCTTATCGAGCCACTCGAGCGCCGGCGAGGACGGGCTACTTCCGATCCGGCCGATCGAATCGATGCCCCTTATCTGCGTACAGCCGCTGCGGTCGAGAGCTCTTTCATGGGAAAACGAAAACAAGGTAACCCCTTTGAAATTATGCGAGTACGCGAGTACGTTGTCGGTGCCGGGGAGACTGGAGCCGTCTAGCCGCGAGTAGATCGATGCCGCGCTCCGAGCAAAATTTTATCCGCATTTTAATTCTCTTTTAATCCCTCGATAGCCATCGTGTACCATGGAACCTGTATACGGCCGTACTCGCTTATCAATATTTAACAAGTTTTTATTTTTCTACCACCGCCTTTTATTATTCTATTGTGCACAAGGATATAGGGGATACGTCGTGCGATTATTCGCTTCCCAGTTGAAAGTGAGAAGTATAATACAAAATGAAATTTTATTTTCTTCTATCAAATAGCTGCGCGAAAATAGTAGACTCGAACCGTAATAATAAGGGAAATCTATATATATATATATACGCTTCAATCGTTAATTAATTAAAGTAACTTACTTAAATAATTGTATTTTCGATAAATTAGGCGTTAGAGGAGTAAGAACATATTAATCGCTTAATTAAGAATAATTGTAGGGGATATCTTTTTAATTGGAGCAATGTGGAGTAATATTGTGTGTCATATATGAATGCGATATATTAATTAAAAAAGTTAACATGTTAATATAGTACACCCTTGCATAAATTAATGTATGATTCATAGGATACGCTTCATGAAATATGCATGTGACTAATATAACGTGGAAAATATTCAATTAGCTCTACTTAAAATAGGGAAGATGGAAAATACTGTGTGAAACGTTATTGCAGAAAAGTGTGTAGGGTTTGATTTATGCGAGATAAGAAAGGTTCATGCGTCTCTAAGGAAATTGGTTGGGTACAAGACAAATGTAAATTATACGGAGGAATAATCTTTGAAAAACTGGGAAATCATTCAATGAGAACGTCTGAAATATTCCAGGGAAAGTAATCCATGTAGAATGAGGAAATCCCTGAAATAAGAGTACAAGGAAACAATGATCACCGTATAAGAAATTATTAAAGAACGAATAGAAATGTTGGCGATACTTTGCAGTAAACGAGAGCAATACTGAAAATGTTTCATTAACGTGCACGCACATTGGAAATTTAAAATAAGTATGTTAGAATCTTAAAAGAATTCTCAGGAAAGCGCAAGCAGCATTACATATTATAGAAAATTCTTCTGATATTCATCCGAATATCGTAATTTTTACTCGAGTACGTTAAAGCAAAATGTTATTTTAATTAATCGTGGTTGAAAGAAGGCCACTCACCAAAAACGTGCCGAGGAGCATCCAAAGTCGGGCTTACGATGTTTCGCTTTTCCTTTTTTTTTTCCTTTCAGTAAAGGAAACGGGCCGACGTTTCTGGAAAGACGTCGGCTACGTTTCGAAAGATGATAATTACGCTTTTACGGTACACGGCCAAACCCAATCTACATTGTGTCTACGAGGCGAGTTCTCTCGCGGCGAGACGTAGGATATCGCGCAATACTTTTAGGCTCCCTGGTACACGGGTTGCGAAAAAGTGAAATGTGTTGTACCATTGCGTTTCCATTGTTGTGTCCGGGGGAAGACGTAAAACGGGGCAAGGTTGAATCTTTGATTGCCTGAAATACTCCCACATCGTGCGAACTAGCCCCAAAATTCTTCTATACCTTGCTCCATCCGCGCGTACATCCATTTCACGACCCGTTATCCTCGACTTTTGCGTTCTGACAAGTTTCCTGCTCGGAAGGACAAAAAAACCGTTTGAATAGAAGGATCATGGCTAAACGCGCGAGATCTAACACTGCCTCTTAAGACATTGTGTACCACCGCTACTCGTTGCGACGTTACACGACTGTAACGCGGCTATCGATTCGTCGTACGCTAATTTTGTACCTCGTCAATGCTCTCGATACTCACTGTTTCGATGCAAATGATCATTGCCCGGCGAACGCAAGCAAAGATTACCGCGAAACGAGATTTAGTCCCAGGAACCGTGACACGGCATTGGAATTACCGATCGAAAGTCGAGTCACAAGCACGCGGGATTACCGATTCTCGATGATCCGAATCGAAGCAAGTCGTCGATGATCTCCTCGAACGGGCGAGTACCGTTCCAACGACGATAATAACTACCGCACCAGCACACACGGGAAGATTGTGCAATCGTTACCGTCTGCGGAGAACCGCGCGAGAGGAACAGTTCTGGTATCAATGGTGGAACGTCAGTAGGAGGCGAACGCGGGGAACAGGTAGGATCGATGGTTGAATTACGCCGATGGGACGAAAAGGGAAGATCGTTCGTGTAGATAAAATTACGAGGACACGGTGACGAATAAAGAGCGCAGGATTGCGCCGTGAGACGGGATCCCGAAATGACTGGGCAAAAGCGTCTGAATGGGCCCCGTTGGTACGGACGCGGACGAACCATGGCATTCCACCGGAGCGTTGCTCACGGTGACGAGCAAAAGAGCAACGACGCCGTTTCCCATTGTGAAAATCCCCGTGGCACGGTTGCGTTTCCTACGGGAGGGGCCCCAGCTCGATCTCCTCTGACCTCCCACCTTTCCCTCTCTCTCTCTCTCTCTCTCTCTCTCTCTCTCTCTCTCTCGCACTCTCTCTCTATCTCTCGTTTTCTCTCTGTACACGTCTGCTTTAATTACGTTTGTCATTTCGTGGCTGGTGTCTCATTACGAAGAAAGTTGGAGGTTTAACTCGCGAACCTAGGTGGCCTCTTTCTGGTAACGGCACTAACCGACCCAACCAGACAGCCAACAACAACAACGACGAAGGAACGAACGAACGAACGAACCAACCGACCGACCGACCAACCAGTCATGAGCCCCCTTTTACCTTACGTATAGCCCTCCGCGTGCCTCTCTTCGCATCGCCGCTCTAGATCTTCGGATAAGAGCGAACACCATTTTAGCGGTTCCTTACACACCAGACATCCGTTCCCTTCCTATATATACGCCAGGCTACGGGAGAGCTCGCTGCATTTTCTCCGCGCGAATGTGTCAAGCGGCTGAGAAACAGACAGAGACGGGGCGAAGGCGGATCGTCGGGAAGGCGGGTGGAACTCCTGGCGAGAGGGTGGGAAGGAGGGAGGGAGGTACGGAAAGGAAGAGAAAAAAAGGACGAAGAGGTCGAGTGGGAACGAGAGAGAGATGGACGTAACGCGAGCAGAGAAACGGGGAACGCAGAGGGAGACAGAGAGGAAGATATGGGCATGTCAGCCGAAACCTTCTAATCCCACGTAGTACAGGTGCTTAATTCGTTACGTGAGACCGGAGGAAGCAGAAAACGGGATACTGTACCGTTTTCCATGATAACGAATAAGGGTTTCGTCGTCCCCTCTCTTTCTCTCTGTCACTCGGCCTCCCGTGCACGCTCCTCCGACTGTGTAATTAAACATCGCGTTACGTATTCGCATGTGTATCGGCGTCGAGAATATGCGGCCGTCGCGACCAGAAACAGGGGAAGAGGAGAACGGTCAACGCGCGCGGCACTGGTGGCTGCGAAGCGTTTTCCCCTCTTAATTTTCATCGCTCGCGACGAAGTTTCGAACGAACGCGGAACTTTGGCGGTTCGCCACTTACGTGCCTACATACGCGCGTATCGGACGGGGAACGTGGGGAACGGACCACATCCGGGTTAACGTAATTACAAATGAATTTTGTTTTATTAAGCGGCTGGCGGCCGTGCCGCGCACGTAGACGCGGGGCAGGCTTATCTTCGCCGCCGTTGAAGAAGAAACACCGTATTCGGGTTAATTCTGCATTTAATTGCCGGCTTAACCGTATATCCACGGTTTATTCGGTACACCGTGAGAAAAAGGATATTAATTTTTCACGAGTAACTAGAATTCCCGCAAGAATTTGCACTTTATGGAAACACGGACAGATGAAGATAACGCGGCCGGTAATTGCGTAGCGGCAACCGCGCGGCGGGGTGGGTTTTTGCTGGAAATGGCCTAACTCGTGAAATATGGCGCACCTTGGACCGTTGCCTTCGAAAACTCGAGTGACCCACAGGTGCTTACGGACGGAACCGACTCGGAGAGTAACTGTACCAAAACCTATGAATATTGATGGAGGAATCGTATATTCGACTCGTAGAACATTTTTAATTAAACACCGTTGATCGATGCGATTAGCCAAGGATTCCATAAAAGTTCCATCGATCATTCCGCTGGTTCTCCTCCAGTTGTAATTTCACAGATTCATCGTCCGTTGAATTCTGGTCTGTTCAGCAAAACTTTAATCGAAACAAACATGCTTGGATCGTAACCGAGAAAAGTTAACAATTTCCACTCTCTTGCGAAAGAAAGGCAATTCGAAATCTACCGGAGCGATATTTTCTTGGCGAGCTAGCTCGCCTCCCCGACGAAACCACCTCGCCGCTAATTAAACGTACAAGTGAGTCCGTACTCGGAGAAGCCAATTGCGATTTGCGTACGAATCCTCAGGTCAGTTGATCGCACATAAAATCTGGCTTGCATGCTGATAAGGGGTCCCCGTTCGTTCGCGTGTGCGTCCTCCACTCGCGTGTACACGTTAAGGCGCAAGGTTCCCTCGTCTTTTTTCCTCTTTCCTCACTTGCGCGCCTTCTTCGACTCCCCTCGTCCTTCTCGTCGCTCTCCACCGCTTTCTCTCTCTCTCTCTCTCTCTCTCTCTCTCTCTCTCTCTCTCTTTCTCTCCGGTCGCGTCTAAGCGTGTACACGCGCACGCAGATGCCGCGCGTCGATGTGGGTAGGGTTATTAGCCCAGAAAGCAAGGCCCCTGCTTCCGGTGTAGGCACTTTAGTCGGAGAGTTTCTTAACCCCTTCTTACGCGGCTCCTCGCTGGCCTGGCCTGGCCTAAGACTCTGTTGCCCCGGCCTGGCCTGTTGTCGGTCGCGGGTGGTAGAACGCCTCCGTCGAACGAGCGTACCGAACGGGGTCCACGACAAAACTCTCCGTGGCATTCATGCGGTGTACGATCACGTGTGCGGACCGCGGGGGTAGGTAGGTCGCCACGGTGGCGAACCGAGGCCATTTTTCCCGCGGTCTACACTCCGGACCCGTGGCCGAGGGCGATCGTAAATTTCGCGAAACAGGTCGCACGACTATGACTCGCGACCTTGCTTATCGTACGCCGCTGTGATACCGGTGCATGTTTCGCCACGGTGCCTCGCGATCGTTTGCGAGGGGCATTTTAGGGGCCGTCCTTGGGTCGTGTACGATCGATTTTCGTCCGGAAGACTGGGGGAAGCCAAAGGGAGCGACCGAGAAACCAGACGGTCGATTCGTTCGTTTCTATCCTTTGGAGGCGAGTGAGTTAATAGAAACGGTTGTAATTATTGATGGAATAGTAATTGCCACGGTGGCTGAGGAGCGATTTGTTATTTGCTCGCGAAGGGAAACGCTGCTGGTGATATTTAAAGGGACATAAAAGAGATGAACAGGATAGCGTGAAACGGCAAAGAAATACGAGCCAGGACGGATGATGAATACGGTTTAAGGAGTCGTAATTGTTTTGCGTTCGCTTCTAATTGGGACCTGTTGTTGGTTACGTTTCTTCTGAATGAGCCAGAGGGTATGAAATTTTAATAAACGCTCTGATCGGACAGTTAAGATTCGCTGTCTGGGTGAAACTCTTCAGTTCGTTAGTCGGTGTGTACACCGGTTGCTACTAGAATAAACGGAAGGAAAGAATAATGGAATTAGCGCGGACTCACAAATCGCTCGTAAAGATTAAACTTATTTTCCATTTCTCGTAACATTAATTTCAATCCGCTGATACCTCGTGATTAACGGAGTTGCCGGAATTGCATTTTTAGTTTCGCTCTACGCATCGAAGCTTTTCGATCACTTTAGCCATGTCATTTCGGAAATTTAACGTTGCCGCTCGCCATTATTTATCGTCCCTGTCTCCTGTTTCAAAAAAAGAAGAAACGTAGACTCCACGATTTATAGCGCTCGTGGTAAAATTTAATTCGTGGAAACGTTGGTAATTTATTATTTTCCATTAGAAGGGGGTGGATTCTCGTAGCAATATCCATAAAAGCAAAAGCAACGTCGTCTTTCGAGTAAGTAGCAAAAGTTGACGGTGGCATAAATTTTCGCAGCCACTCGCACAGGCTTCGTCGGCTCGCGTCGAGACAGTCGGCGCGATTTGTGGGTCAGATAGCAATTAGAATAAGGCGATCGAACCGATTGGTGTAGCGGAGCGGGGGCCGGTAAAGGTGGTCGGTCGGTTCGGCTCGGTTTCGAAAGTGATGACCCCGGGAGCGGTAAAGATGCGTGCAGGTGCTTCCTCCTTGGAAAGCATTTTATACGTATGGAACAACACTAATGCGATGGAGATTAGCTTACCTGGGTTCCCATGAACTATTTTTGAGCTTAATCGTTGCGCTGATCTGCTGTTATACGCTGTGTGTACGTATGTACGGCCGGGCTAGGTTGTAACAGATAATTACTCCCCGGCTAGGAAGGGGGATAGACGTTCCTGGATCGCTAATGAGCTTCTGGAATATTATCGATGCTCACGGTAGCGCTTATAACTGCTTTTCAACAGAGATTGTAAATTTTCCGTTGTTCACTGACTTCTGAGGGAAAGAGATGCGCGATTATGCGCGCTGGAATATAATGGCGTTTTAAAGGTGCCTTGGCTTGCCTCGCCTCGCCTCGCCTCGCCTCACCTCGTCTCGCCTCGCCTCGCCTCCTCTACCCTCCTGTCCGCCTTGGTGGACTAACCGGGAGATTGAATGAAGCCGAGCCGAATGCGCGCAGAAATGCAAAGCTAGTCAAATAATTGCTTCCTATGGAATAGCGCTGATAGATGTATTATTCATAACCAGAAAAAGAAATCGTACGTTTCACGGTTTCCTCCTTTTATTACGGGCGTAATTCCCGAAGGGACAGGGGCAACGAGCGTTTCGACGCTGCCGAGACCAGGCGTCTCTAAATAAACTCTTTTTAATACCGTAAAAGTTATGTTGCGCGAAACGTCTGTTTTCCATTCCAGTATCGCGCCCGTGAATGGATATAAACAATTTTAATCCCGCGAGAGTGGTAAAGAAATGGTTGCCCCTAATTAGCGGGACGCCAACTTGTTTTCTCAACGCAGGGTAGCAATGATCGATAGAGTAGAATTATCATTCTAGGGATGGACTTTGCTGATAAATTAACACTTTGCATCTTCGTTCTCCCACTCTTACGATTACACGATATTCTCTGGTTAGAGAAAATGTGCAAGGTGTCTCTTCGATTTCTTGGCCAGCCAAGTGGAAGCACTTATCATTCGCGAGCAATTTCCCCTCGCTCGAACACGGACAACGAGCGAAGCGACTCGAGGGTGGTAAAAACGAAACGCGTTTCGCGTTCGCGACAAGCCGCGAGCAACTTTTTTCAGTCGAGAGATCGAGCGATGCGTTTCCGCGACTTTTCAAATTTATTCATCGCTGACGGTCACACGTCGTGAGTTTCTCGGGTCACAGGTGAAGGATCCTCGCGAGCACCACCTATGCTTCTTCATCTCCTCTTCTCCTTCTTCTTCTTGTTTCTTTTTTTTACGGTAGCGAAACCGTTCGTGTTGCCGCGCGGGCGCCGAGCGCACATTATTAAAATAGTTTTCTAGAACGCGATTTAATCGCGAAATTACAAAAATTACCGGCAGGGTAATAATACGTGACCGCATAATGAATTTAAAGTGACTCGTAACACGATGTTAAGTCGCCGGTGAACCCCACCTGTTGGACGTTGCACGTTGGACGCGGGTGGAAATATCAGCTCGTTCCCCAAGTAATGTCTTTTTTACCTTCGTTTAATGAACTTAAATAGCTTATTTATCGGACGTACGTGTGCTAATTTTCCAACGAACCGCGTTTTTCAGCAGCGTGGCGTTAATCGAACATCTATTACACGTGTGTCAGCTGAAGTCTGTTTCATGCTGCACTGAATTGAAGTAAAAAAGTGTGATGGATACACGGAGACAGTGATTTTCAAAATTATTTGATTATTAAGAAGGATCATTTCAGGATAAAAAACTAAATATCCACATATGTGACCAAGGGCGTGGAGAGGCTGATGATATTCGTAGAATGCATTCCACGTTTACTTTATTCCCGAACGATTAATCACAAACGAACGTCGAAATTTCGAAACCCAGTCGATAGCCCGTGTGAAAATGGAGTCCTACATGTGCAATGTCGAGGCACAATCGATTCAAGGAGATAAGAAATTGCAGGAATCGTTAGACGGATGTTCTGTGCCCTTTAGTTCGATTCGTAGCCTGATTGTAACAACTAGAGAATCGCACCGTAGAAATTGTACGTTCATTAAATGCTTCGTGGCTATTTTTACGCGATAAATTAATGTACGTTCTTCAGTATGATAAATTATTGAGATTTATCGCGGCTGATACGTATGATTTATTTTAAATAGTATTCCTACGATCCCGGAAACATTGCCACGCGATGATTTATATGATTCGTATCCGTTCCTTATTTTTAACCCTTGTGCCCTCGACAAATATGAAACCAGCGATCCATGGCTGCAAGTTGTGAAAAATGGAGAAGATAAATGTTTCTTTACTACAATTTGATGCTAATTTATGGAAAAATGGAGAATTTTAATTGTTAAAATGCTACAAAAGAAATGTAATTACTCAAAATGAAAATACCTTTACATTTATTTGATATTTGTTTGCATCACGATGAGATCTATGGGGTCAGTGCTCCATCGATGTTTTCTTTGAAATTATTCATTTACCGCCGTAAAGTGAGAAACAGAATGTTTCTCAATGAAAGCTGTGTTTCCAAAATCAAAGTGTATCTTCGGCAATTAGTTTGAGACACGATTGCGAAAGCGCCTCCTCGAATTCTAAACAATGCCAGGAGTCAATTACGGGCCGGCAGTCGATCTTGCGTAATGGAAAACATTGAACCGAGATCCCTTGACGAACTCGAAAAAATTACACGGCGAAAACTATTGCAACGTCGGAAGTGGCAATGCCCGCGTAGCGTACGGTTCTCAAAGGGTTAATTGGGCATAGTAACTCCACAGATGACCAAGCTCCATGGGAGTGGAACGGAGAAAACCCAGTTTTATGACTGGCATTAAGCTCTTATATCTATATCTTTATGTTGTATCTGCTAATTTATAAATATGTAATCGGCCATCTACGATCATCGCCGCCCCATCCCCCCCTTAAATGTTTTTTTCTTCACCGATACGTTATCGCGGGCATTTTTACGCAATCACCGGGGAATACCATTGTCGCGGGAACGAAATACACAAATGTTATGTAACAGGGACAGTGGCAGACTTAATTATTACGGTATCTCTATCGCGTGGAATTATATTTCACGTATCATTAATGTCTCATTAACCCCGTCGACGAACAACCTATTCTACCTCGATATCGAATTAATTACCATTCCCATGACCATTTGAATCAATTCAAAATTGTATATTCATGTTACGAATCTTTGTTAATTGTATTTTTGAATAACTGTGCCTACTTTCGAGAGGCATCTACTTGGCGAACGAAGAAAATACGGTGCAATGTTTATTTTAAGATTGTGACTGGATCGCGATTATTTTTCTGCGGATGTGTCTACACGAACAGTTTTTAATTGAAGAATTCCTGTGCGCGAGACAATATTGCCACGCTCCTCAGACGATATACCGCAAACTGGCTGCCTATTCGAGTACGTACATGCATACGTAGATTATACTTACGCACCGTTTCAAACCGATCGCGCCCCACTCGGAACCCCTTCATTATGCTCTGCGTCTCCAATCGTGTGTAACAAATTATTCCTGCGTCATATCCGTCCACGGTTCGCAAAAACACTTACAAAACGCCGTCCAGCCAATTCGTCCGCGTCCCCTTGCATTCTCCTCGGCATTCTTCTTCTCCCTTTCCGCCTTTCACCCGTGTGCAGTCGCGAAGCTGAAGAGAACGAACCATGATGAAGGCAAAATCGATAAACCATTAATCTGTGGATATTATTTCGCGTTTGTACGAGTACCGGTGCGAGACTTGAATGGCGATATGCTTCGTCTTCTAAATACGATAACGCGTAGGGTACTTCACTCTGGATACTTTCCACGTTTTTACGAATCACTCGCATTCCTCCCCGCTTGTTCGTCCGTTTCAATTTCCCACACACACACAAACGCATCGCATCTCCACAGTTCACAAATCATCGATTCAAGGCGGGATTTGAGGGCACAACGGCTGAATGGAACAAGCCTCGCGCAACCGTTGTTAAACTGCGAATTGGCCCGTGAAATCTCTTATCCGCGATCGATCGTTCCACCGACAGAGAAAAGGAAAAGAGAAGGCGAGAGACAGTTTCGTAGTAGCGGGCTGGTCAAAAATTCTCACGGTCCCGTCCGCGGAAGCGTCGCGAGGAACGTGCAAAAAGAAAAAAAAAACAAAAGAAAGAAAGAAGAAGAAATAGATGACACGACCGGGGTAGCCAACGGGAGGATAGGAAAAAAAGTATCATCCTTGCGTGTCGGAAGGGGGCTGAGGTCGCGAGGAGTCGAAGAGCAACGCCGCCCGAGGTACGAGACCCAGGCACACACGATGTGCGCCGCGTATAAGTCAGCACTCAGGATATTTCGTCATTTCCTGCTTCTCACGCGATACAATCTAAATTAACTATGTTCGCTTGGCTAGGCCTCCTCCCTCGCAGAGGCTCGCATCTCTCAAGAAAATTTCTTATTTCCTAGCGAGGAGGGCACACGGCCGCCGCCGCCGCCGCCGCCGCCGCCGCCGCCGCCGTCGTCGTCGTCGTCGTAGTGAAACGACTCGAGGGACCCCTCTCTCGACCAACGGCATCGCGATCGTTACGAGACAGTATCGCGGTTCAACAAAATACATTAACGCAACGGAAAAACAGAGACGCGATCCATTCGTGGCGATGAAAATGGCGGACAGCTGATTGGAGAACGAATTTGGGATATTGCGGTTATTACGCTTGGGAAAGCGAAGGAAGTTGTAATTAGTGGAAGGTTAACGATACGAATGATTAACATCGTATGGAGCTAGTCGTGATTAAAGTGTAAGAAGCAATTAATTAGAATATATCTATATATTATTATGTATCCCTGTGCGGTGGGGATCAGAATGCACCCACAGTAACCCCTGCTTGTCGTAAAAGGCGACTAAAAGGGGGAAGAAAGGATCGAGGAAGACGCGGAAATGAATTATTCGAGGAAGCAAAAATGATGAGCAAGTAATAAGAAAAGAAGAATACATGTTACGAGGCTACTTTTGTTAAACGAAATAACACCAACTAGCTCTTTAAAACGTCATCTCTTAAATCTAAGCTTTTACCGATCGTAATGTCGCCTGCTTTCCAAAAGTTTAGTCTGTTACACTTGCTGACTGTTACCGTTTTCGTTTTATGATCGAATCTCTTATTTACGTTGCTGGCGGTTGCGTGGTACGTCTCGAGTTTTATGGGTGGGAACATTAGAGGATGAAGTTTATTTAGCACCAATTGTTACCGCAGAAATATCCATTGTCGGGATAACTGTAAAAGGAGTTTCAAAATAGTGCTAATTAAATTACTATCCTTTCGTGTGTTTTCATGATCGTTATGACTTGTTCGGTTCTCCAAATTGTATGCAGATTGTACGTTAGCTTGTTTCGTGGCACGATTTTCATGCGAACCAATTACTTCTATTTGCGAAGAATATTGTCTATTCCGATACGATTTTTGGATGATCAATAATGGCACGATATTAAAAAGGATAGCTTTCAGTGTCATTTCGATATATAAATAACTATAACAAAAGTAGTCCACGGTTCTCGTTGAAACGCCAGTTTTCAACATACCAACCGCGAGGAAAGATAAAAGTCAGGCACTGACAATAGCAGTGCATCGGGCAGCGAATAACAATGCGACAAGAGGTAACGAAGAAACAAGGAGATCGATGAAAGCAGCGATAACGGGTCGAAAATTTGGCCGATGACGACGCGAAGAGGAGGCCATCACGGCGACGGCAATAACGAGGGAACGAGCCGATTGAAACGAGCGACGATGAAAGTTCGACGAGGCCGAAGACCTGGGTGGCTTTCACGAGCTGGCACGTAAATAATTCACCTGGAAAACCCAACTTTGACGTTCCCGCGGCCGGAAGTGGCTCGCTAAGGTGCTCGACGCGCGTCCTCCAGAAAGAAAAAACCCGTTCTCGGAACGTACCGTCCCCGACGTTTTCAGAAAGCTGCCCGGTTGCTGATTCTAATTCGTCGCGTTTCACCGCGGGTAGAGGTTGCGTTACGGTTCGAAGGTACGAGCGTCGGAGGAAGTAGGGCGTAAAATCCCGTGAACTTTGAACCGTGCGTTTTCCGGGGAGGGGAACGGAGCGAGGAAAACCGCGTGGAAACGTTAAACGCGACGCGTCCAGAGAGGAGAATAATAATCTTGTATAAATAATTAAACGAGATTGTTGTGCGGATCTGCTCGTGGTATTTAAATTGCAAAAATTTGTAAGAAAAAATATGTTGCGGAAAATATGTTTGCTGATGCGCGCTCGACTTGTCAGCTGACGTAAGGGTTAGTTACGTATTTATGTTTGATATTATAGGTATACATTTTAATTTTAAATCGAGCACCTCTAAATTATTTCCGCTCTTACTACACGTAAGAAAAATGTCTAAGTACGATTTAAATGGCTTCCAGGCATGTATCTGGTGGTGATAAAAAAACCTTGAATCCATTTAAGTTTTATTCAGCCATATATTCTTACCTTTTTAATGGTAGCGGAAATAATCTAGATGCTCGATTTGAAATTAACACCCTGCATACATCTGCATTTGTTAAGTTACATTTTATTTGCTTCTCATATCAATCTCCTGATAATTATAATTGTAGGTATAGTTATCGATACAGTTTTTTTTCGTGATTAATGTTAAATTCATAAAGGATAAGAATTTATTTGAAAGTCTATCGATAATAATGATCGGTTGTTTAGTTTTGTATTAAGACGAGAGATTAATAAATCGACAGCAATTTCTTTTCGTTTCTCACAGCACTGTTCAATGGATTGTTTGTCGAGACGAAATCTCAATTAATAACGAGAAGAAGAATAATGAACGAGAAATCGATACGTTAGAAAAATGTTTCCAGATACCAGATTAAAATTCATTTTGTATAAAATTGTTACAGGTGTCGGTACTTGATTGAGTTTGACGAGAATGTACCGATGAGAGTTAACTTCGGAACGAAGACAGTTTCTGGTTATTGCGAGAGGCGAAGTGATACAATAAAGTGGATAAATAAATTCGCGTCGCGCAAGTTTAAAGGCCACGAACATTTCAACGAGTCACGATTTCTTTGGCGGCGCTGATTGTGCAGAATCTGGCGGAGTCATTTAGGGATGCGAAGCATTGCGTCATCGATTAATCTGATTTGAGAGATATACATCGGTGGCTATGGTTTGTAGCTCGTCACGCTTATAATTCCACTCTCGTTCCGTTAGCATAATTCTTACGTGCGAACGATATGTAACTCTCTGTCTTGAGTAGACCGCGTTACGTATTCGAGAAAAATTGAAAAAAATTAACTCTCATCTTTACAGTGTAAAAAAAATATCTAAAAAACGATCAAAAGCATCAATCAGAACTTGACGTGCACCTGACATAATTTACGCTATCAACTTCTTTTTCTAACAAAAATTGAATCCCGTATTTATAACATAAAACACGCGTACCCCAAACCAAATTCAATAACCGTGACATATCATAATTCACTTTGTAAAATTATCTGTGGAACAAGAAATGAGAATTGCAATAATTCACATTTGAAGAATATTTACGTTCAATAACTTGACACTTGACGAGAATCGATGGAGACAAATTCAGCAGCTCCATCGGAGAGTTCAAGTCTAGAGATCTTCCGCGTATACACGTGTCGCGACGGTGGAAGAAATTTGGCGGGCGTCTGACCAGTGATGGACCGTACCACTGGCTGCGCGTGGTTCACCAATAATCCTTGGACGAAAAATGCTCGAACGCAGCAACGCGACATCCGTCCTCGTTGATTGTCGCCGATGGAATCGCCGAGGGAACTCGTCGAAGAGTCACACTCGAGGGTTTTACCAACGGATACGCCTCGGTTTCGAAGCGTTTGCCATCGCGGAAACGAGGAACCTCCGGCTGGTCGATCCGATCGGGCACTTCCTCGACCGTTTAAGATCAGGAAGCGGAGGGCGAACCTTGGAGGAACGCGCGAGGCGAGTAGAAGAAAGGAGATGATATCGTGGCGCGCGGAAATGTTACGGCGTGCAAGGAACACGCGGAGAAGGTGTAAATGACCACGGGGCGGGCGAACGCGGGCGGCGGCCGAAGAAAAGCAACGGATACGGCGCGCTGCGTCGCCGCGACGATCCTCTTTTTACGGCTGAATGCCTGCTGACGTAATTCCACTTTCTCTGTGAGAACGAATTTCACGAGCCAGACCTCGCCACCGGCCGCTGCAACGGAGAACGACCGGCCAACCAGGTGGCTCCGCTCCACGAACGTGTACATATTCGTACGGTGGAGGAACTTTGTGCTCTCCAAACGCACCTTTCGAACTTTGCAGCCTTAACGTGTCGTATTTCTCTCGCAGTATCTGCATTAGAGAAAAAAAAACTTAACGAGCGAAGAAAGTACTCGAGCAAACAACAAAAAAGAACCTGTTGCTTCTCGTCTTTTGAATTATTAACTAGCAAAAAAGTTGAAATCGCTCGCAACAGTGCAAGCAACGCACCGATACAGTTATTGCAACGAGCACTCAAAGGGTTAACAATTGAACCCTGTCGCGAGGCAAAGGTTGGTCCAAGTTTTGGGGTAGAAGGGACCTGGCAGTCCTCCCTCGAGCGCTGAAGCATCGCAGAGAGAGAGAGAGAGACGCGCGAACGGTACACTACCGATTGTCATTCGACGCGTAGACGTATTAGGGAAATGAATCACTTGACTCCGCGCGCCTTATCAACATCGGTTTCGTGCGATGAATACCGGCCGGCTGCTTTTTACAGTTGGTTTGATTATCTATCCGATCGTGAATCTATTATCGTCGGAATACAATGCCAGCGCGCTAGACGCGCCGCGTCTTAACGGACAATGCCGGAATACGTAGCGCGCGGGCGACGGTTCATAGAAAAATCGGCGCGAGCCGGTCATTTCAACGATGCGGGGTTCGCGCCGCGCCGGTTTTCCAGACCGTCGCGTTCCTTCACATTTTGTCACGTAACTCTAAGGTCGATCCGCTGGATCCGTTCGCGACGACGTCATTAACGCAGTTTTAATTGTTCTTGCCGAGAATTAAATGTATGGGCTCGATGTATTTCGGTTTCCCTCGATGGTTGGAGGTACGCGAGGTGTGTTTGCTCTTTGGTCGTTTCTCGATTCTTAGTTTTTGGATCATTGATGTACATGTTCGTGGGCGTATTAACAAATCTTTTCGAATTTTGTATAATAGTCGACATTTCTTTGGGAGTTTGTTGGTAGAATATTGGTAAAATGTCTGTACTTTGTGGGTACCTTGGTAGTGATAAATTTTTACGTTACTGTACAATCGATTAATTAGTCTTTTTAGTTACTTATTTATTTATTTACCACTGTCGTGTGATTATTAGCGACTAACATATTGGACTATTTACATTATATTAATTTTATTATACAGGACTACACCGCACACTATGAATTAAACATTTGATATACTTAATACATATTTACTACACTCTGTAACGAGTAAAACTAGATGTAATTAATATAAATTATAATGGATTATTGTATACCGTAGGCCGAGTCATTATCACTTTTATATTTCATCTAAAATTCAGCAGAGCAGTCTGAACGAAAATTGCTTCGATCGCACGCACAGCTTCGTTTAAAAACTTCAGCTTCAGTCGAGGACGTTTAACTTGATCGGTAAAAACATTATTATAGAAAGTGTAAGGAGAAAAATTCTGGTACTTCGTACATTCGATTCATGAAGCACCCTTTCGTTCGAAATGTTCCTCGAAGTATATCGGTTAGAATCGTCGGAGTTTCGAGCAGGCGAGTCCGGTAGGCACGTAGTACAAAGAAACGATTGGTCAGAAGTTGATTTTACGAGGTTCTCTGCTTTAATTTCAATATCAAGCGCATTCGAATGCAACGGAGGTCTATTGGAGCCGTCCGTAGCCGTTTCCAAGATCGTTGTTCCGTGCCGCGGAGTCGCGGAATAATCCGCTACTGCACGAGTCCCGTTGTTGCCGGACTATCGGAGGCTCACTCGCCATTGTCTTGGTTAAGGCTTTGAAAAAAAATTCGCATTGACGTCTTCATCGGAACCGCCTCGAACTTCGCTAGCGGCTCCGATCTCTCGACGTGTTTTTACAGTGGTGTTACATCGGCCGAACGATGAGTTTCTATCATTTTCCAGTACGCGTATCGAGCTACAAATCTTTAAATTCGTTATATTTCAGTAGCGTTGATGTTTGTAGGGTTTAGTTTAAAAATATCCGCGAACAATTGTATTTGTTTCAGTAACAGCGGACAATCATTTTAAAGACCATGCTACTTTTCTTCAATGGTTAGGATATAATAGGTACCAAAAGACAAGAGTTCTTGTCATGTGTTAGTCTTTTAGATAAAGATACTATTGGTAGTATGTTAAATAATTGAACAGTACTAGATACATTGTCAGAGATGATCAATGAGGAATTAATTAATTCGATACTGTATAAAAACCCAACGTTGCCTACTATTCATCGAATAACCAATCAGATCAAAGTCTATAGCCATTTTGTGGGAAATAACAAGAACCATAGAATCGCAAATCTCAGAAAAGCTACTCGTTCCTCCATCTTTTCCCTCCTCGAAATAAACAATCAGCCAAAAACGATTACAATCATGAATCGAAGGGAATGGAATCGTAGAATCGAAAGAAACCGTCGACGCGTAAGTTAAAGGTAGGAATGGAATAGTCGGTAGTCTGGCTCGAGCAACCCCTTTCTCGGGGCCGAATAAACAATCAGCCAGAAGCCCGCGGACATTTTGTCGTGTGTCGGCGGGCAGCGATTAGAAAATGTCGTCCCGCGTCAGGAAGACGGGCGAGCGTGGCGCGAACCACGCGTCCATTTAGCGAGAGAGGAGCAGAAAGAGTAGAAGAGAGCCTCCGCGGACGGTGCAATCGGCCGTGCCGGTGGCGTTTCTAACAAATTAACGGCCGATATCTGCCGGCTGCCCTGCTCCTTACCTTCTGGCTCCACCTCCCGGGTGTACCCGGGCCCGGTCCGTGCCCGGTTCGTGCCCGGTCCGTGCCCGTGGCCCCGGCAACATCCAGCGAGCGCGAGCGCGACCGCGCGCCCGCCGAGAGATCATTTTTGCCGCGTATTTGCAAACTGAATAATAAATACGCAGATATACGCGAAGAGGCCGCGTTCCGCCTTCACGCAGCTCGCGCTACGCGCGGATTGGTCGCACCGGCCGCCGAGGGGACGGCGATATTCATTCGCCGTCTCTCCTGACTCTCTCGTGGACCTACTTTGTACACGCAGACGCGCGCAACCGCGCGTAGACCCCCGTTGCACGTGCACGCGAACGTTCACGGGTACACCAGAGGGGAGGCAGCGTGTGCGCGAGAATGCACGCCACTCGCTGTACCATATCCCTCTCTCCTCTCGTCGCCTCGACTCTCTTTCTGCCTCTCTGCTCTCCTCTACGCCTCTCCCGAACTCTTTCTCCCCGTCCGCCGTGAACGATACGAAACGAGCTTCTGTCTTTTTTCCACGCGTTTTTCCCTCGGTTTCTCTCGCCTCCCTCTCCCTCGCCTTCTTCCTTTTAATCCGCTTCACCTTCTGCATACCCTATTTCATGCTCTCTCTCTCTCTCTCTCTCTCCATCTCCCCACCCTCCCTTTCCCTGTTTCGCCCTTTTTTCTCGTCTCCCTTCGTATCGCAGTTTCACTAACGGGTCCACCCGTTCGTTCCATCGCGGAGATTTTCAACGTGTTTCCGTCTCCTTCCTCTTCCACCAGTCCACCCAACCGTCCTTGTTCGCGTTTCTCCGTCCGTCGCCTCGCACCCGGTCGACCCGACGCACACCCGGCTGTGCGAGCAACGCGCGCTCGCTCGCTCGCGTGCACACGCTTACGCGCACCTCGAGAGACGCTCACTTAGGCACCGTGCGCGCCCACCACCCGCCGCTAGCTTCGACTCTGATGTCCTTGCCGTGCACACCGGCTACCGTCGCTTTCCTAAATCCCGTCGACGTCACCCCGATCGGCGCAGAAGTGGAAACGCGGCGCGCCGGGGAGCCACCCAGCCCGCCGCGGCGGCCACTCTCGAAATCGTACCTTCTGACGGTTAGAGGGGAGAGAGACTTCGATGCCGGGCCGTGGAATAGGCGATGATGTCGAACGGAAACGTTAGGGTGCCCCCCGCCTCGGAGTCGAGGCTGCTCCGCTCCGATTCGAGTGAATGAGATCGCCGGATAATGAGAACGAATGCTCGCTCTTTGCTCGACGCGATACGATTTTAACTCTCCTCTAACGCGAGAAAAATGGAGGAGCTTCACATTTGCTCGCGTTCGTTGCGTTCGAACGAGTGTTACGAGTGTGTAATTACTTTCGTGTAACGTAATAATAATACGGGAGAAATTAGTTCTCAAGTGATAGTACTATCCGTAGGTTGTTCGAACTTAAATTAATTATTCGATACGGTACTCTTTTGTATTCGAATATAGTTTCTAATATTTTCTTTGTTGCTTGGGAGTGACGATAATCGATTAACATGTATTTTACGGGGACTTTTATGTTACACGTATCGCGATCCTATCGTTTCTGCTTCAGTAATTAAACGCACGTGAGCGAGGTCTATATGTTTTATTCTTAGCCTCGTGAGCAGACACTATTCGATATTTCCTGTTCGGTAAATTAGCGGGGATTTTATGGAATATATCGCGTTGGATTAAATGTATTTTAGCCTATTACTTTAGTCGATTTACCGCTCGCGTCTATCTATTATATCGGATACGGAAAGATTTATCGCACTATCGGGTAACTCCGCTAACACGGCATGTCTGCTGCATACGGTACCACTACCGTGAACATTATTTTGAGAGTGCGGTTAATTAATTTATCGATGTTTTCAAATATTTCACGTCATTTCAATAAAAAAAGGGTATGAATATTCGAACTAACTTATCGCATTCACATTTGGATCTTTATAATTTATCGAATAATTCAGAGTAAACGTCCAAAGTGCCTATCAAAATTTGCATGGTCATACACTTTCGAAGTAGAAGATACAATAGATATCCTGATGAAATTATATTCTCCGTAAAGTGATTAATCGAGCGTAAGAAGGTTTTAGTAATGTTTACGATATAAATATAACGCGTGAGTCTAGCGTACCGAGAAGCAAGATTTTACTAATTCCAGGTGATTCACCGGTAATATCCTTTAACTATTCCCATTAACGTATTTCATTCTACTGTATCATCTATACAAATCCCGAAACGATTTCCTAGTGCGTCAATATCGATAAAATTAGCGTGACTGTACGCGATTAGAGATAACGTTCGTCTATTAGAAAACGCATCATTCGCCGATCATTCTTTTCCTCGTTCAGATTTTCTTTACGCTTGTATTCCCCGTATAAAACAGTATTTCCAACGAAACCGTACGTGGATTCACTTGTACCTCCCGATGCTTTCAAATAGGTATTACGTATGTGCATACTTCAATATACATCGCACCATACTAAAGTTATATTCTATACATTCTGCTATAACGTAAAACCTTGCCAATCTTCGCATTAATCTGTCAACAGGCTCAGTTCTCGGTCGCGAAAAAATCCCTTTAAAATATACAAGAAGGGAATAAAAGAAAAAATTTCACAGCAAACGAATCGATTTTAATCTTCACGATTTTAAGCGTAATATAATCAGGCGTGTCTTATAAAAACGCAACGATCCATTAGCACCTATGATAATCGCTAAGAATAATGATTCGTCCGACGAGTTAACTCCACGTAGTCGGTGAACAACTGTTAATCGCTCAATAAATTTCATTCGAGCGAGATCGCAGCTAATTTCCATGTTACGCTGTAAACGATCGGGATTCTCTTGAAAAGCACGCAAACGAAAAATTCCGCGGTTGGTGGACCCGCGTCAGGAGCCGGTCGTTCCGCTCGGAGGAGAACCCGCGAACGGGATTGACTCGTCATCGCGCACGCCATAAATCATCGTCACGCGGTATGTTGATTACCGTCGATAAACATTTTCTCTCCGCGGTGGCCGAGTGTGAGTAGTCGTTTTTTCCAGGACGCTAATTTTCGCGGGATTCTCCGTGGAGATCCGAGTCGGGTCCGAGTTGTCGCCCCGCTCCTATCGCGGCCGTGATAAATATTTATAACCATAGACGGACGTTACTCGCTTCCCAGCGCATTAACGAGCGCAATGCACTTCGCCGCGCGGCGTGTTTCGTGGCTGCCGCTACGGACAGGTGAACGAAGGCCGGCCGACCGTGCCGTTTTTCTCCGTTTACTTTACGGTTCTACGAATGGTCGTTCTTCTTCCGTTTATTGTTGCGTTTCGTCCGTACGCGTTGACCCGCTTAGACGCCGCGCGTTTTTTAGTTACGCGCCGCGCACTCGCGATGGTAGACGCGGATACCATTAAACCACGGACGACAGACCTTTCACTGGAGTCGGCGGGCATCGCCGCGGAGATTTAGGGATGATCCTTTGTCGTTGAACCTACCTACGGGCGCCTGCTTAACTTCCCGTTCGATGGGACCTGCTTTCGAACGCTTTATCAGCGAGAATGTGAAACGGATTTACCCGAGATTAGCAATTTTCGAAAATATGTTTCACGCTATTTGTCTTCGTAAAATGGTAATTGAAATGCGAATAGCTTGAACTTATATCAGTCCATACTAATCGTACGATACGCACGTGTAATTAATTAAAAGGTCTAATGTTAAACAACTCGGCCTTGAATCGTATGCACCGATATTACGAACCGCGTGATTTTCATATTCGATAGTTCATTTTTTATGGCATTCTCAATGCAACAGTCCGATCGTGAATGATCCACACATGATTGGAGGCGATTACAAATTGCGATCAACTCCATTGGACGATCGTTCCGTGACTCTACCCCCTGTTTTTCAGTTAAAATGTGGAATATTTAAAACGTTCAGTTTATACGCTCGGTTTTACGTTCACTACTCCGTATCACGTTGGATAGACGAGCGCACACGTGCATTCATTTCATGTGCATATGAAAACAGTTAGGCGGTTTTGGTGCGGCAATCCGCTCGAACGGACTTCCCTTCGTTCCTCCTGCTTTCATCTTCTATGCGGCTATGGATTTCGAGTCTGCTCGGTTCAGGAGATGTTAAATGAGCTGTTTCTCCGTTTGTTTAAATTAATTCCTTCTTCTTTTCGCGATTCTTGTCTCTTGAGAATTCTAACTCTTTCCACTTGGCTACTTTCCGGACATATTGTTATTTTAACAATAGTTTCTATTATTAACGGCTTCCAGCAATAGAAAATCTCCATTTCAATGGAAAACTTTGCAAAGAATTAAACGAGATGTAAAATATTATCCTAGTAAACTGTGTTGGACTCAGTTGTTTCAAATCGATTTAAAGAGTTAGAATTATACACAATATACAACGGAACGATGCAAATGATAAGAGTATAAGATCATTTCGCAATTTTCAAGAAATTGATTTTCTGATTTCTGCGAGAAGTGTATAATTATCTTTTAATGTTACTGTAATGTGTTCTTTAATTGGTAACATAAAACAATTAAGTAATTCACATGAAATTCACAAGAACTCGTGATTTTGCTATCGCAACTCCTTCTGGGCGTTTATTATTATAACCGAGCACCGATCTAACGCATTAATTCACCCTCCACGAGGAATGATTTCAAAGGATTTACATCGGCAGTTAATTCCGTTTGCGGTGTCGCGGTGCTCCGTGCTTCTCGATAATTAACGCGCTCGGCTAGTCCGTTCTTACTTTCGTGAAATACGGTTCCTCGTAGCCGAAGCGTTCAGCGTTAACGAAGCATTAAAGCGAGCCAGCTGGGTTGCGTTAACCCAATGGACGAACGGCTGGAATACAAACCGTGTAATTACCAAACGATCGTCCTTTAATAATTAAATAACGCGTACGATTACACGTGAAATGATGTATCATCCAATCGCATCGTCGATTCTATTCAATCGAGGCGCATCGTTCGTTACTTCTGGTAATTATACAACTTCGCGCCGCTTTTTAGTCGTCTGCAAAGAAAGGGCGGTTATTGAAATTGTTTCACTGAATCTCAACTTTCATTGCGATAGGTTTCACTCTAAGATTTAAATATCAAACTCGTTTCCTAGAAATACGTGACATTTGGGTGGCGTTATTGTTGCGAGGAATGGAACGTTCGACTCGTGATGAATGTTGCCGCTGAAAACGCAGATAACGCGGGGAAAGTTGCAAAATGTGTCGGTGTTAACTCGTTTACTGGGAAAGTCGAAGTGATCCGCTATCTGAATTGCTAATAGCTTGAAAGTAATAACTTGCTATTAGTTACTCGAGCATATTTTTTCGTTTCTTGTGCACCGTTGGATTAAAAGTGCGATACGATGTTGCGTTTACGAACCTCGAGATGAATTTATACAGCACATGCTTGTTTATTCCTAACTTTACATTCGCAATTAGATTTTCTGTATTTTAACAAAGTTGAAAAACAAACTTTCTAATTATCTACACTAGAATTATATTAGAGAACGATAATAAGTAAATTTACTCGTCAGTTATGCTACTCCATGTAAAATGACAATTTTATTATATACAAAAAGCATCGATATATACTCGTATATTCCACTGAGGCATCTTGCATTCCTATTCTGCATTTTCCATTCATAGTCCTCAATTTACTTAGTCACGCGCTGGAGAGTCTCATTCACGCCTCGCAGTTGTCTACTTCAACTAGTTAACTGCAAATTTTCATTTGAAGAATCCTTTAAAAAGCGCATACTTAGATGCTTCTGTTATAAATTTTATGAAAAAAATAAAGCAAAAAAAGTTCACAATTATACCCGTTAATTGCAACGGAATAAACTTCTGGATCGACATGTATACACTGATTAACCCATTACTGCGAACGATGGCTATAACCGTCCAATTTTTGGCGATGTATAGGCGAGTTACGATTACAGTTACTTGCATTAAACTCTCGACTACTGTAATCCCCTCTTGTTTATAGGAATAAATTTCGAACTTACAAAGTAAACACCGACTGTAGCCGTCATTTGTTCCGAGCCCAGAAAAAGAAAGTGTACGACAATACGAGTTAAACAGCAAGAAATTAAATGCACTTTGGTAGACGAGACCAATTTAGTTAGCGGTCGTTGGAACAAATAGAAGCAGACATATTTATACGTTAGATCTCGCGGGCATTGGACACCACCCCAGCGTTCGAACGAAACTAGCGAGAGATCCGTTTCCACCGATCGAAGAAATCGTAATTCCCGATCCTTGGGCCGTCTCCCCTCGTTCTTTCCGCGATATTGGAGAGTCGCTGGCGGCTCGTATATTCCGTCCGTCCGTACGCCGTCTATAATCTCCGCCGTTGGCGCACAGGACGTTCTTCTCTTTTTCGTTGGCCGCGGTTGCGATGACACCCACGTGGCCGCCTAGAGTCGCTTCGCCGCGATTCGCATAAAAGCCACCACCGATCTATACGGGACGCGCGGGCCTTTCTCTTCTCGTCTGTGTTAATCAATCCGCTTCCTACGCTTTCAATTATGTAACGCGGCATTACTCGCGGTGCCCGAGGAAATTCAAAAAGGACAATCTCGAGGCTGGGGCGTGCGCGCCGCGGCCCTCCGCGGCCTCTCTTTCCGTTTCGATCGGGCTACGACGCCTCTCGTTAACGTTAATGTTGCGGGCTCCTCGACTCACCGATTCATGGTAATTACCAGTCGAATTCGTACTTGATTTCGAATTTCACCGATTTCTTGCGGTTTCAGCGTTGCTCGAATATTAGAGTCGTTTTGAGAAATTGTTCCGTTAGTCCTCCGACGTTGAACACGTTTCAGGGGGTAGCTTTTATTGGTCCAGAGTGATAAAATGTTGTAATTATATATTGGTTAGTCTACTTTAATTTTTAAATTGTTCAAATATTCGTAAGCAATCAACCGTTTCGATTTAACGCAGGATACGAGTTTCGTTGCATTCTTAACACTTGGAGTTTCTCTTATACATATTTTGTGCTAGATTACAGCCACCTAGATTCTGTTTTATTAGAATGAAATTTCCATCTATTGAACTCTTACCGAACTCTTTGATTCGATAATCAGAAGAATGGTTAATTTATCGAACTCATCCAGTTTTCTGAATTTCCGCAGCGCTGTGACATTAAAGATCGAGAAGCAATGAATTCATACGAGTTGTTCTTTTAAATCGAATTCGATCGAGGAATCGAGCTACGAGCGATTTGGTGGAAAATACCGGGCTCGCAGCCCGGTATTTTCGATGATTCGACGGGAATCGGTCAATTGAGATTAATCTTCTTGGTACTCGCAGATTCCGAGGAGGGAATTACCGTGAACGATAGCGCGTTATTCGGGAAAATTCGCTGATTAATATCGCTGTAATGGGGATATTAAAAAGGCAAATGAGGACGATGAGCAGTCAATAACGGAATGCATAAATTTTTAGGATGATATAACGCCTTCGTTTAATCGCTGCTCGCTCGAGTCAGTTTACGTAACGTTTCGGTTTTTGGCGGCTTCGGGAACAGGGCGAGCAAGTGGTTTGCAGGGCCACGAATTAGTTTCGCGTAATTACGAGCGTACCGTTCGGGGTGGAAACGGATTGTACGCGTCCACGTCCAAGTGTTGGTGCGTATAGACGCGAGGATTTTACTTTTAAATGGTCCCGTGAGATCGGTGCCGCTCCTTTTTACATGCAGAAAGCGACGCGTTTTGTTTGATAGAAAGTTCGTTGCAGGAACGTGAAAGAAAGAAAGTAGTCGAGGCATAAAATCTGCTACGATGTATATCGAACAAATTTTATCGAGGCTGATCTATCGGTACTAAGTAGAATCTCTTTGCGCTGGATGAGTAACATTTCAAAAGTAAACGAATGCTAGTGGATTCTTCATTTTTCATTCGACAAGATTTTACAATATAAATGTGAAAAATTGGCTTTGAAGAACCTTTCTGGTTTCAAGAGAGAGGGACAGAGTTACTTTAACATCTCAAACTATCTATGTATAAAACAAGTTGTATCCCTGTGCGGTGGGGATCAGAATTCACCCACAGTAGCTCCTGCTTGTCGTAAGAGGCGACTAAAAGGAGGAAGGAAGAGTTAACGAAGATGTAGAAAGAAACGATACAAATGGAGGAAATACAAATAACAAAAAAGACAAGCTTGAATGAACATTATAAAAATGTATAATTTCAAAATTACTAATCCTCGTTACAATAAAACCGACATGTAACAAACTTGACGATCGTTCCAAATCACAACAGTTAAAAGAATATTTACATGGCGATGCAAAATTCAAAATGCACAACCATGTTAACAGTTCATCAGCCACAGAACACAAGCGTACCCACACACATTTCTCAATCGTTGTTGCACGAAAAACGTTGGAAATCGAGGAGGGGGAGAGAAATCTGGCGTCGATTTTCGGCGGCCGCGGTATCCTCGCGGTCGAAGCGATGGCGCGGAGATGCCGCCTATGCACGGGCGTATCCACGAGGCCGCGTTCGCGCGAGAGGGAGACCGGACGGAGCGCAACAGCCAGCGAGAAGGCCGCGATACGAGCAAGAGAACGGCGAACGCGAAACGGATTGACAATAGCCGACATAGAACCTAGACAAAGATCGTGAGGAACGACGGCGAGGAGAGGCTCAGCCGGAGATGCAACGGAGCGAGTGAGAGAGAGAGAGAGAGAGAGAGAGAGTTCGCTCGCGAACGCTTTTGTGTCCGTGGGGGCCACGTATACCTGCGCGACGTCCGTGTAGATCAGGTCGCGAATCCGCGGCGCGGTCGACCGCTGAAACGTAGAAAGCCGGGGCGCCGCCACTGGGTACCGACTCTCGAGAGTGGCCGGTGCGCCCGCGGAGTTCGGCCCGGGCCGAGTCGAGTCGAGCGGAGTCGAGTCGAGTCGAGTCGAGTCGCAAGTCACCTCCGCTCACCTCACGGCGCGCTCGACTTCAGTCCGCGCTCGAGTCGTGCACCACGGAACACGCGACGAGTCAGCCGGCCCGGCTGCCGCGATCGAGTTGGACACACGCGCGCTCGAAACCGACAGGACAGACCGCTGCTCGAGGGACTCCGAGCTCCCTGTTTAGATCTAGGCAAAATTCTAATTACGATCCTGGACCGCGTGTCGTTTTACCTGTATATGTATGTATATATATATTACATATATATATGTACATGTGCATAGGTGTATACGGATATAAAGAGAGTACGTAACTAACGAACGTGGAGTCCCAGGAGTCAGGAGCAGGGTTCTCCATGGAGGAGCTCGTGGCGGGAGTGGCGTGAATCCCCGTGACAACCGGCTAGATCGACGCACAACGCGCTCGAAATCACCGATCGCAGCGGTGTATTATGTCACACTCCCACGCGAGCGACGGTCACCGCTGCCGGCGCGACGGTGAACCGAGCCAACGTCGTCGTCGTTTGACATTTCCACGAGCGTGGAGCGGCTAACGTGCCGGGACCCGTTGCCACCGTTCGTGCACGCATCCAGCCCCAAGTGTTTATGCCTCGTCGCCGACGAGCCCGTGGATCGAACGTAATAATCCGCGATCGTTCGTCTAGTGGGTTGCCTGGTGTACCGCGCCGAGTCGAGCGATTCTTCCTCCTGGTGTTTCGGACGCGGCCGTGCGCGTGTCACGCGTGCCCGTCGATCCTATCGTTCGATAATCGTTCGATCAGTGCAATCGTCCGCGCGATCATCTGTGAAAAGTCGATTCGAGCAGGACGTCGCATCGTATCCAGGGATCGCCGAGGGAGTTACGAGGTAACGCGAACCGAAGTAACGAGAGAGCCTCTATATATATAACGATTTGAGTAGTATTTGCCGCGCATTCGTCGCGTCGTCGGTATCGATCGGTGGGCGATCCTGTCGGTCGAAATTTCGCGGTTACGATCCGACGAGATCCGCGGCTCGATCGTGACCGCGGGCTATGAAATCGGTAATGAGCTGTAAATCTCGAAGGCGAGCCGTGCGCGTTTAACGCGGCCCGCCGCGCGTCTGAGTCACACACGCGCGGCGGAGGGCAGCGGGGACGATACCCGTCGATACATAGGCCAGCATCCGAGAGCTCGAGTATTCTTTTTCCTTACGGTAGGAAATCGAAGGAAAGGATAATAAGCGAGAAATACACTCTCTCTTAGCCGGCGGCCGGTTTCGTCGTTGCGCCGCCGCCGCCGCCGCCGCCGCCGCAGCCGCAGCCGCCGTCGCGCGTGGGTGTACGAGAGAGAAGGAGATCAGGGTAGACCCGTGGAGGGAGGGAAAACGGGGGGCAACGGGGCAGCGCGCGCGCTCCGAGTCGATTTTTCGAAAATCCACCGTGAAACCTTCGTTAACGGCGATCAGAGAGTCGATAACCGAGTTCGTGCGCCGATCGATCGGATCGACGATACTGATCGGGACTTCGTGTGTGTCGAAAATCGAGACGCGAGCCCTCGTTTGACGGAAAGCTTCGAGCTTTGTATCGCGTTCCTCGTGTTCGACGCTTCTATTTCTTCTCTCCCTCTCTCTCTCTCTCTCTCTCCCTCTCTTTTTGTTTTCTTTCTGTCGAGTGGTTTTTGTTCCGCGAGTTGGTTAGGTGTTAGGTTCGAAGCAAGTATGAAAGTTATTGTATCCAGAGGCGTTCGTCATTAGCTTCTAGAGCTGGAGTCTACGTCTGGTTTGTGACTTGTTAAATTTTATTATGTGCGACTGTATTCGAGTAATGTTACATAAAACAATTTGTTGAATAATTCAAAGTGGAGGACCGAGAAGAGTAGGTTCGAGTTTAAACACTTTTTGGAAAATATTTCGTAAGAGTCAGAATTTATAACACGAATTGCCAACGGATAGGAACTATTCTTGTAGGCTGAGAAACACAGTTAAAGTCCATCATCTACACCATCTTTTTTACCTTCTTCCGAGTAGCTAAATTATCTCTGAAATTACGTCCGAACGTTATGAAACATCCCGCATAGAATATTCTACGATATTCAGAAGTGCTATCGTGATCTACCAAGGCTGAAAGGTGTATACACTCCCTGGTTCTTTGTAATTATCACGTCATTTGTCTACCGTCAATTTTCGATATCTCTCTGACTTTAAACCAACAAAAATTTGAATCCATTAATATTCTCGTTGAAACTTTGGATTACAGACATAATTTGAATTCATTATTTCCCACAAAAGCATTCAGGAAATTAGTTCACTCAATTATTCTAATTAAAATATCTACGCTCCTTAGTGTATTCAAAAGGAAGTCCAGTTTTCCTAAAATTCTCAACGTTTTCGTAAAAATTTTTCATCAGAATTTCAGAGCCTAGATACGCATCCTCGATGTTCTCGGTAATTATAAGCAAAGCGTTAAGTGTCCTCATTAACGACGCGATTTCACACTCGATACATCATCGAACGGTAACGAGGTACCATCCACGCGAAGTACAACTGGAGACTTGCTTCATTAGCCAACAATAAGCTGCGTTAAACCACCACAAACCACAGACATTTTCTCGATCAATTTCTTACGGGCACCAGCAGCACGTTTGGTCTTGCAATCGTGCGAACTAACGTGTACTCTACATTTTCTCGCAAGAAAACACGGCAGATTTTGGATTCTCCGAGTTAAGCCTGGCATATCTCGTCGACGTCCTCGCAGCAAAAAACGCAACACACCAGCTTCTTGCGGCCAACAAGTGGAACGTGACATTTTTGCGACGACGCCGCGGACAAGTGCCATTTTTTCGCCAGGCAAACGGAACGTGCAAACTTTTCGTATCGTACACACGCGGCCTCGCGATACACTCCCTCGCGTTCGTTGACACGGGGGAAAAAAGATGGACGACAACCGCATTCTCCCGCGATTTTTACCAGCGTGTAATAAATTCGTGGCATCGGGGCGGGCATTCGTCAAGCGAAATCGAAACGACCTCGTCGCCGTTCGATGTACGCAACAGTTTAGCCGATAGCTTCGATTCGATGGCCTACCAACGGAGGAAGTAAACGCGTCTAACTAGCAGCGTCGAGCGTGTCCGTCGCACGATCGAGAGGTGCACCGAGTCAATAGCGCGTTAACGAGACCGTGGATCATTGGGGACCAGTCGAGGAAACTTTTGCGACGTTCCACCTACGTCCTTCGCTTTTTCCTTAATTCTTGCCTCGCTGGTATTTCGCGAAAGTTCAACAGAGTTGTCTCGTAGCTAATTGTGCTATTCAGCCATTGCTAGGTAAACTTGGTACGAGTGTTCGCGACTTTTACTCGTTGTACAATTAACCGTTTACTTTTGGTTTATCTTTCTGTATTTCTCGCGATGATTTCATAAGGAAGAATAAATTTAGTCGGGAAAATGGCGGACGAAGGAGTGTCGAGCGATACTGCTCGCCATACGTTTGCGATGGAGGATGGTTTTGAAAAAAAATTAGAGGATCCGAAAAGTCTGTGGGAGTAATTTATAGGAGAAACAAAGCAAGATCGCGAGTATAGTTGATAAATTACTGTAATTGAGATTGATAGTATTTGGAGTAACGTATGGGCTGATGAAAATACATTGCGCGGAATGGGTTCGTAGAACAGGTTTATCTAGTCGAGTGAGTCTACGGTTTGGCGAAACATAAAGCAGTTTTAATTGTTTGTTGCTCAAATGTTTGCGAGATTAATGTACGGCTTGGCTCTGATACGTGTGAGCACGATATGGTAGATTCAGTTTGATTTAAGTAACAACGTTCGAATTTTTTTTCGACCCTATTATCTCTCTCACGGTAATCACCATCGAATTAAAATTATTCAACTTGTTACACGCTTACGTTTTTACTTGATTTGTCTGCGATTACGTTACATACCATTATATCGACATCGAACAAGTCGTTTGTAACGATCATTAATTTTTTCACATTTCAAATTGAACGGAAAATTGCAGTTAATTACATCCAAATTACCAAATTCTCATTACTTTATTTCATTCGGTTATCGATTGAAAATTCAAAAGGTTTTTCGAATATTATTAACCATTCAAGAAACATGAATTCAGTCGTCGACTAGATGAATACCTGGCTCTTATTTCGAATAAATTGATTATTCATCCGTGTATCTCGTTGCCTATAATTTTAACTTTATATGCGTAGAAGAAGCGACGCTAAGGTATGGTCACGTATATTACGATCATCGGGAGTATAATGTGGAACGATAGCGTCCGAAGTAAAAATGCAACGCGCATCAAACAGCCGCGCATAATATGAAAGAACGTTGCGGCTATCGAAAAAAAAGTATTTGAGAAACGAGAGAGAAGCATTCCATATTGGGTGCAAGCATTTTTAGCAAACGATATTGCGCACTCTTCGCATATCGTCGGTTCGGTTAAGGCGATCGCAAAAGTCGTGTCGATCTAACAGCTCGCAGAGGCGCGTGCACCGAACGCTCACAGGGAAGGATCCAACGGACACAGACAGACTAAGACAGAGACACGTGGACACGTCGCAAACGAAGGAACGGAGGTCTCAATCGCGTTGCAAGGCATAACGCAATAATAATCATAATGCCAGATCGATACGCGATATTGGTTGCATCGCACGGTGTATGTCATTACAAGGATGGAGGCACGAAAGCGCACGGGGAATGCCGCGGAGTCGCGTAACGATGTCGCGTTGAAAAATTCGCTTAAATTATCGGTTTCTTCGCGGCGGCGAACCGGCGAACCGGCGAACTCGTCCTTTTTTACTCGGGGTACCGGGCTTTTTCTCCTTCGCCTTCGTTCGGTCTTTCTTTACCCTGGACGGTTCCTCGCGATTTTCATAGCCGATATGCATCTACCGTCCCGGCGATCTCCCGCGCTTCGCCGGCGTCGACTCCGCGAAGAAAGTTAAATAATATGCAAGAGGCCGCGTAACGAGCGTACAATTACCGCGCGAGATTGTTCGATATACGCGGCCGTAAAATCTGGAAACGGTGAATTAACGATCCACGAAACGTCGCGGCTTTCTAACCGCCGCCATCGCGCGGGCCGACGCGACGCGATGCGGCGCGATCCTCGAATCGTTGCTCGCCGGCCAAACGTTTTTGGAAAATCGACGTCGAACGCGATAATTGGCCCTCTGAGACCTGGTGCGAGACCTGATGCGCGTTCAACATGGAGAGGCGACGTTTCTTCTCTCTTTCTTTTTGCATTTTTCCTTCCACTCCCGTGGAAAATAGAATGCACGCGGCACTAGCCGTGGCACCGCGTGTCTCTCGGTCTTTAATAGCGCGCGAAAGGTCTCAGTCGAAGCGGTTGCTTCGATCCTCGCGAGCGAATTCACTCGAGCGACTGTCGAGTTACGCTCGACGAGCGAACCGAGGACTCGTTTCTCGCACGAGCGTCCGATCGACGCCGGACAATTTCAATTTTCCCGCTGATCAACCGAGAGCCACGAGCCGGTGATTTACCACGCGACGATCGGCGCTCGCATTCGAATCGAGCGGTTATTCGAATTCATCAACGTCCGCGCGCGCGAGATTGTCCGGTTTCGAGATTTATTCGCGTTCCTCATTAACGGTTCATTACGTACTTATGCACGCGCATACGCGGCTCGTTCGTTTAATGGCCTCGCGCGGAAGAAGAGTGTCGTTCGCCGGAACCATCGGACACGCCATTAATTCGCGTTGTCCCGCAAAAAGGTTTAAACGCAGGATCGTCCTCGGAGGACCCGTGTTTCCTAGGGTTCGCCCTGTGCACGTAGGCGCTCAGGGGACCCCACGGTTCCCATATTGAACCGCGCGCCGCTGGTATATCTGGTTTCATAGTTTTTAGGTGCTAAAACGTATGCAAGCCGCCGGTACGGTTAATTGCGCGTTAAAGAAAGAGAAACGGAACGTTTTACTGTCCGCTCGTTGAGATAACTCGGTAGTAATTTATCGTCGATCGGCCGGTTCGCGATAAATATATCGTGGTCACCGGCGTGATTAACACCCGATCGGTTCAGCGACGATGGAAACGGCCGCGGCGCTCGCCCAGGCCCAACCCAGTAGTAACACCGATTCGTTTCTGCCGGAAATTATAAGTTCCGAACGGCGGACCCTCGCGGTGGCGGTGCCCAGCGTCGCGCGCGTTCGCCCCGAAAAATTATTGCCGATCCGTTCCATCGGTAATTGGATCGTTCCTCAGCCGCGGACAATGAGCAAATAAATAATTATTCCTATATACCGGGAACCGGTATATTTCACGTGCGGCCAGATCGCGTTTGTCATTCGTGATTGATCACGAGGCAGGAATGTAGGAAGACAGCCGAGTCGGAATCACTTAATCGAACCGAACCCAACGATGTTGAGGAATTCCTCAGAAATTCATATTTTACCATAGTTTGATGGTGAAATCGCTGAAATGATCGAAACGATCGACTTGGATTTTTGTGAAAAGGGTTACGAGGGCGTTCAATATCTAATTCTTTGGTTGCAAATAAATGGATAGCGTTTAAAAATAATTGGTGACGCGTAACCATTCTGACAGTTTTAATCACTGGCGTTATATTGTATTTCCTTGTGCTATATTTCTTGCAGAATGAAAATCGTCATCCAGAAGCTGTTTGTTCGGGATAACATATGTTGTTTTAAGTTATTGAAATGTATAAAATATTTAGTAAACATTGTGACTGATAAAGTTGTCGCGTGTGTGTAGGTGTTTCTTAATGTGCGTAACACCCACTTGAACCGAGCAGAGTAAAGCAATGAAAAAGGTTGATATAAATACGTTCCCCGGTTGAACTTGGTATCGGGAGTTATGGCCATTTTTACATTACCGTAATTCATTTGCGATAGGCCGAGATAGCATAACTGTTCCTGTCAAAGTGTTTGCGATTTTTGCAGGATAGTATTCGATAAAATGTAGAAGATAACTTCCGAAGCGTAGATATTACAAGTATTTTTATATTAAATTAGGTGATCGAGATACGAAAGCGATGAAAGTTGTCGATTGAATTTTGAGAAATTCTTAATAAATCGTCGCGTTTTTTGATTACAAATTAAACTGCAAATACAGCTGAACAAAGTGGAATTATTCTTATCGCGATAACTCCGATCTAATCATGGTACAAAGCGATTCCATTTATTGCAACGAAATTTTAATAAATCCTCGGATAACTGAACGTCCTGTCTGACTCCTCTTACCTATTCTACTGCCAATTTCAGCTCGCTCGCGACAGACAAATGGAGCTCTCTCTCTTCATAGCTATCGAACAAAAGTGACGTTATAGCACTCGTATATTGGTCCGTTTCTTTTAAACCCCTATGCATACCCTTCTTTATATCCCAAGATAGTGTACTATAATTGGATTCTACAAAAAGGTAGATTAGAGTCGATTCAACTTTCACATTCGAGTTCTGTGTAACGCTAAATAAATTGTTCATCTATTTTCGAAAACTTGAACTAATAGTGAACGAAACGGTAGAGGTTTTACCAGAAAGGTTGAAAATAAACCGTATAATAAAGGCATGCAGTTGCGCAACGGTTAGACGTGTATCGCGAGACGAAGCCAGAAGGGGAACGTGATCGCGTAAAATATCGGGGCGGAAGAAATTGGATCGATCCCTGGTCTCCCGTGGCTCCCGCTATTCTCTCTCCTATATTGGATTAGGTGCAACTCCGACGATACACCTCTGATTTGATGGACCGTAATATCGATAGGCGATTATACCTGTTCCGTTGATCCGCCGCGCACGGTAGTGATTAACGCTCGATCGTTGTTTCGCGAGTGGAAGCCGATCGATATCGAGCCCGTCTATACACCGATGATTATCTCGTACCGCGTTTTTTCACCCGTCCATTAGTCCCAGCAGGTATCGCGAACTCATCGCCGGCGAAGTAAACCGGACACTTTCATTAACCCGCTCTTTAAACCGTGATTAGTTGGAATATTACTTAATGAACATTGGAATCCCTTGTACCATCGCGGCCCCGTACCACGATACGATCGTTACGCCGATTTTTCCACCTCCGACCTATCGATCTCTGGCTACGGAATTCGAGACGCTAACAGAATGTTCCGTTTTGTTAGCAGCATCCTACGGTGAGAGAAGGAGAGGAGGGAGAAGGAGCTGAAGGAGAAGAAGAAGAGGAAGAAAAGGAAGCCTGGGCTACGTGTTCGCGTAATCTCGAATAGTCCGCGTCGTCGGGGATCACGATTTCCAAGTGCAATGTTTCAAGGTTCGAGACGGGGAACGATAACGGAGGATAATTACGCGAGTGTTTTCTGTTACGTTCCCGATTCGATCGTAGCCGATCAAGACGAGCAAGTGAACACGGACGGGGACACGCAGACGGCATGAATGTAAGCAAAGAAGGTGGACCAAGAAGAGGACAGTGTGCACAACGCGTGTGAAATGGATGGTACGCCAAAGAAAATCGAACCAGTGTTAATATATGGATGCCCATGGGTGGAATTTGGCCGAAATGTGCCAGCGTTACCATCACGCTGTACCGGCAGCCCAAAATTCTTCGCCAGCTAGGGATCCCTCGGCTGCCATCGTGCAAGGCTTGTCAACGGCTGCGCACATCGACCAGGCCAGCCCTTCTTATTCCCATTACACGCAAGTATTCCACCCTTTCTTCGATTAACACCCCTGACGTGTTTACAAGCGACACGTATCCTCTCACGGTTCGACGATTCGTTGGAACGTTTTTAGACGACGCGATTCGGAATAAAAAAAAGAAATGCCAGCGTACCCGCGCGGTTTCCTACGTATCGAATTCCTTATGCGCGAGATCCGTGACTTGGCGTGACACGCTATTATCGCCGGATATTATTTAAATAATCTGCAACTCGGTTCTTTGCCGACGCGTTTCGACTAATTAACGATCGCGTTGAATTCTATTGGTCGAATGTACAGTTAACGCTTCCTTTTCATCCGCATTCGGTACCGCGCCGTTAAATACCAGTACTATGCAATTCCTACTTTTTCCATCGCACGTCGTAGCACAGATTTTCGGGTTAATTTCTTGGAGAACCAAGAGGATCGGATCATAGAAAGCAAATCATCTCACTGGACGCCAGAAATTTCACACACAGCGATACACGAGACGAAAAATTAATATTCCACGCGAGACCTCTAATTATCATAAAGACACCCTCGAAAAGAAAAAAAAAAAAAGAAAATGACGAAAAAGCAGAAACAAGGCGAACGCAAAAAATCAATTAATCGACAGGAGGAGCGTAATTTCTCGCCCCCTTGGTTCGCCGCTGCTAAAAATTGCAAACGATACCGTGGTGATCCGCGAGAAAAGAGGCAGGAAGGAGAAAGGGAAAGGGAAAGGGTAGAGAGACGGCGCCGTTTCGGCGTTTTCGCACGTGCCTCGACCGTGTAGTCATCTTATCGCAGCCACGGGACGTACTCAATTGTATTATATATATTAATAACGATACAGCGAATTAGGGATAAGTATACGATTCCGCGGTCAGGCCTCGGTAATCCTGTTATTAGCGCGGCGATTAGGGGAAGATGATCCTCAGGCAAATTGCAGGGGCGTATACCGCGGTGTTTGGTTAACGTAATCGCCAATCACTATCGTTGATCCTCTCCGGTCGTTCGACCGAGTGAGAAAGGAGAGGGTGAAGCCGCGGAAGGGTCGATGCGTTGGACCCCCCTCGCCACCCCCTCTTCCCCACGGCATTTCCCTTCGTCGAGGATTTTCTCGTTTGCGAGGAGACCCAGCCGTGGGGGCCCTCGGGACCCAGCTCTCCTGTCCCGCAGACATTCGTGCCGCGAGTCGATTAAATTGCAGTTTACGCTCGGATTCAATATTTCACTGTTATTACCTGGAATTGGCGTAACCAAACGGCGGAAAACTCTCTTCTTTAAACAGTCCGAGATTATTAGGTCGACCGCGCGCGAGCTATTTTCTCTTCCGTTCCGCGATACCATGCAGGGCTATTCCATGAAGGGTAGACGCTTCTTTGGTTCTGTTTTTTTTTTCGAGAGGTCATTGCAGTTGTGGATCACAGAATTATTTTTTGTTATCTTACAGAGCTAATTTTCTGTATTTTAAGTGACTGATCTGTTAGATGGAATATTATTGGTCCCTTGAAGTTGAAAGTTTGTTGGTTTAATCATCTTCAGAGCACGCAAAATTTAACGAAGAGAATAATGCCATCGCCAATCGATCGCGAAGGGTTAATAGTACGAGAAAGGGGTGTCCACCTGTTCCTGTTTGGCTCTGGAAAATTGCACACCGTTCTTCGTTGCTGGCAAACGTCAACGTCAGGGCAGAAGAAAGCGGTCAGACTCGTCAGCAGGAGAGAAACGAAAAAAATAAAACAGTTCCCGGGATTGACTTTTCAACTGCGTCGCTTCCTGGCGGCGAAAATCATCTTCATTAAAACTGTTCCGGTCGGTTCCATCCGTTGCCCGCGCGGCCGTCGCATGGATCGCGGACCACGTCACGATATTCACTCGCATAACGTCCCCGGCTGGTAACACTCGTAGCCTAGATTCGAAGTGTCAAGGAGCGATGTACATTTTCATCGCGTCTTCGCGAACGAACGCGTGGCGTGTCCTCAGCGTTCTTCCGCCTCGAGATCTCGTTTGTCGCGCGATCGATGGAAAAGGAAACTGTTCGTTATATCCGTTCGTTATTTTTACGTTTGCGCGCGTAGTCCATCAGCACAGGGGACATTTCAGATTTATCGTGATTGCAAATCAGTTAAAGTCGTGGAAAGGAAACTTTGCTAGTCTCCAGGAGGTTTCAGTTAACTGGAGTAGGTTATGATACCGAATTTTTTTAGATTTATTTTACATTACTCGATACACTTGGAATTAAGTAAATTTGTTCAATACATTGTCTGAAAATTGCTCGTACCTTCCTTTTGCAGCCTTTGTATCTACAAAATGGCGCTCTCGGAGCTTGAGTTCCTCGATGAAAGCTTGCTTATTACAGATTTTTGTTAAATATTGCAGATTTTTAGTTTATTGTTCTTCTGTACGAAAATATATTGCGTGTTGCAAGAATTAATTGCGCAATGTTAGATCTTTTCTTATACTATGTAGTTTACGTTGCGTCAAAGGCGCCTGTGTAGTTATTAGAGACGCTTGCTGTAAAGCTAAATTGGTCTGTAGAGCAATTACGAGCCGTTGAAGAATGTCGTGTCGTTCGAAAAGTTTTTAGAATGTTTATTCCGTATAAAATAGTAGATTGATTAAATTTATACTGCATATGTATAATTATAATATATATACGTAATTACAATTATAGTTGCAACGAGTCATATGCTTCTGCAAACGAAACAAATATAGCGCATACGTACGAGTGTTTGAAGATGAGAAATTTAGAAAACACTCGAATCGAAGATACAGTAAAAACCGTTTTCTCCAGAGTTTCCTGCTCGCGTCAAAGTTTCTACTGAATTTCCCATTTTCACTAAAATCAATTTCTACTACTCGCAGCAGATCTCAACATTCTTGAGCATCGTAAATGCACAATCTCTGCTACATGTGCGAGCAGCGAAAAGTATCACGGGTGTCTACTTTTATCGCGTTCCTCTTTACGCGTTTAATCCGAATAGAATGAAAAATTGTACTCTGGCGTTCGATCCGTTGTATCGCGAGGAGGAAGAATTCTTCTTGAACAAAAAATTGCTAGACTCACGAGCGGTGTCTGGATCGTCGTGTATCCGTTGGAAAAACGGCAAAGTTTCCATCGATCGTCGAAGGTCGACAACCTGTCGTCCGCGCGACGAGGTCGATTCGCAAACATCAATTATATCGACGAAACGTCAATAATTCCGTGAACGATAAACCATCGCGCTCGGCTGGTGCGCGTCGGGCTTTCTCGGTAGAGGCGCGAAAACAATGTGCACACCGAACAATACCTGGACTTCCCCCGAATTTCGTACACGGCGGTGGCCAAGCTCTCGATCGATCGCGAAATGATAAACGAGAGGCAACGCGATGACACCGCGGACTGTCCCTCTGCGTCAGACCGTGTGTCCCCGTAATTTTCTGCTGTCCGCGATGACTCAGAGCCAATGACTTGGCGGCCAACACGACGACTACGTATTAATTACGGCTAAAAATCAACTATGGTAATTTCGAGGGAAATCGGTATTGCTAGCGGCGTGGCGCGTTCGCCGAGTTCTTCGATACGTCGCGTATTTTAGTCGGAAAGATACCGCGTTTCCTCGAATCGAGGTTTCAATGGAGATTTTCTGCAGACCCGTGTTTCACTCTTGTTGTTGTCTCTTCGCTCCTCCTTTCGTTTACGGTTACACATTTCTTATCGATCTTTAGAACGTTGCCACTTTAATCCTTTCAGAACGGGTTTCTTTTTTTTCATTTCCTGCCATTTCATGGAGCACCAATAATGTCACGTGTTTTTCGAGTAAAATCAAACAGATGGGGGTATTATTATTTATTACATATAGTTGTAGTCGTAACTTTAATATTCCAAGTTAGATATCGAAGTTCTAAGCGAGTGTACATTATGATTTGCGTCAGATCTGAAAGGGTTTAAGTTAAGTCGAAAGGACTTGAGAAATAATCTAGCAGGTATTTGTTGCACTTCTCGAGTAGAGTTTCTACGAGCACTGGCTTCGCTTCGAGCCCAATTCATTTTAGACTTTCTGTAGATAAATATCGCTGTTGTTCGTAGGTTTTTCGTTTCCTTCTTCTGCAAGAATATTTAAAAAATTTTTTATAAACAATCTTTTTAAGGAGAACATTGGAGAACCGTCGAAAACGTTGCAAAGTGAATTGTGAAAGGACTCGGGAAACAATTTAGTATTTTTAGTATGTACTGAGCGACGTTTCCGCGAACACCGGTTCTGTCTCGAGTTCTTTGATTCTTTACGCATTGTAATTATAGAATGCTCATTTTCTCAGCGGCTCTTTGAATTTTCATTCCAGGCAATAGTTTCACCGCCACATGTCGCTGAGATGTACTGTTCGTATTCGTTTTGCTTTTACAAACCGATCACCGTGTCTGCACGCCAAAAAGCCAAGCACACCTGTACATCCTGATTTCTAATCAGACACTTTTCGCATTAAATACGCGCGCATCCGCGCGTCTGAAGCTCCAGTTTTTTCGCGTTAAACGAAGAATATTAATTCTGTATTATTCAACGAAAAATCACGAGGTATAAATACAACGATTTATCCGTATAATTCACCGCAGACACGGTTCGATAATCGTGTTTGCACCGAAATTTCGGTGCACTCGATTGCGCCGTATTTTTGCACGACTGTGCGACCGTAACGAGGTATAAATTTAGAATTCGTGAAAAGTAGATAACAGTTGGCGTTATCGTTTCAATTTATCTTTAAATATTGAAAGCAAAACGTCTCGCGGAGACGAGGAGAATACGAAACGCACGAGTGTGCCGCGCTGTCGGTACGTAAATCGAATTACTGAAGTGTAATATGCGTGCAACACGTTTTCTATATCGTGTGCAGGGTATAAATATATAAATATAATATACTTAAAGGTAACGAGCGGCGATGGAGCACCGCGGACCGCGGATCGTACACCGTGAAAGGTTAATTTATTTCAAACTTGCAACATTTATCGACAGCCTCTAGGATTCTAGCCAACTAACCGTGGAAAATTTCAGGCGAACAGTTCGAACTTTAGCTTCTAACAGAACTTGGCGGTTTACTGTGCCGTGCCAGAGGATAATAACTTTGGTGCACGGTAATTTAGGGGTGTAAAATTATTCGCTTATTAGTATAATCGATAATGCCCGGCATCGGACGCTTAATATTCAATTTTACGTTACTCTCGTCGCGTAACCATGTCGAAAATAACATCGAGTCACGCCCTCGCTTGTTACGCGTAAAGTGTATTAAACGTGACGAGCGACGAGCTAATAAGAAGTGGAAAAATGACGAATATGGAGGCAAGGGCGGGGAAAGTGTGTGTGACGATGCTCGCGAAAAAAAATGTCGCTTCGAATGTATCCGTCGATTCTAATTAAATAGCGGAGCGAAAATCAGCATTCGCTGCCTCGAAGCGCAAACACAGGCTGTATCGTAAATTAGAACCATGTGAAGTGCATCGCGACACGTGCAAAACGGGGAAAAAATTAGAATTTGTTGTTTCACTGGCCGGTTCACAATTTGCAAGCTAAAACGACGCACACAAGCGCGTACACGCGGCTACAGAAATTGTACGAGAAATCTAGCACGTGCGCGGTGCTATTTACACGCGAAGTGTATTTTGAGACAGCCTGTAGTCGAACAATCGAGGAGCGTTAAATAAAGACAGTCAAGTTTACCACGCTACGCGACGATACGAGGTTAATCGTTGTCACGATTTTGCATGTGTCGTTGATACAACGATCGCATTGTTACGAATACGTATTTGCTCGTCTATACGTGTGTGCGTCTATATATGTACATGTATATATATATATACGTAATAATTATGGCACAAAAGCAGCGGCCAACAGCGATTTGTACAGGCGCCCGATCGTGTCCTCGCGTGCACGAGTTTCCCGAGAATTTTAAAAAGCCAACAGTGCGACACGCGCGCACAATGACGGTGGTTTATTAACGAATCGAAATTCACTTGTGCCCAAGGGAATTCGCCGCTGTCGAAAACAATGGAGGTGAGAGTTTTAATGATTGAGCCGCGTTCGAACGTTTCGACCGGAAACAGGATATTACTTCTCGCGGGTCCGCGTTCCTTTTGGCAAAACTCGCAGAAATATGCAGAGGCGACCATTGTGTTTCTACGCAATTTGTTTCTCCGCGTAATTATTTCTTTCCTTTCGTTTAATTACCGCGAAAACGAGACGCTGCCACCGCTGACGCGCTACGCTCGACGTTCGCTCGTACGCGCAACGATTTCCTTTTTTTTTTAAACCTCGCTGTTAGTCTCGAGCTCTTTACATACGCTATGTAGCAGGAAAATTCTTTGACCATTTCGAAACAATTAAACTCATGAAATGCATCCAACGAAAATTATCGCATAGAGATCCAAGACTTAATGCTAGGGTACTAGTCTCGTAGAGACAGAGTTTTAATAGCGTTAGCGGAGATTGCTAGAGTTCTCAGATGGCTGTTAAAACGAAACAGAAATCAATCTAAAAATAGATTATATACTTGTTTATTATTCATATGAACCAGTGGTTCTTAGTCAACGATGGATCGCTACGGTAAACTCGCTGACATAAAAATATCTAGCAATAACTTACAAAACGCGAGTACCTATGATACTGCTTCGTACTTATATATAACGAAATTCTCACGTAGCAGTAATTACGCGGACACTTTTAATAGCGATTCCCAATATTTAAACATGGAATATTTGAGAAACGAGGCAGCAATTGGTCAGTTTAGAATCGAAAACAAACGAAGAGAGGTTCGATCGTGTCAAAAGTAGAAACGAACGCGTTCCCAAATATTAGGAACGAGTAGACGGCAGGAGATCGCGGAGAAACGGTCGATCGCCGGTTTCACCCGGTCACAGGAAGTCGTACGTAATGGCCGGTACGGTCTGAGGTCAGTAGGAGGTATATAGGGTACAACATCGACGACGTCCGTTCCGCAGGCTTAAGCCCCGTAAAGGTTTCGGGGATGCGCTTTCTTCGTTCTCAAATCTGAAACGCGCCGGAGCGTTAGTAGTGCAGAGGTGAGTGACTCGGGTCGTCACTTCCGCTCGCCAAGTGAACCGCATTGGTCGTTCGATTTAAAAGTTTAATCGGGGCCCGGCAAAATTACCGGCTCCTCCGTTCTCGCGTCTCCGCGTTCGATGGCTGCGCGACGCCACCGCGAACTCGAGGAAGGAATGTGCATTCGATTTTTCGATCGACCCTGTTCGTTTATTCCCCCGTCGTTTCAGGGACCGCGCCGCGCGCGTTTCACAATTTTATTGCCCCCGTCGCCGTTTTCCCTCCGACCCATAAACGCGAACAGCGTCTTCGCCACGGTGAAATAATATACACACCGTAATTCCTGTCGTGATTTAGTTCTCAATTTGTCACGTGTTCCGCGCAGGTTCCCATCAACAGCCTCTGCACTCGATCGTAGAAAATGTTAAACTAAAAATAACACTCACTCGTATCCTTCACCTATCACCGAAGCCTCGTTTAATTTGTAACGAGCATTAAAAGTCGCCGCAAAGAAGATTTAAAAGAGCGTAACGCGCTCGCCGAGGTCTAATTTTCGAGATATATTGAGGATGTAGGTTCGCGCAGTTCCGAATAATAATATGTGAAATTAATTTCTTTTGCCTCGCCGGTAGGGAAAAGGAGGAGATCGCGAGGGAGCCACCGCGCGCGGACACACTGATCTTGTCACGATATTGTCATGAATTTGCTCTGGCGGTAATGGATGGTACAGTTTCAGCCCGGAGTTGCGTTAAAATGTGGCTGAATTTAGTCAGCGTTGTTGTTTATCTGTTATTTATCTCGGCGAATTCATCTCGCCGGAACACGTAATAGAAGATACACATGCTCGCGCTGCATACAGGTGCTACCAAGCCACCAGATTCTATCTGTGTAATGAAATCTTCGAATCTTGGCAAACGATTATTCCGTGAAAAATGCACCCGGTGATGTACGCCAGAAATTCGAGATTGATGCTCGCTGCACTTGCAAACCGAATAATAGCGCGCGTGTGTTAGCTATTTGGAAATTAATCGAATTCTTTGAATATTCACCGCTGCGCTAAAAATTTTCCGTCTCTTCCCTGAGATCGGTAGATTTTCTCGTTCGACGGAAATCTACCTGGTAAATCTTAACGAGCAAATCGCGGGCTAATGGTTACACGTGATTATGGAAGCCAGCGAAGTTAACATTCTTACAAGCGCACGGTAAATATAAATATTTTAACACTGTTACGACTTATCCACGTAAAATATCTGTTAACGTAACTAATTCCCTCATTTGGTGCATCGAAATGCACTCATTAATATTAACCTTAGTGCAGGTTCATTTAAATTTCATTTATTGCTTGTCTAGAAAATGTCATTATCATTTTGAATCGCTAATTTCCACGTGTACTCATGCACATGAAAATTGTCGTCGGTGTACGTTGCGTGCGGGCAGAGACTGCTTAATCTGGTTCACCTTACGATGGGAGAGGTCTAGCCGCACACAATACCGTACAAAACGAAACGAAATTGCCAGGAATACTGATTCTATCGCTTATTATAGGCAATTCATCATTTTCAAATTACCGCCTTTCTCTTCTCTTCGTTGCTGAGAATAAATGTTAATCGTGCTGTCCGTTAAGCCACTCTAATATTGTACAAAGAATTTGCACACGTCCAACGGCGTGTCGCGTCGACAACTGAGTGATTGACGTTGTAAATTAACGATGATTAGCAATACTTGGATGAAGTCGTACGAGTGTTTGTAACATTGAATTTTGAACCGCTTTAAAATTAATTTTCAGCTAAACTTCAGCTTGAAATTCGATTAAACGATTTTCGCGAACGACTTTCATCGACATCGACTAATGACTTGGAACTTGGTTTCACGCTTGATCCGCGTGAGCGACTCAAAATGGTTTCTTCGACGTTCCGTTTCGACCTACTAGCTACTCTCGTTTCTGTAACATCCTATTCTAGGAAATTTTGCATAAATAGCAAATTAAACGTATCTCGAAGAAACACGAAACTCTCCCAAGTGCCTCGACGCTCGCAGGAATTCGCTCTTTCACAACTCGGATTAATCGCCGTTCCGTCATCGTCTCTTCCACGATAATGCAAACACCTAATCGAACCAATTACAAAGTAAATGCGGGCGAGCAAAGATAACCGCATTACCCAACGCATTGCTGCTTCGCTTGTATCGTTATCGGTGCATAGCTAAAAAAGTGGCTGCAAACATCATCGTAAAGCATGTAACAGTCATACCAACAATTGTTTTATTACACTTCATCCGCCAGTTACAAAAATACCGCTTGGCCCGCCCGTACCAAAACCGACGGGACGCGCGTGCTCGACGCCATTTTTGTACACTGAAGATTTCCCGTTCTCCTCTGTCCATGCGCAAACTCCTCCACGCGATTTTAATTATCGATCGCGATCGAAGCAACGCCCAGTTCGAGTACTCGTGTTTTACGTGAAATCGACGAATCTCTCTGAAAAACGATATTCGCAAATCCGTGTCGAATCGAGTAATAATCAGGATCGGTCGGAAAATCCGCGGATCGATCCGCGCGCGAGCAAGCAAGAGAGCGATCGCGGTGCAACGCGTGCGTCGGTATGCGCGTTCGAGGCCGGTGCGCCGTTGCGTCGAGCAATGCAAGGGTGTGTTCGGCCGTCGCGATTATTTGAATAAAATGCGCCACTACGTCAGCCGTCAGGCGTCCGCGACTCGAAAGCTTTCTCTACTTCTCCGCGACCCGAAAGGGGGGAATAATTTACTCCGAGGGGAACGACAAGTGTGTCGTTGACGGAGGTGCCCCGTTCCTTTCCTTCTCTCTATCCCACTCTCTCTTTTTCTCTCCCTCTTTCTCTCTCTCTCTGTCTCTCTTTCCGTTTCTTACTCTCTCTCTCTCTCTTCGACACACAGTCCAACGTTGTTCGCCACACGAGCTTCGGCTACCCGGGTCCGCCGGCGCGCTGCGTACCGAACCGTGCACACACGACTTTTCTCTGTTTCGCCGAGATTCATGAGCCTCGACGGACGTGCCGATTTAGAGGATCGTTCGCTCGTGTGTCCTTTGTCCGGCTTGCGCGCTTTCTGCCCGCGCCCGCCTTTTGCCCGACTTTTGTGCCTGGACAAATATCTGGCTCGAGAGAGCGACGCGGATCGTAATTCGTTCGGGCTGACGCGCGCGACACGAAAATTCCTTGGCTCCGAGGGGTGGTCTCCTTTTTTTTTTCAGGCGAGCCAGAGAGGGGGCGAACAGTTTGCGCGAGGTTAGGATAAGGTGACATTTTTTGATCATCCCCCAATCGTTTCGTTTTGGTTGACAACGAGCAGGATTCTCTTTTGAACGGAGAGCGAAACGAAGATGGAGTTCGCGAGTCGAAACTAAGGTTTCAGCTTCCTGGGAAACCGGAGGCTTTTGGCTACTTTTAGCGTAGCCAAAGTAGAACGGCAATTGTTGTTTCGGCAATTGGGACGAGGCTGGTCCGCGTGCCAATATCTAAACGAACAGCTCTCCTTTATTCTTATGTTAATAGTTTTAGATTAGAATAGAGTGGCGGTCGATTTTATTTCGGAGTTAGTTTCCTGGCTCCTTTATTCACCAGCGGTAAATTTCGTTCCTATTATTATTCATCGATACCTCTTATGAATCTTCAATATCCATCTTCCAATACGTATTTAAAAATATTTGCTCTCGACGAATCTTTGAATAGACATTTTTTAATAGTACCAGTTTTACCCAAACGAAACTGCCTCGAAAATGCTTTCACCACGTCCCGTTTGTAAAACGAGAATTCGAACGCAAAGAGTTACAGAGATAGTTACAGACTTCAGGTAGAGATCTTCTTAGAAACGCTTCGTCAAGTTCAGCCTTTAAATAATACACGATTGTTCAACGGAATGGTACCGACCATTAATTCTAGTTACTCTCGTTTCGACACCTGTTTCGTTCAGTGTACTCGAACAATGAGATGATCCGACGCACAGAGAATGCATAGAGCATTATACCGAAGAGCTCCTGAACTATTTGCTTCTTCCGACCGGCGACAAGATTCATCGAGCGTTTCGACGCGTTCCGCGTCCTCTGGATCCGTTAGTAGTCCACGTTTGTCGGTAGAAATGAAACTGGTACGCGTATTAAACGTTGTAACACTGATATAACGTGAACTGAGTAAGAAGCGTGCTAACTCTTTGTCAGGAAGAATGTCTCGAGTTATACCAAAGGTGCTTGAGTACCACTTCTCTTGTAGTCAGCTCTTACTGTACATATACATCAAATAAATAGGTTAATATCACAATATTAATGTCGTATCCACGCATAAAATATTATGATACTAATATTTAACACGTAATTCGTTCCATATTGTATAGAAACCGTGTTGAAGAGGGTTGCGCTACGTAAGGGTTGTTCGAGTTTCTTAAGTCGCGCTATATGAAAATCGTGTTATAAAAGAAGTTATATCCAAATCGTATTCTTACAGTACCATATTATAAGAGATCTGAGTATATAGATATGCTACAAATATTTTTCAATATATTGACTCTGAGAGTTTCAAATATTCCATCGCAAGCGTCCATTATTCTCACTTGAAAATACAAAAATCGTATTATCGAGTAATCGAAAAATGTTGAAACGATACAATCGACAGAATTGAACTTATCACAGACATTTTTCGCGGAACGAAAAATTGTTCCATCGAAACGCGTCCCTCAGCTGTTTTCATGCAAGCCGCGGCGTCCGACGAAAGAAATTTCGCCTCGACGAAATGTTGGCCGTCGACGCGGCGACGATAGCATTCGCATACGATCGAAACTCGCGTGCGTATCATAATCACCATTAAAATGTGCGGTTCACGTATATTAGACGGGGGCCGTCGACGACACGCCGCCGCGGGATTTAATATTTCCGATACGACACGGGCTCATTGCATTCGCAGTTGGAAACTGCTTCCTCTACTCTTTGGTACAATCACCCCATATGAATCATTAAAGAAACAATGCTGAAGGCAGTGGCGTATCTATCATATGCGTGGGTGGTGCAGCTGCACCGGCGCTGCTCCGACCGGAGGAATCTTGACCGTGAGTTTTTGCAGTTTTTCGCTCGCCGACGCGAACGCCCTGCCTGAAATTCAACCATCTACGCGGCTTCCTCCTGCTGCCCTTTTCCGTTCTCCTTTTCCATCCTAAGGACGATCGCGATGCCTTTAATTGCTGCGACCCCCTTCGTCGTCCCTGCGCGCGTCTCGCCGCTCGCGACGCCTTTTACCACGGACAATCGAAGCTGCGCGTTTCCAGACCCTTTTGCCGCTCTTTCTCTAGCTCGAACGAAGAAACGTTATCGTCGCGATAGCGAGAGGGAACTTTTGTCGAGACACGGAAAGGGAGGCATTCTGTTTTCGTGTTTCGAAAGAGTTGTTGCAACGAGTGTGAACGTTTCATGCAAATATTTGATCATAGCTGTATTACAGGCTGCGTTATGCGCATGAAGTACTCATTGTATACAAAATACGCGAATGAGACGGACATCGATCGTAAATCAAACGTGTGGATTTAACGCGACGGTTGTTTTTACGAAACACGAGGTACTTCGGCAGCTTCGATGTCCAGCAGTCGCGAATAAATTTCGCTAGAATATTAGACATCTGTTTAATAGACGCTGATACGAGAACCGTGTAGGCTGTTTACGTATTCGATAACCATGCGAAACTTCGTCGGTTTCTTTCGCGTTTCCGCTTAAAGGGGACGTTCTCGACACTTTTACAAGCTGCACGGAGGCATATCTTCTGTTTTAACTACGTTACGATGCTCGTTGTTACTTGGATTATGTTCCGATTAAGTTTCAAGCAAGAATGGAGTACGCTACTCATTGAATTTACCGATATCGCTCGTAGAGGTATTACAAGTTTTTTTTATTTAATCGAATCAGTGAATACAATGAACGATGCGAGTCGAGAACCACCGTAACGTGAGTTTAACTGTACCACGTTAAGACGATGAAATTATACGGAAGAAACCACGAGAATGCAATTCAAATTCGCCAGAATAAAATCCACGAATCTCGTACTTAAAACAATATCTCTTGCGCGTTGGCGAAGATAATCGAATCTAACCAAAGAACTTGGATCAGTCTGTGCTTCAACGCCCTCGAGAATTAAGAACTCGTTCACTCTACGATTCACACCGAAACTGAACGCACGATCATTCATACTCAGCTGTGAAATAATAACACAAAGTTCGCGGTGTCTCACCTCAACCAGTGAACTGCGGAATTTAATTTCAGAAATCGTCTACAAAGCGCGTAATTAAAATCAATTTCATTTCACGAGAAAAGTAAAACGAGGAAGGCTCTCACATTTTTATTTGACAAGAATTCTACTCACCAATCGCAACAAAATAAAGTTTTGGTTCGACGTGTATACACGTCGGTACCAATAATTACGAACACAGCAATTCGCACTAAAACAATCTCTAACGGTCTTTTTCGATTAGAGATAAAAAAGCATGCACGACGAAGAAGGCCAGGCCGCGAAGTAACGCGGAACCAGAGCCAATCCTCGGGTCCCGTGACGGTAACGCGACAGAAAACGAAGAAACCCGGTCGTTGACTTGGCCGTCCCACACTAAAACGATCCCTCGTCGCGGCGACCGATCGATCGGCGGCCCCGGTGGCGCGATATTAAAAAAACGACACCTCCTATCGATACCGCTTATCGCGAGCGTACGAAGCGCGGAACGGTAAGCGTTCGCCGCGTGTTTCGAACAGCGCGCCGTGAGGAACTGCTGGCAAAAACCCTCCGCCGTCCCGGTCTGGCGGTAGCGTGCCGGTAACTTTATTGAATGAAAATGCCGCTACGTTTTTGCCTCCGTCCCCAGCATCTCTCTCGCGGACCGAATGAAACAATGGCCATTATGTGGAACGCTCGCGTGTCCGTATACATATATGCATGCGCGCGCGTGTGCATTACACGGTTTTTAAATTTACACATTTGTATACTAGACAGACACGGGTGGTACGCGAAAACGGATATGAACACGTGGGGTTAACACGTGCGCGGGTGTGTGTTGGAACGCGAACACACGCGTCTAACGTCCTCGTTCACCACCGTGTTTGCATATCGTGGATGCACGTGTGTTGGTGTAGATGTATATATATGTACATGTGTGTGTGTGTGTGTATATATATATAAATGCAAGCATACAGAGGACAGCTGTTCGGTACTATTATACCCGGCACGGTCGCATTATGCCTTAAGGACAATCGTGGGAATTCCATTAAGCGGCCTTGAATGGTTCATTCATGTCGATCAACTCTTTTCCTAACGGGGTTGACAGATCAATCGGCGATCCGGGCACGAGGCGACCCACCGGGGATTTCTCCCCGCTGCGTTCCACCGCGGGAGGACGACCGCGACGACGAAACAGAGACGCCAAAGTCAATTACCTACCTCGTCTATAGGTATACGAATCGATCTCTCGTTTTCTTCGCCAACTGTCTCTCTCCCTCTCGCTTTGTCTGCCGATTGCTCTGCTATCGAGCGTATCGAGAATCGTATTCCGTCCGCGTAGTCCTCGCGAGGAACACGTCTCCGTCTGCTCGCTGCGGAGGAGACAGACAGACTGGACGTACTCGGAACGATCGGCTTTCGTTATTAACGCAATTACTCGTAGACGATCGTGCGTGGGTATGGCGTATTATCTTGGCGAGGTTGCGAAATTTTAACGAGCCTTGGATTAACACCGTGCACGCTCTTCGCGCGGAATTTGTCTTCTTCGCGCGAGCGATGATCGACGAGTGGTGAATTACCGTTTACGTGGGTGTGCAAGAGGTATGGTGATTTTGAAATTTTTCGCCAATCCATTCTCAGTTTTTGCCAGTTGGTTTCGCGTTTCTGACGATCGATTAACGCTCGAGGCGTTCGATCGAATTTTGGTCGAAAGGTTAGAGGTCGTACTCGAACGGAGCGGCAATTACGTTACTTAATGAGGAGAGATGTCTGTGGAAAAGATCGGCCTCATTGTTTACCGATAAAGGAAGAGAAGTGAATATTCTCCGCGCAGACTAGCGCTCGTTTCGATCCTCGCTCGAGATGGACTAGCGTTTTCTGGAATCAAGTTTAATTATCGCTTCCTCTGCACTTGTACCCGTTTCTTCCTGGGTCAACACTTCCATTATAATTTAATGACGTGAGAAACATCGTTAATTCATTTAAATTAATAAGAAATTCTAACCGGCGAGGGTCTTCTGCGCTCGATGCACACGTTACAAAAACACGTGGATACACTTTTTTACTTCACCTCGTTATATTTTATTTCCCTAGCTTTCGTCCAAACGTATCCTGCACACGCACCAGCACGGTTCACCAAAAAATTCGATCGTTAACTCGATTCGTTCTCTCGCGAAACAAATTACTATACACATTATTTTATTCCTCTACGAGAATATATAAAAATGGCCACGCGTACACAGAAGCAAACTTGTCGCGTACAAATAATTAATTATTAAACTGACACAGAAATCACAGGAAACAGACGACGCTCGTCGAGAATCGAGACGCCTGCCTCTCATCGGATCGCGCGGCGGTCGCGGCGCGCACCGTCGAACGGAAAAAATCCTGCGCGCTCTCTTGAAACAATTCTCAGGCTCTCGATCTGGCTTTCAGCTGGCCGGGATTTATCGAAGGATAGCGGGCCGTGTGTCGTCGTCGTTCACGTGACAAACAAGCGTTCGTCGAAGCGAGACGACGGCTCGTTTCATATCGTTCGCCTTGCCCGCGCGCGTCGACTCGCACACCGGATGCGTGTACCGATTTCACCGTTAACCGTGACCCGGGGCCGCCCCCTCCCCAACCCTCTCGTCAAACGGTGTTTTAAGCAACGATCTAACCAGCCGCGTTTTCCATTTCTAGGATGCTGGATAATTATGACAGGGGTGAGGTGACACCACCGCCCGTGAGCAGCTATGGCGGTTCACCAGGACTGTTGGCGCTCCATTCCTCGCTTTACGCGACGCCCACGTCGAGGGGCTACGACATCGAGTCGAACATCGACGGGAACGACACCGCCATGCCCATCGACACCCAAATAATTTCGGTACGTTTTTTTGGGCGTCGCTCGAATCAACGAGAGCCAAGCGTCGCAGCAGACCGTTCCTCCTCTGCGATGCCACGCGCGTATTTTTCATTCACCTTACGGAACGCGCTGTTTCCGCTCGAACGTGACGCGCTCGCTCGCACCTACGTCCAGGGTATTCCGAAGCGTTCCACGCGTTCGAGACTCGACGAGAAATGGTACGGAAGGGAAACGGTCTTGGACGATGTCGTTGCTGGAAGGCACTTGCTTTTTCTTTTTCTTTATTCTTTTTTTTTAGTTCAAGGGTTTCAATTCTCTGCTGATTATATGGTTGATCGTTGGTTCGAGTTTTTGTGATCTGTATTATCCAAGAGTGGATAATCTCTTTGCGATAAGGAGAAATTCATTTGGGTAGAACTCAACGATTTTATATGTTGGCAGAGGGTTGACCAATTATTTTATGTTGTCTTTCTGTGATTAAAATGTTTGCAATTATTTCTAGTTTTCATTTTGGTATGTATTATGAATTACGAGACACGTTAGTATTTTATCCAATTTAACATATCGATTCAAAGGTATTTACTAAAAAAAATTGATACAATTTGAATTTTGCTATTTTCCGATTTATTCGTGTAAAAAAAATAATTCTCGATTATCATTTGACAAAAAAATAAAAATGTATTAAAACATCACCGATACGTCGGTGTTGCAGCAAATGAAACGGTTATCGAAACTCGTGGGCGCTCGTAATTCGCTGACTGGTAGCCGTAAAGTCGCGCCTTCTTATCGTGGGATAACTAAAATTGTCGCGAACACAATGCTACGCAATAATTACGTAGCATTAACTGTCACACTTCTAATTACGTGCTATATCTAACTGGCTCGAAGCCTGCGCACGACCACGTGCAACCGGAGTCGTTACAATTTTCGTTGCCGTCGAAGCGAATGTCTCATTCGCCGGCACCTTTCGCTTATCTCCTCGCGAAGGCATCACCTGCCCCCGAATCGCGGCCTGCCAACGATATATTAGAGAGCAGAACGCAGACGTCCCGTCGGTCCCACGAGGGTGCAATATTTATCGCCGTATTCCTACGTTCGTTAAGCTATCAGACGCCATTATCGCGCGATAAATTATCATTTCCACATTTGTTTGAAGCCCGGCTGCAGGCATTATTCATTTTCATTATATTACAATGCCGATTCTAACGCGAGCCCGCCACTGGCTTTCGGTACACCACCGCTTTTACTCGGCAACAATGCCCAGGTAGAACGCGCGTTCATTAGCCGCTCGATTACTATCTCCCGGTAATTACGTATTAATGGAATCGCGAAATATCGGGCGCGACTTTCACCTGTTTCCGTTAATAAGCGCGTAATTATCGAGAACCGTTGATCGACGGATCGGTTCCTCCGGCTCGCTCGTTCCGATTCAATGGCTCGCGAGGCTCGCGATTCGATGCCCCCGAGGACGGGAAATTAGACGCGCAGAATTGGAAACCGGTAATTAGACATTACGGATCGATGCAGAGAAATTAAACGTGAAAAACCTACGCTCGTACACTTACGAGAGACCGCGATAAGAAATTGGGTGTTCAGATTTTTACGAAGTCAAGAATCAAAAATTTGAAAGTAGATCTTGAAAAATATAGATCATCGATGAAGAATAGAGAAATTAAACGTGAAAAACCTACGCTCGTACACTTACGAGAGACCGCGATAAGAAATTGGGTGTTCAGATTTTTACAAAGTCAAGAATCAAAAATTTGAAAGTAGATCTTGAAAAATATAGATCATCGATGAAGAATAGAGAAATTAAACGTGAAAAACCTGCGCTCGTACACTTACGAGAGACCACGATAAGAAATTGGGTATTCAGATTTTTACAAAGTCAAGAATCAAAAATTTGAAAGTAGATCTTGAAAAATATAGATCATCGATGAAGAATAGAGAAATTAAACGTGAAAAACCTACGCTCGTACACTTACGAGAGACCGCGATAAGAAATTGGGTGTTCAGATTTTTACGAAGTCAAGAATCAAAAATTTGAAAGTAGATCTCGAAAGACATAGATCAACAATGAAGAATGTAAAATTCAGAGTCGATAGTCAGAGAAGTCGTGGTTTTCAGATTGAAAAATGAAGGGCAGTCGAGTACAGAGAGTACTCGTAAGCGAACGAGCTTTGAAATCGTTAGGAAACTCGAGTTGAATCGAGCCAGACACCGTGAATCGTTTAATCGGTTTTCAGATACCGGGCATGCTGAGCGGTCCGGCGCAGCAGCGGCTGGAGGACATGTCCTGGCTGGCTTCCGGCCCGTCGCTGGAATACCAACAAGGTATCTCGCCGATTCCCGCGGGGGTGAAGATGTGCCATCCAGGCAGCACGGCCCAGAGGAGCCTGAAGGAGCAACGGATACGTCGCCCCATGAACGCGTTCATGGTCTGGGCGAAGGTCGAGCGCAAGAAATTAGCCGACGAGAACCCCGACCTCCACAACGCCGATCTCAGCAAAATGCTCGGTGAGTTCTGCTTCTCCACACTTCGATGAACATCGATATCGATCTGTCCTAGAACATATTTATTACCATTCTTACTTTACAGTAAATACGCTGCTCGTATGTAGGGTGAGATCGTATTTTCTTAGCTGCACAGTGTTTTCGAGGTCCTTAAGCGGGAATTTTGATCTTTACATCTTTAATTAGTGGAAAGATATTTGGTACTCGTTGGTCGTTTGATAATCTTTCACGTAGGAGGCTGCGAAACAGGATGAAACACAGATTCGCGCTGATTATTTATTCATAGTGTGCAACTAAGAAATGTAAAGAATTTTCTAGTATGTGAAATAGTAGGAAGAAACTTGGAGAGGTTCGTTTAAAGCCTTTTTATAGCAGACGTTGCAATATATCCTTGCGGATGGCAGGTCTAATTAATTGCTTCGAAGGAAAAGTAGAGAAGTATACTTTTCTTTGTAGCAATTAATATCAAATTTATGAAGCAGAGGAGTATTTTCATAAATTTGATATTTACAAGCAAATGACGCTAATATTGCCATTGTGTCCGCGATGAATATTTCCAATTGAACGATTCGCGCGGTTTTAATGAAGCTTAATGAAGCGGGTTACCGAATGTTAAACGAAACGAAGAAGCCACCAGAGCACAGACTTTTTCTCTCTTAGAAAGGGGTCGCGGAGAACAGCTCTGGGAATAAGAAAGTCGGAAAACTCTCTTCGCGACGGTGTTGTTATTAATTTAATTGCTCGCGAGCAACGTGAATGGAGGCACGAACGAAGAGAAAAAGCACACGCGGTAATCATGGATTTTCTTCTTCGTCGAGGACTTCCGTCTACTCAACTCTGATACACTTCGTTTGTCGCGTTTCAGTTCTCATCGTGACTGAAATCGAAAATGAATCGAACTTGATGAAAATATAAAATTTTGATCGAAAATAATAATAGTAATAATATTAATAACGTTGTTTGATAAAGGATAAAATAGGTGGAAAAGAGAAGAAAGCTAATATTCTAAGCTGCACCTCCCTTTTCTTCTTCGCGATACACTTTTATCTTACTTACAAATTTTATTCTTTTTTTCTGAAATTAAGAGGAGATTGGATTCAATGAAAATCAAAGTTTCAAACGAAAATAATATCTAATAATAAAACGATACGAAATAGAGAAACGAATATGCAAAGTCGAATGACAATGAGACGCGTTCTTCTTAAACCGAGCCCTTTCGTTCTCCTCCGCATTTATTCTCTAGTTCTCCAGCCAACTACTTCACCAGTCACGTGTAATAGGAGATATCACTGTTAAAACAAAGCTGTTGTTGGGAAGAAAAAGAAGAAACGAGATCGTAACAGTCAGATAAGGATTACGATTGCAACGTACGTTTTTCTCCTCGTCCCAGCGGTCGTTTTAATTAGACTCACCGTAGGAACGCGGTCTCGAGTCGAATCTTTTCGCCTCCGCTATTTCCTGTGCCCGTAAGCACGCAGTTTTATGTCCATCGGAGAAAATTACAAAGATATCGAGTAGCGCAATTTAATACCTCGTAAATTCACCGCCGCGGCTCGACGCGCGCTCGCTTCCTTACGTAGGTGCCAACGTGGTGCATTAATATTAAAAGGCATATGCACGATTGGAAGTCAAGAGGTTGCGCCTTCCATCGTCCTCGGTGATTTTCGATTAAACCTTCTGCTGGGAGGGCGTGCACCCCACGTCGAGACGCTTCGCGCGGACAGCTCGTTTCGAGCTTTGATCAAGCGCGCGAACTGGTTAATTGGCCCTTCCTACTTTAGAATCGATCCACATCAGCTCGATGTTGTTACAGTTCTTGGTGCGATATTATTTATTGCTCTTTTTCTTTTTCATCTGAATCGTGAAGTACTTTATTTCGATGCATCTCTTTTTTTAGAAGAAGAAACTGTTGCAGATAGACAAACGTGTATTGAAGAAAAAATTTTTTACGGATAAGCTTTTCTAGAATTTATCAAAAATTTATGAATCAAATCGAGTAAAGTAAATTTGACTCAGACTACTTCGAAGATTATAAAACAATTTTTCTAACGATTCTTTTGGCTTCTCATACTTATATGCAAGGAATCATCCCCTAACAGTCTTCCGCACTATAAAACAAACATTTTTCAATGTTTAATTATAAAGCAGACAGTGTTTCGTTGTTCTTCACTGCGCTTTCAGAATTTCTCGTGAAATACTTAATAATTATTTACTGAATGTTCCATGGAACACATTTCTCAAAACTGTGACTTGAGTCATAGTCACAAACCTCTCAAACCACAAACCTAGAATCAACCCCCTCTCTAACTTGAACTCTCTTTCGAAAAGCTAAGACACTTTGTCTTACTTGTTTCAAAGAAGTCTGCGCAAGTATCGCTTATCACGTTGACCCCTTTGTGAATCATAACCAACAGAAGACATAAGATCATTTCAACAGTGGCTACTCGTAGATTGGAAGCTGATGCCAGAAAAATGTCGAGCTCACAGTGGAAACCCTCTCTCGTTCGAGCACCTCGACAAGAATCGAGATGACAACGTTTCGAATCACCTGGTGTATGCGAACGCGCCGAAAACGCGTTTATCACGTTGACCCTTTTATGAACCATAACCAACAGAAGACATAAGATCATTTCAACAGTGGCTACTCGTAGATTGGAAGCTGATGCCAGAAAAATGTCGAGCTCGCAACGGAAACCTTTTCTTTCGATCGACTGCCTCGACCAGAATCGAGATGGCAACGTATCGAGTCACCTGGTGTCCAGGAACGCGCCGAAAACGCGGCTGAAAGAGGGCCCGCTTGGTACCAGAGGGGTTCGAACACCGGTACCCAGCAATCTGTCAGCGTCCCGCGGCCGCGCGTTATATCGTGGGCAGGTACACCTTGAATTATCGGCAATTGGCATCCGCAACGTTACAGGCATTCGAACGAGGCGTCGTGCAGAAAATTGTAAACCGGGAACGGGCGCGAGCCCACCAACCAGCGCCCGTTCTACCACGGTCATTCGCGCGTGTCTTCGTACGCGGCACACGCGTCTCCCCTCATTTCGCCCTCGCACCCTCCGACCCTCTCATCCTCGCCTTCTTTTCGATTTTCTTTTCTGCTACTTTTTTTCGTTTTTCTTCTTTTCTCTTCTTTTTCTCCACCAATCGGTGGCCTTTACCCGTCTCTCGCCACGATCGACCGGTGACTTTACATTTGGCAGCGAGCGCGGCGGGTTCGGTAGTAGCACGGCTGAATTCCATGATGCGATTAGCGGTTTTATGGCTCGTTGGAATTTCTGCATCCCGCTGAATTGACTCTTAAATGCGGTGGAAGGAATAGCATTTTCCGGTTGATCGTCGAGGACTCTCGCATGATTGATTAACGATCGAGTAAACGTGATGTACTCGATTACTATGTTGGTTTATCGTTTTCACTAATTTCTCCGTTTAATGGGTTGTAGCGTTGAAGGCTGTATAGGAAGAAATTTAAGCGTAGATGAGCGTTGGAAGGAAATCGAACGTAGTTGGTAAAAATATCGTTATCTCGCGTGGAAGGGAATTGGAAAAATGGAACGGTTCGTTCGGTATATTGCAAAGTAACTGAAAACTCGATATATCTCGAACGACGGTGAATTAATTTTGTGCTTGTAAAGTGGATACGCGTATCAATTACTCGTATCGCAACAGAAGCTAAATTAATTAGTCGGTGCTACCGGGGACTCATTAAGCGGGCTTGGCATAAACGAAAGCAGGTTTTACGGAAAATCAGAAAGCAGCCTGCGACTCGTGGACGCGTATTTCGCTAGCCTGTACGAAACGAGGCCAGCGCGGAGCCGTGTTGTGTAATTAAACGATTGTAAATAGATATCTTTTATTTCGCGCGGCTCGCATGATGCATACTTTTCGCTTATTCCGTATCTATAATGTGTCCCGTACATTTCGTGCGCGCGTGGCATACCAATCGATCGGCCAGTTATTAATAACTTTCACGCGCCTTTTTTGTTTTCGCAAATCGCACGCATTCATCGCAAAGGGAACGTTACCGTACGCGCCGCCTGTTTTCTTCATATCGAGCGCATATTTCGATGCGTTACGTTCGCATAAATATTCTTACCAGCTCGGTCAAATATACCGGCTGATTTATCATTTGTCCAGCTTGGACCTCGTATTCAACTATACGTTCGCTGAGACAATGGAATTTCAAGTGCGCCAGCGTCCACTCGCATATGATTTCGTCACTCGCTTACCATTGCTGCGCGTCTACCTACTTGGACATTTAAATCCAATGCTTTAAACCAAAATCCGTTCTCGATTTCAGCTTCTATATCCTTTCGACATTCCTCCTACGTCTGATCGAACCCTTTCATCTCAAAAAACAAAACCAAAGATTTCTCTCCAAATATATGAGTGTGATATCCAACCCAACCTCGCATCACAACAAAATACATCGACATTCCACGCGAAACGAAATACTCGCGTGCCATCGAAAAGCAAGAGAAAAGAAAAAAGAAAAAAGGAAAGAAAAATGGACAGGATCCGCGTACGAGTCCACGATCCTCAGGATCCGGCGGATCTGTGGCGCGCGGGGTGACCGCGTAAATCAGCCCCGGGTAGACCGTGGCGCGCGCCAGGTTTATCGCGCGCGCGGGCGCACGCCCGGGGAAAAGTGGCCGCGCGAGTGCTGCTCGATCGATCGATCGAGCATTAGGCGCGCGATGTTATTGGCATGACGCGGCTTCGATTACTATGCGCGTCGAGTGCTCGCCGCCCCCACTTTTCCCGTCGTCTTTTTTTTCCAGACATCCTACATATTCATGGGCGCGTGCTGTGTGTCGATCCGTCCGTCTGCCCGTCCGTCCATCCATCCGTTAGCCCCCGTCCGTACCCTAGCCACCCGGGGCCGTGGGTTCGCGCGAGCGCCGGCCCTCTTCTCCACGTTCGAGTTATGCACGCGTCCTTCTCTCTCTCTCTCTTTCTCTCTCTCTCTCTCTTTCTGTCTCGCCTCGTAGTCCTCTTCGTTCTGCTCGCGTATCGCGCGAGCGGGTTATTCCGCGAGGATGCACGAGGTGCACACGCGTCCCGACGGCGCGCACACACCGGTTCACCTACCGCGGAACCGACTCGCTCCGGCCGCGTGTTTTCCACGACGAAACAGACGACGAGGAGGCTCTCTCCTACGGCGAGGCGCTGGCACGCATACACGCGCGAACACCCGGCTGGCCCTCTGCGGGCCTTATATCCGGTGGGACGCGTGCCCGTGCATCTTTATTAATCGTTCCCTAACCGTTAGCCCCTCCTCGCCGCTCGTATGTCAACAGAGTGGAAATGGACGCGAGGTTCGCCTCGTTTCGCGAGCCACCGTCGGGGTTTCGCGGAATCGATGACACCTCGTTTCAACCCCCCTTTGGTTCACGCCTCAGACGTCCACACGTAGACTGCGGGACGGAATGTCTGTTGTTGGTCTCTCTCGCGGTCTAGTTTCTTGCTAGCGTTCAGGGTCGTTTTGGGGTTCTTCTTTTTGGTTTCGAGGCGCGACGAGCTATCGAGGAAATGTTGTGCAGATGTTGGAAATAAGAGAAGATACGGATGATGGAAAGTTTCGCATGTTTCACGTTGTAATGATTTCCATAGAGTAAAGACAACGCAGGACTAGTCTATGTGTTCTATGTAGACTATATTATGTCGAGCCAGTAAAAGTGAAGTTAATTAGAGAAAATAAAAGCGGATCGACTAGAGTCGAGCCAAGGTCCGTCTAATCGTTCTCCAGGCGAGAGACAAAGGCCGGCAGAGCCCGTCGTTTTACACGTATCAACGGTACACGCTCGAATACTTTGTACCTGAGTCAACGAAGATCTACTTTCATCGCTGGTTGCGAAATTGTTCGGCCACGTAGGAGTTTCGCGGGAGGAAGCGTGTTCGATTGTACGTAACCTCCACTCCCATCCATGCTCTTTACTCCGCCATCAATCTCTCGACCGTTCATCGATTATGACGCGAATAAACGCGGCGACCTAATCGACCGCTACGCCGCTCGTCCATCTTCGTCGTCGACGTCGTTCGTCGTCGTCATTACCGTCTCTCGTCGTTCCACGAGAATCCTCGTTGTCAACGACGAATAAAAAAAAAAAAATACGAAAAACTCCACAGAGGAACCGGCGCTTTTATCCTTTCACCAGCGTGTGTAAGAATTTGAGGAACAAAAACAAAAAAAAAGGAACAAAGAGGAGAACAAAAATGGAGTCCCGTTCACCTCCAGGTAGCGCCTCTGGAGAGATCCCACGGGAGATATCGGCTCCCGGTAAACTCCATAATTCAGGAATCGGGGTAGACCGGCCATAAATTTCTTCGTGGGTGCCACGAGCGTTAATCTTCGTTAATTCTCTCGTTAATCAGTCACGGGTGCTACTCAGAGGAGAAAAGGCTTATTAACGGTGAAGAGGGAAAGAAGAAGAAGAAGAAGCAGAAGAAGCAAAGGCAGCAAGAGCAGCAGCAGCAGCAACAACGGCAGAGGAAAAAAGAAGAATAAGAAGAAAAAGATGAGGAGAGGAAGCGCAGAGGAAAACGGACGGGGGTTGCTTAGGAAGGGTACGGGAAGAGGCAGGCGCGTTCGTTATTCGTTATTCCGTGGCAGAGGCGAACGCGAAGGAAGGAGAACCACGGCGTGTCGTAGACGGCGTCGTTTATACGGGCCGCGCGACGCCACTGTCGCAAGACCACCTACGACAAATGTGGCAGCCTGCAAATAATACCGGGCGTGTTGTACCACCAACGACAGGAGAGATAGAGGCCTCTAACTGCCAGCACGGTATCGTGGTTTAGTGCCTCTGATTACCTGCGCCCTCTCCCGCACACGCACACACAGCCACGTAGACAGACACACGTACAGACGAACCATACGCGTACAGTTTCGTCCGGCTCCTCCCCCGCGATGTGCCCTGTCCGAGTTGGCCATGCGCTCGCGAGAACGCCACGAACGGGAAACGGCCGTTCTCCTCTTCCCTCTCGTTATTCCGCCTTTGTCCGGCCAACGTCGCTCCGCAATGTTTCGTTCCCTTTCGTTGCTCGATGCCAAAGGAAGCCTGACGGAGAGCGCGGGAAAAGGGAGAGAAGGAGAGAGAAAGAGGACCCGCTTGCCGAACGCGTGAGATTCGCGGCCTGGATAGGCTCTAAACGACGGATCAGGACGTACAGTATCTCACAATAATGGCGCACGGTGGAAGGCACCCGATAAGGTCGGCCTCGTTGCTAGATTTAAGGGACGGCGCGAGCGGCCCGTAGCGAACGCTCCGAACGGCGATTGAGAATTATTGGCCCGTGTACGGACTGCGTGCATTGGTATGCGCGTTGTTAAGCGTGTCCGTGTGCCACGCGGATATAATACGTGTGCGCGTATCGCGTGTGTGTACCGATTATTAGTCCGTGTACGGACTGCGAGTACGCCACCTATGCATCTCGTATGCACAGGCATCGCGCCTGGTCGTAGGTGTACGCCAACCGTTGTACGTACACGCGTGCACGTGCGTGGCGATTCGGAATTGCTTGTTTTTATGTGGACCACGTGTATTTATATATCCCGTGTACCATGCGCGCATACGAAGCCGCGTTCTGAACGCGTTGCGCGCGATGCTTCCGCGTGTACGTCCGTAGTTGTGCAGGGAAATTTTAAGGGATGATGGTTGAAGATAGGATTCGTGAGCCTCGTTTTTGAGAAAATTCAGTTTGGAGATCAGTTGTCTGTTTGTAGTAGCGGTGGAAGGCTCTGTAGGGCAGTAAGATGCGTGATATGGTTCTATATGAGTACATATGGGTGCTCGTGTTGCATCTACTCGCGGAGATGCAGGTACGCGAAGAACTTTCGTAGCAGTTCTTATTCTTCAGTTTGTCTTCCTCTGGCTTCTAAAGGTGGTCCTTAAAATTTTCTCTAAATGTACATATAATACGTACACACGTGTACATATGTAATACTCGTAGAATAATCATTCTTAGAAACTTGTTAAACGCGCACTCGAAGTGCACGCCCATAAAAACGTTGAAATTTATTAATCCCATATAATCTCCGAATTATACGAAGGCTGGCGTACTAAAACGACACGTGGAACCCGATTAGAAATGGCCCCACGTAGGGAGGACACGGGTACGCGCGGATACCGTTCGCACCCACTCCACGTGCGAGTGTTTACGACGGCCATAGTTGGTTCTGACGGCGAGGCCTTTTCAGAGCGACGCCTTTTGCAGTTGCTGTACGACGCTGTACGCCTCGCCAGGTTGATTTGCTCCGTGAATCACGGCGCCGTTCGTTGAGCCGTTTCAACGACGAAAAATCGCCGGACAAAAGACGTTTTCTGTCCGGGCCAGTCTCGTTACACCCGGGGCGAGCGATCGGTTTTGATAAGCGGGGCCCCGGGTGGGCGTGTGATGTTCCTTTAATCGTCGGAAACGGGACAGCCTGATTATTATTGGATTATTTATTAAAGCCGCGTTGATCGGCGAAGGCCAAGCAATTGACATGATGGAAACAGCATAATCGCGGCACGAGATACGTCCCTTTCGTTCCTGGATACCGGAAATTGATTGTAATCGATGGAATGTTGGCGTTAGTGATAAATCGAGACGAAGAAAAATAAAGTAGACGTGAATTTTCAGTATCTCCCACGGAATCTCTGAATAATGTTTGGCTCGCATCTGTTTCCTCCAACTGTAGTCGATAAACGACGCGAACCAACCCCTCGAAATCGCATCCGATCGTTCCACGTTGTTGCATCGAATCCTTTTGGTCGTCGAAGCCTCGTTTCCGAATTTCATATCGAACGCAGAGCGCACGAGACAGCGACGAACGAAGAGCGACGATCGTTTCGTAACCAGCGTCCGATTTGTTCCTTCGACGAAACAGAGTGGCGGAAACGGTATCGCAGCGGATGATCCGCGAACCGTCGACACAGTCTGCGATCTCGCGGGCCACGATAATTATCGCGGATCCAGCGGAGCGTCGGTGTGACCTTTCCGTTGGCCGCGGGCTTGCGAAATAGACTGTAACGAAAATGTTTTTGCTCGCCGCCAATTGAAATTAACGTGCACGCGTGCGCGCCGGCGCTGGCGATGCGTAAGAATCGTTGGAACTCCGCGGGAGAAAGGCCTACTTTTCTTGGATAGCCCTCGCGCAGACACGCGTAGATCGGCCGTTACGACAAGCCGGTCCGCGTATATACAGAAATATACGCGTACGATAGATACACACCTCTTTCCCGATAGCATCCTCCTCCGGCTCGTTCGCCGGTTTCTTCTTCCTCCTCCACCCCCTCCGGCCCACCCACCCCCTTCGCCAGCTCCTCTCGTCTCCGTCGGCTGGCTCTCGAACAATAGCACCTCGGCTGCTACACGGTGGATGAACTTCTGAGGCTGGAATCGGCTCTGCCCACTCCGTGAATTTCGTTTCCGTAAAAATGGCCACAGGAGAAAAGAGGTCGTACCGATCTAAAAGGCAACCTACATCGAACAGCGGCGAGGTAAACGCCGCGCGCACCAAAGTACAGGCCTCCGCCGCAATGCATCGCCGCAGCGGCGGTTAGGGCCCGTTTCGCGAAAAATAGAATGTAAATAAGCGTTTTCTAGCCGGCCGCGGCGTTAGGGCCACGCGGGCCTTGTTGCTCGGTGGGTGCCGCGAAGGCGAAATGTCAAACGTGAATTATTCGTATCGGCCGCGCGGCCGATAAACCACCGATAAGCAGCCGCGGAGAGTTCGAGGGCCGAACCGCATTCGCGAGAGAACCGCGGAATTCACCGCGGACTTTTTTCTGTATCAATTATTCCTGCGTTGCCTTTCGTTGGTACCGGGTGTCCCAGCGAATCGGAGATCGTGATCACGCGCGATAGGGGTGGTTTTGTGGATCGATATTGCTGGTACCCAGAAATCCGTTCCTCCTTTCGATATAATCGTCTACAGTTTTTTAATCCTCATCGTTGAAAGTGCTTCGAAGCAATTTTCTCTATCTTTCCTTCGAACGATCCATATATATCGATCTTCTCGAGAGTCGATCGTCTTGCTTCTTCGACGCATTATCAGCGCGACTAACAAGATCTATATTCGCACGCCAGAGTGTTATTTTTCGCATACAAATGTGCGAATATCCTCGGTTCAGCCAAGATTTCTGTTATCACGCGAGAACGAGCGTTGGCCACTAAAGGATCGCAGTCATCGCGATGCGTGACGGAAATGCAACGTGGTAGCGTACACCTGTCTGGCAGTACGCGAGCTGTTATCAGAAACGCACGCGTTCTCCACGGATTCGCGTAACGAACCCTCGTACGAAATTTCCCTATCGAACCGCGTTCCTTTTACTTCGTCCGTCGAAGTCGTTCGTTTCGCTCGCGAACACCTGTGCAGCCGAACCCTCTATTCCTATGCGCGTTCCCTGGCGATTTTAATTATATACCCCGCGCCTCTAAAACCCGAAATGATATATCGTCCGTTAATGTAGATCTCCGCGAGCGCTTTCCTCCCCTGGCCGCGTACACCTGTATCGGTGCCGTGTCCCACTTCGATATCGGCGAATGTGAATTATTATCGGAGTCGAATCGTTTCGCGCCACCGCCAGACTTGGCGACTCGCGGCCGACAGCCTGCCCCGGCGTACTTTGCTGGAATGCGCCATGACAGAGGCTGTTTCGTACGACGGATAAGAAAGAATAAAGAAAACTCGTTCTATCGGTGGTAATACGCGCGCGTGATATTCAAATGAGTTCGTAGAGAATGTAACTTTAACCTTCCCTCGGTCTGCTCCGGGTCGTTTCGAGTTGATAGTCTCCGGGAGCGAAAATCGTTCCTTGGATATTATAATTGGAGTCCATCGATATCGTTTCTAAACGCGTGGGTGTTTATCCTTGTACAGAAAAATCGAATCGAAGAATAGCAAAGGTCGATTGCGTGTAACGTTTCGCTTGAACCTGCATCAAATTATATTGGCGTGAATCGAATTAGAGGCTGCGACGTAACCGAGATGTTAAGTATTTGGATGATTTGAAATGTTAGGGTTCACCTGCTTCGTCGTGTCGATTTGGAATTATTTCTTCAGTTCCTCACACGCAGACATCCGCTACAGCTAGCAACCTCAATTACATCCTGATCCCTTCAATCGTCACTCAAAAGTTTCACCAATCGCACTGAGACAATACTCCGAGAGCAAATCTTCCAATCGCATCGAAATCGACGTCCCATCGCGCCCAATAAATACACTCTCGCTTAGCAGACGCGAGCACGATTTCGTGCCGTTTTTCTCCATACACGATGCTTCATTGCGACCCCTACAGAAGAAAAGAGCGCAGCAGAGAGCGGATGAAGCAAAGGGGGATGAAAAGGACGCGGGCCACTGTCGTACGCGACGCGAAACTCTGTCACCAGCGGTTCGAGTCGGACGCGAGGCATTATTCACCCTCGTCACTCTCTCCGCTCTCATCGTCGGCCGCGCCTGATTCACCCCGGCGCAGGCATCGCGGTGCTCGTTTTCTACGGCGTTGCTCGATTAACCCAAGACAAGATCGGGCTCTGGTACGATCACGAAACTCATTTGTTCCTTTATATCGTCTGCGGCGCTCGCTCTCTCCTTCACTCTCTCTCTCTCTCTTTCGCTCTCTCCCTCTCTCTCTTTCTCTCGCATCCACCGTCTCGTTCTCTATTCGACTCACTCGCCCAGCCTCGACGTGCATTACTTACGTCCCGTTTAGATCCCTCTGCCTACCTGCTGAACCTCGCTCGTCCGTCTATCGCCGTTTAGGATCTTTCGGGGAATATTGCGATTATGCGTTCGTGGAAACTGTTATTGACAGGAAGGCGCAGACACGAATTTCACGCGCCCCTGCGCCGCCTTGGTGCAAAGAGAGAGAGAGAGAGAGAGGGAGAGAGAGAGAAAGAGCGCGAGCCGCGGAATCTTGAACTTTGCTCGGGCACGGCACGTAATCTGATTGCCGGGCACGTCGATTCCAGGCTCCTCCCGGGGGAACCGCGGCGTTAGAAATCGCGGATCCGAGAGATGAATTTCTCGATATCCGGGCCGGCTCTATCCATTTCCACGGAAATGTGCTACGATTTCGCTGGGCACCGCTCGTTTCGCCGGGTACAGGTTTATCTGACGGGGTTGATTTATGGCTGGTCGGGGTGCGTTTTATTTAGACGTCCCGCTCGCGCGGTGGGATCGAGCGTTGCCTTCTGACAGCCGCGATCATAAATCGGTGGGAGATTTATTAATTGAAAATGCGAGCGAGAATCGGAGATAAATTGCGTTAATCAGCTGAGGCGTCGCGAGGGGTCTCTGAGGAACGTCCGCTGCTTTGGAGAACGATGCCTGTTGCGTGCGGTTTACTCTGTCAAAACTCGCGTCACGGTGTTAATTTATTGTAACGCGCGATTCGAAATATCTCCACGTGTCTCTGCGTACATATCCAAACAATTATCGCGATCTACGTGGCAATAACACTAGACGGAGATACTATCACTTTCTATTAGAGTCTACAGCCATTAATCATTCCAATAACACAATTTCTCACGGTTTTCAACGCCACGAATATCCCAACCGGTGAATTTATTTGCTTGCCCACGATCTTGGATAATCGATAGGAGCATATGGTCCCGGATGTAAATTCCAAATTTCCAAATAGAATGCCTTCTGACACAAGCATCGGTCAAACATTCATTAGAAAGCATAATTACCTCACAGTCGATCCACTTTGACAACAAAAAACCGTCACGCCATCTTAAAAGCCTGTAGTACCAACCAATCGCAGAAACCACTATAAGTTTCCATCAAATCAATAACGAAATCGATGAAAATGATTGAAGAGCGAACCCGTTTCCAATATAAAGCGTGAAAACGCTAGGTTCCACACAGATTTCGCGACGAAATGAACCGTTTGCCAATTAAAAGGCAGTCGTCCCACCCGCAGCCATCAAACACGCTGGCGGAAGGCCGCGGAACGACGCTAATTGTGAGTTGCGATTCGAAATGAGCCGTTAATCGTGCGGGAAGAGGCCTCCGTCTGCAGGGAGGGATAGGCCTTGGCGATATTCCGGTGGTCGCGGTATCGAGGGTTAAATCTCCTGCGGTCTTGTTTCCACGGAGCCACCGGGAGTCCAGCGGCCAGATAATACCGACAAAGTCGTATCAGGGGGCATTACGCATAGCCGTCCAGAGGGGAGGGTCTGCCTGCTAGGCGAACCGACGTAACGAACCGCGAGACAAGATCGGGCCCAATAATTGCGCGCGTACATACAAAATGAGAATCAAACCGGGGAACCAGGGCCCGACGGATGGACGCTTCGATCGAACCACCGGTTCTTCCACGGGGAGCGCGCCTCTACATCGGACGTTTACTTCGAAACTGGCGTAAGTCACTTGGCTTTTCGATCGAGTCGTTTTGCTGTTCTCCTTTTCACGCGTTTCAAGATATTGGTGGCTGCTTTCGAGAACGTTTCTTTGTATTTGTTACCTCGGGATGATTGTACTTTTATTGGTACAAATGAATTTTGTACAGTCATTGAGAAATTATTATTTTTTTATTGAGGTAGAATGACTTGGGCTATTTTAGGAGAGATCTATACTTTTGGGGTGGAATATTACTATTGAAGAATTTGTTTTCTTTTAAGAATATTCTCTTGGGAAGGTTTCGTAGACTTTGGATGTGAACAGAGTTATTTATTGCTAGTGTTTATGGTAAAGCAATTGAGCTTCTTAAGGAAATGTCTGCATCTTACAGATGACTGGTACCTTTTAAGTATGTCGTTTTGGATTCTCTCTCATTAGTAAAGTCGATCCGAGTGAAGCACTACGAATATCAAGAAGAGGAAAAGAGAAGTGTCAGCAAGGGTGAGGACAGTGTACAGAGCTTCACTTGTAATCTACCAAGCGTAGATACAAATTCGATCGGTTCACGCAGTTATTTATTGAAGACCAAAGAAAAGTGTCTCGATAATAGTTTAAAGAACAAAGCTCGAAATACGAAATATTCAAAATTATAAATTCGTCTGTTAATCATATTTGAAAAAATCGATGTCCAATTATTTCAAATCGTAAATGAATCGCAATTAATTTTAAATAGCATTCGATGTTAATTCCAGAGTTCTTTCGGAAGTTAACGAGGCTAGGAATTTTACAAGATGGCTGATTTTACGATTGTCTTCGACACAGGTCATGAGACTCGTACCACTCGATCGGTCTGATTATTACTGTCGCTACCAGAACGATCTACTTCGTTCGTCTTGGCCAGCTCTGCGGGTTTAATGGTGACACATGTTCCGTGGAACGGTCTTGTTTCGATGATAGAGATACACTGGCTTTTTCTTACAGTGTAATGAGATGTCTTACAAGCTTTTTTTTTTAAATATCCAGACGGAGATCTCATTTCATCGAACTGCGAATTAAATACATATTATAATCCATTTCAATAGTATCTGCATTGCTACGAAAATTAGCATAGTATTTAGAAACATCGTTATTTTTACATATTTGTACGAAATTTAAACTTGAAAAAAACCAAGACAGAAATTACGATGTTACGTTACAAGTAACACTATTTATCCGATCATGTTGATACAATCTTACCCAACTTGATAACGGATAACTCGATACGTGCAATCTACCCAGTACCAACTCCTCCAAAAAATGCATCGAAACTCGCGAACCTCGCTTGGTACAAGCGAAAGACAGAAGATTCACGGCTGGAAGCGGGCGAAACGGAACGAAACACCCCGAATAAGTGGCGTACGCGTGCACACAGTCGCAAGGCTGGCCACGAGGAGAGCCGAGGGAACCGACGGGTTGGCTAAGCTAAAGCAATAATAAGCCATAAGCGCAGTCTCTGCATAGAATGCCGGGTAATGAGGTGGAGTCGGGAACGGAGTCTGGCCGCACCCTTACCTTACCTTACCTTCCGACCCACCTATCCCCGAACCAGCGAACGTACGAAAGACGACGACGACGACGTGGTCGTGGACGACGATGCGGACGACGAGGACGTCGTGGACGACGACCAGGACCAGGACGATGATGAACATCGAGGAGAAGATTACAACATCCTCGGCTCGTGTGGATTTACCCGGAGAAAGAAATAAATTATTATATTTATGAAAATACACGTCGAGCCACGGAGGTGGAATCGCGGTTGTGTTTACGGAGGTGGGACCCCTCGAGCGCCGGCTACGTTCCACCGGCGATGACTCTCTCTTTCTCGTGGCGCGCGAGGAGAAGGAGAGGGAACCGGGAGACTTTTGTCCCTCGTGATCGCCGGTCTGCATTGCACCACGCCTGTACAGCTTCGATCAGAAGTGACGGGTGCGATCGAGCCGCTCGAACGAAAGTTTCCGGCTTGCTCGATCCCGTCGGGGTTTAGCCCTGGATTTAAACCGCTCCGCACGCGTGCGTGCTCCGGTTGCTCCTTGCGAACCTCTCTCTCTCTCTCTCTTCATCTCTTTCTGTCTCTCTTTCTTTCTAGTTGTCGCGTTCTCTCTAATCCTCTCGTTCTTCGCTTGGTTCAAATTTCGAAGTTCGCTCGGTTGTTTCTTAATTACATCGTTCCGCGTGTCGTGTTTCGCGTAGGTTTGAGATCACCTTTTCGTTGCCAGTTGGTTATCTCGTTTCTGTTGTTTCTCGATGATATCGGGCTCGCGGTGGAACAGTTTGTGCTCTGAGTACTGAGTAATTTTCACGATGTATAATACGTGTACCAGTTTGCAGTATGTTATAACGGATAAGTAGATCAAGTTGCGAGAAGGATTAGAGTCAGTCTAGCCCCGTTCTCGGTGAATCCACCCTCGCGATACGAACAGCCACGAACTATCACTGAAATTGAATGTTATTTAATAAGACAGAAAAGTATCGACTCGACGAACTCTACGAAACAACAATACGCGTGGAGTTTTAGATAGACACGTAATCTCTGATACGAGATTACGAACTTTCTCCGGAAAGGAGAATAGATCGATTAATCATCGCGCAGGTAGCAACCCCTTCTCTCATCTTTCCAGCATTTTCACGGCGAATCGACAATGGTAATTGGTTGGAAAAAATGTCGAACAGGAATCGAACAGAAATCTGAACTGGACGGAATCTCGCATCGCCACGGGCGATACTTCGGATCACAAAGGATAGATCGAACTATAAATCGCGCAAACGATCGTCGTTCACGGCCGGCGCGTTTCGTAAAAACCGTCGCCCGCTTTCGTTAACATTCTTCACGGCGACGGAGTAAAACGTTTCCGGGCGTTCGTTACCGCGAACCAGTAATGTCGCTTTTCCTTTTCTCCCCTCGTTGACGAACCACCCATGGCGGACGGCATTGCGTTACGTGACAGAATTTTATTGGCTAGTTTCGAATAGGTAGGTCCTCAGGTGACAGTTTCTTGTGCCACGCGCGCGCTAACCGGACGCCTTCTTACCTGTTCGATGAAACGAAGGACTTGTCGCAGAATCTGTGTTCCTTTTTTTATCTTATCGTGAGATTTCACAGAGAAATGGACATTTTTTAGCCCTGCGATTAAATGAAAACTGTTCATTCGCTAGCTAAGTGTTTGAGAGTTAGAGTAGAAATAGTTTGAAAAGGGTAAAACAATTTGTAATTTATTTAAATATGAAATTTGATAGAATTGTTTTTCGACAAATTAATGGAGACGAAGGGAAATGATTTTCATTCTCTGAGAGAGATCACAGATTTATTTTGGAGAACTACATACTCTAATCAGTTTCGTCCAAAGCAACATCGCTCATTAAACACCCGAAAGCCTCGATAGTACCATCCGTACCATTATTAAACGCTAAACGTATCTCGTGACAGCACAAGAATGTGCAGATTTCTTGAATCGCTGAGAACATTGGTCGAATCATCCCCTATCGAAATCCCATTCGTCAGCAAGCGGTCAGAGGCGTCCAGTACTACTCGCGTCTCCATCGAATAATTAACCCATCGCTGAGGCGATTGAAAACAATCGCGACGAAGATTGAATAATCTCGAGTCGAGGCAGCCGACGGAGTGGCAGACGAGGGGCCCCAAAGGTTCCGTGGCATTCCTGATTGCGTCTCCTCGTGGGCGCAGCGTCGGATCTCTTCCTGGAAAATCATTCATCGCCGGCAGTCCGCGTTACCTTGGGTGTCTCGAAGCGAGAAATATCGCGGTACGAAACGGCAATTGTCGTGCTGCGTTATGCATGTATCCCAGCGCGTCCGCTCGTCTCGAGGGAGCGTTAACAGCCGTGGTTTGCACGACGGAACGGTCCCGCGTCGAGGACACCGCCGATAGAGTGCTCGTGAATGGACGGAACGTTTCCATCGCGATGAATCGCGAGGCGCGACCGCGCGTTCGTCAATAATTCCTCTTGAAACACGTCGCGAGCGCGGCCGCCATCGCCGGCCCACGACGCCCGACGGAAACCAACAGTTCCGATTCGAGGAGGCGAGGGTAGTTACTCTTCGATACGGCGTTCCAGCTTTCTTTCCTAGATCGCATTGAGAAAGTCGTAACTATTCTTCTTAGAAGCTTGAGAAGCTTTCACGATAACGTCTCAGTCATAAAGATCTACCAATCGATTTATCAGTTTCTTATGATTGTTTTTTAATTAATAGCTATTTACGCATATGAATATTGAATGGCTTCTCTCGACCACTTTGGGTATTTGCAGCACCTCCGTCATACGTTTCTTCCTAAAACCTTCCTCTTCCATTAAGTTTTCACAATAACATCTCAGTCATAAAGAACAATCAGTCAATTTTTCAATTTCCTAGGATTGTTTTTTAACTAATAACTATCCACGCATATAAATATTGAACGCCTTCTCTCGATCATCTTGTATGTTTGTTTCTCTCGTCCATCATGTTTTTTCCAAAAACCTTCCTCCTTCATTAAGCTTTCACAATAACATCTCAGGCATAAAGAACAATCAGTCCATTTTTCAATTTCTTATGATTGTCTTTTAACTAATAACTATCCACGCATATAAATATTGAATGTCTTCTCTCGACCACTTTGTATATTTTCAACACTTCCGTTATACGTTTCTTCCTAAAACCTTCCTCTTCTATTAAGCTTTTACGATAACATCTCAGTCATAAAGAACAATCAATCCATTTTTCAATTTCTTATGTTTGTCTTTTAACTAATAACTATTCACGCATATAAATATTAAACGCCTTCCCCCAACCACTTTGTATATTCGCAGCACCTCCGTCATATGTTTCTTCCTAAAACCTTCCTTCTCCGTTAAAAAAGTCTGTCGTATCGAATCCTTCTGTCAACAATCACAGACAAGTCCAGCTGAATCGATGTCCGTCGGAAAGCTACCCCTTTCGATCGCGACGTTTCCTAGCAGGCGATGGAATCCAGCGCCAGCCGGTGGCCGTCGTTGGTTAGCTACCAGGGACTCGATTACGGCTTCCGAACCCGGACGAACGCATCAGATAATCCATTAAGATCGTCAGAGGCCTGGCTGATCGCCGGAGACAGATTACTTTTCTGTCGGGCGAAAGCCAGGAGCCGGAGATTGTCGCGAGGGGGCCCGCTCTCTGGCCTCCCTCCGCTTTTGTCCACGTGCCCTGCGTGTATATGTGCGCATGTATATGCATGATATCGTTGCACGGTCAAAGAAAGGCAAGAAGCACCCGTGGACGACGGTCTTTGATTTGACGTTCGGCTGCGACACGTACGTACACGCGTTGCGGCCTGCTCTCAGTCGAGTGTTCGCGGATCGTTTCCTCCCGGCTTTTTTGCTCCGCAGCTTTTGCGTCGGGGAAAGTAACCGCTGGTTTCTTTTCCTGTTGTACGCGCGCGACGTTCATTGGGACTTTTTCTGCTCGAGACTCGGAGGAAAGGTCTCGTCTTGCGTTGAATCGTTTGATGAATTGTTTTATTCATGATTGGCGTCCAATGCATAATAAAAAGGGGGTGAGACATTCAGTGGGGTTGTTTCGTATCAATTTCTCAAGCTCTCTGAATCCTGACGCTATGTTAGAATAGTTAATTATCTTAATTTCAACTGTTCTTTTAGTCGTCTATGCCACTTCTATGTGTAACGATCAACATGTCGAGCGTCACCGGAAGGATACCACCCTGGTACGTATCTGAAAGATCGAGGCTCTCGCGCGGTCCACGCGCTCTGTCCCAACGGCTGACCTCTTCGTCCGTGGAAGCGGCCTGTCAAAGTTGAGGGAGCACGTTGTGTCGCGGTTCGTGGTCGTTGCACGGCGAGCAGACGGCGCGCGTGCAACGTAACCCCTCCCAGAGCCTGCCGTGTGGGTGCGCCGGGTTTACCTGCACGCAACGACACGCTCGCGCGCGTAACCGCGTGTGGATGTGCGTTTATTGGCGTTGCGTGTACGGGTCGGACGAGGACCAAGCGACATTATCAGCGAACGAGACGAAAGGAGACGACGGAGCTGCGAGAGAGGGGTGGGAAGAGAAACGAGCGAGGAGAAAGGTGAAATAGAGAGAAAAAGGGAGAGAGAGAGAGAGAGAGAGAAGGAAACAGAGGGTGAGACTGAGAGAAAATTACAGAGGGAGGGAAGGGAGGAAATAAAGAAGGACTGGCGCATGTACGCGTGTGTACGTGTGACCGAACGGCACAACGAAGGCTAAACACCGACACGACAGGACACGGGGCACAGCGCACGACGCCAACGGAGATGAGATACATCACGGGACGGGAGACGTATTATTAATGGTGACAGTGGGCGACCCAGGTTGGGCGGGGTGCACGATGCGGTCCCACCGATGTGGGCCTTTTGCTTTCGACCTCTTCTCCCTCGTCTTCGTTCCCTGTCTTCGTTCCTTGTCCCCCTCGTTCGTCTCCTCTTCGTTGCTCCGGTTCGCAACGTCGTCGTCGTCGTTTCCTGGCTGCCGCCGCCGCCGCCGCAGCTCTGCCTATATTAAAACTATTACACACCGTCCTCAGCGAGAGCGGGTCTCGCGCGGACACGGCGTATCGAGAGGTAAACGAGCGGATTTTCTGCTTCGTAACGTCCGATCGGCCGTGATTCGATCGGACCGATTCGACGCGGACCGTTTCGGCATTTAGTTATAATTCATTCGTAGATCGGATCGGATTAGCGGCCGTTCCGAGCCGTATCGGACGAGCTTAACGGAGCCGAGGACCGTGTGGCACGCCCGCGGACGGATTTCGTTCGGAGATCTTTTAATAATATCTCCGGGCAACGATTTCGTCCTCACCAAATTTCTCCGACCCTTTTTGGTAACCGATGGGACAGTTTCCCGCGTCTTTTCGAACCCACCAATGCTTTGGTACCAATCTTCAACTGCAAGAGAGGACACTGTGGAATAGTCGTAGGTTATATACGAATTGAAATAGAAACTCTGAAAGAGGACAATGATTATTTTTCAATTTTGTCGCCAACAACTTCCTACTATTCGAAGGGTTTCAGATATTTATGTTAAGTATAGCTTTTAAGGTTTTAATTTGTATTTGTGAGATCTTTTAATAATATCTCCGGGCAACGATTTCGTCCTCACCAATGCTTTGGTACCAATCTTAAACTGCAAGAGGTACACTGTGGAGTAGTCTTAGATTATATACGAATTGAAAAAGAAACTCTGAAAGAGGATAATGATCGTTTTTCAATTTTGTCGCCAACAACTTCCTACTATTCGAAGGGTTTCAGATATTTATGTTAAGTATAGCTTTTAAGGTTTTAATTTGTATTTGTGAGATCTTTTAATAATATCTCCGGGCAACGATTTCGTCCTCACCAATGCTTTGGTACCAGTCTTCAACTGCAAGAAGGTACACTGTGCAGTGGTATTAGATTATATACGAATTGAAATAGAAACTCTGAAAGAGGACAATGATTATTTTTCAATTTTGTCGCCAACAACTTCCTACTATTCGAAGGGTTTCAGATATTTATGTTAAGTATAACTCTTAAGGTTTTAATTTGTACTTGTGGAACTTATATTAGGTTTTTTTCTATTTACTAATGTTGAGTCACTCTTGAAAAAGAAGAGTGCAAAGGGTTAGTTCTAAAATTGTGCAGTATAGATCAAGTATAGAATAGGGTGTTACATTGAGCAGAGTTTTGTCGTAAAGGACATTTAAATAAATTACCAATGAAGCATCGCAATAATATTTGAAACAGTATTAATTTGAAGAATGGAATCTTAAGACTTCCACTGTACCCTGTTTTCCTGATTTTCGAGCTCAACATTGAACGCACCATCAAAAGGAAGATACCATAAATTAAAACTTTTACAATTCGGGGTTACGATGATTCGACTACAATCCTTGACGCGAGTATGACTCAATATTATAAGCCAGGAATTTTCAAGGAGACTTGCAGATGAAAGAAATATTTGTGTCACGAATATTTTCACGTGACAGTTGTCAGATATAATTTCCACACAATTGTGGTCGATGTTCTTCGAATTCCTGCATCATCAAGGTTGTATGACATACGACGCGCAATTACATCGCGATATTTGGGCAATCCGGTCGTTCAAAATTCTTTTTTCATGTCTCATATGTTGTGCCCATTCGAGACTTAATGTCCAACAATTGCTTTCGAATAGAGAAATCTCTGTTGATTAACTTCCTTTAGTCATTAGGATACTTTTTTCATCCTATATTATAAATTAACAAAATATAAAGGAATATTAATATCCTATAAGCAGAACTGTATGTAGACCACATCGAATCTTGCAAAATCAATTTCCCTTGCGAAGTTACATATCTCCACTATTTCATATTAACACATTCGCAACAGCTGACGTGAATTCATGTCATTTCAAATTCTAGCACAATGAGAAATGGTCTATCATCTACCTAAAAAGCATGTATACAAGTTATGATAATCTTTTTATTTTCAACAACACATGTTTACAACACTCAGAACAAATTTTACAATTTTTATCCTCGCCTTAAGGATACAAGCTTCAGAATTTAATTAACAACATTCAGAACAAATTTTACAATTTTTATCCTCGCCTTAAGGATACAAGCTTCAGAATTTAATTACTTCCTTCAGTACTCAGTATTGATATAACACAAATAAAATTTAATAAAAAGAACGATATTCCAAAACCACTCTGTCGTGTCAAAAACTCCAGAGCTTAAAATAGGAACAGTAGAATTCCATTTATGAAAGCAGATCTTCAGCTAACACTCGGTGAACCGAAGACCCGTCTGACTCCTGTTGCCTATTCCACTGCCGCTCTCAGTCCAGACAAACCGGGCGCTTCTGTTCGACGCTACCCGGAGCTATCGTTGAAAAGTGTCGTCGTAAAGGTTGTGCATCGTCATTAGATTCCCTGGTTGCGATAAAAACCGTTGTCATTCGAGGTGACGTCGATCGACGTGAATTTCGTCAGGCGGCCGGAGCATCGTTCGCGTAACGACCAGGTCTCGATAAGTTTAATTGCTTGGCCGCCTCGCGGACCGATACGTCATGTATATTTATTACCGTCGTCGCGTGCGTGTAATTTAGCAATCGTTCGATCGCGGCCGTATATAAACGGCGTGAAACTTATCGACGAGTGCACGTTTCGAGCCAACTGCTGGAGGAGCGTCGCGCCTCGCCGCGATCGAGGCGCTCGAGGCTCGCGAGCAAATTGTTTCTTAACCCTTGGGCACGGGCATCTGTCTTTAACTCCTAACCACGGGGGCGATATCCGTTAGACTGGTTGGACAAATTTCGTTCATTATGTTGCCTCGTACTTGCAGCGTTATTTCATTCGACGATACGCATCCGTTTCGTTTAGTTTAGCTTAGTTTTCGAACATTTCGCAGAGACTCGCGCGTGGGCGTTGCGTAATACGTATCCTATGTATCGCAGACGCGAAAGCTGTCGACGATCGATCGAGCTGTTCCTCGACTTCTGGATCGTAGAAAATTGAAAATTTCTCCTCTGCCAGCGATAGCAAAAGAAGGGATCGAAGGTGTACATCGCCTCGCGGTTAAGGGTTGATGGAGTTGCGAAGGGGCGCGGGGGTCGCTCGTACGCGGCTCGAGATAAGATTTATCGCGCATTCTAGGCGCAATTAAAGCCGCGTACGCGGGCAAGGGTGAGGGTCGATGAGGATCGAACACGGACGGGTGCGAGCAGGCAACTAATTCCCGGCGGTATTTCTAAATGCCGAGCGAGAAGTTTCTCGCTCGATTCTGGAAATGTCACGTTCCAGAGACGCCGCCGCCGCGAGCAGAACGAAATTCCCCGAGTGCCGGCGTAACTCTATCGCGGTTTTAAACGCGGCTTAATCGGACGCCGGTCCGGGCTGAATTAGCCGCGTGCGTAAATCACCGCGGAATCGTTAATTAAACCGATGGAACGGACGAGCTTTCTGGAAAATGTCAGCGACCAAGGTGGCTAGGCACGCCGATCGTATACAGGGTGATTCTCGCGATTAGAACGGGTCGTCTCTCCTTCTCTTTCAACTGGAATACCGCGAAGACGGTACGTGCATCCAGAATTTATCAAATATTACAAATTTAGGGACATTTTCGCGCATATACGTTGGTTTTCGTAAAGTTAACGAGGATACGTGCGTCTTATGGTCGCGCGCCATTCTTTTCCACGCGTCCCCTTTACCATAGACGATATAAAAGGATCGAGACATTGACAAATGAGGTTGCTACTATTTTATATAACATTTCACAGATAATTCTATACAATCCTTGGATATTAATACGTAATATACTGTTAATCCTCCGTTTCGGTTGCTACGTAAATAGTAAAGAGCTATCCACCTTAAAACAAATTTGAATCACGGCACAGTTTCCTTCACCACTTCTGTTTTATTAATCTTTCTAATTCCATATAATCCTTGGGTATTAAACACGCAATATACTTTTGATCCCCCATTTTTTGACTGCTACGTTAAACATTAAAGCACTTCAGCAATTTCTGTCCAATCGCGATCGATTACCCTATTCACTGTCAGGCAAATTTCGACCTGGTCTCTTACGCTGGATGCCACGATTTTACTTGAAGTTTGCGCTTATTTCGCGACGCATAGCGATCGATCCAAGCTTCTAACGCAAAGAATAAGACATCTCGTAGTTGGCAGTGAATGGGTTAAGGAGAAAGACGCAGCCTGTGCCGATTGCGCAAACCACCCCGTAGATTCGCCTGGCAGATGCAAGGAGACATTTCGGCACGAGAGATCCGCGCGGTGCCAACGTCGGAATCGGTAGACGTAATTTGTCGCGATCCCCGTTGCCGTTAATTTATCACGGTTCGCGGAATTCACGTGTCGGGCCCGGTCGCGCATACGCGCCGGGCAGATTAGCCAGCGTGGATAAGGCAGCCTATTAGCATCGGCTCAAATGAGATTTCCGAACCGCGCTCGCCGCTGATCGACTTATTGTGACCCGCATGCGCTTTGCATACATTTGCGTGCTCGCTTGTGCCCGCCTGTCGCCGACCCGCGATACACCACTGCCGCCACTGTGCGCTTTTTTCCCTTTTCCGCCTTCACCTCTCTTTTCTTTCCTCTTTTTCCTTTTCCCTTCGTGCCTTTCTACGCGCACGGCGATCGAGTTTTCTTTATTGCGCGGAACGAATTCGGAAATTGCACGCGTTGTTTAGCTCCTTGGCGACGTCGAGAGTCGCTCTCGGTCGTTCTCCGCGCGGAGTTTCGTTCGCCGGTAGGAAACGACGGGTTTCTTTTCTTTTCTTCATTTGTTTAAGGAGTGCTCGGTCGTTCCGAGTGTCGGGACGTGCGTTAAAAGGATAAAGGTTTCGATGAGACGAGCATCGTTTTATTTATGCCGTGGAAATTGTAGAACGCCGCGCATACCGCTGAAGGCTTGGTAGAAAGTAAATATAATGTGGTTTGTACGATTTAATATGCGCGTATACACTTTTGGTCAGTAAGTAAATTGACACGATATCAGTGGCGTGCAGTTCATGGAAGCTGTGAAAGCGAAAATATAAATAATAAATGTATTATTTTCGTCGTTTTTGGTATTTGTTTATAATTCTTGTGGAAACACAGCTTCTCTATCAGCAAATGGCGCACTCCACTGTATAATATATATTCAAATATGTCCTCTGGGATTTAGGGCAAAAGAATGGCTGGCATTTAAGTGGGAATTTGAAATAGGATTATTACCTTACCCTATAAAATGAATAATAAAAATATTATCCTTACCCTATAAAATACCATGAAACGTTAACAGACTTTCAAAGAATACACTCGACTTTTTTTCTCATAGAACAAACAGATTAATTTCGCTTATTCCAATAACGTAAACTATATAATAACATTTTTGGGTAAAACATTTACAAACACTGTTAGAAAACAATACTTCAGTATCGTTGCATAAAATAGAAAGAACGCGTGTTCTCTCTCGACAGACCTCACCGTAGACTTCGCCAACACCTTGGAACCTCCTCGCATCCATCGCGCACACCGAGTCTCGCGCATCGTCGTCACCGTAATAAGCGTTACGCTCGGTAGACGACGAAACAACGGTTCGAACTGCTAATCCGACAAGGGCCAGGGGGCTAAAGGGTTTCCGAACGGGCCTGGTCCGAAACATTGAAATTAATGAAGTCGTCCGACGAGGGCCGAGGGCAGGGTAAATTAGAGGTACACGGGGACCATTAGAATACTTAACGAGGACGTCACGGTGGGAAGCAGTGCGCGGGTGTGATGATGAATCACCTCTGGCTAGGCTCACCGTCGAGCGCGGCCAGGAATATTAAATTAAGTTTACTTATTGTCGGCCGAAAAAGTTGCAGGCGCCGTCGTATCCCCTTCGTCCTTCCGTTCGCCAGCACCCGTCCGCGTGCTCGCCCTCCGATGATTTCACTGTTTCCGCGAAACACGCGGAAGCGAACGGGACGAGGGGCCGACCGCGCGTCACGAGCCTCGACGAGAAGAAAGGAGCTCTGCGGTTTCTTCTTTCGTGCACGCTCTTCCGTTTTCGTCCGTCCTTCCTTCCCTCCCGAGGGGTCTTTGTCGCCGCGCGATGACGTGGGTACGGCGAACGCAGAGGTGGAACCGAACGTCGTACAAATTCTACGACGGCAGTGCTTTCGTCGCGCGTTCAGCTTTCTTGTCTCGCATTTGCGACTGTTACTCGTACGAGTTAATTAACCGAACGATATTTAAATGGGAAACAGGTGCGACGGTTTAACCGAGTCTTTTTTTCTGTTCGAAATACCACGGAGAAGAGGAACGGAGATCGCGAGATAGAATTTCAAGGGTGGCGAACTATGGTCCTTTAGAAGAAAATTGTAGGTGACACGATTCTATGCAAAGTGTGCTAAGATATTAAAAGTATTTGTAATGATGTCCTATGCGACGGTTTAATCGGGTCTTTTTTTCAGTTGAAAATACCACGGAGAAAAGGAACGGAGATCGCGAGATAGAATTTCAAGGGTGGTGAACTATGGTCCTTTAGAAGAAAATTGTAGGTGACACGATTCTATGCAAAGTGTGCTAAGATATTAAAAGTATTTGTAACGATGTTCTATGCGACAGGGGAAAGGAACAGAGATCGCGAGGTAGAGTTTCAAGGGTGGCGAACTATATCATCCTTTAGAAGAAAATTGTAGATGACACAAATCTATGCAAAGTGTGCTAAGATATTAAAAGTATTTGTAACAATGTTCTGTAATATTTAGAGAAGCAGAGAAAATGTGAATTTTCACAAATCTCTCGTAGAGTCGAGTCGTATTATATCCAGCGAGGGGAAAAAGGAGCTCGCAAAAGGACGTTCGAGAGAGGAGCTTCGCGGTACGATTCTTAAATCGAAAATCGTCCGTGGCAAAAAACCGCTGGCGATGGTCCCGGTAAGAAGCTCGGGATATAAATTTCCCCGGCTAAGTAATCCTTTCAATCACGAGTAATTCATCACTCGGAATCAGATTCCTGGTAGAAAAAAAAAAGCGAAGAAAAGAAAAAAATAGAAGTAAAAAATGATCGACTCGTTGCCCCTTTACGAGCCACCTGTACAAAGACGAGCGACAAAGGAGATTCCATTGAATCGCGACGCTGTTCGAGGACTTTTACCTCACCGCGTCAACCCCGGTCGCTGTCGCGACGAAAACTACGCGTGCCGCAAAAAACGGCTGCGGCGAGGTACGCCGTTCGCCGAGAAGAACCGGAGGAAGAAGAACTTGAGGAGTCGAGCAAGAAGAGACGCGGGGCGACAAAAATGGACTTTACAGGGAGAGCTAGGGGACCCTGCGACCATCCTCCTCTCTTTTTTCGACCCTATATACAGGGTGTTCGCCAGTCGTTCCCAGAAGACTTTGAGGGTGCGAATCTGCAGACTAAAATCCGATAAAAATCAAGAATAATCAAATACAATATCAAGGGATGATTCTGTGGATTAACACGAGATGGGAATAAAAAATGAATCGATCGGCAACCAGTGATGGTTGAAGGCTTCGTTTACGACATTGAAAATCGCGGTCGAAATCAGATAAAAATGAAGAATAATCAAATACAATATCAAGGGATGATTCTGCGGATTAACACGAGATGGGAATAAAAAATGAATTGATCGGCAACCAGTGATGGTTGAAGGCTTCGTTTACGACATTGAAAATCGCGGTCGAAATCAGACAAAAATCAAGAATAATCAAATAGAATATCAAGGGATGATTCTGTGGATTAACACGAGATGGGAATAAAAAATGAATCGATCGGCAACCAGTGATGGTTGAAGGCTTCGTTTACGACATTGAAAATCGCGGTCGAAATCAGATAAAAATCAAGAATAATCAAATACAATATTAAGGGGTAATTCTGCGGATTAACACGAGATAGGAATAAAAAATGAATCGATCAGCAGCCAGTGATGGTTGAAGGCTTCGTTTACAAAAAGTACGACATTGAAAATCTAGCGGTCGATAAAGCGATCGATGGAGAGAGTCGGAATAACGGAACCGAGGGTCGGAGAATTTTCCAATCCATCGAGCCGTGCGCGCAGCGACGGTAGGAGGCTATTACTAGCGTGACGCATAATGAAAATCCCATGCGGTTGCGCCTAGGCGCTCGTCTCGCAATCGTAATGACCTCTCGCCATTAGCGCGCGGCAACCGGACACATATCGCGGCGTCGTTTACCAGAAACAGGCGGCGTCCAGCGGAATTTCGTCGCCGTTCGCTGGCCTCGAAAAAAAATTTCCAATAACCATCACCGTAACGGCAACCACCCCCGCGCGTTGCACGCGTCATACGATATATCAAACTCTTTTTCCCGCGCGTCTTTCTTTCCCTTCCCGTCCGCCTCTATCTCTCGCACGCACCCGCGTCCTCGTCTTCTTGTTTCGCCCCCTTCGCCGAGCCCTCTCGTCGAGAGAGGCAGACTCGAGAGTTCGGGTTAGCGTCTCCTCCGGAGTTGAAATATACAAAATGAAATATGAAATAATGGTTCGTGCCTTGTGGCTGGCTGAAGGCACGGGCGCACCCATATCTACGCCCCCATGCGCCTATGTACCTATACGGGGCCCCGCCGTTGTATACGCCGGGCCCAGTCCTACATATGTACGCGCGCACCGTCTACATATCCGCCTCGCTCAACTTTTTCGTTCTTGTCGTGAACATCTTACGTTCGTATTAACCCTTATCCCTGCTTAATGATATTCCGGCCTACCATGCCCGGACGGGGCATATTGAACGCAACTAAGGCAGATTCCAGCCGTGGCCGTCCGGCCAAGCCCTCCTGTAATTCGTATCTACGCTCGTCCGACCATTTTTCCGCTTCCTCCGCTTACCATCGCCTCCTCCTCCGCCGCCGCCGCCGCGCTGGCGACCACGGGGACGACGGGGGCCTTAGCCACGTAGCCGGGCAATTAGGGGCCAAGCCTCGTAGCATGAATTAAGAGTATCGACGGCGAATCGGCGAACGGAACCGCGACGGCAGAGCCTTATCGATCCTCGAAATAACGCCGCGGTCGTCTGTGTTACCCGGTGCGCCTTCCTCCTCCACGGCCACGGTTTAACGGCACCGTGCCTCGAAACGGCCAGCCGAGCGATCTCGCCGCGCGCGGAATTTATGGGCAAATTGAAAGGCCAACAATTTCGATGGATCGTACCAAGTACAATGTTTTAGGAATAATGCACGTAGAAGTTGGTCCGTCACTTTTTTTTTCGATCTCTCTCTCTTTCTTTCTCGATGGAACGAATTCTTGTCGTAGGATAAGAGATTATTGTTGTCGAGCGCCGTTTATTGCCGCGCTCTCTTGTGCGCGTAGCTCTCTACGTATCGTGATGTACTCTTGCGGTGCGGCAGTTTCGTTTCATGGCTCTTGTCTTCCTTTTTCTCTTTCTTTTGGACTTGTCTCGACGTTTTCAACATCGTAATATAATATGGGGGGATTGATGGAAATTTTCAGGATTCATATGGAGTTTGCAAGTATTTCTTTTTAATGTCATCGACGTGTTGGTGGTTGTTCGAATTATTTTTCAAAGGGTGAATCGTTCTCGTGTAATTTCGCAATCTAATTAGCGAAATACGTGCGTAAAGTGGGCACGTCTCGCGGCTTGTTAATGGCAATGTTCGCCTATCTAATTGGTTAGAAACGTATTGCTCGTAGTGGGTGTTAAAACCGGTGAATAGAGCTCCACGTGGAAAGAAAGTAACAGCTGGATACGAATTTATGGCGTCTTTTATGATTGCAAATTCGCGAAAGGTTTATGTCTCTGTACTTATCCGTGTATGTATCGGACTGGATTGAAATGTTTGAAGCCAGTTTCTCGTTTTGACTATAAATCTGTACCTCGGGAATTTTCTGTTGCCAACGTTTTACTCTGTTCGATCTCACACATCGTGCTTAGCGATTTTGAATTCGAACCATTGATCTCTTTGGACTTTCTTGCGCGGCATTAATTCAAATGTCGATGATAAATCATGGCATCTGACATTATGGGAATCGTTACTTATCGAGTGCACGTGAATATTAAACAGTACGCTAAATTTTGCCACTTATTATACGAATCGATATATGAGTGTCTAATTCAAGTTACTTTATTGGAAAGATACTCACGCTTACAAATTTAATATTTAAACGTATCGCTGTAAATACAATAATACCAACTTCGATGGTCGGGTCTCAGATCCGTCTGGAACGGCGCGAAACTGAACGCATCCGGCAAGTTAAATCTTTGCCGTGGCTAGCGACGGGAATAAGAGACCCGACAACCATTTCCACACCCTTTCTCCCTCCCTTATATTATACATCGGTAGGTTGGCATTACTCACGGAATTTTTCTTACCTTTCACGCCACCCACTGAACGAAGGAACACCGGTGGTAAGCATCGGCTGCTCGCGGTAACGCCGCGACGGCGTCGTATCGGGAATCGTGGCAGCTTAACCGGCTAACGGACGGGCTCCCGTGTATTTCAGGGAAGAAATGGCGCGGTCTGACCCCGCAGGACAGAAGGCCGTACGTCGAGGAGGCCGAGAGGCTGAGGGTCATACACATGCAGGAACACCCGAACTACAAGTACAGGCCGCGGCGCAGGAAACACGCGAAACGGGCCCCGGGGGCGCCGTCCTCGCCGCCGTCCGCGACCAACACCACGGCCAACAGGTCCAACCCCTCCGGCACCGCGATTCATCATTCCATGTAAGTCGATATCCGCCGGCCGCGTCGCGATTTTTCAACATCGTACGCGCGCGCCAAGCGTATTAATCGCCGGCGCAAGGTGCGCGCGAGTCACGCGAACGACCACGCCGCGGATTAATTCACGTCGATACCGATTCCGAGGCGAGTTTCGGGGGCCCTCGTCGCGCGAGGATGCGATACGCGATCGGTTTGATCGAGTTCGCCAGTTCTACAAAGTGTGTGTCTAAAATTATAGAGAAACGATCCTTTGTTTCTTCTTTTTTTTTTTTGGTAATGTGTAAAAGGGATTATTCGTTTGAATTGAAGTTCTAATTGGAGGCTCTCGTCGCGCGAGGATGCGATACGCGATCAGTTTGAACGAGTTCGCGAATTGTATTGACTTCTACAAAGTGTATGTCTAAAGTTATAGAGAAACAATCCTTTGTTTCTTCTTTTTTTTTGTAATGTGTAAAAGGGATTATTCGTTTAGATTGAAGTTCTAATTGGAGATTCTTCTCCGTGGAACAACCAAGTGACGTTCGATGTTTGTTTAAGGTCCAAGATGGACAGTTATCAAGGCATTCCTCAGATTCCGTGGGGCGGCCATTCCCCGATCTCATCGCTGTATCACCAGCAGCAGCAGCAAGGCATCCAGGAGTACAAATCGGAGAGCAATTCCTTGTACGGTAGTCCTTATACGCCTATCATTCACACACCGGACATATCTCCAGTTGCCAGTCCCGAGCCAGATGGTGAGACCTTGTATCCCGCATTAATTACCGTACCGACAGCGGTGGAACTTGAGGAATTGTGTCTGTATTACTGAATTAGAAGCCACGGATAAGGTTGCACTGTTCTCTTGGACCCGCTCGATATTTAATCGCACACTGCGAGCTTGATAAGTAGTCCTTAGCACACGCGGGTCGATCGCTCGATGGAGATTCTTTTCTACGTTCAAATGTACTTCATTCACTCGGAATTTGTCGAGTCTGCTACTTGTGTTTTCTTCTACGGAATATCTTCGAGCCCTGTATTTCTTTGAAACGAGAATTTTTATTCTGCTTTGATATTGCGAAGTTTGTTAAAGAAAGAAACAGAAGCTCTAACTAAATAATAGCAGTTACTAAGGAGGTTGGTTAATTTTTTTCGATAAACGTTTTTGTAATTATTAGCTGTAATTCATTTCCTTTACCGCGATATTTCATTGCAAATTTTTGTATCGACGTATCATCCTCGAATCTTCTCTAATAATTATTATTATTTAATAAACGCGTTAACATTCTTTTTATAATTTCTGTGAACGATTCAATAATATGTATATATTAATATAATTTCGACTTCTGTTTCGAGCAAACGTATAACAAGCAACAAACAATTATTCGAGTGTCAGAAATAAAAAAGAGCTGTCTATTCGTTACAAAGCAGAAAATTCTAAACGATACGCTACATTTTTCTTTCAAGATTCCAAAGCAAATTAACATAAACATTTGTATTGCATTTATTACAGTGGAGCAAGTAGCATCGGTACTTTCGAGCCGTCGCTAATCATATTCTGATCACGTTCATTAATTTCGACCAGGTGACGGAACGCATTTGCCATCCAACCAGAATCCGGATCCCGAACGAGATCTGATGGAGGGCTCGTCGAAGCAGCACGGTGAAATGGGCGAGCAAACGAAACGGTACACTTTCATGAGCGCCGATAATCAACTGCACACGGGTCATGCTGGTGGTACTAGCATATCGTCGTGTCAGAATTCCGGCGCTTACACGGATACCCTGACTTACAAGAAATCAGTGAGTAACAACGTGCACGCAAACGAGACCGAACTTAAACTCGAAAGTTCAGACCCACGTATCGCGGGGAAATTCGTGTAATCTCAAGTGGAACGCGTTCAAGGTTTAATTAATGAACGCACGAGTATACGAAATTTACGTATGCAAAAATGCGAAAATTTACGAAATATCTGGAACGAAGAGTACGAAAATTATGATATTTTGGGGATGAAATAGGTCTCCATATTTGATAGAGGCAGAATATACATAAAAAATTTAGTATATTCCATGAAAAACTATTATTCACGCAACGAATAATCTCAGAAATGAATAATTCCAACACTGCTTTCACATTTCAATTCACATTTGGATAGAAAAACTTTGCTCAATTGAGTACTGACTCTAACGACACAATTTATAAGTAACAGTGGAGCACAGAGACTTCTCTAATCGGCAACACTTTTTCCAGGTGAGCTATTTAAACTTCGAGAGGCAACCATCGAGCATAGCCGCGGTGGGCATAGCAAACGGGATGATGGTGTCGTGCAATAAATTGCGCTCGGGATTCGAGAACGTCGGTTCTGTCACGGGGACTTTTTATCCGCCGGTCGCGTCACCCCACGATCAATCGTTGCAGCACTACACGAGCAGCCAGTCCTCGAAGACTGCCAACTATTCGATGCAGTCCTCCGTCGAGGGCAACTATAACCCCGTTCAGTGTGCCAATCGACAGCAATCCATGGGGATCCGCGGAGCCGCTGAAGGTTGTTCCGGTAATCGTTCGTCCGTTTTTATCGCGCTCACCCCGCCACGTTACGCTTGGACCATCTCCAGCTACGATCGAACGCGTATAATTAGGACGCTGTTACGCTTCTGTCCTGCTTTTTCATCGTGCACGCTCTCATCCCGATGTTTTATGAATTCTGACAAGTTACACGTTCGTTGTAACACTTTTTCCTCTTCCATTAACGTCCCCTCTTCTTTTCAATCTCTGTTCCTGCTGCGGATTTTCATCCTCTCCATTCAAGTCTTTCTGCTCGTCGTTCTCGAAACTGCGTTCGAACACAGCTCTCACGAAAATATCCAAACGATAGAGACTCGTCTTCAGCGATGATGTCACTAGGCGAAATGTATCTGAAAAATTGTTGGTCGTTCACGTATTTTTAGAATTGCTCGGTCTATCGCACGGTTTCGAAATTCACCAAGATCCATGTCGTTGAGACGTTTCTATCTCGAAACTCGTTCTATCCATCGCTGGCCAATCCCAAACTGCGGCATCAGAGAATCTCTTCCTCGTCTCCTGCACTCGCAACAACCTCTTCATTCTTCGAGGCGTCACGCGCCGAAGGAGACGCGCAGCCATTAATCTCGTCGATCGATCTCTTCCCAGGTGTGTCCCACCGGTACCAAATGACTCATCACCAGGAGTACCAAACGGAGGGCACCAGCACTGGGCAACAGCACCCAATACTTGGCCACATGGAAGCCGCGATGGCCGCCACAGCCGAGGAGGAGCAGCAGCAGACGTTGCAGCTGGAGAAGTACTTCAAGTACACCCACCCAACCAGCGTAGCGCACACCAGCCTCGCGTCCCAGAACCTCCTCGACAGCAATCACAATTACGCGAGCGATCTGCGCTACTACGCGTCCCAGCAGACGCAGCTGGACATGTCGAACACTCAGTGTATAGTCGACGACCAGGGGAAGGACGCGAGATGCTCGAACGTGGGCATCAGCCACGCGATGGACCAGTACCACCAGGCCATGGACGTGGCCAAGTATCCAGAGCATCAGCAGCAGCAGCAACAGCAACAGCAACAGCAGCAACAACAGCAGCAACAGACTCAACAACAGTCGCAGAGTATCGAGCACGTCTCGAAACCGGACGACGACTTCAGTGTAATACTTGCCGACGTGCGCAAGACTTGTTACAGTAGCTAGTGTTTCAGGCTAGACCAGAGCTGTCCACAGGAGTAGTTTGGTTAGTCGAGTGGTGGCTGAGACTGGTGTCCGCTGTTCTGTTCTAGGATTTCTCGGTGAACGCATTCTAGGCTGATTCTAGATCTGATCGATATGGAAGGGTTGCCTGCTGAGCCTGTTCTTGTGGCAGAGATCGCGAGAAATTGTTGCTTCGGACCATTGATGAGTAGATTTCCATTGGTAGCGCGGAAAAACGGGCGAATAGGGATATTCATACAGGTTTGTTGCAGGAAGTCTTGTTCGAATGACTTTTGGGATTTCTTGTAACGAACTATGGTGGAAAAGAGTATATGTAACGTCCTTAGAAATTTATATTTAACTGAAAGATACTAAATCCGGTGCTAAAAATGTAAATCGCGAGCATGGGGTGACTGGTCAAGGTATTTGTGTGCACCGCAGATCTCTGAATTCTAACAGTCAACACTGTTTTTCCTGAACAATCTTTTACTTGAAAAACTATACATTCCCATGGATATTATTAGCGTAAAAACACAAAAGCAATATTTTAAAATTTCACTCTCAGTGCGCTGATACTTTGTCATTGTAAAATGAAAAATATTTCTTTCTATAAGAGGAATTATAGTCACGTTTAAGGCGGAACAGTAGGTGAACTTAAGGATAAGTGATTATGGGCAAACCAATACTCGTGGCTGCGGCTGGCAGCGGGCAATCTTTGGGTGTACCAAAACGAAGCAATATATAGGGTATTGTACAGCAAGAGCACCCCTCCCGTGGACAGCCCTGTCCTGCGATACTCTTTTCTTTTTTATACGGACGATTTATCACTTATGGCTGTAGAGAAGAGTTAGGTGCTAGCGTCTACGAAGAATCCGGTGCTTATACACATTTCTGTACACACTTCCGATGCCCCTGATCACGAGATGTGGCTTGCTGATCGCTAAAAATCGGTAACAACGTATCGTTTCTCGTTTTACGTTTCGTTCGAATCTTTTCTTGTTCGTTTCGAATACTCCTTTTATGGGTTCGCTCCCTCTGCTGAATTCTGTCTTGGCTTTAGTCGATGGCAGCCATCGTGGACGTTAAAACAGCTCTGAGTGTTTCGCGAATAACCGTGTTATATACATATATTAAATTCCTTTCGATGGATCCATTCATTTTATAGAGGGCACACAATGTTTTTATTAGTGAAAAAATATATATTAAGATTTGTTGCGTCCTTTTTTTTTTTAATATATATACACGATTGCAGATATTCGAGTAGGTTTGCGGACAATTTCGACTCGTGTTAATTACACGAACACGGCCTCACGCGCAGAGGGTTAATCTCGTCGCGAATATTCTAAAAGAGAGTAATACGGACCACGAGAATAATTTAACACGTCCTCGTTAGGGATAATTATGCGCGCCATTTAACAGTTACGTCTCGGAGGCGTCGAGGCATCTGTTTGCGTAACTGATTTAAGGTAACGAAAATAAAGCAGGGGGAAGCATCCTACGATAGGCTGTGTTTAGCAATGGCGATCCACGCGGCATAAATCGGGAAGGTTGAAAGGCGGTTTACCAGCCACACCTCCTGATCTTCCACTCAACTCTGCGAAAACGATATTTCAAACGAATCGAACAAAAACCCTGAAAACATTCAGGAAGAGTGTTTCACGTATAGAAGAATCAGAATCTTCCAATTCTCCGATGTCTAGGAACATTATTAACCCCTTGCCTTATACGATCAGTCGCTGGTTTCATCACTGAATTAAGTAAACCTATTTCGCGTTCCTCGATGTTATAAATTTAAATCATACAATCGAGACTGAAATTAATATTTATCGCAAACATGATATAACAGTTTCATCTCGTTTTCTAAATTCGATGGTGCGATCAAAATTTCGTTATCCGTGCAACGAGCGCGACTTCCGTTTGCAAGGCGAGGGGGTGAAGCCTCGTAGAAATTCTATACGCGACACGTTCGTTTAATTTATAACCACCGATTGTCGAGGCGACGACGTTCGACGATGGGATCGTCGAAGACGACGGCATTATTGCGTCTAGCCACTGTTATCCACCTATGCACTCGCGGTACCGCGCGACACTGTATATTTAGAACAGAGCTGCATATTTTACCGTCGGAAATAGATCAAATAATTTTCCATAGCCAATCAATCGAACAACGTATCGACGCTTCGTCCGTGGCTGGCTACTTAAAGAGAAAACGAAAAAAAAAGAGAGGGAGAGAGATGGAGAGAGAGAACGGTTACGTCGTTTTTTGTAGTCGCCATCAAGATTACGGGAACGACTGTCTATTTTTATCGTGACATTTAGTCATCTTATTTATAACGTGTATATACATACACACGTATATTTCAAAATTGTGAGAGATACTTAATGTAAATGAAAGAGAGATATAAATAGATATATGTATACATATGTATTTTTATGGCGCTGTTTTTAGAATCTCATGTGAAAAGTACTTATTTAGGAAAAAGAGAAAAAAGAAAAAGGTGACACCGATGGAAGTGACTTTTTTTTTCTTTTCTTTTTTTTTTCGAGAACCGTGTCGACGGGTTTTACATGTGTATAAGCACGATCTCCTCACTTTCCTCTGTTTCAGATGACTGAACGAAATTCTCGCTGTAAATGGTAGCATAAACGTAGCAGAACGAACGTTTATTCTTGTTTGTTTCTTTTCTTTTTTTTTTTTTTACTCACGTAAGCTTCTACTTTTTTTTTTCATAGTTTTTAATACTCTATGTAGCATACGATCATACTATATGTAGCGTGGCAATAAACGTGGATTATTTTTATCGTTCCAGCCTCGATCTTGAATACACTTGCGCAAGCGACAGATGAAATTTAGGTAAAACGAGTGTAAAGAACGTTGGGGAGATTACTAAATTATTATGATTATTGTATCGTACTTAATAGAGACAATTATCAACATTCGCATTGGTCCTCGTGTTTTATTCGATCATCCACTGTCGAGTCGATTCCGCCTCAATTGAAACGCCGTATTGCAAATGTCGAATATTCGAATGGCAAAAGTAAAAAATGTGTTTTACAAACGCGATGGACGTTTCGTTTGTCTAAAGTCCTTCATTCAAGTTACTATTTTTAACGTAAACAACGCATTACGTAACATAGCACGCTTTATACAAGCTGTTCGACTACAATTTGGCTAAAATGAGAGGAATTATTCTAAAAACGAGGAGAACGAAATAATAAAAAGAATAATACTGGAGAATGACAAAATAGTGAGTTAAACGAAACAGCCTGCAATCGAATATATAATTATTATTACGTAGTAACGAATGTATACTGAAGGAAGGAGGCATGGTCGTCCAGGAGGAACAGCATGAAATGCAAGGACTAGTTATATATATTCCATATTTTTATTAAATATATATAAAAAATATGTATATACGTTACAATGTGTTATGTGTAAAGCTGAAATCATACACGGTGAGTAACGTCGAGTCCCGACTCCTTTCGCGTCGATAGAAAAACGTTTAAATGCTTATTAGTATAACCAACCCTTGCAACGCCATTTCACCACCGCGATCGCGCTGGTTGAAACGAAATTCCACCGTGGCAATGCTCGCGAGTTAATCGCGGCGAATCAGTGCCCTCGTTATTTCATAAGGTGAGAGAAAAAGGGAGGACTAACGTAGCGTGAAACTGTTTTAAACAGGAACAATTGTTGGAAATATTTGCCCTTACTTTGGACATTATTATCAATTAACGATTATACCCTCATGTTATTCGTGTGTGTTTCTATTTATGTTTCTTCTTCTTCTTCTTCTCCTTCCTCTTGCCTGGTGTTTTTTGTCGATTATGCGCTATTTAAATGACACGTATAATTTATCGGAATACTAACGACAACGTTTCGAACATTCTGCAATTTTTGCCTATACCGTGTTCGCTAAACTAAGCGTACAGAGTGATTCATAGGAAACCGCATCGTTCGAATTGCAGCAATTGTTAGCGACATTAAACAACAGAGGAAACATCTGGCGCTGGCAAGTGGGTGGCTCTATTCGTAGTGCGCGCCAGCGAGGCTATTTCTGAGGGAACCGATTTCAATTCTTTTTCGTATCGTGACAGAATGCGTGCATGTCACATTGAAAATATGCACAGACAGTTTCAACAGCTGACACGGATTGATATTCGCTGTGTTACAAGATTTTCCGAAAAGAACGCGCCAGGGTGATAAAAAATAGAGAGCGTTGAAGTATTCAACTAATAGAATACTGACTTAATTATTGAACACCCAGCATTACTAATAAAATCCTATCACGTTTCTTAACATTTTCATTTCAATATCTGTATATCATTTATCAAGATATTCTCATAATTCAATAGATCTTTGGTTTTGATATAAACACATTTTTTACAAATCACGTAAAATTACATTTCTACGTAACATATATTTATAAAAATTATTTTTATTTTTTTAAGTAGTCATTGGTTTCGCTCTCTGTTTTGCAAAATCGAGACCCTCCGGCTTACGATGCGTTAAAATGCAGAACAATAGCATAAAACTGATACAAGCTCGAATTAACAAAAGCTAAACAGCAGACAAACGAATAGAATTTCATTACATCTGTCCCTTAAACTCAATTAATTCATATTCCACGACCACCGTTTCTCGTCCTGCACGACAAACGGGTCACGGCTCGCGGTCCGTTTCTCATGAATCACTCTACAGATCGTAGATACGTATATATATATACACAATGTACAAATTGATATTGCTGTTTGCAAACACAACCCGGTCACGCAGTCTACGTAGGTACAAAGCAGACGATCGAGCGATGCCACACGCCAGTCAGAACGCACACGCGTCTCTCATCGGGTTCAGTTTTCGCGAACGGCGCGCTTACTGCCTCTTCTCGTCGATTTACGATCGCATAGTGAAGTGCGTAGAGCGTACGACTGTTTTGCTGATGGTGGAGGCACGCAGACAGCCGACAATGCCGGGTGCCGCTTGACGCTTGCGAATTTCAGAAATTACTCCACTGCCAGAAGGTTAGTGCGCGCCTTATATATGTATGTATACCTACGTACTCGCCTCTCGTTCGTTTGTTCGCTTACGCTAGAAGGTTCGTCAAATTGCGATGCTCTTACACCGTCGATGAGACGCGATAATTGCGACGCGCGTGTATATATAATACGTTTATTATTAAATTGGACAGATACTGCAGTCTTGTTTATAGTGATTTTGCTCTGTGAACGTATACCCTCGTTCCCATTCGCTACCTCGACCACGCTCAAACGCAAAAACCGAGCTCTTTGTAAAAATTACGATACTTCCACTTGTTGAATATCGTTATCAACCCTTTGCGTTCGAATGTAAAACAGCGTTATTATTTACATAACACTTTTAACTTGCTAATAGAACAGACATGGTTATTACGATTCGTTTTTGTCCTTATGTTATGAACCGAACATTGTTTGCGTTCTCCAGCGAGAGTCCTCGAGTTTGAAGACCTTTAAATGGCTTCGTTTTGGAGCCCTCGAGTGCAAAGGGTTAATGTATTTATTACGAACTGTACACGTTTCGGTTAATCCTAGATCCTTGCAGGATCTAATTCATTTTCACACGCCTCTTATTGTTTATACCTTGCGCCAGCGCGTACTCTCTTTCTCTCTCTCTTTCTCTCTCTCTCTCTCTGCACACTATGTACAATTGATACCTACTTACACATATATAAATGGCAGCTTTACAGATCATGTATAAAATTCTGTACAGACACACGTGCAGTGCTCGAGTATACGTACGTAATTGTTCGTTGCAAATTATTAAAGATATAAAACAGTTGTGCAGCGTGCAAAGTTCATTTAGCGCAACATTGGACTCGCACTTGTTGCGCGAGTTCGTAATTTAGAATTACTAAGTTAGAATTACTGCTGTTCAAAAATTGAATCGCGTTTCTTCTCTTCGCAAACTTTTGGCAATTTTTGCAAATAATTGGACAAGCAAAAATGGAATTCATTTAGCCACGTTAATCGTTTTGCAAATTACAACGAGTTCTATTTAAAGATCATCATTTAAGGCCCTCCTCGACGGCTCGATGGATGGTTCCAATCCAACGCGGTATCACACAATTTGTATCGCAAATTGAGCTACTCTTATATTTCTAATAACGTGAGAAGTAATTGCGTGTATACGTTGTTTAGTACACCGTGGCATTGCACGTGTGTAAATTAAACGCGCGTTCGCCACGTGATCCTGAATGAATTATTTGTAACCTGCACTGTTTCTGGTGTATACACACGGTTATTAACTGCCAGTCATTAATTTTACCCACGACACAGAGTATCCATAACCAGTAAATAAAGACAGTCGTTTTCGAACCCCCACGGAAGACTGCATCACTCGTATCGCAGTGCTCGAAAACATTGTTGCACCGTGACAAAGCACGTGAATTGGTTCGTCTATGACAACGTACGTTGAATAGTATTGTGTACGAATGTTAATTGAGTACGTTTTAAGACACATTGTGCATACAGTGTAAGGTACATTCAGAATGGTTACCTTCTTGATAAATATACGGAAACATTAATATGGGAATGTGACGTAAGATGAAAATAATATACTTTAATAAGGAGAGTACAGTTGCAAACGGACGTTACAACTATATTTCGGTACATACGATTATATTTCTCTTTTTTAGTACCAAGTAAATATATTTATATAAATTGATCTTCTTGCACGTTTCTTCGATATCATTGACTACATTTTTATAGAAAATTTTTTCTACTCAAACGCCACTAAAATAGATTTCCTGTAGACCTCATTCTGGGACCAAAATGGCCGCCACATGTGAGAGAGCGACATCGAGAGACAAAAACGTATGATTTCATACAGGAACTCTTGAATTTTAATACTAAAATGCATTCAATGCTTGGACAAGGAAAATTATCGATTGAAGTCTAATCCATCATATGTGAAAGTTATGAAAGGAATTTATTAATATGTCTACTTAATACTGAAAAAGAGATACGTAGAACGTAGTAACGAGAAGATAGTTGACGTGTACATTGTACTTCCCTTTTTAAATAATTTCCGTGTAATAAGATGTTGTCTAACTAAGTCTTTTAGGAATTAATTTGATTCTTCCTAATAATTTCTCTTAACTTATGATACCTTGTTCTTCTTATAAAGTACTTACATTAATTATCCTAATAAAATACAAATATTGCTGTTACAAATGCATCCACTCAGTACAGTCTATAAAAGTAAGAATCTATCTAAAAGGTTTGTGATTGATATTAAATTATCCGACCCATTCCAGTTTGTTTTCTCGGATATCTTTCACGAAAATTAGAACTCTAGAATGTCTATCTACATAAAATAGAAAAATAACGTTTTACAAATTATTTTCCATGAAATGCAAAATATTATTATAGTATACGACTCAAATATACCCTGATAAACGTGAGCACAATCAATAATTTATATGTACAAATGAAATATAATTAAAAATTTGGTGAAATCAACGATAACCCCATTACATATATACAAATAAAAAAAGTATCTTGCAACAATTATTTACCTTTATAAATAATTCAATTAGATTGATATCTGATAAATGCAATTTAAATAAAAAAAAAGTAAAAACAAGAAAATTAAATTGAAACAATACCATACACAGTCTTTGCCATTGTGTACATAATACATTAGTACGTTCAAAGAATATAATTTTCCCATATTTTAAATGACCCAGCTCTTTTTTACAAATTGAAACCTATATATCTACAGTGTTCTTATGTGTCATTCATCCCACAAACAGTTCTGCTTCATTTTCGAATAATACGAGAATATAAAACACTTCTTACAAGTTTTAATGCCGCACTTGTACGGGGTGGCCGCTTTTTTACCGTCACCTTTGCCCTTACAAAATTTCAAACCACACGGATACCATCCGATACATAATTCTAACGAGCATGTGCAAGGTGCCCACATGTTCGATGTATCTGCACACCTTGTCACAAATATCGATCTTGAATCATTACCTTGTTGCGCTAAGGAATTTGTGCTGAAGTTGTACACAGCTGTCATAAGCGAAAGTTCAGAGGACCCTAATGAATTGAACAATAAAGGCACATTTATTTCTGCTACTAAACGACTCTCAAAACAAGTACATCTAGCCAGTCATAAAAAATGTTTCTTGATTTTTATTTAATTAATGTTTAGCTCTGTATTATCTCAAATGGTTAAACAATATTTTTAATCACCCTTTAGCAGTTTCTTATGTTTCTTATTAATGTGAATGGTATTCAAATTCATTTTAGTAGCAAGAAAATGGGTCATCCTTTGAATCTTCTCACGAAAAGTCAATTGGTAAACTGTTAATGTGACTTACCAGGCCTTTGAATCCACTGTTTTATGTCTTCGTTCCTAGTGTAAGCAGAACCAGCTGCCTCTCCGCAAAGAGTTGCAATGTGCTTAGAAATGTCTTTGGATTCCGATACGTCCAAGAATAAGTCCATGGTGTAGTTCACGTGACCTTTGTCTTCTTCCGCAACGCGGACAGTGCCTGGATTTTTCTGACGTAGTTTAGACATCGCGTCAGAGGATATGAAGTCTACTTTGAAAAAGTGGTTGACGAAGCACAGAACTTGATACTGGTTCTGGCCACGTTCTTCTTCGCCAAGGACCAAAGCTTTTATTATTTGTACCTCCTACAACAAAGCGCATAAGATATTTTATCATGCTTGTATACAAAAGAGAGTAAAACCAAAAATATGTGCAGTACTAGAAATATATATTGCACCGATTTGTAATTTATGTAATACTAAAATATAAAATATTCAAGTGACGCAATAAATATTTCTAAAACTGTGAATGCAAGATGTCAAAGCGATGAATTACATTTTTGAAGTCGATGAGCTGTGTCACCAATGTGCCATCTGAACACTGGAATTCTAGAGTAATAACATCCTCGGTAACATTGGAAGAAATTGTCTCCAACAAAATATCTCCACCCTGTAAGACAAAGGTAATCAACTGTCAGACAACGATTCATGCCTTCAAATTTCTTCGTTCACTAAACTTTCGATTCGATTGAGGTTATCGCGAGGAAACAGTTAAACATCGAGCTACGCTGAGACAATTGAAATTTGAAAATATTGTGTCCACGTTTACATCTGTCTCGACATTTTACGGTAACAAGCGATTAAAAAAAGTGTGTACCTGATTCTTTATATTAATGAGCAAGTGGGTTGTACAAACACTGTACAAATAATGCAACACGAAGGAAATAGCGAATAATTCGTTGGTTATCTTCATTGTCGCATGTTGTAACAACGTCTACCACGGTATTAAACACTGTCACAATTAACCGCGATGATTCGACATCTATTTGATAGATAAATAGTTTAAATATAACCTAATCGTAAGAACTTCCCTACTCCATCCCATCGCGGTCGAACCACGCATTCATAACTGTTCCAGCATGGAGTACGGATAACGTAGGTAGTATAAAATACTACAGAAATTATTCAGATGTGTCTTATTAACATAAAAAAGAAACTGGTAATTTGAAGAAGGAAGTAGAATAAAAAGTTAGATAACTACATTAATGAAACGATTATTATTTTAGGTTCGTTATTGGATGTTTTGACTTCTTCGGCTCTCCCGAGGTTTAAACGTAACGGAAGACCTTCCTCTGCTTGTTCTTCCGGTCGACGGTGTAGCCTTCGAAGATTTCCGTGATTCGGTGTCATTTCTGAAACTGCATAAAATTCTTTATTTGTAGCGCTTTAGTAGCTTAGAAATAGTCTGCTCTTGTATTTTAGGAACCATAGAAGTACGTTTGTAAGTATTTACTCACCATTTCGATCTTAATTCGATTAATATAGGCGGCGTTGAAGGCCTCTCGATGGGTTTCAATTCGTGTATCTTTAAATGCGTGTAAATAGGAATCTGAAAACGATTCGCGTATAAATTTCTTACACAAATATCGTTCAATGAACTCATTTACGAAAAAAATACATAATTCTGATTTTTAATTCAAGTAAAAAAAAAAGAGCAACTACGCGAAGAAAAATTCGTGCCCATCGTCTTATTCTTGGCTCAGACAAAAAAATGCAGGTAATTTATAAATAATTAAAAACAATGGTTAGATGGTACATTTTTCATATTTAAATGTTTGTTAATACCCGATGATACTCTTATGCGCACAGATTTTCCCGTTACTTGTTGTGAACGAAGTATACGTTCATTAACATCGTTCTGTATTCATGACAACGTTGTTAATGGCAGTAAATGTTCACGTGAAAACGACAAAGAAGAGCATGGCAAGAACTATTAGGTAAGCTATCAAAGCAACAATTTACTTTTCCATTTAAAAAACAGAATAGACAGTATAGTCTCAGTCTACAAATTCTATCTCTTTTTCTGGATCGCCCGTTGAATTTGTTTTTTTATCAAATAAAATACACGCGTTTCCAGTGAGTCCTGAACATTCTGTTGAAGTAATAATATTCCTTTTATACTATCAAGGGGATTCTCACCCCCAATTTATCGATTTCCAATTGCGCAATAAACTCGTAGAAATCATGAAAGGAGGACAAGAATAAAAAGAAAAATTCAAACACGAGACACTATAGATACCCAGCAAATCACATAACACTTCAAAAAGCAAATTGGGGTACGCATCGTGCCAGATTCCGTAACGCGATTCCGTAGGTTTTAAACTTCTATTGTGCATCATTTTTTATATATCCCGCTTTAGAGGTAAGAGAGAGAAAGATATATAAGAAAGCTATAAGAAAGAGTGAGACAGATATTGTTGACCCTTCACTAGGATCCCTGGCGCCATCTCATTAAAAAGTACTCAAACTGGTCGCACACAATTATCGACAGCGAAGTAAACTACTCAAGAACTACTAGCGCCATTTCTGCGGAAAATAGTAAAACTAATGCCTGACCAGTTTTAGAGCTCCTTCAAAAGTTGGCGCCAGAGGTTCTAGAGTAAGGTCAGTATCATCTGTCTCACTCGTTCTTATAGCTCTCTTATATATCTTTCTCTCTCTCTCTCTCTCTTATCTCTAAAGCGGGAAATATCAAATAAATTACAATAAAACTATTGAAATATGTATCTCGACAACACAACTTTGTCACGGTAAGAGCACTGTAATGTCACTTGCGTCGCGTGACATTATGTATTTATATTATTTATAAGTAATATATATTAAAAAAAAAAAAAAAATAATGAAGGAAATAAAAAAATTCCTGAATGAACATTTAACAGACGTGATACGCTAGATTACCGCATGCCATCACAACCATCGACGAGTACAGACGCAAATGGCTATGGAAGTGATGTCACGCGGCGCAAGTAACATCACAGTGCTCTTACTGCGACAAACTTGTGTTGTAGTATCGTTATTTAGTTACAGAGAAACTAGTGCAAACTAAATCTTTTTAACCAGTATATTAGTCGTAAGTAGCTATACAGTAGAACACGTCAGACTATCCAAAAATAAGACTACAATTAAAATATTAAAGTGCCATTTAAGTAACATATTTGCACCTATCCAATTTACCAACTTGGCTAGTCCGATCGCGCTGGATCACGGAGTCCATAATAAAACCTCTGCTTTTTAACGCAATCGATATTTCAGCGTGTATGCATGTGTAGAACATTAAGATCCATATTGCGATAAGTTTATCAGAATTTCTATGCCCATATATAGATTCCATCGTGTATAAACGGCGACAATGATCATGCCGCTCCCAAGACAAACACGTGGCGAACCCGTCCAATAAGAAACGACGGTGGCAGATGGAACAACTTTCCATTGGGCAGCCGCGTCTATCTCGTCGCTCGCATGAATTATCAATTCGTCGATAACGATATATACTCACGTAAGGCAACGACGTATCCAGGATCGTCGGTTCGATGTACTTCCGCGGTATATCCGGGACTCGATAAGAGACACCCAGTATAGGCGGGTTTAAACCGTTTCCATGAGGCAATTCGGACGACGTCTCGTTCTGGCTGTTATTGAAATCAGCCTCGTCCTCTGGATCGTTCGACTGCGAGTCGTTCGCGTCGGTCAGTCGAGTATTTTCCATCTCGATAAATCCATCCCAGCCAACTGGGGGTGGTAAAGTTTTAAGGCGCAACCAGGCTGAACTGGTCGCGTCGAAACAAACCCGGAGACCCACTCGAACTCGAGCACTAGCCTCCAGATAATGATTCGAGGGTGCTCCTCAGCGTTATGCCCGGCGAAGTGTTCACAGGCTGAAGTCCCGGAAGTCGATATTTGGTCGATAAGTTCCACTGTGCTGAGCAGCAGCGGGTAGTACCATGGGGTTGCTGTTCACTGCTGTTGAGCGTCGTTCTGCAGCTGCATCTGATTTTTGTTTCTCTTCTTTTAGGCTCTTCTTCTCTGCGACATTTTGTCGTATCTCATATTTCGTAGGAATGTTAAATATCTATGTTTATATAAAATTTATATTTTATATAAATTCTAATGCATTTCTATTATGCAAATTTCTAGTTAGATATTATACCTTTCATTTTGCTTGGTTGTGATTCACGATTTTCTAATTTGGAATTCTTCGTGCTAGTATTTTTATCTTTATCTTGCTGGAGGGTCGTAGACAATCTTTTGCAATTGAAACGAAGATGATTTAAATAAGAAAGAGAATCTAGAAGAAAGATCTAAGCATTAATAATACCTCCGTGACGTTGGAAAGAGGGATAGTATGGCATAAATCACATAATTTATATTTGTACAGGCGTGTTTGTGTACCATTCAGATAATTACATCAAGTGTATACTACGTGATCGTATCAAAAATACATCAGCTACTATGTTTCCTATTTCAATTGATTAAAGATAAATTTCATCCCTCGCTGCTTCTTTCTCAGACGCAAACTCTTCCGAGGGGAAGCGTTCTCAGAATTTAAATACTCGTGTTTCTGTCTATGAATGGGCGGAACTTATGAATCGATTTCCTATCGCTACAGTCGAACACTGGGAATTTTCTATCCCAATGGGGATTCTCGATTTTTCGTTCTTTCCGTTCCTTACAGTGAATCGCGACTGTACGCGAGCACCCTCTTATTCAGCGGCGAAAGTAGCTCCATTAAAATTTCATTAATGACATTTATACGATGATTAATGATTCTTTGCGTCGACGACGAGTTCCCTTTATTTGTCCTCTAATCGATTTGGAATATCGACGAAGTTTATTGCTTCAATTTATATTTCTGTGGATTATATATTTCATTGTTTATAGGCGCCGGGTGCGCGTTAATTATGATTGAACTTTGATCGAGGAATATTAATTCTGGTAACAGAATGAAAATTAACGCTATTGTGTATAGATTTCCCTGTTTCGTTCCGCTTTGATTTCGCAAAGAACAGAAATACCACCACCTGTTCGCTTTCGCGTTGTTTCGTTGTTATTTATAACAATCATTATCAAATCAAATTCCCATCTATTCGAGCACGTGGCGACACGTCGTTCATTTAAATATTCAATTATTCGGTCGATTTACTCCCCCTTGGCCAGGTTTATTCCACGGTTCAGCCCCTACTCAATCTTTTATCAGCGCATAAAATTACCCGGAAGCTTCAGGTGCCATCATCTCACACGCGCACCCTCAATCTTAGAAAATCATTGGCTATCATTCGTTAAAATAATCATTTCATTGTTGCACGGAATATCTCCATTCTACATCTTCATTAAAAAAATCCAGGGACAGAGAAAAAAAAGAGAGAGTATAAAAGAATACAGGAAGTATGCTAGATTAAACACAGCCCCAAAAGAAATCCCTATCTCTCCATCGCTACTTTAGCAGCATTTACCTTTACGATCTGACAAAATGATCACTGATCGAGGCTTTCAGCTGTAAATCGTGTCCTTTCAAGACAATTATTATCTCCACGCTCCATAGCTCCATTAGATTCATATATAGTACGGTAACTTCATCAGGGTTTAAATGGCACACTAATAATACATACATAACAACCTATCATAGATGTATCGTCGAAGCTCTGACGAAGTAAACCGCCTGCGAAACATTGAAGCGATCTTTCCGAAAACAAATTCTCGTTTCTGTTTTTAGTTTCTCCTCTCTTAAATGAAGTCGAAACCATCCTCGTTCTCTGCCTCGTATTCTTGCAAAGTGACGAAATGCTCGCCTGTCGTCGACTCGCGAAACGTCCTCGATGGCCAAGCGAGGGTAGCCGTGCACGAGAACGTCGCGCTGGTGCTCGTCGTCGACGTCTTCCGGCGCACGCGTCCCTCCGTAGGGGGTTGAAAGCGCAGAGCGTCGGCTCCGTCGAAACGGCGGAAAACGTAAAGCGTTTTATCGATCTCTCGCCCACGGTCGGCCATGTTCGTGTCCGCCAGCGGTCAGGCGCACTCGTGTCCCATCGTCGAGAGACCGTGCCACCGATAGATTTTCCACCGTCTACACCGTCGTCGATGTCGCAGGGCGTATAGCGATGCGCTTGTAAAACGCGACGCGGCACCCTGTGTTTTTCTTCCCTTCGCACCGTAACGAAGGCACGTTCTTCGCTCGTCTCACGAATCCGCGTCGAGCACCGCCAGCAGCGAGCGAGCTTTACCAGCGAGCAGAGAGGAAGCGCGAGCACCGCCGTTCGAGAACAGCCAGCCGACGAACGACCATCGTGAGTAAAACCGCTCTCTTTCACGGAACGTACCCTCGAATTTGCTTATTTTACGCTCGCTCTTCGCTTCGTTTGGGTACCAAGTTCGTTACGACGATATTTCTCGATGGATTCGCGTGGAATTTCTGTTGGAGGAAGCTTGTACGGTTTCCTAAGCTCCCTTAAGAGGGCTGCTTCTTTAGGGGTGCTAGCCACTTTCGTCCCCTTTTTCAGTGATCGCTCAACTTTCGCGGTTTGTCTTACTTGAGTGATCGAAACGGTGATCAACTGTTCAATCGTGATGACTCGAGTTTTGTAATTAGAGAGGTCACTCGGTGGTGTCGTTGATGGACATTTTTTCATGGGTTAGGAATTATAGGGATGATTAAGACGTTTCGATTTATTTTTAATATTAGTCTTACATTGATGTTTTGCTTTTTGTTGCTATTATTATTGTATCCTTTAATCTATTGATGGAAGAAAAATTAACATTCCTCTGTTCACCACTCGCCAGCCACGTTTTCTCACGTACACGCGAACTAAATTTAACGTGCATTAGAGAATACGACAGGAATATAAATCTCGACTGTTTATTACCGTGCAAATGAAGCCAGTGATCCGGTCGTTTCGTCTCGCATTCTCGAGCACGGTCGTTCGACGACATTTGCCAGAGGTCGTAGAAAAACTACCCCCTCGTTCTACCCTCGACGTCGTTGCTTTCGCCTATCGCCGGGTACCTTTCTTCGAGAGACAGAAAAGAACCTTTCTTCGTGTCACTTCCTTCGCGCTTTCGAATCGATCGATCCACGATTTTATTCCTACGATTCGCAGCCCACGCTTTCTCCGTTCGTCGTCCTCGCTCGTAAGCGCGATTCCGTTCCAGTTGCACGCGCCACACGGGAAACGCTTCGCCTGGAAACGTGGGCGAGCATCCATCCTTAGCGGGCTGATCGATGCGTCCCCAACGTGAAGCATCTCTGCTTCTAATTTCTTTTTTTTTTTTTCCTCTCCAAGTGTTCCGTGTGTCGCTCGACCCGATTACAGGGCAGATTCGAGCGAAACGAGCCGGCGAACGAGAGAAAAACGCATCGACGGATCCTCGCGGATCCCCGCCTTTCAGACGACTCCTTCGCCAGCCACCCTTTGTTGTCGCGTCGCTGACACGCTTTCTGACCGTAAATGCTTCCGAGATGATTAGCGGCTGCTGCACGCGTACCATCCGCCGCGTTTACGTGTCAGCTCATCTTTTTACGCTCCTCTCGTCGGTTTTTCGCGTCACGCGAGAGAGAACTGGCTTTTGTTGGATATTTCCAAGACGGTCGACACCTACTTCCGGTTCTGGCCTTTAGCTTTTAGTTTCTTCTCGCGCCAGTGGGATAGTTTGTTTCTAGTTGGAACACTTTCTAGGATTGAATTCGAGATTCAGCTAAATGTTTGAGACGTGAATGAAGAGCTTGAAAATTGTATCTGTTAGGAGGTGGAAAGTGGGTTGTCAAATATTTGGCCACTGAAATTGTTATTCCGTTTCGAGGAGGCCATCCAAACGCGAATCGCGATTAACGAGTTTACTTGCGAGGATTGTTTTGGTGTATTACGGTTTGGTTGAGGATAAATGGAGTCTTGATGAGTCGTGAACAGTTTCATTTTGGAGGAATGCTTTATAGAAAGATGTTCTTAAATATTATTCATTAATATTTTATCATACTTCTCGAAGATTGTTTCTTTATTATTTTCAATGCTAGAAATTCTAGTAATTTCATGATTTCAACGATACTTTTATCGTATCTCATTAATGAAAGCATAATTCATCTCTTCTTTTCTGTCATCGAACAATAACTGTTTATCCAAATATATTAATATTTTTATAGTATTTTATTGCATACAAAACTCTGTATAAAAATTCTCATACTCTGTCCCGTACTGTCGATAGTAGTTTCCGGCGCCATTGAATTGTCATCAGTGCCGTCAGCTTTTGTTTCGCAATATCAACTCACCTCTATTTTGTTTCATTTTTAGCAACGCGATCTGCCATACGCTGCTCGCGTAGCATTCTATAATAAAAAACAACCAGCAATTCCGTTCCAGTACGCGTTCGAGCATAAATCAATTACGAAAAATACTTTACCTAAATTCTTGCACGTACTTCGCATTCGCGTCACGTACTGCACATTCTATCTACGTTAATTTATAGCGAATCCATAATTTCTTATCGAAAGAACGCACATGCTTTAATATCGAATTCCAGTGATGCAGGAAAACATGTATATAAAACATGTATGCACAGAGCACTCGAAAAATTGTTCAACCCGCGCAAACGTAACTTCAGTTGATTCAAGCAAGTAAACCCGTTGGAGATTAGTTTTCTGGCATCAGGTAATTATTTTCTTAATTCATGTACGCATACAATAAGTAAAACAGAATTTTCGAACCTTCGCGTAAACTGACGTCACTTAAATATTTCTTCATTAACGTTCTTTAATACCTTTAAGAGAAAAAAGAATAAATGATTTACCAGAGATAAGTGAAACGTCTTCGACGCCAATAAATTCCATCACTGAAAGAACGCTAGTTGGTTCGTGAAGTAAAAAGGAAATCAATGGAGAGGAATATTCCAATCGCGATTCTGCTTTTTTAATATGCAACGGAGAATCGAATCAGACTGGCGGATAAATTAAAACGAGGATCGCGCTGAGAACGATCTAGGCCAGTCGATAATCGAACGGCCGTTATCTTAAGGGGTTGCGGGCCATATTGGCGAGAATTAGTTATGACGAAGAGCGATAGTGTGCTGCACGTAATTAAACGTCCCGCGACATCCACCTCGATAGTCGAACTCGAAGTCGTACGACTCGCCTCGAGATTGAATTTATAAACGCGCACCCTCTCGCTTGAGTCGCTGGAAACGGCGACGCGTAATTGCGAAATTGTTCGAGTGCGCTTTTCCGTGGCGTTCGAACCTAGAAACTTGCCTGGTTAATTGCGGGTGAACATAATCACCGGTTACGACAGCCAATCGAGTAACGCGATTCGACAACTGTTCGCGAAGGTTCGCGCGTATGCCCGCCTTTTGACATTCAACACACTTTGGGACTATTTTTTAATTTCTATACGTTTGTATCATTGTTGAATTCGAAATTACAAGTTTAAAAGTAAATAGAATAAATCTATTTTAATTAATAGAAATAGGTAGAAATAAATATCCTTTCTTTGACAGAATGAAACAAGACGCTATCAGATTTGTCTCTGAATTAACTGAACAAATTTGAAAGAAAAGGACTGTTTCTAAAAATTAATATACCAATACATCGACATTCACGTCTCGCAAAGAAAAAAGAACGTTTACACGATGGTTCGCAAAATAAAACACAATAGCCGATTTCTTTATTAACAATAGAGGGTCACGAAACAAGTGGAGGGAAAGGAAATAGGTCGAATCAATTCTGTCGCACCGAAAATAAGCCGCGGATAGTATCGCTTTTAGCCCTGTCATGCTGTGCCACGGTGACACGAGTGTGTGATCCGAGGGACACGTGAAAAAAGTGTTTCGACGTCGCGTCGAGTGGATACGCGGAAAACCGTGCGGACAATTCCGAGCGAAGACACCGAGAAGTTGTGGTTAACATTATTGGACCACTATCTATAACAGCACGGTTGTATCGATTCGAGCCACGGCTATGCTGTTGTGTTCACAAGCGTGCTATAGCGGCCGCACATGAAATCCAAATCCACCACAGTGGAGTAGAAACGTCGACCAAGGGATGAAAGTTGAGGCTTCGTGTAAACGAAGGAGGAAGAATGAGTTTACGATTTTTTTTTCCTTTTCTCTTTTTTATTTCAATGTAAAATCGTTGCGCGTACAAAAGAAGTAGAAATAACAATCATCGTACTCGTGGTTCTGTAACAACTTTACTGCGTTACCAATTTTGCCAGCCACTCTGTCGTACGTTCCCATTTCACGGTGAACTCTCGCTGTGATTATTTTAATACCCTCTAATTAAAGAGCTCGTTCCAGTGGACCTTCAGTTTCGGTACAAAGTCAACGTCATAACGCTAATTGCACCACATAATTCAATCGCAATTTCGTTGAACATAATTCCGCGCTAATTTCGATGTTGCTTTAATTCTACTTTCGCTCGTTCCTCCGCCGTTGCTCGCCCCGTTGTTACATCGAGGATTGTTGGGATTAATTCGTCCATTAGGAGTCAACGAAACGTCACGCCAATTAAGACGGAAACTTCGTAGCAGTACGAATGTCGCTGGAATAAAATCGTAAATACAGTTTTGTTGGTCTTCGTTTCTATGAAATCCACCCCTCGATGTTTCTTTCGAGGGTTGGGCTTCGTTCAAACGCTTCTAGAAGTATAACGCGAATCGCGATATTTACTCTCGAGAGTCTCCATTATTTCGAAGATGTCAAAGGCGATAGTGAGTGGAAGAAAGCGATGATTAACAAGCACAGATCGTACTCGCGGAAGGATTTATGTGCTCGTCTTCAATTATAGATGTAATAACACAGGAAGTTTCCTCGAGGGATGATGCGAACGGGGCGAGGAAAATACGCGCGATTTTCTTGATTAGAGAGCTCTGCCTTTCCAGGAAAAGTTTCTATCACTTTTCGCACTTTCACTTCTGCACGACTCCTGGAATCGTTATGTGGGGTAGCTTTAAACGACAGTTTTTCCACGGTCGCGCATCCCTGTGCGGTGGGGATCAGAATACACCCACAGTATCCTCTGCTTGTCGTAAGAGGCGACTAAAAGAGGGAAGAAAGGGTTGCAAAGCGAACTTTGTGATAAGAAGTTAAGAAGTAAGAAAGTATGTACAGTAGAATGAAAAGAATATTGCCAAATATGAGATTATAATCAATTAAGGTAGCAATTGTAAGAATGTAACAGGTTAAATCGATTTTTGGTACAAGTATAATAGATTTGTTTTTGATTTGGTGTGACGCTTAGTGATTTTAAATATTCGAAAGAAAATGAGGAATTCTGTCTGATATTCTGTCTTCTTCTCTTCGTTCAATGTACAGCAAAGAATTCGTTTTTAAATTTTTTACGTTCCCACGAGGGGACGTATTCTCTTGCTCTGTTATTTTTAAAGAGTGTCATCTCGTGCTGTGCTTTACATTAAAACAGGTCAGCGAACCTTTATAAAAATACCCGGGTCGTTCTATTCTAATTCACAACCGAATAAGATTATTAAGAAAACATGAATAAAATCACTTTAAAAAGTGTGTCACAGAGGTATATTTTATTCTACTGAAAGCATTCAGAGATTTCATTTCTACACTTTATTAACATGCAAGCGCACAGCGTAACGTCTCTTTGACAAACAAATCAATTGAAAACCAATGAAACAACGACAAAACAATAAACAAATAAATCTTTATCTTTAATCAATATTCCAATATCAAATGAAATGCTTCGAGAATGACAAATCTTAATCTGATTAAAAATCGCAGACTTCAATTTTCTAGTTAATTTTATTAATTACATTTACGTGTTTATTAGACGCGTATAGAACACGAATGATATATTCGTATCCTGACCACTCGAGAATATATTAAAATGTCGTATAAGCAGAAGTCAGCAGCTTCGACTGTCGTCGAAATGAATTTCACAGCGTGAAATGAATGCGAGCGTTGTCGCAAAACCATGAGGATCGTCTCGAATAATGTCAAGCATCCTCGTAACCGTTCGCGAACGATGGGAACGAAGGAAATGGTCGCTTCGAACGAGTATCCCTCGAGGCAGCTCCGATCGTGTCATCGAAAATCCAGTTCACCCTCGTTCGCGGCGGTTTCCTACGCGCTCAAACGTTCCGCGCTGGAGTCTGCGATCATAATTAAAGTTCCAAAGCCTGCGACGAAGAATTTTCGCTTTTCCACTTCGAGCAGAGTTCGTACGCGCGTTTCCTCGCTGTAACGAGGAAGTAAAGTGCCTTCGAATTTCAAGGGAAGGTTCTTTCGTGTAGTTCGTGGTCGGAAACGATGTTGAACCTCTGGTCGCTGTAGAAATATTTCTCTTATCTTCTAAAAGCTCTCCCTGTATCTCTCAAATATGACTCTGCTTCCCTTTAAACCTTCTCACATTGAATTATTTACAGAATTGATTTTTACGCGAATTTTTCATATTTTTCTTTGCCAGGGTACGATAGAATTGCTGTTTCAATTAAACCAGCCTCTGTTCAATTTTATTATTCTGTTTATCACAACGAATATTCTGTTTGGACCAGATTCTCAGTAATCTTTAAAGATTCTTTCATAAATATAAAAAATTGTTTCGACAATAAAAAAGGAGCGTTAGTGGAAGTTGCGACCGACAATATTATACCTAATTTATTATTTTTTAGAATTGAAACGATCATCGAACGCACGTACTTATCTGAAACTCGCAATTCTAGGTCTTTGTACTTATTCCTCGCGAAGGGACAACGATACATTCGCTTAACGGCGCGTTTATCCCATTACTAGCCATTCGTGACCACCACGGCTCTGTAACGCAATTACTTACTCCTGATAAACCAGTTCTCGTTCGATCAGCGAGGCTAAACCGCGTTAGACACGGATAGTTCTTAAATGGGTAACCGCCTGGGAACTCCCTGTGTGTCGTTGACTTACTTGTTAGATAATACTTCAAAAGTGACGATTCCACAGCGTGAACAATCGTTCCACGTCAACTCCAATGGTTAATGTAGTTATTGCGTTACTTAAGCAGCATAACTGCATGGTTTGTCACTGTGCAGATGGCACGATTGAGTAGGTCTCAATGGTTGCACGCTCACGTGTCGTGGAACCATCGTAGACTAAGTAGAAGAAGTCATCTTAATTTTTTGGAAATAAAAAACTGTTTGCGATTCAGAATCGTTGGAAGGGTGAATTACAAAACTTCATGACTTGCATAATTCTTTATTAATAATTGACATTATTGCTGCCACTTGTGACAACCTGTTTTTTTTTTTTTGTAAAATATGGATATTACGTAGAGAAAGTTGATAGTATAGTAATTTTTAAGGTACTCACTGTTATCTGTAATATTCGCAATATTTCAAATCTCTTAGTCGACGATACTAATCAGTCCAACTGTATAGAAGAGTATCTCGCTACGTCCACCTCTTTTATATTAAATACAAAGCGTATTCTCTCATCCAACGACTTACTTAAACAGAAACGACATCAAAGACACGAGAGCTGACCCGAATTACCAACAGTTAACAACTTATTAATCGCGAAACCGGGGGATGTAGAATCGCGAACCGTGATTCGCGACGCCCATAACACGCCGTGTCGAACGCTCGTTAAAAGCGACCGTAAAGCGACAGAAGAAAGAAAGAAAAAAAGAAAAACAGAGAAAGAACCACTTGACACCTTTCCCAAGTGATTTTCCGAAGTTCGTTTACGCCGGCCATTAAACGTGGACGATAAAAAAAGAGAGAAAAAGAAAAGAAAAATGTCGTCCCTCGGAACTGGCGAACGCCGTTGCGAGACTGCCGCGAGCGGATTCGAGGCGCGGCGGTTAAATCCTATTGAAAGATAGCCCTATTGATTTTGCACCCTCGCCCTCGACGTATGTGGAAGACGACACGACGACGGACGTCGGGACGGCACCAGGCACGCGCAACACCGTTTCTCGCAGCAGCTTCCTTCTTGCTCGCTCGACGAATTATCTCGAATTCGCAGGTCGAACGGAATTACCGGCCCTCTACGGATTCCGGACACGTTTCGCGGCCAACTATGTTTGAACCGTGGCTTCATATTCGATGTCGGTGTCGAATCTTGCCTGACCTCGATTCCATCCTTTTACAATTTTGCACATTGCCACGAGGGGGGAGTAGACGGGTAATGGTGGTGGTTAATGGGATGGCGATTGTAGCAGAGGGTGCAAGGGCCTCTCAGTAGGGAAAATAGTTGTTGATATTAATATTTGAACATTTATTTATTTAGTGAAATTGTTTTGCTTTTAAGTTCCTGTGGTATTTAAAAATGTAATGTTTTGTTACTTTAGTTGGGATTAACAGAAATAGATTTAGTTATATCCTTCTTAAGATATTCCTGCATAACCTGAGGATAATATTATTAATAGTATTAAGTGTAATAGAATTTGTTTTAATTTGTAGTCTGAAAGATTATTAATTTATTGTTTCTTGGTATTCAACCATCTGCAGTACGCGAGACGGAAGTAAGAAGTAACGAGATTGCGTTTGAGGTTTTGTTTGCGAGGGAAACGGCTTGGAAAATCGTTCGCGTAGGCGTGGATTAACTATAGGAGTCCATAAGCCAGTGCGACACACGTGCCAACGGGCAACCACATAGGATTTCGTCACGCGTCGCCTCATGAACTTTCACCATTAGTGCTCGAGCACGCTACCAAAGTCAAAAACGAAACTGCAAGCGTAATTACAGAGTTCATCGTTTCTGCCTTGCCTTGGCTCGCAAAATCAACCCTTCAAGTTTCTCTCGTGGATGTCTGAACGTTACATTGCTAACACGATTGATCTTATACCTGAATGTTACGAAACCATCAACCCCCTGTTGTTCAATACGAAAACCCCCCCTTAGTAGAGTCTACCATCATTTTCAAGGCATATAAAATTTATTTCGAGGCGGCTGAATAACTCAAACGGAAAATATACCTTACGACCATATTATTTCTCAATTATCATCATTTAATTAGACACCATTTTGTAAAATAAAGAAAGGAGGGGTAGTAGTATAATGTGTAATTATGTAATTCAATCTGAAGATCAGAATAAAGACAAATTAGTCCGATTCTTGGGTAAAAAGCGACAAGTTTCTCTCGTGGATATCTGAACGTTACACTGGTAACACGATCGATCTTGTACCTGAATGTTACGAAACCATCAACCCCCTGTTGTTCAATACGAAAAACCCCCCTTAGTAGAGTCTACCATCATTTTCAAGGCATACAAAATTTCTTTCGAGGCGACTGAACAACTCAAACAGAAAATATACTTTACGATCGTATTATTTCTCAATTATCATCATTCAATTAGACACCATCTTGTAGAATAAAGAAAGAGGGGGTAGTAATATGATGTGTGATTATGTAATTCAATCTGAAGATCAGAATGGACTCAAAATAGTCCGGTTCTTGGGTAAAAAACGAGTAAAGGAAAAGCAGCTGGTCAACAACCCCCCCAAAGAGTCGATTCGCCGAACAAAAGGGGTAGTTACGGTCAAGAATGAGGCGCGCGTGTGCATTGCAAACGCGGACGGGACGATTATCAAGAAATCGATGCAACTGCCCCGGAACGTTAGACACGAGCGGTGGTCGCGACGTGAAACTATCATTACGACTAAGTGGTTCGCCGATCCCTGAAGGGTTGAGCGACACGTGAGATCCTGGAAACACGACACCCCTCAGCACCCACGCGTTTGCAACGCGACGCAGTAGCCAGGACTTCGCACGCCTCCGCCGCCGTTTGAACATGTAACGCACGTACACGAATCAACGGGGACGACATTCCTCTTCGTGAAACGTTACCACCCTCTCGCGAGCAGGACGATACACGTTTCAGCTGGTGACCTCGCGATATTTCATTCGCCACTATTGTCTCTGCTCTCCAATGAAGTGACTGCTGAACTGTTGGCAAGGTTATCCTTCTGGCGGAGCTTTCACAGACGATGGAAATTTCTTTTCGAGAATAAGTGGCACATTTTTTTAACTCTTGAAACACACTTTGACTTTGACTATTGTATGTACATTATTCACACTATTTGACAGTAGTATGCAGTTTCTTATTGAAATTTTGAACAATTTGTGAAACTTGTCTATGATTTTACAGTGTCTCTTTACTGTTCCAATATTTAATTTTCCATCAATAATGATCATTTCTGTGTTTAAAGAAATTTAATGGAACTGATATTTGATTGAAGGAAATGTCATACGAATTTTTTTAAAAAGATACTTTATTTTATTTCCCAAGAGTGTTGATACTGAAACAAAAAAAAGAAACAAACAATTCCCCGTCGTAACGAAGCAAAATTTACGATCGTCCCCAATATTTTTCTCAAACAAATCTGCCCTGGCCAGCGCGGCTGAAACATTCGAGAGCCTGCGAGGTAAATCGTTTGTTTGCGAGACGCAAACAGCCGTACGTTTGACGCAAGCTCGCTATTTTCCATTGCTCGCAGTCTTGGAGTCCATTTTTTTTTTTTTTACGAACCGCAATAAGATCGAAGACGTAATTTATGTCCGTCTAAGGAGAACGCGTCGAGCGGCTGCAACACCCACGCATCCTTATTTTCCACGGTGCCAAGCTCGTTATTGATTCCGCCACATTCACGTGTACGTCGTGTCGTTGATTTCATCGCGCGCGTGAAACGACAAACAAAAGGACATCGCGAAGACGCGACTCCTCTCGTCCTTTCCGCTCGCGAGCTTCTTTTGCCATAAATAGGAACACGCTTTCTGCGTGTCGATCGCGCAAAAATCACGACTCCTCGCGATTCAAAGAAGGGACGCCTTACGAATCCGCTTTTCACTCGAAGCTGCGATCAAAGCTGCACTGTGCGATCCAAACGAAACACAGAGAACTTATTATTGAAATTGATTCTTTCAATTATTACTGCTTTCGATAAGTTAAAAAGATATCCGCGCTCGTGGTGAATATCGAGCACAGAAAAGTTTCGTGAAAACACATGAACCTACAACACCCACCATGAACGATTCCAAGACTTTCTCACGAGCCATCGTAAGTCAAAGCGAACACAACTGCTCGAAAAAAAAAAGAAAAAAGAGGGAATTAGGTAATAAAATCCCCTGGAACTGGGCAATTCGTTAGCTAATCCTAGCAAAGGATCTTTTTTCTGTCCGCTCGTGCCACTGCTTTTCGTAATTAACTTAATTAAGAGAGGCTGGAGCGGCACGTATTCACGTGGACGTGTTTCCAAGCGCGTTCCGCGGTGCTCCGACGGCGGGTTCATCGGATTATCCTTGGATGGAGAGCGTCGTGGAGGACAATGGAACGGAATTAAACGGAAAAGACGGAGGACGATCAGAAGAGGCGGGAGATAAAAAAAAAAATAATATCGTTCCGACATCCATCTGGCCTTTTGTCTACGAGGATGGCCGCCGGCTCGTCGAGAACGCCGTAGGGGCTGCGATATTGTGTGCGTGGGTGACGCGTGTCTGACGTCAATTTATCGTCGCAACGACGATAACGATTATTTCGCTGGCCAGCGAATGGTTGCGCCTCTGTTATCGCGTTATCGGGTTTTATTGGAGGCCAATGTCGTGATTGCCGGCGAACAAAATGGAACGGACGTTTCTGGCAATTGCGAACGTCCCGCGGGTTATTCGAGGAGGAGAAGCGTAAACTAAATTCGAGATTTCTGTTTCGAGATAAGGAAGCATCGGTTACGATTTTATATTTAATTGATCGATTCGTTAGAAGCTCGAGGCTTCTACGACCTTTCCGCTTCCTATCCACGTTGCACACACTCTCGAGAATGTTACTCGAAACGTGTGAATAGCAGTCTCATTCTTGGATAAAATTTCGCAGCCAATAATATTAAATTCGTACTTTTATTTTAGCCACGATAGCTTAGATTCCAGGGGCGGGACTTTCCTCTTAAAGGGGCGAGACTTCGACCCTTCTACGAACGAACTCGAGCGGAAACGATTGTAGATAGGGAAAAAGGGTATTCAACGAAAAATTGAGAACGGTTTTTAATTTATCCAGAGAAAATGCCATGGACACTGTTTAAATATAAACACGTGTATTTTATTTTGAACACTTTGTATATTTTCGTGGGTTATGTAGTACTTTGTTGCACGTTTGAATTTTGGGATAATGCATGAACATCACAGGCTGGTACATGGTAAACATGGATAAATGAAAGAAAATAAGCGTTTTTTGGGGGGAATATGAAAGTTTTTCATGAATATAATTATTGGAAAAATGATTATGGAAATGACTACATCAAATGTTACAAAAAATTGCAAGTAGAAAAGTATGGAGCTAATATTTGCACGTGTCGAAGATACGTCTGATAACGCATCGTGTTTCTCTCGATGCAAGAGTGATTAATTATATTTGAGTGCTTAAAGAATTAAATTCTTTTCGATGGACCAATAATTTCTCTCTAATCTTTCTCCTTTTACAGTTACTTGAATTAAATACGTCCTATTTTAATCAGTCAAGTGATTCGTATATAATTTAATATACAAAAGACTTTTTTAACTTTACAGTAAAGTTCGATTCCACGTAACATCGCGTCTCCATATTGGTTACACGTAGTTGTCAGGATTTATTTCAAAGGGTATTTTCAATCGCGAGTTTCCGCGTACTCTAAACAATTCGTCCGCGAATGGTTTTCATGCTGAAATTGAAAAGCTGATACCAACTTTACGCTGGTTTTCTGATGCACCGCGACCAGATTTTTATTTGCTGTAAAGCTTGGGAACGTATAGTTGGATAAGCTGAAAGCATTGGAAAACAAAACTATTGCATGAATAAAAAGTATTAGAAATAAAAAGAGAAACTCTTAAATAAATTGCAGGAATCCACAATATTTCCAAAGGATCAAATAATCAAAGGGAACTTGAAAAATCATTTTCACAAATTCTGGGGAAAATCAAATGCACGTTGACCAAAGCAAGGAGCATAATTTCGAGGAAGCTGCAAAAGCACACTTTTAACATTTCCCTTTAACCTCTCTGAACAAGATTTTATAATTTCAGCTTTAATTAGCTATTCAGTTTCATAAAAAATTCTAATGCTTTGGAGAAACTGTCAGCTTTAAGCAGATTTACTTTACTTGACTATGTTTCGACTCGACACGACGCGCCTTCCTGTCGCTGTAACTTCGCCAAACGTTTGTACTTGGACGTACACCCTCGAGACGATGTTTTATAAATGCGTATCTGAAGCTTTGACGAAAAGTAAAACGAAATTCGATTTTTTGAAGTACCAAGTGTCGCTCGCTATTTAAAAATTTATAAACAGAATTCAGAAACGTCTGTAAAAATCGATGCAATATTCTATACACTTGAAAGTGAGAAAATATTTTTTCAATCATCGAAATCTATGTCTGCCTCTTCTCATCTAAAGTGTAACTTTCTAGACGACAATAATTAAAATTAAAAAGTTAATCTCCTCTCTTTAATTCACACAGTTATCGCCTCTATGGCACAGTGGGCAGTACCTCGGTCTGTACAGACTCAGAAGCAACTAGAGAATATCCTGTCGATGTCAGACAATGACGCACCACGCCCACCAGTTTCTCTTACTCGTTCTCTCTGGTTCCATCGACGTTAAAACGCGCTACGACAGTGAAAAAAAAAAAGAAGAATAAAAATCCGATTTCCCTCGATCACGACCATCCGTCGTCGACGTTTCCGCCCTGCGTCATCTCGCTTGCTGACGTAACCGATAATGGAGATACGCACGATGCAATGTCGAGCCCTTTGAGGCTTTGGTTGAACGTTATAAAAACGCGGCTGAGGTTTCTCAACTGTGAAAGCACACGGCAGGCTTGTGACTTTTAACGATCTGACTTGATGTCGGAGGGGGTGGGCAGGCTGGAATTGAATTTCGCGGATGTAACTTTAGTTCTAGGTCGTTTGAAGTTTATCGAGGCGCCTCCGAGAGAAATGTTAAGGAAACGTGCACGGACGTTTCGCGAATATTTCCTTCCACGTTAATTATTAAACCGGTATTGTAGTACCGCGCTTGTTTCTCTCGAGATAAACGATTGCGTTAACTTCCGTAATACTTGGCTAAATGAATTTCCTCTGAAGAATTTGCAGATATTAATTCCCCTTTGATATACCAATGCAAATACTTTCGTTCGACTTTTTCGTTCCACATACTTCGCTTAAACTAATGTTTAATTATTTTATACTGCCTCGCGAGAAGCTTTCTGTATTTTAAATTGATGAAAGCCGTGGCGAATTGTTAGACCTCGCTTCGTTATTCCACGCGAAATTTCCGGTTTGAAGTTCAAAAGGAAACCTCTGATATTTTCGCGTATTCAGAACCTGCTCCGCGCAAACTTTGCGAACATTTTACTTGCGGCATTTTATTTCCTCTTCTCGAATTGAAAGAAACTCGCAGCGGCGCAGCTGTGATTCAAAGTTTAAAAAACTAACCAGACCAAAGAATAACAATGGAAACGAACACGATCATTTCATAATAAATGTAGATATCATCTGTGGCGATCTATCTGCTGGTAAGCCATAAGTGCAACCCCTTAGAGAAGAACCATATAGCCTACGAAGCAGCGATAGTAACCATGGATAGTTTAAAAGGGGGAGGAAGAGAAAAGTTATCGCCACCAGAACACGCCTGTGGGGTAAAATAATTCACAGCTATATACTCGGAAAGACCTTGCCGGTTTCTCCACTTCCTGCTCCCCTTTTCGCCCAGCTGGCGGTCTTTTCATTCGTACGCCATAATCCCCTCGCATCCGCGGTTTTTTTTTACTCTCCCCTCGACGCACGCCTCCCCCAACGCAACCTTCCCCTTTATCTCCTTGAACTCGATTCAAGGTGACATTTAGAAAATCTCGAGGAACTCATTCTTCTCCCTGGCACGCCGCCATTTTATTTCGTACGAACGGGACGCCACCGCGTCTGCTTCCCTTGGCGCTATTCCCTTCGTCCACCCCCCCCTTGGAACACACAGTTTCGTTTACTTCGGTTTATTTAGTTTCTTGTCCAGAAAGTGTCGTTTTCGAGGTCTCTTTCGAGCTGTTTGGCAAAAACACGCGGAATTGTATTATAAAGTCACAGTGGCGAGTTTTAATGGACGGATTCTCGAAGGGGAGGTAAACTGTAAGGGTTGCAGTTGTCTCTCAAAATGTTTCTACGTTCTCTAAAACGAAGTCGAGTGGCGTAAAAATACTCTGCGCTGGATTAACGAGATTCAGCGTGTCTAAAGTTTATCCGAGGACTTAAACAACACGGACGGGACGGTTAATGAAACCCAGATTGAAGTGCCCTACCGCGACGCAATACGATCGAAGACGATGGGAGTTGGTACATAAGTACAGCAAGGACAATTTCGAATCTAGTTCATCCAAAATCAATTGGTTGCTCAATGCCACTTGAATGATGTCACAAGTGATCGTACCTTTTACGATTTCGCCGCACGACTCCCCCAACGACTCGATATATGTCCCAAAGAGGATTCGAACGTGGTGCACGGTTACTCTGAAACTAACCATAGGAAAGTTTACGAATGCCATCGTACTTTCGAATGCGACAGTAAACTGGACGAGCACTAGTCGCAGACAAACACGAACTTGTTAAGCCCTGATCGAGCAGAAGATCATTTTGCATGAATCTCATGCGAATGTCTTCGTTGACAAAGCTACATTTCTCGAATTTCGTAAACTTGATTAAAAAATTTGCAAATATTAATTTCTGTTTAATTTCTTTTGCTTTTTTTTAACGCAGCAGAGTTTTAAGTGCCGCTCAAATAGAAAAAGGAAACAGTGCGATGAGATCGTTTCAAGTGAATTGCAGAGGGAAATTTTTATTGGAGAACGCTCGCGGGGGATGATTTATGGAGCGATATTCCACATCGAGGGAATTACTTCTGTTTTTTTCTGGCTTTCGCGTGTTTACGTTAGCACGTTGGTTACTCTGCGATTATTGTACGAGATTTTTCGCACGGACGGATATAAATACGCTACGATAACCTACAGCGGCTCGTGTCATAGTAGAAATCTACAAACCGCACCAGGCCACGATACGCATGCGAACTTACGAGTAATCCCATCGATGCGGAAGTAAACTGTTGATTGTAAAATCGCGCAGCGCTCGCTGCAACATCGATAGTATGCGTTCCAGTTTCGTTGTGTGTGACACTGTGGTTTCGTTTTTACGCGACGATATTTCGTACAATCCTCGTCGAATTTTCGTACCGCTTTCATTTTTTAAAGTTAACCGCGCGTCTCTGTTCAACGCGTTTCACATTTCGAAATCATTTCGAGTCACATTATACGCGTGGGATGTCGTGAAGATCGTAGATATTTAACTGCACGTACCAGGTTGGCGCAAATGTAATTATTCCAATTTCTCGCATTCGAAACTCCGTCGCTCATCTTTATATTCATGCGCAATATGACATTCGTGCTTTACTAATTTATGCTCACGACTCGCTTCCTTTGTTCGCTCATCAGTTTATTTTAAACTGCGAAGGCGAACACCGGAGAACAGCAAATTCAGACGACTTTGTTATTTGATTTTTAAATTGCACAGAAAACCACGGACACTGGTCGCAATATCAATCAAGCTCTAGGCCAGATAATCGTCAGTGAACGTTCTGCGATTATTGTTCCAAGACTGTACAATTTTATGCAGATGCGATAAATATAAACGAAAACAATTTTTATTCGCAGAATTGCAAAGGATCTGATATTTTACTTAAATAGCGTTTTAAATTGAGAGATATATTTAGTGGTTTAAAATTGACGATTGAAACCCAAAGTATTTTCGTGCCAATCCACTGTTATTTATAAATAGTAACTTTCGTAAGCGATCGAATTAATTTCCACCGATTAGGTGCAAGGGAACGCGTTCCTTTTACGTGTCACCGAATTTAATTCTATTAACGTAGGTTCAAATCGGTGCTAACAAAGTCTGGCTGGTGGCACTTAACGGATGTGTGTCAACTCAATTACGTCCGTCAAATTTAGCTTCGACAAACACCTGTCCGAAAATTGCCAATATCAATTTGAAACACCGCGAATGCGATCACTTTCCCCGCGATTTCCCAAATGTGAAATAATGCACATTTCTAACACTGAGATTCTCTCGTAACGCGATCACAGTTAAAAAAGCAGACGGAGAATTGAAATAAAAAGCAGCTGCTTCGTAGGAGAAACTAAATGACTGCTTCGAGCATCACTGAAATTGGAACGAAACAGACACGTGCATTCGTGAAATTAGAAAAGGGTGAAATGAAGATGGCAGCGCGAAGCTCGTTAAGTACTACGAGCGAATGAAAATTTAAACAGTCGTGAATTAAGTGCAGGCTTTCTCATCGGATAAATTAAAAGTGTTTGAGAAATTTTCGAGTCGCGAGTGCGAAACTCGTAAAGCTCTGATTAATTGGTGTCAATTTAGCCTGCGTTTAAGGGATGCTTATTTAAAGTGACCGAAAGTAACGAGCGCGAGCTTGAATCACGCCGCGAGCCACCTAAATTTTGCTTCTGAAAATGCTTTCGCGACAGTAACCAGGATGTTCGCTCGCGAAATAAAGAGAGCAGCGTAACGTGGCCATAGAATTGGAGGCGCGAGTAGAATCCAAGCCCTCCGGTTGTTTTCACCGCCTGGTTTTCTCTCGACGGTGAGTCTCACGTGAAAGAATTCCACTGTTCCGCGGAAGAGGGTTATTTTTTTCGATCAGAGTCCGTGACACACTTAAAAAACGCGTCGAAAGTGGTACTGCTGGATTTCGTGCGAACGCTTCACTCGTGATGCGATAGAACTACGTGTGTTAACGTGGCTCTTCGTGTGCACGCTGTTACGAAAGCTTTGAATTGGCGATAAGAATTCTTCACGGGTAAAGGAACACTGTGCACATGCACAAATACTCGCCTCGAAACGCTTTTATAATTCGTCGACTAACGTCTCAGCGACATTCTCACAGTAATAAATAAAAGATTCGATCTTTTTCTATACGTACGCCATTTCCGTAGCAAGCGTGCGATGTACAAACCGATCTCCAAGGATCACGATAAGCTTTTTCATTCTGAAACAAATTTGAAAAAATCTTGCAACGATACTCTAACGTACCTGCATCTACCAAGCAGATGTTTTATTATAAAAATAAATATTTTATTATAAAAAAATATTATTATAATATTAATAAGAAGGATATGAAATGAATCATTCGATATTCGTCAAAAGAGAAACTGTATTCAAGTGTTGCTTTCGTCTTTTTTTACGCAGAAAATGCCTCCCTTTACGGAAGAGACGAAGAATATTGTACATGCACAAATATTCGCCTCGAAACGCTTTTATAATTCGTCGACTAACGTCTCAGAGACATTCTCACAGCAATAAATAAAAGATTCGATCTTTTTCTACACGTACGCCATTTCCGTAGCAAGCGTGCGATGTACAAACCGATCTCCAAGGATCACGATAAGCTTTTTCATTCTGAAACAAATTTGAAAAAATCTTGCAACGATACTCTAACGTACCTGCATCTACCAAGCAGATGTTTTGTTATAAAAATAATATAATATTAATGAGAGAGCCTTCGAAAATGGAAAGAGCGAACATTTCGTATTATATAAAATGAATTAATCGATATTCGTTAAAGAGAATCTGTATTCAAGTGTTGTTCGTCTTTTTTTTACACAGAAAGTGCCTCCCTTTACAGAAGAGACGAAGGATATTGTACATGCACAAATATTCGCCTCGAAACGCTTTTATAATTCGTTGACTAACGTCTCAGCTACATTCTCATAGTAATAAATAAAAGATTCGATCTTTTTCTACACGATAAGCTTTTTCATCCTGAAACAAATTTGAAAAAATCTTGCAACGACACTCTAACGTAGCTACATCTACCAAGCAGATGTTTTATTATAAAAGTAATATAATATTAATGAGACAGTCTTCGAAAATGGGAAGAACGAACGTTTCGTATTATATAAAATGAATCAATCGATATTCAAAGGAAAATCTTGTGTATTCAAGTGTTGCTTTCGTCTTTTTTTACGCAGAAAATGCCTCCCTTTACGGGAGAGACGAAGAAGGAGGAGGAAGTGCCGCAGCAGCCGGCAAAGGAAGAGTTTATTAGTACGACGGTGAAGATGATACTGACCACGGAAGAGGAACCAAAAGGTAAACGTCGTTTTACAATTAAAGTCGCGGCGATTTTCTTCACGATTGCGTGATTTGTTAAACGTTGCATTCGATTCGCAGTCACAGAACCGGTGATGGTAACCGAACCTGCCGAAGAGGAAACCATCGAGACCCAAGTGGAGCACCTCGGCAAGGAGCTCGCGGAGGAAATGGGAATACCTACGTGGGGATTGGTGGCGATTCTAATAGGTAAAACAGTTTTGCGTTTAATGCGATTCAGGTAAACAGCAATTTGAACACTGAACATGGTCCACTGCCAAACGTCTTTAAGAGTGTACGATCCTTTTTTCTATTCTTTTCCCCCTTTCTTTGCATCTGACTGAAATTCGAGTCGAATTAGAATCAGAGAAATTGTACTTAATCGAAACGAATATATTCTTTCGACACAAAAATCTTCGAATGGTAATTAAATATTGCAGCAGCGCACAGAAAGATTGTTCGAATAATTCGCTTCTGTATTGGACGCAAAAATGCTGTCATTGAGCGGCAGAGAAGTAATCAATGGACTCTTTCTCGTTTTTAGAAATACTCACATGGAACGATAGTTGTACAAAGACCTACTCGAACGTGTTACTCTTTCAGATAATATCGCGGGTGTATTCCAAATGAACGAGATTAATCACGCAGATTTCCTCTGTTTCAGTTACGTTAAGTGTCAAGGAACACTTGAATATTATATCACATACGCGTATACATAAATTAGTCTGTAATTTAAGAAAGAAACTTGCGTTCACTGTATCAACAGAGCAGAGTAACGTCGTAATAGGAGCTTTGCAGTTGGCGATTTAGGCTTAATTAGATGCGACACGCATTTTGGCGATTAGAACTCCTATGACTTCATACAAACACCACTTGTAAGGAGAATAGCAGAAACACTGCCAACGCTGCATTTATTTATCGTAACTTGAGGACTTTATAATCTACGATTTAATTAACGAGTAGTTTAATCAGATTAATTCTTAAATTTATATTTATTCGACTAAATTTTACAGTTATTTAATTTACAAAAATTGCAATAATTTTTCACTAGTGAAGTTCCTAATTTTTGAATTCAAAAAATTTGACTGATCCAATTTAGCAAATTGAGCATAGCTTTTATAAAAGAACGCTTCAACTGGACGGAAATGTGTACATTTGAACCACTGAAAGATGGAGCATATGGGTCTATCCCTTTTACCAATTCGAAACTAGAGTTATCCCCCACCTAGTATTCCCCTTGCGACTTCGTCGTACAAAAGCAAAGCTTTGATCAGTCGACATACGTGGTGCACTGAAATATCCAAGAATTTTTACGTCACAGCGTCTAAAAGGAATCATTCGTAATCCTATAACAGAAGTACTGCTACTGGCTTTCTACACCCACAATCCACGCGCCATCTTTCAGTAATCCTAATGCGCGCAACCCTCTTATAATATGGCATTTCGAAAACAGGATGCTAAAATTGCGACAATCTTTTTATAGCATGATTTCCATACAGTACGAATGTACAATACGAAATTAACTGTATTATTGAAGGGTTGATTGTTTGTGTCCTGTGCAAGGATGAAAGGGTTGGCTAGTAAATAAAACTACGAGCTCATCTTATTCAAGCACAATTATAAAATCAGGTCACACGATTCTTAATCCTTTCAATCTGACAATATTAATAATTATAATCACGTGGAGGTGGAAAACCTACATCAGCTTTAGAAGTACAACAGTTATTATTTTTGTCAAATTGAAAATATTAATGCTACTATTATGGATCATTTCTTGAAATCCAGTAAAGCTATACGACCAGCTGTCTTATTCCTAATCCGTTTAGCTAACTTTTCAACGTTACGCAGCACATATCGATCTACCCACCAAAAACAATTACTATTTACCAACCCTAAAACGATCATCAGACGCCATAATTTATAGTCAAGCTTCCACAGTGACTGGCACATTTTAATTCGTTTCTTCTTTCGATTTCCCCCCCGTCACGCTTGAGTAGCCGTAGGCATAGTAGTTCTGGGGATCTGCTTCTGCTGCATCAGAAGATGCTGCCGCAAAAGGCGATCCAAGGACGGGAAGAAAGGTCTGAAGGGGGCTGTGGACCTCAAGTCCGTGCAGCTGCTGGGCAGCACGTACAAGGACAAGGTACGTACTCGGTGTTCCGTGACCTCATGTAGATGTTAGACGCACATTCTACACTCGTGGAATCCACTTCGATTTGTTAAGGTCCAGCCGGATATGGAAGAGCTGACTGACAACGCAGAAGAACCGGACGAGGCTGAGAGCAAGCAGAGCGAGGTGAAACTAGGAAAGCTTCAGTATAAGGTACGTTAACGATTTCATCCTCCTCCTCGTTTCTCTCTTTTTTTTTTTTTTTTTGGTTCTCTTCACTGAATTCCTCCGCATTAATTGGCCAAGGAATCATCGCGTTCTTAATTGGACCGCTTTTATAGAAATGGGAGCATCTACCGCCCCTTTTGTTTGGTGAAGTGCCTTCCGAGGCTTTAATTGCGTAAAGGGATGCTAATAATTGTCTGTACACAAATCGAGGAGATGGCATCATTACTCTGATGTCGCTCGCCCCTTTTTGCATTATGAAAGGCACGGATTTTTCAATGTGACAGTTAAATAACGGCGATTATAGTTTTATTTGTGCAAAGGTTGGCGAGTTTTTAGTATTTGCATTTGAACGGGGATGGTGGATAGTCGGACGAATGAAAGAAATTGCACTTACAATTAAGAGGTTGTGCAGATGGATTTGAAAGGAAAATTAACGACGCTGCAGGCAATGCTGAAGAAATTGACTTCTGTAGAATTGTTACGTTTTATGTCGAATGTCTGAATGAATTCATTGAAGATGAATATCTAATTGCTTTAGTAATGGTAGTCTTAACTAAAGAAATTCTGGTTCCAATCAAACATCGTACGAATGGACGAAATACTTCAATATTAGCGTTTACATTTGTGTCTCTTAATAGACCAAATATTTATATGAAACTAAAATACTCGAACAAAAATAGACAGTTAATCAAGTTTACATCCCTTGAATAACTCGTTCAACTTTCGTCCCACGTAAAATTTACTTCAACCGTGCACAAAATTGAAAATAACAATCTTATCCATTTTGCAGCTAGATCGCAAATTTATATATATTTGTAGAAGATTTAAATCTACTCTGAAACGAAAAAATTGTTTAATATACGAAGATATAAACGTTTGCAGCTCGAGTACGACTTCAACACGAACAGTTTGGCAGTGACAGTGATACAAGCCGAGGAACTGCCAGCCTTGGACATGGGTGGCACCTCTGATCCGTACGTGAAAGTCTACCTGCTGCCAGACAAGAAGAAGAAGTTCGAGACGAAAGTGCACAGGAAAACGCTCAATCCGGTGTTCAATGAGACTTTCACGTTCAAGGTTAGTCGTTTAAGATTTTACACGCTATGAATTTGTCTCGATGCATCCAGTTAATAGGACATGGAGTTGGATGCATCAATTAATCAAAATAATTTATTATAGACAAGTAACCAAAGAAAATTATTATTTTATACAATTATAGTTAGCATTGTTAACTTTCCTAGAACGTACGAAGCTAAAAAGTACCCTTATTCGTTACCTAGTTCCAGAAATGGCCAATGAAATTGCAGCACTCCTTAAAAACACAATTTATAGAATAAACAAGTACAATAAATTATTGCAATTATTTTCTAATCTGATGCAACAAATGGATCGAACAAGCATTTCTGTGTTGCAATTTTAGTGGCTATCATTGCAGGCTAAAATTCTATTCGTCGTTATTTCTGTCTTGAAAAATTAACACACGTGCTCGTTTCCCAGAACGTGCCATACGCGGACGCTATGAACAAGACCCTCGTCTTCGCGATTTTCGACTTCGACAGATTCTCGAAACACGACCAAATCGGTGAGGTGAAGGTACCACTGTGCCAAATCGATCTGGCCCAGACTATCGAGGAATGGAGAGAACTGCAGAGCGTCGAGGGCGAGGGTGGCCAGGTAAATTCGTCTCGACACATTTTTATGAACGAACAGATCGATCGATTCACGTTTTCAAACGTTTCGTTCGTTTCGAAGCGTACGTACAGGTACAGTTTAAGAAATTGAACGATATTGTTTCGAGAATTTCGTTAAGTTTCATATGTTTCGCTATTTCACGCTAAAAACTTCTGAACGATGAAACTGAAACAATTTTCGCAAAATGTTATTATTCGTTATTGCTTTAAAAACTGTTACGTTCATCCTCCAATTTACTCGAAGCATTTGTTTATCGTATTCAAGAGAAAATCTCTGATTTATGTCCTCTGCATAGAAACTAGAATAATGAAAATGTTCAGAAATACAAAAGTTCTCTTCTTTTATTTTTAATTGGCTCGAAATGAATATTCCCTCTTGATACTAGAAATGTCGAATAACAATCTTTCCACGCTTGTTCTATGTATTGAGTGAGTCCTTGTACACGTAACGCAGATCCACATCGTTGAAAGATAAACATTTTCGGAGCAGTCGCGTCGAACGACGCATCGCGATCAGACGTGTTTCGTTCGCGATCTAAGCAAATCGTTTCGTACGTCGAACTGTGTATTGCATTCAGCATCTGTTCTTCAGCGATGTTAACAGTGCTTAACACACTCTTTTCGTTATTCTTTTCGTAACGTAGAGTTTTGTGTGCCAAACGTAGTCAGACAAGTCGTTCAGTGAAATTTCACACCGACAAAAAGAACGTTCTAGTGAAAATATATGAATGTTGTTACTATAAATGTGTATCGTGGTTACAGTATAGCCTTAAAACACGAACTTTGCAATTAAAAATTAATACTGTGATGTATAATTCATATGCGAGTACAAATGCAACGCGAACGAGGGTGAAATGAGTACGTTACATAAAAATGGTTCATTGAATAGCAAATTTTATGGAAGAAACTATATATGAAATGAATGAACCTTGAAAAAATTATTCGTATGATATGAAATGAACCTTTACGCATGACATTTATATCTAAATATTATAAAAGAATATTATTATATCTAAAATAATTAATTATTATATCTAAATATTATAAAAGAAACTTTTCTGTAAATAATCATTTAATTACGTGAAACGAAACAAAGGTAAATCGGAGGATGAGCTTAAAAATTAAGACGACAACTGAAGACCAAAATTTCAGCCAGGAACGTGTAGACCCTCGCGTGTTAAATCGATAACAAAATTCCCTGAAATTGTAGGACAACAAACTGGGTGACATTTGCTTCTCGCTGCGATACGTGCCCACGGCTGGCAAATTGACAGTGGTAATTCTCGAAGCGAAGAACCTGAAGAAGATGGACGTCGGCGGGCTGTCGGATCCGTACGTGAAGATCGCTCTGATGCAGAACGGCAAGCGGTTGAAGAAGAAGAAAACGTCCATCAAAAAGTGCACCCTTAATCCGTATTACAACGAATCATTCACGTTTGAGGTACCCTTCGAGCAGATACAGGTACGAATCACTAAAATCTTTCCACTACCGCCTTTACTTAAGTCCCCCCTCCGTTTGACAACAGATCACACACAGGTAACGATCACAGTAACACGTTACTTCGACATTTCTCTGCCACCCCAACTATATCGATTGGTACACTGTTTTCTTCTTTTTCTATTTTATTTTATAGACAGTAACCACTACAATAATTTTATTTCTAATTTTTCTTTGTACCTCTGTAGTACGTAAGAAATTTTTTCAATAATTCGAACACATCGCGTGCGGATAATTTGTATCGTTTTTCAATGTGCATACGTGAACGTAAGATCATTGAAAATGGAAATAAAGGATCCGTGTGTGTAATGTGTTCGTGTAGAGCCCTTCGTAAGGTGTCTATAAATGCGACGAGTGCCATTTTCACACGAGCAAGTAATCGTCCTATAAATAAACGAGAAAGTTCTTTGCAACTTTTATTTTTGTAGAAAAAGAACTAAAAGGGTGTCTTCTCTCGACTTTTATATACCCGCGCGTTCGATAAACGACCAAAGAGACTTTACGAAGGGACCAATGTACAAATGAAGCCTTGCAAACTGCCATACTTCCGGATCGTAACGTCTTTTATTATAACGCAATCATTCTGCTGCGTAATGTCGCGTAAAGTGCTGCCATTTTGTCTCGCGCGAGCTTAAGAGTTGCGCTTAAACGCTTTGGCATGCTCCTTCGACGGAAGGTCAGACGAGTCTAAAGAAGAACCATCCCCCTTAATAAGAAGTATGTAAGTTCGTTCAACAAGCTCTGCTTATCGCTTGCATATGCGCGTATGTTTATCTTTATCTATTTCAATTTGTGAGAACGTCTTTTAAACTTTTAATATCTTATGGTACTTATTTGGGTTATGGTAAAACGTCGATTATTAGAACAAGCTTGATTTGATTTTGCAAATTGGCAGAAGTTGAATGGCGAGATAGAGTTTTCATAGGAATGGGAATAATGTTAATCCTTTCTGACATATCTATGGTTATTTCTATTGGCTAATATTGGACGAGATTAACTAGTGACGATGATATCAGCATAAAATTAGGATCAGTGTCAGGCAAATGAGATTATTATCTACTTCCAGTTTAAATTATTATCCATTTCCACGGTATCGTGCTTTTTATACGTGAAATATTAACTGAGATTAGTATTGGATTTAAAATAATGAACTTTTCGATACTTTTTGCTGGCAGTGTAGGTTACTGTTTCATACTTTATTCCATACTTCAAATCAATGCTAGCAAAATGTTAGCTGGTCTTGCGAAACTATTTTATCAACTTCAAAAGGACTAAAGAGGCGGAAAATTTCCATGCAAATTACGAAAATTGCTATACCACTATTTAATGAAAAATATAACAGATCAGAAATGTAAGAAACTGAATCGACGTTCTATTACGACTCAACTCTCGTTATTTACAATATATTCCAATAGATTAGCTTTCTAAAATTATACTTCTCCACGAACCCTCTTCAGAACCCCTTCTCCCATCTTCGTCGCATCCATCCTCTTTCTTCTAAGAACATCCGCAACATTATCGATCGAAACTCGCTTGCTAGTAAGCTTCTCGCAATACCATCGCGTCTTTTACGAACCGGAAGCGATGGCGCAATGAAAAAAAAAAAGAAAAAAAAAGAAGAAAAACGCATCCGTGGGAAGACAACGCGCACTAACGCGTGATTTCACGTTTAGAAAGTGCAATTGGTTGTCACGGTAGTCGACTACGATCGTATCGGCACCTCAGAACCCATTGGGAAGGTCGTCTTGGGGTACAACGCGAGTGGAACAGAGTTGAGACACTGGTCCGACATGTTGGCATCCCCGAGACGTCCTATTGCTCAATGGCACACGCTTAAGGACCCCGAGGACGGCGACAAGAAGGACTAAGAGATCGTTGAGGGATGTCCAGTTTAAAGGTAATGCACACCAAATGGTTCTAAAGCAGATACGACAAATGTACAGAAGCGTTATTTATTTCGGTTACGTTCCGTTACGTTCGCTTTTCGTCCTCCCCTCACCCTCCACTCTCGATAAATTATATATATATATATATACATATATATATACATATATTTTCCAACAATAACCGTGGAAGATGTACCGTAACGAGGATTTTTCTGAACGAGAAAAAACAAAAAGAATTCAAACGAAATGAAATGAAAAAAGGAACGAGAGACGTGTGCAAAACGAACAGAACAGCGAAGAACGGAGAAAGATACTGAAACGAAGGGAAAAGGGATGCAACGATCTCCCCCTGACCCACCCCCCCAACCCGATGTAACCGATTGACTTTATTCGAAGATTATATAATCGTGCACGAGAGAATAAATGTGAGATGTAGATGTGCGAGAGAAAGAGAGAGCGAGCGGATGGGAGAGAGAGCGCGAAAGTGTGTGAGAGAGGAGAGAGAGAGAGAGAGAGAGAGAGAGAGAGAAACCAAGGAACAAAAAAAAGGAAATACTTTAGTAGATATTAATAATCTATTATTAAACTAAACAACAATAAATACCAGGAGAAATGGTTTTAGTATTAAATAATATGTTCTCATGGAGTGTAGTGTCTTGTATATACGTATATCTACCATACTTTCTTCTGTAGATGTAACAATTGAATGAATTCAAGTAAACGCGTCCTCTTCGAGGTATCCCGTGACGAAGCATTGAGCAATTTTTTGCGACCACTTTTCGAACTCACGGACACGAAGCTTCGACTTTAAAGGGTCCGCGTCACGTTCCCTTTCTCGACGCTTTAATTGGAGGCACGTTTGATAAAGATGTTTATAAAATATTAACACTGTTAATCTCTTCTTAGATATTATATATTTATATATATAAATGTATGCTATATATTCTATGTGTATAGTATACGAGAAGTATATATATAGACGTATAATGGGGTATACGATACAAATTGTGTCTTGGATCGCGTGCGAACAGCAGCGGGGTTTCGTTTAAGAAATACCACCGATGTTTTTGTACAGATCGATAGAACGTGTGGGAACTACGTTCGACTGTTAGTCACGATTACATTTAAAATCGATACGCGTAACAATCAGTTGATCTTACGTTTCGTCACTCAAAATCGGTTCAATCAGTGTTGCATTCGAACGATCAATTTTTTCATACGAACCTGTTTCTTTTTCTTTTACTCTTGCATTCAATTAACAGCTTTTTATCCTCCGTTTCGAGCGTACGAACGTGCTAACCGCGAAGGCAATTACCGATTTGTTCTCGCGCAAAAAATGCAATGCTTTCGATCGTGATATCTTCGTACAGTAACAACCTTAGACTATGCGCTACCTGTACAGGGAACTCGATCGATCGAAACGTACGAGCGGATTGGCAGGAAATTCCAGAGTCTTCTTTCAGAACGGAAGCAACGAAGATGAACACGCGCGAATCGTTTCACTCGCGAGCATAGGGTCGCGATCGTTTTTGTTGTAACGGCGTCCTTCGATTCTAACGATTTTATTACTGTCATTTCGTAGTTTAATTGCATCGCGGATAGAACTGTTACAATCGACGGGCGCGATTTGACGGCTCGTTCGCGAGTGAAGCAGAGACGAGTCGGAAGTGGTACGTCGTTTCGATCGCAGAGTTCTCGATATCGAATCTGCGGAATTTCCGGCAGAATCGGTCGCACCGCGGTGCGAACGACGCGTCCCGTTTCACGCGCGTCCCCGTGCGTTTCATTCAGAAATTCTACATCCGCGTGAAACTGTAAACATATTCGTATATATACATATTATATATATATGCATATACATATTATATATATACATATATTTACCACGTGTTACATATGCAGATACTGTTATTGTTTTTCGATACCTAACGGGCCTACCGATTATATATAACTTACGTTGTCATTCTGTTGAACTGTTTCTTGAAGATAATGAACGTAAGAGGGAAATAAAATGAAAGAAAAAAAAAGAGTAGTGACGAGTCCACGGTGATTCTCTATGAATCTTGGGAGTTGAATAAAGAAAAAACAGAGAAAAGAGAAAAAAGATATAACGATTCGAGATGAAACTATTATATATCCACGATGTATTTCGCAGCAAAATTTAACGAAGTAATTAACGAGAAACGTCCCGAGATCCACGAAACATTATTATTATTATACATAGATTATATACTATATTATATGTATCCTCTTCGAGAAAGAAAGGTAAAATCGATTGTTAGAAAACTGACTTTATACAGTATTAACTGAGTTTGACTGCTATGAGAAAAAAAAAAAATATTCATATATATTTTATTGCATCGTTGACCTTGAAGCTTCGACTGAATGAAGAAAGAAAATAAAAAAGAAAAGAACACGGGTCGATAGGCACGATAAGCGTAGCGTTTATCGCGTGGGAAATTAGCGGAGAAGAAGAAGAAGAAGCACGTTACCAGAAGGTCCTCGAGCGAAAACTTCCTTCGACGCACCGGTGACCATCGTTTCCATCGGTTCAAAAGTCGACAGCTACATTTAACCCGCGTGTAGAGATAATTCGTGTCTTGACCATTAGTGGACGACGAGAAGAAGAGACGATACCCAAGAAAAGAAGTAAGCAGGCCTCAACGCTTTCTCGAGTCGCCCTTCCACCCTCGACCACTCATCGCTGAGGACGCATAGAAAAACTTTGTAAATACCGCGCAGTGAACATCTCGATAATTATTCGATTCTTAACGATCATTACATAAATCCATTTCGACTTGAGCCCCATCCATAGATTCTAGAGATCGTTTGATTTATACCGCGCGTTCGCCGTTTCTTTACATCCGTCTCGCTCACCGTGTATACACAGCGCTGTACGTTTCGCGTAATGGCAACAGCGAGGAGTAATTGCACCTAAATCGAGTCGTAATAATCACGTAACCACGATATCGCTACCGCTAACTACATTAGTAATAACGTTAATTGTATGTAAAGAGGCGACAGTGAACGGAATGCGATGTATCGCGTGAAGAAAGTGTCAGGCGTACTCGAAGATTCCGCAAGGATTACGATTTTCAACGATCGTTGGAGGACAACGCGTTCGTCGAAAGAGACGAACGAGAGAAGACGAAGATCGATGTCAAGCTGAGAATCTTGCCGAACATTTGCAAAATCTTGTACCTACTTTAATAACGTAATTAACGTACCGTACGTCGGCTGTATCGTAGGAATCGTAGCACCTGAAACACGAACGAATCATCGATTACAATTGACGACGTTTAACATAAGAATCGAGCCAGTATCGCTTGGAGATCGCGCGTCGATCGAATTAGATCTCGATCGACGCGAGCTCGACGAGTAAAGGAGACAACGTGCACCATGATTCCACGGATAGAAGTACTACCCTTAATTCAGCTAATTCTCCGTGCGTTACAGAACAGAATGACAAGAATAGAAATGTTTAGTTAGAGATGCGTATAAACTCGTGTTAAGAATAGATTCACTCGAGGCTCGTTACTGTTTGTCGTCTAGGTACGCTACTTGCGAAGAAGATGATTGAATAATTTAGTCGATCGTTTCTTTTTTTTTTTTGACTATACAATCGATCAATTTAATCGAACTTCTAGTTCGTTGTATCTTGTAACGTAACGTTAATTTAATGGAATAAAAAAGCAAACAGGGGTCAGCGAGATCACCGTGTCGCGTGTCAAGTTCGTTTACGTTTCTCGACCCTCTAAATGGGGGAGCACTCGAAGAGACTCGATGCCAGAGTACGATCAGAGTGTCCAGTCCAGAGCGAGGAAGTATTCGATTAAGCCACTCGAAACAACGCATAAATACAGCTTTGCCGACAGAGTCGATGGAGTACATTGAATGGAATCTCATCGCGCGCCAACGCACACGAGAATTGTACATATTCGGCTCGAGGGGGTTGCATACGCTATCTAAATCGTCTCGCGGTTCGCGTGCGCGCACGGTTCGATCGCGTAAATCGAAACGCTGGGATAATGTCGAGATCGATTCACTCTCACATGTAGCCGTAGTTTTGCGGAATCGTCGATGTAACAGCGATTCGATTATCTACCGACTAGTTGAATTAGCTTGACTTGCACCGCTACGACGTAGTGAACAGCGTTTCGGTCGGCAAAGCGGGTAGAAATCGGTTCAGAGGCAGAGGATGAAGGCAGCCGTCGATGTGCGCGCTGATTAATCGATCATTGAAAATATCATAGGAAGCGTAGAAGTAGCGGTGTGTATAAGTTGTAGCGGAAACGTAGAGAGCGCAGGTACATAAAGTATTATCATCCCTCACGGATCCCAGCGTCGAGATCCATTTTCCGCGAGATCGAAACTGGGATCTGAGTTTCTTATCGCGCCCAAACGGCGCTTAAGTATACATACATACACATACATACGCGCATACGTAAACGATCACCCAGCGCTTAACCAAAACTTGGTTCTATCATTTGTTCAGGACCAATTATCATAAACGATTGTATCGATAGCATGTTCGAGTCGTGTTATTACCGCGTGCGGCGCATTGTACTTAAAAGAGGAGCACACTTAACGAGGAGATAAAGGGGATTCACCGTTTAAAAGGGAAACGAGCGCCGCGAGCACCGGCATCGATCGAGAAGCTACGACGAGACGCATCTGCGTACGAAGAACGAACGCTATCAGTTTCCTTTTTTTTCTTTCTCGTCTGCTCCAAACGCAACTCTCGCATCCGATTGTGTTTCGTCCAGTTCTACGTTTGCCTCTGACGGCTGTACTCGTTAAGTTTCGTGTCTCGAAACAATTTCGATCGAGTAACCAACGCGATCGGTTGAATGTTCAAGTTGTAAGTCCTACGTAACGATCACTGAAATATAACGTTCGTTTTTAACTCACACCCCATCGAGGATACCCATGTGTGTCCCTCTGTTTCTCTTATCCAAACGACTGGTGTTCGAATCGACGAACACCAGGTTAGAACGCTGAAATCGTTAACTGGCAGTAGGATCTTGGATACCTTCGTTCTCGCCACTCTCGCGTGGAACTGTCGTTCCTTAAGAAACGCCCTTCCATTTCATCCAATCGATTTTCTTATACGAAAGATTATAACATCCGTGGAGATAGATTTCGAGGATACGTCCAGACGGACCAACTCTCTTTCTTCCATCGAGTGTTATCGACTCACTCGACGAACTATAATCGATAAACTAGTCGAATAGAGCTAATCGCGGTTAATCTGAACAGAAGAAAAATAGTTGGACATATTTAACAAATTCGCATGGAGGGAACCATCATCGAATCAGTACAGCTCGGCTCAGTATATTGTAATCGCGTGGCAAACTCAGCGGATGACGGAATCCGCGCATCGAGCACGCGAACAGTAAAAAAAAAAAGAGAGAAAGACACTCGTTGTAGATAAATACCTTCCAAAACGGAAGCTACCGTACCGTATTACAACTATTACTGGCGCTACCTGTGTGTCCACGTGTGTAACGTCTAAATAGTGCCTTTCATTGCTTTCGAAATGATTTCCGTGTGTGTAGCGCCACTGATGTATGACAATCGATCGATGTCGTCGTTCTCGACGCGTGTTATGTTTAAAAGAAGATGTTAGAACCGTGGATGTAGAAAACGAAGGGTGGTGATCGAATAGAAAATACTTAACCATCGATGATGGGCCACGTCGGATGTGTCGATGTGTATAGACGAGAATGGGATTATTGATTGGCAGGATCGTCGATGAGTAATCACCATCATAATCGATTATCATTGCTGTCGAGGTGAGAACACGTTGATTGTGGCCGCGGAACAAGGTGTAATAATAATAATATTACTATTGATACTAATGATAATTAATTTAAAGCAGATACACGCGACGCGTAGCGGTTTAGTTGAATAGATGAGATATACGCGGTGATGTATGGAACGCGACGGAAAACGAATATATTCGAATCGATAGAGAAGTGGCGATCGATCTGAGCAGGCTCGTGAATGTGTACGTTGATCGAACAGCGGTGAAAGTGGCATTTAAAAGAGATTCTGTTCGAAGCGACGCTATATACCCTTCTTTCGTTAATATTAATTCCTACAAATCGATGCTGTGAAGAGTTACGTTTGATTAGAACGCAATGTATACGATTGATTCGTTCGACTCGGAAATTACCATTTAATTTAGTGGTCCTACCTGTAGAAGCATGTCTGCGGTTTACTTTCTCCAACGGAAAATAAAATAATTATATTAAAAAAAAATCAAACGCCCTGTCGACATTTAACCTTTCACGTTTCGTCTGTTTTTCTTCATTGACGAGGTTATAGTAAGTTCGTTGGTAAAAGATTGTAGAAAGAGGATTATAATCTTGTGGAATCAGCCCTTGTGCTTATCGATCGAATGTGGATCCGCAGTAATTGCCAAGGAAACAATACGCGTGCCTAAAACCACGATGCCTGTGCTCTTTTACGAAACGTACTACGTAACAACCGTAAAACGTTACATTTATAATATTCAGTACACGTTATACTCGTTATTTATTATTTCTAACGTGTTTAACTTTTAAATTCTACTTAAAATTATTTTCACACATGTATTATCAGTACTTATATCATTATTGTTCAAGATAATTCCTTCATTTATCGTTTCTTCTATCATTATTGTTCAAGATAATTCCTTCATTTATCGTTTCTTCTAGTTTGTACTGCAATAATACATTCTTTTTGTGAAGAAAATTTGGTAACATTATTATAGATCATGAGTAACGCGATCGCGGATCCTCGATCGACTGAACGTACCGATGGTCACGTTAACGTAACAAAAATTGTTTAAAAGGCGCGAATAGACGTAGTCGTCGGTCCAAATTGCACGTGGTGCACGATAAAACAGTCATGTAAATAAAAAGAATGAAGAAACAGAACCGCAATGAACCTTCGTGAAGTATTAAGTTTAATTCAACAGTAAAACGTTGACTTGTTTAATTCTTCTTCACGTTTTACGCTTGTTTCTTCGCGAGTAGAACGATGCCACAGCAGAATACAAATAAGTATAACTGATATATGCATAGAATTAACATATTCTCAAACAATATGGAATTGTACTTTCAATATAAATTATTCAGTTTCCTAACTTCTTCTCTTCACCGTGATTCGTCACTAAACAAAAAAAAAAATTAGATTTCTTTAGCAACAACGATGTAACAACTTTCTTTAACCCTTTTGAGACGGTTCTCGAATATATATATATATTTATTATTGATAAAATGAAAGAAACTGCTTTCTACGCATTCGTAACGTACCTCGTTCGATAATAATAATCGATGTCAACGAAAATTAAATATATCGTTAAACTCTTTACCGTAACAAGATTCGAAGTTTTTCACGCGTAGGATAATACTTAAACTCAAATCAAAGCTATTAATAAATACGAGAGAAACGTATCAAGAACGGATAAAATCGTACGGGAATTATTACGCGAAGTTCGCGTGTTTTAAGGAGCCGAACCTCGAGTCCCAAACTTTAACTGGTCCACGCGTTGTACAATTGTATTTATAAACGACGAGAAACAATTTACACGGATCCCACGATAGATGAGAAATGCTTCTTATACAGACGTTACCGTCGCGAAAGGGTCCAAATGCAAAAAGCAAATAACGAATACAATAATGGGATGCACCGTGCAGCGATCGACACACAACGACGAAACGAGAACGGATCGCTAATTAGACAAATTAGGTGCGACATTATCGCGTGGACAAGGAGAGGCAGACGTGAGAAAAAAGAAAACTAATGCGAAACGCACAGCTCGTTCCAGTTGTTGAAGCATCGTTCTGGCTCCCGGAAGAAAGAGAAGACTCCGCGCTAGAGGTTGATTTCCGTTGTCGCGTTCCCATCGAACAACCGATGCTGTCCATTTTTTTAATCGTAGATGTCCTACGTCCTGCGTCGTTCGCCGTTAAGGGTGTAGAATTTATTCTCAACAGATCTTATATCGATACACTCAGACACACACGATCTATACAGATACGAAATCAATATATAAATAAATAAATATATATAAATGTATACATGGAAATTTTAAGTCCTACGTTTCGGGACGATGCCCGTGAGGAACGAACAATTAGTATCGACAATAGATCGTGATCGATCTTTTTCTTTTTTCTTCGATCGAAATCGAGCATCGTATCCTCGTTGAGAGAGAGAGAGAAAGAGTGTGAGAGAGAGAGAGAGAGAGAGAGAAAGAGCAAAATTAGAGCGAACTGAGGGACACATTCCCTGTACATCGCATTCGAGCCAATCTAATAGAAAAAAAAAGAAATATGAAGCTCAGAATGCCTCTAAGCTTGAAACGTGGATGTATTTAACAACTTGTAATCATTCCATTGCATATTAAATACATAATTAAGGTTTAGCGCGACAGTGTACTGTAAATCCATAGAAGTTATTATTATATATATATATATCGTAATTATTATGTAATAAATATTGTTGTTAACATAAAATCCGCAGCGACGCGCGTTGTTTTCTTCCCCGTGGACGTTGGAAACTTTCGTAACGGAATTTCACCTGCGTGGAAACACACACGAGCACTCGCAGAAATGGCATTTATGTCGTTCGAATGATCGTACGACAATTTCACGCTCGAAGCGTATCGTTTTCCCTTGTTAAGTGCAATCAACGTTTACACACTCGTCCGATTCGACGAACAACGAGCCGTGACAGCGAGAAAACACAGAAATACAATAAACAATGAGGTACGTAGCTCGACGACAAGAGTAGAGAGCCGCGTGGCACGCAAAATGGCGGACGATTCCGTGGGATCGCCGCGTTGGGAAAGGGTGAAAGTTCTCGGGTCGTCGTAATGACAGGAGCCGATGGGACAAACGCATTAATCAACGAACGAACGAGCGGCGTGTCACGGTTGGTTGTGTAGCGAAATAGTTTATTACGTAAAAAGTAAATGGGAAAAATGTACAATGAAACAACAGGGACAAACATAACACAACGTACAGTACATACGACTAACAATCACGTACACTAGAATTATTCTATAATTATGTTGATTAGCTGCTTCAGTAAGCTCAATACTGGCGGGAGGACGATCGTTTCCGACTTGTCGTTCGTTGGCTTTTTCCGGGAAGGCCGCGGGCGTACGGTTTGTGTGCGTTTGTTGAGAGATAGTAGATGCCTCGTGCTCTGAAACATTTCGCATAAACCCCTTTTTTCTTTCTTTCTATATGTACTTTCTTCTATTACTTATAAACGATGCATCAAATTTTATTATTCAAGCAATTTTCTATAGGAATTTACTTGATTCGTATTCCTTTAACTGCCAGTAGAGGCTTCACATATTTTCAAAGGATATTGACCCTTCATATGAGTAGTAAAATAATAACTAAAAATTAAAATAACTAGTAAAATGCAAGCTTTGTAATATTAAAATATCTCTCGACTTTTCTACTCTTTCTTGTTAGTGAGGAATTATCAAGTTCAAGGAATTTTCTATGAGAATGTACTTGATTCGTATTCGTTTAACTGTCAGTAGGGGATTCACATATTTTCAAAGGATATTGACCCTTCATATGAGTAGTAAAATAATAACTAAAAATTAAAATAACTAGTAAAATGCAAGCTTTGTAATATTAAAATATCTCTCGACTTTTCTACTCTTTCTTGTTAGTGAGGAATTATCAAGTTCAAGGAATTTTCTATGAGAATGTACTTGATTCGTATTCGTTTAACTGTCAGTAGGGGATTCACATATTTTCAAAGGATATTGACCCTTCTTATGAGTAGTAAAACAATAACTAAAAATTATTATTAAGTAATACTCTTTCTTGTTAATGAAGAAGTCAAATGAAATTAACTTACGTATGTGGGGCGTCCTCTCCCATGAGTATATACTCCTCGAGTTTCGGCTTGCACCAACCGATCAGGTAGGAAAACAGATTTCCGCAGGGCGCTGCCCAGAATCCTACTTTCGTCGTGATCGACTCTATGTAATAAGGCGTCACTTTCGTGTGATCGCACGACAGCGTCTCTGCGGACGAAACATTTCACTGATTTCATTCACGGTCGACCATCCATTCCTTCGTGCGTTTTCTCTAATGACGAGGCGACTACGTGCCTCTCGTTTCGGTCATCCGTTTCCGCGAATTCGATACGATTGGTTTCTCTTAATATTAATGGACCGCTTCGTCAGTCTCTCTTAATTTGAAACACAGATTTTGTGTATTAACTCTTGGAGGCATAGTAGTGTTAAAAATGTTCTTTTTGATGTGTAAATATGCATAGCGAGACATTTTTTTCTGTCATCTGGAAATATTGCAAGTGTTACTTGCACAAAGGTTTATTTTATGTTATTCGATTCCTTTATTAATAGAAAGAAACCAACTTTATTCAATTTCAGAAAATAAAATTTAGGCAACATGGAGCTTTCTATTTTCTAAAGTTCCGTGCCTCAAAGAGTTAAACAGAGATAATGCGTTGTACGTAACATAGTAAAAACAAAATTACAGTTCAGCACACGAAAACGAAATGCATCTATAACGTCATAACCTTATACACCAGATTATAAGCACGTAAAATGAATTCTTCGAAATATAACTTGTGAATAATTCCTATTGAACCAACATACTTTCATATAACCACTAGTCAAAATATTAAATAAAAACAATGATCACTATACTCTTTATCTACAACTAAAATACCACAAAATGCAGCAACAATCTAATTTCAATAATTCAAACAGACTTGCATAACAGACTGTCTGATTTCATTCGCGGTCGAACGAAACACACGCACGGTCTCGCGCCAAGAAAGTTTATAATTCCAAGAAAAAAACTGAATTACAGACTGTCAAGAGGATCCGCGAAGCTGCTATTAACTTTCCTGCCTGGTTTACGTCACAACCACCGATTGAATAAGGTGTTTCACAGGTAACGTACCAGGTCGTCGACCAAGCACGCGACGAGTGACGAGCGATACGCGGAAGATCGATGACGAATTTCGAAATTTCCCTCGCCAAGGAACGAGTTCGATCGAGATCCGGGAAAACGCGAGCCGGAAGGTCTTACTTACGGAGCAAGGAAGTCGTCGCGCATCCGGGTTGGCTCGATCCTCCGTTCACGTAGAAGTCCGCGTGCCCCGTTGGTCCCCATTGGCCCAAAATCCCAGCGCCAGTGTGGATCACGTCGACGAAGTGCGCGTCCGTTTCGTCCAGGTCCATCGACCGGTTCCCGTTCATGTAGAAAAATATCGTAGGATCGAGTCCTGGTCGTCGTGGCGCGGAAATTCGAACATGGAGACACACGCTCGAGTTAGAGAGAGATTTTAATGGGAGAGGACAGTCGACGTTGACCGTTTTTGGAAAGCGGTCCTGAATGGTCGAGCGAATGGAAAGGAAAATGGTTCGTGGAAAGAGGTTGCTCGTTCGACGAGGTTGTTCATCGCAAAACCTTTTAATAGTTCAAGTGAAAACTGTGAAGAGCTTCTATAATATAAATTCTAGAAATTTGGTAGATTATTGCGAATTAAGTACTAACTTTAATCAGAAGAAATTATTTATAATTTTGTTATTTAATTCTATAAAAAAGGACGTGCAGCACTGGGTTTAGAATTAGCGATATTTATGGATCCACAAGCGTGGTAATCGATCCCTACAATAATCGCAACGGATTTTAACCGATCCTGTCATTAAAGCGGTCGAGGAGGGGGTTAAATGGAACGCGTGGAACGGAGTTACATGTTATTATCGAACGAGCGGACGTACGATTAAACAATTAAAGTGCAAACGCATTACCTGTAATCCTTCCAAGCTTGTCATCGGGCAAATAATTCGCAATCAGGCCGGCTATATGCGCGCCCACGCTGTATCCGAGCACGTGCACATTCTCCACCCTCGTCCCACGGGGATGATCCCTCAAGTACCTTACCAATTGAGCAATACACCGTGAACAGAAATCTGGACCCCATTGTATCTGCGAGAGACAGGGCTCGCGCACCAGCGTACCGTAATCGACGATTATGATATTGTAATCGCCCCGCGTGAAGTACGCTGAAACCGAAAGTTTCCATGCATCGAGACTCTGACGGTGTCCACGTGAGGTACGTACGACAGCTCGTTCGAATTTTCGAATTTTTCTGAACGAGGATCATTTTAAGGAATTGAACTTTTCGATAAATCAGAATTTTCATTTCTATTTTTCATCGTTTATATTTTCTATGCCAATTTAGCCATTTGAGTGGCAAATCGAAGTGCCAGATAGCACGCTGGACATTCATTTAAATGGCATAGCAATGATAATGAACTTTTCGATAAATCAGAAGCAAAGAATTTTCATTTCTATTTTTCATTGCCAATATTTTCTATGCTAGTTTAGCCGTTTGAGTACCAAATCACGCTCCTCCTGTTGTGGAGTGCCAGATAGCACGCTGGACATTCGTAACAATGGCACAGCAATGATAATGCAAGATTCTCTACTGATAAGTTAAAAAGCAGCGCTATCGCGTTTCGTGACACTCGTTCATTGGATTTCTCCAAAGTTTATGGCACCTCAAACGGTTGGTACTTAGCAGAGAATTTTTATTTCGCGTACTTATATTAGATGGAAAATTTCCTAATTTTGTTTCTATTAATATTTTGGTATCAGTCCAGTATAATTTTATTCTATTTGCTTGTTATTATGATAGATATCAATTGCGAATTTTAAAAATATTTCCGTATTTCATAAAATTCGGTCAATATTTACGAAAAATTACCTTTGCGAATATCAGGACTGGGAATTAAATTGCGACCTCCGCCAAAGCCGTGTATAATGATCTTCGTGGGATGGGACTTATTGAATCTAGAATAATGAAGCGACTCGAACCTCCGTACGTCCAGGCGTAAAGGTTTCTTTTGCGTGTCCCTGCAAAACAATTCGATAAACGAGATACAATCTCGAGGAAATGACATTCTCTTCAAAAGCCATTTACCTGAAAAACATTTCTTGCAAAATACAAAAAACGGTTCTAAAGATGACAATTGAAAGTAACAATTAGTATACAGGGTACTATGAATTACAATGGATGCAATTTCATCGAGTGAACGTGTGGGAAGAACCTTGAAATATCGATGACAACGATCTTGAATGAAACTTCTCTTCAGTCACAACTTTCGTTTTTTAACTGCTCGTATAGAATCCTGAAATACCCCACACGCTGCGTACACATAATTACAATTATACTTTCCAGTATAATTAATCCAACAGCCGTTCAATGACCATTCTCTACATTCATTACAATTATATAATTTTCTTTTTATTGTTCCAATAGACTCTATTGAACGATCAAAATGCCTGTATTTCATCAGATCAACCAAGTCGTCGACACGCGTTCACGGTAGTTAAAGAGACACAGAGGCTATAAAGAACCTCCCAGTTAACACCTGAAAACCGCGAAAGGAACACGTTACAAGTGCAAATTTTCGACGGACGTTCACATATTTGCCGATTCGCGACGCTAACCGACGTTTCGCTGAAAGAGACAGTTAACACGCGGCGAAGGTGGAAAACGCGGACGAGTAAAAGTGTGCGCTGGCGAGAACACAAGGCGAGGCGAGCGTAGTCGTAGGAGAAAGGTGAGCCTTGAAACGAGGCCACTTTCAGCGCCAGACGAAATGATCGTGATCTTGAAATCGAGAGTCTTACGTCGAGGCTCTTCCGAGGTGAACCTTCTCGAACGGCGAAGGAAAGCGAGGCGGTAGGAACCGACCTGTTCGAGGTGTCATCGACTGACGCCAACGAGAAATTTCACCGAAAGTTAAAACGTAAAATGGACAACGTCTCGTGAAGACGACGACGCGTTTCCTTTTTCTCTCTTCCTCCCCTTCGTTTTTCTATTGTGAGATCGAATTCCGTGCCGATGGCGGGAAATGCGAGACGAGAACCAAACCGGCAATGATAGAAAGTTATCATTTCTCTATGCTGAATTTCCTGAAGCGTTCAACTCTCTTGTCATTTGTATGTACGCACATACGTTGTTTCTAAAGTAATGGTTATATACAGCAGACGTTGCACCAGAGAAATATGAAATTTTGATAGATCGGTTAGAAAGTTACTTTTCAGTCGTGAATTTACTACGATGGGTTTTGGTACGCAATGAAATTGATCGTAGATTTTTGTTTGCGATATATAATGAAACAAGCATATATTTGGTATAGAATTAGAATTTTTGATAGCAGAAAATTGCAATTATCGAACGACGCGATTAATCTATACGGTAAAACACGTGAATAAAAAAATTAATTTGCGTTTACTCGAGATAATTTTCGAGTAAAAAATTCATAAAATCAAATTGAAACACCCTGTTCATATATAACAACTATAAATACTCGTTGAAATATTCAACTGCCAGCAAACAAATAGGGCAAACATGAAAAATCCTACACAAATCTAACAAACATCAACTCACACAAACTTAACTTACTTACGATCGATTTAATGAACAATTAACTAATAAAAACTTACCTGGTGTACAAATAAAACTCGATCTGCGGATGCGGACACTCAAAGGGTGGTTTCGCGCAGGACGTGTTGTTGAACAGATCCTTGAACGTCTTTGTCTCCGCGCTCACATCATCTACGAACGAGCACCATACACGTTATCAATCCGCACGTCGATTTCCCAAGCGAACGATCTCGTTTCCACGCGAATTTATTTCTACACGACCAGATAACCGTCTGTCGTCAAAGATCGACCGATACGTAATCGACATTCCGCGGAGGTTGCCCCGAAAGCCACTCGACCGTTGGAAGAATCTCGGAAAACGGGTGAAGGTCGAGCAATTCTTTGCTTCGTTCCGTTTAATTTTTTGTCCCTCGTCTTCCATCGAGCGTATTGTTGCGGTAACCGCTCGAGGATCGGTATCGAGAAAAAAATGCTGGATAGACGTTGGTTTTGTAATCAACCACTTAATTGACGGTGAGTGGTATCGCAACGTTGACATAATTTACTTTAGATGTGCCTTCGAAGACATCTCATTTGCATCGCTGACATACTTCATTATATGCTGTAATTTATTGACATTGCACGTTGCAAATGTTGCATCTTGTTTTTTTTTTTATAGTGAAAGGTAAATATTTGATCGTGGTGATCGATTAGTCTTGGAAGCAATTACGTATCAATGTTCTAAAGGTCAATGCATACGCAGGAATGACAGATTTCTTGTCTGCTTGCTTCTTCGTCAAGTTTTTAACTGTTAATTCATGTGTTTGTTAAATTATGAAAAATCGTACGTGTTATGTTTCTACTTTTTTCACTGATTGTATTACATATGAAATTATTATAGAGCTACTGTAATTGATCTGATGCAAAAGATGTTCTTTAACAAACCAATAACTTGGACCTTTAAATCTCTAAAGCATTAGTCGTTTATCAATACACACTTTCGATTTCAAATCAAATTCTACTATTCCCATTAAAAAGCTATCTGAAGTCTCTCATCGCTACGCTAAAATCACCATCGACCCCAGAGAAATCACCAAAAAACCAGCAACACTCCCAACACCAACTTCTACAATCTCGAACCGAAGACTCCAAAAATACCCACTGAGAAACACTTCAGAGAAACCGTACACAGAATCACGTGCCATATCAGACAAGTACGTGTATCAAGAGAATTTTCTATGATCGAGACGTAGACGAGGACGGTTTCGCTCGGACGACAGACAGGCCACTCTCTAACGAAGCACAATCGAAGATCGATCTCCCTCCAAACTTTAAAAAGCGAGATCACCACTGAATTAGCACAAAGATCGAACGATTCTCACTGGGGAAAGTATCGAGCAACAGCGTACGGCAAGCTACTTACGGTACCGCAGCACAGCAAGGAGGACGAACACGAGGTACCTCACGACACTGACCGCCATCTCCCGCACTCCCGTTGTTTGTGATATAACATTCGGCCACGCGGTGGTGAAAAATCAGCACAACCGATTCCCAGCTCGGCTTCTCTCCCGATTCCCGCCGGTTGCGACACGCGAACCCTCCGACAGGGATACGGACGAACCCGGAGGGGACTTTAGAAAGTAACAGAGGCGCTTAGGCCGTGTCCGGCTGCTCTCCGATTTTTATGCGCGCACGCAGACGCGTCGCTTTCCGATACACCAGGGTTTCCGTTTGATTGACGGGTGCGCGATCGACGCAACCGATCCGTTCGCCGCCCAACCGGTTGCATCTTCGACGGACGTCCGAGGCGAGACCCGGCTTCCGGGAAGAGTGTCGCCTGCGATTACGCGCGCGATTCGCGATGTCCGCGATCTTTGATTATTCCACACCGATGCGCGATCGAAATCCTGACGAGAAAGTACGCGGTTTCCACGATTGGAGAGTTTAAACGTTTTGATGGTTTTATGGTAGCTGGAAAATTAGTGGATTTGATTTGTATCTCTGGATATTTCGATGTTGCTTCGTCGAGTGATGCAGATGTATGGTATTTGGATCTGTTAGGGGGGTTCTATTGTCTCTGATTGCAGGAAATATTAGGTGATTCTTCGACGTTTCGAGAGTTTAAACGCGGCTTGATGGTAGCTGGAAAATTAGTGGATTTGATTTGTATTTCTGGATATTTCGATGTTGCTTCGTCGAGTGATGCAGATGTATGGTATTTGGATCTGTTAGGGGGGTTCTATTGTCTCTGATTGCAGGAAATATTAGGTGATTCTTCGACGTTTCGAGAGTTTAAACGCGGCTTGATGGTAGCTGGAAAATTAGTGGATTTGATTTGTATTTCTGGATATTTCGATGTTGCTTCTTCGAGTAATGCAGATGTATGATATTTGGACCTGTTGGGGGGTCTATCGCCTGCAATTGTAGGAAATATTAGCTAATTCTTCGGACTCTTCGTGAAGAGCAAACTATTGGTAGAAGTTTCTAAATAACTTTCGTGTAATTAATGGCGGTTTTTTAATAACACTTGCTGCATATTTGTTTGAACAAGAATTTCTTGTATGTGAAAGCGAAGCTAGGGAACTTCTGAAATAGTGGTAAAATAATAGAGTTTTAACAATTGACACGTGTTCGAATATGTATTACAGAGGGTTAATTTCACGCACGAAAACACTTGCGAAGAATAATTAGCGATTTAGGTTCGTGCGATTCTCTGAGGTGGAATTTAATAAAACAATCGAGTAGAAAAAGATATTGCACGTCGTACAAATTCTACGGTTTCATCTCTGCTTGATCGCACTTGACCGTCTGAAAGAAGATTGTATGTATTTGAAAAGATCGGCTTACAATTTATTGTCAATAATCAGTATTTCTTATCTTTTTTTTTTAATTACATAATACACTCAAAATTACAGTATACATACATATTTTACATAATTATTGTTGTAATAATTATTAACAAACCAGACCGTACCGGCATGTGTAACAATGAGTTCATTTTTTGTTTGATTTTTATCTCCTCGTTTTAACTTGCAGCTACGTGTAATAGAACAGGCCCGCTATTTGTCTCTTTCTTTAACAGTCAAAATAGATTTTCTTTAAATTGCCCACTGCGCGCGGGTGTTAAGATTACCGTTATTTTCTTCTCTTTTTCGTTTATCATCTCTGCGTCCGTGAGACCACTATGAGAGAATGCGAAGTAGTGATTACTTTCGAGAAATTTAGCGTTGATGGACACAGAAGAGAATGTTTCGCATGGTAAATCAACCAATCGACTATTCTCCTTCTATACCATTTCGAAACGTGCCATGATAGCGATACTGTTAATGGCCCACGGATTTGAATCGTGACAAATGACATACTCGACAATCGAATTATGGAAAATTACTAAATACATAAAGAATTTATATTAGGTGCTTAAGTGAAAAGTTATTATCAATGAAAACTGCACCACCTGTTGCATTTATTACGACAATTTAAATTTTGCGCTATTTAAGTACTCCGCTACGTCCGTGACAATGTTTACAAATTTTCAACAGCTCTGCAGAACGTATTCATTCGATCACGTAGATTTAACAATGTTTTTTGGTAACAATAAATAATGTATATATTAATATATAATTAAGAATAATAATAAAATATATCGATAATGAAACGTTAACAAAATTCAAGGATATAATCCTAAGACTTCGTTTGGAATTGATATTATTAACCCTTTGCACTCCAGTTAAAATCGTTTACTACGGATTAAACTTAACTCGTAAACGTTTAATCACTTAAAACTTTAGAATGATCGTATTCTACCATCCGATAAAATTCTAATAATAACCTCTGCTTAATACAAATAATTTCAATCGAATAATAAGGTTTGCTTGAAAATGACAAGTCTTGTGGGATCATTTTAAACGAAATGTGCAGAGTGGTCGAAAAAACCATTCAATATTTATATCATACACTGTTACAATATTTATATCATACTGTTATAACACAGTCTGCTAAGTAAAAAAGACTTAGTAAACATACTTCGAAAGATGAACAGTCTTTAATTGCATTTTATCTATGCTCGTGTAAATGGAAATGCCGTACAACATCATTACACGGAAAAGTTTCCTAATCGTAAAGTTCTCTCTCTGAACCAACTAAGTCAATCGTAACGCAAATGTTCATATCTCACAAACGATACAATTTTGCGATTTGTGTTCATTAAAGTTTCTTTTACTCAGCACAGTGTGTTCTATGTACAATATAAATATTGAATAATCTTTTTCGAACATCCGTATGTATGAACAGAGCAGTGATTCTGATCGTACTGATCAGACGCAAACGTAGGACATAGTCCAAGGTATTTACACGCGCCTTCAGCAAAATGTTGAAATAATGAAGTGAAGAAAGCGTCTCTGTTGCATCAGTGGTATGGTATTGGTTGTCACTGAGTGCTGTTCTAATTACGCCCGCAATTACTTTTTGCAATCTGAAATGTACCCGTGCCACAAAAACGATCGAGAGTTCTTGGTACAGGCTGTGAGAGATGGAAACAGTAGACGAAGCCACTTCGAAGAGGACGAACGCGTAGCATGTCTGACTAGTAGAATAAGGATCACTGCTCTCGAGCGCGCATTGGTTCACTAGAAGCGACTGAATCTATGCCACCATTACTGGATGACTTCATCACGCGTTTTTATCTTTCGCATTCCTATTTGCATTTATTCATCGCACGAACAATTTTTCTTTAACGCAAAGGGTTAATAATAACACAACAGCGCGATAAAACAAGAAAATTCTCAATTGAATCATTTCTTTGTATCGTTCCTTCCTGCTCGTTTCATTATCCGATCGACAAAATTCACGAAGAAGCTTTAAACGAACGTGAAATCAACTCTATGCGTCGAGGATTGAATTGAATAAAGTCGAAGCGATGATGATGGTGTTAATCGAAGATAGAGCAGAGCACGGGACCGTGAATCGTGAGATCGGATCGTTAACACTAAAATCTTATGTACTTTGATGCACAGCACGGAAGAGCAGATTCTTTTGATTCACGCGTAACGTTAGTTCCTCAATGCCCTTAACAAATACGTTATTGTCGGTTAAACAATAAATCCGAACAGTTTTAATATTGTCAGTTCGATAAACTAGGACCGATATTTATGCGATAATACGTATAATTTATGTATACGTATATATAAGTATGTATATGTACACACGCACGCGCATTCACACACACGCACCCGCACCCAATTACGGATCCGCGAAGATTACAAACAAAACAAATTGATACCTGCGCGAATGGCTAATTACGCTATTCGAACAGTCGAGAATCATTTTTCGACAACCATTTAACCACATTTTATATTTTTAACGAACATATCAGATTTGTGAGTTACACGAAAAGGATAATTGTTTCACTTTTCGACGTGCAATTATTCGCAATTCGATTTCAAATTACTTTACGATTAAATTTAGGATATGTTCTCCACGCAGGGAGTTAAATTTCGATTCGCAACAATTTTCAAACAAACGCGAAAGTTTCTTTCTTAATATTTTCGTCGCACTTGGTCGCTTAACGATCGACGATCGCGCGACGAAAGTGCGTTACGTTTAAATCGATTTCATCGATAAACGATTCGTGACTATCAAAAGAGAGAGAGAGAAAGATTCTAATTTCTACAGGTAGTACGGTACTCTATCTCACATTTCGAAGCATTGTTTCAACCAGGCAACACAAGAAATCGCTTTCAATGCAGCCGCCATTAGTCGGGGGGTTCCGGTTCGTACGATTTGCAGAGCGATAAATTATTTCGCGTGACACGAAACAGTTCTTTCGACCGTACACGTCAAGACACGTGGTCGTATAACAACAGCGAAAATGTAATAACAACGAGTAATTGGTAAGCCTATCTTCATATGGAACGAGAGCACGTAGTACGATTAGATTTAGATTTCTATTCCTTCGTGAAACATTCATGCTCGATTTTCTTAACACCTATGCGATCACTTTTCGATACAAAATTTGTAGAAATCAACTTGACAAATTTTAATTACTTTTCTATAGTTATTAAGACTAATTGTTTCTACATTGACACAAATAACCGAATTTAATGAAAATATAAATTATAGAAATTCGAAATAAAAATACCTCATCATACGATACAAATGTAGGCATAAGTGTTCGAATGTTTAAAATGTTGAAAATACATTAACAAATATTAGTTTCACAAATAGTTTACTGAAAAGAATCGAAAGAAGAGATCACGATGGTGTCACGAGAAAACCGGCTTCGGATAATATCGATTATATACACATTACGTATACACCTCTAAAACATTTCTACTTTATTGTCCTTACAATGTATTACTTTCATTTGACTCGCAAGCTTTTCCGATTTATTGTCGATATTAAAAGAGGATCGAAAAGAACAACTGCTATAGCTGGACGTTACGTCGTGCACTTAAAAAACGTGTACACGCACCGACCAACTATCGAAGTACACGTATTGCGGGATATGTAACGCGCTACACACGGCATAGTCGACCCTCCTGTAACGTGTTCTCTTATAACACGATTTTCATACAATGTGGAGCCAAAATTGCGACAACCCTCCAAATTTTCCATACGCACTAAGCTATATCTTGCCTTCTGCGTTTATAAAATTTGATTTCATAACTGTGTGCATCATAACTTGGTGCTCTGTGAATGCAATTTTTCATATAACGCAGGACGAATCGAATTGATTTATATTTTACTCATTTTCGAGTTTGTTCATAGTGCGACACGAGTTAGCCTAGTTTAATCGCGTTATAGGAGGGTTGATAGTATATACATATATATATATACGAACATGTGTAATACACATAAATATAAATAGTGTATATTTATATTTATTTAATTTTATATATATTTATATACTTTCAAATGGTTCCTTCAATAATATATTACGATCTAATTTATTTAATCTACAATGTAATACTTTCATGTTTATGAACAAGTAATGTACACACCCCAAGCATTCTCTATGTAAACTTCACGCCACGTACAATAATCGCATCCAAAGACGACAGCGTAGCAAAAAGTTATAATCCTTACAATTTTTCAATCTCCTCCGCACGGTCCTTCGAAGTAAATAGTTGCACGCTCGAAGCGATAAATTGGAAATCAAACAAGCCAACGAATATTTGGCAATTTTAAATGCTTAGAATAACAATGACAATAACTCGTATTATCGTGAATGAAACTTAAAACGTTAACAATTAATAATAACTGTTAGATATCGCATATTTGTTACAAATGTGTCCTCACTGAGAGATCGTTGTAGGCATTCGTCAGCCATTGAATCTCGCGTGTATATTAAACTTAACAGTCCATTATCGATAACAGATTCGTTCACATAATTTAACATAAATATTTTATACAATTCCAACGAAACGCTGTCCGTTATCTCATCGACGCACAAAAGTGGACGAAAACTAAGTAATCACTTTCACAGAGAACTGCGACGCTCGATTTTCTTCTATTCATCGTTCAGTATCGCGTGAACGGTACCTTTGACTACACGTGTATGTAAAGCTAATTGTTATTTAATGCGATACAGGGTGCATCGAGAAAAACGAGCGCTACGACGCCTGTATTATTTAGCGAAAGTCGCGATGGCTCGTGAAAAATGTAACGCAAACTCCGTTCGACGGAATTCCGTTTCGAGTTTCGCATCGATCTGATCCGATCCAGCAACTATCGGTTCTCTCTCGTATTTGAATCGAAACGCGTACACGCTCAGCTCGACGCACCCCGCATTTAAAGTCCCCTCTTTATTGTCGTAGAATTATTATCAGAGCTATATACTTTCATATAAATATATCAGTATTATTGTTCGAACAGCATTAGAACTTATCCTACGTATCGTTTGTAGCGATAATAGTTAATGTATACCTCGGGTTCACCGTTTGATTTGACAATGAGTAACGCGGATAAACGTTAGGCCAGTTACTACTTCGATACAATGGCGTATACAATATTACATCCGATGCAGCGTGTTTGGTTACGCAAGCCAACCGTTCGAAACGAAAAGTTGTACGTCTTTGCTGGCGGAGCAGAGTCGTAACCATTGTATGTTCGCGTAATCTAAAGTTACCTCGTGAAAATTCTGCTTACGTTTCTGTAAATTTTGCTATTTTAGTGTCTCGTATCCTTTCAATAATATTTATCGTAATTTTTATTGTTTTCTTGCAGCCTTTGCAATTTACAGTTCCATTATTACAGCTTTAGTATCCCAATATTTGTCGTGGCTACTTTGAGGTTTCAATTTTTCAATATTTTGGTGGCCTTGTTCTTTCCATTTTTTAATGATCGTACATCTTGGTCTTTAATTTTTTTATTACGTTATCATCATCATGTTTCGTTGCGTTTTGGTACCATTATCGGAAGTACCAATATTTATTATCTCAACGTTTCATAGTGCACGATGTTCATCGTTAAAATGCTCCCACGTGGTATTTCTTATTATCTTATTCGAATATTTATTTCAGTATTTTAATAATCAAAAGTGTTCCTGCGTTTTTCCACTTTCTTATAAATTACACACACCTTGTTGTGTAGAATAATATATCTTTGAATAGTCTTTTAGCTTTTTATTCGCAAGGTATCTCAAAATGCCCTTAGCGATTAAGTATGAGTAAAAAATATAGAGTTTTGGGCATTTTTATTGTTTTTCAAAGATAACTTCGCGACTCCACTCCACCACGAATCAAAACGCACGAATACGGTCAGCCACGAACGTCTACGTACACTTCTCACAACTTTGAAATATTCAAAAGAATGAGAATTGTATAAATATCATTAAATATAGAAGTGCAAACGAAAATAGAATTCCTATTTAAGGTTTCAGAAAAATCGCCACTAAAGATCCGAAGAATCCTTTGCACTCAGAAGAAAAATAACAGCATTATTATTCGCATAACATTTATAATTTGCCAACAGAACAAACGAAGTCATCGCGATCTGGTTTTCTTCTTCTATTACAACCTGAAAATCATTTACATTGCCCTCGAGTTCGAAGAAAAACTTTAAATGCCTCCACTCTGGAGCCTTCGAGTGCAAAGACTTGAAAATAATTAAATGCACTTATAAAAGCAAATTTGACGGTTGAATCCAACGAAATGAATCGATATTAAAATTGCCATGTTCCATTCTGTCGTGCTGTGACCGATTGTACACGTTCGTGGCTCACAAATGAATCGTACCAAGCATACTCGCCGCTAAACGCTAATCAAAATGCGAGACTTTCATGGTTTCCGGTGGTGACCAGACGCGGTACTTTCTTCCGTTAACGTAACGACGAATCGTTCCGGTGGACGCTCGAGTGGCGAACGGATTCGCGAATTAGTGGGCATCGCGTGCAACGTCAGTTCGTTAGGACGCGTGTCATCCGAGTTTCCGGTTTCCCCGCGGACGGGGGAGGAGGAATTGCGAGTCGAAGGGACGACGCGACGCCACGAGAACGTCGACATGATCGAACCGTATCCACGATAATTATTGTCCGCGTAACATTTACCGATTATACCGATTATTGTCGAGTAACCAGATCCTGGCTCTGCCATTAAATATCGGAAACGTCGGTAGCAATGGCGATTCTGTGCTACGAAACGCTACGAAATCGTCGCACGAAACGTCGTACGACGAGGGAGAAATTTAATCGCGAGTCCTCGTTCGACGAGTTTCATCGAGCGATCCTTTCGAAAGACGTCGATCTACCATTGTGTAAATCAATCGGAAATGCGTCTTTCAACGCGACGAAGGAAAATGTTTTCGCGACGATCGTTAACTCTTCGTTAGGCGCAATTATAATTACACAGAGATCTATAGATACTGGTAAAATACATCGTAGAAACGATTTTCTATTAAAATACAATTATTCTCGAATATAATGAAATACAAACACCATTATTGTCGGTAGAATACTTTCAGAAGACACAAAACTGTTGCTAAATCAGTTTCGTTCTGGCTACGATCTTTCGATTTCGTCCCTAATGAAGATCGTTAAACGTTTGATAAATCATTCAGTTAATTACAGGGAAATACTTTCATTGTAATGCAACAACTTTTGGTCTTTCTCGAGAGCTTTTTTAAAAATACCTTCCTTTATTGTCTTAGTGTTATTATATAGCTTTCATTTTTGCTCGATTCGTTTTTTTTTCGTTATTGTCTTAGATAAAAACGAACGAAGAGTTAACGCGTATCCTTGAACAAGCTTTCAACATCGAATCGTATAGAAACACTAGGCGGGTTTGTTGCGTCCTCGTAACAAGTGCATGGTGATTACAAGATTATTATTGTCGGCACCGCAAATAGTCTAAAAAATAAATTATTTCAAAGCCGCTTTTAATCTCTAGCGATCCTCAACGTGTTTCCTTCCGAATCCGCGATTCGTCACGGCGGAAAGATTGTCACGTATTGCAATCATCGACCGCCGTCCACAATGTTGCCCTCAAAGATATATACATACATACATATATATGCGTATATACGATTATACGGTAATACAATGTGTCATGTGTTACGCGTAACGTGTCATATATCGAGTAACACCCCAACCCCTTTTATACGTATTACGTTATCCCGATAAAGTTAATTAATATATATATTACGTTATATTATTTACACATAACTTTTGATGGATATCGAAATCTACTCGTTAATTATTATAGAATCATTGCTCCTCTATCAAGATCTCTTCGCGTGCTTGTCTCCAAAGAGCAAAGAAAAATCGCAACTACGTGGACACTGAACACGGAGATCGTTCTACGGATGTGGGAAAAAGTGAGTTCGTCGAGTTGTCTAATCAACTGTTCTAACCACTTCTTCGCGTGTGCGTTCGTGTCAAGGAAACGTGGACTCGCTATAGAAAAATCCAGATGCGAACAAGAGAGTACGATCTGCGTGGTGACGCGCGATGTGTGCTGGATGCGTACATATATATGCGCTTCTCGCGTGTATATTAATTTAAATTACAATCACGACACGATCGAGAGAATGTATAAGAACATCTAACCTTATTCATCGTTTAGCGCGTTGAATTGTATATATCGGGCACATATATATATATATATATACTCGTGTATTTACGTATATACCTCATAGTATGTATCTATAACTTGTTTGTTTTTTTCTTCTTTTCTTTTTTAAAAAGGTATCGCGCAAATTGACTAATCTCGTGCATTCTCGGGCAACGGAAAGAAGGGCTGCTCGAATAATATATATGTATCATAGGTACACAGTGTGTCTCGCGATTTTTATGACTCCATATTAAACGCGTACAGCGAACCGTCGATCGATCGTCTTCGATGAGCAGAGACGTGCCTCCTCTCTTCGCTTCTGTTCCCGTTTCTCAATTTTTACTACCGCCAAAAATTGTCAAATTCTTTCTCTCGCTCGACATACTTTCGCTGATTGTTATATACATAGATTTTTCTACATGATTGTATTCACAATGCGGGCACAATTCGAATTTAATCTACAGATTATCTAAATACTTTCATTGTTCGCTGAATCGAATTGAAAAATTACGGAATTTACAGGGAGCAGCTCTCCTCTAATTCAATCTAGCGCTAATCTCGCTGAAAATTTTGTGCCCCTGTTAATTTGAACGTTGGCAACGATCGATCGCGGTCTCGCCGTACTTATCACGTATCACGCGTAACTTCGAAACGTACGAATACTTTATGTACATCTATATCGTTACGATTCGGCCGCGAAACAATGCAATGAATTATGGACATCGCCCCAACGTGTGTATATACTTAGCTCTCTGAGATTGGCAATGAAAAATCGCCAATAACGGTTCGTATATAATAACGAAATATATATGCACGGTTCCGTACATGTATGTGTGTATGTGTAAATGCCCGTGTGCGAATATATGTATGTATATAATAAGTACGAAGTATAAACATCTAGGACAATGTATAATAACGCGACGCGTTCCTAAATCTCGGATCGACGCCCGTACTTTCGTGTAATATACTTTCATCGGATCGCGTACTGTAGAACTCGATGTATTCGAACCGTGGCACCATTGTTCTAAATAATCCGAGGACCTCGACGCACCGTGCACGCACCAATCCGAAAAATATCTCAACGTGTCGATGTTCGCGCTGGAAACCTCGAGCAACACGTCGATATTGACGTAGCCACGAATCTTCTAAATCGCTAAACTTATTGAACCTCTTCGAACACGCCATTATGGTGAAAATAGATCGCGAGCGATACTCGCAGGATTTCAAAAGCGCGTACCCTAGATCGATGCTATTTTTAAGTATTATTTTTCGATCAATCGATCTTTTATCAATTGTTTCTCTGTTAGAAATAGATTTTATGTTCGTTTATTCCAGCCTCGTCAGAGACGGTGGTATTTATCTAATAAAATACACGATATTCTTTCTTTGGATAAAAGAAGAAATCGTTCGAAATTATCGTGTAAATGTTTCAATTTGAAATTAGTTTTTTCAATGTTATGTACATTTGTAAAATTGTACTCTTTTCTTGGGTTTTAGTTTCCTTGTTGATGCGATGTTGTCGTTACGATTTCGAGCAAGGTGTCGAAGAGGAACGTGTTTCACGAGGTTACCAATATATCGTGGAAGGTCCTTTCGTCGGTGCGCAAGATGAGAATTCACTCGAAGAGATCAGGTCCCAACAAACAGAGCCCTACGGTACATTACGCCTTATCGTATTAATACTTTCATCTTGTTATCACTTTCTTACGAATACTTTCATATGTTCCAGAGTCCCGTTAGGATCCGTGTAATTAGCGATTACATTTAAAGTCGAAAGTGCTTAAGTAACGTAATCTCGTTTATAACACGACTTGTACCTGAATAAGTGTATCAATGCCATCCTCGTATCTCAACGGCTCGCGAACAAGCGCCACTTTCTATTTATTTAGTTATTCCTCTGTTCCTTCTCGAGTAATGCATCAATTATCAGAACCCGCCAGTCCCATTGTTAAAATATTGACGTTTCGATAATTAATTCGTTCTAGTTATCGCACGTTCGCTTATCATCGAGGACCGGGTTGTACTATTTCAAAAGGCACGCCATGAGAACGGCGCGCGTATCATTCTTCGTTTTTTTTTTTTTACTCTTTTTTTTTACTCTCGACGATCAGCATTATATGTTCAATATTGGTTTTTTTTTTCTCTTTATTGCTATGTTTCTAACTTTCCCGTCGTCGAATTAGAAGTATCAACTATCTACTGCCGAAACAAGGGAGAACGCTCGAAATACCTAAAAGTTTCAGCGATCGTGCCGTATGCGATCTCGTCGGCCATTGCTCCTCCAAACCTTCTTGTTATTATTGTCTTCGATTATCAAATTATTGTCAACGAAGGTTTGACAGCCGTTTTTTATTGTCTGCGTGTGTTCTCGCAAAAATGAGTTCGTTCACTTTCATCACGGAAATCTCTGCAGACGAGCGGCGATAGGCCAGATGATCGATCGAAAGGATCGTCGCGATCCGTTCGTTACTTTCAAATTAGGCCGCTTACGTCCACTTATCAGTGGATAGTAGTTGACACTCGTTCAGCAGATTAATTTCAGGTTTGCAGAATGTATACTCAGTTTCGATTCACTTCTCGTGAACGTGAAAGTGCGCATAATTATACTGTCGATTAATGTAGAAAGTTTCGTCTTCGATTCCCGTTTTTTCGTTTTCTTGGAAAAAATTCGCCTAAAAACATGTCTCGATATTTTCGTGTTTGCTTTCTATTGCGCTTCTTTTCCTTTTCGTCTTTCTCTCTCGGCGTATCAGGCCCCCTTTTACGGTTGGATATTTTTTTGGTGACGTCTGAGTAATTCGTCTGCGTTCACTTACAGCACTACATCCTGTACTCTTAGGTATCGCGAGAATAGAACATTTCATTTCCACTCTAATTGAGAATATAAAGCCTGCGATTCTGCGCTAACGTCGGATATACCTTAAGATTGTAAATCTGTGTGTCTACCTCTGGTACTCCACTGTTACCATAATCAACCATTTACTTTCTTTGAAAATTCTGAATGAACCCATTTCGTGTCTTTCTCGCAAATGTTTCAATCCTTTTGCTAATACAAGGATCACGTCACATTTTTCATTTGCAAAGTACCAATTCGATGTATTAAAATTCCTAGCGAAGCATATATACTCTGCGTCAGAGCAGAAGCACTAGTTACCTGATTATTTGTTACAGAAACATAAATAACTATTTCTCGTTGTAAGAAAGAGATAATCAGTCGAAGCACCAGAGGCAGCAATGAAAAAGAAACACAGTCGATCAAACGATCAGTCAACTTAAACAGAAGACTTTCCTTACGTCCGTCCATTTCTGCTCAGGGATCGATGGATCTAGTTCCACTGCTGGTTCTGCTGCGTTACGTCGTACGAGTAGTCATTCGTTGCTGGTGGTTGCACCAGGGACGCGTTTATATCGCTGGCGAACGGATTTGTCGAATGGAAGGGATTATTGGTGCTCGTTTCCGTCGATCCGTAGCTTATCACGGACGATTTCTCTTGCTGAGCGTACACGTTGTCCGCGGGTGGTTGTTCGTAGTTCTTCCAATCATCGGTCGCTGCTCCACCCATGGATGGTTGTCTCTGTAAAAAAAAAAAAGAAAAATATTAATACCTTTTAGCAGTAATTCTCTCAATAAATACAAATAAATAATCTTCTTAATTATGGCTTGATGTTAAATTATAAATAATACACACGCTACGGATTAATGTAAAGTTGAAACTAAGGTAGATAATTTCAAGGGTAGTTTCAAATATATTTTCAAAGAACGATGAAAAACTTTGATGATAATAATCGTAACGGTAATTACTATGAATTCGGACTGCATCGTCTTTGGCGGCGGTGGAACCGGTGGTTTCGCTTGTCCAAACTCGTCCATAGCGAAGTTCTTCTGTTCCTCCATAGGATCAGCCCACGGCTGTAGCTCTCCGGAACAGAAGATTCCGTAAAACACCACACCGAAGAAATGCACACACGCGGCTATGATAAACACGTTCCTCCAACTCTGAGCGTCCTGTGAAACACGGGTAAATAACAGTAACGTTAATTCCTTTGTGAATACCCGTCGGAGAAAAAGGCATTCGAGAAAGAAAGATACACTGGCGACAAATAATCTAGAAACAACCATCTATCATACTTCATCTCTATCTTAATATATTTAAACATCGTACATATTTTTACTATATATACTTCTATTCTTATATGCATTTTTATGTTCTCGTATGTATATTCGACTATGTATCGCATTTTAATTAACTGACTCTCTCAAACAATTAATTGTATCTTCCATGACTGATAAGGGTTTGGATTTATCGAAGAAGACCATAGATCCTTCGCATACTCTGTTAATTATCCATTCAACCCTCTTGTACTACGTTGATCTAAACGAATCTTTCCACTTTTTAATAATTGCAAAGCACGATATCCACGTTCAGTGACAAGAATAAAAAAGAAGGATGACAAGGATGGCATTTTCCTGGTGTGAAACAAGGATTGTACAGCTCAGCCGTAAGCAACTATACCTTTTTCTCCGTAATATTGTCCACGAAGAAGGGCACCAGCAGTCCCGCTATCGTACCGATTCCGTTCGACATTCCCATCAAGATACTGGCGTATCTGGGCGCGATGTCCAGGTGGTTCACGTTGAAACCGGAAATGGCGAACCCGCTGCAAGCGACGCCGCAGGCGAGCGCGACGATCGCCGCTGTTCCGTTCCTGTGCATGGTCGCGTTAGCCACCACCAAGAAGAAGACAGCCTCCATACCGAAACCGCCACAATTGAACAGCTTCCTGACGTTCGTCGTTGTCATTATTCCACGCTTTCGGATGTGATCGGCCAGCAACCCTCCGCAGGGCACGATCATTGTCATCAGCAGATGCGGAAGCGAGCCAATTATACCAGTCTGTAACAATTGCGCAAATAATATTTATCGAGTTTCGTTTTCTTGGCGATTTCATAGTTATATGTGTGCTTATCCTTCCGAGGATGAGGTGTTTAACCTTTTGACTACATCAGAGTTTGAGACGCATCGATGGTACTATAAAGTAAGGATTCGTTCGCAATGTACACCGTGAAATAATTAAAATACTAAAACAATATTGTTCATTTCTTTGTACTTTGCATTGTTGCATTGCAATTTTTCTAAGCGCCTCGAGGGGCTTACAGTATCACAAACGCAAGTTTGCTATGCTCTTTTAGGCGTCAACAGTAGTAAAAGGGTTAAATACGCAGAAAATAAATGTGATTATTTCACGTGGACTGATGACATATTCTTTGTAGGATGCAATGACACCATTCGTCTTGGTCTCCTAACAATATAAAAATGGTCACCACAATCTGTTTTCTTTAAAATTACTCCAACAGATACCGATTTCAATTTTGTTTCAATCGAACAAGAAAGGAGTAATTAACCTAATTAGCTGTCACGATTATTGCAAGTCTCGATGAAATTCCAGTATCACTCACTTCAACTAAAGGCATGTCGAAAGCCTCGTGCATAAACCGAGCTTGGAAGAGCACCAGCAAGTAGAAGTTCCAGGATCTGCAGAAGTTCGCCACGACGATCGCGTACACTGGCATGGACGTCAGGAACTTGCGCCAGGGCGTAGTGGCGAACGTGGGCATCGCCATTTGCGCTTGTCCTTGACCGAGGGAGTCCTCGATGTAACGAAGCTCGCGGGCTGAAATGCTAGGGTGCTTCGATGGCTTCTCGAAGGCCAGCCACAGCCAGAAACAGTACCAAATCAATCCGGACATACCTGGACGTTTAAATCACTTCTATCAAACTCCACAACGTTGTCCATAAACGTAAACTTCAACGTGAAAAATATAATTAAACCAGTTGTACAAGAAAAGGAACGTTACAAGACAAACTTGAATTATTCAAAATGGAGAACATCGATGGATCACGCAAGTGTAACCCATTGTTAGTACTAAATTCAACCTCTGATTTAGGAAGCAAAATTAGCGACGTACCATAGAAATAAAACGACGCTGACCAACCGAAGGTAGAAGTCAAACAACCCGACAGTGGCATTCCAATCACCATGGCGGCGTAAGACCCGCAAAACGCCAGCGTCGCCAGACGAGATCTCTCCAACGGCGGTGCCCAATACTTCCAAATACCGTGGCACGCCGGATACGTGACACCCTGTCCAACGAGAGGATTATTCATCGCGAAAATCACGCAAGAAACATAAACACAGAAACAAAATTCACCGCAGACATCTCACCTCCACCAATCCTTTCAAGACCTGCACGATCATATCGACGATCGGATTGACTTTCAACGCGCCAGGTACCAGCAGGTTCAAGAACGACGATATGGCGATCGCAGTGCCGAATATCTTGTTCGCTGGATACAAAGAGGCGAAGAAACCACCTGGCACCTGCGTGACCAGGTAACCCCAGAAGAAGGACGAGTCCAGGGCGCTCTCTGTGCCCACTGTCCAGTTGAACATGAGAGTGTGGTTGTCGCCCTCCGTGGCGTTCTTCATGGCCATTTTCGCCATGCCCATGTTACACCTCATACCAAACGAGATTATGAATCCTGAAAACGATGTAAACAACGCTCTTTAAGGTTGCAATGGAGCAACACTATTGAAGATACTGGAAAATTGAGAATTGTTAGAGGATGGAATTGTATTTTATACGCAATGGTTTCTGTGAGTAGTTCAAGTAAGTGAAATGGAAGAATATGTTTTGAGGTTCACCTATACAAGCCAACGAGGCGATGGTGTATCTTTTCGATAGGCAGGGACATTCTGGTTTGCAGTAAGTGTCGATGTGACGCAACGGGGGCCGTTCAGGTTCCGGGAGTGATTCGAACGAGGCTTCTCTACTGTACGCCCTCTCGCCCTCGAACCCCTTATTGTCTTTACTACCCTCGCGGGGCATCTCGAATTCCTCGTAGCCAGCATTGCTTCTTCTGAATCTGAAGACGTCAGTCACATTATTCGTTAGTGATAATAAAGGAATTTGTTCGTCGATTAACGAGAAAGTTTTTGGAAACTTTCTCTTGGTAAACAGATTCTCTAAGGTTCAAGTTTCAAGCGCTCTATTGTTGGGAAAATTGAATAACCGTGTTCTTAAATTTGATTTTTCGTCCCGACGATTGCTCTTTTTGAAACAGCGTAATATAAATTCTAATTCTGTACGGTATTTCTATTTAATATTCATGACAAGGCTCAAGAAAATTTCATTTCATCTCGTAGAACTGTTATTCAAAAATGGTGTTCCAGAGAATGTAAAATATCCAGAACAAGCTCTAATTGAGTCGTTGTTGATAAAGTCTTGAGTATCGTTTCGTAATATAGTTGAACGAAAAAATGAGATGATAATTAAACGAAGGAATGCAAATTAGATAATGTGGAGCAATTGGACGTCCGATCGGGACCGACATGTGCTTTTAATTATGCGCATGGTCAGATTTAGATGAGCGCTGGCTAAATATAGCCTTAAACGATTTTTCATCCCTCGCATGGCGGTACGGATACGAGCATGCGTGACATTACCCAGCAAGTTTTTGCGATGCTTTCGACTTGATGGAGTCGAAGGCCACGAGGCCCGCCGCCGCGAATCTGGACATTTTCCAATTATTGGGGTTGCTCTCAGGCTGGGAATGGTCGCGTTGGCAATTGGCAGCCCCTGAAACATATCATCGTGATTCATAGATGTCCATTTCCTGTCCACAGTAACACAGTAACCCACAATCCCATATTTGTGACAGAAAATCATATGATTATCGATTAAAGCATAAGAATACCAAAAAAATCTAATTCCAATACAATTCTTTTCAATAAAATGACATTTACAAGCGTGCAGTATATTTCCATCTAAATTTTTTAAATATGATGCTTAAAATGTACTCAACATAGACACTTATTCACCAACGTCATACGCTTCATAGAATGCACGATAAAACCACTGAAGAGGAGCAGATTTTTCTCAATTTCATCGCTTAAGACGCACGTAAATGGACGCTGCTGTAATTCACCATTTTCCACGAGCATCCGATCTGTTTTCGAGCCGCTTCAACGGTCGAACGTTTAAGTCTTTAAACCATCGAGGTACAGCGAGATGTATCTGTGTGGAAACGTTCATCCTCGATGTCGAAACGCAAGGGGAACCCCGGAGTAGGGGTGTTTATTTGAAGTGGCAGTCTCTCCAAGCCTAATCCCCGAATTCTCCAGGGAACGTCCTCAGGGGTAGAGAAATGCGAGAGAAAACGCACCGCCGCTCCCTACCTCGCATCTTTCACTTAATCTTTACGTGGGGACACCCCATGATGTATTAAAACTTGCAAAAAATAGAAGCAGCAAAATACAGCACCGACGTGTATCAAATTTTGAATAATTTCTTTGGAAATTTTACAATAATGAACATCTTAGGTCATTTATAAACGTGCTTGTCGAAGTATAAAAGTATGAACGCCTATGTGAATGTAGAAATATATTTTAATGTCAAGAGTGGACAGTTCTTAGGATATCAAAAGTGTAGTGACAGAAGAAAATACTTGAGAAGAAGCATTTATTCATAAAATATATTTATTACTATAGAAATCTTTAACTTCAGAATGATCGTGCTATCAATGTCTGGAAGTGCCTTCAAGAGTTATCACGAAGGACCTTACCGTACCAAAAACCTAACAGAGAAAAGTAACCCACCATCTATATCCACAAAATGTGCATCTTATTTTGGAAACGTAACATCGGTTAAATCGATCAAGTGATACGAAGCTTCCTGTTCCTTCGCGGACATTGCCGCGCGATATCGTTTCCGGATGTCATCCCATTTAATGAAACTTCATAGGGAGAGGATCGATCGACGGAGGACTGGCACCGAAAAGGCGATTTCTGCCTTGACGAGTGCGCGAGGCAAAAAATTGTCAGCACACTGGTCGAGTCGACGACAAAGGGACGGTAGCGCGGGACAATGGCTGACGGATATTAAAACGGCACGTGGCAGACAAAAGGCACAAAATGCACAGCACGTGTGCTAACGAGTTAGGGTTGAACGAGGAAGATGGACAGAGCCGATTTATCTTGATGGAACCGCGCGTATCCTCGCACTGCCTGCGGTTCCCTCGATCTTCCCACCGGAAATGCGGAACGTCCTGCTTTTTTCGATGCGTTTTATATTGATTATTCGTTAGTGGCTATTGATTTTTGCGGAACTAGTTCTGATTTCTCTTTCGATTTACTTTGGTCTCCAATTTCATTCGTATTAACAAGGTATAAATAGTTGTGAATGTAGAAAATATATAATTGTAGCATCGAAAATGTATTAGTAATGTTGCAAAGTAATATACGAAGGATTAAGTAGCTATAGAAATGTAGAGTAAAAAGATCGAATAGAAAGTAGAATCTCTTTCCAATGCAAAATCAGATTGAAATTGTGTAATTTGAATTCTTTTCCATAGGCAGAAATAGATTGTTAAACATGATATTTAAAAAAATGTAGACTAGATAAGATGGTATCGAACGGAACGAGTCCACAGCCCGATGCACATCCCTGGCAGATCAATACGAAAAAGTCGCTGACATTTCTCTGATCTCTGACATTTCCACTGATCCGACCTTGCACAAATCTCCCCCAATAGTACCCGTGCGGAGCGACGATTCACCAATCGAATCGATCCTTCCGAACACGTCCATTTACACACTGTCACTCGCACAGCCGAATTCCACCACGAACAAAAGAACGGAAACCACTCGAAGAATCACATGTATCGATCGAAGATCGAACAACGATCAGCTCCACTGTGGACCAAGAAAATCCTTACAGACAAACGAACCAACATCCTCAACCGGCGCAAAGAGAATCCTCGTAGAACCTCGAACGAATAGACTCTCCTAAAGGATCTTACCGCTGTTCCTGACAGAAACACCGCACTGTTCACTCTCAAACGAACTCACAGCATTTCTCGTACACCAGGATTCGACGAGTACTCCTCGCGATGGTGGACCACCGACTCCGCCGTTCGTCCTAAACCCGGTCACCGGATAGTCGAACGAGGATCGACCATCGCCGTGTACAGCACCGGAAATCCCCAAATTCCGTTCGCGGAATACGCGGTGGCCTCTCGTCGGATGGAAAATAACGGAGAAACGAAACAAATGGATCACTCACCAATAATTAAGTCCAGATATGGTTGCGAGCGGTGTGGGGTAGCGGTTGCGCGCGGGGTACGCGACGGTGAACGTCGTCGACGTCGCCTGACGTCGTCCTCGTTGACGCCGTCCACGGCTGCGGCGGGGTACCGCGAAGTCAACCCCTGGCCGCGGCGTCCGCGCGCGCCGGCGTCGCGACGCCATTGGACGCGTCGCGGCGACGCATCGATATCGCCAGCCAATCGAGCGAGTCGCCAGGCGGCTTTAGATCGACCCCAGGCGGGGCTTTCCACACCACCCCGCGAGGAGACGTTTTCGCATCCTCCTCGCGAAACGTTACGCAGGTACAGGAACCGTAACGGCATTAACGTAAATGTCCGCGCATCCTGGCTGACCAGCCGCGATCCCTCGAGCTTGCTTTATGTAAGGACCGGTAATTCGACACCTGACTGCGTGGGTATTGGGTTAACGCGGGTGGGTACCGTAAAGGGGTGGCGTTTCACGCTCTTTTTTCTTTCTGACCGCGATAAGAAGACGTGAAGGAAAGCGAGGGGTTGGTTTGTAGGAATTTCGTCGAAGCTTGTTTAACAGAGCAGAGGTTGAGAGTGAGAATTAATTTTTTGTTTTAATTTAGGGTAGATATGAGCGATGGTTCGATGAGATGTTTTGGGGTGGTTTATTTGTGGTAGAAGAAAATATTGCGAAGCAATTGAAATTGCTATTTATATTGAGGATCGTGAATCGTTTTTATTGAGATTGAGATTTGTAGTAAAGATTCTATGAAATTCCGTCTGTCGTCAAAGGGTTAGATGTAGAATCTAGAAATGTCTCAATTCTATGTGGATATAGTAGTGTTATTATACGTTGTGTGTAACAATGTGGAGTTATATTAAATACGTAGAAGAAAATGGAATTTGAGTTAAGGGTTGCCAATTACAATTGGATTTAAACTTGTACAAGGTTGAAACGATTTAGTAAAAATTCCACTAATTTCGCGAATTTGATATCTATTCAGATACTTAAAGTGGGTAGTTGGTTTCAGAAGATCTTAAAGGGTTAATTGGGAGAGTTCCACACAGCAATACGAATCGAAAGAAATTACATTGAAAGGATAGTGATAACGTCATGAGAGAAATACGGGAAACATAAGTGGATATCGAGTTTACGACGTAAATTTTGGCGAATATCGGTCGAGTATTTAGGTTGCCCGTGAAATATGATCGACGTAAAACTGTCTGATTCCACTGTACAGCGTTTCACGCTACGTTCGCAGAATGATATCCATTTCTACTGCGGTAGATCGCACCATTCTCCCAGCATTGCCTCAAATCAGATTTGCCGATTTTATTTCCATGGATTTCACTTCAACGTCAGGAATATGGCTCCGAAACTCTTTCTTTAAATTGAATTATCTACAGCTGAACGCTTGCATTCGTTATTCGCATATATATTGCTAACTTGAAGTCGCTTATGAAAAAATATTCACGCTTCATTATTAATTTCATAGCTGAATTATAAAACACTGCTCACAATATAAATACCACTTCTAATTACTGACTCTACACATATCAGAATATCTGTAATCATTCGTGTATATCATCTTTAATTCCCATGACTCCTCGTATTCTCGCTACTCCCCACTATCAGTTCAAATGTGCAATATTTCATAAATACACATCATATTAATGATCTGTCTGTACCAATCATCACTAATCAGTTTTCCAAATAATCTTTTTATATTTTCCACAATAACCGTTTAATATCATACACACGCGAAGACTTAAAAATTTTACAAAAATTGTAATTTTACATTAATTTGATTCTCGCGACTATATATATAAATCATAAAGAAAGAGGAGGGGCGAGAAAAATGAAGAGAAAGAAATGAAAGACATCGACGGCTCAAATCTTTCGCTAGCTGTTAGGAACCGACTTGCATTGTTACAAACACAGGGTAACAGGGGTGGGCACCCTCTCCGGTGGTTGCCAGGAAATATCGATCTGGCCAGAGGGATGGATGCTGCTGCTCTCAATGGTTGGTCTACAATGCTTTATCTCTTCTTCGGAGCCGGCACGCCTTAAATAACTACGATTTCACTGTCATTTTCGTCGCGGTAAGTGATAAGGCTCCAGCGACAAATAGTCTACGTCCAACGACTACTCGTTTCTTATTGCCAGCTCTCTTCTGGAATTGAAATTGCTCTTTCATCGTAGAAACCACGTTTGCATTCAACTTTTATCAGCTAATCAATCTATTATAAAATTATAAACTAACAAGAGCTATTTTTATTACAGTAAGCAATGCATAGAAATAGCAATGTCATCTTATAATCAGTAATTTATTTATTTTTCACACGCTGAATTGATGCTTTATTGGCATACTTTACTGACTAGAATAAATTAGAAAAAATATAATTACACTTAATATATCTACTAATCTTTATGGTTAATATAAATTAGAACTAAACAGTAGTTAAATATAGAATTTATTATACTAAGAAAATATTACAATCTTTTTCTTACACTTTCAAAAGTGACAGTATATTACATTGAAGTATCCGAAAGACTCTTTCGTTTCTAAGCTAAATAAAATAGCAACAAAAAGAGAAACGTAAACATAGAACAGATTGGTAAAATCGTAACGTTGAACCAAACGTTTAACAGGTTATCACATCAGCCACGATCGAGTCATCAGCCTCTGTCATTCATCGCCACACTAGTTCCCCTCCGTCACACAGAGCTCGAGCTGACCTCGTAAACGTCATTCAATTGCAATCTCTTCATCAACGAGTTCTTCACACTCCTGCAGAGCATCACGTACTGCAATAGTTTCAGCCTAAAATCGGCGTCCAGATCGTCAATGCGTCTCTCATAGTCATCGAGGAAACTGGCCAGCTCGTCATCCCCCTCGCGCTTTCTTTCGAGCTTGAACAAACGCTTCTCGAAGGATCTCAATTTATCAGAACGCACCCTCCCCTCTGCATCCCTCCTTCTTCTATTTTCCTCGCTGTCGAGCGAGCTTCCAGAATCGCCACGGTTAAGACAGTCTTTCTTCGAACAATTCTTCCTCGATCTTAAGTCGACAGGATGATTCCTGCGATTTCCATCGCTGTCCTCCATTAAACGGCGATCCTTCACGTGGCATGGTTTCTGGTGATGGTCACCGTGGTCATTTAAGAACGTTATCCTCCCTGAATTCGAGAAAGCAACATTTGAACGATTACCCCCTCGATTTCTCTCGTTAATAAAAAGTTCTTCTTTCCCTTTGATCTTCGATTTACGTTTTCGAAACGATCCACCTTTGTAGCCGATTAAATCTCGCGTGTCGGTCGATTTCGAGCTGTACTTCCGGCTCAGAGACCTCGAACCCTCGCCTGTCCTAATCTTCTCGAATATATCGCGGTTACCTTGAATCAATCTTTGACATCTCGCCCTGAGAATGTCGCCAAAAGCGTTTCTATCCTTTCCTAAAAGGATCCCTTCGGCGAAAGTTCTCTCAGACGCGCCGCCATCTTTGTAGCGATTTCTGGTGGTGAAAGGAGAACGGATGGAGGAACCAGCGGAGCAAGACTCGCGATACGTTCGATCTCCGTGTAGTTTCTCGCTCGAGATGCTGATCAGGTATCTGTCGTTCCTCAGGAACGTCTTCGAAGTGCTGGTCCCCTTGTCGCGCTCTTCCAACAGCAATTTTCGAAGTTTCCTACGGATCAAGTATTTTATACGATCGATCGCTGGGAAGGAGTTGCAGAGGCCGCTGGTAGCCATCGATTTCCGCCACGAACGATTTTCATGTCGAGGAACAGCTCTGGAGTCTGCTGCTTCTTCTTTTGGATCGCATTTTGTATCGCGACGAGTAGAATTGTCTCGATTTTTCGTGCGAAACGAAGGAGCACATACGGTGGAATATATCGACTTGTGGTGACAGGAGCTTAAAGTCGCTCGTTTAAAGGGTGGATTGTATTTTCGAGGTGTCTCCTGGATTTTCGTGCGGACGTTGTTAGTCGCTGAGATTTCTTCGTCCGTGGAAGAGCTTAGAGTGGAAGAAGACTGTTCTACGTTCGATCGTCTGCAAAATACGAACAGAGATTCGGTGATCGATGGATCTTTCTCATTGGAACGTTTCGAGTCTGCAGGATGGAGGATAAATGCACTTTCTCGATTGCTGTTGTGCTTCGCTGAACTTTGCTTTGGATGTTCTGAGGGTTTCCACGAGAAATTACTGTCGATTTTTTTGGAGCATTGATCACCTCTTGAAGATGCTACTTTTGATTCCTCGCTGATGTTAGAAATCGTTTTGAATCTCGAAGACTGAACGATTGTAGAATCTTTTACATCCTCTGATACAGTTACGTTCTCTGTCGTAATCGCATTCGATTTTCGAATTTTATTAGATTCAATGAGTTGAACAGAATTTTTGTCTTCGATGTTATTCGTTTCTTCCGTTAACGAGCGATTCGTGAGTTCTTCGCCGCAACAAGAACACTTCGAGCCACAACTAGTGTCGATAGAATCGACGCTATATACTTCTTTTACATCTGAATCACTTACCTTCCGTCTTTCATTTGGACAACAGGCACCTGTTCCTAATTTTAAATCATTCTCTACTGGTGAAATGTTATCTTTTAATTCAAACGTATTTTCTTCCTCCCTTAAAGCTTCTTTCTTCACTTCAAAAACGGAATTTTTCGTCTCGAACAATTCATTTTTCGCTTCTAGCGCGTTTTCTTCCGTTTGCAAGATATGTCCTTCCACTATTGTCGTATTTTCTTTCGAAGAACAATGACAATGTATCCGATTTTCCATTTCAGAACATTCTACTGGCGGATCGATACACACATTCTCTGATCTACTATCAGCGAGAAGAACGTGACAAAAGCATTGTCCAGGGTTGCATCCACCAGATATCGAATTACTTCCCTCATAAACGTCCTCTTTCGAGCCGTTCGAGGAGCAAACGCACTTACAGTTACACGATTCTGCTATCCGATTCCCAGAATCTTCAACTGTAACTCTATTATCATCCACGTCTACAATTTCCTCAATCTCACGAGATACATCCACTGTCCCCTCATCCTCGCCTTCATTTTTCATTAAAAACGCCTGCCGTTTGTCGCAAATTTCATCTCCGATTCTACTGCACGCTTCGTTACGAGCCACTTCATCATTACCAGCACGTTTCACGAAGTCTCCACTTTTCCGCGAACTTGTTAACTGCGAGGAAACTACGAAATCCAGCTGTCTCTCCTTTTCCCCTTTCGACCAAATAAAGTTAACCCCTTTCTCCCCGTCGTGTCTTCCAATTTCACGTCTCGACGTGGAAGCCCTCGTTTCATCCGACAGTCGATGATCCGAGCAAATAGAATAGAAAGCAACGCGTCGTTCCTCGATCTCTTGGCCGCCTCTTGGCGCGTCCCAGCGTTGGGGAGGATCAACAGGGAGGTCCGTCGAGCGTGGAGCGTCCGCGTCTTTCGTGCAAGGAATCTCGCAGCTTCCTCTGCTGTCGCAACACGAGTCACGCTTGCGAACGTTGCTACAGGTCGGGACACGAGCCAGGAACCATCGAGACTTGGAAATTCCGACACCCTTGCACACGAGATTCAGATCGACGCGACCTGGTCGAATCTCGCAATTCAGACGCGATTGCTTGATTTCTGAATCGTCCAGCCTCTTCAGGATGTCGTTCACGCAGGAACACGCGTTATCGATGTCTTTTTCAAATTTTTTCCGCATCAGAATCAGGCAGGAGTCGGACAGCGATGGATCCGCCTCGAATATTCGCACGATCAGCTGACTCGACTTGCAGGGTAGTGAGAGGTTGGATACCTTTGGCGAGGTTCGAACGCTTCCGTTGTCGGTGGACGTTGTTTTGTGGACGTAGATCTTTAGTTTACAGCTTTTGGCAAATCTATTGCAATTGTTGTATTTTATTGTTTCAGTGGATGATTTGAAGTTTACTTTCCTTGGAAACGGTTTGGGATTGTTGGTAACCGTTTTCGAAGGGTGGTTCAGGGGACTCTGGTCAGAGTTGAAAACAAATGTTACATCTTGGCAACTAGTTTGCGTTTCTGCAAATTTCTCAGCGGTCATTACAATCTCTGTGTTGTTGCACTTACAGTTCGTTTCGTACTTGTCGAACATTTCTGAATTTTCTTGATGTGGGAAGCAGTTGATGTTCATGGAAACGTCTATAGTCTTTTTTACAGGACTCAATGAGTTCGTATTTGAATTGAGTTGGACACGTTGATAATTCATTTCTGTTCGAGAAGATATTGCGTTCTCGATGTTACGAGTGGACAGGTCGCAAAAGGAACTCGTTCTACAGGTGCAGTAAAGGGTTGAAGGTTCTTGCGAGACTGAACCAATTTCGACATCCAAGTCGCTATTGGATGTCTCCATCCAACGTTGAGGGACTCGTGGATTGGTTCTTGATTCTACTCGCGTACTTGTCCTGTAAAATAATATTTCTCTAAAATATCCAATTTCTTTTCTACTTGTCAACTTCACTTTTTATCGTTTCTATTTAAAACACAAAACCTCTCAATACAAAAACCATAATAAATTCTCCTAAACAATACAGAACGAACATTTAACATTGAAATTTACGTAGCCTTATGTACTTTATAATTTTCTAGTGAAAAGCAAATACATAAATATTCCATTCACACAATCTCTACAAATGCAACGATATTTCATACCATAATAATAAAAATCGTAAACACCCCAAAGTATAATATATCACAATGAAACAATTCAATTTTAACGATTTACGATCGAAACACTTCGCTGGATCGCCGTACGATCAACTCACACGCAGTCTTGGCAGAGCCAGAAATCCTTCTCGTTAATAAACCTGCGGACGTTCATGTCCTTCAAAGTGTCCTGCTCGTCGGCCAAGGAGCCAGGATCCACACGATCATCCCCTCTATTTGGGACGAACGAGCCCCTGAACTGTGTCACCGGGCCATTCTTCGCCAGATGTTCGATCGCGTACTTAATAATTTCCTGCCTGACGTCCCTGCCCTTGGCGGTCGCATCGAGACTGTCTGCCCACGCGGCGACCACCCCCAGGAACCTCTTCAACCGTGGAAATCGTTTCGCGTAACGCGAGTTCTGCTTGCAAACGAACTCCTCGAGCATCGAGCGGATTCTGTTCTCGAAGCTGGGACCGATAAACGGCCTGATCCTGTCGATACACGGAGCGAGTTCGTCGAGATCGAGGACTCCATTGTCGAGGCTGCTGGACGAGCTCTGGAGGACGTTAGATACGAGTAATTAAAGGGGTTGTTTCGTTGGAAGGGTAATTTCGCGTGGGAAGAGGAAAATTGGGTGAAATTTGAGGATTGATTTTTGGGAGGGTGGATCTGTCTTTGTGCGCTGTAAAGTGTGTTGGCAATGAGGCAAATGCCAAGGGCGCCAAGTGGTCTAGCGCGTCGAGCTAACTTGCGATCACCTAGTTAAGGGTACGTATAGCTGTGATCTATATAGTCGTGTGTGTAGAGAAATGGATTTTGGAAGCGTAGTTTTCGATTCTGGCAATTTTAGAGCCAGAAGAATAAGGTTTAATTGGAAAGGGTACGAAGAAGTGATTCTTTTAATAAGTCTGTTAAGTCTTCAGTGAGGAAAATTAAATTATTAAATAGAATCTTTTAAATGTATTTAGATCTACAAATATGCATATGTAATTATCTCGAGATAAAGTCAATGATGTATAAAGAGGTTAGATGACAAATTAATTAGTTTTCACATTACCATAAACGTTCGACGAGCTTCAAGTCGTGCATGCGTGATATCTTCAGTCATGTCATGGAAATACGTAGCATTTAAATAATTTCCATCTCACCCAAGTGTTCCAAGCTCTGATTCATCTCTGATAGACATACGACATCCCCTCAGACATAGAAACCTTGAAGTTAACCGCACACGTGTAAATTTCCAAAAGAACAGTCTGTTAAATTACTCGAAGAGGGGCTTGAATTATATATTTCGTACATTTTCAGATATCTATCGTGTTTCCAAGCTGCGACTAAATTTCAGACAAACGCGCTCGTCAGTCGTTACTTTTGGTAGGAAAATTCGCGACAAACCAATCTGAGGCCGCGCAGAATAACTTCGTTAACGTAGCGCAGGGGTAGCTAAATTAAGGGACGAGGCAAATATGCTTGGGCTTAAGTGCGTCGTCGCGTACCACGCGAGGGTCCTTTCGAAAAGGGACTGCGGTGGCGGAAAGAAGGAAGAGGGGTTCCCGTTGTGAAGAAAAGCCGCGAGCACTTCGTCTGACCCCGTTCTTTAAACAACAAAGATGCAATTATCAACATTGTGGCTAGAACTACCACACACTCATGAATAAATTCAATTGCAGAAGCAAAAGAAGAATAGAAAAATGAAAAAAGAACAAAGACTTTCTAACACGTTCTCTGTCCATTTGAACTGAACATTTCGTAAAAATATAAAAGTTATTTATTCATTATTAATATATATAGACGAGAATGATAGTAGAAGAAGCTGGAAAGTCTCAGAAATGAAAAGCATCGAACATCTCTTCTCAATTTCTTCGGAACTCGGAGCGCAATCACGTCAGCCTCGAGATGCGGACTCTAAAGTCGAGACGAGGAGAGCAGATCGAAATAAGGGTAGAAAGTGAGGCGAAGCCGAAAGGGCACGCGACCCTGCAGTCGAAAACGAGGAAAGGACCGACCCATATAAAACGGAGCCAGATCCGCGACGAAAGGGAACGAAGAGCGGGGGTTGGGGTTGGATGGAGGTTGGACAGGGACGGCGATCCGCGATTCCAGGATCCAGGGTGAGACGCTTATAGCCCATTCACACAGCGGCTCTGGTGAGATCAATACTCGTGCCGGCTAGACACAGCGTAACAACCCCACGCTGCCTGTGCTTCGACTCGAGAATGCCAACAGCCACGCCGTCGACAGAATGGATGCGAGCCTTACCAAGACGCGGCTGGTCAGCCGTAAAATTGAACAAGATAGAAAACGCGAGGACAACAATTTCAATTTGCCTCGGGAATAATGAGATACTTGGACGTTTAATGCTCCTTGCTTCAAATCTTCGTCTGTTATGTGATTGTCGCGTATATGAAATGGCTTTCGAGAGTCGTAATAATTAATCCTTTGACTACTGTTGGCATCTAGATGCGGTTGAGAAACTGTAGGTTATTGGAAAACTTGCGCTTGGAAAATTTAACCCTTCGAAGCTTGGAAATCTTACGCTTAAAAAATTTGCGCTTGGTAAACTTACGCTTGTGATACTGCAAGCGCTTGGAAAACTTGCGCTTAGAAAATTTGCGTTTGGAAAACTTGCGCTTGTAATACTGTAGGCACTTGGAAAACTTACGCTTGAAATCTTGCGCTTAGAAAATTTGCGTTTGGAAAACTTGCGCTTGTAATACTGTAGGCGCGTAGAAAACTTACGCTTGAAATCTTGCGCTTGTAATACTGTAGGCACTTAGAAAACTTAAGCTTGAAATCTTGCGCTTCTAATACTGTAAGCACTTAGAAAACTTATGCTTGAAATCTTGCGCTTGAAATCTTACGCTTGAAATCTTGCGCCTGTGATACTCTAGGTGCTTAGAAACTTTGCGCTTGTGAACTATAGTATTAGTTCAAAATTTAAAAACTATGAAGCTCTACATATTTCCGGAATATTTATACTTTCATTTTACTCCGTAAATAAAGTAGTCACACGTAACAGAAATTGGAATTCGGCTAGCAAAAGGAAATATAAAACAACCCTCTCAGGACAGGCGGACTTGTATTATCAGAGATGGACATCAAGAATAACATTCGTGACAAGGAAATGGGCTGAAATAAAAGTCACCCCTTGGCAGGTGAATTAACGCGCGTCCCTCGAACATTTTGGTCATTTAACTGCCGATAACACGTCCGTTGACATAAGTGACAAGCCTCATGCGTTTTGACACGCCAATAGAAGGATATTTACAGACCGTTCAACGTCGAGTCTCTCATTGAAAGCACTTTTCACTTTTAAAACGTATCGAAGATATCAACTTTTACGATACAATTTTTATTTATAAAATGTGGTGAATCGAAAATTTTACCTGCTTTGTGTTAAAAATATTAATTGAAATTAATCTAGTATTATTCTTCAGAAACAAAAATAGTAGACAACTATTTCCAAATAAAAGGAATCGAACGGATCAAGACTGAGACTTGAAACAAGAAGCTGAATGTTGTAATCGGATAACAATTCCTTTATCTTCTTTCCGTTGGAGAAAATAATCTTCTGATCCCTTATTTTCCTCTTCGCTTTTTTTTATATCCTCGTTTCGTTTCTGAACAACGAATAAGAACGATGAATCGAAGTCACGTGTAAAGGTTTGTTCGTCAAAATTAAAAACAATGTTGGCTTCTTAATGATTCCTATTCTTAAGACAGAATTTGTTTAACTGTTGTTTTAGCTTAAGTACAGATAGAAGTTGAAGCGAATCGTTTATTACCGGAAGCTACTTCCGAGGTATTTAGTTTCCTAAGTTATTAACCCAATTACAGCGACCCGTGTACGTCGTTTATTAAATCTTCGCAAATAATGATACCGATATAATTTAGTTTCCTTTACATGTATATAAATCAATAAGCTAGATATCTCGTCCAAAAGTAACGTTTAAATTAGGATAATTTGTTTAAGATTGAAGATCATAAAATAAAATGAAGCTTAACATCTTACGTGTAATCTCTTCTCTAAATGTCAAAGAACGAAAATGTATTAAATTTATCATTCTTAAATAATTCAAGCAAAATTTTAATATTTGCTATCGTTCAGATAAAAATGATAATTATTTTCTATTCCAAGATATTTCAATCGTCTCGAAAATAAAAACTTGACAAGAAATAGAAAAAGAGCTTCAAGTTAACTATAAAAATAAAAATCTAATACCTAATTAACCGACTGCTAGTTAGATCAACTAACATACTAATATTAACGCAAAGCACTCTAATCAAAATACAATTAAAATGATCAAATCGTTTGCGATTAGCACATTTGTCTACGCACCAAATCTACGCGATCTCGACATCTTCATATCCATACAAACCGCGACAGTTGCACAATTAAATAATTTCGCGTAGGATAAAAATAAGAACCAAAAGTTAAGTCGATCCTCGAATTATATTCCACACGTTTCCAATAACGTGAAAGCCAGGTACCACCACGGAACACAAACAGAATCGTGGTCCAATTTGCTCGACATAACCGGGCGATTCGTAGATGAGAGGAAGTTGTTCCTTGCGCGGGGTTGTCGTTCGATAGAGAGAGAGGGAAAGCAATTTTCGCCGGTGGGCGGTAGCACTTTACCAATTCGATTTCAGAAATTGGATTGGAGGTATGCAAAGCTGGACAATTATTAATGGACGTTTATATACGACCGTAATGAATATCGTGGCTCCTTTTGATCTCTGGACCCTTCGTGGACGTCGCCGGCTCCGTTTCGCGTTTCTCTCCTTCCAGCACCCTCTCGTGCCACGATGAAAGCGTTTGCCTCTGCCAAACATCGCCTCCGATATGAATCTCCGCGTGAAATATTTTTTTTTTTCCATCACTTTCTGCCGTGAATTATTCATGCAATTTTTGAATTCTCGCTTTTCACGTCGAATCGAAGAGCCTCGAGTTATTCAAGTTCCTTGGAACCTGTCTAGAGTCTTCTAAAATTATTATTCTTAAATAATTCAGATCAGATTGTATATGTTCGCTGCCTTTTAGACTGAAACTTAACTATTTCAGATATTATTTTTTATTCTTAAATGTTTAAAGTCGTACGAGAGTCTAATTGTTTATCAGTTATTAGGCTACAATTGATGAGGTATGGTCTGACATACCCTGTCGCAAATAAGTACCCAATTATTTTACATCGCTTCCACTTCGCTAGTTGACACAACGCTCATTAAAATGATAATCTCTTCCTAATTAGAGATCCATTTGCACAAATCTCAAGTCGCCAATACTTTATTCCAAACTATTTCTTCCGTTTGAATTCCACTCGCGTTCCATTTTCCTTCCCAAAGATCCACACTAAGCTCCTCGAGGCTCGATAACGATTTTTAACCTGGTTCGAAAGTATTCAGCGTCGAGTATTTGTTTCGAACAAATCGAAGACTAAAGGATATAAATATCGATCGATGCACTACTTCCATATGAAACATCACAACGACTAAGGAGTTAGCATTGAGGAATGCCCCAACCTTAAGGGATGATTTTACCCCTTAAATATTGAATATTTTCAACTACCCAAGAGTACTAAATTTCAATAGAATTAGTAACTAACACAGGACATAGGTTCACGTGTAATTTTCAGCACCCAGATGATAGAAAGAACTGAAAACGTTTCTCAAAAATAGCAACCGCTTCGAACGATAGCATAAATCTCGTGACGGAGTATGGGGTGAGCCTTGAAGACAGTTTTGGGGACCGAACACTTGTCGATCAATCGACACGTGGTATGTATCTTTATAATTGAGAACTTTTAAGTTACAGAATATAAGTTAGGCTGCTACTCGTACGAATTGTTTAATAAAAGGCAAAGAAATCAGCAGGAGTATTCCAGCTAGACGTTTACCAAGGAAGCTCCATGCACCAATATGTACAAATGGAACACGTTGCACACTCTTTGCAAGCGTATTACAAATTATCGTGACATATTTTACGACATTATTATTATTAATTTCATACTTTCACATGTTAATCTTACACTGATTATTATAATATATTATATCTTCTTGTACTAAGTATATTACGGTTGCATCAGCATACTTAATTGTATAGCAAACGTGAAAACCATTGTATTATAAGTATATACGTTTGCACCATTGTAAAACACAATCTAATTGTAATTAATTGTATATTTAACTAATTTTAATGAATAAATTAATTAAACTGAATGCAATAAGTGTTGTCATTATACCTGAAGTCCAGCATTCCCAGAATGACCAATCCCAATCCTTGAACGAGATAAATCTCGTAAAAGAAAGCCCTGAACCCAATAAAATTAGTTGAAAGTCTGACTCTTAGGGCCTTGATTCAAAGAGTCTCGAGAATTCCTAGAAAATGACGTCACTTCCAGGAATCGCCGAAATTCCAGGAAATCTCGATGACGTCATTTCCAAGAAATGGCACGTTCGGATACCTCCTCATATGTTATGTTCTCCTGATACATTTGCGATTTTTCGACCAAAATCTTGAAAATCCGACTTTGTATCAGGAGAACATGACGTCATAGGAGGTATGCTTGCCACTTCTAGGAAAATGACGTCACTTCCAAGAATCGCCGAAATTCCAGGAATTCTCGATGACGTCATTTCCAAGAAGTGGCACTATTCGGATACCTCCTCATATGTTATGTTCTCCTGATACAAAGTCGGATTTTCAAGATTTTGGTCGGAAAATCGGCAATGTATCAGGAGAACATGACGTCATAGGAGGTATCCGAATAGTGCCATTTCTTGGAAATGACGTCATCGAGAATTCCTGGAATTTTGGCGATTCCTGGAAGTGACGTCATTTTCCTAGAAGTGGCACGAATACCTCCTCACCACTTATATTCTCCTGTTACAAAGTCGAATTTTCAAGATTTTGGTCGAAAAATCACAAATGTATCAGGAGAACATGACGTCACAGGAGGTATGCTTGCCACTTCTAGGAAAATGACGTCACTTCCAAGAATCGCCGAAATTCCAGGAATTCTCGATGACGTCATTTCCAAGAAATGGCACTATTCGGATACCTCCTCATATGTTATGTTCTCCTGATACATTTGCGATTTTTCGACCAAAATCTTGAAAATCCGACTTTGTATCAGGAGAACATGACGTCATAGGAGGTATGCTTGCCACTTCTAGGAAAATGACGTCACTTCCAAGAATGGCCGAAATTCCAGGAATTCTCGATGACGTCATTTCCAAGAAATGGCACTATTCGGATACCTCCTATGACGTCATGTTCTCCTGATACATTGCCGATTTTTCGAACAAAATCTTGAAAATCCGACTTTGTAACAGGAGAATATAAGTGGTGAGGAGGTATTCGTGCCACTTCCAGGAAAATGACGTCACTTCCAGGAATCGCCGAAATTCCAGGAATTCTCGATGACGTCATTTCCAAGAAATGGCACTATTCGGATACCTCCTATGACGTCATGTTCTCCTGATACATTGCCGATTTTTCGACCAAAATCTTGAAAATCCGACTTTGTATCAGGAGAACATAACATATGAGGAGGTATCCGAATAGTGCCACTTCTTGGAAATGACGTCATCGAGAATTCCTGGAATTTTGGCGATTCCTAGAAGTGACGTCATTTTCCTAGAAGTGGCAAGCATACCTCCTGTGACGTCATGTTCTCCTGATACATTGCCGATTTTTCGACCAAAATCTTGAAAATCCGACTTTGTATCAGGAGAACATAACATGTGAGGAGGTATCCGAACGTGCCACTTCTTGGAAATGACGTCATCGAGAATTCCTGAAATTTTGGCGATTCCTAGAAGTGACGTCATTTTCCAGGAATTCTCGATGCTCTTTGAATCAAGGCGCCAAGATTCAGACCTCTATATAATTTAATTGGGTTCAGGGCTTTCTTTTACGAGATTGTCTCGTTTAAGGATTGGGATTGGTCATTCTAGGAGTGTTAGAGAGGTCTTTAAATGATTAAACAATTAGTTAACAGTAACTGAATCATTTATTGTAAGTTTTTGACGATTTACATATAACAGAAGTGTTCTTACAAGCTAATTATTAGTTTATATCTTTATAAATTCATGTACAATACATCTTATACAACTAAAACTATTGTAGTGAGGGAAGTACCACTTTTTTATATAAATTCTTCTTTACTCTTGATGTAAAAGTAATGCAGTGATCACTGTTGGATCATCTCAACACGTCAGTATGTTAAGGAATAGAATCCTGCAAATAAACTGGAATGGAAACCCCTATCGCTTCGAAACGGGTCTCCAACTATTCGTGCCTAAGTGCCTGAAAGAGAAATGCATGCAAACTTTGCGTCACCATCTCTTTCATACATTCTTTCCACTGCTGTTATTTTTCAATCGACTTCACGTCGATCAACAAACTATTTCCACACGAAACACCATAACGACTCCTTAACACCCCCAATATCGAGGATACCCCCAATTTCACCCCATAAATGTTGACCATCGCCAAAAAATAGCCGTACGCGTCTAATATATTCAACTATCCTACAAATGTACCAAGTTCCAATAAAGTTTATAAGTAACGTACAAGTAGATTTACTTGTACGCGAGAAATACAATTAAGATGCAAGATTAAAAGCAATGGATCGCAAGAAATGCCAGAGATCAACTCGACTCTCTCGAAATTCGTCGCGCGATCCGCGTCTAATATATTCAACTATCTCACAAATGTACCAAGTTCCAATAAAGTTTGTAAGTAACGTACAAGTAGATTTACTTGTACGCGAGAAATACAATTAAGATGCAAGATTAAAAGCAATGGATCGCAAGAAATGCCAGAATTTCGACTCTCTCGCAATTCGTCGCGCGACCATCTCATACAAAGGTCCAGAAACGATCGTAGAAACGGCTAGCCGGATGCTGATCCTTAATCGCAGAAACGACGTCACGAGGCTCCGTCGTGGGCCGACCTTTGCTCGTAACTCGGTTTCACGAATGTGGGTTGCGGCGGAGGATGGTAAGCGGTGCGGTGGCCGGCAATGAGAGCAGGAGGGGTGCGGTGGTGAACGCTGTGGATCAATACGAGGACCGCGAGCGAGCACAGCGCCGCTTCCGGTCGGCGAAGGTGCGTGTGCGCCCGAACGCGAGCACCCCGACACTTGTGCTATCTCCTCGAGAATCTCTTCGTCATTCCCACTTGCGATTGATCCACGATTTTTTTGGTAAGTACTGGCCCACGTATCGCTGTATCCTCGATCACTGTTTTGGCTCGCTTCTTCGAGCTCTTGAAATTACTTGGGACTTCGATCGTGGAAACGATTCGAGTGGCGATTCGTTGGCTTTGTGAAAGAGTCGAGTACGACGACGATGGGTGCTCGAATTGAATGTTGTTCTCGATCAGGTGTATCGTGCGTTGATCGTCCTATTTCAGATAACGAGTTGTTATTAAATGATGATATAATATGTGGTGGCTGTGCGATTATTGCGCGATACGAACGCGAAATATATTTTATTATGGATTGTAGGAAATGTATATTTAGTAACTTGAGAAGGTGTTTAACGTATGACTCTGATGGATTACATGGTAATAAACCATACGTGATGTAACAGAAATCGCATTCCATGATGTATATACATACATGCATTATGTAACAAGTGATTGTTAAGGGCGATCGAGATATAAGCGTCTGACATTTAAGGGTGTACTCTACTTGATTTCAGTGGAGAACAAAATCAGGCCACACGGAAATAGTTTTCACTTGTAATAAATATTTGATTGTTCATTTCCTTTTAACTACACTTTATGTTCAGATTTAATTGCGAAAAATTGTTTAATATAAACGTTGTAATAAAATAATCTGCACTATTTTAGGTAATCTGAATATCGAGCGAAATCATGTACCAGTTCCTCTTTCTCTCCATGACTGTTGCTGCTCAAGCATCAGTATACTTACCTCCTCCGCTCAAAGTAAGCCTTTAATTCTACGTTCGTCTCTTAAACAGCTTCGATTTTATTTGGTAGATCGCATACCACTGTCTCAGTGTCTCATTGTTCACGTTTCGATCGCAGGAGGAGCATCTTTTAATCGACAGCCTCCTACGAGAACTGATCATTCAAATGGGCAACGAACTGGGTGACACAGCTGACTCCTACGGCGAGTACCAGGACAAACCAAAAGAGATCCCCATCGAGCTACCAGCCGACTACGACAGCATGGACACGCTCAATCCGAATCCTAGCATTCGCGACCAGGAATACCTGCAACACAGCACGTTGTGGAGTCATCAACGCGTGAACAACAACGATAAGGAGACGGATAGGCAAAGGATCAAACCTGGGAGCGTAAAGAACATCAAAGACGAGAAAGAGAATGCTTTACCTGCATACTGTACGCCACCAAATCCTTGTCCAGTTGGATATACAAGTGAGCGATTCTTCTTGAACCTTTACGCTTTCTTTTCAGCTGTGAAGAAAAAAGAAATAGAAACATTTTTATTTTCATAATTGTGTCATACTTTGCAGCAGTGGCTGTTCGTGTATAGACACTGTGGAAATTCAGCATCCCCTATTTCCACTTTATATTATCGATGACGTTTAATATAATGAGTCTTCTTTTATTTTATTCTGTTTTTATACTTGTACAATATACGAGCTCTTAAGCTTAACGTCAGTCGTCCCTCAGTTTATGAAATAGATACAAAAATCTTTGTACAGAACTGTACAGCACCCTTAACTAATTTCAGCCACGAGCCACCACTGCTTTGCAGTATAATTCTACGAATTTGTTTTATTTTTTCTCGTTGCAACATCGTGACTGCGAAAATGGAATCATAAGACTGCATTCTTTCTAATTAATTGCTATTCGAAGTCGTTGAAGAAAAATAGAGAGCTGCGAAAAGCTATCGTTCTTACTTTGGTTCTCGTGCCCCTTCGATACTGCAACCGCATTTGCAGTGCAGTATGACTGGCAACTTATGGTTCGAGAAAGAGGGAGAAACTGTTCATCCAACTGAAAAGAAAATAGAAAATAGAAAATAAAATTATACGTGTAATAGATTATTCTATTTTCTGTATAATAATAGAAAATTCAACTGATTTGTATTTATTCTAGGTGAAAATAATTGCATCGTGAATTTCGAAAATACAGCAGCATTCAGCCGGAACTACCAAAGCGCGCAAGATTGCATGTGCGACACGGAGCACATGTTGGATTGTCCAGTTGACGCTACAAACAGCAACAGTTTGTCAAACATGCACATACCAAACTCTAATTTTAATCAGATCGTCGATCAGTTCCAAGCTGTAAGCAAGTTATTTCCGAATTGAACTGTTTGCGTTACGATTCTCGTAAGAAATCTGAGCAACCGCGTTCAAAGATAGACTTGCGATAAAATCTGCTCCTTTTTCTCTTCTCGCAGACAGTTTCATTTTTATTTTGCGTACGTCTAAACAGAGAATGAATTCCTACAGTCAAGATGTAAGAAAAGATCTATACTTGATCTTTTCGGTGAAAGAGAGAGAAGTAACTTTAAAAAACAATAAATATATTTGAAATAAGAGATATGATAAATTCTTCATTTTCGTATTTTGAAATCTGTAAGTTCAAGCAAACAATCCGAGCATGAAGATTGATTTATATTTTTAATTTAAAATCTACATTAAATATTAATTTTTATACTTCCAATTAAATTAGCAGCATTAAAGCATTAATATATATATATTATTTTAGCATTAAATATGTATTATTTTATTCCAGGAGGAGAATCCGTTTTTCCGTGGTGAAAAATTGCCGATTGCGGCGAAGAAAGGTCTAAACGTAATCTACTAATACAGATCGTGGATGTTCCATTAAAGCATTTTAAAGTATATCAATGAATACCCTCAGTCCAATGTACGATTTAAAACTTACAAAAGAACATACGAATGATAGTAAATTTGTAATTAAAAGAAGATTTTACATAACCCAAGAATCTGGTGCTAAGATTATGCAAATATTTTAATATCGCAACACTGAACATTTGACGCGAAAAGTAGCGACTTAGGATCAGTGTACATATATATATATATATATATATATATATATATATATATATATATATATATATTAATAATCTTATAAACATGTTACATTTTTAAAAATTACATATATATTCTGTTACACGCAAAAAGGAATTAATCACTGAATTTCCAACTGTAGACGAAATATCGTTGTTTAACAGAATGATACAGATATTTAACAGAATACTATCATTTATAGGAATATTAAATATTTTACCAGTGTATAAAATATATTTTTTGCGTCCTTTTCTCCTTTACGATGTACGTTTAGACTATATATCTAATTAGATAAGAATTTTATCAATGTACTATATTTATCGATTTCATTTTATTTTTATAGTCATATTATATGAACCACTATTTTTCTTATTTAAGCGTTGAAAAATATATGCGTATTTTAAACTTATTCAAAGTATTTATATTCACGTATACAAAGAATTACAGCTGAAATATAGCTGAATTCATTTCTGTTTCTCTTTCCTTCTTTTTGTTTCTCTCTCTCTCATCTTAATTACAGAATTTTATAGTACTGCTTATTAAATAAAGAAATTTCTTAATTTTCATTGAATAGAAAAGGTCAGATAAATTATATCTCCCGCTTTAGAGGTAAAAGAGAGAAAGATATATAGGAAAGCTATAGGAAAGAGTGAGACAGATATTACTTACCCTACTCTAGAACCCCTGGCGCCATCTCTGTAAAAAGTGCTCAAACTGGTCGCACATAATTATCGACAGCGAAGTGAACTCCTCAAGAACTACTAACGCCATCTCTTTGGATATTACTGAAGCTAATTACCGACAAGTTTCAACGTTTCTCCAATAGATGGCAATAGTTCTTCAGTAGTTCTCTCTCTTACCTCTAAAGTGGGATATATAAATTACCTTACTTTTTCAATTCAATCAAAATTAAGGAATTTCTTTATGTAATCAGCAGTGCCCTAAAATTCTGTAATCAAGATGCGGAGGGAAGGAAAGAGAAGCGGAAACGAAGTCAGGAAGGCAATAGATGTGTAATATACATGGTGATTCACTAGTAGTGTGACAAATTTTTACAGTTGATACTAGATGTTAAAGGCAAGAAAAAGGTTCACATAAACCTAGGTCCGATTTGCAAAAATGGCAGCATATATATGTATATTTATATATATATTGTACAATTAATTTGCTACATAAATTTCATTAAAATTTGTTACATTATCTATAATAAAAAATGTTATTATAGAAAATTTCATTTCCCTATTAAATAGATCAAAGTCATTTCGGTAATAAATTAAATGGACGTCATCAATTAATTAATTAAATTACCACCTAGCACATGATTAGCCGATTTTGCAATAAATTGATTATTATCGTAAAAAAGCTTAAAATATAGGAAATACTGTTACTGTTTCCTAAAACTTTTAAGTACCGGATAAATATTATTCAGTGCGTCTTGGAGTTCATTTCGATTTTTCGCTCCTGAAACATCATATTACCAAAAATATAATTTGCAAAAGTAGGAACAGAATAAAAAGTAATTAAACAACTCTCACCTGTTAGTACAATTTTTCCATTTACAAATATAAGCAACACTACCCTCGGTGATACCATCCTATATATAAGGCCTGGATAAAGCTCAGGTTCATAGCTAGAGAATTGCCCGTGCATATGATTCAAATTTTCTAATTTAATTGGAAATTTCAGGTCACACGTGGCAACTATATTTTGTATCTTAAAATTATAAAACTTAGCCTGCAATAGTAGAAACGGAAATAAAATGTAATGAAATGATTATTTCTCTTTAATCAATACATGCCAATGATATCGTTCCATCTCATTTTTATACGATACTATCATTGCCAGGTAACATAATATTTCTATATACCCTAGATTTATACAAGAAACTTTGTCATCGCACAGACTAGACTTATTCATGCTTAAATCAATACATAACGCATATAAATGCTTCTTACTGCAAATCCTAGCTTCTGAATTATTCTCGCAAACTTCCTCGTCGCTAAGAAAGAGTCTTCTTCGCACCTTGCACCAGTGCACACCAGTTTTCCCGAATGAAATATCAACGCAGTGGCTCTAGGATTTCTAATTCTCATAATCAAGCCTGTAAATCTTGCTGGATTATATTCAGAGTTCCTTGTTCTCGTATTAATCTGCATCAAGGGTAATTCTATGCCTAAGTTAACAGTAGAGACTACATTTCTGGAAAAAAGGTACAAATCTCGTTATCAACACGGAGATGGCCAGTTTCTTGGAGCCTCTCAATTTCAATGAAAACAATTAACTAGCTTACTGTAAACACGGTTCTATCACTTCCTTTGTACTGTGAGCCGGTGTTGCAGGAATGATCGTCGATTGTGGATTAACGTTTTGCGACATGCCAGGTCGTGAAACATTGCCCTTGAATAGAAATGCAGAGATAACACGATTGATTCGTGACTGTACACTTACGAGCATATTTGTTATCGTACCGATAGGGGAGGGCCCATGAGTCCATCGTCCCCGGCATTTTTCGCAGGGTTCCCTAGTAATCTTTTTAATTCATTATCCTCTTGTATAATCGCAGTCATTTTACACCTTCAACTTATCCCTCAACTACTTGTAGAGTCCTTCCACTCACATGGACCACCGACCATTTTGAATACTACTCGCAACTAATGTGTCATTTAATGCGCCATCTATGTACGATCAGCTGATCAGTTTTGATAACCATTTGACAATCAAAAAATCACCGCCAACCAATTGCATTCGAAAGTTTGATATGCCACCAGTTGCCACTGGTAACGATGAAGCATACACTTCGAAGGGTAACTGAATAGCGTACAGTTTCGTTTACTTTGATTGGTACGCAATGTAAAGGAAGCGAGTTGTCTATTACTTTGAATATTTATTTAAAATAATACTTCCTTAAAATAATAATACTTAATTTAGATCAGCAAAGTGACAATCAGCATGAGCTCGATCTTTGGCGGCAATGATAACAATAATAATTTGAATCTGATTATTTTCGACGCTTCGAAGAACGAAAGGAAACTGAACGAGCAGTTTAAAGTGTTGCAGAGGAAACTGAAATCGAAATGGAAATTTATCGAGTAACAAGCTACCAGACTAATGCGGTTTTCGTTTAATTTTATGTACAACGTCATCGTTCTTTATTGTACCTTAGGAATAACGATGTCCTGACGGAAGAATCATTATCGACAGGCAAAGTGTTGGTATTGCCTGGGCCGCGAAATAAATTCACCGAGTTAGAGATGAACTCGATCAGAACGTTTTTAAATTCCGGAGGACACGTTCTGGTTATGCTTGGCGAGGGTGGTGAAAAGAAATCGAATACCAATGTCAATTTCTTGTTAGAAGAGTACGGTATAATGGTGAACAATGGTATAATATTTTCCTAAAGCAAAGGTTCAGATATATGAAAAGGAAATTTAAAAATTATTATCCTTCACTTTTAGATAGTGTTATACGGATGAGTTACAGTCAAACGATGCATCCAAAGGAATGTTTAATCTCCCAAGGAATGTCAAGTAAATCCATATTTTCAAGAAATTATAACGAGTACATGTATATTACTTAAATACAAAATACCAACTTTTTGTATCTAATTGTATGTAATTTTTGTTTTGCTTTATTTCAGAGACATGAAGTTTTTGTATCCATACGGGGCAACTTTAAATGTAGCAGAACCATCCATAGTCGTGTTATCCACTGGATCAATAGCCATTCCAATAAATAGGCCAATTTGTGCTTACCATTGCAGTAAAGCAAATGGTGGGAAATTACTTGTTTTAGGCTCATCGAGGATGTTAACTGACACGTACATAGAAAAGGAAAAGAACGATTCATTGAGAGAAATGATCTTTGATTTTTTTGAATCTAAAGATACTATAGTTAAAGAATCTCAGATGGATGATGTGGATGTAAGTTTCAAAATTGTAATAGCTATTAACATTCACGATAATTATTTACTGTTGTCACTAATGACAATATCTATGCAGTTTTGGGAATATAATTTTATCCCTGATATAACACAACAAGCGGACGATCCGAAAGTATGTACTCAGGATATGGACATGATGGATAATCCTCACGAATATACCAAAATGTTCAAACATCATCTTTACTCTGTAAATTTGGACATGGTTCCAGCTAGTATAAAAGCTTTCGAAGTTCTAAGCGTGAAACACGAACCGCTTACATTGATTCCTCCACATTTTGAAGCTCCATTACCACCCACTCAAGCTTCGGTAAGAAACTTTATTATATACAAACGTTCTATACATTTCAAATTATAAGTTACAACACGCAAGACGTTTATTTAAAGGTGTTTCCACCAAGTTTCCAAGAACTATCGCCGCCAGCTTTAGAACTGTTCGACTTGGATGAAGCCTTCAGTTCTGATCTACTGAAATTATCACAGTTGACAAATAAATACATGGCAACAAAAGATTTGTCGAAAGACATGGAACTAGATCATTACATTCGAGAGTTCGGAAGTATCATTAGGATAAGCAATTCTGATACCCATAAAGCCAAAGAAGTATTAAATGCAGTGTTTCAAAGTATCTGTAGTTACAAAGCCATGCATGAATGAGAAAATTATAACATTACAATGTACCATATATTTCTATCTTATTTATTATCATATTTGTAACACATATTGTGTTTGGGGCATTTCAACAAATGCCTAACCACAGTTCCTTAGGAATATTAATTAATTAAATTATTGATTTATTTAATATCTTTTTGCTACGTATTGATAACTTTATTCAATTGATCTTGCGAATTTTAATGTTAAAAATTAGCGGTAGATTAGCAGATTATGGTTAGTAGTTCACCCCACGCCAGTTTCTACTCTAAAACCTTTGGCGCCATGTGAAAATTGCTCAAATTGGTCGCACATAATTATCGACAACGAAGTAACTTACTCAAGAACTACTAGCGCCATCTCTTGGAGAAACGTTGAAACTATTCATACATTAGTTCCAGTATTTCCCGCAGAGATGGCGCTAGTAGTTCTTAAGTAGTTTACTTCGCTGTCGATAATTATGTGCGACCAGTTTGAGCACTTTTTACAGAGATGGCGCCAGGGATTCTACAATAAGGTCAGCATCATCTATCTCACTCTTTCTTATAGCATTCTTCTCTCTCTTACTTCTAAAGCGGGAAATATAAAACAAATTACAATAAAACTATAAAAATATACATCCCAATAACACAACTTTGTCACTGTGATGTCACTCGCGCCGCGTGACATTATATATTTATGTCATTTATAAGTAATATATATTAAAAAGAAATAAAAAAATTCCTGAATGAACATATAACAGGCGTAATACGTTAGTGGTACTATGGTGGTGCATTGCGTGATGCACTGGTGCCCCAGAACGTGCTGTTACCGTGTGCCATCACACCATCCACGAGTACGGACGTAGATGGCTATGGAAGTGATGTCACGCGGCGCAAGTAACATCACAGTGCTCTTACTGTAACAACAAGTTGTGTTGTCGGGGTAAAATTGTGGTCAACATATTTTCTCTCAACTTTGTCTACGACTGCAGAAATTCCTTTCGAACTACGATTTTTAAGTCCTTGGCTCCAACCTCGACTGTAACTCCAATTCCACAATCCTGTGCACGAGTAAATGTCGTGCATTTACGTGCTGTAAATGTCGAGCGTTTACGAGAAAAATAAAATTTGATGTGTTCTAGACTTCATCGGTAATTAAGAATGTGCGTGGTACCGCCATCTGCTGCGAGTAAACTGCAGTTTGAAGCAATGTAAAATTGATCATTATCATGACAGTACAATCAGTGGTGCAAACAATAATTTTGTTGTGAACATTACTAATAATAAACTAAAACGTTTGGAGTTTATTCAGCGTTCAGTCCTTGGGCAAGATGGTTTTCACGATTTAAAGATTTTTGTTCTCGAATATTCCAACAGTAGTTATAAAAGATGTCGGTATTCTTCGTAAACGCGTAAGTAAAATTGTTTACGTTTATATTATTAGGTTATGTAGAATTTTTATGGTTTATCCACTGGAATCATCCTAGATGAAGTAACACGTTGCCTTGCAAGAATAAACTGTATTAAGCAAACGATTACATTTTAGTGTGAGTAAATATATTATGTATTATCATTGCTGTTTAGTAACCAGGACAGCGAGGTTGAAGGCGATTCAAATGGAGACTTGCAAATCGCATCGCCTGGCAGTTCTGAAGCTCAACAAGCTTTAGCTCAGTTTTGGCCGAAGGTTACGGAAGAAATTAAAAAGATCACTACTGTAAGTAGTAAATAAACTGTTACGTATACCTTACACTTGCGGTTCGTTACAGTTTTTTATTTAACACTGGATTTACAGATGGATTTGAAAACACAATCGTTACCATTGGCCAGGATAAAAAAGATAATGAAACTAGACGGCGATGTGAAAATGATAAGCGCCGAAGCTCCTATGTTGTTTTCCAAGGCAGCAGAAATTTTTATACACGAGTTAACATTAAGGGCATGGGTTCATACGGAAGATAACAAAAGACGTACCCTCCAAAGAAATGACATTGCGATGGCAATAACAAAGTACGACCAGTTCGATTTTCTAATTGATATAGTGCCTAGAGATGAATTGAAACAGAGTAAAGCACAGACTGAGAGCACTGTACGTACTTCGATGAACTCGGACCAAGTTCATTACTACTTTCAACTAGCACAGCAACAAGCTTCCGCCAGCCAAAATGTACAAAGTGGTACTGCAACCACACAACCTATACAAATCGTACAGCCTTCTACTGGTCAGATACAAACGATTAACATTGGAAGTCCTGTTGAGCAGGTATATATTTTGTTTCTGTCAGACTCGTGAAATAACATGCCATTTATTAATTGTCTGCATCGATTATAGGAAAGTACTACTGCAAGCACAGCACAGACTGTAACAGTTCAAAGTCCTCAGCAATCGTCAGGACAACAAATCATACAATTGCAACAGGCTCAACAAACACCTACTACACAGACTGGAGGAATACAGATTGTACAACAGATTGTTACACCTAGTGGAGAAATCCAGCAAATACCAGTATGTATATATTCCTGTAACTATATAATGAACATATTTATTTATGTATGAACGTTGATTTGTCTAAATTTACGTATTACTTCAGATACAATTAACACCGCAACAACTCCAGATGATACGTATGCAAGTACAAGGTGGAAGTAACCAGCCAATCATAATTCAAACTACTCCTATCCAAGCTCAACCACAGCTGATACAAGTTGCGCAAGGTGCACAAGCGCCGGTTTTCCTACAAACGAGCGGAACTGACAATGAGTAAATGTTAATTAATTGTAAGGAATATTTGATGTTTAGTACAACAATTCTAAACATAAAAGTCGGATAAGAACAGTAAAGATAAGCTTGTATGGTAAGGAATAAAATTTTTTTAAATTATTCCTAAAACAAAGTGTTTCCCCTAAACTTTTATCCTTACTATACCGTAATACTACAACTAACTAATCCGCAGTATTAGAAAGTTAGTGATTTACGTAATTATGATGATTATACAAGTAGATAAATTTAAAGTCTGAGTGGCTAAATTTAAAATTGTTGATCAAAGCGAAGGTTCCGCGATCATTTAGAAGTATCGAAAACTATTTCCAAGGACGTATGCATATTGCAAAGCGGTTATAAAATGCCGATCGAAAGGTTGTCACTGAAGCGAAATGAGGTGAATTGAAGCGAGGTAAAGTGAAGAATAAAGATAAGCAGCCAACGCAAGATGTAATCTGATTCGTACGTCGCGTTCCTTAGCCGCTGGCTGCTTCGCATGGCTGAGCTTAGGACTGGCTGGTGCAACTTGTATTATGTTTCACGTTGCTGCGGTTCTTGTCTGGCAAGTCTCGAGCTCGAAGCCTTCAACAGTCTCGAAACGTCACGTAATAATAAATATATTAAAATTTATTCAACACTTATTTGCAAATTATACCGAGCCGTTTTTGACAACTCAATTGGCTATGTGCAAAGTTCTTGAATAAAATATTTCACGAACGTTAAAAACAGATTGCAACAATTCGAAGGCATTTTTCTATAACCAATTCTTTTCGCAATTACAAGACATGCATACCGTTAACCTTCTTAATATCGGTAAAATTAATTTTTCTAATTATTATAATTAATAAAATCACTAAAAACCGTCTATTATCATTGATACGTTTATCAAATAAATTTTCTGTATAAAAATACTATACAGAAAATAAATATATTAGGCAATGAATGTTAAATAAAAAAAATCGAATAAATTATTACTGTTAAATAATTGTAGTATCATAAGTATTTTTAAAGCAACGCGAAATGACGGAGGGATGATTACTCTAAGCAGGAAGACTAAGAGATGAGGAAGAGGGTAAAGAAGATGGTGGCACCTTCGGATGTCCTTTTATTAGCACGGAACAAAGATGTGCTCCATTTAGTGACGTTACCACCATGGTCCTGGTTGCCAAGGAAACCATGTGCACGCAATGTTGCAGTCTCAAACATACTCGACGGAGATTTTAATTCTTACTTCGAGAACGGTCCGACGGGTCCTTCCACCTCGCGATCTACGCCACTGCTTGAATACTCGGATTTCACGACATGTTTACAAAGATCCTAGAGATAAGTTGAGAATGGCCGCCGCAGCCCATGCCTCCTCCATGGGTGTAAGGTGACAGCTGCCTGCGCCTGCGTTACATGCACACAGGGTGTCCGAAAATTAGCTTGCCGTTCGATTCATGATTTATGTACGCGCTAGATAATTAAAAGTACCGTTTGTAAACGCGCGTAAAATCCGTAGTTTCTGCATCCTGATACTTAACATTATAGGAGGATCGTAAACGCTATAAAACAACCTAATGTTTTAATTCAAATGTCCATGTGTTCTATGATATATAAAAGAAATGTATCAATTCAATTTTTATTCACTATCGCCGTGTAGAATAATCGAATTTTTCATGCTCAGGAATGGTCAGTACGGGTAAAATTTCCCAGCCATTCTGACTATCTGACAATGATAGCATTGTGTCACTAATACCCGGGATTTCTAAGTCATATAGTCATAAAAGTTCTACCTTCTCAACTGGTCACTTTCGAGGCAGTAAATTATACGGACAAAACAAATTGACACTTTCGAATTGCACACCCCCTATAAACCAAGTATGTCCATACATACGTACCTACCTAGGCGAATCTTCTCGGTGTGTGTGTGCGTGCGCGCGCGCGATCCCCACCCCCACGCACACACACATGAGGAAGAGAAAGAGAGAGAGATATCACGCTTATTTAGCTGGGGCTGAACTCACTCGCAGGATCTTTACACGTGTGTGCGCTTATTTTAGCAGGATCTTACTATGAGGATGTGCGGTTCGACAAGAAACAAAAGGCTACCTTTTTAGCGGAGAGAAATGGTACTTTCACTTTCTTTTTTCCTAGAGTTGTTAAAGCTGATGGCAATAAATTTGATAATATATCAGGTTTTAAAAAATATATTTCTGATTTTCTTTTTATAGTTATATAATACTGTACACTGTAATAATACCGTTTTTACCCTTTTTCTCCTTTCCTCCCTCTCTCTTTCCTTCCCTCTTCCTCTCTTTCTCTCTCTGCAAAACTCAGTATAAAGGAATAAGTACACGGAACTTCAAATCTGTTAACATCTGGATGACATGCATAGCGGAACAGAGTTACAGGAAAAAACTTGAGTTACAATCTTTGAAAAATTTAAACACCAACCAATCAAATTGTTTTAATAGAAGATTAACTTCCGGAAACGACGCTCAAGAGAGAGGGACGATTATCATATCTTATTTCGGTATTAAAAGTCGTATGTACAAACGTACTTAGTCTTGACAAAGTAAATGCTCTTATCTCTTACCCATGCACTTCGTCCTCGAGACGATATGTGCACCCTTGGGTGGTCGAGCGCGCACAACGGAGTACACCAGTTATACGTTAGAGAAGATAGACCACAAGCTTCCCGCATACTACGAGGTTCGCATCGTACTTGATCGCTTGCTGTCGTATTTATCTGCACACAAGGGTTGCCTCGCAAACGTATATAGCGTCACGGTGCCATTATATCATAAAGGTACTAACCCCCATACCGCCTCCTTTTTCTCCAGCGAGGCAACTATGTACCCTCGACCAACCCACAGGACGTGTCGACGCCATGTCTCCTTCACGTGCCTCTCTTTATTACCTTCGATCTCCGTCGAACGACTCTTGGGAAACTTGACGACATCCATTTCGCGTAACACTGTGCGAAATATATTGCATTTATATCCGTGAGCCACCGTAACGTTGGCTATGTGTATCTATTTCATTTTTTCACTTTTCGCTTCAGAGGAAGATGCTGCGGGACTTGATCATTATCGTCACGTATATATATGTGTATACGCTAGACGCAGGAATTATCTTACAAACGTAAAACGTGGATTGTTTTACATTGAGACTGAATTTGATTGACGAATGCAAGGAAAAATGAGTATTTTATAGAAAGTAATATCTTTTTTTTAGAAGTATTAAAAGAATATATTTCAAACAATAGAAGTTTTGTAGGTATTCCTTGGAGATCTTATCGTAGAGCGTACCTTTGATTTGCTTGAAATTCGTAAAAGATTTCTCCTATTCACTGTACCATGAAACTACGGTCAGATTAGGCATACTTAGCCGACCCTGCCTCGCTTATCCGTTATTATGTAAAAATACTAATCTCCTTTGTCGTTGCTCAACTAGTATTCCCGATCGAGACCGTTTTTGTACTGCGGTTGCTCTTTTGTTTATCATTTACAAGCATTATGCACTTAAAATGCACGCCCGACGTTTCCTCCAGGGAATAAATGTTATAAGGAAACGAATTCGCACAATCGTATTCGCTATCGTATGCACTTTGATATGAGAAATACTACGTATCAGGGGTGAGAAAGAGATAATAAAGCAACCGTTGCACATTCTCTTCTGTCTTGCATTTAGCACATTCTTCTTTACATCACATTCCGTTTTGCTCTTTCTTCAATGCTAAATCTATTAATGATTAAATGTATATAAAGTAGAGAATTTTGTAATATTTAGATTATTGGTTGTATTATTTTTCAAAGAAACTAGCTAAATTGAAATGTCACGAAAAGGGCAGTTTTGAAAAATTTTATGGTAATATTTTACCTAACTCTCGAGGAAATTTGAGAATCCATTTACATAGTTGGTATAAAACGCGTATCGGATGTAAGTGCAGGTGGTGAGAAATTAGGTTGCTACCCCTGTCCCGCTTCATCCTCATTATCATAGTCAAAAATATTAGCCTCTTCTTGTGAGGGGTGCTTTTATTACTTGGAACCTAACACCACAAAAATAGTTCCGACACGTTAAAACAATTAAGAAGCCTGATTTTCTTGCCTAAAATACCAAACTATATTTTGCAGAAAGAGTGGATCGCGATAAAATTTATTTACTTACAGTCACTTGGTAAATATCTTACAAACGCACCGAATAAAATACAGCGGTTTAGAGACCACAATTTGTATAAATTATAGATGCAACCAAATGTAAACTTTAAGCAACACCATTCCATCTTTATTTGGGATCAATTCATATTTTAATACGCTAGATCGGATGAACATCTCGCACCATTTTTATCACGCTATAATCAGTGGAAAAGAAATGAAAGAACGAGAAAGGGAATCAAAACATCCTCCTTCCAAGAAGACTGCGAGCATGATGAAGGATCTCTGGACCTCCCGTCAAGAATTCTCCATACCTCCGATTATAAAACAAAGGGGAAAAAACCACGCGCGCGTACCACGCTGCGGACACGATACAAAAGGACAACGTGAACGATCGTTGTCGCATCACATCTCCCGGTACGCGGAGATTCGAAAACCTGTCCTGTCCGAAAAAAAGACGTTAAAATCGGGACTAACTGTGCGCGCCGAACGTGTGGCTAAACAATGCGACAGAACGCGATCTCTGCAGAGGTCTCCGCTAATTGCTGACGCTATGCCAACGATCTTTGGCACGTGGAGGCCTCTTCGTCCGCGCGTATTCTACCGCTAATTCGTTAACTCCACCGCCAAGCATTCTTCCGCGTTTATCAAGATCGTGCGCATAGACCTTCTTAATTACTCGTATTCCACGGCGGACTCTCCATTCTCGAGGCGCAAACGAAAAAAGCATCGCGGGCCTGTCAGTTGGGGGCAATTCATAAAAACGAACGGTGACAGGAGGTGACAATTATTCGAACGAGGGGGTAACCCGGCTCCCTCACTCTCTCTCTCTTTCTCTCCTAGTCTCGCATCCAGTCCCGCTCTTTTATCGTCTCCTCTCTTTATCTGACATTCGAATGGCCAGGTGGGCTGCCATTATCCTCTCTCGTTCTAATTAACGAGCGACCTGTACGCGTCCCGACCGTCGAAACGAGACGACGAACAGGAGAACAGGCTGCTGGACGAGGATGGAGGAGCGAACAGAGAGATGTGACGCACGAGGGGGAAGGACAACGAACGAGCCGGCCAACCACGTGACCATCGGGCGGGGGTGGCAGGCGACATTTCGCATGCTCAGAACTCCACAGGCTGCAGCATATCGCACACCGAGCCGATACCCTTCGCAGGGAAACAATAGTGCTGGCTGCGTTCGCAACGCAGGGCATCCGTCAAAGAGCCTCGAGCGGAAAATACGTAGAGAACCGACGTAACCTCGAAAAAGATCGACCGCTGCCATTCGGTTCGACCTATCGGCTCGGGACGTCCGCGCGTACCGGCTTCCATCGCTTTTACCCTTCGCGCGACACGCGTATAGACCCGTTCGAGAGATGTTTTCTCGCGAGATAGTCGACAGAGCATTTCCCATCTACTCGTCACGCTTGTAGTTCATTTCGAGCAGTGACATTTTTCTACGGACAATCGTCGGATCAATCTCGTTCCTCCTGCGTGGTGGACAGGAACAGTCGGTGGAATAGTGCGCCCGTCGGTTGTCATAATGTTTCCGTGGTCGTGGAAAGTGCGAGAAAAGTGAGAGGTAGTGTGCTTAAACCCTGTCAAGTGCAGCGCGTACACACGCGCACGTTCGCTTGCACACGACACGAGCGGAGGGATGACGATGCTACTATCCAGAGGGAACCGAATACAGCTTCCTTGATCCACGAATATTCGCTACGAAGCACCCTTGCTCTTGGTCCAGCGTAAACAGCGGATACAAGGTTCGAATGTACAATCGTTTGTCGTACGGCTCGTGCACTTTTCACTTACGAAATAAAAGTTAACAATTTTAGAGAAACTATGCGCTGAATTACATAAGAATGGAGCTTAATACGTGTCTCAGGTAGTGATCAATCAACAAGTCGTTTTTGTGACTCATCTTGCAAATACCAATAACCTGAAAGTCGTTCAATTTATAAGGAAGTATAAATCTATTTAAGTATGTAGTAAATTTCGATATGTGGAAATTGAACATTTTTTTAGGATCGAGGCAAACGCCGTTTGTTCGCATTAAAATTGTATGAAATTAATTGAGATCAGTCTGGAGATATCGAAAGAGTGTAATGTTTAAAGTAAAGGAGAGCGCCAATCGGACGAATTTGTTGATCGAGTACCACGTGGGAAGCACGATGTATCTTTCTGTCCCATACGTGTACACGTTCCTTAAAATTATTAGATGTAGTCACGCACGTTACGCGGATGTGCATCTGCACATGCACGAATACATCCGCTGGCGTACTCACACGTGTAAACGTCATTATCAATTGAGCATGCGTAACTTATGCATCTCATTCGGCTCGTTACCAGTAATGTATTTTAATTGGTCAACCGCTGCGTAGTGCCAAGTAATCCGTACTGGAAAACCGAGCGAAATTTTCGCGCAATGGAAAGAGCACGCAATTCTAATCAGAGATAACGAAATAACATAAGAACGACCATTTGAGACTGAGAACAATCGTTATAAGTCTGGTCGTGTGGGGAACAAAATACATTGGGACGAGTTTGCGATTTCCATGGTCTGGTTCATAGGAATAGCGGAGGCGGCGGAGGAAAGCCAGAGAGCATTCCGGGTCGAAGGAGAAGCTTTTGTCTTGGCCCGTAGTGTAACCATCCCTTCCTTATTTTTCTTCTTTCCTCCTTTCAAATGTAAGCTGACCGGGCGGCCCGTGGGACACGAGTGTCGCGCACGAGAAACCTTCGGTCGCGCATTCCTCTCTCTTTCTCTCTTTCTCTCTTTCCAGCCGTATTTCGTTCCGTTTCGTTTCTTTGACGGTTGACGGACAGCGGCGAGGCAAGCAACTTGGCCGTGATAAACACTTCGGTGCATGCTTTGTTTAGATAAGCCCGTCCGCCTTTCGTCTTTCTTTAATAGCCGTAGAGGACCTTTCGTGCCTTTCGAAAAAATAAATGATCCCTTAATTCGAAGTATCTTATCGACTGCACAGAGCGAGATACTTAGTAATTATGTAATGAAGTTGGATAAGAGGTTGAAGGTAGCTTTTTAGAGCGAGTTTCGAAAAGCAGCTTCTCGTTCAGAGAGTATCGTCACATTCGATAGAAAGTAAGGGAAGATATGTGACACTAGAAATCATGTCATTTCTTTTTCATATTAGCGAAAGTTGGAAGATAATTATAATGGTAGTTTAGATGTATATTTCATAGTTCAGGAACATATTGTATAACCGTTTTAATTAAGTTCTTGTTTCTTGAAGAGCTCTCTGAAGTTTTGCGAACATGTAAAGAAGTTGTGTAAATATGTATATTTATATCTACTTGCTATTATACGATAAGTTTTCCCTTTTTTCTCAATTATTTCAAATCGTACTAAAGTTAATGTAAGGGTATAATTAAAGATGAAACAGTATATGTGAAGTATAATAGCGTAGATAATTTACGATAATTATTATCAATTTATAAAAACGTATTATAAGAATTATTTTCGATCGCAGTGCAATAACTTAACAAGTTCTTCAAACTCGAATAAGTATCAAAATGCGTTGAAATGGCGAAAGTAAATATCACTGTAACCGCTATTACATTTCTGACGAAGAATCGTTTTGCAGACAATTTGAATCCTCAAAAACAAGTATCATCCTCTGAATTCCGCATGAAAATTAAACCACCGAAACCCATCGAGTCTAAAATCGAGCTCTCGAATCGAGAAACGAATGGTCACGGTTATCCGTGCAAGTTAAAAGTAACAGTTTCATCGATCATCGTGTTACAGTGTTCGGACGGGAATTCGGGCGCAGTTTGCGCGCGTTTTCCTTTTTGCACGCTTTTCCGGTATCATTCGATACGAAAGGAAAAACGAGACGACGATACACAGTGATCGTTTAATATCGCGCCCACTGTCCATTGTTTCGAACGATTAACTGGCTATATTTTTCTTCCTACCCGGACGTTAGATCGTCGTTCGAGGATCGCGTGCGTTTTTGAGAAGAAAACTCGAACGAGTTCCTCCGTCTGTTGTTCAAACACATGGCTGCCGCGCTAATTGATTCATCGTCGTGTTCCAGAGAGCGACGTAACTTCCAGCCGACGCGATGCATGTCACGGGGGAACAATTGCTTTCATACACACACACTGGGTATATGTGGTGTATATACAAATATATATACAGATATAGAGGATCGTGTATCCTCGACTCGATTGTCTGTACTTTTTCTCGAAACGATCGTTCCACTGACAATGATTTATTCAATTACAAACATCCGACAGAAAATATTTGCACGTACCCGCGTGGACAGTACCGCTCTCCCGTTGACGAATGCGTAATTAATTAACCATGGACCTCGTTTAGAATCGGTTTATTCGAGTATCCCAACTTAATTCATTTCTATTGTATATGCAGATTTTAATTTAGGAACATTGGCTTTTGAAACATAAGATTAATTATTTTAGATTAGATATTTTAGTTAGCTTTCTCGAACTTTATTTATGGTATACAATTTGGAAATCTTATTCCATTTAGACGAAGCCTTTTGTTTCCGTTAAAGAGCAGTCAAATCAAAAGTTCAACAACCTTTCGTGCATTTAAATATATATAATTGGAAAACGATATTGAAAGGTTAATTTAGTCTGAGTCGACATTTGACACCTCTTATTCGTAATTGAAATAAGATTGGATGGAATTCTAATTTAAGACACCGGCTTCGTTCATTTTGCAATTACGAGTAGAGATTAATTTGGAAAGAAAAGTTGTGCGTTTCATTCGCACAGTACTGAAGAAAAGAAACATAAAAATAGAAATTGAAAAATAGTTAAAACAATACCAAACTCTCCTCAAATTTATTAGTTAAAAATTCCAATGTTACGCTATATTTTTATCTCCTTTGAACGGTGACGTAATTTGAAGTTAAGCATCCTGGTTTCGTTCCGGATTCTTCAGTTGTCCAACGTGGACTTTAAATCAAAGGAACAAAGCGTAAGAGAAAGAGACAAGTAAAATTGGATCAATCCATAAATAGTTTGGAATTCAATCTCGCGTACACGGTGTATCGTTACGATATATAACCGGTGTGAAAGCGCCCTTATGCAAGAAAGTCTCTTTTTCGCGGTACGCGTAGTGCTGCAACGCGAAGTATATAGACACGGATAAGGGCGGAGCACAGGCAGATATAGCGACTTGGCAACATAAAGAATACATAATGTAAAACGTCGTGAAAGGAGGTTTCATTGGCTGCTCTCACAGGTTCCTGGTGTACGCCTACCCATCTGGTCACTCCACCTCTTCGACACGCAATTGGCAGACAATAATGAAGCTGCCCGCGAACGCTAACCCTTTTCCCGTCAACCGGAACACGATAGGACGTGTAAACTGCGTGACCAGTTGGGTACCGATTTATGGTAGCTCTTTCTTCTCTTTTTTTCGCCGCTGGACGGAAAGTAGAAAAAATAAAGGAACTTCGGTTCGAATGTCGCCCCTTTTCCAGCCAAGTAGCGAATCTGTAGAAACCTAAGCTCTTAGGAGAGCGAAAATGCACGTCTTATTAGATCGTAGCATAATTCTCGTTTGAACGTTTATTGTCTTCTTAACGCGTTATATTAAAATATGTATATTATTTACTTGCTGCAATGTTTCCAAAACTTTTCTAATTGGACAACAATTTTTATTTAGGAATAAGGCTAAAGTAAATTTGCGTTTTTAATTATAATATAGGGTAACATAGATATATTAGATAAACGAAATGAAAAATTATTTCAATTTTTATGTCATACCTATAAAAGAAACGTGTTTCGTCGGTCTCTACGTCGCTTTCATAACTTTTCGTGGAACACTTAGCGATCGTTTGTGGAATACCAATTCTGCGGTACACAGTTTGGGAAACTGTGACTCATTGTATATTTTACAGGAAACGAAACATTAATTAATGCTTATTTACCATTGAGAAATATTATTGTAGGTGTTTCAACTATTCTACTCATTCGACTTGCGTTCTATCAATTTATTACGAATTGTAGGTACGCTTATTTATTTATGGAAACTTTATTATTCATTTTAAAATTGATTAATTCTTTTTAAAAACCTTCTCTGTAAGCGTGTACACTAATAGCATATTAAGGAAGCTAAGAAAATTATTTAAACTATCATCTGTTAGATATATTACCAATCATTATTAATGAAATGAAAATTTGGTTTTTCTTATTTTCTGTTCACCAGGCAGAGTGATATGTTAACCGAAGACAATGATCCGACGAAACCAGCAGGCGTTTTAGACAATGCTGGCAACGTGTCTTCGTCGACAGAAGCCTCGGTACAGCACCCTCGCGCCGCAAACAATGGTAAATAAAGCTCCACCATTCCGGATCCATTTAAAAGGCCACCCTTTTAAAGGTCCGTTTACAATCAGATCACTGTTTCCCTTTCTTTTAATTCGTGTCCTCCTTTTCCGATTCTGCCTCCCCCTACCACCCCTTTTTCTCTGTCCCTCGTTTTTCCCTTCCTCATCAATGGAAAACGCGACACGCGATCGCGACGACGGAATCTCTTTTGCGAAAAAATTGCAAAGCCCGCGTTTGTAAGGTAACTCGCCGGAAGTAATGATAACCGAAACCGAACCACCAATAAAACAGTTTAAATTCGACGCTTCGAAAGGGTTTCCGCCTGTATTTTCCGCCTCCCTTTCGCGCGAGCCGCTGGTCGATTGAATTAAAACGAGAAACCCGGTAACTGGTGTTCCGTTGGATTCATCTCCGCTTTTAGAAAAACTCGGGAACAGGCGGTCCTCTCTCTGTTTTTTTCTTTTTTCTTCAAGCGAGCCAACCGTTCGGGAAATTAATTACGAGCTGTGCTTCGAAATGAAATCTAATATCGTCCTTTATTTTTTAAATCGTAGAAAATCCCGTTACGAGCGCGCAATAAATTTAAACGACAGGTGGAACAATGGCGTACGAGTGGTCTTGGTCGCCATAATTAATTCGATTCACGGATCAAGGTTGCGCCAATTACTGAAAACTTAAATTAGACAGAAGAGGAGTTACGAGAAAATGTTTCGCGTGCGAGAAACGACGATTTAAAAAATTCTATTCGAAATAAAATGCACAATTGACGAGAAAAAGAAACCGTAAATCAATGTCCCCGCGAGTTACGCGGTTGTAAATGATATATGGAGTGTTGTGACACGGCGAAAGGGTTGTAAACGAGCTGAAAACGCGAACGTGAATCGCTTTTGTTTATACTGGCAGACACGGAAGTCAAGAACGAGGTGCAGGATTGCCCGGAGAACGACAGCGTGCCCAGCGGGGAATTGTACATCGACGAGAATGCCGAGGAAAAGGAGCAAGAGTATCCGGATTCCATGGAAAAGGCGGACTACAGTTCATTGTTCGAAGCCAATCAATATTATAACAGGTACGCGTTCCTTCTGCTTCGACGGAGCCATTCACTTCGAAATATTCCCAACTTTTCTTCGACGCTTTTAGTGTCGAGCGGACGATCGAAATTGTGCATGAAGTGCCGAGCCAAATTTGTACAATTTACAGAGTTTTAGGGAAAGAGTCGTGAAAAATTTGTTTTAATATATAACTGCAAAATTCTAGAAGGGAGACGGTGAGAACTAAAGGAAGGAGAAATGAATTACTAGGGTATCTGAAAATATGATGAAGATCATATAAGTAATGCTTGTTAGGAATGAAAAAAATTTTTTTTTGGAGCTGATTAATTTCTAATTATGTGTAAGATACGTTGTTATTCTAACATATAATATAAAACATTCATAACGTATATAAAAATAAAGAAAATAATATTTCATCTATTTCAATTGACAAATAAGTGATACCTTGATCACATGTGCATGGAATGAGTGAGTATAACATCTCTGTAAAGTGTTGGTATTCAGTTGTTATATGTTAGTCATTCACATTTATTTGCTCACGTAAGAAACTATTTAGCGTTTGCGATCACTCATGCACAACCCCTCATAAATTCGTTTTAATTGTGTACTATAAGCGCATACTGATATTCACGCACAACGATATACCATCGTCGACACTTTTTGCAAGTGTACTCAACGACGATATATGATTATTCGACACTAAAAGAGTTAAATAAAATAACTTTCTCGAAGGCTTGACGATAATTAAGCCTGTGTAGGGGTAATTTATATTGTTATCTAACACTTTTCAGTATATATAATTTAGAGTACAAGCTTACAAATAAATGCCAGATAAAAATGTAAGTTTGTATTCTAAATTATATATCCTGAAAACTTTATGTAAATCGAGTTAGTGAAGAAAAATTTCCTGTAAATGGAGAAAAGCATCGCAAAGCGTTAAAGCAGAATATTTAATTAATATGGGGTAATCCATTGGACAGAATTTGTAATTGACAAATGAGTTACGTGGTTCAATGAATATTTTAATTAATATTAATAACTAGTGCTATTTATTTTATTAAATATATCGCTTACCTTCATTTTAACGATATTCAAATATTATCCATCAGTTGTAACAGACTGGCGTAGATGGGAATCGTGTTGCAGCTTTTTCATGGCCGTTCCATTCGATCTTCCCTGAAAATAAAAACAATTAGTAAGGATTAATATTAATTTATCAGCAATTTCGAGGTACAAGTTAATTCGTTGGGTTTAATTTTTGATAGAGGGTATTTTAAATATGCTAATTCATTTCTGCGCGCGCCTTCAAGTTGCCTTTGAAAAGATAATGGAGTTTACGTAACGATTCAATCGAATTATGAAGCCACAATTCATTTTCTTTTCTGATACGCTTTCCTCTCTCTGGCTTACAAAATAGATACGGTTTATTTGTTTTTACCACGAAAATCACGTGTTCCGTCACGTTACAAATCGCAGATCGTAGAGAATAAAATAACACAAACCACCTAGGTGTTCTCTTGTTTCGCCTGGCTCGCACTGAATTCAGTTCTTGCCAAATACACAGTTTTTCAGATATCAGAATGAGTCCAATTCCCGCGATACTCGTGTTACCGACGTTTCACTTAAAAAAAAAAAGAAAAAAACATACCGCACACTTTTTTTTCCTTTCCGTCAACAAAAGTCATATGTGTTATAAACTCGAAATCTATTTTTGTACTGATCAACGCATTTAGCACGAAACGGAAGATGCCAATATACTTTCTTTCTAATTACTGTATCGGGTTTTATTTTATATTAGAGGGAAAATGATTTCTTATTATTTATTAGAAGAAATTTAAAAAATATCAAGTTAAAAATTATTTAAACTACAGTTTAGGCGTATCATTTCAGTTTGTCTTATATCTTCTTCATTTTGCTAGGCTGGACATTTCTAATTAAGTTATAATAATTATATCACTTCTTTTCAGAGCTTTTAAGCAATCATGCAAAATTTCATTGTATAATTCAAATTAAATTTTATTAAATTTCAAACTTCTTTTATCTTATATGAAGATGGTCCTCAGATTTTCCATTAACAAGAATAATCATAAACCTTTGCGTTCTACCATTTAATTCACAACTGACTCAACCAATGTCCCACAGAAAATCGTTTGCAAACCGCTTAACATGCAAGTTTCACGTTGTTAGTTTGTACCACTCGCCTCCCTACGGAACAACCACAGCCAGCAAGAACACCTCAGGGTTGCAAAGTTCTTACTTGACCTCGTATACTACGCCCAGCTCCATGACTCAATATTCGTCCTACGCCACTTACAACAGCGGTACCACGAACTTCCCCAACGTGGCACAAAATATATCACCGTCTTCTCAGGTATTAAAACCTTAATGTCGGCATTAGGTCGTAGCATGTGAAATAGCCGTTTATTGTCCTTCTGAAGACACCAATAGTATACTTTTTTTCATGAATCTTAATCGTATTAAGATATTATAATATTATTTTAATTGAGTAGAGATATATTAACACTGTGCTGTTCAGTAGACAAACTTTTCTCATCACAAAACACTCTTTAAGTTCAAGAAACTTAGAAGCACTAGAGTAAATTTCAGTTTTTAGCTAGAATAAATGATAGCACGGATATGTTAGTTAAACAAAATGGAAATTTATTTCAATTTTTAAAAGAAATGTTTTTCGAAACGTTTGCGAAACACCAATGATCCACTGAACACAGTTTGGGAAACTATGATTTACATGTACGCTCGATAAAAATTAGTAAAACTTGAAGATTTAAGACCCCTCTGAAACCTGGAGAAACCCTCAGCGAGAAGCGAAAAGATCTGAACGAGTTCTAACAGTGCCAAACCAAAGGATCCTGATTACACCTGCGGACGGCACAGTGTTAATTAGAAATGAAAGTGCATTTATATTGACAGCAAATAACGGACATTTCATGTGTTACGATCTAATCATTTTTACCATCTTTGTCATCATTCGGTTAATTTTTTGATTTTCAGAAACTAGATTACAGCGCCTACAGTAGCAGTTTATACGGAAATGACAGGGTACCATTACAGTATTCCGGATACTACCCCATGCACGGTTATCATGCGACACCTGCCTCGTTTAACATTGGGAATTTAAATTTCGCTGGTAACGTCTTTGTATCGTTATTTTCATTACTAATTCTTTCCTCTGAAACGAACTCCACGGATGGATTTTTTCATTGCAACGACGCGTGACGTGGAATTGATTGAATGTAAATATTGCTGTGGTATTGCATAATTATTGTTGGACCTTCTGTCTTGATTACATCATCCAGAGTGATTCATCCGGAACAGAATAATTATGTATCTTCTGATCTCAAATAATTTACTGCAGATGTACATTGGAGAACAATGTAATGCAATACCTGGCTTCATATTTTTCATGCTAGTCGTGTTGTCAAATAAAAAGATTGATCTTCGTTTGCAATCAACAAATCTGTGTTACGCAATTCAATAGTTCAACGTTTTTTTGTGTAAAAGTATTTAGAATTTTTAGATCAAGAATTAATAATTATAATGAGTTTTATTTGTTCTTTTCTTTATTTTAGAAATATATTTTATTTGTTCTTTTCTTTACTTCAGAAATATTAGAAATTTTTTTCAGTTGGGATTTTTCTTAATTATTCGTATAAGGAACGTTTTTTCCTATATTGATGCGTATAAGTTACTACAACGATTACGATTTATTTGCGATAAGTTTTATGATTTGCCAGTAACGTTTTCCTTCTTTGTAAAAAGATTCGACAAAGTCTGCGCTCACGTTGGACGCAACAACTCACGACGCCAGCGATCTTACCGCACGAGAAACCACAATCATCGAAGGTAACACGATTCGTACGTGTGATTTTATATCTTCCATATTTTTTTTGCATTTTAATATGTACGTTCTCCTTGAGTGTGTTCGAACAGCCGTCGAAGGTGTCCCCAGACAGAAAATGACTATAAAATAAACTTCTGTAAAATGAACAAATATGTAAAACATGATGACTAAAGGTTTTACACAAAGTGTCTCAGTATTTGTACACTGAGAAGGGGGTTGTTCTGCGTGGCACAAGAAGCCGAAAGTGTAGAACATTTTTCCATTTTGATTACATCATAAATACTGGAATAATTTTCTGTACACACATTCTACATTTTAGAATTAAGAAAAGACTTTAATTGTCATAAGATTACCATTACTAAAACTTTAAAAATGATTGCACTAATAGTAATGTAATAGTAATATTACTATCCTGATTACTATGCTTGGGCGTCGATTATTTTACATCAATAGTAAATACTGTAATATGAAACCAGCACTTAGCTGCAAATATAAACGTAAATTCTATAGGAAATGTTTCTTTCAATCCAACTATTGCTTGTTAGCTGTTCACGTGGGCGGTCGTATGATACCATTTATTCTTATCATAAATCAATACAATAGAAAAGTACTTTTGTTTGTTAAATTATTAGTTCATGCCTTCTTTTATTTTAGCATTTCAATTTATTTCATAAAGAACTTCTTATGTGTAAATTTTTCTTTTTTAATTAAAAGAAACGTTAAGTTTCACGCATACCTCGTTCTTGTCTAGTATAAAGTGTGAATATTATTATTGTAGTGATACTTACGGGGAAAGGATGTGCGGGATAACGTTCGATGAACGTGTTTCAGCAGTGACGGCGAAACCCTGCAGACGCGGAAGACGCCAGAGCGGAAATGGAAACAGTATACGCTCCGCGGACACGACAGAAGCCGGTCCCGACCGGATATTCATCTGGGACCTGGACGAAACCATAGTTGTGTTCCATTCGTTGCTCAATGGACAATTTGCAACGAAGCACCACAAGGATCCCACCCTTTTGGCCCAAGTGGCGTACAGAATGGACGAGATGATATTCAATTTGGCGGATACTCACTTCTTTTTCAACGACATCGAGGTAAACGTGCTGCCCCGTCGAATCCGTAGAGCAGTCGGCGATTTACGCTGCACCTGAAACAGATAATGTTTCTGTAGAGACAAGTATAAATTTATGACAGACAAGTGTAAATTTGATTAATTTCTTATGTTTCGTCTCTATTTCTGTATGTACAGACCTGTATACCACGGTGAGTAAATCCCTAAAACCGTGTTATACGAAACTAAAACTTAGCGCAAGCAGGATTATACAGTGTGATTCACTACTCGTGTGACAAATTTTTGCAGCTGATACTATACCTCGAGAGCAACAAAAAAGTTAAGACCTAGGTCCGATTTGCAAAAATGGCAGAGAAACCATCTTATCGTAAAAAGAAATTAGGGGGTTAACTTTATTCTTTTTGCATTGGAGCCCTGCAGGGGTTGTGGAGTAGAAGAGGCCATACCTGTCACTCAAGACCCCACCCCAATACTCTAAAGATTTCCTTATCCCCTGCAGGGCCCCAATGCAAAAAGAATAAAGTTAACCCTATAAATTTTTTTGCGATAAGTTGGCCGACACTTATAACGGTTTGGAAGATACAATCAATCATATGAGTGAAACTGCTATTTCCCTGAAAAAAACAGAAATCCCAATTTTCTCTGCCACTTTTGCAAATCGGACATAGGTTTAGATGAACCATTTTGTTGCTTTTGAGGTGTAGTATCAGCTGTAAAAATTTGTCATACGAATAGTGAATCAACTGTATATGTAGGTTTAACAAATGTTACGGGGCTACGTTACTTTATTTTCGCAACAAATTCGAAATATGTTTACTGAAAGTACCTATCGATAATTACATTAAATATAATTCGTTTCTAAGTATCAGCTTTTATTAGTAATCTAAATGGCTTGCGTGCAGCATGATATTATTTATTTTAATTTGCAGGATTGCGACCAAGTGCACATAGATGATGTATCGTCAGACGATAATGGCCAGGACCTGTCCTCTTATAATTTCGCCAACGATGGTTTCCAATGCGCGTCCGCGAACAATGGCATATGTTTGGCTTCCGGCGTCAGAGGTGGTGTCGATTGGATGCGAAAACTGGCATTTCGTTATCGAAAAATCAAAGAAATCTACAACAATTACCGGAACAATGTTGGCGGTTTGCTAGGCGCTGCGAAACAAGAACAATGGCTGCAATTACGTTCAGAGATCGAAGTTTTGACCGACAATTGGTTAACGTCCGCCGTGAAATGTTTGAGCCTGATAAACAAAAGGAGCGACGTTAACATTCTGGTCACTACTACGCAATTGGTACCGGCTCTGTCGAAAGTACTGCTTTTCGGGATCGGCGGAATATTTCCCATTGAAAATATTTACTCTGCCTCCAAGATTGGTAAGCTGCACGAAATAACTAATATGCATAGGAATCGATACAAATTCATTTGCGTGTAAAATAATTATCTAAGTGCATACGAAGCATCGTCCGTTACAAAGGCCTCGCAACAGATCCTAGAACATCTTTTTGGATCCCTGACGAAGCGGCTATTGTAAGTGCACTATCTTCTACATACGGGATATAAAAATACAAATTGTACTGGTACTTGAACATGTTACTCACTGTGCGATAGAAAGCTGTATGATTGAACTGCGTTGGCGGATTGCGTAAAACGTAAAACAAGTCAGGATATACTGTATCCAAATACTGTATCTAAACGTAGATAATTATTAGTGAATGAATTATTGTACGCATTTCTTCGTGATGAATATGTATGTCATGAAAATTACTATTACGTGTAATACAGCAATATATTACTATATGAATTTTTAGGAAAGGAAAGCTGTTTCGGAAGGGTGGTCGCGCGATTTGGTCGCAGCTGCACGTACGTGGTGATAGGAGACGATTCGGATGAAGAAACGGCTGCACGTGCCCATGATTTCCCGTTCTGGAGAATAAATATTCACTCGGACTTGCACTCACTATATAACGCCTTAGAAATGAGATTTCTTTAAACAGGATACATTCCTGAAAAGGATAGGGATTAGTGAAAAGAAAAAGGGACAATTGGAGAAGGTACATCCTAAACGAGGAATACCTTGATTGTATTATGAAGATTTATGATATATTCCTCGAGCTATGAGAGATATTTCTATATTCTTTACTGTCGATAACGAAAGTGAACAAGAAACGCTTTTATCGAGTGAACCTTTTTAACATTCCTATTTATCGATCGTAATATCATCGACATGCCTTGTTGGTGATAATATACGTAGATCGAGGATCGACTGTTCCTCTTAAGATCGTCATACACGGTTATCGATCATGGCTAATTCAAATGCTAACAGATCGGAGCAGGGTCCATAAGTGATATACAATGAAAGTAAAAAGAAAGTAACAAGGGGAACGACCGAATGAAAATCGAAGAGTTGTATGATGCGAATATTTTTAATTAATTCTATGCACAGTTTCGATGATGTGTAAAAATTAGTTTGTTGGAAACTATAAGTATCTCTTGTGTACTTAAACATATTACATTTTTTGCTCTACAAATGTACGTATAAAAGCCAAAACGATTAAAAAAGAGAAAAGAATTAAATTTACAGGTGAGATGATGTTACACCGTAACATTCATTAGTTATATAATATTTTTTATCGACGTATATTTCAAAACCTTAAGAAAATTTTATATAAATATTGTGATACAGTTTTAATCCAATTATTTAATTATAGTACAATCCCAGTAAATGTAATAAAGCATGGTCAAACGGATACTTTTTTTCACACAGTAGCTCGTAAAAGATATAGTCACGCGTTCTTTTTTTTTATTATAGTTATATAAAGATATTTGACTGAAATATCATACATTCTTAACATTTATTTCTTCGTACCTATTGCATACTAATATAAGAATACTTAGGTACCTATATTTTTGAATCGTCCATATCATGGTGTGGTTTAGAAGCTTTTTTTTAAATTTCAATACATTTCCAATTATCCAGGATTAGCAAATAGATTATGAATGTAATTGAAATGTTTTATTTTATGAGAGTATTATGGAGGCGTAAATAATATTTTTAAAGTGTACAAGAATAGGTGTATACGTAAAGTTTTAATTATGTAAAGGGGAGAGGTACGATTAGCAAACGATAACCAAAGTTAATGTCGTTGAATAACTTTAAAATCGATTTATATGTTTTCTTTTTTTAATGTGTCGTAAAGATATTTTGCACAAATCGATAAAAAAAAAGTGTTCTTGCTGGAAATTCAGATATTCTCCGAGTGCATGTACATTTATTAACATTATTTTATGATACAATATCCTGTCAATTGGTTTTTCTTCTTTTAATTAAATCTTTGACAGTTTAGTGCCGTTACGTAAGATTTTCTCTTTGTGTAACGATAATCGAAAGTTTAGTAAGTATCGTTGCGTATGATTTAACCGTTTGAATAGCACAAAAATTGCACAAGCTATAAACTTATTAAAAACGTAATGTTGAATGCATAAGCAAGTTTCTAAATAAAATTACTTTCTAATGTATTATGCGATATGAAGTCTAGTTGAATGAAATGATGTGAACTATTAGATTTAAAACATAACAAAATGAAGATTATATATTAAACAGTGAAATTTATTAAAAGCATTTAACTTTTTTAAACACATCCACATTTATATTTTTTTTAAATTAATTTCTTATAGACACGTCTATTTTTGTGTTAAACTTGTATTACGCTGATGAGGCATGAAAAATGTGGATCTGTGTATTGAAATAGATTGAAGAACATTGAAAGAACGGTGTAAAACTATTATTGCTTAAAAATTTATGTAAGATCGAGAAGTTATGAAACGTAGAATTCTTTATTCTACACATACTATGTTGTTTTTTAATCTTTTATATTCTCTTTAATTACATATTTAACGTACAGCGATGATTAATTCATTATAATTTCGTAACTATTTAAGAAATTGTATTAGATAAACTACGCCTATCGAAATGTATTTTTATAAGTAATTGTTATTATAATTCTGCAATATTATGCTTTCCAACGCAACCAGCAATTTAATATCAATATTATAAATCTTTCAACGGGTATAGCAACGCCCACTTCTTTTGCGTTAAGATAATAAAAGCATAACACCGTTCGTGTTATTTTACGCTTTTTATACCAGCTAAACGGCATCGCTTCGCGAGTTAGCGAATTTCAATTACTATATAATTTATCCCTATAATTTGTTTTAATATTGTACGAAATTTTAGTCTAAACTCATAGTATCTGTTCGTTCTTAGTTCTACGAACGTTTTTATTAATAACCGACGAAATGAATATAAATTATAAAATCGCTTTTAAATACTAAAGGTTTTCAATAAAAGTCACTTTGTTTATGTTGATACAAGACTAATCTTTATATGCTCTAAAATCACGTTTCATTTATTTAACAGGTCACAGTTTGAATAACTTATTATTATTGCTTTCTATCATTTATCGTATATATTTGTGGATCGTCAAAAGCTACAGAGTGCTCAAAATATAATATTGCTTTCTTTTAAAAAAATATGTATAATATCTTCTATTTTTAAGAGCCTCCTCACTCATACGTTATATGAAAAATATAAAAACATGATTTAATTTTATTACATAGTAACGTATGTCGGGGCTGTCAATACACCACAATTATTATCCTTCTGAGACATAAGTATATAACCGTCATTACCCCAGTAATTCGACCATGAATTTTTGACTAACCAATACTCTTCTCCATTTAATTTACCATAACCGACAGCCAAAACTGCATGATCCAAAGATTCTTCCGTGTTACCTAATCGCAATGAAGATATTAGATAGTTTAGAAAACCTATTTTATACATATTTGATGCGTTTAGTGCCATCCAAGGAAATATAACTTGTTTTGTGCGCCAACGATCTAATCTAATGGTAAAAAGAAAGCTTAGAGAAAATATTATAAATGATACATACCACAAGCTGCATCATAATATACACCATGAGAATAGAATGAAAATGTTTTATGCGATGCATCGATCGCAACTGAAATTGGACCGTGCTTCGCGATGGCAACTTTCATAGCGTTAGCGTCCGATGGGACGTTCACGTAACCGGTGATTTTAGCTGTCATTTGTGTACTATTTATATGACAGTAGCCATCCTAAACAGAGGAATGATATATACGTACATAAATAAAGTATTTTTATAAAATTATTTTTCAATCTTTTTAACGATACCTAACCTATTGATAGCTATTGATGGATATACAACTTAATTGCTTAGTGACAGATTTTCTATAATATAATTATCGATTTATAAAAATAAGTACGATGAATAACTTTCCATTATTGTCTATTCTTTCGTTTAATTCTAATGTCATTCGCAATATTATATATAATAATTTGCAATAATAATTTCTATAAATTCGTTCTAGTAGCAAAGCCCTATAGCCTGGAGAAGCTTAATTTACCTACACCTATGCGATTATTATCTATAAGGTATATCAGATTAAAAATTATTCACCTGGCCGAGATAACCACCATAATCATCTTCAGTAGGTAAACCACCGTGCTTCATGATCCACTGGTACGAACGGAAATCTTCACCACCATCGCAGCCATTATTTCCAAAACCCCATGAGCAATCAATAAGTGCCTACATAATCATGAAATGCTATAATAAAATACTTTTCGCCTACAATATCTATCCAATTATACTTCGCCGTCATTTACCTGTTGAGACAAACGCACTAATTTACCGTACTTCATGTAGTACGCGCCTTCAACGGCACCAGTTGTGCCGAAACTCCAACAGGATCCGCAAACAGATTGATCTGTTATAGCGAAAATAAAAAAAATCAATCACTTGCAAAATTCTTTCCTATAGTTAATTGTTCAGAGAAATGAGATAACAAAACCTTTGACAGGAGTAACTGCGCCATACAATCTCCAATCTATGCTATCTGGTACATCGGCTACTTCAATTTGGGCATTATAAGGAAAAGCTTGTCCCCCCTTAGGACCTTTGGTATACTGTTTGCCACGTAAAGCTTTTAATTCTAATTCAGTACGATCTACTAAATGATTAACACCTAATTTGTAACCTTTATTAGCTCGATTGGTCGATTGGATGAATCTATAATGAATATTTCACATTGATTATTGATTACATGCAGAGCGCAAATGTTATGCATACCTTAAGTTTTGCCTGAATACTTCTTTACGCATCAGTTCATCTACGTGGTTCGCGTATTCTTTGTTGTGATTCTTTTTGAACTGTTCGAATGCTTCGTTTACATGCTTGTCGTGATTATGAACAAATTCTCGCATAGGATTGAATGTGTATACGTGTTTGTCGCCAGGTCCAGGGAAACTAACGCATGTCATATCTGTCGATGAATTACATGTTTTCGTTAAAATATATTAGCAGTAAATTTACTTTAATGAATGTTTATAGAAATTATTATTTACTTGTTGTAATTTCGAACACATCTGCGCTAGGTACCTCAGATGAAAACCAATCATACTCCAAGTAATAGTGATCATAATGAGAACCTAAGAGACTGTTGAATCCTCTCATTTCATATCTTACTGGGATTGGTTCTTTTAACTTAGGTACTTTCGGCGATTTCTGTAATTTATTTTTAATAATATATATGGGTTTTGATAGAATTATATAAATGTAGAAAAACGTAATTACTTTACCTTATATCTTATCCAAAGTGTATATTTGTTCAATTTTTCACCAATTTGTTCTTCCATCTTCCATTTTTCACATGTCAAACCATTAATTATTTCCTCTCCAACACACTAAATAAAATTCGAATTTAGTTTTACTACATTGAACAACTGAATTATGGAGCATAATAGTTTATTCGTGAAATTAGTTATATTTTAACACGTAGCTTCAGAACCACATTATCACATAAGCGCTACATATAACAAAGAAATAGATGAAATAACAAAATTACTGAACATAATTTTACCTCCATTCCAGTTGTGTCTGGAACAATGGCTTGTGGTTCAATCTTAAATTCTTTAGAACCATTCACTTCGAGACATGTTTCCGCATTAAGAGCAGTTTCTGTGGTTATTGGTGCGAGTTTTATACTTTTCCCAAAAGATCCTTTATGTGCTAATTGGAAAGTCTTCACCATCCCTAATTAAATCAAAATCGATTTGATTCTTTTCATTCAGAAACATTTACATTTATATTAACTGGACCAGCATGTTGAAAAAGGAAATCAGATATAAAGATATTTGTTTTTGATAAAAATAGAACATTATTAAGTATTATACGATTTTCCTTTTAATTCTTCGGGATAAAGATTTTTGGGCTTATTTTCTATTTGAAACTACTGACTCGATGGATGCTTAAATTACCTCCATAGTAGTCAATTCTACTGGATCCACTTGTGCCATCGTACCATGCGTAAAACGGTTCCCTGATTTCAGCATATGGGATATACAAAGTTCCTTTTACCGTGTAAGTATTGCTAAATGTCGGAGACTGTGTGCTTTCAGCCCAAGAGACACCTAAGAAAAAGGAAGCGATATCTATTACTTTGCATTGAGTTAAATCGAAAAAGGAATATCTATATTGTTTTCTTATTTAAAACTTTAAATATGTTTGCCTTTAAACTTATTGTATAGCTGATACATAATTTTTTATACCTTAGACATAAATTTATAAATAAAAATGCAAGTGTGGATAATGAAACAATGTAAACGTACAAAATTATAGCAAAAACACCATGTTTGTACAATAAAGAATATTACAAAGAGGAATATTACACAAAGCCTTCATTCGCTTAAGACTTTTATGGCACAATAAGTTATAGAAAAATGTTAATAAATATTATCTTACCTAGTACCATTAACGCAAATGCACTCGTAAAGGTATACATTTTTATGCGTCTGCAACATAAAAAATAACAATATTGTCCGTTAGAATAACTATCCATAACTGGTAATTTAGACAACATTATATCTCGAGTTAAAGATACTACTGTTTAGAACTAACAATAAAACATTATAATTCTTCTATGTTTCGTTGTTAGAGAAAACTTGTAATCAATCAATGTTTATTGCAAAAACAATTCCATCACAAATTAAAATAGAAAACGGTTAAAATAAATTACAAAACGCACTTTGCACTAAACAGACGAAGATTTAATTGACAATGATAATTACGTCTTATTGTAAATTTGTGTATATTTCTGACAATATGTACAAGCTACAAACGCGTTCGAAAGTAGAAACGATTGTTACTTAATTACAGTAAACGAGAGACGATCAACTGCCGATCGAAGCAAAGACCAAACATCTCAGAGAATAAAGAAATTTCGTTGAATAAACTATCTGATCAGTCGTATTCTACTTACTGTAAGTTCACTCGCGAACAGTGGATCCTTCAAATTGGATACAGAAACTGAAATATTGAACGCTGATGAAATTCTGTCAGCAGTCTCTTTCACATCACAGTCACAGCAAACTTCCCAAATACATGTAAACACAATTCGACGAAGCCATAACAGTGCTCCAGAATGTTGTCGGATTTATATATACGATTGGTGAACTGATAAGAACATTACCACCAGCTGAAATACGATAGGGTGTAATGTTTTTGTATCCATCTGCGTTTTTGTATCCATCAGCGTTTTTCAGAGGAACATATTTAGTAATCGTTCGATAAATATACAGCTTATATCGTGGAATATTATTTATAAGCAGGAGCTGCCTAAATGTTTATTTAATTGTTGATTTGTAAATAAATAATTATCGTAAATAAATAAAAATAACGTCTCATAATTATTTGTAATTTTCTAAGTATATATACTATATTTTATTTATTTGTATGCAATGGAGAATTGTTGAATTCAAAATTAAACAAAATCAAACTTTTTACTCTTTTAACTTATGTAACATTCATTTGAGATGTTATCAAGTATAGCCAATATTTATAATTATCCAAATGGTTCTTATTGGGACAATTGCTTTTCACATGAATGCTTGAACATACTTGTAACAGTTAAAACTGTTGAAATGGATTTAACCACATTTATCAGTATAATTATATTCGATCTTACATTTCTAGTTTTATGCAAGAAGAAGAGAAATCCAAAATATCTTAGAAAAATTTTTCTAGACAGTAAACTGCTCGACAGGAATAGTCTAGGTATACTAGAGCAATGTTTGCATTTGTCACTCTACTTAAATTGCATTTAGTATGAGTCAGCTTTATGGCTCAAAAATTATCATTAGTAACATGAGAAAATATAATTTTGCAGCAGGAAATGATGTCACGGTATACTTTAGCCAGCAAACATTTTTTCTTAAGTAGTCAGTTACATTTCAATGAAAGAAAATTTAATATTCATAGAATTTCTCATACATTAATATCCTACGCTTTTAGACAATGATAGACTGAGCAACTGCGATGAAGAATTGCTACTGCGCAGTTCTGAATTAAAAGTGAAGTCAATATTTATTGAAGTATTTCATGCTAATTTAAATTGAGTGATAGAATTTGTATCGTGTATGCACAGCTGAAATATTTTTGTCAAAGCCTTTATAAATAATGATTTCTTGGTTTCAAAATACATAATGTAATATTTGCACATAACGTGTAGTACAATTAATTAAACTGAATAGATATTGATATTACTAGACATGTGTAAAAAAGACCACTTTTACGATCTATGTATAGCAACAGAAGATAACACCCACCATGAAAATTTTCTTACATAAGTTATCAAAATATATATAAATATTATTATATTCTGATGAAATTGATACCATGTAAAGTTATTCTATTAACATTTAAAACGTTGGTGCACCTGTATAATAAATCAGGCCAACAATCGTATATTTTCAACAACTGTCTGAACTTTCACATTTGTAAGAATTTTCTATCTTTATCTTTTAATGCAATAAATTAATTATGAAATTTTTCGCTTTCTATTAGAAGATTGGAGCATTTTCTCTCAATGTTGACATAACATAACAGGTATTTCGTAATATAAACACGTGGCTGTAATTAAGTTTTAACAGGTGAAACTCTTATAAAGATAATATATATTAATCAATAGTTATCATTAACCAAATGAAAAATATCAATGAAACGAGTTGCAAAGTCACCGTTAAGAAATTGACTATCTTGAAAAGGAGCTACTTTTCTTCAATATTATCAAAATTTTTTTGAACATATGGGGAATAGTTGTTATCGTGATAATAATGAATTTTACATTCTGTAGAATGCAAAAATTAAATTAATTATACAGATGTCAATAACATAAATGACTGCAGTAGAACAAAAGTTATTTTTAGTATTTACCAAAAAAGAATGATTCAATTTTTATATTTAATTTCTTCAAGCTCTTTTCTTTCCCTCTCTCGTTTAGAACAATAATGCAAGGCTAAATCAAATACTTCCATTCTTACTTTTATATTTTTTTGTTATCGAAGAGTAACAATTTCCGTTGTACGATTGGTCGATAATATGCGCCACATTTTTTACAAGATTAGCAGAAACGCAAGATAAAGAAAATTACTTTGTTAACACATATTCCTGGCACGTATAGCATCGGTTTTTAAACGATAAAACATCAGCAGTTAATGTTATTTATAGGTATATATGTAGGCATGCGAAGATAATTTTATATTGGTAATAAAACGTTTTGTATACAGCAAATGAACCTAGGTTTATGTGAACTTTTCTGTTGCTCCTATTATGTAGTATCAGCTGTAAAAATATATCACACGAGTAGTGAATCACCCTGTATATAGCACACCTATTGTTTTACTGACTTCGTTTTCGCTCCTCTATCCTTCTCTTTGCTTCTCTCTCAAATTTTAATTACAGAATTTTAGACTACTGCTGATTAAATAATGAAATTCCTTAATTTTCATTGAAGAGAGAGTCAGATAAATTATATCTCCCGCTTTGCAAGTAAGAGAGAGAAAGATATATAAGAAAGCTATAAGAAAGAGTGAGACAGATGATACCAACCCTTCTCTGGAACCCCTGGCGCCATCTCTGCAAAAAGTGCTCAAACTGGTCGCACACAATTATCGACAGCGAAGTAAACTACTGAAGAACTACTATCGCCATCTCTTGGAGGGGTGCTGAAACTAGATCGGTAATTAGTTTCACTACTCTTCGCAGAGATGGCGCTAGTAGTTCTTGAGTAGTTCACTTCGCTGTCGATAATTGTGTGCGATCAGTTTGAGCACTTTTTGCAGAGATGGCGCCAGGGGTTCCAGAGTAGGGTATATAATTCTGTCTCACTCTTTCTTATAGCTTTCTTATATATCTTTCTCTCTTTTACCTCTACAGCGGGAAATATAGAATGAATTACAATAAAACTGATGAAATATACAATAAATTACAATAAAACTATTGAGATGTACAATGAATTATAATAAATCTAATGAAATATACAGTAAATTACAATAAAACTATTGAAATGTACAATAAGTTACAGTAAAACTAATAAAATGGACAATAAATTATAATGCTATTTTTGCAAATCGGACCAAGGTTTATAAGAACTTTTTTGTTGCTTTTGATGTGCAGTATCAACTGTAAAATTTGCCAGTAGTGAATCACTCTGTATATATAATAGCAGTTACTAACTTTGCTTTCGTATTGAATTAATTACTCGTCGATTATAACTAACGTTACTTGGATCAATGTCACAACGTAGCAAAGTTATTCAATTGTACAAAACGGTATGAAAATGAACTGGATTTCATTTTAGTTTGTAGAAAAATAATGTAAAAATTAAATAGAACATAAAATATACAACGAAAAAGCGTATCGCGTATTGTAATTGATTATTATCCAACTGTGAATTTTATTACCGATGTTTCTAGCTTTTGTACATGGGTCGTGACTATCCGAGAGGTTATGAGTTTTTCAGAAAAAATTTAAGGAAAGTCTTTGAAAAGAACAGAGGCGAAACTGATCCTGAGAAAATTGATAAAATGTTAGCGCATGGCAATTTTGTAATTAAAGAATTGGAAGCCTTGTACATGTTACGCAAGTACAGAACATTAAAAAATAGATATCAAAATTCGTGATATTAAAAATAATTTCTCTTCTTCGTACTCTCTTCTATAGATATAAGATTTATTATTTTTACTTGTTCTTAAAGGAATTATGTAGCAATTAATGAAACAATTTATATTTGTAAAGACATTGAAGTTTTGTATATTGTTTATATAAACACAGAATAAATATTTTTGTTAAATATATATTATATACAAGTTTGTTTTTTTTTATACAGTAATGCACAGGTTTTATTTATTTCGATTATCGATGTTGTAAAAATAAATATGTATCTTTGCAATTACATCGTGTATCGAAGGTATTTAATCGTCCTGTCAGTTTACGGTTGTCAAAAAATGTTATCCTAACCTGTATCTGATGCACGAAGTCTATATTATTTACATGTACGATAGCATCTTTGGAAGTTGAAGATTTTAATATTTGTCAACTATTTTGTTATGGATTATAATATTACGAATTTGTAAGATTTTTAAATATGGCAGTTTGCGTAGCTGTGATTGGAAAAGATGTAAGTTTGCATTTTTAAATGTTTTAAGGTTATAATGATAATAACATCTTAGAAAGAATAATAAAAGATAAAAGCTAGCGATAAAGTGTAAATGCTATTATTACATGCCCTACATTTTCTAGCTATAATATTGTGCTTTAAATTCTTTTATAGAATTCTCCAAAATATATTAGATGTGCGGATGAATCATCAGCGCTGCAATTTCATTGCAAAGTTCACACATCAATAGATATAATAGAAGAAAAATTGAATGTCGGAAATAAAACGGCTATTGATATAAGAGACTTGTACTTGGGATTACTATATGCTACTGAAGAATATAAAATGTAAGTACAACACAATATGTTTGTCGCCGCAGGATATCTCTCTTTCTTTCCTTCGTATTGCCTCTAGTTTCTTAAGCGTACTTTCTTTTATATACATATAAGCCATTTCTCTTTGGATGTTTAGATATGGCTATGCTACAAATACAAAAATCAAATTCATTGTTGTATTACATTCATCTAACATATCTCTGAGAGATAATGATGTAAAAATGGTAAGTGTTTGATCATTATTTTATTCGGCTGCAGCATATTTATTATTGTAGTATAATAAAAATTTGAATTTTCTTACAGATCTTTAAGAAATTACATGCCGCTTATTCCAATGCTGTATGCAATCCATTTTATATTCCTGGCGATCAACTTAATTCCAAGTAAGTTTATCCCATTAAATTATAGTGGTCGTGTAAATACGTTTCATGTACAAATAATTTTATTCTAACAAAATTTGTATCTGTATTTTTTTAGGTCTTTTGATTTAGCAGTAATGGATATAATGGGTTTTATATCATCTTTTTAATAAATTATATGTAAAAGTAATATATATTGTGAATACATGTACATGTTTGAAATAGATACAATTAAATTATGTAAAAATTATTTCAAATCTATTTATTCTTATAAAATTTATCGTTTATGTAAAAATTTATATTGTTAATTATCTTAAAAGAAAATTTAGATCAATATTTTTATTTCCATCATAACATTGCAATGTATAGTATATTTGTATTTAAATGCAAATATAAAAATATTAATAACTTACCCTTTATATTTAATCATCTTTATCTTTATAATTAATATTTGGATATTGATTTACTGTTATTTTCAACGTTTAACAATGATAAATTTCTTAACTCGACATATTCTAAAATATTTTATTGTTTTTCAAATTACTTATAAAACTTTGATGTAACAGGGGTTTCATTTATAATAGAAGTTAAAATATTTTGCTTATACTATTATTAGGACCTGTTTTCTTTTTGAAAAATTTCTCTGTTTAGTATTTCAATGTCACTTAAAAAATGTGAGGAGACACTGTTATCGCTATTGCTTACATCACTAGTGACAAATATCCTTTCATCTTTATTATATTTATTCTCTAAATTTTTAATAGTAAAATCATTTAATCTGCCTACACATCTTCCAGTCCAATTAGAAGAGTTTTCTGGTTGTGAATTACTACTACTTTCATAGGAATCTTCCAATATAGTAACTAATCTCTTAGCAAAGCAATAAATTGATGTATTATGCGAGGGCATGTTATTACTGATGTTAGTATTTTGTAAATTTTCAATTGATGTTGCAGTTATACTATCCAGTTCTTCTATTTGACACAGTAAATTATTGTTATTTATTTCTGATGTATTGTTCAACTTGTTTGTTGAAAAGGAACTATTACTTAATGAGAACTCACTGGTTGAACTTTTATTAGAACATCTTGTACTTAAGGAGTCACTGACTGAACTTTTATTAAAACTTGTACTTGAACTTTTATTAGATCTTGTACTTGAGAATTCACTGGTAGAACTTTTATTAGAAAATCTTGTACTTGAGAACTTACTGGTTGAACTCTTCTTGGAACCTGTTTTACTAGATTCTTTTGTAAGATTAGTACATTTTCTTAACATTTCATCAAACATCTGCTTTAATTGAACTTTCAGTGGAATATATTTATTTGTTTCTTGATATTCCTCTATTGTTGTTATACAGTTTTGATATTGTAAATTATTTAAATTTCGCAGGACAGTACTTTTGCCATTTTTATAGTTTGAACGATTTATTCTGGGTGGTATACACATATATTGTGTGCTATCATTAAGATGAAACGAGTGTGATAAATTCTTATTCTCTTCTGTACCGCATGTAAATGATTTAGTGTCTGTCTCGATATTATTCGATGAAAAAAGAAATTTGTTTGTGTCGTACAGGATTTCGTCGCTGAAGTTTGATAAAACGCTCTCGTCATATGATAATAGTATTGCTTTATTTAAATCTACTTCTGAATTTGGCTCCTCATCTAAAGAAAATGAGATAATTTCACTATTTACATGAAGATACTGTCGCATTAAATTTATTATAATAATGTCAAGAGAGAGAATATTAACAATTTCGAAAGTACTTCCTTTTTTCTTGAAAATATTTTATTAACTTTTAGCTTTAAAACTGAAAGTGTGAATGGTATCTCGTTTTTTTCTTTTTATAATTGTATTACTTAAAATATGAGTTCGGAATGAATACAATTTGAAACAATACCTATAAACTGTTAACTTCTTTTTAAATTTCATTTCATTAAAAACTGTTACTCACAACTGAACGTCGAACTAAGAGAATATTGGGAACTGTTCGTCCTGTCCATCTTATCCAATACAAATTAAGTTTTCTACTAAACATAAAATCGGGCGACTCAGATAAATGTCATCACCAATTGACTTTCAAAGAGTGTTTGTTCTATTTATAAACAGGCTTCTAAATATGTATATCATAATTTACAATAACTGTCATTGGTATTAACTGAAGTAAACTCTAGAATAATTTAATATAACGTTTGATTGAAAAATTCCGGCTTTTAACTTAAAGTATAAAGTAATAAGAAAAAAAGTTCGCAACGCTCGTAATTAATTTCAAATAATTAAATAAGAGTTTACTATCATTAAATTTGACTGAAACTATAATTTCGATCTCATTGAAAGAAGGGAGAAAAGCGGAGCAAATATTTACATCAACAGCGAAATTTCAGTCTCGGATTCTTTAAATAAAATAACTGAACATGACAATATAAGGGACCAATAATAGAAACAAGTAATATTCTCAACAATTTGTAGCGCAAGTGATATCATTTAATGCCAAGCAATCAAATAACATCGACATCAGATAATTGAAGGCATGGCAGAAAATTATTTTAACAACTATATTATTCGTTCGTGTCCTCGAAACTCGTGCTCGCGAAAGACGCTGTAAAAAGCTTTTAGACATAAACCTAATCATTTATGTCCCCTCTCTCCTGTTTAACACAAATTTGCATCTCGTGCAGTCGAAAAACTCGTTTACTTTCCCTTTTCCATCGTTCTAACTCCAAATTCATACATTCCTATCAACTATCGCGTTTAATAAAAAAAATGAAGAGGCTCAATTATACAAAACATTTTCGAATACTGAATCACGGCGAAATCATACATATTTTAAAAAAAGAAAGACTCGTGTCATCTAAAAACTTTGTAAGCGATTTCACTTTTACTTCCACAAGTTTCACAGCACGCTCTTGTTTACATTCAGCAAAATCAACACGGAAAAGAACGATCGATCCGGTTATCAATTGTGTGATCGTGCTCTTCGAGATATCGTTCCTCTCCCTTTCTCCTCTTCCTCTTCTTCATCTTCTTCTTTTACGGTTGCCATTTGCGTACGTTTGCCAGTTTTCTGTAATGCTATATCCTTTTTATTGTCTCTATTTTACAAAAACAAAGAAGCAACACTGATATATTGCTCGACCGACGTAACCGATATATAAATTTCGTTTAGGAAACACAGTGATCTCGTCAACGCTGTCACGTCTCATAAAATCAATAATGCTTAACCCACAGAATCCGTTATTTCTATCTGTGTAGTTAATTAGAAAAATAGCTCTGTTCCCGAGACGATCCATCGATCCTCCCGCGTCTCTTCGTATTCAGCGACGATAAATCAGCGAAATAAAATTGTGGCTCGAGTAGGGAAGAGGTTTCCGGTCACTTTTTTAGAACTCGAAGAGATGCACGCGAAAACTTGACAAACACTACTAACAGACTCATTAGCGATGGTAATAGTTTATCGTACAAATGATAGAATCATCCATCTAACTATTAATATTCGTATATATGCATTATATATACATATTCTAATTGTTATCAACAAAAGTTATTGGGTGAATCTTTACAGAAGGATTACCGAAAACTCTTCCTAACGAACGCAGTGAAATTCGTACCCATTGGTCGTACTCAGTGCAGTAAATACAAATTCTCGAACGCCAGTTTTTCGTTACTTTTTTCATTTTTTTTTTCTTTTTTTCTTCTAAATATAATACACACACATAACAAAGTACAGCAGCGCATTGAGACGGGAAATTGCATTCAGTGCATCGAAGAAATTGCATTCAGTGCATGTTGGGTGCAACCAATGTAAAAACACATGTAGTTTGTTACACTCTAGAGAAACATGAAAATAATATTAATAATAATAATAATAATAATAATAATAATAAAATTAATAATAATAATAATAACGAAACTACGTGTACTCCAATAAACTTGAGAAGTGCACGGTGTTCCATGTGAGATCGAAAAAATTGGTGCACGTTTGCACGAGTGATGTAAAAGTAAGAAGAAAAAAAAAACAAAGAACATCGTTCAAGACGAAAATAAATCAATAACGATTCGATTGATCGTAAAAGATTTTCTTGCTTTACAATCCGATGTTACAGTTGAAATGTTAGAAAAATAAAAAGAAACGAAATGCCAATGTACGACGAAAAGTGGAAAAATAAATATGTGTATACGTATTTAAAAAAAAGCATAGAGAAGTGATAACGAAAGAAAAAGCAAACGTGTTTTAACATCGAACGAAAGACGGAGAAACAAAATAAAAAAAAGATCATCGGAACAAGAAATGGCAACGTGCATCTTATTAGCGTAAACGTAAGTTCCTATCGCATTTTCTTGGCGCATTCGCATCACCATTTGCACCTTTTTCCACTTTTCTATGCTGCGTCTCCTTAAATAACGCTTTTTTCATAAGAAAAATTCTATTCGCCGCATACATACATATATACATATATGAAAATTGGTAGAATACGTAAATGGCTAGTAATAAAATGTTTTTTTTTAATGATTTTCTCATCAATCTTTCGAGGACAAAGTCGAGAATAAGTTCATCCTTTTTCTCTTGTAGATAGACGAAAAAAGCGTCTTCCTCTTGAAAATGATACGAAGGAATGTTGTACACTTATAAGATTTTTATTTTACTTTTCTCTTCATTATTTTCTGTTCGTCTTTTTTTTTATTAATGCAACTAACTAAAAAAAAGACAGTTATACGAGAAAACGCCGGTTTTATGAATTGTTTTGCTAAATACACATAGAAGTGATGTGATATAGGAATTATCAGGTGTGTGTATGTGTGTACGTCAAGATGTTTGAAACAAGAAAATAAAGTCAAAAAATTCCTAAGCCTTCATTACTTAAGGATGATTGTCCAATTTTTAAACATTATCTTTTCCTAAACTCTCGTATGCGTTCCATACATCTGCTACGATGCATTCGATAATTTTTTTCTACGATTTACTTGCTTTCAACTTTGAGCTTTCAAAAAATCTAAATGTTCGGTGATCATGCTTGGAAGAGAAAAGGAATTGAAAGCTGTGCGAGAAACGAGACGAACTGCTGCAGAAGCGCAACAAAAAAGCGTCAAAAAAGGTCAACAGTTATAAAAAAAAAAAAGAAGATAACATGCAAGTAATATGCAGACATGTTCAGACTTTGTTTTCCTTTCCTATGATCCTCTGATTCTATTTTCTATGATTCTCGTTAGATCGTAACGTGTATTTTCGACACACCTGCTGAGACCTACATGTTTTTTTGTCATTTTTTTTTGCTTTTTTATTTGATACATTACTTAGCCTCTGCGAATGCGAACGAACGCATCGCGTTACTAGCGCTTTAATCGTTTACAAATTAAACGCAGGAGACGGTTGTTTAGTTAGTTTTCACATTTCACATCGTTGTATTTTTCATACAACGTATACATATATATACTGATTTCTCTCTCTCTCTCTCTCTCTCCCTCTCTCTCTCTCTCTCTCTCTCTGTTCGTGTATGTGTGTGTGTGTGTGTGTCTACACGCACGTAATTAAAGGAAAAAAAAAAGAAAAATCACGACGAAACATAGGGCGACTTATTATATCACAGTATCGTACGCAAAGCTTGTATGAAATCGCAGATAGAACAGCATAAAGGCCAAATGGCGACACTATACGCGCATCTTCCGTTTCCTTTCTCGGCGTTAATAATTATTTGAGGAGGACAATATTGTTTTCATTTCCCTCTCTCTCTCTCTTTCTCTCCTGTCTCTCACTTACCGAAGAAGCATAAAATTCACACATTCTCACATTCTTCCTCTTTTTTTATCATTTTCTCTCATACGCACGTACTTCTCACTCTTTTTGTTTACATTCTCGCGTGGTTTCTCTCTCTCCCTCTCTCTCTCTCTCTCATTTCCACTGAATATTTTCCTCTTTTACACTTCATGGCAATGACTTTTTACATCCATGGTCCATGATAGCTTCGCATGAATCTGAGGTTCTCAGTATCATTAGTAACAAAATAGTAAGCAACGGCCGTTGTGTTTACGCATCCTGAGAATAAATCGGGGTTTCGTGGTTTTTAACTTTACTTTACACTCTCCTGCGACTAAACTCTCTCTTAAACTCGCGCGTCGGATGATTTTCGGGTTTCCAACGTACGCGAGTACATTCTATTTCCTCTTCACGTTTTACCTCCAGTTCACGTTTCCCTTTATGGTCTCATGCCATTAAACGATTTATCATCCGAATACGTATCACCGGCAAGATACAGTATTTAAGTAATATTCGAAGGTGTTCTTCTTAATTTCTTGTAAACAGTTTTCTCCTTAAACATTTTGGCCTTTTAGCTGACAGAGAAAAAAGAACAACGATTTCTCGACTATTTTACGCCTGTGTTATATATCACAATACTTATCTACACTCTAATTAGATTAATACAAAATATACATAAATAAAATTATCGTTTTTTTTTTTTCGAGGATCGGTATTATACAAATTTCGTTTCTCGTTTTGCTTACGAAATACTCATTTTTCAGCCGACTTGAACCCAATTTCCTATTCGCGCGAGAAGAATGAAAATAAATCAAACGAAAAGAAAATAATAATAAAATAAAGGAACTCGAATATTACTTCATACTGCGTTTTTATACCCACAAAATGGGAAACTTTGGCAACACACTAAACGTTGGCAACAATATCCTTCCTTCATTGTGTTTTTCTTCTTTTGTTTTGTTTCAGCTGGGCAGCACAGCCTTTACCATACACGCAAAATATTACCTTTTTTTCTTTTTCTTCTGTTCCTTTTATACACGCATAAGCACTCGCGATCAGCGTTTGCTCTCTTCGTATAATCGTTATCGATAATCAGCAAGTACAATTAATAGTTAATCGAATAGTTTCGCCGTAAATCGTTAATAATAATTAATAATAGTTATTAATATACGTATATACAGCACGGAAAAACTGTTTTACACTGAATAACAAATTGTACAGTGATACAAGGCTAACACTGAGATCGTCGGATATCGTTTCTCTCTTACTTCCCCTTCCTCTCTCAATTATTATTAACTTTCGTCTCTTTTGTCATAATCCTTTTCTGAACACTATTAACACGCCCGCGCCGATAATTCAATTTTGTCGTCTCAAGCAATAATCGACGAGCGTATAAACATTTTTGGAAACATCTACCGACGAACATGATGTTTAGATTGCTTATCGATTCGACTTCAAAAAATTTCCTCTTGAAATTAGCCTGTTCGCAAAAATGTTTAAATCATCCGTCGCGCTACAGCATAATCACGTGGCTCTTAGACACACACAATTGTCCCGATCTTTGTAAAACGGTTCTGACGAAATACATTGGAGGATACCGTCGAAACTTGTAAAGTAACCGAACTTACGCAAACGAAATAATCGGAGAATCACTTTCACACATGAGAATATAATCGATACACATGCGTTCACGAGAGCGTAACAATTCAAAAAGAGCAGGGAATAACATCAACTATTTCTGTTTCTTTTTTTTTCTTTTTTTCTTCTTTTTCGTCTTTCGTTATGTTAATTTACAATCATTAGCAACGTTTCAACAGTTCAACCGAATCTATACTCATCGATACGACGATAGGCTGAGAACGAGATGCGCCAGAAGCAAAAATACGCTTATCTTCGGAATTCCCGTTAGGTCTGATTTTAAGATTTTTGTGCCCTTCCTTTCACGAGAGAAACATATACATATTTTATGTTACAGCGCAGGCTACCAGTTCTCGAATAAATGCAATTAGTCTGTTGTTGAACGAAATAAATGTGTACCACATCGTTCACGTTTGAGAACGTTTGTTAAAAACAAATGGAAAAATAAAAGAATGCACACTTTTCGTTTTCGTTGATCGCTATTGATTTGGTTCTTGTAATTTCAACAAAGAACATATACGGTATAATACATTATCGCCTTGCACGTTGATATCTATACATCTTTTCGCTCTTCTTTTCTTTTTTTTTTATCTCGTCGGTCGTTATATAAGAGAATTAGTTATATGAATGAACGTAACATCGTTTCATAGCGTAGCTGCCGCACGGCTACGGTACACAATTTAATGGTCCTATTTCCTTTCAAGTACTTCTGTGCTAATATCTCTGAGAATCGTAGCAGTCGTCGCCATTTGAACCGGTCAATGGCACAGGCTGACAATCGGACTTTACTAACTTTAAGGCGATGGAGCACCTGACTTTTGAATAGTTTCATTTCGCATGTCGGATCGAGATACCCTGAAGAATCATCATCCGCTTTGATGTAAAGATAAAATTATCGCTACTTTATACGTAGTGTGGTGTAATGCGATGACGTCTTGTGATTAAAAATGAATTAGTCATCTGTTGCTTATTTAGATTTTCAGAAATAGCTGTTTCTGCTGTAGCAGAGAATTTTCTGCGCTTGCGAGAAAAACAAAAAGGAAAAGAAAAACTGAAATGCTTAAACGCATACTTTAAAAAGAGCATGTATAAAATAATTCGTGTAAAATTTATTCTGAAAGTAGGTTTTAATACTTTACCAATGAACAATGCCTTGTGCTTTACTATTTGTATGAAAGAGAAAGTATACTACATAAAAAATAGAAAAAAAAAGGTAATTAAGATGTGATGATAATACAAAATTAAACGACAATTATTTTCATAATGTCAGATTATAGAAGATTCATTTAAGGTACGAGGGAAATGATGTTTTTTCAAGGTATGCACCAACACGCATTAGTGATTTTTATACGCGTTAAATATCTTAACATATTATTCATCTGAAAGCTGTACCCCCAGCTGTACTGTTATATTGCTGAACAAAATGCAAAACATCAACAGAGCTTATATATTTTCTGTTTCCATTCGTAATTTTGAGAAAATAAAGAAGCAACAACAAAAACTGCCAATATTGATTTGTTAATAACGATTAACTTTTCATTAATAATAATATTAATAATAATGATAATAATAATAATAATAATATAATAGTAGTAGTAATAATAATAATAATAATAATAATAATAATAATAATAATAATAATAATAATAATAATCTAAATAGACAAATACACTTTCATTCTTTCATACGAAACTTATCTGCGATAAAGTTATCTTTATCCTTACCATCAGAGGCGATAAGCTTCCAAACATTTATCATTTACTTATTTTCTTTTTTTTTTTTGGCTCAAGATGCGTGAAATTTTCATTCGAATTTAAAAGTACAATATAACTTCACCTTTGTCTCGCTATTTCGTTTATCTATCGAAAAATAAAATATGTAGGAGGTAGGCTTCCTATGTAACAAATAGAATCTTTTGTAAACGGAATCATATTAAATTCATTTTTTCTGTTTCATTTTTCCCTTTTTTTTGATTAACTACTCATAAGCTTTTTTCTTATTGTAAATTGATAACAACCACAAAAGTGTATTAGTTACTTTCTTTATCGCCCGATTTAGGAGGATAACACAATTCCATGGGAAATTTCGAAATGAATTCAAAAGTGGAAATGTTAAAAAGAAAAAAAAAAAATAAAAAGAAAAACCCAAACTGGACATCGGCTAGTAGAGTACCTACATAAACTACGCGCATTCACACCATCATACTTTATGATCACAAGCAAGTATTTTTATTATAATTATCATTACCAATAATTAATAATTATTCATTAAATAAGCGAGTCTGTGTAAAAATTTAGCGTTTTTTCGTTTTGTTTTTTTTTTCATTTTGTTTCAACACATTCGCACTTTACTCACTGTCTCCATCCAGTTTATGACCTTGAGCGCAACATTTGCAAAAAATCAGTTTTTTAAATGATTCTCCCCATCCCCCCTTTTTAATTTTCTTAAACTATAAACTGTCGCGGTTGGAAGAAGTAACCACTCCATAAAGTTATAAGTCAATCACACTATTTTTTTTTTCTTTTAAATATTTTACACGTGTTTAGTGACACACTTGCATTCACCATTTTTCGTTACACTTGACACACATCTTTATAGCTTTCTTTACTTTTCTTTTATGTTCGTCTTAAATAAAGTACATGTAATCTAGCAACCACTATCTTTCATTTTTTTTTCTTTTTGCGTTTTTAAACTTCCTAATGTTTTGCTCGAAGACTTCACTGACTGTTGCAACAATCCCTGTTCTCTCAATGATGTTGTTTCAAGATCATCATTTCAGCTCGCAACTGTTTATTGATAACCGTTTAGTAGTTTAGCGATATTTTTCCGACGGACGATCTCAATTTGGCATAGTTAACATAACGGGCTTCATTCAACTATCTGTAAACTTTATTACAATGGTCTAAGATGTATTTTGTTACTTTTTAAAGGCATCAGCATAAACCACTGTCACAGCACATGCAGTTCTTCACATATCTGCTTTGTGGCGTTTTCGTTTCAGTTTTATTTTTTTTCTTTTTAAACCTTTTTAAACAGTTTTTATATAGAGTGTTCTCGTTTCCAAATCGTAACACATTCGTGATCGATCTGAAACGCGTTTCGTTTACGAAACTTTTATATGAGGCATTTTATGACTACACGAAATTTTCACATTTTTTACAAGGAGGTTTTCGCGTTCACGTTCCGAAAGTGCGAAACACGTATTCCACGCTACTATTAATTAATGATTTTCAGTCGAATATCGTATCGGATGTCAATACTGAAACTTCAATGCTCGCACACGTTACAAACCTTTTCAAAGGTATTTTGTAACTGTTTAATGTATGTACAATCAGTACGCTACACTATTCATAAGCCTTGTCTTTTTCTGGTGATTGACTATTTTATGTACATTAGCTTTAGAGGCACATTTTGCGCCAGTTGGCTTCACAGAATTATCACCGACGATTTGACACGACAATTAGTGTAGCTTGTTTTATTAACGATCGAAACCGAGTGTTACTGTAACTTGCTTTTTCTTTTATACAGATTCGATCACTTTGTTTGTATTTTAGATACATATTTGGTCTTGCATTATTAAGCAGACTCCTCTGGCTGTTTTATAATTTTGTAACGGATAACTTGCAATAGAGGTAATTTTGCAGTACAAAAAACATTATTGTGTTATTTACCCCATTTTTTCTTTAGTGCCCATTTCACTGACCACTGTAGAATTGTATACGGCCGCCTGCAGTTACTGGCATTTCTTTCATAACAGCGTCCCATGCTACAATAACAATAAAAAAAGAACAATGGAAGGACTTTGAAGTGTTAAAATAAGCTTTTAAGAATATTTCGAAATTAGTTTGGAAACTGCTGCTTTGCAAATATAATCAGAGAAATATGCAAAAGCAAAAACTGTCAGAAGGAAGGAGGCAACCATCGACAACTTCACTATTTGCATATATCAACACATTTAGAGGAAATGATATTTCAAACAAAATTCACTTACCTAAGCCAACGAATGAGACGATCTTATCATGATTGTACGTTTGTATATTGACATCCTCTTCCGGAGCCACATAGAGCATAGAGAAATCTTCTTTCGGTTGATGATGATACTTCTCCATTATATCTGGTGGAGGTGTAGGCGGTGGCGGTAGACACGCTGGAGGAGGAAATCTTGGTGGATAGCCCATACATGGTAATCGCTGCACCATCACCGGGTGCATAGGTTGTTGCGTTACGTGCGCGTTTGGTGGTTGCATGAAATTGGGTGCGAATTTGTCGCACCTCATGTGCTTGTCAAATAACGGCGGATATCTATCAAAATTGGGTGGTTTGTTCATAAGAGGCGGAACCACGGAGGGGAACACAGTGCCAGTAGTTGAATTCTCTTCGGCTGTCGATTCTTCGGATAACAGAAGTTGTTCGTTAATTTCAAATCCAAACCTAAGTTCAGTTGGCAGCTCGCTGTTCTTATTAACATCTGACGAAGTTTCGTCTAATAATATAACTGCAGGTCTTGAAGTTTTTTGTTTATTGGCGGACTGCGATTCCATTTTTTGCAACTGATCTTTATCTGTAGTTCCGACCTGTTGTTTCGCCTTTTTGGATTCAGAATCTTCCTGCTGTTCCTGTTTCGTATTCACGGAGTATACGATTCCCAATTTAACCGTTTCATGCTTAACGTTAACATTTTGCTCTTTTGCAGGCTTCGTTGGTTTCTCGTTTCTCATTAATTTACTAGAATCGGAATCAGTACTTTGCGCTTCTTGCGTCACTTTTGGATTACTCAAAGCATTAGCTTTTTGCGACTCGCTTTCATCGGTTGAACTACCACCGGGACTGTTTTTGTTTTCGCAATGCGTGTTCGAATTTTCAACGTTTTGTGGTTTCTTCGTACTTTCATCGTGATACGTATATCCAGCCTTTTTGAAGTGTTGGTCTTCGTGCGATACTTGATTTTGTACATTTTGATTGCTTTGAACGTATCCTCCGCGACGTGCTCGAGGATTGTTGTTACACCTCACGCTCACGATCGTATCCTTATTACTAACATTGTTACAACTCGGATTATTGTTATCAGAATCAGAATTACAATTTGTTACTATATTATTGAGCTTCGATGGAATTGGATTTGTTATTAAAATCTCGTTTGACGTTGTGCTATGGTTAGTAGAGCTCAGTGTTCTTTGTTCTTGTTGTGTTAAATTTTGCCGCATTTTTTCAACATCTTGTACGTATTTGATAACTTGTATATTTTTATTGATAGCCTCTTCTTGAGCTTCCGCTTTCTTTCTTTCCGTGGAATTTTTCATTTTCGACAAGGTCGGCGAGGGTGGCTTTTCGAAGCTAAGATTCAGAATATGATTCGAATGGGTGAAGTTGTGTTGTCTTGTTTTCCTGTCCGAGTGTTGCAATTCATCTAAACTGGGATAATAGTCTTGAGGGATTTTGTCTGGCTCTGAGGGCGTTTTCGGTGGCACACTAGGCCACGAGGTTGTGTTCAACATGTTTGGAACTATCGTGGACATATTTAACACCGAATTATGTGTCATATTAATAGTTGCCATGCGAGCTATATCCGCGTAACTTGCCTGCGGCGTTCCGCCCGATGAGGTAGCTATTTTTGATAAATTATGTTTGGACGTATTCGATGTAACCGGCAATGAATGGACAGAATCTGAATCGCTGCTGTCCGATTTATCACTGCAAATAATAATTCACGTTAATTAATATGCATTTAATTCTCGAAATGCGGCAGGAAATCGTCGTCAAATCCACGAGTTTATCATTTACCTCTTCAAATTTAATATTCACTACTTATCGTTACTATATATAAACAATGTTATATCTAAGAAAATGACAAGTACTCGAAGATTATGTACTCGACGAGTGTTCTTTGAACTAATATCTTGTTTAGATACATTATCTTATAACAGTAATCGATCGTATAAACACGTAAAAAAAATTCAATGTAAAATCATTCGCTATCATTTCTACAAAGTATGATACATCCTAATTTTATAAAATTTTCTTTAAGAATACAATTTTTCGAACAGATGAGTGCAGGTGTTGCGAGCGATACGGACATACAAATTATACGGACTATCGAAAATAATATCTGATCCATTCTAAAATTTAGAATTCATGTTTGTTACTAAGTATATGTGAAATTTCGTACTTCTATAACAATTACATAAGCGTGTATTGTACAATCAAATCATGGAAAGCGGTAAAAATTGTAGGCACTAGTTAACTCATGGCACATGAATTTTGTGAAATTAACTTTAATTTAATAATCGTGATTCGTCTGTCAGTAAAGGGCTAATAATTTTTCATATTTAGAATAGAAACATTTCAAGCAACTTTCGTAAATTACTTGATTTCTTGCACGGATTTATATTTTTGCTGTTAATTACCGTAAATTCATTGTTAGTTACCTTGGAGGCATGCTGCTTGCCGATTTTCTTCTAAGTTCGGGAGAAAGCGGCGTTCTATATTCATTAGAGAATCCTCTGGAATTTTGAAGATAAGATCCGGATATTGTTAAATTCTGCGCTCTACTCTGCTTTTTACTCTTCTTCTTTTTCGTAACTACCAAGAATTCTGTTTCGTGTTCAGGCTCTGGATTGATTTTTTTATTGGAATTTCGGCGACTAGCATAATCATCTCCGGTATCATTGCAATATATAGACTGACCTTCTTCTGTTCCCCAGGATCGTCTATCACCACGACTATCGATAGCTGTGTCCCCTGTGCTTCTTTGTTTCGCACGGCGTAAAGCAACGTTAATTGTGCCTACTCAAGCGATAGAAGAAAATACTATATTAAGATTCGCATTATTTTAACTATTACTTAACCTCAAACACCACACTATGTTAATTACACGATTTCAACGCACACGAGTCAACCTGACCTAGAGTATTTTCTTGCTTCTCTACAGAAATTCCGTGTATACATCGACTTATTTTCAATTTTCTTTCTGAACTAATATGCAAAAAAAGAGTCTATGTAAACAAGAATATCATACAAATTTTAGCACATAAGATATTCCGAAAAAGAAGAAGGAATTCTTTAAAACGGACTAAATTAACATAATCCAATGTTTGAGGAATAACAATAGAGCAACCAGACCAGTAAAAATGCTAAATTTCAGGCTTCTTATATTAATTTTAGAAATTATTCAATTGTTTTTACTGTTAAAATATATGTTAACTATCTCGACATAAATAAACGATTATGTACGTTAATTTATTGCTCAGTAATCATTCTACAATAATTTCGATATAGACACGTGCTGGCAGACTTATATAATGATAATTTCGTACTTCATCGTTATTCATTTTTACAGAAAATATGCATGTATAGTTACTGTTCTGAAAAATTCCGTCATTCTTATTGCACAGAGAATAATATTTTCATTATATTCAAAACAATAATCACGTCAGACTAATCTCTTAAACAAAATGAACCAGTAATGGATTAGTTTTATTTTAACAGAAAAAAATGATTGTGAAACTTTAAAACAATTTGTACTGAAACTTGAAATCTTCTTCTTTTAATTAAATATTTAAAACATTAACTCTTTGTCTAATAGCTACAAATCATAGTTTTATGGAGCACGTTATTATCTAAATTAAAGAAAGACTTATTTTGTCTGTAATAATGTCTAGTTTTAACTACTTTTCGTTTATGAGATCGAGAATTATTAACCCTTTAAGCGGTATGAACGCATATATGCACACACGTTTAACGTCGCACAATTCAGCGCTCAAAGGGTTAAATACAAATTAAATATAACATTTTAAGATTTTAAACCTTTGATATAGAATTGAAACAGTAAATATATACAATTGTCATGTGTTGCCCAAAAAAACTAAAAAGAGGTTACAGTAACTAATAACAACGAACAAAGTGGGTTGGTCTGTAGGTCTAAACTAGTTGTCTTGATTGAGTAACGATCTGTTACGAATCACTTACCGTGTTGACTCGATATACTACTGGCACCGCTAGAACTGACACTTTTTTCCGTTGTGAGATCTTCAAGTTTAGTTTTAGATATCTCTTCAAGAGAATTGGACTTCTGTAACTTGGCAGGCAACTGTTCCCTTTTAGTGTCTTTTTCTCTACTCCTTGGTTTTGCTCCTGAACTAGTTTTTACTCTTACTGGATTACCTGGTTTTCCTTTTTTACTCTTAGACTCCTTATTTTCGATGAAATTAATTAAACTGTCGATGTCCTCGTTGCGATGTCCTTCGACGTTTTCAGCGTTATATACAATTACGTTAGGTTCCTGGTTTTTTCTTCTAGGCTTCTTTCGTTCACCATTGTAATTTTGCACTGGATTTCCATTTTCATCTAGAGACTTCTTTTCTCCAGTTCCAGTAGTATGCGCTGTGTACCTGGAACCTTCTGTGCAAAGTTATGTATTTTAATTCGTTATAAGAATAAAGAATTCGGTATTTGAGTTTCAAGCTAAAATGAAGACCTAATATTTGCTAATAATTAATTAGTTCGAAATATTTGTTTTCTTTTCTAACACATTACGGTTCATTATTACTTCTCCTAAACTTTTTTCTATATTCATTATTTATCATCATGTTTAAATTAAGTCAAAAGTTAGGTTATATATTATTATAGACATATATTATTATTATTTAGAATACCATTTATGTTCATGCATACTGAATGAGTTCCTCACTTTATTGCTCCTAAAAGATATAACTTAATGTTAATCAGTTCATGTATTCGATCTTAATTATTGTGATGCTGTTTTAAAAAAATTCATTATGACTAACATATATTATACATGGACTCTGAATGATGCTATCCACACAAATATGTAAACACGAACCGTAATGTATTAATATGGTTTTAATTGCTAATAAATATTAGTGGCCACACTCTATCTTTATAATAAATAAGTTATATATTTGCAATAATTTTTGTTATATCACCTACCCATTGTGATATTCTGTGTTTGTAAGGATGCAGACATCATGGAGCATAAACTTGGAACTACTTTACCCTGACTAGTACTAGAACTGTTCGCAGTTCCACCGATACCACATTTCACACTATTAAAAGTTTGAAAAGAGAGGGCACCAGTTACCTCTGTACCATTAACAGATATTTTTGATTTATCTTGCTTTCCGCTATGTTCACGGAGAGAAAAGTCTATAGTAGTGTCCACAGGGGTTTGAGCTATATCGAAAGTAGTGCGTGATATAAATTGAGATCTACGTGGTTCAATAATTTTCATTTCAATTCCTTCGTCATCCTCTGTGTCTAAGGAGTGAGGTCTCTGAACCCCACTTATAGTGGATCCCACATTCCTTTCACTAATAGTACCCACCTAAAACAATTAAAATTGAGAGAAGCACATTAATAAATAGGAGGCAATACATAAAGTGGCTATACAAAGTATTGTTCATTCTAATATATCCATACTGATTAACTTGACTTAAGTATATTAAGTTTCAAATATTTACAAATACTTTTTATAACCATTATATATACTATGTACATATATAACTAATGTACGATTATTACAATTATATTACTATTGTAATATACAAATATACCTCGGCGTCACCTAGATCAATCACCATATAATCTGACTTATACTCTGGTGGTGGATTATCTGATTCAAGCATTTCATTTGTGCCGTGTTTCCCTTTGCTACCTCTTTTCTCGCGCACTTCAACTTCAGTCTCACACGGATCTTTTTTTGTATCCTTTTTATCCTTCTCTTTTTCTTCTTTTTTTGTACTAGTGTATGATGGTTTGTCTAATGATTTGGATTTTTCTTTATTAGTCCAGTCATAAGCTGTCCTCTCTTCACAGAAGCCCTTCTTAAAGAACAAGAAAAATATATATTTATTTAAATATAATAGACCACTGTATAAAACTGTTATTTATGTTATTTTACATCTACAATATGTTAATGCAATTTAAAAAGATGATATAGTGATATAACCAATAAAATTATTCATTTCTAACATTATAATTATATATTTAGCAACAATAATAGCAACTTTGAATCAATTAAAAGATCGCTTACGCATAGAACAAAAATATATATTAAATTTTTTTAATGTTAACATTTAACTTATTTTTCGCACAAATATGCGATTTAAATAGTTTCATAATTTACGAGAATATTTTTCGTACATTTCTTCTTTTCTATACCAACAAATTTCATTTATGTTATCCTCTATTGTATGAAAAAAATTCACATGAAATGAGAACTTTGTCTAGAATGAGTGAAATGAAATTTAATCATATTACATATACCTTTTTATCGAATATTAGGTCTAAATTAGCCAATGAAGCAAGACTGTGTGATGCATTAACATTTGAGGGCAAAGAACCACCTTCCCTTTGTCTAGCAGAAACACTGGATCCTGTATACTTCTTATTCTTTCTCTTGCTTCCTCCGTAAGTATGGCTAGATCCGGATGTTAGATATGCAAAACTACTATCAAACTCCGAAGCAATAGGTTGTGCTAAATTTTGCAATGATCCACCGTGTGTTAACCTCTCTGATACAGAATCTCTTTTATGTCTTCTACGATTTGACCCAGGTAGGCAACGTGAATTAGGTACTATCCTTCGACCTTCCTCTGTTTCATCGGCTTCTGCTTCTTGCAGTAGTTCCTAGAATGAATGCAATTCAGTTATATTATTGCGCTATAAAGAAATTGTACATATACACGTACCGACATGCTTACCTTAAAGAGACTTGATTTTCCTTCACGATCTTTGGGACACTTGTAAGTTATAGCTTCATCCAATAGTGCACGTAATTCACCCTCATTTAGTGTAGACAAAGTAGCTGGTTCTTCCTAAAAATTACAATAAAACAAAAGAAACCTTAAAATTTTTTTGCAAATTAAATGTTTAATTGTAAATACATATATAAAATATTGCAAATAGTTACATCTTAGTATAAAGAAAATAAGAGATATTACTAAGAGGAAAATCATAAGTTACATGTATGTGTACGTATGCACAATCAAATGCAATCATAAATTTTTATGTTTTAATAGAATGCAGCAATTGCAGATTAAGAATTTCCTTCTACTGGATAAGAACTATTACATAAACTAACATGAGTTGGTAACAATGAATGCATTTCTTTTATAAAACGAAATAATATCAATTTAAAAAATGTGCATCAACAAATCAATAAATTTTATACAAAAAATCAGTTTATATATACAATATAAAATCTAAATCACATAATGTTCGCAAACATTTTGTTTGTAACCTATACATGGTGCAGGAACATGTTTGGCAATGTAGATTCAAATATGGAAAGTATGCCAAGAGTTCAATCCAAACTTTAGGAGTAAACCATAAGTGGGAATACATTCAAAGATGTGTTAAGAAACTAAAGGATATTTAGTATATCTCTGACTTACTCATTACAGTGTCTGTTACTTTTCTCTTATCCTACTAAATATTTCATATTGACACCTATTTACTATAACTCCAACTTAAATTGTGATTCCTTAACAAATCATCTGATACTAAATTAGAATTAACAAAACGTTGTTAGTAATTAAAATTTCTTGTAATTTTTGCATTCTTACATAAGCAAATATTTTGCAAAACAGAAATATTTCTCAATATTTACAATGATACGTATTATATTGAACACCATAGTATAAACTAGACCAGAGGGCAGATAAGCATGGATATAGATAGATTCACAGAGTGAATTTAAGGTTTCACTTATTGGATTTTATGAAGAAATATAGAGACCACATAGAAAAAGTATAAATAACATATATTAATGTCACGATTAATGCTACATATGCACGTACATAAATTATTTTTATCATGTTAATTATATATATACCCTGTTTCTTATGAACTCAAAAATTTAATATATCTCAACTAGTAATTTATCTTTCTCAATTAAAATTCATTATCTCTTTTATTGAAATTAGTGTGCATTATCTTCATAATGCTAATCAATTTGTGCACCTAACATACATAATTATTGTATTGAAATGCTGCATAACTGTTTACATAACAGCAAAAAAATTGTAAGTCTACACAGACATTTATTTGATTTACTTACAAAATGCTGCATCAATATTATAACGAAAGGAATATTTTTCATCCATACAGGCTATAAACGGGATAAAAAGTATTGCAGTAAATCGTACATGATACCTCATTTATTTTCGTGGTAGTTCGACGAACACCGCCTTTCGGTAACCTAACTAGCTTCATTCAAAGCAAAATATCTTATCAGAATGGCTGCCCATGTAAAAAAAAAAAATTGACTACCACGGTTTTTATTCTTTATTTATAAGACTACACAAATATCGTCCAGAAACAAAGCGTTTAGAGAAAGAGAGTGTACAAAAAAAAAAAAGAACTGAGAACGATTATGATTGCTCCCAGAATACGCCGTTTTTATGGAGATAATAAAACCTTTCCAAACTTATTGACCGTGAATCGTCATACGTACAATGAAATACTTTAACACATTTTTCGTAGCTAGGTTAATAATAAACTCTTATCATTATTCGATAAAGAAAAAAAAAAAAAAAGAAAGAGAAGAAAAGAAAAGTAAAAGAGAAGGGAGAAAAAAAGTTATCGCTCATTTCGCAGTGTTGAGTAACATGTTTCGAAAGAAATAAAAGTAAAGGAATAGGTGGTTTCGCGTACGAACAACACAAACCAATCGTCTTTGAAGATTCGGAAAGCACTGTTAATGAATATTCGTAAGTCCTTGGAAATGCGAAAAGGATAGCTAATAGCGGGGTTTACCTTCGTTGGTAAATTAAAATAGGACACACACTAGGAATGAGTTTGGGCTTGTCCAGAGATCGATAGGGGGTCGCGATTAGCTAATTGAGACACGAGATACCGGGGTGACTTACAGACGAAGGAAAAATCTGCTGGGCAGTGCCGGCACGGAATTTATATTTTTAGAGGGCACCTGGGTCGGCTGCAGTCGCCTCTGCTTCGTTGAACTGCAGTCCCGCAGTATAGCACCGTTACGCTCAGATTTTGCGCATTTCAGTACACGATAAATGTAACCAACGATACGCTATCACTGTTCACAAGAAATAATATCGGCAGTATCAAAAATGTGCTGCCGATTTAAATGCTATTGTGACGAGCGGGCGCGGCGCGCTCTTCTCACCATGGCCGCCGCCATTACACTGAGAACACGACCATTCCAGGATTGTAATAACCAGGGGCACCTTGATGCCCCTGTTTGTTATCCTTTATCAATCTAAGTGTGTTGCACCAATTTACACGCACAATTTGTCACGTAATTACAGGTTACTTACATACGTGTGTAATTTCACTTTAAAATTACTATCATTTCGAATCAAGTGCATAGAAATTTTAATCTGTGACAAGTCAGCGCTCCGTCGTATTCACTTTCATGAGGTTTCGAATGCAACTCTCTTCTGATCATTGCTCGGTATATAAGCATGTAAGAAATGTAGACGCGTTCTAAGACTGAATTATAATTCTAAACATTTTAGAAAATAGTAGTTGTACAAAGATATTTATGCATAAATAGTTGTACAATAGATTAATGATTCTTTCGTAAGTTTCATACTGTTTCCTTTTTACAATATATGGAATACATACGTTGGTATTATTATATTTTATGATATCAAACGAGAACAAATAAAATCAAAGTGACAGTAATATGCGTTCAATTGATTTGAATTCAAATATATTAACATATAAATCAGAAATTTACAAAATTTAACTATAAGACGATCTACTGTTGAATTACCAATTGCTATCGATTTAAATCGTTCATTTCTCCATAATTTACATACAAAGTAATAATTAGAAAATTAATTGTATCAATTATTTTATGGTATACTAGCAAATTAATCTTATTAAGGAATTAAAGTCCTTTATCTTGATGTATGTAAAATAATTGTTGTAATAACGTGTATCTTCTTAGACACAAACAGTTAAGCGGTCTTTTAATAATAATTACTCTGTTGATGTAAATGTTGAGAAATGCCTAAAGCCAGTGCGCAAATCCTATACGTATATTTTTAACTCACCTGCTTATTGTCAGAGGTAATACAAGTAGGTGCACTTTGATTTGTTGAATCTGAATTGATGTCAATGTTCGTTGCAGCACACTCTGTACTTGAACTCTGATTATTAACAGTCTCAACACCTACCACTGAATTTTCGTTCTCCCTTTCATTAGAGATTTCACTATTATTATTTTCAGCAGTTTTGTCAGGTGCCACCGGTTCTTGACGATGTGCCGGCCCTGGGGCCATTTTGATCGAAATTGACAGCGCTGTATCCGCTGTACTCATAGTTTTATCATTTTTCTTTGGTGTTTTTAAGGTCGAACGACCCGTCTCGTTTGATCATAGAGAATAATCGGAAATTCTCGCATTTCGTATCACTTCAGTTTTATTGGTTTGGTCCATTTAGTCTATGAAATCGTCACAACAATCACGTCCACACAAACGAAAGCATTTTTTACTAAACCGATTTCGTATCAGGCTAAGCCTAATCGGTTCAACCGATTAGAGGACAGACATGTTCAATTAGACTTCAACTAATTCTAGCCACGATTATTTGCATTCGAAATGTGAAATTCAACTGATGATTTTCTCAATGTGCTCGATTTTACGCGCGTACCACGCGCGCTGCGAAGGTGACAAAAATGGCACCGTCCACTAGAGTCGTGGCTGTCGATCAATCAGAGAATTGTTGTCTTCGAGCCGCACCTGAATTGTTCACGTACATTTCCGATCGGTTTGTACATTCTCGTTTATGCACGAGAAGTCTGAACATGCAATTCTCGTTCCTTGATGCCAGCGGTCTTTCGTTGTTGAGGTTATTTCAGATATACTTGTCAGCTTCAGCGGCAACTGTCGATTGGTAGAGTACGTTGTGTATTCTAACAAATCGAAACGTGTAATATGTTTGTTACATCAACGATAGACAAATACTTGTTCCGTATTTGAATCACATATTTATCGAAAGTAAAATGCGAAAACATTCATTTCGTCTGCAGAATTTTTTTAGCCACCGATATGCTTGTTTGGAAATATTTGTTGCTCTCGCGTAACAAAATATAGAAAATACATAATCTGCGATGTACGTGCGCCTCTTTTCGTAACGAACAAGCTTTTGATTACGAGTTGAACGTGTTTTAACGTATATTTAACTCATGCCAAAATTATGACAGTTGATATATGTTGCAATGTACAATATAAAACGAATGGAATGCTTCTTGTAGCAATTGTCGGGTTTTTATTCCGGAAACGTTGGATCGTAAGTAATTTTCGTTGACATACTAAGTTTACACCGCACGCGTTTTCTCTTTATAGCCAGGTGTCAAAAGAAAGTCCAATTTTGGAATTGAAAAAACGAGGTTGATAATCGCCGTAGTTCGAGATACTCATAAATTCAAAATGGCCGCTGTCGATATTAAAATGCACATTTTTCTCACGTACGTTGCTTTGTAAATTTTACTTTATACGAAATGCAATGCACTAGCAGCGTTGCTCCAACCGTATACGGATAGAAGACGCGAAATCGTATTTGTCCAAAACGACGACAACGTTTCTGGCATTGCTTGTACACACACCAAGAAATATACAGTTTATTCTTGCTCGTATTCTGTCGTTTATAGGCCCTTGGAAGACACTAAAGATCACTTATGAAACATTTCACTGGAAACTAGAAACGTCGCACGAAGTCATAAGTGTCTGATCGGATCATTGAAGCGTATTCCAAAATCGTCGGCGAATTATCGATCGCATAATGTTACTACTGTCTGTGCACTTTCCGACGATGCCCACGGTAACTACAAGGGCAACCATCTACCGAGACACTCGATTTCGAAGTAAACAAGTTATCCCATTAACTGCGATTTATTTCAAATACAACATTAACTGTATTCGAATAAATGGAAAGTAGTCCACCCGAAACTTCATTGCACGATGTCCAAATACAACCGTACGGTTAATCAATTTTTCGACACTGAAACATTTCACTTAATTTCACTATCGTTCAACGATTATTACTCTTGGTTAATTACATCAGAAAGAAGTTACAGGAAAACTGACGTAAACCTGCACAGACAGTTTTCTCGCGACACAATAAACGATCGCTTTTGCGCAGAGAAACGGCGGACCAGCCGTTTAGCCTCTGAAAATGTCGTCTGGCTTCAGGAGCGTAGCTATGTGTCAAGATATGTTCTGCGGCTACGATTTTTTTTACATATCTGAAATAGTTTACATTGAAACAGTTGAAACGGAGTACCTCGACTAATCTGCCAAGTTTTAACTGCCAATATACGACGTTATCGACTTAAATTTATTCGATCTGCGTGGTTTAATCGCAACGAAACAGATTTAAACAGAACTATGACGTTTTCATCTATAAATGTTACACAATTTAGCGAGAATTGTATTCCACGAGAGTTTCAGAATGTTCTCCGCAATTTTATATAATGCACAGGACAAAAAGTGCGAACTTAAGAAATGTCGGTGAAAATATTAATAGATACAATACTGTTAGCTGTGTGACTTCTACATGCGTCATCGAGATCGATGTATCTCGAACTCGAACCACAATGCGATATAATTGTCGATACTACCGATTCATTGACGTTGTATGCTGTCTATACATTTTTCTATATACAGTAACTCAGATTAAAATTGAAGAGAACGGCGTACACAAGTAGCCGAACAGTTGCAAAGTTCGTAAGTTTAGAATAAGAGAGATTATTTGACACCGCCGACCATAGATAACAGATAAACCTTTACGTCCGATTACAGATAACAGGTTCCGTTACCATTTCCAAAACAGTGAGGGACAATTAGAGGCGGCAAAATGACGGAATCTGAGAATATTTTCTTGTTTGTGCCCAACATTATTGGTAAATAAAAATTTATCGTAGTTTTATTACCAACATTTATGTCTACTTTTTAATAGAAATATACAACAGAACTGTGTGAATATATTATCAAACTCATATTTCTCAGAAAATACATTCCCAAAATAATATTGTTATTGCGATTAATTTATAATTTATATGCTATTTATCTTCTAATATAAAGTAGTCGTAGTATATAAATTTGAAATTTGAAAGGAAAATGATAGCATAAATATTTCTAAATATCTGTATTTTTATTTGTTTTTTAGAAGATTGAATTTTTGAAAGATTGTACATATTTATATGCTATTTTTGACATCCTTTTTCCTATATGAACAATATGAAATTATTTTTCTTTTTATATTGTATGCATTTAACATTTAAATATATATATATATGTACATATTTCTTAATAGTTCATCTCTGTCTTTAATAGACAATATGATGAGAAAAAAAATATAAGCGTAGCACTTTAAAGACTTCCCATATTGATTTATAGCAATTCATAAGATATTTTTTTCACACGCACACACATACACACATATAATCTTTTATTGTATTTAAAATAAAAAATGAAAGTATTTAATTGATAATGAGATTAAAAATATTTAATAAACTACAACCTGAATTTATAATCATAATCATATGACAAAGTTCTTAGATATATTATTGAAAGAATTCAGTGAGTTGAAAAAAATATTTTCAAAATGGTTACGAGAGGTAGTTAAGTAATAGAGAATATGTTGGCTTAAAAATGAATATGTATGAATACTGTGAGCACAGTAATATGTCAATATCTTATAGGTAAAGAATCATATCTCTATTCTTTGTCAATATGGAGCTAAAACATTTTCCTTTGTATCTAATTTTTAAATCTTGTAATACCAAAAAGTCTTAAATTTATCATCGCTACTTTTTAATATACAATATTTATAAAGTATACATCTTATTAAAGACTTTTGTTAAGATTAAATTGAAATTATTGGAATTTATTAGTTACTATTTGTTATTGAAACTTGTAGTATAAAATGTGTCAGTGTTACTTAATTAAAAATTTGATGAATCAAATTGATACTTTTATTTTATAGTAAATTTACTTGACATAAAATGGAGATATGTAATTTTTTACCTTTTAGTTACACATGTGTATGTGTATATAAATATAATCTAATCTAATCAAATAATTAATACATGTGCATGTGTGTGTATTAACAGGCTATGGCAGAGTGATTTTGGCTATTATATCCTTTTACTTCATGACAACTAACCATGTTATTGCATCATGGTGTTACATTATTAGTGCACTATTAGATGCAGTGGATGGTCATGCAGCGAGATATTTCAATCAAGGCACCAAATTTGGTGCCATGTTAGATCAATTAACCGATCGCGTCGGCACCATGTGTCTTTTAGCTACATTGTGTATATTTTATCCATCTTATTCATTTTGGTTTCAATTAAGCATGGCCATTGACATTAGTTGCCATTGGATATACTTGCATACGTAAGGATAAATTTATTCAAACATACATACACGTTTTGACATTATCAATATCTAAAGATACAAGAAAATATATTTACTTCGTCAGATAATTGTAAGACATTATATTATAGGACTGTTTTGCAAGGAAAAACAAGTCATAAATTTATTGATATGTCTGGAAATCCAATAATGAGAGTGTATTACACTAATCGTACAGTTCTGTTTATTATGTGTGCTGGTAACGAAGCTTTCTATGCCGCATTGTACCTCCTTTACTTTACCGAAGGACCCACTTGTAAGTTACTAATATTTATTTTCTGCATATTTATTAATAATGTTAAATACTGTAATAAGTGTTGTAAAATATTTTTTTCTGTTACAGTGATCGGTATAAGTTTATTTAGATTGGTTATGTATCTCTCTGCGCCTATAGCATTTATCAAAACTGGTATCTCATTGTTACACGGATACATTTCTTGCATTAATTTAAGCATAATTGATCTCAAAGAAAGGCAAGAGCACTCGAAAGTGAATTAGATCATAGCGCTATCAGTGTTTTAGTCAAATTAAATGCAATTAATTGATCTTCCTATTTTAAGATCTGTTATACATAAATACATGTTTACATTATATTTTGATGAGTTAATATACTTGAATGTGCCACATTTAAAGCTAAAAGTCTACAAACTATTTTAATATGACATAGATGGTGCTAGTCAATGTTTAATCTCTATTTTAATAATAACAAGCATGCTACAAGCATCTTATATTATATTCTAATGTAATTAAAGTTTTATTATATTTCTTTATCAGTTTAGTGTTTGCATTTTTCTATTCAATAAATGATTTTATATTTTTGAATAAGATAGGTAACTTAATAATTTTTGTTTAAATGTATTTTTATAGAATAATGCTAGAAGAAGATTAATAAGTATATTAAATGTTAGTGATTTTTTAATAGTTTAAATATATCCTAAGTGGAATTATATTTATGTTCCATAATTTTATATAACGTATATCGTAGGATCATACGTTTTGTTGTACTTCAAAGTTTATCGTATATTGATGTATGTATCTGTAATGTATAAAATCCGATGTGAAAAATGTATAAAAAATGTATCCAAGAGAATATTTAATAAATATTTTTGTCCTTTATGTAGTGATGACATTCTCTTTATTATACCATAATCATTAATACAAAATATTATAAGCATATTATCGATATGATTATCTATGAATAAAGTATGTATATATGGCATGAGTCATATCAGTTTTACATACATTAAAATTAATTATCATTAGTTATTTATTGCTACACATAAACATGTTGTCTGCTATATACGTATATTAATTTATTTGTTACCGTAAAGTTTCTTTATCACTACAAAACTGAGGATACGTAATAATATACAGATTAAAAGAAAGGTTATCTATCGTATCGAAAAATTCATATAGAAGTGAAATGGAGAGATTAAACAGAAAGGAGTAATAAAAAATCTCTGTAACATTGCATCAAACTATGTAATCTAATTTCGTACCTACGGCGAAATTTTGCAGAAACTGAAGCAACACAATAAACAATGCAAATATTCTTTGTTCAATGTGATATTTATAACGTAGCTATTATTACTATCGAGACGTTTTGCTAAATCATTACAAAAACAACGTATGAATTATACAATGTGACACGTGTTTTTTGCAATGATGACAAAATTTTCCGCGATACACGCAGTATACTTCTGTATCGTAGCAATCATTAAGTTAAGGCGGCTAATTACACGATAAATTTACGATATGCGACAATACTTAAATGACAAAATAATCAACTAACCTCAAAATTTTCGTTCTCATTCCCCCGTCATGACCAGTCATGTTTCGGCGCCATGTTAACACTTCAAACATTCGCGCATGTTGGAAAGTTCAGAAAATTCCTGCGAATTTCTTCTCGTTCTTAAAATGCTCTGAAATAAAACTTTCACTAGCTATACTTTATAAGATGAACAAAAACGTCTCACTTGGACGCTGTTTACAGTTTACACTGCATTAAGGTACACGAAACAAAGTACAATATTTATAAAAACAGATGAGAATTCTCCACCGGCTTACTATGGGACGATTCGCGACACGACAGCGCCAATGTCGTCAGCTGCCCGTAAAATGGCGGTTTTTCATTGGTATTTGAACCTGTGGTTAACCACTGTATCCTGTTCAGAATATTTGTAAACATCGTATGGAAAAGTTTATCTACAGATTTGACTTCAAGATTTTACTATTTATAGTAATAGACGATGGTTCCGTGCTGTTTACGTTTTATTTTTTTCCTTCATCTACAAACAATTGTAAATATTTCCGATTTTAAAAGGATCGAACACAATGATACTTATTGATTAAATATCATAAAAATTTAAATACATTCTTAATATTTCTAAACATCTGTTACGAACCATCGATAACATTGTAATTCCTTTGAGTAAATTGATGTATTCGGCTGCGGTCCGATTATGCTACGGACGAAAATATCAATACTTGTATCTTTATTCAAATCTAATCAAATATTCGTGATTGTATAATTTAACGATATGAATTTTTCATTTTGTTAAATGCTCTCAAGGATTATATGCGACACGTTCAAATCTAAATAGTATTATTATTTTTTTCAATATGTTTTTTATTCTTATATCGTTAAACAAACATTTATTAACACTATTGTTATCATTAATATTATTATTACATATTTTGAAGATTCACAGTATAAAAATAGAATGGACAAAATACAATTATATATTCGTACATAGCAAAACGTTTTGTACAAAATGTGTAAGTATCATGTACACTGCACGTTTGACTAACTAGTTTTAAAGCGTTCACACAGTCACAAACAAAAACGTATAAACACGTTACATGTTAACAGTCTAGAGTTTAAACAAATAATAATTAAAACAAGTATTTATAAGAAATTAAAATGTAGATTATTCCGAAGTTAAAAAACGATTAAATTACTCACGGTGATTTATTACTCGCGTAATACAGTTATTAAATTCTCCTCGAAATTTAGATCAGCTCTCGAGGGATACAGTAATTTCATATTACCTTCCATGTCTACGATTTTTACTTGTTCTACAACTAAATTATGGTAATTAGAAGTTTCTTCTTGTGACGAAGATGCAAAACCAAGAGTGACTAATTCCTTTAAAAATTGGTCCAATACATTTCTGTTAAAGATATAACATTATAATGCAATTAACTTTAGTATAACTAATTAAAGAAATAAAATTTACGGTAGGTGCATATTAATAGTTACCGATATTCGTATCATGGTATTACCTGCAGATGTGATACGATGTAGCACTGGTTACTTCTATTAACATCGCTTCAGTATTTACGGACATTTTTGTAATATCACTGTTTGTTATCGGTGGGAATGATATAACTTGTTCTAATGAATCCAATAAACATGGGAACATAGGTTTACCTTCCAGCAGGTACAGATACTTGTGAATACCAGAATATACAATCTTTTTTTTTTCTTTTTTCAAATTTTCAGCTTCAGCTTGTAATTGTTGGAATAATGCAACACCAGTATATACTTTATTATGCATTAATGGCACAATTTCTAATTCATTTGGTGGCTTTGCGGTGTATGTTAGGTCACCTAAATATTAAACACAGTATTAATAATATACATACATGCATGTATGTATATGTATGCGCAATTTTCATGTTTTTACCAGGCGGAATTAATTTTAAATCGTGTGTTGCAATTGTAGCCGCATTTCTTTTTTCACATATACCATCGTGTAATCTAGTTTGAAGTTGAATGAACTTTTTAAAATTGTCCTCCGTGAAATTTATATTTCTAACAATGCACGCAGCAATATAGGGTCTAATATTTTTCACGTATTTTGTAATTTTGATCAGCGGCGCGTCGTTTGACATTTTTAACACTTTCAACTTGTGTGTCAAAGTATCTACTGGGTTTGTATTACTTTCAGATTCTGATAATTTCGATGGTTTTTTTCCTTTCTTTGATTTGGCATTTACAACAGAACCATCCTGCCTTGGACAATGTAACTTGACGTATTCCATTACTTGCTTAGTCTTGCATTGATCGACTAACTTTGACAATCTTTTGTCCGCCAATGCGTTTCCTTTCAAATGAAGTTCTTTGAGCTTATTGCAATCGGTTATTTCACCCGGAATAGCTGCAATAAAGCAACAGTGGTTAAACCGATTCTTCGAGAAATAGTTTTGTGGTTCCAAAATAAAAATTACCTGAAATCAAGTTGTCAGTGATATTTAATATCTTAAGGGACGCGAGCTGATTTATAGCTGCAGGAATTTCTTTTATTTTATTCCCATTCAGATAGATTTCACTGAGATGAACCAATTCTTTGTAACAGACATCGGGAAAGCATTCAAACTGATTGTTAGAAAGATCCAAAACGCTCAACTTGACGTTGTTAATTTGCGTCGGCAGGGATTTTAAAAGATTCGAATTCAAGTTCAGTGTTGTTAATTGAGGAAGTTTACCAATCTCGTCGGGCAGCGACGTCAACATGTTTCTTGAACAATCGAAAACTTTCAATTTCTCTAATCTCCCGATTGTGTTGGGTATTTTCGAGATTTTGTTCGAATGTAGCACCAAGGTAGCTAGATTTTGCAGTTTCTCAACTTCCTCTGGCAACTCGTTCAGACATGTGTGCGTGATACTCAAATAGTTCAAGTGCTGCAGATTGAACAATGACTTATCGAAGCCTCTCTGTTCGATTAACTCGGAAATTGCAGAGCCTGACAACACTAACTCGTGTTTATTCTCCGCAGCAGCGGTTTTGATCACAAGCCACGAATCATCGATCGTCATTGTTATTGATTGCTATGCAAGTTTCTAGCGAAGATGGACTAACGTTAATTCGTCGTTTCGAGGTTATTTGCCGGGTAGTGCAGTTTGAAACATGCGTTATTCACGCTGTAACGACATCTGTGTATGCGTTCGCTTTCAAATTCGCGAACAGAATGGAGAATTGAATTACGAACGAGATATATTTCAACGTAGCTGATTACAAATGTTACACTTATTATGCAGCAGATCGTTTCAAGTTTTTGTGATCCAATCGTATTTTCAAATTATAATGTGTATATCGTTTTATTATTCTATTCTCTTCCAAAATAAAATTTCTTCATTTTTATCTCCTCTTGTAGGAGTTGTTTAAAATATCTAAGAGAAAGTATATTGTTTCACTAGAAACTGTATAAATACATATACAAGTATTTACACAATATTAATTAAATATTTTATACATTAAAAATATAGCCACATATTATTATAATTGATTAATGTAGATATAATTAAAAGAAAGGAATTGATCTTGATTAAGAATAGGATTTTTTAGAATATCGATAAATAGAATGATCGATTATTAGAATATCGAATAACAGGAGATTCGATTATCGAAATATCAGGTGATTTAAAATTCGATTATTGCAATATCAATTAGCGCAACATTCAAAATATCCAAACAGTCTTCAGAGTAAAGAAGAGTAAAGAAATGAAACGATACGTACTTGTAAAATATTTCGTATTGTTTATATCGAAATATGATACAAAAACAAAATTAGAATACCACAGCAATTGACTAAATTAACCAATCAATGTGGAATTGCTAAATCAATTATGAAAACTTCGTTAGAAGTTCGAGTAGAAAAGTTTAAAAAGAAAACGAAGTAAAGAGCTTCTATGTCGACTGATAATTTGCGAGAAGGTTCTACAATTAAATCAAAATCCAATGATGTAATATATAATATATAATGACGTTTATATAATATATAGAAATAAACTACCTTTTATCAAACGAAAATATCGTTACTTCGCTGTATTTCTACAAAACGGTAGTATATTCATTTAAGCAAGAATGATGAATCTGCTGAGAATTCTTCTATTAATCACATGGAAGTCTAACACATACTTTTTCTACCTAATAATTGTTTCTAAATTTCAGAAGCGTTGACCTATATGTAAACGAGCCACCTTAACGAGTTCTAATAAATGCAAACTCTCGTATGGGTGTTTAGGATTGCAATTATCTCGCGCGCATAATAGGAAACAGGGTGTCGTGTAAAAATTTATCTTTACGCGATTCAACAATTACTTTCCTACACATTGAACCGGTTTTAAACGGTTCTCGCCTTGATACAGTTCTCCTTATCTCAGCCGAATAATAACTTAGCCTGAAAGTGGGTTCCATCGGGAACAAAAAAGAAGCAAAATCCTGAACGGCGACATCGACGAATGAAAACATCGTTTTACGAAATATTAATTATGTAATATGTATGAGAGGGAGCCTCCTTTTGGAGAAAGATAAATGTTCGGTCACGCTTATGATTCATTGACACGCACGAGGACAGTTATTGCGAATCCCGTGGAAGATGAAATAAAGCGACAGATATTATGAACGACTATCACGACTTCGATATAGAGATATCGATAAAAAAAGAGACGTAACATAAACCATAGCCGGTGGCTGGGTAAATTTCGAAGGAGGAGTTCATTACCGACCTTCGAGGTTCACAGTCATCGCTGCGAAGAGACGCGGCAAGGTCCTTAGAAAATATCGAGTACCAACGATAGGAGGGATCTGTCCAGCGCGATTTGCATCTGAATAAAGTGCGAAGGAGGATGTTAATTCCGATCGGTGTGAAAGACCGTTTCGGAACGTCGTATAAATAATAACTCGCTACTTTAAGTCGCGATGGTAGCCGTCAAGACTTTTTTTTTTATCCAACAAGCAGCTTCTCTTCCGCGTCTGTAAATATTCCTGGTCTTTTATTAGATCCAAATTGAATCGTTCGTGTTATTTATAAATTGAAATCAATTCGTTGGCGTGCCACGATCTACGTTTCGTAATAGAAAATAAAAGAGCGCATCGAATCCCTTACCTTTATTTCCTGCCTTCGAAACGTTCAAGTATCGTCGATAGAATTGTAGTAAGATTTTTGTATACACTTTGCACGGCTGTTGTCCACCTAAAATATACAACAAAGTAATTATTACAGCGTTAAGCTCATCCTTCGCGAATTTTGATCGTCGTAAACAACCAAATTAATTTAGCCATTCGATATCATCCTTACGACACTCTTGATGTCCAAAGGAATATTTTCGTGTACTTCTAAAAACTGTTGTTCACCTAAAATATACAACAAAGTAATTATTACAGCGCTAAGTTTATCCTTCGCGAACCCTGATCGTCGTAAACAACCAAATTAATTTAGCCATTCGATATCATCCTTACGACACTCTTGATGTCCAAAGGAATATTTTCGTGTACTCCTAAAAACTGTTGTTCACCTAAAATATACAACAAAGTAATTATTACAGCGTTAAGCTCATCCTTCGCGAACCTCGATCGTCGTAAACAACCAAATTAATTTAGCCATTCGATATCATCCTTACGACACTCTTGATGTCCAAAGGACGCATAAAAAAATCATCGCTTATGAATCAATGAAATATTATTTACTACCTCGTTGGAGCCGTTCATCCTCGCGCTACTCCTCCACGATCCTTATCCCGTGCGTCGAAACACGTTGCTCGTCGCGCCGTGGGAGCCTTCGGGGAATCCAGTCGACAAATCTTGACTTCCTGTTACCCAAAGTCCACGGTTATCAGCGACCGTCCCCGATCGCTTCCGCATCGAGCGGAAACGCGGAGCAGATCCGGGGGTGGGGTCTCTCGGGTGCGTGTATATAAAATCGCGAAGAACCGACGGTTTTTCGTCAGTGGAATCGCATCGAACAACAGCTGGGCTCCCTTTCGAATGTCCTTTTCTTCCAACAAGATAATCATGAACCGCTACGTCGTTTGCTCGTTCGCGTTCGTTCTGCTTGCTTCGACGTCCGCTTGGCCGTTCCGTCGTCGAGACGTCCTGGACAACTCGGTGGACAGTCCTAACAGCGTGATCGGTCATCTGCAGCATTTTGGCGCGATGCTGTATCGCGTCCCGGACAACGAGACTGGGGCGCTCGTGGCGAACTGGCACGAGGGATGGGACCGTAATCCGGAAGAGCTTGGTAACTACGCTGAGGGTGACATCCTGTTTCCGCCTCAGCTCGAGAAGAACGGTCTGAAAGCGGAGTCTGCTAGGTGGCCTGGTGGCGTGATACCCTATATGATCAGTCCTTATTTTAGTAAGTGGTATTGTATCACCTTGCATCTCTTATATCAATGGCAAACAATGGTCTGTGGCACTCTACAAATTCTTGTTCTATCTTTTTACCTTCGTATACTATGTCATAACGACTTAATAAATTGTCGTATCTCGACGACATTTTCTCTTAATCGCCAATAGCTGAAGTTCATTGAATTCGTTTGAATTTGAATGACAGATGCACAGCAGAAAAGCCTGATATTAGAAGCCATGGACGATTACCATAAGTACACGTGCATTAAGTTCAAGCCGTACGCCGGCGAGGAAAGTGATTACATCAGGATCACTGCTGGTAACAGCGGCTGTTGGAGCAGCGTGGGAAGGATCGGTGGTCGGCAAGACGTGAATCTGCAGGTCCCAGGGTGCTTGGTGAGAAAGGGCACGGTGATACACGAATTGATGCACGCCGTTGGATTTCTGCACGAACAGAGTAGATACGAGCGCGATGAGTACGTCACGATTCAATGGAACAACATTTTAAGTGGTAAGTGGCCTTATATATTAAACAAATAAAAGAATACCTTGGAACAACCAATATAAATACTGTGCTTGATATCGATTACACATTTTGTATCTTCCATTAAACTCTTTTCTACTTCTTTTTACCCTGTGTTTTAGTTTATAAGTGGCATTTGTACATACATTCAATTGATTTAAATTTAATCAATTAAATTTAGTGAAAAGCACTACGGCAGCGATAAGTAGTACGAAATGTGATTGAGTAACGTACCTCAGGGGTTGTTACAGGTTCTTCCACTTGTACTCATTCTGTACGTGCTCTAAAATCGTCAAAGCACGCGTGTATTTAATTAAGAAATTGTTGTGGCTTAAATTTAGTGAAAAACACTATAGCAGAGATAAATAGTACGAAATGTGATTGAGTGACGTACCTCAGGGGTTGTTACAGGTTCTTCCTCTTGTACTCGTTCTGTACGTGCTCTAAAATCGTCAAAGCACGCGTGCATTTAATTAAGAAATTGTTGTGGCTTGTTTCAGGCCACGCTGGGAATTTTGAGAAAGCCTCGAAGGAAACCACCGACGCGTTCGGTGTCGGATACGATTATGGCAGCGTAATGCATTACTCCGCGAACGCGTTTTCCAGGAACGGACAGCCCACCATAGTGGCAAAAGTGAGTAATTTAGCAAGCCAAGACCATCAAGGTCTGTAGCTTTCTACGCCCAGATGATTTTCTAGGGAGATCTCGTATATTTTCAAGTGTCCGCTAATAACATTATGATTTATTCCGGTGTCGCGTTACGTCTGATCGTTGCTCGACGTTTTTAACGAGACAATATTTCTTCTCGATGAACTCGTAAGTCTATTTTGTATTCATGGACTTATAGGTGAAGAGGGGCACGATACCTTGATTCGTAAAAGTAAACGATTGCTTGGTATTAATGTTATTAGAGAAATACTTGCTTAAATTAAGGTATCAGAATTCGATGGAGCAAGAAAATGTTAATTGTAAAGGGGAAATTGGTTGTTACATTTAAAACGAGACAGTCTTTTTAAATTTCACGCGAAACGAATATTTTGGTTCTATTTAAAATAATGTAAACAGTTAGTTGTCGCGCATTGCACTTTTTACGAGACGTTCAATACTTTAAGGACGTATTCGTCTCGCGACCTCGCAAGATTTTTTCCTCTTATTATTCACCGGATTCTGAATACCTTGCGAGACAAAAGGAAATTGTGAATGGTCGTTTCGCGTTTCTGCTCGTTCCTGTAATCATGGGGGAAAGATATTATCACACATCACGAAAATGCGCGCGTTACACCCACGTATCCATGTCCTGTGGTTATCCGTAGGAACCAGGCGGCCTTCTAAGTTTTATTGGCGAAATATTCCAGGGTGCGTCGAAGGTTCAACTGGGTCAGAGAGAAGGATTCAGCAAGAGGGACATACAGAAGATACGAAAGATGTATAAATGCAGCAAGCGCAGACGAAGCAGCTATTGATCACTGGCAACTCGTTCGACTGGGCTCAGTGAGGCCCTTTCGCGAGCTTTTATCGAAACGGATCGAGGAGAATCATGAATCTAGTCCCCTACAATTAAACGTGCATTACCTTACTTTTAAACTGCACCTTACTCTTAAGTAGCTCTAGCTCGATGAACGAATGAAACTGTAATCGGTCTTGGAAACGATATTGACGACCAGGCGGTTCTCGAATTCTGATAGAAGCCTGCATTTAATGGTTTTGTATAATATTTTTATGAATAAATGCATCTTTTAAACTAATTTGTTGCTCCGTTCTCCTATTTTCTTTTTGCATATCGGATAGAATGTTTGTTTTACAAGAGAAGAAAGCTTGTATGCAGGTAAGCATTCAACGTTTGCACATTTTGCAATTATCTTGCTGGCCTTCTCGTTGATGAAATATTCTAGGGTAAGACTAAACGAGAACTGGGTCACAGAGATAAATCAGTAAATGCGAACATTCGAAAGACGTATAAACGAACGCCAGCTGAGGCAGGTACCAGTGCTTGCACGCGTCACTAGCGGCAAGTCTGCAGCAATTTGTTTAACAAATTTGCATTAAATTCGCTTCGTTATATTTCTCTTTCAATACGGTTTACGTAACCTTCGTGAACAGCGGGAAATTGTGTCAATTATTCGGGATACGTGTCAAACGTGAAGTTATCTAAGTGGTATGTTTAAGTACATTTTAAAGTAAATGATAGGTATAGATAGCAAATCATTTAAGGCCACTTTGGCAAGAGTTAACATTCCTCTCGCTTGACTCATCCTTTTTCGTTTACACAGTATCGAAACGAATTGTGTTTTCATTTCGAGATTCCTGTTCAAATGTGACGTTAGTGATCGTTATTAAATTAAGTCTCAAGGAACTCAGAAGGTGTTCACTTTTTTATCGAACGCAATTGGCCTCGTCCGCTTAGAATCGAGCCTGCTGCAAGTTTATGGACCAAGACAAATGTTTGTTCTGCGAGATTTGCATGCGAGTGAAGAGCATTATGAAATCTTAATCTGAGATTATGTTCCGTGTATGGAAGACGGTATGTTAATAGCATATTTCGCTGTACCAATGACGCACTCTGTATGTAACGCGGCAGTGTTAACGATCCCAACTTTTCCACGTTAGACAATTAGTGTCGAGCGCAGACGAAGCAGCTATTGATCACTGGCAACTCGTTCGACCAAGCTTAGAGGCCCTTTCGCCCACTTTTATTTACGATATTCTTAGCAACAACATTGTAATTAATTAATATCTGTAACTATTGTAATACACTTACAATATATAAAAGCAGTAAGTGAATATTGACATTTTACCGCGTTACATCGAAAGAGTTTTATCGCTAAGTGTCTTCGATTGCTTCCAAGCGGAAGCATCTGTTCAATGGAGAAGACACCAACACCTATTCTAACAAAAGCAAGAACTTGACGTTTTGTCAGTATCTTACGTTTACCAGACACATTTTCTGTCAAGTGTTTCAGTTTTTGCAAAAAAACCCCCAACTTTAAACGTTGCCAATATGAATTTCCAACCCTGACTCACGATTTATTATTATTTTTATTGGTTTCCTTTTTAGGGTTGCACTTCTTGTTACTTTATTGTAAATCGTTTAAATTTTCATTCGAAATGTTGTTTACGATATTACTACTCGCTTTTATATACAGGATGATTCACTATTCTGTGAGAAATTTTTACAGCTGATACTACACTTCAAAAGCAACAAAAAAGTTTATATAAACCTAGGTCCAATTTGCAAAAATGGCAGAGAAAATTGGGGTTTTTGTTTTTTTCAGAGAAACAGCTGTTCCACTCATATTATTGATTGCTTCTTCCAAACCATCATCCAAACGTTTCGCTCCAGTATGTATGTTTACAAGAAGTTACATCAAAAACTTCACTTCTAACCCCTGAAAATTCTTTGCCATTTTTACAAATTGGACCTGGGTTTATGTGAACTTTTTTGTTGCTTTTCAGGTCTAGTATCAGCTGTAAAAATTTATCACACGAGTAGTGAATCACCCTCTATATTTCACATCTATTGCCTTCTTCTCATCTCAATTACAGAAGTTTAGAGTACTGCTGATTAAATAATGAAACTCCTGTATTTTCATTGAGTAGAAAGAGTCAGATAACTTATATCTCCCGCTTTGGGGATTAGAGAGAGAAAGATATATAAGAAAGCTATAGGAAAGAGTGAGACAGATATTACTTACCTTACTTTAGAACCCCTGGCGCTATCTTTGCAAAAAGTGCTCAAACTGGTCGCACACAATTATCGACAGCGAAGTGAACTACTGAAGAACTACTAGCACCATCTCTTGGAGGGATGCTGAAACTAGGTCGGTAATTAGTTTCACTACCCTCCGCAGAGATGGCGCTAGTAGTTCTTCAGTAGTTCACTTCGCTGTCGATAATTGTGTGCGACCAGTTTGAGCACTTTTTACAGAGATGGCGCCAAGGGTCTTTCAGTAGGGTTGGTATCATCTGTCTCACTCTTTCTCATAACTTTCTTATATATCTTTCTCTCTCTTACCTCTAAAGCGGGAGGTATAATTTATCTGACTCTTTCTCTTCAATGAAAATTATAGAATTTCTTTATTTAATCGGCAGTACTGTAAAATTCTGTAATTAAGATGAGAGAGGGAAGCAAAGGGCAGGAAAGAAAAGCGAAAATAAAGTCAGGAAGGCAATAGATGTGTAATGTACATGGTGATTCACTACTCGTGTGACAAATTTTTACAGATGATATTAGACTTCAAAATCAACAAAAAAGTTCACATAAACTTAGGTTCGATTTGCAAAAATATGCAGAGAATTTTCTGTAGAACCCTAGAGGGGTGAGTAGTGGAGTCTTTGATGTAGCTTCTTGTAGGCATGCATATTGGAGCGAAACAGTAGGAAGCTTGAACTGGAAAGTCCACAATTGCACAGAGAAAGATGGTTTTTTCAGTGGTTTTGGCAAGCAGGGGGTATGGCTATGGCCAGAAATATTATACTTAAGAAACCATACTTGTCACTGATAAGAGTTCTACAGGGGTGAGGAAATCTCTGACTTGGGCCAGGGTGCAGAGAGTATTGGGTCTCTTAAGTGACAGGAATGGCTCACATACGGACACTGTGGAGTTGCACCACGTTCTATTTCCATTTAGTAAAATTGGTAATAAAATTGGTCGTTACAAATTTCTATGCAAAGCCGTCTTTAGGGTTAAAAATTAAATTAACCCTTTGAGTGCTATGAACGCATATATAGTTCACCTGCAGTTTTCACCATTTCACACAAAATTTCTTTGCTTCCGTGCGGCGGAATAAAAAACTGATTATATCATCAGAAAGCTTAGTAAATAAGGAAGTTCTTGTCAAATTTACTGCCCTCCACGGCTAAAATTAATTACCTAAATAGAAGATCAAAGTTTTCGCAATTTATAAATTATGCGTCCTGAGATAAGTTTAAACTGTTATTACTGCACCTGTTTTCGAGTTTCAGGGTAAAATAGGGACTGTTATAATAGAAAATTTATTACTCTTTTCAATATTTGTCATTTTCTTGTGTGACATACGATTTGAAAGATGCAATCAATAATACAACCAAACCTATTATTTCTCTGACAAAAACAAAAATCCCAATTTTCCCTGCCATTTTTGCAAATCGAATCTAGGTCTATTTGAACGTTCTTGTCGCGTTTAAGATAAAAGTATCAGCTGTAAAAATTTGTCACACGAGTAGTGAATCACCCTGTATATTCGACGTCTGCGCTACCATCGTGGGAACAGATTGATATTGGAAACGGAGTTCGCGATTCCGACGATCCAACGCCTCACCTCCGGCATCTGGAAGAATTTTTATATGACCTTCCGGGCAACGGGACCGGGAGACGGGTGGCGTAGCGGCACGGGAACGTGTCCACCAATCCAGAAGAGTTGGGATCTCACGCAGAAGGTGACATCCTATTTCCACTAGGAAATTGGAGGGAATGGTTCGAGGGCGAATTCTGCTCGATGGCTCGATGGCGTCATGCCTTATCTCATCAGCCCCTATTTCAGTATGTTCTTTACGTTATTGCGTTCGAACTGCACATGCTGTATAAAATAAAATAAAAAAAGCGAAAGGTATATAAAATTAGTCAATATTTTCGAAAAATCTTACACTGCAAAATGCTTACGTCTTACGTATTTATGATCGTTTTGCTTCTTTGCATTAGGTTTTGTATTTCATAGTCGGATACGTATATATGCCGAGGAAGGTATACAAAGTTAGTTAACATTTTTGAAAAATCTTTGACTAAGAAATGCTTACGCCTTATGTACTTATGATCGTTTTGCTTCTTTGTATTAGGTTTTGTATTAGGTTTTTTGTCGATCGTATATCGAGAGATGTTTGAGTATTTAGGTTTTGATTCGATTATTTTTGTCAAGCGATTTTTCTGATAGTACTTTTTCTCTACGATGGAAATTATAGTTTTTCCAGAGACGCAGACTTTGTGTCTCGAAGCCTGTAACGTAGACGACACTGGACCGCCCTCAGCAGGAAATGTTTCGTGCTCTTTATGATGGTTATGTAACGACAGTTAATTAGATGCCTGAGAAGTAACCATTTTTCATCTTTATGCAAGAATGAGCACGTGTCATGGTAAATTGGATTTATGGTTTTAAACAGCGGTTCCTCGTCTCTCTTTAATCAAAACGGTTGCACAAGCATGGAACTCTTCATTTCTCAAGAAAATATAGTTTCTGAAAAATGATTAAAAATATCACTCGTATCATTCTTATCATTTCATTTTTAGATCGAGTACCATTTCAAGATGTCCCTTTGTAGCTTCAAAATCAAATATAATCGTCGATACCAGAACAGAGACACAGAAATATCTTTCAACCCTAGCTGATCTTCAAAGCTAGTTAATTCTGATAATCGCACTAATCACCATCGCGAACGAACGTGTCCAATTAACCTGGAATGACGCTCGTTGAAGGAATTAGCAGAAAATGGATGCGTATCGGAGTCATAGGTCGCTTTTACAGATATAGAGTAACGGAGATTGATTTAGGAGGCAATGAACGATTACTACAAGCACGCGTGTATCAGATTCAAGCGGTACCAGGGCAAGGAGGGTGACTATATCAGAATCAGCTGATTACTGAAGTACTGTGGTAGCGCGAGATGACTAAGTGGTTCTTAGAAAGGGAACCTACAAGTGGTACACTGTGCGAGGTTTAAAAGACACTATGATCTATGAATTAATGCACTTACGGGATTTTTATGAACTGAGTTTGTATACGTGAATGTTATCAAAAGTCTACGTGAATAAACTGTTATCAGAAAACATTGAATTCATCGAGTGATTTGAAATACGAACAAGTTAAAGTTATTAGTTTATTGCTGCCAAATGTTCGTTTAATGGAATCGTTGTGCGAGCAGGAAACACAGAAAATGAATCTGTTCACTCGTGATACTTTCATCTGTTTAAAATGGTAACGTTACACAATTCTGTAAGCAGTTAAACCGTACGCAGCAAATCTTTAGTTACATCTTAGAGTTCCATTTGAGGTGTATTTGCTGACCCAACAATAAGACACGGTTCTACCGTAGGTTGCGAGAGTAACTTTGAGAAACATCCGAACGAGAACGGCATTGGCATTGGCCACGATTACGGAGGCGTGATGCATTATTCATCTTATGCATTTTCGAAGAACGACAAACCGACCATAATGGTCGAACTGAGTGCTTGATTTCCATTCCCCGTGCCCGATGTTTTTCTTCTATCGATCTGGCTGCGTTATTTTTATAGGATTTCAAATCGTACGAAAAACATTCCTTATATCGATCCACGTAAACGTGTAACGCGAATGTGTTAATACAAAAATATGTAGAGTTATGAGAAATAAAATTGTCGATGAAATATCAACTTTTGCAAATACAGTCGGTATTTCTGACTAAAAGAAGAAATCGACACAAGATTTTCTGGATGCATAGAGCAATCATCGCTCATTGATCGTATCTTTCAGTGTTACAGATGCCAAATAGTTAACTGATGAATTAAATCAACGAGATGGACTTTCAGAAAACCAGGAAAATGTGCAAATGCGACCGCATCGATTAATTTGACTCTGGTTGGCGTTCGAAATTCTGATGTTTGGGAACTTTACTCCAAGCTAATTTATTGAAACTCTGACACGGTTCGAAATCGATCGAATTAATCTCACCTCTGGTTTCGAGATACCTCTTGGTAGGTTTCCTAATTTTCGATTAAATTTGTGACGAAAATTTTTATATGCTAATAAATATATAGATCGCAGTGTATAACGTTACACACGGTTATTACAATATTTGTAGAAGCTTTCGAGTATACGCCGTGTCTTAATAGAAAATTGATCTGATCGTTTCGCAAGCATTGCAGCTAGCTCACCAAGGCATCGAGTAACACATTGATATCATCCATAAAGTGGGTCAGTGCCTGGCATAAATCGGTATCAATATGTAATTCGACACTTAGGTGAAGTTACTTGTAATGTTTGCAAAATATTGCGATTATATTTTCATAAAGATACGAGCTACCAACTCTCTGCTAACATTGACAACGCAGTGAAAACTTAAGACTCATTCTATCACAAACATCTTAATTACAGTTCCAACTCTTTTAGCTGTACGTACTTACCAGCATCCTGTTCTCTGTCTTTCGCCTGTCTGTCGATCTTTGTGCTTATTTCGAACTTACTCTCCCTTAATTGTATAGATACTAAGTAGTTTTCGTCATAGTTTTTAGATTATCATAGTCACTACCAGAGTGCAGAATCTGTGTCAAAATAAAAACCTCTAAAGTCTCTTAATGAGTGTTGTATTTGATCCTTATCACTTTGTTGAACTCAGAATCCAACAACGTAGTGTCTTAATGATTTTAAAGCTTTTGGTGGCACACGTGGGTTAATAGTTGAGGGGCTGCAAGGTGCACAGTGTCGCATAAGGGGTGAGAATCGTTTGACACAGTCTAGACAGTCGAAAGCTGTATAAGTTCACTGTTTCTGTACAGTTTAATTTCAATCAATGTTAATATTGCAATTTTGAATTATTTCAAGATGTAAGATTGGACATATCTATTGGAATTACTCTTTATTCTAAAAATTGAAGTTATTCGTACTAATTCTATGAATTACAGTAACTCGTAAAGTCTATATACTAAATTTACTATTGTAAATGTAATACTCCTTATTTTTACGTAAACATTTTATTCTTCTCTACTTTTAATCATTTGTTTGCTCCCATTTTTATTTCGAAAATTATGTACGATATTTTAAAGCTTGGAATACGAAATTACGATCAACGCGAGGGGAAGGAAAGAACTCTCTATGAGAATACAAAACTTTCTACACGAAAATGCTGAAAGCCAATTAACGAACGTAACACTTATCATAGTAAACTACATTTACGATTAAAGTATATATTTGATATTATTGCTGAACTATTTACAGTAGTTCGCACCCTTTTCCTGAACAAAAAGGGCTCAAAGCCGAGGTAGCTGCCGACTATAATGGAATAATTTTCAACAATCACCGATGATCCAAAATTCTTTCAATTTTTCCTATAATTTTAGTCAAACAAATCTCGATTCATTTTTCAATTTCTCTCACGATAAATATTCCACAGGAATTATTCACGTTCAGATGCGCACAGCGCTACCTTAGCTTCCCTAGTCGAGCTGCTGAAAGAAATTTGTAATAGAATTCACATATAATTTTTACATATAAAACATATCAATTCTCTTCTCAATACAACAGTATCCCTAACATTAAACATCACGTGTCAACTACAAAAAAAAAAGCTACTTCTTTCCCAAACAATTAACGAGAGCACCACTGTAAATGAAGAAACCGATCGTTCGTAGCCCTGAAAGGTATCGCGAATAAAAAATAAAAAGTATCTTCGACCCCGTTTCGAATCGACTCGACGCGTCAGTTTGGATGTTGAACGGATTGGCGGTAAAATTAAAAATTTCTTTCAGTGCGCCCCGTCGCTTCTGAGGAAGTTCCTTTTCACGAGAAAACCTCGTTCAGCTGATCCAAGTCCTCCTGATGAAGTCCGCGGCACGTTCGCCGATCATGATGGCTGGCGCGTTCGTGTTACCGGATACGACCCTTGGCATGATGCTGGTATCCGCCACACGGACGCCCCTCACGCCTCTGACTCGCAATTGATTGTCGACCACCGCCAGAGGGTCGTCTGGTGGGCCCATTTTGCAGGAACCAGCCTGATGGTTCTCTGGCGCCGTGTCGTGTTTCACGGCGCACTCCCAGTAAGCGTCGCAACCGAATTTCAAGTGTTCGCAGTTCTTGACCGGCGTACGGTCCAATTGGAATCCGTATCTGCGGAACGAAGATAAATGGACATTTGACGGTGTTCAAATTAATGATTCGGATGCTGTCCATTAATCTGCGCGCGTACCAGACCCATCTGCACGCTCGTCAATCCCTCCGCACCACGGAACCATATTTTCTTTCATCCACTTAGTCATTTATCAATCCATCCATCTATCCGTCCCCCTATCTACCTTTTCGTCGCTACATCCATCTGTTTGTTCTTCTGTCCGTGAATTCAGTTAACCAGTCATCCGTCCATTTGTCTGTCTGTTAGTGTATCCGTTTGGTAAGCCACCAAATGTGTCCGTCTGTTCGTTTAATTAATTGCCAATTTATCTAGCCGGTCGCTTAATCGACTATTTAACTGCTCATGGATTTATCCACCCCTATGTGTATTTAGTCGTCTATCTGTCTGCATGTCTATTCATACTTTCACTGATTTATTTATTCGTTTACCTATTTATCGTTGGATCTATAATATGTGAATAATATTGTAGAAACAAGAACGTTGCTGTTATATTTTTGTAGACATCCATGACACGCTCTACTAATTACGAAAGTAGAAGTAGGTTTTAAGGAATAGAAAAAAGATATGAAATCTCCATTTGTTCTTCTATCGCTACTTAAATGAAATTTAGCTGAATAAGAAACCTACGATAGTTATGAAACGGTATTTGATACAACGCCCCGAGGTCGTACTATTACGATTCTCCTTTCCCATTAATTCCACTAACTCTAAACATCATTAGAAGTCGAATTACACGGTTCGCTTTGATTGGAGAACGCGGTTGACCGAACAGAGCCGAAAGCGAAGTGAACAGCGGGAATCGCCATTCAACCAAATTGTAATTTACACTCTCTCTATCTCTCTTTCTGTTCATTTTGCAAGCTCGTTAAATCGCCTTGCGCGATCAAAGTTAATCGTACGATTTCCTATCAAAACTAAAATTCTGCTCCAACACTTCGAACCATTGAACCACTCTACCGATCTCTCGATTAAAAACACCCTTGGAGCCCACTGTTTCGTATTACAGCTGTTCTAAATCTTTTATCGCGTTTCAATATATAAAAAAAATATTTCGAAAATGATGCACAATTAAAAGCTAACGATTTAATGCTAGATTGTCTTTAATAAAATGAATGAATCTGTTCGAATGTTGTTGTCGTGACATCCACCAATATTTAAAAAGAGACGAAAAAATGATGCACAATCAAAAGCTAACGATTTAATGCTAGATTGTCTTTAATAAGATGAATGAATCTGTTTGTTCGAATATTATTGTCGCGACATCCACTTCAAGGATCCCTGCCTAGTTAACACATTGCTGACCAATCACGAGTTCACTCGTAATAAGCCTTTTTCCACATCTTTATTGTTTTCACGACACACTGTTGGAAATCTTGTAGTGTAATTACTTGGTCCGCATACCTCGAGTTGTGTCTCGCTTATAAGACCCGATATATTTGCAAAACTTGTGGTGTACCATTACACGTAGGTGATTGTTATACTTTTTGTCATACGAAAAAGAAAGATTGAGAGTTGAATAATAAATAAAATTTATTTAAGTTTATTTTTAAATTGTTTTACTTCCACATCCGCTTCCAAAACAATAGCCGGGTACACGAGGGAAATTTTCAGAAAAGTTGGCGGTCAGCAATGTGGTTAACACGACATGAAACAACATCGAAAGACTTCGTACGCGTGTGCACGTCTTCGTCAAGTAAGCGTCGTTTTCGCTGTGTGCACGTCTTTGTCAAGTAAGCGTCGTTTTCGCTGTGTGCACGTCTAATCAGAATATGGTGATAGTTGATCGACGATGCTGTTGACCCCCCGTTAAACGTGTTCGAGCGGAAAGAATCGATACGACGGTATAAATTACACCTGTGCGGAGAGTGCATCGTCGTTACCTGCTCAAAGCCTCGGTCTCTGACAGCTTGATACCGAATTTGATGGCTTCCACAAGGCTGGCCACGTCGTCAGGGTGGCTGAGGTACTTCGGATAGATCAATGGCTTCGAGAGGGGGTTGCTGTCCCGTAAACGAATGTAACCGCGGCTCTTCGGGTGCAGATACGTTGGAATTATGTAAATCGAACGATTCGCACCCTTCGTCTCGCCGACCATCCCCGTTTCCGCGCAGTCCGCCAGGTAGCCACCGAAAATCAGCTGAACGTCTGGATGATCGTCCTTTGGGTTCGCGTATTTCGTGTTTATCATCGCGGTTACTTCAGAAATCCCTGTCAAATAACGGAGAGCGGTTGTAAGTGTCATGGACACGTGGAATACGCAGTGTATTTGGTTATGGTTGAGTTAAAATTGAAGGGGATGATCGTAGAAGTCAAGATATGTGTAATAACAAAGTTGCGTTTGGAGTTTTAAGAGAAATGAACTTTAGAGAATGTTTAAAATATAACTATTAATTTCAATTAATATTTTCATCGTAATATAACAGATAAAAGTTCTTCTGTTAATTTCATCGTTTTGTATATTTGAAAGCTGTTGCTAATAATGTTTTAATATACACGAGGAATACGTAGTGTATTTAGTTATGGTTGAGCTAAGATGGAAGGGGATGATCGTAGAAGTCAAGATATGTGTAATAACAAAGTTGTGTTTGGAGTTTTAAGAGAAATGAATTTCAGAGAGTGTTTAAAATATATCTATTGTTTTGTGGTGTTCAGCGATTAATATTGTTAACGTTCGAATTGATTTCAATTAATTTTTTGATCCTAATATGACAGATAAGAGTTCTTCTGTTAATTCCATCGTTTCGTATATTGTAAAGCTGTTGCTAATAATGCTTTAATACATACAAGTTACTTTCGACATTCATGCGTCATGTGCGCGATTATTATTTACGAAACCGTTGTTTGCACGTATTCATTGGAATTAAAATAAACCCGTTACGTCTGACTAAAATCAATACCACTCTACTATTTCATGCATTATATTAAATTGCAATTAATCCGCGATACGTAACCCGTTCCTGTATAATCGATAATCTATCATAATTGATACACGTCCATATTCCAACAAGAATTATCGCATTATCCAGTTTCGCGAGCACAAAGTGACGCGACGCCGCTCTGTTAAACGTTAAATTTCGACAGGCCAACCGAATGCAACGCGAAATTACACAACCCGTGTTATCCAGGTTGCTCGGTTATAATTTATTGGATAAACCTATCGGCGGTGAATGCGTACGCGTGCCATCCTCCATTCACTCGAATTTTCGTGGCACCACGCGATCGTTTTAAACGTCGACGCGTGCCTCGACATCGACGGATACTTCACGGTCTCCTCGTTGCGTTGGTAATTACAGCGGTAATTAGAATCCCTTCCGGGAAGGAACATCCGCGGGAAGAAACGCTCGAGATTGGCGACAAGATTTCCAAGAGGCTGAAAAACGCCATCAACACGCATCGAGTGACCAATACTGCTGAAGCGTGGGCCAACCAAGCGCAGGTTTGAAAGTTAATTGCTCCGATTTCGCGAATTCTCGGTGAAATCGATTCGACGAGTATACAGGGTCGCAAGAAACGAGCACAACCGGAGAGAATAATTATTTTGATTTTTCCAACTGGTATAATCCATCGTGAATGATATATCATTTAGGTGTTGATCGTTGAAACGAATAACGTATCGATTTCAATGAAATTTCAGTGGATAATAAAAAATATACACGGCTCAGTGTATTACTCAAAAAATAAATTCACAGTTCAGTCTACCTTTTCCTTTTTTCTGTAAATAAATTTGTCATCCTTTAAACGAAATAAATTGTTTTTTATATAGAATGGTAAGAGAGTGAATATATGGAATGATGCTATTTGTTTTCGAGCGTTTGCTTTCGAATGCGTTTATCAATTTTCGAATTTCCAGCGGGTCTGAACGCGTTGTAATCCCAAGGGAGGTGTTGGTTAGCCGACTGATCGGTAAGGAACCACCTCGCAGCAATTTTTCGATCTGTTTCGGGTCAAACGATGCCATACAGAGCAATCGGAAACGCGGTTACGTCAGTCGCTTGATCGGCAAACACGAACGAGATCATTGTGCAACGCGCTTTCACTGGCTGCTGCATACTGGCTCTCAATTGTTTCGGATGCAATTCCCATGATTTGACGAGCTTCTGCTCTTGTTTTTTAGCTTCCGTTCGATCTCACAATCAGCGAAGCTGTACGCGGCTCGTTCGTCCTTTCGCGTAGCGACCTTTCGGGGCGAGTTGGTCGTTGCTGGCCACGCGTATTGTGCGTTTCAGTACGTGTTTCCACGTATACAAGGCTTAGTAAATGTAATTGTACGATTTGGTAAAAATGTTGGTGGAACATTTGGTTATTTCGCAGCGAATTGGATACTTTTGGTCGACTGACTATCATAGGCAATTGTTATATCCACTTAAAAGTAATAACTGCTTCAATAATTAGCTATTTGGTTCGCGTAATCTTTTTCACGAATAGCAAAAAATTAAAAGAATTGTTCGACGTATAAAATTAAAAAATTCCAAACACTAAATATTTGAATATTTATCGCAGCATGACTTTATCTTTGGAAATGTCGAAGGCTGAACTCCTCGAGGAAGTTTAAATTCGCGTAAAGCAAGATGCAAAAGAAAATGGTAAATTAACGGTACAAGAATAACGAGAGGAGGAACGTTTTCCTTTGCTCACCTGTGCCAGACATCAGGCCATCCCTGAAGAGAAGGTACTCCATGGCAGTTGCCCAGTTGAGGGGAGTCGTGTCGGTGTCATTGATAGTGAAGGCCAGCGCGTAGGCGACGTGATTGTGTAGATTTTTACCAACACCAGGTAAATCGTGGACAACAGGTACACCGACAGCGTTCAGATCCTCTCGAGGACCGACTCCGCTGCTCAGAAGTATCTGCGGGGAGTTCACGGCGCCTGGATAAAAATATGTAACAGATTTTCAGACATTGTTGCAATAAGCGACATAAATCTGTATCGAAACACGTGCGAGCGATTGTAAGATCTTGAAAACCACGTTCGTTATCAGTATAAATTTAGTAAAAGGGATCGTATGCAGAGAAAGTATTTTTAGGGGAGTTTACTGTGCCTGGATAAAAATATGTAACAGGTTTTCAGACATTGTTGCAATAAGCGACATAAATCTGTATCGAAACACGTGCGAGCGATTGTAAGATCTTGAAAACCACGTTCGTTATCAGTATAAATTTAGTAAAAGGGATAGTATGCAGAGAAAGTATTTTTAGGGGAGTTCACGGCGCCTGGATAAAAATATGTAACAGATTTTCAGACATTGTTGCAATAAGCGACATAAATCTGTATCGAAACACGCGCGAGCGACTGTAAGATCTTGAAAACCACGTTCGTTATCAGTATAAATTTAGTAAAAGGGATCGTATGCAGAGAAAGTATTTTTGGTTCCCGCAATTATTGATACGAGGAACGATGTCGCATCTGTCGCAAAATGGGCCTGCAATCCGATCAGGATAACGATGCGACTAACGAGCATAATTCACACAGGGACACGGGGACATTTGTCATTGGCGGAAATCGAAGTGAAACCACGGGGATCTGTCGAGGACCTTGTAACCAGCGTTAATCTCCTATGATACCACGCGATTACGTACTAACGGCGTCGTCCATTAACCGAGCATCTCCTCTTCCGCAGCAATCTTTGTTTCCTTTGTCCTTTGAAAGACACGCAATTTCTATCGTCTACGTGGATATCCACGCGTTATTATGGTTATGAATCATGATAAGCTATCTCGTCGTGAATAACTGGTAATTATTAGCGGAACAAAGAAGTACGAGTCGCTTGGAGACGTTGAATATCATTGATTGATGTGGTTATTGGGTGTCCGTTGAAGAACAGGTGTTTCAGTGTTGTAGCAATTGTTCTTTGAAATATAGTTATTATTTATATGTTTCCTTTAATACGTAATAATTTGCTTATACGCGGGAAAATGTAATTATGTAGTATTTATTATTATCTAAATTTGCTGTTCGATTTTGTAAGCACATTTAATGTGTAATAGAAAATATAGAAATGGTATAATATTGTTATAAATTCGAATAGTCTACACGAAAAATAATTGTAGTGTGCTAAGTAAATCTCAGATGGAAAGTTTTTATTAAATACGGGTTTCTTCCTAACGTAATATCGTGGTTATCGTTTGTTCGTTCGAGAGCTGAAATTGGATGTAGGAAATTGGAGTTCCATGTACGATCATGGGAATTCAGTATGGCGTACAGGGAATTGATTATTTAAGCGCTTCGGTAATGAGCGTTTTTTTTTTTTTGTGAGAAACAGTCGATCTGGATAGCGGAATGCATTGCTTCCTGTTTTCTTTTCTTCATAGGTTTAAAAGTTGATTGACACCTATCGTTTATTCCTTTTTTTTTCACGCATGTTATCTGAATTCATTAAACACGCTTGTACGATTTTAATTAAACTGAACATAACAGAAGTAGAGAGAAACTAAATATTCATATACTTCGCAAAATCGTAACTACCAATGCGCTTCATAAATATGAATATATTCTAATCAACGCGCTTGTTACGGTGTAAGAAAATAAATTGCGTAAAACAAAGTCACAACTGAGGCATTAATTAGATCAGTAGCTATTACTTCATTATTGCAACATTAATTATTTAATTATTCATGACTACTGCATAATTTATTTTCAGGTTTAATCAAATCAAAACCGGTTCCAAATGCCAATACAGAGTATTGGCTACGTGTCAAACTAAAATCGACACTTCTCTGCGATTAATCCAGCGACATGTTTGATATGTTGTTAAAAGAAAATCGTAAGCGATTATTAGTTATCATTAAGTAGATATATCCATCGATTAAATCCAGTTCCACGTTTCTACCGTTAATTTACCGACGCTATTATCGCAGTCGTTTAGTATCAAAGTGATTACCTCCGCTCACGACCACTTCCTTTGCCACAGAGACCCGATGGATTTTCCCATCGTGGACAAATTCCACGCCAACTGCCCTTTTGTTATTGTCGAAAAGGATCCTGGTGACCGTGGAATTGAGCATTATGTGGAGGTTTGGCCGATTTCTTGCTGGACGTAAAAATGCCCGGGCTGTCGAGAGTCGCGAGCCATTTCTCGAAGTCGTTTGGGCGATGGCAAATCCTGTGTGAGTCCGTCCATTTAGATCCGCGATACCGTAGCCTGCAAACCATTAAAGAAGACCGTAAAAAACGATAAAAATATTTTGTTCTGTCAATTTCATTCCTTACAAAGAGACAAAAAATTAAAAAAAAAATATACAGATACTTTGATACTTAATATGGTGGTTAGAGGTAGATAAACACTGCGATGTGGAGCAGTTCAGTTTTTAAGTAGAATCAGACGCGTCGTTCGATCGAGCGCTCTTCTTTGGACTTTTCTACTAGTTTGTCAGCCAGTTAGGTGCCTGACTGAATCTACTTACAATTATTCGAACTACAACGAACAGTTCGATGTTCAGCTCGATATGAAACACATGGAATATCTCAGAAATTATGGGAGACGAAATAATTTTGAAGAAATAATTACTCGGAATCGTCCTTAATAACGAGACGCCAGAAGTAACAACCAGGTTCACGCATTTTTAATGCTTGGAACAAGATGAAAATAAGGTATCTGCGTAATAATTATGGAGATAAAGATTTATCTGAATGGTCGTTTATCTTAAAAATCAGTGAAAGTTGCTGATATAATAAAGGCTCGTATTTCTTAAACAATTTCGAAACGAATGGTAGATCGACATAAATCTTTTTTGGTTCTACGTACAGCGTGGCTATATTTCAAAGTTCAATCGTATCTAACGTACTATATATTTAACATACAATGAAAGAAATTATATAAAAGATTCTGCGAGAATACTCTCTAGACATAAATGTCACAATTGAAAGAAAGGAATGTTTAATCTCGATCGAATCGTTTAATGTATATATTTCTACGTTTAACGTTACTCGATACTAATCTTCAATAAATTATTTACGTTATGTGCATCCGTATCAGCGCGTATAAAGAATGTATCACGTATTATGTAAAATCTCTGACGCAAATATATAATCGTCAATTTCCTCGTTCATCTGGCAATATCTAAATCTAGGCCGTCCACGACTTTAACGGGATATTGGAGAAAGAGAAAAAAAAAAGACTGTTGGTTACACGTTACGTAAAAAGCGGCCCATTACACGTACCTGTCAACTTCTCAATTAGGACTCAATTCCTGACTAGTTATCAATGCCGTTGGCCTCGCGTGTTTCCGTCCGAATTTTTTTCGCGCTGGAACTCAGTATCGAGTCAGTCGAAAAAACGTGGCAAGGTCGTCGACGTCCATTATCAGGATCATTCGTTTAATCGGGGATAGCTCGACGAAAAATTACATGGCGAAGACGGTGTCGTAATTGGTAGTCGGGAGCCACGTTTACAAATCACGTTTCCGATGGACATCGAAACGGTTCATTAATCTCACGCATGTGGTAACAACGAAATAAGGAACAGACTGGTATTTTCTCGTCGTGCGAGGATAGATTTCATATGATGCAAATTAAATAGATCGCCTCGTTGCTAATAGAATTTCTAAGCCTTGATTCCTCCAATGGGGCTTAAGTAAAAGTATCTCTACCCTGTTCTCTTCTGAATGAATTTTTCGTGCGATATCGAAACGTTTGATAAAGTTAACTAAAAGTGTCATAGATAATCGATCATCTATGTTTTGTACGATTATCCATTATTTCCAAGCTGTTCTTGAACGTGCCATTGGCCTCGTTACGCAAAACTGTACTAAAAATCTTCTAAAATAAACAACAATTTAGGAATATGATAGAAACTGTTACTCAGGGATAAAGCGTTTAAGAAAGAAATACTGTGATAATTAATTTGATTAAAGAGTGTTCCGCGTCTGTTGCGAAAACGCGGTTTCACTCTCGAGAGAAAAAGGTAGATGTCATAACGTAACGTAAGACTAAAACTAATGTCGCTATTATACGCAATAATTAGGCCAGCTTATTATCAACGCGATATTACGTCAACGTTCGTTCTTACAATACAATCTTGCTGACATATTTTTATTTATATAACCTCGTATTAATTATCGTAACGGACGTCTAATCGTAGCTCGTGAAATAAAAAATGTCATATTTAAGTAATCAGACAATAATTAAGAGGCCAAAAATGAGCTTACCAAGCTCTCTTCCAGCTTCGAGGATCGCGTAACTCAAGGGCGGGTGATAAGGGAACTGTGTCACCGTGAGTGGCCCCCCAACACCATGATAACCATAGTCCATAGTGTTCGCCTGCTGATTATCCTCGCTTCTGATGAAATAAGGAAGCACATCCTGATACGACCATCCTATGTTACCAAGTTTGGCCCAATCGTCGTAATCCTTTCTCGAGCCCCTCATATACATCATTCCATTCATGACGCTGGTTCCACCCAGCACCTGAATCAAATTTGATACCATATTTGACCATATGAAGGATGAGCAACGTATAGAGTAAGTTTCAAGCACAACATTGCATACACACTTCGTACACGCTTATTCGATTCGTCGATGGTAAAACAACAAATCGATATGGTTCCTCGAGACGTACCTTTCCTCTTGGCCAGTAGCACTTCCGGTCGTCCTTGTTGAGACACGCGGAGTCCTCGCTTTCGGTGTTGTACTGCCAATCGATATCAGTACCGATGAAATTGAAGAAAAACGAGGGTATCTGCGTCCCGGTTGGTTCATCCAGGCCCGCTTCTAACAATAACACCGAAAATCTTGGTTCTTCTGACAAACGCGCGGCTACCGTCGCGCCAGCGCTGCCACCTCCGATAACTACGAAATCGTACCTAAAAGTAACACGTGTACAAGCGTTATTTACTATTTGCGATTAATAATTAACAATCGTTCATGTTTAATCGATGGTCAACGTTGTAAATGTATGATACTATTTGGTGTATGTCACATCGCGCACGCAACTGTTACACAAAACGAGTATAACCTTCTCGATAATGTGAACGTATATCCTTTCTTGAGTAAAATATTGTAGTATCGGAGTTTGAAATGCGAAGCAGAATGGATTTTTGAGAGATTGATGAGAAAACCAGGGCCAAGAGTTGGCGAGTGCTTTATCGGGTAATTCGTTGGCGAGGATGATCAGTGTATGGTGGTGAGAATAGGATGTAGAACAAAACATTGTCAAAAAGGATAGTTTTGCATCGTCTAGAGAGGAAAAGATTTACACTCTGCGAGTTATATTACTATTGAACGATTTCCATTTTATTTAATGTTCTATTTCCTGTTAAATTCCATTTTTTTTTTACTTTTCACATACACCACGATATATTTTTCAGGAATGTCACGCGTGCATGTTACACGTTACAAGGAAAAGGTGGAATACCTTTGCACGAATGACCCAAACCTTTACGCAATCTCTGTATACCCCGTGCATATACATGCCGTGGCAATAAAAAGGTAGCGTCTGAACGTAGATAAATCATATTGCATAATCCCTTCCTGAAAGTCAAGTTTCGCGGCGTCCCAGCAGCGATTTCACGTGTTAGCCCTAGTTGTTGCGAAACAGGCGGTGATTATTGCGCACAAGGTTGCGATTTCACTTGTTTTTCCCTGCGACGGGGTCAGCCGGCTACCCTTACCTGGGCTCTATCCTTTCAAGGGAATGCCAGGCGCATCCTCGCGTCGTTCTCCGGCACCGTCTCCACGAATTATCGCAGGAATTGGGTTAGAGGAGCGACACGGCGCTGGGTAGCAGCTGAGCCGAGCGAAAGGTAGATTTCTCAGGAGTTCGTTGGGGACGCTCGCAGTAAAACGGTAATGGTATTTTGAATGCCACGGGACGCGTGCAGCAGCCGTCCCCGCACTCGGTGAAATGCATGTACACTTGCTTCGTTGAGGGACGACAACTTTATACGCTGGAATACTAGCCTGAATAGGCGACCGTGTCTCTTATTGCAACTTTTGTCAAGTGCTCGTTGCACGTCATCGAAGCGAGCATTCTGATTCGCGATGGAACTCCGCTTGCTTCAGAGGACACCGTCGCGAACTTTCACGGGATGGTCTTTCACAAATTGTCGCTTTGTGATTCGAGTTAACGAGTTTTTTTTGTTACTCCTTTACATTTGAAACCTTTCCTGGTATTTTTTTTACTTTATTCTTTTTTATTTACCGACACTGTCTCATGTCTGTGTTTTTTGTAAAGTATCTTCCAGTTGATGTATAAAGGATTTTATTTCTGCTCGAAGAACTTCCTGCTTGTTCGAAGCAGTTTTCACGAGTGTAATGACGAATTGTTAGCAGGTGCAAGTCGATCGTTCAGCGCGTACTAATTGTTTTGTTATTAATTGTACAACTTAAATGGTTTCTGACGGTGAACGAAGCTCACTGTTTGAACACAAGCGCGTCCGTTACTGAATGTTCTGGAAGGTATCTTAAGTGCCCAATTAGCCGCTCGAGGCCGGGTTTAATCGGTTTAAAATTTGAATGTTACTGGGTACGAGATCGTTCTCAGGACCAGCCACTTAAAGCGCGCAGGAACCAGTTTTTCTCGACTAAACAGTCCGCAACTATATTTATACATTCTTACAAACTTCTTACTTCTCCTTGTCAACTGTCTAGATCTTTCTAGCAATGAAATTATGCCGGGTATGTTTAGAATGTCGTTCTTCTAAAGCACAATCTAACAGGTAGCTCTGTAGATTCGTGAGAGATTGTAAGATGCAAATCGAGTTTTTTAAATCTCGACTCATTTTCTCGTTCACGCGCGACAGCTTTGTTCAATTACTGCCACCTTCTTCGACTATTCCTCGATGTTTAATAGAAAAAACGCAGCGCATTTAGCGCTCAATTAATTTACGCGTTAACGCATTACTTTCTCGTATTTCTATTTTATACAATCGCTACGTTGCTTCGTAATGCAAACGAATGCTGCAATTGTGTATTACAAAATAATAGAACGTTACATAAAATACATAGCTTAGATCAATTCGATACTAAATAACAAGCTACTAATTATTATCACACAAAAATGTAACAATGTAACAATGTTTCTATTACACGATTCGATTTGTTACGTAAAAAAAAATGATTTATACTCGTTCGAATTCAACGATCGATAACTTATATAAATGTTGATAATTTATACATTAGTCGATGATAATGCAATTATATAATATATATGATATAACGTAATATATAATTTCTCCTTTGCATCATCCTGCAATTAAATCTTCTCTAAAATATATCTGACATCGTTCAGCTTCTCTGCTTTCTTTTAGGAATTAAAACGGCAGAAGATAAACTTTTATAATCGCACGTCTGAAGTTAAACGGGCGAACGTACAATATTTTAGAATTGCAAATTTTTATAGTAAAGTAACAAACGTGCGATTTCATTTCTAAAGTTGTATGCTTCGTGTACAAATGTTGTATTGCATTTTCATGCTAGTATCCATTGCCACCATCGCCAAGTCCATCGAGTGTGTTCAACACTGCTACTTTACGATCGTTACAACAATGTTAATCAATCAAAAACGCTCTCAACCTACTTATGCAACATATATACGTTTACGAGATCCTGTTAACCCGTCCTCATCGTTCTTCCCTGCCGCTCAGTCGTGAAACGCGATGCTCGCCGGCCATTACTCGTCCCTGAATGTCAATTCCGTTTTCTTGCATAACAAAAGTTTTCCATCGAAAGGCCATGTTTCACCGCCTGTCTGTTGTTAAATTTGAATAAATCGTGTCGCCTCATTAATATTACATCAACGGAAACAGAAGAAAACGGAACAAAGCGATACTCGAGCTGCGGACGAGTGACTGGAAGGCAGAAACCTGTTTTCATTAATCACGCCTCGATAGAGAAATCGTTATCATATCGATATCTTCATTAACCTTTTTGTAATAAGGCGAAAGAATCGAGGAGAATATAAAAGTAACGTGAACTATGTAGGCACTTTGCATTTTAATTGAAGACAAACATAGCTTAAGAAATAATTGTTAATTTGGTATAACAAATTGGGTTGCAACATGTGAGATTTTCTTTTCCTGTGCAGATCAATTACGTGTAACATCATACGCTTTTATTTTTAATTAACGTGTTTTGATGTATGGGAATGTTATTTAAATCTAGATATACTTTTAACGAATCGTAACGCCTTCAACCCTTTACGTGATTACTTTGTAATAATTGTTGCGAGATGCTAATCTTATGAATTTAATATCCTTTATATTCTCTCGCGAAATATTAATTCTTTACGCTAGAATTAAATTATCTGATTCGCATATTAACTTTTTTGAACATGGACAATACTTGAAATTTGACAAGGCTTATTTAAACAATTTCTGAACTTGGGTATTCCAATTTGATTAACTCTAGAATCTGGAGCAGGATTTTTGCAAAGTATTCTACAAATGCAGGTGCAGAATTTTTGCAAAATATATCGACGTGTAGTGAACAAGTACAACGGTCTGAAAGTAAACGTGCAAACGAACATTCCACGTGTTGCGGTCTGACACGAGTTAAGGTGTGAAATTTTCGATTACCGTATTTGACAACGATACGCTTAATCGCTGTTAATTCTTGCAAAAAAGGCTTCCACGATTCACCGTTTCAGGATCGCTTTAACAGCTGTGAAAACGAGAAAAAAAGGAGATCGTTGCGCCGATCCGTGTCACTACGCGTTAATTTATGCAGAGGAATCGCGTTGCGCAATTCGCGTGCACGCATGAGAAACGCGAAAAACGAGCTAATTAAATGCATATGAATCGATGAATGTGTATCTCTCGAGAAATCGGTTAATAATGGTTCATCCCCCGTGGTTGTTGCATCCTGGATACCTGGCTGAGCAATACGAAGAGTGATGCAAAAGAAGTTCAATGAAACAATACTCGCACGCGTACCACCTTGCTGGTTCTTACTGAATACCTGCAGTATGCTATCTCTACGTGTATATATGTTCTATTGTGCAAAGAGGTAATAATGAAGACTCGAATAGTGAGGTCTATGTACATAGATACAGACATCTGAGAAATTGTGCGTGCGTAACAGTGGCAACCACATCGAAATTATGAAATTGTTGTTTGGTAACAGAATCGATCCAAGTGTTACATACAGTCGATCACAGAAATGTACGTTTCCAGAATTTTATACATTGAGAAAAGACGAGGATTCCATTTTATAAATATTTAATTATCTGTGAAGGTATAAACGCAAGGGATGAATTTCTATAGCGTTCTTTTTTCCATATATTTATATATTTTCTATAGTAGTTTTTTAAATATTTTATAAAGACTGTGTCAGTCTTTAAATACATAAAACTGTCTTTATTTAAAAATACGAACAAGTGTACGAAATGATGTTAGTTTTTAGAATCCGTTTAATTGTAATTGGTGAATAAACGAATTAATTTTTACAAAGTCTTTTTCAAATGTTTAGTACTTCAGGGTGTGCAAATTTTTGCGATTGACTGTGTTACATGTATTGCTTGGGAACAAGTAGTTGTTAGAAGAGTACGAATTTACTCTCTATAGATATGGCTGATTCTAACGCCTAATAACAGAGTGTTGGTGAGTGGAGAAAGGAAATGTATAATTCAATATGAAAAGTATATAATTGACAGGAAGCTATATTATTCAACTGATGTGTAATTGTGCTGTCATTATATTATACGATTCAAGGATAAAATAAGGAACTAAATTACCGTAGTGAATCTTAACGTAGATGCTACCTACTGAAATTTTAATACCAGTTATTTCATTGTATTTACATTGATTCTTCTACCGATTCCTTTGTCGATTCAAAGTCAATGTTACGCGGATATTAATAAGAAAGTACATCCTTCTTATATTCACTATATGAAATAATTGTTTAAAGAAACTAAAACTTGTCAATTTTATTATTCAATTATCCCCTTCCCTTTTTCAGTTATAATATATTCTCACTCGAAGCTCTATTTTGTGGTGGCATTATCTGTTTTTGCATAAGCAATTTCAATTTGAAATCATGTTACACTTTGAATGTAGATTTTATTTGACAAGTTACATTCTTGCAAATTATTATGTAATGATATTAAGTAATGACTTCAATAATGTCGTTGCTAAAAATATCTTATCCCCAATTTACGCTCAGACTTCATGACGCACGAATATTTTTTGCAGACATTCTACATGTACTTCACTTTTTCTATATTTCCTTGTTATTTTGTTCTTATACAATATTATGCAAACGAATTAAACTGCAACATTCTGTACTTGCATATCAACCTTACGTGCCGATATCATGCAGCTCCTTTCACGTTTCTGCACACGCGACAAATATGTTGACCCTCTAAATAGAACGCCATGCAACTTAAGCTACTTATGTGTCTAGATATCCTGTGACACATTTGTTTAGCTGCAGTCTAATAATTTCGTCATTTATCCACTACTGTATTACGTAGGATATTTGATCAGTCGAATCTACGTGATTATGGCACCCATAATCATTATGGCGCTGAATTGTCGCCTCTCTTAAGAAGAAAGCAATCGTTGATGCGATTTTTGATGAGGACAGTTGTGGCGTAAAGACGTTTAATGGCTTTATACCATTTTCGAGAACGAGAATTCGATCTGTCAAGCCTTTCACTTTTGAAACACTTATTTAGTAATCAATTAAAAAAATTATAATATTTCGTTTCTATCATATTTGATTAGAAAGATAAATTGTAGAACTCTGTCCAAAGAGTAACATGAGAAAATCTAGAGAAGAATATCGTTATTTGAACGAATGACCACTCAATGTCGCAGGTATTTTAGTCGTAAAAACGTGAATAAACGAATGAAACTTATTTTTCATAACGTCCATCTCTGCTCATTACTCGCAGCTGATCTGATTCTCCACACGTAACGACGAATGGTCCCCTCCGCAGTCGTACAGGATTTCGATTTCACCCGATTGTTCATTACCAGCACACGCGACTGTCTGAAATCGTGCAGGTTTCGGAAGATCTAATATCCGAGCCCGGTTGCCACAGTCCGCATCCGGCGTAGCTGCAAGCGCGGATCCACGCCGGGCCAGGGCGTGATGCAACGTGAGAGAATCGGTCGAACAATGGCCCCTGGGCCATTACGCGTGGATACACACGCAACAATTTCACGGATAGGGGATGCCATGGATGCTCGCTTCCGAGAGACAGAGAGAACCGAGCCGAGTTTCTAGAGCAGAGGGGTTACGTGAACCGTGTCCGCGACAATTAAGACGGTATCGTCCTGCGGTGTCGTTCAACCGATCGCGGGACGTTTCTGGTTCCTGTTCGAGCGGCCTTATTAACGCGTTCGTTAATTCCTCGGAACGAGATTCTTCCGGATTTTCTTTCGACACGCTCCGCTGATCTGTCGGCCGTCTAATGGAACGAAACTGCACCGCACAGGGAAGAGGAAGGATTTATGAGGCTTGCACGGAAGCTGGATGAAAAAGTGGCGAACGAGATCAGGAAGAGGCAAAGATTTGGGGCAGGGTGTAGAGGGTTAACTCCTTCAGACCTTATATATACTTTTTTTATCATACTAGTTCTTGTAAAAATAATGTTTAAGAATGATTAAACATATAGTCACTACGTTAATATTCTAAATTAGGTATTGCAGTCCTAAGCTAGTGTACATTATAATGTGCGTCAGGTCTGATGGGTTAATGTGTTTGGTAGAATATCAGTAAATACACATTTCAATATAATTAATTAAAATTTCTACTAATGTAATTTACGTGTGAATAATCAGTGGATATGGTTTCTCAATGAGTTAATTAAATTCAACCAAGCGACAAACCAAGTGGCACAAGTAATATGCAAGTAAATCTAGTAGATACGAAAAAATTGGACAGAAATGGAGAATAATATTGCTTCATTTGAAAATGGAGAAATTTCTAATTTTCGTTATATCATTACATTATTATCTTTGTTAATATAGTTCTACTGCATCCGAAATTTTAGAATACCTCGCGTAACCATACTTCTGTACACGTACGTAATTCTGCGGTATAATTCACCAAGGATGTATCGAAAGCATCGAACAGGAAGCAGGGGCACGCGAATATCCCCAGGATTAAAATTGGCAGGCAGATTCTGGCAGAATCGAACGCGGAAAATGAAATACAAATAGTTCCAGCGTCTGCCAGCCAGCTGAATAAAGTATCGAGCGGCCCACGGAACAAAGTGAAAACAGATATGCATCTACCTCGATACGACGATCAGTTTTATATTCATTACCCTCTCTAAATTCAAATCCAAAGCCGTGGCCCGGTGATCGCTTTTAAAACGTTAATTCAACTACCTCGCGATCGAGGATAAAGCACGCTTTGATGCTCGACGGCTCTTTTTTTTTATTGCTGCTTCCAATCTAGATGAACGAGACGAGTTCCCTCGTTATCGAGTTGTCTCTATTGGAGGACACGGCCAATTTGTCTTTCTGTTCATCTGTGACTCAGTTTTGAGACGGCTCAATCTCGAATGAGCTCGACACGTGGCGCGATGAGCGATCGCGTTTTCGGAAACGCTTTGCATTCGCTTCCTCGACGGAGAAACACGGTCTTTTGCGAAACTTCTCGTATTGCGACCGAATGCACAGTTTTGCTTACGATGTTGATGTTGGAGTGCATCCAGGGAATCTTGAATTCGAACGGGTCTTATTTCGAATGCGAGCTGCGCTAGTTGAGGTACGTACAAACACGTTTTCACGAATCGAGCTCAGTTGTGTGCGCTGTTCAACTCTTTATTACGCGATCCTGTGGCTTTCCAGGTTACTCCGCAATTTTATTTATTAAATTTGTACGAAACTTTTCTGTTCTAGTGGTACATGTATATTTATTTCCTTCAAGGAATTAATTTGCTAACAGAATAAATGAAGTTATTGCAATTTCTTTTGTTTTTACGTTATGAACTTAATATTTGCATTGCCTCCATCTAGGAGTCCTCGAGTGCAGAGGATTAAATATTTTCGCTGCAATTCTCAGCAACTATATTCCTTATTTGCTTTTCTAATAGTGGTCTATGTTTCTTCTATTTTTATTTATATTTTAAATATTATGAAGGACATTTTAGTGCTAAAGTTATGTTTTAGTGTAATTATCGAATGGTATTCTTTTTCTTTTACTGGTATTTGTTGTAAATTTCAAGTTAAGATTAGTTTTAAATAAGAGTTTTGGTTAACTTTACCTTGAATTAACGGTTGGTGGTGGTAAGGGTCTGTTACACGGGTCCTCGAGGTCGCACTGGCTACGAAGAAACACTTCGAGGAGGCCCATGAAGAGCATGAAGGACGAACCACCGCATGTCGACGCTAGAGTTGGTCCGGTTGAAGGGGATAATGGACAGTTACAGCTCATCTGAAACGTTGATTAAGTCTTAAATGACCAGAAACTGTCGGTTCAACCGATTGTGAAAGCTTTTTTTTCTTAAGAAGGTTTGTTAATCGCATCGATTTCTTGCTGTTTTTATTGCAAATAAAAGCGAGGCTTGTTACCTCGTGAGCCAATAGTTTCCTCCACGATGAAGGTAAACGAGTTAAAATTACCAATTACGCAAATTCTATTTCTATTCTAATCTATTATACTTTCTTCTACCTTCTCATCTTATTTTCAGTAGAATTTGTTGCGTTTAATAATTGACGAACCTAATTTCTTCGTGCAACCCCTTACGTAGTTATAATCTGAAATATTTCTGATTGGACTTTTTAAAAAACGTTAAAACCTACGTAATTGCAATAAATGTGTAAAAATAATTATATACAAGAACAATAACTCAGAGAATTTCTGGTATTTGTAATATCTCAGAAATAATTGCACGTTGCAAAAATTGAGAAGTCGATTTTTGAAGTGTACTTAATTATACGTAGTTAATATCGTATAATAGCATAGAATAAGGACATCTATCGTCACTGCGAGTATAATTAATCGTTGATTCAATTACCTGTGAAGTGATAAAGAAGCGTAACGGTCCCAAGCACTGATTGGAACCATGAGATAGCAAATTTTACGGTCACCAGAGCGAAGCTACACTTTTATCCGTTCAAAGGGTGAAGAAAAAGAAGAAAAGAACGCCTCGGTGAGTAGTCGTTAGACTTTCTACTTTACTGCTTTGTTGACGACCCTTGTCCACAATAAAAATTCAATAGAGGAAAGGGAAATTTCATTTTAATAGCAGATACACTTCGCTGATCACTCGAAACTTTCTAAATTATTTACACGTTTAACGTTGAAAAAATACACGACAATCCTAAAATGATAAATTTTTCAAGAATTTATTAATATAGACAGTTCGCATATTTTATGCTATAAAAATTTGATCGATACTAGAAACGACGCGACAAATATACTGAAAGACGTGCAGAAGAAGAAGTCGATAAAAATTGCGAGTTTTTAATAAATATCGAAGAATTTACAAAGAAGTGACAAAGATTTTTCTGATTGACAATGACTTAACGAGTATCTGAATTTGTTTAAAAAAAAATAGAGAGAATTACTTCTTTAAATAGCTTTTAATCACGAAATGCGATGTGCAGCTGCCAGATACGTGCTGACGCTTCGTGACATAGTCGTCGAGATTGTTCAATTTCAACGGAAATTGGATTCATTCGGCGTATCGCGAGGATATTCATCAGTATCGAGTTTTGAGAACACTGGATGAATTCGCAATCATCGATATAAACAAATGCAAGAACTGCAATATCCGCTACATCATCCGTTGCATAGTTTCATCGAGAAACTACACCTTCATGCATACCATCGACTTGAAAATATTTTTATTAACCAAAAATTATATAATTGCAAGTTAGAAAACGTAATATAATCTTCTAAAATTCTTATTTCCTTCTCTGACAGTGGCGTCAAGTGATAAGCCAAGAAATCTTGCATTAAAAATAAATACGCCTCACCAAAGTAGATACAATTGACTTTTTAAATTGACTGCTTCACGATTGAAAGCAGAAAACGTATGTAGGGTTTAAAGTATTTTGAAATATTGAAAAAGAGACGAAGCATCGGTAAATATTTGAGCCAAGAAGAGCAGTTTAATAATTCTGGTCTCTTCTTAACTTTTCCAAATCGAGGACTCTTTAACCCTTCGACTCCACTTAGCACTCCTTAATGCCTGAATTCAAACTCTTGGAACCACTATCGACGCTCCATCCAATTACACCGATTAAACAATTTACCACGTTTCAACGATCCAGGTAGAAGGAAAGCGACGCCGTGGAGTCGGGTCACGTAGCCGTGCAATCGCGATCGATGCGATGAATTCGCGATGAGGATGCCGATCCTCCTCCCGCGTCTTCTATTTTTCAGATTTCTGTCGAAGATTATCGCGCCGAGGAGCGACAAGGATTCTGCCGCTGGCGAGTCTTGCGAAGCCGACGCGCGAAATCTTCTTCCAGAGACCGAGAAACCAGTTAAGCTGTGGCTACTTCAAGTAATTGTACTTCAAGAATTTTGTTCGTATCAAAGTTTCTGTGAAGAATGACACCCTTAATTTCTTAGCTTATGATGTATTACCAATAATCAAGAAACCTAATTTATGTGCTACCACCTGTATGTACATCGTTTTTCTTAAAAATAGGAGAGTAGTATATCTACTTAAGAAATTGAAGTAGTCATTGAAGATCTTGCTGAAATGACCAAAGAGCTAAATAAAGCTGAAGGAAGTTGGTTTGAATAACAGTCATTCAGCGGAAATGAGCGACGATGTATCGATAGAACTTGAAGACACCTTAAAAGAAGATTTGTTTTCAGATGAAGAGGCATTAATTGAACAACCCAAGCAATTTAAAACGAAACTGGATGAATATTCAAATATGATCCAGGATGGATTAGTTAAGAAAACAAAAGGGCTAAAACACAATTTCTGCTTTCCTCGATCTACACGAGAACCTTCAGCACCAATCAATTGTATAATTCAAGAACTTACTGTATTCTATTATAAAATCGCAAGTATTCATTTTGCTAAGCATTGCTCGTTTATAGATCGCTGAAACCGTTCGTTTCAGCTAACCAAGGCGATTTCTAAGGACAATTGCGATAGGTCACATGCCGTCTGGCCTGGTACAAGTCGCCGACCGTTCAAACCAGTGAATCGAACCGTGCTTTCTCATCGCGAATAGGCCTTTGCCGCCGCGGTACATTTTTGCAGGCCCGCGTTTCTTCTTCCTGCAGACCTCATTGTCGCTCGACATTCCGCGATGCAACCTCTCTGCTGCTCTCTCGCAGCGGTGAACCGTAATTGTTGGATCGTACGTACTCAGAGGCGATACGAGGCGGCGAGGCATTGCGCGGTTCTTATTGTTCCACAGTGGATGGTTCGCGGGAGAGAATCCGCCGTTTTGTCCCGCCTCGCGCGCAACAGAGCTCAACGGAGCGGAGTCAACGAGATCGAAGCTCGATGCGCCTGGGGAATTTGCAATCGCTCGTTTGGCTTTTTGCTGGCATTACGCGAGCCCGTGTTGTAAGGTGTTGCGGTAACGTTCGGAGATGGGACTCGAGTACAGAGGAGAGTTGTAGGAGTTGCGAGCGCGATAGAAAGTGGATGGGTATCGATGCAATCGGACGGAGGATGATTGTGCTGGCGAAGGACGAGGAAAAATTTCAGTTATTCATGCCGGGATGGCCGAGGTTGCGACGCGGACGCGACCAACCGGTTCCTGATGCTCTTCGCGTTACGATAATTGTTATAATTAGGTGGTTACTCGTGTAATGCAACGTTTCAGAGCTGTGATACTTGACACCTTCAAAGTTACTCGATAAAGTAACTTAGCCGTGTCTTAAGAAAAAGAAGGACCTTATAAGGGGTTGTTCAATTGTTTAAATCGATTTCTATCCAGTGATCGACAGCTATTGGGAATATACACGAATCACAGTTGCGTATTGCATCAAGCTCTTTTTCCTTCAAATATTTCTATTACATATGATAATTTCTGTGGTGAAAAAAGATTCCTGATTCCGTTACCTTATCCTGTTCAGCTTATCAGATTAAATTGTGTAAAGCTCGTTGCACATTCGCGCAAATTGCTCGTCGAATTGTTACCACGTATCTATTCCTATCGTCCCACGCGTTTACACTGACAAATAACATCAAACCGTACGCGTGGTCGTCGGTAGGCGAATATTAAATTTGACATTCGATGCTAGCCGGATGCCAAATGCATGGAGCAGACTTAAAGGGGTACACAGCGTGAACGTGTAAGGTCGTGTGTACACACCTTCAGTACCGTTACGTTCACTGGCCGAACGCCAGGTTTCCGTGCGTGGATTACGAAAGTCACGCAGTTTTGCTGGTTCATTTTTCCCCGGTTTTTCCATCTTTTTGCCTCGATGCCCCGTCAGACAGTCGGCGTGTATCAAGCTAATTGCACCTGGCCGTGGCCAACGTGTCCCGATCGACACTCGTGTGACGAAACTGGCGACGAATAAATTTCGTGTCCTCGACCGAGAATGCCCCTTATTTATCAAACCACATCGATATTCGCAGCGATTTTTCGATGATATACCATCTGACACCGTGTACACGTTGATACACGCTATTATCTCGCACACACGTGTATCTTTTAATCAATGTCGACAGAAATATTTGTTTATCTTCTTTTTTAAAGTCAAGTTTGAGAAACTGTTATTGGCGAACAGAAGAAACTCATGAACTGTGGTTTAACTAATAACCTGACCTAATTTAAGAGGGTTGTTAGTATAATGCATGTGGCATTAAACATGCGATTAAAGCAGAATGACTAATGTGTGGAAAATGAAGATGTGAAAGAATTTTGTAGCAGAATTGGTGGAATAAATATGTAACCATGTAGGGTGTTATTTAATTATAATTAATTGTGAGAGCGATTTATGTATACAGTGTATTTAAATAAAGCATTTAAATAAATTTCAATAATTACGATTAGACGTGTTCGCACATGCGACGCGTATTATGTCACGCACAGATGAAAACGAGGAACAAGGCGTTCAGATGCCCCTAGCGAATAGTTTAATCTTTATCCAGTAATCAGACGCTTTCTTGGCGATTATATAATAATTTTCGAGCGTCGAGCCAGGCGTTTTCACGGCGGAAAGTCCATTCATATACCGTTCATCGTCGGGAAATGGAATTGTATCAGTGTCTGTCGCGATTTACATCGCATAAACGTGGAATCGTGGTAACGAAGACGAGGAAGCGTCCCACACTTTCCTTAACGATCTTTGTGGCCAAGAGAGACAGAGGAAGAAAAAGAAGAAGGCTCAACTGTAAATTATCATGCGTGCCTTGGCGCGTGTCGTAATAGTTATAAAACGGTATTAAATAATCGGTTCTGTTTCGCGACTAAAATTGCCCCGCTTAAGTATGCGATACTAACCGTACTAGAATGTTGCGACTTGTAACTGACGTAACGTAAAACCCATAATTGAGTCACGTCACGGGCGTCTCGCGTCTCGTTTCGTTTCGTTCGACGATAAAATTTCATGAAATTTCGAAGGAGGAAATATCCAGTCACGATCAGACGAGTTACTCAAGGAATACGCGGAGTTCGACGTGGAAAAAATGGTGGATTTATCGGAGAGAGTGTAGCGACACACGTTCCTGAGAATCTTCATCATCGTTAAACTTACTATCTTCAACTGGCATGAAGATATTCTTTTTAGAGAGAGTGGTAATAGCTTCTTACGTCATCCAATTAGAAATAATAATATTTTAATGCACGCGTCAATTTTCAGTCATATTTTTCATTTTGATTTTGGAAATCTTTTAATATATAACATATCGATAGTGTAATGGTTCCTTTTGTGTTAAGATTATGTGTAATGGAAATAAAATTAAGTAAAAATATTGTAATAATTAATTAAAGAAAAATAAAATCTTTTGTAATTATCTCTCATATTAGTGAAGTATACTCGTGTTTGTATTATAATATTATGCTAAATATCAACGTGGAAGAGAGTATAATTAAAGACGAATCATTGTTACGGATAAACCTATTAAAAATTAATGAAATAAAGTATTATGTGTAAAAATCTGGTTTCATACGTGTGAAGAAGCTAAATGAAACGATATTCCTACTCCAAGGCGATGCTTCGTAAATTCCTTCGGAGTAAAATTTACGAACAGTCCAAATTAGGTTTCCTGAGTGCAATCCATCAAACGGCCGAAAGCCTCTCCTTTTTAAGTATTCCCTTGCACTGAAATTTATGATCAGCCAATAGTGAGTTATTTGACTGGAATTAACCGAAGGACTGAAGCTCGATTTTTCACGAATTCTTTTCCAGCGAAATAATTGAAATTCTATCTGTCAATAAAAGTTCGTGAATTAATTACACGGACTTTAAATATTTGCTCCACAAGGTGATGCTAGAAGTTACGAATTACATATAATAATATTGTCACTCTTATGTATAATTTTGAGTTTCGATTTGTACGTATTTATAGTAACATTTAATTACTAATTCAGTAATTTTTAATTTGCATGCGTTGCCATTTAATTTTTCTCGAAAATGGAATATATTTGTGCGTATCAAAAGTATTTTTCGATCACTTTGTTTCTATTACAAACATTGGAAAGTACAATAAATTCTTTGATTGCGACTAAAGCAAACGCGTAACCGGAAGTTGACGGTCAGTCTTAACTAAATTGCTCACAGTCGTTTACGTTGTTTCATGCTGCGTTTTGCAAGTAATTATTGCTCGTACATTCAGCTGTCGTGCAATCAAAAATTATCTCTTAATTGTCCGAGCTTTGTAATGTTTTGCACTTTTTACAACAGCTAACCGCAGAGACGTCAATCAAAATTTATGGAACATCCAAGAATGTTTGTTTCTAACGTCACTGTGCATAACGAGACACAATGGATGATGTTGCTCCACGTTGCACAAAGAACCTTTATTCGAATGAGTTGCGAGAACAAAAACTGACTTTCAATAATGTTTGCTTCGATAGAAAAACTAGTCTGCTATATTTGTACTATTAATAATAGATTGTCAATGTGGATTATTAAAACGCAATCAATTATTCATGCTAATCATGAAATTGAGGTTACTGATAGAAACACAGGAAGTTTGAATGTGGATATGATAATGAACGCATGTTTGAAAAGAACGTATCAGTCGATGCTTACCCTCTATATCGTTACATATGATTTAATTTTCGATTCATTCTTTCTCTATTCTTCTTATTTAGTATCAAACAATTTTGGTTGCAATAAGAACAGAATAATATTAACCAATTCACTTCGAATTCTAATTAAAAATAAGAGTAAACATTGCACGATACGTTGAATGAAAAATATTTGAAGAAATTTTGCAGAGTACATATCCACATTCTTAAAACGTGAATCAGATAAGAGATAAAGTCCTTCCTTCCTTGCATTAGAATTTTTATTAAATTGTACTTGTTACCTCAAAGATAACTGTAAACTTATTGCAAGAAAACCGTCGCATCGACATCGCACAAAATAGTAATCCTATCCCATAGATAAAGTATGTATCGTTTTCAGCAATTCTACGATCTTCGTTGTAAAATTGAACAGAAGTTTGCCAATAAGGATCGTCGAAGATGAGAATAGCGGCAGCAGGATTTAGCGAAGCGTTTCGACCTTAAAATTCGCAGTAATCGGTACAGAATTTTCCTAACGAGCCGCTTTACGTAACGTCGAAGTAACGAGCCGCTGGGGCCATTTTTTTTAACGCGCCTATTAAACAGGAGTATTCCTTTTACATCTACCGAGAAAAAGTCCCCATTACCTTCACTTCTCGATATAATCGTACGTTTCGCGATTTACGGTTCATTTTCCTCGGTCGTGATTACCATATACTGGATGTTCTTGACAATTGTGCAAAATTGTTCACGCAAAGTAAGTTGCATTTAATCTCGTTTCATAATAGGTTGCGTTTAACGACGGTTTCGCGATTCGATTAACCGAGATTTTCATTATTAACGTAGAATATTTATATGAAACCTAAATTAGTGATTAACTGACAAAAAGATAATTTCATTATTCTTCCTTAATTTATTTATACTTCTTGGATTATTTTGGAGTGTTATATTAAAAGTTCTAAGTAACTACTGATTTCCTAGCAAAAAAATGGTGGCAGTCAGTATTCTACTTATTCGTTTGCAAAAAAATCGCGTTGCAGGAAGACTGAGCAAATTAGATTACGAGGAAACGAGCTCCTCAGCTTTTTCTATCATCAGTTGGGAAAAAGAAACAGTAACTAAAGTCCAGTTACTTTGTATTACCAAGTATAAGTGTCGTTAACTGTAACGAATCCATGAATATTTATAAATGGTAATATTCTATTGCCAAACATCTCGAATTTTAAGTACCCTAATCGACGCTCCACATCGAACTTCAATCGATCAGAAATATTAACCGTTACCTTTTTTTCGTCCGTAATAAATTTCACGCGTCCGTTGCTGTGCGATATGTCTTTCCAAAGAGCCAAAAAAGAAAAAAAGAAGGAGAAACGCCCCGTTATTTTTACACACTCGATTAGAGAGAATGTAAGACAGGTGGTACGATGAACTTAATGGAAATGTTTCAAGGGAAAGGTAGAATGATTCCACGATTCTTAATGCCAAGGTATACCGCCACGCGAGTCGATAATACTGAAGGAACGTAATCGCGACATACGTACGTACACGTATACGCGAAGAAGAAAGAGAACAAGTATTGTAATTCCTATTTTTAATTGTAAATGGCAAGTGTATCTCGCACGATTTCTAATATTGTTAAAGATGTAACATTCAATAACGCTAATAAAGCTATATACTAAATTTTTGACCACACACGTTCATTAATCATTAATGGAGTAAAAGACAGAGTGCGCAAGACTCAGTGAAAATTTCGAATGCCACTTTGCATCATTTACCATTCTCCTATTGTATTTTGTTGCCACGCTGCAATAGCGACGCCGAGCAGGCCATTTATAGCAATTATTGCTATCTGGCTTGCGGATCAAGCTGAGAAACTCTACTCGATTGAATCGGCAATTTCAAGAGGGAAATGAGCCAAAGCACGCTGGAAAATTGTGAACGAAACAGCGCGCTTAATTGTTTCGTTACCTTACTGAATCTCTCAAAGAAGTTTCTTACAATCGAGAAATAATTTTGTTTCTTTTTTGGCTGGCGGCTGAGGTAACAGGATTTGAAATATTATTGTTATTATTCAATACACTTAGCGACAGAATGATTCATGAAATTGCGCAAAGTAAAAGTCGAACGAAGACTGATTTCGTTGGACATCGTCGCGTCGTCGACAGCTGGTTGACGACTGTGCGTGCCGGAAGTAGTCGCAGGCAAGTTTTCCCTTAAAATGGAACGTCGCGAGACGCGTTAATTATAATTACGTGTTCCGTTCTTTCACGGTTTTCCTCTCTGTTTTTTTTCCTTTTTCGTTAAAACAATACCTCAGACCAGCGATGTAGAGTCGCGTGAATTGTGCAACGGCGCAGGAACGACAAGCCGGGAAGCGTGTCCGATTGAAGACGCGATGAGATAATCGGAATGCGTAATTCGAAGTTTGAGTCTAATTATGCGCGCTATGTGAAATATTTGTATCCGACAAAGAACAAAGTAAGAACGAAATTGCGTGGTCGAAATTGAGCAAATCGAACAGGCGGCTCCTGAGAATACTCCGAGTCAATTTTATTATTCACTCGCTTGGAACTGTTTTTTTTTTTAATTTTTTAAATTATTTCGCGAGCATTCAACTGTTGACATTAGAATTGCGTGCGCGTAATTTAAATGATTTAATTTCTCGTTCTTAATTTTACTTTAATCCTTACAATTTAGTTATTTTATCCATTTCTATCTGAAGAAATAAATGCAAAGAAGAGACGAATTTATTTCGCTGTGAATGATTTTTAATTGTACAAAATATTTTGTAGATATCATACGCTCTCAGTGATTATTTCATTTTAATTATATCCAGTGCTTTGTAATATTTATATTCATATATTTTTCTTATTAATAATCGTTGATATTGTTTGTAATATGCTTTTCAAAGGACAGAACTTTGGAATGAATTTATAAGAAATGTAAAATCGAAATGGTTAGCGTGAAATTAAGTATGACAGAGTAGAATCTTTACTTCCACGTTCGACGATAAAGGAGACAATGCAAAAGTGCTATGGCATGACTCGATAAATACCTCGAGTCAAGGCATTTACGATGATGAATAATTTTCTTCTCGTTAGAAAATGCAAAGTCTTTAGTATCGCGGAGCATCCTGTGCGATCGTTAATGTCACTGTAACGGTGACTGGAATAAAATGTTTAAATTCGAAGAATAGATTAAGTGCATGAAAAGCGGCATGTTGTGCAAGAGAACGAAATAAATACGATTGATTCATTGGAAAACGATGATGTTGCAATTGTCAGAGCTAAGTTGCAAAGATGATGATACCGTGGCTATTTGCATTAGCTTACGGAAGCAACACCCCCATTTCTGAACGAAGTATCAATAAAGAAGAAGCAGCTAATAAAATAAGATTATTTAACTCACTTATGCCAATTTTATTTGTCCACGAGAAAAAATGATTTCTGTCTCTCCATTTATAGTAACTGCGAACGTATAACGAGTATATAATGAGGTATAATGTTTTGACGTACGCAAAATTGTGTGAGCATGCAGTAAACACTGGGAGAGATAGCCCACGTATGTACATAAAATATTCTGATTGCGTGCATAATTTGGTTAGTGCACAAAAAACATCCAAAATGATAGTCCTCCTACGTGCAGAGTGACTTACAAGAAAATATCAGCAACTATATAGTAATTGATTCAAGTATGCGTGTTGAGTTTCTCGTCTCATTTGAATCGTGTCGTAGCCTATAATTTACAAATTACATACTATTTTATGTACAACAATTTTGTTTTATTTAGCCACTGGTCACTGCGACACTGTAACCCATTATCCCACCCTTAAACTCAATTCTGGTAATCTTTCCACAGAGAAATTTGAATCAATCACACTTCTTTCCTACTGGTAAATCGAGTTCCATTTATAGAAGATTAATATCAACGTGACATAAGAAACGCGACTAAAAACAGGTGAAATATTGCCAAAGCGAAACGTAAGACAGGAAGACAAAATAAAATTGTGTCTTACCAAAGAACAAGCGTCCCTAATTTAACATCTGATTCATACGTTTCATTTGACAGAAAAGTATGGGTACGTCGAGATATCTTTCGTAGCCATTGTGTGTTTGCAAAGATAAATAAATATTCATGTCTGGTGTCGCATTTCATTGTTCGATTTTCTTCGCAGTGGAAGTGTGACGCGTTCGCATAAGTTTTCGCGGTCCATTTATCTATTAGGCCCTCGTTTCTGAAGTCGAGGAAAAACGACTCACCTCTGGATGAAAGCCGGTTGCCCTTTCGCCGTTATTATCCTTTAGAGTTGTGTCTCGCACTTGCGACACCGAGGATCTGCGGCGTGTTTATGTTCACGGTGCACGCGAGAGCCACGGGATCGCAGTTCACGGTACCACGATCAACAGCAGACTAAGCCTGGTACCATTCTCCATCGCGGTTGTAATATTCGACAACTTCCACCACCTCGTTGCCTTCCCTTCGACCAGGTGCGTACCGGCTTATGGAAATGATCCGAACGACCGCTATCGAGTCTTCGTTTCCTTCGCGTAACCGGTATTCCGAATTGAAGAAGAAACGTCAACGAAAACTTCAACGCTTTACGTAATCCTCGCGTGGATTTTTTCACGGATTAAAGAACGTTTTCTTCTTCCTTTTTTGCTGTTTCGTTTAATACTCCAAGCTTTTGGGGGATATTTAACTCCTTGGTTGCACCATCGGTTGTAATAAGGGATGGTGATTTTATATTTTCTGTACAGAATTATTTGTAATTTTATTTATACCTTTCTTTGCAATTTTGTTTAATATTGTAAGCGTTTGGTAGATTTTTCATGTTTAATTCTTTGGTTACGCCATCGTTTGTAATAAGGGATGATGATTTTATATTTTATGTACAGAATTATTTTCAATTTTATTTATACCCTTTTTTTGCAATTTTGCTTAATACTGTAAGCGTTTGGCAAATTTTTCATGCTCAATTCTTTGGTTACCACATCGTTTGCAATAGGGGATGATGATTTTATATTTTATGTATGGAAGTATTATAATTTTATTTATAGGTAAATTGTCAGTGTTTTGTTATTCTAAATAAGTATTTTAAGTGAAATGATGCAAAATTATGTGACTTGTTGTGTACTAATCGAAACTTATGTATGTGATCACATAAGTGATCGAGTTTGATGTTACTCTATTTACTTTCTTCATTCATTTAACTAAAAACGAACGAATGTATCCTTATGTATCCTATTTTACAATTAGAAGATATATATTTACTCTCATAACTCAAATTTTAAAAAATCTGCATTTAACAATAATATCGAATTCATAGGCTTCTGAAGCTTATCGATTTGTTGAAATAAACGTTACCTCTTTTTTTACACACATTTCGTACACCTACCTTGCACCGCTAATTGAAACACGCGTACCCAAATCTGTTAATTAATTGAAATATCAATTGCGTAACAAAAGTTGGAGTTTTTAATTGACAATCAAGCGTTGACACGTGTACGGCATATAAGATTGGAACTCGCTAGGACGTTTATTAACGATCTGAATATATATACATGTATTTTTGGAATACCATTTTTTAATTATCCTTTGCGTTACGACCATTCGTAACAATAGCAAATTCGCGGATCCGCTCGCTCGCGTGGATAGATTCGCGCGTTTTACACTTTCGTCGGATAGATCTGCCGACAGTGATACCAAAGAAAGTAATTGCCGCGCTCGTGGGTAGCACGGAAGACTTAATGACAGAGAATTAACGACGAGATGATGATATATTTCTCGACTTACGCAAACTGCGTTGCCTTTCCTCGTCTCTCATTTCTCGCGGTTGCAAAGGAAGATTAAACGCTCTATGACATTTCTAATTACGATATTTAGCAGATAATATATATTAATTGCGAATTCAGAATTATCTTACACGTTCAGAGATACACGAAGAAGTTGATTAGCTCGAAAGGTCAAAGAATTCACTAGCCATTTATTCAAATTTCAAATTCATTCATCACTGTACCGATTAACTCTTCTTTTGATACGTCGCGCAAGTGTAACTCCAAATGAAGTTTAAAGATACTGGTGTTAATTAATGTTATTTAATAATGGTTTTAATTAATCGTGAAGAATTATTTTACGTTCAGAGATATACGAAGAAGTTGATTAGCTCGAAAGGTCAAAGAATTCACTCTAGCCATTTATTCAAATTTCAAATTCATTCATCACTGTACCGATTAACTCTTCTTTTGATACGTCGCGCAAGTGTAACGCGATATGAAGTTCAAAGATATTGGTGTTAGTTAATGTTATTTAATAATGGTTTTAATTAATCATTAAGAGCAGAGAGAGGATCCACGTGGTCGTTATCATTCTCTGTGCGATTGCATTCAATGTACGCGTTATCCTGCAGAGCAATGTCACCAGCGTTAGCACCGTAACTGGGCAGATTATGAAAGGATTGAATCGCAGGTTCGTTGTCCGTATAAATTAACGCAGACTTCCTCGAATCTCTTCCCTGGCAGCAAAATTAAAAACCGGTTTTATCTCGCGTCGAAAAGTTACAGTTAGTACGATTTGACATAATTAGCTGTCCCAGACTGTTTGCTATTTAAGTACAGGTATTTCATTGTAAGCTACTGGAATGTGGCCAATCTTCGAAACTGTTACGCTGGAATTATTCATAACGAAGGAATACAAACCTGTTGGGCCTTCGAATTCGACGAACTTTTCTCTCTTTCTATGAAGATCGATTCACGGGCGCTGTTCGCGTTGTTCAAGATTTCTTTCGTGAAAGTGTTACGTGATCCAGTTTCCGAAGGCTTCGACTCATCGAACGACTTATCAGTCACTCTTGTGGCGACTTCTTCGTTATCCACGACAGAAGTTTTCACCGAACTTTCGTTCAGATTTAATTCTGCGCCCTCGCCGAAGTCGTCAGTGTCCTCGTTCATGGCTTCCATTAGGGTTTGTATCATCAAAAGATTCAAGTCCGTCTGTTCGTTATCCTCGCCAGTAATTTGTTGCAGTCCTAAACGAGCGTGGAATAAACGAACGAAATAAGTTTCGAGACGCGGACGACGATGAGCGCGGAGAGCGAATCGATACAGGGGCGAGGAAAAGAAGAAATAAGCGTGGACTATGCACGATGGAACGGAGAACGGTATAACTGCGAAAAAAAGACTGCGAAATGGAACGTGGAAACAGGAGAAATCGAAGCAGAGTTGATCCTTGACTGGCATAAAAATTTCGTTTCGTTTCAACAATCTTTTTTTCGTTTCATCGAACGTCACACTCTCTCAGACGCGATACAATTTTTGCATATTCAGAAGAAATTGCACATAAATCGATTGGAATACCATCACGTCGAAATAGTTAGCGAACTTTTACATTTAAAATCGATTCACGGGAGGCTGAAACGATCGATAGTCTCTTGGGGCCATAAAAGATACCGCCGTGCCAATGCGTGATTAATCGAAAAAGGTGGAGAAAGGCTGAAATTGATGCTAACGGACAGAGGACAGGCAAGAGAGCAACGAGAAAAAAAAAGGAACAAGTCGACGCAGGAAGACATCGCGTAGCGGTAGACAAACATCTGTAACCGATGTAAATGGCAACGAGAAAAAAAAAAAGGAGACCAACGTATGTAAAACGGTATTTTTCTTCGAAAGGAATCGTTACGTTTGACAAAGTGAAATTCTAGGAGGGTAAAAAGAGAATAGAAGTATCGAGCAGGTGACGAGAAGAAGGGTAACGCGTTTACATCATCGATAGCTTTCTAAAAATACCGATATACGATTCCGTCGATCCGGTCGTTCCACAGAAACCAATGAAACAGGCGACGTAACAACGTCGTATATGTATAACGCGATGTGCTAATTAAAACAATCCCCCTGGCCAAACCGGGTTTTCAAGTTATCACGGTCACGAGGATTCGTTGTCCGCGATCGTTCCGTTGCCTCCTCTTTTTCTGTTCGCAAACCCCTCGACTGCCTTTAAAACTGGAATCGTTAAGCTAACGATGTTAAATTCCTTTAATAGATGGCCCGCGGCGTGCAACTGGACAAACGCCGTTACGATAAATCGCGTATCCGCGGTGTTTTACCGCGATCGGTCGCAATTATATAAACGACGATACGATGGCTGCGGCCGCAACTCCCTATTGGAACTTCAGCTCACTAATTTGTTGTTTGTTTCGAGCGGAATGCCGAGTTTCTAATGGAGTTCCGCGAACGAACGAAATCGTCGCGCCAGCGGCACGGGCAGTGCAAGATCTTCGTCGTTTAAGGTTAATCTCAGTTAAAAATGGACCGAACTGCCGAGATGTCTCCGCGATTTCTTAAGTTCGGACGAGCTGTGCGACATGATTCATGTTGCAGAAATTTTTAGATGCGAAGAGATGGCTAAATCTTTGTATTCCATGCATCAATTTTTTCTACAGACGCGTTCAGATGTATCATGCTACTCAAGTACCTTTTTTTGCCTTTTTACGATGATGGTTGGGGATGAAAAATAGGGGTAAGGGTAGGATCTGCTTCGTTTAGGGGAGGAAAAGGGATAATTCAATCGCGCGATTAAATTAATTAATTTACACCAGTCTCAGTTGTACGGAATGTCACTCGTACTCTCTCTTTCTCTTTCCCTCAATCTCATTCACTCGAAAATTTCTAGAAAAGTATAATAGAATGCTGTATATATACGTAAAATTGAGAACTAGGATGAATAAAAAGAGCTTACCTAACTTATCAAGCAAGACGCTAATGCCTGGTTCAAGATTAATTGTGAGGTTCCCATCTTCGGAGGAAGAAAATTGGTTCTCGTTTTCCTTAGAGTTTTTGCTCTTCGATGTATCTTCGTTATCTTCAATATGGGCTATGGAACTCCACTTAAACTTTTCATTATGTTCTTCGTTCTGATGAGTTTCAGGTGAATTCTGAATGAGCGCAATCTGTTAGCCGTCAAATTAAAAGTTTTAATTTACAATTTCAATTTTTGTTATAATAAAATTGAAGAAACGATTAAATTTTTAATAAGTATAGTAAAGTTAAAGATATACACACCAATTGATTGCTATTTTTTAAATTAGATGCCTGAGTATATTATTTTTTTACAAACAAAACTTCTTTTTTTATTTGCACTTAAATATCGTATGAAACTTACGTCTTGACGATGTCCTTCGACAAGTCCTTCGTCAGAATTCTGTGGCAGATCTTCGATCGAAGAAGACTGCATGGACTTAAGAAGTTTTTCCAACAAATCAATTAGAGCTTCATCGAAGTACTCTGCTTCTTTCGTCGGTACTTCGTCTTCGAAAAGGGCAGTAGAATCTTTAATAGGTGGAGTTTCTTTCACGGGTAACTTCTTTTCTTCGGAATCTTCGCGCGGTGCAGTCCATAGGGACCATAATCCATTTTTGGCGGATGATGTATTCTCCTGCTCCTCTGGAACGTTCTTATAAGAAGTAAACTTCATGTCAGTAAAAAAAGTAGTTTTATAACTTCAGATTATTCCAGTATTTCTGATATTTCTTCTTTGCTCACTTTTATCCATTCACTTGCAATATTCGATTTTACAATATACGGATTACCAATTTAATTTGACTAAAAACGCAACAACACATTGTCAGATAATGAATATGTAATATTTAATACTCTCAAAATTAACTAGACGAACATTATACATTTATCTGACAATTTATAATAAATGTAAATAATGATAAAATATTAATAAAGCAGCTCCAGATGAAAATTTCAATGATCAGTACAGAATGATGAAAATATTTGAAAAAGCTAAATGTCATGCAATAAAATCTTGTTCTTTATAATGTTTTATTCCAAATTGTTTCTCTTTGAAGTAAAATCCACCAAAGAAGAATATCGTTAGAAATGAAAAAAGTACCAGAATCGTGAAAAGTATTAAAGAATTTAAGGTATTTAGAAACTAATGGTTACTCACAGAAGAAAAATCATTATTTTGAATTCCAAAGTCAGATTCGTAATTAATGATCTGGGAATCGCTTAAATCGTTTATATTCTTCACGGGAATAACAAGATACGGCTGGTCGTAGCTATTCTCGATTGGGGGTTGCAATGGCGAAAACTGATCCCCCACGTTGAAAGGATACTTCAGAAGATAATTGAAAAACGGCGAACGATTAGATTCTCTTAAATTATTCAGAAATGCGGATTCCAAAGGGGTGTACGGTGGTAACAGGATCCTATTTGGAACGAGAATCTTCTCCATTATATTCGTTAAATTCCTTCCTCTCAGAAATGATTCGATGTCTTCTATACTTTTGCTTAAATCGTCCGATGGGAGTGCATTCTGAAATAAACAGTTTTACGTGTCAGTCAATTAGCTTCTTTCTTTTAGTAATTTCGAAAATCTACGAAAAGCTTGTATATCATCATACAATTAAGATTCTACAATTTGTAACATTTTAGTTTACAAATTTAATGATGAACAATCAAAACTATATTTGTAATAGATACGTAAACGCTTTCACAACTGACAGAAAATGACGAAAGTATAATTGAAAAATTCAAACGTACTGTATATAAAATTTAGCAATGTTAATAAAAAGTGTAATCCCCTTTTTGTCCAAGTTTGACTTATATGGAGCAGCGGAAAAAACTGTGCACAGATATATCGAGAGTTTCACTTGTCTACCGCTTTTTCCTTTATAATTACACGGCCACTCGCTGGTATCCAACACTTTTAGATAAAAATTAAACACCAGTTTATAAATGGTCGGGACGCAACAGTAGACCGGTTTTGTGCAACCGCATATGGTTGTACCTTGATGTACGGTTTGCGCGGATCGTTCTTGTAATTTGCGAAATTCATAATAAGTAGGAGATTCATGCACGTTTATATGCAGAATGTTCGCGTTATTATCATCCAGCCTTTTCTGTTATACTATAAGAAATTATACCGTGAGTGGTGTATGAAAAAATGAAAGAAAACTAGTCTTACGATTTTCTATAGCCAATGCAACACTTATTAATTTTTTATATTTTCCATATTTTTTAATAATTGGTCTCAGTGATTTTTAAATATGTTATGGAGAATTATATTCTGAATAACATTCCTCTATACATATCACCACTTCTCGGCTTTACTTTTCGAGAAATTCGCTTATTATCCAGCGTTTTTCTTATACTATAAGAAATTATACCGTGAGTGGTGTATGAAAAAATGAAAGAGAACTAGTCTTACGATTTTCTGTAGCCAACGCAACACCTACTAATTTTTTATATTTTCCATATTTTTTAATAATCAGTCTCAACGATTCTCAAATATATTATCGAGAATTATATTCTGTATAACATTTCTCTATACATATAGCCATTTCTTGGCTTTACTTTTCAGGAAATTCGCAAAAGATTGCTGGTACCGCTATAATCAAGTAGTTTTACCAATAATTGAGCATCCACAGTGAAAAATCTTTTAAGGATCCCTCGATAATTTCCTTTCGATAATTTTTCGATAATTTCCTTTATTTTTATCACGAATATTTATCTCGATAAACCCCGTCGACCCCAAACAAAATTAGGTAACACGATTTAGAGAATCCATCCAGGTGTCCGATAGAACGGAAGCTTCTTCGATACACTTATCGCGAACTATAGATAAGCGACGTCAAGCGATTCCTCTCGTTTCGTCCAATTTTCGAGCCAAATTCCATTCCCCGCTTACCGTCGTATCGCTTGGCGGGTATGGATTTTCCGTCAGCGGCCGCGGTCGTTCCTGTCCCGGAAATATTGGTTCCTCCGCATCGAGCCTGTCGCGCGAGGCTCGCAGCCATTTTTGAAATTCTCCGCCACGCGAGGACAGAATTTCTTCGAACCAATTGCTGTACGGACCGGAGCCGAGTATGCCTTTGATCGATCGAAGCCAGTCTTGGAAATTCTGCAAATAACAGTCAGCTGTAGGAGTCCCCATTGGGTAACGCGGCGTGATAGAGTTGGGAATTTTGCGAAAATTACGTTCACGCGATGGCGATTCGTATGACGAGGGAATTTACTTTAATGACAGTTTAATGCGATGTACTGTTCCATTTGATCTAGTTCTTTAGAGGTTTTTAATTTTTTAATGGAGGGTGCAACTGAGAGATCATTTTTGATTCAAAATCGTTCTTGATGATTTTAAGGATCTCGATTTGCTCATTCTAATAATTAATAAATAAATTTGTAACACTGCTTTTGGTAGCATTATGTGTTCAATTTTTTAATCGAGAATATAATTGAGGGATCGTCTCCGATTTAAAATTGTTCTTGAGGATTTTAAGGATCTCGATTTGCTCATTCTAATAATTAATAAATAAATTTGTAACACTGCTTTTGGTAGTATTATGTGTTCAATTAATTTGGGATACAATTATGATGCGATTTCATCGCATTTGTGGGAATATAATAGTAATCTGGATCTTACTTTGAAGTCTGTTTGCCCCTCAGCGTTCTTTATCCAAAGCTCGATGGCATCCAGTTCAGTTTTCGATTTTAAATGATCGAGCCACGAGTTGGAAGCTCTATGTGGTGGCCAGCGTTATTAACATCGACGATTAATCAATTAAAATGAATATTTAAGAAGATACTATACTACTCACTTTATTCTCTCTGTTCCGTTTTCTTGAAACGCGTTCGTAGATGTCTGCAAATAATATTCGTCAGTTTTACTGTCCACTTAACTTTACAAAATTAATATGTAACCCAGTAAAAGTCGATATCAGATTAAATTAGAAATTTGAAATATGTATTTAATTCGTACGAGGGAAATCTTGATGGAATCACTGTCATTGTAAGAGAGAAATTATTTTGGCACGAAGCTACGATCAGTTAACATCAAAATGAGGGAAATTAAAATTTATCTATTCGATACGAAGAAATGAATCCTTTTTATGAAGTAATAGGAAATACCTCTTAGTCCATGAGTATTAAAACACCTGCAAAATATCATATGCTCCAAGAAGATGCGATATATACATATATATAAGTATTAGTAAAATTCACAATTAATATCATATGTTATTTCAACCATTTATTAGAATAAAATAAAGGTTCAAGTACTTGTAGCATGCGAAAAACCAAACTTCTTTAAGAGGCTTGAACGAAGCTATGTGAAGAGCTTTCCTCGCAATTCATAAATTTCAAGCCAAGGCGGCCAGTCGAAATGAAAAACTAACAAATAATTATTTTCTCAGACTTGGTCTCCTCATGTTCAATGAGAAAAGAATTTTTCCTATCCTTCACTCGGTGTTTCGCTCTCACGAAGAGAAAAGGTAACGAATTGCCCCAAAAGTCACGCGTCAAAACAAAAAAGGACATTCAGAAAACACCAAAAGAAAAAAGAATTTCGAATAAGGATAGTTGTTACGTTACAGGGAGTCGAATTTTTCGTAAGGTCCCCACGTCACTTTCTCAAATACTTTTGCACGGGGGTGTACACTGTACGTAGTTACCTCAGTAGCAACCGTATAGACATCGTCCTCCTTTTTCAGGGATCTTCTTGAAAAGGATGGAGAAGATTCGTTTGTTGGCACTGCTTGGATTTCCTGACAGGTTCTTTTAATGCTACAGTTAGCCGTTCTGCAAGAGTCCACAATTTCAGTAGCACATGTTTGCATTGGCGGGCACATCCATCCACGACAGTGTTCGTTCGTTATTTCGTCCTCTGAGAAATTGTACAACCCCCAAGGGGGAAATTGTCATAGAAAATAATTAATTTATATTAAATCGAGTAATTGTTGCATTTTATAAATTCGTAAAATTAAATAACTTTGTCAATATTACCTTTCGTTGTTATACAATCTGGTGTATGCTTGCACGGTGGATTCGAGCAATTTCTCCCTGGTCTTCGTAGAAAGCACTCGAACTCCGACGAGCAGCCAAGACTTCGACACTTTGCGAACCAAAGATGCACTTCTGTAAAAACACGATAATTTATGTAGAACTTGAAAGACTAATCGTTTAATTTTTAAAACAATTCACGTCTACCAAAGAAGAACAACCTGCGAACGCTTTTGTATGAAAGTTGTACTAAATTCACAGATTCTTAAAAAGATTGTGATGCGAGTGTAATATTCCGTACGAAAGTGTATATAATTTACGAGGCTCTAAAGCATCGCGGTTGAAAGACGGTAACGATGGACCTTTGTTCTTCGAGCAGCTTCTCAATAATTTGCAAGGAGGTTTCGCGCAGAACGCTTCTCGAAGGATGCAGCGACTTCCTCGAGGACACTTGAAACCAGCACAGGAGGCAGGTCCCTCGTGATATTCTTTCCGGGATACACATCTCGCTATCTGTTGTTTGCACTCTAATAAACAAGTATCACAGTGATTATTTTATTTTTCAGCGTTTAATTTCATATTGGTAGAAAAAAGAATAATCCAAATGTATTTCTTTCCTTTTTAAAGAAAATTGAAATGAAGGAGACTAATTGTTAAAAAGCGTACTTTGATCTAATAAATAAACCTACAAAATTATTCGAACTTTACTACAGAAAACGCATAATATAAGAAAAAATAATACTCACTTTCATCCCACTGGCAATGACGCACTTTTACCATGCAGACATATCCATTGGTACACTGTACAGTGTCACAGGTGGTTGGTCCCCTCAACGATTCTTGCAAAAGACATATCCATCATAAAGAAAAGAGAAATTTTCTTTTATAATAATCTAACAATAAAGCATTTACGTTATAAAAGCGATAAAATCTTAATTAACTTCAGTGTTTCTCTGTTTCCAGAAAATGTAATTAAAAATCCACGTATTCCATTTTTTAAGGGCAAAATTAAACCGCTAAGGTGCGAATACATTTCTTAATCGACTTGTGACGAGCCATAGTTTACGCAGAATTTTCTGGGGCGATGAAAATGATTCAGCGTTTTCACTTCTCCTTTGTGTCGCGTAATTCGTCGTCCGTGTTACATCTCCGCTTGAACGTACAACTTAAACGGCTGTTCAAGCCCGTTACAGCACACACGTAATTGCGTTGCGCTTACTCGTGTTCTTTACGAGCCTCGCCTCGTGGCATAATGGAATTTCAGCAAAGGGACGGAATAATGACGTACGTGTTCGGTGGGACGTTTACCTGTTCGAGATTTCGCGCAAAACAACATGCCAGGGCAAGGAGGATCGTTGCAACGAAACTTCCGATGCACGCAGACATCGCGCCCTCCGCAGTGCAAGTATGCACAGCCTCTGTGATTGTTGCCATCGATTATTCCTGCGATCGGACACGAACCAGGTTATTCTTGGAACGTGTATTGCATTTATTAGAAATTCTATCGAGAGTAGAAATTTAAAAAAACAGAACTCATACTGTGCAATCGAGAGATATTTGGGATAGCTCGTTTGTGGATCTAATATAAAAAAAAAAAATGATGTTGCACAGCTACAATTACGTTAATTTAATATAAAATATTTAATATAAAATAGTATTTAAGATAATAAAATTAAATTGAAATAGTAATTAATATGAAATATTAATATTAAACTAAATGATTAGTAATATTTGGAAGCGTGCGAGTGTTTCAACATTTTTGTTGTTTCACAGTGATTACACGAATTGATGGCAGCGATTATACGAGAGACTATACCAATTAAATATTATTTATCGTTCTTTATTAGCGAACTGTATCGAATACTACCAGTTTATACGAGTTTACGCACGTATTCGCTCAGCAGCTCCTAATGGAATATCGTACCAAACGTAAAAAACGAAATTAAAATAAAAAGACCAACCTGTTTCGTTAAAATCCTGAAGGTGAACTCCTTTGATCGACAGTGACAAAGCGAGCACCGAGAAGCATATGAATACGACACACTTCGCTTCCATAGCGATAGCAACATGATATCGACAATCGTTCGATCGTGACAATACCTGAAGCAAATCAGCTGACGTAATTGGGATAGAAAAATCACATACGAGCTGTGCGAATGGAAACACGATGGAATAATCGGTCAGATCTGTACAGTAGCTACCAGTGTATTCGTATAAAATTCAGTTGAAATTAGAATTTGCTAAAAATTGATAGAAGAAAATTAATTTGATTCATTCACCCCAAATATGTACAGTAGCTACCAGTGTATTCGTATAAAATTCAGTTGAAATTAGAATTTGCAAAAAATTGATAGAAGAAAATTAATTTGAATCATTCACCTCAGATCTGTACAGTAGCTACCAGTGTATTCGTACAAAATTCAGCTAAAATTAGAATTTGCTAAAAATTGATAGAAGAAAATTAATTTGAATCATCCACTCCTAAAGCAACAGCAAATAAGTGTAAACATTAACTGCAAATATGTAAAAATGTGCTAGAAATTAAATAAAATATACTTATTACCATTCAATGCAACTTTCTTTCTTTATATATCGACAAAATGGTGCATATTGTATTTCTAAAAAAAATTTTAACAAATGCATTTGATTAGATTTGATCAGATCTGAGCAGAGACAAGGTTTGTGGATTTGGGGTTGATTATTGCTTAGCCGAGCGGTAGTAACACAGTTAACCGAAGTTGAAGTCAAACGGTAGAAAATGGAGGAGAAGTTAACAACGTCTTGGCTGTTAATCAGCCAGGTGTGAGTAATAGCTTTCGAGTAAAGGTATTGTACTATTCTCCATATAATAGGGGTTATTTCACGCAAGAGAGGGCACTTTCTGTAGCCATATTTCGAATTTCGATGTAACCTGTATCGTAGCCTTTCGCGGTATTTAAACGTGCCTTCAAGGAGTCTTCTAAATTCTTAAAATCGTTCAATTTGCAACAGCTTGAAATATAACATTCAATTTTATTTTGCAATTATACTCAAAACACGCTACCCCTAAAGAAATTACTATGTATTCCAAAAAAGAAATAAATTTAGAACTGCATCGTTTTAGAAACTTTGCAATTTAAAATCTATAAAAATATAGAAAGGTGTTGCTAATATTTGTAACATCAATTTTAAACTGTCAATGCAAATCTTAGCTAATGCAGTTCATATTATTTGATATTCGTTAGAATTTTTTGTATTAATAGATTGGACGTTCACTCTGCAATTATGGAAAATATTTGTCCGTTTATTTGTAATAGTATTGGAAAAAATGCGCGTTCAATATATAAAATATTACATTTCCTTCTATCTTATTACGAAACATATAAATTATGCAGAATTAAGTAGCTAAGTAGTTAACGCTTTGACTGCCACGATAATCACAAATCCTTCGTTCTTTCTCGACTGCAACTATTTTATCCTGAATTAGGGTAACGATAAACTATGAACATACGAATATATTTCTTCTCGAAAGCATATGAGTATTAATTGTTCATACTTGTAACTTTCGTAATGGACTCCCTTCTGTTATGCCATTCACGGCAGGCAACGTGTTAAAATAGTACACGCTAAACGTCATCTTGTGCATAGGAGGAACAATTGCTTTGTTCTTTCGTAGCCGTCGTAGTAAGCTCGTCTTACGTTAATTGACAATTAAGAATAAAAAAAAAGTAACGATTACATACTTTGAAGCAGATTATAGCTCGCAAAAGATGATATAGAAAACGTGGAAATACAAAGATTTGTTCGTATTCCATTTTAGATCGAGTAACTATAGATATAATTTATAAGGTGTAATTGATTTTTAAAATTATTAAATAAAATGAGAAAGCGAATTCTCTCCATGTTTGCTTAGAAATATTATGTACAGTGTATAAATGACGATTACTTAAATTATTCAGTTCGAGTAGTTAAGTACTTGATTAAGAAACGCAGTTTAAACAAACTGTCTGTACTGTTCTCAAGGAAAATATATACATGCGATGTTTTCAAGCATTTCTTTGCCTCGAATCAATTTTTCAAACACACTTTGTAATATAAAATAAACTTGAATATTAATCTTAATTATATTAATGATATTAATTTTAATTATATTATTTAATGAATCCTAAATTTCGTTTCTAAATAAATTCTTCTCTCTTAATTACCTTAAACAATCGTTATATACATTTTCAAATCAAATCTGAAGGAATCATAATCACATGCGTCTAATTACGTGCACTAGACCACAACTTAAATAAAATCGAGCGTTACAAGAAACTGAAATCGAAGATCTCATCCTCGTTTCAACAAACTTTGATCAACTTCAAATAAATTATGTCGTTTACGAAATATCTAATTTGTTTCGAACAAATTAACGATTAATTTTACGATAACTTGTTCTAGCAATTTAACTCTTTGCACTCCGAAACTTTCTGCACGATATACCATATAATGAAAGAAGAAGATACTTTCTTTGCTATTTTTCTATTTTCCATTCAATAAATAAAATGTCAGCATTGGATCTGAATCTTTATTTTCGTATGATCATATTTTTGCACTTACTGTTTATATTATTAACGTATCAGGAAAGAAAATTGTTGAATCGTGATCCATTTTGAACATTACTCTAAACTATCGAGGGAAGAAAGCGGGTCATTTTGGTTAAAACGGTGCAATAATATAAAATCTTATTTTGTTACAACAATACTCGTCATTTCTAAGTTCAAAGTACAACATTTTGCATTTATTGTGAATTGCAAAAGTTTGCTTCTCTCATTGTTTCCTTATTCTGCAGTTATAAAATATATATTGCTCTGCAACCCTTAACTTATTAACAGGGAAACTAACTTTTGCTCAACTCGTTTCACAACGAGGACTTTTCTCATCACAATAATGAGAAATATCATCATACCTAAAATAACAAAAGAAAAATCGTTCTCCACTTATTACTTTCATTTATTTCAACAAAACATTTCATATTCAAAGTCGTCATCGTGCGCATCGAAGCTGTCTTCCTGGTGTAACGAAAAACCTCATCACTCCCAACTAATAACCTAATCACGAAGTGCAAAGGGTTAAACCGTTTACAAAAATAGTTGCTCGATGATTCATCGATCTCGCGTCGTAGATCTCGCAATACTCGATTAAATCATCGACAAGGTCTTCGTCGTTCCTTTCTACGCGAGTGTCCACCCCTTTGCGCGCTGAGCAGAGCAACCCCAATAACAAAAGCAGTTGCTCGATGATTTATCGATCTCGCATCGTAGATCTCACAATACTCGATTGAATCATCGACAAGGTCTTCGTCGTTCCTTTCTACGCGAGTGTTCACCCCTTTGCGCGCTGAGCAGAGCAACCCCAATAACAAAAATAATTGCTCGATGATTCATCGATCTCGCATCGTAGATCTTAGAATACTCGATTGAATCATCGACAAGGTCTTCGTCGTTCCTTTCTACGCGAGTGTCCACCCTTTTGCGCGCTGAGCAGAGCAACCCTTGACGAATTGCCACCCCCATATTACGCGGTGCTTTTCACTCGCAATTGCAACAGTCCAGCGAGCGCGCTGGTGAATCCAGCGTTGTAATCCAGCGTGACTTCCGTGTACACGTAATCCTCTCGATGATCATGGAACTTGTCCGCCTCGTCTGGACCGGAGACCAGAGCACCGTAAAGGATTTGAGGGTTTGGCGCGTCCTTGTCGAACTCGGACCATCCGCAAGCGGCTGGCCTGTCAGGGCACGATGAAGCCGCGTGATGAGGCTGTTTCGGGGGATTTCGACCCCAGCCGACCACGTAACTCCTACCTAAACGCGGGACCAGGTTTCTTTGTTAATTAAAAACGTAATATCGACGGGGAGACGGGAAATGGACGCGAGGGATGATCGTATAAACGAATAAAAATTCTTTAATGAATCACGTTTTTACGACGAGCTAAAAGTGTATCAAATATTTTTTTCCAGCCCCATACAGATTCCTAAATTCATACTGATAGTCCTGAAAATTAGATTGTGAATTTTTTCTAGCTGGGAAAATACTTGTATGGTTTAAAACGAAAAATTTGTGGTATGTGTAATAAAATTGTTAGTGATTTAGGTGGAAAGTAGTATTCGAAAATATTCCAAACTTTATGCGTAAGAATGTATGTGTTCCTGTATGTGAGCACCTAGGAAAAAATTCTTTAATGAATCACGTTCTTACGACGGGCTAAAAGTGTGTAAAATATTTTTTTCCAACCCCATACAGATTCCTAAACTCATAGTGATAGTTCTGAAAATTAGATTGTGAATTTTTTGTAGCTGGGAAAATACTTGTATGGTTTAAAACGAAAAATTTGTGGTATGTGTAATAAAATTGTTAGTGATTTATGTAGAAAAGAGTATTCGAAAATATTCCAAACTTTATGCGTAACAATGTGCGAGTATGTGAATACCTAGGAAAATAAAAAAAAAAGTGTATAAAAATCTGGAAAAAAGAATCGAGAATGAATCTATGAAAAGATGTGTAAGCGAGTTTAGTTTAAACAGACTAATGGTCTACTGTCTATAATAAAACTAAAATTAACTCTTCTATTCCCACAGTATTTACATGTTCCCTCGAATGGTTCTACTGATAAGGATGGCTCCATTAATTTCAAGCCAAATTCGACTGATTTACAGCACAGTACCTGTAAATCATTAGACACTGTTTATTCTATCCGTAGCATTATTTTCTGTGGGACACGTGAAATAAATATTTCTACGATACACGCGAACGTCCCTCTTATTTGCTTTTTATCAGCATGCACCATGTACGTGATTCTCAACTGTATGAAAACAAAAAAAAAAAACGAGGAGGTACACGAAACGGCGTGCAAATCGAGAACAGGGGGTTGTATCGCGTCGAAGCAAGCTTACCACCCCCTCCCAGCATATAGTAAATTTGTTGCTCGGCGAATTCGCGATAGTCCTGGGGGTTGCCGATACCAGGCGAGTCGGCTGCTTCCAGGCAAACAAACGCGACGTTCGCCGCGTGACAGAGGGTGCCGAACTTGTCGATGTACAGTAATCCCTTTGGGGTGCGTTTTTGCTGCCGCACCGAGAAATCGCAGAACGCGCGTGCCGCGTTCTGATACTCCGGCTGCTCTGTCATTTGCGCCAGTAGAACCTGCAGAACAAACCAAATGTTTCACCTTAATCCATATCGATCGGATGAAAGTCGTTCCGCCCTGTCTTCAAGATTTATGACTCAGATCTCGCGTTCGTTATTCCGGATAGAAACTGATTTCACTGCGGATTTAAAGGTTCGAACTATCAAAACGAAACATGCACTTCACACCTTTACGTTAATAATTATTCATTGTTATATAAGGTTTTTAAATTTTGTATAGCTTGAAAACAGCAAAGAAGAATTTTCTCGATTTTCCTTCAATTTGAAAAGAATTCTGCATGTTGAGTATAAGGATGATAAGTCTCGAGTAAATTTACCTGAACGCCAGCGACTTTTTTATTATAAAAGAATTCGTTTGGTCTCTCTTTCAGGTGGAAGTGTTGGTAATGATGCTCAGCATCTTCAAGGTACATCGTGTCGTTCGTCGCCTTGAAGAGCCACACGGCGGCCCATGCCAGCTCGTCACCGTAGTCTGTGCTCTCGTAATACTGAGCTGCTCCACGGATCGCCTCGTGGTAAAGTCCTCGATATCTGTTCGCGAATTTGTAGAGTTCCTTGGCGTGCTTTAAACACTCTGCACTGTACTCTGTGTCGTTGTTGCGGAAGACGATGCTGGACGCTGCGAGGGCAGCTGCTGTCTCGCCTGCCAAGTCTGACCCTGAAAGTGGTGAAAAATATAGGTGTCATTGAATTTTAAGATCGAACATACGAAAATCTTCATTTCTCACAGTTGAAATAGTAATTTATGACGTCATTGAATAAACTATTTAAAATAGCAAAACTGAGTATATGACAAACTCTAGTGGAAACGCAGATGAATCGTGCGTTAGTTTGTTGTCAAATGAAATTTGATTGAAATTCTAGCAAGCGTACGTTTAATCAAAAAGAGTAATTTATAATCAAATTTTTGTCAGCTTCGTCTGTTCGAAGTGAACCACTCGCTTATTTAATATTTCATGTTGGTCTACAAATGTAGTTTCGGTCGAGTGAATATTTCAAAACGTTCTGCTCGCAGACGGGTCGGTGGATTGCGAGATTGCAGTACCCCGGTGGTACATGCTTGATGAAAGCTTTGTCTGATATTATGAACTTTTGGCAAATGCACGTTACACCACCTGCTCTCTGGGAGCTACGAGCTCCCACGGAAACTCACTTATTACACTGTCTGTCTAGTTCGAAACTGGCAATATCCAGTACATTTGTAATAAACAGGATCCGAGGTAAATCCGCCATGAATAAATTGATCCGTAGTTTGTGCCACGAGAATGCATGGCGCGTTAAATCCATGCATCTCGACCATAATAATACTCAAATTCGTATTTTTAAAAGTACAAACGAAATTTCAGCAAGGAGTTGCTTCAACCCCCAAATATCATAACATACTTATATTATTATACATTATATGTACTCTATACTGTTTTGCATACTTAAATTTCTCGTATAAGTGCATGAACGTCTACACAGTTCACAGCAACGAGTTACTTCAACCCACAAATGTCATAACATACTTATATTATTATATATTATATACACTCTATACTGTTTTGCATACTTAAATTTCTCGTATAAGTGCATGAACGTCTACACGGTCCACTGATCGTAACGGATATCGAACATATATAACATTACGGAAACTGTGGTATACGTATTGTCGTACCAGGATGTTCAGAATCGATTTTGTAGGCAGGCCTGGTGGTGTTCAGTTCTTCCGGTCTTCCCCAGAACGTGTGATCCAAAGAGAAGTCGCCAACCTGGCCGTAGAAGACGTACTCGCTTACGTGGCACTTGATGAAGTAATCAGTGGCCCATTTGATGGCTTTACGAATTTCGTCGAGTTGGCCTGCTGCGTTGTAAGCTTCCGGCCAGCTGGCGGCACCCCACGCCAGGAGGGTGGTCGTCGACGCCATTGTGAAGCCGAATTTCACGAAATCGCCAGCTAAATACATTTACAGGATTTTTAATCCGCTTAAGCTTGAATTTAACTAATATCTAACTAAATCTATTAACTATCAAATCTTAAATCTATCTATCTATTAACTAAATCATTTGTAATGTTTTTTTATTATTTTTGATATGGCAGTAGAATTAAATAATATTTTTAAGCGTACGCTTCGTAATTTCGCGATCTTTTCTTTAGAGCGATTTGAAATCACCTCCGTTTCCGTTCTTACCATCGTAATAACCTCCGGTTAAATCTTCCCCGTTCAGGCCACGATCGTCGAGCGCTGAATCGCCTCTCCATGGGATCCGATTATTCTCAGGCAGCTTTCCCGATCGTTGCGCCTCGTAAAATAAAAGCGAAAGCTCCAGGACACGGGCGTAATCGTTCTCGTCCTCGATGGGCTTCACGTAGTAAGACGGGTTCCCATTTATCGTGTCGATCAAGGCTATCGATGTTATCGCCAGGCTCTGTAACGTGAGCTAATTATTAAATTTCACGTTCCAGGTAATAATAGAACCGCCTGTCTGAACGAGTGGAAACCTACAATTTTCCTATTACGAACGATACGCGCGTGTAATTTGCGTGTTTCTCACTTCCTTTGATTAAAATCCCTGCAGCATTTTTATTGTAAATTGTTGAGTGAATTTAATTGTTCGAATGGTTGCATGAAATGAGGAAAGAGAACGAGGAAGGTGTCTTCAGTAATAATAACGATCTAATCGACGATACAAGTATGAAAAGTGCCATTTTGAGATATCGTAAAGCCGTTTAATATATGTCTGAAGCTGGCGATCAATAATCGCGATAATCGATGCTAATAGTTCATTCGTACTAAAACTGATTCCATTAGATATGCGTTACAATATTAATTATTACTCCATAGATGTCTCGCATCGACGTGCACGCGCAGATTTTATTTAATCGCCAATAAATTTCATTTCGAAGGACAACATATTATCGAAAATGAAATCTTTCACCCGTTAAGTGTCAGGCTAGATTTACGTGGCTCTCTGTTCACGTTACGAGGCATACAGACACGTGACAATGTCCCTAGCGATTTATCGTTAGCAGTTTAAACAAAACCCCGAGCGTCGAACGTGGATGTTCTTTTGCGTTCGGGTCTCTTTGACACCGGCGCGAGTTCTGTGGCCGTCACGTGAATTCCAAGTAAGAGAAAGGGGTTTCCACGGAATTTCAGGGAAAAATGACTTATTCCGATAGCGCGAGGCAATGACGAAACCATATGAGATGTGTGATAAATCCGCAAGGCACGTACGCCTGTTCTACGTGACGGACTTCCGTGGAGGCCACCTACGAAGCGACGGCTAACTTTCATTATGACCTTAGTAACGCGATAGAAAAGCACTATAGAGCCACTCCTATTTTTCGATTGAATCGCGCAAGGATGCACGATCTTTATCGCTGGCGAACGTTTACCGGCGAGAAAATATAAAATTCCTCTATCGTCGTACTTTACAGCCGAGCGTAAAACGTCTACGAATCCAATATTTGATCAATTTTATTATGGCGTTTCGTTGCCAATAAAACTGTGCCAGTATCGATATTTCATCATTCTTAGTTGCCACTTATCCTGTTTATTCTATTCAACGCAAAGGGTTACTTGTTAATACATAAATTAGATACTTATTTTATTCATAGACATCTCAAAGTATTCACGATGAATAATATCTAGGAATACACTAAAACCAAGGTAATGGACACACTTTCTATTCTGTAATCGTAGCAAGCCTCAGGAGGCAACAAAAGGAATTTTTACGACACAGGTGTTTCCGTTAAAGATAAAAGAAAGATTAAAAACGTATTTTATTGTTTCTCTCTTACTAAAAACCATAAAAATCTTCAGTTATGGAATAACCAATCTCTAAGCGAACTCTCACGTGGTTTACCAAAAGCACAGAAAGTCCTCAAACGTAAAAATGTTCATAGCACAAAAGGGACTTTTACGACACAGGTGTTTCCGTTAAAGATAAAAGAAAGATTAAAAACGTATTTTATTACTTCTCTCTTCCTAAAAAACATAAAAATCTTCAATTATAAAACAACCAATCTCTAAGCAAACTCTCTCGCGGTTTACCAAAAGCACAGAAAGTCCTCAAACCTAAAAATGTTCATTTACAGAAGAACCAATCTCGAAGAAAACTCTCTCGCGGTTTACCAAAAGCGCAGGAAGTTCTTAAACGTAAAAATATTCATTTACGGAACAACCAATCTCAAAACAAACTTTCTCACGGTTTACCAAAAGCACAGAAAGTCCTCAAACGTAAAAATATTCATTTACGGAACAACCAATCTCGAAACAAACTCTCACGCAGTTTATCAAAAGCGCAGGAAGTTCTCAAACGTAAAAATGTTCATTTACGAAGGAGCCAATCTCGAAGCGAGCTGTCTCGCGATTTACCAAAAGCACAGAAAGTCCTCAAACGTAAAAATGTTCATTTACGGAAGAACCAATCTCGAAGCGAGCTGTCTCGCGGTTCACCAAAAGCACAGGAAGTCCTCGAGGCGGTGGACGCGAGCGCAGAAATGGCGGCGATAAACGGCGACGATGTCCCGCGACATCGATGGTGAATAAAATTCCTCGTTCATATCGGCGATATCATCGGGGGCTGTACGTGAAATGAGTTCGGAACCGCGTTCGGTGCCGTCGAGCCACAGCAGGCCACGTTACGTTCTTTCCAGGAAATTCTCAAGGTTCGTCGACCACGTAATATCTGTATGGCAAACGCCAATACCCTCGGCAAACACCGAGCTTATTGTAAACTCGTGTCCCCGCGTTTTTACCACGCCGGCCAACGACGAAATTTGTCCACACGCGAACCTTAATATTTGCGATCGTACGCGGGGATTTCGTCGCGAGCAAACAGCCAGCCAGCGTAGCCGTGGTACAGCTCTTTTTTTTTGCGTTTACGCAAGTTGTTTGTGTGAAACTGGAAGTTCTTTTGTCGTATAGAAAAACTTTTTACTGTTGTACACGTTCGAATAAATTGGACTCTATTTAATCTGAAGAAAAGGATTTTAGTGGTTTAATAGCGATCTGTGTGGCAAAAGTTTGTTTTTCAAAGAAACCAATTTTACCAAATTTCTAAAGAATTTTCTGTAGATCCATAGAGAAAACGAGTTAATTAGACGCTCGATGTAGCTAAGGGATTGGAGAATGTCGAAGCGGAAGAACGAGGAAGAATTCGAGGATCGAAAGTGAATCGATGAAATTAATTGATGCTTCGTTTAATTGGAATGTACGCGAGAGTAGTCCCGTTCGAAGGACGATGTCCAGCAGACAATAAGAATGTACACTCGCGTGATGGTAATACATGTCTGCGTGTAAAACATGGGGACCGGAAGTCGGTGTCCCGGCTGCTACTTCCGGCCACACAAAGGAGTCTACGGCTTGTCAATGTCAGGGATTCGCAGTGATCGAACGACGGAAAATTTGATTTTTTGCTCCAACGATAATCTATATTATAACATACGCGAGTGTGCATTCAGGATAAAGTTAAGAACGAATTTAGCTACCCTTATGAGGGGGTGTTCGAACGATTGATAACTATTGTCAATATTTCATGGTTCTTAACAGTGTATGCTGATGGTTTAAATGTCCCTTAGGAAGCAGAACCTTAAAAATACCGATAATATTCGTAATATATTGAATATTAATTATCCAAATGCGTCATTAGGGATTTTTTGATCATCGAAGCATCATGAATTTTTAATAAATTACTTTGACTTTCTCAAAAATATCGAACGAGCAACGTCGTTCGAACATTATCGCAGCGAACCAGTTAATTATTTAATAAGCGTAAAAAAAGCCAGCGTTCTGTACGCGATCTATTTATTTCTGCAGCTTCAAAATAGAAATCATCTCGAGGAGAATAATGTCGCCGTCTGGTCTGATAAAATTTTCTAAACTTTAACATTTAACGTCTATCCGAAAGAACGTTGAACGGATGAAAAGTTAACGGACTTAAAAGTTCACGGGAACTAGTTTCTCGAAGTTGGAGGCGAGCGCGGCGACGAGTTCGACGAAGACGAAAGAGAAGCTGGACTTTTCGGCGGCGCGATTCAACGTGGAACGACTCGCGCACGCTGCATCGCGCGGAAACCGTCGATGAGTATTCAAAACGATGTCTTACATCGGCATCTTGTCCTATCGGCACGTATACACGCAGATATGCCACTGTTCAAAAGTGTTAGAAGAGGAGAGGGAACTGTGCTTGTTTAATTGTAAGACACGTACCTCGCGTCTAAAAGAAAGTTGTGATATCACGATTATGAATTTCAGTCAATTTTATCCGCAATAAATAATCGATCAATTCGTTAAATATTTCTTTAACGACGTTAAACAATGTATGCACTCTCATTTCGATTTGCAATCAATTTCAACAAGATGTTAGAGTAGCTTTGTATTCTCGTCCTTCTCGTAGCAGAGAGAGAACTGTGCTTGTTCAATTGTAAGACACGTATCTCGTGTCTAAAAAAAAGTTATGATATCACGATTATGAATTTCAGTCAATTTTATCCGCAATAAATAATCGATCAATTCGTTAAATATTTCTTTAACTACGTTAAACAATGTACGCGCTTTCATTTGGATTTTCAACCAATTCCAACAAAATATTAGAGTAGCTTTATGTTCTCTTCGTAGCTTCTTGATGTTGCACTGCGATTTTTGAGACATTTAAACAATGTACACGTTTCCATTTGGATTTTCAATCAATTCCAATAAGATCTTAGAGTAGCTTTATATTCTCTTCGTAGCTTCTTGGTGTTGCACTGCGATTTTCGAGATATTTAAACAGTGTACGCGCTTCCATTTGGACTTTCAACCAATTCCAACAAAATATTAGAGTAGCTTTATGTTCTCTTCGTAGCTTCTTGGTGTTGCACTGCGATTTTCGAGACATTTAAACAATGTACGCGCTTCCATTTGGATTTTTAATCAATTCCATCAAGATCTTAGAGTAGCTTTATATTCTCTTCTTAGCTTCTTGGTGTTGCACTGCGATTTTCGAGACATTTAAATAAATTTAACCCTTTGCAGACTACCGTTGCACATATACGTTCTGCAAATCATGAAATTGGCTGAAGAACTCATATATGCGTTTGGCGAAAACAGTTGATAGAGTCGAGAAACGCATATATGTGTCTCACGTAAATTCGTGGCTATGGCCAAGAAACTCAAATATGTGTTCTACGATAATTTGACTTGGAGTGCCATGAATGAAAATCGCGTTTATGCAGAGATATGCGCTGGCAATTTTAAATGACTATCGCGACAGGAGTCCACTTGGAACCGTCTCGTCCGCAAAGGAAGAAGAATCGTGCTAATAAAATAGCGCAGATTTCGTGAAACGAAGGAGTTATCAGTGAAGACAAGAGAAAGAGAGAGAGAGAGAGAGAGAGAAAGAGAATCAATGATGGAGAAAAGAATGACGGTGCTAAAAGAAAAGAATACTGTACTTCGATGTTCGAAGGCTCAAACGATCGCTTCTTCAAACACTAACGCCCAGCGTTTGACGATTAATAACTAAATCACACCTCTGCCAGAGAGAGAGAGTGTCGATGCTATTTAAACGTCTGATTAGATTGTTTGACGAGTGGACTCGCGACGAAGAACGATCACTCACCGTGGCGCAGGTGACGAACAGATTCAGCTTCATCCTCGAGCTTCCTCCCACAACCCTCTCTTGTGGGAACACGGTCGACTGTTGATCACCTTTTGGCGGCGTTTGCCAGGATCAATGTGAAACGCATCGCGAGCTGTTGCATGTCGGTTCTTCACGTACGCCTCTTCCTCATCGGCAGTTCCAGCTTCTGCGAAATCGCCACTTAAATCGCACCTCTGTTTCCTCCTTTACTATATTTCGACGGTTTATGGAAGATTCTTAAATGGTTGATGCGTGGAAGCTAGCGGGAACTAAACTTATTTATCGCTGGTATCTTTGCGATGGTTTTATGTCTGTGCGATCTGGTGGTGGGTCTGAGCTTCGTTCGTTCAGCGCATCTGTAACATTTGAGAAAACGAATGATAGTATTAGTTGAGTGTACAACTTGCGTTCACGTTTGTATAAATGAAAAGAAATTTGTTGTTCTTAATAATAAGTAATAACACTTGATTGCAGTTATTTATGTATGTAAAGAGCGGAAATATCGCAATTTCAAAGTTTTAATTAAGAAGAAATTCAAATCACTGATTTACTTTGTATTGCATAAATATACTTTTCTCATTTCGTGACGATAAATTGGCAATCTTTTAAAATTAAGGTGAACTTAGTACCATTTTGTATCATTCAACTATTCTTCATTCGCACACGATCAATTCGTGTTAATTATTCAACAATATTCATTTATCAAAATAATTGCTCACTTAAACAGTTTCGCAAAATTCGCATCTCGCAGCTGTAAACTTTTCCGCAAAACGTGTTTAATGAATCGTCCGCTGAAGAAACGACAATCAAGTTGGTAATCGTCGCTCGTTCGATTGCGTTTTCCTCCTTTACGTAAGAGGCGATCGATGGCAACCAGGAAGTATGAAATACTTCGCTAACGATCAACCATAAAGACAATGTTCGTTGCTAGGTGAGAGAAGGTGGTTTAAATTCACTCGCGAAGGAAACTCGACCGTTTCCATACGTTGACCGAAACACTTAACGCGTTTAAGCCAAGTATGAGCTTGTTGGGGGTAAAACGACAGAAATTGTTACCTCGCGAACCTTACGTCTCGCAAGGGAAAGATCCACAAACCGAGTTCGCGGTATTGGCGAGAGAATTTCGTTTGTTCTTAGTAGTATTAACGATTCACTTTGACGATCGCCCTTTCTACTATTCATGTTCGTTTACAGAACAGAGAACAATTACTGCAGCTATTATGCACACGGTTTATTCTAAGCGTACCCAATTTCTGCTCGTAACGAAGGGATTCGTCATCGATTACGTGTGAACGCGGTTTCAAAATTAATCGCGACAAAATTACTACATTTTCATAGATTTTTGTTTCAGAATGCAATCGAATTAATAAGTATCACATTTCTTTTGTATTTTAAAGTATCCTTAAATTAATCTCTGCAACCCTTGGTTGATGACTAAGAAGTTCTGAAGGTTAATGCACTCTTCGATTGTTTAAGGAAACAGTACGATTCACTTTGACAATCGCTCTTTCCACTATTCATGTTCGTACACAGAACGGAGAACGATTACTGCAGCTATTATGCACACGGTTTATTCTAAGCGTATCCAATTTCTGCTCGTAACGAAGGGATTCGTCATCGATTACGTGTGAACGCGGTTTTAAAATTAATCGCGACAAAATTACTAGATTTTAAAATGCAATTGAATTGATAAGTATCACACCTTTTTGTATTTTAATGTATTTTTAAATAATTCTCTGTAACTCTTGGTTGGTGACTATGCAGTTCTGAAGGTTAATGCACTCTTCGATTGTTTAAGAAAACAATAAGCAATGGTAACTCGAAAATGGCAAAGATACTTCGAATTTTCCTGAATAATTGATAGAAATCAAATACAGATTAATTGGGATTCTGAAGAGCCGTAGGAATAGCAGTTTGCGCGCGAGACTTGTCACCGAAACAGCTATCTATTCACGGAAACGTGTATACGAGGCAATTCTACAAAGGAAGCGACGTTAATTTCGCGATAAGGAAGAGCGTGCGAGGCGAAGGATTCGAATTGTTCCCCGTGCGCGTTATTTGCATTCCGTTTGAGAGATTTCTCGGTAAAACGATCTCGCGGAGGTATCCAGGAAGTCGACGGCGCAGGAAGTTTGGAAAGTGGTCGTTTACCGCCGCCGTTAAATACGATATTTTGTCTGCGCGGCTGTCACCGGCGATTCCTTAAACAGCATCGATAAAAATCGGTGGTCGTTGAAGGAAAGAACGAACGATGAAGAACTGAAGTCATTCGACAGCTTCGAACTTGAACTTTCACACATTTTGTTTTCTTTTTTTTAAATATGATTAATACAATTTTATTTTAATTGCAGTATTAATTATATTATACGCAGTATAATTTTAAAATATATGTAAATATATTCTTTTATGTTTCACGCAAGTGTTGTGGAATCAGATTTAAAAAATGAGGCAGTTCAGATTTTATTTAAATTATCTAGGTGTTAGAAAAATTTTTGAATTCAATAAATTTAGAATTAAATAGGTTTATGGTTACTCTGCAATATTAAATTGTTCATTTGCCGTTAATGTCTGGAACAGATAACGATTCCCTACGGCGACTATTACTAATGCTTTATTCTATTAGAATCACTTATACGTGCAAAGTTAATTATATCTACGGTAATGAACATTCACACACAATATCGTCATTTCACAATAATAATAATTATTGTTAATTTTAAATTCCATTACAAAGCTAAAAAAAATGCAAATATCATTTTCATCAGAAAAGTTTCAATTATTAATAATATTATACATAGACGAAAATCCAAATGGAAATGAACGTAAAGGAGGAGGAAGTGAAATCCTTGAAAAATGAACAAGTACATCGACCCAGTGCATCAGATTGATACGAGGTAATGATCGGTTGCATACTCTCGTTCTAACTTCCATTGCAATTACAGATCGCGTTCCATCCGTCAGGAAAGTGGTAATCTTTCTACTGGATATGCTTCTGCGATTTCTACTAACCAGATATTAACTAAATCAACGTGGTTTGGCTTCGTTACCAAAATTTTCAATCGTATTCCACGTTCCAGCTCATCCTTCAGCTTATTCTTTAGAAGAATTGTATAAACCACAGCAGAAATAATAAAATAAACAAAATCTCTTTGCTTTCATAAAAATTCGATGCATGTAAATGCTCTTTTTTAATTCATACACGAACGCGATATTTTAAAATGTTTTTACCAACAATTTTAAAGCGTTTCGAGACTGGTGTTCTACAAAAGTTGTTCAATTTTCAGTGAACAATGCTTTATGGAATATTCATTTGAAGTACATGGCTTCAGTTTATGAAATTGTTGGAAACTCCAGTATTTGGTACGAAATTATGCAAAGAATTACCTCGTAGTGGGTGGACTAATTACGTTCATCGATTGATACTCGATGGAACGAAGTTTCGTCGGCACCAGGGTTATTATTCATTATTTAACTGTCGATTTCGCGTGACTCATCGAAATCATGCATATTGCATGTAAATACGCGTGTGGAGGTTCCTCCGGCGCTCGTCAAGTCGACACTTTCAATGCAGACGAAGTCTATACGGTTTACCATTGACTCATTTAACGCCGCTTCAATTGGGAATGTTAAATGCCAAGGAACGATCGAACGTACTGTCTGGTGAAAGAAATAAACTGGAAACGATCATTTCTGTTAACACAATAGTACTATTTATAACACGTGCCAAGTTTTGCGTTATTTATATTGCAATTAGTGCTTCCAAAAAATTAGTCACAGGACATTACACCATGTACTATACGCTAAATAAGAAAATAACAAGTTTACTCCAATTCTATTTTTCTATAAACGAATATAAATAAATACAATTAACAAGCAAACGACACGTGTCTCGTAATATCCGTTTGTGTTTATATTACAATTAGCTGTTCCAAAAAAATAGTCGAAGGACATCACTCCATGTACTATACTCTAATTAAGAAAGCAACAAGTCTGCTCCAATTCTATTTTTCTACAAACAAATACAAATAAATACCGTTAACAAGTGAACGACACGTGTCTCGTAATATCTGTTGAATCCTACAAAAAATGTTCTCAAACCCTCGAACGTCCGATTCATCCCAAATCTACCATTTGATGCTTCCATACCTTCGATCAACAACGAGGATGCGTTCTTGGCAAACTTCGCGAACGAACTCGCAAATTAATTTCTGAATAAATCGCAAAAGCAGAAATCGCGAAGCAAATACGAGCAGTTCTCGTGGGAACGCAAATCGGAAACGCTGGTTCCCAGCAATTAATAACTTTCTCGACGCCGACTTACCTTTCCCTCCCTCTGTCTCTCGCCAGCGACGAATTCACTTTCTACCGATCTGAAACCGATCTCGCGTCTCGCGTTGTGTCAAGAGAACGTCCACAGATAGATCCCCAGGGAACGCGCGAGATTTCCTCGTTCACCGGTGAAACTGTCCACGATTTCGACACCCGATCGGCGAGGAGGCGTCGTCGCGACGCGCGGGCACGCGGTGGATCCGTGGCAAGGTGAACGCACCGGGTTGTCATTCGGCCAATTCGTCCAAAGGTGACGATCGAGCGGTTCGATTCGCCGGCTAATCGATCATGTGCCTGTCTGACTGACTGACTTACTGACTGACTGACTGACCGCCGCGATTGTGACTTGCCGACGATCTTGCTGCCGCTGGCTAAGGACGAACAGGTGGGGAGGGAAGTGGGGGCCTGCTACCTGGAGAACGAAAGTCACTCGTCGAGCGTTCAATTCTTCGGCTGGTCGCTGTGACTGAGGCAGAGATGCGGATGGAAGAAGAAAATTTGGAGAACTGATAGTTTAAACGGATGAAAATGGAATTTTATTATTAATTCTCAATTCTCAAACGGATGAAAATGGAATATTTGAAACGGTTTTTTGTTTTTTCTTGGTTCTGGTATAAATCCACTTTTTAAGGAGAATGAGTTAATGGTAGTTTTAGTGAAATATAGATCTCCTTTTTTGTTGTGTATAATCGTATATTGATCGTCGAGCGTTCAATTCGTCGGCTGGTCGCTGAGGCAGAGATGCGGATGGAAGAAGAAAATTTGGAGAACTGATCTTTTAAATGGATAAAAATGGAATTTTATATTTGAAATGCTTTCTTGTTTTTTCTTGGTTGTGATGCAAATCCACTTTTGAAGAAGAATGAGTTAATGGTAGTTTTAGAGAAATATAGATCTCCTTTTTTGTTGTGTATAATCGTATATTAAGAGGAGCACGATTTGTTTATAAATTGATTAAATGGATTTTAGCTGCATAATGTTATTTTTCGAAGTGAAATAAGTCCATTTGTAATACAGAATGGTAAAAAGAAAAAATAGATTCATTTTATGTGTGATGAAACGAGAAGATTTTGTCTGAACCAAATCTCTAGATGCGGCGATATCAAATGGAAAAACAGGACAGAGAATTTATAAACTTGCTGAAAATATGCTGGATGTGATTTGAAAGGGATGAGCCACGAAAAATTGTTTACAAAACCTGTATGGAAGAAGATACATCAATAAAAGCTATTCTTTTATTTGGAAAATAGGGAAAGCCTAAAAATTTTACCAAAATTACTGTTGTCTCTATATTGATGAACGTTTGCCAATATTTTTAAATTGACTCAAACACAAACCCTTAATTATCTCAATGTAAAAAAAGTGGACTTATACTACATTCAAGTGCTTCAAATTGCTTCGTTAAAAGCGAAGACTTGCTTGGTTTGAAGAGATACAGAGAATTGAGATTTAATAATAAAATTTCCAAGTGAAATTCAGAAAGTTTAATGCTGCAACTGTAGAAAGAAGATATTTGTTCTGTATATTCAATTTGGAAAATTGCTTCGCGAAGAAAGCGAAATAGTAAAATAAAATTTTCTGCAGCTCTGATGCTTTCGATGGCTCTCATATTCTCGGTGGTATTTTCACATTACTGACATAAATACATTCTGCTGCTGTACCATTAGAAATTTAACGAGCATAAATATTGTAAAATTATACTTTGTACGAAATAGTTTGCACGCATTTAAAATACTGGAATAAAAAATATTTAATTGCACACAATCGGTACTTCAGTGGTGTAAAATGGAACGAGCAAGTAAAAGCGACGTGTTCGAGAATGTCGAAACCTGTAAATGGACCGTCAAATCCTCTCACGTTTCGTTCGATTACCGGAATATTTTAATTGCTGTAAAAAACGAATAAACGTAAACGGAAACCGGTGCAATTCAAGCACGTTGCTTAGAACTTAGCCGGCCACTTTCACTCGGCGTTGCATTCTTTTTCGAACAGATTTTTTCCCTCCTATTTCAACGTTTCTCGTCGACGCACAGGTGGAATTAATTGAAATCGCCAGTCGTCAGTTTAATCCAATGGCTGGCCTGACAAAAAGTGACAAGTTGAAAATGCCAGTTATTCCGAATGGGTTTCAAGAATTCACGTTAACGTTGACCTCCTTTCTTTCAATAATTAAACAGTGACGTAAATTGTATTTTAAAAATGATAGTGTCACGCGTTACAAATATTTGACAAAACACTTTTTCCATTTATTCGAAACTATCTAAAGAATAATATAAATTCTCCATTTCTACCGTCGACTCCATTTTATCCGAGATACGACCAGAGCCATCATCGATATAGTTGCTCCATTAGACTGAAAATCGAATAATCCTACATATTTTTCCGTATCTATGAATATCAATTAAGTAATACGGTCTACTAAAAATTGACGAATAAAATGTACACTGATTAATAATTGTGTAAAAAATATACGAAAGAATAAAGCTAATAATTAAATTCAATTACTCTTAACACAATAAAAAATATGAAAACGTTGGATATATTTATATGCTCTTTAAGCTTCTGTTATAATAAATCTTCGAACGGGATTTTTGTTACTTTTTAGAAATGTATTTAAATGAATAGTATCTGTCGCGTATGCAACTACGCGCGTATTAATTACATACGTAATCACGTTATGAATTAACCATAAAATATTACGTATTTTGCAAAGAAAAAAGAGGGTACACATCTGCGAACACGTTTTTCTTCACTGTAAAATTACACTGCGTCGTAGCGAGATGTACTCTCTAACGTTGATTACTCTTTTTACAGACACGCTTACATACGTATATATATATAGTACATTGCACATAAACCGAGCCTATTTTCCACAATGTGGGTCGTGGTGTTGAAAAGAGCTGGAACGAGGGTACTTTCAAAAATCGAAAGTCCCCCGCGCTATGCACGCGGTTTAACCTACTTTCCGCGTGGCAATTACAACGAAATATACGAATTACCTATGTACGGGTTATCTGCTGCGTGTTGCTGAATCGCTTCGTGGCTGAGATGAAAGCCACTTTCACGTTCAACAATCAATTATCACTTAGGTACTGACGCGAGAACGTCTTGCCACTTCAGAATTGTTTCAGCGCATGAAAATTCTCGTTACTCGCCGTCGTTCCGCTTGGATTACCATTTTTAATTAAGAATATCTATATACTTTTGTATCGTACTAAGTTCCCTTAGTTTAGTAAATTATCATGAATTATAAAAGTGGAGAAGAATGATTTTTCTAATTCAATTTCCAAATAGCCGTCGTTCTGCTTGAATTACCATTTTCAATAAACAATCTATGTATTTCTGTATCACACTAAGTTCCTTTCGTCTAGTAAATAATTGTGAATTATAAAAGTGGAGAAGGATGATTTTTCTAATTCAGTTTCCAAATATATATCTTATTATTTCGTATACATTCGTTACGTTCGAGAGAATTCATTATTTTCCAGGACTACTGAAACATTCGTGTCTAATAAAATAATGCTTTATTCCTTCGATGATTAAGGCTTGAGATATACCGTGTAAAAAAAATGATTACCATCAAGATCGTGTTAAAGCTCATCAATCTGCACGCCAACTATGTAATTACATTACGTGTACCTGTTTACTTGGCGTGACATCAGTACCAACCCCTAAGAAGTTCGTTCATAAATTCATTTACCAGCAAGGGTTCGCATAACATCGCCAATTAAACGGGAAAAGATAATATCTGCTGTGTCGTAATTAATATTCCATTCTTACGATGGTTAGCCCATTCCTAACGATAGTGTTTATAAAAAATAGAAAAAACGATCCTCTGAAAAGCGTTATAAGATATAAAGTCAACCGTTGCAATAATTATATAAAAAAAACAGCCTAGAAAAGATAAATAGAGATTCTTACGATATTATATGAGACATGTACAAGCAAACACTTCCGGTTGAAAGTTTGGAACCAGATACCAAGGAGCATAAATGGAATTCTTACAAAAGTAGAATTGACGTTGTCACGTTGGTTTGGAATAAAACAAATGTGCCTAATACCGCTAATTGAGGTGTTTCATCAAGAAAATATAAATATTTCAATCAAAATGTATGAAAACATAGAGTGTAAATTGGAAAATGTGAAATCTGATGTACGTAGAGTTGAGAAACATTTGTTCAGCATGCGATTTTGATGATTATGCTAAGAAAAATAGTATCCAAATATATAACAATACAAATATCTCGAAATTGTACTGCGTTATTTCTGCACCATGGATTAATAAATTTTTCAAGAGTAGACGATACAATAAGCATCTTTCCAATCTCGATCACAAATTTGCTGTACACATAATTTCTTTCTAATTTCCCACTAATTACATAAAAAACTGTCATTTACCTTTTAATCAAGTTTTCTTAAGCCACATTAGACGCGTTTATTCTACTTCTCCAACGAATAGAAACGAATCTATCGAAATTTACAAACCATTCAACGAGTTAGTTCCAAACAAATAAAAAATGATCAACAACTTCGACGTTGGAATGTACAGCTCCAAGCTTTAAACCGGAAGTGTCCGCATCGTCGAAGCAGTAGGATGCTTCTCTGGACGGACACTGCGACGCGGACGTTTCATCTCTTCGTTCCCATCGAGTGAATTTTCTCTGCGCTAGCACCGAGATGAGAACCGATCGAGTTGTCACAGATCGTCGCCGTGGAGTCTCTGAGTTTTAATCGATCACCAGCTGTCGGAACGAACCGTCCAAACCGAACAGATCGTCGTGGGTCTTTGGCTTTCCTGGTCGAAGCGCCTCGTTCGTTTTCACCGACTCCTGTTCCGTGAACCAGGGAGTGTATTCCTCCAGTTTCTTTAACCAAGTGTCTGAGAAGTGACAACAGAGAATATTTTTAGTCGAACAATTTACTATTGCGCGTGTTCGCAGGTGTGTTTGAATTTAATTATGGGTGTTGTAACAGGTGTTGTTACAGTATTGAGGTAATACGGATGGACGAGTTATGGCGAGCTAAATTCCTCGACATCCTCCTCTAACATCCCTTTGCACACGAATGTCCCCTCTAAGGGGATGTCAGAATTGATTAGTAATTATGGAAGTTAAACTTTTTGAGAAATGCATATTCTCCTCAAGTTTTCTATTGAAATGGAAATTTTCCATTCCTGGTAACTGACGGTCAGATGCAAAGAGTTAACAGAATTCTGAATCATTGCAGCATTCAGTAAAGATAATAAATATTCTACAATTTCTAAAATTCTTAGATTTTCCTAAAGAATTTCAATAGTCGAAGTTCTTCGACTAATTAATCACGTCAAGCTCAGAAATCAAATATAAATGTATCCACCTACGATTAGGACACATCGTTTAGCGATCAATTATGAAGGATGAGTGTCTAATTGAGCTTTCGAAGCACTTGGCTCGACGTACTAAGCTTTCACCTATAACAGTAAGTGTTATAGGCGTCAAACACATTATGAAGGATCATGAACGTCAGCGTTACGTGCAGCTGTGCTAGGAGAAACTCCTCTCTCACCATCTAAGGATCATCAAGAGACTCCACCGTCTCGCATGAGAAACGATCCACTTAGCCACCTTCTCAGAAAATTTGAAGACACCCGAAATTTTCTCTCGAAGTGTTAATCAATTATACAAATGATTGTCTACATTGAGCCTTTCTGAGAGTTAAGCTCGCTTTACTATACCTAGACTTTATCTAAAGCCTATATCTAAGTGTCATTGTCGTTAACACACTGCGAAGGATGACGCACATTAATGTTTTGTACGATGGTGGTTGAAAAAACCCCTCTTTCATCAACTACAAATTGTGGCAGCCTCTCAACACTCACCACTAGAGAAACATCATCGCTTACAGTATCCCAAAAGTGCACAATTACCTATCCGTTCTAATATATACAACTTCTGACCTAACATCCCAGCGTCTAAGGCAGGGCCTGCTAAGTAGCTTTATTGATGAGTCCACTAGCAGGCCCAGGAAACGTTCTTCCCTCTCTTTTCCTTCTTTCTCTCCTCTTTCATCCACAGTAAAATCGAAGCAACGCGCTTCAGGATCATCAAGAGAGTAGAACGTTTCGTACAAGAGGCGACTTACTTAGCCACCACACAAGAATCTCAGCTACACCTATGTTTCTGTAAAGTGTTGGCAGTGGAGACCATGTGAAGATGGGATAGCCAGTGCTTACGTTCGACCATCAAGGGAGAAGAACGTTTCATACAAGAAGCGACTTCCTCAGCCACCTCACAAGAATCTGAGTTACACCTATGTTTCTGTGAAGTGTTGACAGTGGAGACCATGTGAAGATGGGATAGCCAGTGCTTACGCTCGATCTCATGCGAGTTTGGATAGAATGTCCTATCTAACAGTTCGACAGTTCTAGATATTTTGAGACTATCGGTTACTAGGATACTACACACTCTATTACGACTGACGTAGCTCGCGTTGTCTCTGCAGCTTAATCAATTATAGAGAATAGAACTTCTAACGAATAAGCCAACTTGACAAAGTACCATTTTTCAACGCACCATGAATAACGTGAAGGATACTATATCTTCTATTACGAATAGCGTAACTCGCGTTGTCTCTGCGACTTAATTAATTATAAAAAACAGAACTTCCAACAAATAAGCCAACTTGACAAAGTACAATCTTTCAACGCACCATGAATAACGTGAAGGATACTACACCTTCTATTACGAATAGCGTAACTCGCGTTGTTTCTGCGACTTAATTAATTATAGAAAATAGAACTTCCAACAAATAAGCCAACTTGACAAAGTACAACTTTTCAACGCACCATGAATAACGTGAAGAGGACCAGCGTCGCCGCCGTACTCAGCAGGCAACATCTCCCGCGGGATGTAATCGTACAGGGTCTTTATGTCGCTGTGCATGAAGATCCGATTGCGGATCTTCTCCTTGAGGAACGGTTTGACGAAGTTGACGATATTGTCGACCAACGGGCTGACGTTCACCACGTGCACCTCCTTCAGTTTCACGGGGTAAGCCTCCTGCACGCAGACCAGGAACTTCTTCACGACCGTTGGCGTGAATTTTGCGAAATGGGAGGCTGTCACGACGCTCGCGTCCAGGATGTACACGTCCCCTGCGACGCCTACCGCTTCCTCCTTCAGTCGCATGTCGCCGATCATTAGAACCAGTTTGAATAAGTCGGCTACGTTTGGCGTTGGGATGTCCTTCTCGAGACCACGCATCACGATCACTCGTCGGCCATTTTTAGTCAGTCCTGGCAGTGGAGGTATTTGGCTGGAAGAATTGATCGAGCATGTTAAATTAGTGAAGGTTGAGGTATTCGAAGATAGTAATTGGAATTAAAATGAACCAGTTAACTGTGATTGACGAGTATACTCGTCATGGAGAAGTGGCACGATTTTGTGTATTAACGAGTCATAGAGAAGTGGCACGATTTTGTGTATTAACGAGTCATAGAGAAGTGGCACGGTTTTGTGTATTAACGAGTATACTCGTTATGGAGAAGTGGCACAATTTTGTGTATTAATGACTATACTCGTTATGGTGAAGTGGCACGATTTTGTGTATTAACGAGTATACTCGTTATGGAAAAGTGGCACGATTTTGTGTATTGACGAGTCATAGAGAAGTGGCACCATTTTGTGTATTGACGAGTATACTCGCCATGCGAATATAGTAGTGACCATTAGCTTATTCTGGCGACACAAAATGGTGCGCGCTCTCAAACGAGGGCGCCACAGTTAACTGGTTAAAAGGTAATTAATAAATTAACCCTTGGTTGGTATTTTGAGAAAGGATCGAGAAGATCTTGAGAAACAATTGAGAAGTTTCACTGATATTGCAGAAGAGTTTATGAGTTTACTTGTTTGGAAGTTTCGCAAAATATATATTGATAAAAGGAATTGATAAAAACAGTGAACAGAATGGTACTCCCTTGCAACATTTTAACTGAGAAGTCTCTCGAAGAGGCAAGAGGTATAATCAAGCGAATAATCCTGAACCGAAGTGAGAAACCTCCCACTTTCAACGAAGTCTCTTCGAAAACTCTCACAATCAGCAAAGCTGCTCCTCCTTCTGTAATTCCTTGCCACGAAAATAGGACTCGACTAGCCAAGATTTATTAAAACGGACCGGAACTTTTCTCATTACGTTATGTAAATTTGCTGGACGAAAGTTCCTCGTTTTGCCCCACGCTTCGTGTCAATGGCGTTGAGAAAATTACTCGCGACCGCGTGGCGAGGAAGATTTTTGATTCCAGACACGTGACATCCTTTCCCACTTCCAGCTCTGGAGCTCGAATTGCGCGAAGTAAGATTAAAAAAAAGAGGACGAAGTTGGATATTGAATAATTGAACTGTAGAAAAATATTGGAAATTGTCTTGCTACGTGACGCGTTTGAAAACAGAAAAAATTCTGTTCGCCTTTGAACACTGAAATACGAGCGTCGTTTCGAGTGTCTCGTAAACTTGAATTTATCGTACGCATTCTGCATTTTTCTACGCATTTCGATTTCTCATGCATAAACGCATAAACGTGCGTCAACTACTCATTAAATTAATCGACAGCTGGAGAACTGTTAAGATCGAGTTTTCGAAGAACGTTTGGTAATGTCCTTTTTACGAGGCTGTCGAGGATCGAGCGGAAGCTTACACCACTTTGAGGATCTCTAGCAGTTCCGGTCTGGTGACGTCGCGGTTGGTGAAGAACTCTGGGATCGCGGCCCTCATAGTGAAATACATGTCCAGCTTCCGTTTGCATTTTTCCAAGGAGAACTTGCAGCCACGAAGGAACGTCATTATTATGTGATCGTCTGAAACGGAAAAAGCATATCTAGCGTCTGTGCAAAAAAAGATCCGACGAAACCAGGTAAACAGTCTCGCGAACGAAAGCGGAAATTCACTGGGCAATCTTGTCGCTACACAATCGAGCGAGAAACATATTTTTTTCCTCTTAACACGTCGAATCGACTGTGTCACAGTTGGAGAAATAATACTTAGTTCTTGCGTGACTTTTTACGTTCAAATTATTATGCGCGCGTCTTAAATAACAAGGTCACGTTGTTGCTGCGTTTTGTTTTTAATTTAATTGCAGTCGCTTCTGTAATAATGATAATCAGTCGATCGCAATCTCACGCGTTTATGCTATTTGTGGCAATGTAACAGTGATATTTGTCGTCGACAGTCTGACTTACATCTTTTCTCGTCTGTTTTCTTTTTCTTTTTGGTTAATTAATTACTCGACTGATCGGAAGCAACGAAGCAGGTGAATTTGTTACGAGTAACGAGGTATATTAATGGTCGATTACCATCGAACTGAGGTAAGTGCGGTTGCTTGGCAAGCCATTCTTTAATAATTTCGACGTCTTTGTCGCGCGTCGTCTCATTTTCGTTCAGCTCCGCCCGAATCTGCTTCGCCATCTCTCCTGATGGTTGAACCAGCAGCATCTGAAAATCGAATGTTCAACGTAAATTCGTGACACACGCGACGTTTAACGCATCCTCGTTGTATATTTATTGGGATTAGAAAGGAAGCTGATTTGTGACAAATAATAAATGAAATGTAGTCGAATCTGACGTTGGATGGTAATCATATGTACGTTAATTATGATGTCTGACGTAGCCTCGCATGCGAAATGACCACTTGCGCAATTAATTGGAAAATACATTGTTTCCTGCATCGAGAAATGATCGACGGAAGACGAATTTATTCTCTATTAATATTCCCTGAAATCTGTTTTGGAATTTTAAGAATTAAATTTGTTGGTTGAAATTCTTCCGTCTTTCGAACGAATGAAATTACAATTAAATTAAATTCCAGATGTATAGGAACAGTATAAAAATAAATATCTAGAAAAATTCCACGAATGTTATCGTGCAAATACAATTCAAAAAAATTGTTATATTCGTTCTGAGAACAACATTTCTGGTTGAGAAATTGGTTCTAATTGCGTGTGAAATGGAAGGAAACTTCGTGCGCACGAATTTTACGAGCACTTGTCTCCTCTGCACGCAAACCACTTTCGTGATAGAAATTTTATTCGCGTGAATTTCGTCGACGTAAATTCTGCACAAACAATTCAAGCATTCGCTGGTACATTCCACAAGAATCGAATCAACAGACGCCGCGTTTCGACGAAAATTAACAGAGCTTTGGATTATCACGCGAAACGAATTCGTCGTAAATGTATTTCGTAAGAACCAATTGGAAAATTCATAAAGGGAGATTGCATGCGCGCAAAAGTTCAATGGAAATCCAATGAAACGGTATGCATGGCGCAGACGAACGATTCATACGGGGCGCATTGACGAGAGCTCACGTACCAGAAATAAAATTTATCGTTCGCGTATGAGAAATACGTACAACCTCGATGAAAATAAATTTCAGCAAAAATGGTTTATGGTTACGAACCTTTTCAATATAAATTAATTTGAATCGATTTCAACATAAACTGAAGTATAACTACATAACACTTTCTACGCAAATATTAAGTCATAACATTTGAAAACTATTTCAGAACCAACAATCAAACCTACAATATATTACTAAAAACTCAAACAATGCATCAATTGCAAATTTTAACTTCGAAATCTCAAAAAATAAGAGGAATCAACAAACAGATTAACAAAAAAAAAAAATACCATTTCCTAGTATGACGCACGAGTTACAAAAGGGAATTCGTTTCCTCTAGAAACAGGAAGTTTCCTGCGCTAAACGATTATGTCATCTGTGCACGTGTAACGCAGCCAGTGAGATAAAAAATTTGGACAATTTTAGATCGTTTAGCAAGTCACGAGCATATCGTACGAGATCTCACGTTTATTTTGCGCAACTTTCATAGCTGACGATCGATCGAAGTGCAGCGTTCGGCTCGGATAAGAGATAACAAGCGCGATACTTGTTGCAGTTTTACAGGTGGAACGAGTTACGAGCACTGTAACAGGTTACGCAAATAGCCGAGATACGCATCGTTCTTACGCGAGAAATTAATGCTGACCAGAGGCGAGCTTGCCCAACGTTAAACTTTCTCTAGTTCGTCACGGTTGACCGAGAGGAATCCGTGTTTCACTTTTTCTCGGGGAAAAGTGACCGACTGGCCCGCGCGTTCGCCATTTCTTCATCCCCTTTTCCCGATCTTTTTGGTCCTCGTCGACTGAGATTTTTCTAATACTTCATTTAACAGTCGATCGAACGATCTTTTAATTATTCGAACAGTGAACGTGATATTTCTTATCTTTATCAATGAAAGTATTCTGTTTAAACTCATTTTTTTGTCATGTTTTACTCAACATTTAATGAATTTTTAGGGATTGAGTCGTTGAGACTGAAGAAAGATTTTTGAAGGTAAACAATTCTGTACTATTTTATGATCTTGATTGCACGACGAATAATTGAACGATTAAGATAAGTTTGATTGTTAGCTTTAATATTTAATAATTTACGTAAAAATTAATAAATTTTTGGGGACGAGATCGTTGAGACTAAAGAAAGATTTTTAAAGATAAAAAATTCTGTATTATTTTATGATCTTGATTGCACGACGAATAATTGAACGATTAAGATAAGTTTGATCGTTAGCTTTAATAGCTTCAGAGAAATTGACTTGTAAGAGGTCATATAACGCACATAAAGTGTTTTAATTTAATTATTTGAACTTTTGGGCTGGAAAGAACTTTCAAGTGAAATGACGTGGAGTTGTTTGTTCTTTCTAAAAAAAATTCGACAAGTTATTTATATCGCAAATAGAACAGTGTTTACAGGATAATTGTGTAAGAGGAAATATGGACTCCAAGAAACCTCCTATTAGATTTCTACGTGACAGTTCAAGGCTCATTATCTCAGAACACTCGTTTACGTGTTAAACATCGAATTACACAAAATTTGCATAAAATCTACATATTTCATTCACGCGCAACTTTCTATCGGAGTATTTGCTACTATATAAAGTTTCTTCCAGTGAATTTTATCGTATTTTCTTTCTAAGAGGCTAGCACTTGCGGAATGCATATCTGCGAGTCTGCTTAGAATGAAAAATACTCGCCTATTTTTATTAAATACAGCACGGATGGACGTCTAATTTATCGCTACCTTGCGCAGCATACGAATCAAGCATAAAATAGAACTGCACTTGCATGGAGAATTAATTATTCTATTTAACGAAAGCTATTCTCAAACACGCACGAAGCAAATTCTTTGTGCAAACATAAAGTAGTAATTTAGAAAGGTAAATCAATGTTTGCGTTACCCTTGAAACCCTAACACAGTTCCAACGTCGCCAAAGGCATTTCAAACACTCTCCAATATAAGTGAAACCTTCATTTTGCGCATAATTTTGATTTTTTGCATCAATTTTGATATTTTCCAATGAAATTAAGCTGATTAAATGAGCTACAATTGAGTTTCGTAGAAAGCTAAATAGGGGTTGGTTTAATTCCTTTTATCTCTGTGAACAAACTGACTCAATCCTCACATAACAACAAAAAGAAAAAGAAAGCTTCCAAATATTTTTATCGCATTTTTATGCAAAACTCAATATCGTTTACTAACGTATTTTGATGTACTTCAATATTTTAATCATGAAGTGAATCAATTTCTGCTCAGCTCGTATGCTTTACTAAAGGAACAACAAAAATGAATTTAAATTAGTCTGACTTTCAAGCATAGAAATATAATTGCAGCCACTGCAAGCATCGAACGAGAATTCCACGGAGAACTTGAAAAGTTGGCTCGTAAAGGTTAACGTTAGATAGCCATCATGCTCGCGGATGAGTGTCGTTGAGTTATGGGAAAGTGAACTTCAGGCTCGTTTTTCATTTAGAGAAAGAGACACGTCGCCAGTAAGACCATAAAAACGCGTGCATTGCCCAAGATCGTCCTTGGTGGAACCTGAAATTGGGCAACCTGCTGGAAAGGCGAGACCAGAACGTGACAGTATAATCACAGGCGTGGTCATACTCTGTTGGAGTCTGTCGAATCGATCGTGTATTCCATCTTCTGCTTTCTTTTCACTTCTATTTCTGCAAAGCACTATTTTCGTTTACTATTACTACTAAAAAAATTAATTCAAGAGGCGTAAGGGTCCAAGTACATTTTGTCCAAGAGTGAAAGGTTGAAAGTTTCAAACTGGTGGATGCTTGCGAGTTTTCGCGTGGATCGTGTGACTTGAAAGAAGAAAAGAGCAGGCGTTGAAAAGTAGTGACAGTAATTATTGCAGAAGGATTCTGTTTATCTAAACTCGTCAAGGAATAAATTGTAAATTATATGAATAATAAGGGATGGCTGATTTCTCGTGCTTGGCAGTAGATCAGGTAATTCTACTTTATCACACAAAACAGAGATTTATTGGCAGACATTTCTTCGAAAATTAACGAATTATTCTAACGCTTATTAATATATAAAATATTTTAGAAACATAATTATATACAGCTGGAAATAGAAAGAGTTTGACAAAAAGAAAGTGGTAAAATAATTCGTTAAAATATTATGATAAATATTCGAATGCTGTAAGTGAATGACGTTTAGGTTTCAGATTTCAGGAAAACGCAGGTTATTTACGGAAGTTCCTCGCGTAAGATGAAGAATCTGATACGAATAGATTGTTCTATAAAAGCGTGTGCGTGAAGTGAAATATGATTAATTCATTACCAGTGCTTGTAACATAATGGATTCGTAAAGTAAACTGTCAATTTTTTTATCCATTTTTTTATAGATCGAATTAAAGCTGTTATTCGTATCTGACTAACTGTAGATCAGTTCGCAAGAAATATATCTGATGTTTCTCCTACTTCAAAGCAACCTTCGATTGTTTTACTTCGAGAGAAACGTGTTCAAGTGTGAGTTGAATAATTAAGTAATTAATCGAGGGCAAGTGCTGTCGACCACTAATCTTTGAATCTGACGTTCAGAAAAATTTCGTTTCATTGAATAAAGTTCTACCAGACTGAAAATGTGAACCGTGGTATTTGGAAAGAAGAAGAAAGTTGCGAAATAATAGCGAAGATTCTTCCTAACAGTTTCTAGCCAATAATGAGAAGACCATTACTTGAGAAAAAAGGTGAAAGTCGTTGAAAATTGGTAAAGATTGCTGTTGGGAAGTTCTGACAGCCAATGTGGATCACATCGTTAAAATAAAAAAAAAGAAAATGAAGAAAAAAGTATTGGTATCCAAAAATTTCCATCAACCTCAACTGTGTTACTCGATTAGCATTCATTTTCAAAAAACAAGAATACAATTATCGTTCGAAGTTCACGAGTTAGCCGGATGGAGCATTTTATTTGAAAGAAATACGAATAGCGGTGAAATAGTAATTAAAATTTGCTTCCGCTTTATTTCGTTCCTGAGTGCTGTTCGAGCAAAGATTAACGAGACCCGAAGTGTCGATAATTAGATACGAAGAACCGTAAGAAATCTAAATTGCAATAATTACTCGTTTACGCAATAATCCAAGCGTAAGAAGATTGCAAGTGGAATGAGCTCGACTGACCAGACAAAAAATGTGGGCATCTTGAATCGAGGCACATCGCGTGAACGGGTTTTTTCTTCGCTCGTCTGCATTCGTGACGATATTTACATGTAAACGTTCAAGTATATTTGCTGCACGTGGTGTTTGCGAGCCGATCGTTTCGCAGCGACGGATACTAGAACGCAGGATCGGTCCTCGAAAACGTTAACGACGCGGCGATCGATGTTTGCCCAACGAAACGATGTCTCGACGAGTCGAAGGGAAAGTTTGAAATTCAGTTATTTCAAAACGTTCGAAAGCGGCAGTCGCGATTATTGAAAAATTGCTGAAAATGCAAACAGCGCTTCCATAGAAAGTACGCGAGCTTTCCCTTTAAGTGACTTTGCGGAACAAAACCGAGATTGATGATCGATTTAAATAGTACTCATTGGCCATTTGCTTGCGTTTGAAATTATGCTAATCTCGTAAAAAATCCGGGGAACTTTCTATTTGCACAGAAGACTTTCATGCAAATCTTTAATATCGATGAACTAACATCAGTCAGGTCGATTTCATACAATTCGAACCGAAAGATATTGGAATAATTATGAAAATGGCGATTTCACTCGTCTCATTCGTTCACGATTACATTTTAAGTGAAGAAACTTTCAATTTCAGCTGCTTCTCATTTCTTCAGCTTCTCTTTCACTCTACCATTACATTCAGCCGCCTAACTCACTGTAAAGACATAACAATTACTCGAAACTAGCCGTAAGAAAGACAGATCCTATGTCGATAACGAAAAAAGAGACCAGCATCACTTTCACTATCAACTATACATCTACCATTACCAAAAGTACGTGCATCGATCTCTGCTGCGGCCACGACGCGAGAAAACTCCGATTCGCGGTTTCTAAAAAGGGAAAAAGGCCAATCGCGAGGATTAAAAAGCGTCGATGGAAACCGGGAAGGGGTCAGCGAACTCGAAGATAATCCAGTTCAGGTTCACGAAGGCGATCGATTCCGAATTGTACGTTTGGACTGCGTCGAACGAGCAGCAGACAAGAATTTCGATCGGAATGCTCACGGCTGTTCTATAAATCTGCTGCGCTTACCTTGGTCAGCGGCAACGGGACGGTCGGATCCTGAAGAAGACAGAGGCGCAGAGGAATCGGGAAGAACGATCGACGACGGCGACCAGGTACGACCGGTCACGGAAAGAGAAATGCAAGAAACTCGTGCGGCGTACCGAAGAGATGGAGAACGGACGGTGGAGTGGGAACGATTACCTCTTGGACCGGTTCTCCTTTATATCGTGGGATGCCCCACTCTCGCTTTTCTCTCCAGGAGTAACGCGGAACGATGGAAACCCGCTCGCAATCGATATTCGGATGCCCCAAAAGATGGTCGCGATTTTTTTTAAAACGAACCGTCTCTGCCTTCGTGAAAACATGGTAGCAATTTTTTTAAAAACGATCAGTTGCTGCCTTCGTGAAAAGATGGTCGCGATTTTTTTAAAAACGAACCGCCTCTGCCTTCGTGAAAAGATGATCACGATTTTTTAAAAACGAACCGTCTCTGCTTTTGTGAAAAGACGGTCGCGATTTTTTAAAAACGAACCGCTTCTGCCTTTGTGAAAAGATGGTCGCGATTTTTTAAAAACGAACCGTCTCTGCCTTCGTCCTGTAAATATTTGCTAATGATATTAGAATATCTTCCGTTTTCTCATTCATGTATTCTGCATCGTGACTGATTAGATTCTCTTACTTGCTAACATGGTTGTTAGTATAAATACTAATCGTGCTTGTCTTGTATCTGTGATGTCTTCATTTTAGCTTTTTGCTGTTCTTTCTTATCTTCTTTTAAATGAATTACTAATTAATTGTTTAGAATATGGTATATAAATATGGAACTATTTTTTGGTTAATTTTGTTATTTAATAATTGCACTCTTTTTCTCACTTTTGCATTGTGCATGTAAGAATCGATTGATAAATGTTTTTTTTTATTTTCATTCTTCTGTTACGTATGCAAAATATAAACCTGAATTATGAACGTGTTGGATGAAGTAATACAGCTTTTTCTGGTTCAGCAATCCTTTTTTTTCTAGTTATTTTGTGTTTCTATAATTTGATATTATAAATGTGAATCTATGATGTTTTTATGATATTTTATAATCGATTTCGCGCTCGAGGGCTCCGAAACGGAGCCATTTGAAATTTGCCTTCAAACTTGAGGACACTGATATGGAGAAAATGTAATCTTCTTCGTGACATCATGTCGTTCGTGACATCAGGACAAAAACAGATCGTAATAACACCGTTTCTTCTGGTAGCAAATTGCATATTTTATGTAAATAATAACGCTGTTACTTTTTCCTTCGAATGCAAGGAGTCGATCTGTAATATAAAACAGTAGATTGTACGTAACGTACATGTTGTACGTAGTGTAACAAACTTTATGCTCTTCTACAAGTATTCATTTTTTTTCTATTCATGGATCAACGTTAAAGGTATTCTTTTATCGAATTTGATCAAATTTTAGAAGAAATCTTAGTGTTTTTCTAGAAGAAATCTGAGCGAGAAGAAAAGGACGAGCCGGAAACGCGAAAAGAAAGCTTGTAGAAAAAGTGAAAATGGAAGAAAGTTCATCAATTAAAAAAGTGATAGCGAACAATGGCAATCAACGAATTTTTAGAAACTTCTGAAAACGAAGAATTATATAACATAAGAAACAGGAACTAAGTGTAGCTGCATGCGTACTGCATCGTTCCTTTGGCCTGATAATCATCGAAATGCTTTCCTTTCGAAATCAACAGCGCCGCGGCGTTACGTGCTCGTAAATTTATGTGCGTTACTAGGTTAATTAGAAATCATTGTTGTAATCCACAAGCTGTGCTTTTTTTTTAACGCGTGTCCGAGTAAAAGCGGTTCGTTAGGCATTCTAATTTAATGCAAGTAGGTTACTGTGTCGTTTGATCGATATCAATAGTCCTTCGATTCGTTAGTATCGATCGTTTAACTTTGAAAAATTTACATGCTCAGATCTTATTACTCGCCACTAGAATGTTCATAAAGATCAAGAGAAAAGATAGATCTATGTGTTCTATTGTGAATTGGCATTCTTTCTGATATACGAGACTTACAGTAGAAGAACTTATAGTAAGAGCCCTCAAAATATTCTTCTATTTATTGAAGAAACTACAATTTTGATGGATATGTTATACAAAGTAGCCTTTTCTAAACGCTGAGTTAGTAGTTCTCGCATTCATTTAAATTTCAAACGAAAGGGAATTGAATGTGTCGAAAAAGGATGTTTCTATTTGGTCCCTCAAGTCTCTCACTTAAGTGTCTTCTGCATCTAAGATGCCATCATTCCTGCAAATTTGTATCTGTGGAAACCACGTCGAATGAAAGTTCAATCGAGTTTAAACATCTTCAAATCTATCATTCATTCGAAACAAAAATGAATAAAAACCAGAATTAAAGAAAATGCAAAAGAGGAAGAAAGGTTTTTCTGTCGCAAGTATTGCTTTAAAAAAATTTCAGGTAGTTTAAACGGGAAGAATATGAAAGGTAAGGATCGTCGATTGTAGGATCGACGTTAAAAATATTTTTTATGAGGCAAGTATGAACACGGCAATCATCGAGACGATTGTTCCAAAGAACGTGGTGAACTGTTCCGCCATATTGGGACTTGCAGAATTCTTCTTTCCGGCTTCTGGCGTCGCATCATTCTTTTCAGCCTTCAATGCTGCTCCCTAGAAACAAGTATTAAGGAATGTATATTTTATTAATTATTATTATGAATAAAAAGATTAGAACATAAGGTAATAGATTAGAGTGAATTAAATATGAATCATAAGTACCTTTGAGTTCGACTCAACAGCATTTTTGACCTCATCCTGTTTAAAAGAACAGTAATATTGTAGTAATTTAAAGTTGAATCGAAAAATTTTTACGAATCTTAGATTTTACTAAATTCCATGCTTTACACTTTAATATTGTATGCAGAAAATAATTTAAACAATGATATAGAGATAATTTAAATATCAATTTTTATACCATTTTATAACTTTAATACAAAGTTTTAGCGGAAACTTCTTATTTTATTTCGATGTATGAAATGATTGCAATATAGTTTGATCAATTAGGGCTAATCAAATGTTAAATCACGAATACCTTTGAATTCAGGTCAGTACCAGGCTTGACTTCGTCCTGTTAAAGAGAAAAAGTAAAGTTAATTTAAAATAAACTCAATAATTTCTATTCAAAATGTCAAAAGACACTTTCTGACATTTTCGCTTAAAATTATTGCCGTTATTTAATCGTTTGCCTTCAACAAAATTGTTAACTTTTCCAATAATGGCTGCTGAATTAATTACGCGTTTCTACAAGTTTCTAACAACTATACTTAAAATATTTGCATTGAAACAGAAAGTTATGAAAAGAAATAGTAGAAGTAGCGTTAATGTAAATTAGAAAGAATTAAAAATGTTAAGTCACAAGTACCTTCGAATCCAAACTGACGGCGTTCTTAACTCTATCCTGTCGAAAAGAAAAATAATAGTTCAAAGGTGGCTCGAATAACCATTGCGTTATACAATACTCCCGGAAATATCGCTTACATAATAGCCAAGTACACGATATCTTTAATTTTTCGCTTAATCAAAAAATTCGATTATCATCGCCTTTTCATTTCAAAATTGGGTTCGCGAATCGCGAGGAAAAAGGTATCCATTGAAGTTTCCATTGAAGAGATTATGTAATTTCTAACAGCTTGCGATATTTCATTCTTTATCGACTTATATCGCTATATTAAAGGAAAATTGACATAACGTTCCGTGGATGCGTCACTAACACCTGACGCAGCAGTGAAAGCGCTTATTTCTTTTTGTTTTCTTTTTCTTTTTTCGTAACTTGTTTAATTCGCGAAAAATAACGACACAAAGCTAAAAGACGTCTCACCTTAACCAGCGCTGCATCAGCTTTCTTACTGCCATCCTGCATGAAAAACATTATCGTTATTGTCAATCGAATCACATTCGATTACTGCAAATCTTATGAATGCATAACACTTAAAATTCATCATTTACGTTTCAGTTTCATCGTTTTTATCTTAATCGTGTAAATGCTTTGAGTTATACGCGAAAAATGCAAAACATGCTCGATTCCGTGCAGCAAAAGTGTGTATAAAGATTAATTAATTCACGTGTAATTACAATTAAAGCTTGTTATCCGAACCAATCAACGCAAACACTGTACGTATAATTATCGATCGGTTTTGCGTCAGAAAGAGCTGTTCTACCTTCTTTTTAAGTATAGTTTTAAGTATGTGTTAATTATTTTAAGATATAATTAAACAAAAAATGTAATAATATCCATGTAATTGACATAATTCATGTGTCTGGAAAAGGTAATACGAAAGAAATGGTAATAATTATCTACAGATATGTATCTACTGATAAATTGGCATGAAATGGTGATTTCAGAAAATTATTAGCAAAATAAGACACCGTAAATTCCATAAATCAGTTCAAACTTTGCCTCGTCTCAGGTTTGTATTAATGACCAGAATCACTATTCGCATTTGTCCATAAACCTTGTCGTCTGCAGAGATACATATTTCTATTCTCTCATTGAAACAGTTTCAAATGTCAGACCTTCCTTCGTATCGTTTTCTCGATTCGAGCATTTTTCCGACTCGAAATCTATCCGATATTCAACTGGCAGTGAAATTAAAAAGAGCGAGTAACTTGAAACGCGAATGTTATGATTCGAGTTGCCTTGACATCAAGGTACGCCACTTTATACTACGAGAGCATTTTGCAATTAGTTTACAAATTAACCGATTTCCTTGCAAATTGTTCGTTTTATAAATATTATTCATTCTTCGTACGAAACGATGTATCATCCTTTTGCACTCGAAAAGAAAGGCAACAGTAAATTAAAGACCAACAGCATTATTATTTACAAAACATTTGTAGTTCGCTAACAAAATAAATGAAGGTATCGCGATCTGTTTTTGTCCTTATCTTAGGAAGTGAAAATTATTTGCTTTATTTGCATCGAGGAGTCTGAGTGTGAGGACAAAATTTAAATGGTCCTCGAGTGCAAAGGGTTAATGAATTCATTATAAAATGCTTACTATAATGTTATACTAATAGATATTAAAATGAAAAGTATAAAATTGTAGGCATAGAGCATGAGTAGCTTCAAGAAAGTTGAAAAACAACAGATCCCTCCCTGTGTCCTCTCTGGAAAGTATTATCTCTCACAAAATGGCATTTATTAAAAGGATATTAAATGTCCTCATTGCACGTGGTCATAGTTACTGTTTTCACGTTTCATCGATAATAAAATGTAGTAATTGGAATATTGAGCATTATAACAATTATTCGAAGCCACGATTCAATTAGAGATCCAAAGTTTCATTCACAGATTTAAGATATTTTTACATATCATTATATATCGATTTGTATATATTTATGGAATAAATACTAGGAACATCGTCTAATGCATCTAATATCTCGAAAAGTCACGGTTAATTTCAGGCTGCCATGTTCATATCGTATAGAAAAGGGCCAATATTAAATTGGTCTTATTATACCCTCGTATAATGTTTCTATCGACTTTGGAATATCTTCCCCCATTTAAGAATAATTTTAATATTCGCACAATGTCTACATTGCAATGATTGTACTATTTTTCAGACACGATGTCTAGTCAATTCGATTTTAGCTTTCACAAAAACGTTTTTCTATCGTTTATTCATTGCTACCATTTTTCGTTTTATTATCAATTGTTATATCAGAATTAGTTTAAGTTTCCAAAATTGACATTCATTATTCTCACTACCTCGGCAAGTATTATATCTAGAAATTAATGTATGATTTTGTAAAAAGTCTAGACGTTATTCTCTTACCGATTTCTCTGCGGTGTCTCGAGATGCTCTCCTCAAAATGGCCACGTTGCGAGGGATGATCCTCAGCGGAGCAGGTCGAGGTGGAAGAATATCGTGTCTTCGATTTCCACAGTTTGCATCTTGGCAACCACTGGCGATGATGTTCCCGATGACATTAGGAACGTCCCAAATTGTGGTCGCCTCGCGTAACACATTCGCGGATGGTCCTTGGGCCAAGAATGGTACCGGTTTGGCGTCGTGCGAGCATGCGCCCATCACCACCAGAAGCGTATCTCGAGATATCTTGAAAATAAATCTTGCTTAGCGTAAAAATGCATTCGACGAACTCACGTTCCATCGACGGATTCAATACACGCGCGTCCATCGTGTCCGTTCTGACTTTACCTCGCGTTGCAAGCGTTCCAGAGCGGAATTCAGTTCATTGGCGGAGACTGAGGCGACCAACATGAAACCTTTCTCGTTTTCGACAGACTTCAGTTCCTCGATCAGGCCCACCAAATTGGGCCGAAGCAAATGCGATTTACGAGAGGGGATCGGGTCTTCCGAGGCGGCAACATTGCCGCTGAGAGATTCCAGCAGGGACCGGAACAGAACCAGTCTTATTTTGGAGAACATATCGAACACGTTCCACGCAGCCTCCTCTGCGTTTACTACAAAACGGTTGTATAATTTTCTTCAACGTCTCATTCGCATGTTAAAGTGTTCTGTTCGATTATTAATTATTACAGCTGATTCTAAACTATATATTAATTTTTGCGATTTTGCGTCTTTGGAAAGAAGAGATTTATATCTGTGATATTACAGAGTCAGACATTGACAGAAGATAATAATTGATTCTTAATAATTATTTTAAGTACAGTGTTGGATATTTATTATGCATCGAACTTACCATCATCTCGAGTAGTTTGCGCAGGTGTCAACGAAGGAACGCGGTTATTCGATTTCCCTAGGTCGATCACATGCCAGTCGCCACGAACTTCCGGCTTCAGTTTACGAGCTTCCTGTTTCACGTTGTTTTCTTCGACTTCGTCGAACTCCTTCGATAGTCCAACTGATTCTTCGTATCCAAACATCGATGGAATGGTGAAGTTTGCGTTCGACAATGTTCCTAATTGCACGAAAATTAAAGAAGAATATTAGTTACATCCTCATATTCCTAGATTAGCAGCAATTTTAATTTCATTTTGTCATTTTTGATTATAAACATAATAGAAATTCGCAAAAAAAAGTATAATAATTTTTTAATTAAACCTATCGTCATTCCTTTAGTGTCTCGAGTCCAAAGCAGTAAGAAAGCAATGTTCGATCGCAGGGAGTGCTCGCACTCGTGATGGTCATTTCCGGAAATCAACGCGTTATTCGAGGGGAACCTCGTTCGTTCTGCTTCGTTGTAACTCTAAAACAGCCATTATTCAAAATAATAATTATAAAAACATCGTAATCGATCCACTATCATATATACTATCCACTGAATGAATTCAAATTAGCACAAGATTATACCAGAAGCGTCCCCTCAACAGGAAACGAGTGGAAGGCTCTGAAATCCTTCCAGAAATCCTTCTGATCCTGACCAACTTCAGCGATAATCACGACGACATTTCGTGGAACAGAACCATCGATACCCACGTTCTCTTTTGGCAGATCTGTGTTTTTTACTTTTGGGAAACGAGCGTCGTTGTCGACGTTCTCCACGATGAATTCAAGCCCTTTTTCGCGTGTAGTGTCGGTGGAATTCGTCTGCGCGACGGTTCTGGTCGAGACTTTCGTGTCAGATGCTTGCAAGTCTCCGTCGATGGCGATGGCTTCCGGTTTCAAGCTGGGAGCGTGGTCCATGGTTGCCTTTGGCTCGGTTTGCGAGGATGACGCTATTGGCAAAATCGAATAAACTGGTTGCAATATAATTATTTAACCCTTTCGAGGAAGTAGCCATGTTGGTTTAAGTGTAATATGAGTTAATGTGGACTGTGGACTTTAACCCATTCGCTGCCAAGGACGAGTATACTCGTCTTTTGGCAGGGTGTTAGGCGTTGCTAAGACGAGTATACTCGTCCTACTTTCAATATATTATAATATACTGGCTTTGCAGTATATTTACAGAACTTTGGTAAACAATATAAATGTGTAACAATGCCAAATATAAATGGCAATGGAAATAGTTTCATATAATCTGGGCTTGGTAGCGAATGGGTTAAATGGTAGACGCTTGTTTCTTATGTAATAAGAGACGAATAAATTCTAAAAAGTAATCAAAATTTTGTCAGAAAGGGACAAATATGATAATATATTTATTAATGGTGTTTTTTATTTAATAGTTCTAATAAAAATAGTAAATTTTGGTTCCTTTATACTAGCATATGCTAAATTTCTTTTGTAAGGGTTGTAACAAGTGCTTGATCATTTTATTTTATAAATAATTGCACTGATAATGATGTAAAAATGTTATCAATGATTCAGTTATTACCTGAACGTTCTGGAATAAATGCAGAACTGGGCAATGCCAAAGACACCAGTGCCGCTACCAAAACCATCAATAAGTGTACACGCAACATATTCTGCTTCTAGAACAAGCAATTTTACTTGGATGCGAAAGTAACGCAAATATTTGTGGCATTAAAAAGCTGGAACTTGAAATTTGTTCTCACTGTACGATCTTTCAGTCAAAGATGTTTAGAATTTGAACGAAGACACTCAGCGCGTCCAATAGCACGATTCTTTAATTATTCTGAAGATGTGAAATATATTTGAAACAAAGAATCTTCTGCGAATAATGAACACGTCCATTCGTCTTCCTGAGACGAAGGCTTTTAATTGACAGATGCGTGATTAACAAATCGCTGTTGTCAAGTGAACAAAGAATTTGTTTTTCAAGGCACTCAGAACTGCCCTCGCGTTAAATAAATGACATTGCTATAATATTATTATCGATGAATATTCATTACTATTATTTATTATTTATTAATCTCAATATTTATTTTTTTTTCATCCAATTATTCATATTTGTAATTTAAAAATATAAAATGGAACAAGAAATGCTGTAAAATAATAGTGAAATACAGCAATAAACGCAAAAGAAACAAGAAATATATATTATGATATTTTTCTGTACGTATATTTCTGTAAATTTGACTAAATTGTTTATCTATTTCTATAAAAGTATTCTTATTATCTCATTTTGACACTGTCTGAGTTATACGGTTCCTCTCGAGATGAATCTTCGGTTCACTTCCGGCATTGATGTCTCTGGAACGTCTCTCGATAATGGAAGACTATTTCTAAACCAGTTCGAACGCTTCTGCACAGTTTCTACTATTTGTACACCTCGAAGCAATCAACCCAAACATTTTTTAACACAAATACAAAGTAGTAGAAGAACAAGTTTTACTTCCTCGTGATATCAGAATTGTTTTCTCAGATATGTAAGATACGATGGTAGAAACTATGAGATTAAATAATCCGTTGACGTCGAGTTATGGCACTTTCCTAACAGATAAACCGAAGGTCCTTTAGTTTTGTCAAAGAAATGCCTCGAACACTTCAAACTGTTTTGTTTACGCTTTCTCAGACGGAATACATTTTCATAATGGTGTCAAGGTTGCTTGCTGTAAACTCAATAAAAAGCAAGTACATATCTAGATGCAGCCTAGATTCTCAGCTGTTCTTGGAATTTTCTTTCAGCCTTACGATCGAGAGGATAATCATCCACCCGTAAGAATTAAAATTATGCGAAAATACAGGTGCTATACGAATGTAATAAAAAAATTAGGAGATATTCTAATTTACAAAGATACAATTTTTATTTACGATACGTTTAGATTTATCAAGATTAAAGTAGCAAATGGAAATTCGTGGACAAAGATACGATAAAGTGAAATTTAAATAAGACGTTTGTAGTTTATTGGGTGACCTGTGTTCCTGAAATATGCCATGCTCCGTATTGACTTAAAACGAGGGTTGTAGAGTAAATTACATACTGATAGACGTATTTGTACGTAAGCACCAGGCCTCCATTATTTATCACAACGGGCTTTACGTTGACAATCTCTAAACAATGGTCACTATATATATTCGTAGGTAAAATATTTTTCTTTGCAAATAAAAATAACACTGTACATAAACACTATATAATATAATTAGAATATATTTAAATATCTTGATTTATTTTTGCAATTACTAATAAATTTGTTTCTCTTATATATTTTTCAATATATAACAAGTATGTTTAATACATCACCAAAAATACTACACTAATTGAATTAAGTTATCCCAGTCGTCCACAAAGATTCAAAAACAATTCTGTTAACATTGTTTTCTCTACTTATAGATTTGAGAGCAATTATCTAATTGGAAAAATTGTGGCTTAAAAGATTGTCACTTAATTTGTGTATTTGTGTAAATGACATAGAAATTATACCATCGATTCTGGCGAATAGAAGAAATATGCGGCTCCACTTTTGAGACTAAGCAAACGCAGTTGGAAAATACATTTTATTCAACACGAATAAGCAAAAATCTGCCAAAAGCAATAATAAATAGCCTCGTAATTTAGTAAATACTCTACTGCACACATTATCGTGCAAGTTTTCTTTGTATCGATGAAATAAACAGACTATCCGCAGTCTATAGCAGGAAATGTTTCAATATTCGTCATCGAACCATGTTTTCCAGCAACAACCCTGCGAGAATGTACTATTTCATCGACTTTAACTCCGTTGAAAGAATTTAATGCCAACGTTGTAAATGATATCAAACATCAGAAAAATATAAAATATATAGAACTCCTGAAATACACGAAACAAAAGCATTTCAAACAATCCACCCCCAATTTCCAGAAGAATCATCTTTCCCAGCAAAAGTAACGAGTTGAAAGAGTCAATTAAACAAGAAAAGAACTATATATTTCTAATCAGAATCAGTATAATCAAAATAATCAATTTCTATACGAACCCACCATTTAAAACACAAAAATCAATCAACCCTCATCCCCAAATCTCAATTCCTCTCTATAACTCGATTTCTTTCACGTATCTCTCTGCATGTCGCTTATGCTGCTTGAATAATACATCTTCTGCAAGAATCAACTCTCAAAAGAGTCAACGATGGTCTCACTTGGTAAAAGAAGAAATATTTCTCTCTGCGTATCAGTTCTACGACTCAAATAAATTATCTTTTGTAACAACCAACTCTCAAAAGGGTTGACTAGCGCCTCAATTGAAGGGAAGAAATGTATCTCTTTGCGTGTCACTTTTGCTACTCAAACAAATCATCTCCCACAAGAATCGACTCTCGAAAGAGTCAAAGCAAGGGCCTCAATTGGTAAGAAGAAACGTTTCTCTCTGCGTATCACTTCTGTAACTCAAATAAATCATCTTCCACAAGAATCGACTCTCGAAAGAGTCAAAGCAAGGGCCTCAATTGGTAAGAAGAAACGTTTCTCTCTGCGTATCACTTCTGTAACTCAAATAAGTCATCTTCCACAAGAATCGACTCTCGAAAGAGTCAAAGCAAGGGCCTCAATTGGTAAGAAGAAACGTTTCTCTCTGCGTATCACTTCTGTAACTCAAATAAATCATCTTCCACAAGAATCGACTCTCGAAAGAGTCAAAGCAAGGGCCTCAATTGGTAAGAAGAAACGTTTCTCTCTGCGTATCACTTCTGTAACTCAAACAAGTCATCTTCCACAAGAATCGACTCTCGAAAGAGTCAAAGCAAGGGCCTCAATTGGTAAGAGGAAACGTTTCTCTCTGCGTATCACTTCTGTAACTCAAATAAATCATCTCCCACAAGAATCGACTCTCGAAAGAGTCAAAGCAAGGGCCTCAATTGGCAGGAAGAAACGTTTCCGCCACGAGTTCACGGGAATCGTAGGAACGCGTGCAACGTTTCTAGAACAAACGCGTTCGAGACCTTCTTATAGGTCGCGGAGCACGTAACCCTTGGCTGGCTTCGCCCCGACGTTGGCGGTTCGAGTCGTCGAAATCTGAATAATTGATACGATTACGAAGCTCCGTGTCGACGGTACAGGAAACAACATGGCCACAGCGAGGTCCGGGGACGTCTGCGCCCAGGGTGCCCTCGCGGCGATTGGTCCACGTTTGGTGCCCCTTCTAGTCAAAGAGGGGGGATGTTCCACCTGGGCGACAGGTGGCGGCTCGCCAGGGGGTGGCAAGAAAAGAAGAAACGAACCCCTCGCTCGGGGCGAGCCGCTTTTTCCACCACCGTCTCAGTGATCGTCGACGAACGCGCGCTGTTCCTCCTCGCGATTATTCACGGCGGACTCGCGCGGAGTTCGCGTTTCATCGTGGATTTGAACCGCGTGACCACGCACCCGCCTCAAGGTGAGACACGTTCTCCAGCTCGTTTTTGGATCGAACAGTGATTCGAGTCAGGTTTTCGAGTAATCGCGCGTCAGCGATCGAACGTTTGAGCGCACGTGTCAGTGAGAAGAATATCTTAGAATTGTAATCAAGTAGGAGAGAATTGTATATTCGTAGGACCAATTAGATTTTAAAGATATTCATCAGTAGTAAATCATTTGACTTCCAATCATCAAATATTTGGTTTCAGTAAATTACAGAATAATAGGGTTCGCAGCTGTTTGCGTGCGATCAGCAAGCAATTTATATTACCTGTGGTTTCGTTCGAGGCTGTTTGTGACCCCAAAGAAGTCAGTGCGACCAGAAAACACAGTTATTTGTGGGTATTCCACTTGCTAGGCAAACGCTTTCGCAACTTGTTGAAGAAGCAGGTGTGAGTCCCGCGAGACAGTTACTGTTCATGGTTGTATCACTTGTATTCACTGAGGATGAGTTATAATATGTATACTACAAATATTTATACATTTATGGGATATAAAATATACAAATAAATACAGGCAGTACATAATATGTACAAAAATATGAACAAATTCTGCTAAATTATGCCAAATTATAGCATTTAGAGGATGAAGTATATATCTATTTACGTGCTCTTCACTCTTTGAGTTGGATTTATGAAAATATGAATTTATTAGCGTCCTAAAAGCGTCTATATTTAATATATCCGTAAAAGATAATGCAAAATGGAATGATTTATTTCTAAAGAAATTCATTCACAAAAATGCCAAATAAAAGATTGTTCATTTCATAGTTTAGGAATTGCGTAATCTTACTTGAAGCTTATAAACTCGCAGTTATTAAATTACAGACTATAACTCCATTACAAAGCACGCCAAATTAAATACGCCGCTCATTAATTATGCATCAAGGGCAGAAACTACGATACACATCTACTATCGAATCATCTACGACCTTCCTGGGTTCAATCATTAACTTGTTACTAAAATAACTGAAAATTGCACGCATTTGATGACAAGTATTTGTAATAGCAATATTCACTGCTTTGTATTTAAATTGATCGAGAACTTCCACACTTTTTGTACGTAACACGTATAATTATGTTAAGTTCGCCAGAATGGTCGAGAAAGTTTGAACGAATATGCATTATTTAGGCAGCAAACGACCATGTTGAAAGCTTAGAGTCCCTGCTTTGACTTTCACTTAATAGTTTACAATAACGAATATTTACATAAATCTATTACAGAACGTTCAGGTTGAAGAAAGACAATGTAATTGGCAATTACTATTATAATAGTAAATACTTTCCACAACCTTTTAGGTTTTTTTATTCCTAAAATGATATTTCTCGTAATATTTTCTCCTTTTCCTCCAAATCGCCAATACAAAATAATAATTATCGAAAAGTAGCCTTCTTGACGGATTCTTTGATCAAGACTGTATTTTAATATACAATTATCGATAAAATAGTGACGAGCTATGTGCTCTTCTTTTATTTTATTCACTACAGATGATGAAGTTCAAGCAACAGGGGCTAGTCGCAGACTTGATGCCCAATATACGGCTGATGAAAGCCAGCGGGCACTTCATGTTCAATTATTACAGCGACAGTGGAACGAAGCACCTGCATAAAATCTACTGTGTCGTAAGTAGAGGCGAGAAAATTTGCCAAACTCGAGAATAAATTAATATTAAAACACAGAAATCTAAAGTTTGATCAGTGTATTCGACGTGTAAGTTTTTCCAGCAGCTCGAGAATGAACGAAACAAGAGGAATGCTAATTAAACCTCCTCGATCCTCAGGTCCATTTGATCCTGATGCTGATGCAGTTCGCGTTCTGCGGCATAAACCTGATGCTGGAGAGCGACGACGTGGACGATCTGACTGCGAACACGATCACGATGCTGTTCTTCACGCACAGCGTGGTCAAGCTCATTTACTTCGCGGTCAGGAGCAAACTGTTCTACAGAACGCTCGGCATCTGGAATAATCCGAACAGTCATCCTCTGTTCGCTGAGAGCAACGCTCGTTACCATCAAATAGCCGTGAAGAAGATGAGAATACTGTTGTTAGCCGTGATGGGGACCACGGTGCTGTCCGCCATTTCTTGGACCACTCTGACGTTCATCGGTGACTCTGTGAAGAAGGTCGTCGATCCTGAGACCAACGAGACGACACTCGTCGAGGTAATTGCAAGGCTGACGGAAAATTGCCAATGAAATTTGCATATCTAATTTTTAAATAATTATTTTCTCGATCAAAGTGAGTTGTTTCTTTGAGCAAACGAAATATGATTCGTGAAAATAAGTAAGCTTAGAGTTAACTAGTTGTTCGTGTTGTTATTTAGATGTATTTAGATAATATTAAATGCGCGATACGATGGATATTTATGTGGTAATTTTGATCGCGAACGTGGCTTCGATTTAGATACCAAGGCTGATGGTGCGTTCCTGGTACCCATACGACCCAAGCCACGGGATGGCGCACGTTTTCACGCTTATATTCCAATTCTACTGGCTGATATTCTGCATGGCGGACGCGAATCTCCTGGACGTGCTGTTCTGCTCGTGGCTTTTGTTCGCGTGCGAGCAAATTCAGCATCTGAAGAACATTATGAAGCCGTTGATGGAATTCAGCGCCACGTTGGACACTGTTGTACCCAACAGCGGAGATTTGTTCAAGGTAAATCCCACTGACTATTATCCAATTAAGCAAATAGAAAAAATAAAAATCAGAAACGACTGTTGTCAACGAGTGTCGGAAAATAAATTCTATAAATTTTGTTAGAAACGAAAGATATCGTTACTCGCCTGTCATCAAATGACGCTGAGATACGAACGATAGATTTGCGCGATGTGGTTAAAAGGAAGACGATCGTACACACTGATTAAATTTTGTTAGAAGCGAAAGAAATCGTTACTCGCGTGTCATCAAATGACACTGAGATACGAACGATAGATTTGCACGATGTGGTTAAAAGGAAGACGATCGTAAACACTGATAAAATCGTGGAAACGCGTCTCGAAACACGTCTCGATCGTATCTTCGATTGGCAATTTGTTCTCCAGGCTGGTAGCGCGGAGCACGTGAGGGAAAACGAGCCACCGCCACCGCCAACGCCTCCGCCACCAGGCGAGAACATGTTGGACATGGATCTCCGTGGAATATACAACAATAGAACAGATTTCACAGCCACCTTTCGACCAACTGCTGGAATGACCTTCAACGGTGGTGTCGGTCCTAATGGTCTGACGAAGAAACAGGAGATGCTGGTCCGGAGCGCCATTAAATACTGGGTCGAGAGGCACAAACACATCGTCAGGTAAGCACACATCTGTACATACACCATTTTTTCGATTTCTGTTCTCGTTTATTATCTTGCTGTTATCTTTTCTTTCACTTTACACGAAATGCTTCTTCGTACAAAAATGTAGTTCGAAGCAACTTTTTGATGGACGAAAATACAATGTCTAAGTAATACTTTTTCAAAGATGATAATTTAACGCGTTCTGTGCTAAGCTGTTTTCACTCGATTTTTCAATTAAGCGATTTTCAATTTCATGTTTCGACTAAAAATTGTTATTTTATATATTTTCACACGATATTTCATTACATCATCATTCAGCATAAGTGTCCTGTGGTATATCACATTCTTTTACTGGAAATATATTCTACAGACATAAATTTGTTACAAAATATAAGTTTTCAGCGAATTAAATAAATATCTCAGCGGGTACCATCGATGGTGCGCGTGTCACGGAATGTCTAAAGAATAAAAATTTCCGTTTGCAAATTTTTCCCTGGTCGCAGAAGCGAGCGAAATGCGACTGGAATCCGCAGAGCGGAATTCTATTATCGCGTGTCGCGAAAAAATAGCCCGGAATTGGTGACAGTGATACGTTCCAAAACAATGGACGTTTTTCCCGCGGCTGAAAATGAAATTTCCACGACGAAGTTAAATTACGTCGCGGGGCGTAATCCTGAAGTTCGTCAGCTTCTTGACAACCCCCGGTATAACCCAGTTTCCCATTTCGATTCTCATCTCGAGTCGACCGCTACACGGAAACGTAATCCACGCCGACAATGAGGAAACCTTTCACATTCGCGGTTCTAACAACGAGAGACTTCCATTAGGATAATAATCACTGCGTCAAGTGAACAAATAAAGTCGCGCCAACTCGTTGCGAGCGATGCCAGTTAACTCGATCCTCCATTAAACCGTTTCTGTCGTGAAAATCGGTGAAAACTGCAAGAAAATCGATAAGAAATTGATAAGAGAATCGATTTAAGAGAAAATGGAAAATATTCTTGCCCCTCGAATTCTTCTCGATGAGGAGATCGATGGAAAGCAATGATGTAAGGATAGAATAGCTGGAGATATTAAAAATGGTTAAACTGTGTATTCTTCAAAATTGTTCTTGTTCTTCGTATTTGAATTCTTTTACTGTGGAAAGCATAGAGAAGGTGATGAAAGATTTTAATTTAATGTCCACGGTGTGATGAGGAGATTGATGGAAAGCAATGATATGAGTATAAAATAGCTGGAGATATTAAAAATGGTTAAACTGTGTATTCTTCAAAATTATTCTTGTTCTTCATATTTGTATTTCTTTACTATGGAAAGCATAGAAAAGGTGATGAAAGATTTTAATTTAATGTCCACGGTGTGATGCGGAAGGCAATATATTTTCTTACGCGAAGGGGATGATTCTGTGTGAACACAACGAGTAAAAAGAAATAAATGTAACGGGTACTATGAATCATCCTAATGTCTACTCGTAACACGAAAGATATTTGTTGCATGGTTTCTTTTCTTGAATTTAATAAAAAGAGCTTTTTAATTACACGCGTGCACGTTTGATTAAATCGTGCGATTTAATTGGCTAAGTGTATTTGGTTAAATATTCGTAGCTTTTCTTATACATTAATAATCATGCGAAATGAAATGTGAGTATAGTAAATATACACGTGTAGCCGTATATTTCGATACACGTGTACTCTTGCATTTCAGTACCTATACATTAAAAAGTACACGAATTAAAACACGGATATATTAATTGCAAGTGCACATGTCTACACATGCATCTTTAACTACATGACCTCTAGTTACCAACTGCATTCCTCATTCAACGAGAGTACACGAAATTGAATTGTAAATTACGATTTTAATTAACCCCAAGAGTCAGAATAGATTATCATTTTTTATAGAATATCGATAGGAGAACCATATTAAAATAAAGGAATAATAAAAATATTAATTTATGCGATTGCAAATTAGAAATGCCTTTTATTAATAATATTATTTATAGCTATTATGGATTCGTGTTTATAATAGTACCACTAAAAATTTCGAGTTACAATCATATATAATATTTTTGCTATTCCTTTATTTTAATAAACCTTTGCTATCGATATTTTAAAATAGACTTTATTACTTATGTCTGTCTTTTACGTCTGTCTCTTGTGTCTGTTTTTAACTTCTTGGCTAGAAATTTGATTAAAAAAATTTTTAAGAAACGGAGATAACGAAATTATGCATATTTAATTTCAAGCCTCTTTGATCATTTCATTGACAAATTCATCCGGCATCCCTCTTCGTCTGCCACAATTTTCAAAAGTACATTCACGTAGACTGCACGTTATGAATGAATGAATAATTCAGCCACAGAATTTTTCTCCGTGGTTGTATATACGCGAATGTAAAATCAATATTCTGTTTACTCAACGTTTCCTTTTGTCTGACACAATCTTCTACAGAAGCACATATCGCGTGTAAAACGTATTCGACATGTTGCAAACGTCGATAAACGCGTTGCAAAACGTTCCAGACGATTCTGTTCTCGCTGATTCGATTCGAAAATTAAATTTACAAAATTACACAACGGAGTGATCGCGGTCCAAACAGCAGCGATTACATTCGATTGGACCAATTTCGCGTAATAATGAACTTTCATAATTAATCGAACGTAAAACTTCATCCTCGAATATTTCATGGAGAAGCTCGTTCTTCAGCATCCGAGTGATCCCATTTAGTTAATTTCGTGTGTCAATATACTTTAATGGAGAAATAAATTCCGTCGAATTACTGGCGCTCATTACGTAAATTCTTCTAAATTAATTCCTCCCTTTACCTATAAAATGCTTTCATAAAACAAGCAAATTTATATCCTTTCGCTTGCATAATTCTTCCATCTTATTACCCGCTAATTTTTCACTATTACAATTATAACAATTTCCTTATTACAACAGAAATATCTCGTACTTTGTCATTTACAATCGAAGAGGAGAAAATCGGACGCACCTCGCGATGCACAATGAACTGCAATAAAATAAACAGATGGAAAACTAATGGTAATATCGAAATACAGAAATTGGAGGCATTGAGAGACAAATATTTGAAACACCAGCTGTGTCGAGACGTTTAGAGGTTCAGGAATAACCCGGCGACGGCTGGAAAGAAGCGTTTCCGGGCTTTTAAAACGCGGGGATCCTCCGAAGCGGAGAGGCAACAACACAGTCGAGCGTCCGCGAAGAAAGTTTTGAAAGAAAACGAAGAAACGGAACGGCTGGCTCCCTATAGATTCTTCGACAGAGGAGAAACAGAGGGGATGCGTGTATTCCCACGGTGGTGAAGTATTTATTCTAAGAGAGCGCGATATTGACCGCAACTGGGGACGTACCGCGCGGACTTGGCAATTTATTGGACAATTCAGGGGTTGCACGGTTGGCTCGAGTTCACGTGTGCACCGCAATACGTGTCTGACACGTGTATGTACACGTTTTCACGGGGCCCTCGCACAGTCCTGGACAGTCGTTTGCCCTTCGACCGCCATCGCCGGATCCTCTGTCGCGGAAAAACGCACGAAAACCTGTTGCCTCCTGACTGACATCTCAAAGCGGCAGATTCTTCGCGCGATTAACCAGTGAACTGCGGAATTTAGTTTTAGAAATCGTCTACAAAGCGCGCAATTAAAATCGAGCAACGACGAGAATACGCGTCAAGCGCAGGGGAATCCTTCTATTACACATCTCATGAGAAAAGTAAAACGAGGAACGTTTTTATTTGACAAGACAATCATAATTATACTCGCCAATCGCGACAAAATAAAGTTTTGGTTCGACGTGTGTACACGTCGAACGCAGTTAACTGGTTAACATTCAGAACTGCTTGAAAATATTCGTTCCATGGATTTCTCTTCGCCTCTTCCTAATATTTGGAAATACTGCAAAGTGGCAGTGGTTTTGTTTGCTTCGCGAAACGAAGAAATGCAATTAATCTGACGCGAGAAGAAGAGAACGACTTGGAAGAAATCAAGGCGATCATTCTTTCTTTAATCCGAATATTCGCAATGTCAGATCGAAACTTTATACGGGTTGTAATTAAAATAAGGGAGGAAAAACAGAGTTCTGCGAAGCAAAGCACTCTCGACTTACAGCGAGAAGGATGACCACAATGTATCACGGATACATCGACACGTGGTACTAAGGAAATAGTAAATCGAGTAACCGTTGAGCTACGTCTTATTCTACCCCTTTAATACACTTCAAGATATCGATTTCTCAAGCTAGATAGAGCTATCTCAACAACGCGCCAGCGAATATATTATTTAAACAGTAAAAGAGAAGATGGAGAAACAGGGGAGAAGCGAGGGGCTGGGGGTGGAAGAGAAGAGAGGCAAGAAGGGTGAGAGAGAAATTGTTGAATCATAAACTCTAACCACCTGGCTAAATGCGTTCATCTAGCGAACTGGGTTAAATTAAAACTTTGTTACATCACAGCCACAGGGGGCTTACTAACAGATGGGGTTTGTCGTACTTCGGGGGTTTTAGGATTTAACGAGGACTGCAAGCTGGCAATACGTACATTGTACAGTCATTGATCAGCAAGAATGAAACTGTTATATCTCATATTCTGTCTGGGATTGCGCACAATTCGTGTACGTACGTACATTACTAAAATTATTGAAATTATTGTTACTTTCTAGATTGGTAACTGCAGTTGGAGACGCTTACGGTGTTGCTCTACTGCTGCACATGTTAACCACCACCATCACGTTAACCCTACTTGCCTATCAAGCAACGAAGGTACCACAATAAATTTCAAATCAATTTTTCGTTTCATTACGCACCCACGAAATACGAATACGAATTTAACGTAAAATTAGAAAATTTTATTTCAGCCCTTTAACCGCAGGTGCGATATATGAACAACATATTAACTTTTGCTAATGTAAAATAGAGGCTGTGGTTTGTATACCACAAAAATCTTTTAAGATAGAATATCACTTTAGTAATATCAAATTGGAATGTGTGTAATTATTTTTATATTATTTTTCTTGCTGTGCTAAAAATACCAGCGGTTAAAGGGTTAATTAAGAATTCTTCTGGACGGCTGGAAGCCTGGAAAATGCACGTAGAACTCCGATAGCGGTAGAAGTGAAACGTTTATGTTTGCTGTAGGTTCATGCTGTTGATACATACGCAGCATCGGTAATTGGATATTTGCTGTACTCTCTGGGGCAGGTCTTCATGCTCTGTATATTCGGAAATCGTCTCATTGAAGAGGTACGCTTCTAAATATAACCGCTATGTACACCCCTTGAGACTTGTACTCTTTCTCTTAAATTCTAGAATTTTCTCAAATATTCATCAAATTTCTCGATACTTATTTTCTATACGTATTGCATGCACAGAGTTCATCAGTGATGGAAGCCGCCTACTCTTGTCATTGGTACGACGGATCGGAAGAGGCCAAAACATTCGTACAAATCGTGTGTCAACAGTGTCAGAAGGCGATGTCCATTTCAGGGGCGAAGTTCTTCACCGTCTCTCTGGATCTGTTTGCCTCGGTAATTACTTTTATTGAATAATATATTATTCAATAATATCACATATATATTATTATTATTGAATAATATATTTGTCAAAGTATCCAATGTTATGGAATAAAATTCCTTCAGTCAAAGATCGAATTTTACCCTAAATTCGATCTGAAATAGAAACGATGATAGTGATGCTAACCATTCCAGAACGAAAACTTGTGCAGTGGTTTAAAAGTTACTTCAACATCCATCTGTTATAGACGAAAGCTTCGATATGATACTGTTGAATAATATATTATTCAATAATATAACATATATATTATTATTATTGAATAATATATTTGTCAAAGTATCCAATGTTATGGAATAAAATTCCTTCAGTCAAAGATCGAATTTTACCCTAAATTCGATCTGAAATAGAAACGATGATAGCGATGCTAACCATTCCAGAACGAAAACTTGTGCAGTGGTTTAAAAGTTACTTCAACGTCCATCTGTTATAGGCGAGAGCTTCGATACGACACTGTGTGTCTCTAAAGTTGCTTAACAAAGCGTAGACAATAATCCTAGTACCACGAAATTGAATTTCAAACTTTGCTCTTGAAATTGTTGGTTGTAGTGTTTTATTAATGGACATTTCGAATTGTACAGGTCCTGGGAGCTATGGTCACCTACTTCATGGTGTTAGTGCAACTGAAGTGAACGGTGAGGGTTGCTAGTACGCGTGATCGAAATTACCAACCACGAATTCCATTCTTCGTGTTCTGTTACGTTTTCGCGAGGAGATGTAAGGTTATCGCGTGGATTCAGCTGGGAACTGTGACTGCAGGACAATTTAAGATTAGAATCTCTGACAGGGAGTATCCTTTCGTCTTCAGTTGCTTTTCAGGAACTACAGAAACATAATTGCAACGTGTCTGATCGAATGTGAAGACAAATTTTTACGTAACGTATCAATCGATTGTACGCACCCCTTGAGCGAGAACTGTTTAAAGATGGAGGATACTCTGAGCAGAAATTATAGTAATAAGAAATGTAGTTGGAAGCTGAGCTATCGCTAAAGTGCCTTTTTATCGCTTGGTAGAAGAAAAGGATTCAGAAACAACTGAATGTATGTTTGACGTGAAAGACTGAAATAAATGAACGGACTCATAATGCAAGGAAAAGGGCAGAAAGTAGCAAATTTAAGAAGTAAAAAGTCAGACGTAATGTATCGGTAAAAAGATCAAAGTTCTTTGGCGCAAAGTCGATCGCCCGATATTTCTTCTTTAACGCTGGATTACTACACAGAAGTTATCGTGCCATAAAAGTTGCGCTGCTACCGTCGGACTAAAAGAATATCCCAACTTTTCTTCTGCTCTAAGGAGAATCGATAAATAGCCTTGATCACTGCACTACATTAATCGCAATGAATGTTATAATTGCACTGAGTTTTGCAGAAGAAACCTAGCTTGCAAAAGTAAAAAACTTCAAGCGTGACTATAATCAATTCCTAGACATTTTATACTGATAACAGTACGAAGAAACAATTTTTATCTGAAGAAGTTTTCTTCTTTTTAAAAGTAGAGTGGAACATCTGTTTTATAGGGAACCATTTCAAAAAATTAAGGCTAGAAACAATGTATCCCAGGCTATGTAATGTAGAACGAGAGATGCACTAAGATTTGACAGTGGTTTTGTTCAATTACAGAATTAATTGCAACTTCAAAGTCATTTCTTTCAGTTCCGTTTGCGAGTGGACCAGTCCTTTTCTGCAGAACGCGGTCCAATTAAAATTATTGGAATTTTAATACAGGGCTACGATGTACCCTGCAAGTTTACCTGTCTATTCTATTATTCTTAATCAAAGCAGTACGTAATAATTTTAATTACTTGTATATATCCGAATTTCTAATTCGTATTCCACATTTTTTAATTTGCGATGATAACACGGCAGTTGGTACGTAATCCAGATCTAAACGACGAATACCAGGGCTTATCAATTGGTTATAATAATCTGAAACGAACAATTGCAATATGATAAATTCAAAGGTAAAGTAGTGATTGTGCTCAGCTAAGATCGTGAAAAAGTAACACTTTTTACGGAAATTAATTCTTCGAAAACGTATTACTTTTAATTATTACGTATAATGTATATATTTATATAAATTTCATAATTCATTTGATTTTTTTTAAGTCAATAGATAATCTGTAATAAGAATTTAATTACAAAGAAGATTGATGATATCGATTGGTATTTTCAAAGAATTAATTTCCAGATATATAAACACTGTTAGGAATCAACCAAAAATCGTGAAGGAAATTGATAAGAAATTTTGATTAGCATTTACGTATTTTAAACTGAAATTAAAACATAATACTTATAAATACGATATAATAACTTTTAAATAGGCTAGCTTTAAATAAACCGCACCTAATGCTTATGAAAAATATCAAATGGGAAACATTACGCTGAAAGTAATCTTGTACAATATACTGTGATGTGATGGCGAGGATGTATTTTACTGAGGAAGGATAAAGATGCAAGGAACCCATAAGATAACGCTACGATCCAATTTTTTACAAATACACTTTGTCTGAATTATTAAACAATAATCGAGACTTGCATCTTAAATTTCTGACGTAATTTTATAAAAATAACAAAATACTTTTATTATATATATATAACATGTAAATAGATACACTAATGTTATGAACATTACTATGAATGCAATCCCCTCCCTCTTTTCAATATACGACTAATTTATTTTAAATTTTAATTATAAATTTCTGGTGATTTATGCAAAGTGACATTTGTTTCTCTCAAAAAGATACGAAAAATTGTTATAGTATTAAATTAATTAGAGTTTTATGGTTTTTTCTAACGAATTTACTGAATGAGGAAATATGTAAGTTGAGTTTCACCAAAAAATCTGTTCCTCGTATTGATAACGTGTGTCTTAAAAATTTCCGACCAGTGCAATATCTTTTTAAACAAGTACTATTAAAACTAATAATTAAATTATATTTATATATAACTTGTACCTCAATTTTTACAATTTAGTACTTCGATGTGTCTACTACAGTTTTCTATGAACTTTAACGTTGCAACGTTGTTCTTCGTAGAGTTTAAGATAATTTCATCCACTCGTGCACGGCAATTCCTCTCCGCCGTTAATTTACAAAATATAAAAACGTTCCACCACAGATTTTTCATATTACACGACGAGTTAAACGAGAAAATAATTTTTTTCCTACGTTCTATACTGTAATTTACGACAAACGTAATAATTTTATCGCAATTTTAATAAATTTAGCTTAATTTTAATTAAAAATAAAGGTAATTTCGCAGTGGTAATTTTAACGAAAAGTTTTCTTTTACTCGCAGCTGCGTAATAATTATTCCCACGTATAATGATAGGCAATATGCGATGTTACTGAATGCATTTAATTAGCATGAACATTAGTACTGTAATATTGTGAATTGAATCGTCAGTATTATAAATGGTTTCTCTCTATGTAAAACTACAATATATTTGTCTTATAAAATGTTCTACACGCTCGTTGCTTCCTCTCAAACCATCCCTGTCCTCTTTAAATCGTGTTAACCATAAATTATACGAAATGAAACTTTTGCAACTGATGCGATAAACTCTTTCTTCAAATTAAACTTCTTTCCCTGTGGAATATCGATTACTGAGAGTCTAACAAATTTTCATCCACAACTTTTTTAACATTATGTTCTAAATTTTTAAAAAGATTGTAACTCTAAATTAATGATTACAATTAACACCCAATTTCTAGCCAAAGTATAAACCTCTCGTTTTTAAATTATCAAAACTTCTAAAATCATATCTCAAAAATCTGAATCTTTTACCACCAAATTGCAACTTAGACTTTAATTCCTTCATCTCTAAATTACTGTCTAAAATTTAAAACTTTCCAGCGTCCATCTCTCTGGTCTAAATCTTTTATCAGGCTACCAAATTTGTACGTGAAATCTAAATTCTTCATTCTCAATCTTTCCATCCGCAAATCTGAACCTTCTGCTTTCAACGTTCCGCCATTCAGGCACGTATTTACTCCCGTTTGACTTTCTCGCCACGTGCCTCAAACGCGATTCATCTCTGTCTGCCGCAGGCTAATGAACTTACCGCCCGAAAATGATTTGCGAAAGTGACGGTATAACGCTAAGGGAAAATAGAATCCTCGTATGGCTTCATATGCAAATAATCGTGTCGACGATAAGGGTGTATCTCGAATTTTCTTTCTGCCATGCGATACATCCGTGTACATGCGAATTTTCTTTCCTGCCATGCAATCGGATACGTCCGTGGCAGAGATTTCCAGATTTTAGATCGCACAATCCGGAATGGAGAAACGTCTGCACGATAGTTAATCGAGATAAACTGTAACCACCTGCAACCAGCTAATATTCTGGGGTGGAACGCTGCGCGTTCGAGTCTGGGGGTGTGAATTCAACGGGTGCTTGTAACGGAAGAGAGTTTCGAAAATATACAATCTGGATTTTTAATAGAAGAATTGGTGGAGTAATGAGAAGTGAGAGAATTAGGTTTTTTTGCAACACGTGAAAGTATTATTTGAATAATAATTTAAGATTTTATGTATTATTGCCATAAAATCAATAAAATATTTCGTATAACTCATATTTATAAATAACATATAAATTAAAAATGACTTGTGCAATATACGTTGAAAATATGCAATTTCATATTGTTCGGCTAACAATTTATTATAGCTTATAAAATAATTTATCATCTGGTCCAGTAATCCTTTATACCTACATACACACACACACACACACGATTTTAATAAGTACAACCATTAATCATCGCGTAATGGTTGTTTGGAAATATGTATGTGTTGAAAATCATTATAAAATGTATGAAAGAACCGAGTCAGCTGCAAGATGATAAATAGTGGAAAATAAATTTGGAAAATTAAATAGTTGTTGGAAAACTTTACTTCATTTAAGACAGAGAGCGTGTAAGAGAAAAACTCATCGACGTAATTGTAAAAACAGAACTGGCCTCAAAAACCGAAACGTTCGTTTCTTACTTACTGTGTCAACTACGATTGATGTCAAGTCGGAATCCAGATAACTAAAAAAAGAAAACTCCATCTACAGACTTTGCTGGTCCGTGATAAATGATTCTTCCTTTCCTTAAAGTTCACTCGCACATTTTCTCCTCGTGTTTCCACGAATAATATTCGATGTATTTGTATAACGATAAATTGTTAAACGACACTAAAAAAATAAAAATTAAATACAAAATATGGATAATTTAATCTTTTCTGTATAATTATCTATATAATTTAATTGAGCAGAATATATTCACATAATTTTTTACGATATATTTTGCATTTTAAGTAAGAAAAGTCACATTTTGGGGACAAGCAGTTAAAAATGGGGAAAAAACTGGTAAATCGATACGATGCTTTTGTTTAACATAAATCCTGGCGCGATTGTTTAATGCGCAGGCTCAATGGGAGAGCGGCTTAACCGGAAGGCTGTTTCGATCGGCTGGGCCTCGTCGTATGATAAATAGGTCTTCCTCTTTTGCAGCATCCTTCCTTCCTTTAGTCGCTCGCGTTCCATTGCGAACAATAGATACCTCTGCTTAGCATACAAATTCGTAGGAAACATGAATGAATCTGAGACGACTCCCGAATCAAAGAGAGGAACCTTGGAAAGCTTATTCTTGGATATCAAATGTAACAAATGTTACCTTCATGTTTTAGAAATCCTTCGGAACATTTTAGAGAGAAAAGTGAGAATTATATAAATAAATTTTATAAAAACTGTTAATTTGCCAAAATATTGTTAAAAATATTTTTTATAATTCATTTAACAGCACTAATGTACTTCAAGATCTACAAACAAACCATATTTGCTATTTCAAAGTAGAATAATTAATATTAATATTCGATTAACGTTAATATTAATATTCAACGAAGTTTTAGAGTTCATTAATATGTAGCTAAGACAGTCGCATAATTAGTAATCGTTCAAATTATAGAATTAATTGAGAACGAATTCTACAGCAGTCAGCAATGGTTGACTCTTACTACTTGCACTACTCTCGCTACTGCGTTGACTCTTACTACTTGTTTACTCTAGAGGCACAAATGCTCTTCGCACTACTTTCGTTATTTCGTTAATTCTTACTGCTTGATCACTCCAGATACCAAATATAAACGAATATAAACTTCGAGAAACAGAATCATAGTTTTATCTAAGTTTGTAGATCATTCTTCAGAAACGTTACACGTAAACTCGACGTGAAATCGGTGATTTCAAGTATCATTTGGCTCGTAACAAAATTGAATGCAAATGGCGAGAAGTTAAAGGCGTCGTTGAAAATTGCCACGTATCGTACACACGACAATAAAGTTGCTCTGCTGGAAAAAAATAGCTACAAGACCCTGCACTTCCTTCCGTATCGTTAAGACTCAACGCACCAAGAGACTACGAGCATACAAACATAAAGTGCAAACAGCTTTACCAGTTCCAGGAAATAAAATGCGAGACTTACCTAAAACAACGATGCGTTACGTTCACGCAAGAGGCTTCCTCAAACACAACAAAGTGGCAAACTTAATTAGAATCTCGCACCCGATCAAACTTCTACATCCACAACGCTCCAACTACTATCGCACCCCATTTGAACTGGAAAATTTATTGAAATTCCTCTGGATTAACAATAATAACCGCGAGTAGAAGAAAGAGAGTGGATCCAGCAGAAATACCCGGTCGCAAATAAGCATGAACTCAAGAGTCAATGTGACGGAAAGAATTGGCGCGAAGCCCGTCTCGCATGCGCAGCATCCGAGTGACTCCGTTGGTAGTTTCGATCGTCCAGGGGTCGACATCGTCGTCGGCTGAACAGCTTGTCCTCGTGCTCTCGTGATGCTGCGCGTGTTACTCCGTTTTTCGGCTCGTTCTTTCGTTTCGTGATAGAGCAAGAGTCTCGATCGGGCAGGCGGTCGCGAAACGCGCGGTGAGCCTCGTCGTCGAGGAACGGGAGGTGTCCGCGTTGGTTCCGTCGCGAGACGAGTAAGGGACGACGAGTAAAGCGTGTCCGCGTTTCGCGCGAGATACGTCCACGGATGAAAAGGCACGAGATGCAGCCCCCCGTGCCAGTGGACTCGCTCGATTCGCGCTCCGTCGAGGCTGGTCGACGTTGCAACCCCTGCGACCAACCCCTGTTACCAACGATCTCGTAATCGAGAGGGCCACGCGACCGCGAACGACATCATCACGTCGCGCGTCACGGATTCGTCACTGGTCGAGTCAGTCGACGGGGCTCGCGGTTATGTCACGCATCCACGGAGCAATTTAACGGGGCAGCGTAGGTAGCGCAGAGAGTTTATAGCGGCGTACGAATCTCGCGAATCGATGACGGAAACGCGGCGCGGGGCCGAGTGATCCTGCAATCATCGATTCAAGTCGCTGGTAAATAGGTTAACAGTGTGGTTCGCGAGCGAACGCGCTCGATCCGTGGAATCGCACAAGCGTCGTGCGAGAAGTGACCCGCCTAAATCGAGCCATCGGCGACGATGTCGAGGGCATCCCTCCGCGTTCATCACCGTCACGCGTTACATAACCGGTGCACGACGATGCGAGATCATTCCTGGGAGTGTATCGGCTTCGGGTCGATCGAAATTAGGGCCACGAATGCCGTCTCTTAAGTAACGCAGTCGTCGATGTTGGTCGGTTCTTCGTCTCTGACAATAATAAATCGATGGGATCGAGCTGGGCCCCCGTGCGATTAGGGTAATCAAATCTCTCGTATCGTAGCTGAACGGGTATAATAATTGATACGCGGTGATTAGAATTGCGGACGGGCGCGGGTTTTCGAGCCGCGTTCGATTTCCACGTCGAATTTAACGCGAGGGTAAATGCGATGGACGTATATATATATATAGTGTGATCGAGATATATTTTTTACCAGTGAGAGTATTCGTTTTCAAGTGATAATAGTGAAGCAAAGATTTATTCGAGTATTTTCGCACGGGGCAATTAGTGAGAGGCTTCTTGGGAAACACCGATAATCATAGGGACAAAAACAGCGAGCGGCAGGAGGAGGCGAAGCCTCCCGCCGCAGAAGCAATGTCGTAAGTAATGTTACGTTCTATTAAAAATCTAATTAATTTGCGGCCAACGATTTTACGTTAGACGAGAAATATTTACTTGAACATGCAGCCACGCAAATTGAGAAACTACTTTGAGATCGTTACTTTAGACTATATGTTTGTAACATTTAATAAGGTATCTAGTGCTATTAGCGATGTACGTGTTAATTAAAGTTTTGTCAATGATACTTGTAATCGTCAGTAATCATTAACAGCTCTTTAACTGCAAACTTCGATACAATAACCATTTTACCACTGTATCAACTCCGAACAACATTTTTAAAATATTCATTAATCTCTCTGATATTCAAATATTTTCAATAACAGACATGTATATGACGTCTCGTGTATATCCATATTTGAGCACGTGGTATTTGCGAATAAAAAGTTCTCGTTGATGAAGTAACGAAGGACGCCGAATTTAAAACGCTCGAGGCACGAATCGTGATATAGGGCGGGTTGAATTTATGGGACGCGCTGGAAACCATAGTAAACTCGTGGAGGACTATTTCAGCTGCCGCAGTTACCTCTGGGATTCAATTGGGACTATCCACGCTCGTGGAACTCGATACAATGTCAGAGGAACAGGGCAGTGTAACTGGATCTATTTTCGTTGTGGTACACTATCGGACTATCTACGATTCAAGTATACTTGTAAATCCCGTGGACCACGAAACATCAGAACAGAACCAATGCTTCCTTAGAAAAGAAAGATAAAGAAGACATAAAATAATTCCTGAATCACAAAACACGTGTTGAACAATTTACTAAGTCTTGAAATTCTAGGACAGCTCAATCTTATAAATTGTTCTAGGATCCTACGATAATCTTATAAACTGAGGGTTGCTTAAACTCTGTATACCCTTTCAAAGAAACTCTCCTAACTTCAGGATGATCTATTGACTCGATCATGTATCGCAGATCTAATGATCGCTTTAATAGAGTTCTGCTGACTTGGAGTACATCATATTAAGCATCGCAATCTGGAATTATGCTAATCGAATTCTAGAGACGATTAGAAACCACCATGAACCATACGAGCTACTTAACATATTCGCCTGGGTGTATTTTTCACAAACTTTTTATATAAATCGAAGTATTTTAATGAACTAAATATATTTTAACATATATGTATTAGAAGTACAATAATTATTTTTGTAATTGATATATTTTAGTGAAATTTTTATGAGCACACGTGACGCAAAACGAGAATTCTCGTTCCCTGATGCGAATGTGTTAAGATCATTCTCAAACTATCAGTAAATCTCGAAACAGAAGGGATTGCAAAACGACACGTTGGTCTTAAGACGAATCCTGCGTCCTTGTACACAAGACAACGACTCAGAATCTTAGGCTAATTACGTGGCTACGTCCTACAATCTGTAGGTCTCTAAGAAAATCGTTTGTGACAGACTCTACGATCTTGTGGTCAGGGTACACGAATACAGGGGTACTTAAAGTGGTTAAAAACCGATTTCGTCATCTTGGACTCAGAGTGGACGGTTTCCCAAAATCCTAAAGTGGTTTATGGCAAATCCCACAGGTTCGACGTTGGTGTGCGAATTCATAGAAGCCAGAGGGTAGTCTTTAGTGGGTTTTAGATTGTCGTGGCGAGCGTAAGGGAACCTTAAGATGGTTTCAAACGGATCCCACAACCTTGATGTCTAGATTGGTGAGATTTCAGGATGATCTCGAAGTACTCTGCGATGAGTTTCAGAACTTTAGGTTCAAAGTGAACGACGGACTCGTAGGATCGACTATCGTGACTCACTCGAAGCCGTCAATTTAATCAGGATCTCGTGGACTCGATACCATCTTTACTGCTATCGATTTTGTTCCAAAACTCCTTCCATTTAACGATCTCTCGAAATGAATTCGTAGGCAAACTCTGTAGCGACAAAAAATGTATCGCTGCCTCTTTTGAATATCGCGAACCAATTGGCATCTCCGTTTTGCTTCTCTAAAGCTGACAAGTTAATCGTTCGAGTCAATGTTTTAAAGTTCCAGATTAATTTATCAAAGTGCAACGAATTGCAGTTCGTCATTATCGACTCTTTCGAATGCGTTGGTGTCTCTCGGCTGCTATTGATCCGAGCTCAATGGTATCAGGTTCTGAGTGCCTCGAATTGTATTTATCGCATCCCACAAATGGATGCGATGCGTTCTGTTCAAATCCCTCAAAGTAAGAACAATGTGCGTCAGGGGTTTTACGAAATTGTAGTCCTCAGGATTAGATTCTACGGATGCGAATACAACATACCAGTATACCTAAATTTGTGACACCGTAGAATATTATTATCATAGTCATCGGAGGAGAGTCGTACCATTTTCTCAACTATAATCAGTCCTTCTGTAACGAGGTATCCTTACAACACGGTTTTCTTATAACGCAGAAATAAAATTACGACAGTCTTCCTAATTTTTTGTATGTACCAAACTGTATCTCGCCTTTTGTATTTATAAAATTTTATTTCGTAACTGTACGCGTTTTAACTTGGTGCTTTGAGAATGCAATTTTCATATAACGCAGAACGAATCGAACTGATTTGTATTTTACTTACTTTTGAGCTTCTTATAGCATGATTTCTATATAACGCCGTACGCATTAATCGCGTTATACGAGGGTTGAATTTATAATGATATGACGTTTAACCCTTTGCATTCGAATTTATATTTGCATTTAAGCACAAATTGAAAGAAGAATACATTGTAACAAGAATCTTTAGAATGTAATGCTAATATAAATATGTACATAATAATACAAAAGAGTTGAAGATTGTATTTTTGTTAGCTACATTCGACATCAATGAGAAACTGGACTTGAGACAGATGAAAGATACCAAAATCCTGCAACACACTTAGTGCAAGACGAAATCAGTCAATTACGTATACACACGTTCGATCCGCCTGTTCAATTACACTTGGGATTAATTACAGTAATCCAACGTTTACACGGGGAACAGACGAGATTAATGGAACAGCCTTACGATATAATGCGTGCAAATCACAATAGCCATCATCATTTAGCACGTTCGTTTATTAACGAAACTTTATGGACGCTCGTGTCGTTGATTACTTTTGTGTTCGTTACATCTTTAAACGCATGCTCATTTTAAAACAGAAACACAAGCAATAGAAAATAAACAAATAAAATAAGTACTATAACATAGTCTAAAAGATAGACGAAATTTATACGCGACACAGGAAATAGCGAAAATGTATATTTCTGTATAAAGGGACTACATCCAAGCAGTTTTGGTGTCTTGCCAATGTGGTGTACAAAAAAATACGATTAAAACGTTCTATAAAAGGATCCATAAATATTTCCCCTCTAAAGTTGCATTAAAAATATGAGATCTGAAAGTAGCACATCGTGATGTAACCTTAAGCTAATACAGAGTAAAAATAAATAATTCGACTTATTGAAAAGATACTTCAATCATTAAATTCTATAATCCAGGTTGGACTTGCATTAATTAAGATAGCCAAAATTTTAAACACATAAATATCCACAGTTTAACATAAACGTTCCAGTAACACGACAATCTCAACCAATATCTATATAACTTAAATTCACGTATATTTACTTTCATTACAGCAAGGATTCCATAAAGCAAGATGAAAAACATAAACAATAAATTAATTTTAAAGAAATTCCAGACATCCAGACTGAAATTATTCTGGACTTCCTTTCATACGACGTTTCAACCCTCCGTTCGTATAAAAGCGTAGCTAAAAGAATGACAATTTTCTCAACTAATATCTATATAACTTAAATTCACGTATATTTACTTTCATTACAGCAAGGATTCCATAAAGCAAGATTAAAAACATAAACAATAAATTAATTTTAAAGAAATTCCAGACATCCAGACTGAAATTATTCTGGACTTCCTTTCGTACGACGTTTCAACCCTCCGTTCGTATAAAAGCGTAGCTAAAAGAATGACAATTTTCTCAACTAATATCTATATAACTTAAATTCACGTATATTTACTTTCATTACAGCAAGGATTCCATAAAGCAAGATTAAAAACATAAACAATAAATTAATTTTAAAGAAATTCTAGACTTCCAGACTGAAATCATTCTGGTCTTCCTTTCGTACGACGTTTCAACCCTCCGTTCGTATAATAGCGTAGCTAAACGAATGACAATTTTCGCGCGTTTCGAATAATTAAGACACAAAAGACAGGTGAAGCAGGAGCAGAGGAAGGGTAGAAGGCAGGGGGAAGCAAAGAACTTGCCTTTTCCGGTTCCTCGAGAGCGATAAGTGCGCGATGCGATCGCAGGCGTCAATCAGCGTCGTTGATCGCTCCTTGGAGTTGGCCGTGCTCTCGAGCACCAGTGCCAGTCGTGCCGCGAGCTTCGACCGCGAAACTCGAGCCAGCACGCGACTTCCTCCTCGCAGATGCGACAGTCCGCGTTCATGCCTCGACCCGTGGAAATCGCGCGTTCACCCCGATGGACCGCACGAGGAGAGACAACGACGCGCCACCCTATGGAAACAAACGGCTGCTGGGTAATCGAGCACGAAAGATAAACGAGAAGAGAAACTTGTGCCGCGTTCCGCGATTTTCGTTTCCAACCGATCTTGCGTTCTCGAGTGGATCATTTCTTTGCTTTCCGTTGTTAGTTCGAGGCAAATTTCGTTCAGAATTGCTACAATTGCTCGTGCTATTGTGATTTTCATCGAAGTTCTCAATTTTTCAGGAACGTTGCTCCGTGTGTGTTATTTGTAAAACCGCGTACGTGAGATTCATTACCTTCTATTCGTTATTTTGTTTCTTTGGTTGATTATTTTTGAACATTTCGAACACCGTGCGTTTCGCATTTTTATGAGCAAAGTTCGAGTGTATCGTATGATTTGTGCTACCGTGGAGAAAGAGTTTCATTTGTTTCCTCCAGCTATTTTGCTAATGGTTTTGCATTAGTTTATAGTGCGTGATGTTTCTTTTTTTTTATATTAGTTATTAATGAAAAGAACTTGTACGACTAATAAAAATATTAATTTTCATTTAATTAGATCGGTGCACAACATAAATTTTTATTCTAAAAATTGCAAACTCTTGTTTTTTAGATTTAAAAATATTCGTGTTTTGTATTTGTTTAGAAAAAAGCTACTTTTTCCACGAATTTACGTTCGTCACAAATATGTGAATATACTCATTTAATTGACGAAATATTAGCAATTTATACATGCTTATTATGATTACGTACGTCCACAGAATAGTTCGCGCCTATTGAAACTGTAAGCTTGTGTTTACTTTAACGCGTATAATATAATAAACAATTTTTATAAATTGCAGGTTGCTGATTTTCCAAACAGTTCGCGATACCATTTAGCAAATTGTGTTATGACGTCCAATTCGTCTGTTTTTTTAAATAAACACGCCCTTTTCGCGTGTTGTACACTGGTTTGGAAAAAAAAGTAGAAAGGAAAATCGTACAGAAATATCGGTAAACTCAATTTTAATCAAACAAATTGATTAATACCATAGCTGGCGGCCTACAAACAAACACGCTTTCCCGATATTAAAATATCGCGATACTGAGCATTTTTCGCAAATTAAAAGCTGTTGTGCTTTAAAAGACCGGAAAATTTCGCTTCTGCTAAATTCCTCTCGAGTATTATACTCGTTTTCTTAGTGAAATGTTCGAGGACATTAATTCAGGATACACACTACAGAATACTATTTTTCGATCCATAATTTTGCATTCATTTTGTAGTACTTTACTGCCACGTGTTCTAATCAACTGCGATAAATTAAAATATAAAAAAATAGTAATAAAAATAGTTTTTAAAGCAATTATCACGCACTGCAAAATTCTTAGTGGTTAAATTTTGCTGAATAAATTGAAATATAAGTAATTGATGTTATTGTTTTAATCAAAATTCATCGACTTTTAATATATTGCTAATGTTTATGCATTTACGGAAAATCTGAATTTGCAGAAACGCAGAAAATGCATACAATATCATCGTGAATTAACAATCATTCGAAAATACGTGCGTTTGATTGGTTATTGGGGTTGCGTACAGTTCGTCATATTGACAGTTGTACACAATATAACAGCAGGACATGTTTACACTCAATAATTATTGATACAACCATCGTGTTTGAAAACGAACACGACATAATAAGTAACAATAAATTAATCGATTCGATTCCAATTGAGTTTAATTAAAATGTTCTTCGAAACATTGATCGCGCTACACAAATTAAACTGTATTCTACCATCTTGTTTCCTCAACTGCATTGTCGAACGAATTTTCATCGAAAACGCAAAGCCTCGAATACAATTTTAACATTCTAACTCACAAAGACACTCATGTCAACGTTAATAACACAACAACAGTCTCATATTTTAGGGAACATCGAAGATCTTGTCAATAAAAGTGTTTCATGAAAGCAAAAGAACCGAAGGCTCAGGAAGATTCGTAGAAACGACATAAAACAGCGAGTTGAAATTTCCCCAGCGATCTGCGAGTCTCTCTTCGCAATTACTAGCGAAATTAATTAGCAGATAAATAGGGAAATACTCGTATTCGACGAAATTTAAATAGAAACTGTATTTGCGACAAATTCTCTCCAATTTCCCGCGCCTCTTATGAGTCAGCTTTTTCATTAAAACCCAGGAAAATGCAAAAGAGAGCATCGCAGAGGAGGATGTTCGAATCGAAATAAAATTCCGTTCGCTAATCGAAGCAAATCCAACATGGGGCGCGAGAAAAATATCGGAGCGTCCAACCCTTTCCCCGTTTCCGGCGAGAAGAGACCCGCGCGATCATCCGAACCGACGAGATCCTCTCGAAATAAAATTAATCTGTACCGCTCGAAATTGAACGTTTGAAGCTTGGTGGAAATCGTGGTGAACAAGCCGTGCGCGAAAAGTGGCTTCGACCAGAGGACGGCAAGTTTTTTGCTACGTACTGAAACGCGCAATTAATTGTTCGATTGGCTGTCCTCGTGGTTGTTCGAGCTCGATTCATCGGATATTCCCCTGTAGGAATGCACAGAATTTGATAAACGTCGATTACTCGCCGGACCAAACGAAGAATCGAACATTCTAAATTTATTAGCGAAACGCGAAGGAAATTCTGCAGAGTCTAATTGCAGTTGCCCACGTATCTGCACGTGTCGGAACGCTGCTCCGTTGGATATAATGGCGTGCATAGAAATGAAACGAGATGCAGTTTCGTGGAAATGGTATCAATCTATGAAAGTAGCAGAACACAAATTTTGTTCCTTAAAATTGTAAAAAAGTAATATTCTTCTGAAAATGGGACTGATTATGCGATGACATTGACTCGTTAGTTCTTGTAACTCTTGTAAGGTAAAGAATTATAAACGAGAGTGTCAACTTTTATGGTATTATTCTATGAAAGTAGCAGAACACAAATTTTGTTCTTTAAACTTGTACAAAAGTAATATTCTTCTAAAAATGGAACTAATTATGCGATAACATTGACACGTTAGTCCTCGTAACTCTTGTAAGGTAAAGAATTATAGACGAGAGTGTCAACTTTTAGTGAACGTGTTACAAAACGGTGGATTTATTTACGCTCGATATCGTGGCAAATAAATCCATGGAAATGTGGTCCGTGTTATCTTCAAATTTACACGATTTATGGTTCATCTACGATAACAAATTGCCACGACGTATAAGCGTGCTCTGCATCAATTCTCAGGGCGATCAATCTCGAATTTCGGGGGCTTAAATTGACATCTTTTAGGCTGTCGTTTCGTGAAATCACCTACAGAGTGATATTCGATTTCAGAACGGGGGACAAGTTTTCTACAATCAATTTCTCTTTAAAAAGGAAACCAACATTATTTTTATTACGCTTGTCACGATCGTCAAAAATCCAATTAAAGGGATCTGGATTTCAAGATTGTTTCTATAACTTTTTTCAAATTTCATCATATCGTGGTATTTAAAAGTCAGTATACATATAAAGGTGCGCGACAAAATTTCTCGTATAACGACGAAACATAGCTGAAACGCCAATTACCACAACCCGGTATAAAATAAAAATAAAAATTGAAACATTATTAAACGAGCATTTCCAGTATGCGCATGAAATTATTCAAAGCTCTGTGCCTGTTTAATAAGCTTTTAATGTGTAAATTGCAGGTGCACTCTCAGCAGTGGACATCCTGATTTATATTTAAAATTGAAATCATTTATGTTTGAAATTTGTATGCCGTTAAAAGCTCGTACAAGAGCAATTCAACGTAACTCAGAAATAAAACAGTTGATTTTATGCAAGCTACGATAAATACCGCGTTGTTCTCCAATGCAATTGCAGCAGAAGGATATCAAATATTCCAAAGTCTCTCCCCGTCTCTCTCTCTCGTTTTATTTAAAAATGAAAAATCGCAGACAACTATTCTTCCAGGATTACGCAACAACCGCCGATTTCGCTTAAAATTGCACGTATAATCGCTAATTATATTAAAAAGTTGAACGATTAATATATTCTTTGAACACGTCGTTCTTCTCTTCGGAACGGAACTTATTGCAGCGGACAAAGTTCCGCAACGATAAAGGGATTTCATCCCGTCATTTATATAAAGTTATCGTGGAATACTAAATGACGAGTCGACAGCGATAAAAATATAATTATTGCAGTTAGAAGTTCATCCTGAAGCGAGCTGACTTGTTCAGAAAACAAGAAACTTTAAAGTCGATCGTAAAATTGATGTTTTGCACTTTTCTGAGCTGCTGCAATTACTGATTCCTCGACAACTTTTCATCTACATTTATTCCCTGTATTATTATTATTTTTTTTTTTTAATTTAAGGACTTAACTCGCGTTTTATGCCAGCATGCAATTAAAACTGGAAATTCTGTTAATTCTGTAACTGTGACGAGCAGACGAAAATATTACGTACAGTTCTGTGAAACTGCGCAACACGATGGGATTGGTGGCCTTCTGGGTCTCGAACAATAAATAAATTAAGAGACGGATATAATATTCCGGTCAACCATTTAAATGTAGCTCTACAATCGAACGAAAAAGAGAGATAACCTTGTACGTCACGCGTAAAAATATTCGTCTCGTTCATGAATAACAAATTTCCCCACTAAAGGTTCCAAGGTGGCTGGAAAATATTCCATCAAGCCAATTTGAAAATCAGTGGAGGGAAAATAGATCGCGCGTTTATCCACGCTTTTTCTAAAAATTCTCATATTCTTCGTCGCGTCATACAATTCTCACGGCTTCCAAAAATTCAGCTAATTGCGCGATTAAACCCTTTAACTGCGGGTGTGGTATGTAAACATGTTGACTTTTGCTAATGTGGCTTATATACCACTAAAATAATAATATAAATACAATAAAAAAAATCTTTTAAAGTAGAATATCACTTCAGTACAAAATAAAAATGTCTATACTTATTCTCATTTTATTTTTTTTTTTGCTGTGATAAAAGTACCCACTGTTAAAGGGTTAAACACAGAGAACAGTATCGAGAAATGTGTACAAATATTTAAATTAGAATTGAACATTTATATTAGCATCTCTACTAGCGATGCAAACAATTTCTCAACCATTTGAAAATAAAAATATCGCTTCCTATCGTCTTAAAAACGTAAAATGTGCGTGTGATTCGTAGAGCTCGATCTGGACTACTTAGAAAGGAGAGGAGGCGAGACAATAATCAGTGAAAACGCCGAAAGTGGATCAAAAGAAGAAGAAAGCCCCGCAGACACTCTGGATCGTGTCAAAGTCGTGTTTCTCGGTGCACCTGGGGTGGGAAAGTCCAGCATTATTAGGGTGAGCATACAATTTCGTTCAATCAATAATTACAAAATAACATTGAACATTTGTTTCATCTTTTAATGCCAGCAAATGGCGTTTCGAAGAACACAATGCTCTCATTTTGCCCAACGAAAAACTGTCTCTCTTATACTACTTTAAACAGTCTTCTTCCTACGTACATTTTTTCTTCCCACTCTCATACTTTTCTTACCCCTTTTCTTTATGCATTCTCTTTGCAGTTTCCGCATTTAATATCTTTGTATACATTATTCCTTTGTTTAACTGAAATTCGTTACTCTCATCTACATCTCTGTTAACCCTTCCTTCCCCCTTTTAGTCGCCTTTTACGACAAGCAGGGGATACTGTGGGTGTATTCTGATCCCCACCGCACAGGGATGCAACACGTAAATAAAAAAGATCTTGTAAACACTCTTAAACTTTGCTTTATTCAGAATTGAATATCTACAAACACGCATTCATATTGATACCCTTTACTCTTTTAATTGACAGCCCACATCTGTTCGTGCGCGTACAAATAAAAATGACGCGTACTGAAGTTCGCCATTTAAAATGACGTACCGATAAAACAAAGGATTCTGTTTGCTTGTAAGAGATAAATGTGGAAAGTACATTAATTTACGGTTCGTAATGCATGTATGTATTCGAAAAATAGCAACAAGAATGCTGGGGCTTGGAACACGGAATACAATTACGCGCTATTTCTCGGTAAAAAGCTATTATCCCATTAATATTTACGTGAAAAATATAAAGGAAAGCTTTTTCATAACAGTAGCTGAAGCTGGATAAAAATAACGAACAAAGAGCGATTGTGGCTGTATCTTCTACCTGAGCTAGCTCGCAACATCTCGTTGCTAAAAATATTTTTACGAAAATAAGATTAAATAAGCTGGCTTGTTTATTTGCGAACATATTAACTTTTATTTTGGATATTGATTAATAATATTCTGAGATCTTCCTTGTAAACAACGAGGCAGAAATAAAATTCGCTTTATTAGTCTGATTTGTAATGAATAGTATCCGTAAAATTTTATCTTTCTTTTCTAAATAAATCGTGCATAATTTTAATTTGGAAGATTGCTTCAGATATACCACCCAAAATGGTGGTTAGGATGAACCATTTCTACGTTTCGAAGGAAGATACAAAAATTAATAGAAATAGTGACGTTAACATTTTACTCAATTAAAGACTGCGATCGATGTTCGTAAAAGCTCACTGGGGATTGTAAGTAGTCACGCAAGACTGTTTCTTACGAAAGTCCCCAATGAACCATTTAGCTGATAGAATCCTATAAAATAGAAAAAATGGCAGGATGCAAAGCAGCATGAGAAATCAAGATATCCGAATTTACGTAAAGAGATATTAAAATTAATTGTGTTATAAAATTTTCTATAATAGAAGCAAATAATAGAATAATTAATTCCATTTCAAGTAGAAATCAATATTGCTATTAAATTCTAACGTAACTAAACTCTAAATGACTGAAGTGACTTGCGATGGTTCTTTATCAATCGTGTACTTCGTTTATTTTACATATTTTTACATAAATACCTCTTATTTTACACGGTTCAATTTTCTATAAACACATAAACATCTATCGTCTAATGATAACTGTATAATATCAGGTTGTGAAAATATCAAATCTCTGATTATCATCAAATGATTAGTTTCTTCTACAAATTTGGACTTAATATTATCGAAGAGCCATTAAACATTAGAAACGGAGAAATAGGGCAGTTTTTAGAAATTTTTTAAAAACAGGAAATGAAGATGCGATTGCAACGATATTCTCACAATCGATCAAACTAACAAGAGGTCCAGCTTCCCGAGCTAACTGTGACGAACGTCGTTTTACAAGATGCGAATGACTTCCGCCCATTTCCGGTACCAGTTTCCGGTTAACTGTCGCCTCTTGAGGAAATTGAAAGTCGCTCGAGAGGGGATGTGCAATATTCAATCGGAAAATATATCGAGAACATGACTTTCCACTGAATTTCCATTTTACGTTGCTAATAATAAATTCCCTTTAACTAAATACTAAAACATTCTGAAATTATTTCAGTGTATATAATAGAATAATATTACGTAACTTGTTATTGATCTATACTCCTGTAATATACTAAATATAATAATTCGTTACAAACAAATATTCGTGGATGATACCTGCAAAACAATTAAGTATCTTCTGATTTAACTAATAATTTTAATTATTACCAACGTTCAATTCTTAAATAGGAAATTCCTTCACTCTTTCCTTCTCTTCCCTTAAAAAACATCTACGTACACTAAATTTAATCTTTAAAGTCTATGATATCTCATCTGAACACCGTTACATGGAAGTACGGAAGATTGAGCGACTGAGTAGAAAAAGAATGATTTTCTATGCGTAACCTACTTTTTAGATGAACAGAGAAATGTATATTCAAAATATGAACTGAAAAGGTAAATGCGAAGTAACTTCATCTACTATACGGCCGCCTAATTACGAGTGGCTTTATCTACTGTCGCAGCTTCTAAATGGACGAACTACTGCTACGCTACGCGTTTAATGGAAACACCAGGGCTTAGTAGATCTGTCTAACCAGTAATGGGTCTATTTACTAGCATCATTTTTCATTTATCAGTGAGCAGTTCGCTAGATTTCTATTAAAAAACCAATTAAAATACAAAGTACGTCCATAACGTTATTATTATGGAACTTACCAATTTCAAATTGTTATAATTGCAAGCTACTTTTCATTTTATATTCTCTTGTTTAACACTTTGACAATTGTTAGTCACTTGGACAACTAAACTGCGGGTGTGGTATGTAGACATGTTGACTTTTACTAATGTGGCTTGTATGCCACTAAAATAACAAAATAAATACAATAAATAAAATCTTTTAAAGTAGAATATCACTTCAGTATAAAATAAAAATGTCTATACTTATTCCCACTTTATTTTTCTCGCTGTAATAAAAGTACCCACGGTTAAAGGGTTAAACACAGAGAACAGCATCGAGAAATGTGTACAAATATTTAAATTAGAATTGAAAATTTATGTTAGCATTTCTACTAGCGATTCAGACAATTTTTCAATCTGTCTAACTAAACTGTTTCGCCACTGATAATTTCAAGTTAAACAATCTAGCTCGATATCCGTCTACAGTATTTTATTGTGGATTCTAGCAATTCGTGTGGAGCGAATTCTCCGAGGAATACAAGCCAACTGAACGGCGGGAGACTTTCTATCCGAGCGTGGTACTCGCCGATCGATTATACGAGCTGAAAATCACGGATCTACCAACGATTCCGTATTTTCCGGTCAGTTCGCACCTCGAATGGACGGACTTCCGTTACTACGGGCTGCGAAGTGCGAACGCTTACGTGCTCGTGTTCGATCTCAGCAATCAGGACACGTTTCAGGTATGTTAAATGATATCGAACAATTAATAACAGTAACAATATTGATAAACAGCAATGGGATCGTTAAAGTACACTTAGAACTGCATACAAGTAAATAAATTTAAATTCAAGTGCAACGATTGCCTGTGAAAGTAATAGCAAATGTTTCAAATCTCTGAGCGTTTTAATTAAGTGCCTTATGAAAAATTTCTTCCCGGTAAAGTTACGCTAGACAGAAGATGGAACTTGCGGTTGTCCATTTTGTTTCTTTCGTCTGTTAATATTGCCTTTAAAAGTTTCAAATAAACGAGTTTGCCCCTGAGAAACTCTTTAAAAAGATTTTCCACCCCAATTGCCGCGAGACACTCCCCATTTCATTACAGACCTTCCTTTATGCTTAACAGAGGGGTGGAAACTTTCTTTATTTTAACTTTGTTGCAATTATCGTTTCCCCTCACCCAGGTCGAGGTAAAAAGTGTGTACTATTGTATTTTCAAATGTCTACCATAACAAGTTAAGGTTTTATACGTGCACATATATACGAAACAAATATTGTGTATCATTGTCAGCTCAGGAAATACAAGTTTTCTATTCAATAATATATTTACTAAAGACGAAGCAACTTCATCATTTAAAACATATCTATGTATAGTAATTTTAGATAGTCACTTTAATATTTCATTGAACCTTCCTGAACTGCCTGAATCGTACGTGTCACGCAACTCAAGATTTCCTACTCTTCGAACTCTGTATAACTCGCAAATGTTGTACTACTGTGCGCCAAGCATAACTTGAAATCTTGAAACAGAACTCCAAAAGAAAGGCTCTTCCAGGGCATCTTCAGCAACGCATCTTCACTGAAATATCAACCTGTTTATCCTGACCACTTCACCGATACAAAAGCTCACCCAGTTACATTGACAGACACGTATCAACACAGAACGCAACAATGTAGAGTATTTACTTTCGAAGAAAGTGATTTAAGGAACATCCCTTAAATCCTTGAGAGGATAACTTTCGAACATAAGTTCATCTAGCGAAATACTAAAATAACATTTGAAGATTCCATCCATATGTGTTAAAACAGTTTCACTTCTATCACGGCAGTATATTAGAACGTTACGCGAGCAAATCTACGAGGCACGAGACATGAGGGGTGTACCGTTATTGGTAGTTGGTAACAAGCAAGACGAATTGTCGCCTGCGGCTGCTTCCGGTACCCGCTACAGGGACATCGTTAATCTAGTTCGAAAGCACTGGCGATGCGGCTACGTCGAGTGCAGCGCAAGATTTAACTGCCGTGTCGTACAGGTACGTACATACATATATATTTACAATATGAGAGCACAGTATCTTAAAGATAGAAGAAAAGTATTAAAAAAATTGTACCTCCTTAAACTTAAATGTTACTACGAAATCGATAAAACCATTCCAAGCACCTACAGAAATTGTTAAACATACTATGTTATGTTACAATAGCTACGTCTAAACGATCATCTGGAGCAGTGGATATCAGTTTATCACAATTTTTAACAACTACATATTTATACAAGTATATTAATATTTAATTCTTCAACTTATTAAAGCATCATACATAATTATACTCCATTTTATAATATAAACATTGTTCTGCGTATAAAAATAAAACTTTTCACATGGAAATAAACCTTATATATACAAACTGCATACATACGTGTACACAGCATAGAGAAAACTTTGTTTTTTAACTGAAATAGTATAAAAAATGATAAATGATGTGACTGTATCAAAACAAATTAACTAAATTTAAATTTCTCAATTACAACTTGGCATTTTGTCTCTAATTTTTTATCAACGATTTCATTTTTATTCTCACTGGTTGATCTTCTGCTGATATAGCATTTTTCTTGATACGCATTAGAATTCAATTTTGATTGGTTTTTCCTTTCAAAATTATTCATATTAGAAATGTTAGAGTTCGATTTTTTCACAGGAAATATATTTTCTTCGCTCGAAGAACTATGTAACGTATATGATGGTTCTGGAAGATTATTGTACCCTTTATTTTCCAATTGTTGTTTGTTAAAACTAGTTATTTTGTTGTGTGCTATAATAATTGTTTCATCCGAATTAATGCGACGAATTTTTTGTACAGGAACTTTATTGTCTTTTGAATTTCTTAATGTACGTGATGTGTGATCTTCTAATTCATCCGTATTTACGTTTTGCATTTCATCTACTGCACAGGATTCACATTCATCGACATTTTGTATGTTTTTATACTTAACAGGGTAAAATGTGACAGTACTGCATGTGCTACTCACATCACTGTCACAATTTACTAATACCTTCTTAGTTGAACTAATATTTTCATTATTCGCTTCAGAATCCTCGAGACAAGAATTGAAAAGCTGACTTTCATCTACTAAACTAGGAGACGTAACTCTGTTATTCTCTGACACGACGTTATCATTCACAATTTCAAAGGCAGAGTTATCCACTTCCTCCAATAACGCTTCAACTCTACCATTTCTAGTGCCCTGTGGATGTGCATCTTTTAAATCTTTTGTTACTTTTAATGATTGGTCTTCAGAATTTCTTTGTATTATAACAGTATCATCGCTACACTGCGAACACGTGTCATTTTGTGCCTGTAAATTTTCATAACTAGCACATTCTTTGTTTTTGGTATTATTATCCTTTTTAATAGCTTCTTGGAGCCCAACATCTTCATTATTTTTTTTTGAATTTTCAATCACCTTTAATGTTTGTAATTTGAAATTTGGTGAGAATATTTCATTTTCACTGTCGGAATTCAAAATATTTTGCACCTCTAAATTACTACTATTAATGCACTGTTCATATTGTTTACTGTTTTTATTATTTTTATAAAAATTGTTTGTTGAATTGTTAGTCATTGCTGGTGATTGTTTTTTAAAGTTCAACATGTATATATCAGTAGTACTGCTGGATTTCTCTTCATTTCGCCCCTGCCCATTATCATTCTTAACACACTGTTTAGACTGTACATCTTTAGTGTTGCTAATACTCTCTTGCTGCATGTCTTTATTATTTTTATTAGATTCTTTTTTGGAATCCTTAATTCCTGGTTGTTCTTTTATGTTTAATGGAACTACGTTAGTACCACCATTGGAACACAATATGTTTTGCATTTGCACAGTGTCATTGATAATTATAGTTTCCTGTTGCTGTATAATAGATTTATCATGTTTTTGATCACTTTTTCTTAAATTTTCAATCATCTCTACCGAGTGTTCCTTTAAATTTGGAGAAACTGTTTTAATGGTAGTACTATATTGCGAACATATGTCAGTATGTGTTTGTAAATTATTAGTATTAGCACACTGTTTAGATTGTACAATACACTTACATGTATGTTTCATATACAGTTGAGGATAATAGGTCATTAACTCTTGCTGTTGTTCCGTTAACTCCTCTTTTGCTTTATTAACGATACAATTGGAAACAAACATTGCGTCCTCAGCATCTTGCGGCGTCATGAAGTTATTTTTAGCAAACATAGACAGAAAGCGTTTAATTTGCTGTTCAAATTTTGAAAACGTACGCATCAATTCTTCCATACTTGCCATGACAAATGATTTGGAATTATAAACTGTCTCTTCTTTCTCCCTATTTGTTAGTTTGTTTTGATCAACAAAAGTACTGGGTCCAGGTAAATTAAAATTACTACGACAATCCTCTTTACGTTGATTTTCTATCGTTTGACTGTGAACCAGAGGTTCAACCTTATTATTAATCTTCTTATTATCGTTAAGTGGTTTTAAATACTTTCTCTTAATTCGTCTCGATAATGTGTCGGAGTCAGAAGAGCTGTCATCTAAAAGTGCTTTATTTTTTCTATGTATCCTTCTATTCTTTACAGAAGTTTGTACATCATTATTATCAAATTTACTTAATACACGTTTTCGTTTTTGATAATCAATATTGTCTATGCTTTTTGCATTAGTATTCTCTGCAGTTACATCGTTATGTCTGCTATTTTTATCTTTTATTTCTATGGATTCAATGATACTGTCTGAACTCTCCTCAAAATCATATACTGTACTTACTTTTTCCTGTACATTTTTAGACCTTTCTAACTGTCGTTTCTTATGAATTGGACTGTAATCATCCGAATCACTGGTGTTGGTCTTCACAAAATACTTGACACTGTTGTTACTTCTTTTTCTGAAACAAAATATCCGTATCCATGCACATTCGTTCATTTTTGTTCCACGTTACGTTAGTCGGTATACTACTTCTATAACATGACATTGTTATATACAGATTGTTCAAATGTATGAAATAAATAATAGTAATTACAATAGGATTAGTTACAGAACATATAAGTTTAAATTTTATGAATACGAATGGTGTTACATTATACTGAAAACATGTAGGTATAAATCGAGTGAAAGAAATTACGTTTCTTACGTTTCACGAAACCAAATGACATATTTCAGAATCAGAAGGCTTACCTTAAAGTAGGAGCCATAATAATTTATCAAAACGACTGGTAAAGCAAAGCAAATTTTAAGTATTTCTTTCACTGTCGTGTGTGCGATTAACAAAAACAAACACTACTCGCGTATCTCCATTTTGTGTGTTATTCCGCCATCTACAAACTTAGAGTAAGATGTTTTAGAAGAAACGTTTACTGCGAACAATTTTCACAAATGTTCAAGATTTGAATCAAGCATCAAAATAACTTTTCGCAAATTAAAAAGTTTGATAGTTGCCAAGGAAATACCACACTTTTACAACGATATTTGCGTAACGTTTGTTAAGTATTTACTCGTTCATGGCGGAAGAGGGGAGGCGAGTGGCAAATGTTTTAACGTTCACATAAACAATGGAAAAGGATTTTAGCTTCTTTAAAATTGAAAATACGATCACGAAATACGAACTCGCGTGAAATCATGTTCGATGCATTACACCGATGAAACACAGACAGCGGTCACGAGGTTACTGGCGCACGACTTTCTGCGCTGGATCTACCTCTACTTATCGCGCATGCGTTTAATACAAAATCAAATAATGATATTGTACTCTATATCAAATACTTGGCAAATCTTATCAAACTCGTACTCTTTATTTATTATTAATTATTTTTAAAGAATATCACATGTATTTATGACAAATATTACACGTATATGACCTACAGGTGTTTCGAGAATTGATGAAAAGTATCCAAGCAGTGGAAGGTAGACCGCCATCACCAACACCTGCACCCTCGCAACCCTTACGATCTCACCCGCACGACACCGGCGAAAAATGCATTCTTCTCTGACATTGAAGCCAGAAAATCAGCGTGCTCGACTTCTGCGACCACATCATCAAAAGAAGCTGCCTCTACTTGTACCATGACTCCGGGTCGTAGCCTGTTTGAGCCGGGAACGAGAAAGAAACGTCGACGAAAGGATAATTTACTGAAGAGAATTGGAAGATTCCTGATACGAAAGCTTAACTCCGCCAAAAATTGCGGAACAGCTGTATTCGGCGCTCGTTTGACGAAATAGTGATCCAAAATGGAAGTGCACTAATGTCTTTGGTTCGTCAATCGATAATGTAGGTCGCGGCATTGTAATCGTTCGGAACATCGAGGTCTTTCATGTAAAGCACGGTCTTTTACGCATTTGTGGAAGTGATTCTGCATTTAGCACTGCTTTCTTCTCGCTTTTGTAAATGTAACAACGTGAGTACAAATTGAAACGGGCAATGAAACATGATTTTATAAAAAGTCTTTTAAAACAAGATGATTTTATCTCAACTCTTTTTATTCACACAAATTTTAACGTTTTAATGTTCGTTTAACGGTTTCCGTGAAAGATCTCTCGAAGCTCATGTAATTGTCAGTATTATGAGAATGAGAAGATAATAATGGTGGAGATACAAGAAAGTACTCCGTGAATCGAAGAACCTTTAGATCTCGTATGTGAATATTCCCACCGAAGCTGCTCATCATGTAACATTAAACAGTGAAAAATAATGCAATCATATTGTACAACTGCTCTTTTCCGTCGAAAGGATTGCAAATACGTCTGTACGTTCGAAATCAACTGCCGAATCCCTCTATGTACAATTTAGTTTCGATTGATTACTTTGTAATTTGCTGTGTAAATATATAATCGTGCGATTCCTACATTCCATGCAAGGTGCAATTAATAATCTCAGTTTATAAATAAATTTGTCTCCATTACTGAAATCGTAATTAGAAGTTATAGAAGTTTAGATATCATTTATATATCGATCACTAAAGTAGAGTGGTTTTGTAATTATTTTGTAATACTATTGTAACTTTTTATTTTTGCCACAATTCGAGAACAAAATAATTTATGTCTAATATATAACTACCAATAGAACTTAATATTCTTTTCTAGTTAATTTAATTTGGTTAAACTATTTAAAGTCTTCGTGCGTACAGGAGATAAATTTATTTATATATTAAAATGAATCGCTGTGTACAAACATATATAAATTACACTTTGAGGAAAACTAAAAGATCCCTATACAAACGTAACAAATTAATCTCTATTGTTAATGTTGCTTTATCTGTGATATGTTTTACTCCTGCGCGTATTATTTGCGTTCTATCGTCATTGTATTGTACTTCAAGTATACGACTATAGTCTTTTTAGTTTAATTCTCTGCAATGTATTCGGCCTAATAATAGTAGTTAACACTAATAATAATAATAATAATAATAATGATAATGATAATATTAATAACAACAACAGTAATAATATTAATAATAATGACGATGATAATAGCGAACAAATAAATGTAATAATAGTGAGTTATTGAGAGTTACCTCAGATCAAGCAATAGTCTATACAATATACATATATTTTACTATACCGTTAAGGAATTAATCACTAGCCGTTAAGGGTAGTTGTTGATATTGTGAAATACTGTAATACCTATATATATATACGCAGGTCTCTAAAAAAAATGTGTATTAACAATTGTTATCGTTTATACGTATTTTAACGCAAAACCTAATGTACTGTTAGCTCAACAATTACTATACACTACCCCACCCGATACTTGTTACCTAGCACAGGCGTGGATCATACAGAATGAATATACGTAAATGTTGAATATATCGAATAGAGCGACATACAAAACTGTACATTACGTGACATACAAACATGTGTTCGTTGGAAAACATAAAAAAATCTTTGTACCGAAATATTGAATCAAGACGAGGCGCGAATTTGTACAGCCATCGAGTGTGTGTCGAGTAAAGCGTCGTTTTACATACAAAATACTAACGCATTATTTTGTATGCAGGAATAACGCAATAAAAAAGAACAAACGACAAATAGTTCAAGCCTTTTATTTCCTATACGTGTACGTCGAGTTTTTTTACTCGGTTAAATCTTTTATTTTAGTATTCATAAGTGCATCCCTCTCGTTAATTCGAAATGAACGAAGACAATCCACTGTACTGCGATACTGTATTTACTTTTACCCCATTTTAGATCAACTAACATGGCAATATTTTGTACAAGAACCACTGAAATCTGTGAGACACCCTATGTGAGACACTTCATGGTGTGAAATAGAAGGCAAAAGATAAAAGAACATATATTAGAGCCATTGTACATTCTTCGATTTTCATCGTGCGACTAAAGATGAACGTCGATCGATTGAAAACCGGGTGAAAATAATGCGAAGACATTTACAACGTGAAATTTTATCGTAATTCGATCTCTGCGCTCTTCGCAGCAGAGCAATGGTTAAATTTCAAAATAGCGATATCAAATAAGAATTAAATAGATCTGTTTCATTTTGTGTTATAATAGTCGTGGTTCTCGCCGTGGAAATGGTTTGGATTTCAAGATTTTTCTAGAAGAGAAATTTCAAAAAGATGTTTCAGACTTGCAGAGGATTTTGGTGTACAAATACGCGGACGGTGACGATTCTAAAAAACATGGTCGATGATGTCAATTTCCAAGGAAAACGGCACGTATTGACGGTTGGAATTGATTTACCGATGTACGAGGTTACTCGCAGCCAATTTGCTTTTCGAAATTTTTATCGTTCTTTACATTTTTATTCAACTGAACAGTTTTAATTCGGAAAGGAATTCAATGCTACTATCTTATCGATTACACGTAACAAAATATGTCCAATTACTTGCAAATACTTTGATATTATTCAATTGTGTACACGTTAACAAAGAAGAAAAAAGAAAACGGAGTAGATACGAGAAAATTAGTTCAGTTTCTTTACTATTTAATTTAATTTATCTTGCTTTTGTTAACTATCATCTTCACAAAGATGTGAAAGAAGTAATTAAATGTTAAGGTAAGTACAACGAGAGGTGCTCCTAGTACGAGTACAGACTTGAAAGAAGCATTATGCGAGAAGATTCCGGTACACTACGATCTGCTGAGAAATTTTCGTCAACAACATGGATCATCTGTGATCAGTCGCATTACCGTGGAAAATATATATCAAGGATTAAATGGGGTGAACACCATGGTCAGAGAAACATCTGAAACTGATCCAAAACAAGGAGTAAATGTTACTCTATTCTTTCTATTCTCGTTACACTTGAATAAATTGAATATTCTATTACGTTCCAAAAATAATAGCAACAATAAAAAAAGTTAAACTCCACAGTCACTAAACAATATAGCTTAAGTAACAATAAATATTTCTAGAGTTAACTAAATTATTCAGAAGACATTGTTTACGTGTAGATTAAGTACAGAGGATTAACGATACCGGAAGTCGTTACACTTCTGCCTCGTGAAGGAAAATCACCGAGTGCAGAAGCTGTGTTCTGGCTGCTGTTAACTGGCGATGTTCCAACACAAGAGCAAACGGCATCGTTGATCGCCGATTGGTCGATACGACGTCAAAAGAAGAAAGATTGGTGGTCGGGACCAGGCGGTGGAATTGTCGGTTCCGTTCTCCAAACTCTACCGAAAACGACGTCGCCACTTGGAAAATTGTCAGTGGCCCTTACTGTGTTCGATACCAGCAAACACATGAAAGAAGCTTTGAAACAAGACGCTTTAAGTCACACTCATTGGGAAGTGAGTTGCAATTTACTTTACTGGAGCATACTCCACTTTCAATAGGAATTTGACGAACCAAAAGATCAGAATCAAATCAAATTTAAATCACGTTTGTTTAACATTGTCTTATTGATGTTTCTACTTCAAGTACACATACGAAGATAGTATGGAACTGCTGGCAACTCTGCCAGCAATCGTTGGCCTAGTCGCTAAAGGCGAATTGAAGAATACAAAAGAGGAAAACAGCGATTGGATACAGTTTTTATCTGAATGTTTATGTAGCGCGTTCGACATTTCGGAAATTCACAAGAAATCGTTGACGGACTTTCTTCGACTATATACTGTTCTGAACGCGTAAACAAAGTTTGCTTTACGTTTTTCTGTCACGATCTTTCGTGCTACTTCGGATATCTTTTCAGAGACGAAGATGGCGGGATTCCTGGCGTTCACGTTACAGAAATAATTGGGGCATCTCAATTATGTATCAATCAAGCTCTGGCAGCAGGAGCTTTAGCATACACCGATGAACCTAAAACCGGTACAATGTCGCAAGTAAATGCAACAACTTTCCATACTTCTAAATACACGTTAAATAATTTATACGATGATCATAAAACCTATATAGCAGACACTGTCTCAAAATAAATGATTACTTTTAGCGTATTCTATAATATTATCAACGAAAAATATTACAACTCTTTGTAAAAAACGTATTTATATAAAGAGGTATAATTCATATATTAATAAAATAGTACGCAGAATTCCAAACGAAGATACAGCGTCTTTTTGGCCGGGATTCAAAAGAAGAGAAGCTGAGAAATTATATAGCCACATTGATTAAAAGCGATAAATTAATAGGCTACAAAGTAACAGAGTTTTGTGACCCACGTTACAAGGCATTAGAAAATTATGCTAAAGAATATTTGCCGAATGATTCCAGCGTAAAGGTAAATAAAATGAACATATAGGAGGATTCTCTATAGATAATTTCTCCCTATTAAGACGAACATGATTTTTAGAAAATTAATCGCAAACAATTAATGATTGAACACTTTATAAAATACTTTATACGATACTTTATATAAATTATTTTTTCTCACTTTCCTAGTTATCTCAAAATGTTAGTCAAATACTGACTACGATGATGAAAGCTGCAAAGGGGAAGAGCGTTTATCCCGAGCAAAGTGCAATTGCGGCTCCAATTTTTCAAGTACAACAACAGTTTGTTATTTTAGAATTCAGCTATTTATCGTTAGAATATTCTGGCCTTTTACATACACTCTACGTATGATTTTAATTATTCAAGTTCTACGGATTAAGGGACATGAAATTCAATCAAGTACTGTTATGTATGTCACGGGCATTGGGTGCAATTGCATCGATAATTTGGACAAGAGCGGTTAATGCTTCGGTCGAACATCCAACGTCCAAGTGCACATACACTTATCTGAATTCAGTTCAAGGAACGCGAGGGAAACGTAAACGAGGAAAGCACGCAAAGCATACTCGAAAATAAAGAGGTACTAATGCCAAGTGTTGTCCTAAGCCATCATATATAATGATAATGTTAAATATAACTTTACAATATAATACCAATGTAATACCCCTGTACAGCTCCAAGGAAAATTCTATGCCATTTTTGCAAATCGGACTTAGCTTTATGTAAACTCTTTTGTTGCTTTTCAGGTGTAGTATAAGCTGTAAAAATTTGTCACACGAGTAGTGAATCACCTTGTATATAACACATCTATTGCCTTCTTCCCATCTTAATTGCAAAATTTTAGGGTAATGCTGATTAAATAAAGAAATTCCATAATTTTCATCGAAGAGAAATAGTTAGACAAATTATATCTCCCGCTTTAGAGGTAAGAGAGAGAAAGATATATAAAAAAGCTATGAGAAAGAGTGAGACAGATGATACCGAACCTACTGGAAGACCCCTGGCGCGATCTCTGTAAAAAGTACTCAAACTGGTCGCACACAATTATCGACAGTGAAGTAAATTACTCAAGAACTACTAGCCCCATCTCTTCTTTAGAAGATGACACCAGTAGTTCTTGAGTAGTTTACTTCACTGTCGATAATTGTTCTCGCTCTCTCTTACCTCTAAAGCGGGAAATATACGAAAAATTGCAATGCAACTACTGAGATATACAAGAAAATACAATAAAATTACTAAGATATACAATGAATTATAATAATAAAACTACTGAAATATACAAGAACTTACGATAAAATCATTGAAATACACAAGAAATTGCAATACATGCTTGAGGATCCTATAGTTCTATGCTTTGTAAGTTTACTTCGCGTCAATTCTTTATTCGCACAATGTTATCAAATGTTTAATAAAATGGTAATATAAACTTAAACTATACGTTGAAAATTCTTACAGTCTTTGCATGACACCTCTTTCAATAATAATTATAACATTACCAAATTTCCATGACTGGTACCATTGGTCTCTGTTGTATTAATGATTATGATGGTTATTACTCCTTATCCATTCTTAGGGAAGATATAACCGATTAAAAATCTGTAACAGAACGAAACAAAACAATTAGAATAAATATGCAAAGGTATAATTAATTATATTAACATTTTATAATAAACGAGTTTATAAATCATAATTTCAAAATTCAAACAAAGTCTACGGACCACTATGAACAATGAATAATAAAAGAAGCAGAAAAAAAATTCAAAGATAAATTCATATTTATAATGATAATGTTCAATAATAAATTAATCAAGTGTGCAATGTTTAAACAAAGTTTATAATAGAACGAAAGTGTAATAGAATATTAATTAAGAATACTACGCAGGCGCCAAGCAAGCGTGTGAATGTACCTCGAAAACAGAAACGTGTCTCGAAAAGTTTCATCGGCAGCAGAGAACGACACACGTCTTACCCGCAGTCGACGACGACACGAACTGACTGCTCGTGCGCCTCTCGCATGCCGCGGAAGCGACCGAACGAGCGCGAAAACATTCGAACGAGGCCGAAGGCGCTCAAGCGTAGTTTTCCAACTACGTTCCTACGTTTCATTCTGTGGCCTTGGTATTTCGCTATTTACTTCAAATGTACACAAATCAGCTAATTGAAAATCTACTACAAAAGGCACGTCACGAAAATACGAGTTCCACGAAAATTCTCGTGCGTATTTTTCCGAGAAAAGTACGCATTGTACGAAAAATTTATACTGTCCATAAAAATATATCTCCGTGTAGAACACGTATAACATATATAATATTTCACTTTACATAGTATTTTATTATCTATACAATATTAATTGTGAATATTGCACTAAATTATGTACTTAAATATTTCAATTTTTGCCGTAGAAAGGAATTTATTGCAATAAATCTCTTTCTATTACAATATCATACTCAATCTATTACAATATACACTGAAATACTCGAATTCTTAAAAATTAAATTAACAGTTTTCACCATTTCACACATAATTTCGTTGCTTTTATCGATTCCGATTATATCATCGGAAAGCTTAGTAAATAAGGAAGTTTTTGTGAAATTTGCTGTCCTCTGCGTTCAAAATTAATTACCTAAATAGGAGGTCAAAGTTTTCGCAATTTATAAATTTTGTCCCCTGAGATAAGTTTAAACTTTTATTACTCCACCTGTTTTCGAGTTTCAGGATAAAATAGGGACTATTACAGTAGAAAATTTATTGCTCTTTTCAATATTCTTTGTCATTTTCTTGTAGAACTTATGGTTTGAAAAATGCAATCAATAATATAAGCGAAAGTGCTGTTTCTCTGAAAAAAAACAAAAATTCCAGTTTTCTCTGCCATTTTTGCAAATTGGACTTTGGTTTATACGAACTTTTTTGTTGCTTTTGATGTGTAATATCAACTATAAAAATTTATTATACGAGTAATTAATCACCCTGTGTAACGAGTTACAATTTTAAACTTGGCGCTTACCACTATAGTTTAATCTGTGTAATATAGCGGCCAAGAATAAACCTAAAGAAAATGGCGCAACTAAATGTGTCTATACGTCAAAAATTATGAATCAAAACTTTGAAAGTTTAAGTACAAATACAGTATTGTAAACAGTGCGGGAATTAGTGCTTTATGTTAGGTTCTAGTACCTAATTAAGTATTAGACAGTGATGTGAATTCATGCTGCTGTTTAGAATGTTGACCCCTTTCTGTGATTATACAATGTCTTAATATTTTGTCTGCGGTAACGAAGATACCGTTCCTTTACCTCTCCAATTTAATCGTATATTGTGTCCATATAAGTCCCATGGTTACACAGACAAGGTCTAATGATAATTTATCTCGAAATTAATTAATGCTCGTTACGAGAACGGAAATTTTGTACCGCATGTAGGTACATATATCCCGTGAGCTCAATGTTGATCAGAAATTATTTTTATATTTACGTGAATCCACACGATCTATTGGCATAAAGCATTTCAATTTCAGTGCTAACATTATGGAAAATTCTAGATTTGTACGTAATGTAACATCCACTATAGAAGAACTGAGACCTTTCATTGGGCGTGTACGTATCATAATTGTATTTTTGGCACAAATATTGTCGATTCTCGTGCTGAATGGATTTCAATAATAATTTTATTGTTATTTATATGCGCAGCAACCTGGCATTACGTTAGGTACATTACTGAACATTCAAGAAAGAGTCCAAAATCTGGTAGAAACTGCACCTGCTTCAACTGATAATTTCATTATCACTGTTGAAGATGTACCAACAAGTACAAACACGCATAACGTTTCAATTCATGGTAATCATCAGCATCATGAACCAACTAGGACTGACAATTTTTTAAACGATACTCGGGCAACCACAAATGAGGTTGTGGATGAAAATCAAAACAATAGCAATGGCAATAATATTCTTAATCACAATAACAACAATAATGGTAATAATATGGAAAACAATTTGTCAGAGGCAATACCGATTAGTCCACAAACCCATGCATTGTTTAAAGGACTTGAAAATTATATTACCTTTGGTTCTATTCTTTTAACTAAAGGCCTGTATGATTACAGCACCAGTATATTAAATATTTTAGCATTAATTTTTACATTTTATTATTCCAATGATGTTGTTAAACGTGAAATTGCAAAACAGAATAATAAAAGTTGGTTATCACTCTTATTTATTACATTTTACATTATTGGATGTTTAATTTTTGTTTATTATGAGTATGACACGCATATATTTTCTCCATATACACAACCTCTTACCATTTGGGAGTTATTGTGGTCAGTTTTTATAACAGATTTTGTGTTGAAATTGATCACTATTATCTTTAAAGTGTTCTTAACATGTTTACCTTCGAAGCTATTGGCACTTCAAAAAAGGGTAAGTACCACTAGATGCTATCCCATAATAACATTAAATGAAACAAAAGAAGAGAAAACTTAAATGCAAGTTTTATTTTAGGGAAAGTATTTCTTTATGGTCGAAGCAACATCCCAACTCTATAGATGCGTTGCCCCTGTACAACCATGGCTGTATTATTTTTTCGAAAGTTATCAAGGTCGAGAAAAAATCTTTGGAATTGGTCTTTCATTACTATATACAGTGAACAAAGGAAATGATTTATTGTCTCGCTTCAAATTATTTCAAACTGCTATTTGGAAGTTACTTCAAAATGTTGTACGTTTCATAACTATCTGTATCGATAGAAAAATACAAATTCATGACAGTTAGTAACTAATTATCTTACAGAATTTGGGCGTATCACCATCAAAAGAACAACTGGTAGCATCGGGTGGTATTTGCGCAATTTGTCACGATCAGTATTCGATGCCTGTAAGATTACATTGCAAACATATTTTCTGTGAAACATGTGTTGTAACGTGGTTAAATCGAGAGTGTTCGTGTCCGTTATGCCGAGCAGCAATCACGGACGATCCTATATACCGAGATGGTCATACAACTTACTTCATTCAATTATATTAACTTTCGTATGTAATGTGAAATTATATTTTTCCAGTCGTAGTACTTGTAAGAATTTATATTGAACGTTCGATTTACATAAAACACAAAACTTTTTCAAATGCTTTATAATAATATTATCTTTACATGAATCACTTATCGATTATCCTGATATTCTCATATCGAAATGGTTTCTACATACTTAAAAAAAAAAAGGGGGAAAATAATGTCAAGGATTACATAATTGTAAAACAATATTGTAACATATAGTTTGTATATACATATATAATATATATAAAAAAAATAGCAGAATTATGCATATAAGAAAATAAAATTTATATTTTGAAAATGATTAATCAATTATGAAGTAATTTTTTATTTACGAAAATAATGTAACCGATTTATCAAAATAATAAATTGTTACAAATTTTTTTTAATTTGTATTACTATATTACGTTTAATGCTTTTATGATGTATGCAAGTTTTATTTACTTCATACATGACAACGAACATGAATAGTCATGGTATGAAAAAAATAATGACTATGTAACCTAATAACTGGCTTAGGATCTAAAGTATTGTTTGTTATTGATTATACTTCAACATTTGGTCATTAACGTTCTAGATAAAACGTTATGTGCATGTAATGTAATTAAAATCACACTGTAGACAAGTTTCATTAATGTACAACGTATAAGTATTTTCTCTGAGACATTATAAAACATATTGTCATACAGGACTTTAACACTGACAATAAAGTAATTATTATATAAGGGTATTCTTTTTAGCATATATAGAAAAATAGTTCATAAAACATTGGCTTTCAAGCGTGATTGGAAGTACTCCCCATCTCCCTTAGTTGCTTGCTTATTTATCTCTTTGTGACGTTCTCTACTCACTATTTCTTCCAACACTTCTCCGTCACCTTTAATTAGCCTGAAAAAATATTAAATTAATTATATAGTATAAAGCCTATTATTATAACTAAAATCTATTTGGTATAATAAAATGTACATAAGAACTTATTTTAAGTGCATTGAAAAGATATTTGCTAGAAACTAATAACTTGTATATCTGTTATGAAAATATACCTATATCTTCCAGTCTCTTCATCATAAACTCTACGTACAACACTTTGCTTTTTTTCCCATTCCTCTTTTGTCATTGGCGCCATTGCCTTTGCTTTTTCTGATATATCCTGTGAAACATTCTTGGGAACAGTTTCTTTAGATTTGTCAGTACTGCGAGTTTTCTTTTTAGATTTTCTCAGCTTCTTCTTCAACTTTTTCTTCATCCTCTTCTTCTTCCTACGTTTCTTCATAGCTTTCTTTAATTTCTTGGCTTTCCTTCTTGCCTTTCTACGTTTTTTCTCATCCTCAGAAGTGTCTGCTGTACTGCTGCTGCTATAGCTACTGCTGCTGCTGATACTGCTACTGGAACTACTGCTACTACTCTCGCTACTGGTACTGCTAACACTTGAGGAACTTGAAGATGACAAAGATCTTTTCCGTTTTGACTTTTTACGAATGGTGTGATCAGTCTTTTCTAGCTGTTCTTCGTCTCGTTTCTTTTCCTTCCCTTTTGGGTGCATGTCATCTATATCTTTCTTTTGCAGCTCTGTTTTGTCAGTGCTAAGTTGTTTAGCCTGTCTGTCTTTTGAATCGCTCTCTCTTGAGTGTTCGCTAGAATCTTTCATGTTTCTCTGGTGATCATGATCTAAAGTACTCCTACTTCTAGATCTATCATAAGGTGGTCGTCTGTTATTGTGATTAAAAAATCTATTGCCTCTCCTTTCATTATTATACCTATTGTATTGCGAATTGTTATGTCTATTTCTATCGTAAAATCCAGAATGCTTGTAAGGTCGATAACCAAAATTGCGTTTACGATTATCTAAGTATCCGCTGCGCCCTTTATAATATCCTCTACCTTCCCTCGGATTCAATCGGTACGGTCTAACACCATTCTCATATCTCTTATCCCACTTGTCGCTCCTCTTGTCTTTCTCATTTTGAGATTTGGTCTCCCGACTGGAGGCACTAGACGAACTGGAGCTACTAGAACTACTTCTATGCTTTGACTTTTTTCGTTTATCTTTGCTGCACGTATTACGTCTTTTTTTCTTGGCATCAGAATCGTCTTCGCTCTGCGAGGATACCGATTGCTTCCTTTCTCTTTCATCCTTCGCTTTAACACATTGTTCTGATCGCGAATCGCTCTTCTCTCTGTTGCTCATTGTAACGTGCTACTTACTTTTTATGCAAATTAAATCTGTACCAGACTTAATTATCGTGTCTTTTTTAACGCCTATTTCTCTGTTCAAGCGCGTCGACGATTAACCTTCTCCATTATCATGGAAGGTTATTCACCAGAAAATACTCGCGTCGGAGGTAATAGATGAAAAACACTTGTAAACGAATCCGTTAACAACGAAGTATCACTGAATAGTTTTTGCATGCATATGCACTATCGTTATTCTCATACATCCTGTTAGCATGTAACCGCAACTAACCTCGATCTAACAACTTACAACAGACCATTTCATCGATTTCCATTTCAAAAGTTTTATCGAAAGTTAAGGCAACCTTTCATGATTAAGTGATGAATGAGATGCATAGGGTTTTTCATTGCTGTCCTGTCAGTTACTAGCAATGGACAGTTAGAAAGAACTTTCCCGTGCATTACAAATATCAAATGAGGCAAAATCAAATAGTTTAATTCAGTCGCAATCTTTTTAATGGTACTTTTCGTACAATAAATTTTACTGGTATTTATTCTGGTTAAAAGTCTATTTTAATATCAATCGAGAACATTTAGATTCCGGTAAGGAGTTAATAAGTATTCAATTGTTTAACTATTATTAACATTTTTATCAAAACTTCTATCGCGTCATGTATTTCATATTCGAATAAAATTATATTTAATTCTTGTTAATCTTCTAAATTATCTAGTATAATTATTTATCTACACTAATGACACGATTGGGGGATAAATGTTATTGCAAAGATAAAGTAAGTCGTTAACATAGAGATGTGCAATGATTAATTCATTTCTATTAAATTCAAACATATGCCAGTGCTAGGTTATTGAAACTTAAAAAAAATCAAAGATAGCATAAGAAGTATAATTTTTACTACGATACAATATTTAATGTCATCTTTGGACTTTGTTGCCATCGTATCGCTGTCTGATAACGACAAACACGTTTAGAATTCATATTAAACGAACGACGCCTCCTTCGAAATTATAAAACCAGAATACTGACTAACTGCTGAACTAAATTAAATATAACTCGTTTGGGTGCCAACGCGGTTATTGACCTTTTGAATTTCGTATAATAGTCTCGCAAATGAAACATGCTCTCAATGCCTTATCTCTCAGCGTTACACATTTATAAAATTATCCAATTATAGTAACCATATTACTTTATCGTAACTGTAGATTTAAAAATGTAGATTAATTTTAAAACAATCATTGGAAAAGTTTATATTATTCAGATATCGTCGCCTGTTACCAAATACACGGAATTAGAGCCAGCTCTTTGTCAAGAGTTGCGAAAAATTGTGGATGCTGTCGTAGTACCAGAAAAAGGGTTGTTAGCTTGCGATGAGTCTCCCTCGTCTTTAGATCAACGATTTGAGGAGATAGGAGTGGAGAACAATGAAACCAATCGTCGTAATTATCGGCAAATATTGTTCAGTGCTGAGAAGGTCATTGCAAATGTTGCAATTTTTGTTTATCTTAGGACACAAATAAAAAATCGCGTACCATAGTATAACTATTATTAACAAATACAAAGAAACTTCAATATGACTCGCAAAACGATCATTACTTAGTTTAGATCGTTACGAACAGATTTTTATTCTTTCTACTCGCGATTCACTATGTCTAATTACGATGGAAGTCGGATCCTTCCGTATTTAAATGTTTTTATTGCAGGGTAAATTTTCGCAATACATAAGCGGTGTCATTCTGCATCATGAGACATTATACCAAAAAACGTCCGATGGGATCGATTTGATCGAATTGCTACACCAAAGGAATGTCGTACCCGGTATTAAGGTCGACAAGGGCCAGGTACCGTTGTTTGGTACCAACGGCGAGAAGACCACTGAGGGCCTGGACAGTTTGCAAGAGAGGTGCCTGCAATATAAACGAGATGGGTGTCATTTCGCCAAATGGAGATGCACGTTCAACGTTTCAGCGACCACGCCGAGTCAATTGGCCTTGGATACGAATGCGAACGTCCTTGCAAGGTTTAACTTTGGTGAACGCAGTAATTGCTACGTTGCCTGTTTGGTGTTAAGAAAACTAATTAATTGCAAACATGCGAATTGCGCGTTTCTTATTTGAAACGTAGAGGAATGATTCAAGTCGCAATAATGAAAGTTACGTTTTTTCTAAATGTTACACAAGCTTGTAAACTATATCTACTGACTGAATTGAAAATTTACAAGTTACATTTCTTCTTGATTTAAGAATATTAATGAAATCATAATTCTACTGATTGAGAATGACTTGTTTTTTTTTTTAATACGTTATATGTTCTACACAATGCTTCAGCTTTAAAATAGAGATAGAAGCACGCATTTAAAATAAGTTTACGTGACTACTCGAACGTCAAAGAAAAATTCCGCTCTTGTATTTTGAGTCATTGTTTGCGGTAAACGGTATAACTTAAAAAGAAAGTAGAGATCCTTGTAGTTAATATGTATGGAATAGTGATTTATTTTGCTTCAGATATGCCAGTATATGTCAGAGTACACGGATAGTACCCATTATAGAACCGGAAATATTAAATACTGGCGAACATGGGATAAATAGGGCGTTGGAGGTTCATGAAGAAATGCTATCAATTTTATTTCGCACTTTGCAAGCGCATAGAGTCTATCTCGAAGGTATTATACTGAAAGTGGCAATGGTTTTGTCAGGAATAAAGAACGACGTTAATTGCACACCACAGGTACACTAATTCTATTGTTATAAGATATCTCTTCTTTAATTTTACTTGTATGAAATTTTGTGAAATACTGTTCTATTGAATGCTATATGGATTTCTAAAGATTTCAGTGATTCATATATAGATCAATGAATCACATTAATTTATTGACGCATTCCTCACATTTTATTATCGTAACTGTAATCTTGAAAAAAACCAACTAGGCATATCTATTCATTTCAGATCTATTATAAAGTCAATGATAATTCTGACATGTAATAATTAAAAAAATATTTGCAGCTGATTGCTGAAAACACGTTAACAGCTCTGCAGAGAACTGTGCCGCCAGCAGTACCAGCGATCACATTTTTAAGCGGTGGACAATCGGATACAGAGGCAGTAGTAAATTTAAACGCTATTAATGCTTACGAAGGAAGAAAGCCTTGGACTCTAACGTTTTGCTTTGGACGTGCCTTACAAGTATCGCAAAATATTCCATACAAATCTTTTTCCTAATATGAAAACTCGCTTTGCACACCATTTTATTTGCACTTAAAATTTATATAAAATTTCTGAATTTATACGAAATCTTAAAATCGTACTGTTCAAAGAATACAGTGCTGCAAACTTGGAAGGGAAATCCAAAAAATGTTCAGGAAGCTCAAGCAGCGTTTTTGGAGAGAGCAAGACTTTGTTGCCAAGCTTCATCAGGGGAATTGAAACCCGTGCACGGCATATGCACCAAGAGAAAAGCAAACTCTCATTGAAAATGATTAATCAGTTCAAACAAACACATTTCCATGGATGCTTTTATTATCTTATCAATGTCAATCTCTATAAATGAATATTACGTAGATTTTCAATACTTAATCTAAGATTGCATCATGCAGATGTCAATTGCCTTTTACAGCCATTCATTTTAATCGAACACGTCAAACGTCATATAATGACGAAGTCGTTATTAGATGACGTTTATTAAGTCGAGAGGATTTTATCAATGAACTTATCGTGCAGCGATAAAGATGTGAGAAATAGGAGGCATATGACTTTCGTCACATACGCGAAGGTACGTCAACCTTTACTGTGAAAAGAACCGTCAGTAAATTCGACGAATGTCGCGCAAGGTGCCTTTGGCTGACCTCTAAAGCAGAGATCCTCAATTGGGGGCTTTCACAATGGTACGTGCTAGTAGGGACGTACCGAAATTTGCCTTGCTATATAGAGGTCGATACGTCGTCATTTTCATGGATGCCCACCAATCGCGTTTCACTATTCCTCTCAGTTTCATAGAATGGATCAGCACATGTATGCTTGACAGTACCGTAACTATACTTCATTGGTCATGAAGTGGGATCGTGTAAAAAAATACGTATAGCAATACATATATAGGATGACCCGCGTTATTTTATTTTGATCAAAGGATGCACATTTATAGAAGTTTTGTTAAATATATGTATGATTTATGGTATACGTATACTATAACATTATCTGTTAATAAGAAATGGTATGCGAGTGTTGATATTCTTAGAATATAGAAGGAAACTACTATTTAGAATTATTTTGAATTCGCAACATTATTTACTATCTTTAAACATTATTTATTTTAAAAAACCGGCTCCACAAATATTTGTCCATTTTCAACCTTACATGCAATACATACAAATGAATAACAATAGCACTTCAAACAATACAATGAACGTTGCACAGTAAACTTACAAAGCATGGATCGATCAAAATACAAATTCCTTTGTGGATAATACAGAAAAATTATTGTATTTTCAAATGTGTAAAAAAATCGTATCTTTATCGTTATAAGATCCGTGGTGCTTAGTTATATATTCACGTACCTACGCCGATTCTATTATAGTATCAGTCGGTCAGGCGAAAGTTGAGAACATCTGCGATTAAAGGGAATGCGCATGCGCCGATGTAATACTTGTTCAGACTTTGAAACCAACGAATACCCTAGGCTCACGTCAGTTGCTTCCGAACCAGCGGACAGTACAACGTGCATAGATACGCGTTTTGAATCAAGAATTGTCTCATCGATATTAGGTAAGTTACGTTTGTGCTTGTTCTTGAATGGATAGTTCGGTGGAACTCAAAACGGAAAGTACCACGCGTCTCTATGAATTTCATCGATTGTTTCACAGTGTGAAATCAATGAGAAAATGGGTGTTTGACCTACAACGAGATTCGACCTTGACTGACATTTGGTCGACACCCAATCATACTCTTTGTATTCTGAAATAGTGTGCGTTTACAATTAACGGCATTGCTCGACGTTTCTTATTTCGTATACTAGTCTTTAAGCTCCGCGTTTTTATATTGTACGTACAATGGCATACACAGGCATGGTCAAAGTTCATATTTTGTAAGATATAAATGCAAAAAATTATAACGATTGACCGGTATCTCTTAACTTTTACGTGGAAGCTTTCAATTTGTTCGGAGTTATGTTTCAACTATTACCAATATTCTTAAATTCAGAGCCCGTATGAAATGAGAATATTATTTTCATTAAAATATTTATACGGATTGAAAATTGAATATTTTTAGGAAGAATTGCTACGTTTAAACCGGAAGAATTTACGTGTCTAATAATAATTTTGTCACGTGACACGGATACACGACTCCAAACGAACATCCAGAAACACGTATCACCTGTTGTGTACCTTTACTTCTGAGGGCAATATATGAGAAATGTTAAATTTATATTTGAAAATATTCTATCTATGCATAATTTAATCTTAGTGTTTAATTATCGGAATATTTATGGTATACATTCTCGATATAAAAGTTATCAGTATAACCTCTAACCGATAACCTAAACCGTATATCGCTCGTAACAGTAGAAATATTTTTATATTTCTGTAATTTCTACATGTTTCCATACGATATTGTCCACAAGTACTGAAAGGAACGCTCGAGTTAGAAAGTTGCTCACAAATTGTCTGTTACTTTCAAGTCATAAAACTTCGACTTTCATACGTACGACTGTATGTAATTTATTTATTTAACACACTCGTATGTCATTAGTAACACTTTGTCACGCAATATAACATGATGCTTATAAAAAGAACTCGTATAAATAAAATAGCACGTGTCACATACGAATTGCGTCTAATTTTTCACAACTGCTTTTCGACGTCTATTTTCATTACTCCTCAATGACGATCTAATTTGGTTATTTCATTGAATATAATCGATTTCATGATCACCGATGCTAGGTTAGATGAAATTAGATCAGTTGTTTACGGACGTGGTACCAATAGTAGCAAAAACTTATGCAATTCAGTGTAAGAATTATAGCCACACCATGTGACCGTCTACATGTGTTTAAATGTCAGATTATCGTGACAGATAGCAGTGTCGCGTGTTCAAAGAAATATTAGTAATGGCGCACGTGAACAGCTAGTTAAGTTCACTGTCCACGCATACGATTGCAGCTGGATTTGTACATGTTAGCATTTTCACGAGTGTTTCATCATACATTCCTTCGTCTCATAAATGCGAAGAAAGCTTTGGCGAATTACCAGTTCCGACGTCCAGTTTTACACACGCTCTTGGCGCCCTCCTGTATCGAGTTTTGTCCGTAACGAAAACGGAAGTCATCATCGTGCATTCAAATTTCAAATGATCCGTTTGAAAAATAGATTTTATATAGTTTAGTTTGTTGTTAAATATTTATCTGAATTTCTCTTAAGAAAATACATCTACTAGTTCTTGCTTATGGGGTTTCTATAACTTCATATACAAATTGATAGCAAATTGTATTTAATTAATATAGGTTGTTATAGCGTGAATGATAATTGAGAGCTAACTTTCGCTTTGCAATTGCTTACAACTTTCGCACTGATTCTTTTGTCAATTGTTCCTAGTAATTATTGAGTATTCATAGCAAACTATTTATTATTTTTGTTATGAATATATAAAGAATAATATTTTAATTACTACAACGAATTTTGTATAATATTTATTAGCTATATTATATCGTTGTAGAAAAATGATATATATATATATTAAATATTATATAAGTTACCTGTACGTGTATAAAAATCACTGTACTAACAATCTGTAACTGAAGTTATTTTGCAACGCATGTGAATTATATTAAAGAGAACATTAATTGTGACGACTGTTATTGTTTTATTCCGACGAATAAAGCATCTACCGTATTCTCATAGCATTTGTCAATGTTCACTGCTTTGCTTTATTTTTTTATCTCATACTTTGATTTAGACAATTTAATTATTTGCAATCAGACAGTTTTATTAAATGTTAATTCACTACAATTGATCGCGCACGTAAGTCAGAGGAAAAAAGATGAAATAAGAAGATAGTGCAAATCCCCCCCAATAAAATATATATAGCCAACGATATCGCGATACGATAATCCTTTATTATACATTAATTATATTTTATATCTCTTGGCAAAAAAATTGTAGAATATCAGATGTTATCTACATCTTCTCCAACGCATATAGACCAATATCTAACGTAGAACTTATTTGCAAAGTGACGCGAGAAAGGATTAATTTCCTCCAAATCTAAATCCCATTTTTAATTATCGCTCTCGGTTATCAACTCTCAATATCAGAGCTGTAAAAATGAAATGATTTAAGATTACCGGGCACTGCACAACGCTAGTGAACATCACGTGTCAAATAAGCCATGATCGTGTTCGACCAACGCGTTACATCGGCGCACTCTGATGTCATCGTTCAATTAACCTCATCACAGATCAAGATGTAGATTTTTCAGTTATTCCCTTTCTCTCTTGTTCTAACGTCTGCTAAGTAATTATCCGTTATCAGAGTAATGTCAGTTAAATTCGAATAACGTAGGAAGAGCGTAGTGTACGAACTGTACTGCGCGCAAGGACGATCGCGGAGTAACACTGAGAATCTCCGCTAGGTGCGTTCCTTGGTGATGTTCACCTCTTTTTAAATGACACGGGTTAGACAGAGTGGACGTGTCGCGCAGGCGTGCACCCTTACCCGTTACCGATTAACCGCAGCAAATTTATGCTAGCGTTATTGACCGCCCGCCGACAAGTTAGAGTTGTTGCGCAGATGACTTCCTTAGTGGCTGGGATTAGAGGATACCGCTTAGACGCATAAATTTCTTTTAAAACCGCGGAAACGTTTCGAATTTCCATATTTTAGTTACGATAGATTGTACGACACAGGATTGTTTCATTGCATTGAATTGACATAATAGCGTCTTTATCAGTATTCTGACGAACGTGTATCTTTAATCAATAAACCAACAGACACGTATTTAGTTTATTGTTATCGCAACAGCTGCGTGTCTTTCTTAAATGTTCCGTAGAGAGGATAGTCTTTATTTTTTACGATATACCTTGCATATTTACATTTTTATGCATGCACATTTGCATAGAAATTGATGTTACGTAACAAAGTATGAGTTTCCTGCAGAGATTAAAAAATAAACGAGTTTTTCCTGTTATAAGTAAATTTGAATATTTCAAAGATCAGTCTTTGGAATGTAATGATTACCAATCTGGAATTACTAAAAAAATGTATAATTGTTTCATAGATACTTCGAAAAAATTTTTAAATTATTAAAGTAACTATTCAACTTAGAATCGAGGACTTATTTAATTAAAAACATATATTGCTTTATTTTGTGACTGTTTCTGAACTCATATGTCAAGAGAAAGAAATCGCTTCAAATAAAACACTTAGAAACCTTGTGAAATCAATTTCTATGCCGAGTACTTTTATCCTCGCACGAACGGCCAAGATTATTATACAGATATTCTATTTCTGGTGGATCATCTCGCGCGTAATCGAACAAAGCTAATTAACGAACTTATCGATCTCGACAAATTTATTTTAGACGCGAGGACACGCCTTTACATGGCCAAGTTCTATCGCGACTCGTAAATCGGTTTTAATGAAATCCTACGGCTCTATTGTGGCTGCTTGTCTACAAGATAGCCAAGGTGGCCTAGACGTCAAGATACGGGTCAATGAATCGCGATTGATAACATAATAGTGGTACACGAGGGGCATTTTTTATCGACTAACAAGATTGCGTGTTTCCGACAGATTCGCCGCTATTTTCTTACCAAACAGCCTTATCAAGCTGTGCCGCGATAACGCAAAGTACGGTATTTACATGCGATTGCGAAAATTATATTATCGTTGAACCGCGATCACACGGAAATGTGGAAAGTACTATGTAGCGGTAGGTTTGCAACGAATTTAGCGAACGTGGAAGAATTTTAATATCGCGGTTTTCGGTGACATGCAATAAAATTGCCGATGTATCGTCGCGTTTATTTCGAAGACCGATTCGACGCGCGGAATTTATATTATCCATTCGTTACGTGTTACGTGTAAAGAAAATGTTAAATAAAGAACAAACTCTAGGTCAAGTGACTGGTAGCTTTGTTTTATTACATCTTTTTTATCATCAAGAACAAGTAACGGCTACACTTAATTTTCCGAGTAAAATATTAGGAACTTTTATTTGAAACTTGAAATTTTCAGCTTTTTTAGCTTTCAGTTTCCGAATTTCAATCATTTTACGGTTGAAAAGATGTCGGGTTTTAAATCGGAAAGATAGGAAGTTGTTAGTTTAACTTTGAAAGTTTAGATTGAAAAATTTCCGTATTTTATTTTTGATAATATTCGAAGGTGCGCGTGAATCAAGTCTGAAACTAAAACTATCTCTCTGAGAACATGTGGCAGTGATTTAGTGAATTATAAGAAAGAAAAGTTGCTACTTTTATCACGTCCGTTCACTTTTGAAACTTTCCACGTGACGTTCATAAAGATATCGCTTGCTCTGACTCGACCAATAATTCTGGACTCTCGACTAGAAAGATTGCGAATTGTTTTTCAACGTTGATCCAATTCCGATGTTATTTTTGGTGCCCACCAGGGTCGTGACATGAGACTTCTAGATATATGTATCGCGTCGAGGATTGTTCAAACGTCTGAACGTCGATGGTTGAAAGTTTCACTTGCAATCTGCTATTTACACACAATTTTTATCAGATGCAACATTCAGATTTCACTTATATTTATTAATATCCAAAAAGGCTCCATTGTGGAGACGTCAAACGCATATTCTAGAAAATAATAGAGTGCAATTCTTTACACAAAAATGTGTTCATCTCCATGATGTATTCATCTCCTGTGAATTTCATCTCCATTTCAATTTATTCATCACAGTACGTGATAATATTTTGCATAATATTGAATTACATCATTTTAACATAGTCTGCTAATGACGACATTTTATCCAATATCAGAGATTAAAGAAATTGCCGCTTGAAGTACGATTCGATAAAAAGTTGGTAAAAAACACCGCCATCGTAATTAATATTCTTTAACGAAATGTATTCGATAACGATATTTGTGTTATCTCATTGGAATTGTTCACTGTTCGCGATAGGACAATAAAGTGTTTACTTTATTTTGTGCTATGGAAATTTCGAGAACGATCATTTCAATGGTTCCAATCTACCCGCTTATGCCAAGTGTGAGGTAACGACATGCATTTTAAGCATGAACTGCGTCGCTGTCACGTACCGTCAAAATATTGTGCCCGTTGAAATCGTTTCGGTAGTTATTCGTATCTGGACGTCAGAATAATATTAACAATAATAGCAACGTACGGTTATTTTAAATCAAAGCAACATTATATAATGGATAATAAATCACTCGTGCTTGGAGAATATCATAATGTAACGAACGTCATGAATTTATGCAAATACAATAAATTATTATAGTTATTGCATAGAAACATATAAATACACGGACTGGTATATCTATAAATGTACGCGATTGCATAATGTGTGTTAACATCTGGGTCCCTAACTCCGTTTTACTTGTAATACATATGTACCAAAATGGATTTTTTACTATAATAAGTACAAATGCATCATAAGTTCTTACTGACGAAAAGCTCTAATTTCTACTTAATATAAAAGTCTATAATTTCATGCATTCGAATAAATTTTCATCACAAAAGATAAACTATTACTATGAAATAGCGTTGGTTGCCAAATTCTAGCAAAACCAAAAGTATCAGATTGTATAATACAATTGCTTAAACGTTTATGCAATATATCTCACACACACGATATCTCACATACTATTTTTTACAAATAATTTGTAAAAGTATAGTTTCATAAAGAAGAATAGTTTAATTATATAAATAGCAGCCGTGCCACTGTTTCCTTGTATTTTATGTATAAAATTTGTATTCTTCAATATTAAGACGTTAAGCAAGTGTTTTATGAATTTTGAATAAAGTTGTGGTTATTCGAGATGTACAAAACTTTCGCAAGGAAAACCGTAAAGGATGATCTGAAATTTAATTCGATAAATTCCGAGAACGTATGATCCACTTAAGTACGTGGTTCTCCGACCGTCGACTTAGACGGTAGAAATTCATTTCCGGTGCCGTGAAATTTTCAAGCCTCCCCGGTGTCCGGGTATCCAGTGGCTTCTTTATCATTTACGCGGTCAAAAAGCTTTCACCTACACGGCCCTCCGCCATATTTCTCCCGGAGCGTGACTTTCATTTCCATGCATTCTTCAGGGGCTTTTCGCGTGCCGTGCGGGGAGTCGTAAATGCTTTCTGAAATAAAAGGCGACTCGTTTCCCACGTTTCCACCGTTCAGATACCCCTCCGAGGGGCAGAAACCGAGGAAAGAAACTCGTGCGCGGGGCTTGAAAGCGTTTTGTCACGCCAATTGTTCCCCGTACTTCCCGCCGGATCGGGAATTCCGATAACAGAAAGTTTCTCGATTTAATTCGCGATTACCTCTGTTTACAATCTTAACACTTCGAGTGCCGACGTGTATTTCTAGGTATATTAGTTCCTGAATTTATTTTCTCGGTATCATATGTATATATACACACGCTATATCATATGGATAGCTTCCGCGATATCTATATCATTACTCATCTGTTGGTTATCATAATAAAAGTAGTTTGTACTTGGAATTAAAGGCTGCTTTTAATCATTTCTAGCAAATTTTTCTAACTGTATTATACAATTTGGTACACTAAATACGTATATATTTGCACATGTGTGTTTAACAGAATTTGGCAATAAATATTGCTAAGTAATATTTTCGAATAGTTTTGAACGGGGCTGTATCTGGCTTCAAATTACGCACTGACTCGCTACAGCTTCTATTAACGCTTCCAACTACCCCTTAGCTGCTATATACATGTACCGCCGTTCGGCTAACGAGCTATCTAAACATACCTTACGCCCACGCCGTGCGGGAACCCTTTGGATTATTTATAAAGTCCGTTAATTCGTGGACGATTTCGTTAAACCTTGATCTCCCTAGCTAATTAAAATAAGCGCGTTCCCCGCTCGTTCAGCGGCTAGCTACGAAATTGGCGGGGACTCAATCGTGCAAATTGCAACAGTCGATCGCACGATCGATCTTGCGAAATTCGTTTTCGCTAGAATTTACGTAATCGCGTCGACGATCGGAGATTGCTGGGAAGTGTAAATGGCGAGGGGTCGCGATGGGAGCGAACCCTTTCGTATCTCCGCTGCCGGAGATGATATTTTTTGCGAAAAGTATACAGATACGTGGAGGAGAATTCAATGAGGTTCAGAACGTTCGAGGAATTTTCGGAGAAGAGAATTTTTTTAGGGGTTGGATCTCGAACCTCGTCACGTTCGGGTTCGTAACGTAGTCGAGCAGTTTTTTCATCCCCTTTATCGCTCCAATGACTATTGGAAAAGATCGCGAACTTTATCCGCATTCGTCAGTATTCGTATATACAAAAATCATTTAAATTATCTTTTTCTTTCTGAAATTTTATCTGTGACTAGACATTAACATTCGTTGTTAATAAAGCAACAAAAATTCCACACAAGATCGGTATATAAGCGTATCCATTTTGGATCCATCTGGATCGTAGTCGGATGTAAAATTCTTCGCGAAGATCGCGCATTTTGCATCCCCTGCAACCGAACCGTCGCGTCAACGAAGGTCGGTGGAACGTCTACCTTGGCGAGGGAAAGGTGAGCTGGGGTGGGCACAGGTCCCGCGTACATCCTGTGTGCCGATGCCGGTGTCTCAGGTCACGGATTCAGGGTGCGCAGGGGGATAATACAGGCGTAGCCTCGAGAACGTCTGCGCGTGCTGCATTGCGGCTAGCCCACTCCCTCGTTCCGTGGTGTATGGGCGGCATACCGTGGTCCAGAGCGGGAACGTATCGGCTGGGGGTTGGATCCGAGGGAGATGCAGCGATCGAGAGCAGAACGGTGGAACGAGGGAAGGTGTTGCTGGGGTGAACGGGGACGGGAGGGTCGCGTCGATGGTAGACGAACAAGGACGGGTTATTTAGCGTGGGCAAGACAATGCTAGCGGAGGGAGGTTCAAGGGAGAGGATTGGCGAGAGAGAGCATAGGAATGGGCGCGGGTGAAAGAAGGACGGAGGGTTGTATACGCGTGGGAAGAGGAGAGATACAGTGGAGGGATGGAAGTGGTTGAACCAGGGTTGAGAAGGAGGGAGAGAGAGGGCGAGTGTAGCAACCTACCCCCCTGTTTTGCAGTTACGACACTGCACTGCAGCCAGGTACCCCTGCCGCCTCTTCGACGGGGCGAATAAAGCCAGTCGTCGTCTCGTGCTCGCACGGGACACGCGCCCCGACGTCGGTTTCCACTCTGTCGAGTCGCAAAGATGTAGTCGAAAAGGGTAACGGGGTCCTTCTCGGCGGGGCCCAACGGCGGAGCAGCGACGTTACCGTTTACCCGTGAACGTTGCGTCGCGACCATCGGTTTACTTTTGTCTTCTCGGTCACTTTTACCTCTCTATCTCTCGTATCGGTATATTCGGTGGTATTTAAGGTGTACAGCAGCTATTCGAGGAGCGTGCGAAAAGGAGGAAAGGGTGAAAAGGGAAAGAGGCATCGAACCGGTATCTAGCTAATCAGCTGAACACCAAAGAGAACGTATTATTGTCGTTATTATTATCATTTCTATTATTATTATTATTATCGCCGTTACATTACATTTTATTATCGTTGTACATACGTGTGATCGTAATACGCAAGTCGTGAGATCCGAAGATTTGTTTACCCGATCTGAACAGGACCTGGGACGGGATCTGTGTCTCGTATGAAAGGTAAGCAGATAGAAATTGATCGCGAACCTTTCTACCTCTAATCGAAACGTATTTAGACCTTGTATGCAGCGATGAGCAAGCTTCATATTATTTGCCTCGTAGTATCCATTCCTTTTTTTATTGTTTAATAGAAAACAATTGTGCTCGCATAAGTACTACGAAATTGCATTGTACGCAATTATCTGTCCACCTTGTTTCGTTCTTATCAGCTAATTAAATTCCTAACAACGGAAGTTTTTCGAAATTCTTTATATCCACGTAGCGTCGATGAGCAATAGCGATATCGCGGGACGATGCGGTTGTTGCATCGCGCGATTCTTCGTTGTTCGCGCCCGACACGTTGTCGTGGAGTACCATTAGTGCCGGTATATCAATTTAGTAAGTCATTATCGTTATCGCAATTTCCAGCGTCCTAGCACGAGAGGCTGCCCATTATTGGCGTTATTGTACCTCGAGAACGGTATTGCGTCGATGCTTTATGGCTGGCGGCTTCAGGCCGGCCGCTTTTCATTCGAGACGAAGATGCTCGAAAGAGGTAAAGGGTAGCAAGCTGAGAGAGAGTGAAAGAGAGAGAGAGAGAGAGAGAGAGAGAGAGAGAGAGAACGAGTCTGGTGTTGGACCGTTGTATACCGTTTTATCGATTTTAATTTCCTAACCCGCGCGATCTGCGTCTCTCTTTCTTCCACCCTTTTTCTTTTTTGCCTCGAAACTTCACGCACCGCGATCTTTTAGAAAACTAATTGACCAAACGGAACCGGATCTCTTTCTTCTGAAAGGAGGGCCTCTTTTATACGCGGGGAAGGTCGACCGTAGAAACGGCGTTTAAATATTCTCAGCTGCCTCCGGTCCACGGTACCAGTTAGAAAGACCGTTCTTATTCGATTTCATTTTCATTCGACCCTAGGCTCGTTCCTTCCAATGGCACGATTTCATTTTTATATCCGAGAGAAGAAAGATGGTAATGTCTATTTTTCTGACGATTTGATTCAATGGAGTATCTTTTATTTACGCAGGATACATCTTTTGTACAAAACATATGAAGCAATTTATTGGTATCAGTTGGTACATTAGAAGTGTTTGGTGTACTGGTTACAAACAATGAACATCCACCCTTCGTTTAGCTTGGAACTAAACAATGCCTACTCTCGAGTGGAACGAAACAAGCCACCCTCATTCTACCCACTCGCACTACCTCCGAGTATTGCAAATTTGCATTGCGTTACTATGCACAACCGTGGATGGACATTCCTTGTTCTGTCACCAAGAAGTGGTATTCTGCGTCGCATGATATGAATAATAATTAAAACATAACTTGGTGGACCAAAGCGTCGCAGATCGAATCTTGCAGCCAAGCAGTTCACGATTCCTCGTCTTTTCTCTTTTACCTTTCATTTGTTCTTATAATATTGTTGATGGAGTATTGTGTTGCAGGTTCTTGCAGCGGGGGCGGGAAATCGACTCGCGATGTCAATAATTTTGTTTTCCTGTTAATTGAGATTGTAATGCCATTATGATAATTTACAGGCTACATGCACGCACGACGCGCCACTTGTTTACGGCAGCTGTTGAATGGAAACTTTCATTGTAGCCGTTTTATCGATCTTCTGACTCCCCTCTGCATCATCTACGTTGTTACAACGTTTGGGGTGCGCGTGCTGCGCAATAAGAACGTTCTGGTTCGAATTGGGGGGAAAAAACGGGTTGTTATTTCCGTAGTTGCGTGGACGAAATATGACCGTGACAAGCAAGATCGTTTCCAAGTTTTTGTCTTCGTCTTTTCATTCAAAGAGTGACATGGGTGATTTGTTTCGTGTCGTTAGGCAATATTGCATAAAAGGGGGTTGCACGCTTCGAACATTCGCAGTCTTAACGCGCATAAAAATAAGTACGTTTTTTCGTGAACTTTTTAACGAAAGATAGGTGTACACAATATACAATTACAGATAGATAAGTCACAATGAAAGGGGTGATTCTAGAAATAAAAGTGAGGCAAAAATGAAAAGTAACAAAGTCGACTTTGAGACGTTGGTTTTCAGAAAACTGACGTTGAAACTAATGGTAAAAGTCTATAAAATAGTGAAACGTGTGACGAAATCCCATATGGCCTCTTCACGTAGGTATGCCATTGGCTTATAGACTCTTACCCTTGCACGTGTACGCTAGGGAATTCTAAAGTTGGTTTCCGGAAAATGAAGTCTCAAACGCAATTTCATTACTTTTGATTTTCGCTCCATTTTATTCCACAAAATTCGTACCCCTTTTTGGTTCGCTGCACCTAAAGCTGGACACTTTGTACGATAACGTAATTGCTTTGCAAATGCAAAATGTTGTGGCATGGAATATTTGTATAAAATGTACGAAATCTTAGTAACTTAGTTAATTTAAGTACTTGTTATATAATACATTTCAGAATAAACATGTATTTAATTCTATTTATTCGAAGCAGCAAAGAGTTAATTTATGATAATACCAGAGATATACTTCTACCGCTTTGCAGGGCTTATCTCTTTACATAATTTTTAATACCGGTATATCTGCTGCCGTGACATCGTGCTTTAATTTTGATATGTTAAGCCCCTAAAGAGCGTGTTATCATTTTTTACTGACCTCTTTAACGAACCCAATTAAACGAACGGATCTTTTTACTGTTTTTAAACATTTCCACAACTATCACTGTCTATAAGAAATACTTAATCTGGCCACAAAATCGTTGCTTTCAAACCTTCTATATAATATTTACAAACTTAAGCTTTGGTTCTTTTTCATGTTAAAGCTTAAAAAATTCATATAACGACTTATAAAAATCCCTTCCATTTCGATACGATAGATCACGTGTCCGTGGTCCACCCCGATCGGTTCTTGCAGCGGCGACAATTATGCAACGTAGGAGCTTTCGAGACGAATTAAAAAAGAAAGTCGGTCACGCTTTACCGGCTCTATCAATCGATAATCATTTTTCAGTGGATGCTCGAACGCGGAGCCAATAATTCCGCCTTGGGCGTGCATCACGCTAAGCCTTTTACGCCGGTGCCTCGCCTGTCGGGCTACCATAAAGTCGCGAACTTATCAAGAGGCTTACCTCGAGTTAAGCCCCGTTTATCGACAAGCACCCATGCGCACCCTGTGCTTCGCGACATTCCACGCAACTTTTCCACTCGCCTGTCCCCGCGAATTTATTCCACGGACGGTATCTGCGGGATAAAGATTAATGCACCGCGCGTTACTCATCAGCGAGATAAATGACGCCCCCGGTGGGGGCCATTTCGAGTATCTCGCGGGGTAAAACCGATGAAGACACGGTACGCGGGATGTTTCCCGCTGTTGTTGCTGCGCAAGAGTATTGGACACACGGTGATTAAGCTCCCGTCGGTGATTGGAAAAGTTCCACCTCGCGGATATTTATCTTCGTGAAAGCTCGTGCCTGGGTAAAGTACTCTCGTACCACTCCTAATACCGGGTAAATTGTGTAGCTGAAGTTTTCCAGGAGATACTTCGTTTTTCTTTATTGTTAAACAACATTTTCGCGTTGAATAAAGTATCCTCGGAAATGGTACGGAAATGGAGGGCGGTGTACGTAACTCGTGCCGCGTACAACGTTTTCAGATGGCTTTAATTAAGGGAGGGGTGACATAAAGGGCGTGATGCATACGGTTCGTTGGTCAGCCTCGTTTCGAGGAATAGAAGTCTTTAGAAATGTTACGCGTTTCTGTAATTGTCGTGTTCACGTGTACCGTTCTGACGCATTAACCACGAGTTCGTTGCAATTAAAACGAAAGCAATTAGCGCTTTAATTGTTCAAACTACAGCGGGGCGATAAGAGTTTCGAATTGTAATCAAAGTTTCGACGTTGTCATTTATTTTAGTAATTACGCTGCTTTTGTAGAACTAATGGACGCGATATTTTCATCATTTGTTACGAAATTTATCGAGTTACACAATTAATTGTTCGCGATTCTAAATTTCATCTGCGAGAAATAAGTAATCGATCATTTAGTAAATTATTGTACAATTTCTCTAGGGGATGAAGTAGACCAAGAGTGTTTCCTAATTCGTTCCAAGATATGCGTTTCACTGCTCAATTTAGTTCGAACTGTTTCGAATATAGGAAATTATTTATTCGCAATTCTGAACTTGCTCGATTAGGTTCGAAGGTGAGCCAAGTTGCTCGCGCGATAGGTTCCTTGGTGGCTTAATATAACTGGTGTACATTGGTGTACAACCATAAACGGTGTATGGTACAGCGACGACCCTCGCCTCGTGTTAGTTACAAGTATACCGGGCAGTCGGTTCGATGTCAAAGTGGTGGGACGAATAAAGGGAGAGAAATGGGTCAAACTAACATTTTCTTTTTATGAAATATTGACGTTGATGGGGCTCTGTGAAATTCAATTACGCGGCGGAAGCCTTAGCGGACATTTGATATTTCATGTGCACAATGCCTGCGACGCGTCGAGAGGCTCGTTTCAGAAGAGACGAAGGCTCTCCAGCAGGGTCTTTGCACTTGAAATTCTACCAGACTCCCTCGCGGATCCAATAAATAACGTGCCTTTGCGAAAGGATTACGTATGTGCTTTAGATGTTGCGCAATATTTTCCAATACGTATTCTTGTATCACGTTTCTTTCGATTTATATAATTTAATATCGTATTTGAAATCGATGCGCTGAATGTAGGTTGGAAGTATACATTAATAAATTGCGGATATTATTATTATTAACTTGGCATCTTTGATGCAATATGTTGCAACACCACGTATCTACAATGCGTATCTATTTGGTCTAGGACACGGTTAGTTGAAAAGTAATTGCCAGTGGCTAGATATATTTTTGTGAACTATATACGCAAAATTTTAGTGGTAGATTCTATATATTTAAATAAGACGAAAGTAAAGGACGTCACAATTGCGTTTTGTTTTTAAGTGAAATGGTTACGAATCTAGTAAATACTTATGAGGAAGTAGTATGAATCTGTGGTGAATCAGACGCGCGTTACCATGCACGTTATGATTTGTATCACGTGTGTCGTTGAGAATTTTTTTTCCGAAACGTAACTTCAAATGCAATTTTGTCGTACTCTGACCTGGAGAATCTGCTCTCTTTATTAATAGGCTAATGAATATATCAACTGTTTATTTATTTAAAATTGCGACTTGTAAATGGAATATAAAAAGATTTTCAAACATTCTTCCGTAGAAAATGGTCGCAGAAAAGTACGACACGCTCGAACCTGAGCTGAAAGAAGAATTGAGGAGCATCGCCCAGCAGATTGTGGCACCCGGAAAGGGAATTCTTGCCGCTGACGAATCGACGGCGACAATCGGCAAACGTCTTAAGGACATCAACGTTGAGAACACCGAGGACAACCGCAGAGCTTACAGACAGCTGCTTTTCACCGCGGCTAAGGTATAAAAAAACGTGGATAACGACTGACTATATAAATCAGCAGACATTCCTTTCTAACAACCCCTTCTTATTCTTCTTAAAGGATGTTATCGGTCAGCACATCTCTGGTGTCATCCTGTTCCACGAGACTCTGTACCAAAAGGCTGAAGATGGAACGCCGTTCGTAGAGTTGCTGAAGCAACGTGGCATTCTGCCTGGTATCAAGGTCGACAAGGGTGTCGTGCCCTTGTTTGGCACCAACGACGAATGCACCACCCAGGGCCTCGACGATCTTCAGGCTCGTTGCATCCAGTACAAGAAGGACGGATGCCAGTTCGCCAAGTGGAGGTGTGTGTTGAAGATCAAGAAAGACACCCCCAGCAAGCTGGCCATCTTGGAGAACGCGAATGTGTTGGCTCGTTACGCTTCCATCTGCCAGAGCGCTAGAATCGTGCCGATCGTTGAACCGGAAATCTTGCCCGACGGAGATCATGATCTTGCTCGCTGCCAACAGGTCACAGAGGAGGTTCTAGCTGCCGTGTACAAGGTGACGTGAAATTTGCATATCGATTCTGTTCCGAGATAGGATATTAGACTCTTTGTTCCGTTATTTATTCGACGCGCGAGTAACCGGGTATAGAGCCTTTTGTGTAATTGGAGTGGTCTGTAACTTTGAAATTATTGAAAGCGGAGGTAAATGTCATAAGGCCAGGTCCTATCGGAGCGGTATTGGATTCCTTTGTACTTTGATATCTGTTGCGTGGGTCGTACTAGAACTGTTTTTGCTGCAAATGGATTTCTATTCTCCAATACGAAATTGCTTCCCATTTCTAATAGAATTTTTATAGATTTCTGATAATTTTCACGAGAATTGTAGCGAGGTGTCCAACTCCTTATGATTCTTCTTTTTTGTGCGAATGTTTATGTACAGTTTAAGTTTATTTAGTAAATAATGTAGAGGAAACGTAAGAGTTAACACTTGATTGCATCCTATTTTTAGGCATTGGCTGACCATCACGTGTACCTCGAGGGAACGCTTCTGAAACCGAACATGGTAACACCTGGACAGAGCTGCCCGAAGAGGGCGACACCCCAGGAGATCGCAGGTGCCACGGTGACCGCTTTGTTGCGCACCGTGCCACCCGCGGTGCCAGGAATCACCTTCCTTAGCGGTGGACAGTCGGAGGAGGAGGCATCCGTGAACTTGGACGCCATCAACAAGTTCCCTGCCAACAAACCTTGGGCACTGACCTTCAGCTACGGCCGTGCTCTTCAGGCTTCCGTTCTCCGCGCATGGGGCGGCAAGAAGGAACAAGTCGCTGCTGGCCAGCAGGAACTTATCAAGAGGGCTAAGGTAACTTTGCCAGCTTCAGGTTTTCTTTTACGTCTTACAACTCTCTAAGCATTTTTCTCTTAATATAATAAGATGCTCTCTGTGATACTGATAGAATAGTGTTTCTTCTTTTAATTGTTTTAACTAATCTATTTTATATTTGTTTGACTGTGTTTCTCTTTCTTTTTGTAATTTTGTGTGCATAATTTTACTTAAACGTGAAGAACTTTGGGCTTCTATGGCCCGAGTATACACGGTTGTTATTATTCGAAAATTTAGCTGATTTGTATTTGAACTGATTTGTTCTCTGAAGAAGTTGACTGCAATGTCGGTTAATTCATTAAAAATAACATTTTTAGTGAACACTTATTTATAGAAACATGTCGAGTAGTAACAGCCGTGGTTACTAAAATATTTATTTTTTAATCTATGTGCATAGAACATTAATTCTCTGTTTCTTTACTGTGCCTAATCAAACTGTTTTCTTTTTTCTGTTCTGTTCTATATATTACTTTCTCTCCTTACTCTTTGTATCTAAAAGCTTATCTCTATTAATTTTTGCACAGTTGTAAATATCTGTTATACTTTTATATAATCATACAAATGTAAAAGTAGTCTTAACATTTTACTATCATTCTTGAGCCTCTACTCTTTGTATCACTTGGACCAATTAGGTCTAGCTGTGGTTACTTTACTTAATCTCTACTTTTCTTTCTTACTTATTTGTTTTTTGCATGTGTGTACCCTACGTGTGCTTGTTTAGGCAAACAGTGTGGCCTCCCAAGGCAAATACGTAGCTGGCAGCGTTGTTAGCAAAGCTGCTAATACTTCTCTCTACGTGACATCTCATGCCTACTAAACTCCTTTCTTTTCTTTCTATGAATCATGTTTCCATAGTAAGTATCGTAGACTAGTTTCGCGTTTCTTTCTTTTACTTGTACATATTTTCTGTCCAAATTCTGCTAATCTGTATGTATTTAATTATCTACCATGTGCTTAACATAATTTTTAATGTTATTAATATTATATTATTAATATCAAGACGTATGTTTGATGTGCATTTCTATGTTTGTAGGCCAACAGCGAATCGGCACTGGGCAAATACGCTGGTGGTGTAGCGGGAGCTGCTGGCAATGCCGCGCTTTTCGTTGCGAACCACGCGTATTAAATTAGTTGCTGGACCATCGATAAATGTTAGACAATTAGCTCGTCCGTCGAACATCGTCAACGTCGATCATCGTTGTCGGCATGGAAACATTAGCATCGACAGTGAGGATGGACAACGAATGAAGAAATAATCTCGAAATGCTCGAAACATGAAACGATCGTTGCGCCCACCCTGCGCAGTTTCAGTTTTTACTCGTAAACGAATATATTGAACGGAATCGAGGATCGAATCAATTAAATTTTAACTTGTTCGCGACGCTTAATACATTTCCGCGTGATTTTAAATCGAATTCGAATTTTAAATGGCACACGTTTTAATCCGCAGAAGCCGAGGATCACGTTCGTGTTTCGAGATCGGATCGAACGTAGATGACGCGAATGCTTATTCGACGCAGTTGACCACGATCGACTCCCGTCGCTCATCGTCGTGTTTTTAAACGTGCGAGCCGCGATCGATCGCCACTGTTTTCTCTGCTTTTACACTTTCTATTCTGACCTCCTACGAGTCCTTTTTCCCTCACTTGTATCCTCGCCTCCTGTATTCGTTGTCTCTAAGATTACGCGACGCGACGGAGAATAACGCATCTTACATCGCGGTGCTGTTCGTCCCAAAATGGCCGCTGAGTCTTCAGGGAGACTCCGTAGGTCCGAGGACAGTTCGCGGGGGAACGTGGTCGTTTGCGTACGAACGCGGTTTTGAATCGGGTAATATCTGACAGGTAAACATGCGACGATAGAGATACTTCACTTGGATCGTGAACAGATTTCGTGACATTCGAATTACGCACGCGTTATTATATTCTGTAACACTACGATAAAAAGCAGATATATATATATATTATATATATTGTCAATGTCGTTATGATATTCTACGTGTATAAAAGAAAAAACAAAAAAAAGATATAAAAAACAAAGTAAAAATACATATTAAATGTTGTTTGTTAGTGAATGAGTCGAATATTATGAAGTCGTAATATTATGTCATCTACTTATACAATATGTGTATCTTATATAGATATTTAAGTAACGTATTGAAAAGTATCTCGTACATCGATGTTATATCTAATATTTTCATTGTAATCTAGGTCACACCAAATACACTGTGGAGGGTATTCAGCGTGTCTTTCTTATTTAAAATCGAAATTTTCAACACTGGCTAATAAGATCCTTTCCTTATTTCATTTCTAATATATAAATATTGTAACTTATGCACCAGAATTTAAATACGCAACACTAGTAAACACTAGTATAAATGATCTACTTAGGTGCAATGCCACCATAGTGCAATGTAGCTTTTCCAGCTACGTAGGTAACTCTAAGTGTAAGATCATATCTCCACTTATGAATCAATCAAGAAGAAATGAGCAAAAATATCGCGAAAATTGCCTGTCAAAATCAGCAGGGCCTTCTTTATAATTCGCAACATTAATTAAGTAAGCGGAAGGGAATTTTATTTTATCAACTTATGCGCATATTTCCATCGTATCTTGGGTATTTTATTTATTACGACCGTAACACTGCTTTCAAAACGCGATCTTTTGTATCGCAACACTAGAGAAATAACCGTGATTAACATTTGTACGCAACTCTAATGCAAACCGCGATTAATCATTCGCAATGTTAAAAAGTAAATCCGTGATTTGCCCAAAATAATGTGGCCAGACATTCTGGCGGATAAAGTAACGAGCATAGTGACAATATAATATAAAAGAATGGCTTTGCATTCAGAATCCAGTATTTCCGAATGCAAGAGTCATTCGTTGCAGCCCTCTTCTCTGGGCCTTTTCAGCTCACAGCCTCTTCTTTCTTCGGGCACCATGCCCAGAATCTTCTCAAACTTAAATCTATGCTCGAGATTCCCTAAGCACAACCCAAAAAATGAGACAACAAATATAAAAAACATTAAGCGAGACAGCTAACAGCACGCAAGACGGGCAACGACTTAAGAAATCGTTGTTCGTGCAAAACGTGCTAAATCTCGAGCAGTAAACGTTCGTTTCGACCAAAATCGCGAGCGCGACCGCGAAGGATTCGAAAAATCGATAGGGTAGAGCCAGTGGCAAACGGCATTCTCCGTTCACGCCAGCTATACCGTCGATGATTCAAATCAAATTTCCTGAAACAGATTGAACCACGCGAGAAAAAATGCGCCTGCCCGAACGGAGACTGTGGTCAACCTGCCCGGCCCTACCTACTTAAATCTAGTACACAATCATACCAGAATAAACTACCTACCTACCTAACGCTTTATTTAAAAAATGGCAACAAATTCGTACCAACACATACATACAACACACGGAATTATCGCGAACTTGCATTCAATCTCACACTTTCTAAACTTTACTTACTTGCATACCATCTATTGCAATCTGAGGAATGTTACTGATTGTTGTACATTACTATTATTGTAAGTAGCATTATATTTAATTGAATAAATACAAGAGTTAATGTTTAATAAAAACCGACGTATTCCCACAGTCTAATCACACGTGTGGTAAATACGTCGTACAATACACTAGGACATCAGATTGCAAAAAAATCTTATAAACTAGTGGGGAATCATCGTGCCCATCACCTTTTCCCCACCCAAGTAGCACATGGGCACGTGAATGGGGTCCTGGCAACGAACACGGAAAAGGAAGCTGAAAATCCTGATCTAAATATGATTAGTACAAAAACAACACATATCAACCGTACTTCGGTTTATTTTTTATTTTATTTTTATTATTGGATAGGTAGGATATAGGGAGGGTGGTAGGAGGGTGGTAGGAGGGTATATAGACACACAATAATATTCGAGCGATTTCATCATCAAAGCAAATGTTCTAAGATATGAAAATAGCATTAAAGTTTAATGCTTCGATTCCGAAATCAACTCATTGAAATAAAATTAAATGTTTTCTTGCACATGTCATTTAACATAGTTTCGATAATCAAATAAATGGATTTTAGTATTTTTAAATTTCTAATTGCAGCAAACATAAACTCATTATATAATTTCTATTATACGATATTAACAGGAATATTAAATGACTGGAACATTTAATATTCTTAATAAGTGTAAACACCATAATTAGTAATGATAAACATCACATTATTGAATGTCTATATTTTGTAATGTGTGTATTTGCAATATGTTTATATTTATATAATAATTATAATTCACAGATACCACTAAATACTGCTGAATTAAGGCAGTATATGATATTATTTATTTCTTTATATGAGATTATAATTAATTCTAATAAAAATATTTCATTTGTGTAAATGTTCGTTACTTTTATATTTACTAGACATTCATACTGGACGTGTATCGATCATGAATATTATATTACTCACATTTATTTATTTCATAATTATCAATATTATTACTATTATATTATTAACGTTATATTTTTATATTTAAAAACGCGAAGTGCAAGGAAACGTAACCTGATCTAATAAATGACACATAAGATAAAGTTTAGTGCTCACAGGTATAATTATATACCTGTTGTCACTATGCTCGTTAAACAAATTCTGTATAAATACAACTAGACATTCGTGTCGATTCGAACCTTTCGTCCTACGACATGATGAATGACCAGAGGAACTTAAAAGCATGCGACTCACCGACTGTAGATTGATGATGCTGCTGATGTCTGGACGAAGTCATCAGAGATGCTTATGATGTCTGGAGGAAGTCATCGGGAATGCTGCTGATGTCTGGAGGAGCTACTGCTGCTGCTGCTGCTGTTGCCTCAGTGAAGTTGTCGAAGATATAGCAAATGCCTGAAGAAAGTCATATTATGAATTAAAATTCATGTTACCACACAATGAATTAGTTAATAAAAAATATTAAGAAATGTTGCTATTTTTTAAATAGTTTTAGCAGAGAGTTATTTTAGTTATATATATGTATATAAAATATCATGTAGAAGTATTATAAAATATTTGAAAATTTTGCAAATTCTTAATTAATCATACATGACTGATCTGTATATGATTTTTATTTTTACTACGAATCAATGAAGAAATAATATAAATACATACATGCGAATACCTCTTTCATCTTTAAGATATATTTTCTTTATTAATAAATGCAATATTACCACAAAATCTCCATAAAAATATTACTTCTATTGTTACTATTCTAATCGTTATTATTCATTATGATATTTACGAACTTTTATTTTTCTCATTTGAAATGTGTACTTAATTAATAATCTATAATAATGCAAAATAAGACAGTTGTTGTGTGTGCAAGAACTTGTAAAATAAAAATTCAAATAATATTTTAAAAGTGCAAAAAATCTATAGAGAATAGTAAGAATGAAATGTACGAGCGACAAATAAACAAAGAAAATCCAAACAATTGATTTACATCTGGAATACTGATAATGTTTAGTATATAATTAACCAAGAGTAGGTATCAGTTGAATAAAGAGTTGGTAACGGTAAAGATGCTTGTACGATAACAACTGTAAATATTCTGCAGTCGATAAACAAGTCTGTTACATACCTCAAAAACAGCGAGACATGCACGTTCTTCTTCATTCCACCGCCACACTTGTTGATTACGAGCACCAAATCGAAATTTGCTTCTGGAATGCAGTATACACATGTGAAAATATAATTTTCAGAAAAAATCACGAAAAAACACAATAAATATCAAAACTTTTTACATTGGAAATGAAATTTTATGCACTACATAATTTCTTAGCAGGCGTATAAATGTAAAATTTCTACTTGGATATTTCTCGAAAGATACTAAATAATTTCTATAAAAAACTATAAATACACGTACCTTGTTTCACATCTTACTCTTCCCGTTATGTCTTAGATAAGCAAACACTTTTTAATTAACTTTAAAATGAAAATTGAGGGGAGAGAGAATGTATGAGAAGAGACGCCACCGCCATGACAGCTTCAACTAAACTACGAGGAATTTGAATCTTGGCGCATGCGCGTTCAACACTAAAGCAATAACTCGAAACAAACGAGTATGTTTAACCCCATTGATATTAATTTATTGTATTATATGTCTATTGGCGACATCAATTCGAATATTTGAGTATATTATATGCTATAATATTCACAATAAGAGTTATATAAATCATAAAACGACATATATAGTCGCGTTGTACATGACAGTATATATATGTATTTAATAAAAATTTAGTTATATATTTTTACTTTCGTACTTCTATAATAAGTAATATTTCATTTTTAATGGCTAAAATTATTAGAATCTTGCTATATTATTATATTTTGATCTATTCATGGTATATTTTCATATATAATCGATTATTTTTGGTTAGAGAAGAAAAATAAATTTATTATGTTAATTTGCAATAGTCCTTATAGTAGCCATAATGGATCAGACATTTTCGACCAATCACGTTCAAGCTTTCAAAGCTCTGCTACACTAGTCCAAGCCTCCGTAGCGATAGCGTCTCTTCTTGTCTCTCCTCAGTTTTGACATTTTTGAGTTAGATAAAACGTGTTTGATTAGCTAAATTGTTAAAAAAGTGTGAAAATATAACTTCGAGAACGATTCGTGATTGTTTGTGATACAAATTTCCAACGATATACGGAGAAATGTAAGTTGAAATATTTCTTCTTTCTTACTAGTTGTCTTTCGCCTCGAAACAAAGAGATTTATTGCAATAAATTTCTTTCTACGACAAGAATTCGAGTATTTCAGTATATAATGTACTGAAATATTCGCAATTAACATCGTATAGATAATATTCCTTCTTTTCAATAGTTGAATTTTGCTTCGAAAGAGATTTACTGCAATAAATTCCTTTTTATGACAAAAATTCGAGTATTTCAATACATAATGTACTGGAATATTTGCAATTAACATTGTATAAGTAGTAAAGTAATGTGTAGAGTGAAATACTTTATATGTTATACATGTTCTACACGTACATATATTTGTACTGTACCTATAGGTACAATACAACTTTCTTTGTGCAAATTGTCTAGGAGAATGTATATCATAACACAACAGTGCGTACTTTTCTGAGAAAAATAAGCACGAGAATTTTCCTGGAACTCCTATTTTTGGGACGTGTCTTTTGTTGTAGATTTCCAATTAGCTTATTTATTTACAGTTGAAGCAGATAGCGAAATATCAAGGCCATGAAATGAAACGTAGCAGCGTAGTTGTAAAACTACGTTCGAGCGGCTTCGGCCTCGCTCGGACGCCTTCGAGCTCACTCGGATGTCTCCGGGGCATGCGGAGAGCGGCACTGGCAGCCAGTTCGTGTCGTCCTCTACTGGTAGTAAGATGTGCTGTGCTGCCGATAAAATTTTTCGAGACACGTTTCTGCTTTCAAGGTACGTTCATACGCTTGTTTATCGACTGTAGTATTCTCAGTTATTCTTCTATTATGCTTTTGTTCTGTTACTAACTTTTCTCAATCATCGCATACTTGATTAACTATTTATTAAACATTATCATTATAAATTGCTCTTCCTTTATTGAATCTTATTATCTGAATTATCTGAATTTTGAAAATATGATTTATGAACTCATTTATTATAAAATCTTAATTGTAACTAATTATAGTTTTGTATATTTATTCTAATTGTTTTGTTTCTTTCTTGTTGTTGTTGTCTGTTACAGATTTCTAATCAGTTATCTTTCAAGCGATGGACATAATAAGTACCGAACACCATAATTAATAATTGATCAATGGCAAAGGATATCGTCCATGGAGAGATGGTAATATTATTGAAAGAGGTGTATCGCAAAGAATATTAGAACGCTCAACGTATGGTATAAATTTATATTACCTTTTTATTAATCGCTTGGAGACATTTGATATATGATTGGTTATGAACACATGATGTATGTAACAAGTGATAAGTTACTTGCTTAATAATCATTCTCGCAAACAATTTTAAATATTTATAACATATAATATAGCTCATTAATTATCAATATTGAATATGTTTTAAATTTTGATCCTATTAATCATAATAGAATTTTTATAATTTAATCACGAATTCTTAATGTGTTCATAAATAATTTATAATATTTGGATATATTTCAAAATATATTCAAACTATACAATCTATTTTATTTATATATTGATGTTTTTGCATAGTTCGATAATTTAAATAGAAAGTAATATTTTTTTTGACAAACGCTCGATCAGGAAAAGATGAAGAATAATACGATAGTAAATTGTGTGTTGTGTTTATTTACCCCTTGTTCCCCCTTTAACAATGTTTTTCTTTCAGAAAATTTTAGTGACCGCGCGCAATGCGGTTGGTAGAGTCAGTGTTTGTTGCGATAAATAATTTTAGTACTTCTTAGAGCACAGCTGTTCTAATTATAATTACATTTTTTTTTTAATATTCATACGCGAAAGTGTAGAGTCAGTGTTTGCTTCGTAAATGGCATTGTAGTTTTTTATTTATATATTTTTTTATTCTGAATTTTTTTTTTTAATATATGCTGTCTCGGTATTAGCTTCACTGCTGTCTACCTAAAGGATCTCGCTGTGCTTCAAAAGCCAAAAATGTAAGTATCTTTCGTATTATATTTACAATTCCAAATTTGTTAAACTTTTAATCTTTTTAATTATTAAAGTAATATAATTGTGGTTAATTTATTATAAGCAATTACAAAATTAATCACAATGAATTAAATTAATAATTGAAAATATTAACAAAAACTTTAAAAGGCTAAATTATAATAATATGGTTTCTGTTTAAGATTTCCAGCTATTTCTACGATGGATTCATCCTACCACTTCTACCCTAACGACAACGTTTATAATGTCCTCCTAGAGGTAAGCAACATTTTTCAACATTTATTCTTAACTGATTCATTGTGTTGTAACATGAATTATAATTCATTTTTTGATTTTCTTCAGGCATTTGCCATATCTTCGACATCACTGAGGCAGCAGCAGCAACAACAGCAGCAGTTCTTCCTGACGTCAACAGCATCTTCGATGACTTCTTCCTGACGTCAACAGCATCTTCGATGACTTCTTCCTGACGTCAATAGCATCTCCGATGACTTCTTCCAGACATAATAAGCATCTCTGATGACTTCTTCCAGACATCAACAGCATCATCGATCTACGGTCGGTGAGTCGCATGCCTTTAAGTTCCTCTGGTTACTCAATCATGTCGTAGGACGAAAGGTCCAAATCGACACGGGTGACTGGTTGTAATTATGTAGAATTTTTTACGAGCATAATGACCGTGAATATACTACTATACTCACGAGTAGTAACATTTATTTTGTGTGTTATGTATTAGCTCAGGATAGGTTTTCTTGCACATCGCGTTTTTAATTATCATAATATAATAATAGTAATATCGTTAATCATGAAATAAATAAATACGTGTATTATAATATTTGATACACATGGTATGAATATCTAGAAAGTTTTAACTGAAAGTAATATTTTAGATGTGAATATATATGAGAATTAAATATTATGAATATTAATAATTACATACCAGGTATATATGGATATAATGTATTTTTATGAATAAATAAGTAATATATATTCCAACTGCCTTGTTGTAGCAGTGCGTAGTGGTGAAGTCGGATACCCTCCGATTTCGTTTCTGTAATAATTATAATTATTATACCATGACATTCATAGTGTATCAAATGCTTTAGTCATTTAACCGAATTTGTATTTATTGAAAATTGAATACATGAAATATATGATAAATATATATGATAAATATCATATATATGAAATATATTGTAATTTTATAGTATAGCTTTTGTTATAATTAATGTCCATTTGCTTGATTACCGAAACTATGTCATATTACACGTGCAAGAAAACATTTTACGTCGAGCAGATTTTGCAATCAAAGCATCCAGTTTGAATATTAGTTTCATATTTTAGAATGATTGCTTTGATGAGGAGATCGCTCGAAATTAGTACATTTATAATTATATATATATAAATATTATATATTAAATATATATTGAATTAAATACTCATCGAGACAATGAGAGAGACGCTTTCCATTTCCTTCTATCATTATAATGTACGGAATGTAAAATAATTGATTTTAAATTTAATTTTAATTTCGAATTTAATTTTGATTTTAAATTTAATTGTAATTTAAAGTTTACCTTTAACTTTAAATTTACTTTTAATTTAAAATTTAACTTGAATTTGAAATATAACTTTGAATTTAAATTTAATTACTCTTGTCAATAAATAAATGAACTAGAGTTCATTGTCGAGTAGGTGTGGTGTTACCACTATAGCGTCCCAGTATTGGCCTCTATCCCGTTGCGTAAGGCCCCCGGTTATTCCGACGGGCAGACGGGGTAGTCCGCCACCCCCACCGAGGGCATCGGTAGTGGTGGACTGCGTACTTAGATTACTGCACTGGGTTCACTGCCGGCTGATTGGGCGTATCCCAATCCCTGCCTCAAGGAGAGGTCGTGCCTGGGTGTCACCGTAGGCACCTGGTCACGTTAAACATCTCGCGGACGTGAAAATACGTCAAACGGTACTGGTGGCTGTAGTAGTAACCTATGGGTTTGCTTTGATTATTTTTGAGATCAGATTGAGGGAGGGTTCGCTTCGAGGGAAGGGTTACATCCCGAAGGATGTCGATAGTTTTTCACTCATTTTGTTCGCGTCGCGCCATACTTCTTTACTCTATTCTGTACGTTATAATATTAAAATGAATTGTGAAGCTCCTCTTTCATGTCTCGATAAAATATTTAATAACTGGTAGTTAATTTTACACTGCATAGATTTAAAGTAGTTTATCGTTGCCGATATCGCGTCCCAGTACGGGCGCCCTGCCCCGTCCGTAAGGCCCTCGGCTATTCCGAAGGGCAGACGGGGGAGCCCGCCACCCTCACCAAGGGTATTGGTAGCTGCGGATCTCGCTTAGGGGTTCGTGGTGCGCTAATTGAGCGTATCTCAATTCCTGCCTCATGGGAGGCCGTGTCTGGAATGTTACTCGATGACATTTTGGTCACGTTAACCATTTTCGCGGACGCGAAAATGCGTCAACTACGCTGGTGGCTGTAACGGCAATCTCGTGTATTTTTGACTTGATCATTTCTAAGATCATGTACAGATCATATTTGAGTTAGGATTGAAAGTAGAATTCTTTATACTTCTATGCAGTGTAATAACTATCAATGGATAAATTAATATGTGAATGAATAAAATAAAAAATAAACCGAAGTACGGTTGATATGTGTTGTTGCTTTTGTACTAATCATATTTAGATCAGGATTTTCAGTTTTCTTTTCCGTGTTCGTTGCCAGGACCCCATTCACGTGCCCATGTGCTACTTGGGTGGGGAAAAGGTGATGAGCACGATGATTCCCCACTAGTTTATAAGATTTTTTGCAATCTGATGTCCTAGTGTATTGTACGACGTATTTACCACACGTGTGATTAGACTGTGGGAATACGTCGGTTTTTATTAAACATTAACTCTTGTATTTATTAAATTAAATATAATGCTACTTACAGTAATTGTAATGTACAACGATCAGTAACATTCCTCAGATTGCAATAGATGGTATGCAAGTAAGTAAAATTTAGAAAGTGTGAGATTGAATGCAAGTTCGCGATAATTCCGTGTGTTGTATGTATGTGTTGGTACGAATTTGTTGCCATTTTTTAAATATAGCGTTAGGTAGGTAGGTAGTTTACTCTGGTATGATTGTGTGTTACATTTAAGTAGGTAGGGCCGGGCAGGTTGACCACAGTCACCCATCGGGCAGGCGCGTTTTTTCTCGCGTGGTTCAATCTGTTTCAGGGAATCAGATTTGAATGATCGACGGTATAGCTGGCGCGAACGGGGAATGCCGTTCGCCACTGGCTTTACTCGATCGATTTTTCGAATCGACCCGCGGTCGCGGTCGCGATTTGCACGAAACGAACGTTTTCTGCTCGAGATTTTGCACGTTTGCACGGAGAACGATTTCTTAAATCGTTGTTCGTCTTACGTGTGTTTAGAAGTGTCTCGTTTCATGTTTTGATTCATTTTTTGAGTCATTTGTGGGTTTGTAATTAGGGAATCTCGAGCTTAGATATAAGTTTCAGGGTCCTGGGCTTCATGCCCGAAGAAAGAAGAGGCTATATGCCGAAGAGGCCCGGAGAAGAGGGCAACTACTAAATGACTATGCATTCAGAGGCAGGCAACCCTCTCGATGCAAAGTCATTGCTTGTTACTACTTTGTCATTATGCTCGTATATGTGTAGTGTAGTATATTCTAGCCAGCAGAATGCTGGTCCATCGAATGCTGGGCGAATCGTGGTTTCAATTGTAGTGTTGCGAATAATTAATTACGGTTCCAATTAGAGTTGCGAATAAATCAAAATCGCGATTTGTATTAGCGTTGCGATTAATTCTAGGTCGTGATTTTTATTAGAGTTGCGATTGTCTCCAGATCGCGATTGTTATTAGAGTTGCGATTAACCCTAGGTCGCGATTTTTATTAGAGTTGCTTATTGATTAATATATCGCGCTTTGAATTAAAGTTGCGTAAAAATGATAATCGTGATTGCTCTTTTAGTGTTGCGAATCATGAGATCGCGTTTGTTTGCTGAATTTATAATTATTGCTTGTTAATATTTGCTTCGCGAATATGATTAAATTGTATTTACTATTGTAGTATGTAGTTTGTACTTTTCAATTAGTTTTAGAGTTCAGTCTTTAATTTCAATTAGTGCTGCGATAATAAATGATCGCGGTTCTCACGATAGTGTTGCGAATAACAAAATGCCCAAATGTTCCACTTGTTCTGTGGAAACATCATCACCACCGTAGCCAAAGCAGCTACGTTGCACTAGGGTGCGATATTGTATCTTTAAAATCTTCCATTTGTGCTACGGAAGTGTGATCTTGCATAAAGTCACCACAGTAGCCAAAGGGCTACATTGCACCGTGGTGACATTGCACCTATGCAGATCTAAAATCTCTTTATTAGTGTTGCGTAGTTAAATTATGGGTGTATAAATTAATGTTGCGAATTAAGAAAAGCGCCCTGAAGTGGCTGCTCGCGCATTGCTTTTTCTTGACACACCCCGCGAATTAGTGTTGCGAATTATAAAAAGTGCCACAATATGGTTATTATCGCGATTAATTTTGTTAATTTCTGTTTCAATAAATTATTATTGCAACTATATTGAAACTATTCTTTGTTTCACGTTTAATAAATTGATGATACGGAAAAGAAAAAATACTTCATTTACGGTATTGAATAACGATGGTAATGTTGATCGAGCGTTTGTCATGAAATATTACAGAGTAATATGATTATAATGTACGAATAGATACTTTCTGGTTTTATATATGTATCTCTTTTTGGATATATTTCTTGTGTAATCTGTTAACCTGTATTACGGTTTTACATATTGTATATTTCTGTTCTAGATATTGCAGCGTTTCCAGTTTTATTTTAGGTGGTCTAGTGTTTTCTGTGCTGTTTTAGATGTTCCAGTGTTTTCAGTGTTGTTTTAAATGTCCCAGTTCTTTCAATTCTGTCGTCTCTTGTCGTCACTCATATGTTGTCTCGCATCTTATAAATTCGATCGCCTCTTTTCATCTGTGTAAAATCTTCTATTATATTCTTCCTTTGTTGCTTCAGAAGTTCTTTTCTGTTGTTTGCTTTTCTAAACACTTCAAGTTCATGAATACAAAGTACTTCATGTACTGTGTTCTCCTAGATCTTTGCATACGTAGGGTGAAACATTTTCAGATCTATTGATAGGTAGGAATCACTTCTTTTAAGCTGATATATACTCCTAGTTAGGTTGATTGGTTTGAAATTAAAACAATTATTGGCTAGGCAGGGTGTTTGTGTTTCCTTTTATTTGTAACTATTCTTCCTCGCAGAAATTCTTATCAAACTTCTTCCATTGTGCGTTTGCATAGAGATCAATCATCGAACTTGTTGCAAATATACATTGAAAGGAGGTTTTATTTAATAATATCTTGTATAAAAGGAGGGTGGATGGGACGTGGTTAGGGTGGGTCTCCATTCGCAGCAACCTCCATGTGGTGAGACTCGGGTTCTATTTATTTAATATATAATTATTAATTGCATTATATAGTGATATAATACAATTGAAAATTATATAGTAAATAATTAGTAGCAAATGGCTGCCATAGGTTAGTTTTATTTAAGTTGATTTAGAATCAAACTTCGTAAATCTAATTATAGTAGATAAATTTTCTAAACGAAACAGTTGATAACGATTCTTTCGGACTCAGAAGTAAATGTTCTATGATATTTTAGGCGTTACGTTTTGAAGTAGTTACTAAACTATCTATTACTTTATTCTCAAAATTAATTGGAATTGATTGGAAGAATTAAAGCAAAGTTCCACGAGTTTATCTGTTGTGCCAATCCTTATGCCTCATCGATAATCTCGTCAATGACTATATCGACCAAAAAAATTTTTCATCGACTGTGCAGCGAGTACAGCAGTGGCTAGAAATGCTGTTTTATCGGCATTGATGTTCAAGCTAGACGTAGTTCCTAGAATTTCCACTCGGAATTATAGAGCGTAGGCAAGTCATCTATTTTCAAAATCAGTATTTGAATTTGTATTTCGCCTAATATGAAATTAGTAAATTACGTGATATTGTAAGTCTATCTTGGACTTGGATATTATTTGATCATAGATTAGAAGTAATCGATAATTCCGCTCGATTAAACTGGTGATCTTTACGTTAATTGAAATTATTTGAAAAAAAAGAGTTAAAAGTGGTATGTAGAAATTTGTTTCGTTCTCAAGACATTGTTATTTGCTGTATTTTGTGCATTTTCTAGGGCTTCTAAGCTTACACTATCTTGTACGCTTCAATTTTTTATAAATGTACAAAGTATACTAGGCTTTAGATTATATAGCCGGTTGTATTATAAGAAGAGCGTTTAATATTGTAGATTCAATGGCAAGTTTGAAAGTACCATGTCCATCTCAAGATTGTTAACTAATGTCAAAAGATGCAATCTTATGTAATACACAGAACTCTTAAAAAAAGATTATTTAAATGGTACGATAAATATTACATCGCTTCCCTCTTATTCTGATATTCTGCGTATCAATTCTTTTAAGTAATCGGCTAATAATATACCATCAACTTCTCGCGGACACTGGCATAATTAATTGGTATCTATCCTGCGAGCATCGTTTCCTCGTTTATCTTATACTGAGCGAACATTTGAACAACGACAAATCCATGGACCACCTAGCCGCATAAATTCACGAGCTTTCGCCACTATATAATTAATATCGTTTGAGGATCCTAAGAAGCCCTAAAATTGCAGCAACTCATCTCGACGGTTAAAATCATCGCCGCGCAAAAACGAACGTTAAACGAGCGATTCCGTTCGGTTTTTCGGCTCGATCTACCCCGAAAGACGCATACCCCGCTACTAAACGTCCCCCCGTTGGTCTACGTGCACATATGTACGCGGAACGGTCCAGAGTCTGCGCAGCATCCCCGCTCGCTGCGAACCATCACGCGAACGTCATGCAAACGGGGACGATAGGGGAAGGATTTCGGTTTTTAATCCGTGGGTGTGGACGGACGGTGGGGGGTCACGTAGACAGGAACAAAGTAGGGAGGAATCTCGCGGCTTCGCTCGGAATAGTCGCGCGAAACCCGCTGATCGTCCTTCCGCACCGCTGCCACCCTTCGGGCTCTCCTTCGTTTTTCCACCCCTATTTCTCGCGCTCCCACCACCGCAGTTGTCCCTCCCTACCAGCTCGTCGTCCCATCCCTCCCCCTCCCCTCTCCCATCGTCAGACGTTCCGGCATCCTATCTCACACCCTTACGTCCTCCACGGCTGGCGGGGGTTGCTACTGGCCTCCTAGTAACTTTCGTGGGGTCGAGTAACACGTGCCTGAGGAAACGCCACCGGTCCGCGACCGGTGCCATCCGACGACACCTCTCGAGATCGATCAGATCGATCGATCCGATCGGACGCGATACCTCCAACGGGTTCGAAGTGTGCCTCGTCGCGTGTGATCGCCGATCGTCGTTACTATCCGAGTGGTGACCGGTGTTTCGTTACCGTGGAGCCGCTGGACAGCCGTCAGCTGACTACCACGGGACTTCGAGTCGTGTTAGATTCGACACGGATCGGTACGAATTCGTTTCGAGTCCGTTCCGATCAGTCTGCTTCGATAATCGCGATTGGAGTGCTGATTAAACGTGGTGGTTCCGAGATCGAGGGTTCGATCGGTTGATTCTCGTCTCGCTGGGGGGCTGCGATTGGGGGTGTAGTGTGCCAGTGACCGATCGGAAGTGGGAAGACCAGCGTTCTGGAAGATGTTCTTCGAGAATTGAAGAATATCAGTTCGTAGCCGGGGTTTGGCTCGATCGTTTCGTCAGTGATCCGCGCAGTTTCGTTCCGCAACGGTTCGTTGCATCGAACGAGTACTCGTTGATCGATCCGTTGCTAACTGAATCAAGTGTCTCTCCTTTTATATCATAGTCGATGAGTACCGTTGGCAGCGGTCGAAGTAAGTAAACCGGATACGGACAGTTCGAGCGGTGCAGGGTGTAACGAGCTCGATTAATTCTGCGCTTTCAACCCCCTTCCGTTCGAAGGAGACGACGCGGCTTTTTTAATTAACGCGATCGACGTTCGTTTCGATTCCGCGAAAGGGAAGCGTCCGCGGATGGAATGCCGGCCCCAATAAAGTCCTGGACGTCGTGCGACGATGATCGCTCGGTGTGACGAGAAACGCCTCCGTGTTTCTCGCGCAATTCCAGCCGACCCGATTTCGAGTCGTCGTAATTCATTTATAAGCGACCGTCTCTGGGAATACAGGCCGTCCGTGGCTCGACCCGTCCTCGACGGGAGAAATAGACCGAGGAAGCGGAACAATGCTATATTTGGATTAGTTCGACGGTGCTTTTATCATCGTAAATGGGATGTTCGATTGCTTCGTATTTCGGTCGGGTTCGAGAAGTTCGCCCACTCGCGAAGTGATTTCTTCGTTTGTCCGAACGCGATTCCAACTGCTCGTGCGAACGAGAAAGGGAGAGGGCGGAAGAGGGTCGAGCGAAAAGAGAACTAATGAAACGAGATGTGCTGACGAAAGATTCGTCGAGTTTTCGGTTCCTCTACAGACGTGTCTGTTGTTTAACGTTGGCCTCGAGGCACGATTTAAATTCGTGCGTAGAAGTGGTGGAACTTTTTTCATCATTTTACTAATTGATTAGTAATCGTATTTTATGTTTTATCGATTCCTCGTTCATCGTTGTTTTTCTGGGAATATTGGAAATTTTTATAGAAATATTGTGTGGTTTATGGAATTCTGTTTTGCAATGGTCCACTGTAACGTTGCATTCGTACGCCAACCGTTTCGTAACCCAGTTCGTAACTAGGGTGCTTTCTTTCCATTTCGCAATGTAATTCGATGTAAACAAATTTTAGATTCATTACGGGGATGTAAACAGTCTATTATATTTATTCAGCTTCATATTATCGATCCAATTTTTCTTTTAACAAGATTTAGAGAAATATGTTGAAACGTACAATACCAATATTTTAAATCTAAAAAATTGCCACAGATACAAATTACATAAATTTGAAAATACGGCATTAAAACTATAGTATCAACAACTCAAGCTTCAAGAATTACAAATATTACAAATCTAAATATCAAAACACGTCAAAACATGCGTTAGACTTGTCTATCCTAACCTTCAACGTTTCAAATTCGAAAAACCACGAATAAAATCTAGAAATACTTCCAAATTTTCGTCGTAGACATCTAGAAACATTCTTTCATTCTTCTCCAGCATCAGTACGACGTCCGACGAAATTCGTCCAAGGGGACGCGCGAAATATTTCTTGCTGTCGATAGGAGGGTAGCTCGTAATCGGATAAGAGGGTGGCTTCGCTCGAAGGTCCCTCTCGATCTTCCGTAATTACTAATCGGAACGATTGATAAGCCGAACGACGAGCGCCGTTGGAAAGAAGGGTTGGAAAGCGATGGACAGGGAGGACGGCATTGCGGTGAACGCATAATGGGGCGACGTAGTCGACGTACCAACCCATGCTGTTTCTCACCGTCCCTCCCTTTCGGTTCACATTGTTCGCCGTGTGTTTATGCGTTACAGTGTGCGCTGGTTAAACAGTGCCAGTCGAACGAGTGGTTGACACTTGCTTAGCGAATAATTCTGATTATCAGACGAACCGAGCTTGTCGCGGTTTTCGTGGAGCCTTCTTTGGAGTGGTCTTCGAGGACGCTCGTTTCCGTTGGCGGTTGAGGCAATATTTTTCTAAGCCGACTCTGTGCTGGGCTTCGTTCTGTTGTCGTAAGGAAATAGCGAATGGGTACGAACGTGCTTTGGTGGAGGGTTTTTAATTAATTCTTGTCTTGCTATCAGAATGAACTTTGAGAGGCGTGGGTTTCGAGAGATGTTTTTTGTATTTGTAGGTATGTTTCGGTCTGAGAACGATGTTGTGTGGAGGATTGCTTCTTGAAATTTCATGATTGCGTCGTTTCTTTTAACGTTGGAAAAGAATGAATTGAGATTTTATGTAACACGTTTACATTTTGTATACAAAATTGGTATTAGTTAACAGCATTCAAATGCAACGAGACATTTCCCCTAAACTGAAACTCACTAACTCGAATCAAGAAAATAATTACCCCAATCAACTAAATTGATCTCGAAACGATCTGTTCACTCGAATCAACAAAATATATTCCCCCGATGGGCGTCCAGATCCAATTAACCGTAACCCACCAACCATCGAATCCAACCAAAAGCGATCACACCGCCCTTGATTCTTCCGCCGCGATTAGCTCACGCGAATATTCTAATTACCGCTAATTAGCAACAGGAGAGGCACGGTATCCCACAAGGAGGAGAACCGATCGGTTGGGCACGGAACGGTGAACGCGTGTACTAAAATCACGCGAGGTAGAATCCGCGTAGGTGGCTCGTCCGCCAGCAGTTTATGATAATATTTAATCCAGTTATAGCCGAACAGGTGAATATAGAACGGACAAAGCGAACCTCGTGGTGGTTAGTCGATGTCCCGATGCACGGTGTCGTTGCTAGCCGTAATCCAGTTACGCTTCGAGCTACGGACGGTACGCGTCGCGGTCTGTTAACCGGCTCCAACCAAGTTTTCTACCCTCTTATCCCATCGCTTACCTTCTCGATCGTTCGTTCGAACCGCTACGATCATAGGCGAAAGATCTCGTCGCGATTCAACGTGGCGAATCTCGTGGTTGGTCCGCGCACACGGGTAAGCGGATTACAAGCAGGGATGTTCGTATGACTCGTCGCGACCCTTTCATCTTCCGCGAGCTAGGAGTGTCCGTTGTCCGTCGAGCAATTTGTACTTTGCGTCTTCCTCGTCCGGTCTCGCGCGCCGCTCGCACCCCCCAACGACTGCACCCTCGTCGATACGTTCGTTAATCCGTCTGTTACACATCGATTCGGAAATTTGGTAGCTGGTGACAGGCCGTCAGTTTAACGCGGCACTTTACTCGCGGCGAAGTCGAGCGGGATCGATTAGGCTGCAGAGACGCGTCTTAATGTCCCGCGGTTGCGAGTCTCGTCGGGTAGCGAAGCCATCGAGTCGAGGGACACGTGTTCCCTCGGCTCGGTCGGGCTGGTCGCGAAGCCACGATGAAACGACGCGTTTTCAGGTGATCGCTGGCTGTTTCGATGTTTCCGTTTGATCCTGTTCACTTTTGAGCGCCCCGGACGCAACCTGGAACCGAGCTACGTTGACAATACACGTACGATTATCAAGGGCCTCCGTTTGTTTCCGCGTTGACCTCCGTTTTGCGAGAAATACAGTAGCACCGCGTTTCGTTTCCCCTGTGTGAGTCGTCGTGATCATTGTGAACTGTCAAAGTGTTGGTATCGGATACTCACGAAGGAACAATCCGTTTCATCTGCTTCTACAGTGTCCTAAAACAAATAACGAATAAAGGAGTAACGAATAGACCGTCGACGGTTTCGATCGGTGAAATCATCGAGCGCGATACCAAGGAGATGATCAGGTTTTCAAGAATCGATCTCGATCGGAGGCTCACGATCGAAGTTCCCAAGGAAACGTGAACGGGACGAGGAGAGCCAGGTCCACTCGCCTCGACCCAAGGATCCTCCCTTCGAGTGTCCAATGGTTCTTCGAGGACTGGCCGGACATCATGCACGATCTTTCTCGCGTCTCGGTGCCACGGTGGCTGGCGTAGAATCGATCGTCTGGCGCGCGAGAGGGGAACAGAGCCGCGAATTACTACGTGGAAACCAGACGAACGAGGAGAGCGGGTGCCGCGAACATCGTAGCCACAGCCTCTTGGAGAACGCGGGAACACGGTCTTCTCGCGGCGTCCTATGCGGTCGACGTTTAATGAGCGACACGTGGCCGTACAGCCTGAGCAGACGCAGAATAAAACGGAGCAGGAAGAAGGCGTGCGAGGGGCGAACGATCGTGCGACCTCGCTGGTGCTCGTTCTTCCTATGACTGGTCGTTGCCAGAGGGTCGATGGGATTTTAATTTTTCTAGTAAGAAAACGACGCGTCCTGGGTGGTTAGTTCCTTTCTGCCTCGAGAGCGATGGAGATCGTTCACGTGAAGAGATGACGAGGAACCGATGACGACTCCACGGACTCGCGTGTCCACGCCTATTCGATGTATACTGTGACGACGAGAGACGATTACCAGAGTACCTTAGCGACGTTGATCGTTGAACGAGCTCAGAAGATTTTAAACTATCCGAGGAGGGATTGTCGCCTCTGTTTACGCCGAGAGGGAAACGCTCGGCGGAACTCCGATTAAGGGAACCTCGGAGGGGTGCGCGCGTTTATTCCTCGTGAAACGGCGAATTTATGGGCGCACGGTGAGATCGTTGTACCGTTCCGTAGCTGGCTACGAGAATCGGGAACGTGGACTGGCAGACGAGAGCGGGATTACCCTCGTGATCGATAAGTCTGGGTCCATCGCGAGATATTTAACCCTACACGGTTTCTAAAAGGATTTTCTCCTCGTCTAAGCTCGAAAAATCGTTGCCGTGCAACCATCGAGAACTGTTCGAGAAAACATACATATATTTACTTTAAAAAGAGAAACTAAAGAGGAAACAAAGACTACGAGACCAGTCCGACCGAGAGTCACGTATTATCCTATTTCTCCCTCTCGCGGGAAATCATCCGCGAAGAAGAGACACAGAGAAGTATCGTGGAAGTATCCGATCGCTTCTGTACCCTCGTTTTTCCGCGACATCGAGGAAAACTCGCAACGGTCGAACTGATAACGAGCATACGAACTTTACAAAGGTTATCGAGACCGTGGAAAACTCGAACATTCCCTCTATCGCGAAGCTTTTTTGCATCGCTCGTTCCTCCTTCGTCCTGCACAGAGAACAGAGGCTCGATTTAAATCCTGACGTTGTGAAACAATGGATCGCGAGGCGGGGCAGCTGAATCGCACCATTGGTTAACAGCTCTCCGTTCGGCGAACGTCGAGCGAAGCCGGATACAAAACAGATCGAGAGATTCGAAGAGATCGAAAGGCTCCGTCGAGGGTAGAAATAGAAACGCAGCCAGGGTTCGAGGCGAGGATTCCGCAGAAATAAAAGTAAATAGCGGCGATTGAACCGGAAGAGCAGAGAAACTGGTTGAAGAGCAGCTCTCGTCCCTTACGGCCGCGTGGCGCGCTTTTTAAGAGGGTTTAACGTTACCACGAAGGAACGAGGATGCGCCCCGGTTGGAGCGTCGGGAGAGCCGGACCCTTTCTCGGGAACACGAAGAAATGAAGTTATCAGTGTCGGCTTATAGAGCTCAGGCCAGTGCCCACAAAAAGATCCTCTCCAACTATCAGCATCAGCTGACTTACGGGGCCACCAATCAGGCGTCCTCGGCCCGGACCCCCTCTGACCCCGCGACGTTCCTTACTGGCTTCAAGGTGAGCAGTACTGTTTTGCGAATGCTCTTTTTCTTCATTTTTTCCCTCTAAATCAATGTTGTCCGTCACTTGGAACGATTATGCGCTCTGGGATGCGTGCGACTAATGAACATCTTGTTTCGTGGGTGCAAGGTACTTCAGAATTGTTGAAAATTATATTACTAAATGTTTAGGAGCACGTATTGCGAGGTGGTTGAAGAATTATCATATATTTTGCAAGTTTCATTAAGTGGTTGAATGATACGTTTTGTGGTTACCCAATGTTAGTAATATTTAAACTATTTTACAGTAATGTTATGCCGATTATGATATGTTAAATAAAATGAGGAAAACAATTTTTGTTTTGAGGATTGGCTATTCGAAATTTGCGCGACACATTTTTTAAAAGTAAAATAGCACAGATGTAAATTTTACTCGAGAGTTTTCGAGATTTGTTTTGAAAAATAAGAGAGAACACTCTTGTTTCAGGAATTTGTGTGTTATTCTAAAAATGGACGACGTTAAACGTAGAATAATGTACGTATAAATTCAACGCGAGGATTTTCTACGCCACTTTAATGCGGGAAATAAAAAAAGAGTCCAAGTTCCAGACAAGTATTAATGCTAATGTCACCAAAACTTTATATTACAGGAATGTTTCTGTAACTTTCAGAGAGTGTTGTATATCTGTATTTGCATCCTGGAATAGAATTCCATTCATTAAAAATTGTGCTTCATCTATTATGTGGTATCAGCGAGAGTTTTTCTACGTTAGTAACGGAGAAAAAATAGAGAGTGACCATTAAGCTTCGGATATCTTCTTGCACACTGTTATGTTAATAATTTTTCAACAAATTGATGCCATCGGTTCTTAAATGTTTAGTTTTCTGTATTCTGAAGTGCCTTGTACATTTTCGGAGAACGAAGATCGGAGAAAAATTTAACAATTACCTTAGAAACTACAAAATAAATAATTAAAGCGTGCAATATGGTGATGCTGCTCATATGCAAATTTTTCTCTGACTGCCGCGAAAACGTGTCTAAAATGCTCTTAGCGATAATCTAAAGCAACAGGGTAATATGTTTGAATTTAATTTGACGCCAGTTAATGAGCTGAGTGTTTCGTTTTAAAGTCGAATTAATGGATGGAGCAGAAGGTATTAAATGTTTGGTAGAAGTATCTCAAAATTAGGTACGAAGATATGTGAACCACGAATTAAGAGAGCTAATTAAAGAGTACGATTAGAAAGGTAGAAAAAATGTGGCAAAGTGTACGTGCCCGGTTTTTATTCAGGCCTTAATTGTGACTTGAGTTTTTCTACAGAACTGTGGTTTTGTTTCTTGCATCGTTCTCATTTTCATACCACTGTAGACGTAATTCTCGGGAAACAAAAAACTTTCCTTCGAGAATTTATTGGATCTTAACAGCATTTGTGCCTTTGTAGAATTTACTTTCTCCGTGTTTGGAAAATAACATAAAATTAGGTCACGGATATTGATTAATTTTTAAACATTATTCTATTGACCGCAAATATCAATTATTTGTTGAACTTTCAATATATTTTGGAATATAAATAAAATATATTTACACATGTATAATTATTTAAAAATATGATTAGAATAATCTTCCTTTATTGTAGAAATATCATGCGATATGTACGATAGAGTCATTATAAAATGAAAGTTTTAATAATTTTGGAATATCTTAATTAAATATTTTATATGGTAAATTGTCGCTATTATAATCATTTAATTATAGAAATTTTATTTAATCATATATACTTCTGGTTAGATTTAGTCCCATATTATACAGAAACAATATGTTTATAACATTACACTGAAAAGATACACTCTCTTCCAATTCAAGCAAATATATATACATATATTTTTGAGACCAATCTACTTGATTCAAGTAATTTTTTTTAATCAACTTGAATGATATTTAATTCAGAACAACATATTTACCCCAACACTTCGTTTATTTAACATTTACAGATATATCTGTACATAATAAGAAAATCCAAACAGGATTCTCTCGTATAATAAACCATTTACTTAAATTAACAAAGTGCACTTTTTTATAGCACACTTTCAAATATTTATTTTACTCAAAAGGAAAAGGAATTTTCCTTATATAAATATCTTTTACTCCAAAGGATTCTGACATTTTAAAATTCAAGTAAATACTTCTTTACTGTTGATCTTAAAAAACCGCTTCCTTGAATCAAGTAGTAGTTTATATCAATATACTATTAAAACTTCAAAAATACTCTTTAATTCCCAGATAGGTGAAATAAAAATTCAGTCCTGTCTTCGAGACGAACACTTCGCAATTAAGGGTTGGATTTGCTCTTCAAACACGACTATTTATCATCCTGAAAAAAATGCCCGATTTCAATGCGCGAAACTGCAAAGCAATCCATCAAACCCGATCGCTGAATCGAAAGCTCCACTTGTCGCGGGGTCGCGACTCGTCGCCGGCGATACGTCGTTACCTTAATGGCAGACTCGATTTGCATTTTAGCCGCGCGATTTAAATTTCAAACGAACGGGAGATGATTACGCGCGCGTGTCGCCGATGGAACAGTGGGGTGCTCGCACATGCTCGCACGGGGCAAACCCATAGAAACGACCAGAGGATCGTTGCCGGTAATCGCGATAAGTATGCAGCTTTATCGCCGTGACATTCTAGAGCGGCATCGTTGGTTTCTCTTTTTTTTTCTTTCCATTGGCGAAATTTATCGGTCCACGGATTTATTGGTGGCAATAAGATTCTTATAAACTCATTCTATATTAGCTCGATCGAACTACGTCCGCCATTAAACTGCGTTTTAACCTGTTAAGTGGGTCGCCTCTTAATGGAGTCGTGTCATTAAAAATTTGTATTGGACAAGCATCGTTTTCTGTGTCCATATGGTTTTTTATTATTTGCATTGTTATTTTTAAAGGCCAGTGTTTCGGGGAATCGATCTCGACCTTCAACAGTTCAAAATTAAATTCATATTTGCTCGAGTTAATTTCACTTCTGAAATCCATTTTTGTAGGGCTTCGAAATTTAAAATCGGTCGATGAAAAATTCGAGCTGACAATCGCCTCTCGGGCGCAAAGAGATATTCTGTTATTATAGAATAATACAATTCAATTTATCGTATAAATATATTAAAAAATGATACAATTTATATAATAACGATTCATTGGTTTCTTCTACTGTCTATGGTTTTTCATGGACCGACGAACGATAGTAGATCAGACAAGAGCCTGGCGGTTCAGTTAAATGGGTATTCACTAGGTATATAAAATTTCGTTTGAATAAATGGAGTTTTACTGCATTGTCCTTTCTTTTTTGCTTTTGTCCTCTGAACAAAGAATATATGGTTTCTCCGAGCTCTTTTTGGCAAGATCGATACAACCGAATCGGTATTAGTAAAAACAAAGCTGAAAACTATCTGCATATTTGTATTTTTTAAAGAGTTGCAACAAACATTTACGTGAATATATATTTATTTTCGCGACAGAATATAAATTAAATTACGAGGAAACAAATTGTGCAATGAATTTCTCGGAGCCAAATATTATGATACAATAAAAGTCATTTTGTTTTTAAAATTAGTTAATTATTATGCAATAATAAAATTCAATTCATTATATATTAAATCTAGCGAAGCTTGTTTAGGATTCTACAAATTTTTAATCACTAATTTCCAAGCTATAGATCTCATAAAACTTGACTAGAGCCAGTATTATAACTACTAAGTAGTACAAGTCAATAACAAAGTCGACAGATACGTCGACGAATAAGCTCTCCTAATATAGAATTTTAATAAATACCATTTAAATTCGTAATTTATTACTACCGTAAATGGATCATAAATGTGATAGATGATCGGGTTCAAGATATACAGCAATGTGATTAACGAGTTAAATTATTTTCCCTATTTAACAGGTTAACGCAAGGTTTTATTCATCGTGGTAAATGAACACTTAATGGCTGCCGTACAAGTCAGATAATTTCATTTTCGCGTGTTGGATTTTTAATATTTAAATTAAAGCGTCCACGCGCACACACGCGAACAGGTTTTTCGTCTGTCTTCATAAAGCGTTAATTAAAGCGGTTCATTTGCGTTTCTTCTCAGTTTATCGGCTATTATTACCGTGTTATCATACATAGAAGACTACGAAAGATAGTATCGTCAGTGTCTGTCATTTATATGGTGTTTTAGGCGCTTTCTTCAGTAGTACCGTTAATGATGATTTATTTCACATGTATAGGGTGATCCATGAATTGATCGCCACAATATTTGAGCAGTTTTTAATAGCTTGACCTACAGTTTCCCAAACTGTGTGTCCGCAAACGATCATTAAATGTTTGACGAAAAATTCTCAAAGCGACAGAACAACAAAACACTATCTGCTTTACTATTAAAAATTACAAAACGTATTTTGTTTACCTAGTATATCTGTGTTATTTAATTTAACGAAAAACGCAAATTCACTCTAGTGTTCCTACAAAATGTTCGTACTTAAAGAGTGCTCCGCGATAAGAAAAGTTTGGGAAACACTGGCATGACTCATTCGAGGCGAGGCACTTTTTTGGAGACCATCTTCAGGAGCGATAATTTTCAGGAGCAATTGCTTGAAATAGCAATTTATCACTCTGTTATTATTTCTAATATTAATACATTGCTAACCTTATTCTTGAATACCTTATCTTCATAACCACTCTTTTCCTAATGATTGATAATTCAAGTTTAGTTTCAAAACACATAGTGTGTTGCCCGTCTCGAATGGGTTAACATAAAATGTTTTAAACAAAAGTGCATTGCTATTAAATGAGAAATTTCTTTGCGAATACTTTAGAAAATTGTTATTATTGTTCCCAGATTTATTAGTTTTGGAAATTTCGTCTATTCTTGTAATTCTGAAATATGATAGGAGAAGCAGGTGGTGTCGTTTGGAAAATACAAAAACAATATCTGTTCTTCGTAAAAGAAGTATATTTTCGAAAATTTCTCTATTGTCTCTACAAATTGTTTGTTTAATACCAACGCACTTCCGTTCGAAACATGATCTTTATTCAACTGCTGGAAGCAGCTCAAACATCGCGGCGACTGATCTACGGATCGTACTGCATATTACACCATTTTTAGAAATTGGCGTTGTACCGACATTCGTAGGAATTATCTCACCCATACACTCCATTTAACACAGATCGTCCTATACAAAGCGTAATGTTTCGTACGTGGAAATAACCACCCCTCCAATAAATACGCGCGCCAAATTTACCAGTTATAACCAGTCGAAACCAGCGAAATGTCTATATTCTCACGGAAAAAGTTATAGCTCCAACGAAAAAAAAAAGAAGAAAAAAAGAGACAAATTGCTCGCCGCTTTTTTTTTCGACTTTCACATACAACTCTATCCGGTCGAGTGGTTGTAGAGAGAAAATAGCTAAAACCAGTGATTCAATTGCACCAACGAAAACAACGATAATTGATTTTTTCTCTTTTGTATGGATGCAGCTCTGAGTGCGCCAGCTAGGAGCAACAGTCGTAGAAAATGTCGCATAAACTGCCAGTGGTTCGTATATCGGTCCCCGTAAGTGTTTCTGATATCTACTTTGGTCGAGTATAATACACTGTACACATGTGCAAACATGCGATGCCACGCGACGGAAGTGGAGAAAAAAAAAAGGAGACATTAACGCGACGAAAATTCCATTCTTTTTGTTCAGCATTGAAAAGCGTAGCGTGTAAATCGATTGTACTGTAGTTTAATCCCCTGATTACCCAACGACGGCATCGGAGTATGAATCAAAGGGGTGGAAGCCCTTGCGAGTTTTAATTTCATCCCTGATGAGTGGTTTCTAGCTTTAGCGAATCGGATATAAGTGTTTTGCCCGAGAATTTAGTGTCGGATTGCATTTCGTTTGCTGTATACCCCACTTAGGTGTACCCTACTCTTGCTACCCTCCGTGATACCTGTAGTTGAATGTTTCGTTTGATTGTTTAGAGGTTACATCGTAGACTCGCGAATTAGGCATCCAAGAGGTTTGTCATGCTGCAGATCTAGCTGAGTGTATTTACTGTGTACTGATTTTAGCGTAACGAGAGTAAATTGCAGTATCGAATAACATATTGTTTATGTATAAATGGCTTTTCAGTTTAAAGTAGATGGCTTGATATTGGAATACGGAATTATATCAAGTACATTAACAATTTTCTTATGAAATCATTTTATTGATACGTCTTTTGTATGGTATATTATTTCTGTTTTTTAATAAATCACTTTTGAAATACATTTCAAATGTATCGGAATTTCTTCAGTGATTGAAGAAAATTGTTAAATTCTGTTTCAGAACTTTTTAATTTTGCTTAATATCGACATAAATTATTTCAAGGTAGACAATCTTTTTTATGCCAAAATAGACATACCTTATTATTCGAATTGTTCGATTATTCGAACAGCATGTGTCATGATTAGTTTGAATAATTACAGTTTTACAGTATTTCGAGTGTAAGAATAATTATTCGGGTTTGCAAAATTATCGGAATGAATATAAAACAATTCACTTGATCAAAAAATAAGTTTACTCTTATTAAAAGTCTTTAAATTATTAACTAATAATGAACATTTACTATATTCGCAGAAAAATTGAACAAAATTAAATACATATAATTCCACCTATCACCGAACGTTTCTTCTGCAAGCATTCGTCGCGCTAGCCAATTTTAATCGGCCCGTTTGTACCGTTTAGTGTCGTTCTGGCACAGGATCAACAACCATTAGCCATAAAACTTGGATGTATTATTTTTTACGATTATGTCCGATGCGTTTCGTGCTTTTAGAAGAATGATCAAAACCGAGAACTTTCCACACGATGCGTGTACCAGCAATGAAAGTTTGCAATCTTCTTTAGAAAACTCATCTCGCCCCATCGAAACTGCTTTTTAAGTATGGAAACGAGAATCTTACCTTCCCATATCTCAGTTCTTGTAAATTGTATTTTTACTGTCATTTCGTGGCATTAAACGGGTCTACTTCGCGAAACTTTCTTCAAGATGAAATTGCGAACGATTTGTTTCAACTAAACAACATCATTGATTTAATAGCAAGTGGTTGCAACATGGTTGCACGCCTTGATGAAGGTGTTGATTAAATGGCTATTCACGTTGTCCACGTTTATTTCCTGTTTTGTAGAATCACTAGCGCCATTCAGCTACAGTGAACCGTGTTATTTCGCCTTTAAGGTCTCTTAAAATAGACCTTCGCACATATGTATGATGTACTCATTCAATTCTGCAAAGTTGCTTCGGTGTCACGAATAAAAAGTATCGTTCTCTCGGTTGTAGACATCCACGTTTATTAAACTTGCAAAGTTTCTCGCTTGTTTCTGGTGTTACAGTTTCACGATCAGTTCTGTGCGCATATTAAGAGTCGAGACATTGTTGAGAATGTTATTTTTGCTTTTTCACTGAGAAATCTCTACATAACACTTCTACATGCGACAATATGTGGCGCCTCAAGATTCTACATTCTATTTTTATATCTTAAAATTAATTCTATTCAGCTGTTATGTCTACAATTATTCCCAATCATCTGAATTCGCGCGAAATGAAAATAATTTCGTATTTATCGGATATTAACCAAATCGAAGGAATTTTAAACGAACGACGGAGCGTTATTATTGTGTGCAAGCAAACTTCACGCTGTTACTTTATTTCCAAGACTTCTGAAACAGTGTCGATAGAAAGTTGAACGTATTTCGAGTTTCATGGGATACCACGGATACGTGGTGGATCCGTTCTCGCGTGACAACAGAGTGTCCCGTCAATTCGTTTCTTGTCCGACAGATTCCAGTCCTGAAGTATACGAAACAAGAATTCCTGCAATCCCCGAAACGTGGCCGCGATATTCGAGACGGAAAGCTTGAAAGTTACTCGACTATTCGTATCTCTCGGTGTAGGAAAGTACCCTCTTTCGTACTGACTTTTTTCATTGCTACCAGACCCTTAGTTGATGAGGCAATTATCGAAGACGGAATATTCAGTGTCTTTTCAGATGCAGCAGCGCTCCTTTTTATTATTGAAGTAACTTCACCTCGTTTCTCTCTGTTCATCAATTTGAAGGGAATACATGTATGCTTACGATGCGTGTTCAGAATGTTCAGTAAAAAGGTACATGCTGGACTGTTTCTCAAGAGCTTTATTCGATGTTGCCTACTCGAACCGACTTGTTTCACTGTAGGCTGAAACCTTTCAAACTCTATTAACACCGAACTAACGAAACGGTAATTATCTGGTCTTGGCAGTAAGCCGACGATATCTATCTCTTTATAGCAATAAATCTTCTCTCAATTCTTTTTTTTTCCTATTGCAAAAGCTTTGTAAAAAGTGTCTTCCCTTTTAATATTCACTTTCTGATAGTAATATTGCTAAAACAGTATACATAATTCTTGCGTGTGTTTGATCTGGCAAATAAACAATTAAAGTGAAACATAAGTTCCATGTAACCAGACGTTCTCCAACTCTTTCAATCGGTACCAAATCGAAATCGTGCAATTCGAATGCAAGTCGAGGGTCAGGTAGACTCTAAATTAAAAATTAAAATGATATTACGTATTAATAATTTTTCTCCTCGCGATTATTCACAACGTAATACACTCGCGCGATTAAAGCGATATCCGCCACTCGTATCAGAATGTTTCACCGCGTTCCCACTTCTCCCACACCTATCCCACCTGGTCGCAGCACGGTGTAACACGGATTAAAAAGCGGAGCGTAAATTCCCGGCGGAGAATTACGCGGAATAAGGGACGGGAGCTCGTTAACGTCGCCTGGCAAGCTAATTTTCCCACCGTGCTGCGCCATCGCGCGGCACGGCCTTCTTCTTGCAGCGTCCACGTTCGCGTCCCGCTCGTCGAACAAACCGCCAGCCCTTTCGGGTAAATAAGGACGTCACGCGGTCCATTTACCGATTCCCAATTACTTCTAATTGCCCTCCCCGTCAGGGTTCGAGCGTTTTCCGTGCGATGCGTCCCCCGGGGGCAGAGTTCCACCCCGGAACGATCGGGTCAGGCTTCGTTCGCGTGACCAGCCCCATGTTACTTCAATTAGGCGCGTGCGATACATGGGTCCGCGGAGCCGGTCGACGGGTGCACCACGGGGTTGTTGATTTATGGGATACTTGGCTCGCCGTGAGATGCACGGCTAGACGAATATCGCTCGGCTGTTTCTCGGCAAAATTGCGCAGGCTTACGCAAATTTATATTTCACAACGTTTTTAATAGCTGTGAAAATAGTTGCCAGCTTTAAAACGAAAAACGTGGTGCATATGACTTGTAACCTGTACTTTAGTTTATGCATATATTGGATTTTCTGCAAATGCATGGACTGCCTACAGTTTATCTAGAGAATAGTCGAATGTACGTTAACGAATAGGTCATGTTCTTGATTCGTGATTCACTGTTCGTAATATAATTTTGGTAGCAACAGAAACAGAGGCGTAGATCGGCCAAACCGGACAGTGGATCAGTTAAATATTACTTCTGCTAAATTGCTCGTGATTGATGCTTTCGATCGTCGTATTGACGTCGCAAATACCGTCTCGACGAGATACAAGCGAGCACGATCATGCCGCTAGGACGCGTGTAAATACAAATAATTTGATTACGCCGACGAACGAATTTTCGCAAATATTCCTTCGCGCGAAGTTCTCACGGCACGCATCGACCCTTCGCAATGACACGCGAGGCTATTAAAATGCACGGCGCATAATTCGCCTCGAGTGAAACGGATGTCCATCCGTGAGATACGCCTACGATTTGATTAACTATTGATAATGTTAAATGCCGCTTTGATTGCGCTTTGCTCGCGAAAAATGCTCGAGCACGTCGCTGTAATTAAAACGACATAACAGAGGAAATTAAAATGATACCCCGCTGTGAATTAAACGGGCGGGAAGCAATCGATTTTGTATTGAATCTCGAAATATGGTCACGTTCGTAGATTAATGTGACAATTGTTCATAAGTATGTGAAATTTATAATCGTTTGCGCGAACAAATAACTCTGTACGCTACAGCGCAAACAAAATGGCTGATTACGTTGCATGTATGTGGGAAGACAAACGCGGGGATTGTAATTTACATTATTTGTCAATTCTCGAAATACGAAAATTTGGGTCGGCCGTATTTCGTCTGTAAATCGATGAATGGTTTACGGAGAGAAGAATTGTACTGGAAGAAGAAAAAAGTGTAATATCACACACACATATAAAACTGTGTCATTCAATGATACTAAATTTGTGTAAGAAATATCGGATAACAGGGTGCATGAGCGGTTGAAGAGGACTATGTGTATTTCCTCACTGCATTATCCCTTTCAGGGGCCTTTTCTAAATGTTCAAATGGACCATGGCGTTAGGGGTGTCTTCCAGGTTAATACGAATGGTCTGAAAAGACATTATTGTACAAACCCACGGATTGAGTACAAGTCGAATAAAGTATTCTAACACGCCTACGTATTGCTTAGTCATCAATTCTATTCGTGGTCATCTCTTCTTAATGAGTACAAATATGCAAATATTGTTGATCATTAACTCCTCGATAATAAAGTGAAGCGTTACATGCTTATTGTTATTTAATTACTCCTCATTAATTTTGGATTATGATTTCCCTCGTGGAGGATCGATAAGACCTTCGCACAGAAGTGAAGAACTGTCCACCGCAATCGAAAATGGTAATACTAAAGAGGAACCGATTAAAGGATATCAGTTGTGATCAATTTTCACGCATGCAACAGTTAATTACTCGACATATACTCGATTAGGATCGTTTCCACGTCGATGGGGCTAATAAAGTTCGCATTACGAATGACACTGCGTGCCATGTTCTGCTCGTTCGAGTTACGACGTTTCCGACTAAGTAATTCGCCGTCCATGTGTCTCTCTTTGACATGCGTGACTGGGCTCGGAATACACGCTTCGTTAAGTGCTACAACGTTCAGCAAACGATGTCTATATACGGCGGCATCGGTAACTTCGTTAATTAATTTTCAAATTAATGTGTACTCGCTAAACGCCGCTTAATCTTGGTAAAAGCATCGATCCTGCGTATAGATCGCTACCAGCTGCGATATCCTTCTGCGACGCAGAGTTCCTTGAGTAATTCCATATTTTGGGTTTATATTAGCTTCTTGAAATTATAATCGAAGAATCAGGGAGAGGTTTAGTTTAATTTATCGATGAATTGTTCTTTAATTGAATCCAGTGAAACTTACATAATGTTATGTTTAATCTATTACTTAAAATCGTCTTGAAAGTCACTTGAGGTGGATGATCTCGAGCGTTAACTGATGTATTTGTGTTTTTTCGCAGAAACGATTTATTAGACTAAAGATATAGGTCCTTTACTCAAAATATACAATGGATGGATATTAGGATATTATTTGCATATAAAGTATCCTAGTATGTCTATGTATTTCGTAACCATCAATTCTATTGCAATCATTTTGCAATTTCTTACATTATTTTTAAAAATAATTTCACAATATCTATTTCAAGGATATTGTTGTAGATGATCAGAAAAATCCATGTATTTTTAAACATCAAGCAGAGAGAGAACTCAACTGGAGAATTGAGATATATTTCATCCTTCAACTATTCCAATGTATAATTTCCATAGAATATTTCTCATACTTGTCATATTACGTACACTCCGTGCTTCATTGCATATTCAAATTTCCGACAAATGCACGAGTAACCGAAGTCCAATCATAAAATACGGATGAGAATGTGATCTACGAAAAAGGAGAAAAATCAACATGAGAGTACGTAGAATGTTTAGGTCAGGGTCGTTTTAAATTACGTTTCCCAAGCTAGAATGCGTGTACCTCTTGCTGCAATACCTCCGTTTGGAAATCTGCTCTATAACGTAGCATTCGTACTACGAAATGTGGATAACTGGTAATCTGAAAGCGGTTTCAGATTAGTGGTCGCTCGGCGCTGTTGAACGTCTTTTCGACGCGCCATTGTACGGCTACTTTCCATTCCCAGTTGAAAAAGGGAACTGAAAGTCGTACAATGCTGTGGCAGAAAGATGTTCAACTATACCGAGCTTAAGTCGAATTTACACTTGGCAAGATTACTTAAAATAATATTTGTAAGTATGTCAATACGAATACAATCGCGGAGAAATGTGAAAGTATCCCAATCGTAAAAATAGAAGACAGACAAAGTCCTTCTCACCTTTCCTGTACTTCGCGCGGCTAATTTCCCTTTAATCACTCGTCACTCAATAACGACAAAGGTTAAGCTGTTTTTGGTGAACTCGAGTCCGTTTCGCTCGACCCTGTTTTGCGCTGGTCTCGTCCGCGACGTTCATTATTCGTCGCGTCTGAAATCCTGCTAAAAAATTGAAACGACGAGCCTCGTTGAAGCAACGTCGCTCCCTTCCGCCGTCAAGCGTAATCCTTAGCCAGCTTATTTTCCGTTCAAATATATTCTCTGTACATTTCACGTACACATTCCTACAGGTATCCGTCTGCTCCTACTCGGATTCGTATCGAGGATTTGTCCTACCCGCTTCTACGTCGCCCCGGTATTTCCCGTCGAAATGACGAACGACTCGCAAATATTTGCGATTTTCAACTTTGTCTCCTCGATTTTCAATTCATTGGCGAGCATTCCGCCCCAATAACCCCGCGACGCGGATTCTCTTTTACCATCTCGCAGACGAATTATCGTTCCTTCGAACTAAGATCCCAACGTCTCGTTATGATCTAACTCGATCATAATCATCGCATCAGATTATCAGCCGCGGATGAGGAATCATTGGAGTGCTAAGTCTGATTTTCAACTCGTAACGGATGGTACGAGTCTATTTGCCTAAACAATTGTACTTGTTTGTTGGGTATACACAAAGGAACATTTCAGATTTCCCGTTTCCATCTGTGTTGTTTGTCGCGCGTTTGGTGGACGAACGAAAAGTGTCACTCTTTTATTTACGATGCAATTGCATAACACTTACACTAGGTGTAGAAATGATTTTTTTAGAATGATAATTGCACGCAATAAAAATAACGTTTTATTGTCTTGAATGATCGACGATAATAAGCACGAACAGATGTAGCAAATTATTTTACTAGAATCAATTCCATTCTGAAAAAGATTGCTAAGAGAGAACTATGCAGAAGAATGTCTTTGAGAATAAGTCATAAAACTTTGTCTTGAATGATCTTGCGTGGTATAAAAGAGAACAACTCTTCGACAGTCTACAATTTCAATAGAAGAGGATTATACTTCTCATAGAACATTCATGTCCTCTTGCAGATGTATTCTTGAAGAACAGCCAGAGTAAGGCGTGACACCAACGTTGTAGATATAAAACGGTTCACAGAGTAGACTCCTTGACAGATATCGTAACTATGTTAGACTTTAAGAACGTCGTGTTACATCCTCCCGATGAATAAAGAAAACATGGCCGTTGGTTTTTGTATGGGCCGCAAAACTCGCGCGAAACTTCGCGGAGAACAAAGCGTCGAGGAAAGGGTGCTGTGAATACTGAGCAGGGGGGGGGGGGAGGGGGGTACTGCAAACAACAAGAAATAACGTCGGAAACAGGTAGCTGCGGTGGAAGAAAGTTAAGAACGACCGTTTCGAGATATTGTTATGCACTTTCTGGCGCAGCAAATACAACGTCGATGCACCATTATCGGCTCGCGCGACTAGGGAATCGTATCGACGCGTTGTTTTTGAGGAAGCCAGAGTGGCTTCCCAAGGGAGACGGTTCTAACGTCATGCTCCCTGTTCTAAATTCTATACGGCGGCGATCGCTTTGCTCACCCACGCTCACTCGAAATAAACGCGCAGCCGTCTTATTTACGGGAGCCTCGCGAGCTGGCTATATTATTATTCGATTACATTTGCATCGCACGCGACCGAGAAATAAACGGGGCGACGTGAGCCAGGTGAAGGAGTAATTCTGAAGGAGGTTCCTGCGGAGAAAGAATCACGGGAGCGTGATCCTGCTAGTCCTTCGCCCCCCTTTGTTGCGTAATGGTTATTTAACGTTCCTCCCAAGATGTCACGATCGCTGTACCGTTTTTGCACTCAGACTTTGTGCCGTGTTTCGTGGATATTCTCACCGTTTCCAGGAACTATTTTCGACTAGATCGTGGCTGGTTTTCAATTTGTACATCTACTCGTGAATAATTTTATAGGAAGTAAATAGAAAGTAATTGAGCGCAAATAAATGTGGAACTGGACCCAAGATGTCTGTATAGTAGACGATATTGCACTGTTTGATAATCATGTTCGCGTGCAGTGTGCAGCGAAATACGGAAGAGAGAAACAGCTGTAGCATTGTTTCTCTGCGATCAGCGAAATATCAATGCATGAGAAATGCATCCGAGTCTCTCGAATCGGTGCACACGCATTTGGGATACGAAGTCTATTCTCTCTGCAAGTTCTAATAGAGCGTATGGCATAGCAATCTCATTCAAATGTCTCCACAAATCGTGTCACTTCGAATCATTCACTCGAACACAAAGATTCTTCAAAGTTTCGCGATTCCTCTATTACGATTTCATTAGACGCGTTTTAAGAGTTTTTGCAAGCGCCTTCATTGATAGATTACTTGATGACATTATTTGATGACTCTTTTACTTTTGTTCAATCGTTTGTTAAAAGAACGATAATAAGGAAACAGGTATTGTTCTCGCTGTTACTTTAGGATAAAACGCTCTGCTCCTCTGGGGACACGTATTGTGCTCATTGTTACTTTAGGATAAAACGCAGCATTCTTCTAGAAAATATGTTTCTAGGTTATATAAGTACTGTAGTGTACTTTGATAACACACAGATGAGATAAGATATAATACTTTCATAACATCCGAACATTTTTTCAGGAGAACACAAAAGAAGAATTAAAGCAATAACTATTCAGTCAATTCAGACAATAAAAAGCCTACTTTCAATGTCCGTAGACAAGAGAAGAAACAATTTTACTTTTGTCAATTTATTTTATAATAGAAAACATCTTTGAAAAAATTCAACTCGGGAATATAAAAGTAAAGTCATCGCCCTTTAAATTGAATCTAAAAGAGTTTAATCTAGGGTATTGATGAATTATTTTTTAATTTAACGTAGTGAAACTTACATAATTTTAAAATCCTCTCGAAAACCAAAATTAATTCACCTCAATTACCTCACCTTCGTGTTTTAATATGATGTTTTCTGGTGTTCTACAAGTTTGTTCCTTCATACATATTTATTTTATATATAAAGTTTAGAAATAAGAATCAATTTAATATATTAGAGGTACTAATATGTCTCTATGAGTCTATGTATTACGAAAATTTAGAAAAATCCAAAAGGAGAATTCTGCAATCATTTTTTCTATCATAAAATTCATTAAAATTCTTAGAGCACTATTGAATAGTTATTAAAGTAAAAAAAGTTATATAAAATAATTGAGTAAATTGAACATGGCAATTTATTTAAAAGTGTTATTAACTAATGCATCTCTCTCTCTCTCTCTCTCTCTCTGTCCCTCCCTGTGTTATGTTTTAAGAGTTGCAAAACTAAACCACGAGGGCGTAGGATTACTGATAACAATTTTTCAAACAACTTGCTGACCTTTTCTAGGAACCTCGTGGAAAGTAACCGTGTGGGCGTGCAGGTTTCATACGCTTTGATTTGTGAAAATTGCCTCGCGATCGCGTAATTTTTATTCGAAGGCTGCTTCCACCAGTTCACGGTCCATTAATCGTCGTTAAGAGATAGGGTGGAACTATAAGCCTTTGTAGCCCTAATCAGAGCGCAGAAGCTTTTTTGACCATGAATAACTGAATTCACGAGAGTCAGGATAAAGGGGGATGCAAATTCTGAATCTCAGAAGTAGTAACGAAGTCACGTCCCTCGCATAAATCCAGTCTCGTGTCTTTGTAGCTGTTACGCTACCTGGACAGGCTGTTGGGCGAAACTTTGTGATTACGCGGAGCACACAGAAGTTTCTAAAAACAGTCTGCTTTTTGCAAAAGACTCATACTGTACTTTTCTATGAATTTCTACACCTTCGTTTTTAGAAATGCTAAGAAATGCACAGTAAGGTGGTGTTAGATGCCAATTCACTATTTCATGAGCCATAGCTATCACTATCTTTCGTATATACAGTGTCATCTTAAACAGTCGTATACCCTGAATATTACAGATTAAAACAGTACAGGATAATTTATTTAGGTGCTAACTACTGCTATATAATGTACTACAAGGGACCAGAGATAATTACTGGGTCGGATATTGTACTAAGGGGGTTAAAGGAGTTAATTTTATTACAGAAATATGGTAGGGTTGAACATGTCACTTGCTTATTACCATGCTAGACGATTTTATAGAAACTTCTGTTTTTGACATCAAAATTTTTGGAGCGGAAAATATTCTTCACACAGTTTCACTTGACTATAGCAACTGTTTAGTTGTTTATTCGCTAGAATTGAAGGGTATGAAGTAGCTTGAAGTGCAGCGGGAGAATTTGTGGTCTCTGCCAAAGAGATTTTTGGAACTTTCCCAATTTTTCGTGGACATGTTACTTGACCTTGCATAATCTGCAAGTAAGTGATAGATATTGTTAAAAAACATAAATAAATTATAAGTTTCTAATTTGTTTTTGTCAGATCGAGTCCAATTTGCATTAATGAAAGTAGATTTTGTTTGAAACTTTTATGTAGTGTTTTCTCTCTCTTTGATCTATTACAATAATACAGAATTAATTTTTTAAAAGAATGCCTCACCAGTTTGAGGCAAGGAGAAATGTTTTTTACAAGAAGAAATTTTCTCTTGGGTTAATTAATACTGTAAAGAATACATTAACAAAAAATTATGTGTTGCTTTATTTTGCCGGATTCAGAAAATTTTGCGTTTGTAATGTTTGTACTTTATTCTAATTGTTATTTAAAATTAAAATTGAATAAAATATTCAACCGGTGGTACGTAATTACTACGGCTTTTAATACATATTAGATTGCATCGTGTAATATACCAAGAGCTCGCAACTTCCGTTGATGGTCGACTAATTCGATTTCGTGACTGTCAGCTACAATGATTGGGTTTACGTGCCGCAAATTCGAATTTTCATAATAACTTCGCAACTTGAGAGCGATGTATTCGATTTTCATTAAGATACAGCAGCGCGTTAATAACGAGCTGCATATTTAACGCGCGCACGCGTGAAAACTGTTCGAAATGTTCAACAAATTAGAAACCGCAACATTTCACACACGCAGCGTGCAATTAAAATTTCCATTTTTCGAAAACAAACTCTGTTTAGCTATGGAGATCGTTTCGTGTATTTCGTTACGTCGTAGCTTACGCTTTCTTGCGTTGAAATGTGAAACTTCGTATTTTTCCAGCTTGAGAGCTTGCTATGATTCTGGTTCTCGCACAGCGGGGCTAGGTTACGCGCATTATATTATACAATTTGGCTAGTGTTCCAACGCGGAAACGCTGAATCACTCGTATTTCGTTTATATGCTACTTCAGAATTTGAAGACCGTGAAATTCTTAAATTGCCAAGTGTCAGACGGTGAACGAAGATTTAGGGGTTGAACGATCTTATTATCTCTAACAAGAATCGAAATTTTTGAACACGTTTCACATGATAAAGTGTATTTCATTGTATCTTTATGATGGAGTGCTTAACTTTATCCCATATAGAGGATATTCACAAGTATTACTGAATAATTGAGGTGGATTAATTTTTTTTTAAATACCTTTGCAAATAGATTTCGTCACTGCATATTTTTATATACTTAGTATGCATTTTGTGTATATTATTTTACACGACTTCAAAATCCTTTTCACGATAAGTTGCTCGAGTTCGTTTTAATATTTCCGATAATTATAGCGGTGCAACATGCTTCAATTAGTACGGAATAATAATATTTCAGTTCTTTAATCTCTCTACCCCGGTTTAATTGATTTGTACGAAATAATTCCCACTGGATACGAATATATGTTAATCCCATACAAAACTCTCTATTCTCATCGGGTTTCACTTCAGTTCTACTGCAACGTGAATATCTATAATTTGTAACGTACTTGTGCCGAATGTGCAATTTGATAAATTATGAAGGGTCACGTATTCGATGCAAAACGCAATCGCATAAATCATTTCAACAATTTTAGAGATTCATATTTACTTCCAAGTTAAGTATAAATACGAAGTACCACTCTGTCTTTAGCAGCAGGAGAAGATTTTCATTCCACTTTTTGTTAGTTCACGCACATATATACCTGCATCTACATTTCATATTAGGGTATTCTTATTTTACTATGTCAAACTTGAATCGTACACCATCCGAAGATCATCTGCAACTCACGTTTTATGATTCATAGGAAAAGGCAAACTCCTAAAAAAAGAAAGTGCAGCGTAGATGCAAAGAGATACTCGAGTCCTTCGGGTCATGAAATTCCATCAAAATATTCGAACACGCAATGTATCTTTTACACAGCAATTTATGTCGCGTCAGTTGCGTATTGTATGACCAGAAGGATGAGAAACGAAGGTACGCCGTAAAATTGAATACACTTTTATGCCCCGGACGCTATTACGCGGTTAACCCCCCCGGCTTCTTCGCGACTCGCCTCGCGTGCGCTCGATCTTGGAAAATTTTCCGCTCGCTCGTATCGACACGTAGTTCTTACGTGGCCCTGGAAAATTTTGTCCCCCGCTGCTCGTACCAGTTGTGTCGTTTGCGCGCGTCTGCGGACGGTGCATTGGTATGCGCCGTAAACTGCAGGACGATCGTGTCCTGCGCGCTCGAACGGGGGTGAGGACGCGCGTCGATGGAAACTTTTATGCGCGTTGACGCCGTTTCGAAGACCGGAACACAGCCGGGTCGACCGCTTTCGACAAGTTTGCGATCGTTGAAAAGAACGAGCATACGAATTGCGCGAATTCGAACAACCAGTCTGGACGTACCAGCTGTGAGTCCTCGGTAAGCAAAAGTTGCGACGGAACAGGGATTCCCTTTTCTTGAGGCCCGACTTTGCAACATCGTGATTCAGTTCTGTTTCGTTTTATAGGATATTGTTGTTACTTAATTTTGCGTTTCACTTGTCGTAGTTTTCATATTAATTGTAGTTTAACGAGCGTATATATGCACCCTATTGTAGGGGTGTAGTTTAAAAATTGTTTGTTAAAAAGTTATAAGTGTTGAGAAAAGTTTTATCAATTTTTGCAAAGTGGTTATATATGGTATTGAATAATAATAGTAAAAGAAGGAGAAAATATGATAGTACATATCGTGTACTTATTTTGTCGAGAAGCAGCGATATTTCACGATTTCCCAATCCGCTCACGATCTTCGAAACTCCTTGGCATCGTGAAAGATTTAAATTCTTGCGGCCCCGATCCTTTTAAGATTTGAAACGCTTTCAATGTTCCCAATTGTCGTCGCAACTTTTGCGTTGGACGTTAAACTTTATTAACGAGACTGGCAATGGGTCCAACTACCGTCTTCTGGTTATTAGCAATAATTCAATGATATTTTATGGACTATCTGTAAAAAATTATTCGAACACATGACTAATTGTCATAGCTACTATTATAATAACTTCTTTTTCAGTTCATCACAAATTAAATCTAAACATTTAAATCAATAGGTTTGACAATGATAGAGATTTAAAGCGATAACAAATTTTCATTTCTTTTTCTAATTTCTATATTGCTTAAACGATTCTCCGAATTTTGATGGATGAAGTACTTACACTGGATAAAGATGTTATCCGAAAACATTGGAGCAGTCGCAGAAATGTAAGAACGTACCCACTTATACAAAGTACACTCGATGCTCTTATCGATCTTCATCAATCACCTCCACTTATTCTCAATAAGTGGTTCCTTGAAGTGCACGCAACGAAACACGCGCCATTCAGAATCCTCGTAATAGAGTTTGGTCAGTTGAAACAGAATTTAAATGGCCATGGCCGCTGAGACCCAGATTTTCATTAATGCACGTTGCGTAGGTCGAGAAACTCTGCTCGTTTTGATATTAGCGTGTCAAGGGTTTAAACCAGAGGTTTGGTAATTGCATTAGGGGAGGATGGGTCTCAAGGGTGTGTGACAAGGTGCAGAAGCGTTTCGGGTAGCATCCCCCAGGTTCGCATAGATTTTGACATCCCATAAAGAACATCGTACAATCGCGATATTAAAGCGCAATTTTCAAACTTCTTGCTTTATTTAACTCGCATACAAATTGGTGGGATATCACTAATGAATGTAATCCCCAGATGAGGAAGCTACGAGTATAACGCGTATATTGGAGTAAGAGAGAAATTAATATCACTTTTGCACGGTTCTTTGCTTCCATCTGTTCCTTACTATTCTTCGTTCATAATTTTACCAAGACGGCAGAAGGTCCGACATTAGCAGAAACATCGACCACCTGAATTATTAGTCAGCATTAAAAGCCATCTTTCTTAATTCCATAAGCGGGGTCATTTAAATGGCCGCCGCTGGCGCGTCGAAAAGGACGGTAACCAGCGGAGTTCGAGGAATGATCGAGCATCCAAGGAATTCACCACCACGCGTCGCGGAATATGTCGAGGGAGAGTAACAGAGGGTTCGAAGGGGGTGAAACGGTCCGGGGGGGTTCGAGGGAGGAAGACAACGGGGGCAGAGAGTGGTCTCGGAAAGAAGAATCGCGAAGTCGCTGGAGCGACGACGCTGCACATGGCAACTCCCAAGGAAGATCAATATCCCCACGAATCGTATTTCTCTCTTGACTACGGCACACTGTCTCTCCACGGTGGTACGATATTAGCGCCTTCTCTCCTTCCACATCGTTTCTTCCTTACTTTTTCTCCCCCTTTCGTTACTCCCCGCCATTTTCTATGGGTTCGACGTTTCACGGCGGGACGAGACGTCTCGTCGTTTCTCCACCATGGTAATTGTTCCAACGAGATTATGTGGTTCTCGCGTCATTTGCCGGCGGTTCCTTTTAGTCCCAGGTGGAGTCTGCTCGCGTGCGCGGGATCCTAATAGTTAACGCGGTTTCTAGCTTAATTAAGGGGATGGATGGAAGAAGGGCGATATTTCGTGAACCCTGTTTTTTGAGAAGCACGATGAGAGTGGTTGTTGTATATATATATAAATTATAAGTTTTGTCGAAGTTGATTGTAGACCGTTATAGTATGAAGTTCCTCTAACACGTTGTTATGTCTGTTACAAGCAAAGTAAAAATATAGACAATTAATCAGTTGTTAATCATCGAATATAAAAAGGGAATATTTTCAAATTATGTTTCATATTTTATCCTTTTTGTGTTTTTCTATGCTAATAGCGCCTAGTTTAACGTCGAAAAATTCTCCGTAATAATGGTCTTCGGTGGTATTCCGGAATAATGAATGTTGAAAGAAAATGTTACTCGTGGCATACAGATTTCATCGAACAAACTTTCCTCATTTTTCCTGATTCTCCTATTCTTTCTTATTTGTCCAATTAAAGTAATACCTTCATGGTTCCATATCGCAATTGCAATTTTTCCGACGTACTCCTTCTGTTCCATCAATTTTATAAATCATTATCCCGAACGTTCAAAGGGACTCCTTTTCCCTCTGTTAGCCTGTGAAATTCAAAAGCGTTTTCTTTTACTTTATTGACCCGTCGATTTCACAAATTGCTATTCAAGCTTGCACAGTTCCCTTTAATCCGTCGCTCGAAGCTCCCCTTAATTATTGCGTTTCACCAATTGTCACTTGCAATTCTTCTGCTTTTACGGTCATCGATACGATCGATGTTTATCAAGTCTTCTCTGTTTGTTGCACAATATTTTCTTTTTTTTGGTCATTTATTCAGTTTCACACTAAGAGTAAGAAAGTGAAATCCACGTTTTTCCTGCTGATCCTACTTTACATTCTGTTTACTCCTCCTTGTGCAATCGCATTTGATTTATGCCGACGGAATGCAACAGACAAGATTCTCACACGGGTCGTCGCGGTTGCAACTACCGCGTTTCTGCGGTTTTAGTATGAATTAAGCATTATGCGCACTGATATTTTGCGTGTAAGAGCATCAAGAAGGAATGTAAGTGGTGCTGACACTTGAAACCAAGTATAGAGAAGATTCTCCAGATAATGTATAATGCTAAGGGTACATTTACTTCGAGACGTTTATAGTATCAGAAAGGCTTCTTAGGTTGCTCGTATTAGCTTCGAGGACAGCTCCAATACCATGGGTCCATCCACATGTTTAGTCCAGGTCCCAGAGAGGTGTGATGCAATGAAGAAATGCAAATGGCTCTCTTCTCTCGTTCATGCACCCTGATATTCGATATTTCTTACAAATTAAATAATAATTAACAACGAGAAGAGTTATGTATATTCTTCAAGATGGTCCCAGTGGTCGAATAAAAGTACGCGTTCACCAAAACTGATAAGATGTTTCATGTTCCGCCCATTTCTGCGCTTATTCATAACGACAAGCCTATATAGCTTAAGACCTTAAGAACAGGTTGAGACAGGGGTGGAAGCTGGAGGTTAATCCGCTCTTCCGTCGAGAAACCGGTAAAGCAGATTCCAAAATTGAAATTTCCGACGTGCCTTTCGCCATCGTTCCTTAGCGTTATTAATTCTGGAATATAAAACAGTCGCAATGGGCAAAATTCTGAGATTCTGATCTCTCGTATTTCTCTATTAATCCAGGCACTGAACAATTCGCGGAAGTCTGACAATACAGGTTGCCTCGTATTCGAACTGCAGGGAATTATTGCTTGCAGGCATCCTCGAATCGCTTCCACGCGAAGACGTAGCGGATGCCGTTCAATTAAAACTTGCTCGTCGACTTTGCAGCAAAAATCGGAAATCAAGCGTCAACAACAAAGCCAGCGAACCGAAATTCGCGCGCCACCCTCTCCATCGAAATTCGCGAGGTGTGCTCGCGAAGTAAATCGGGCGTTGGTTTCCGACAATTCTCTGTCGGCGATGTTCGCTTCCACCGCAACGAATCTTAACTTTCCCCGCCATGAATGTCTGGAATTGATACGCGTGTTTGTTGCTTCGTGGGTTACCGCTACAAAGAACCGAGTTGCATTGTATTTCGTGTGCAAGTCGCTGTTCACATTGCGCAAAATATGGATGAACAATAGCTTTGTTTGTTCTACGTGTGCTTGGACAAACAGGTTCTATCACTTTGTAGTCTGTAGTTTGCACACGAGTTGTCCGTGTCATAATTGATTTTCATGTAACGATTTTCGATTATTCAGTTCACGGAGGGTAGTCGAAAAAAACAACATTTTTATTTTATAGTTACAAGCTCAGGTGCGAAACGCGTGTTTCAATTAGTGAAAAATTAATTTCGAGTTTTAATTAGTCAATAGGTAAATATTGTTTTGGAAAAAATAAATCATATTAATTATTAGGTTCATATATTTATCGTTTAGTAATAAGATATGAATAATATCACAGAATGATGAATGGATAAACTTCTGAATCAGAATTTTTTAATATTGAAATTTTGAAGTATTAAACGTTTGATATCATTCTATAGGTATATGCGGAAAAAGGAAGATTACTTTCGTTTGCAGAGATTTAGTGTACGAGTTCTTAGAAATTTTGGAGAAAGAGGATGTGCTCATTGCGTGAGAGCTATTTGGGGAACGCTGGCCTTAGCCATAAATCTCTTTCCCCATTCTCGCTGGCAGTATTTCTTAATGGTTGTAACGAATTTCATCGCGGCTTCATTTAAAGGGGTCGCGCTCAAAAATTACAGCTTCAAGAAATCCAATTTTCCGAGTAATCCTTGAAACTCCTAAGCGTAATCCTTCGTGTCATTTTTTTAACTGTTCCAACTTGATTTCCTCTTCTTGCTCGCGTTGCTCTTGCGGATTAGCGTGGTGGAGGACCGCAGCGTCCCAAATGCGAGCATAAAATATGATATTCCGATAACTACTTGTCATAGAAGATACAGAATTCAATTAAATTCGTGATATCGTTGAAATATTACACCATCATATTATAGTTTATGTTCAATAAAACATTTTCTTCATTTTCTTCCGCTTTTTTTTTATAATTTAAATTCTATTGTTTAATAAAAATTATATACGGAAGCTGTACAATTTTTGAATCGCGACTTTGTACGTTAGTTAAAAATATATCAAGAAATTCAGATAGCAAAGAAATATTACATTTGAATTCATTGGATCGTTTGAATTTCTATTCATGGTTACACATTAAAGTATAAAACTGGGAGCTAATGTTATCTCTTCTTGAAGTTACAAGCTGAACTTGCAGTTGGTGTGTTCCAAGGGGTTAAATAGTAACCATAACGTTAGTCGAGTCGTAATGTAACTTTTTGAGAATTTTAACGAGAATCACGTTCGTTGCAATCGTAAAATTACGGGTAATTCGCGTCTTTACTAAAATGTATTCAAAAATGCATTTTTCTAAAATGTATTATATGTGAATTATCTGAAATATCAGGATTTTCTTTTATAGACAGACAACATCGTCTTCGACTATTTGATCGCGCCTCTAAAAATTAACTGTGCATATTTGCTTAGAAATTCCACTAAAATTTGTCTTCGTGAAATTTAAACTCCTCGAGACTTGGCGTTTCTCTATTTCCTAGAATAACAAGTTCCCTACTCTGTTAACAGTTTCATATCCTTCTAAAGTGAAATTCTAGAGTTAACTGTCATTTTCCAGAAGTTTATGAGGAATTGGTACATGTATGCGCAATTTAAATTTGTTGTCTCTCTCTTCAACCCCCTTTCTGTCTTTGTTTTACTTACCTAACCGTGTTTCAGTTTCGGAATTTATAATTAGATAACTATATTTACCACTGCCTTTCATATTCGTCTTTTAAATACACTAATTAACTGTTTTAATTGAATGTATGTGTTGTTGAGCTTATGTCGCGTAAGTCTGTTGCTCGTAAAGGACGTTCGAATAGAACTGAATGGAAATCAAAGTAGTCATTTTTTGTACAACCGTTTTGTCTACAATGAGACGAAGATTGGAGACAATAAAATTCTATTCGAAACTTTATTTTTAAGAAAGATGATTTTACAATCTGATTCCCTGTTAATGGACTCGGTTATTTTTGATTTATAGCAAGGTTAAATAATAAAGAAAGTAAGGAAAAAATAAAATAGAGAGCTTGGTAACAAATTTGTAGCCGATATTGAAACGCGTTGCTTAAGGTGGCTGTGTAAGTATGGGAGAAGAGATAGGAGGAAAAGAGAATTGAAGAATGTTTTATTCTGGACCTTCCAGTGGACTCATTGGTAAAGCCACCAAAATGGCGGAGTCACATCTTATACACGAGGATGTTAGGGAACAGGACAGGAATTCTATTATCTGGAAACGAAGGCAGAAATGAGTACTCATAAGTATTCAATAACCATATGCACTTAAAACTTTCAACAAAATACTTATTCTAATTCATCAATTGATCTTGGTCATTAATTAGTACCTCGACGCTTTGTCGCGTTCTTAGCAAAGGCTTCCGCCACCCTTGTCACCGATTGCTCTGACCCCAAAACGGGGGACTTAAAACCGTCGCCAGCTCGTAAACAGATGTGTGATATAACAGCAAGAGTTACTTCCACATCATTTATCCGCACGATAAGAACGTCGGAGGGAGCCGCGGGGACCGGACGAGGAGGAAGGATTTCCGGCAGATCCGCGGCTGTTGTCCCTTTCCTCCATGAATCTTGGCTTGTCGACGCGACGGCGACGTCCCTCGCGCGGCCGTGTAGGCAGCCTCCTATTTGCTCAAGCTCGTTGAGAGCTCAGAAGCCGGTCGTTCTTCTAGAATTTACTTACCGTTATATCTGTTGGATGTCGCGGTGTAACGCGTTTCGAGGGTTGTACGGATTCGATGTGCAATTTTCGGGGAGAACGTGCTCTCGATTCAGGCCGACTTAGTACGTCTGCGACGACAATCAAACAGTGTTATTTGCACGATCGAATTTACAGCGCTGATTATGCTAGAATAATACGAAATACAGAGTGTTATGTGTAATCTAGGATGCTTCGAAAAATTCATTCTGAATGATCAGAATTGTTATGTGGTGTTTACAGATTTCTATTATAAAGATTTATCTTATTTGATTTTTGACCCAAAATGCACCGTTTTTCCTTCGATTAATTAGTGCAATTCTTCGTTCTCTCGTGTCGTTCTGTTGTATATGTTTCTCATTTGAAAGCTAGAACAGCATAAATATTTGCTTCGCGAGATTACCTGAATCGTCGTGGCACGCAGTTGGTCTTATTTAACTTAGTTCTTAACATATAGCGGCAGTAATTTCTAGAAAGTGTTGAACTTAAATATATAGATATATTTTTTGATGAATTTTGTATAGAAAGGAAGTATATATGCATATAGATTTAATTAAAAAATGTTCAGCATATGGGTACGAGGAAACCGTCCCTTAGGAGTTTCTGAGTTAATAACGTCGTGTATATACGTTATATGCAGTGGACTATAAAAGAAAGTTTAAAATTGAAATTTGTACAGTATGTACGTACACGTGCATGTATAAATATATTTTTTCTCATTCCTATGCATGATTCTTTTGCTTTCATTACTTCACACGATTGGTATTCTATGTGTGCAATACGTATGATGAATGTAATACGTTAGATTAAACGCTGGTAAAATACAATTTCATTTTAGATGTATAAAATAATTGTTCTTTTCGTATCGATTATCTTGGAACTTTCTCTTCGTCGCCACTGCAGAATTTCATATATTCGAACACGTTTGCAGACGAAACAGTTTCGATAACTGAATCAATCACGTAATAGAAGTTCGCTGATTTCCCCTACTGTTCATAATATTTCCAGTCGAAATAACAAAAGCTCGCATTCGAATATATATTCGCTATTTTCTGAACATAATCTGAATTATATGATTCGAACGACGTAGCAATATTTGGTAGTACAGCACTAAAAAATACATATCAGCAGTAATAAATCGGTCATAGAAGAAAACTTTGATCCAATTAAATTTTAAAGATATTGCGTTTTAATATAAAACAAAAGAAATCACTCGTACATCGCGAGTAATAAAATACACACACACACACACAATTCACTTGGCAGTCGATGCGCCGTGTTTAAAATTTTTAATCGAAAAATATATTAAATAATTGAAGTCCTACGTATTTGACTCTTAATATCAAGAGCGAAAAGCAGAAAGATCTCCGAGTCATTACGGAATTGCGAAGTCATCCGTGGATAGGTTCGTGTACTCGTTCGTGTCTCCGTCGGGGTGGTCCGTGTTGCCGGGTCCCTCCCCTTTGAAACGATGTCGTGCGGGTAAGCTCATGTGTTTCGGCGGCAGACGAAGTGGAAACGCCATTACGAGATTTTTTTTACTTACGTGCCGCTGGCATTCCGCCGTCTCGTTCATTTTCGTTTCTTATTATCCGACGTCGTTTTTGCTTGCTGGCTGTACCGAACGCCGCGATCATTATTTGTCATCGCACGCTACCACGTCTCGAGACGTATATTTTCTTCTGTGTCCATTTTCTGTGCGGCTGAACGTTGGCCCATCAACATAGACAGACATCGTAACCCGCGTATTTCCATAATGCACTCCCCGTTGCATTTTCTCGTGCGCCGCGCGATATTCTTCGGACAGCGTCGGTCTACTTTAAATAATGAGCGCACAATAGTTATTCGCCAGGCTTATTTTCTCCTTCGTCTTCGTTCGACTAATTGGAAATTCTGTCGAAACATATTGACCTAATTATCGTGTGTGTCTCAAGCGCGTGGCCTCGCCTGTTTAATTAACTCTCTATGGACTTACTTCATCCCACTCTCGCTTCCCTCGCCCTCGTCGTATCGCTCGCTCGCGCTTCCTCGAGGCGCAAGGCTGGTTGCCAGTCGAAAAATGAAGTGATGAATCTTACTTTCGTCCCAGTCCACGGGAACACTTTTCACCCTAGCCGAGAGCTCGAAAGCGCCCCTCCTTTCGGATTAATTTCAATCAAGCGTGAATAAATGTTAGGTGTCACGACTGCTGTTCACCCCTGCGGATCAATTTGCACGCATTATCGTCGTCCTGCGAGCGGAAGTAATGCTGAAAGGGGAGATCGTTGGTCTTTTCAAATTTTCCGGCGATAACGTGTCGCAAGTCGTTTTTGACGTCTCGTCTCCTCAAGGTGTATACCGATTTCTCTATGGATTTGTTACAGCGTTGCAATTTGAATTTCAAAGTATATTATTAAATTATACAGAACGTCTTCCGTTCTTTTTTCACAATTGAAAAGAAATGGGGGAATTGTGTACTTGCGCACTTAAAATATGGTCGACTGCCTCGGGCCTAAGTAACGCACGACTATCACGACAGTATCGCCTGGGAACCGCCAATGTGAACCTACTCTACGTTTTTCCGTGCGTTCTCCTTCTCTCGGCTATATCCATTAGATACCCCTTTCTATTCTTTCCCTTTTCTTTTCTTTCTACAACTCTTAAAGAAATACTCTTTTCATCGTTGCCCGAAAGTGTTGATATTTCATCACAGTTTATTACATTTTATCGTTGGTAAACATTGTGCTTTACTGTTTGTTATCGCGTCACAGAATTATTAATTGTTGTATACCAAAAATTGTATTTTTCGACCATTCTGTGTCCCTTTCGTTTCACCACTATCAATTGATAGAAACATCTTTCTATTTAACCAAATCGCGTAATATTTTATCGCACAAATATTCCATACTCGCAGTAGTGAATATTCCATTATGACTTCCCACACAAACCGCACAAAGCTCCGCCACGTAACAATCATCGCAAAACTTGGGCCACACTTCACAAACGTATTATCATTCGCGGAAACTTTTCATCGTCGCAACTTGCAACGATCCCAGTTTTTCCTCTCCGAATGTCCAAGTCGCGGCAGAGATACGAATTCGGAAGTCAAGAAGAAGACGCGGAAGAAAATAGTGAATCGCAGAGAGATTCCATCGCTTGTACCCTTTTCCACGCAACCGCAGAGTCGAGTGTGTGTGTGTGTGTGTCTCGTTTGAGAAATCCTGCCATTTCAGAGCAGGAAATGCCGGGGAAATGATAGGAGGGGCAGAGAAACGAATCGCTAGGCGCGGAGTTCGTATTACTTTAGTCGCGATTCTGGTTACAGAGGCACGATAGTGCTTCCAGCGAAGGCGATCCTAGGCGCTCGGCTGCGTTTTGGCCCTTGGCAACGATTCCATCACTTGGGTGGACTTGTACGTCTAGCAAACCGTATTATCCCCAGAGCAATCGGTGAAATCATGTCGCAACGTGCTGCGATTGTGTAGAGCGAGTCGATCGAGAGAACGCGATTGTTTCTTCGTTGAGCGTGCAGAATTCGATGGGACAGTTGATAATTGGGACAGAAACTTGAAGCACCGTGTCTGTTTCGTCTGATTTCAATTTTATATTTATTTATCTCGCTACAACGTTCGGATTTTGGATAATACATCTACCATGTTGGATTTATTTTATATATTGAAATAAGGGGAAAATCGTGAACAATAAAAATATATCGAACGCTATCAATTGTACAAACATGTTTTATACTGGTGATTTGTACGTTTATGCGATTTCGTACGTTGCAGAGTTGCACGTCTTGGAGGATGAGCGAGACGTTACGAATTTATGATATATCCTATAGAAATCTCGTTATCTGTTATGGTACCCTTTGATACGATCGTGTACTATGTACTCGTGTAAGCATTGTTATTCAGTAGCATTTTGAAAGTTCACAGCGCGATTTTTGCTGGCGAATATGCCGAGTGATGCATTTCAAACGCGAGTTTAGTCTAGCAGATCGAATTCCTATATATCGCGTTGTTCGGTCGAGTGGAAAGGAGATATTTCGCGGGTATTTTGTGACGGGTGGCCATTTTACCAAACAATAAAGCTTATTGATCGTCGCTCCGTTACATCGAATTTATATCGTTACACCTATCAATTTCTTCTGCTTCGACTTTTGCCGCGTACTTTCTTCGGATGAAGTTTATCTTGAAATCCCCTGACTGTACAAGGTGTATCGAAAATCGCGTACAACTGAATGAGTGTTTTCCCGTGTGGAAATAAGTGGGTAAAAGAAGAACACAATTTTTTCGTTCGAGTTAAAAATTCAAAGAGAGAAGCTGAAAATATATTTCGTTTTTCCAGGAAGTTTCCTTTTTGAGAAAACAGTCACTGTTAAGTACATATAAATGAAATATTTAATATTGTTTTATGTGAAAATGAAATTTCACGTGAAAAATTTCTTTTTTTTACGTAATCTGCTACTGATTGCGCCAACGGTACTATATTCCGCTGCCAATTAACCAGGCGCACTCGACAAATTTTTCAAACTCGATTTTGTTCCACGCGAAACCTCGAACTAGAAAATACTATTCCACTTAGCCAACTTATCTTGGCACGAGGAGTCTCGTTTACCAACCTATCGTATTTGAAATTTTTTTAACAAGAAGTTTGAGACAAGTTTATAGTTCAGAAGCGCTCAAGAATGATGAAATTATATTCGAAGCCCCGTTTCAAAGAAAAACCGCTTTGGAAGTCTTCTGTACGCGTGCATTAAAGGTAATAGCATATAAATAAGTGCAACACAGACGCTGGCGTTCAGCCATATGGAATTTTGTCACACGTCGCACCGTCTTACGGACTTTTATCATTAGATGATGCAGAGGTAATAAAAAACAACGTAATCGTGTTCGAAGCTTCATTTGCAGTGATCTTAACAATTCATATTTGAACTTTTCTCTATTCCGCTTTTCAGAATCGTTACATATATAATATTTCTGCATATACGTAGAACATGGTGAAAATATTTGATAATAATGTGTGTTATATTAAATAATTTTTAATGAAAAAAAATATATATATTTTTAAAGACCAAAGAAACTATTGAATATGTAATATTCGACAAATTTAGTGCAAGGTTTCAGACCACAATTTTCACGCGTGACTTCCATTGGCAAACTCGCTAGGCAAAGGACTAATTTCAGTCAAACATACATCAGAGACGCGAGCAAGGAACCCAGATTGTGGAGGATTCATTTCGCAAGGGTGGCGACGCGATTCATTCGTCTGAATAGGTTAGAAAAATCCCACTTCACGAAGAGAGGACTCGTTAGCACATCCGTTAACGAAGAAATGGGGACTGCGAGCGTTTAGACGCGTCTGCAAGCCAATCGACACATTTCTCGTCCCAGGTAGTAATTTGCGAGATTAAAAATCGGCGTGCTATTTCGTTCCAAAAGTCTGTGATGCGCAACGTGTGTGAAAACGATGGATATATATTGACCATACTATTTGACAGTGGCGGAAAAGATTGATGCATAGGCAATATTTCGAATATCGACGAAAATCGACCATAGGTGTAGAGTATATTAAATTAAGGTTTAGATTATTTTGGGAAATCTCGCTACATTACTAAATATGACAAGAATGAAAAGCGTCTCTCACCATAAACGCCACTTAAGAAGGCATAGGAGAAGATGATGTCGAGAGATCGAGAAAATCAGTCTTAGAAAAGGAATCGAAAGAGATATATCAAAATAAAGATCTCTCGTCGAGTCGAATTTTTTTATATCCAATTTACTCGACTGATCATTACGGAACACGTAGGCTAAGGACTTTATATGTAGATATCTCCTTCAGGAGATCGTCACAAACTCCTTTTGTCGAAGAAATGAAAGGCAGAGCGAATAGTCGAAGATCGGTATGTGTTGAGAGAAGTTAAAGCGAGTCGTGGAGAGTTGGTAGTGCAATCTTACATAAACCTTTTATCTTTAATAAATAATGTTTAGATTTTATTATTCCACATACACGTATCACGTCTTCGTTGCTATTTAGTCCAGACTTTTGACTTTTTCAGTTTTTCCATTAATACTGATAAAATAATGGTTTCCTTCGAAAGAACTCGTGTAGATTCCAGTGCACGCGATTATAGTCATGGATACACGAGGCAATCGCTGTACGTTCCTAACTTTTATATGCGCTCTCAAGGACTATCGGAAGAGGGGGTTGGAACGGGGTTGGAATAATTGATGACTGCACGGAATTCCATTCCGTCTGTTTTCAACTTGCCGACAGTTCGTGTCGATTCTTAATTCAGCAGCTATAGCTATGCACCAACTGTGGCTACACTTCGTACAGCTGGCAAAGAATTGTTAAAGGACTTGTTTACCGTAGTACTTGAACTGTGCTAGGAATCTCTAACTTTGTTCGAAACTTCAGTTCCTTTGTCTTAATTAAAAATACGTGTATTTTTCGCGCTAGGTTGGTAGATATGGGAACCGTGAACGTTTATGTATTTATATAGGAAATTTAGATGGGCAATAATACGTAAAGCGTACAATAAATGCTTGAAATTTTTCGCCTTTCAATTGTGTTTATAAAAATATGCACTTCTATGTGTGATCCACAGTTTGCGTTTGAGAAAAATGAACGTTCACGATGAAATTGTTCGCGAATTATGTGGTTACCAATTGTGGCCACTGTGTAGGCACGAGTGCCTTTCGACGAACCGTTCAATGAATCGGTAATTTCGCATTGTGGGAAGTTTGAACAGCTCTTGAACTCGTTCGAGGCCGTTCTCAACTTTGACTTCATTAGGAAGGCGCATCTGCCTTTGTGCTTTTTACTTTAACTAGTAATTTAGAAATTTTATAGTTTGTCCATCGTTTCGATATAGATCGAGGAAGTTGTTCAATTTTTAATTTCAATAATTTATTCAAATTGTTTCGTCTGTAGATTTGGGACAATTAGTGAGACGACGGAGGAATAATTTATATTTAACAACGTTTGGTTTAAATTCAGCTTGAATTAATGGTAATAATAATGGTATATGGTAAAAAGAATGGTAAATATGGTGAACAATTTATGCAGTGATGAATATGAAAATTTAGTCAACTTATTTGTTGTATCAATAACGTATTTCACGTCGAAAATCTTTTGGTTGAATATCGAATAGACGGCGTCGAACATCATTTCCATAGAATCGTGTTATAATTCGCATCAATAATTCAGCCCTTGTATCACATATTAATGGATGTTACATTAAATGCATATATATGTATAATTAGTTAACATGAGTTAAATGCAAATTTGTGCGGTGAATGTGAATTTTAAATAGAATTTTTGACGAAATTATGGCACCTCTACTTTTGACCGAAGATTAAATGTACAAGTATTACAAAAGATAAACTTTTATTCTTCACGATTTCTCATAAAGGTAGCAATTGGATTACAATAAATTAATCTAGATTTTTCTTTCATGTAAATCTAAGCTATCATTTTAATATTTCATCAAAGAGAAAGCTTGAATTTTTAAAAAATGGTTGTATGCATCAACTCTTTAGAAACTTGCTACTATGTCGCATCTTCCCTTATTTTACGGCGAGAATGCATTATAACTTCGCAGAAAAATGACTTTTTTAGCGCCTACATTAAATCACCATAAAAAACGCATTTCCCTTAGATAAACCTTTAATCTCGAATCTTTTCCTTAAGGTTCCCTGTCCTGTGTATTATCACGCTTAACCTTCGTATTTTACGATGACAGTATTTCTTCCTTTCGTTGCCCAACCTTCTTGAATGAACAAAAATGCAAACGAAAATCAGATGCATAATATTATACTTTGCAATTGAATATTGGACACAAAGAAAAATACGTGCGTCATCTTTTAATTAACAAAATGCCACGATACTTAATTTCATTCCGGTTTTGTGCAGCAATCTTCTTGCTATCCAACAGGTAATTTTCTTACCGTATTCCCAAAAATTTTCTCATCCTTTTTAATGAAAAATTCTCCACTCTTCATACAAAAGCGTCTGTTGCACGACGAATCATCAAATTCTAGGTTTTACTACAATTTTCCTATTAACATACATTTTATGTATTAACCTATTTGAGATGAACAACACATCGTGTGTGTTTTGAAACTAAATTTGAATTATTAGTAATTAATAAAAGAATAGTAGTGATGATAAGACATAACAGTGCGTTATCAATGTATTAATATTAAAAATAATAACAGAGTGAGAAATTGTCATTGCAAACAATTTTTACACTAAAAATGATTAATATAAACGAAAGAGAAATTTTCGCTCCTAAGAATGATTTTCACAAAAATGCTTCGTCTCAAATAAGTTGCTATAATTATATAAATAAAAATATTCCCTATTTTACAATATTTTTTATCTTATTTTTAATAGCAACTATCGCTTTATTTCTCTCATTAGAACGAGGAATGAGGTATCCAATTATATCTAGGAGAGGGTTGCAACCCTCTAGAAGATATCGAAAATTACGAGAAGCAGAGAGAGAAAGGGAAATAGAGAGATAGAGAGAGAGAGAGACAGCCAATTGCTCACGTATCGGTCTCATTAATCACTATAGACGTTTTAATTACAATGTCGTGTCAGTGGCGAGCGAGAAGTGCCGCGGTAGTTGAATGTAATTCAAGTGCAACTTCGATTGAAACGCGCTCCAATTGCACTATCCACAGGTCTACGGGATGCTCCAACGGCGTAATTAAATCTTACCGATCAGTTGAATTTATTCGAACGGACCCTTAGATCCGCAGCCGGACGATTGGTAACGGCAATCGAAAACAATGAGCACGAAACGACGATCCGCCATTCCCGCCAGCGTTGCTTGATCGCGCGATTCCATTAACCTTCACTCACTCTTCTAATTATTTCGACGAGTGAACGCGATGCTGGTTGCTCCACTCGTTCGAGCTAAGTAACTTCGATTTTCTTTAACCATCGATCTCGATCCATTCTGATGGACGGTTGGATTGGCCAGAAATTTCCAAGTCCGATATTTTATCGTACATTTTCAGCGTTGATACGTGGTATCTGTAGTTCTAGTTCCGTGATCAGGATACAAATTTCAGAACATTTTCCTCGCTACCACGTGTATCGAAAGTTTTGAAGGGGTAACGCGGTGGCAATGACGAGAGACCACGAACCCCTTGACGAAACGCTGAATTAATAAGGGTACAAGTTTTGTTCTATAAATATTTATGATGAAAGACGAGCCTGCGTGTGTGCGTGATGGATTCGATCAGGTGAAACGGAGGTGGAAGTGGTTTTGGAGGAAATTGGTTATGATCGATGGGGATGATTGACTTAAATGGATTAAATGAATGATGCAATTATGGTATACGATGTTAATATATGTTAAACTAGATTCAATTTATTAGCACAATTGAATTATTCCAATTTCCAAGTTTCTCACTCGGAATATTTCATACTTGAAACATAATTCTTCTCGTTTATATTCCCAAACTTTCTGCTTTTTTATTTCATTTTTACTATTTCGTCTTATTATCTACACTTTGCAGCCCTTAAATTCAAAAATTAAAGTTAAAGATACAAGAAGAAAATTTTGTACGAATTTAAGTAGTTAGATAAGAAGATCATTTACTCAATGTATAGACCATAAAGTACACAAAATTTGAGTAAACAGTAGTTCTTTTTTATAACAAGCTAGCAAAGGGTGCACATGCAGCTTCTCTCTTTCGTTGTTCCCACCCCCCTTTCGTACAGTTCGCTACTTAAGGGATTACGTTGGCAAAGTACACCGTGACATTCGATGCTTTTAATCTGATTAAAGTAGCCCCGGTTTCCGCGGAAATTATTAGGCCTAATTAATTGGCGGGCGCAGCACGATTGCCACGATTGGTAATTAATTGAACGCGATCGCTCCATGTGCATACGCGGTCTCGCTGATTTCCCTAATCGAATAAAGGAAAGTTGAAAATGAACAAAATCCATTTTTCTTCCATATTAACCTTTCAGTTTCAATTTTCTGATAACCTTTTTCTAAACTGCATTCGTGGACTTTATATATTTTATCGAGCCGTCGAATGGAATCCACTTTTGCGACGGTAGGTATCGATGGACAATCAATCCGTGACGAACCTTCAATTAACTAAAAATGCCAATCGGAGTTCGAAGCTTAAATCAATTCAATCTGTTACAAATCTGAGTTCAAGTTACAAAAATATAAAAAAAAAAATTGATTGAATCGCTGGCACTGTAAATTTCATACTCCATGTACACAACATACAAAACGTGAAATCTGGATTTAGAATTTTGACAGAACAACAGTCGAACAAAACCAAGTCGTTAACGAAACTGTATATTTACTCGTATTTAATTTATTATCTTTTAAACCGACATCCTTTCGTGGAATATTCCAATATTTCATCCATATTTGCTACAATTTCGCGGTTCGATAAATGATCGTCCGCTCCGTGTAATTATTATCTACTTATAGTACACATACTTCACGTTACGGCTCGTTGATCGCTGTTCACGGACTTTAATCAACTAATCAATTAAAAAAAGAGGGGGTAGAGCACTATAAATTTTGTGGAACTATTTTAGATACTTGATTATCTTCGTTACATCGCTCTTCTTGCCAAGGGAAGTTTATTCACGCAATTAATAATCTGTGGTTGGCAACCAATTAAGTGTACATAATGTAATCATAGAGAAAGATTGCACGCGTATTAATACGAGGCGCAGCGCAGATTTTTTAATCTTTCGCATTCCATGAATATTAATGAAGAGACTGATAATACTCTTATTAAAGAAAAGCACTTTTAACAAGCAACTTTCTCGCTACGCGTACGAATTTTTATGCCGTTCGAATTAAAAAGATGATTACGTAGACACACTATTTTGTCTTGTGGCGTCGTTAATCTGCCACTACGGTTTCTGATTTAGTTTAATTTAGTTTCAATTGCGAATTGGAAGTGTTCTCTTGGTGTAAGCCGTGTTCTGAGGGATTGGAATCCCTACGTTTCGCCAACACTGCAGTTAGTTAAGGAACGGTTTGTGAGCAAGTAAATTGCAGAGTAGGTAAGAAACGAAGGTGTAGAATAGCGCGATCGATGTTGATCAAGATCCACGAGACCAATCTTCAATGGTTTGGGCGGGTCAAGACGAATGAAACCGCGGGAGGTATCCGAGAGTTCTTCAGGCTGCGCCCGGCGACTGCAGCTTCCGCTTCCGGGGAATTCAACGGTTCGAGATGCTGCCAATTCATGACTTCATTCAACGTCAAAACTTCATTCACCGCGGTCGTGTACGCCTACGTACCATCTTGTCTTTTAATTAATGACTGCAGTTAAAAGTGACACGCTAAGCGATGTTCTTCGACACTTTGACACAGAAAACTAATGTCTCTGCCTTCTGAAGAAAATTCAACACGATCGATCCAATTTTCGTTATTCCGCTTTAGATGGCGTGTTATTTTTGTCTCGTATCACGAAGCGTAACGTTGTACACGCAACGGAAACGAAATCGTCAGAATTCTGTGGAGAAAATCGAGCGACTTTAAGAAAGTTTAAACGTTACTCGATCGAGCAACGAACTAAGCCAGAAGAACCTATCTCAAGATCGATGCTCGACTTTCCAATGGAAACTGTTTCATTGGAAGAGTTTTATCCTCAGTTAGAAAGGTCCTAATGGGTTTTATTCAAGCCGACCGGTATTGAAGTGAAATTTCTTTTGTTGGAGCGATCCTCTGGGAAACGACTCTGACTTTGAACTTCCTGGCTGCGTATTGTTGTTGGTAACACGAAAGATCGGTTCCATCTGCGCACGTATGCGCCATCCAGCTCCGTTCTTTTCAATTTAATGGAACCATTCCTTTTTTTTAAATCCATACTGCGACGCCCATACCTGTCGCAAAGCAACGTTCGATAAATTCATAGCGTTACACGATACCAAACTTCGAAATTTCAATATTATTCACGAGATTATTTATCTTGCTTACAAACAAAATATCAAAGCTGTTCACTTCTATTTGATATCTAATAATTTATTAGATACGCTAAATTACAAACTCGAAATTACAAAATTAATTCCATATGATCTCTAATCAGCTTTTTATAAAAATAAAAATTCGCATAAACATTCCACATCCACTGATAAGTATTGTATAAAAAGAGTACCACTGGTTGATAATTCACAGTTCACGCGAACATTCCACACCAATTACTTTCAAAAACTACCCCCTGGTTCTCGATAAAACCGGATGCTCCGCTGTCTGCTCGCACTCGACGTTCGCCACTGAACTGAGAATCCTTCCATGGCCCAAATGGTTCGAAGCCATCAGCGTCCTCTCAGCCTCGCAACCTTGACCACTGCCACAGACTTTCGACGCGGTAGAACGTCCTTAAATGAAACAGCGATATTTTTATCCAACCACGCAAAGACACGCGGATATTGAACGGATAAGCTACAGGACCATCGGGTCCTTAGTCACGCGTGCAAGCTTAATTAATGCTCATTAACGCGCGTTGAACAGAACAGGTTCGTAGTCGTCGAAAGAACTGAGCAGTCTGCTTCGTACAGCAACAATGGCTCGTGGCGATGGAAGGTAATAATAGGAGAAGATGCGACAGGATAACGCTGTCATCGCGAGCTATCTTGTTTCTCGAGGATCTTCTGATAAACTTCGACGCTCGAACGCGCCCTAAGGCGAAAGGCAGCATCTCGAGCGATTCATTAGGCTGCTGTATAATGTAGTTGGACTTTTCCTTTGTACATGTAGGAAGGGATAATAATGAAGTTGATGTAAGAAATTGTAAATGTAGATTGAAGTAGAATCGATGGATAAGCAATACGTAGGCGTGTTGCTGGAATACTTTATAGGGTTCGTATAATAATGTCTTCTTAGGCGTATGAATGTTTATATAATACTTTACACATTCGCAAATGAATTGTTCTTATTAACTAACTTTTTGTTTTATTTATAAAGTCAATATTTCTAATATAGATACTTGTATTAGAAGGTCAGCGTTTAACGTTGTAGGTTTTAGAAGCATAATTTTGGTAGGAATATAAGGTTGACTTGGTAGGTAGCTTTGAAAACTGCTTCTTGTTTTCTTTTCAAATACTATTGAGATGGCAAATGAGTAGTGCACTCTAAAGAATTTTGTGTATTCACAATTCATTTTTTAAAGTTTATTCGAGATGCAATTGAAGCTCGTTGCTTCGAGTAAACCTGTATATGCGTAACAAGGGAGAGAATGAAAGAGAGGAAAGAACGTTTTGTCCAGAACCTACTAGTGGACTCATCAGTAAGGCTACCAAAATGGCGGAGTCGCTGCTTAGACGTGGAGATGTTAGAGACAGGTCAAAAATTCTATTATGTGAAATGAAGGCAGAAATAAGTACTAGCGAAGAACTGTGCTGTGTGTTTGAAGGTTGCTGTGCCTCTAATGGCGAATCTCACATAATATTATTTAATATTATTACTTACATTGATTTCTGTTTCGTTTAAATTCTTCAGAACACGTATTTACTTATCTATCTTTAGTTGAGAAGTATTTTTCTATCGATTGGACCGTTTAACTGTTCATCCGGATGACTTGAAGTCCGTTTAGCTCGTTCGATTACCAACGTGCTTTTTTCTAAGACGGACGAATTTGCGGGACAATTCCATCGCGAGAACTTTCACAGAAATAAGAACAAAGAGAAACGAGGCGAATTGATTGATTTCTTTTCGTTGCCCACGAGAGAAGATTCCACCAGGTTGGATGCGATCTTTCATTATTTCCCGGCGTAATTTTTATTGGATGTTGATTGCAACGCGCGTTCCAGCGAGCAGAAAATTAAACGCGTTGGTGATTCGCTTCCTCTTCAATCGTGCAACTGCTGCACGCGCGTACATCGTGTAATTCTTTTTCAGTTTTATAATTGCGACGCGAGTGATTGTTCGATGTAACGACGATCGTAATAATATATTCTATCATTTTTACATTTGTATGAAGGTATAGAAAAATGTTTGTACGTAAAGAAATTATTTGCTCCGCGATATTAAATTATCCTTGCAATTATTTGGCGATCTTATCGATTTACATATTCCCTCGATGTTAATTACAAGCTGCACTCTTTATTCAGTTATCGATTTTCTATTATTCATTTGTTCACACTTCTCAGTTTAATATTTTAAATAGCCATCTTCATTTACCATAATCACTACCTATCGCTATATATTATGAATATATTATACATTTTGTAGAATACACGATATGAATAATGGAATTATATGAAATCGTATGATTAGTCGAGCGTAACATGTTCACGTGTATCCAGCTTTCGTGGAAATCCGTTTTACAGGAAATGCAAGAGAGAAATACCTTTTCCAATCGTAGCTTGTAGTTAACGACGAAGAAAAAAGAGTGAGTAATTTTAATGCAGGTGTTATTCTTGCCAAGTATCGTAAACCAGATAAAGCACGCTACTGGGGTGAAGAATGGGTTCTTGATCGAAGATTGAATGATGAATAGCAGCCTGTCCTTGAATTTCAAGCGTTCTGTTTATTGATTGACAGATTCTGTATTAAAGATGGTGTTTAAAAGTTAAACATTTCGTCGAATTCATTGGGCATGGAATATGTTCCAGAGTGTTCGGTATGCACAGTATTTACTGGGGTGCGATGGAGCAGGTTTGTTCAGTTTAAAAAAAAATGGCCATCTTTCCCATACGCGAGGCTTTTCATTTCAAAATGTACGGTCAAGGCTTGCAATAAAGAAATAATTTGTCAGGATGGACAAAATGAGAAATGACACGAGCAGATGGCATCGCGGGACACTCGACATGTACAATCGACTAACCTTGACATACCGATAAAGCTTTCTCTACATTTAGTTTTCCCACTCGCCTTTCCTTTTTTAGGATGCTCCCATCGATTGACGTCTGGCACGGCCAGAACAAGATTTAAAAATAATAAATTGAAATAATAAATACGTACGCGCAGATCGATGGGCGTCAGGTGCGGTAATAAAACACACTTTGTCATATTAGTTGAAGGGAACGTAAATATTTCCGTTTTGATTTACATTTGTTTTATGTCGAAATTTGTAACGAGATTTATATTTATTTCACTGAAGAATTTATTTGAGACAAACGTACGGTACCCACGTACAGGCACGATTATAAAACCAAATAGAATAACGATTTATTACAATTTAATAAAACGTGGATATTAAGAGTTTATCTTATTAGATAGTTTCAATATTTAAATATTTAATCGTTTCTCTTTAAGCTTGCTTATCGATGATTTTCAAGTCGAATTTCCAATTTATAAAACTGGATAAAAATACAATTCTCCATACACGATCCGAGGACAACTGTGTGCGTAGCTATACCGTTTCCATCTGCAATCTTGATCTATTTCTTTTGCTCTGAGTTCCATGACTTTCAGTCTTTTTATATCCCTCTGATCTTCTCTATCACGTTTCCTTTTTCGTTATATTTTTGCCATCCAAAATTAAAAACACATCAATCGTTGAATTATGAAACAATATTTCTTTAAATTCCTTCAGCAATTTTATTTTTAAATGCCCACAGCGTCGCAGAAGAAAATGATTATAATAAAATAACAAAAAGTCAAGTAATACAATAACAATATGGAAAATAGATACGTTAAATAATAAAGAAGCAAACTATAATCAATAATAAACAATAATGCAGTAAAAAAAACGTAGGCAACCATTGAGAAGAGCAACTACTGTTGGCGATTAAAAAATATTACAAAATACTGATCTACAAGTCGATTCCTAATTTTTATTCGACAAACTTTCAGATCTCAGTTTTAACTCAAATATTGTTACAGCAAGAGCATAACGTAGATTACGATCGGCGTTTCGTATCCTGTTAGCTAATACATCACGGTGGTACTTAACGTCATAGTCAATGATATACGTCCAAACGGTAAACGCTGCGCGGATACGCGCACTAAACAGCAACTATCTAGACGTTGTTGTAAATTAGATCGTTAGACATTAAACTAGCTAAAGTGTTCAGAGCGTTAAGATGGTAGCCGGTTCTACGATGGTTATGGCGCACAGTGTGCAAGCGTTACATTTAGTAGACACGCGAATCCTACACATGGTCGACCTTATAACTTATACAAACTTTGGGAGTGAAGATCTAGTGTAACACCGTGGTTGCTGGTCCATCAGCTTCTATCGATCATCTAGCACGTTTTGATTAACTATTCCATCCAGAGTATCTCAATTTACAAGGTACAGTTGAAATTATAATCAACAGATGTGAAATATAATTTATTCCTGAGGTATAGGATCCTTTGAAAGTCTCTATTGTTTTAAATCTTCAATTTTTTGGAAACATAAGATTCTACGTGGGGTCTAAATTATTTTATTCAAGCGATTGCTTTGTTTTCTCTCATTTTAGGCGTAAAATAGGTGATATAATTTTGAAGGAAGTTATATTATGCAAAGAATCGACATTCATTATTATTTAAATCATGCAGGGGTTACAGAAGAGATTGGACGTTGTGTAAACGCGAAAAAATGGCGAATCATCGCATCGAAATTCAATTTAATCCGTTTCATCGCAGCTAATTAATTCGAATACATTTTCAAGTTCAATTTCATTATTTCAAGTTACGTTATGTATCGACTGTTTACCTGGGATTACGTGGTACGTTGTTTCTCGCGTATCGAACGTTCTCAAATCGCAAACCGAGTTTCATGGCGTACAGTGTGTAGACAATTTAACGAAGGGACGATGGCGTGCAACAGAATTCAGATGTGAATTGATGAATTTCAGGGACCGGCTACGAAATGCGGTTCTTCAAATGTTTCGACTCTGTAAGTATCCGTTTTCTGACACACGAAAGCTCACGGCACACTAATGGATGTTTGATTTCCGATGCACAAAACCAATCACCTTGTCGTGTGGATATGACCAGAATCTAACCAGTGCACTTGTATGTTTTCCAAAACGAAAGGAGAGACGATCTGTTCCCTCACAGTTTTTATTTCCTTGCCCATCGAGTTAGTGATTCTTGAACCAACAAGATCAATAGGAAGGTCCCTCGCATGAGATTGAGAAAGTGTTTTGTTTTGCAGTGAAATTATAAAATCCACGATAAATGTTTACGCATTGATATTATTTGAACTATTGATCAAGTCGATCACAATATTATCGGAAACAATTCTTCATCATTTCTTTCACAACGCGATCACTTCCATGCAATAAGGATAGTAGCAAAAAAGAAACGCAAGAATTTCCTACAGAAATAAATCGATACTCGAGAAATGTATGCAAAAGATCAGATAATTATAATTAACAGCAAACAACAAGTTACAGTTAGCGCGCGGATTTTCTGACCAAGCAATATTCGGAAATTCGCAAAAGAAGGGTGCGTCGAGCAACACGGATGCATAGGATGTATAGAAATTAGCAATTACAGTTGCCTCTGTTTCGATTGTTCGTATCGATAAAAAGTTTCTCGTCCGCGTGGCCAATTATTCCGGTCAGCCGCAATTGCTCGCGCGGCGAATATACGGGTCACAAAGGAATCGAACAGGTACACCGACTTTAGTAATCGCTAATTAATTCCGCGGCGGGTGGAGATGAAACTCGGCTTATCGCCGCTCGTCAAGACCCGAGCTAAGCTGATATCCATTTAATTAGAAGGTACCGAGCACACGGTAGAATGTCATTAACGCTTCAGCCGCGGAGCCTTCCGCTCGAACTCGCCATTTTCTCCTCGACGCGCATCCACGTCCGAATACATACACTCTCGTGCAGCGTTTACGAACGGGGCTGAATCGAACGGGGCGGCCTTGGATAACCTCCTCGCGTCATCGAGGAAAACTGGATTTATGCTGCGAGTCCTTGATATCGCGCGGGAGAAGAGGGCACGCCGATGAGTCTTCAGGTATTTGAGCTAGCTCGACGGAAGTTGAACGCGAACCAAGTTCGATGGCGCTGGAAAGTTTGTTGTACGTTAACGGAATATTAAAGGAGCCGGTGGAAACGATCTCCCCGAGCACTTCCGCGATTTTTAAGGTGGAAGGGTTGCGACGCCCTCGTTGCTTTCATTTTTCACGAGACTCGATTACGGATGTATTTGCCAACTTTTCTTTAAGTAATTTATTAAGTTTCGAGCTCCTTTTCGAGCATTCTCTGGAGATATTGTTTTAGGTACTCATTGGGATCGTGATTTGAATGCGCGAACGTGTAGTTGGCATTATTTATAGTCTGAGAGTAATTTCAATCAAGTTTTTTTTATAGAAAGTTTTTGTAATTTGTATTCATTTCGTCCCAAGTGATTATGCATTTTTCATTGTTCATTCCTCATATCTAAAAAATAGAATAGAAAATTAACACAGAAGTGACGGAAAATATTCAAAAACTAATTTTGGTGAAAATAATGCTATTAGTCTGAGGTAAATCTGGTTCTCTTCGATTTGTAACGTTTCATTGAATGCGCACTGGGCTCGATCTCCAGCATAGCAAAACTTTTGGAATCTAGCCTTTGGTGCTCGATGCTACCATCTAATATCGATCTCCTGTCATACTCAGATCCAAAACTAAATGGAGCTCGAAAGAAAACCGGAGAGAATAGACACTAACACCTCCACGAAGGTTTCTTCGAGATCGTGTGTTAGCTATCTTCTCGATTTATGTACCTTTCTAAAGTTATCTGAAAGCATCGATTTAACTGAATCCTCGTGTCTGTGTGCGACGGTACTTTTAGTGTAACGGATATATTCTAGTCAAACCTAGTGTGTTCCTCGCATATTTCCTTCAATTCTACTTCTCTCAAACTTACGAAATCGTGCGCAAGAAATGTCTATTGCGTTTGGCAAGAAAGTATTTGCGGTATTCACATATAAATGGGGTTTCGATTCTTTTGACAGTGTTACGATCTTTTCCTTTTAAAGAAAGAAGAAGAATAAGAAGAAGATCATTAGGCAAAATGGAAAATATATCATTGATTAAAGCTTATCATTCCTATACAAAAAATTATTTTTATTTTGGACTACAAAATGAAAAATACTTTCTTACTTTTCAACCTAATAAATATACATATTTATGAGTAATAAATCCAATACCTTTTTTTAAAAAGTTTGTATGACTTATACACTTCGTATTATCATTTCTACAATTTTTGTACACTTTTCACGTATCATAAAAGTAGGTAAAAGGATGAATGGAAACAAGACTATCAAATTAAGAGGAATAATTAACCAAGCATTAGTTTAATCTGACGAATTTTTTTTCATCCCTTTTTCGTGACGCGACGATACCTTACAGTCACTGAACAAGAGAGAACTAATTATTCTTGTAATTGATCGTACGGCAGCGTCTTCAATTTGATAACGCAATTAACGAAGAACGTATCAGTGGCAGCTGCAGGATATTTCTGTTAAATCACGAACGGAAGTCGAGCGACACGCCGGAGCCAATGGGGAATTTTGCATGCACCTTGCAAAACCCTCGACGGGGGCTGCGAGTACGCGCCGCAGAATCGTTGTACACGTCAGTAATTTCAGGGAAAGCCGGCACATAAATCCTGAAATCCATTACACCCGAATGTGTCCGAGCCTCTGGCCGCTGCCGTGCCTGTGCACGTTTACACCGGCTGCCATTGCGAACAGGAGGGAACTTCGCGAATCCTCAAATCTTCTATCTTCTGGTTTAAGTCTTGGAATCTTGCGTGCTTATCGAACGGTTCCAATCGGACGGAGAGTTTAGCGATGGCTCCTCGCGATCAGAGTGCCTCATCGAACCAGAGAATTTTTCATTTTTCTTGCTTTCGAAATCTGTTCAGTTTCCCATCGAAACTGTTGTTTCGATGCTTCTTCCAAAAACTAAAATATCAAGTGAATTTTAGTATCGAGTTTGGTAATTGTTTACTCTCGGTAATTACTTTTCATGTATTTTATTAAGAGTACGATTTCGAATCATTTCTCCTAATAATTTGGTCGACAGTCTCTTACAATTTTTAGGATAATCGAGGGACGAAAGTGGATCCCCTATTTTTTGTACGCAATAAGATAGTCAGGGTAGCAAAATGGGTCCTTAGAAATTTTCTATAGGAGCTCATCTTCGAGGTTGAAAGTAGAATGTAATCCTTTTTGTACGAGGCGTTCTCTGAGAGAAGAGGACGTTTGGTTTGTAGGTATTTAGGGTCTGGTTTATGGCTTTGCCTGCTCTTCTTCGACGATGGCGTAGACCAGACCCAAGTGCTCCTGAGAATCGGCCTAAATGCAAACGAAAAAAACATTCCTAGAAGGGCACGCTTTCTTTTAACCGTGTTCTCGAGCGCAGTTAGCATTCGATTTCAGATGGAGCAAAATTAGTGGTTAGAAGCGAATAAAAAATAAATATACATCACCCTGATCGTGTACGATTTGAAACACCTTCCACAGGTTTTTTATAAGAGTGAAATCAAGTCGAAGCTCTGCTAGAATTTTGAATTCCTTCGTACCAACTGACTTTCTTATGAAAAATATGTGGAAAGTGGTCGGGTAAATAATTAGAGTATCTGTCTTTTTAATTATATTAATTAGTACATAGATGCGTTACGGTGATTTAAAAAATGAACATGAATGTGCCACTTATTATGCTCAATTACTATTGGAAAGTTTTAGGTTACCGTTATTTCCACTTTACGAATAGAAAACCGTAATTTCTAGTTAATTAGGAATCGCTGAAATATTTGAAAGTAAAATTGGGGAATGAATATAAATGCGGGAATAATGAGATGGTGGTAGGAAGTCGGTGTTTCTTTATGAAACATTGATTCAGCTATCGGAAGCGCAGTGTACTGAAATTATTTGCGCTTGTAATGTTTCTATGGTTCATTATTTTCGTTAAAACTCTGTTCAATTATAACTTCGTACAAATGACCCGCAATTATAAATGTATTTTTTTACATAGAAAAATAAAAAATAACGAATAAAACGTGTTCGATCAGGCAAAAGTATAAAATATATAGCATTTACATTAATATTAGCACACACAAATTTACATTTCGATACAAAGTAGAGAGAATTAATAACATTGTTATATAATTCACGATAAATGATCGTTAGTCACTCATTAATTGTGCAATTATTTTTTTTTATTTTAATTATACAATGTATCGAACAATAGAGGTGATTTGTAAGAAATTATTCTCACAGTTTTATTTAAATGAATATGCAGAACCATTACAGGACAGAGGAGACGCAATTAGGTGGTCAAGTACGAAGTAATTGTCTGCCCGTGGCTGACGAGAAACGCTCCTATTCTACTTACACTGCACTTTACTCGTTGACCGAACGAGTCAGTTTCCAAACACGCCCCGTATCGATTGTCGTGTTTCTTTCGATAACGATCCTTGGATTCACGATTCGTTTAGCCAAGAGTATATTTTATATACATCACTTGGAATATATGTCACACATATGCTTTAAATATTTTGCCAATTATCGAACAATAGGAAATTATTAAACGATGATTACTTTTTTCAGTTTGTTCGAAACGTTTTCACTGGATGTTACTTTAATCCCATAATGTTTAAATAAGATTGTGACGGAGACTATGGTGATCATCAATAATCAGGCTTAAATTTGGAAAGGAAAAGCTAGTGAATCAACAGTGAAATTAAAAGTAAAATTAATTGTACCTTGGACATGGGATTTGCGTAACTTGGAATGCTCAAACAAACTGTAAAATGGCTGGACGTGTGACGACGCTAATCTTGTTACTTATGGTACGTGCTGTTGGAACTTAAATCGTAAAACAAGGGATTAAGCTTCGTTCAAGAATGATTTTGGGACAATTATTCTTCGTTTAATATTAATTTTGTTATCAGGCGAGAAGATTGAAACGCGAAGAAAATTTCTTTCATCGATCGTTATTATCTTTTGCTCTTTTTTTTTTTAAAGAAGGCAAACAAAATCTCTCTCATGGAGTATCAATAATTTTTTATTTTTTCACAGTTCATGATTTGTTTTTTACATCTTCATACCTTTACACCACTAGAATTCGCAACGCGATCACTCGACACGAATAAAACCAATGGAAGCGCAGTTGCGTTCGATTAATTCGGAACAGGAATTTTTCATTCCAAAACTGCGACTGCAGTGCAACGAGTTGGCTGAGTGTAACGGATAATGAATTTATGGATGATCTAGTTCACGTTATCCATTAAACGGGGAGACTTTATCAGTGATTGATATTGCCAAACTTAAATTACTAACTTAAACGACGATAGTTATTACTATCTATGATATTTATCGTGGCAATCTATTATTCTACGATATCTGATTATGGAGGAGCGAATTCGAATTTTAGCATTGGGTCATCGAAATAGTCCTTATCGAAAATAACATTTTTGTTCTTACTAATTAAAATTAATAGAAATTTAAATTAAAAGAAATATCTACACGTATTCTAATTTCTGAGACCAATTTTGATCCGAATAATCCAAGCTATTAGAACAATTTGCGTTTGTTACAACAAGCACTGGCAGACATATATTTCACCAGTAGCCTGTGTTACACAACGAATATCCCATTAAGGACACCGCGATGTTCCCAATCGATACCCACCCCCAATTATCCTGAAACTCAAAAAGTATCGAAAACGAACGCACGAACCGTTCTTACGCAATAAAAATCCACGAAACACCGAGCCAGAAACAAAAATCAGCCCCGTCGCCCGGAACTTTTTCCGCCCCCCTTCCCCGTGACGGAACCATCCACAAAGCGATCCATTTCCCCGTACCAGTCAAACACCGTTACAAACTCGGACCGAAAGTTCTCCGAGCGTATTTCCGTCGCAAACGATCCACGTAACGCGAACTGATCCCGTTTCACGGTGGATTCCATCCCTCTCGCGCGTCCCTCCACTTTTATCAACGAGACAAGGAGGGCGCGCGAGGAGGGGGTGAATAGCACGGATAAATCAGCCGGGGATCTCCGTACGGAGCGGAAGAAATATCCAAGCTAGGTGGATCGTTGGGTTCGCCGCGCGGCCACTTCCATCTCGTTGGCTCGTAGCTCTATTAAGCGCTGTTTCCATAGTAGCGGCAACTTTATTACCAGTAGTCGTCACGTCGCGTCGGCATTGGGGTTGCGAGCGCGCGCGAGCGCGCGCGCGTTCCTACGTGCTCGATACAAAACGACGGAACAACGTCGAGGGTCGGCTATCTGAATAACAGCCGCGACGTTAAATCACGAATGAATATCCGCTCGTTTACGGCCGGACACTATCGCCGCCGCTCATTGTCAGTTATTTTATGCGGGCAGGCCGTCATCCTCGTTGTTCACCGTTCGCCTCTGTGCGCTGCGCGACCTACATTCGTTGATTTTCGCCACGAGATCGAGAGGGGTTGCCGGCGATGGAGGATGCGTTTCGAATTTCTGCGATCGCTCGTAATCGAGTTCTACCGCGGTGCGATGCGGTACCAAGTAACAATCGTGCGGCCCTTTTAACCAGTGCTGGCTCGCGTCTGGGCACTCTGCAACTGCATCATCCCCTATTTCCATTTCATATTATCGATAACATTTAATATAATAAATCTTTTTGTTTCTAATTCTTTTTTTTTATTTGTACAATGTATAATCTTTAGGCTTAATGTCTATCAATAATTTTAGCCAGGAACCACCATTGCCTTTAACACTTTGCACTTGGATGTACTCTTTCAGGGGACGACAAAATTGATTGGTGATTGCAGAGGTTTAACTTATTTCTCTGAGAGTTTTTGAGAATTGTTCTCCTGAACGTTACTATTGAAATAAAAATTATCTATTGCTGATAGATGTTAGCAATAATTTCGCGTTCTATGGAAATACTAATTACAGTATCTTCAGTGCGTTATAGGAACTTGCGTTGTACAGTGTCTACTATACACACTTTTTTTTAAATAGAATAAAATACTTTTCCTACAGAAACATAAAAATTGTTTAATCTCTGAGAGAGTTCTAACACGATCGCCATCTCAGCTTCGCAGAGTATGTAAATAGCTTCTATCGCTAACGTCTGAGAAGACATCGAGCGCAAAGGGATTAACTTTAGTAGAAAAGAATCCTACATTTCAACCAATTTAAACGTTTACGGGCCGCTTTATTATATTACGGTCCTACTCGACTGAAATTTTCCACAGGGTGAATCCAATTTACGAACGGGCGAATTCAGAGCGCAGATACCTCTGTTTCTTTGTTTCCTCGTGGCGAATTCACGAAACGTGTCAATTTCCCTCTACGAATTCTATTTCTCTGAGAGGTTAAACCCTTTCTTACGCGTGCAGAGAAAATGAAAGCTTTCAACGGTGGCAAAGTAGCGGACTTCTTTGTGAGACTTCCCCGCAGCCCTTGTTTCATAGTCAAAGCGAAGCCTCGCGGTTAGCAAAACGATACGCGGCCATTGAATGGATTCACGGTTCCCTGAAACGCGGGCAAAAATAGCTTTTGTAGGAGTCTGAATAGAGAAGTTCGGCTCCGTTTCGTTACATTCACCGAGGCGTGTTCCCAGGAACGAACGGCGAAAGGGTTGGAGATCGCGTCACACGTTTCCCGGCCATTGTACCATCGCGATCTCTCGCGATAAACGATACCATCCCTCGGGACTCGATAATAATCAGAGATATCGGTGAACGTCTTACGCTAGCTGGTAATTTCCGTGGCGGAATTCGCTGCTGCCACGCTCGATCGTTACACGGCCCTGTCTCCTTTTGTTTGAACGGGTATCGCGTGTCGAGGGGGTGGCGTTTTTTGCAATTTTAATGGACCCATTAATCGGCCGATGCCGCGCTAATGAACTGTAATTAAAACGTTGGGACGCGTGGCGAGGACGTACATTTCGTGAAATTGGACTGTAATTGGAAAGTAATTGGAATCGTAGAGGGGCGCGACGTGCTCCGTTTGATGGGGGCTTGAAATATTGATAACCTTCTTCCGTGTTCGCCATCGATGGTATTTTGTACCTTCGACTCGACGTTTGCGAGGTGATCGATCGGATTAGCCAATTTTCTGTTGCATAGATACCCTTTCGTCTCGCTGCGAGGAATTCGTATTTACCAAGTTAATTAAATGCTGAAGGCAACCAAGCTAATTTCAAGGGTCATTGAGACTGCAGCTTGTTGAATACGTAGTCGCGTTGCGCTTTGCGAGCTGGTGAATTTTCTGTAGCTACTGTTGCGTAAATAACGAGAACGAAGAATTCTTGCGTGGTGTTAAAGTTTGCGTAAGATCGATGAATTTAATCACTTATGTTGCAGATCGTCGTGTACGAAAAGTTCGCGAAACAGGTGTTTCATTCCGCGAAATGTACAAAAGTAGTCGAAATGGCTGTTCAGAGCATTTCAGTTTCTCACGTCCAATGTTGTTCCGCGCGAGAGCTGTCAGGCAGTTTTCCGCTTCCTTTCTAGAGGCAGCTCGTACCTCGGAGCGTAAACCGTATCATATTCTTGCATATTTCTATATTCCTTATTCTATAACGCAGAAGGAATATTCCATACGTCCTCGCACGTCTTATTCCCTTATGCAAGAAACATGTCTCTGATTTCTGTGATGGATTCTTTACGTTCCACATATTTCTTAAACGAGACGATATTCCAATTTTTTTCAACACAGATAAAAGCATATATAAGTTTATCGCACTCTCTGAACCTTTACTTATAGCTTAGTGTACTGTAATCTACAGTGCAAATACTTTTTATGATTAAAATATTACTTTATTGTGCGACTGCCTTGCACTCCAAGTGGCAGAACCAGGATGTTTCTTCAGCCTGAGAAACTGTTTATGCTAAAGTCTTACAGGATAGAGTATCCTGACACTTAGACTAAATGTAAATCCACGTGATCATCCTTCATTTGTCTTTGTTTAAAAGAAAAATTTCGTTGTCGTGCTGTATACGAAATATCACGATGATATTCCAACAATTAACGCCGTTGTCGAAAAGCCTGGACGAGGGAAAAAGGTTCGTTTCAGCGTGATCCAAATTATTGGGAATAGTTGGTTCTCCAGCACAGGGGGTTGCTTAATCGATGCCCTGGTCAATAAGGAGCCGCAGGTATGCGCGCACATGCACACGCGGCTTGTGCATCAAGTGTCTTTGAAGTAGTCATCCAGAACGTCGATGACAGCGATGCGCGCGAAATGGACGCTGGTTCGTTCGACGCGATACGCTCTGAAAGCGGACGCGGAACGGATGACACGAGATTACATGGAGGAGTCACTTTGGGTGAAAAACGCGAGTGGTTATTGCACTTTACCGATCTATAACAGCGGCGTGGTTATCGTTCATTATTAATTATTAGTGGTCGTTGATGCCATATTGGCATTCGTGGCCGTTGACGCCCACATCCACGTGTTTCTGATCGATCCTCTCGCGTGCAAAATTCATTTTTCATCGCGCTCTCTCGATTTTTGCGAACCGTTACGGAAATGGGGATGAAAGATACATATTTTTTATCTATGTGTCAATCTTTGGAAATTGTTTTTCATTTTAGTGGTTGCTTCGCAAACGGACGATCCAACGAGTATATTTTTCATTTTTGTCTAAACATACCTGCGTGTAGAAAGATTTTATTTGTAGCGATCAAGTAAATTTGTAATTAGACATCGAATCTTGTGGAAGTGGATCTCGTGTTTGGTAGCAATAGATTCCAGAGTGTAGTTAGAATTGCAATTAGCCTCGTCAGGGGTGAAACTGATCTCTAACAAGAAACTAGACTACGAAACAGTTAATAGAACTAATAGATGAAAATTATTTCTCCACCACTTCGTGTAAAACCAGTTAGCTACTATAAAAGGAGTCAATCGAGTCAATCGACCGTACAATGTTAAACAGAATTCACAGTGAATCGAACAATGCGAAGTATCGGTCGATCAAAACGTTCGGCTGCATTGTAATTTACAGAGACCACTTGGCTTCCAATTCTGCTGGATCATTCGTATTGTTCGACGAAAGCGAACCGTGTAGCTTCTCCTTTAGGCTGGCTTTTCAACGGGCCTCTTTCATTAGCAGCTTCATTCAGAACCACGTGCTTGCGCGGAAAGTGTCCGAGTTTATTGCGCCTCTTGGTTGTCGCGTGCTCGAGATCTTCCGCGACTTCTTTCTTAATTTATCTGTTCCCACGCTTAATTGAGGGGGCCACTTCTCACTGAAAGGAGTCGCAATGAAAACGAATGAATTGCGTACCGTGTAACAATTTAGCTATGAACATTTCTGAAAAAAATCTTTACATTTTCATTCGTTTCAATCAGATTTGCTATCTCAAATAGCACTTCAACAACACTTTCATTAATTTGAATTCGATTTAAATGTTTCCATTCTTTTGCGTTCCATGTGAACGACATTTCCACGGTTTTCAATTCCATTTTAGCGCTGTTCATTCTGTAATTAGTTTCGTCATGTAAAAAGAAAGGGTAGCCATTTTCATGTAACCAGAAGCAGAACCACGACTCCTTCGTTCGTTTGGACTCTATTGTTCCGCGAAGCTCAGGTGAACCGGTGAACGCAGCTTTCGCACACGCCGGCTGGTACATGCGTTATCGATTTTCCGCTTCGTTTAACCCTGTTTCTATTAAAAATGGGATATTTATACGGGATCGTCTTCGACGCGTTCTGGTTCGAGCTCCGCTAGGCGTGTTCATAAATACGCGGCGGTGTTTTGCGCGAACGAAGACGTAGAGAGATTGGAATCGATCTCTCTGAAGTACTAACCCCTTTTTCTTTCGGCCTTTCTCTCGAAATTACTTCTACTGCGCCTGAATATCAATTCAGAATTGATTTCTATCGATGAGATTCCCATTACTATAATTAGTTTACGTGCCATCAATTGTTGCGTACAGAATACCATAATTTGGATTAAAATTCTGTTTAACAAGGGATGCGAATGGACTCTCGAGGTTTGTGCAAGAGTACCGAATTGTGTGAAAGATTATGAACTGCATAGAATATTAAAATTTTACAAAGCAGAGTTCATGGATGAAAAAACGACATAAATATTGTATTTATAAATGCAAATTTTTACCAACACACTCTGTTACTGAAACACAGACCTCCTAATGCTTAAAGGATGAAATTTCTCTTTAGATTCTATAGAAACCACAGGATTGCATGTCTATTAAAAGAAACTTCTAAACAATTACTAGAAAAAATGAACGATTAAACGTAGGTTTCGTAACGGGATTACCTCGTCGAATTAATTTCCAGTGGAACGAAAAGATATTCGAAAGGACGGGAAACGCAAGGCAGTTGGGCGATTAATTTGCATAAAGCAAAGAAACGGCGCAGGGACAACAGGCTTTCTTCCCTGTTTTAATTACTGTAGCAATTGTTGATTAACCTCGGCGTACTCGTTGTCGAAACTTGCTCCCGTTTGCTCTTCGTTGTCTCGAAAGCTCGGAAGCTAAAGTTTTAATGAGCGCTACTGTGCGACCGAGGGTCTCGTCCCCCGCCGCCATTACTTCCGTCGTTTTATTTTCACTTCGCTTTGAATCGGCTCGATAGTTTTCCAAGGCAATTACTCCGTGGCTTGGCTCGAATCAATCGCCTATCAGATCGCAATACTTAGCCTCAAAGTGTTACACTCACTTGCACCAGGCAATATCTCGAATTAAATAGAGCGTTTAAGTGTACATCGATTTAAAAATAGGGAGGTTGCTTGAAGTTGCTGGTATTGTAGCAACTCGAATCAAGCTTAAAAGCTGAAAACCATATTATAATTTAGATAAGTTTTAGTTTGGCAATTCGAAGTCGAGCAACCTGCTTGACAAAGGCAACTTCAGAAACTTGAAAACACACAGCGATTCATTGCAAAATATTTTCAAGTTACGTAAATTCAAGCTACTAAAAGTCAATTAACTTATCCAATAAGTGTTGCGTCCTTAATTTCTCCTCGCTTACTTGCTCGGATAGAATATCCTGGACGACTTTTTGCTGGTAGAATTTTGACTACCACTGCTGGTTGATGAGTGCCAAGGAAAGGAAGAGTTTTCAATAAATCCAACTCGATATGTTTAGTTGCCTTGGTATAATTTGACACTGCTTTATTTTACAAAATGTACACTTATATACAGCACTCGGAGTTCAGCAGTGAGCCAATTCGCGTGCTGCTTGATTCCGAGATGGTGGTGGTCGCTACCTTCCGGTAGGGGTAGGGCCACGGAACACAACCGTTAGCGTAACCTATTCGAGGCTATTTGACCTAACGGGACCCGTGATTGGGATTTTTGTGTTTATGATACGTCAATAGCTATTGAAGAAAAACATCAAGAGGTAAACTAAGTTTTCTAGCAACCTTTTAATGCCTTAATCCCGGTTAAGAAGTTAATCAGAAGAAGTAATAAATAGAAAGTGGGACTCTTCAAAAATAACTAATTACATGCGATCGTAGCATAAACTTGGTTCGACCATATGTTTCGAGGACGGAACAATAAGTTTACATCCCCAGAGAGGCTTGAAGTCACTAGAAATCGAATCATCGCAACGTCACGCAACGTGCCCAATACGAAAGAGGACTCAAGCAAAGTCCCACGTCCTTCCACGGAAGTCTGATCCTCGAAACAATTTCCACGGTCGAAAACCCGAACGGGTGAGGCTGAGCGCGTATCGCTCGTCCCCAGCACCCCCTTTTCTCTTCTTTCGACCCTCAGCCCGTGCTCGTCTTACCCCCGCGCCGAGCACCATGTCGCTTCTCGCCCCCCGTGTGCTTTTCTCGTCCCGTCCAGAGGGACGATTGACGTATCGATTCCGCGAGAACGGCAGGGTGGTGCAGTCTGGCCTTCGCCGTCGTGTCTGCGTGGTCCAAATGTGCTGGCGTCGCCTCTGACGGCTCCTCGACTCCTCTCGCAGCCGCGGTGCCGCCTGTTCCCCTCGACCAAGTCGCGGACAATCGATGCGTTTTCACTACTGCCGACCGAATAGTCCGCGTCACCACGTGACCAAGCGTCTCAACCCACCCACACGCGTGTCTCGAGTCTTCTACACGTTCTTCCTCGGAAACTTTCGTTTACATCTCGCGAGTAACTGTCGCAGATATGGAAACTTCGTCCAAGTCGGAGACCAGCGAGTGATTTCACATTCGTTTTGTCTGTTCTTCGAAGAGGCGGTCGGATTCCTTGGACTCCGTTTCGAGGTCTCGTGTCGATGGACTTTCGCGACGGTACCGCGTTCCGTTGGCAAGTGAACAGAGGGCGAAATATCAGGAAGTCTTGGTGAACTTCAATTTGGTTCGATTCTCGTTATTTTTTTTTTTTTTTTGTGGTCTTCAGTTTCTTTTTTTATGTTTCCTTCGTTTTAGAGGAACATTTGTATTATGGAGAGAATTGAAGTGGTGAAGGATATGGAAATGTTATTCAAATTAAATTGGAACAAGTGACTTTTGTTCGAGTTCTTCTGTTTCTTTTCATTTTATTCAATCTCTTCTAGTCTGTTGATTTCGTAATTTTTAAAATGAGTTGGAGGAGTGAATAGAGTCGAAATGTATAGAGACAGCAAATGATCGTCGATCTTCAATCGAATTATTCCGTATTTCTTCGTCTTTATTTAGTTTCTTCATCGTGGAGCTATAGTTTGCACCCGTCGCCTTGTTCGTCAGCATTGTGCTTGGTTGGCGGAGCAAGTTCGTGCCGTGAGAACGAAATAAGGAGCGTTCAGCTTCCTCGATCAGCGTGGAATCGTCTGTGCGCGGGTGACGAGTCAAATTCTACGAGCACGCTTCGAGACGACGAATCGTACGATCACCCTTCGAGAGGGTAGTGATTGCGAACCGAGACACGTGACTGATCTCAAAAGGATGATTGCAGAGTTCCACGCGCGGTTCATTCGACAACCCTTCGAAAGCGCAGGAAGTGGTTTCGATTCTTGAACTCTGGACCGATTCTTATCGATGGTCTCTCATTTTGTGAACCACCAGCAGAACTTCGACAGTCTGTGGGAATGTGTAACAGTTGCGAAAAGGTCGTGTTTGCAGTGGTGAATAAGATCGAATTTATAATATATTTCGAGACGAACGTGTAACTGTGAAGAAATCTAAAGATTTTAAAAGAGAATCTTTTAAAGATCGTATAGTTGTAAGGTGGACAGAAGAGGAAAAGTGATTTAAATTTTGCTGCTGTATAGAAGATTTCTAAAACTACAGAATAAATATATCTTAAAAAAATAGCTATTGTTAAACAGTGAAATTATCAATATGAAAGAAATTTGCAACATTAAGAATGCAAATTGTACCCAAATAATAGTCCCTAGAACTCTGTTCGCATCAAAAGCATCAAAATGAAACGGAATAACGTAAGGTACATAATCTCCGCTAAATGTAACGTTAAACGCGTACAACATATCACAGACTTTCACTCCTGAAACAGTCCCACAATCCCAAAACAACGGCGAAGCAAATTCAGTGGAAGCAGTTGTGGGTGCTCGACAGGCTGATACCACTCGCGTAAGAGGAGACACCTCAGGGACACAACGGTACAACCCGGAAGACCCGAACAGGGTCTTTGTATCTGCTAATTGCATCTACTTCTGCTAGCTTTGGCTCAAACACCGCTTCTACATACCGAAACTCTTAATGCACCCTCGGAAATGGACGCGTCAGGCTGCCAGTCACTAATTTCGGACCACTCGTCTGCATCTCTGCTAACGAGTCGCCAACGTTTTTTACCCACGACAAATTGTTCGTTCGCTAAACGCCAGGGAAGATCGAGGAAAATAACTGCAGGGACGATTGGACTTGACGAACAAAGGCTATAATAAGCCGCGTTCGTCGATCGATTCGAGGAGCAATCGTTTAAGGACACGCTCCGCGAGGAACAACGGGAAACGTCCGTGGCAACGAAGGCTTGATCGAAAGAAGAACATTACCGTCCGACTATGGTAATTGGATCCCGCGAATAAACCAAACCGATCGAGATTCTTGTTGCTCAACTAACTAGAAACTTGGAATCTTCGTCACGCCTCGAGACGCCGTCAAAGGGTACCACCGACGCCATTCAACTGGCGCTGGACTTGATCGATCACTGGGACGCGATTGAGAGGACCAAAAGTCTCGTTATTAATCACCTGCAGACACTCGAAAGTGACGAGCACTTGGAATATATTGCAGCGGTCCATTCTTCCATTTTGCGAGTTCGTTTTGTTGATTTGTGTGCGTGTTTATTAAAATTGGGAAGCTGGAGTCAGAAGAGAAGATTTGGTATACAGAGTTCATCTTTAAGCCTTTCCTGTGAATAGTTCGAAGTAATTGGAACTACAAAGTGGATCGTTCAAGAAGATGGATTTGAATTATTGTGCTGTGTAACTTGTGTTATTAGTTCATAACTTAAAATTTCGAAAAACTAGAATATTGAAGTAACGAGAGAGCAAAGAACAATACTGGACGATTTTCGATCTAACAATATCAGAACTGACATCAATAACAATAGAAGTCATCAAAAGAGCAGAGTTCAAAATGGAGGAGAATCCCAATTTAAAGAACTAGACTCGTACACGTATCAGACCAATAGTTCTCACAAATGTCTCTAAAAAAAGGTCGACAATATTGGCTGAAAATTGGCGAAAAAATCGTCGGAGGGTGGTAAGCAAGTTTCCAAGCGAACGGTGCTCCGAAACAGGACGCCAACAATTTCCAGCGCAATTAATTAGAAATGATCGCGAGGCGTCGCCGCGCTCGCATTTACCGTACCATGAATTCGAATCGCCATCGTGCCAGCCGGAATTCCAATCCTCGACACGATCATGTCCGCTACGAGGCGGGCAGACTTTATCCCCGGAGTCCCACGGGAATTATCAGCGTGGAAGATTCAACCTCCTGACATTAATGCGGGAACAGAACGATCAGGGAGGCGACGGGGTCACGTACAACGCGCCATACCCGTGCAAATAACGCGACCGACGATCCGTGCTTCCCTATTCGCGCGATAATGATTGGGAACTTTGGCGACAGGTAATACACAGCAAGAACCACGGAGTCGCCAGCGAAGATCGGTGCCGATCCTGCGGCGTCTCTGTCGCTCTCGCAGGTCAGTTCTCACGATTAAAGCCTACCAAGTGTTTCTTTTCTCTGGCAATTTGACATCTGTAACAAGTGTGTAGGCGAGAGTCCATTTTTGTATGTTTTTAAGAGAACTGGAAGACGATCAGAGGTGTAGTCTTCTAAAAATCGCTTTCTTTCCCGTTGTGGCAAAGGAGGAAGTTAATCTGAGTCTATTCTCCTGCGAAATTTAGTTGGACAGGGTCTCTTTTGACTAAAAATTTGGTCACAAATGCTATTTCGTACTGTATTTTTCGACGTCATCCATGAATTCATGTTGCTGCATATAGAGAAGATATTTGGAAGTATTCTTGATAGAGCAGTAAGACGATGTCTCGTAACTCGATTTAGAAATCTGGACATATGTTAATCTAGCTCTCAAATATAGAACCGTGAAAAATACAAGAAAAATATCCCATCATCACACAGAAATTGTAGTATTCTTCATCATGATTCATAACGATATCCACCGTGATTGTTACAAAATATCGACACGTTTCATTCAAAAGTACACAGTTCCCATAAAAAAGGAAAAAGACTGCAGCAACAATTTAACTGCACGACGGACGCAAGACTAGGTTGGAAATCTCAGATTAATAACAACCAACTACAGTAGTATCCAAGCAATCGTCACGAGTTTGTAATCGCAAAGCGTCCCAGTTTATGTGATGCAGATTTCGTTTACATCCAAGCACTTGCACCGAGCGATGCAATATGATTCGTTCCGCGCGCAAAGGCCACCGTGGAGGCTGCCTTTTCCTTTGAAAACGGCTACCTTCCGCGATCACGAGTCGTCCTTTGATATCCGCTCGATCCCTGCGAAGAAGAGACAGAGTCGGTTCCCAGCCAGCGACGCGGCGATGGGGTGGGAAACGAGTCGTCCTCGAGGAGCGTCGATATTCCCATTTCTTACGGTCTCGCTGAACCAACGAGGGTTAACTGGAATTTATGGCTGCGCGATGATGCGTCGATTTGCTTTTGCTTGTACACCGTCGCTTCGCAGGAGTGCGAGGTTTCGATAACGGCCGATCGAGCTTGTTCCGTTGGGACCCTGTCTTCGTGTTCGTCAACGATCGATGTATGCTAACGTCGATGCGACTCTGCCAGAGTTATATTAGAGTCGAAGTGATTAGCGACAGCATGATAGAGTAACCGAAATTCTGACGACGCGCTTTGGGAATAGAATTATTGCGTTCGTCGTGATATCGGTTGGTAGCGAGTTGTATTAGAACGGAAAGTTTAACGAAGGTTCGATGGTGAATTCGAAGAAGAAGAAGATATAATTGAATTTGTTAAATAATTGTGAATTATTTTTTATGTAATGTCGCATTGCTATTAGCTTTTTGCTGTTTCTTTGCGACCCCCTGTAACGATATGACAGATAAATTTTTTTACAGGCCGCAATCGTAACCGCGATGCACTTTATGTGATTAAAACTCTGATTCGCTCTTCCAACGGGAGAAACTTCGTTTTACGGTGAACCATTTTTCTTCCAACGCTCACGGATTACGGGAATCTTTATTTTCCAGTTACGCGTTCAGCAGAGACAGGATTTTTAGATCCATTTTTATGCTAATAAAAAACTTGTAATTGGAATTAATAATTACAGCAAGTTTCGCGAGGAAAAGTTTTTATTTCTCTCTGTCTCTTACGTCTGAAATCGAAGTAAACCATTCTTTTCTGTACTTTGAACTTCAATTTCGAAACTCTTTTATATCGCAAATAAGATGAACTTCGTGTCTGAATTTTTCTATCAATTTACACATTTCAGTAATTATATTTCTTTGGATAATTACTCGTGTGTCGAGTATTCTTGCTCGCCGCCATTCTCGTTGACAAAATATGAGTTCTTTCAAGTGTTGTGGAGCGAAAAGAAATTAGTTCAGCCAGAGGAGAGGTAAATCTAATCGTCGACCTTGGATAAATTAATTCAAGCGGGCCATAAACAATGCGACCCGATAAAAATTACTTCCTCGTCCGTGAACGTGCGCACACGACCGTTTCGAAATTTCTTCCTTCTCGATGGTACATCCCGCAGCGTGAAATCCAGCACGTTCAATCGATCCTCGAACGTTTTCCATTTTGTCGGTTCAACAGGTAGGCTACAGCTGCAGCCATGGTTGCATTACAAACGTATCGTTAAACCGACTGAATTAAAATCACTGGTAGGCGATCACGCCTCTCTGGAATCGAGATATATTGTTCTATTCATTCTGTGCTCTGTAAATGATAGCGATTTCTAATCGTGACAATTGCAATTTCACGAAAAAGATGATTAACTTTTATATTGGAGATTCAAAATTTCAAATTTCTTAATTAGAAGCCTTATCTTCGTTCTAATTGTGTCATGCTAACAATAAGTAAGAAATACATGGCTGATACATTTTAGTATTTTATTCCAACGTCTCAGAAAGCGATCCAATTAATTTTTCTCAAAAAATCGCTTCTATTCTTAATCAGTTCCAAGGAAGCTTTCAGAATCGAAGTTTGAAGGGTAGTTTCACCCCTTAGACTGGAGTTACCGCAACTGCTAACACTTTTAATTGTTCTTCAAGTCTACTAACTCTCTTGTTAAGCGCAAGTTATTCTCTAGTACGAAAATTTGATGAGTTTAATAAAATGAAGGAGAGGAGCGTTGGCAGGATTTTTTAACAGTACCACAGGATAGTAACTCGTGAACATCCACTTTGCATTGAGAGCAAATAACTCTTAAAAGTAACTCCGTTGTCCTTGGTTTTCGTCTCGTTTTCGTTTCTAAACTAAAATCACACCGTGAAACGCTGTTTCTAGCAGCATCCTCGAACACCCTATCCAGCACATCCGGTTAGAAGAGCAGCCCGCTCGCCCGCGATTTCACCGCGCATCTTGAAACGTACCCGTTTAAACATTTACGTTAAGGGGCAAAGTTGCATGGGTAGCAAACGAGCGGGGAGTTAGTTTGGTAATCAGCTGGAGTTTCGAGACGCTTAATTGATGTTACAACAGACGAAATTACAAGCGGATGAGCCGGGTGGAACGCGCTTAAAACGGTCTGCGCGGTTCGATCCTCCGGCTGGGAATCGATGGCAAAGTTCGAGCTGGCTGTAAATTTTCACTCTCTGCCGAACTGGCGTAATTGGTTTTTAGAGATAGAACGCGATAACGCTGCCGATTAAATGCTCGAAGGTAATGAGAAATTAAATCGTTGTCGGCCGCTCGATGACAGGCGAACAGAATTTTTCAATCCAGCTCAGCCGATGGTAATTTTCTATGGGAACGTGTAAAAACGTGTAGAGACGGAATTTTTGTTCAAGCAAATTGTTAATCATTTTTTAGCATAATTGGATCGTTGGATAATTAATTTACTTAGTATGGATATGTTCGTCTAATTATGAGCGAATTTGTATTTATATATTTAAGGGAGGTTTTGTTGAAGATAGATTGTTAGTGTTGATAACATTTGATATAACGAAGATATATTAGTTCAATCGAGAACAATTTTACATTGAAAGTGGCTAATGAAGATTTTGTCGAAGACAGACTATTAATCATCGAGGGTGCGTTGTATAGTTTACTCCAGGGTTGTTTTGCGTTGAACGATACAGATGCGTATTTCTTGAAGCCATTAATAATTTTGAAGGGTTGTTAGTTACTTTTTAGTGGAATAAAGTTCTATCGAGTATGATTTTATAGTGAAAAACAAAGAAACAGACATTTGTTGGACGTGAACGACTAATAATTTAAAATTATTACGATCTGTATTTACAGGTGAAATATTATTTTGTTAAATGGAACATATGTCCGGAAGTAAAAATTTCGTAAGGTATTCGTGCTTCTAGAAATGAATAAATTGAAGAAAAAACAGTTTTATGTACATCAAAAATACATAAATGTCAAGACTAAAAAAGTTCTGATGTTGATTAGAAACTTTTTATTTTGAATCTTACTACAGTTTAAATTTTAATACTCCTCTAGAAACCACTTCGTCATCTCTTCCAATACTACTGATGCATTTGTAAAGCAGGGTTGGTAATTCGAAGTTCTTAAGTCTAAAGGTAGTGTCAACATCCGGTCAACCATTGCGCAGCGACCTCTTGCTGGTCCCAAACACCTCACGATCAGAAGCTCTTTAAACACTTCTTCAATTTACGACAAAGTAATTGCTATCGGAAATCAAGAAACTTCCTGAAGTGGAAAACAGAAAAAAGTCACTTACCACCTTGCTACACAGATGGTTAAAATTTTACTTTCTCAGAAATGAAGTGCCATTTACCTGCAACCCTGTCGTAAATTTGACTCTAACATGTATTACAATTTCGATAGAGAGAATCACGACTGTACAGAATATCGCCAACATTTCGCAGTACGCGAAACACGTCGCATTAAGTGAATATCCCCCATTAATGGAGAACAGATTCGCCATAACGCGTGGTTATTGCGATGTCCGGCGCGATCACGCGATTTCCGGCCGAGTTTATATCGTCGTCCATGGGCATTCGCGAAACAAACGACGGTTCAAGGTTCATTGGTGGCCAGGGAAGCGCGACGATCTTTGGAAAACGGCCAGGAGCGAGGAAAGAAACGCGTTTAATGGGTCTCGTTCGGCAAAAACGTGCCTCGATACGAGCACTCGGTCGGATTAATCTCCCGCTGATTGCTATTTAGCGCGCTGGTTGCGATCGTTGGACGTCTCTTACCGATTGATTACCGCCGATTCAAAGCCAGCCACGGTTCCAACTGCTCGACGAGACTCGTCAACCGAGTTCCTGAGAGCGATTGCGATTTTAATTACGCGGTATACTTCACGCGTTTCAACACTTCCGTGGGTTTTATCGTAGGCCCTTGATAAGCGCAAACGCGAGAAGTACTTCGCGAATCTTGTCTGTCGAAGTTTGTCGAAGCCTGCGATATCCACAGAGTATCGAAAAAAACCCATTCAATATTTATAAGCTTGTATTTTACCGGTCAGTATTTCAATCCCTTTCTGTCAGCGTTTAAATATTAAGGGTCAGTATTTAAATACGAAGGGCTGGTGTCCTTTGAAAATATATGAAGCCCTCACTGGCAGCTAAACAAATATCAATTAATCAAAAATGCAATTGTATTTTTATACTGACCTTTTTTGGTAATAAAATACCGACCAGAAGTTAATTTAAATACTGACGATTTAATCTTCTGTGATACATCATATTTATATGATATATAGCATCATAATTAATTTACTTGCTTCCATCGCCAGTGAGGTTTACTTCAGTGTTTGTATACGCCACGCTCGAAATGTCCTCGGTCAGATACCGATAACAGAGTTCACTCAGGATCAGTCAGTCGTGTCCTGGCAGTTGTCGAAGTTAGTAGTGTTACTCAGTTACAACAATTACGTATCGTGTTGAAAATCTCTGGGTATTATTATACTAAAGAAATGGAAAATATGTATTTTACGTATGGTCCTGCTAATGAAAGTGCTTTAACTGTACGACGTCTTTATATGGATAAGTTTCGTAATCAAAGAGTTTTTTCTCAGAAGTAAGTAGGTTAATCATAATGTTAGCGAACAAAAATGTTTATGTCTCATGAGCGAGTTATCTAGCGTGTAGAACACGCTGCACTGAGCAAAAGAGGTGTCATTTCACACCTGCTGTTCGTGAGTTTGCATGGAAATCGACGCGGTGTTTACTTCTACGCAAATACGACTGAAAATACAAGTACGTATCGAGATACGTGCATTTAATGAGGGAACATATAAACATGTAGTTGAAAGTAAAACTAAAAAATACGATTTATTGTTAGTTCAAGATGCTTACTATATACGCAACTAACAAATGTATTCTTAAGAAAAAAAATTAGTGAAATTCAAAATTATAATAGGAAGTAACGAAAGAAGCAGATAACTTCAGTAGTTTAACCATTTAAGTGCGTTCGACGTGTAAAATAAAAAATTGCCATTCGCTATAAAAACCCGAAATCTCAATAAAATGTAATAAGAATATTATTTGCTGGTATGTTTCCTTTTATATGCATAGCTTGAAATTTTGTAAACTATTTTCTTATTATTTTTGTTTATTCTTGCTTCTATCTAGCAATATGTTTATTCTATCTTCAATTTTCAAGCTTTCAGTAAGAATAACGTATTCAGAAACGAATTGTTACTTTTTTTGACAAATAACAATGTAATCCTTCCTCGTTTCTCGTAAAATGTATAGTAGTACCATTTGCCCTGCGTTCGACGTGTATACACGTCGTAGCTTGTTTTTAATTCCGCACCCTGTGCTGATCTTCTGAAACTAATTTCCACAGTTAACTGGTTAAATCGATAATAATCAACCTTTCGTTCTCTACCCCTGATATTATAATTTCCATTATTATAACGCATATAGCGAGACGATACAACTTCTTATTATTCAACGAAAAAGGTCGTAGGTCCATACGCAAAAATCGTGGACTTGGTCCGTGGAAATTTACTTATCGCCCCAGCGGGGCCAAATTACGGATCCCATCAAGTTCCCCGGGAAACCGTTCGGCCACGCTAACGAGCCCTGAAAACGTTACATTAGTTTCGTCGAAGCGCGACGATATTTCTTCGGCCGTGCAGTTCGAAATAACGACTGCATAATGCGCGCCTGGCCTTAAAAGGCACTTAGTTTTACAAATTACGAGGCGTCCGCGTTAAATTGACGGGGAAATTGCGCGGCACCGGAAGCGCACGATTCGAAGTTTAATCTAGCCGCTCGGACAGGGACGGGAGGCATTAAAAGTCCTTTAATCTAAGTTAATTAGGGCCGCTGGAGCAACTGCGAGATTCTATTCGTGGGACGGTTGACCATTGTTACCATGGTCACACGTGTTATCGGCGGTTTAATGAAATTCCATCGCCACCCGTCCAGCGTCTCGAACCCAGTCTTTCTGCTCGTTAATTACTCGATTTTTCGACGCATCTATACTTGCGTCAGCGTGTCATCGAAACGCATCGGTGCAGGGATAATTATCAACACATTCGCATCGAGAAACAAGAATTCTCGTTTCGTGCTACTTGTACACGCGAAAATTTCAATGAAATAAAATAATTATTGCAGTTTTAATACCCATTTGTTAAAGTATCTTTAAATTACTAAAAAAACTTGTAAAAAATATCTCAATGCGAATGTGTTAAGTAGTTCTTGTTAATAGGAATGTAAAAATCCTTATAATCAGGCTTCTCGTACCGTGCACTCATCTTTGAATCATTCGTTTCGATTTTGGCTCACGAAGGACTCGACATCCGGTCTTATCTCTCATGGATTCCAGTTCGAACAAACTGTCACTTGGGGCAACCTTCACTCACCCCTTACTCGGTCTGATCGTGCTTATCTTGCACCCCATAGGGTTAGTTGGTGGATGAGCTGAGTTGAATGGTCCCTTCTAACTGTTTTAGATATAATTATGACTACAATAGAGAAATATAACTAGCTGGCAATAGGGTGATTGTCACTCATAGAAGTTATATCTACTTTACACAATTATGACAGTTAGCTATCTAAGCTCACAAGATTGCTTTTTCATCTTTAAAGCAACTTGTTTGACCAAAATAAAACAAAAATGAAGAAAACTATAGGGTGCTGTGGTTGCCACTGTAGAGACAGCAACCTTAACACACACGATACAATTTCATAAAAATACTCGTTTTCACCTCAGTTTTCTTATAACAAAATTTCAGAGCTGTTCCTAATTACGTTTAAGACAAGACTTACTGGGTAGCCTTACCGATGAGTCCACTAGCAGGCTCAGGACGAAACGTTCTTCCCTCTCTTTTCCTTCTTTTTCTGCTTACACAGCTTTTGCTGAAGCAACGCGCTTTAATGCTAACAGTTTGCTGAAAAGATTTGTTGAAAGAAGCGATGAATTAGTTTAAGGAACAGTTTAAACAGATCGTAATACAAGACGAGGAATCTGAAGAATATATTGATATCCTGTCGACGATCAATTAAAATCACGCGCGATTTTTACAACCGATCACGAACGTTCCGCTGTCAGGCGCTGAAAAATCGCTCGCTGGTGTAGAAGAAGGGAAGAGAAACGGAATGGCACGCGACGAGGCGTTAATTTCTCGGTCAATGCCAGCCGGCGTACAATTGAACGTTAATCGCGGACTCGCGGACGATAAACACGTGGCTGGTAATGGATTAATCGAGACATAGAGGGGGAATTAGAACGTAATTGCGGCCAGGGGTAGATTTTGTGTAATCCGTTGGAATTAGCAAGAGATTTGAACAACTGTACACCCATTCGAGAACGTCCTGTTCATTCCAGGGACGAGTATTTAATAGATTCAAGTCGCCTGAAGATTTACGAACGACGCGATGCGCATTGGAAATTGATACTGTTAAACTAGATACTCGTAACGCTACAACTACCCCAATTTCGAGATTACGTTTCGTGCTATATATTTTCGCGAAAACGGAAAATCAATCTCTACTATCGCAAGAGGAGACGCACAAATTGCGCAATCGTGTTTAACCATTTTTTCCGAGCCCTTTTTACTTGCAAATGCGCAACGGCGAACGAGCATCGTCCATCTTCCGGTACCACCCCCAGCCTCGTTATTTTATTTCTCTCTCGTTTATCTGGCGCACGATAAAGTGCGCCAATCCGCCCCTCCGGATCGTGGCAAGTAAAATGGCAAATGGTAATTGCGTATGACGACGAAATGATCGAGCTCTGCGAGCCGTTGCTCCATCTTCATATGCGCGCTTCCGTTCTCCACCGCGCGGCAGGGTGGAAGCGCTTTCCTCTACAAATGACAAGCTCTCGAGGTCTTCGAGTTTGCAACATTCTCGAGATTCTTTGTGCAGCGCCGTCCTCGTCGATGCGTGCCCGCGGCTGAGTGACTCTAAATGCACCGTAGCTGCGGGACAAAAGGAATTCTTACAGTTTTATTTCCAGTTAACCTGAATACTGTTCGACCGTCATTGATTTATTGGCGCACGGGGAACGATCGGTTTATCGCGACAATTTCGACGACGCGATTCGGTGAAGCGCCTCCTGTAAGATCGCCGCGTTGATATTTATTCAATCTACGTTCCTCTGCGATCTTTCATTGCTAATTAATGTTATTTAATAATAGCATCTGGAATGATTCATAATAACACTGAACATTTTCGTTAAAATATCATCATCTTACGATCGTTGATGTTTATGATTATTAAATTGACCATTTTATATCTTTATGCAGAATATAATGTACCAATTAAGAGCAGCATATTTATACGCTCTATCTTTAGTTATTATTTAATTCATTTTAGGTTCAGAAACCACTGCCAAAGGTCGTTGTAAATTATAATTTGTCCTCGATATGCACATTCGTTGAAACATTACTCAATCTCTACTAAAAATCTCAATTCTTAAGAACGATGGATCTCACTTGAACGAAATCAAGTTAGCACCGCGTAATGTTCTCCAAAAGTAGTCGCAGCGAATCGTCACGGTTCTCTGACAAGGGTTATTTGCTGCAGAGAATCGCTGATTGATACGTGGGTGTCGACCAACACTGGTTCTCACCCCCCCAAAGTGGATCCCTTCTGATAGGCTCGAGATTTCCGACAGGAACTTCCGAGGGACGCCGCTCGTTAGAGAGTCCCGTATCGCCCGACGGCAGCTGGGAATTGAACTTGATGGATCGCGGTGGTTACGTTTAACGTCGAACATTATCATAACAGAACGTCGGTGATATCACGTCGCGTTCGCGAAATTACGACAAATTCTGACGAGTGTCACTCGTCCGATTGATTAATGAACTCTCGTTTCGTTTTTTCTTTTTTTTTTCTTCTGCCCTCTTTTCGAGGGATTTATGATTTCGTGTGACGTGAAAGTGCTGGGATGCTGGAAGTATTGATTTCGAGGCTTCCGGTGGTGCAGCAAGAAGTGCCTACTGCAGGGGACAACCCTGCATCATCTGTATACAAGATTTCGTGTCAAATTAAGTATCGTTGCAAGGATATATTTTGTATACATGCTTCCAGACGAATGGAAGAAATTAATTGCGTCTAAAGGGTAAATTAAATATTCCATGCCATAACGAAATCGTTTCCAAAGATTAAGTTAACATGTTTAGGGTATAATGAAAGTGCAGTACTCTGTAAGAATTTTTTAAAGTCAAAGTGTAAAGTCTTTGGACCCGCCATCCACAGATTGCGCATCCCCAAACTAGACTCCATACATAAATCAACACGTACAACATGATTTTAACCAGTAAACTATGGAATTTAGTTTCAAAAGATCACCACAGAGTGCAGAATTAAAAACAAGCAACGACGTGTATACACGTCGAACGCAAGGCAATTGGTACTATTATACATCTCACGAAAAACGAGGAAGGATTACATTTCTATTCGTCACAAAGACTAACAATTCGTTTCTGAATACGTTATTCTTACTAAAAGCTTGAAGATTGTCAGAAAATACTAAAATACATAAACAAGAAAAATTGAAGATAGCAAGAATAAAGAAGAAAAATAAGAAAATAGTTTACAAAATTTCAAGCTATGTATATAAAGGGGAACATACCACTAAATAATATTCTTATTACATTTTATTGAGATTTCCAGTTTTACTACCCAGTTAATTACTACCCCAAGAAAATGCTCAAATGCTAGAAATACATCCACGTGTCACGCGACGCTACAAAAATGATCTCCACAATCGAACGTACAGTTCTCCCAATTTTTTATTTTACACGACGAGTGTACACGTGAAACGCACCGCAGTAGAGATTTGGTCCGACGAGTATACACGTGGAACGCACTTAACTGGTTAATTACTACCCCAAGAAAGTACTCAAATGCTAGAAATACATCCACGTGTCACGCTACAAAAACGATCTCCACAATCGAACGTACAGTTCTCCCAACGATATGCGGTCATAAAAAGAATACTCGAAACGATGCGCAGCTGAATACCATCGCGTCGTCCCGATAACCGGAAGCCCCATCTTTGCGGTTACGTCGAATGGAGAACGGGTGCGAGGGCGAGTTCGTAGAAACGAAGACACGCGCGCGACGATTGCGGTTGACGCGGGGCAACAGCTGCAACGCGGATAAACGAGTGTCAGGGGCGTCTAGTTTCTGCTGGCGAAGGCTGGCGAGGATTGGCGAAACAACCAGAACAGAGCGATATACGCGGGCGCAAATAAGAAAAGAGGCCGTGAGCCGTTCCGTATCGGGTTCACATAACGAAGCCGGTAGCGGCGTTGATCGCGGTGGTTGGACAAATTGGAAAATGGAATTTGAGCTACGTCGTTGGTATCGGAAACTGCCGATCGAGCGACCGCTACGTCTTAGACCGGGGATGCAATAAAGTCGTGTCGACGGCAGCGAGTGCTCGCGTTCGAGTTCGCTGGAAATTAGTTCCTCCGGCGTTGCTGGGGTGTTAGTTGAAAATTCGGAATTCGATACCCTTTGAAGGTTTCGATGGGAGCGTCCTGTCGCGAACCGGTTGCCAATCGATGTCTTGTTGGGATTGTGAACTTTGAGGTCGAGGAACACTTCGATATTACCCTCTTAATGAGATGTTACGCGTTGGAGAACCTGCTGCGCGATTTCGATTCTAATGGGGTCGTTAATGCGAACGTCTGATGCGAGTGTTAGGTCTTGTTCGTGATTTATAGGCTTGTGAAGCCGATGTTTCGAACCTCGTCGAATTTTATTCTCGATGTGCTTACTAATTCCAAGTTATTAACGAAGAATCACTCCAAAATAGGTTTTGAAGACTAAGTATTGAATTTAGCTCGAAAGATATTTTTATTCTAACTCTAGATCTGTATAATTCTATGGTTTTGAGTTCTAATAATTCCATGGTCCTAGTTCTAGCGATTCTATGATTTTGTTTGTGCCAGCACCGCCTCTTTCATCTGGCGATATCACGTCGAAAAGGGGTGCGTAACTGGGGTAAGATACGTCAGAAGTTCAGCAAGTCTCGAACAAAGATCATAGCAGACAATAAGCTTAGAAAGCACGTAGGTTCTTGCAGACATTTGAACGCAGAGAACAAATTAAAATGACAACAACTAAAACAAAATTCTAATAGAAAAGAAAGTGCGAATCCTTGACGCTACGTCTGCTAAATTGATAAGCATCGTAAACTTATTTCTGCTACGAAAACCAATAGAAATTGTAAAATAAAAAGAGCTACGAAATAGGATGTCTGAAATCCTCGATGAGAAATGATCTACTTATGAGTAGATCACCGTAATTCACCATTTGGCTCGGCTGGAAGCGGCGGACGATGCTCTCCAGTATTTTGTCACAGTCTTCTTCATCCCTGGCCATCCACTTTGCTTCGCCAGGACGAAAGTTCGGCGGAGCTCGTGGAAGTTTCGCGATTCAGCATAGACGAGAACTTTGTTAGCCGTGATTCATCAAGGATCCAGCGTATTCTTATTAATGGCCTCGTATAGCCAGTGTCAGCATAATATTTCTACTGGCTTTAAAATTAGTCGAGTCGAAATTCGGGACAATTAGCAGAGAGTTCAGTTAGAATCTAGCCATCGATTTATTAGTTAGCAACGTTAATCTTCTTAGAATCGCTGAAGCGAGATAAAAATTTTGTTTCCTCAAAACTGTTCCTATTAAAATGCTCAGACTCTTTTTCCGTGAGCAGAAAATTTGTGCTATTCGAGACTTTTTCTGGTTCTTGTAAAAAGAATTTGAATTCTCGTTAGAATTTCGATGGGAGATCAAGATTCGTGCATGTGAAACCCAAGTCGAACTTCTGATTAAACTTTGTATCGCTTTGGCATTGGATTTACAGTAATAAGAAATCATTTCCTCGCAGTGGCATGGAATTCGAAGTTTTCTAAAAGCAGCCACGAATTCTATCGACAAATATTGTATAAATGTGAAACTTGTAAAACGACGACGAGGTGGGAGGCAAGGTGGAAAAGAAGGATTGACAACTTTAATATCGCAGCCAAGTGACACGCTTTGATGTCAAAGGGTTTACGTTTCCTCCTCGCTTAAAGGGGAGGCGTGTCTTGAATTAGATACTCGGCCTTCCTGAGCCGCCATGTAACGCGTCGCTGGAAAACGCACACTTCCTGAAGAGTTAAAGTCGTCCTGTAAATAAGAGTAGCAACCCCTTTGACGCACAGTCGCGCGAATTTTTGTTTTCCAACCACGAGAGACCAGCCATTCATAAGCGTACACTTTCAATGTCAAAACACAACTATGCTTTATAACTTTAAAAATAAAAAAAAGTAAATAACAACAAACGACAAGACGTTCACAAACACGAACTTATCCTTTTTCCCTCTCAGAATTCTAAAGAATGGCTCGTGTTTTGACATTCAATTAATCTGCAAACAGTCGACACGAAGGAAGTGTATAAAAAGAAATTGCGTTTCCTTCGTTTGTTCAATGACATTTCTTCGAATCCGCTGTTCAACCCTCAGAACGTCCTCAGGAAGGCTTCTCCGTAAAACTTCCTCATCTAGTTACTCAGATTTTCATCCGGCTTCCGGTGACCCTTTCGTCAACGAATCCAGGACAGACTGCGCTCGTACCTTGAAGACGGTTTTTGCGAGCGGAAACCGGAAGGCGACGCTGTCCTCGTAGCCAGAGGACCGTGCTAAGCTTCGTTTTGCTTTCCGCCGCGAGCAGAGGGGGTGGATACGAAAAGCAAATGTTGTTGCAGTCTCCTCTTCGCGAGGTTTCGCGCGAGACGTTTGATCCTCGTCTGCGCCTGGTCGGTACAAAGGCTTCTCTTCGAAGTGTTAGTCTCTAGTGCGAGTCACATGCTTGATTTTCGGTGTAGAGGTGTTGGACGAGTTCAGGTTTGTTGAGAACTGCAAATGGTGGGTGTACGTATGTTATGGTGATCATAAATTAAATTAAAATTCTGTTTTACTAAAGTATAGGATTCCTTTTAGTAGTATTTATATTAAATATTTGAAAAATGAAAGTGTTAAACGCGATTTTTGCTTTGAAAGAAATTTAAATTATGTACTCTAAGAATTTATGATCTTCTGTGCTTCGAATGTTTAATGCGAAACATATATACTTAGTTCAATGATAAAAATAATTATTTCTAAAATATATAGCGTATTAATACAAATGTCTCTAATAAATTGATAAAATAACATATTGCACAACATTGCGAAACGATTTGGCGTTCTTAGATTCCTTTTCTTATTCTACGGTTGCAGTCTCCTTTTTCTCTTCAGCTCGCGTGACCCCATTCTCGTAAAAAGAACTACAAAAGACATGTTACGAAAATCTTGATAGAATTATTTACCTTACAAATTTTGTGTCATTTATTGAATCTTAATTAAAGAATCTCGAGTTCACCATCTTGTATTACCAGAACAAGGGATAACAAATTAGATTAGCCCATTAATCCGACAAAAATATCTGCTTCCAATTACATCTGGAATCGAGGCAATAATGAAAGTGGAACGTTCCCGGAGAACGTACAAAGATCTTCACTCTTCACCTACGGTAGTTTCCGTGTGCTCGTTTCGGTTCGTCAAAGAGGCTACAACTCTCTATCGTCCCAGGAAGACTCGTATGGGAGGGCAGAGGGAACCGGAAAGAACTTTTCAGTGTATCCACGCCGCGTCTAAGACACAGGAAGAGGCGCAGTCACAAAGGGAAGAGGAGAATCGAACGTGTTTCCATTTCCACGGGCATTCTTCAACCACGAGGCATGCCAGCCGCAAAGTCAGCTACAACCTCGTAAAAGTGAAAATAAATTCTCAACTCACTATCTCCTTATTAGTTCCCCGCCGTCATAGCCTGGCGTACCGACCATAAAAGTAAATCTCGCATCACGTGCGACAGTGAAACCCCCCTCTCGTTCGGTGGTAGAACGATCTTGTCCTTTTACGATCGCTGGACATTGAGAGAGCACAATAAACCGAGAGAAACTCCTGATTATCCCGCGAGAAAGTACAAGTAACGAGCTTCCAGTTAGCCCATCGATTTTGGTGCGCACGGTAGTCGAACGCGTTCACGGACATCCGGTTCTGTTTGCCATTTCGAACGTCAGACGCTGAGCAAAGATAGACTCTGTCGCTGTCGTCGTCAGCGTGACGAGCATTCCTTTCACACGGTTCCCGGTATTTATTAATTTAACTAGGACGAGCCATGCAACACCGTTGCTATCTCGAATGGATTACGTTAATAAATACAGCGACGTGCAGACTTTGGCGCCTCGCGTCACGCTAACAGAATTGCATCTCCCACTGTGCAAGGCGTCAGTCGTTGCATTCATGGCTGCCTAATTACAGGCGTTATAATCGCTCGAGCAACTTGTACAATTGCAGGCACGTTCAGAATGAACAGTCGTGCTTTGGATACGATTTAAAATAGACGTATCGTCTCCTCAGCGTGCAGAGAAATTCGTGCGAAATACATTGTCAAATTCTCCGACGTGCGCGTCGCGATTTTGTATCACTGAAGACATCCAGATGCGCGCAGTGTCCAATATGAATTACGTCCCGACATTTCGCCAGCGATTCGTCTAGTTCCTTGAAGTGCTTGGAGCCGGTTTCAATGTGTCATTTGACCCGTGAATAAGCCAGCTGCAGCGCTGGCGAGGCGGCCGCTGCATAAGTCCTATTGAACAGGGTGAGCTTGCAACCTAGCAACCCTCGAATAGAGTATGTCGCTTGTTTCTTGTATAAACACTGGAGGATCTGGAAAATTCTGCTTTCACTTCGCCAATGCTACCCTCTTCGCAGCTGCGTTCGTTGAACGCGATAGCTGCGACGGTTGGAGACTTGCTGCGTCAAAATAGGATTGCGAGCTCGAGTTGCGAGCGACAGATCGCACGTTTCGTGAAAATCACGATGTGGTCCACGCGTTTTGCCTCGCGAACGCTAGTTTCAACGGCTGTTCTGGCAGAAATGGTCGTCTTTCTCTGTTTTTCGACTCGGTTGGGGAGGGAAAAATTAATGGTCGGATCGTGGAGGCTGGTGAAACTCGGTGTACCAGCGAAACGTACGACAAGGATCGCTCATTTATATCGAGTTGCACGCTCGGCTCGCGCGACGCGGTTTTTTGACCGTATCGCCGATTCCGGCGAATCGCTGCCAACCAGATGCACCGTTCACACGTTTCAACAGTTCCGCGGTGCATCTCTGATACGTTGTTTTCGGTTAACAGACCGCGCTGCAGTGCGGTGGAGAAAAAAGCAGGATCGTTTGGACGCTCCCAGCAGAGCACACGCGGCACTGCTCTCCGATTGAGCTTTGTCACCGAATCACCACGGATGGCAGGCTGTTGACAGACTAACTGTCTAAAGTGGTCGACTCTGATTGCCTGTATAACAGTCCAAACATGTATGCTTTAGATTTACAATTTACTATGAAAAACAGTTTTTCATCTATCGAATAAATAGATTAGCTGCTGAAAGTTAGATAGTGTAAGGTACGAGAAATGAAGGAACGAGTGTTTGAATCTGTGCGCGTGTGCACGTGTACCATGAGTGCCTGGAGAAACAAGGAAATGTATGGAAATCCGGGTAAAAATGTCGAGAATGTTCGATGAACGGATGTATAAAAGGAGTTTAGTTTCAGAAGAGTAACGATCTTGTGCTGTCTACAATAAAAATAAAATTAATTTTTCAATTTTCGCACTAGGAAGTTGGTTTTTATTGACCATGTACTAACAATGAGTTAGAGAGAACTTTTTTTCTACCTTTGCATCCACCTATCTTCAAGGATTTGCGATATTAAAGAATCTTGCCCGTCTTCGAATTACGTGTTGAGATGTAGGGTGTCGTATAGTACGAAGAAAGTGGACGCCTCGAAATGATACTCTTGAAACGTACAAAAATGAAGTTCGTCTGATATTTACGTTGCATTCTAGAGGTAGTGAGATTGTAGCAGCAATAGCAGTAACAATATAACGATACATATGTTAAATATATTTATTAACAAAAAATATAAGAACGAAAAAAGAACAGGGCAATTATCCTCTATGATAGAAATGTATCAATTGCCACTATTCTGCTGCGATTGTCATGTCTTATGAAAAATCATCGAATCGTACAATTCTTCGTGTAAGAGTCAACCAAATTTTCTCGTTTCGAGTGACGCCTCATGTCGAGTTACAGTGGAGCGTTTCTAACTCGTTCAGCTCTGCAAGTAGTTAAATAGAGTACCTTAATCATGGTAAAATATTTTGAAGCTGTTTAAATTCTAATTCTAATCTAAATTCTTGTTTCTATCGTACAATTCTTTACGTAAGACTCTATCAAATCTTCTCATATCAAGTGACGCCTCATGACGAATTACAGTGAAGCGTTTCTAACTCGTTCATCTCTGCAAGTGGTTAAATGGAGTACCTCAATCATGATAAAATATTTTGAAGCTGTTTAAATTCTAATTCTAATCTAAATTCTTGTTTCTATCGTACAATTCTTTACGTAAGACTCTATCAAATCTTCTCATATCAAGTGACGCCTCATGACGAATTACAGTGAAGCGTTTCTAACTCGTTTATCTCTGCAAGTGGTTAAATGGAGTACCTCAATCATGGTAAAATATTTTGAAGCTGTTTAAATTCTAACTCTAATCTAAATTCTTCATTCCATTTCGTGTCTTCCAGTCATATTTTTGCCTCTTATCGTGCATACATCTCCTATGTACTCTTCCACATTGTTTTACACTTAGAGACGCTGGCTAATTTGTGAGAATTATTCTCCCTTTGTGAATTATCAAGCAATTTCACGGCTCGTTTTCCGCTTCCACCGAAAAGTACGAATTCCCGCGTCGATTCCGCGCAACAAATTTTTCCTCCCAACTCGCTACCCCGCGTTAACTGTTTCCTCCCGCGTTTATATCACACGGGCATTTATCTTCATTTACATTTCCACCCCCTCGTACTTTCTTTGCACCGTACACTTTGTATGCAAATATCCTCGCGCTTCAGAGTCCGTCGCATTATACGAAGTGGGTGCGAACTCGTGGACATCGGCTCTGAAATTCGACGTAAGACGCTGCGCCAGCTGCGCATAGAAACCTCCGTGTCGTACTCCTGATAATCGACTAACAAAAATTCCCAACCTCGACCGATATTCCACTTCAGACGATAGAAACTGAATAAACATTCCAGGCTATTATTAACCATTAACGATCGACGATAATTTTTCTTCTCCACACCGAGCGACGCTATATAGAGAGAATATATAGATAGCACGATGTGACGCAGGATATTATCGAAAGCTCGTCAGAAATTCCCCAAGCGCGTCAGTCCGCCAAACAACATCTATTAAACGAATTGGTCCAGCTGTTATCTCGTATCATTGAAAATCGCGCGTATCTCGACCGATGGGATCGCTGTCCATCGACTCTCGATGGTACGCGAACGATTCCAGCGCATCGCTCGAAGGTATCGAGTTAACACCACGCGCAGGCATAATCTACATCCGCGAGCAATTTCGAGCTGCGGCACGGCTCGGTTTAATCCGACCGCCGCAATCCCGATGCCCGTTTCAACGCATCGAAATATAAATCACACGGGGTGCAGAGCGTATCTCGAAGCGCGCTCACATTTATTCAGCGGTTTCGCTTTCGAAACTGCGAGGGTCGCGTCGCAATTGCGCCCCGTTCACGCCAGCTGGATGGGATCGCCATCCAACGATCTCTGATACTCGCAGTGATCTCGTTACCCTTCGTTTATCCGTCGAATGCCACGGTGGAATAAAATCCACGGCGATTAAGAAAAATCCTCCACGGTTCTCTCTTCTCGTCACCGTGCCTCACTCGTGGCCTTGTTAAAGGACACGACGAAGACGCGCAGGATTTTCACCAGCGACTGTAAAATCGAGCCACATTTTTCGAGCCTCCAAGCTTTCATCAATCATCCAGAGAGAGAGAGAGAGGCGATGATCGTTGACAACGATGTGGCGATTTCCCATCCGAATATGTCGGCTGTCTTTTTCTTGGCCCATCAATCATGCGCCAGGGATTAATACTCGCGGTGAAGCAGCGATTTTTGCGATCGCACAGCCCACGGATTTTTTACCGTCGCTATTATCTTCGCTTACGACGAGAATTAGCGAGAGATTCTAATTACGAGTATCTTAAATTGACACAGAAATTACATTTTGTCGAAGATGAACGATTGATATTATTTTTCTCTGTTTTATATTCTAATTTTTAAGGAATTAAGATATAAATCTCGTATTTGAATTTATTATTGAAACATAAAAATGGTTCACGAAATAGTATCGCTCGCTCGTCGAATCTGTGGTTCGTTCGACTCGCATCGCAGTCTCGCGTCGCGCGTGTAAATTGACTTCAATTAACTGAAATATAGCGACGCAGAGTTGCATTTTTTATCCATCCGCGCCGTCGCGGTGGAGTAACGTTCACTCGTTGAAAAAGAAATATTCAATTTTCAAACTCGTCGCGAAAACATCAGTCACGAATACTCGAGGCAATTTCGCGTCGACCAGACGCGTCTATCGGGAAAATTCCTCTGACGCCAGGCTCGCGTTTCGCAGGGGTTGCGCGACCAGGTGCACCCCTCTCGAAGAATTCATCGCGTAGAGCAAACAGCGTCGTTGGCTGCGTTTTCGTGGTGTCTAAGCGTCCTCGAGAGCCGCGAGAGACGAGCATTCGCAGGTTTCTCGACGTTCTCCATCCGTGTCGTCTCTCTCACCCTCGCGAGAGCGCACCAGGACAATTGTTCCGCTGGTTGTAGGACTTCTACGTTCGCGAAGCAGCTAGCTCTTCGAGGGTGTATAAAAAGAAACGAAAGTTTCTCGATCGTCCCGTGGATCTGTTTCGCGCTAAACACTGCCTCTAAAAGTTCTCTTTTTCACCCCCTGAAAGCTGTTTGGAAAGTTGCCGCGCTCTGTGGTGCCTTCATTCGATTGTCCGCGGACAACTGGGGTGGCTCGAGAGCGTAATCAGAGCTGAGAGAACTTTCGTCTCTGATTCTGGCTAATGTTCCCCTGGTCCCAGGTGGAAATTTAATATCTGTATACGTAAAAAGGTACAATTAGAATACTCTGAAGTGGTATCTGAATTTCTGAAACTATATTTCTTCGTTTGTTGTTCGAACGTCTACGAAAACAGGGACGCACTGTCGATTAAAATCAATTCGATGGATATTCGAGTTTAATGATATAGCAAATAATTGAACGCTGCATTAAAATTAATTTAATAGGATTATGGATGTGCTGTACTTCGACAATGCTAGAGCACGCACAAAACGGTGGCGCAACGGCTCTCGACCGATTTATCTCGCGCGAGGGTATCAAGAAAATGAAAATAAATAGCGCAACTTGTAGTTGTCGCATAATGCAACGAGAAAACCTTGCTCCAGAGGCAACCGGGATCTATTTTCAGAGGAGGCGAGCGGTTACACTTTCTACGCTATTGCACTCTGTGACATTGAAACTGTTTCAAGTTTAAGGCTGAGCGCACATTGTCGGTTTCTGGTGGCCAGAAAAAAAACGCTGTGGACCGCAAACCGCGCGAATGTACGGAAGAGCGCGCGCCACACTTAAATGAGCTAAACTAGCGATATAAATGTGGGAGCACGCACGACAGAGACAAGAATCATCGACGTGCGCCTAACCCTGTTTATAGGTATCGTGAAAAGTGCACAGAGCTGGACAAAATATATTTGGGATCTTGGCGGAGATATACGAATACGGGCAATAGATGTAATAGAAAAGAAGACACTGTCGCCATGATGAAATGTGTCTTGTATAATATACTCAGTGGTGGCTAGCATATAGGCACTGTGAGACTGCAGCACCCTCTATTTCCACTTTATATTATCTATAATTTAATATAATAAGTCTTCTCTTCTTTCATTCTTTCTTTATAGTTGTGTAATATGTAATCTTTAAGCTTAATGTCAGTAGCCATCCTTCAGTTTATGAAAATATACGAAAATCTTTGTATGAAGCTGTGCAGAATCTTACGCAAATATTTCTATAAATTGGTTGATACTAAAATGGAAAACTTAACTTAAAATGGAAAATGAAGTATATAGGTTGTAGTTATTATGATTTCTTACCAGTTAGCAGGGGTATCTATTTCGTAATTAGTTTCTTTAAAAATGCTGAAATACCAACAATCAATCTATTACTCAATTTATCAGAAATTTGTTGTTTGTACTTTTTCCATTTTCAACTTCTTCAAAGCTAAAAGGTGGAGCAGCTACCCCACAGTGCCACACCCTGACTATGCTCTTGAACTCGTGAACGTTTAAATTGAAACTTGTCACCGTTAGAAGTATCGCTACTCGGTGTATTTTTCATTACCAAAACTTACAGCAAATTTTCAGTATCACAGTTATAAATTAGAGCACTCAGGAATCTTCAGCTGTAAAATTTCTTCAATTTTCGTTTTACAAATAAAACTGTAAGAGTATTTTATCATTTAACTCCAAAATGTGAACAAAAATGACATTTCGAGGGACAGAATTAAAGGACGAATATATTTCCTCTATAATCAGCGCATTACACGAGAACTAATTACCTAATTTTGTTAGCTAAAATTAATTGCCATCTGTTTGAACGTCGAACGAGATAAAAAGCCTTGCCAGCAGAAGGGTTGATTGAAAAAGGCGAAGACTTTAACGCGTAACGGTACGTCGACTTTAAACTCGCATTCCATCTTCAAGCATCGGAACATACTCTCGGAGACGGGAATTTAAGAAACAGTATTATTCAACGGCTGACCTAACGCAGACTTAACTGCTCGCCTATTTCATTATTTCGCTACATTTCACCCTCGCGTATATAAAAATGGCCCGCCAGTTTCGGCGAGATTTCCATAACTTAAAATACGACAGGGACGCGAGAAGACGGGACAGGGGGAGTACATATTTCCCCGCGATAAGCAGCCGGGTCGTTGAATTCTTACGAGCGTCATCCCCCTGCGATTCGTATCCCAGGACCCACGAAAAATTTTCATGTAAACCATATCAACCGTCTCTCTCAGCGCGAGCCGTCCGCAGGGGTTGGAATTCACCGGTGGTCGAGAAATTTACGAGGAACTGGGTTATTGGGGCGTGAAGCACGGGTGAAAATACGTTACGCTAAAACAAATTGCAACCCCCAGTTTTCTGTTTTCCTCTCTCTCTCTCTTTCTCTCTCTCTCTCTCTCTTTCTTTCTCTATCTCTCGTGGAACGTATCGCAGCCGCGTAACTTAACGTCCCCTTTTTCTTGCCGCCTCGCGCGTTCCACGGGCCGTGAAAAACAGCAAATGGAGCAAAAAGCTTCCTGTTGACGCGTGACCTTCGTTTCCGCCGACTCTCGCGATGTATTTCCGCCTTGTTACCTTTGTTTAACCACCGTCAGACACGGCTGGATGATTTCGATTACGTTTAAGCAGCAGCAATTTTCCGTTTTGCCCGTTCGATTCGTTCATCGAGGGATGATTCGCAGTTGCGTTTCGTTTATTCAGTAGTCGAGTAACGCGCAGATGGATTATAGTGTGTTTGGCCTACGTAATTCTGCTTGCGAGGTGGAGCTCGAGATAAATTTTGGCACCGTTGCTCCGCTAGATTCGGGTCACGGGAGGCAGTCTAGGAAGCTTCATCTTGACTTACGATGTTTCATCAGTCACTGAGGGGTTGATAGTGATATATAAGCCGTTGACGTGAATAAACAGTCGGAGATTTCGGTGGAAACGTTAGATTGCTAGACGAACGTGGAACGAGTCCACGGTTCCTTCGAGATGGATTCGAATTAAACAGAATTCCGCCAGAACGACTTAGAATTGGCCAGGATGGTATTTAATAGCTTGGGGTTCAAGGAAGACGACAACTACACCCATGATTTCGAAGACGATTTTCACTTTATCAACGCGCTCGATCGAGAATGTTAGAAAATGGGTTTCACGAGTAATCAACAACGATTCACTTTTGTATAATAATTGTTCTTTTATTTCTACGCACTGGAAGTGACCTTTCTCTAACTTCTCTGTAGAGAACTGAACTGAAGTTAAAACATATAGAAACATATATCTGGAAAAAAATGCCATCTCTTCTCACTCGAGGATAAAAGATTAATTTTTGTATTTGGTTTCTAATGAAAACCAACAGAGAATAAAAGAAAATATTCCAGTAGTATATTTGTTAACAGTTTCGTCAGAACAATTGACCAGCACCCCTTCAGCGTGCTCTCATTTAAATCACAAAATACTAAGCAATCAAGTTCGTTGTAAAAAGGAAATTTCTCATCGTAAAACAGTATCAATGCAACGTTAGTTCGACCAAAAATTCAGCGATTCTGTTTTATATAACAAGTCAGCATTGTTTAAAATAATTACATTAAAAGGAAATTTCTCATCGTAAAACAGTATCAATGCAACGTTAGTTCGACCAAAAATTCAGCGATTCTGTTTTATATAACAAGTCAGCATTGTTTAAAATAATTGCATTAAAAGGAAATTTCTCATCGTAAAACAGTATCAATGCAACGTTAGTTCGACCAAAAATTCAGCGATTCTGTTTTATATAACAAGTCAGCATTGTTTAAAATAATTGCATTAAAAGGAAATTTCTCATCGTAAAACAGTATCAATGCAACGTTAATTCGACCAAAAATGCAGCGATTCTGTTTTATATAACAGGTCAGCATTGTTTAAAATAATTGCATTAAGGGTTGCGTCGTTCGCGCGTAGGCGTTGCGCTGTCGCCCATTTTCTTCTTCTCGTTTCACGCGAAATGATCGCGTACACCCGGGATCTCTGCCTGGAAAGCAAAGCTTCCGCTTGAGGCTACGACTTCCCCGCGAAGCGTATTTATTTAATTCCCTGCCACTGCGAACGAACGTTCCCAAGATAAGCACCGGATGTGCGTGCACTACCGTGCGCCGATGGCGCGCGAGTAAAACGTCGCATTTGGGGGATGCAGTTCGCTGCAGGTTGTTTGGTTGCTCGAGCAACGTAATTATTGCGGGGATTGCTGGCTGATGGAAGATTTCTCGTGATTTATCTACGAATTTCTGTACAATTATTGCTGTTAAATAAATTTGAAAATATATTAAGTTAATCAGAAAGCTAGTGACATATACGAATTTTCAGGTGTAGTAGTAGATAATATTAAGTGGAACATAATTAATATATTAAAAGCAAAATAGAGGTTAAAAATTGTAGAGTACAAGTAGGAATATTTCGTAATTAAAAAGGATATCAATTGAATTTAATAAAATCAATTTCGTTTTACAAATTAGTTATTATAATAGATTAATTTTCTAGATGAATATTACAAGCACTTTCGTAATCTTCGAGACTATTATAATAGAGGGTCTGGAAAATTTATGTTTATCGTTCATAAAGTTATTAAACTTCCACAAGCGTTGTACACGCTTTTATTCCCTTGGACGAGATAATTGCATCCTGTGGGACACGAGGACGTAATACCTTCTCAAGAAGCAAAACCAATCCTCTTAATAAACGCAGAGACATAAATTCGCGTTAGTATTTAAGTTGACGTCTCCAATTTTGTTCAACAACGTGAACATTAATGTAGTAGAAGTACGTGAATAATAATTCTAACAACTACATATGGTACATATGTACACGTATCGTTAAAAATGGCTTCGAGAAATGAGATCTCAATGGTATCTCTTTGAAACAAAAAGTCTTTATTAATTAGACTTAAAAGGACGTTAAAGTCCTTTATAGACCTATAAAGAAGAGACTTAAAACAACGAGAGCTGTACGAAAAGTGAAGATACTCGTACTGGGTACGTGGTTTGTCTATCCTGAAATGCTGAATTCTAAATTATAAACATAAAAAAACTGCTTTCGTTTTTTGGGCCCAGTATTTAAGAAATTTGTAAGAAGCTTGAAAAGGGATAATTTCATAGGTTGAAGGGAGTAACCAAGTGAAGGGTTCCTACGACTAGGTGATTATTTTGGCGTGTTCAGGATGTTCGAGACAGGGTGCAAAGTTACGAAGTCGTTTTTAGAGCTTTCTATTTAACGCTACACCGAGGGATTCTCGAAGGAGACTGATGTCCTGTCGACCGTCTCTTTACCTCGTCGATGTTTCGATTGGTTATTTCCGTCTTTAGTAAACGCCAATCGCTAACATTTTTCTATTCTTAGGCCATCGCCTTCTTAGAGAAGGGTGCTGGTGTTTCTGGTGAGAGCTGACATTGTCACTACCATATTTTCCTTACTGCTAGCCGCTCCACAAGAGTCAAGGGTGAGCCACAGGTTAGAAGTGACACAAGAGATGAGTGGTATTTAAGCTATGCGACTGTTTTAGTGATAGTGATAACTGAACCAGTTTATGACTCATAAAACAGTGAGTTGGCATCCAACAACAGGTTGAGGCCATCCAACACATATAATAACGTCTATCAAGTAATTAATGGGTCCTTTCGATCTCATTCATCATTAATATTTTACATACATGTTTCAAATGGTCCCTGTGTCCATTCAATTCATAAGCATCGTACGCAGACGATCGAAATGGTTAATTATACTACGTTTACACACAACTTATTGTAGGATGCCACTCATGAAGAATTCGATTCTTCCCTTCGCGCGTTCTCCACAGGTTAATGTCGCAAATTTGATCGGGTCGCAGGATGCTGGAGCTATTACAGGCCACGTTTGTCCCTGACAAACATTGCTTTCCAAATAGCCGAGCATTTAAACAAGCGACGAAAAACAAAGCGAAGCGTTGTCGTTGCTTGCCTTGCCCCTTGTTTTTATTTGGCTTTTTAAAATTCAACAGAGACGAGTGAACGTAAGAGCGGCCTCAACGCGTGTCCTTTGTTCGCCGATAATTTCGCTCCACTCGTTTCATTCCCGCTCGCTCTTGTTCCATTTTCCTTCTCCAACTACCGCCCTCGTCGCCAGCCATTTTTCTTCCCTTAATCCTCGCTCCGCCTTCTGTTTCTACAGTTTCTTCCATTCGAATCTCTGTTTTCGCTAATTGCCACGATCCAGTTGCCTGTTTTAAATATCTCGCGTGCGTCTGTGTTTCCTTTAATCCACGTTCTGTGCTCTTCCGTTTCGTCTGGTGTTGATGGTTCCTCCTGTTACTTTTCTTACAACTGGTTAGACGTGAATTTTTGCAATTAATGTATCGTCCATAACGAACGACAGAGGAGAGTGCGAGTACCTCGGTGTTTTAAACGCGTGAATGAATTGTTATGTAAAGGATCGCTGTTGTGAAAAGTGTACTCGCAGCTCGCCAATGATAAACGCGTTCCCATCGTGCACGAAATTGCTTAGTTCCGCTGCGAGCTCTCGCGCTATGCAACCGGAAGAAACGATGGTAACGAGATATTTAAATGGTCCGCTCTTTGCTTCCGTGGAAACGTTTAGGCGCTGGGATATTTAACGTCACTGGAGAGAGAGATCGATTAAGCGCTCAATTACTTGCGTAGACCTTGCGTGAGTATAGTATGATACATTTTGTGGTATTAAATGGTAAAACGACGAAGAGATTGGTAAAATATGGCTCGTTTCATTCGGAAAATAAATTTGTTGCTCGAACGAGGCACCAGAAATGATTAGAAAATAATTCGTGTAAACGACGAAGAGATTGGTAAAATATGGCTCGTTTCATTTGGAAAATAAATTTGTTGCACGAACGAGACACCAGAAATGATTAGAAAATAATTTGTGTAAACGACGAAGAGATTGGTAAAACATGGCTTGTTTCATTTGGAAAATAAATTTGTTGCTCGAACGAGAAACCAGAAATGATTAGAAAATAATTCGTGCGACTAAAGTTCTCTGGTTACCATAAAGAGCAAAGGTTATTTGTAATGTGTACGGTTCGTTGGAGGTTAATTGAACCATCGTGTATCCAAGCACGCGAAGCTGGTTATCTTCGACATGAGAAATCGCGCGAAAGTCAAGGGAAACATTTTGCCTCAGAAATAGAATTTTTCCCCGCGAATATTCGACGGGAAACATTCGAATGCATCGCCTCGCGACAATGGGATGGCATAGCGAACAGGATGATCGATCGTCAGTCGATGGAAGTGAGTTATGAACGATTTTATTAAACCGTGAAGAATGAAGTCACGCTTTCTTAGACTTACAGTACAATCGAGAGTGTGGATGATAAAGATAATCAAAAGCTTCCTTTATATATCTACTTGCAAAATCTCTCTTGCCTTAACGATACCAGAGTAACGAAAAAATTTAATAAACGACACGACGAGAAAATTAATTACTGCAATTACTAAAACAGAAATGGTGGAGAGTGAACGAGGATGTTAAAAAGTGGACGAAGAAAGACCAAATATCTGCGAAATCGTAAATATGAATACATATAAACCTCTGCTTTATCCTCAAACATTCTTTAATCGTAGATCTATTTAGTCATTAACTTAAAAAATCAATCAAATATTAAATCTTTACATATTACATTTGTGAAATTTCTTTTTACCAATTTACTTACAGAATACATTAATATTCCAATAATAAAACGTAATGAAAATCACGTACGTCTAAAACGACATAATAAAATCATTAGAAAATCACGGGAACGTGTAAAATCCAGTTACTTCAGGAGCATCGTAAGTCCAATTTCCATGGAACTCACTCCTCTGGTTCCTTGTGACCTACATACATGCGTTTTCATCTCGTTCTGAATAAATTATTATTTCGTGCGACGTGCACGAAGTCGTAACTCGCGTTCTTCTTGACGAAATGCGATCCACTCATGGAAAACCGCCAATGTAAACGTAAAAGTACATTTCAGAAGAAAATAAAAAAATTACATTCACGTGGCGATAATGAAATTCAAACGTTATTTATTAAAGATAAAAGGATTATGTAATAAAGCTTCGCACTGCGCACTCTTTACGATTCGCTTTAACTTCTCTCGAAGCACACTAATCTCTAAGTATTCCCTCTTCAGCCAAAGGACTTCATCCCCTCTTTCCTCAGGATTATTAAAATTGAAACGAAACGATGGAAAACGGGATGAATCGACAGGAAAGCATAATTCTGAATTTACATTTCTAAATTTACATCCAGAAACAGTTTAATACTGGACAATAATTGAAATTCCTCCAAGTCCTCCGTCCTTCGCCCCTTCAACCCCTGCGCTCCGTTTATGTCGCGTCGAATTTTCGTGGCCACGGATTGAACTCGAAAGAGACACACGCTGGGTGCCCTTCGCGAATCGCCATGCAAATTAATGCGCATTTAGATCGCGCGACGAAATTACGTGCGTTAATCAGACGAAAACTCGGCCAACGAGGCGGTTGTTTAAGCCGACGTTGTTTCGCCAGAGTCTTGGTGGAGTTTCGCGTCACGGATGAGAATGGGCCTCTGTGATTGTGCGTGTCCTGGACGAAGGGACGTCCAGGGACGTGGCAGGGTGCTTTTACGGGAGTCGTTAAGACGGCGCCTAACGTACTCGCGTCGGGTCAATCGTGCAGCGATACTACTCGCGTCTGACGAGCGACGCTCTTCTAATACTACTGGCCAACTCGACGCAGCGTCCTTTTAGGATTGCATTTAGTCTCGTTTATACATTATGAAATGTAGAATAGTTTTCTGGGTTAAAGTTGAGGTGGAAGATATAAATTTAATGATGCTAATTGATTTATGTTAGATTTAAAAGTCATTTTAGATAATAAATCGCAATTATTTCTGTCTACGTTCTATTATGTGGTGTGTGGTATTTCATTTTATTTTTTTGCTTTAGTACCGTTTATATATTGTACAATGTAGAATAGTTTTCTGGGTTAAAGTTGAGGTGGAAGATATAAATTTAATGATGCTAATTGATTTATGTTAGATTTAAAAGTCATGGAGAATTATGAAGACATAAAAGTGTGGTAATCTATTTTATTTTTTTTTTTTTGCTTTAGTGTCGTTTATATATGTAGAATGCAGAATAGTTTTTTGGGTTAAAGTTGAGGTGGAAAATTTAATTCCATGGTGTTAATTGATTTATATTAAATTTGAAAGTCATTTTAGATAATAAATTGCAATCATTTTTGTGTACGTCCTGTTATATGGTGTGTGGTATTTCATTTTATTTTTCTTTTGCTTTAGTATCGTTTATACATTATAAAATGTAGAGTAGTTTTGTGGGTTAAAGTTAAAGTGGAAGATATAAATTCCATGGTACTAATTGATTTATGTTAGATTTCAAAGTCATTTTAGACAATAAATTGCAATTCTTTCTGTGTACATTCTGTTATATTGTGTGTGGCATTTTATTTTATTTTTTGCTTGTTTAATCGCGATGCTATTATCTAATTGCTTCTGTATCTTTGTGTCTCATTAAGTGAAGTTCTCTTTGGCAAACTCTTTAATTTGTTTTTATTAAATCAGAGATTATTTTTTGGAATTCTTTTCCATAATCTTACGCAAAATATATAGTACGTCTTCTTAACTTTTGTCGTTTCATTTTTTTTTTTTTTTTTTTGGAACGAAGTGGTATATTTGCGTCGTCGATAATTTTAGGATTAACGCATTCAATGCAATTATTTTACGAACAGAGTCATTAATTATCGCGACGAATTAAATCAATGACTCAATCTCTTGTACATACACCAGAAAACTGAAGCGTTTAATCTTCAAATACAGTTCTAAATCAAGTATACATTATTACCAGAACACCTGTTACTCCTCCCTGTTCTGTCCATAACGCGAAGTGCCCACTTAAAAAATTACAGAGCCACGACCCATTGAAACATTTTTATCTCCAGCTCCTTAATTAAGCGTTTGCGCGGCGTTTTTCGCAGCTCGCTAAATAATTTCGTTCCAACGTGCACGCGTGCAACAATTTTTGCGACTCCAAGGGGAACATCCAGCAAGAGTTGACGTTCTCTCAAACGTTCTTCACGCTTCTCGTCTTGCTCGTTTTTTCGCTAAAGTCGACACGGTATTTTACTCGCGCATACAACGGAACGAACCCAGCGGATGTATCGCGGAAAGTCTGCTCGCATTCCAAGGGAATTGTCGCAGAAGCTGGTTTCATGGTTCGAGGGAGATCTCGAATGCGCTCGCAACAACTCTGCACGTCTCGCAGTTGTTCCGCTTAGAACCGTAAGACGCTCCCTTTCTCGATTCCTTCGCGGTGAATTCTTCGTACGAAGACTTAGGAAATGATAGGATTTACGCACCTGCGACAAAGTGCGTATCGGTTTACAGAAAATACCGCGCGAACATTTTCGAAAAAAAGGTGTAAAAGTGGTTGTTTGTAAGCAGTTCAGAGAAATGGAATTAGTGCGTTTAAATCGACAAACAGAAAGTACGGGTATTCAGTAAAAATTGGGAAAACATTTTGAATGGAACCACTTGTACAAAAATATATATTTGTTGAGATATTTTTTAGTTGGATTTTTCTTTTTGAACTATTCTTTTTTAAATACAATCACTGCGAATATTTCAAAGCAAAAAATATAAAAGCAGGAAAATTCTCAGTAAATTGTGAGAGAAAGAGAGATCACAAGTTTCCAATAAATTTTAAACAATTTATCCGAGATAATGATAAAATAATTTACTTTCAGTTTCTTCGTGAATGAACTTACCCCTCAGTTTTTAAGTCAATCTTGATCACCACGCGTTGTGTCGTGAAATACTCTGAAGCTTTCCGTTAACCTTCACACGTAGAGGAAGTTCAAGATTCTATTATCCAAATAGCTACTTCAACTATGCCAACTATTCCCTGCGACTCTAGCGTCAACCATCCGTTCTCGTACAAAACATTCTCAACATCCCCGCGACTAACAAAACTTTCAGTTACCACGTTTCATCCTTAATCATTCTATAATCGTGAATCTCTTCGATCATCGAATTAAAAAATCAATTAAAAACATATTTCAAGTTAACTCGATATTACGTACAATTGAATTAAAAGAGTCGAAGAAGATTTTCACGTGTAAATCTTTTGATTTCTTGACACACGCGATTCTAAAATACCCTTCGTTTCACATCAAGAACACACATTTAACAAAAACCAAAATCATTCTTTCGACGGAAATCAATTTCTCAAGAAACACACCGCGATTTCCGTAGAAACCTAACACCCTGTACGTAATCGCATTCTGCAACTTAATCGCGCGCCCAGCTTCCCTCAGAGTGCAGCGAAACGAAAACAGACGCGAGAAAGGATTAGATTTCAATGTCGTCGTCGAGTGTCTAATCGAACCAACATGGCCCATATTCGTGCGAATTTCAAACAGATGGTCGACGCTCGAATTGGACGTGTCGAGGGGATTATTAATCCCCGCGCGATGGACGAAGATCGCGGATGCGAGCTGACTCGACACGTGACGAGGACGCGTCGCTGTTGCCTTTGACGCGGCACTAAATTCGAGACGCCTCGAGACGGGGGTTGAAATCGACGTGGAGGAACGCTACTAAAGATCGAAACGGGGATTCCGACTTCTGGAACGTGGTCTCCTCGATTTTTCTCAGATTAGGCTGGGATTCGAGCGGAATCTCCACGGGACGTAGCCTCGAGGGTGGAAATGCGGGATATCCAGTTTGCCTTTTGGATTCGGGAAGCCTTAAACCGCGGAAATTTATATATCGCGTCGAAATCGCGGATTTTAGAGAAAATGTGGAGATTCCTTGCGAATCTTTCAGAGGATTTTCGACTTCTCACGATTCTTCTAATAAAATTCGAAATATGATTGCTCGTGAACAGGGGCAGCAACGCGGAACAGTTTCTCTTTGTCTGTTAAAAGTAAAATAGATCGCAGCAAGTCTTTTGATTCACGTGAACTGCTCTGTCACTCTGTATCCTCGCAATTCAATGAAGGATCAATCAGTCACCCAGTCAAAGTCATTTCGTCGAGATGGTTGCTCTAGAAACGCAACCAGACGAAATTTTCCAGAGGAACTTCAGTCAGTCGTTGAGATAAATCCCCTCGTTCAGGTCTGTCGGATCTGATTGTTATGGCAGGTTTACGGTCTCTTTGAACCGTCTCCCATAGAATCTTTTACGTTTCGTCTTCGAGTACTTCGAAACGGATGTTAAACCTTAGATGAAAAATTTTAAAAATATAATTAACAGGTCGACGCACATTTTTGACTTTACCCTTTTGTTTTTGCCCTCAGAAACACTTTTTTTTCGATTGTTTATGACTGCCAGATGAAATCGGGTGTAAGTTGTATGTTTGGTAGTGAAAATTATCACATTTTGCCACAGTTTTTCCCAAAAGACTATCGACGGCTATAATCGTTATTTGCTCAGCATGCCATTTTTCTATTCGTGAAGAAAATGACGGCTATAACCGTCGTGACGACTATACGGCATTTGTTTTACTAATTCAAAATGATTCCTGTAAATAAAAATGAGTTAATAGGTGCAAACTTAACACAAGAAAATCAATTTGAAGCAACATTATCATTTGTAATTTATTTTGTTTATAAAATAGTAAAAATGAAATAAAAATTAATTCAGGATACAAATTACATACATACAAGAAAGCATTATAAATGATAAGATTCGAACGTTTATGCATTCTTAGTATTCTTTTATACTATACCATTATCAATTTACATACAACTGTCAACTAATTTTACTTTTTTGTTTATTCAACTTTGAGAGGACAATTGATCTGTATTTACTCAATTCATGAAAAAATACTTACAGAATAAATCATTCGTCTTCACAGGAACACACCTTTCGACTGCGTGAACTGAAATCGACTAAACTTTTGGTGTGACTGTTACAGCAGTCATTTGTCTCTAAATACTCAAATATTCAGAAGCAAAAAAAAAAAACAATTAATATGCTGTCTGGAATGCTATCACTTTTTTTCTAGACGCGTTACTCAAGAATTTAACAAGTGTATGTGTTAGTACACTTCGTACTAACGCTGTTCTTTTTTTATTGATTAAAATATTCACGACGGCTATAACCGTCATTTGCGTCAACGTGTTAATCTTTGATATTAATATTCTCTTGCTTTTCTCTCTCTTAATATTTCTTCGCAAAGAGAAATATTCACGTTTACTCTATCCTCGTGTCCCAATTATTCCAGTTTCTTGTGATTTCACCGAATCAATTATTTCTCACAAGCGTTACAAACCAATTTTAAAGAACCATCATGTAGAATATGTATTCCTTTAACTTATCAACGCGTTTGAAGTACAAAACAAATTGTAGGATTAATTTTCAAGACAATTACACGCTGAACATGCGGTTGTTTTTTTTTTTTTAAATAAAATATAATCGCGTGCATTCGAGTCAGACGCGTCCACGATGCTCGTCTTTTATTCGCTGGTGCTAATTGTCCAAACGACTGACCGCTTTCGTTATTCGTAGCCAACCGTTACATGCTCTCCATTATTTCCTCCCTGCCTCGACGCTTCGCCCTTTCTCTTTCTCCCTGCTTTTAATACGCGCGTTGCTCTTTTTTTTCTAATTATCCTCGAACCATGCTGCATCTGCTCGTTCTCCGTAATTCTGTTCTCTTTTTACGGATTTTTCAGACCACCTCGCGACCGAATTGACGGTGTTACACAAAGGCTGTCGTAATTCAGACGAGTGTACACTGTCTCGTCGTTAAAAACTATTGGAAATTTTGTGGGACGATTTTAATGAATCTTTATCGCGCGACGTAAAGTATTATTGTTAAATAACGTTTGCTGCTCGGTTTGCTTGTGTTTCGTTATTTCTTTCGTCCCGTGTTTCGTGCTCGTTCTGTTTACAACGCTCGTTTCCAACGACGAAACAGTCCTGCATTCTCAGCTTTTTAAATGGATATTCGTATGCAGAAATGATTCGTGGGAATTCATGGAACTGTGAATAAGAACGTTTTTGTAATACTTGAGGTTTCTTGGTTGAATATTTTTTTTATATCAATTTGACATTGCGACACGTAATGTTCTCGCATCAATTTTTCACTCGTTCCTATATGTATATTTGTGCTAATTAAATATATTTTCTAATGAGACGCTTAACAAAATTCATAACTAATATCATATCTTCTTTTTTACACATTCATTACAAGAATACAAACGTCTCACAATTTTTTAAGGACACGAAGAAGAAAGAAATTGTTCACAAAACCCTCCGCCATTACTCGAATTATCATCATTTTTTTCTTGAATGAGAGAGCATTGTTTCGAGAATGTTAATTAAGCGAGAGCTGAACAAAAGCCGTTGCGATCGCGAGGAAAGTCCATCGTGAAACGATTTTGCGGAACTCTACCGACGCTTCATTTTATATCAAGCGATAACTCGTTCCGTTATTCCAAGTTTATTATTCCCAGCAAGTGAATAACTTCGGGTGTTGAAATTCTGCAGAAAGTTACCGCGACACTCTCGGTGTAATTCATTTGAAACTTTAGAACCGCGCAGAAGTCTGCTCGCGTTTCTTTTATTCGCGTTCCGTGCACGCGGTTCTTGGATCACGTTTGCGTGATTACGCAAGGATGCGAAACCCTCAGCAATATCGTTCTCCTTGGTACAAAGAAGAATCATCGCTTTACACCGTGTATGAAATGAACAACACCTCGTTTAATTAAAATTCACTGGTTAACAACAATTAATTAACCAAGATCGATATCTCTAATTAACCGATAGAGCATTGTTTATTTTTATACGCTCGATTATTGAAAAGGAACATTATAAACATATACAATTGCTAATCGTATCTTTTGAACAACACCTCGTATAATTAAAATTCACTCGTTAAGAGCAATAATTAACCAAGATCGATATTTCTAATTAACCAATAGAGCTTTGGGAAACCTACGTGGGTAAGGCTAAAGACTGATTTTCTGGGATAACAAAAGAAATCATTTATTTTAACAGATAACAACCTTAAACTTTATGCTCGCTCTAGGTCTGGACACTATGGCACTCAAATCTTAACTAACTTGCTGAGGGCTCCTTTTCCTCGCATTATCTCTATTCTTGCACCCTCATTTTGGGTGCAAAACGTCCTTTTTAATCCTCGAAGACAAAGAGAAAGTTTGGAGTCAAGCATATGTTTAATGTCTCCAGTCTTTTCGCTTCAAGGATCAAGTATTCTCTTTCACCCTACGCCAAGGGGTGCAAAGGCGACTACAGTGGTCACCACAGAGCATTACTTATTTTTATACGTTCGTTTATTAAAACGAAAAATGTACCAGTAGTTTTTCACCCTACTTGCTTCTCACCCCTTTCTCTCCGCTATACTTCGTTGCACACAGCTCCACGTGTCACGAAATCAGTTTCATCTGATGTAAATAATGCTCGAGCGGAAATGGTGAAAATACAATTCCAAGCGAATGCACTTTTCTCACAGTGGCGAAGGGAAAAAGAGGAACGTTGCATGTAGCTCTCGTGTCCGTTCGAAGTTCTTTAAGGTCAGGATAACGATCGTTAAGTATCGAAAGGAAACTGGGCGGAGTGGTGCTTAAAAAAATCGTAAATCGAAGTGGAGGTCAAGTGGTACTTCATTAAGAGGACTCACTCGATTCGAAATATCGTCTGCTCGGAGTCCTCGCGACGCAAGGATGCTCCCCCATCGAATCGTCGTTCGATTCTTACGTAAAACCTTCCGCTGTCCTTGTTGCAATATTAAACGAGCACCATGCATATGTTAATGCCATACGATTGCACTCTCACCGCGATGAAAGCTGCCCGATGTTTCCCGTTATCTTCTTCGACTCTTTAATACATTATCGTTCGATGAAATATTCATACAATTCTGTCCGTGAGACGCGTTTTCCTTTTCAAAATAAATCCTGAGTTCTTTGCGAAATTAAAAATCGTTGATGCTTGCGATTTTATCGAAAAATTAAATAAAGAATGTTTAAATAATTCAAGCACATAGAGAACTAGTCTAAGACACATTGGAAATAAAAAAAAATAGAACAGTTGCAAGATTATGTCGATGCTTGTGATTTTGTCGAGAAATGAATATTATATTTTTATATTTGAAAGAATATTTAAACAATTCAAGCACATAGAAAGGTAGTCTAAGATACTTTAAAAATAAACAAAATTACAGCAGTTGCAAGATTATGTCGATGCTTGTGATTTCGTTAAGAAATGAAATAAAGAATATTTAGATAATTCAAGCACATACAGAGGTAGCCTCAAGACACTTTGAAAATAAAAAAAATTAGAACAGTTACAAGATTATGTCAATGCTTTTTATCGAGAAATGAAATAAAGAATATTTAAATAACTCAAGCACATAGAAAGTTAGTCTAAGACACTTCGAAAATAAAAAAAATTACAACAGTTGCGATATTCTGTCAACAATCTTAAGGGGTAGTTTTATAATTTAAAGAGAAGTAACATTTCGTAATGTTCCAACGATAAAAATGAACAAGATTAGTCTAGTATACTTGTAATAACGTTTACAAATGACGTGAATGGTACAAACAATCGTATCTTCGAAGTGAATCAGATTCTCAGCACCGTATAAAACCGCGATAGTTGATGATGGCTCCGTTGATCGGGCGACGTCATTGCCGATAAACAACCGGCGTTATTTTATGCGGGAGCTTTACGTTTCGCTCGTAAATCGGGCGGCTAGGGGTCGATTAAACGG